>NC_090438.1:673099122-675599122 GCF_031143425.1 Pleurodeles waltl | reverse complement strand
AATTGAAATCTAGTTGATACATCATAATTCTGCTCAAAAATAATAATTTAATCTGGTGTATGATTATGTGGTATCATCTTTAGAGTATTTATAAATAATACCGCCAGCATGAAAAATGTACCAGCAGCACCCTTCTTCTTGGTATCTCCAGGTGAACCTCCCATTAAATGGGAGAAGTGGAAAAAGGTGTTTACGAATTACGCAAAAGTCTGTGGCACGTCTCTTAGTGCGGAAAGGAAGACTTCCTTATTAATGCACTGTCTAGGCACTGAGGGACAGGAAATATTTGAAAACCTGCCTGATTTATCAGACAATGATTCAGCTGGTCTCAATGAATATGAGATTTGTATCAAAAAACTTGATTTACTTTATTTACCCAAAGTCTGCACAGTTTTGGAACGTTATCAATTCTGAAAGAGATTACAATGACAAGATGAATCAATTGAACAATATATTACAGCACTGCGTGGTCTAGCCACTAACTGCTCTTTTGGTGCTTCTTATGAAGAGCACTTGAGAGACCAATTCATGTTGGGTTGCTCGTTAGAAAAGGCTAGAGAAAACATGTGGCAAAAAGATAATCCATCATTGGATGAAGTAGTCTCTATGGCAAAAGCCTGTGAACATTCTAAGAACTGTGTTCAGATTTTGAAGAACCAGAAAGCTACAACGTATGATTATGATGTAGAAGAAGGGGGTTCTGTTAAAACTGTTCAAAGTAGTAAGATTGAAGTCAAACATTTCAGAGAGAAGAATGATATTAAAGGGTTAAAGTCATTTACGGGGAAATGTTTCAGATGTGGCAATGTAGGTCACATGGCTAATAACAAGGATTGTCCTGCTTGGAAAGTATTGTGTAAAAACTGTGGAAAGAGAGGACATCTAGCAAAATGTTGCAAGACAAAAACGGGTTCTAGGAAAGATAGTGAAGTAGTTTATGAAGACACGAGCGATGAGGTTGATGTCATAAATGAAATTGATATCTTGCAGAATACGCGTGGACGCTTGGATGGTCCCCTAGAAACAATTTTGGTGAATGGTGAAAGTGTGAAAGTTTTATTTGATTCTGGAGCCAAAATAACTTTAGTTCCTAAGAGTTCAAAGAGCATGTAATACCAGCAAAAGTGTATGTGTCACTAAAAGGTGATTCTTTGATTAGCTGGTTTCACCAACGTGATTTGCGTGTCTACCTTGACCTCAATGAGGTCCCATCAGTACTCCTTAAGGAGTTTTTTTCTGTTGATCAAGTGGATGAACAAGGGAAAACATGGATTAACAAATTCCCGGATGTTTTAAAAAAAAGAAATTGGCTGTCTAAATAATTATCAACTTGTGGTTAGTTTAAAGCCTGGAGCTCAACCCAAAGTAGCAAAGTTGAGGTCGGTTCCTTTCACTGTCAAACATAAAATGAAAGAGGAGATAGACAGATTACTGTGTAGTGGTATAATTCAAGAAGTAGAGGCATCAGAGTGGGTAGCTCCTGTTGTCATGATTAAGAAGGCCAATGGATAAGTTAGACTTTGTGTAGATCTTAGAGAGTTAAACAAAGCTGTAGTAGTAGATCATCATCCTCTTCCTAACATTAATGAAATGTTATGCTCTCTTAACGGTGCAAAGCACTTTTCAACTCTCGACCTTACCTCTGCATACCATCAAATAAGACTGCATCCATCTTCACAAGATCTCACTACCTTCATTACTCCTTTTGGTACCTTCAAGTTTCTCAGGATGCCTTTTGGCTTAATCTCAGCAGCTTCTGTATTTCAAAGAGCACTTGAAAATGTATTAAGAGGTGTGGAAGGTGTTAAGATCTACCAAGATGATATCTTGGTCTATGCAACTGATTTAACTAAACATAACGAGAGTTTGGGAATAGTCTTGCATAGATTGAGAAACTCAGGTCTAACTCTGAAATATGAAAAATGTAAGTTTAACATGTCCACCATTGAATATTTAGGCCATGAGATCTCAGGAAAAGGCATCCGCGCTAAATCTGCTTTAGTTGACACAATCATAAATATTCCAGCTCCAGAAAACAAGGAGGAACTAGTAAAATTTCTTGGGATGGCTGAATTTTATAATAAATTTGGACCTAAGTTTGCTGAGAGAACAAGGAACATGAGAAATCTTTTGAAGAAGGGGAGTGAATTCTCTTGGTGCGATCAATGTGATATTGAATTTCAAGATATTACATGTTCTCTATGCAAAGCAGGTGATTTAGGGAGTTATGACCCTAACGATGAGATAAAATTAATGTGTGATGCCAGCTCAAAAGGCATTGGAGCGGTACTAACACAGAGAGCAGATGGTGTCAATAGGACAATTTTATTTTTGTCTAGGAGCTTGATAGGGGCTGAATACAATTATTCTGTGACTGAAAAAGAAGCACTAAGTGTTTATTGGGCAATAAGAAAATTAAGAAATTTTTTATGGGGTTGTAACTTTGAAGTTATCACAGATCATAAGCCTCTGAAGGAAGTTTTCAGGAACAAAGGAATTGACTTGGTGTCAGACCGCATTCGCAAGTGGGTAGTTGCATTGCAAGAGTCTGATTATACAGTGGTCTATATGCCTGGCACTCTCAATCTACAAGCTGATTGTCTCTCTAGGCTTTGTAAACCTTATTCTTTGGAAGAAACAGACAGGGAGCGTGACAGTGTTGATGATGATTACTTTACAAGTGATGAGTTTGACCAAGATATTAAAGTATGTCTAGTAACAAACTCAGTTATCCAAGAATCGGAATGGAGAGATGAATTACTGAAAGATGCCACCTTACAAAAAGTAATTGAACAAACCAAAAGCGGATGGGGTGTTAAAAAAAATTGTGAAGAAAGTTTAGTGCCTTTTTGGCAAGTGAGAGATGAGTTAGCGATTACAGATGATCTGTTAGTTAGAGGTAGTAAGTTGATTCCTCCCCTTTCTTTGAGGAAAAAGTTAGTTGCACATGCTCACTCTAGCCATATGGGTATCTCCAAAACCAAAGAGAGATTAAGGTGTATTTATTGGTGGCCTGCCATGGATACCATGGTGGAGAGAGAAGTAAGGGATTGTCTTTTGTGTGCCCAATCAGATAAAGTCTTAAAATGCAGGATACAACCCATGGTGTTAAGGGAGGACTCCTTAGGACCTTGGATGGATATAGCTTTAGATATTCTAGGACCAGTGAAGTTAGGTTCAATAGACAGGTATGTATTGGTCTCTATTGACATGTATTCAAGATGGCCAGAAATAAAGATTGTGAGTTCAGTAGAATCTAAAGACATAATTGCCTTTCTTGAGGAACTTTTTGAGAGGGAAGGGTTTCCTTCTTTTGTCCTTACCGACAATGGCGTCCAATTTACTTCGAAAGCTACAGAATCCTTTTTGAAAGATAGAGGGATTAAGCACAAAAAAGCTGCTTTATATCATCCCGAATCTAATGGGGTGGTAGAACGCTTTGTCAAGGTTCCTAAAGAAAGTATACAATTGGCACAAAGACAAGGTAATAAGTGGGAGAGTGAAATAAAAAAAAAGGTGCGTGAATATCGTTTGACTCCACATTCCTCCACGGGGGTGACTCTCTTCCCTCTGTTTAAGGGAAGGTTACCATGCCATGAGGTAGCTCCTGGATGGGTGCAAGAGAAACATTTGTGTATGGATCCCCTGATCGGTTATGTGAATGGATGGAGGAACAAAGAACGGAAAAAAAAAATCAGAGGAAAAAATTGTATGATACACGCAAAAGTGTAAAAGAAACAAGGATAAAAGTTGGTGATTGGATAAAAATAAAGTCTCCGAGAGCTGGAAAAACACCTAGCAAATTTCTAGGTCCGTTTAAAGTTGTGAAACTCTTTAAAAATGCAATAAAGACTAATGATCATAAAATATGGAACTTAAACAGAGTAGTAAAATGTGGTATCCATAGTTCAGATGAGTTTAGTGAGTCTGTCACCCTAGAGCCAAGTGTATCTGATACATTCAATAGTGGGTCTCACATTGTTTTTGATTCAGCAAAGAAGGTGGGTTCCAGACCTCTGAGATTAATTAGGAGACCTGAGAGACTACGAGTCTATGTATAACTTATTATTATTATTTTTTTTGTGTTCATTACTGTTTCTTTTGTAAGGTTTTTAAGTCTGTAATGCAAGGGAGGTGATGTAGTATTGTATACTGATTGTTATATTAGATAATCCGTGTTAAGCACTATGCATGTATTCTCTTGTTGTTATTGGAAACACTCATTCTTGTGAGCAAGACAGTTCTAAGAACTTAGAACATGGAATGGAGAGTATCTAGCTAGGTTCTCGGTGGCAGTTGACTGGGAACGTCTTGCTGAGAGGATGAGGCTTCCATACTCTGGACTAATTCTCACATAAACCTGATGAAACCCAGAAAGAAACTGTGTACTCCGTTACCTCACCATCCTTCTCTCCAACAGACAGGAGGTCAGGAAGAGGCTCACTCTCTTCCTCCACCCCATCATCTGTCGCTAGGAGCATGGACAATTCAGTCTGCTCAAAGTGCGGCTTGAGACAGTTCACATGCAGGACCCTTCAGGGGTTCCTGGGAGTCCGCAAGCCTACCAGATAGGTGACCACCTCAGATGTCCCAGTCTACTTGTCTTGGAGCGTCCTAGGCTCCACTGGCACCATCACCCACACTTTTTGCCCAGGCTGAAACTCGACCAGAGTGGCATTCTGGTCATACCACCTTTTAATGTCTGCCTGGCTTTCTTCTAGGTTCTCTTGTGCTAGAGCTCTGAAGCGGGCAGTCTGGTTTCGGAAAGCCAGCATGTAACTAAATACATCCTGGGGAGGTTTACTGGGGGCTTCCTCAAAGCCCGCTTTCACCAGACTCAAGGGTCCCCTGACTGGGTGGTTATATAGTTACTCAACAGGACTGAATCCAAGCCCTTTTTGAGGCACCTCCATGTAGGCAAACAGAAGGAATGGCAAGAGGACATCCCACTACTGCCTTGAGGGCTCTGACAGGCCCATGATCATGCCTTTTAAGGTGTGTTTGAATCTCTCAACCAGACCCTTGCTTTGGGGGGTGGTAAGGAGTGGTGAACTTATAAGTTACCCCACACTCCTGCCACAGAGACTTCATATAAGTAGATATGAAGCTTGTACCCCTATCGCATGACACTTCCTTGAAGAACCTCATGCAGGTAAAACCCTCCATCAATGCACGACCCACCACTGGGGAAGTGATTGACCTCAGAGGAATGGCTTGTGGGTACCTGTGGCATGTTCCATCAAGACCAGGATAAACCTGTTGCCATGGCTGTCTTGGGATCCAGAGGCCCAGAATGTCAATAACAACCATTTTTAAAGGGAGTACTAACTACAGGAAAAGGTTGGAGGGGAGCTTTACATTTCCCCCCAATCTTGCCACTTGCTTGACAAGTCTGGCAAGACCTGCAATGAGCATCTGAGTGCCTGCTCATTAGGTGCCAGTAAAAGTGGGTGACAAGCCGTTCATAGGTCTTGTCCTGCCCCAAATGTCCAGCTAAAGGCACATCGTGAGCCAGACCCAGTAGGAAGGCTCTAAAGCACTGGGGTAGCACCAGCACACAGGCTGACCCAGGCTCAGGAACCTTAGGCTCACTATACAGGAGGCCGTCCTCCCAATAAGTCAGGTGAAATCCTGGCTCATTGCCAGCCACCTGGTCTGCAGCCTGCTGCTGCAAACCCACTGGAGTAAGGCATGTTCTCTGTGCCTCACAGAATGCCTCCCTGGTGGGTCCCCATTCCTGCTGCCACTGAGACAGCTCAGGGACCTCACCCAGCTCAGCCACATGTTCCCCTATATGCTCCAGGGCATCACCCTCAGGCTCTGCCTCCTCCCAGACTGTGGGATCTTCTGGGGCTGGTTTCCTGTGCCCCCTGCCCTTCCTCTTTTTGGCGGTCTCCTGGGCCACTGTTTCAGGCTCCAGGTGCTCCTGAACACCCTGACGGACTGCCATTGACCTGGTTGATACGCATAGCCACCCAGGCAGACCCAACATGTCCAAGTGTGACCTGTGTTCCACCTCCTTCCAAGGTGAATCCTCCAGGTAATTGCCAAGCAAACAATCCACAAGCATGGTTGGACTCACAGCTACCTTCAAGGAACCTGAGACTTCCCCATTCAAAGGAAACCTGCGCCTCTCTGCACAGGTGCTCTGAGTTGTCCACTGCAACTACTTGGTGAAGTACACAGGGATCTATCTGCTCTTCATACACCAGGTGACTTCTCACTGTAGTCACACGGGCTACTGTGTCTCTCCGAGCCTCAGCCCTCTGTCCATTAATGGTCACCCACTGCCTGTACTTTTTAGTGTTCTCAGGCACTGGGGTTCTCTGAACCATCTCACAGTCCCCTAATGCGACAAGGGTCATCTCAGCTGTCTTCCACCCACCTGGAACCAACCTCTCCCCAAGTGCTACACTAGCCAAACCCTAGGACTGCGCACCAGTGGGTGCTGGTGTACTCTTGGGGCATTTGGGGTCCCCTCCTCACATGACCCAGCTGGTCACATGCATAACACTTACGCGGGGGACCTCCTTCCACAGGTCTCCCTTTGGAGAACTATGGCTTCTTATCACTGGGGGCTGGGAATCCTAACCCTGAGAACTAGGTTGGGGCCCTTTAGAGAACTCACCCTGTATACCCTTACCCCCCTTTCTTCTGAGAGGGACCCTGCCCACCCTTGGCCTGGTCTCCCCATACCTCTTCTGGACCCTGGTGCTCTCCCAGCGGTCTGCTTCCTGCGTATGTTTCCTGGGATCTGTCAGCTTCCTGTCAATTAGGTGCTCACAGAGCTCTGGAAAACATAAACTGTACAAGTTCTCCCAAGCAATTAAATTGTAGAGTTCCTCATACGTTGTTACCTTACTGCCTTTCACCCAACCATCCAGTGACCTGCAAAAAGAATCAACACATTCCAACCATCTTTGGGATTCCTTCTTCTTATAGGACTTAAACTTGTCCTCAGTGGCTCAGTGGAGAGACCATACCTTGTGATCAGGGCGTCCTTCACGATAGGGTAGGTGAGCCCCTGGGGATCCCCTAAGGATGTGATGGTGTCCCTCCCCATACCTCGAATTGCTTCCAGCAGACCTGCCCCCTAATGAGCTTCAGGGACCAGATTCATATGGAGAGCAGATCATGTCCCTTGAACCACAACAGTATGTCATCCTCCCTCTTGTAATCCTTCACTAGGTCTTTACGGATGTGCACCCTCCTCTCAGGCTGCACTGTGGTATTGCTGCCACCATACCTACTAGACTGGCTCCTCTGATCCAGCTCCCTCAGGCTGAGCTAATGAGCCAACAATAACCTTTTCTCTTCAATGGCCATCCTCATTTTCTTCAACTCCAACTGGTGAGCCGTCTCTGCCTGTCTGTCCTGCAACTCTTCAGGAGTCAGACCCTTGGATGACACACTGCTACCTGCCCTGGAGACCCTCTCCCTGGACATAACAGGCCCACCCACTATACCATTGTGAATGCTCTGCCCCTCCTCCTCCTCACCCTCATCCTCGTTCTCTGTGTGCCCCTCAGCATCCTTGGCTGTCACCCAGATCCTCAGTGCCTTCTGCAGCTCCTCCTTCCTGGTGGAGCCCTTAATGGGACAAGCAAGGTTTTGCAGAACTGCCTCAACTGGGCAGCTGTATAGCTCTCCAGTTTCCCTAAATCGAAAGCAGCTCTAGCATATGCATCTCCAGATTAAGACATGATGAAGAGTTAAAAGTGCAGAGTTCCAAAAGCAGAAAAACAAGTTCCCTAATGAAGTTCAAAAGTCAATAAAGGATTATCATCAAATGGAAGTAGGGAAAAAATCACAAAAAGAGAAAAAAGCAAAAATCACAAAGACAATTAGCATGTGGTCACGTAGTGGTCGGCACTGAAAACAGTAGTGTACACTTACTCAATGTATGTCAAGTACAAATATAAGTCCAATCCCAACCGCTCATCACCAATGTTAGAAATGGGGTCTTTGTTTGGCAGTCAGGATATCCCCTGTCCAAGCAAGGACCCTCACCCTAGTCAGGGTAGAGGAGAATCACCCTTGGTTAACCCCCGTTCACCCCCTTGGTAGCTTGGCATTAGCAGGCAAGCTTGACTTCTGTTGTAAATGGCCTTTCTGCAGGGTCACTCCCAAACTTTACGCCTTCCTCCTTCTCTTTTTCAGACCTCATTTTTGCTGGCTTTAGGTCTCTGTGCACTTTACCCCTGCTAATCAGTGCTAAAATGCATATGCTCTCTCCTTAAAACATGGTGACATTGGCTCATACCTATTTGGCTTATTTAATTTACTTGTAAGTCCCTAGTCAAGTGCCCCTACATGTACCCAGGAGCTGTAAATTAAAGGCTACTAGTGGGCTGCAGCACTGGTTGTGCCACCCACATAAGTAGCCTCCTAACCATGTCTTAGGCCTGCCATTGCAGGGCCTATTCGTGCAGTTTCACTGTCACCTCGACTTGGCATTTAAAAGTAATTGCCGAGCCTCAAGCTCCTCTTTTTCTACATATAAGTCACCCCTAAGGTAGGCCCTAGGTAGCCCATAGGGTAGGGTGCTATGTAAGTAAAAGGCAGGACATGAACATGTGTGTTCTATATGTCCTGGTACTGTAAAACTCCTAAATGTGTTTTACACTGCTGTGAGGTCTGCTCCTTTCATAGGATAATATTAGGGCTACCCTTATATACTGTTTGAGTGGTAGATTCCAATCTGAAAGGAGCAGCCAGGTCACTTTTAGTATGGCCAGAATGGTAATAGAAAATCCTGCTTATTGGTGAAGTTGGATTTAATATTGCTATTCTAGAAATGCCACTTTTAGAAACTGAGCATTTCTCTACACTCAAATCCTTCTCTGTCTTACAATCCACGTCTGGCTAGGTTTAGTTGACAACTCCCTGGTGCATTCACTCAGACAACCCAAAAGCAGGATGCTCAGTCACACTTGCACACATCTGCATACTGAAGGGGTCTTCCTGGGCTGGGAGGGTGGAGGGCCTCCCACTTACATTTGAAAGGACTGTGGCCTGCCCTCACACAATGGACTGCCAAACCCCCTACTGGGACCCTGGCAGACAGGATGGAACTGGAAGGGGACATTGTGCACTTTTAAGCCACTCTTTGAAGTCTCTCCCACTTCAAAGGCACGTTTGGGTATTTAAGCAGGATCCCTGACCCTACCAACTCAGACACTTCTGTACAAGATACCACTTGAGAAGAAACCCTGAACCAGAACCTGCAAAATTCCAAGAGGAACTGCCTGGCTGCCCGAAGGACTCACCTTACTGCTTTTCTGCAAAGGACTGCTGCCCTGCTGCCTTGCTGTCCTCTGGCTCTGTTGAGAAGTGCTCTCCAAGGGCTTGAATAGAGCTTGCCTTCTGTTCCCTGAAGTCTCAGGACCAAAAAGACTTCATCTCTGCAAAAGAACTCCTTGTGCGGCAAAAATCGATGCGCAGCCTGCAAGAAAGTATGCACAGCCTGCAACACGATGAGAAAATCACTGCACACTGAACCGGAACGATGCGGCCTGACTTCCTGAAGAGGAGACCGACCTAGCGCCAGCATTGCTACTGGAAATTTGGCGCACAGCCTACTAGATCGATGCAAAGCCGAACCGGAACAATGCAGCCCGACTTCTTGTGAGAAAAATCGACACAGCGCCTGCTGTGCGGCAGAAATTTCCACGCATCGCCTACCGGATCGACGCAGCCCGTGACTTCATCATGCACACCGAGGTTTTCAATGCATCATCCCCGGGGCATCCGAGAACCCTGCAACCCGAAGAGGATCCCGGTATACGCACCGGAAACTGACACAAACCCTGACCTGCGTGAAAACTCAACAACGCATCACCTGTGTGCAACGGAAAAATCTACGCACACCTCCCCGTTTTCCACGCAACTCCTCTTCTGCAGTCCCTTGTGGACAATTTGAATGTAAACCAAGTAATTTGTGCTTACAAGAGACATCTATTGCTTTTTAAGAACTTAAGAGTCTCTATATCATTTACAGGGATATTTCAGTGTATACTTATTGAATCTTGATTGTTTTGACCTGCATTTATCGAAATAAATATTATATATTTTTCTAAACACTGTGTGGTGTATTTTTTTGGTGCTATACTGTGTTATTGCATGATTTATTGCACAAATACTTTACACATTCCCTTCTAAGTTAAGCCTCACTGCTCAGTGCCAAGCTACTAGTGGGTGGGCACAGGGTATTTTGGATTGTGTGTGTCTTACCCTGACTAGAGTGAGGGTCCTTGCTTGGACAGTGGGTAACCTGACTGCCAACCAAAGACCCCATTTCTAACTACTTCAGAAGCTATGTGTAAAGTATTTGTACCAACGCACACAGTAACAACACAAAATTACACAACACAGGTTTAGAAATAGGTAATATTTATCTAAACAAAACAAGACCAAAACAACAAAAATCCAACATACGCAAGTCAAGTTATGAATTTAAAAAGCAAAAGAGTCTCAAATCCTTTCGAAAACAATGAGAACATTGTTAGTGTACAAGAGTACCTGGGTAGTGTCAAAATAAAGCAACACAGGCGACCGTGAGTCGTAAAAGGCTAGCAATGTGGCGATTTCTCACCTGCAAGCGAGAATGTGCGTTGTTCCTCCTCCGGTCAGGCCGGCGTGCGTCATTTCTTCTCTTCCCCAGGAGAGCGATGCGTTGATTTGGATGGGTACCTCGGGTCTGGGCATGCTTTGCGTTATTTTTCCTCACCCAGCGATGTTGCGTTGAAAATCTGGTTGCACGGTATCTCAAAACCGCTCTGCGCCTGGTTTGCGTCGTTACCACCCTCCATTAGCATGTGTTGCACGTTGTTTCTCCAGCCGCAAAGCTTTGATTTCAGCTTCAAAGCCGGAGGTGCATCGTTTATCAGCCGTGACATGGAAGGTGCGTCGAAAATTCCCCACACAGTAGTCTATGAGTGGATTTTCAGTTCTTGGCTGCCAGCTTCACCTCTCAAGGGCCCAGGAACTGGATATGGGGCCACTTGGCAGGGCTGGAGTCTCAGCATAGAGTCCAGGTGCTGGCAGGGGAAGTCATTGATGGCCCTTAGACTTCAACAACAGGAGACAAGCTCATTTCAAGCCCTTGAAGATTCTTTTTCAAGCAGGAATGCACAGCAAAGTCCAGTCTTTGCCCCCTTTTCACAGGCAGAAGCAGCAACTGCAGGATAGCCCACCAAGTAGAGTCACAGGCAGGGGCAGCACTTCTCCTCAGCTCTTCAGCTGTTCTCCTTGTCAGAGGTTCCTCTTGAATCCAGAAGTTATCTAGTTTTGAGGAGTTTTGGGGGCTTTTCTTACACCCCTCTATGCCTTTGAAGTAAGTCTACTTCAAAGGAAAGTCTCTCTTGTTTGTAAGATCCTGCAGTACCCTGGCCAGGCCCCAGACACACACCAGGGGGTTAGGGCCTGCATTGTTTGAGGGCAGGCACAGCCCTTTCAGGTGTGAGTGACCACTCTTCCCTTCCCTCCTAGCACAGATGGCTCATCAGGATATGCAGGCTACATCCCAGCTCCCTTTGTGCCACTTTCTAGAGAGAGGTGAAAAAAGCCTAACTGTCAAACTGACCCAGACATGGAATCCACAAACAGGCAGAGTCACAGAATGGTTTAACCAAGAAAATGCCTACTTTCTAAAAGTGGCATTTTCAAAAACACAATCTAAAAACCAACTTCACTGAAAGATGCACTTTCAAATTGTGAGCTCAGAGACCATAAACTCCATATTTCTATCTGCTTCCTAATAGAATCAGCACTTTAATAGTATTTAAAGGAATCCCCCACTTTAAACTGTGAGAGAGCTAGGCCTTGCAAAAGTGAAAAACAAATTTGGCAGTATTTCACTGTCAGGACATGTAAAACACATAAGTACATGTTCACCTTTAACATACACTGCACCCTGCTCATGGGGTTACATAGGGTCTACCGTAGGGGTGCCTTACATGCAGAAAAAGGGAAGGTTTAGGCCTGGCAAGTGGGTACACTGGGCAAGTCAAATTGGCATTTGAAAACTGCACTTACAGACACTGCAGTGGCAGGTCTGAGCCATGTTTACAGGGCTACTAATGTGGGTGGCACAACCAGTGCTGCAGGCCCGCTAGTAGCGTTTTGTTTACAGGCCCTGGGCACCTCTAGTGCATCGTACTAGGGACTTACTACTAAATCAAATATGCCAATCATGGAAAGTCAATTACACATACATTTTAAATCGGAGCACTGCACTTGCACGTTAGCACTGGATAGCAGTGGTAAAGTGCCCAGAGTAACAAAAATTGCAAAAACAGAGTCCAACATACATCAACAACCTGGGAAACAGAGGCAAGCTGTTTGAGGAGACCACGTCAAGGATGGCAAGTCTAACACATATTGTGAATGACTTGGCTATTTCATTAAGGGGCACATTACGAATTTGGCAGTTGGACCACCAGACTGCCTATAGAGCGGTCGGGAGGATGCAGCCAAGCCTGCAGCCTCCCGACTGCTATATTGCAACACTATCGCCGGGCAGGCAGTAGAGTCTGTGGAGGTGTCACTGTGGTACCATGCTTTGCCTCAGAAAGTGAGCCTTAAGCACATGCCACTGCAGTGCAGCGCCAGCTACACCTAGGGTGCGCTGCTGCCATGCACAGGTTTGTGCATGGCAACGGTGTGCAACGACAATGCAGGCATAGCGGGGCACAAGATGTGCCCCCAGCCACACTGCCCAATGGGCAAAATTACCCCAGGGCCCCCCACCGCCGCCATCACGGGATCAAAGATCCTGGCGGTTGTGGCGGTCTGTGATGGTCCGACTGCCATACTTGTAATCGGCCCTATTTCTTTTTAATCTGGTTTGTTTATTGTTTTCTTAGACAATTGCTGTGAGCAATTAATTTTCCATTTCGTACTATTTTTGTTGACTACATTTCTGCTGTTACTTTAATTACGTTTACTGAATGAACTTAGAGATAAAATAAGCAAGTAAGAGCCTTGGGGTAAATTATTTTTGGCACAGTTTCAAATCCATGTTTCCTCCCACTGATTCTGCCAATTGACCCTTTCTGATAGTAGGGAAGCGTTCACAAGTTCATTGATAGGTAGCAGGGCATTATGTATAGCAAGATAATTCTAGCCAGATTCCTTGGGAGCTATCAGTCGGATGAAATTTTAGTGTATGATCACTCATAGTCATATTGCAGTGGGAGAGAACAATAAATTATCACTTGGCCTAGGGCACCACTAAACTTGGCACAAGTCAAGTTTGGCTGGAGGACAACATGCATGCTTTGAGTAACTGAAAACAGCACAAGGACCATTACACTTGTATGAATGTATGTTTGAATGTATCTAGTATCAGTATAGAGTGAAAAAAGCTGAAAGGCAGTAGAGTCCTGTACAGGGCCGGAGGCAATATTACAGTCAATCTGTGATTGTAGGAGTAGTTACGTTCTGGGAGTGGATGTGGATTTTGTCATAGTGTAATGTTCTTTAAAGGTGTGTTGTCAACTCTTTCATAAATTGGAGCATTACCAGGGAAGTCCAGATGGATACAGAAATGTTGTTTCAGATACTGACTTTAAAGATGGAGAAGGCCAGTTTCCTTGTTCTTCTTTTTTGTGTTTCTCCATCTCAAGTCGAAGGGTGTCCTGACTGTGGATGTTTCAAGGACCTTTGGAGGTGGTGCACTTGGAAGCAGTATACAGTGGTGTAAGTCAGGATGGGTTTATAGATAATGCAACTAGTTTTGGAGATGATGTACAGTGGTAAATGGAGTTCATGGGCACTCAATCAGGGTGGGATCATGTGGTTATTTTTGCTCAGGTCGTTGAAAAGATATGTTGGGGCATGTAGGATGTCTTAAAGGGGAACCAGAGTGGAGTCTGTGAAGTAAATTAATTAAAAAACAACACAAGACTTGGAATTCAGTACTGGGAGGAGCAGGCACAACCATCTTCAGAACACAAAATCTACCAGTACTACAACAGGATTACACTTTATGGAACCTACTGAGCATATTTCTTTTGAAAAATTGCATAAATCCATACATGAGATGGAGGAATAATAAAACACAGTTGGCAAGGAATGACTATTCATGACTGGCAAGAAATATATAGCCACGACACAATTAAAAATTAGACGTTAGCAAAGACAGGCCCAGCTGCACTTGTGAACCAAAGCTTTGACAATGTGCTGTCACTTCTGGGGAGCATTTGGGTAGAGTATACTGAAGAGAAATCAGCTCGAGATTTAGAAGTGGCCATTACAGAGAGTTAGTGAGCCAGAGGGATGGGGGAATGGTGGCACATGGCCATTATGTGGTTGGTAGTTGAGCCAGTTAAACCTTTAATTTGTTGACAAGCATCATCACATACCAAGAAGCACATCAAATGTAGCAATCAATGTGGCAAAGATGGAAATTCAAATTGTAAACAGTGAGGCTGACTGGCCAAGTTCGAGATATGGTGAATCTGGCAAGAGGACAAATGGTTCTTAGTTCAAAAAGCTTTGTAGTCTCATATCAGAGGAACACCCTAAATGTGAACAGGCCCTGAAAGCTACAGTGTTCATTCCAACATCAGTTCATTCAAAACATTTTACAGAAAACTGAGGTGATACAGAAATTAGTAAATATCTCCAACCACTCCTACATCAAACAGACAAGTTATAGACCAAACTGGATGAGGACTGGACCACATAGCCACTTTAAAGCAAAGGTAGGTATAGGTGGAGATATAGCTGAACTGTTCAAATTGGTTGACTAGGGAAAAATGTCACAACAGGACTCAACATAGAACATGTCATCAAGCAAAGAAACATTGTGGAATGCCTATGGTTGCCATCGTTAGAAATCCAATACTGGGTAAAGAGAATCATTTTTTTCTTAACCGTTTGCCCCCTTTGAGAAAAATAATTAAATCTTTGATAATCAAACGCAATCTTGACAACAGACTTTTCATGTTCAAGAATTAAGCATCCATGCTGACCACACATTCCAAACATAATACTGCACATGCCTTAGTTGTAAAAAAAGGGTGCAACGCTACAAAGGAAATATAGGTGTTTGCATGGCTGAGTTCTGACAAAAAGTAGTATCACAGATGGAAAAGTGAATTAATTTAAATTTCTACTAACACAGGCTAGTGATTGGGCTGGAAATGTAAGTTTCCAAAATGCTCTTTCTGGTCAAATGTAAGATACAAAGGCCCTCATTACAACCCTGGCGCTTGGCGGAGAAGCGGCGGTCTTACCGCCAACAGGCTGGCGGTAAATATTTTGAAATTATGACCATGGCGGTTACCGCCATGGTCATCTGCCACTTCTCCGATCCGACCGCTGGGCTGGAGACCTGGGTCTCCAGCCCGGCGGTCGTCACAATACCGCCGGCGGTATCATGACCCGGCTGACCACCATGGATTTCATGGGGTTTGGAACCGCCATGAAATCCATGGCGGTGAGCACTATCAGTGCCAGGGAATTCCTTCCCTGGCACTGATAGGGGTCTCCCCCACCCCCACCCCGAGTCCTTCCCCTAAACCCCCCACCACCCCTGCCACCCCTAAAGGTGGCAGGACCCCCCTCCCCACCCCTACCCCCAACATTACATTACACATACACACCCGACATGCACGCAGGCACCACCAACACACATACCCGCACACACACCAACACACATGCCAACAGCCACACACACAGTCATACGCACACACCCACAATCAGACATACACGCACACATCCATACAGACATACATACAGACAGACACACACTCATTTCCAAACACACAACACTCCTGCATGCATACACGCACTCACACACCCCCTCTACATACACACACGCACACCCCCATGCACGCACACAACACCCCCCACCCCCCTCCCCTAATGGACGATCAACTTACCTGGTCCGTTGATCCTCCGGGAGGGGACGGGATCCATGGGGGCTGCTCTGCCGCCACCACACTGTCAACAGAACACCGCCACGCCGAATCACAGGACGTGATTCGGTGGGCGGTGTTCTGTTGACGTGGCGGTGGAGGTGGGGCGACCTCCACTTCCCCGCCGCCCGCCAGTATGGCTGCTGGCGGCTCTCCGTCCGAAAAAGGATGGAGGGCTGCCAGCAATCATAATACGCCGAGCGGAAAACCACCACCACTGGCGGTCTTCAGCACGGCGGTCCCTCAGCGGTCTTGTCAAAAGACCGTTGAGGTCGAAATGACCCCCAAAGTGTCCAGTAACCGGAAAAAACGGAGGAAACGAGATTGATTGATCATCATGATAGAGAAATCTGTCTTTCAAGTAAATGTCTTCAGGTACAAGAGAGATAAAACTCATCCCAACTAAGCACAATACAATGGAGCCCAAATATCTCAAGATTTCAATTGCACAAGAATAGTTAATTACGGTTTAGGCATATACCAAGGGAGTAAGAGCAGTTTAATTTAATTTAATTTAATATTTTCAAACAGAGTTTTATAATCCTCTTCGAAACTCTCAAACCAGCCACTCTAAGCAGTCAACTTGCAGTTAGGATAAGAACACAAAATATAGGAAGACACAAGACAAATAAAGGGCAGATCCTGTGAAGTTTAGGAAGGACAATTTACAATAAGGGCTTTATTTTACAGCCACAAGGAGGAAGGTAATTTAAATACGCCATCTTTTGTGCAGCAGATGCAAATCTTGCAAAGTTTGGCTGGCCAGGAAGAAGTGCTCCTCAGAATCCATGTTTTTGGAAGGAAGAAGAGTGTGGATGTATAAAGCTGATATGCATTTTCAGACCATGCACCCAAAGAGGTTTAAGAAGATAGATCTACCATTTTAGAGCCAAACACTTTAGGTCTGATCCACAAAGGTAAACATACACTTCTGTGTAATTTTGCCATTGTTTGCCATTCACAAAAGTATTTTACAAGTAGTTTCTTTACGACTGCAAAGACTCAGCACATAAAAAGTTAGGACTATCCCATCTTTTTATGTGTGGAGATGCCACACTCGTAAAGATGCTACTGTGCTAGCAACGGCTCACAGCAAACTGCTATTCTCCAATCAAGTGACTCCTAACATTCTACTCAACAACCTATTGACATCAAAAAGAACTTGAAGCCATAATGAATATTAACAAAGACAGCACAACAACACAGATCTGAATACTACAGAAACAGAAAGAGGTTAAATTGGCATGGAGAGCGGATAATGTCAATTGGGAAATGGAGGGCCCTCAGATGGTTCCCCCTAGATTTTTGTTATTGTTTTATTGTATTTTGAGATTAAAAGGTGCAGCTTTTCTATGCTTAGACAGTGTCACCTATAACATATTCAAATGAATTCCACATGCAGCGTATTTCGTGGAGTGCATAAACTGTCCTCACATCCAAGGGACAGCAATTGCTTGAGACATCTTGCAAGCTTGCCCACTCTTAACCTTTGTCCACCTGAGAGTGATTATGGAAACCACTTGTGCTCAGCTGGAATTGTGTTAGGTACAGTTCTTCGGAAAACTGAATCAAGGTCTAATTTAAATGTTTCCTGAGAGATCGCTATACATGTTTGTCGTGTTAAATTTAAACATCAACTCTACTTTAAGTTTTAGGTCAATTTGAATATGTTCCTCAATCTCGACTGACTTGAACCTGTCTTTACTAGACTGCCTGATTGTGACTAATTCACCAGCAGTTATGCAGTTTGTGAATACACATTTAGGGGCATATTTATACTCTGTGTGTGCCGAATGTGCGTCAAAGATTTTGACGCACATTCGGCGCATACCGTGCACCTTGCACCGTGCATGATTTTTGCCTCAAACCTGACTTGCACAATTTTTTGACGCACAGACCCCATTTTCCCCTACGCCGGCGCTGCCTGGTTTGAGTCATTTATATTTACTCTGACCAGTCCGCAGCGTCGGCTAAAGTCATTCCCTAAATAAGGTGCCTGCAAGGCACGTAGGAACGGCGTTAGCCGGCGGTAAAATTTTTTACTCAAGCCAGCGCTGGTTTGCATCAAAAAGTATAAATATGGGCCTTGGTGAGGTGTTGGAGTGAATCTGAGACCCCCTGCAAACTCTTTATTGAGCACTTCCCTTCTTCGAAAAATGTAGATTTACAGAGCACCATGTACTCATTCACCCTTAATGTATAAATGGAAAGGTGAGGAATTCACAAGGGAATTCCATGCTCTCCTTTTCAGTGCCTAAAAATGCAATTTTACTTACCCAGTTTGCCTACAAGACTGCAGAGAGAATTTAAGACACACTGACTGAAGAATGCACGTGTGCGGGTGCAGCGGAGTGAGAGACACACTGCAGATTAATCATGGCACAATCAGTAGGTGCTGGAGTAAGTCATACATATCACATATACCAGCATTCTGTCACTAAGCTACATACTTACACATAATCATACAATTAGACATACACCTAGATAGAAACACCCAAATAGGTACACACCCACGCAAAGGCTCCCATAGTAAATCAAGCATTTTTGTAAACAACCTTTGTCTGGTACTCCTGTTCTCCCCCTGTACCTCCTTCTTCCCTTTTAATGGACTAACAGCTCCATCTGGTAATGACGTTTATGCTCCTCTGCTTCCATTTTGTCACAGTTTAATGTGGGGCCAAAGGCCCAATATTCTCGATGCAGCCTGTCACGTGTGACAGAGCCTGGGAGGCAGAGTAGGAACCAAGGAGCAACAGCGAGATTGATTGCCTTACTTCCTAATTTGGATAGTTGTACATCGGTTTTCCGGGTAAGAAGGAATTGGCAGCTCTAGGTCCGGTCCCCACTTTACAGTGCTACATATGAGTGGGGGTCTGGTAAACTCCATTGTGCGCCCTTGCCTGAGCCTTTTCTGCGCTCATTGCTGTGATGTAGCTGGTGTACTCACTGCCCCTCTGTCTCTCCCTCTGCTGTGTACAGTAAAAAGGCAGGCTTATCCCACAGCCTCATAAATTACAAGTGTACATTACCGTCTGCACAGAAGCACATTTCCCAGTTCATCTAGGGCAGGGGGAAGGCCAAATACCCCACTATAAGAGCCTCTTCTGAGGCTAGTCTTGCACCCAATCTTCAGTCAGAGAGCTCTTTGCCAGGTGCAGTTACACGCGATCAGAAAGCAGTAGCAAAAACCCACATGTCCAAAATTACACGTTCTAATATATTATGTGAACAAAATGTATCTTGTGAATGTATTCAGATACCAAGTGTGTCGAAAAGAGTTTGATTTCTTGTTCCAGTTAGCAATGTTTACATAGGCTTTGTGGCTTTTCTTCTGCTTGTGTGCTCATATGGCCTGTTGAGCTGCCCCTTCATTATACAGTACATTTGTTTGAGGAATGTATCATCAAAGCCTTCCCTGGTTAACCACTATGTACTTAAATGTCTAAAACTATTCTCCAGGCTCCAGCACCATGAGAGGTTCATAACTGTTTTAATCTGTCTTCAACTGTGAAACACAATTAATTTCAGACATATGAATGAGGACCAGAGCCAGAGATATTCTGGATGGTTGACAAGAAAAGTAGGAAAATGGCATACCTTTTATTAACTGGGCATTTCGAATTCAAACATTCTCAACAAGGGTGATATTCCTGCATTCTTTAAAGGGAGATACTTATAAAATTATCTGGAATTATTTTGTAGAGCTATAACAGAAACCTTTACGGGTTCACAGAACCACTTACGAGTATGCACAAGGGTACCATGGCAGTATTGCTTTGAATACTGACTGATACCATTCAAATAGTTACAGGCTGAAGTTTAACACCGCGGGACAGTGGGCAGGGAGAAAAATGAAAGAATTTGAGAGAGTGCTAAGGATAGATATTTAAGTGAATGGTTGTAAATTAGCTTTCCGACTGACCTCCATATGAAGTCACATTTACAGGTGTTGCCAGATGTCTACCAAATTAATTAGCAGAACAAAACACTTTAAAACAGAAACGATGTTATTTGTATTAATATGATAAACGAGAAAACAAATTAAGAATATCACCTGTCATGTCAGGCATACAAGACTAGGAGGTGATCAAAGTCTTAATGTGAATGTGAGAAAGGTAAGAAGAACACTGGGGTGACAGTTAAGTGAAACAAGCATTGGAAAAGCCAATAGATGTAGCTTTCATTACATTTTTTTAATGACTGATGGTTGTATTGTGACAATGGTTATAAGGGATAGAGGGTTATTGCAGTAAATAAAAAAATACTGAGGATTCCAAACTTCTGGGGCTTCACCCAGATGTTCTTTTAAGGTTCTTTTGGGGTCCACAGCTCACCCCAAGGGTCCAGAAGTTCTGTGATGGTCCTTGGGAAGTGCGGACTTCAACTCCCAGAATGCACCTGGCGCAAACTCCTTTTTGGCCACTGGACAGTGGTCAGCTGGTCACTTTTTCAGGAGTTGGTGCAGGGGACTCTGGATAGCAATTTTTCACCTGTAGCAAACAGGGAGTCCCTCCTTGAACCAGTTGAAGCCAGGCAAAGTCCTTCTTGTGGTGAAGCCCAAGTGTGCAGCTGGTGCATTCTTTCTGAGTGCAGGGTCCAGGTGCAGGCCAGGGGTCCAGCAGGGCAGTCCTTCTTCTCCTTGTAGTTCCTTCTTCTTGAAATTTGGTGGGGATCTGAGGTGTGGGGGCAGGTCTGCCAGTTTTATCCTTGCTCCTGGGTGAAAAACAGGGGGGCCCTGGTTCTCCAATCAGGGACAGAGTTGTCCCCCTGTGATGAACACTTCCTGGGAAGTGTGGCAAAAATCCATCCCAGAAGGCAACAGTCTCTAAAAATCCAACATGGATGAATCTGATTTTTGGAGGTTACATCTGGCTGAGCCCACCCACTGGTGTGGCTAAAAATCATAAACACACCCCTCTCCTGCCCTCTCCTAATCTAATCAAGGGGGCACCTAATTGTCTGGGGTTGCAGGATGTGGGGGTGTTGCTGGGTGCTGCAAATGTCCTTCTCTGCCTTTGAAGACCAGTTTGGCAGCCCTCCCCCTTCCTGCCTCACCATCTGCTGAGGGGAGATTCTCTCCCCCAAGCACATTCCTTTGTGTGAAGCCTGGCCACTTCACACCTAATCAAGGCAGCCTGGCAGAAGCTGCTGCAGGCTGGCCAATCAGAGCGCAGCAGCAAAAACAATGCAGACCTGAAATTGGCAACTTTTTAGGTAAAGTCTAAACTTTTTACCTGGACAAGTTATATTAAATCCAACAACTGGAAGTTGTGGGATTTATTACAACAATCAATTTGATACCAAATTCTTGGTATGTAACATTTAAGGAGACTTTAAAATTTAAAATAAAGTCTGCCCATTCTAGCCTATGAAGGCCATTTACTTCAATGAGGGAAAAACAAATGTGGCTGTTTTTACCTCACCAGGGCTTATAAATCTATTTTTATAAAGTCCCTGCTTATAGTTACATGGCACCCAGCCCTAGGGGCACATAGGGCACACCTTAGGGGTGACTTATATGTAAAAATAAGGTAGTTTAAGACTTTGGAAGTACCTTTAATTCCAAAGTCGAATTTGCATATAACTTTAATTTAAAAGCAGCCAGCAAGGCAGGCTTGCTTTTAAAATGACACTGGGCACCTCAGCAGTGCACCTAGGTGTGCACCACCTATGCTGTGGTCCCTAAACCTACATGCCCTACCATATACTAGGGACTTATAGGTAGGTTAACTTAGCCAATTATAATTAGCCTAATTTGCATATCCATTTTACACAGAGCACTGGCCCTGGGACTGGAAAGCAGTACCCAGGGCACAGCCAAGAGTCAGTAACCACCAGTACCTATCCAGAAAGAGTGGGGGTGATCAGGCAAAAAAAAAGGACTTTCCTACACTGCCCCCCCCCAGATGAAAGGTGATGGGTACTAACCTACACCCTGGTAGTCCTCATCAGCTAAGTGGAAAAACCTGGAAAGGCCATCTGCATTGGCATGAGCAGTCCCAGGTCTGTGCTCCACTGTGAAGTCCATCCCCTGTAGGGAAATGGACCACCTTAACAGTTTTGGGTTCTCCCCCCTCATCTGCATCAACCATCTGAGAGGTCTGTGGTCAGTTTGTACACGGAAGTGAGTGCCAAACAAGTAAGGCCTCAACTTCTTCAGGGACCAAACCACAGCAAAGGCCTCCCTCTCAATGGCACTCCATTTTTTCTCTCTGGGGAGTAGTCGCCTGCTGATGAAGGTAACTGGGTGATCATGGCCCTCTTCATTAACTTGTGCTAACACTGCCCCAATCCCTTCCTCTGAAGCATCTGTTTGCACTACAAATTCCTTGCTATAGTCAGGGGCCAGTAACACTGGTGCTGAACACATAGCCTGTTTTAGGGTGTCAAAAGCTTTTTGACACTCTGGGGTCCAAATGACCTTCTTGGGCTGTTTCTTGGAGGTAAGCTCAGTTAGAGGGGCCACTATGGTCCCAAAATTTTGAACAAACCTCCTGTAATACCCAGTCAGGCCAAGAAAGGCCCTGACCTGAGTCTGGGTTTTTGGAGCCTCCCAATCCAGGATAGTCTGGATCTTGGGCTGGAGAGGTTGTACATGGCCTCCACCAACAAGGTGGCCCAGGTACACAACAGAACTTTGCCCTATCTGGCACTTGCTTGCCTTGATAGTCAGGCCTGCTTGAAGCAGGGCCTGAAGCACTTCCTTCAGGTGGACCAGGTGGTCCCTCCAGGTGGAACTAAATACAGCTATATCATCCAGATAAGCTGCACTAAAAGATTCCAACCCAGATAGGACTCTATTCACCAACCGTTGGAAGGTGGCAGGAGCATTTTTCATCCCGAAGGGCATCACCTTGAACTGAAAGTGGCCCTCTGGTGTGGAAAATGCTGACCTCTCCTTAGCTCTTGGACTTAAGGCAATCTGCCAATATCCTGAGGTCAGATCAAATGTGCTCAGGAATTTAGCAGCCCCCAACCTGTCAATGAGCTCATCAGCTCTAGGTATGGGGTGAGCATCAGTCCTAGTGACTGCATTTAGACCTCTGTAGTCCACACAGAATCTTAATTCTTTCTTCCCACCTTGGGGATTAGCTTTGGGCACCAGTACCACTGGACTGGACCAAGGACTATCAGAGGGCTCAATTACCTTCAGGTCCAACATCTTAGCCACTTCAGCTTTGATGTTGGCCTTGACCTGGTCAGACAGCCTGTACAGCTTGTTCTTGACAGGCAAGCTGTCACCAGTGTCAACATCATGGACACACCAATTGGTGAGTCCAGGGGTCAGGGAGAACAGACTAGCAAACTGTCCCAAGACTTGCTTACAGTCTTGTTGTTGCTGATCTGTCAATTTGGGAGAGAGTACCACTCCCTCCACTGACCCATCTTTTGCCTTTGAGGACAGGAGGTCTGGCAGAGGTTCACCCTCCTCCTCCTTCCCTTCATCAGTGACCATCAGCATGGTCATGTCTGCCCTGTCCTGGTGGGGTTTCATCCTGTTTACATGTAGGATCCTGTGAGGATTCCTGGGGGTGCCAAGGTCCACCAAGTAGGTGACCTCACCTTTTTTTTCTAGGATTGGGTAGGGCCCAGTCCATTTGGCCTGTAGTGCCCTAGGAGCCATGGGCTCCAAAACCCACACCAGCTGTCCTGGGTGATACTCAGGCATGGTAGCCTTTTGATCATGCCAGAGCTTCATGAGCTCCTGACTGGCCTCCAGGTTTCTGCTTGCCTTCTTCATATACTCAGCCATGCGAGACCGCAGGCCTAGTACATAATCCAGCACATTCTCCTTGGATTCCTTGAGAGGCTTTTCCCAAGACTCTCTCACCAAGCACAATGGGCCTCTTACAGGGTGCCCAAACAGTAACTCAAAGGGGCTGAATCCAACCCCCTTCTGTGGCACCTCCCTGTAGGCAAACAGCAGGCATGGGAGGAGGACATCCCATCTCCTCCTGAGTTTGTCAGACAAACCCATGATCATGCCCTTCAGGGTCTTATTGAATCTTTCCACCAGACCATTGGTCTGTGGATGGTAGGGTGTGCTGAACTTATAAGTAACACCACACTCCTCCCACATGGCTTTCAGATAGGCTGACATAAAGTTTGTGCCCCTATCTGAGACCACCTCCTTTGGGAATCCCACTCTGGTGAACACACCAAGTAGGGCCCTAGCCACTGTGGGAGCAGTGACTGTCCGGAGGGGTATTGCCTCAGGGTACCTGGTGGCATGGTCCACTACCACCACAATGTACCTGTTACCTGAAGCAGTTGGTGGGTCTAGGGGACCAACAATGTCAATCCCCACCCTCTCAAAGGGAGTCCCAACCACTGGCAGTGGAATCAAGGGAGCCTTTGGCTTGCCCCCTGTCTTGCCACTGGCTTGACAGGTGACACAGGAGCTGCAAAACTCCCTGACTTTTTCTGACATTTCGGGCCAATAAAAATGGTTGACCAGCCTGCTCCAGGTCTTGGTCTGTCCCAAATGACCAGCTAAGGGGATATCATGGCTTAAGGTAAGGAGGAATTCTCTATACTTTTGGGGGACCACTACTCTCCTAGTAGCCCCTTCTTTAAGGGCCCTTGCCTCAGTGTAGAGAACTCCATCCTCCCAGTAAACCTTGTGGGTACCACTGGTATCCCCTTGTTCTTGCCTGGCAGCAGTCTGCCTCAGGCCCTCAAGAGTGGGACACTCTCTTTGTCCCTGGCACAAATCTTCTCTGGTGGGCCCACCTGCCCCTTGCAGTTCTGCCAAGTCAGGCAGAGTTTGCAGGGAAGGTGTCCCTCCCTCAAAGTTCAGATCCTCCCCCTCAGGGTTGGATTCTTCCTGACCCTCTGTACTTGTTGGGGCTGGCAAGCCAGACCCAGTGCCTTTTCTCTTTTTCTTGGAGGCTTGGCCCATTGTTCCAGGGTCCAAGTGTCCAGCATTCCCCTGTTGTGCCGCCTGTGACCTGGTCACAGCACACACCCATTCAGGGAGGTCCAGCATCTGTGCATGGACCCTTCTTTCCACTTCTGACCACTCAGATGCTTCAAGATCATTCCCCAGTAGACACTCTACTGGGAGGGCAGGAGCTACAGCTAGTTTTTTAGGGCCAGTCACACCTCCCCATTACAGACTCACCATAGCCATGGGATGGAGTTTTGTTCTGGTATCTGCATAAGTCACCTGGTGGAATACACCAGGTAAGACCTGTTCTGGAGAAACCAGCTTTTCTGCGACCATTGTCACACTGGCTCCTGTATCTCTCAGAGCTTCCACTTCAGTCCCATTGACTTTAGGCCTCTGCCTATACCTCTCCATGATGGGAGGTAAGGTGGCCATAGTTGCAATGTCCACCCCACCCACGGATACTAAGGTGACCTCAGTGTACCCTGATTCCACCCCTGGGCCAACTTCCACCCCCAACCCTACACTAGCAATCCCCTGGGATTGCCCACCAGTGGGGGGCTTCTTGGAGCAGATAGCATCTCCTCTTTTATGTCCTGGCTGATGACAGTCAAAACACTTGCCGGCCTTAGCAAGCTCCTGAAACTTTCCTGCTTTAGCAGGATCATAATTCTTTCCCTGATACCCTTTCCCTTTAAAAGTGAATTGGCTCGGGGCTCCCCCTCCCTGAGAAGTTTTTGGGGACTCTTGTGAGGACTCTTTGGGTTTTTTGTCATCTTTCCCCTGGTTCTTCCCCTGAGAAGAACCATGTCCTCCCTTTTTCTGATCACCCCCTGGGGGTTTCTGGTTAACCCTAGTTCTTAACCAGTCATCTGCTGCCTCCCCCAGCTCTCTGGGGTTGGTCAACCTAGAGTCTACTAGATACTGGCGGAGCCTCTCTTGGACTCAATTAGTTAGAAGGTGCTCCCTCATAATCAAATTGTACAGCCCCTCAAAGGTACTTACCCTGTTGCCCTGTATCCAGCCCTCCAGTGCTTTTACTGAAATGTCCACAAAGTCCACCCAGGACTGGGTGCTTGTCTTTTGGGTGTCCCTAAACTTAAGCCTATACTGCTCTGGGGTTAGACCAAACTTTTTAGTCAAGCAACTCTTCATACTGGGGTATGAGTCTGCATCCTCCCCACTCATGGTTAGGAGCCTATCCCTCCCAGAGTTGGGAACTAACTCCCAAAGGAGTGAACCCCAGTACTGAGGCTTGACTTTCCTCATCTGGAGGGCCCTCTCAAAGGCCCCCAGCCACTTATCTATGTCATCCCCCTCTACATAGGCAGGAACCACCCCTTTGGGTAATCTGGGGGCAAAACCCCCACCCAGGGACACCTCAGTTTCTTTCTCGCTGCCTCCATCTTTTTTTTCTTTGCTTGCCCACTTTTTCTTTTCTAGGGCAAGCTTATCTGCCTCCAAAGCTATGTAGGCAAGCTGGGCTTCCAGCTCTCTTTCTCTGATGGAGGGGTTCTCTCCTCCTGAAAGGACCCCCTTCCTACCACTAGCTTTGGGTCTTCCCCTGGTGACTGTATCCACTGAGGACCGTTCCTCCTCTTCCTCACTTGGGGTCTGATGCCTTCCCTCCCCTGAAAGGTTAGAGCTAGCATCTTCCCCTTTTTCTTCCTCCTCTGGAGCTTTCTCTGTCTCTACCTCTTGGGCCTCAGCCCATGCTGTCAGGGATTTAATCAGGATTTCCTTCCTGAGATTAGTGGTTGCAGGCAACCCTCTTTCAATACACAACCCCCTAAACTGGACTACTGTCAGTGTGGGTAGGCTAGCCAGATCAAGCTCCATGGTTCCCTAGTTTTGTGTCAACAAAAACTTTTTGCAAAAATTGGAAACAAGAATTTAGAAAAATTACAAAAATTTAATAATTGAAATTAATCCAAATTAAAAATTAAATTTTTTTTTGCACTAGGTCAATTTAAAGGATTTTTAATTTGTTTTACCTAAAACTGTAACGTGATATTGAACACAAGTACAGGATCCCGTCGCTGCTTCCAATTATGTTGGAAAATGGGTTATTGGTAGGGCAGGTAGGTACCTACACCTAGCAACAAGCCACTAACCGCCACATAGGTACAGTTAGGTCTCAGTAAATTAATCCCAGCTCTACCCTTGGTAGCTTGGCATCGAGCGTCAAGGCTTAACTTAGGAGACAAAGTGTAAAGCATTCAAATATCACAAAACAGTAATTAAATAAAACACAGGAAACAGTTTAAAAATCCAAAACCAATTTATAAAAATAGCTTATATTTTTATCTTTAAAATGACACAAAAACGATTAAAATCGGTTCAGGGGAACCGGAGATATGAATTTTTAAAGTATTATTATTTTCTAGCGCTTAGAAACAAAAAGCGCCAATCGGGTCATCTGGTTGCACCAGGACCGGGGCAAAGTCAAACTTTCAGGCCGACCGCGATGGAGCCCTGCTCGGCTACAAGTCGCGGGAGGCCTCGGTTAAAAAGTTACCTTCTGACTTAGTCTCTTTTTTGATGTTTTTCTTCCCCGGGACGAACCTGCCAGTTGAATCCGACCTCCTGGAGCCCTTGTCCGGATACGCGAAGTCGGTTTCCTTGGTGGTGATTTTTACCTTGGGACTTAGTCGTTTTTTCGAAATGAAAATCCTTCGACCGGGGTAAACCTGGATCTTGATCCGACGTCCGTGGAGCCCTTCTAGGATTCGATGGCTGGGAGGTCCCGGTCAACTTTTTACCTTCGGACTTAGTCTCTTTTTTGGATGTTTTTCTTTACCGGGACGAACCACGAAGTCAGGCCGGGTCGCGGATGAGGCAAGCCGGCTAGAATTTCCGCGTCGGGTCGGTCACTTTATGGAGCTTTTTTTCAAAAATTCTCCTATCTTTTCCAAACTTCTGGGGCTTCACCCAGATGTTCTTTTAAGGTTCTTTTGGGGTCCACAGCTCACCCCAAGGGTCCAGAAGTTCTGTGATGGTCCTTGGGAAGTGCGGACTTCAACTCCCAGAATGCACCTGGCGCAAACTCAATTTTGGCCACTGGACAGTGGTCAGCTGGTCACTTTTTCAGGAGTTGGTGCAGGGGACTCTGGATAGCAATTTTTCACCTGTAGCAAACAGGGAGTCCCTCCTTGAACCAGTTGAAGCCAGGCAAAGTCCTTCTTGTGGTGAAGCCCAAGTGTGCAGCTGGTGCAGTCTTTCTGAGTGCAGGGTCCAGGTGCAGGCCAGGGGTCCAGCAGGGCAGTCCTTCTTCTCCTTGTAGTTCCTTCTTCTTGAAATTTGGTGGGGATCTGAGGTGTGGGGGCAGGTCTGCCAGTTTTATCCTTGCTCCTGGGTGAAAAGCAGGGGGGCCCTGGTTCTCCAATCAGGGACAGGGTCGTCCCCCTGTGATGACCACTTCCTGGGAAGTGTGGCAAAAATCCATCCCAGAAGGCAACAGTCTCTAAAAATCCAACATGGATGAATCTGATTTTTGGAGGTTACATCTGGCTGAGCCCACCCACTGGTGTGGCTAAAAATCATAAACACACCCCTCTCCTGCCCTCTCCTAATCTAATCAAGGGGGCACCTAATTGTCTGGGGTTGCAGGATGTGGGGGTGTTGCTGGGTGCTGCAAATGTCCTTCTCTGCCTTTGAAGACCAGTTTGGCAGCCCTCCCCCTTCCTGCCTCACCATCTGCTGAGGGGAGATTCTCTCCCCCAAGCACATTCCTTTGTGTGAAGCCTGGCCACTTCACACCTAATCAAGGCAGCCTGGCAGAAGCTGCTGCAGGCTGGCCAATCAGAGCACAGCAGCAAAAACAATGCAGACCTGAAATTGGCAACTTTTTAGGTAAAGTCTAAACTTTTTACCTGGACAAGTTATATTAAATCCCACAACTGGAAGTTGTGGGATTTATTACAACAATCAATTTGATACCAAATTCTTGGTATGTAACATTTAAGGAGACTTTAAAATTTAAAATAAAGTCTGCCCATTCTAGCCTATGAAGGCCATTTACTTCAATGAGGGAAAAACGAATTTGGCTGTTTTTACCTCACCAGGGCTTATAAATCTATTTTTATAAAGTCCCTGCTTATAGTTACATGGCACCCAGCCCCAGGGGCACATAGGGCACACCTTAGGGGTGACTTATATGTAAAAATAAGGTAGTTTAAAACTTTGGAAGTACCTTTAATTCCAAAATCGAATTTGCATATAACTTTAATTTAAAAGCAGCCAGCAAGGCAGGCTTGCTTTTAAAATGACACTAGGCAACCTCAGCAGTGCACCTAGGTGTGCACCACCTATGCTGTGGTCCCTAAACCTACATGCCCTACCATATACTAGGGACTTATAGGTAGGTTAACTTAGCCAATTATAATTAGCCTAATTTGCATATCCATTTTACACAGAGCACTGGCCCTGGGACTGGTAAGCAGTACCCAGGGCACAGCCAAGAGTCAGTAACCACCAGTACCTATCCAGAAAGAGTGGGGGTGATCAGGAAAAAAAAAAGGACTTTCCTACACTGTCGCACCGCCGGGGCTGGCGGTATACCGACATTTCAGCCCCGGCGGTGATAATCCGCCAGGGCAGCGCTGCCCTGGGGATTATGACTCCCCTACCGCCAGCCTGTTTCTGGTGGTTTGCACCGCCAAGAAGAGGCTGGCGGTAAGGGGACTCAGGGGGCCCATGGGGGCTCCTGCACTGCCCATGCACTTGGCATGGGCAGTGCAGGGGCCCACAGGCAGAGCCCCGTCTCGTATTTCACTGCCCGAATTTCGGGCAGTGAAATGCGCGACGGGTGCTACTGCACTCGCTGCACATCAGCATTGCCGCCGGCTCAATTACGAGCCGGTGGCAATGTTGATGTGACTTTTCCGCTGGGCCAGCGGACGGTAACTCTGTTACCGTCCGCTGGCCCAGCGGAAAAGTCAAAATACGGAGCCAGCCATACTGCCAGCAATGGCGCTATTCTGGCACCCGCAACCTTGGTGGTCTGCCATGCAGACCGCCGAGGTTGTAATGACCCCCAAAGTCTTTTGCCATTTGTACAGCAAAATCTTTAAGCATAGGATTAACTCAGTGCCATCCTTGGCGAGCTGTAAAATGACAAAAGCCTTTCACCACTCCAAGCACAGTATTGGAGATTTGAATTGAAAAAATACCATCCAAGCCAACCTGGAATAAGCAAAACAACCCCTGACACATTTTTCAATGTCATTACATCTCTTCAGAGAGGTTTAGCTTTGTCCAGACAAAAGGGAGCAACCAGTATAAGTCAAAACAAAACCCTTTCAGGGTTAGAGTGACGCATAAATTATGCAAAGCAAAAGAGAGAGCTCCAGTTAGTTCCCAAGTTTAGGTGAAGAGCAGCTCCAGTAAGGAGCACCCTGCAACACCAGCGACACTCTGGATTTGCTCACCTCAAATGTCTGTTTTCCTAGCAAAGTCTTTAAGCATAGGATTGGCACAGTGCCATCCACACTGAGCTAGAAAATGACAAAGGGGGTCATTTTAACCCTGGCGGTCGGAGACCGCCAGGGCTAAAATGGCGTCCGTACCGCCAACAGGCTGGCGGTACGGAGACCCATATTATGACCGCTGTTTTAGCCCCAGCGGTGATAATCCACCAGGGCAGCGATGCCCTGGGGATTATGACTCCCCTACCGCCAGCCTGTTTCTGGCGGTTTGCACCGCCAGGAAGGGGCTGGCGGTAAGGGGAGTCCTGGGGCCCCTAGGGGCCCCTGCACTGCCCATGCCATTGGCATGGGCAGTGCAGGGGCCCCCTAACAGGGCCCGTGCAGCTTTTCACTGTCTGCATAGCAGACAGTGAAAAGCGCGACGGGTGCTACTGCACCCGTCGCACGGCCGCAACACCGGCTCCATTAGGAGCCGGCTCCTATGTTGCGGCCGCTTCCCTGCTGGGCCGGCGGGCGTAAACTAGGTTTGCGCCCGCCGGCCCAGAGGGAATGTTGTAATGGGGACCGCGGGAGTGCGCCCGCATTGGCGGCCGCACGGCGGTTACAGCTTGGCGGGCAGCGGTACCCGCCCGCCAAGCTTGTAATGACCCCCAAAGTCTTTTGCCATTTGTACAGCAAAACCTTTAGGCATATGATTAAATCAGTGCCATCCTTGCCAAGCTGTAAAATGACAAAAGCCTTTCACCACTCCAGGCACAGTATTAGAGCTTTGGATTGCTAAAATACTATCCAAAACAACCTGGAATAAGCAAAAGCAACCCCTGACACATGTTTCAATGTCATTACATCTCTTCAGAGAGGTTTAGCTTTGTCCAGACACAAGGGAGCAACCAATATAAGTCAAAACAAAACCCTTTCAGGGTTAGAGTTACGCATAAATTATGCAAAGCAAAAGAGAGAACTCCAGTTAGTTCCCAAGTTTAGGTGAAGAGCAGCTCCAGTAAGGAGCACCCTCAACACCAGCGACACTCTGGATTTGCTCACCTAAAATGTCTGTTTTTCTAGCAAAGTCTTTAAGCATAGGATTGGCACAGTGCCATTCATGCCAAGCTAGAAAATGACAAAGGGGGTTATTACAACTTTGGAGGAGGTGTTAATCCATCCCAAAAGTGACGGTAAAGTGACGGATATACCACCAGCCGTATTATGAGTCCATTCTATCCTATGGAACTCGTAATACGGCTGGTGGTATATCCGTCACTTTACCGTCACTTTTGGGACGGATTAACACCTCCTCCAAAGTTGTAATAACCCCCAAAGTCTTTTGCCATTTGTACAGTAAAATCCTCAAGCATAGGATTAACCCAGTGCCATCCTTGCCGAGCTGTAAAATGACAAAAACCTTTCACCACTCCAGGCACAGTACTAAAGCTTTGGATTGATAAAATACCATCCAAGCCAACCTGGAATAAGCAAAAGCAACCCCTGACACGTGTTTCGATGTCATTACGTCTCTTCAGAGAGGTTTAGCTAATACTGTACCCGGAGTGGTGAAAGGCTTTTTTGCATGTTGTTGTGCCTAAATATGTTAACAAAAAGAACCACTAAATTTTATTCTGTCCTATGTAGACATGGACACAGTTGCAAGTAGTATATTCAAACCCCCCGTAGATGACAAGGCACACTGACAATATGTTTCACAAACACAAATGTCAGCCCTTGGTCCCACAAGTTACTGGAAGTAGAGTTGTATCAGTTGGGTCCTGGAATTGACATCTTTCCCTTCCTCATCATCACCATCACTCTCGTCCCCTCTCTGAGGAAGCAGGTCTGGATATAGAGCACCATCCACCTCCAAGAGGGGGATAGAATGTCTCACTGCCACATTGTGCAGCATGCAGCAGGCCACCACTATTCTACACACCTTTTCAGGCCCATAGGCCTGGGAACCCCCAGAGATATGTAGACAACAAAATCTAGCCTTCAGGAAACCTATTGTGCGCTCTATCACCCTCCTAGTACGTCCATGGGCCTCATTGTAATTCCTCTCTGCATCTGTCCCCAGATTCCTCACTGGTGTAAGGAGCCAATGCAAGTTGGGGTAGCCAGAATCACCTAGAAAAAGGTGCAAAACAGAGCAGTCATTGTCAAGACTCAGAGTCAGACAGCCTGGCTGTCTGCTAGGTGGCAGTTAGTGATAGAACCACCTACCTATGATCAACCCTCTGTCCTCTTGTAGTTGTTCCATCTTGTGTGGTACACTACTGTTCCTCAGCACAAAGGAATCATGGACTGAACCGGGGAACATGGCATTCACATGTGAGATGTACTGGTCTGCAGTACATACCAACTGAATGTTCATGGAGTGAAAGTTCTTCCTGTTTTGGTACACCTGTTCACTGACTCTTGGGGGTATTATAGGTATGTGGGTGCCATTGATGGCACCTATTACATGGGGTACGTTGGCAAAGGCATAGAAGTCAGACTTGATGGCAGAGAGGTCAGTACTTTGGGGAAACCTCACATAGGACTGCAGGTGTCGTACAAATGCATTCAGAAATCTTGTCAGTATCATGCTGAACATTGGCTGTGAAAATCCAGCACCCATGCCCACTGTCACTTGAAAAGAGCCCGTGGCCAGGAAATGGAGTGCAGAAAGCACCTGCACTTCAGTAGGGATGGCATGCTGATTACGATTTGCCGGAGTCAGTGCAGGATCCAGTAATGAACAAAGTTCCAGAATAGATGCACAGGTGAGTCTGTAATTGATTAGGATGTGACGCTCGACCATGGTCCGCATATCCACAAGTGGTCTGTACACCGATGGCGCCCTTCCTCGCCACAAGGGTCTGTACCTAGGAGGATATAAACACGTGTGAGGAATACACATACATCGGCACACATTGTCAGTCATTGAGCACTGCTGACTTGATTGTAGGGACTCAAATGCTAAATGTTTTTGACATAACATCAACTAGACCTTAAATATTGATCAGGGTTTGTAATGTGTGGTATAGTTAATGGTCACATGCATAGGTGTGTTAGGTAAACATTAGGGCCTGCAATGTGCAGATAACAGTATTATAAATGGGTAGTTAGGGCCAAAATGTCTGCCCACTGAAATCCAGAACTGTCGTGGTGGAAGTGACCTCATACCGCTAGCGGTTTGACGTAACAGCATAAGGTGGTGTTTACCGCCGTGCGTAAAGTCATTGGTTAACATGGATGCCAATGTGGGAATCCTGGCATATCATGATTGCCGCCAGCGGTGGCGGTGCACACCGCTGCGGTATGTACGCAATTTCATCACCCCAACTTCACTTGACTCCCTGATCTCGTGCAAGCAGGTACTCCAGTGAGTGTACTGTTGTGTCCTGCCTCTGGTCATGAAAGTGGCTCCTGTTGCAGGGGAATCGGCTCCGGCCTTCACCCAAGAGGATTGGAGAGGCTATTGGACAGGGTCCTGCCCCTGTACGCCAAGCTCTACAGACAGCCAAAGGTACAGGTGAGTCGTGGAATTGGGGGCATTGGTTGTGTGTAATGGATGGTGCACCTCTGACCCTGCATGGGCCATGGTTCATGACATGCTGCGTGCGTATGTCCTGTTATTCTGTTGGTACTCTCCGTCCCATAGTGGACGTCTAGCCAGCTGTATATATTTGCCAAGTGCCTGACCTCAGTGTTACATTTATGTGTGTCCCTTTTAGGTAAGCGCCCACCAGATGAGGGCACTTTGGCATGCCATCGCCAAGGAGGTGCGGACCCTGGGTGTCTACAACCGGCGGAGCACCCACTGCAGGAAGAGGTGGGAGGATCTGCGGCGCTGGAGTGAAAAATCTGTGAGGCCCAACTGGGGAAGTCCTCCCAACGAGGAAGAGGTGCCCGTCGGGCACTGACCCCCCCCTCTGATGGATGTCTGTGTGTGCATTCAGGTTTATGCTGCTTAGTTGCAGGGACTCTGACTGATGTCCATCTAGATGATGGCCCCAGTAGGGAGTAGGGGTGTTTGGGTCAGGTCTCCTACACGTCGGGTCCTTAGGGTGTTTAGGGAATGGGTGTAGGGCAGGGTTCTGGTCACTTGTCAGGGGCATGGGCATGGGTATAGTTGAAGGTGCTTGCCTGTTGGAGGGTCTTCTGGGTGGGTGTATGTATGACCACTATGTTCACTCCTTTCAGCTATTTACAAGTGTCTCTCCTGTTTTGTCTCCCCATCCCTGTTCTCTTGTGTTGTTTGTGTACATCAGCATCATCTGGCGAGGGAGCTGAGGCACCGGAGAGTAGGGATGCAGAGGCCCACGGATCCTCGGAGGCAGAGTCATCCGACGCCAAGGGGACCAGTGGGTTGGAGGGCGAGGGGAGTACCACGGGGAGGCAACTACCACTGGAGGTAGTGACTCCGATACCTCCTCCAATGGGGGCTCCCTGGCGGTGGCGGACCCTAGTGGGCACACCCCTACGGTATCATCTTCCACCGTCCCCCATGCCATCACTGCCTTCTCATTTGCTCCCCACCGAGTTGCCCGTGCCCGCTCACCCAGAAGGGTGGGCATCTCCTTCGCCTCAGGCACCACTTCCCCTGTCCCAGTCAGCCCTGCTGCCCTCACGGAGGAGGCTATTGACCTCCTGAGAACCATCTCTGTAGGGCAGACAACCATCGTCAATGCCATCCAGGGGCTAGCATCAGAGAAGCAGCAGACCAATGCCTATCTGGATGGCATTCACAGTGCCATGTCTGGACTACAGAGATCTTTACAGGCTCTGGCCTCCTCTTTGATGGCAGCCAGTTTCCCTGGTCATTCGTCCCCCCTCCAACCTCCTCTACCCCTTCCAGCCCCCCACTCCCTTCACCCGTCCAAAGCACACAATCTGACAAGTAATCAAGCACCTCAACACACAAAGAGCACACTTCTAAACACAAGCACCACACCTCCCACCCCAAGCATTCACACAGCCGACATACACATGCCCACACAGCAACATCCACTTCCCCTAGTGTGCCTACCTCTTCCGCCTCCCTGTCTGTCCCCTTTACATGCACACCCCCAGGCACTGCACCTTCAGTCACTGTTGCTGAGCCAATTCCTGCACTCACCACAATAGCACACATCCAGACATGTACCCCAGACACCATACCTGCATTCACCACAACTACTCTAGTTGACACATGCAGCACACTCACCAGACTTGCAAACACCCACACAACATACATTCACACTGGCATCCTGTCTTCTCCCACTGTGCCCACTCCCTCTCCTCCAAAAACACACAAACGCACCAAAACACCCATCCATCACACATCCACCACACCTCAATATACCGTCCAGTCATCTGCACCCACAACACGCACACCTACACCACTTACGTCCAAAACGTCTGCCTCCACTCCCACGCCCTTCTCCAGGTCCAACCCAATTGCTCCTAAAAAACTTTTCCTCTCCCGTGCTGACCTCTTCCAACCCACTGGCCTACCCCGTGTTGTCCCTAAACGTGCGCACCTCCTTGCCCTTTCCACTCCTACCACTTCACAGCCCGCCCCTGTCCGCCCTTCACATTCCCATGCCCCTCCCCCAGAGAGGAAGAAGCCCCGGTGCACAGCCAATGCCATCTGGCTCCACCCAGTCAAAGCGCACTCCTCCACCTTCCAAGGCCAAACCCAAACCCTCTCCACCTTCCGAACGCAAATCCAAGGCCCACCCGGTCATAAATCCCCACACCCACCACCCCCTGCCCCTGTTCCCTGAGGTGCCTGGATGCCCCATTGTTGCCCCTATAAAGTGGAGTACCATAGCACTTTTGGGAGTCAGGTTGGGGTCATTGTAGCCCCAAAAAGTCTGGCACTATGGACTGGCCATTGGCCTTAATGTGAATCATTTGCTCAGAGAGCTGCACTAAATGTTTATGTGTGGCCTGTGTTTTGGTGGCACACTCTTGATCCCTGGTCTCTCGTTTCATTGTTTGTGGGTGTGGGGCATTTGTAGGTACTATGGTCAGGTTGTATTTGCCTTGTGTCGGGTAAGTACCTCTTGCTGCAGGATGTATGGGTTGTGCTGTTGTAGAGGGTTCTGGGAGGTTGCAGAGTGTTATGTAACTGTGCCCTTTCTTCCCTTGTTTAGTAGGTTGCGGTACTTACCCTCGTCGTCCTTGTCGGGGGTCTCGGTCGTGGAGGTATATGGCAAGGAGCAGGGCTGGCATGATCTGCAGCTCTCTATCCATGTCTGCTTCGGCATGTTGTGTGAGCCTCCGGTGAGTGTTTCCTTATATTTGGTTCATCGCCGCCTGGCTTTGCGTGGCAGTGGTTCCCATCCCAGAACTTATGGCGGTCTAGTGGTTCATTATTTGATGGGCGGGTTGGGCCTTTCCGTCGACCTGTGGGCGGGCTCTGCCGTCGTTGTCGGCTCTCCTCTGCTGGCGGTGGGTGGTTTTCAGGATGCCTGTGTTTCAGTTGGTTCATTATTTGGCGGTCCGGACCGCTCCTCTGCTGGCGGTTTTTACCGCCACCGCCAGCGGTGCGGTGTTTACCTCTGTGTTCATAATGAGGGCCTAAGTATTCTAGCAGTAAGCACACAACTTACAATGAGAGCATTAATGGGCCCAGAACCACGTTGGTATTAAAACCTATTAAAGAGAAACTTTGACTGGGACAATGGAACAACTGACTGCATATGCTGTAATGGCGATGCTTTAAGCTATGTGATTTATGGAGAAATTGAAGTCCTTTTTTACTTATAATCATGTCGAGAAATGCAATGAAGGAAAACTATTTAAACACTTGCATGGTAATGTCATGTGATTACCGCCATTTGAAAAAGGAATTGAGACGAAATGCAACATGCTTGGAGAGGTGAATGTGGCTGTGAACCTGTGGAGTGCTCCATTTGGCTCTGAAGTGGAGCCTTTTTGTTTGCTATATTTTCAGGTGTATGCCACTTGCATGAAGGAGGCACCCGTCTCTAAAGTGTTCAGCAAAACTATGTATATATATATATTATCTAGTGGTGGTTACCACTAGGTAGTTATAGTTAGGACCTAGGGCCCAATTATGAGATTGGCAGACGGGAACACCCGTCCGCCAAACTCCTGACGGGGTGGTTGCCACCATGCTGGCTACCTCCCAATAGGCCCCATTAAGGCTTTCCTGCTAGGCTAGACTGACTGGCGGAAACCAAGGTTTACGCCAGTCTGTCCAGCAGGAAAGTGGCGACTGAATTGTCGCTGGTTCGTAATTGAGCTTGCGGCAATGCTGCCCTCAGCAGGTGAAACCAGCACCTTTGTAATGCTCACAGTCTGCACTGCAGACAGTGCACATTAGAAGGGTGCTGGTCAGGGGGACCCCTATACTTCCCATGCCACGGGTATGGGCAGTGCAGGGGACCTCCTGCGGCCCCCTGCACCTGTTCCCTGCCAGTCTTTTCTGGGTGGTGAAATTGCCATTAAAAGGCTGGCAGAGAACCAGATTGTAATTAGCAGGGTGGTGCAGAGTTCAGTGCCATCCTAGCTATTTCCAACCTTTACCTTTTGGATCTTCGACGCCGGCGGAGATTGCGGTAGGTTGGCAGTGCTGCCTGCCCACCTTGTAATGTGGCGTTTGGGCTGGCACAACTGTGGCAGTCCGACAGTCACCGCAAGTGTGGCGGTCCGAGGATCACCACACTTATAATTAGGCCCCTAGTTTTGATAGAAAAAGTGTTTTTAGATTTGCCTGTATCTTTGGCGCTGGTTGACAAATCTTCACAAACTTTTCTCAAAAACATTTATGTCCACTTCAGCTGGTGTCTGGAAAGTTTCAGGGTTATCTGTCAAATGGGACCCGAGAAAAATGGGAGCCCTAAATCGTGCTTTCCCCATTCATTTTTCCATAGGGATTTAAAACAGCAATAGCGCCAAAACCACTCAATGGAATTACACCAAATTTGGCATGACGGTAGAAAGAGGCCTTTTATTGTTTGATAAAAATCTGTTTAGATTTAGAGAAATTAACAAAAATCCAAATTTCTATATACTGGGACTCGAAGGACTCGCAAACCCTTCCGATCTCGTGCTGAGAGCTAATTGGCTGCCAACACTTCAACAAGGAAGTGTTGGCAGCCAGAAAAAAGTGTAAAAAAAAAAAACACTGACCCCTTAGCTCTTGTGCTGGGGTCCAGGGGGAACCCACCAGAACAAACAAAAAAAGAGGGACGGGCTCCACACTTCATCAGTCTCAAGCTCCCGGGTGGGCCATGTCCCAGGGGCATTGTTAACTTTAACACAGGGGGAGCCACCCAGCCCCCCCCCCACAGCCCCGTGGACTGCCACCTCCCTGGGGCTATAATTAAATTCAATGCAGGGAGGGCGTGTGCCCTCCCCAACATCCCCTGGGATAACCACCTCCCAGGGCTGTAATGTAATTCAAAGCTTGGGGCTGTGCATCCCATGCAGCCCACGGACTACCACCTCCTAGGGCTCTATTCGTTGGAGGGGGGCTAAGTGGCCTCCCTCAAGGAGTCGTTAATGGCCCTGAGGACTGCCACCCACCAGGGCTGGCTCCTGCTATGTCCTAGGATGTCCACCCCGAGACATAACTGTTTGATTTTGCATGGTGGGAGCTGATAGCTCCCACGAAGCAATAGCAAACAAAGTCCGCTTTCTGACAGCGAGAGCTGTCAGACAGCTCTAGCTGTCAGAAAGCAGAGTTTTTATCTGTCTTCTCTGCACGCAAATATGCATGCAGGGAAGACAGATGAAAACATTGCTTCCACAAGCATGGAGCTGCTATTAAAAGCAGCTCCCTGCTTGTTGGAGCAATGCCGGCTCCCACACGACGTGGGAAGCCAACTTGGACTGCGGGGCCTTGAGGCTCCCTCACTGTCCTGTCACTCTCTCTCTCTCTCTTTCTTTCTCTCTCTCTCTCTCTCACTCTCTCTCTTCCTTCCCATAATGGGTCTCTCCATGCAATGACTTTAAAGAGTAAGATCAGCAAGATGTGTGGTTTGAATGTTATAGTTATGTTTTGATGCAAAGCAGAACAGAGTTTCTTCTGACCTACTGGTAAAGCTCTTGGACTGTCACTCAGTAGGTTGGCAGTTAAAATCCTAGTATCTCAAGGCAGTGGCTCCATTTATCTACTGGTGTTTAGCCTGTTAAACCTTCCTAGTAATGGAACATTCATGTCTCTTTCCTCTTGAAGTATGTGGGCTGAATATAATAGTCTTGTCTGGACAAAGCACAGCAGGGAGCCAAGTCACCTATGGCCTAATGGTTAAGGTCTCATGCCGTCATACCACCAATTGCAGGTTCTATTCCAGATATGTCCCTGCTTTGATTTCTTTTCAATTTCAAATGTTTAATGTTCATACAGAAAGGCGATCTCACTCATTTTGATTAAATACACTTTTTGTTTCAATTTGTCCTAAAACATCTCATTCTAATTATATCATTCATCAAAGCCTAAAAAACCCTGTCCCTCTCGCTCTCTCTCTCAAGTTCTCACTGTCAATCTCCTTCTCTTAATTTTCCTCTCTATCCCTCAATCTCTTACTTTCTGTCTTTTTCTCTCTATTCCATCCCATAATTGGGTAGAAGAGAGAGAGAGAGAGAGAGAGAGAGAGATAGGGCCCAACTATAAGTTTGACAGAGGGAAAACTCCATCCACCAAACTTCCCACAGGGTGGCCGCCGCATACACGGGGACCTTCTTGCCAGAGCTATTATGGGTTTCCTGCTAGGTTGGCGGGCGGAAACTTAAGATGCTGCCTGCAGGTCTAGCGGTAAACAGGCTACATCATTTTCTCCATCACCTAATCGAGGCGGAGGCAATGCTGTAGCGAGCAGGAGGCATCAGCACCCTCGCAATGCTCACTGTCTGCAAAGCAGCCAGTGAACATTGCAATGGTGCTGGGTAGGGGGGCCCTTGCAGTGCCCATGCCAAGTGCATGAGCAGTGCAGGGGCTCCCTTGTGGCCCCCTGCACCTGTTCTCCACCAGCCTTGCCATGACAGTGCTACTGCCATCAAACCACTGGCGGAGAATAAGGTCATAATCCCGAGGGCAGCATTGCTTGTAGCGCTGCCCTAGCTGATTAGGACCTCCACCACCACCAGACTGCCAGGATCCAAGATCCTGGTGGAACTGGCGGTTCCCTGGTGGCCCGACCGCCAGGGTTGTAATGTGGTGGTTGGATTGTTGCACTGGCGGCAGTCCAGTCTAAAGACTGCCACACTCGCAATAAGGCCCTTTGTTATTGCAATGGTCTCTCCATGAGATAAAGTCATCTGTGGCATAATGGTTAAGGTGTCAGAGTTTTATATTGAATGTTGAGGGTTCTAGTCCGTGTGTGTTTGTAGTCATTTCCCTACTTTAATTTATTTTCAAATGTAAATCTTTAAGGTTCATAATTAAAGGTGATCTCACTCTTTAATTGACAAATACATTCTTATTTTCAATATGTCCAGAAATATCTCATTCTAAGTATACCATTCACCAAAGCCTAAAAACTATCTCTCCTCCTCTCCCTCTCCCTCTCACTCTCTTTCTTTCTCAATTTCTCTTTTTCAATCTCTTTCTCACTCTCACACACCCACTCAGACCGTTATGTACCCATTGACAGACCCACTCACGCACCTAGTCACAGACCCACACACACTCTCGCACACCCACGGAAACCCTCACACACACACTCACGGACCCACACCAGACACTGACACACCCACTAAGACAATGATACACCCACTCTCACACCCAGACATTCATGTACTCACTCACAGACCCATTCACACTCTCACACTCCCAGACCCACTGAAACCCTCACGCACCCACTCATAGACCCACAGAGACACTGATACACCCACTAAGGCACATATGCACCCACTCTCACACCCAGACAAGCACTCTCACTGCCACTCTCCCCCCCGGATACACCCTCTCACACCTACTCTCACACCCAGAGAGACAGGCTGCAGCCAACTCCCACCTCGCTCGGCCAAAGGGCTGTGTGCAGCGTGGGGTTGGGATGTTAGGGGGGCTGGCAGCAAGGACAGGCTACAGATTAGACCCTGTGGCCTACTGCCACCACACATGGCCACAGGAAGTTAGATTAACGTATAGTAATGACAATTACTATACGTTAAAAACAACATCTAAATTTACTGGAAAAAAAACAAAAGGTACAGGGACATTTATAGTTAGGAAATAGAATTAAAAAAACATAGAGGGGGCGTGGCTTCGGGCGTCAGGATGCCGGTCGCACTCTGAGAGTGCTCTGGACCCCTCCGTCATCCGCCCATAGTCAACGCGGTCCAAAGGAGCAGAAAGACGCCGTTTCGGACCCCCCTGTGACCCTGGGTCCCACCGGGGGGTCGCGCACGGCAAAAGAACGGGGATCCTGCATCCCACGCCCGTGCGGAGATCCGGCCGATCCCGGGAAGGGAAAAGAAGATGGCGGGTGCGACGCGCCCGGCTGGGCTGAGGCCAGGCCGATAGCTGCACCGATGGCGTACGCGGCGAACTGAAGGAGAGGAGAGAGTCCCTGGGGGGCCTGGACCGGGCCCCAACGACGGATCCCTGTGGCCAGGCGGCGGAGAAAGTAAGCACCAGGTGAGCGGCCCCGCCCTGTGCACTGCCCCGCGGGTGCAGACCGGGAGGCCTAAACCCCCCATCTATCCTGCCTGGCCCGCTAGACGAAAGCGAAGCGGCCAGGCGAGGACAAGAGGACCGCAGCCGCAGCCTATAACCTTCCCCCGCAGCCCCCTTCTGATACGAGATAGGGGCTGGGGCCGCGTGGGGGATCAAGACCCGGCTGGGGGTCGGGCGGGTCCACCCGGGAGGACGAAGACACAATTCTGGGGCCCAGGAGAGGAGGAGGAGGAAGGAGAGGGCGTCGACGACTTGTGATACCCCCCCTCTCCTGTCGTTGTCGCAGTGAAGGGGACACGCAAAGGCCCGCCTCCGGCTCCCACTCGAGTCTTCACCCAGAGGGAGTTCGCCAAGGCCCATAACAAGAGCTGGGAGCAGACCAGGATCCGAGAAGTGGAGGAACACATCCCAGAACAGTCTGAAATTTAAGGCCTCGAATTATAGACAATTGATCCTTGTCGAGACAGATCGGGGAATCAGAGGCCAACGTGTGGCGAGACAGGACCCTCCACTGAAATACCAGATCCTAGGTGAGAGGGAACTTGGGCCCGGATCTATAGCGAGTCCCTCCCATCTAAGCAGAGGGTGCGAGGAGGGGAGCTACCGGATGGGAGCCAACGACCAGGTCTTTCAACGGTACCGGCAAGAGATGCCTCCACAGGGCCCAAGAAAGAGTAAAAAAGTCCGGAGTACGCCCCTGAGACAGTGACACCCCACCGTCCCTGCGCGGAGCAGCGCGGCGATACCTTCCCTGGTCCAAGACACCTGAAACCAAACTGAAAACCTGGGCTTGAAAACATAATACGGAGAGTGTGACACACTCGGCCCCCACTCCGGGCGCCACGATGGGAAAGGACAAGATGAACAAACAGCCTCCACCCTCCCAACAAAAAATCGATCAGTTCACGACGGCGACGGGCCAACGGGGAGGGGGAGACACAGCCAGCGGGGGTCTGACCCTGGACGGAGTGAGCGGCATTCTCCAAGCTATCCAACCATCGCAGGTAGCCGTAGAAACCAAAATCGGAGAAGTACGCGTGGATATGGGCCTCATCAGACAAGACCTTAGAAATGCAGTAAACCGAATCACTGAGGTGGAATCCCGAGTCTCTCAGAATGATAGCGATTTGTCTGACCTCAAAACCAAGGTGGCCCAGCTACAGACCCGAACCAACGAGCTTCACCGCCGGGCAGAGGATGCTGAAAACCGGGCAAGACGCAACAACTTACGCTTTATCGGCTTCCCCAAGGGTATAGAGGATGACAAGGCCTCCGAGTTCCTAGAGAGATGGATCAAAACGTGGATGCCGGACCAATCTCTCTCGCCCCTGTTCGCAGTTGAACGAGCCCACAGGGCGCTCGCACCTCGCCCCCCTCCGGGCGTCCCGAAGCGCCCAATGATCGCTCGATTTCTTAATTTTAAGGACAGAGACAATATCCTTAAAGAAGCGAGGAGGTTGGAAGATCTTCAATGGGAAAATCCTAATTTTTCCGGACTACACCAGAGAGGTCCAAACCCGTCGCAGGACGTATGAGCTTGTCCAACAAAAACTCAGGGCAATGCAACTTTCGTACATGCTCCTCTTCCCTGCACGCCTCAAAGTTCTCATGGCTGGGAAAGCATACTTCTTCGAATCACCTGAGGAGGCGTGGGACTGGCTGACGGAGGAGGGCATCGGGGCCCGAAGAGGTCCCCCAGGGGCTACCGGGAAAACCCCTTGTATCGAACCCTCCTCTTCAGAGGGGCCCCGGAGGAGCCGGCGGCGCACCAGATCCCGGACAGGTAGGCGGAAAGACCTGAACAGTCCTGTGGACGGTGAGGCGGCCCAAGACTCAGGCCCACAGACTAAGAACACAACAGACGCTCTTCCGGGGTCTCAGACACCGGCCCAAGCGGCAGAAGACGGTCGCCTAAGTCAATCTCCGGTGCTCGGCTGACGGGACATGTGCAGCCCCCTCGTTGGACGCGGGGGAGACTGGCCGCGCTTGATATGCTCGGGCAGGCCCCGGTGGGACTGCCATTGACGACACCGGAGACTTTCTAAAGTATGGTGTTGAATGCTCGATTTGTGACCGCTAATTGCAACTGATCCGAAAGAAAGGAGGGGTCCACCACTCCACCCCAACGACAGCTATGCTGGCTGTCTGGTTCTGGTTGGGTTTTTGGGCTTCAAAAACCAACTAAAAGAGGGGTTTGGAAAAAGGGAGATTTGGATAGAAAAATCCTGGTCCTGTGTATAGAGCTCCCAATACATGTACAAAAACAAGGTATACACAGTTCCACAACGTAAGTATAATCAGGAAAACCACATTGGGTCCTGATCTAAGGAAAAGATCGTAAAAAAGAGAGAAGAAAGAAGAAAGAAAGCCGGGTCCCTGGAAAATTAATTATTTTGGAACAAGAGCCCTCACTCACCAAAGGTGACATGCTTCATCCTCGGGCTTTGCTCCACGTCAGGCCGGCGCTGCAATGCATGACGGGCCCCTCAAGGGGGGCTCTTTGCCGGAGATCTTTTGAGATATATGCCCGGTTTAGAAAGAATAGGGTATAGGATTGGAAAAATTCTATTTAAAAATAACTAGAGGTTAGGCAAATTTTATTAAATAATCCAACCACTGTCATGATTAAAACCAAAGAGCGGGGAGAGAAAAGAACAAGGTCTATGCTCCCCAAAATATTATTCACTCCTCACTCAATTTGAGGTTAGGAATTGTACGCACAGGATCCCCTGTACGATTCACCAGATTCTTTCTAAACCGGGCATATATCTCAAAAGATCTCCGGCAAAGAGCCCCCCTTGAGGGGCCCGTCAGGCATTGCAGCGCCGGCCTGACGTGGAGCAAAGCCCGAGGATGAAGCATGTCACCTTTGGTGAGTGAGGGCTCTTGTTCCAAAATAATTAATTTTCCAGGGACCTGGCTTTCTTTCTTCTTTCTTCTGGTTTTTTGGGCGACAGATGCTTCCGGGGTGGGAGTATGGGGAGGGGGGAGTTCCGGGGGGGGGGGGGAGTTTGATTTGGGTTTAAAGGGCTACGAGTTAGTCAGCCTGGTTTGTAATTTTAAGATTTCACCAAATTGTTTGAAATGGTCGTCCCTAGGTCTGCACCCGCACACTAAACCTTGCATAACACCTGCACACCTCACGCTTGGCCCTCGATGACCCAAGTCCTTTCCTGGAATGTAAATGGCCTATTAGATAAGATCAAGAGGTCAGCAGTATTCCACACTCTCCGTAGATATTCCCCCTCCGTGGTCCTCCTCCAGGAGACCCACCTCCTTGGGTCCAGATGCCCTATGCTCGCGCGAGGAGGATATGATAGAGTATATCACGCAGGATTCTCCAGAGGCTCTAGAGGGGTGGCCATCCTACTCCACCGATCTTTACCATGGTGATCACAGCCACGCAGTCCGACCCACAGGGTAGATTCGTAGTAGTCACAGGGACTCTTCAGGGGCACCCGTTAAACCTTGTATGCGCCTATGCTCCTCCAGCGGGGCTTGACGCCTTCCTACTTTCGCTCCACCGAGTGACTTCAGGACTTCCCCAAGGGATCACCCTACTGGGAGGCGACTTCAACGCGGTTCTTGACCCAACTCTGGACGTATCTGGGGACATCACCACCAATAGATCTAAGAGGGCTTCAACCCTAAGCAATTGGGCGGAGAGCCTCGGCCTGTGCGAAGTGTGGCGCACCTGGCACCCCAGAGAGCGCCAGTACACGCACACGTCGGCTGCCCACCAGACGCAATCCAGAATAGATCTTGTGTTTATGGCCGCCCTGGACTTCTTAAACGTTGCGGGGGCAGAGATTCTCCCTCGAGGGGTCTCAGATCATGCCCCAGTACGTATCCGACTAGGCGGAGTAGACCCCACCAGGCGGCCTATGTGGCGCCTGAACGCTTGGCATCTACAGGAGAAAGATTACACGCAGGAGCTCAGGAATCACCTCAGTCAATATTTTGATTTTAACGTAGGATCGGTTCAATCCCCGGGAATAATATGGGCCGCTTGTAAGGCTACTCTTAGAGGACACGCCAAACATATAATTCGGTCCCGTGAGCGAGACCAGAACTCCCAGATCTCTGAAATGGAAACCGAGGCCCTAAGACTGGAACGCCAGCATGTAAACTTGGCATCGGCCTCTACCATGAGGCGACTGACTAGAGTGAGAGAGGATATCAAACATATGATGCTGGAGTCGGCCAAACACATGTGGAGAGCCTCAGCAGCCCGAATATATGGATGGGGGGATAAAAGCGGGAAACTGCTGCACTGGCTAGCCACCCGCCCCATGGCCAACAGAATTATACCCGAGATCCTAGAGGACTCGGGCTCCCTTGTTAAAACATCTGCAGAAATTGCACATAGTTTCGCCTCCTACTATACGCGTCTATATGCCAAACACCCGCGCCCCGCCATTGAGAGAGAGACCCCACTACTAAACGATATTACCCTTCCTAGGGTGTCCCCAGAGGCGAGAAATAGACTGGAGGAGGCCATTAGCCTTGCAGAGATCAGCAGTGCAATAGCAAGCCTGGCAACGGGCAAAACCCCAGGCCCAGACGGCTTCCCAGCAGAGCTATATAGTAAATGCAGTGACATCCTGGGTCCCCACCTACTTAACATGTACCATGAGGCTGAAAACCAAGGCTGCTTCCCCATTGAGATTGATCAAGCGACAATTGTGGTGATCCCCAAAACCCAGCCCCCATCACGACACTGCTCAGCGTACCGGCCCATCTCGCTCCTAAATGTTGAAATTAAGGTACTCTCCTCGATCCTTGCCTCCAGACTAAAGGAGGTAATGCCCACTCTGGTTCACCCTGACCAATGTGGCTTCATGCCTACCCGTAGTACTAGGCACTGCATCAGGCGGTTACATCTGGCGCACCACAAAACTCTGTCACACAAATACTTGGCACTACTCCTACTTGATTTTGAAAAGGCCTTTGACACAGTGGATTGGGCTTACCTCGAACAGGTCCTGCATAAAAATGGGCTCGGACCTAGATTCCGACGACTAGTGAAACTCCTATACTCTAACCGACTGCCCGAGTCCGGGTGAATGGAGTAGTCTCCGACCCGTTCCCCATTGGCTGTGGAACTCGACAGGGATGCCCGTTATCCCCTCTACTTTTTGCGCTAGTAATAGAACCCTTGGCGATACTACTGAGAAGCGACCCACTGATTGAGGGCTGGCACTGGCCCGTCGGTTTGGAGGACCGAGTGGCATTATACGCAGACGATGTTCTCCTGTATATCTCTAACCCACCCAAAAGCAGCCCACGCGTCCTAGAGATCCTGAGACTTTTCGCAGAAGCCTCAGGACTAATCCTGAACCCGCTCCCGCGACTGTATAGACTGGCAACAAAACATCCCTGTTCGGAGAAACAGCTTCAAATACCTAGGAATACATATTTCACTTCTTCCTGAGTTAGCGTGGGAACTGAATATCACGCCACTAACAAAGAAAATCAAGTTCGACCTCCTGCGCTGGAAGGTGCTTCCCCTGAATCTACTTGGCAGAATAGCGCTGTTCAAGATGATGATCCTCCCCAGGCTCCTATACCTCCTGCAGAACTTCCCACTTCCCGTCCCCACGAAATGGTTCAGGGAGATGGACTCCTTAGCGCGCCAATTCATATGGGGCGGAATTCGCGCACGATTGTCGCTTGAAACATGTCAGAGGGACATATACAACGGGGGCTTGGGCATGTCCAATATCCAATACTACTATCTAGTGATGCATACACTTGTAATTAATGACTGGGTGGGAGGTGGATGGTCAGACCCCGCATACCAACTAGAACTACAGACAATGGGCTACCCACGGATCTTCGGCGCCCTATCTGGGAATCCGATCCCCCGAGATACCCCAGACGTGACCAAAGTGGTACTACAGGGATGGCGGACGGCTCAGAAAGTGACGGGGTGGTGGGGACGTCTTACCCAACAGACCCCGCTATGGCACGGGAGGCAGCTGGTACATGTGGCAGGCCTGGAGGGCTTTCAGAACTGGGACAACATAGGTATCTCCACTCTGGGTGATATCTGGGAAGGGTCACATATGCGGTCCTTTCAGGACCTCCAGAAACAATACGCTTTGAAAAAGACACAGTTCCACCAGTATCTTCAGTTGCGTCATGCCCTACTAGTCCACGTACAGGCAGGGGACACCATACCCGAGCATAGTCCCATGGAAGCCAAGGCTCTGATGGGAAACCTGGGCAGAGGAGGGGTTTCCCAGATATATCGCACCCTATCTACCGTCGCGGTGGGCCCCCCGGGAGGACTTCGCCAGAGGTGGGAGGATTGGGTGGGTCCCATGGAGGACATGGACTGGACAGAAGCACTGATGGCCCCGCGCTCTCTTACAATGGCCACTCGCCTCCGATTAATACAAACCTACTTTCTGCATGCCGCATATCTCACGCCCGACAAACTACACAGAGCGGGCCTCTGCTCCTCAGCGGAATGCCCACTTTGTGGGAGCCCCACAGCTGACTTCTTCCACATGGTATGGGCCTGCCCGATAATAGCGGCTTACTGGGGTGCGGTTGTGCAGGAGATTTCTGGGGTCTTACAAGAGGAGGTGGAGAGGTTACCAGTGCCCCTCCTCCTGGGGGTCATGGGTGACATTGGGCTGCGAAGATCAGACCGGACCTTTTTAGGGGTGGCATGCCTGGTGGCCAAGAGGGATATAATGGCAGAATGGAAGGCCAAGAATGCACCGACACTGACTAAATGGAGACGGGGGGGTGGATTGGTGTGCGCAGCGAGAGAAACTTATATATGAGGCCAGAGGTTGCTTAAATAAACATAACAAGATATGGGGGAGGTGGGAGGGCACGGCAGGCTTTTAGGTTTCTAAATTGTATATTATATTTATCAACAAGGTGTGGGGGGGACCTAGGATTCGACCACCGTTGTTTAAATGCCCGTTGGCATCATGTTGATTTGTATTCATTACTGTTTTCATGCAAAATCAATAAAATTTCTTTATAATAAAAAAAACATAGAAATTCACTGAAAAAACAAAGGTTACAGGGACGTTATAGTTAGGCTGACTGTGAGCCTAACTATAACATTCCTGTAAACTGTTAATTACCCCACAAATTACAGCCCTCATGACATCTTTGATAACATCACTAGTAACATCAATGCCATCAGTGGATCCCTGAGGGAGAGCACGCTCCTCTCCCAAAATTGTTAATGGCCCTGAGGAAGCCATCGCCAAGTGAGAGCAAACACTAAGGCCCATATTTATAGTTTTTGATGCAAAACTGCGTCGGCGCAGTTTTGCGTCAAAAATATTACCGCCGGCTAACGCCATTTCGGTGCGCCGTGCGGGCATCAAATTTATACTTTGACGCATGGCGGCGCAAACCAAAGGTGTAAGTCATTTTTTTTTTATACACACCGCAGCGTCACATCGTAAAGGAAAACGACGTTAACGTGGGGGAAATGACTGTGGGTCGATTTACGACACCACAAACCAGATATGCGGCGTTTTTTGACGCAATAGCATCAAAATTCCCCACAAACACAGCCATTTCAGCAGAGAGCAAACACTAAGGCCCATATTTATACTTTTTGATGAAAACTGCACCAGTGCAGTTTTGCGCCAAAAATTTTACCGCCGGCTAACGCCATTTCGATGTGCTGTGCGGGTGTCAAATTTATACTTTGATGCACGGCCGCGCAAACCACAGGTATAAGTCTTTTTTTTTTATGCACATCGCAGCATCACGTCGTAAAGGAAAACGACGTTAACGCAGCGGAAATGACTGTGACCAGATATGCAGTGTTTTTGGACGCAATAGCGTCAAAATTCCCAGCAAACACAGCCGTTTCAGCAGAGGAGAGCCAAAATGGATCCCAGATGCCTGTACAGACCCCAGGAAGATGACAACAGACCAGGAACCAGCGAGGGGGACCCACACAAGACCCAGGACAGTTTGAAGAAGAAAAGAAAGTGTCGCTTCAGTGCAGAGGAGCAGGAAATTCTGGTTAAAGAGGTGACGGAACACCAGCACCAACTGTTTGTCACCTCAAAGTTGCCAATCAGTAGGAGAGAGGCAATATGGCAAGAAATTGTTGACAAGATTCACAGTGTGGCAATAGTACGCAGAACAGTCATCGAGTGCAAGAAACGCTGGCATGACTGCAAGCGCAGGACCAAGGAAAAGATGGCCAGGAACAGGAAGGCAGCACTGCAGACTGGAGGTGGAAGTCCAGCACACCAGGAGCCCCTGGACCACATGGAGGAGATGGTCGCAGCCGTCATCCCTGAGAAGATCGTTACAGGGATTCAAGGACAAGACAGGGCAGACTACCAGGAGACAACACACATGCAGGGTAAGTCGCATGGGGAATTAAAAGGCACTAATGCCAACTACAAACAGGGGGATACCGACTACAAAATGCATGGAAGTCATCATATATATGGAGTGGCATGGGTAAAGGGGTACGCCACGGGGGCATGGCCTGTACAGAGAGAAGCTAGGGCACACCATAACACAACACTAACAACAGTTCCATGGGGGTATGCAGCCATGCCAACGATGTAGCAAAGGTAAAGCCTCGCCAGGAGGGAAGGGCACAACATCAAACTGACATCCTGTCACATGTCAGCCACTATACCCCCTACATTAACTAGGGCCCAATTAACAACCGCTAGCCATACCGACAGCTGGAATGTAACAGTGACAACAGTTGCCACTACCACCTCCGCTGTGTGCAGCTCAAGTAGCCAATGGCAGTAACGTCCCCATGGATAATACACACCTAAATTAGTGGGTTGAGGATGACAACTTTAACAATCCCCTGAAACAAGACTAATGTTCCAGTCCTGTCAATTTTGAATGCCCATAGTTGCTGCAAACATCAGCCAATGTCATCAACGTTAGGAGCTACACAGCAGTAAGGTCACACCCATGCAGCATATGCCAGCGTCCATCCTGTGCCTGGGTCAAAATGCAACATCCCAAATGTCATACTGCTCAGACAACAGCATTGAGGGGGAGGACACATGTAACTGGTCACTGAAATACACCTGCACAGTCAGAGGAGGAAATAGGACACTGCTACGACTATCAGGGCAATCCAATGTCCACACATTCCCCAACATCATCTGTATACATTACCAATTCTAACATCCATATCGTGCCATAACAATGCTATGCATAGGATACGCTACATGTCAACTACATATAAGTGGATGTGAAAGATCAGAGACTGGGGCAGGTCCAGATTGTTAAGTGTGCTGCTAGTGCCATCAGAGCACCCACAGCCAGTGAAAGGTCTCACCATGAGAATGGATGTATACGGAGGGTTGAGTAGGACAAGAAGGTGGCAATTCACTATTTGGCCTAAACCAACAGGTTGATGATGCTGACAAGTCAAAAAACTTACCACAATACATGTGACGTACAGGTGGGGCATAGGCCTGGGAGAATGCCCATCTGAAAGACTGGATCAATGAACAGGAACCAAGATCACAATGTGTAAATCATCACAAGGCAAGCATGTCACATCACAAATGCCACAACACAGATACACTAATTGTACCCTATTTAATTGCAGAAGACGATGGATCTCCTGCGGATATGCCTGTCCAGGACTACCCTGATGACATGGATGACGAGCTGCAAACATCAGCCACCAGACCCTCCAAGATGTCCTTGGAACCCTCCAGACCCCACCTTCAGTCACAAGGAGGAGCACAGAACAAGCAGCTATCACAGAGGACCCACCCACAACCCCAATTGTAAGACCTGCCAGCTCCAATACAGCTGAGGACTCAAATGACACAGGCACCAGCTTTGAGAGAAATGTAGTCGGAGTACAGCGGGAGCTGGCCAATGAGGTGCGGGTGGGGATGCAAACTATGGCAGCCAGCCTAGAAGGGGTGTGTTCGTGCATGATGTCATCTGCAGATCAGGCTGCAGCCATGCAAGCACTAACATCCATCCTGCAAGGACTACAACCAACTGTAAAGAAATTCACCACTGCAGTAAGGGAGTTGCCACAACACCTCGCACCCCAAACCTTCCACTGCATGCACAAATGCAATCATGACCCCCTCAGGGCCGACCTGGCTGCCTACCATCGTGATGTGGCTGCTATTCTGAAGGACCAGCAGATCCTCCTTGCAGCAGTACTGCCCTTAAGACCCTCACAGGTAGCAGCAACCAGGATGTCTGACTCCACGTATCCAAACACTGAGGTGTGTGTTGCCCCGTCACAACCACCACCACCAAGGACAGAGGAGGCAACACACACATCAGACGAAGAAGACATGGAACAGATCACCTTCACACATAAAAGTACCTGGAAGCACTAGTCCCTGCCACATGGCCACCTATTACCAAGGTCCTGTGCTTTATAACATGTCAGTCTTGCAACAACTGTACTCAATGACTGTTCTGCAAACCACTGTCTATCTCGTCAGCCTGCCTTGTGATTGTCTCTTACTTACTCATTGGCAAATCCTGTCCCTCTGCACTGTCTGACACATCACCCCAGCATGTCAAATGCATTTTCCTGTAGCACTTGTGTAGGGTCACAATGGAAGATGTCACTATAATGGACTCACAATCATGGACAATGTACATATAGCGCAACAGCACTCTTCATTAAATAGCACTTCCACAACCACTTTGTCTCTGTGTAATGTGACACATCAACCGTGCAGTAGATCACTGAAGTTTGCCTCCTGTCAAATTACATAGCTTGTCAATACAACTGTCCTGAAATAATGTTGTCTGCTAACTATGCACAGTGGCCTGGATTGCACCATACTCTGCCCTTCCTGAAGGTAATATCTGATGAAAATAGACACCATACACCATAATGCTGTGTTGGACAGAATAATGCTTCCTCAAGGGATATCTAAGCCATTAAATAGTGGATGCAAAGTGTTGCCTCCATGCAATACTAACACATATAACATTGCCCACAAATCTAAGATAACAGTCAACAAACTGCATGAATGAAGGTGTCTGAGTTTACACCCAAATAAGTAATCATGCTGAACAGTGTCACAAATGATCTATGTGAGTCATGAACACGGTACCTCAAGAGTGCTTACTACCACTCAGCTAATAAGGGTTTCCTTGAACATCACACTGCAGTCAGACATAACACAGTGTCCCCAATACCAAATCTGGAAGCACAGTATGTGACATTGAAAACATACATTACGAAGAAAAAAAACGTTGGGATCCATAGTAACTGTGATTGGTGGTTGCATCATGTACACTCATGCCAAGGCCCTGATCTACAAGCATTTCACACATACTGTAAAGGGTTTACTACATATTTATTAAACTGTAAAAACAGAAGAGAAAACTCGGGGAAAAGCCTTACCTACCCTAATCTATCCTAACTACTCATTACCCACAACTGTCCCTAACTAACCTAAGCTAAACTTACTTATCACATGTAACGAAACGTTCTAAACATCCACCCCCCTCATGAGCAATGTTCCCTGTAAGACGCGGGCGCAAGTGCCCGTGCACGTTTCCTTCCCCCATCGCGCAGGCCCCTTTGGCAAATGCGCACAAATGTTCCACCATTCCTATACTTTGTTGTAGTTTATATGCGTTATCACTTTCTAAGCCTAAATAATCCTTTTAGAGCGATATACGCGCTCCCCTAAGGCAGATAATGCTCATATTTGACGTACTTTAGCATACAAGCGAACAAGTGATATTTGTCTTGGAAATTAATAGTTAATGAGCTAGGAAATGCTTCAGAACAGTAGAAAATGTGCTGTTATCAAATGTTCCACCATTCCTATACTTTGTGGTAGTTTATATGCATTATCACTTTCTAAGCCTAAATAAGCCTTTTAGAGTGATATACATGCTCCCCTAAGGCAGATAATGCTCATATTTGAATCTGGATTGAAGTCAATGAAAACAGCGTTTAAATGCCGCGGGGAGTGTTTTAAACATCATTTGGCGTACTTTAGCATACAAGCGAACAAGTGATATTTGTCTTGGAAATTAATGGTTAATGAGCTAGGAAATGCTTCAGAACAGTAGGAAATGTGCTGTTATCAAATGTTCCACCATTCCTATACTTTGTGGTAGTTTATATGCGTTATCACTTTCTAAGCCTAAATAAGCCTTTTAGAGCAATATACGTGCTCCCCTAACAGGTCATGTCCTTGGGGTGTGCAACCAGGTCACAAAACTGCCTTGATGCCCTATTGCATGGAGCAATGATATCCCTTTTTTGCTTTAGTGGTATGGAGAGGCTAATGCCAAAGATCTTGGCTAGTTATGCGCTGCGCGCGCGTGAATGGTCAATTTCTTGGCGCACGTATCCTTGGCTGCAGCGCACAGAGACCGCACACTGCCGCACACAGTGGAAAAAAATTAGAGGGAACATTGCTCATGAGATGGGACACATGGAGGACAACAGATACTAAACTAAACACATACTATCCTATACTAAACAAATAAATATTTGTTTGTAATTTTTTATTATTTAATTTAATTGTTTTTTCATTTTTTTTTTTCAAAACACACAAGAACCCCAACATTGCCCAACACACACTCAAAAAGAAACAGTAGAAATAATCAGGACCCCCCACCCACTAACAATAACTAAACTAACAGCCTATACTAACCTAACACTGACCCCCCTAAACCCACAAAGTATAAGAATAAGGAAAGAGGAGGGAGGGGAGGGAATAGTGTCCATCAAAATGTCTAGAGGTTGGCCCTCAGGAGGGTCCGCTTAATGGACCACACTCGCCGATTAATATGGTGAACATCCTGCCGCAGGCGACTCATTTTCCTGAGGACACGGTCCATTTTACACTGCATGTCCACAAAAGCAGAAGGGTCAATAGCAGCAGCTGGGGTGGTCTGTGTGCCAGCTGAGGAAGTGTGGGGCTGTGTAGGGTCAATGTCTGTGGGCTGCCCTGCAGGTGGTCCTGTGCTAGGGCATGGAGCACTTGCAGATGTTGTTGCCACAACGGTCACAGCTGTTGGTGGTGCCACCTGGGTGGTAGTGGTGGTGGTGCTGGTGGTGGCTGTGGTGGGCAAAGAAGGGCCACCCTGTGGGAATGCCCTCCAGGCTCCGGAGGCCCGTTCATTTCGGTATCTGTGGGCCATTCTTCGGTACCCCGACTCTACCTGCAGTATATGCTGGTACTGCATTGCCCGCCTTTGGAATTCCCACACCTGGATGGGTGTCACATTAGCAGCTGTGAAGACAAGTTAAAAAAATTACATTAGAAACTGCACTGTGTGAAATGGCACAAGAAGTAAATCAGAAAATACATCTACTGTACTTGTAACAGCTCATATCATCATACAGATCATTGAATGTCCCTGAGGAAGTACATGGCAGGCCAGCCTACAAAGGTCGTATCACACATAGCACATACAAACCCTACAAGACGGGTAACAACAGGCAAGTTTTGGCATCAGAGTTTTGCCAGTTGTCAGCTAACAATCATGCAGCACATCCTCCACCAATGCCAGGGCTACAAATGTCATTGTACGAGATGGAAATCTAGGGCCACATGATCTGCAAGTTGTAAATGGATTTGCTAGTATAGTACTCATGTGCCAAACATGAGTGTGTATACTAGGTTCATACAAAAGATTCACTGATTTACATGTCTGTGTACCAAACTTGTATCATCAGTCCTAGGTACACTATTGACAAACCCATGCCTGTGTTTGAGGATGGGGGGGTGGAGAAACAACTAACAATTTCAAACAACATGGACACCCAGGAAGCTTATAAAAGCAGGACATGTGTTTGGCTCAATACACACACCACAGGTAAGGTGTATCTACAAATAGGAGACAGCAAACCCTTGACCAATCCCAGCGCCACACATGTCTGGTAATGCAGACCTTTGTCCACATCATATACTTCCAGTAAGCCATGACATATAACTAACAAAGAGATGCAAGAACACCCCTGGCCATGATTTGCATGCACACCTAGGCCATTGCACTCAAGTGCCACATACTCGTAGCACTACATGTGGAGCTACATGCTGATAGGAAGTTCAACCTACAGTTTAATCAGTACATTAGTGAATAGGAAAGCAGAAGTCTGTTGGAAAGTATTTTGCAGCCCCATTCTGGAAGAATGTGGGTCTGACAGGCTGACTAAATCACAGATTAGTTCCAGTGCAACTCTTGCTGATACAAGTGTTATCCACATGACTCATCCTCACTCACATTGCGGGGCCTACAGGACTGACCTAGAATCCCTAAATAAGACAATAGGATAAGCATTGGCCAACTCTAAAATGGTGAGAAAATGAAATCCCACTAATGGAACAAGACAAATGATGGGCCAGCGCATCACACCTTGCTATTTGTTCAACACACAGGAGTCAATCACACATCACCAGCAAACACAACACATAACAGACACATCAACACTTACTGGAGTTGGCGGGGTCCTCGAATGAAGCCACCTCGCCCACAGTGTAGGGTGCGGGTCCACCTGTAAGGCATGGAAGGGAGAAATGTGCTCAAATTCTGTGCACTGTCCAACAATTCCAAAGACAAATACTATGTGTAAGATTACATAAGTAAGTAAAGCCACTCAGACATGATGATACTGCATCCGATATAGCACGGCTAACATGTGCATACCATGGGTCTCCTGTGAAATTTACACACATATCTGCACACATGCAGTGGCCCTAACTATCATGTGTTGGCAAACATGCTACTTCATTAGTGAGCAGACATAATAATGGAGTGTATTGGTCTCATCATGTGTATCCAAGAGAGACATCCAAAGTCACTTTCCTTGAGGAGTGCATTACCATTCAACCAGCCATTGTGGCCATGACAAATTTATGACACACAGGTACAATGTACAGAGGGGCAGGGACAGTTGTAAGCCCTCATGTTGTTACAATTTCTTCATTTGATGTGGCCCAGGTATGATGGATGAGTTGCACCAACCATAGAGATATGAACCCATGTGCATAGCTTTGGCCAGCCATCCCTAAATGAAAGGTGGAACAACAAACACAAAATACCAGTCAAAGATGTTAGCTGAGGGCACCTTGCACTTTTTCCCTATGTCTCCAAATCCAGATCTGACATGTATCCAAAATGACGAAGGACCACAATAATCCCTAACATATATAGAACTTCTGTGATCGCTTGCCTTACACACTCACCAGACACACATGAGACATATGTTTGGGCCACATTGCTATCATCAATTGACGTGAAGCCTGCACTCATTTTCAGCATCATGTAGTGTTTCGAAAGTCAGTCTAGCTTTTGCGTCAACAAATGTTGGTAATGATTTTGAAAATCTATACCTCACAGGCAAATGAGACCTATATTTACATAATTGGCTCCTGATTTTTGTTGCTGTTTCACACAAAGGCGGCACCAACTTAGATTAAGCAAAAGTATTCAGTAAGTTTGCAGAGCACTTGCTTCCTGACAGCTAGCAATTGTGGTCCTCAACATAGTCCATCAATGACCCTGTATGTTTCCAAAGCATTCCACACACTCAACAACATTGCCGGCAGATATTGTACAAATCATCTGATGTCACTACAGAGCATTTAATCGTGCACATGTACATGATTTTTACTCACCAACAGGGCCACCAATCACAATTTCCAGGTGGTCCAGCAGATCTTGCTCCCTGGAGATGAGGTCAGTCCAGCAGTGCTTCAGCTGGTGGTTATTTCTCTGGCTCCGATATACGCGCTCCAAGTGATGCAGGACCTTTCCCCACCGGAGCCTCCGTGCCTCGGTGTGATACCCCTGTATCACCTACCCACCTGCCTCAATCATATGGGGGAGGAAATGGCACACCAGCCATATGAACCCCCCAAGCTCCTCCTCACACATCTTGCGAAGACGTGGCCTACCAACATCTTAGCACAAAAAAGGGTAATAGGGGATAAAGGAGAACAAAGGAGAATAGGGGGAAAGTAGAATTAGAAAAATGTCAACTAAACAACTAAAAGAGCCCAACTATCCCCGAACTATCACTACCCACAACAGACTCCCAAAAACAACAAAGACAACACAGTACTAGACAATAGTACACAATAAACACTCAGACAGGATACACCAACAATATTTTATTCACAAACTGACAAGTAATGGACCACACAGGGGACAAAAGCACAATTTCACTAGACAAAACTCTGAACACAGCCACACAGTCTAGAAGAATCACAGACTGCAAAGTGAAAGTGAAAGTGAAAGTGAAAGTACACCCACTGTACAGAATCTGTAAACAGGATATCCTATTACATCACTTCCTGCATAAAATGGCCGCCGTTCTTATCATTATGTGTCAAAAAACTTTGATGCATACAGTCTGGGCGCCATTTTTTTCGACGCAGAGGAGTAAAAATGAGGTTGAAATAGTCTAACACTTAACCAATTTTCAGGGCATTATGCGTCGTTTTTCGGGCAGAAGTGTAATTTTTTTTCACTTGAGTGTCATTTTTTGACCCATCTGCTTCAAAATTTCAGGGCATTAACTGGGTTTGGGTACTTTTAATGTAATGTTACATTTGCGACACAACTGAGATAGGCTGATTGCACCCACTTTGGTCTTGACGGTGTATGGGCACATGTGAAGCATCATACTGCTACGGACCATGATCCGCTACTTCCTTAACATGATTTTCACTCTTGGCTGACGCGCTGATGGCCATATGTGTGGCCTACATATATGTATTGCACAAATTGAGCATGTTTAGCGTTAGGAGAGGTGGCAAGGTGACACACATAAGTACAATACCTCAATGCCTATGGCTCAATGTGTGTGCAGTGGCTACTAATGTAGTTGTTGACCCAGTGTGTGTGCATCACAAGATGCATTACTGAAAATATGTTTGTATGAATGTGAAGTCAATGTGTCCTTAGATGCAAGTCAGTGTGGAAATGAGAGAGGACATGTGTTAGTCATACATGTTGCAACATCTGTTGTGTGCACTTCCAAGTTTTTGGGTAACGTAGACACCACAAATGACAAAGCATGCACCGGATAGATGGCAGTCGCTTGATCATGTCAATGGTCCAAAAGTTGCCCATCACATGTCCTGAAAATTAGGAAACTGCTTCCTAGGCACTTGTGGTGAACCCACCATGAGTCAGGCACATGTACAGACTAAGTGGTTATCATGTTATTGACATGGAAAGCCAAAGGTGACCCACAACTGTAATTTCCCCCCACAGTTGTGGTCATATGACTGAGCCACAACTCTCCAGTGGCAGTGGTGGACCAGCAGACGAGGCAGTACGTGGCCACATATTTCCAGTGATCAATTGCACAGAGGTGTCTGGTTCATGTGTGTGGTCCAATGTTGATCCTGTATATTTTTAGGGGTCTATGTTGTCACAGTTACGTCCAGGTCTCATCATGAGTCAGTGGCGGCTATTCCTGTGTCTACTGAGTATCCTTCGGAGATCAATGGAAGTAAAGCCAATGAGGACATGAGAACCTACATGGGGATGGTCCCAACCTGTCACTGCAGACGTGTTCTGAGACTGTCAACAGGGCAACCTTGGTGTGCTGAGTGAGATCATATCTCAGGAGTCATGTTCCGGCAGGTGTCAATACAACATTTGTACACAGGTTGGCCTGTAAAGTTCCCACTGCATCTGGGAACATCATAGCCTCTCTATTGATTAATCTTGCAGCTATTCAGCAAGCACAGCCCATCAATATGTTGTGAGAAATCTGATTCAGCGTGTGAACTGTCAGGGTCCTAACATGTGTGGAAATTTCATGCACATTATCAGAGGTTGCTGGTTCTGCTGGAGGCACCATACCCAATTTCTGCATACGGCCCTGGTACACTGTCACACTTTGTCGTTCATGCATACATGAGAACCAGACAAGGGATAGGCCACGATTTTGGTATTCCAAGACAATTTTAAAATTATGGTACAATTAAAAAGCAGATGATTCTACACAATGTATTTGGGTATGCATTGAGGAAGCACCTGACAAAATACCCCCAGAGGAATGTGAGGTTTGGGAAAGCAAGTGTGGTACATATGTAGCCACAAGGAACCTTTAGGGTAACGCACAGACAGGTGCCAGTCAGGCTGACAGGATGCAGGGTCAATAGGATCCAGATGTGTTTCACAAGGTACATACTCAGTGGTCTGACTGACACTGGTCGGAGGGATAACAAGACAGTTGACATGGGAAACAGTGTTTGTCCTATGTTTTGGAAGGTGACACATTAACCCAAAGGCTGTATTACACAGCTTATTTTCTATCAATGCATAACAGTGTCTTTGACAAAATGGCAACTTCTATGCTGTTCCAAGCATCTGCAAGGACAGTGCATGTACAAATGGGTGGTCTGCCTGGAGGTGCTCACAGGTGTGTGCTGCATCAGTTTATCACAAGTCCTGTAGGTGAGATTTGAGTTCCAATGGCCAACAGTACCTTTCACATGGGAAGCTATCTACAGGTGATAATAGGACTTAGAAACTACAAGCCAGTGTATTACTTGACCTGAAGTCCATGCAGTCAGATGTACTGTGACAATGGCATACCATAGGGAAGGGTGAAGCACACTGGATTACTATTGTTAGTCTGTGTGTGGAGAGGAGGGAATATCTGGGTACACATATTACCATTCCAGGGACCTCTTCAGACATGTGGGGTGAGACCAGGAGCATGGGTGTGTCAGGAGTTAGGAAATGGGCTGACATGTACATGGAATGTCATGTGCGCAATGCTCGTCTTAGGTGTGGCACTTGTGCTGTCTATGTTCTGCTTATATGGAACTCTAGTCACAGATAGTCCTTGCAAAGATAGGTGCTGTACGACTTACTGCTGTCAAGGGTCTGGTCATCCATTCCTGTTACCAATGCAATAGCACATCCACTGCCTCATGTATGAGACATTTTTTTCCCTTATAGACTGATGGTGTCTTACTTGTGTGCCATATGCTGCGATGAACCATATTGCCAACATGTATGTGTGAAATAGGTGTGGTCCTCTGCTATTGCCCTTCAAAGGTGAAATGTACAGGATGTATGTCATTTACAGTGTGTGTGTGTATGTGACTGTTGTGTAATACGCATCACAATTGCTTTGGAATGTTCTGTGTCCTGATCGGTATATCAGCAATGATCCATGAGGCTACACTGTTATTCTGATAGTTAGAGATAAAGGTGAGCAAAAATGATTACCCAGACCATGATATTGTGAATATTATCGGTGTTTATTTACATATGTTGCTACAGTGGTGATGGTGAGTTGTTTTAAAATAAATTGTTCACAATATGTTGGCACCTACGCAATCCAGCAGCTGTGTTTTGTTGTTCCCCCTCATGTTGCAGGCCAGCATCCTCCTCTTCAGGCATTTGTGGCTCTGGTTATAATAGGGGAATGTTCCTTCGTATGCAAATGATGTGCAGGATGGCACATGTTTAAATCACAATTAACTCTATTACACAGTACAAGCACCTAAATACTTTGATGCTGATTTAGAAAATTCTGCATTCAGATGTTGTTCACACCCACAATATGTCAAAAAATACATTACTCTACTTACACATTTAGCAAAAGGATATCCTGAAATTTCAAGAAACTATCTCTGGAGTACTAAATAAAATATGCATTTGCTGCAAAATAACTCAGTATGTGAAACAAAATAAAAAAAACGGATTGGCTTGTAAAAACTGAAAATGATGACAAAGTCTCCAAACAAAGCTAGCAATTTGTCTGATTGTGTAAAACAGATATGAAGTTGGTGATTATCAAATTGTATGTAATTACTGCCTTTCAAAACTGAACCATAAATAACCTAATGCCTTCTCATGCAATCTATACCAATTTAAAAATGTATTTTATAGCCACAGAAATAAGTAATATAAATTTATATGAACCTATATTCATTCAAACTGTGCATCCTTTTCAAACCATTGCTAGAAAGCAATCACAATCTGGATAGTTTCAACTTCAGGAACTAGTGTATGCACCAAAACAAAAAGTGTCAACCGTAAATTAGAAAAATCTTTCATTGTATTAAGAAATAGAGTACCAACAAAAGGCAAAACAAATTGGCAAGAATTTATAAGTATTACAAAAAGCAAAGCCACAATTTACATTCTGAAAAACAATATACACTATCAAAATGTGAATCTTAACGACTTCATCTCTTCTTCTCAGCAGCTATTTACAGATGTAAATGTAATTGGACAGTGAACATTACAGTATATTTGCACTCTCGAGATATCATGGGTGATGCATTAGAACTGTATCAAATGAGAGAAACAACAGGACAACTACTTAGTATCTGGAAAAAACCTTTGAAGCAAGAAGTTATCCACATTTATTTCCAGGTAGGAAAGGAGGCAGATATGATGATCGTCCTGTAGAAATTTCTGCTTCTGAATATCGTGATCCAAGATTTTATTCCGAGAACCCACGTTTTCAACAAAACATTCCTTACATTTTTACACTTTTGTATGAAAGTGAACTATCTGTTACTTCTCATGGTGTTGTACATGTCATGTGAACTGGAATTGGGTTTACAATCCTAACATCTAAATATTTTCTTTAGAAGGTGCAAAGCAATGATGAAAACCTGGAATATAACTTGATGAATATTATGGCATGTCAGCAAGGTACAACTGAATATTGGCTTAGACGACATGGAAAGCTAAGATGTATGCTAAGAAATTTAGGAGCACCCTCTTGGTTTGTCACTTTAAGTTGTGCTGAATACCAACGGGATGACTTATACACATTTCTACTTAAGGCTAATGATAGTTTTCCAAATGTTGCTTCTAAGTGAACTGCTGAATTATGTCCATTAGAGCAAGCAAATATTTGCCGATTTTTCAAACACAAATTCCAAACAATGCTTAACTATTTAACCAATAAAAAGAAAAATCCCCTTGAAGAGGTTCTTGCTTTATTTTGGTGAAAAGACTATCAAGCGAGAGATGTACCACATATTTATATGCTTTTGTGCATTAAGTATGCACTGAAATTTGAATATGACTCAGAAGAATCAGTGCTACATTTTTTAGAACAATTAGGGGGTCATTTCAACCCTGGTGGTCGGAGACCGCCATGGCTAAAGTAGCGTCCGTATCGCCAACAGGCTGGCGGTACGGGGACCCATATTTTGACCGCGGCGGTAGCGCCGCGGTCGCACCGCCGGGGCCGGCGGTTTCCCGCCGTTTTAGCCCCGGCGGTGATAATCCGCCAGGGCAGCGCTGCAAGCAGCGCTGCCCTGGGGATTATGACTCCCCTACCGCCAGCCTGTTTCTGGCGGTTTGCACCGCCAGGAAGAGGATGGCGGTAAGGGGAGTCCTGGGGCCCCTGGGGGCCCCTGCACTGCCCATGCCACTGTCATGGGCAGTGCAGGGCCCCCCTAACAGGGCCTGTGCAGCTTTTCACTGTCTGCATAGCACACAGTGAAAAGCGCGACGGGTGCTACTGCACCCGTCGCACGGCCGCAACACCACCGGCTCCATTAGGAGCCGGCTTCTATGTTGCGGCCGCATCCCCGCTGGGCCAGCAGGCGTAAACTAGGTTTGCGCCCGCCGGCCCAGCGGGGATGTTGTAATGGGGACCGCGGGAGTGCGGCCGCATTAGCGGCCGCATGGCGGTTACAGCTTGGCGGGCGGTAAGTTTGTAATGACCCCCTATGTTACTTGTGAAAATCCTAATAAACAAACAAATAAAAAACAGCTTGAATAGGTTTTACAATTTCAGTCATATAAATGTGGCAAACACTGCTTAAGAAAATTTAAAAACAAATCAAAACATTATTGTAAATGTCACTGTGGATTCCAAATACCTAGGGGGTTATTACAACTTTGGAGGAGGTGTTAATCTATCCCAAAAGTGACGGTAAAGTGACGGATATACCACCAGCCGTATTACGAGTTCCATAGGATATAATGGACTCGTAATACGGCTGGTGGTATATCCGTCACTTTACCGTCACTTTTGGGACGGATTAACACCTCCTCCAAAGTTGTAATAACCCCCCTAGGGGGTCATTACGACCCTGGCGGCCGGCGGTAAGTTGGCGGTAACACCGCCAACAGGCTGGCGGTGTTCCGCCAGCAATTATGACTGTGGCGGAAAAGCCACGGCCATACCGCCGGCCCCTCCACTTTCCCGCCAGGTTTCCGCTTGGCGGTCATAATCCCCAGGGCAGCGATGCAAGCACCGCTGCCCTGGGGATTATTATGGGGGCCATTCTGACTTCGGCGGTAAAAGGCGCTTACCGCCGGTCAGAAGGCCGCCACAACACCGCCGCGGTCGCGGTAAACCGCCACGGTCATTCTGACCCTCAAGAGGCAAACCGCCAAAAACCCGACATCCACAAAAGTCCGCCACACCAACGGCCAGCGTTAAACTGGCGAAGACCAAACCTCCACCGTCACACCAACAGAAATACGCCCATGCCATTACGACCCACGAATCCACGCGGCGGTCTTTCAACCGCGGTATTCCATTGGCGGTACACACCGCCGCGCTCAAAATACACATACAGCTCCAAAACACAGCCACATTGGACAATTTTAAATACACACACCTGAGACACATACACACAACACTCCCACACACCCAATTAACTATAAAATACACACCCACATCACCCACAAACCCCTACGACCACAAATGAGAGACGAAGCCCAGAGAGAGACAGCACAGAATAGAGAACACCATCACACAGAGGCACACTACACCATCACCCACACAACAACCACGCACAAAACAACACACACCACTACACTCACCACACTCATCACCGCAAACACCACCCCACACCTCATCCACACCACCCCATGGCACCCCCAAGACACCCCAGGTTCTCAGACGCAGAACTCAGGGTCATGGTGGAGGAAATAGTTCGCGTAGAGCCCCAGCTCTTCGGGACACAGGTGCAGCACACCACCATTGCCAGGAAGATGGAGCTATGGCAAAGAATAGTGGACAGGGTCAACGCTGTGGGACAGCATCCACGAAATCGGGACGACATCAGGAAGCGGTGGAACGACCTACGGGGAAAGGTGCGTTCCATGGTATCCAGGCACAACATCGCGGTGCAGAGGACTGGCGGCGGACCCCCACCTCAACCCCCAGAATTTACAACATGGGAGGTACAGGTCTTGAACATCCTGCATCCTGAGGGCCTCGCAGGAGTATCTGGAGGAATGGACTCTGGTAAGTCTAATCACAACTACTTCATCCCCCCCACCCACCAGCATGCCAACTCATACCCCCACCCTCCCCCCCACCCCCATCACACATCCTCCTTGCTAATGTCTCACCATCACAACCCACCCATCCCAACACCAAACCCTGCATGCCACCACAAACCATCGACAGCCATCACCTAAGCATGCCCACTGCACATACCCATCTCCCCCACAAACCGCAGTCACAACAGCCCCCACAAAGCAATGCCAGCACTGGGGTACACGGGCACCCACTCATTGCACGCTATGGCACACACAGAAGCAATAACCATACTCTTAAACCCCTGCAGGACCCGAACGCCACCACACCGCCCAGGAGGGTCCAGAAATGTCCATCCCACCCCCAGAAGAGGCCCCCAGTGATGACAGGAGCTCTGTCTCCCTGGACCCAGATGACCAGCCCGGCCCATCGGGGACCTCGGGACAGTCGGTTCCCCTCAGACAGCCACAGGCCACAGCAGACCTACCCCCCCTCTGGGAACATCAGCACAGCACCCACCCAGCGGGCCCATGCCTCTGTCTCCAGGACACGTCAATCAGCGGTGTGTCCACCACTACAGGGCACCCAGGTTAACCCACCACCCCAACAACAACAGGGACCTGGGGGCAGTGGTAGTGGGCACACGGTCCAGGGGACAGAGGCCCAGGGAAACAGGGGAACTGGGAGGGCTGCTGTGCAACAGGGGGGGACAGGCCCAGGGAACCCACTCTCCACGAGGCCCTCACCTCCATCATGGGAGCATACCACCTCTCCCAGGAGACGATGGCGACGGTCCTGGCCAGGTTCCAGGAGATCCAGGTACTGCAGGAGGAACAGTTTATGGGGTTCAGGGAAGAACTGAGAAACATTAGTTCCGCAATGGGCACCATCGTTGTGGCTCTCAACCAGATTGTCACCACATTGCGGGACCATGTGGCACCACAAAGGGCCTCTGTCACTAGCATGGACCAGGAACAGGCTACCACCTCCGCCGGCGCTAGTGGACAGGAGGCCCCGACACAGGAACAACCGGCAACCAGAACCCCACCTCCTGCAGAAGAAGAACCACCCCGCAAGCGGGGCCTGAGATCTAGGAAGAAGACAGAGTAGGATGCCAAGACCCCCGCCAGGAAAGGATACCCCCTGATGTCATCCCACTGTCCCACATTGTCACCCTGTCCAACCTTAAACTGCCCCTGCTCCACCTTCCACAGGCATATGGACAATGCACCTGTGAGACTGAGAATCTGGACTCTGCCATGGACATTCCAACACCCATCACCGATTTTCAACCATGTCCCAAAATTGAGCACTTTAATAAACACACTTATTGCACACAAATAATCTGGAGTCTGCCTGTATTTTTGAAAATATGTATTAGACATAAACGTGCCAAAATGACCAGTTACATTGTGATGACAACATACCACTGTCACACAGCTGTAGTCCATGGGCAAACAAAGCAGAGGTCACGCAGTGGGGCCCACATCTCTGAAATTGGAAGGGAAAGTCACAACTCTGTTAGCATACACTGGGTGAAAAGGACAGACAGTAGAGAGGCAGGAGGCTGTAAGTAAATGTAAAATGCCGGTGTTGATTCTTACCTGTGTGTTATTGAAAATACTGCTGTATCACTGTGTCCCTGTTGTCTGTGTCGTCCTCTTCGTCTTCCTCCTCTTCACTCTCCGCAGGCTCCACAGCTGCTACAACACCACCATCTGGACCATCCTCCTGCAGAAAAGGCACCTGGCGTCGCAAAGCCAGGTTGTGAAGCATACAGCAGGCCACGATGATCTGGCACACCTTCTTTGGTGAGTACATTAGGGATCCACCTGTCATATGCAGGCACCTAAACCTGGCCTTCAGGAGGCCGAAGGTCCGCTCGATCACCCTCCTAGTACGCCCATGTGCCTCATTGTACCGTTCCTCTGCCCTTGTCCTGGGATTCCTCACTGGGGTCAGTAGCCATGACAGGTTATGGTAATCAGAGTCACCAATTAGCCACACACGGTGTCTCTGTAGTTGTTCCATCTCATAAGGGATGCTGCTATTTCGCATGATGTACGCGCCATGCACTGACCCAGGGAACTTGGCATTTACATGGGAGATGTAATGGTCAGCCAAACAGACCACCTGGACATTCATGGAATGATAACTTTTTCTGTTCCTGTACACCTGTTCACTTTCTCTGGGGGGTACCAAAGCCACATGTGTCCCATCAATGGCACCAATGATGTTGGGAATATGTCCAAGGGCATAGAAATCACCCTTCACTGTAGGCAAATCCCCCACCTCAGGGAAAACGATGTATCTCCGCATGTGTTTGAGCAGGGCAGACAACACTCTGGACAACACCTTTGAAAACATAGGCTGAGACATCCCTGATGAAATGGCCACTGTTGTTTGAAATGACCCACTTGCCAAAAAATGGAGTACTGACAGCACCTGCACTAGAGGGGTGATCCCTGTGGGTTGGCGGATGGGTGACATCAGGTCTGGCTCCAGCTGGGCACACAGTTCCTGTATAGTGGCTCGGTCAAGCCTGTATGTCAGAATGACATGTCGTTCCTCCATTGTCGACAGGTCCACTAGCGGTCTGTACACGGGAACATTCCTCCATCTCCTCGCAAGTCCCAGCGGACGGTGCCTAGGAAGGACAACAGCGAGCACAGAGTCAATCAACCCACAGGTACGTTCCCACAGCTTGCACAGTACACGATTCTCTATGCATTGAATGGCTGGTATGAGTGTCGATGCAAGGCTTAGGCATGTGTGACGCAGTAGAAATTAAGCCATGTGGGCCCTTGAAATGGCGGCTGCCTGACCTGTGAAGTGCGACAATGGGATGTGAGGTCAATGCGCTGGCGTGGCACACCATTGCGGTAGGCGGTCGAAGACCGCGGCGCAAATCCGCATTGGTTAACATTGAACCCTATGGGTTTCAGGAGCCAATGACGAAGTGCGCCGGCGGTCGCGGTACGCACCGCCGCGGTACGCACCGCCGCGGACGTGACTGCCATTTTCTATCTGCTTAATCACTCGAGACCTGATCATCCACAGGAGAGGACCTATACTGCAAGTGCTGCTGTGACCTCGGTCTGGAAGATACAATGGCTGCTGCGACTGGGGAAAGGGCCCCTGCCTTCACTTCTGAAGAATTGGAGAAACTCGTGGATGGGGTCCTCCCCCAGTATGCGCTACTCTACGGTCCTCCAGACCAACAGGTAAGTACACTGGGAGCATGCTTTGGGGGCAATGCCTGTGTTGAGTCGGGTGGATGAAAGATGGTGGGGAGGGGAGCGATTGAGGCATGCATCAAACGACGGATGAGAGCATGTGCCACATGGCAAGGGTGGGGATGGGGGGCCACTCACATCGAGCATGCAGAAAATTATGACAATGTTATTTCTCCCCCTGTACATGTGACATAGGTCAGCGCCCATCAGAAAGTTGACATTTGGTGTGCCATCGCCAAGGACGTCCGGACCCTGGGGGTCCACAACAGACGGGGCACCCACTGCCGCAAGAGGTGGGAGGACATCCGCCGCGGGAGCAGGAAGCCGCGGAGGCTCTGCTGGGGATGGCCTCTGAACGTAGGAGGGGTGCCACTCGTCAATTGACCCACCTGATGTCTCGGATCCTGGCAGTGGCCTACCCAGATTTGGATGGGCGCGTGAGGACATCACAGCAGACACAAGAGGGTGAGTACCAGCACATTCTGCTATCTTAGCGCGCAGTGGAGGTGTCTGGGTGGGGGAGGAGGGCTGTGGGTATCCCTAGGCCAGGGCGATTTCTGTAGGCTAGGCCCCTCCGTAAGGCATGGCCCTGTGCCCCCGCCCCCCACCTCTGTAGGGTGCCAAGTACAGCTATCCATGGCCCTGTGTCACCTATGTGTGCAGTTGTCGTCCATAGGCTTGTAGGCCAAGTCCCAATGATTGAGTAGTGTACCCCAAGTGCGTGGCGTAGTGCAGGGGGCTTATGTGTCTGTCCTCTCCGCCAACTGTGTTGCCAATGCATGCACTCAACATGTCTTTATCCCCCCCCCCTTTTTTGCTGCTCTTCCTGTTCATGTGTGCATTAGCATCATCAGGCGGAGGAGAAGTGGCATCGGAGCATGAGGGAGCTGCATCTCACATGGCCCTGTAGGGCCATGCAACCGACTCGGAGTTCACCAGTGAGACGGAGGGCGAGGGGAGCTCCACAACGGGGACACGTGGAGACATCAGCGACACAGACACGTCCTCGGAAGGGAGCTCCCTTGTGGTGGCGGCAACATCCGTGCCCACCGCAACAACAGGTACAGCCGCCACCCAGCGCACCAGCTCCGCCCTCCAAGCAGCCCCTCAGCGCTCACCCCGTGCCCGCTCGCACACGAAGGCGGGCATCTCCTTCGCCCCAGGCTCCTCAGAACCTGCCCCAGTTACCCCTGCTGCCCTCAGTGAGGAGGTCATTGACCTCCTCAGGACGCTCATTGTTGGGCAGTCTACCCTTTTGAATGCCATCCAGGGGGTAGAAAGGGAGGTGCACCGGAGCAATGCATACCTGGAGGGCATTCATTCAGGTCAGGCTGCCCATCAGCGATCGTTCAACGCTCTGGCCTCAGCACTGACGGCAGCCATTGTCCCTGTCTCCTGCCTCCCTCCTCCAACTTCCTCCACCCAGTCCCACTCCCCTGTTCCTCTGCCTATCCCAGACACACCTACAGACCAGCCTGCACACACCTCAACACCCAAGGGCAGCTCATCCAGACATCAGCACCACACATCACACAAGCATTCACACAAGCAACAGCCACATGCAGACATACCAACAGCCACTGCCTCCTCTGTGTCCCCCTCCTCCTCGTCTCCCTCCTCCCTCCCTGTGACGTCTCCACTCACACTTGCATGCACAACATCATCAGCCACTACGTCCATCACCAGCACACCCACCAGAACACTCCGCACACGTGCAGTCACCACCCCCACTGCCATTTACACGTCCCCTGTGTCCTCTCCTAGTGTGTCTGTCACCCCCTCTTCCAAACCACACAAACGCAGGCAGCCACCCACCCAACAGCCATCCACCTCACGACAGCCTCCGTCACAAGCACCTGCACCCAAAGACACCACACTTGACTCTTCTACAACCACATCCTCTTCCTCCACTCCCATACCCACTGCACCTACCCTTCCCACTGCTCCTAAAAAGTTTTTCCTGTCCAAAATTAACCTCTTTCCATCACCTGACCCACCCCCTCCATCTCGTAAGAGTCCAATCAGCACCTCAGCCACCACAACCCCTGGACCTACAAGGACCATAGTACAAGGATATTGGAGTCCACCACCTTCAAGGGCAGCTACATCTACCAGCAGTAAAGGGACAGCCAGCCCACCCCCTGGGAAAAAATCCAAGAAAGACAAGGCCCGGCGCGAGAGGCCAGAGACGGCAGCCTCCAAAGGCACTACCCTGGCATCGTCAGGAAGTGGGGTGCCACCTGGCACATCTACAAAGGGAGGCAAGGGCCACAGAGAATCACGGAAGGATGGCAAGGGCAGCACGGCCGACAAGTCCGGCAGCAGGTGAGCTGCCCAGGAGGGCCCCACCAGCCCCATTCCGGGTGTGAAGGAGGACACCCACGGGCCCGGGACTCCAGCACAGGAGGGCCCCGCAAGCGAGAAGTCGGATGGCGAGTGAACTCCATATATTGGCCGGATATGGTGCCCTGGAGACACATGTCAAGAACCGCTGAACAGGGCCCTTCAAAACAAGCACCACTGAACAGGGCCCTTCAAGACAAGCACCGCTGAACAGGGCCCTTCAAGACAAGCACCGCTGAACAGGGCACCGCCGTCTCAAGAACCGCTGAACAGGGCCCTTCAAGACAAGCACCGCTCCGCTGGGCCCTTCACCTCAAGCACCGCTCCGCTGGGCACCACCGTCTCAAGCACCGCTCCGCTGGCCCTTCATCTCAAGCACCGCTCCGCTGGGCCCTTCATCTCAAGCACCGCTCCTCTGGGCCCTTCATCTCAAGCACCGCTCTGCTGGGCACCGCCGTCTCAAGCACCGCTCCGCTGGGCCCTTCATCTCTGCACCGCTCCGCTGGGCACCGCTGTCTCAAGCACCGCTCCGCTGGGCCCTTCATCTCAAGCACCTCTCTGCTGGGCCCTTCATCTCAAGCACCGCTCCGCTGGGCCCTTCAAGTCAAGCACCGCTGGCCCATTGGCAGAAGGGGCAGGCCCGGATCTGTGTCGGGCAGGGCTGCACGATGCACTCTGGGCACCATGCCTCCTTCAGTACCAGAGAAGTCTGTAATCCACTTGAGAGACTGTGGCTTTGCACTCCCCAGGATGTAACAGTGGGCAAGCCACCCACTGTAGAGACTTGTGAGACTGTGGCTTTGCACTCCCCAGGATGGCACAGTGGGCAAGCCACCCACTGTAGAGACTTGAGAGACTGTGGCTTTGCACTCCCCAGGATGGGACAATGGCCATGGAGGCCCCTCGTGGATCTGGCGTCATGGACTCATGTGGCTGAGGTGCCTCCCCTTCCCTTCCCCCTGAGGTGCCTGTAGTTTTTCTATCTGATGCCCCTGCAGTGTTCTCTCCAATGGATTCGGGTCTCCAGTGTGGGCTTTGCCCATGTGTTGAGGCCCATTGGCCCACGTACAATGACTGAAACCCAATTTGGACAGGACAATTTACATATGTGTATATAGTTATAGATGTTGGAAATAATTTTTTACTTAGCCTTACAATATATTTGAATTTCATGATCATTTTATTTTGTCTTGCCATTCTTCCGGGGGGTTTGGGGGTGTCACTCTGAGTTGTTGCTCTGCATTGATGTGTAGGTAGTTGTGGGTGAGGGTGGGTGTGTCGCGTATGTGTGTGCCCGTAATCTTTTCTCCTCCCCCCTCCCCTGTGTCGTAGGTGCAGTACTCACCGTTGTCTTCTGCGCCGGCGTTTGTGCTCCTGGTAGAGGAGCAGGTAGACAATAGCTGGTAGGATGTGTAGTTCTGGTTCCATGCTGTCCAGATTCCTTGTGGAGTGTGTAGAGGTGAGCGTTTTCCCGTTCTTAGTCTGTTTCCGCCGTGTTTTTATCGGCGGGGCTCCCGCCCCGGAAAAGGTGGCGGATTGTTGAGTTGTGATAGGGTGGGCGGTACATTGTCTCCCGCCTGTCTGTTGGCGGTCACCGCCGCGCTGTTTGTTTGTCCGCTTTAACACCGACCGCCAGGGTTGGAATGACCCCCTATGAGTCCTCGACCACCAGCCTGGCCGTGGCGGTAAACACCGCCATTGAAAGGCTGGCGGTAAGGGGACTTGGGGTGCCGCTGGGGGCCCCTGCACTGCCCATGCACTTGGCAAGGGCAGTGCAGGGGCCCCCAGGCGTAGCCCTGTCGCGCATTTCACTGCCCGAATTTCAGGCAGTTAAATGTGCGACGGGTGCTACTGCACCCGCTGCACATCAGCATTGCCGCCGGCTCCATTACGAGCCGGCTGCAATGTTGATGTGACATTTCCGCTGGGCCAGCGGACGGTAACACTGTTACCGTCCGCTGGCCCAGCGGAAATGTCATAATAGGGAGACAGGAATACCGCCGGCAATGGCGGTATTCTGTCTCCCGCGGCCTCGGCGGTCTATGTCGTAATGACCCCCCTAGTCTAAAAAAGGAAGAGTAAACAATGTGGTGCCATTTGTTAAACATGCTGTTATAGGAAAGTCACCAAAAATACATAGAATTCAAAAATAGTGCAAGCATCAGAGTGGATTAATGACTATAACCCTTTAATACTACATATGTGGAATGCTAACATGGATATGCAATTTGTTGTTGGTAAATCTACAGCAGTAGCACCTTATATTACTTCCTACATTACAAGGGCAGAAAAAACTGATATGAAGTCATGATATGATATGATGTGGAAAGACATTTTTGCAGAAGAATCTTTCACCAAAAGACTATACAGATTTAGGGCCTGATTATGAGTTTGAGAGTCAGGGGGACGGCATTCTGACTGCTGCAGTATTGGTGGTCCTACTGTATTATGGCGCTGCATATGATACATGTGGTTACATAGAAGGAAGACCGGTTCTGTCCTGCCCACACCACCAGCAAATCTAGACCACTGTGTTGGCGAGATAGGTCAACAAATCTGTCAAAGGGTGGGCCACCAGTTCAACCGCTGTTCCAATCACAATGTTGCTTTCCACTGATGTGACTGTGGTGGTCCAACCACCACACCACACTTAAGAAGGCAGAAACGGATGGATACAAGGACAAAACTCACATGTAGGCAAGCACTACAATTCCTGTGCCACCATGGAGCCCATCCTACACATCCTGCTGCTGCTTGTGCTGCTCGATGGCACACAAAATAGATGTTGTGGATGCAATTGACGGTAAGCCAAACACCTACTCATTCCCTCCAACTCCACAGCAAATCGATGAGTGCCATTGACCTGGTATGTAGGTTGTGCTCCAGGGCCTAAATATATGTCATGTGCCCAGGTTCAGATGTGTATACAACGTATCTCCCAAACACAGCCCCATGGTGCTCTCTTTGGCCAGGTCGCTGACACTGCAATGCCACAATCTACTAAATTTGATTTGTGTGCACTTCCCAGTTTCAGTGATAGTGATGTGTTCCTAACAGTGTGTCACACAATAGCAAATCCTGATCAACATCACACCTACAAATTGAAGTGACACCCTCACATTGTTCACATGTCATGGCCTGTCGTGTCAGAACATAAACATATGCATCTGCATGGATGTGTAATTGAACCCAAACACACCTTCCCTGCAAAATCCTTGTAATGGACTTACACATATCACCAACATTGCAAGTGAATGTAAGGTAAATGGGATGCAGAAAAATTGTGTGACAAACATTCAAAGTACACAATGTAAACAATGCCTGCAGAATAAGTATGGCTACATCAGGGTTACCCCAGGAAGGCTGCTCCCCTGGGACACATTTAACTTTGCATATGCCTCCAAAAGTTTGCACAAGGACTGTGGCCTGATGAATGTCTGGGACAACCAACAGTATAACCAAGTGTCATGCCCATGTGGCAAATGTGTAAGTGCAAGTCTAGAAAGGAAATACACGAGTAACAGTATGGGTCACACATTTAGATAAAGTAAGTGTAAGGTATACACATTAAAACTGACTCATGACCATTCAAATGTATAACAAGGTAGCACAATTAAACACCCTCCATGCGAGGACAAACAAACATTGAACACATGTCCAATCTACATCAGGGGGAGGATTGTAACCCAATGAAATTCCCCCCCAATTGGATTACATCCCCCACATCCATTTATCAAACATTTCGCCTTGTCCTGGGTGATTCCAGCACTGGTTCCAAAGTCAGATCTTACCAACGCCATCAAGTCGATCATCAATCAGAGTGAAACAGGCACCCCTGTAGTCATACATCACAAATTATTCATGAACATCAAAAAGTTACAAAAGTAATGGCAGCGCTAATATGTAGCAAATTAAACAAGTAGACTTTATTTACAACACTCCAAAAATGGAGAAAAGGCAATGGCCAGTCCTTGGTAAAATAAAGTGTGCTGAGCACACTGCTGTGCCCCACAACTTGCATCACAAATAACTGCCACAGGAACCTCCACAGGATTGGGCATCTAGTGGGCATTCCAGGCACCTCAATGATCACCCTTGGGTGGGGAGAGGTCAGGTTTTGGATGGGTGGGTTTGGTCTTGGGAGGGGTGGGCTTCACTATGGGGGAGGTTGACTTCTTTTTGGGTTTGGGTGGGGTATGGCTAGGTCCAAGGGGGGATGCGGATGTCACAGGGAAGGGCTTGGATGTGGGAGGGATGGGTGAGGTCATTTTTGCTTTGGGAAGGGGGTTCACAGGAGGAAGGGCATGGCTAAACAGGAAACTTTCTTTTGGAAAATGGGGAGTGTGTACAGGAGGGCTTAGGGGTTGGGGATTGAGGATATACTTGTGTCAGCTGTGGCTTTGGGTGTTGTTGGTGCTGGTGTGCGTGTGTCTGAAGTATGTTTGTGCTTTGTTGGTGTCTGTTGTGTGTGTGAATGTGGGCATTTGTGTCTCTTGTTGGACTCTGATGTAGATGTGATGGGTAAGATGAGAGGGGTGGATGTGTCTATGTGGGTGGGATGGTGTCTAGAGGTATAGTGTGAGTGGTGGCTGTGTCTGTAGGTGTTATTTCTGGGGGTATGATGGATGTGGTGGCTGTTTCTGTGGGTATTGGAGTTGTACCTGGTGTTATGGTGGATGTGGTGACAGTGTGGGTGTTGGAGTAGTGTCTGGGGTATGGTGGATGTAGTGGCTGTGGGTGTTGGGGTGGTGTCTGGGGGTATGGTGGATGTGGTGGCTATGTCTGTGGGTGTTGGAGGGGTGTCTAGGGGTATGGTGTATTTGGTGGCTGTGTCTGTGGGTGTTGGGGTGGTGTCTGGGGTATGGTGGATGTGGTGGCTATGTCTGTGGGTGTTGGGGTGGTGTATTTGGTGTCGGTGTCTGTGGGTGTTGGGGTGCTGTCGGGGGGTATAGTGAATGTGGTGGTGGTTATGAGTGGGGTTAGTGACTGTTGAGTGCCTGCATGCTTTGTATGTCTTATGCTGTTTGTGTTTATGTGTTCTGCTTGTGGCTGTTGAGGTGTGTGTATGCGTATGTGTGAGAGTGCTTTGCACAGGTATGCTTCCCCACTGATGTCGGCACTGTCTCCTCTGCTTGTATGTGAAGATGCTGAAATGACAAATATAAATAGGGTCAGTCCAGGTGCCTGAACACATTTGAACAATAGCTTTGATTATAAAACATCACCATAATGTACAGTAGCCACCAGCCAGAAGGTCCTCCAAAGTGCTTCCAACATTTGCAAAACCACATGCATGCCTGCTACATGAACTGTAAACATTTGCACATAGGAAAATAAGAATCACAAACAACTTCAATTGTATGAGCTACCTTGTCCAATCATAATACCAATGGATCAAATCGGAGACCATGTCACCTTGAATGGATTGGCTTTTGTAGCAACCCTCACTACCCTGTTGGCATCAAATAGAATGGCAATGCCAAGGCCATTTTCACAGATTCCACACAAGGTCCTACAAATCAGCAAATGTTCATATACACCATACTACATCATGTTGAAATTATGGGCAAATAATCCAGCCCTGTTGCAGTAAGAAGTACAGTAGCCCAAAGAAGGTGACATTGAAACGCCCATGGCACACTGTAAAAACTCATCAATGGTAACTTCATAATATGTACATTGTCTAAATATTATAATGGAGGTTGTACTAATGTTGCTTTGCTAGATAACACATTTTGCAAAGAAAAGTACACTGAAGCCAATCTGCTCAAAATGCCTGGTAGATTTATATACAAATATCGACCGCACAATGAATCAGCTAGGCCAAGGGAAATCACCTGTTTTGATTGGTACTGCTGAGAACACCCTTCTAACATTGCATAACTAAAGGACAATAGTCCATTGAATGTTGCTGTGGCTCAGGGAAACTCCAGTATCTTATGAGGGTCTTTAACATGGTTCTCAATGGGAAGGCCCATCCTGGTAACTTTTTGTCATGCGGACACAGATTACATTGGATTACTGAGTGTGCATACTCACATATGATTCCAACATCTGCATGTCACTCCCTGATGCATGTCAACAGTCAGGTAATGGACCTCCAAGTACTTATTCAACATCAAGGGCATGAAAATACACATTGTGAGTAAGTCCTGTAGGTCTCCCTGCTGTGTGCCCTTCATTGCTTCTGCAATTGTTCATGATGAATGACATGGAGGAAAGTGCTAAGGTATCTGTGACCCAACAAACAATGTTGACACACCCCTGTCCGTGGTACCACATTAGCTGTATGCCCATCATATGAAATTATTTTCCAAGTGATTTGGGCAGGCACACATATGTAATGGAACCAGACATCATCCCATGAAGGCCAGTAGATTATGTTTGAAACAGTAGTCGAAGTGATGCTTCAAAAGTGCAAGGTACACATGCTAACATGTAGGAACAAATACTGATGCCAACAGTGATGTTAACCAAATAATTTATCTATGCATTACCTACTTACCAAGGGAAAGTATTGCTCAGTGACTTCACACAAAGGACAATGTATGCTATGTCACATGTATGATGGCCACCACCACATGAGAGACGGTAGTGAGGCACCAGCACTCTTGACACACTGAAGACAAGTGACCTGGGTACAGATGTCAGCATACTCTCTTGAGCAGACACATGACTTAGTACAGTGATCTATTACCTCATGTTGATTGATGTTGGGACTGACACACTGAAGACTGGACTGGTGGGTACAAATGACACCCACAACATGAAACAACAATAGATGATTGACCACTGCACTCAGCCATACGTCTGCCCAAGAGAGTATATTGCTAGTGGACTGTACTCTAGTATGTCCCTGGCCACTAGCACAACAGGCAAGGCACATAGCCATGCACTAACTACCATACCTACACAATCACTCATCTTGTGTATCGCATATTGTCGATCTTCAATATTCATGGGACATGGCTGCCTCTAATACATCAACCTGGCAATGTAACAGGTATAGATCTGCCCACGACTCACCCCCTTGTAGCTGTTGTGCTCCCCTCAAATGCCCATCAAGCTTGGAAAAGGCCACTGTCAGTATGCGGGTCATCAGGAGGGTCAAGGTCAGGCGTGTGTCCCACCCACGTTGCAAAGGAAAGCCACACAATTGCACTTTTTAAGATAACCGGTTGTTTAACAAATTTTGTAACCGTCAACACACATGTGTAAAGCACACATGGTGATAAGTACAGGGACATAAATACACACTTTTTGACTAATCTGCTGACTATTCAGAAAACTAGTCATGGCCTACACTGACTAAGTAAGCCCACTGACATCATGTTACGCAGGGTCAGGCAACATGTACTGTGATGTGAGCCACTAGGAAATGCAACACACCATTGTGACCCTCTGAAGGGTAAACTACTTGTGCATGACTGTACAGACACCTTTACATCCAGGCACATTGACTTGTTGCATATGCTCCATACAGGCAACCACCACGGTACAGACTACAACGTAAGACTTAGGTGACAATGAGGGGCTGGCACAGGTGTCACTGTCTTCTCTGTGTATGTGTGGGAATGTGGTCTAGATAATGGAATCTCATACCACTTCAGAGTGGGTTTGTGTGGTATGTACTGGTATCACAGGAGACGCCTCTTACCCTATGTACTGCTACTACAGAGATGACATTCAACCTACCAAGGTCTGTTTGGTTGCATGTAACAAAGCCAGTGATTCACATGTAATGCGCTACCCTACATTAACCAACTATCTGTACTGTGGGTTTGTCCCTTGTGCAATAGGCCTGTACTGTATAAACATGACTTCTGGAAAGGTGACAACAGACGCGTGGAAATAAGGGACATACATTGACAATCAGGGTCAATGGAAATAAGTACCAGGTCAAGTGGCTACCTCAGTCCCCATTCCTAATGTAGTCAATGTAAAAACATTCGGCCAAATGTCCCATTCTGTGAAAAGGCTTTGAATAACCTTGTTCTTTGCAGGTTGCACATACATAACCTACATGAACAGCACATTTCCATCACTTCTATGCATGTCAATACATCCTTTGGCCATCTTATATGTTATGCAGCACACTGAAGGGCTCAGGGAGTTTTACATTGGTCTTATACCACAGTTTGCCAAGCCCTGATCTGGGCTGAGTGATTTGTGGGACTTTACACATTGCTAACATCCTCAACTGACTCAAACAATATACATGCACAGTTCATGCTGTAATGAAAATACATTTGCTGTTGTATTTACCATCATCAGATAATCAGATATATCACTGTGTGGCTTTAAAGTTTACTTGCATAGATATGTGGATGCAACACAAGGAGGATCTAGGGCTTATCATACATCACACAAATGGGCATTTGAAATACTCAGAGTACAGGGCTCCACAATTCACAACCTGTACATTCTACGTATGGATCACAGATTGTGACAACAGGCATCCAAATAACTCACTGGGACTCAGAGGTACATTTTAGTCTATAAGAAAAGAAAGGATGGTTTTGAACATAGTCAAATATGTAAATGAGATAGTTACTTGTTCCTCTGGTGAGCCATGGAGCTGACAATACAGGAGAAGGAACTCTTCAACAAGTTTCTCCAGCTCCTCTGGAGAGAAGGTAGGGGCCCTTTCACCTGCCTGACCTTATTGCTTTCAGAGGCAGCATACAGCAGCTGAAATGGTGGAGGTGTTGGAGGCAGCAGTGTCAAGAGGCAAGTGAGTTATTTTCCAAACCACGGCATACATTGGGCAACGACCGTCACACTCAGCAACGTTAGCTTATGTTGTGTCCAGCATGATTGAAACTGCCCACCATGTGGTCAACTTCCGCTGGCAGAGGGAGGTTCCTAAAGTTTAATAAACAATGTCAGGCATCCCCCCTTTTGGCAGTTCAAACTGCAGTTTTGACAAATTTTAAATGTGTCACAGCATCTATTAATGTGACGTAGCATCTCAACATATGTAAAGCTCTCTTGATATGCAGATTCTCCCACACAATCATCAGTGTAGAGCATTGCTGGTCACAGATGCCATATAACTGCGGGACACTGTCCCCCACTGGTGACGGTATTTGTGGAGATTGGAAAATACTTTACAATATCAAGGGGCACAAGAGGAGCAGATAAGTGTGTTATGTGTATGTACATGTTGTAGACACATGTCTAGACAACCACAGAGATCATAGCTGGACCTTGAGTAGACAGTCTGGATGAGTAATGGATGGAATGTATATCCAGTCAGTAATGTTTTGTTTTATGACTTTGGTCTTACTCATCAAATATGTTGGTCTTTACCCAGTAACTAATGCTCCAACTCATTACATTCCATGAATAGGTACCCTGGGATAGGGAGTATGTGACAACCTCCAGTCTACTGTCCATTTCCAGACCTCCAGATCATAAAAGAACGTGAGGTAATAAAGCAGTTCTGTCTCTATAGGCAAGCAATCCAAGATCTATGTTGTCAGCTGGAGACAGATCTCATGCCTCAAAACAATAATCCAACATGCATACCACCCATTGTGAGATACATGGCAGTATTACACTTCCTGGCCATAGGGTCTTTTCAATACACAATCGCTATATCTGGTGGTAGGTTGCAACCTATGTTCAGTGGTATTTTAAAAGATGTGCTATCAGCAATGACGAAACACAGCTATATTAGGTTCCCAAGATGTGAGGATTTAGCCAATGTGAAGGTTGACGTCTATGGATTTGGTTGGCTCCCACATATTGTGGGAGCTATTGATGGCACCCGTATTGCATTGGTGCTACCGCATGCTAGTGAACAAGTCTATTGCAACTGGAAGCACTTCCTTTCAATCAACGTGCAAGTTGTCTGCTTGTCAGATCGGTACATTTCAAATGTCTGTGCCAGGTTCCCAGGTTCAGCCCATGATTCCTTTGTTATGCAGAACTGCACCATATCCCAGCTGATATCACAGCTGGACAGGAGAGGGTCTGGCTCATTGGTAAGTTCCATCTGTCATGATCTTGTGTGTGCAATATCAGGTGCTACAATCAGGAAGTGTGTGACTCATTGTGGCACTTATGTCTCATTATAAAACAGGATACTCAGCATATCCCAACCGTACCTGGCTGTTAACACCACTGAGGAATCATACTACACCAGGGGAAGTTCACTTCAATGAGGCCCATGGGAGAACATGACAGCCAGTTGAAAGGGCATTTGTGTTCCTGGAGGCCAGATTTCACTGCATGGACAAGACTGGGGGAGTCCTCCTCTGCTAACCCCAGAGGGTGTGGCAAATCACTGTGGCATGCTGCATGCTCCATAACATCACCCTGCGAAGAAATTTTCCTTTGTCTCAGAGGAAGGGGAGTCTGGGATGCCACAGGTTAACAATCCAGAAATGCAAAATGAAGATAATAGTGGTGAAGAGGAAGGAGCTGACTTACAACAAGATCTTATCAACAGCTCCTTCTCATGAGTGTAAGTATGTCATGAAATGTCATGACTTTGACTGTTCAATGAACTCTTATTTGTTGAAAATGTTAGGAAGATGAAGCTCTGGCAATATCAGGCAAATGGTATTTGGTGAGGAAGGTTTTGAGACAGTCTCATTTTGTTGATGTTGCTTTATGTCAGATGTTTGTCATGGTCTGTGTTCTTCAGAAGTTTACTATGTGAAATGTGTCAGATGTATGGTTTCATAGCTAAACTCTTTGTGTTTTAGGTACCTTCACCATGGCATCTTCATTTGGACATTTCTGAGTTGTGACATTAGCAGGTTTATGGTGCTGTTGGGACATCCAAAGTGGACATGGATTGATAATGGGAATACATGTCACAGACTTTGGGTGTACAAAACCTGTGCCAAGACAGCTTGCACAGCGATATGATGGAAGTTAAGGAGACTCCATTGGACTTGTTCCTTGTTGTGTGGTGCCTATGGTGCATTTTCTGTGTCATTATATGCTGAGACAATATGTATTTGTAGGCCTAATTCATGTTAGTTTACCTTCACATTGGCTAAATACAATTTTTCTTTAAACTGTATTTAGCTGGTAATGTGTTTCATCATTGTAGGCCAAAGTGCCTGCGACACATAACAGACATTTGTTTGTGTTATACCACCAGATTAAGAAGCACTGGATTGTAATAACCCTGTAACAAGGTTCCTGGTACAGCGACCCTCTTGGCGGTAAATTCAGCGACACCTGAATGCTAGCACTTGGCTGATTTCCCTGCAAAGTGCTCTGGGGGGTACATCGACGACAGAAAATCCGCAAGAAGATGAATACTTCTGGGGTCATGCCCTAAAAAGGGGAGGAGTGATGATTCGAGTAGCAGAGCAAGACGTGGGGAAGAGAAGAGATGAGGAGGAAGACAATGAATGGAGAGATGCCGAGAGGAGAGCTGAAGCTGACCAAGAAGATGCGGTACCCAATTGTGAAGCGCTGCAACTGCGTAAGAAGGTGAGTAAGGGGGAGGGAGGGAAACCACAGCCGGAGATGGACGAAGAGAAATCCGGAGAGACTCAGACTGAGGTACAGCCATGCCACATTCCTGGAGGACCCTGGCTCAACCAGGTCCGGGCTGATTTTGGCACGTAAACCAACTCTTAGTGATTGAAAATGATGGGAGGGAAGGACAATACAAAAAGGGCATTTTGGGGGGGGACAAAGGCGATTACCCTGAGGGGACTGTTGGTGATGGGAGACTGCTCGTAAACACTTATGCATGAAAATCATGTTACAACCCACCACAAGTGCATCTTTCCTCACATGCTCCATGTACACCTCCCCAGTGACCAATACCCTATCCCGCCTATACAAAAACACTTACCTGAGACAAGTCTTGTGTATTTCTTCCTCCGGAGGCGCATCGGTCGGGGCCTTGACACGGAGGCTGCCTGTTCCATGACGAGGGGCTCGTGAGGACCGACCTGAAGGGATTAAAAAAAAGAAAGAAAGACCACAAGTGAAACCTTTGTGTCTATATCTCAAACCTCTGAAATAAAATCAATTCTTAAATACCCCATAAAGACACTAGTAGCTCCACTTTCTTATAACATAACCTCTTACAAACCCTGTGATCAGAAACTGTTGCACTGCCACCTGTCTGAGTCTTGCTTTATATGATGTTGAATTCCTTTTGTGAGGTAATCAATATGGCTCCAGCTGAAGACATCAACCAAATTCAGTTTTGCCTATTCTACAGAACAATGTCTGATACTTCCCTTCCTTCCATGTTCTGGAGGTCTGTAACTGTAAATGTGATCACTTACATAGTATGATCAAACATGCATGATTTTTAATGTTTCTGACATTGTGACAGCCTATGATTGGAACAATGTAATAATCTTCTTAGACAAGACACTTGTATGTATGTGTTGGTGTGGCATGATTGTGATTCTGTGCTAAACATTGTAAACATGCAACATATCCCTGCTTCCACAAGTAACATGTTTTTTCATTGTATGGTTCAAATGTTCTTACATATCTACATTGCTTAATATGAAATTTAAGATAACAGACAATGAGTTTGTGACTGGCGAATTTATTATAGTGCAAAGGGTGAAAACAAACTTTTGGCAAAAAGTAACATAAATGAAAAGTGAAGGGGTCAATCATGGTGAATGAAATCATAGGAGTAGATGCCACACCATTGGAAGTCCAATGTCCAGAGTACTCCTTCCATCAGAAATGGAATGGGTTTCAAGATCAGTCTACAGAGTGAATGTGTGACACACAAAGGAGAACATTAAGGATGAGGTTTCGCTCTGTCTATGGTGGGTGTCTTACCATCCGCACCTCCTGGATTTCTACATGGATGTCCCTGCTTGCAAGGGCGGGGATGTTAAGCTGCTGCAGAGGCAGCAGTGTCTGAGAGTGGTTGGTCCTCTGGCAGGGCTTCCCTTCCTGTGTCTGATGCAGATGTAGTTGGGTTTGATGTAGTTGGCCCACAGGAAGGGGTAGATCATGGTGGAAAAACCATGCTCAGGGTTGTATGGATGTCCCTCAACTCCCCTGTTAAGGTACCCATGTTGGAGTAATGGGACTCCATATGTTGGTTCATGTCCCTCTGCAGCTGCTTGATTTCCTGGTGTTTGTTTAGCACCTGGCCCATTGTGCCTTGGGACTCGTGATAGACCTCAAAGTCTTGGCTGGTAGTACCCATTTCGTGAGTGGCCCCAGTGGCCTCACTTTGCTGGCCCACAGCATCCCTTCCGCGGACCCTACACCCATGAGCCTGTGCCTTTGGCACATGTGCCATCTCCAACTGGGTCCTGGACCGTCAGTGTCAGGATTGTTGATTGGCACCTCAGGATCCAGGATTCGGGGGCACAAGATGTTAGCAACTGTGCTAGGTACACATATTGGGGGGCACGTTGTCTGTGGTGTCATTCTTATCCTCAATAGTTTCATTTTGGGACACCAGGACAAGAGCAAGCTAGGTAGAAAGACATGTCTCTGAGTTGAGCATGATATGTAGATTGCTCAAACCCATGTAAGTCAACATCATTTGAGAGATGGCACACAGATGTATTTGGACAAGTGCAGAAAGTCCTGTTGGATTGAGGTACAGAAACAGGGTCTCCAGGTGGTTGTAGTCATGTCACTTGCTGACTCCCCACACTATACATATGCTAAACTCCAAAGGGAGGGTATGTCATTTGAGAGATGGCATACAGGTGTTTTTGGACAACTGCAGAAAGGCCTGTTGGTTTTAGGTACAGAAACAGGGACTCCTGGTAGTTGTAGTCATGTCACTTGCTGACTCCCCACACTATACAAATGCTAAACTCACAGGAGAATGTACATCATTTGAGAGATAGCACCCAGGTGTATTTGGACAAGCGCAGAAAGGCCTGCTGGTTTGAGGTACAAAAACAGGGCCTCCTGAAAGTTACAGTCATGTCACTTGCTGACTCCCCACACTACACACATGCTAAAAATCCAGGGGATGGTACCTAATTTGAGCAATGGCACACAGGTGTATTTGTAAAAGTGCATAAAGGCATGTTGGTTTAGGTACAGAAACAGGGCCCCCAATTAGTTGTAGACATGTCACTCTCTGTATTTCCCAACATTCGACAAATGTTTAGACTTACATACCTGTTGCCACACTGCAGTTAGGTTGGACCATACATTTACATGGTGACACATACCATGGGTCCTGGGATGATATTTTGATAATGAAACACTTGCAGACCTCATTCCAACATATGGCATGTGATGGGGATTGATTCATGTGATGTAAATTATGACAATGCACATTGACAAGCTTACATCTCTGCAACTGTGAGTAATGCATGTTGGGAAAGTAGTTGAATAACACAGTGACAAAAAGTGAGATGTGAGCATACTGGACATTGAAGATTTGGGACAGTTTTCTGTGTTGTAACTTACCAGACTCCACTCCTTCAGCTATTCCTGTCAATCTCTCAGAATGCAGGATTGCCAAGACCTTCTCGTCCTAGGGAAAGAGTTGTAATGGGGCACTGGGAGGACCACCATTAGCCTTCAGGGACTCCATGTGTTGCCTGGAGGTCAGGGAACACACCTTCCCCCCAGGCCATTCCACCTCTTCCTAATATCCTTTGTTGTGTGCAAGGTGGTGCCTACAGCATTCACTCTGTCGACTACCCTTTGCTACATTTCCATTTTCCTACTGAGAGGAGTATGCTGGACGTGGGCTCCAAACAATTGTGGCTCTACTCTTATGATTTCATCCACTATGACTCTCAACGCATTTTCAGAAAAGCGTGGATTTTCAGGGAGTGACATGGATGTAAATTAAAGTGGGTGACAGGTTCTTACTTTAAAAAATGATATAGGGAGTACATGGACAAAAGTGCATGAAAGGTTTAAATGGGATGATGAAAAAAGGGGTGCCGTACCTATCAATGATGAGAAAAATGGTAGGCTCTAGTCGCTTTCTTGCAGTGGAGAGGCAAAGGATCATGGTCTGGGAATGAGTGTGTTTTATAGTTTGATTTGCAGGTGTGTCCACTGGGCCAATGTAGGTCAGCTGTGTTGATTTTTAATACATCCAATGGGCACTTTTCTGATGCATAGCTGAATGTGCCACATCAAGTGTTTTTTTGTAATGGGCTTGGCATTTCCATGCGGCCATGACGGTGATTGAGTGTGTACCACCAAGATTGCAGGCTGCCGCTCAGCTAGCGAGCCGCCATTTGTTTTGGCAGTTGGCAGTTTAGCCTGCATACATCGTAATACGGATGTCTGGAGACCACTAGTGCAGCAGTCTTTTTTGAGACCGCTGCCTTGAAGGTCTGGTGGTCCGACCGCCAAACTCATAATCAGACCCTTAGCCTTCAAATGCTCTATCATTGAGAGGTCCGTAGCTGTGCAGCCTGTGATCGATTAAGCTCTTCTAGTTTATATGATATTTCTTGAGGAATTACATGGCTTAGTTTAGGATTGTCATCATCACAACAATACAATAATATTGCTAAGGATAACAATGCTGGAAATGTTTGCTTACAACACACAAACAAGTGTTTCAAATCAACACTAATTAATCACCACAAACTCAGAATGCAGCTAAAAAAGAATTTTACTGCTTGGCACTTCTACAGATTTTTAAACTGTGGAATAAAGGGAAAGATATTACTGGAACATTTGAGTCCTCTGAAGTTGCTTTTGATGCATATAAAAATGAAATTACTCTTCTTCAATGTCAGACATACTTAGAAATGTTGGAATAAGAGATATCAGAAGAAAAGCAAATTAATGCAGAACGACTATGTGATAGTAGAAGAGGTAATAATACTTTCACACCTACAGACCCGCTTAGACAACCAAAAATTGAAAATGAGGCTAGTGTTGCTATGAATGAAGTTGAACTTGCTATAGACAATGTTCAGAAAGATATACAAAATCTCAATGACCTCATACCAGAATTAAACTCAGAACAACTTAAAATATACCAAAGAATTAAACAATTTGTAGATCATAGGCTTGCATACTATATTGGAGAACGTCAATGTAGTAAATATAATCCTGATCTGTAATGTAGTTCAGTTCAAGCTGGAATGTGGAAAAGATTCCTAATAAAAGTAATAACTACATACATCCATAAAGTTATGAATTCAAACTTATCATGTGTGGTTACTGCACCAAGAGGATTAGCAGGACATAGGAATTACATTATATAGGGGGTCATTACAACATTGGTGGTAAAAGCCGCTTACCGCCGTGCAGAAGACCGCCAATACACCGCCGCGGCCACGGAATTCCGCCACAGCTATGATGACCCACAGCTTGAAACCTGCCGAAATTCAGACACCCACACAAGTCCGCCACACCAAAGGTCGGTGATAAACTGGCGAAAACAAAACCTCCACCGTCACGCCAACAGAAACACGCCCATGCTATCACGACCCACAAATCCACGCGGTATTCCATTGGCGGTACACACCGCCGCGCTCAAAATACACACACATCTCCAAAACACCGCCACATTGGACAATTCGAATTACACACACCTGAGACACATACAAACACCACTCCCACACACTCAATACAATATAAAACACACACCCACATTACCCACAAACCACTACAACCAAAAATTAGAGACGAAGGCGACAGAGAGATAGCACAGCAATAGACAACCCCACCACACAGAGGCACACAACACCATCACCCATACAACATCCACGCACAAAACACCCCACATCACCACACTCATCAACACATACACCACCCCACACATCACCTACACCACCCCATGTCACGCCAAAGACACCCCAGGTTTTCCGAGGAGGAGCTCAGGGTCATGGTGGAGGAAATCCTACGGGTAGAGCCACAGCTATTTGGAGCACAGGTGCAGCACACCTCCATAGCCAGGAAGATGGAGCTATGGCGAAGAATCGTTGACAGGGTCAACGCTGTGGGACAGCACCCAAGAAATCAGGAGGACATCAGGAAGAGGTGGAACGACCTACATGGGAAGGTGCGTTCAGTGGTCTCCAGGCACAACATCGCGATTCAGCGGACTGGCAGCGGACCCCCACTTCCTCCCCCACAACTAACAACATGGGAGGAGCAGGTCTTGACCATCATGCATCCAGAGGGCCTCGGAGGAGTTGGTGGAGGAATGGACACTGGTAAGTCAAATCTTAACTATCATATCCCCCACCCTACCTTCATGCAATCACACACCCCCACCCTCACCCCCTCCCCTATCACTCCAACTCCTCACTAATGTACTAATAACACAAACCACACATCCCAACACCAAGCCCTACATGACATAACTTAGCATGGACACCCAGCACTAAAGCATGCTCACTGCACATACCCATAACAACCCCCCAACCATCATCATACAAGCCCCCACACAGGAATGCTTGCACTGGGGTACACGCACACCCACCCACCCATTGCACACCATGAAACACACACATGCAATAATCATGCTCTTATACCCCTGCAGGACCACTACGTAACGTCACCACACAGGAGGGTCCAGACATCTCCACCCCACCCACAGAAGAGGCCCACAGTGACGACAGCAGCTCTGGCCAACTGGATCCAGATGACCAGCCCGGACTATCGTGGGCCTCGGGACAGTCAGTTCCCCTTGCACATGCACAGCCCAACACTGACCTTCCACCCTCTGGTAACACCAGCACAGCACCCGCCCAGCGTGCCCATACCTCCGTACCCAGGACACGTCAATCAGCGGTGTGTCCACCACTACAGGGAACCCAGGGTAACCCACCACCCCAACAACAACAGGGACCAGGGGGCAGTGGTAGTGGGCACACGGTCCAGGGGACGGAGGCACAGGAACACAGGGGAACTGGGAGGGCTGCTGTGCGACAGGGGGCGGACAGGCCAAGGGAACCCACTCTCCACGAGGCCTTCTCCTCCATCATGGGAGCATACCACCACTCCCAGGAGACGATGGCTACGGTCCTGGCCAAGTTTCAGGAGACCCAGCGCCTGCAGGACGAACAGTATTTGGGGTTCAGGGAGGAGCTCAGAACCATCGGCTCCGCCCTGGGCACCATCGTAGGGGTGCTGAAGGACATACAATAGACCATGAGGGACACCGTGGCGCTCCAAAGGGGCCCTGACACTAGCATGGACGATGAACTGCCCACCACCTTCGCCGGCGCTAGTGGACAGGACGCCCCGCCACAGGACCACCACACCAGCACCCCACCCCCTGCAGACGGACAACCACCCCGCAAGCGGTCCCTGAGATCCAGGAACAGGACAGAGCAAGATGGCAAGACACCCGCCAGGAAATGAGACCACCCTGATTGTCCTCCCACTGTCTCACTTTGTCACCCTGTCCAGATTGGAACTGCCCCAGCTCCACTTCCTATGCCCATATGGGCAGTGCACCTGTGTGACTGGACTCTGCCATGGACATTCCTCCACCATCACCCATCACCATTTTGCCAACCCCTCCAATAATTAGCACCTCAATAAACACCCTTGAACCACAAAACAATCTGGAGTCAGTCTGTGATTTTGAAAATGTGTATTAGCAATGACAGTGACAAAATGCGTTTTCAAATGTAATGCCAACATACCTATGTCACACATCACAAGACCATTAAGGATGCAAGCAGATGACACACGTTAGTAACCACACCTATGAAACCGTAATGGAAATGTACAACTCAGTTACCATATACTGGTTGAAATCGACAGACAGGATAGAGGTAGAAGTGTGAAAGTGAATGTAATAGTAAAACAATTGTTCTCACCTGTGTGTCACTGGAAATATTGCTGTATGACTGACTCCCTGTTGTCTATGTCTTCTTCCTCAGCTTCCTCCTCATCACTGTCCACAGGCTCCACAGGCTCCACAGGCTCCACAGCTGCCACAACACCGTCATCTGGACCATCCTCCTGCAGAAAAGGCACCTGGGGTCGCAAAGCAAGATTGTGAAGCATCGAGCAGGCGATGATGATCTGGCACACCTTCCTTGGTGAGTAGAATAGGGAACCACCTGTCATATGGAGGCACCTGAACCTGGCCTTCAGGAGGCCGAAGGTGCATTCGATCACCCTCCTAGTCCGCCCATGGGCCTCATTGTAGCGTTCCTCTGCCCTGGTCCTGGGATTACTCACTGGGGTCAGTAGCCATGACAGGTTGGGGTAACCAGAGCCCCCTAATAGCCACACACGGTGCCTCTGGAGTTGACCCATCACATACGGGATGCTGCTATTCCGCAGGATGTAGGCGTCATGCACTGAGCCAGGGAACATTGCATTTACCTGCGAGATGTACTGGCCTGCCAAACATAACATCTGTACATTCATGGAATGATAACTCTTCCGGTTCCTGTACACCTGTTCACTCCTGCGTGGGGGGACCAGAGCTACATGGGTGCCATCAATAGCACCTATGATGTTGGGGATATGTCCCAGGGCATAGAAGTCACCTTTCACTGTAGCCAAATCCTCCACCTGAGGGAAAACGATGTAGCTCCTTACGTGTTTCAGCAGGGCAGACAACACTCTGGACAACACGTTGGAAAACATAGGCTGCAACATCCCTGATGCCATGGCCACAGTTGTTTAAAATGAGCCACTTGCAAGGAAATGGAGCACTGATAGGACCTGCACTTCAGGGGGTATTCCTGTGGGATGGCAGATTGGTGAGATCAGGTCTGGCTCCAACTGGGTACACAGTTCCTGGATTGTTGCACGGTCAAACCTGTAGGTGATGATCAAATGTCGCTCCTCCATTGTTAACAGGTCCACCAGCGGTCGGTACACTGGAGGATTCCGCCATCTCCTCAAATGTCCCAGCTGACGGTGCCTAAGAAGGACAACAGCGACCACAGAGTCAACAAATTCTCAGGTATGTACCACAGCTACATAGAACACAACACCTTACTAAACTCCTCCTGTATGTGTGTTGAGTGTAGGCCTAGGTATGTGTGACGCAGTAGTAAATGAAGCCATGTGGGCCCCTGAAATGGCGGCTGCCTGACCTCTAAACTGGGACAATGGGATGTGAGGTAACTGCGCTGGCGTTGTACACCGTCGCGGTAGTCGGTCGTAGACCGCGGCGCAATGCTGCATTGGTTAACATTGGACCCTATGGGTCCCAGGAGCCAATGGTGAATTGCGCCGGCGGTGATGATACGCACCGCCGCGGACGTGACCGCCATTTTCTATCTGTTCAATCACTCGATACCTGATCTTTGACAGGAGAGGACCTACACTGCAAGTGTTGCTGTGACCTCGGTCTGGAAGAGACAATGGCTGCTGCGTCTGGGGAAAGGGCCCCTGCCCTCACTGCTCAGGAGTTGGAGAAGCTCGTGGATGGGGTCCTCCCCCAGTACACGCTACTCTACGGTCCTCCAGACCAACAGGTAAGTACACAGGGAACACGTTGTATGGGCTATGCTGGGTGGAGAGGGCTGGATGTCAGTAGGAAGGGGGCAGAGTTCTGCGACCATTAAGGACTGTGAATGCATGTGCCACCTGGCAAGGGTAGGGATGGGGGCCAGTCACTTCGACGGTGCAGTGGGTAATGACTTCTCTTCTTCCCCTGTACATGTCATGTAGGTCAGCGCCCACCAGAAGAAGGACATTTGGCGTGCCATCGCCAAGGACGTCCGGACCCTGGGGTCCACCAGAGACGGGGCACCCACTGCCGTAAAAGATAAGAGGACATTCGCCGCTGGAGCAAGAAGACGGCGGAGGCTCAGCTGGGGATGGCCTCCCAACGTGGGAGGAGTGCCCGTCGCACCATGACCTCCCTGATGTTCCGGATCCTGGCGGTGGCCTACCCTGAGTTGGATGGGCACTTGAGGGCATCACAGCAGACACAAGGGGGTGAGTACACTCTCATTCTGCGGACTTAGCGCGCAGTGGAGGGGTCTGGGTGGGGGAGGAGGGCTGTGGGTTTCCATAGGCCACGGCGAGTTCCGTAGGCTAGGCCCCTTCATAAGGCATGGCCCTGTGGCCCCCACCCCACCTCTGTAGAGTGCCAAGTACAGGTATACATGCCCCTGTGTCATCTATGTGGACAGATGACACTTATAGCCATGTAGGCCATATCCCAGAATTTGTATCTGTAGAGGCCAAGAGCACGGCGTAGTGCAGGGGGCTGCTGTGTCTGTATTGTCCGCCAACGGTAGCGGTAAGCCATGCACTCAACTTGTCTTTCTTCTGTTTCCCCACCCCTTTTTGTGCTCTCCCTGTTCTTCTGTGCATCAGCATCATCAGGCGGAGGTACAGTGGCACCGGAGCACGAGGGAGCTGCATCCCACATGGCCATGGAGGGCCAAACCACGGACTCCGAATACACCAGTGGGACGGAGGGCAAGGGGAGCTTCACGTCGGTCACCAGATCAGCAACCAGCGACACCGACTCGTCCTCCGATGGGAGCTCCCTTGTGGTGGTGGCACCATCTGTGCCCCCCACTTCTACAGGTACAGCTGCCACCCCCCCCTACCAGCACCGCCCTCCCAGCAGCCCCTCAGCCTTCGCTCCGTGCCCGCTCACCCAGGAGGGTGGGCATCACCCTCGCCCCAGGCACCTCAGACCCTGCCCCAGTCACCCCTGCCGCCCTCAGTGAGGAGGCCATTGACCTCCTCAGGTCACTCACTGTTGGGCAGTCTACCATTGTGAATGCCATCCAGGGTGTAGAAAGGGAGTTGCAACACAGTAATGCATTCCTGGAGGGCATTCATTCTGGTCAGGCTGCCCTTCATCGAACCCTGCAATCTCTGGCCTCAGCACTGATGGCAGCCATTGTCCCTGTGTCTTGCCTCCCCCCTCCAACTTCCTCCACCCAGGCCCAATCCCCTGTACCCCAGCCTATCCCAAGCACACCATCAGACCAGCATGCACACACCTCAACACACAAAAATGGCTCTGGCAAACATAGGCACCACACATCCCACAGGCACTCACACAAGCATCACCCACATACAGACACAGCAACATCCGCTGCCTCCACTGTGTCCCCCTCCTCGTCATCTCCCTCCTCCCTCCCAGTGTCATCTACACTCTCACCTTCATGCACTACATCTACAGGCACTAGGACTCGCACCAGGACACCCAGCACCACACCCCGCTCACCTGCACTCACCACCCCCACTACCATTTACATGTCCCTTGTGTCCACTCCCAGTGTGTCTGTGACGCCCCCTCCCAAAGGACACAAACGCGGGCACCCACACACCCAACATCCATCCACCTCACTACAGCCTCCAGTACATGCACCTGCACCCAAATCACCTAAAGTTACACCTCCTACAACCACCTCCTCTTCCTCCACTCCCAGACCCCCTCCAGCTACCCATCTCAGTGTTCGTCAGAGACTCTTCCTGAGCAACGTTGACCTCTATCCCAACACCCCCCCCTCCAATTTATAGGACCCATAGTAGCACCTCAGCAAAAAAAAGTCCGGTACCAGTGGTGCGTGTTAAAGGTCTGTGGAGTGCACCGGCCACCAGGGCAGCCAGTGTGACACGGAGCCAAAGCACTGCCAGTCCACCCCCTATAAAGCACCTTAAGTTGGAAAGGGCCTGACGGGAGAGGGTGAAGAATCCTGCCGGCAAAACAGCTCACAAGGGTCCCGGGGGGAGTGCCGAGTCAGCTGTGACTCCTCCCAAGGTGGTGAAGGGGCAGAAGAGGTCTCCAAGGTCTGGTAAGAGCAGCACGGCGGAGAAGGCCACCGCTAGCAGTATCGTCACTGGTCCGGAGACCACCGCCAGAGTCAGTGCCGTGGAGGGCAGCAGTATCGTCACTGGTCCGGAGACCACCGCCAGCGTCAGTGCCCTGGAGGGCCCCGGCAGCCACAGCCCCACTGGGGACTGAGGGACCGTCATGCCACACACCGCTGCACAGGTCAGAGACAGCTAAGTCAAGCACCGCTGAACAGGGAAAAGACCACCATGGTGAAGACCGCTGAACAGGGTAAAGACCGCCATCGTGAAGACCGCTGAACAGGGCAAAGACCGCCATGGCAATGCATCGCTGAACAGGTCAGAGACAGCAAAGGCAAGCACCGCTGAACAGGGCAAAGACCGCCATGGTGAAGACCGCTGAACAGGGTAAAGACCGCCAAATTAAGCATCGTTAGTCCATGTGCAGCTGGGACAGTGACGGAACTGGGACCGTCACGGGGAGCGTGATGCACTCTGGGCACCAGTCCCCCTCCAGAACCAGTGGAGACCTGCATCCACTCCGTCTGTCCTGCACAGGATGAAGCACTCTGGGCACCAGTCACCCTCCTGAACCAGTGGAGACTGTGATCCACTTGAGAGACTGTGGCTTTGCACTCCCCAGGATAAAGCAGTGGGAAAACCACCCACTAAAAAGACTTGTGAGACTGTGGCTTCGCACTCCCCAGGATGGTACAGTGGGCAACCCACCCACTGTAGAGACTTGAGAGACTGTGGCTTTGCACTCCCCAGGATAAAGCAGTGGGCAAACCACCCACTAAAAAGACTTGTGAGACTGTGGCTTTGCACTCCCCAGGATGGTACAGTGGGCAACCCACCCACTGTAGAGACTTGAGAGACTGTGGCTTTGCACTCCCCAGGATGGTACAGTGGGCAACCCACCCACTGTAGAGACTTGGGAGACTGTGGCTTTGCACTCCCCAGGATAAAGCAGTGGGCAAACCACCCACTGAAAAGACTTGAGAGACTGTGGCTTTGCACTCCCCAGGATAGTACAGTGGGCAACCCACCCACTTTAGAGACTTGAGAGATTGTGTCTTTGCACTCCCCAGGATACATCAATGGGCATGGAGCCCCGTCGTGGATCTGGCGTGGTGCAGTCATCCGCCTGAGGTGCCCCCCCCTTCCCTTCCCCCTGAGGTGCCTGTTGTATTTCTATCTGATGCCCCTGCAGTGTTCTCTCCGTTTGTGGACAGGTATCTAGTGTGGGCCCCGCCCATGCATTGTGGGCCCAGTTGTCCACGGACATTGATATGTGCATACCTGCAGTACTAATCGTTATGTATGATTTTTATAATGTTGATATATATCTGTATATCATTAGTTACTGTATTTTGATACATTACAAAGTTGGACAGATTTCCTTTTGTCTTTGCATTCATCCGGGGGGTTGTGGGTTGTTACTGTGCTGTTTGGAAATGCATTGGTGTGTGTGTTGTAGTGGGTGTGGGTCGGGTTGGGGGTGGGGGTGTTGCATGTATGTGTCCGTGACTTTTGCCTCCCCCCTCCCCTATGTCGTAGGTGCAGTACTCACCGTTGTCTTCGGTGCCTACGTTGCTGGTGTTCGTAGAGGAGCAGGAAGACAAGAGCAGGGAGTATTTGTAGTTCCGGCTCCATGGTGGCCTCCTTCCTCGTGGAGTGTGTAGAGGTGAGCGTTTTCCCTTTGAAATGGCTGTTTCCGCCGTGTTTTTATCCACAGTGAATCCGCCCCGGAAAAGGTGGCGGATTGGCGGGTTGTGATACTGTGGGCGGTACATTGTCTTCCGCCTGTCTGTTGGCGGTGACCGCCCCGCTGCTTGTCTGTACCGCGTGGCAGTCGGAGTGTTAAAGTGGCTGACTATGTTGGCGGTTTCATAATTCCCTTTTTTTTTCCGCCGGCCTGTTTGCGGTATTACCGCAGCTTTAACACCATCTGCCAGGGTTGTAATGACCCTCATAGTCTAGTACTACTACCTGTGGAGCATTTCAATAAAATTGAACACCTAAAATTAAATAGTGACACTTTTCAACAACTGCGTCGAGTTCTAAACAAAAAATACACGTTTTGATTATAGATGAGGTCAGCATGGTTTCCAACTTATTGATAGCTTTTGTTCACTTATGAATGCAAGAAGTACTATGGGTATCCTATGACCTTCTCTTTGGAGAAAAACAAGATTGTTTGTGGAGACTTGTTACATCTTACTCTTGTTAAAGGTGAGTTGATTTTCAAAACAAATGAACTCGTAGCTCAGTAGGAAGCATAGGGTATGTAACCATTTGGTTGCATTTCTCATATAGTGGACTGACGCAAAATATGAGACAAGCTATTGGTGAAGATTATGCCAAAATACTACTAAATATTCACTGTGGCATTGTAAAATAGGATGTGAAAAATATCCTTTTAAAATTAAGTATTAATGCTTTATTTCCAACATTATGATTCTGCACAGGTGATGCATTAACGTCTATTACAAGCATTGCTTATTGTTTGTTTGATACCGGCTTTTAAAGAATGTTCTTTATTAAATATGTAAATGCTACAATACCTTGGAAAGTCATGAAATAAACATTCCTATTAATAACGCGTTATGTACTAAATTATTGAACATTGAAAAATCAATGTCACAAATAGCAGGATTGGATAAAGACTGACATCCATGTAAAAATTGTCGGTTTATTAAATGTTGCAATTTAGATGTAGAACAGGGACTTGTTAATGAAGCTATGGGACATGTGCTTGGTTTTGTAACATAGCAATACAATGAAACAATTTAATTTATTGTTGTACAATCTGACCATATACAGCAACCAACAAAACTTTGCTTTGGATTTGCAAGGTTCTTGCTTATCAAAGATGAATATATTCACAGAGAACAGTTTCCGCTTTACTTAGCTTATGGTGTTACAATTCACAAATCTCAAGGACTAAGTTTGGATTATGCATTAATTAACATTAGACCTACTGTTTTCAAAGAGGATATGGTATATATTGTTTTAGCTGGTGTTAAACATTAAAAGGATTATATATTACAGACTTTGACCTCATAATAAATTAATGCTGACAGTTCCTGTGTTTGCGAATACAATAGGTTATAAAGAATTTACAATCCTTCTGTTTGTCAACATCATACTGTTTCTAAACCTAAAATGTTTGTCACAAGGAAAAAGAGTGAGAAAGCAATGGCCTTAAAGTAATGGAAAGACCGTAACAAAATAAACTGTTAAACTAATGTTATTGTATTGTATCTACTTCTCTATTTACAGTCTGTAAAATAAGTAATAAGAGAACACATCAATAAACCCTTATGCAGAACCTAAAGTACTCTTTATGGGCTACTTCAAGCTACAGAGCATGTGTGTCACTCTACAAGTGTCAGTGATATTGTTGATGTGTGTACAGGTAATAATTAGTTCTCAATAAATCAATAGCAGGATGCTGAAGAATTCTGTGTGAATGTTCTAATTGCTAATTAAACTCATCCAAATATAGACCTTTTTGGTGTAAGCTACTTTTGGAAGCATGTATGTTTGCATTACTTGAATTCACATGTACTGCAACTGAATTTCAAAGATTTGTTTGCATACCAATCCTTGACTGCAAACCAGTAGCATTTAAAAGTTTCATATGTAACACTGTGGACTCAAACGTTGTCCTAACAATATATCACAAGTAGTGTCCTCACTTCATTAAACTATGGTTACAAAATATATCAATTTGGTGATTCAAAGAAGTTCTGTGAATATTGGAAAAAGGAAAAAATCATACATTGATTACTAAGTTCACTGCCACTCAAATTTCAGTTTCTGGTTGAATCTTTACTTGTTGTACAATGATTTCCCATCATGGAGAAACAACAGTTTCAGTTCACTATACAATATATTGAAAAAAAACACAAGATGAACAGAATGTGATGATATGAATTTAACATTTTAACACAGACTGCCCAACAGTTTGGAAAACTGAATCATACTAATTCTCGATCCAAAATGTTTATTTCACGGACAGACTTTTTCACTGATGTAGAAAGGTTGTGTACAGTAGAAGCTACATCATTCAGTAGATATGTTATTATTTAGCCTAGCATGGTTAATGACTTTTGATGAAATCTACTGATGATTGTTTTATGGCTGTTTACATAACATTTCGTTTAACAATTAGTGGACAAAGAAACAGCTGGACAAGCTCAGCATTTATGTTTTTTTTTACTATCCATTAGATGTGTGCTTTTCCAAGTGTGTCTTGATGACTACAATAGTATCTACACCTTCATCTCAATAAGTGATGACATATTATGTAACAGTACTGTTAGTGTTATCTGCTAAACACAAAAACCCATTTTTTGGTATACCTATTACATTATAGTCATATACCCTAATACTCCTATATTGCAGCTCAGAACATTAAAATGACACCAGTTACTACAAACGTCTGTACTACTTTGCACATGAAAACACAACTTGATCTGCATTCCAACTCTTATTGTTTACTTACCTTTGTGTACATTTTCTTCTACAGTTATATATATATATATTATATATATATATATATATATATATATATATATATATATATATATATATATATCAGACCTGTATAAAGTAAAAGTAGTTATTATTGGCTGTTAATTATTAGAAGTTTGTGTGCAGTTCTGAAAATAAATTGTTTTCTTCTTGTATGTGTTTTTATTTTTTTGTGCTTTTGCTATTCTATTTTCTCAGGCCATTAAGAACAACAAAAAACAAAAACGTTTTCACAATGTTAAAGGCTCAAAGGGAAAAGTGAAGGACAAAAGGGTTTGAGCAGGACAAACATGAGAAATTACTAGCTGCCTCAGAATGTTCATGTTACTGTCTCCAGCAACTATAACCCTGTGGAGTAAGAGACAGTAAGAATAGTACTACCAAACTGCACCACTAAGTCCATGTCCTGTGTCACATGAAGTACAGCGATGGTACTTCCACAGGTGGGTCAGAAGCTGGAGCTGAGGAGGATGGAGGATTCAAAGCAGTATATGTTGATGTTGATGATGAGTCTCAGTCAACTGCACTAGATGAGTTTTGAACAGCAAATTCCTTATTTCTCCCTTTACTTTGTTCTTTTGGCCCATACCCATTGTGTTGAGCGCATCTGCATAAGGTGCTTTTGCATTCCTGTTGTCCCAAAATATTATTGCTGCCGGACCGTCAAGATATAACCTTTTTAGAAAGATTACATGTTGCTAGGGAGACATTATGGCGGTCATTACAACATTGGCGGTAAAAGCTGCTTACTGCCGTGCAGAAGACCGCCAACACACCGCCGCGGCCGCGGAAAACCGCCACAGCTATTATGACCCACATTTCGGAATCCGCCAAAATTCAGACACCCACACAAGTCCGCCACACCAAAGGTCAGTGATAAACTGGCGAAAACAAAACCGACACCGTCACGCCAACAGAAACACACCCACACTATCACGACACACGAATCCACGCGGCAGTCTTTCAACCGCGGTACTCCATTGACGGTACACACCGCCGCGCTCAAAATACACCCACATTTACAAAACACTACCACATTGGACAATTACAAATACACACACCTGATACACATACACACACCACTCCCACACACCCAATACAATATAAAACACACACCCACATCACCCACAAACCCCTACGACCAAAAAATGCAGAAAGAAGGCCGGAGTGAGACACCACCAGCAAGACCAACAGCATCCACAGGCACACAATACCATCACCCACACAACTTCCACGCACCTCACACAACACATCACTACATATCAGCACACTGATCACCACACAATCCACCCCACACATCACCTACACCACCCCATGGCACGACAAAGACACCCCAGGTTCTCGGAGGGGAGCTCAGGGTCATGGTGGAGGAAATCGTACGGGTAGAGCCACAGCTATTTGGAGCACAGGTGCAGAACACCTCCATTGCAAGGAAGATGGAGCTATGGCGAAGAATAGTGGACAGGGTCAAAGCAGTGGGACAGCACCCAAGAATTCGGGAGGACATCAGGAAGAGGTGGAACGACCTACGGGGGAAGGTGCGTTCCGTGGTCTTAAGACACCACCTGGCAGTTCAGCGGACTGGCGGCGGACCCCCACCTCCTCACCCACAACTAACAACATGGGAGGAGCAGGTCTTGAAGATTCTGCATCCTGAGGGCCTTGCAGGAGTAGGCGGAGGAATGGACTCTGGTAAGTCAAATCTTAACTATAACATCCCCCACCCTACCTGCATGCTATCACACACCCCCACCCTCACCCCCTGCACCCCAACTCCTCACATATGTCCCAAAATCACAAAACACCCATCCCAACACCAAGCCCTGCATGCAACAACAGAGCATGGACACCCATCACTAAAGCATGCCCACTGCACATACCCATACAACCCCCTAAACCACCATCACACAAGCTCCCACACAGGAATGCAAGCACTGGGGTACACGGCCACCCACCCATTGCACACCATGACACACACAGATGTAATAACCATCCTTTTCTACCCCTGCAGGACCCCTACCCAACGTCACCGGACAGGAGGGTCCACACATGTCCACACCACCAACAGAAGAGGCCCACAGTGATGACAGCACCTCTGTCCAACTGGATCTAGATGACCAGCCCGGCCCATTGGGGACCTCGGGACAGTCGGTACTCCTCACACTGGCACAGGCCATCACAGACATTCCCCCCTCTGGAAACACCAGCACAGCACCCACCCAGCGGGCCCATACCTCCGTCCCCAGGACACGTCAATCAGCTGTGTGTCCACCACTACAGGGAACCAAGGATAACCCACCACCCAAACAACAACAGGGACCTGGGGGCAGTGGCAGTGGGCACACGGTCCAGGGGAAGGAGGCCCAGGAACACAGGGGGGCTGCTATGCGACAGGGGGCGGACAGGCCAAGGGAACCCACTCTCCACGAGGCCCTCTCCTCCATCATGGGAGCCTACCACCACTCCCAGGAGACGATGGCAACGGTACTGGCCAAGTTTCAGGAGACCCAGCGCCTGCAGGAGGAACAGTATATGGGCTTCAGGGAGGAACTCAGAACCATCAGCTCCACCCTGGGCACCATTGTAGGGGTGCTGAAGGAAGTACTCAACACCAGGAGGGACACTGTGGCACTACAAGGGGCCCCTGACACTAGCATGGACGATGAACTGCCCACCACCTCCGCCGGCGCTAGTGGACAGGACGCCCGCCACAGGAACACCACACCAGCACCCCACCCCCTGCAGAGGGAGAATCACCCTGCAAACGGTCCCTGAGATCCAGGACAAAGACAGAGCACGATGCCAAGACCCCCGCCAAGAAATGAGACCACCCTGATTGTCATCCTACTGTCCCACTTTGTCACCCTGTCCATACTGAAACTGCCCCAGCTCCACTTCCTATGCCCATTTGGGCAATGCACCTGTGAGACTAACTGGACTCTGCCATGGACATTTCCCCGCCATCACTCCTCACCATTTCACCACCCCCTCCAATATTGAGCACTTAAATAAATACACTTAAACCACAAAACAATCTGCAGTCTGTCTGTGATTTCGAAATAGTGTATTAGCAATTACAGTGACAAAATGCTCTTTCAATAGTAATGTCAACATACCTATGTCACACAGCTCAAGTCCATGAGGAATCAAAGCAGATGTCACACAGTGGGACCCACATCTGTGAAATCGTAAGGGAAAGTGACAACTCAGTGACCATACACTGGGTGAAAAGGACAGACAGTAGAGAGGTAGCAGTGTTTAAGTACATGTAGTAGGCAGGTCTGTACTCTTACCTGTGTCTCACTGGAAATATTGCTGGATCACTGAGTCCCTGTTGTTCATGTCTTCTTCCTCTGCTTCCTCGTCTTCACTATCCACAGGCTCCACAGCTGCAAAAACACCACCATCTGGACCATCCTCCTGCAGAAAAGGCACCTGTCGTCGCAATGCCAAGTTATGAAGCATACAGCAGGCCACGATGATCTGGCACACCTTCTTTGGTGAGTAGAATAGGGATCTACCTGTCATATGGAGGCACCAGAACCTGGACTTCAGGAGGCCGAAGGTCCACTCGATCACCCTCCTAGTTCGCCCATGTGCCTCATTGTAGCGTTCCTCTGCCCTTGTCCTGGGATTCCTCACTGGGGTCAGTAGCCATGACAGGTTGGGGTAACCAGAGTCACCTGCAAATGACGAGGGACAAGTATTAGACACACACTAACCTGTAGGGTAACCCCAGACCCAGACAACCATTCCCACTGTCTTCCTTCCAGGTGCTCACCCAATAGCCACACACGGTGCCTCTGGAGTTGACCCACCACATAAGGGATGCTGCTATTCCGCAGGATGTAGGCGTCATGCACTTAGCCAGGGAACTTAGCATTCACATGGGAGATGTACTGGTCTGCCAAACATACCATCTGTACATTCATCGAATGATAACTCTTCCGGTTTCTGTATACCTGTTCACTCCTGCGGGGGGACCAAAGCCACATGGTCCCATCAATGGGACCTATGATGTTGGGGATATGTCCCAGGGCATAGAAATCACCTTTCACTGTAGGCAAATCCTCCACCTGAGGGAAAACGATGTAGCTCCACATGTGTTTCAGAAGGGAAGACAACACTCTGGACAATACGTTGGAAAACATAGGCTGGGACATCCCTGATGCTATGGCCACTGTTGTTTGAAATGACCCACTTGCAAGGAAATGGAGCACTGACAGCACCTGCACTTGAAGGGGGATTCCTGTGGTCTGGCTCCAAATGGGTACACAGTTCCTGGATTGTGGCACGGTCAAGCCTGTATGTGATTATGACATGTCGCTCCTCCATTGTCGACAGGTCCACCAACGGTCGGTACACCGGAGGATGCTGCATCTCCTCACATGTCCCAGCCGACGGTGCCTATGAAGGACAACAGTGAGCACAGAGTCAAACAACTCAGAGGTATGTACCCACAGTTTACACAGAACACCAATCATACACAAAAGGTGGCCTGTATGTGTGTTGAGTCTAGGCCTAGGTATGTGTGACGCAGTTGGAAATGAAGCCATGTGGGCCCCTGAAATGGCGCCTGCCTGACCTCTAAAGTGGGACAATGGGATGTGAGGTAACTGCGCTGGCGTTGTACACCGTTGCAGTAGGCGGTCGAAGACCGCAGCGCAATGCTGCATTGGTTAACATTGGACCCTATGGGTCCCAGGAGCCAATGACGATGTGCGCCGGCGGTGACGATACGCACCGCCGCGGATGTGACCGCCATTTTCTATCTGTTCAATCACTCGATACCTGATCTTCGACAGGAGAGGACCTACACTGCAAGTGCTGCTGTGACCTCAGTCTGGAAGAGACAATGGCCCGAGTGTCTGGGGAAATGGCCCCTGCCTTCACATCGGAGGAGTTGGAGAAGCTCGTGGATAGGGTCCTTCCCCAGTACACGCTACTCTACGGTCCTCCAGACAAACAGGTATGTACACAGGGAGCATGTTGTATGGCCTATGCCTGTGTGGAGAGGGCTGGATGTAAGAAGAAAGGGGGGAGAGTGCTGTGTGCATGAAAGACGGTGAATGCATGTGCCACATGGCAAGGTTAGGGATGGGGGCCAATCACTTTGACGGTGCAGTTGGTAGTAACTGATCTTTTTCCCCTGTACATTTCATGTAGGTCAGCGCCCACCAGAAAAAATATATTTGGCGTGCCATCGCCAAGGACATCCGGACCTTGGGGGTCTACCACAGACGGAGCACCCACTGCCGGAAAAGATGGGAGGACATTCGCCGCTGGAGCAAGAAGACGGTGGAGGCTCAGCTGGGGATGGCCTCCCAACGTGGGAGGGGTACCCGTCGCACCATGACCCCCCTGATGTTCTGGATCCTGGCGGTGGCCTACCCGGAGTTGGATGGGCGCTTGAGGGCATCACAGCAGCCCCCAGGTTTTGAGTACACTCTCATTCTGCTGACTTTGCGCGCAGTGGAGGTGTCTGGGTGGGGAGGTGGGCTGTGGGTTTCCCTAGGCCAGGGCAAGTTCCGTAGGCAAGGCCCCTCCGTAAGGCAGGCCATGTGGCACCCCAGCCCACCTCTGTAGAGTGCCAAGTACACCTAGTCATGCCCCTGTGTCATTTATGTGTGCAGATGTCGTCCATGGCCTTGTAGGGCATTTCCCAGGAATTGAACAGTGGAGCCCAAGAGCACGGCGTAGTGCAGGAGGCTTCTGTGTCTGTCGTGTCCGCTAACGGTAGCGGTAATGCATGCACTCAACATGTCTCTCTCCTGTCTTCCCCCCCTTTTGTGGTCTCCCTGTTCTTGTGTGCATTAGCATCATCAGGCGGAGGAGCAGTGGCACCGGAGCACGAGGGAGCTGCATCCCACATGGCCCTGGAGGGCGACACTACGGAGTCTGAATTCACCAGTGGGACAGAGGGCGAGGGGAGCTCCACAGCGGGGACAGGAGCTGAGACCAGCGACACGGACTCGTCCTCTGATGGGAGCTCCCTTGTGGTGGCGGCAACATCTGTGCCCCCCGCATCTACAGGTACAGCCGCCACTCCACCTACCAGCACCACCCTCCCAGCAGCCCCTCAGCCTTTGCCCCGTGCCCGCTCACCCAGGAGGGTGGGCATCACCTTCGCCCCAGGCACCTCAGGCCCTGCCCCAGTCACCCCTGCTGCCCTCAGTGAGGAGGCCATTGACCTCCTCAGGTCCCTCACTGTTGGGCAGTCTACCATTTTGAATGCCATCCAGGGTGTAGAGAGGCAGTTGCAACAAACAAATGCATTCCTGGAGGGCATTCATTCTGGTCAGGCGGCCCTTCACCGAGCTTTTCAGACTCTGGCCTCAGCACTGATGGCAGCCATTGTCCCTGTCTCTAGCCTCCCCCCTCCAACTTCCTCCACCCTGACCCAATCCCCTGTACCTCAGCCTATCCCAAGCACACCTACAGACCAACATGCACACACCTCTACACCCAAGGGTAGCTCAGGCAAACATAAGCACCACACAATCCACAGGCATTCACACAAGCATCACACACATGCAGACACACCAACATCCACTGCCTCCACTGTGTCCCTCTCCTCCTCGTCTCCCTCCTCCCTCCCAGTGACATCTACACTCACACCTGCATGCACTACATCTACAGCCACTACGTCCCTTTCCAGCACACCCACCACCACACCCTGCTCACGTGCAGTCACCACCCCACTACCATTCACACGTCCCCTGTGTCCTCTCCCAGTGTGTCTGTGACGCCCCCTCCCAAGATACACAAACGCAGGCACACACCCACCCAACAGCCATCCACCTCAGGTCAGCCTCCAGCGCATGCACTTTCACCCAAAGTCACCAAACGTACACCTCCTACAACCACCACCTCTTCCTCCACTCCCAAACTCCCTCCAGCTACCCGTCCCAGTGTTCCTAAGAACCTTTTCCTGGCCAGCCTTGACCTCTTTCCCTCACCTCCCCCACCCCGTCTGTCTCATAGGTCCTGAACTAGCACCTCAGCCACAACCTCTCCGGGACCAGTGGTGCCTGTAGTCACTGGAATCTGGAGTGCACCGGCCACCTGGGCAGCCAGTGTGGCACGGAGCCACAGCACAGACAGTCCCCCACCTGTGAAGCATCAGAAGTTGGCCATTGCCCGGCGGGAGAGGGGGAAGACTCCAGCCACCAAAGCCGCTCCCAGGGGTCCCGGTGGGATTGTGCAGTCAGCTGTGACACCTTCCAAGGTGGGGACGGGACACAAGAAACCCAGCAAGTCTGGGAAGAGCAGCACGGCGGAGAAGACCGCCATCATCCCCGCTGCCCAGGAGGCCAGCAGCAGCCCAGCTGCCCAGGAGGCCACCACCAGCACCAGCCCAGCTGCCCAGGAGGCCACCACCAGAACCAGCCCAGCTGCCAAGAACAAGACTGCCAGCACAAGCCCAGCTGCCCAGGAGGCCACCGCCAGCACCAGCCCAGTTGCCCAGGACAAGACCGCCAGCACAAGCCCCGTTGGGCCATGAAGGACTGCCAGCAAAAGCCCCGTTGGGCCATGAAGGACTGCCAGCGCAAGCCCCGTTGGGCCATGAAGGACCGCCAGCAAAGGCCACGTTGGGCCATGAAGGACCGCCAGCAAAAGCCCCGTTGGGCCATGAAGGACCGCCAGCAAAAGCCCCGTTCGGCCATGAAGGACCGCCAGCAAAGGCCCCATTGGGCCATGAAGGACTGCCAGCAAAAGCCCCGTTGGGCCATGAAGGACCGCCAGCACAAGCCCCGTTGGGCCATGAAGGACAGCCAGCAAAGGCCCCGTTGGGCCATGAAGGACCGCCAGCAAAAGCCCCGTTGGGCCATGAAGGACCGCCAGCAAAGGCCCCGTTGGGCCATGAAGGACCGCCAGCACATGCCCCGCCAGCAAAGGCCCCGTTGGGCCATGAAGGACCGCCAGCAAAAGCCCCGTTGGGCCATGAAGGACCACCAGCACATGCCCCGTTGGGCCATGAAGGACAGCCAGCAAAGGCCCCGTTGGGCCATGAAGGACCACCAGCAAAAGCCCCGTTGGGCCATGAAGGACCGCCAGCAAAGGCCCCGTTGGGCCATGAAGGACCGCCAGCAAAAGCCCCGTTGGTCGATGAAGGACCACCAGCACAAGCCCCGTTGGGCCATGAAGGACAGCCAGCAAAGGCCCCGTTGGGCCATGAAGGACTGCCAGCAAAAGCCCCGTTGGGCCATGAAGGACCGCCAGCAAAAGCCCCATTGGGCCATGAAGGACCGCCAGCAAAGGCCCCGTTGGGCCATGAAGGATCGCCAGCAAAAGCCCCGTTGGGCCATGAAGAACCGCCAGCACAAGCCCCGTTGGGCCATGGAGGACCGCCAGCAAAAGCCCCATTGGGCCATGAAGGACAGCCAGCAAAGGCCCCGTTGGGCCATGAAGGACCGCCAGCAAAAGCCCCGTTGGGCCATGAAGGACTCAAGCACCGCTGCACAGGGCACCGCCATCTCAAGCTCCGCTGCACAGGGCACCGCCATCTCAAGCACCGCTGCACAGGGCACCGCCATCTCAAGCACCGCTGCACAGGGCACCGCCATCTCAAGTACCACTGGCCCATGAGCGGCAAGGGCACTGACGCAACTGAGTCCGTCACGGGGTGAATGAAGCACTCTGGGCACAAAGCCCCCTCCAGAACCAGTGGAGAGATACATCCACTCCCTCTGTCCTTAGCAGGATGAAGCACTCTGGGCACAAAGCCCCCTCCAGAACCAGTGGAGAGATACATCCACTCCCTCTGTCCTTAGCAGGATGAAGCACTCTGGGCACAAAGCCCCCTCCAGAACCAGTGGAGAAGGCATCCACTTGAGAGACTTTGGCTTTGCACTCCCGAGGATGGAACAGTGGCCAACCCACCCACTGTAGAGATTTGAGAGACTGTGGCTTTGCACTCCCCAGGATGGAACAGTGGGCAAACCACCCACTATAGAGACTTGAGAGACTGTGGCTTTGCACTCCCCAGGATGTAACAGTGGGCAAACCACCCACTGTAGAGACTTGAGAGACTGTGGCTTTGCACTCCCCAGGATGGAACAGTGGGCAAACCACCAACTGTAGAGACTTGAGAGACTGTGGCTTTGCACTCCCCAGGATGGAACAGTGGGCAACCCACCCACTGTAGAGACTTGAGAGACTGTGGCTTTGCACTCCCCAGGATGGAACAGTGGGCAAACCACCCACTGTAGAGACTTGAGAGACTGTGGCTTTACACTCCCCAGGATTGAATAGTGGGCATGTGGCCCCCTCGTGGATTTGGCGTTGTGCACTCATCCGGCTGAGGTGCCCCCCCTTTCCCTCCCCCTGAGGTGCCTGTTTAGTTGCTGTCTGTTGCCCCTGCAGTGTTCTCTCCATCATGGTCGGGGATCTTGTGTGGGCCTTGCCCACACCGTGTGGTCCCAGTGTTCCACGGACTTTCTTAGAACACTACCTGCACTACTATGCTTGATATATATTATGTACATGGTATATATATATATTTCTGCCTACTTGCTTTTAATATATTACAATGGTTACACTAATTTTCTATTGTCTTTGCATTCTTCCGGAGGGTTTGGGGGGGTGTAACTGTGATGTATTGATAGGCATTGTTTGTGTGTTGTTGTGGGTGAGGGTAGGGGTGTTGCGTGTGTGTGTCCCTGTTTTTTGCCTCCTCCCTCCCCTGTGTCGTAGGTGCAGTACTCACCGTGGTCTTCGCCGCCGGCGCTCGTGCTCTTGGTAGAGGAGCAAGAAGATAAAGGCTGGGAAAATGTGGAGCTCTGGTTCCATTGCGTCCTCGTTCCTCGTGGAGTGTGTGGAGGTGAGCGTTTTCCCTTCGGTATTCCTTTTTCCGCCGTGTTTTTATCCGCGGTGAATCCGCCCCGGAAAAGGTGGCGGATTGGCCTGTCATAATAGTGTGGGCGGTACATTGTCTTCCGCCTGTCTGTTGGCAGTGACCGCTGCGCTGTTTGTTTGTACCACCGTGGCGGTCGGAGTGTTAAAGTGGCTGTCTTTGTTGGCAGTTTCCGCCACGTTGTCATTGCAAATTTTTTACCGCCGATTGTAATGACCACCTATCTTTTTTCCCCTGCTGGAAAAGTACAAACCTGCCATACCACTGACTCACGCAGTCTCCTTGTTGTCGCCACCGCTTCATCCTCCTCCCCACCCAGGGCTCCCTTGTCTTTCTCTCTGTCCTCTTGTCCCTCCTCAGCAGCTCCGTGAACCTGCTTAGCCACTGTCTATTATCGCAAAACACAGGACCTCAGCAATAAGAAATATCTTTCATCTTCTGTACGCTGGACAGAAATGATAAAATCAGGAAAAAAATCCACTTTACTCCCATCATTTGTATTTATAGCCAATGAGAACCCTTCTTACAATCAGCAAGTACTGCAGTACTGTTGCTTTGGACTCCAGGTAGGACTGTGGTACCTTTGAAAATTTTAAGATATATATTAACACTCAAACTTCACATTGTAATCATTCATATATCACTATAACTAAATAAATGGTTCTAAAAACATTGCACTATACTAATATTAACACAGTTATAAAACTAACACTCTCTTTCTATGACAGCTACATAAATAGCCCAGAACCTACCAAAATGAGAAAATATGTGGTCTAATCAACCACACTACTTATGTCTATTATAGGTGTGCTGTTTCATATGCCCTATACATCTCAATAACACATTATTAAAATACACTCAATTTACTTTCTACACAATATACTGAAACAATTGCGGAAATGTCACACCTTTTCAATACATAACAAAATTAAACACTAATACATCATCATCCATATATGTGTAAAAACCAGTGAAAGTCCAGTGAAAAAAACAAAGGTTACATTTACTATAACTCATGCCTAATCCATGCACCGGTAATACACTTCCATATCACATGACTTATACCTTGTGAAATTATATCATTTATAACACTTATGTTATGTGAAATAAAATGATTTGTGAGACCATAATTCATGGTAGAGTAGCGAGTTATAGATAATGTAGTCTGCAAAGTGAGATGACAACAGTGTGTAGGAAGGTGTGCAAGTGATTTTGATTTGTAGGTTGTTTGTAAAATAAAATATCACAGCAGTCAATGCAGGGGTGTATGGATGTAAAGGAGTTATAAGAATGTAAATGTGTTGCCTAAGTTATAAAACCAAGTTATATCTATAACAGTTGACTTTTTAGGGCCTGATACACAAAGGGCTTCTTCGCTTGTGTCAGAGGCCCTACAGTTGTGGCAGGGGGCGCACAATCATGGCAGGGGCCCTGCATTTTACCTTTGTATTGCAATTCCCCATTGTGAAGGTCCTGCCACAAGTGCAGGCCCCACCATCATGAGTGCGGACTCTCTCGCCACAACAACAGGGGCCCTTTGTGAATTGGGCCCATAATGTTTGTCTCGTTTAAAATATGTTTTATATATACTGTATATATATTCAATTGAAAAAACCCAAATGTTACAGGGAGGCTATAATAAGGTTCTGAATTTACTTGTACGCAACCATAGAAATTGCACCTTCGCTTTGCACAGTTTACTCCTCAATAATTTTACTGCAAATATTACACTGATATTACCAATGATGTCATCAAAGATGATGTTAGACCTGGCATCCTTGGTGTGGTCTCCCATGTCTTTTTTGCCTCTGCTCCTCATGTTTTGACTGTGTGCTGGACTCTGTTTTTGCTGTTTTTGGTTCTCTGGGCACTTTATCACGGTTGGCCAGTACAAAAGTGCAACTGCTCCTGTGTAAATGTTATGTGTAATTGGCTTATTCCTGATTGGCATATTTGATTTAGTAGTAAGTCCCTAGTAAAGTGCACTAGAGGTGCATAGGGCCTGTAAATGAAATGCTACTAGTGGACCTGCAGCACTGGTTGTGCCACCCACCTGAGTAGCCCTGAAAACATAGCTCAGACCTGCCACTGCAGTGTCTGTGTGTGCAGTCTTGCACTGCCAATTCAGCCTGGCAAGTGTACCCTCTTGCCAGGCCTAAACCTTCCCTTTCTTTACATGTATGACACCCCTAAGTTAGGCCCTAGGTAGCCCCATGGGCAGGGTACAGTGTATGTTAAAGTGGCTCTCTTCGGTAACAAGGGGTGGGGTACGCGTGGGACGCGGGGGTAAAATTTATTGTTTTTTTTGTTTTTAATGAAAACTTACCTGCTCCGCTTCTGTGCCGAGTTGCTCCTCTTGCTCCTGGTGCTGCAGGCATGCACAGGCTCCCAGGCGGACTGGGAGACTGTGCAGGCTCTGCTGCACATGTGTTTGACTGGTCCAAGATGGTCGGCCAAACATACATGCCCACTGACAGGAGTGCACAGTGCACTCCCCTCACTGTTTGTCACCCCTGTGGCCCGCCCCATTAACAAACGAAACAATAATAAACACAGTTTATTATCATTTCGTTTGTTAAAGGTTTTGCAGCTTCTGCTGGGGGGGGCTGCCCTAGCAGTGGAGCGGCCCCTGAACAAGAGGAACCTTATGGGTGGTCACAACCTTTCTGGAAGTCTTACACATATTTATCTGCACCTAACCTGTATCGGCAATTCTTAATTTGGGAAGAAATTTGGAGTGGCAGGAGGTTGGGGTACGGTGATTTGGATGTAGGAGGAAGGTGGATTGCATTCATGATATGAATAAGCAGCAGGCAGAATTATTGTTAGAGGCCATCCTTTCCAGCTGAGGGCAGAGTCTCAGTTCACAGAGAAAGAAAATAAACCAAAAGGACACACAAGGGTTGCAGGCAGAACTTGTTTGCTACAGTGGAACTCAATGAAGGGAACATAGGCCTTCTTAAATGACAAACTCTGTACAGCAGTGCTAAAACCAGGCCCTCCTCTTCATTAACACTCCACCTACCACGGAAGTGTACAGTTACTTAATATCTTTCATCTGGTTCTTGAAAATGCTCATTTTAAAAACAAGAAATCTGTGAAAGCAAACAATTACGAAAAAAACTGTTAGCTGGATTTGACCTTTGTAGCTTTTAGCAAGAAGCACTGCAGTCTTCAGCATGTAGAGCTTGGTGTCTGAATGAGATTAGCCACACTCTAAAAAACAGATCAAGTAAACAGTATCTGCATCCGTGAGCGGCAGTCGCAAAGATGATCTTCTCAAATATAGGCAAAAAGCTGACTTGTCCTATTCAAGTGAAGAGCCAGATGACTAATTTTGTGTGAAGTGCACACGAAGATACACTTGTAAGCACATGAAGCACCTACCTCATATCTAATTAATCAACCCATCCATCACAGCATTTCACACATCATCGCTGGTGTATTTGATGTAACACTCTAAGAAGTCAAAAGTCTATTATTATGGTGAATGTCCCCTGGGCCGAGATATTTGTGAATAATTGTGAATTTTGAATTTTGCTGTGAACTAAAAAAAATCCTGGGGGGTGGTCCCTGGGGGACCCCTGGACCAAGGCTAGGGGCTTAGGGTAAACGTATTCTGCCGCTTTTTTTTGTTTTAGGCTTGTTAGGCTTGTTTTTGAGGCTTGGCTGAAGCTGAGTATCAAAATACCTGACACCCCTTCCTGGTTGAAGTGTTGGCAGCCAATCAGATCTCTTCAGAAGATCAGGAGGATTTGCGAAGCCTTCGAGCCTCTAGATATGCAAATTTGGTTTTCCTTTAATTTATTCTGACCTGTTGAATGGATTTAACCAAATAGGTAAAAGCGTCATCTGAGTACCAAAAGCTACCTTTCTGACAAATTTGGTGTAATTCCGTTTAGTGGTTTGGGCTATAGTTGTGTTCAAAACTCCTATGGGAATCAACATGGGAAATGCACTTTTTATGACCCCCCCCCTTTTTCTCGGCCCCGCTTGATGGATCATCCTGAAACTTTTCATCTGCAACAAGATTCTTGGGCACACTTTAAAAAAACAAAAAATTGTAAAGATTCATCAAACGGGGCCAAAGATATAGGCAAGTCAAAAAACACTTTTTCTGTTGAAACTAGGTCCTAGCCATAACTACCTACTGACGACTGCTAATAGGTTATGTATAAATATATATATATTCACTTGTGCCCTAAAGTAACTATAACTGGGGCCCTTGCCATGCACAGCTTTTTTGTTAAAAATTTGACTGCAAATATTACATTGCTATTTTCAATAATGCTATCAAAGATGTCATAAGTGCCGTAATTTGTGGCGTAATTAGCGGTGCATGGTGAGGGCGTGAGCTATAGTTACCTTAGGGCATGAGTTAATTGAGGTAACTCTAACTATAACTTATGAATTTCTATGGTTTTGTACGTTTAAAATGGTGGCCTAACTATAACATCCCTGTAACCCTTGGTTTTTTAAGTGAATTTCTATGTTTTCCTATAATTCTATTTCCTAACTATAACGTCCCTGTAACCTTTGTTTTTTTTCAGTGAATTTATATGTCTTTTTTAACATATAGTAGTTTTCATTACTATATGTTAATCCAATCACTGACTCGCATGTGCAAGGTGGCAGTTGGCCACAGGCCGATCCCTTTAAGCACTCAACATTGCACTGTGCATGGCCTTCCCCCGTGTGCAGGTTGCCCACAAGACCTGGCCTGCAGCCAGACCCTGCTGCCAACCCCCCTAACCACCGACCCCATGCTGTACACAGCCCTTGGCCGTGCGCAGCGGGATTAGGCCGCAGCCTCTGGGTGTGAGACTACATGTAAGAGGGTGTGTCTGAGGGTGAGAGTGGCTGTGACAGTGTCTGTCTGGGTGTGCGAGTGCGTACATCAGTGTTTTAGTGGGTGCGTCAGTGTGTGTGAGGGTCTTAGTGGGTGCATTAGGGTGTCAGTGGGTCTGTGAGTGGGTGTGTGAGAGTCTGAGTGGGGCTGTGAGTGGGTGCGTAACTGTCTGAGTGGGGCTGTGAGTGGGTAGTGAGGTTCTGAGTGGGGCTGTGAGTGGGTGCACAAAGGTCTAAGTGGCTCTGTGAGTGGGTGTGTGAGTGCATCAGTGAGTCTGAGAGTGGGTGCGTAAGTTCTGAGTGGGTGTGTGAGTGGGAGAAAGAGCATGAAAGAGAGAGAGAAAGAGAGGGAGAGAGAGAGCTTTTTAGTCTTTAATGTATGATATACTTAGAATTGGATATTTCTGCACAATTTGAAACATGAAATGTATTTGTAATTAAAAAACAGTAAGATCATCTTTCAGTATGAGTCTTGAACATTTGAATTAAAACAAAGGAGGGAAAACCAGGGGCACACCTGGATTAGAACCTTCAATGCTCTGCGACCAACAGACTTGAGCTATTTAGTTAGTTTAAAAAAATAGCTCTTTTTGGGCTGTCAGGGAACACAGGAGAAGCCTCAAGTCCTCACCGGCAGCCCCTGATTATTTTAATAACTTTATTTTATATTATACCATTTACAGACTATCTGGGACCGCGCTGATCCAGAGAGCGGGCAGCTGCTTTAAGTAGCTGCTTTGTGCTTGCTGGAGCAAAGCTTTCATCTCTGTTCCCTGCACGCATATCTGCATGCAGGGAACAGAGATGAAAACTCTGCTTTTTGTTTGACAGGTCCCACTGCCAGAAAGCGGAATGTTTGCTGTGACTTGGCTGCAGCTATAAAAGCTGCAGCCAAGCCATAGCAAACAGCTATGTACTGTGGGTGGGCACCCCGGGACATAGCAGGAGCCGGAAGCTGAGTCTCAAAATGTCTTCAAACACTTCTTGTTTGAAGTGTTGGCAGCCAATCAGATCTCAGAAAGAGATCTCCCTGGATATACAAATTTAATTTCCCTTTAATATCTCTAAAATCACTGAACGGATTTACAACAAATACAAAATGGGTGATCTGCGGACCAAAAAATACCTTTTTTGCCAAATTTGGTGTAATCTATCCAGGGGTTCAGGCTGCTTGCATATTTAAAGAGTCTATGGGAACTAACATGGGAAACACACTTTTTCTTTACCCCCTCTTTTTCTCTTCGCACTTGATGGATCATCCCAAAACTTTCTATGCAAAACAAGATCTAACTTGACACTTTTAAAAAAAAGTTTCATGAAGATTCGTCGTATGGTGCGAAAGATTTAGGGAAAACCAAAAATGGTTTTTCTATGGAAAATAGGTCCTAACTATGACTATCTACTGGTGAACGCCAGTAGGTAATATATAAAGCATTAGCATTATATAGATCATTTCCTTAATGTGGCACACTCTAACCCCACAACATCACCAACCCTCTGACTCTTCTCACCAAAAATATCTGTTATTCTAGTAGAGTTTTTAAACATAGGATTACCTAGTACAATACCCGCTGAGTTGAAAAATGACCAAAGCCTCTAACCAATCCAGGCACTGCTGTACAGCTTTGGACTGGCGTTAGAACTGGCATACTTGTGTGTTTTTTCCATAACTTTTGCAGAGTTTTTAAGCATATGATCAGCACAGGGCCATCCACACTGAGCTCAAAACTGGCCAAGCCTTTTGCCTTTTTTATAGCTAAGTCTCAAGCATATGATTAGCTACGCTGCGATGAAAAATGACAGAAACCTTTTACCACTGCACACACAGTGTTACAGCTTTCGATTGGTAAAATACCATCCAAGCCAACCTGGAATGAGTAAAAGAAACCCCTAAAATATGTGATGTTCTCTTTTTAGAGCTCTTCAAAGAGCTATAAATTAATCCAGACACAAAGGAGTATAAGTCAAGACAATACCCTTTCAGGCCTAGAGTGCTGCACAAATTATGCCAAAAAAGAAACGGAACATAGGGTAGTTCCAAAGTTTTAGGTGGAAAACAGCTCCTTTATATAGAGCACCCTACACCACCACCAATACTCTGAATCTGCTCCCCTCAAATATTTGTCATTATAGCACAGTTTTTAAACATAGCATTATCTAGTGCCATCCACGGTGAGCTGAAAAATGACAAAAGCCTTTTACTAATCCATGCACAGCGGTATATCTTTTGATTGGTGTGGCTCTACCCTAACTTTTGGGGTTCAATACTCCTGTTTTGCTGACTTAGGGTCTGATTACGAGTTTTGCAGTCAGACTACCAGACCGCCTCATTGGCATTCCTGAAAACACCGTCATGCTGGCCATCTTTCAGGCCACCCTATTAGAAGTTACACAGGCAGGAGCGCCGACCGCCAAGCAAAAATCCCAGACCTTCAGCGGCGTGGCGGTCTGAAAATAGGTGGTCCATCCTCCAGCACCATCAGCACTGCGACCAACCTCTGAGCATATTACAGTCACATATTTGCCATGGCGGACTCTCATGGTGGTCAGGCAATGGCATCCAAAACACAGTGGTCTGGGACAGCAAGGTAATGGACAACTGGGTAACTGGATGATTTTGAAAACAGCACAGCTGACACACATTGTCACAGTGTACACACATGCAAATCACACTATAAAACACACCCCTTCACAGATCACAAATCTTTGCATTTTCAATGGAAAAACACAGCATCCAGGGCACCTTATATCCAAAACACTGCATACATTAGGCACACCTTTTTTCACCATCCCATAGAACGCACTGCACGCACTTTTGCCCACTCACACACTTTTGCACTTCCTATGTAAAGTAAGTCCCCGTCATCCATACGGTTGAAAAATCCACGTTTTTCAGCAGATGAGTTAAAAGTCATGGTGAATGAAATCATAGGAGTAGAGCCACAATAGGAAACTTAAAATGTGGGGCAGGATTGCTGAGAGTCAATGCTGTAGGCACCACCCTGCCACAAAGGAGGACATTAGGAAGAAGTGGAATGACCTCAGGGGCAAGGTCCGTTCCCTGGTCTCAAGGAACCAGCCGCAGGCCAAGAAGACTGCTGGTGGCTCTCATAGTGCCACATTACATCTTTTTCCCTGGAAGGAGAAAGTCTTAGCCATCCTGCACCCTGAGAGCTTGGCAGGAATACCCGGGGGAGTGCAGTCTAGCAAGTCACAACACACAAATATATCACGAAAATGCCGAGTCATGCATGCTAACAGCGCACCGTTAACAACTGTCTTGTTCAGATACCCCACCAACATTCAATACCCAGAGTATCTGAGTGTAAACACTGTCAATCTGTATTGTTGAACCCAACAGCACAACTACTAAGGTCCATCACATGCCTTATGTTCAACTGAGGCCTATAAGTCTTTCAATATAGAAATTTAATTCCCAGAACTCATGGTATGTCTCAACAGACAAATATATGCTCAAACCTAAAAGAAGTATGCATATTGATATGTAATATACAACATTTGTATGGTGTGTACTGGAGAGAGTGACCAGACTGCAACTCCCAGGAAGTACTGTTTCACTAATTCAAAACACCAGCCCAGTGATCACTTGCCCCAGTACATATGTCAGTGAATTCTCAAATGAAGTTTACTCACCTCGGGGGAGAACATTTGTCAAGTGTGTGTATTAGAGAGAGTTACCTGACTGCAACTCCCAGGAGGTACTGCTTCACTAATTCCAAAGACCAGCCAAGTGGTCACTTGCCCCAATACATGTGTTAGTGAACTCTCAAATGAAGTTTACTCACTAAGGGAGAGAACATTTGTATGGTGCATGTGGTAGAGAGAGTGACCTGACTGCAACTCCCAGGAGGCACTGTTTCACTAATTTCAAACACCAGCCCTGCGGTCCCTTGCCCCAATACAACTGTTTGTGAACTCTCAAATGAAGTTTACTCATCTGGGGAATAACATTTGTCAAGTGTGTGTACTAGAGAGAGTGACCTGACTGCAACTCAGGAGGTACTGTTTCATGAATTCAAAATATCAGCCCAATGGTCACTTGTCCACATACCCCTGTTTGGCAAATCACAAATGACCTTCACTCACCTGGGAGGAGAACATCTGTCAAGTGTGGGAAGTAGAGGAAGTGACATGACTGTTAAGGCTAGGATTGCCCTGTGTCTGTAAATCCACTCACCAGTCCAGTGTTCTCTTGTCCAAATATCATTGTTTGGTAAGCCACAAATGAAGTGTACTCACTTGGGGAGATCACATTTGTATAGTGTGTGTAGTACAGGGAGTGACGACTGCTAAGGCCAGGAGGCTCTGTTACTGTTACTCCACTCACCAGAATAATGTCCTCTTGTCCAAATACCATTGTTTGGTGACCCACAAATGAAGTGTATTCACCTGGGAGGATACTATCTGTCAAGTGTGTGAAGTAGAGGGATAACCTGACTGCAACTCCCAGGAGACACTGTTTCTCTGACTCCAAACAGCAGACCAGTGTTTACATGTCTACATACCCCTGTTTGGCAAGTCTCAATTGAAGTGTAGTCACCGGGGAGGATAACATTTGTGAAGTGTTTGGAAATAGAGTAAGTGACATGAGTGCAAAGCCCAATAGACCCTGTAACTCTAACTCTAAACATCAGCACAGTGGCCACTTGTACAAATACCTTTGTTTGTCAACTCTCAAATGACACATACTCACCTGGGACTGATCAAGCACAGATCATGCCCAAATCACAGACGTAGCTGTCAATGCAGCCTCATTTTAATTTGCTAACCCGAGATTAAATATTGGAGGACAGGAATGACACCTTAAAGACTGTGTATGACAAGTATTCATAAGGCCTTAAGATGCATCACCAGATTGTTATTGGCAGTAGACACATTTACACTGCAGTAGGCACATTATAATTCCAGGCACATAAACAACAAAGTTCTGGGTCTGCCTGTATCATACACAACTAGGCTTCCTAAAGGACAAAGCCATATCTTGCCTACCCACTGGTTTGCCTGCACTAGTGGCAATATGGCATTTTCAAGCAATCTCCCATACTGCTAATGATTTGCACATTTAAGCAGCGTCTTGAGTCAAAATATTTCGGCATGCTCCACCCATGGCATGTCAATACACCCAATACCATGGGTACTTGGCACAATTGTATCTACTGCAGCTTAACTTTGTACAAGGTCTTTACTTACTGTAACACTAAACCGTTGGAGGTAGATGTCACAACACCACCATTAACATTGTATGTTTTACATCACTGGTGCTGCTGCTGGGTACACAGAGGCCACAGAACAAACTGCCACAACCCCCTTGAAGGAAGCCCTCCATGATAATGAGACTCCTGGATGTCTGGTTGTGGAGGACAGTTCTGGCCCATCTAGGCAACCTGGTCAGACAGCAACAGTGAGCCTCACTGTGTCTACTACATAACTTCCCACCCGGTTGCTTCAACATCACAGGCAGCCATTCACCCCCAACCTGTGTTCTGAGCACAGTGTCTATCATCTCGTACCCCTTGCCAGTCCTGGATCCTGAGTTGCAGCACAACAATTCTTACAATGAGGGTCCAGGACCAAGTTGGAGAGGGCAGTCTGTGGCAAGGGCACAGACACTTGGGGGTAGAGTACATGGGAGGGATGCTGTGGGCAAGAAGTGTGAGGCCACTGGGGCTGATCTTGGCCTGGACACCATCAGCCATGTCTTGGGGGTCTATCAGGGATTCCAAGGCATGATGGGCCAGGTCTTGACTGAACTCCAGTAAATCAAGCAGCTACAGAGGGACATGCTCAGAGACGTGCGGGAACAGATGGAGGGTCACAATACCAACATGGCCTCCCCAACAGGGGGCTGAGAGGCATTCACACCACCCTGATAAGGTATTTTCAACATCTGTCTACCCCTTCCTTTGGCTCATCAACACCAGGCACACCAACATCAAGGCCAGCCACTGGAAGGGAGGCCCTGCCAGAAGAAGAACCAGACACCCCTGCCTCTGTAGCAGCGCAGCCCCTCCCCACACAAGCGGGGACATCCAGTAAGGAATCCAGGAGGTGCAGATGGCAAGACACCCGCCACTGCCAGAAAGTGACCTCTTCCCAAAGGACATTCTTTGTGTGTCACACATTCACTCTGTTGACTGATCCACAACCACCTACCAGCTCCAATGGGAGAACTACTCTGGAATTTGGACTCCTAATGGTGTGACATCTACTACAATGATTTTATTCACCATGACTGACCCCTTCACTTTACATCTTTTGTTTTTTTCTGTACAAACTTCATTGTCAGAATTTGCTTTCTAATAAAGGCACCCATCACAAACTCATTGTCTGTTTACTTAATTTTCACATTTTACTACGTAGAGGTATAAGACCATGTGAACCATATGATGTAGACACAAGTTGCTTGTGCAAATAGAGATATGTTACAGGTACACAGTGTCCAACTCAGGATTACATACATTACACACCAACACATAGTACAAGTGTCAGGTCAAATCAATCATTTTATTTCAGTGTACAGCGCAAAGGCTGTCACAATATGTGACTCATACTATATCAAATAAAATATGTCAAGGCACAGACACCCAGACCACATTAAGAAGGGCTTAGTCAGACATTGTCCTGTAGAATATGCAAACATTAAAGTTATTGATGTAAGCAGCTTGAGTCTTATCACCAAAGTAATCCAACATCACATAATCCAAGATATAGACAGATGGCAGTATAGCAGTCCCATCATGATCCAATTTCTATGCACCTGGTGGTGTGACACAAACATATGTCAGTGTTGTGGCACAGACACTGTGGCCCGCAATGATGAAACACATCTACAGCTAGATATAGGACATACAAAAGAGTGTTCAGCCAAAGTGAAGAAAACATGACTTGATCAAAAACTAGGACTACATATTTTCAGACCACATGATGACACAAATGATGCATCAGGTCCACCACAAGATACAAAACAAGTGCAATATCCACTTCTGTACCTCTACCCAAATACTGTGCCAACTATCTTGCTACAGGTCTCATACATTCAAACACTGCAACCAATACCAATGTTACCTGGAACAGTCCATATCCTCTTTCTATGTCAGAACAGCATCAGATACCTGCCAATGTCACAACTCTTCAATGCCCTCATGAAGATGCCATGGTGAAGGTACCTGTACAAAGAACATAACAAGGAGTATAGAGTTGAAACCATACCTGTGATACAAGTTACACAGCAAGCAAATGGAAAATAAAGTACATTGCAAGGAAACTGACAAACAAGGCAACATCATCAAGCTGGGGATGTGTCAAAAGCTATCTTTTAAAGCAGCTTTTGGCTGATTATTGCAGAGTACCTGCTTCCTAGCTGTTTCTAAAACATTCAACTCAACACATTCGCACAACTACAATTCACCCTAAAGTCACAGTCATTACATCACATGACATACTTACACTCATGGAAAGTAGCTGTTGATGAGATCTTCCTAAAAGTCAGCTGCCTCCTCTTCACCACTGTCATCATCACTTGGCATTCAGGATTCTCACCTGGTGGCACTGCAGGCTCACCCTCCTCTGGGATGTACAGGATATTCCTCCACAGCATGATGTTGTGGAGCATGCAGCATGCCACAGTGAACTGACACACTTTCATGGGTGAGTAGAGGAGGACTCCATCAGTCTTGTCCAGACAGCAGAATTTGGCCTTCAGGAGCCCAGAAGTCCAACTCACTGGCCTTTGTGTTCGTCCATAGCCCTCATTGAAGTGGACTTCCCCTGGCATAGTTGGATTTCTCAACAGCGTCAACAACCAAGGATGGCTTGGATATGATTGAGTCTCCTATCAAGGAATAGGACATAAGATAAAACAATGACTCCCTCGCTTCATGATTGTAGCACCTGACATTGCACACACACAATCAGGGCAGAAGTAAATTACCAACCAGGCAGGACCTCTCTGGGTGCAGTTGTGACATCAGTTGTGGTATGATGCTGCTACGAAGGAATCATGGGCTGAACCTGGATAACGGGCACAGACGTGATATGTAGAGATCCTTCAACAGATAACTTGGATGTTGATGGAATGAAAGTTCTTTCTGTTGCAATAGACTTGTTCATTGTCCTGCAGTGGCACCAAGCTAACATGTGTGCCATCAATGCCCCCCCACCATGTGTGGGAGGCGGGAAAATCCATAAAAGTAAGCTTTCACATTGGCTAAATCCTCACGTCTGGGGAACCTAATATAGCTGTCAATCTGTTTCAACATTGCTGAGAGGAAATACTTTAACACCAGAATGAACATATGTTGAGACATACCGGCAGATAGGCACCATCTTTTGCTAATTTATACATTGGATTCTTTGAAAAAACAACATCTTTGGCAGGATTGTCCCCCTGAATTAATACAACATGTGTTATATTGGGGTTGCTAAATAGACGATATCTTGATGCTCTGGACAGGTGATGTAAACTCTCTTAATCTGTTTATACAACATATCAACACTAACACCTTTAAAATTAACTTTACGGTTTTTCACAGTAGTAGCAGTGTTGATTTCCTGGATGTCACACTGTATATTGAACAGGGCATAATATGCCCCAAGCTTTTCAGAAAACCAACTGCATGCAATTCCATTCTTCTTGCTACCTGTTCACATCCAAATTCACAAATGTAGGCTATCCCTTATGTGGAGGCTGTCAGAATAAGAAGTAATTGTAGCCAAGATGCAACCTTCTTAAATGAGTTTCAATGTTTACAACATCATCTATTGACACGTAGCTACAAAAAACCCTACTAACGAATACGGGTAAAAGAATCCACAAGATCAAACGACACACACTCCTTACTACCAGTGCCAAAAAATCCTGTACACCACTAAACAATCTGTCTCCTATCTTTCCATATAGTACCGTAAGTTTGCAAATTCATAAAATCATGCAACGAAACTGCCCTTTGTAATTAGCGGACAATACATTGAACAAAGGTATCACTGTTACACCCAAGGTGATACACAGTAGAGGAAGGACATTACGGATCGACTCTGTCACAGCTTCTTGCCATCAACCACCAATAGAACGTGGCTGGGCAGTCCTCCAGTAGGCTTTCATAAATGTGGACACTGTAATATCTGTGGGTTTGTGATGGATAAAATAGTTACCTTTCAATACAATGCCAGGGTGTCACACAAAAGTTCCAAATTCATGAACTACAACACTAAAAATATTGTGTACTGCATTTTATGCCCCTGCAAACTCATCTACATTGGAAGCACTATTAGACCTCTCAAGGAGAGAATACAGGAACATATTAGGGACATTAAGAATAACAACCCAGACTATCTGCTTGCTACACATTACAACCGCACACACGGAACAAGAGAAATTTTGGGCATTTCTGTACATGGTATTGATACAGTAGACATGTGTCCACGAGGTGGTAACACCACCTTGATGCTTAGACGTTTGGAGAGTAAATGGATCCTTAAACGAAGAGCAGTAGAGCAAGGACTGAACACTGAAAAGGATCTTCATGTATTTCTGTAATAACTTATGTATTGTTTACTATTGGGAACTATGTTAATGATACCATATTTTTTTGTAATCAGTGACTCATTATTTTTACGCATATGGAACAAGAGAAATTTTGGGCATCTCAGTACTTGGTATGGATATCGTAGGCATGTGTCTACAAGGTGGCAACACTACCTTGACAGTTAGACATTCGGAGAGTAAATGGATCTTTGTACTAAGAGTAATATATGCAAGGACTGAATATTGAAAAGGATCTGCATGTATTTTTGTAATAACTTATGCATTGTTTTACCATGTGGTACTATGTACACAATACCATTATTTTGCAATCAGTGTATATTCAATATATATTTTGTTATGTTTCATTCATCGTTTCACCTTGCCCTCTTTCGCAGTATAATATGACACTCTATTTGCAGCTTTTTTTCATCTATTTATATTTGCAAATTGCCATTTTATTACAATGCCTATCTCTCCTGTCTATTCTCTCTTGTAAAATAGCTTTGTTTTTGTCTTCTATTTTGCAACACACTTTGCGGGTACTTCTCTTACTTTCTATAAAACGCTTTCTCTACTAACAGGATCTTAAATCAAATATAGCGGCAATTAAGGCTTTCGGGATGGGGCGATTACAACCCTTTCCTTCACACGGATAGTCCTTTTTGATAATGGGCCCCAATAGTACCCTCCTCCTTTCTATCTCTTTGATCTTAAACAGTCCGCTCTCTATTTCCATTATTTTTCACTTCAAAAGAAAGATGGCGGTACCCGTAGCCATCGAAACCTGACGAAAGAACCGCTCGCTTTGCGTTGACAGGTAACTCTGGCACTGGAACTGCCTTTCACTGTTGTTTCTTTGCGTTATTCTCACACCGTATTTATATTGCGTGGCCTCTTTTATGGAACTATCAGGTCCTCGGCCTTCCAGAACGGCTTTTTTTGGGACACGTGGACCATTCTCAACAGTAATTGCGGTTCGTTTTCGTAGAGTTAGGGACCTTGCTTGTGCATCTATTTTTGGGTACTTTATCTATAACTATGCACGTCCGTAATTTTGTTAGGTCAGATATTTTTTTCGCGTTTATCACCACCACCATAGCATACAGGCTTCACTGTTTCTTTATAACTTATCACCATGTGTTTCCTCGCACGCTATTATTACCTAGCTAATCCAGATAAGACTTCATACTCATTTTTTTCACCTTCCTCTCCCATTCTCAGTGGGTCATTCACTCACCCTAAGGTTTCTAAACCGTTGGAAGGCCAAGTAGAATTTCTTTTCTACCGTTTTTCCGATCAGAAAACTAAACATTTGACACCCTACAGGGTCCTGGTTCAGAGCTTTAGTTTAATATTCCTAATTTTTTTAATAAATTCCCTTTGTTACTGCTTAGTTACTGGGAAGGACTACTTACACTGTTCTTTCACACTACTCCTGAGCATTACATTTTATCTTGAGTTCTATAGGCTTATCATGGTCGTGTCTGCTTTCCTTTATACTCACCCGACGGTTATTTACGGGTGTTAAGATTTGCTTCAACAAGCCGTATTGGTACATCAGAACTTTTTTCTTCGACACGCTTAAAATTTGGTACCATTTTGCTTTGGTAGGTTTTTCCTATGGACTACCCCTCTTTCGCACTGTATAGGTTTGGGCGTTCCTGGGAGTTCTTTCTTTCACTTATTGTTATGCTTATTCGAAAAATACATTTCCACAATTTTTGTAACTTTGTTTATGTTTAATTAACATGGAAAGTCAGCTGTATTCTACGCAACTATTACCACTGCTATAAATATACCTCTTCTTCTATCTTTGTGGGTATACACCATTTCTTTTCACCATCACTGAGCCTTTTGGCGGTTTTTCTTCTTTGCTCTGGTTCTGTATTATACTCTTTGATTTCACTTTTTTTGTGTTAGCTCTACATGTACAATAACATGTACACATTTGTAATGATAGAAAAAATCCTTATGTCTTGTTTTTCCTTCTTCTTCTTCATATATACACACTACAGCCTTGAAAAAGTAATGTTGACGAAACACGTGTTGGCTGTTTTTCCTTTGGATATATGATGGACATTATCATGGCTTTTTTTCCTCGTGATGTATGATGGATACTGCCATATGGAACACTTTTGGATGAACAATAAACGTGTCTACACACCATTTTTCGAATTGGAATCATCATTGACGTACATGACACCATATTGGATGTACTTGGTGTGCCCTGGTGTTTATTTTTGAACTTACAAAGCGCCATATGTTTTTCATATGATACTATTTGCATTCTTTGTGGCTGGATGCTCACCAGTTGGACACCCTTTGTACTACCAACAGTAAAATAATGACAATGCTATTTTCAACTATAATATGTACATAGATAGGAGGTGCAAACATTGTACACAGCCACTCTTCTCTTTATACCGGCAGCTAGGGCCACTGTATGTTGGACGGACCCTGTGGACAGGAAGTGAAAAACTGATATGACTTGTACAATGGGTGGTAGCTAGTTGGATAGCTAATGGCTGGCATCAGATCTGGCTCCAATTGATGCCATAAGTCCACTATTGTTTGCCTATTGAAACAATAGAGCTGGATGACATGGTGCTCTTTCATGGTCTGAAGGTCGGGCAGTGGACAGTAGAGTAAACAGGAGATTTTATCATTCTCCTTCTCCCAAGGTGCCTTTGTGGAACAAGACATGATATGTGACATTAGTCAGTGTGTCCTCAGCAAATACATGATGCATGCCAACAATATTGTATTACAAAAGATTTCTGACTTTATAGACATGACACCCATTACACAGCCCAGCTGGGAACTACACAAGGGTCATATGTGACCCCCATGGTGTTCAAAACCTGTTCGCAACATGGATATGGACGAAACTCAAAGATGTGCTGTACAATTGCCCCTCGAAATGTGACTACATATTCTGACCGCCAAAAAGACCATCGGCTGTGGTGGCTGCTGCACAGCTGGTAAATGCCACCTATGCCTTGCAACAAACTCCAATGGTGTTTGAGTAGAAGGACCTATATGACAAGACAGAATAAGGATGTTTGTACTGAAACTAAACATATATTGTAGGTGTGATGCAGTTTATAAAGCCAAATACAGCATTTCAGCCTGTTTAAATGGTGGATGCCTGACCTACTCTACTGGACCTTAGGAACCTGCTGTGACTGCCGGCAGAAGACATCAGAGCGGTAGGCGGTTGCCTGTGGCGGTCGGGGGCCAATGGCTGTGTCCCCCGGCGGTGAAAACTGCATATGTGACGGGCGTGACCACCATGTTGTGCAGATTCACTTACTTGACACCTGACACTGCTGCCAGCAACACTTCCATGGCCTGAGCTGCTGTGTATTACCTCTGGGAGCAATCATGCCACATATTGCAAGTGATAGGGCCCCTCCCTCCTCTCCAGAAAAGTGGGAAGAGGCTAGTTGACGAGGTCCTACCCCTGTATAAACAGCTCTATGCCTCACCAGAGGAGCATGTAAGAGTCTCATAGGCACAATTGATACTGTTGGGCATCATCCTTTCCCTCCTTATAGGCTACAATGTGCCCCTGTATGCCAGTTAGACATCTTGTGTACCTGTTGTTGCAGTCTGTGTGGCATCAATGGGATGTACATGCTACATGTATTGGTGGGCAGTAACAGATGTTAAGTTCATCACATTGTGTTGTGTGAGGTTTTTGGGGGTCCTAGATCCTCCTTGTGTTGGACGCACATAACTAGATAAGGTGACTTTACTGCCATCGACTGACATCTGTTTCCTTACGATGTTTGTAAATGTTATGTACTTGACAGCATGAGCTGTGTATGCATTTTGTATGAGTCATTTGAGCATCTTGTAAGCAATGTGTATAGTACCACAGATTGTCCCCCACATCTGGCCTTAACAAACTGTAGTCTAGAAGGCATATCCTAACTCACTCTGCCCTTCAGGTTGCCACACACACCACATGCCAAATTGCTGATGCCCACACGATGTACTGTCATGCACCGAAGTGATGGAAATTGAGTTACATGTAGGTTCTGTATGCTCAGCCTGCAGAGACCAGGGCCTGTCAAATGTATCTTCCAGTATGGGACACAGTCCAGGCTGTGGTTGAGTCATTGTGGCAATGCAACTGTTGCACTGTTCCCACTCCCTATACACCAGTAGATCCTGTCTTGTGGGCAAATATGATGATCTAGTGGCAACACTTGCCCTGAATGGCTCAGTCAATTGACTAGATTAGGAATGGGTAATAAGGTAAATCCCTGCATTAGTCCTTATGTGCATTTTGCATCAGAATCTATGTGTGTCTTTCACTCATGACAGGTCATTTACTCCCACAGCTCTGTTGTCACCAGCACAATAGTCATATTTGTCCTGTACACCGATGACAGTCCTACAGTCCAGACAGTATGTTGATTCCTGTTAGACCATGAAATGTGAGTCAGTAGCCTGGTCACCTTTGCAGAAATTATACAATGCATACCTTTGTATGTTGGATGCCATCTCTGTGGGATATACACATATGTCCAAATGAGTGTTCTGTGGTACAGGTACATACCACAGGATCCACCCCCTGATGTTCTCATGGGTCTGCCTTTGGTAGGCCACATGTCCACACATGCACACGTTCTGTACCCACCATGCCAGCCCCTTCAGTGTCACTCAAGTGTAATGTTTAATTTTCTACTATGGTAGTTGCATGTACGAACTGTATGCAGTGAGTCAATCTCACAGAGTGTGAATGTGTTGCTTCAGTCAGACCTAAGGAGTTTACCCTTCAGAAGCCACAAATGTGTGTAGTGTTTCATTGTGGCTAACATCACACTACATGTTGTTGAAGCATGGGCTACCTGATGTCAGTAGGTTTTCTTATTCATTACAAGCCATGAGCAGGGTAGGTGGTTAGTGCAGATGGATACAAAAGTGTGTAGTCATGGTCCTGTACTTATTGGCTTGTGTGCTTTACTCTTGTGGCGTATTAACAAATTGAATTTTCTAGATAGAGTTTTCTGACATGTGTGTGACTCAATCATGTGTGCCAAAACCTGTGATTGTAATCTCTTGATTTGTCTCTTGAATCAATGCAGGTCAACGCCCATCAAAAGAAGGGGATATGGAGAGCCATCACCCAGAAGGTGCGGAGCCTGTGGGTCCACAGCAGGCAGAGTGGCTATTGTCACAAGAGGTGAGAGGACCTGAAATGCCGGGCACAGAATATCTTGTAGGTCCAGCTGGTGCTGTCCTCCCAACACAGGGGGAAGGCACATCGGATCATGCCCCCCTAATGTCATGCATCCTAGAAATGGCATACCCAGACCTTGATGGGTGTTTGAGGGGAGCACCGCAACCACAAAGGGGTTAGTACTGGGCATAATCTTGCCTGTCACATTGCCATGTTAATCTGTTCTGACATCATCCCCTGACGATTAGGAATGTGTCATGTGTGAAACAGTAGATGAGTAAAGTAAGTAATGGATTACTGTCCTCAACCATGTGTCTGGTTAAATGAGTATATTGGCATCTGCCACCCAAAGGCAACTTATCTTTAACGTGTGGTGGGTGCTGGTGCCTCACTAGTGTCTGTAATGTGAAGATGGCTATAATACATGTGACAGATACATTTATTTGTGGGTGCTGCTACAGATCAATACCTTCCCTTGGTAAGTAGGGAATGTCCATGGACAGGATTTGTGTGCCATCGCGGTTGCCAATATTCCTTGTGCCTACATATTAGCATTTATCTCTTTCTCTTTTGATAAAATGCGTATGCTGCTGTTTAATGCATGGTCTACCTGTGTACATGAGATGATTCATATATTCTCTCACATATATGTGGATTGTTAAAATGGGGTCTGTAGTTGGCAGTCGATTTGCACCCTGTCAAATTTTGGACCCTCACTCTAGTCAGGATAAGGAAGATACCCAGCTCAAATAACCCCTGCTCACCCGCTTGGTAGCTGTGCATGAGCAGTCAGTCTTATCTCAGAAGCAATGTGTAAAGCATTTGCACATAATACACCTTAATACAGTGAAAACACTACAAAAGGACACCACACTAGTTTTAGAAAACTAGCCAATATTTATTTATGTAAAAACAAGACCAAAACGAGCAAAATCTAACATACAATGATAAAGATATGAATGTTTCAAGGATTAACTTAAAAATACAGTTCCTTGAAGTCAGTAGCTTCGCCTGGGTCTATCACGGTATCGTGAACAACAAATCCAGCAGTTCAGACCAGCCACAGCGTCGCAGGCCAACTAAGGTGTTGGGAAGACCTGCAAACAGTAGCTTGGGAATGCAGGGCATTGTGATCCTCGTGATGAGGTCCGGAGCTCGGAGTCTCTGACATCGCAGGTGCATGTTCCACATGTCCGGGCGGGGGTCGTCAGGCCTTGAAGTCACACGCATTGCAGATCGAACTCCAGGCTGATGATGACGTCAGGAGCGCTGGCGTTGATGGTGTCGGAGCTGCGGTTGGTAGCGGGACAATCTGACATGTGGTGCCCACAGGTCAAGGTACAGGCAGCGGCTCTGTGACTGCATCCTGCGGCGGTGGTGAGACCAGGGCTGTGGTGTGAAGTGGGATGTTGCAACATGCGGTGTCTCCAGGTCATGGTGCACGAAGCGGCATTGTCGTTGCTGAAGTGCTGTCATCAGTAAGCCCAAGGCGGCAGTGCGGCGTGGGGCAGGCTCTGTGCTGTGCCCACGGGTCGCGGTGCAGACATGGGCATCTGTTGATAACACTGGAGTCAATGGCAGTGGCAGCAGTGGACCAGGGCTGAGGTGTTGGACAGAACAGTGCGTCATGTACCTCATGAGCAGTGTCTTCAGGCAATGGTGCAGGCAGCGGCATCTGTGTCAGCATGGAGTGGCATCGTTGGGGATGCCAAGGCTGCAGTGTGAGCAAGGTGATGCGGAGTGTGGGGCCCACAGGTCACGATGCAAGCAGCGACTTGGTGACAGCATCAGGTGGCAGCATCGGTGAGACCAGGGTTACTGTGCGATGTGGGGCATGGCTCATGTGGCTTCGTCAGGTCATGGTGCAGGCAACGGAATCATTGACGGCGTTGTGGTGTTTTTGTCTTCTGTTACAGCACAAAAACACACAGTTCCCAGTGCTGTAGGCAGAAGAAGCTGAAGTCTTTGATATCTCTGAGACTTCCAACAGGAGGCTAGCTCTACTTCAAGCCCTTGGAGAAACTTTACATGCAGGATACACAGCAAGGTCCAGTCTTTGTCATCTTTCAGGCAGAAGCAGCAACTGTAGGTCAACACAGCAAAGCACACACAGCAAAGGGGCAGTACTCCTCCTCCAACTCTTCAGCTCTACTCCTTAGCAGAGCTTCCTCTTAATCTAGATGTGTTCTAAAAGTCTTGGGTTTTGGGTCCACTACCTTCTGCCTTTGAAGTAGGCAAACTTCAAAGGAAAGTGTCTGTTTGTCACAAGATCCTACCTTGCCCAGGCCTGACCCCAGACACACACCAGGGGATTAGAGACTGCATTGTGTGAGGACAGGTGCAGCTCGTTTAGGTGTAAGTGTCAGCTCCTGCCTCCCCACTCTATCCCAGGAGACTCATCAGGATATGCAGACTACACCCCATCTCCCTTTGTGTCACTGTCTAGAAGGAATTCACAGTCCAACTGTCAGTCTGACCCAGATGTGGAAATCACAAGCAGGCAGAGGCACAGAATGGTTTAAACAAGAAAATGCCCACTTTCTAAAAGTGGCATTTTCAAACTGACAATCTGAAAGCCGACTTTACCAAAATAAGTATTTTTAAATTATGAGTTCAGAGACCACAAACTCCACATCTCTATCAGCTCCCAATGGGAAACTGCACTAAAAGGATATTTAAAGGCAGTCCCCATGTTAACTTATGAGTGAGATATGCCTTGTAACAGTGAAAAATGAATGTTGCAGTATTTCACTTTCAGGACATGTAAAGCACATCAGTACATGTCCTACCTTTAACTGTACACTGCCCATGGGGCTACTTAGGGCCTACCTTAGGGGCGCCTTACATGTAGTAAAAGGGAAGGTTTGGGCCTGGTAAGTGGGTACAGTTGCCAGGTCGAATTGGCAGTACATGACTGCACACACAGGCACTGCAGTGGAAGGTCTGAGACATATTTACAGGGTTACTCATGTGGGTGGCACAATGGGTGTTGCAGGCCCGCTAGTCGCATTTGACTTACAGGCCCTGTGCACACATCGTGCACTTTACTAGGGACTTATTGGCAAATCAAATATGCCAATCATGGATAAACCAATAACCAGTACAATTTACAGTACATATAGAGCACTTGCACTTTAGCATTGATCAGCAGTGGTAAAGTATGATGAGACAAATAAACCAGCATACCATAAAAACAGGAGGTGAGACGTCAAAAAGACAAGGGAAACACGGCAAAAGATGCCAGGTCTAACATGGATGCCAACCTGTGTTTGCAATAGAACATTTGCAATGGGAGTACAGTACATTCCATGTGGTACCACAGTCAGGAGTGTGTCACCACTGATTGCTGGCTCACACATTCACTCAGCCATCATTGCATGTCATTTGGCATGTACAACTGCAGTAGCAATGAGGTACAAGACATGTTTGACTAGATTTTTTAGCCAAAATGTGTCTTTCCAGGTCATTGAAGTGGCATCATGTAGCAACATGCACTGCACATGTGTAAGGGGGAAGGTTTTTTACTTGACTATTGGCATGTATCATAGAATGTCTTGCAGTTATGTTGAAATCACACGTGTTTGGGTACAACCATTCATCTACAGACATCTGGGTTTACATGACAAAATGGAGACAGTGCTGTAGCTTCCCATTGGGCAACATGTTGAGGACCTCCTACAGGTACTTGCAAATCTTTATGTCTCTCTGTCATACAAAGGACTAATTGCTCCTACTGATGCAATCAGAGTATGTAATTGTAAGGGTGCTGGACATTAGCGGTGATCACCATGGGGCTTGCCTATTGATTGTGTTATTGTTATTGTTATTAGGGACATATTTCTCTGTGAATTCGCACATGATGTCTGCAGTGTACATTTCCATGCCAAATGTGTGGCCTATCAGAGCAACATTGACTCCTTGGGACAAATTTCACTTGATGAAGTGTGCATTGTGGATATGTTTCCAGAGTGACATTAGTATTTCCATGTCACCTTCTCTAGGCTACTGTACTGTTGTCAGCAACATGGCATGTTCTGGGAGCATCATTTCTTATTGTTATGGTATTGTGTTTCTGACAAATAAATGTTTATCTGATCTTGTGTGGGATCTGTGAGAATTGAGTTGGCATTGGCCTAGTATTGTGTGAAAACAGGAAAGTGATATGTGCTCCATTAGGCTAAACATTGAAGGTGATGTGGTCTCCTTCTTGTTCAATGGTTCATGTGATTGCAAAACTTCAGCCATGCAAATGTAGTTGTCTGAGATCCTGATTTTCCCATGGGCAACCTCTGAAAGTTCAGATGGCATGCATGCATATGGTATGGTACCTGTAGGGGCCACTTAGGTGGAATTTGTTGCAGGGGCCTACTAGACATCATGGTAATGTTTGCTAATTAGAGCTGTTGTTCAAGTGTGATCAGGAACATGTAGTGACCCTATATCTCTTTGTATTTTTAGCATTACCCAGGCAAGCGAGGAGACAGGGCACAGCCAAGTGGGGAAATATCTGGCCATGGGACCCAGTGGCCAGAAGGGTGAGGGGAGTGCCACAGAGGAGACCAGATCTACATCATCATCATTATATTCTTCCTCCAGTGGTCACTCACTAATGATGGCAGACCCATTGGGACATACTACTGTGTCATCCTTATCCACCACTCCCAGTTCTATTGCCACCCTCTCTGTTGCTCCCCACCTAGTTGACCATGCCCGCTCACCCAAGAGGGTGGGCATCTCCTTTGCCGCAGGCAGCTACACTCCTGCTACCCTGAGTGAGGAGTCTATTGACCTCCTGAGGAGTATCTCTGTGGGCCAGACTGCCATTTTGAATATCATCCAGGGATTAGCCTGCCAACTTCAGTAGATGAATGCTTTCCTCTAAGGCATTCATAGTTCCATGCCTGGCCTACAGTGATCTTTTCAGGATCTGGCCTCCTTGTTGATGGCAGCCAGTCACCTTCCCAACCTTCCGTCCCCCTCCGCCTCCCTCTTGCCAATCCAAATCTCCCATTCCCCTACCTATCCCAAGCACACAGACAGATCCACATGCAACACACAAAAGCAGCACACATATAGACAAACACCACAAAACACACTCGCACACATGCACTCAACATACCCCCACACACACAACATCAGCCACCACCTCACCAGACTCCCACCAGCCCTCACACCACATCACGCGTACCCACAGGCACCACCACAGCAGTCAGTGACAGACCCACCACACACACCATACCCACAGATAGGACCGCAACAGACACACAGACATCCACCACATCCACTATAACTGGAGATACCACCCCAACAGACACACACACATTCACCACTACAAGCATACCTGCAGACACCACCACAACAGACACACACATCCACCACTCTATCACCTGGCACCTCTACCTTCCAGCCCCACAAGACACACAAACACCCACATTTACTGACACAACAGACACCACCCAAAGAGAAGCATTCCTCACACACTCACCCAAGACATCAACACCAACACATCAGACAACCACTCCCTCGACCTCCAAATCCCAAACCCCTTCTGAGGATCGTCCCAGTGTTCCTAAGGAACGTTTTTTTTAACTTGCCCTTTGCCCTGTTCCCTCCACCCCCCTCACTAATCCAAGAGGCTCCCGAACGACATCCCACCCATCCCTTCCACCTCCAAGTCCTTCCCTGTCACACCTGCCCCCGCTGTAAGAACCCATATCCCTGCCCCCAAGAAGAAGCCCACCCCTTCGAAGAAAGAGTCCACCCGTCCAAAACCCCAGAATGATCCCAGAGGTGCCTGCCTGCCCACTTGGAGGGTGTTTATTTGTGCTAGCTTCTTTTGCATTTGACTGTGCATGTGTCCATTTTGCTGTGTGTACCTTGCAACTTCTTCATCTGGATGGATGTCCAATGCTGTTACAGTTGTATGTGCTTTCTTGACTTGCACTTCCACATTGTGCAGATCGGCATGTCACTTGGCTTTAGTATTGTTTGGCCCTGAGATACCTGAAGGACCAATTCCAATGAAAATTATGTTTTATGGGTATGTGCAAAGTGTAATGTTTCCCAGGGCAGCATTTTGGGCTCCTTCGATGATCAGCATCAGCAGGATATGTGTGATGGGCTCCATGGCGGCACCGCACATGTAACTCTGCCTGCAAGTGAGTTCCTCCCTTTATACTCTCTGTTTCTGCCTGCTCAGACATGGTGGTTGCACCACCATGGTCACATTGACAGTGTGCAACCTCATAATGTGTCTGGCACAAACACAGGCTCTGCCAGCCTGTTTGTGCTACCTCGTGACCATGGCAGTCTGTGCTGCCTGGAGATGCGGGTGGGACAGCCACAGTCTTTGTTCCATAGGCCCGCATGACTCATGATACAGTGATTCAACTGTCAAGCCGATGGTGGTCGGACCACCACTGCTGCCATGGCGGTCCACAGACCCCCAAACTTGTAATGAGGCCCTTAGTTTGTGCTGGCCTTAGGACTTTGTGCAATTTAATATTGCTAACCAGTGTCTAAAGTGCTTGTGTTCTCTCCTTAAAATGTGGCAGAAATGGCTTACAGCCCACTTGCACATTTAATTTACCTGTAAGTCTTTAGCAAAGTGGTACAACCTGTACCCAGGGCCTGTAAATTAAATGCTACTAGACTCCCAGCATTGGTTGTTACACCCACTTAAGTAGTTATGTAAACATGTTTTGGCCTGTTGTTGCAGCCTGTGTGTGCAGTTTAATCTGCCATTTTGACCTGGAAAAATAAACCTCTTTGCCAGGCCTACACCTTCCTTTTTAATGTGTATAAGCCGCCCTTAGGGTAGACCCCGAACAACCCAGAAGGTAAGGTGCAGTGTATTTAAAAGGTAGGCATGTACTTTTAAGTATAACATGTTGTAGTGAAAACCTCTAAAGTAATTTTTCACTACTGCACGCCCTGCCTGTCCCATAAGATAACATTGGTGTTACCTTATTACATTTAATAAGTTGTAACTACCGATTGGGAGCAGGTAGACAAGTTGCCTAAGAAATTGGAATTAAAAGCCCTCTTTAACAGTAAATTTGGGTTTTTAATCACAATTCTGAAACTGGTACTTTCAGAAGGTTGACATTTTCTTGTCCTAACAACTTGGTACTTGTAGACTGACCTTGGGTCACATGATTAGGTGTAGCTGGCAGTTGGTCTTTGTGTATTGCTGCCAGTCAGTAGGAAAAAAGGAAGATAGGTGTTGGCAGGATGGGCCAATCTGAGTTCATGAGTGGGAGGATCTACCACCTCTACACTTAAACATAACAAAATACCTGTCAGAGTGCTTTCACAAGGGGTTTGACATTGGTGTATTGTGAACCCAGACAAACTGGGAGGAAGGAGATGTATGACACCTCAGGGGTTCTCAAAATCTCTAGAAGCTTCCTCCACTTCAAAGAGGGTACCAGGCATAAATGTTGGACCTCAGATCCCAACTATTTAGTACACTTCTGTACTTGTGGAGTCTGCCATGAAGAAGGATGTCTGTGCTGCTGAAAGGACTGTCACTCTGCTGGACTGCTACTCTGAAGGACTGCTGTCATGCTGCCCTCTTGCCTAGGGGAGAAGGACTGAACTTGCATCTGTTGAACCTAGGACCTCAGAGTAACTCCAAGTGCTAGTTGGCTGCCTCCTGACTAGACCCCCAGGGAGCAGAGGGCTCCAACAACCTGAAACCCAACACCTGGACTCTGCCATCTGTGAGTCCTACCCTGGCAATTTGTGCCACCCCAGTAATGGACGCTTGGAAGTGGGCCTGAAGGTGCTTTGTGTTTTCAGTAGAACTTAACTCATCTCCTCTGCTGCGGGGCGTAACCCCGAGCAGAACGGATGCCTCACCTCTACTGTGCGTAATTGTCCCAAAGCGAGGATTTCACATTGCCGCCCACAACCAACCAGGAACCCCTGCTGCGTGACGCATCCTCGATGCAGGACTTCGCATTATGAACTCCTCGTTGGCGGCATCCTTGACCATGACCTCTACTTGCAGCTTTGCAGCTCTTATAATATGAAAAGTAAACCTATTGATTTTATCAAGGGGTGAGCATATCAATATAAAGAATGGGGATTGGTATATTTCTTCTAAAATGACCAATATTTGTAATTTAAAGTATATTTCAGTAATAAGCTCAATGTAATGTTTAGTAATAATGATTATTAAAAAAATGCTTAATAACGTTTTAAACAGAAAAAACATGTCTCTGAGCCATTCTTTTATCATATTTTTCATTACTGCATTTTGTGGCCTGCAAAATGTTAAAAGAAGGATTCAGAAACTACACACACACACACACACACACATATATACATATATATATATGTAAAATAAAACCAGCATAACTATGAGTATCCTTTTAACATTTTTCAGCCCATAAAATCACAAGAGGGCCTTGCACTCCAGCTGAGGAGCATAAAGCTCCAGAAAGGAGTGCTTTAAAAAATATGGCAAGTTCTCCATGTGTCATGCATTGAATCACCCTGGAGACTTATTCCGGAGGCGACTACTCACGCTGCAGTCCCCCAAAATATTAACAAAGGTTTTGGCGGTGCCCCTCTCCATTCTAGGGACACCACTGTTAATGCAGAATTTTACTAATGTATTCTGAGTGTTGAATTTGCATAGAAAATAGGTTAACGTAGAGAAATTAATGCAAGCATTTGAAATTGCGCCTACTTGAGTGGCCGTCAATGTTAACGAAGGGTACTTGTTAACAGCTTATTCATGTAAAATGTTTAGCTCATGTTTAAATAATGTAGTAGTATGTCATAATAAGGGTTATGTATTTTGTATTAGAGTTATTAATCGTAGGCTTTAACGTTAGCGAGGTCTTGGCCTAGTTGCACAGCCTCATGTCAAGCTGCATTTCTTAGGCGGCTTATAAAATGGCTGCTTAGAGAATTATGGCCCTCATTATGACATTAGCGGTAAGTTCCGCTTACCGCCATGCCGACTGCCACCAACATAACGCCGCCGCGGCGGTTTACCGCTACCCATCTTATGACCCACACATAGCAATCCATCACTAAACAGCCACACACACAAGTCCGCAATCCCAAATGTCAGTGATAAACTGGTGGTACCAAAACCCACACCGTTACTCCAATAGAACTACACCCACAACATTATGACCCACAAATCACTGCGGCAGACATTCAACCGCGGTAAACCATTGGCGGTACATATTGACACGCTCAAAATACACACACACATACAAAACATCACTACATTGGACAATTCAAACTACACACACCTGACAAATATATACACAGCACACCCACACCACTATAAAACATACACACACACACTACCCACAACTCTTTATGAGTCAAAACAATTGACAACAGAGAGAGAGAGACACCAAGAGCACCTACAGGAGCAGAGCCACAGAACACCATCCACGCACCTTACAGCACACACCCCAATACATCACCCCATACGCCCTCACACACACCACACACACTACACCATTGGCACCACAAAGACACCCCAGGTTCTCTGAGGAGGAGCTAAGGGTCATGGTGGAGGAAATCATCCAGGTAGAGCCACAGCTATTCGGATCACAGGTGCAGCAGACGTCCATTTCTAGGAAGATGGAGCTATGGCGGAGAATCGTGGACAGAGTCAATGCCGTGGGATAGCACCCCAGAATAAGGGATGACATCAGGAAGAGGTGGAACGACCTACGGGGGAAGGTACATTCCGTGGTAGCAAGACACCAGATAGCTGTACAGAGGACTGGCTGTGGACCCCCACAACTAACAACATGGGAGGAGCAAGTCTTGGCAGTACTGCATCCTGAGGACCTGGCAGGAGTAGAAGGAGGACCGGACTTTGGTAAGTCAACTCTTTACTACTTTCACCCCCCCACCTACATGCCATCACATACCCTCACCCCCATCACTCCACCACCTCACATACACCCCACCATCACAACCCACCCATCCCAATACCAAACCCTGCATGCACCACCAATGCATGGACATCACTCATAGCCCTGCATGGACATCCATCACTAAAGCATGCACTAAATCACTACTCACACAAGACAAAGCTGACAGGGCAATCACAACCATACAGGGCAACACACCCACTCACAAGATGTCACACGCTGAAACAATAACACTGCATTTACATCCCCACAGGTCCCTCACCCAACGTCACTGGAGCGGAGGTGCCAGCAACATCCAGTCCCCCCCACAGAAGAGGCCCACAGTGATGAAAGCAGCTCTGGACACCTGGTTGTGGATGGCCAACCTGGCCCATCACGGATCCCAGGCACAGTCCCATACCGCCACAGAGCCTCCACCCTCAGGAAATACCAGCACAGCACCCACCCAGCAGGCCCATACCTCTGTCCCCAGGACATGTCAATCAGCAGTGTGTCCACCACTACAGGGACCACAGGCAAACCCACAAACACAGGGCGATCAGGGACCTGGGGTCAGTGGCAGTGGGCACACGGTTCAGGGGACAGAGGCACAGGACAACAGGGAAGCTGGGAGGACTGCTGTGCGACAGGGAACCCACTCTCCAGGAGGCACTCACCAACTTCCTGGGAGCATACCACCATTCCCAGGAGACGATGGGCCAGATACTGGACAAGTTGCAGGAGACCCAGTGGCTGCAGGAGGGACAGTACGTGGGGATCAGGCAGGACCTGAAGGACATCCACACCACCCTGGTCACCATTGCAGGGGTGCTGGCAGACATGATCAACACCATGAGGGAGGCAGTGGCACACCACCGGGCCCCTGACACTAGCTACACCGATGAACAGCCCTCCACCTCCACCTCCGCTGCCGCTAGTGGACAGAAGGCCCCACCACAGGAATAACAGGTCACCAGCACCCCTTCCCCTGCAGAAGGAGAGCCACCCTGCAAACAGTCCCTGTGATCCAGGCAGAAGCCAGACAACATTGTCAAGACCCCTGTCAGGAAAAAGGACTCTCATGATTCTCACCCTTATGTCACCCTGTCCACCTTGAACTGCCATTGCTCCCCTTCCTATGCCCCCTTGGACAATGCAACTGTGATACAAATAGACTGGACTCTATCCTGGACTTTCCTCCGCCATCACCCCAGCCCATTCCACATACCCCTCTACTTATTAGCACTTAAATAAACACCATTTGAAAAAATACAAGTATGGAGTATGTCAAACGATTTAACTATGTGTTAGTTTAACAAGGTTTAATCACTGCAATACAACTGTACAGTAGTGAATACATAGGAATGCCCTGTAGTTGCCTGCAGTCAATGCACTAGGTGCCAGAGTGGGGCACAGATATCTGAAAATAGAGATACCAAAGGGTACAGTAAGTGGCCATAGAATTGGGAGAATCTGCCTGCCATGTACAATGTCAAATACAAAACTGTCAATGCAAAGTGAAGTTACAGTGTCTTACCTGTGTGTCACTGGAAGTACTGTTGTGTAATAGCTGTTCTGTTGTCCTCATTCTCATCCTCTGCCTCCTCATCTTCACTGTCCACAGGGTCCACTGCTGCCACACGCCCATCTCCAGTCTCATCCTCCTGCACAAAAAGCACCTGGCTTCTCAAGGCAAGGTTATGCAACATGCAGCATGCCACGATTACCTGACAGACCTTCTCGGGTGAGTAGTACAGGGATCCACCAGTTAGATGGAGGCAACAAACCCTGTCCTTCAGGAGGCCAAATGTCCTTTCTATGATTGTTCTTGTTCGCCCATGTGCCTCATTGTAATGTTCCTCTGTCCTTGTCCTGGGATTCCTCACAGGGGTCATTAGCCATGAGAGGTTGGGGTAACCAGAATCCCCTGCAAATATCGAGGGATACCTATTAGCCAAACACTAACCGTTATGGCCAACACCATACCTATACACCAACACCAACTGGGTGGGAACCCTGGGCTCACCTATTAGCCACACCCGGTGCCTCTGCAGTTGAGCCATCACATATGGGATGCTGCTATTCCTCAGGATATAGGCATCATGCACAGACCCAGGATGCTTAGCATTGACATGGGAGATGAACTGGTCCGCCAAGCACACTATCTGCACATTCATAGTGAAAGCTCTTTCGATTTCTGAACACCTGTTCATTCCTCCGGGGGGGGGGGGGCAATGCAATATGTGTACCATCAATAGCCACAATAATGTTGGGGATGTGTCCCATTGCATAGAAGTTAGCTTTCACTATGGCCAAATCCTCCACCTGGGGGAAAACAATGTAGCTGTGCATGTGTTTAATCAGGGCAGTCAACACTCTGGTCAGCACTACTGAGAACTTTGGCTGAGATATTCCGGCTGCCAAGCCCACTGTCACTTGGAAGGAGCCAGTTGCTGAGAAATGGAGCACAGATAGGACTTGCTCAAGAAGGAGAATAACAGTGGGGTGACAGATAGCAGATATCAGGTCTGGCTCCAATTGGGCACACAGCTCTGTGATTGTGTCCCTGTCCAGTCTATAGGTGAGGATACTGTGCCTGTCCTCCATTGCTGCCAAGTCCACCAGGGGTCTGTACACCAGGGATGTCTCCATCTCCTATTCATCCACAGCGGTTGTAATCTTGGGGGTAAGACGGTGAGCAGCTGGTCAGTATTCCACATTTCCAAACACTACACTGCATTGCATGTTGTGACTGTAACAGTATATTGTTGGATAGGCCCAAACGGTGCCTAGGTGTACTGTGACGCAGTTAGTTGACATGGCTTGCCCCCCCCTGAAATGGCGTCCGCCTGTCCTGTGTGGATGGACATGTGGAAATGAGGTAATGTCACTGACGTGCGCTGTTGCAGGAGGCGGTCGAGTACAGCTGTACAATTCCTCATTGGTTGTCATTGGGCCCTGTGGGTCACAGTGGCTAATGGTGATGTACGCCAGTCGTGACGGTACGCACCGCCACGGACTTGACCGCCATTTTCTATCTGTTCACTCACTTGCTACCTTACCTTTAACAGGAGAGGACCTACACTGCAAGTGCTGCTGTGCCCTGTGTCTTGAACCTACCATGGCTCATGTCACTGGGGAAAGGGCCCCTGCCTTCACTGCTGCGGAGTTGGAGAGACTGGTGGATGGGGTCCTACCCCAGTACCGAATGCTGTATGGGCCTCCAGATCAACAGGTGAGTACACTTTGAGCACGATGCAAGGGGCATGAATGCATGGAGTGCTGTGTGTGAGGGCATCGTGTGGGGGGCGGTTGGTGGAAAGGTTCTGGTGCTGCATGTATGGTGGGCACTGTCTGTGCGCAAGGGGATGTGAGGGCTATGGTGGTCCATGAGTGTAACAGGCTGGATGATCTGACTGATACTTTTTTCTATGTTTCTTTTCCTGCAGGTCAGCGCCATTCAGAAAAAGGGTATATGGCAGCCATCGCCAAGGACGTGCGGACCATGGGGGTCTACGGCAGGCAGAGCACCCGCTGGGCTAGGAAGATGGCAGAGGCCCAGCTGGGGATGGCCTCCAAACGAGGAAGGGGTGCCAGTCGAACCCTGACCCCCCTGATTGCCCACATACTGGCAGTGGCCTATCCTGAGCTGGATGGGCGCTTAAGGGCATCACAGCAGCCACAAGGGGGTGAGTACAGTTTCCCAATATACTACTTGCGCGTGGTAGGGTGGTCTCTGGGGGGGGGGTGAGGGCCTGTAGGTGCCCTTAGGCCAGGCTGGACATTGCAGGGTATGTCCCAGGTTGGGCAGGGGTTGATGAACACCACCTCCTACCAAGCTAGTAGGCATCCACTACTGGGCAGTGGTCTGTGGGTATCAGGTATGCTGTTATTGGCATTAGGTATTCCTGTCCATGGCCTGGTGACTGCCATTGTGACTGGTAGAGCTTTGCCTAGTGTGTAGGGCTGTTCCCTGTGTGTATATGTGTTGTGTACGCCAACGGTGGTGTTGTTGCTGCCAATGTCCAAGTGTATCCTTTGTCTAGCCCCCCGTTTTGTTTTGTCATCCTGTCCTTATGTGCATTAGCATCATCTGGCGGAGGAGCAGAGGCACCGGCGACGGAGGGAGCTGCAACCCACAGGACCCAGGATGCCAAATCCACCGACGGCGAGGGCACCAGTGGGACATAGGGCGAGGTGAGCACCACGGGGAGCCTGGAGGGGACAGTTCTGACAGTGATACCGCCTCCAATGGAAGCTCCCTTGTGGTGGCGGACACCTCTGTGCCCACCCCAACTACAGGTACAACCGCCACCCCTGTACCAGCACCGCCCTCCCAGCAGTCCCTCAGCCTGTTTCCCGTGCCCGCTCACCCAGAAGGGTGGGCATCTCCTTCGCCCCAGGTATCTCAGGCCCTGCCCCAGTTAGCCCTGCTGCCCTGAGTGAGGAGGCTATTGACCTCCTGCGATCCATCTCTGTTGGGCAGTCAACCATGGTGAATACCATCCAGGGGCTGGCAGCCCAGTTGCAACAAACAAATGCATTCCTGGAGGACATTCATTCTGGCATGGCGGCCCAACAGAGATTAATCCAGGCTCTGTCCTCCTCCCTGATGTTAGCCATTGTCCCTGTTTCTAGACTCTCCCCTCCAACTTCCTCTACCCTGTCCCATTCCCCTCAACCCCATCCTACACAGCATGCACCCAAGACAACACACAGCAGTGGCTCAGGCAAACACAAGCACCACACATCATCCCACTGGCACTCACACAAACACCATCCAGATGCAGATATACCAACATTCACTGCCTCCACTGTGTCCCCTTCCTCCTCTTCGTCCACCACCCTCCCAGTAGCGTCTCCACTCACACCTGCATGCACTACATCCTCATCCACTACCTCCATCACCATCTCACTTATCACTACACACCCCTCACTAGCAGTCACCACCCCCACATGCATGCACACGTCACCTGTGTCCTCTCCCACTGTCTCTGTGCCCCCTCCTCCCAAAGAACACAAACGCAAGCACTCAGACACTGAACATCCATCCACCTCACAACAGCATCCAACCCATGCACCTGCACCCAAACACAGCAGACAGACACCTCCTACAACCACTTCCTCTTCTGTCACTCCCAAACCTTCTCCCTCTTCCCATCCGTGTCCCTAAAAAGCTTTTCCTCTCCACCGTTGACCTCTTCCCTACCCCTCCCCCCGTCCTTTATGTCGGGCCAGGGTGGTCAGAACCCAAGCGAGCACCTCAGCCACCCAGTCCATGGCCACAGTAGTGTCGGCAGCTACTGCAGGTGGGAGAGGCTCCAGGGAACCAGCCATCAGCACTGAAAGTGTGCCTGCACCAGCTGCCAAAGGGAAGGGCAAGGAGGCACCACCAGCTGCCATGGGGAAGGGCAAGGAGTCACCACCAGCTGCCAAGGGGAAGGGCAAGGAGGCACCAACAGCTGCCAAGGGGAAGGGCAAGGAGGCACCACCAGCTGCAAAAGGGAAGGGCAAGGGGCCTGCACCTGCAGGTAGGAAGGACAGGAGGCCTGGTGCTTGGACTGACACTGAGCCCCTACCACCACCCATGGCGGTTCAGCCACCCGATGCTGCAGAGCAAGGGCTGGAGCCTTCCCCCCACCACTGCCTGCACCGCCACCAGCAGCAGCAGCCCCAGTGGGCAGCCGTCCGAGGCTGCAGGGGAAGGACTGGAGCCTCCACCCACCACTGACATCCCCTACACCAGCAACGTCACTGCCACTACTTAGCAGCCGTCACTGCTGGTGGGCAGTGTGTAGTCCTTCCTCCATGGTCCGTAGTGCATCCTGGACCCTGCAAATCCTGTAGGTGTGACACCCAGGTGAGAGACTATGACCTTGCACTCCCCAAGTGCTGCATCACAGGGCACAAGGCCCCCTCCAGAACCAGTGGAAGAAGCCATCCACTCACCACCTCCTTGTCAGGATGAAGCACACTGGGCTCAAGGCCCCCTCTAGAACCAGTGGGAAAACCACCCACTAGGGAGACTGTGGTCTTGCACTCCCCAGGACCAAGCAGTGGGCAAACCACCCACTAGAGAGACTGTGACCTTGCACTCCCCAGGACCAAGCAGTGGAGAAGCCATTCACTAGAGAGAATGTGGCTTTGCACTCCCCAGGACCAAGCAGTGGGCAAACCACCCACTTGAGAGACTGTGGCCTTGCACCCCCCATGACCAAGCAGTGGCGAAGACATCCACTTGAGAGACTATGGCTCTGCACTCCCCAAGTGCTGCATCACATGGCACAAGCCACCCCCCCAGAAGCAGTGGAAGAAGCCATCCACTCACCCCCTCCTTGCTAGGATGAAGCACACTGGGCACAAGGCCCCCTCCATAACCAGTGGGCAAACCACCCAGTAGGGAGACTGTGGCCTTGCACTCCCCATGACCAAGCAGTGGAGAAGCCATCCCCTAGAGAGAATGTGGCTTTGCACTCCCAAGGACCAAGCAGTGGGTAAACCACCCACTTGAGAGATTGTGGTCTTGCACTCACCAGGACCAAGCAGTGGAGAAGCCATCCACTAGAGAGACCGTGGCTTTGCACTCCCCAAGATCAAGCAATAAAGAAGCCATCCACTAGAGAGACTGCGGCTTTGCAGTCCCCAGGACCAAACCACCCACTTGAGAGACTGTGGCCTTGCACTCCCCAGGACCAAGCAGTAGAGAAGCCATTCACTAGAGAGACTGTGACCTTGCACTCCCCCGGACCAAGCACTGGGCAGACGACCCACTTGAGTGACTGTGGCCATGCACTCCCCAGGACTAAGCAGTGGGCAAAACACCCACTTGAGAGACTGTGGCCTTGCACTCACCAGGACCAAGCAGTGGGCAAACTCCCACTTCAGAGACTGTGGCCTTGCACGCCCCAGGACCAAACAGTGGAGAAGCCATCCACTAGAGAGACTGTGGCTTTGCGCTCCCCAGGACCAAGCAGTGGGCAAACCACCCACTTGAGAGACTTTGGCCTTGCACTCCCCAGGACCAAGCATTGGAGAAGCTATCCACTAGAGAGACTGTGGCTTTGCACTCCCCTGGACCAAGCAGTGTAGAAGCCATCCACTAGAGAGACTGTGGCTTTACACTCCCCAGGACCAAGTAGTGGGCAAACCACCCACTTGAGAGACTGTGGCTTTGCACTCCCCAGGACCAAGCAGTGGGCAAACCACCCACTTGAGAGACTGTGGCCTTGCACTCCCCAGGATCAAGCACAGGGCATGTAGCCCCCTCTAGGACCAGTGGTGTTGTACCATCTTCCAGCTGAGGTGCCCCCTCATTCTCGGTCCCCCTGAGGTGCCTGTGTATTTTCGACCTGATGCCCCTGCAGTGTTCTCTCCGTGTTGTTGCAGGAGAGGGGTGGGCCCTGTGGCCCACGGACATTGAGGACTGGGCAGTGTCCCTCAACTTGCATATATTTATATACTGTTTTGATTTTGAAGCACGTATTTCTACTTATTTATCTCATTACACTCACTTTAATCGATTCCTTTTGTCCTTGCATTATTACTGAGGGGTACGGGGTAAATATGTGATGTTATTGCATCTGTTTGTGTGTATGGTGTTGGGGGTGTTGCGTGTTGTGTGTGTGTGTCACTCTCTTTTTCCTCCCCCATCCCTTGTGTGCTAGGCAGCAGTACTCACCATGGTCATCTTCACCGGCTTTGATGTTCGTAATGCATGAAGAGGTATAGCAGCATGGGGAAGATGTGCAACTCGGGATCCATGGCATCGTGGTTTTTCCTTGAGTCTCCAGACGTGAGTCCTTTGCCTTCTGTATACTGTTTCCACTGTGCTTTTGATGTCATTGGTACCGCCCCGGAAAAGGCGGCGGATAGGCATGTCATAATACAGTGGGTAGAACATTATCTTCCGCCTGGCTGTTGGCGGTTACCGCTGCGGTGCTCGTTGCTACCGCCGTGGCAGTCAGTGTGTGAAAGTGGCTGTCTGTGTGGGCGGTTTCCGCTGTGGTCATAATTCCATTTTGTTTACCGCCGGTTTGTTGGCGGTATTACCACCGCTTTATCACCGACTGCCAGGGTTGTAATGAGGGCCTAAGTTGTGATTTTCCACTGTACTGACCAAATGTTTGTAGCTGAAATTCTTTCCCATGAGAACTGCTTGCTAGAGTATGATGTACTAGCTAGGGATACAATGTATAACATAGTATGTTTAAGAATGACCTTCCCAGGAGAAGAAAATGGATGCACTGACTGGAGTATAAGCCGCTACAATTATGATACCTGACAAGCCAAGCGATGGGAACAGGAGAAGAGAAGCCAATCATTGAGATGTGAACTGTGTACTAGTAAATTCATAGATTTGGGGTTCTATTTTCATTGGACTAAATACAAACATGCAATTCTTTAACCAATAGCGATGTGGGAAGTAGTTTTAGGCAATCTAACGTAGTCGGACTGAACCGAGAGGAGAGAGGCCATTCCCTTTCCTCCATTCTTCTTGAGCATTTAGTAATTATTCTTTTCCGAACTGCATGAAAAGACTTTGCATTTCTTGAACTTTAGTGCTGAATCTTGATGCCGTGCTGACGGAACTGATGTCCAATTAACAAAGACCGTCACAGCTTGCTGAATCATACTGAGGCAAGGTATAAGACGATGTTACTGATTGTTATGTCAATTCGCTTTTGTCCCTAGGTACCAACTGCTAATTTTGAAGCATAGTTAGATGTTTTCCAAATTTGTGTTGACTAAATTGTTTTGCATGAAGTCCAAACTAATTATAATCTGAAGTTAGTTAGGGTACTCACCGATGATGCTTGTTACATGTAATAACAGTTGATGTCTTTTCTTTGCTGAATCTAAGTGTATATCATTTTGTTTGTGCAGTTATTCTTGCTATTAATTTGTATTGTAAACTCAGAATGTGTAGTGGCCCAAGCTTTGTTTAGATTGTGATTCTTTAGACACTTTGGGCAGCCAGTGTTGTTTCTGTATGTTTATCATTTGATTTTGAGACTAAGTTACTCGACATTAGCATTGTTAACATAGGGAAATAAACTTTCTAACTTTTACATAAAGGTGTGGTTATTCATGGCCGCGAGGTCATGGTGTGTGGAAATTACTGACTCCTATTGATTATTGATGTCATTGAATGTTACTGCCATTGATTTGTATTGGTACGGGGTTACATGGTGGGAACTACTTGAAGGGCAGTCCAAAGGACCACCGACCTACAACGCGTCCCCTTATAAGTGAACTTAATAAGGTCTGACGCACTAACACCACCAAGCTATAAAAATTATAAACAAAAAAGCTGTTTGCAGGTCATTATGGGGCACCCTTTCAAAGATCAGTAAATATTATTATTTTTGGTGCCCACCAGGGACATCCTTTTTTATAAATTAGTTGGGAGGGGGCTACACAGCCCCCTGAGCCTTTATAGGTCCCCGGGGACCCCCTTCTTTTAGTCTTTTTTTATTTTAAAGGGAGGGGTGTGTGCTGGGCCCCGTACCTTTAAGACCCGGGCCCATTCCCCAGGGCTTTTCTTTGTTTAAGGGGATGGGGTCGACTGGCCCCCTCCCTGAGCCAACGGAATCTGTGGGGACCCCATTCCAACCTGGGGCACCCACTAGACACTTCGTTAGGAGCTGCAAGGGTGCCACAGAGCCTTGTTTTGGACATTTGTAATGGAGTATCCTGTGAACCAAACTCTAAATTGGTCCTTTGATCTCTGTGAAGCATATCTTATTAGTACAAGAAGTAATTAATGTAAAATCACACTTGCGACCAATTTGAGATTAGAGGAAAATGTATCAATTTGGTCTTATCTTTCAACAATTACAGTTTGATTATTTTAAAATCTCTCAACAAAATGGCTAAATCATGTATTTTATACCAAACTGTCCGTACGATAAAAACAATTATAACAATCACAGAATTTCTGAATTCTGTTGCTAATTTTGAGGGACTCAAAAAGATGCATTAGTTCTCACAATGAGCCACATAATACTATAATCTACAGATGCAGTGTGTCGTACTCAAGGGCACTTTGGGCCAGATGTATGAAAGCTTTTTGCATTCGCAAACAGTGCGAATGCCCGTTTGCGAATGCAAAAAGCCATTTCAGAATGTATTAAAGGCATTCTGAAGGCAAAAATAGCGATTCCTTAAAATTGCGACCCTGTTTAGAGAGTCGCAAATTGCGACTCTCTAAATAAGAAATCACAAATAATGATTCCTTATTTGCGATTTCTAAAGCACATGTAAGAAGCAATTCCTAAATGTGAATTGGGCATTTAGGAATCGCTATTTACTACCAGGTTGAACCTGGTGGTAACCATGTGCAAATTTTAAAAAAGCATTTAAAATGCATTTTTTAAATTTACATGTAAAGCACACATGCCCTTTTGGCATGTGGGCACCTTGCATGTTGTAAAAAATTAATTTGGAGTGCAGCAGAGGGGGCCTTAGGCCCCCAGCACCCTGGGGTTTTGCATTTCTGAAATTGCGATTTCCAGTTAAGAAATTGCCATTTTGGAAATGGAAAAAATTCACAGATATGGGCCTACAGGCACATGGGTGCGAATGGGGCCGGTATCGCAATTTGCGAAAATCACTATTACCGAATCGTAAATGCGATACATTGCATTTTGCTAATCAGAAATAGCGATTTCTTAAAAATCGCTATTTCCGACTCGCAAAAGGCCTTCTTGGTACATCTGGCCCTTTGTGAATCCATGACCCTGCTCCACAAACCTCACAGAGAACTGTCCCCCTTTGATCATAGTAACATGCAGTGAACATGGCCGTCTCAAGGGGAAAAGAAGGAAGGGCAAGAAATAAAACAATTACTAACTTGTGTTTTTAACCTTGCCAGAAATTAAGGCCCTAATTCTGAATAGGGCGGGTGGCCGGCACCGCCCGCCGGGCGGGAACCGCCACTTGGCCGCTCCGCGGTCAAAAGACCGCGGAGGCCATTCTGGCGGAAAGACCCTGCAACAAGGAAGCCGGCGGAGTTGCAGGGGTGCGACGGGTGTAGTGGCACCCGTCGCGATTTTCACTGTCTGCAAAGCAGACAGTGAAAATCTGTATGGGGCCCTGTTAGGGGGCCCCTGCACTGCCCATGCCAGTGGCATGGGCAGTGCAGGGACCCCACGACACCCGTTCCCGCCATCCTGGCGGGAAGGGGGTCGGAATCCCCATGGCGGCGCTGCAAGCAGCGCCGCCATGGAGGATTCCCTGGGCCAGGGGAAAACCGGCGGGAAACCGCCGGTTCCCGTTTTCTGACTGCGGCTTTACTGCCGCGGTCAGAATAGCCCTGGAAGCACCGCCAGCCTGTTGGCGGTGCTTCCGCTGCCCTCCGCCCTGGCGGTCAGAGACCGCCAGGGTTGGAATGAGGGCCTAAGTCATCTTTGTGAGACACTTTACTTACCTTTAACATTTTGCAAATTTGGCACAATTGTGTGAGTAAATCCATAACCAAGTGCAAATTCAGATTTTCTGAATCACAAATGCAAACATACATTCGTAAATCAAAGTATTTGCACATTTAATTCTGAGATAAGTGTGTATAGCTTTCTAAAGTGAGCCTACTCCTAATTAATGTTCACTAAACTTTTCCTCTCTATCGTGTTCAGATATCTATTCTATGTAGTTGCTTTTTTAAGTGAAAATGTGCATGCCCGCTTTACCTGATCAAAAATGACTTTCTACAAACTTGACAAACTTGACTATTTTACAAAGATGGTGAACATCTAACCTTGCAGAAAATGAATGAACCTAAACATGATTTCACCTTTGTAAATTGAATTGTTCCCAGTTCTAGTTGATGTCCTCAAATGCACTTGAATATAGATGTATTTCTGGTACAAATAAGATTCACCACATAGCTTTATTTTTGTTGTTGCCAGTCCACCTTTATGTCACAAAATCACATAAAATAGTTAAATTGTTTTATTTTTCTCTCAAACTTTCAAAAGTTCTTGGTATGATTGTGAATGTGAGCCATTATTATAAAAGTCAGACACAATTTACAATTCCAAGATCAACTAAAGGGAATGTGCTGCATTTGGCCTCAACAGGCGGCCAGGTCGCCAATGGAAGACATTATGCTTAGTGCAAAACAGGAGTCTGGTTTTACTAAAAGATAATAATGTATTGGATTTCATTCCGGGGCAATAATATGGTACGTGGTTTTCAATTCTGTTGTTGCTTGATATGGATGAAAGAATATTAATTTCCCAAGATTTATCACATAGAAGAATTTAAGATTTCTTTAAGTGATGCAGGAAACACATTTCCACAGTAGCAAATTAAGTAAAGGCTTACAATTACGAAATCTCTCCAAGTCAGGCTGTTGCTGCACCTCAATTATTGTATCCATTGGCCTTTTTTACGGTTTTTAAGTAAAGGGGCACATTTGCTAAAACTTTCATTCAGGCTTGCATTTCAAAAGGAATCCAAACCAGAAACAAATGTTGTCTTGGGGTCAGGGGCGTAGGAGACACTAAGGCCCTCATTACAACATTGGCGGTAAATGTCGCTTACTGCCGTGCAGAAGACCGCCAACACACCGCCGCGGCCGTGGAATTCCGCCACAGCTATTACGACCCACACCTCGGAATCCGCCAAAATCTAGACACCCACACAAGTCCGCCACACCAAAGGTCAGTGATAAACTGGCGATAACAAAACCTCCACCGTCACGCCAACAGGAATACGCCCACACTATCACAACCCACGAATCCACGCGGCGGTCTTTCAACCGCGGTATTCCATTGGTGGTACACACCGCCACGCTCAAAATACACACACACTTACAAAACACAACCACATTGGACGATTCCAAATACACACACCTGATACACATACACACACCACTCCCACACACCCATTACAATATAAAACACCCACCTACATCACCCACAAACCCTTACTACCAAAAATTTTGAAGAAGGCCAGAGAGACAGCACAGCAAAGGCAACACCAGCATACAGAGGCCTACAACACCATCACACATACACATCCACGTACAAAACACCACACACCCTAAACATCCCCCCACACATCACAACACACACCACCTCACACATCACCCACATCACCCCATTGCACCGCAAAGACACCCCAGGTTTTCTGAGGAGGAGCTCAGGGTCATGGTGGAGGAAATCATCCGGGTAGAGCCACAGCTATTCGGATCACAGGTACAGCACACCACCATAGCTAGGAAGATGGAGCTATGGCGCAGAATCGTGGACAGGGTCAATGCAGTGGGACAGCACCCAAGAACACGGGATGACATCAGGAAGAGGTGGAACGACCTACGGAGGAAGGTGCGTTCCGTGGTCTCAAGATACCACATTGCGGTTCAGAGGACTGGCGGCGGACCCCACCTCCTCCCCACAACTAACAACATGGGAGGAGCAGGTCTTGGCTATACTGCATCCTGAGGGCCTCGCAGGACTCGTAGGAGGAATGGACTCTGGTAAGTCAAATCTTAACTATTACATCCCCCACGCTACCTGCATGCTATCACATACCCCCACCCTCACCCCCATCACTCAAACTCCTCACATATGTCTCACTATCACAAACCACACATCCCAACACCAAGCCCTGCATGCAACAACAAAAGCATGGACAACCATCACCAATGCATGGCCACTACACATACCCACACAGACCCCTAAACAATTAGCACACAATGTCCTACACAGGAATGCAAGCACTGGAGTACAGGATCACCCACCCATTGCACACCATGGCACACACAGATGCAATATTCATGCCTTTACACCCCTGCTGGACCCCTACCCAACGTCACCAGACAGGAGGCTCCGGACATGTCCACTCCACCCACAGTGATGACAGCAGCTCTGTCCAACTGGATCTAGATGACCAGCCCGGCCCATCTGGGACCTCTGGACAGTCGGTTCCCCTCACACTGGCACAAACCACAACAGAACCTCCCCCTTCTGGAAACACCAGCACCCAGCGGGCCCATACCTTTGTCCCCAGGACACGTCAAGCAGCAGTGTGTCCACCACTACAGGGAACCTAGGCTAATCCACCACCCCAGAAACAGCAGGGACCTGGGGGCTGTGGCAGTGGGCACACGGTTCAGGGGACAGAGGCCCAGTAACACAGGAGAACTCGGAGGGCTGCTGTGCGACAGGGGGAGGACAGGCCCAGGGAACCCACTATCCACGAGGCCCTCTCCAACATCATGGGAGCCTACCATCATTCCCAGGAGACGATGGCAACGGTACTGGCCAAGTTTCAGGAGACCCAGTGGCTGCAGGAGGAACAGTATTTGGGGTTCAGGGAGGAACTCAAATCCATCAATACCACACTGGGCACCATTGTAGGGGTGCTGAAGGAACTCGTGAACACCAGGAGGGGCACTGTAGCACAACAAGGGGCCCCTGACACTAGCCTGGACGATGAACTGCCCACCACCTCCGCCGGCGCTAGTGGACAGGAGGCCCTGCCACAGGACCACGACACCAGCACCCCACCCCCTGCAGATGGAGAACCACCCCGCAAGCGGTCCCTGAGATCCGGGACAAAGACAGAGAACAATGCCAAGACCCCTGCCAAGAAATGAGACCACCCTGATTGTCATCCTTCTGTCCCACTTTGTCACCCTGCCCAGCCTTAAACTGCCCCAGCTCGACTTCCTATGCCCCTTTGGACAATGCACCTGTGAGACTAATAGACTGGACGCTGCCATGGACATTCCTCCACCATCACCCCTGACCATTTTACAACCCCCTCCACTAATTTGCACTAAAATAAACACCCTTAAATCACAAAACAATCTGGAGTCAGTCTGTGCTTTCACAAATGTGTATTTGCAATAACTGAGGGAAATAGCAATGTCTATTCTATTATCAACATACCTATGTCACACAGCTCTAGTCCATGAGGTTACATAGCAGAGGTCACACAGTGGGACCCACATCTGTGAAATCGAAAGGGAAGGTGACAAATCAGGGTCCATACACTGGGTGAAAGTGACAGACAGATGAGAGGTAGAACAATTTTATCAGATGTAGGAGGCAGTGATGTCTTCTTACCTGTATCTCACTGGAAGTATTGATGGATCACAGTGTTTCTGTTGTCTATGTCCTCTTCTTCTGCCTCCTCTTCTTCACTGTCCACAGGCTCCACAGATGCCACAACACCTCCATCTGGACCATCCTCCTGCAGAAAAGGCACCTGTTGTCGCAAAGCCAAGTTGTGCAGCATGCAGCAGGCCACGATGATCTGGTCCACCTTCTTTGATGAGTAGTAGATGGAAATACCTGTCATACGGAGGCACCGAAACCTGGCCTTCAGAAGGCCGAAAGTCCTCTCTTTAACTCTCCTAGTTCGCCCACGTGCCTCATTGTAGCGTTCCTCTGCCCTTGTCCTGGGATTCCTCACTGGGGTCAGTAGCCATGACAGGTTGGGGTAGCCAGAGTCACCTGCAAATGTCGAGGGACAACTGTTAGACACACACTAACCCTTAGGGACAACCCCAGACCAAGACAACTATTCACATGGTATAGGGTCCTTGTCCTCACCTAATAGCCACACACGGTGCCTCTGGAGTTGGCCCATCACATAAGGGATGCTGCTATTCCTTAGACTGTAATCATCATGCACTGAGCCAGGAAACTTGGCGTTCACATGGGCGATGTACTGGTCGGTCAAACACACCATCTGCACATTCATGGAATGGTAACTCTTCCAGTTTCTTACATCTGTTCACTCCTGCGAGGGGGGACCAAGGCCACATGTGTCCCATCAGTGGCACCTATGATGTTGGGGATATGTCCCAGAGCATAGAAGGAACCTTTCACTGTAGGCAAATCCTCCACCTGAGGGAAAACGATGTAGCTGTGCATGTGTTTCAGCAGGGCAGGCAACACTCTGGACAACACGTTGGAGAACATAGGCTGGGACATCCCTGATGCTATGGCCACTGTAGTTTGAAAAGACCCACTTGCCAGGAAATGGAGTACTGACAGGACCTGCACTAGAGGGGGGATCCCTGTGGGATGGCGGATTGCTGACATCAGGTCTGGCTCCAACTGGGCACACAGTTCCTGGATTGTGGCATGATCAAGTCTGTAGATGACAATTACATGTCGCTCTTCCATTGTCGACAGGTCCACCAGTGGTCTGTACACCGGAAGATGCCGCCATCTCCTCACCTACCCCAGCGGACGTGCCCTAAGGACGAGAACAGCGAGCACCGAGTCAGCCAACACTGAGGTTTTAAATAAAATATTTATTGCACACATTTGTCAATCCGCTATGTGCTTATCTTAGTGTGTATGCAAGGCCTAGATATGTGTGACACATTTAAAATTAATGCCATGTGGCCCTCTGAAATGGCGGCTGCCTGAACTGTAAGGTGGGACAAGGGGATATGAGGTAACAGCGCTGGCGTTGTACACCATCGCGGTAGGCGGTCGAAGATGTTCGGCGCAATCCTGCATTGGTTAACATTGGACCCTATGGGTCCCAGAAGCCAATGACGATGTACCCCGGCGATGACGGTACGCACCGCCGCGGACGTGACCGCCATTTTCTGTCTATTCCCTCACTTGATACCTGACCTTCAACAGGAGAGGAGCTACACTGCAAGTGCTGCTGTGACCTGTGTCTGGAAGTGACGATGGCTACAGTGTCTGGTGAAAGGGCCCCTGCCTTCACTTCGGAGGAGTTGGAGAAACTAGTGGATGGGGTCCTCCCCAGTACACGCAACTCTACGGTCCTCCAGACAAACAGGTGAGTACACTGTGAGACTGCAGGGCAATGCCTGTTTTGAGTGGTGTGGGTGGAATATACATGGGGAGCTGAGGCCTGCATGTGCGTATGATGAGTGTATGTGCGTCAGGGCATTGGTGGAAACTGGTGGGCAATGAGGATGACGGTCCAGACGGGTGAGTAATTTCCTTTCCCCCTTACCATTCCTCTAGGTCAGCACCCACCAGAAGAAGGGTATTTGGCGTGCCATCGCCAAGGATGTCCGGACCGTGGGGGTCTACCACCGACAGAGCACCCACTGCCGTAAAAAATGGGAGGACCTGCACCGCTGGAGCAAGAAGATGGCGGAGGCCCAGCTGGGGATGGCCTCCCAACGTGGGAGGGGTACCCGTCGCACCATGAACCCCCTGATGTTCCGGATCCTGGCGGTGGCCTATCATGAGTTGGATGGGCGCTTGAGGGCATCACAGCAGACACAAGGGGGTGAGTAGACTCTCATTCAGCTGACTCTGCGCGCATTACGAGGTGTCTGGGTGGGGGAGGTGGGCAGTGGGTTCCCCTAGGCCAGGGCGAACTTGGTAGGCAAGGTCTCTTGTGAGGCAGGCTATGTGGCACCCCAACCCCACCAGTGGTAAGAGCCATCTACACCTAGTCAGGCTCCTGTGACTTCCAGGTGCTCAGCAATTGGTCTTAGACCTCGTACCCCATGGTTAGTTGAAATTTCTAGGAACTGTCAGTGCATGGCGTAGTGCAGAGGGCTGCTCCATGTGTGTTGTGTCTGCCAACTGTAGTGGTGTTGCATGCACTGAACATGTCTTTCATCTGTCTTCCCCCCTCACTTTTTGTGGTCTCCCTGTTCTTGTGTGCAATAGCATCATCAGGCGAGGAGCATTGGCACTGGAGCAGGAGGGAGCTGCAACCCACTTGGCCCTGAAGAGTGAAGCAACGGAGTCTGAAGCCACCAGTGGGATGGAGGGTGAGAGGAGCTCCACGGCGTGGACAGGAGCAGCCAGCAGTGACAGCGACTCCTCCTCTGATGGGAGCTCCATTACGGTGGTGGGCACCTCTGTGCCCACCGCATCAACAGGTACAGCCGCCACCCCCCGTACCAGCACTGCCCTCCCAGCAGCCCCTCACCATTGTGTCCCGTGCCCGCTCACCCAGGAGGGTAGGCATCTCCTTCACCCCAGGCACCTCAGGCCCTGCCCCAGTCAGCCCTGCTGCCCTCAGTGTGGACGCTATTGACCTCCTGAGATCCCTCACTGTTGGGCAATCTACCATTGTGAATGCCATCCAGGGTGTAGAGAGGCATTTGCAACAAACAAATGCATATCTGGAGAGCATTCATTCTGGGCAGGCAGCCCAACAGAGAGCATTTCAGGCTCTGGCCTCAGCACTGATGGTAGTCATTGTCCCTGTGTCCAGCCTCCCCGTTCCAACTTCCTCCACCCAGACCCAATCCCCTGTACCTCAGCCTATCCCAAGCACACCAACAGACCAGCATGCACACACATCAACACACAAGAGTGGACATGGCAAACATAAGCACCACACATTCCACAGGAACTCACACAAGCACCATCCCCATGCAGACACGCCAACATCCACTGCCTCCACTGTGTCCCCCTCCTCCATGTCCTCCTCCTCCCTCCCTGTCTCATCTCCACTCACACCTGCATGCACTACATCCTCAGCCACATCCCGGAGGGAGAAGCAGAAACTACCAGCCACCAAGGGCTCAGCAAAAACAAAAGGGGATAGTGGCAAAACAACTGCGGCACCATCAAAGGTGGGGAAGGACCAAAAGCAGAAGAGCAGGTCAGGAGAGGGCATGGTGGCACCGACCATGGGATGAATGTTAACTGGGTCACACCTATCTGGGCCAAGAATATATACAGATACCGGCACATTGCCGATTAATAACGTTTCTGCAAATAACAAATTGTGATACCTCAGTGTTGGATGACTCTCTGCTCGCTGTTCTCCTCCATAGGGCACGTCTGTTGGGGCAGGTGATGAGATGGAGGCATCCTCCGGTGTACAGACCCCTGGTGGACCTGTCGACAATGGAAGAGAGACACATCCTAGTCACATACAGACTTGATCGTGCAACAATCCAGGAACTGAGCGCCCAGTTGGAGCCAGACCTGATTTCATCTATGGGCCATCCCACAGGAATCCCCCTTCTAGTGCAGGTCCTGTCTGTACTCCATTTCCTGGCCAGTGGGACTTTTCAAACAACAGTGACCATGGCATCATGGATGTCCCAGCCAATGTTCTCTAACGTGTTGTCCAGAGTGTTGCCTGCCCTGCTGAAACACATGCGCAGCTACATCGTTTTCCTTCAGGTGAAGGATTTGCCCACAGTGAAAGGTGACTTCTATGCCTTGGGACATATCCCCAACATCATTGGTGCCATTGATGGGACACATGTGCCATTTGTATACCCCCCGCAGGAATGAACAGGTGTATAGAAACCGGAAGAGCTACCATTCGATGAATGTGCAGATGGTGTGTTTGGCAGACCAGTACATCTCCCATGTCAATGCCAAGTATCCTGGCTCTGTGCATGACGCTTACATTTTGAGAAATAGCAGCATCCCTTATGTGATGGGGCAGCTCCAGAGGCACCGTGTGTGGCTAATAGGTGAGCCCAAGGTCCCAATACAGTTGACATAGGTGTCTAGGTATGGGGCTGTCCCTAAGGGTTAGTGTGTGGCTAACAGATATCCATCGACATTTGCAGGTGACTCTGATTACCCCAACCTGTCAAGGCTACTGCCCCCAGTGAGGAATTCCAGGACAAGGGCAGAGGAACGCTACAATGAGGCACATGGGCGAACTAGGAGGGTGATTGAACGCACCTTCGGCCTCCTGAAGGCCAGATTCCGGTGCCTCCATCTGACAGGTGGCTCCCTATACTACTCACCGAAGAAGGTGTGCCAGATAACCATGGCCTGCTGTATGCTTCACAATATGGCTTTGTGACCGCAGGTGACTTTTCTGCAGGAGGATGGGCCAGATGGTGGTCTTTTGGCAGCTGTGGAGCCTGTTGACAGTGAAGAAGAGGAGGCAGAAGAAGAGGATATCAACAACCGAAACAACATCATCATGCAATACTTCCAGTGAAACACAGGTAAGAAGATGTAACTGCTTCCCACATCTCATACTGTTGTTTGAGCTAGCATAAGTCTGTCATTTTCAATCAGTGTATGGACCCTGACTTGTCACTTTGACTTTCCATTTCACAGATCTGGGTCCCACTTTGTGCCCTCTGCTCTGTTTACTCCTGGCCTACAGCTGTGTTATATTGGTATGTGAACAAGTAATTTGACATTGCTATATTCCATAGTTATTGCAATTACACATTTGTGAAAGCACAGACTGACTCCAGATTGTTTTGTGATTGAAGTGTATTTATTCCTGTGCAAATAAGTGGAGGGGGTTGTAAAATGGGCTGGGGTGATGGTGGAGGAATGTCCATGACAGAGTCCAGTCTATTTGTTTCACAGGTGCATTGTCCAAAGGGGCATAGGAAGTGGAGCAATGGCAGTTTAAGGATGGACAGGGTGACATAGTGGGACAGAAGGGTGACATTCAGGGGGGGTCTCATTTCCTGGCGGTGGTCTTGGCAATGTTCTCTGTCTTGTTCCTGGATCTCAGGGACCATTTGCGGGGTGGTTCTCTATCTGCAGGGGGTGGGGTGCTGGTTTCCTGTTGTTCCTGTGGCGGTGCCTCCTGTTCACTAGCGCCGGCGGAGGAGGACAGCTGTTCATCGTCCAGGCTATTGTCAGGGGCGCCTTGTTGTGCCACAGTGTCCCTCCTGGTGTTGAGAAGGTCTGCCAGCACCCCTGCAATGGTGACCAGGGTGGTGTTAATGGACTTCAAGTCCTCCCTGGTCCCAAGGTAATGTTCCTTCTGCAGCCGCTGGGTCTCCTGAAACTTGGCCACTACCGTTGCCATGGTCTCCTGGGAATGATGGTAAGCTCCAATGATGTTGGAGAGTGCCTCATAGAGTGTCGGTTCCCTGGGCCTGTCCCCCCCATCGCACAGCCATCCTCCCAGCTTCCCTGTTATCCTGTGCATCTGTCCCCTGAACCGTGTGCTCACTGCCCCTGCCCCCAGGTCCCTGATCGTCCTGTGTTAGTGGGTTTGCCTGGGTTCCCAGTAGTGGTGGACACACTGGCGATTGACATATCCTGGGGACAGAGGGATGGGCCCGCTGGGTGGGTGCTGTGCTGGTGTTTCCTGAGGGGGGAGGCTCTGTGGTGGCTTGTGACAGTGGCAGGGGAACCGACTGTCCCGAGGTCCCAGATCGGCCGGGCTGGTCATCTTGATCCAGGTGCGCAGAGCTGCTGTCATCACTGTGGGCCTTTTCTGGGGGGGACTGGATATGTCTGGCACCACCTGTCCGGTGACGTTAGGTAGGGGTTCTGTTGGGGTGTAAATGCATAGTTATTGTATCTGTGTGTGCCATTGTGTGCAATGGGTGAGTGACCCTCTACTTCGGTGCTTGCATTATTGACTTGGTCCTTGTGTGATTGGTGATTCTGGGGCATGAGTGAGTCTCTGTACTGGACATGCTTGGGTGATGGGTGTCCATGCATTGGTGTTACATGCAGGACTTGGTTTTGGGATGTGTGGGTTGTGTTGGTGGGGTATCTGTGGGTTGTTGGGGTGATGGGTGTGAGGGTAAGGGTGGGAGTATGTGATGGCATGCAGGTGGGGTAGGGGGCATAAGGTAGTAAAGATTTGCCTTACTAGAGTCTAGTCCTCCTGCTACTCCTGCGAGGCCCTCAGGATGCAGTATTGCCAAGACCTGCTTCTCCCGTGTTGTTAGTTGTGGGGGAGGAGGTGGGGGTCCACCGCCAGTCCTCTGTACAGCAATCTGGTGTCTGGATACCACGGAATACACCTTCCCCCATAGGTCATTCCACCTCTTCCTGATGTCATCCCGTGTTCTTGGATGCTGTCCCACTGCGTTTACCCTGTCGACAATTCTTCTCCATAGCTCCATCTTCCTTGCAATGGACGTCTGCTGCACCTGTGATCCGGATAGCTGTGTCTCTACCCGGACGATTTCCTCCACCATGACCCTGAGCTCCTCCTCAGAGAACTTCGGGTGTCTTTGAGGTGCCATGATGTGGTGTGAGTGATGTGTGAGGTGGTGTCTGTTGTGATATGTGAGGGGATGTGTTGGTGAGTGTTGTTTGAGGTGCGTGGATGTTGTGTAAGTGATGGTGTTGTGTGTCTGTGGATGCTGGTGTTGTTTTTGGTAGTGTCTCTCTCTGGCCTGCTTTCAAATTTCTGGTAGTAAGGGTTTGTGGGTAATGTGGGTGTGTGTTTTATAGTGGTGTGAGTGTGTGGGTGTGGTGTGTGTATGTGTATCAGGTGTGTGTATTTTGAATTGTCCAATGTGGTTGTGTTTTGTAAATGTGTGTGTATTTTGAACACGGCGGTGTGTACCGCCAATGGATTACCGCAGTTGAAAGACTGCTTTGTTGATTCGTGGGTCGTGATTATGTGGGCGTATTCTTGTTGGTGTGACGGTGTTGGTTTTCTTATCGCCAGTTTATCACTGATCTTTGGTGTGGTGGACTTGTGTGGGTGTCTGTATTGTGGCAGATTCCGAGCTGTGGGTCATAATACCTGTAGCGAAATTCCGTGGCCGCAGCGGTATGTTGGCGGTCTTCTGCATGGTGGTAAGCGGGATTTACCGCCAGGTTTGTAATGAGGTCCATAATGTTCTTAGTGACATTCCTAAACCTCAGAATTCAAATGGGCTAATCTGAAATGATTCATTATTGCTGCAGTCTCCTGACGCCTTTATTTCCTTCATTGAAAAGAATGAAAGTGCTTAGAAACAGTGCTTTTAAAGACCTTTGACCAGACTGCCAGTTGACAATTCCCTTGGGTTTGCAGATAGCACCACTCATCAACTAGATGTAGTCCAGTGTTTAAGTTTCAGCCAAAGAACTAGCAGGTTTCTTGTCTAATCACAGCTTTTCCATTTTCAATAAAAGTACTGCAAAGTATTGGGTTGTTCATTTTTTGTTTTGCAGTTTTATATAGCACAAACTTGACATTAAGGTATTGGAGTGATTTTCATGAGCACCAACTACATTATACAAAGACACTTTCATTTTTTGTTGACAGGGGAAGATTAAGTTATATGCCCAGAATTACAGGATGTTGAGCTGATGCTGATACACAAACCTAGTTCCTCAGGATCAAAGTAAGCAGCTCTGGCTGTTATGCCACATCCTCTCCCTGTGTGCCTCTGACTGCCTACCTCAAGTAATAATCACAGTCCTTGTCAGGATGAACCTTAAAAGTCACTAATTAGTTGAGCTCAAACCCCTGGTAACTATTTCACATAGCAACCAGGCTTGACTTAGTTCAATGTGTAAAGCATCTATGCAGTACCAAAAATAAAAAAAAATCCCAAACTGAATTAAAAACAATAAAGTAGAAACTATTAACCAAAATAACACAAAAATCATATACTGTGAACCAGAGATGTGTATTTGTTTTTGTTTTAGGTAGAAATAGCTCCTGAAAGCTCAAAGCACCAATGAGAGCCAATGCTTTTGACTGACGTGAACCTGAGTAAAATCTGAAGCTGACTATGATGGAGCACAAGTCAGATACACCAACCACATTTGTCCTGTTCAAAGATTGTACCATCTGACTTTAGCTCTTTGTGTCTCATTCTATGACAGGAGTACACTTAAAAAGTTCTCCTCACCCCCAACCCTCCGGGGAGGCATTTAAGAGACTCATAGGGTTTAAGGCAGAGGCTAACAGTAGCTTCCATTCTAGGTACAGCTGCCATGGTCAGCTGGGCTGTTGCTGGAAAAGCTTCTCGTAGCTTCTTATGTCCATGTCTCTGGAACAGTAGGTCAGCCATATGATCCTTTGGTCCACTTGTTTGTTCTTTGTACACAAGGAAGCATGTCCAGTCCTTTAGGGCTCCTCTCAGGTCACAGGTAGCAGGTACAGTCCTCTACTGATCTTCCTCAGGTCTGGGTGTGTTCTGAAGCGGCTCAATGGATGTGCCACATTTATGCCTGTTACAAGCTAACGGATGGAAAAGACTCCTGGGCACACCCTAACCAATAGAATATAAGTTGCTGGGGCCAACCCTACGTACTGTCTGTTTTTTTAAGATGGCAAAAGACTTTGGGCACACACTAACTGTGGGCTCTAAGAGCTGAGTGTGTATGTTTGGAGTGCACCATAGTAATCCTAACATTCTCTCACATCTAAAACTAAACTCCAGTTTCCGATAACCACTACATCCCCAATAAATGAGAGACAGAAGTCTGGTAGTAAAACAGGAGGGTTTTCTAAAAACCAGACCATGAAGCACAAAAATTGCCTTGGCATCCTGTTTCGCCGTTTGCAATGAGCTCCAAGTATTATATGTAGAACCCAGAGACAGATGTCTTATACCACAATCTGCTGTCCTCATATTATTGGCTTTTTAGGAATATTTAAAAATAGTTGTTTAATTATTTTTTAGGCTAGCTATATTTCTGGAAAACAGTATTAGGATTTTAATCTGTACTCTGGTTTTCTGTATGGGACAGCTAGGCCTGCCACAATGAAAAATTGATTTTGGGTGTTAGTCACTGTACGGTAGGACATGTTAGCATAAAATTGCTAAATATCCTACTTTCAAATACCATCCACCCTGCTTTGGGAGCAGCAAGGCCTGCTTAGTGGTGACTTTTTACTAGTTAAAAGGGTGATTTTTACCTGTCAAAAAGATTTATTAGCTCTTGATGCCAGGTTTTGAGAATCCAGTCATGAGTCTATCAAGTGGTAGTGCTGTGTGGAGGAGTGTAAACTTACATGCTCTTGCAAAGAGGCAACTAGGCTACCTGATGGCATTTTACTTGAAGCAGGGTGAGAGGATATATTCCCACTTAAAAACAAAATATTGTGTCGCTGAAGAATAAGATCTCCCTTATTACATGGAATGTAACAGGGCTAGTCTCAGTAACTAAAAGGCATAAGATCATTGCATACTTGAAGAGAAGTAGTATGCATATCATATTCCTCCAAGGACCCATTTTGCTGAGGTCTGTAGACTAGAACGGAGATAGAGGGGTCAGATATTCATGACAGGGTACTTATCTTTTGCAGCCTCATTGTGATCAGGGCCAGGGTCCAGTTCTCTGCCTCTCATACTGTGGTAAAGAGGAAAGATATATGCTGGTGGCAGGTAAGTTAGATGGGCAGGAGTTATTGTTGGTCAGTATTTATATGCCTTATCAGAAGCAGGTACCATTCCTTGCATTGCTGACTTGGTCTTCTATGCTCATCAGAGGGGATTTTAATTGTGTCTGTGATGTACGCATAGATTGCTGCATGCCACCTCTGGCAGGTGCTCAGTACGTTAAAGCAACCAAGGGCTTTACTAGTTGGATAGCGGATTGCAAATTGGTGGATGTTTGGAGGCTCCAACACAGGCACCATGGTAATACTGGCTTTACTCCAGTACATATGGGCCCGTATTTATTCTTTTTTTGCGCCGCATTTGCGTCGTTTTTTGACGCAAAAACGGCGCAAACTTGCAAAATACCATTGTATTTTGTAGGTTTGCGCCGTTTTGCGTCACAAAGCGGCGCTAATGCGGCGTTAAAAAAAAGTATAAATACGGGCCATGATGTTCTCATGTGATTGGGTGCAGTGTTCTGCTCTAGCTCATTAAGTCAATGTGTGGTGAATTCAGAGTACTTGGGCAGAACTTTGTAAGGCCATAATCCACTTTTGGTGTAAGTGCAATTGAGAAGACCCCACAGCCGATGTCTTACTGGTGGAGGTGATTATGAAATGCTTCTGAAGTAACAAAGCTACCGCATCCAACTTGATTGTTGAATGGGAGGTTTTTAAGGTGGTGGTGTGAGGTAGCTATTTCCAGATGGTATGGGAGTCTGGAAGGCACTAAAAGATGAATCACAACAAAACCATCCATGTGTTGGAATTAGTCGCAGAAGAGGCCCAGGCTACTAAGAATAAATTAGCTGACAGTAGGAAGAGTTATCTTCAGATCATCAAGAAGTTGCATTGTTATAATTACAAAGAGTACAATAATAGGTATATGAAGGGGAAGGTAGGCCTTGGAGGACAGTGGCTTGGATGGGGCTCCAGAGAGTAGAGAGTCTCTAATCACACAAATACAGGATCCTGTTGGACACATGCTATGGTCCCAGATGCAGGGCACCTCTGAGTCCAATCAGAGAGACTTGAGGGGGGCCAAATCACAGAAAAGGAAATCAGACAAGCCATTACACACATGGCTAGGGGTAAAACTACTGGGAATGACTGGCTGCCAACAGAGTCGACTCATTCCACTAACTTGGTACCACATTTGGTCAGTGTATATGGAGCAGCTTGGGAGAAGTGTGAGTTCCCGGCTTCAACTAGTGGGCCTTAGTGGTACCACTTTTTGATCCAGGCAAGAACTGGGACACTGCTTCATCATATAGACTCTTTCAATGCTGAACCTGGATTTTAAAATCATTAGTAAAGTTTTGGCAACTTGACTTCACCAACATCCACTGGGTTTGGTCTATCAGGGTCAGAATGGTTTCTTTTCTGCCTGTAACACATCTAGTAATCTCAGGAGACTATAAAAGATTCTAGATGAGACAAATGTAGCCTTATTCCCTGAATCAACAATTGTCTCTGTCAACCTTGAAAATGTCTTCAACACTATAAAATGGAATTATCTTGAGGAGGTTATGGACAGAATGAATTTGGGGGAGCATTGGATTAAGTGGATTATGGTACAGTACTCTAATCTAGTGGCCCTGGTAAAATCCAGACGGTATGTATCTTAACAATATTTTATATATCTTGAAATGTGACAGGGTTGCCCCCTTTTCCCTCTGCTTTTTGCTATTGCTATTAAACATCTGGCGGCAGTGAGGGGACCAGAGCCATCCCACCATAGGAGTGGGTGCATATTATATCAAATTATGGGGATGATTTATTATCATATGTCCACCACAGGACATCAAATTTAGGGCCAACCATGCACCTTCTAGATGAGTTTGGAAGAGTCGCTGGGCTCAAGACAAATACTACTAAGTCATATTTCTTCTCGGTTACCTGGGATGGGCATGAACTGGACATAGCTGCAACAGGAATGCAATGGCCCCCTCATACCTTTAAATATTTAAATATATATCACAGACTGATGGAACTGAGAAACAGTAACTTGGTAGTCGCATTAAGGGCATTGAAATGATCAGTGGCATTTTGGCACTCCTTCATCCTGATGATTATGGCAAGGATTTCTCTTGCCAAGATGGGGGCACTGCCCAGGCTGCTATACTTTTACTAACTTCCTGGTTTGTGGCCCTATCAAGTGGTTTTCATAGACACTCCTTCAACCACTGGTATGGAACAGAGGAAGACAGATGGTTGAGTTGGAGTCGATTAAACACACAATTTTGGACAGGGGCCTTAGTGTTCCTGAGTTAGAGTTATATTGCCTGGCAGCCCATGTACAATGCAAAGCAAGGTGGATTGATGGTGTGAATGTTGAGGAACTGGGGGAATTTGGTAAGAACAAAACCAGGGTGCTCTGATTGTGGTTCTAATGCGGAAGTCCATCAAAAACCCTTAGGCCCAGTTCATTACTTTCTGGACCATTGACATTTTGAAAAGCAGGCATTGCAGGGACCTCTGGACAACCATTGTGTGCTACAACTTTGTCCTTGATTGGCCTCCCACGTGCAGAACCTCCCTTTTTGGGCTTGGACCCTGGTCAATATTTGAATTATGGTGCACTGAAACTAACATTTGAGGGACTATGGGGCACAGGACTAGACATGCATTACTTCAGAGTTCACACAGGACCAGACATGCATTATGTAAGCGTTCATGATGGAATGTTTAGACTAATCCAGAGAAAGATGTGAGACTAGTAAATGCCACAAGATAAAGGACAAAGAATGGGAGACAATACTAGCATATACTCAAAAGTGCTGAGAAACACTAGGCTGAATGATATACAACTGAACTTTCTACACCAGTCATACCTCTTCTCCATGAAAATCTGTGAGATATATTAAGGAGACCCTAGGCCTTGTGCCCTGTGCCAGTCTCTATATGCACATGACTTCAACACAGTGTGGGACTGTATCTGAATCAGGGAATATAGCACTCAAATAATACAGCATTTAAGTGGGTCTCAAGATAGAGTGATATAATGTAGGCCAGACTTTTGTTTACTAGTTGAACTAACTAGTCTCACACCTAGGAAAGTGCTTTATAGACTATTAGACTTAGCACTCGCATTCGTAAAACAACTAGTGGCAGTGATGTGGAAATCTAATCATGGACTAACATTTGCAAGATGGAAAAGGGATGTTGAAGCTTGGGCTAGGGCAGAGGAAGAGACATTAAGGAGACAGAAGGCATGTGGGATGTGTAGGTGCCCATTGTCAGATTTGTGGTATGAAGTGTTGTTGAGTTTTGTTAAATATAGGCCTAATCAAGGACCATTACAGGAGGACACAGAAGTAGATTGGTTGCATAACACAGACTGGCGTGCTCTACTATACTATAATATTTGCTTGCATTGACAAAGTGGTGCCCCAAGTGGCAGAAACAGACTTAACGAGATGATGGTTTGCTAGCAACCACACAGCAAAGTTACTTCATAAACATTGGATCCAGTGAAAAAATGTTAATTGACTGACTTGTTTTGTTAAATGATTATTTGTGTATATATGTTATACCATAGCTTTTTAAAGACATACCTCATACCTACAAAAACACATGTATACATATATGTATGGAACCACATTGTTCACAATTGGTATATAAACAGAGATGTAAACTGAAAACAATAAAAAAGAGACTTAAAAAAACAAAAACATATTGGTTCCTTGAATTGAGATATGCTGCTTTATTACAAATTCATGTGCCAGATCTTTGAAAATGTGTGCTTCCCTGGAAGACAAATGTAAACATAGAAGTATTGGAGATGTGAATGTAATTTGTGACAGGCAGCTGTTCAGTGCTTAATAGCATTCAAACTTTTCTTGGTCTTTCAAATGCAAAAAGAAACAGCATCCTCATTGTCCTACCCATTATCCTGCTAAAGCTTTGCAAGCTACCTGGTGGTGCAGCACCACTTGCCCCACACCTAGTTACAGCGCCACTGAAAAGCTTAAGGTGTCTAGGAGAGCGGCACGTTCATCCTCTTTGGCAACGTGAAACTCGGGGTATGGCCGATGAGGCCCTGGAGAATGACTTTCTTTTGTCCCCCTCATCCCCACAACCTTGTCCCCTGTGTCCCCCACTCCAAAATTTGGGGGGGATAAATCTGCGTCCCCCACACTTCCTACGCCAATGCTTGGGATTTACTTTTTAACACAGACCCTGGTTTGCCTTGAGAAAGAGCCATAAAGTAATGCAAAGTGATGCTCTGTGCTACCCTGAACTATTTAGTTTCATGGGGGCGTTCCACGGGTGCTACATGGGTATTCACATGCAATAACCCATGGATTTTGACACAAAACACTGCCTACTAATGAATGTAGTCAGGACGTTGTGCCAAAAATTAAGACTTCCTCGAGGCAAACACATTTTTAGAAACTTTATCTTTTCTCAAAACTTTTCCATCATTGCATATCTGCTACACTGTACATCACGCTTACAAAGTTGGACATTTTTTAACCTATATCTGAGCATAGCATTTTGCACTAAAATGGTATACTTCCAGTACAAAACGTAGGCTTGATCACACATGCACACTTTGCACTATGGTGGCACATGGCAGCCTAAAATGTGCTACTGCAGCGGGAGAGAAAAATAGCACCATATCTTAGCAGATATGGCCCTATTTTTCTCTTTCATTTTCACACAACAAATGCACAAACCTTTGTTGCTGCTCTGTGTGAAAACTTTGTAAATCTTCCTACAGATTTATTCAGTGACTGATCAATTTATAGACCGGACTATTAGAAATATACGATTCACGGTTGCTGCCTCGTCTGCACATGTTTTCATTAGCTGCATTTGCCTCTCAACCTACCACTATCACATAATAAAATGCTGGTGTTCCCCTCTAACCAGGCACTGGTTTCTCTGTCTATGATGGAAAGTTAGCCTCCTAACCTTCCTGGACTTTTCTGATAAACATGAATGAGCAGTCAAGGTCGATCTCAAAGGAAGTGGTGTAGTGCAGTACAACACAAAGGTGTTATGTTATGTTATAAAATGTATAAAGCCTATGGCTACCCTAGGGCCTCCCAGCGCTGACGGACCACAGCCTGAACTAGGCAGAGGGGACAGCCAATTCTAAAATAGCCAGGTTTTAAGTGCCTTACGAAAGTTATATTCATGGCTTATAAACTGAAGTCTGGGAGGAAGGGAGTTCCACAGCTTGGCTCCGAAATGTGCCATTGTGGCACCACCTCATCTGGCTTTTTTAACTCTAGGTAGGGTGGCCAAAGCTGCTGAGGCCGACCTGAGGTATCTGTTAGGCTTATAGAATGAAGAAATAAAGATACCTGTGTCTAGACAGAGTTATGGGTTTTTGTAAATAAACATGTTTTTGTCAAATACTATGGTTTGTGATTTTCAAGAAAACAGTACTGTAGTAACCAAATGTGCTATACTTACATAACTGTGTTAAACTGTGTTAAATAGCAATATTCATAACAGTGATTATACCACTGCTTAGTTAATGGAATCTATTTTGTGATGCAAACTGAAGTTGGACTGTAAGAGTTTCAGTTACCTCCTACTCTTGAAGTGGCTGGGAAGTTTCTTCTGCGTGGCTGTCATTCTTTTATTACATTTGCAGATGATTTGAACCCGGATCCTGCCTCAACTTTAACAGTACAGCCAGAGTGTCTTCAATTAACATTAGAAAATCGAGGTATCTTTGATGGCCCATGAGCATTAGACAAGTATGATACTTACATTTGTTTGAAACGTTCCACAACCACAAACAAGGTTCTGTGTTTATATTTTTTAAGCAGAATTTACTAACATTGACTAGTCTGTTGAAATTTATTTTAAAAACTAAGCCTACCAGCATGTGCCCTTTGTACCGTTAAGTGCATTTCTGCAGCTCTCATGTGATTTCCTCACGCACATCAAGTTATTTTGAGGTTCCACGAGCCTGATTTTCGTGAGTTGCATCGAGTCACAGAGTATGTCATAATCTAGTGGGACGCAGGACAAGAAAGACGAGCTTACTAGAGAATGAAACATTTTCTAGCTATCGCGTTTAGAATTTTCAGTTCTATTAAGGACACAGAGGCAAGGATTATGCTTCTCTTTCTATGCTTTAATATTTTCAGCAGCATATTAGAAATAACTTTTTAAATAAACTACATATTCCATGAACCCACAAAACCACATGAACAACCATAGAGACCAGCCCTATAAAACCTTCATGAAGAAACTTTTTTCCTCTTTCTTTGCACATAGACACAGTTAATGCACTGATGCCAAAAAGTCTCCCAAGAAAATAAACCTTAAGTCCAGATAAACAACCAAACTTCTGACCAGGACGAAGAATCATCTCATCAACGATGTGGAAGAGGCAGGAATCCCAAGAGGAGATCCAGTCGCTGAAAAAGGGTCAATCATTTGTCCTCTTGACCTAAATCAAGAATGGAGAAAGAATAGCCATAAACACTGTCTTATAGACAAAACAAACAGACTTAAAGATTTTATTTTTTTATTTTTTCTATCGTGCAACATTAATATCAGGGTGGGAAAAAATTACAATAACAACATCAATCAATATGCAAATATATACAATGTACCATGAAAGATATAAGGATGATATTCAGAAAATGGGTGGGATACTCCTCACCTCCGTGTCCTTAATAGAAATGAAAATTCTAAACGCAATAGCTAGAAGTTTTTCCATTGTATTTCAGGACCGGAGGCTCCGATTATGCTAGTTTAAAGTCTTGCCATTACCACTGATGAAACATCCAAAATAGGTTTGTAATAGAACCTTTTAAACGTGGAATCAGAAGACCAATCTGCTGCGCTTAATATATCCTCCAAACGAGACCCAAGAGCAAAAGATTTTGATGCCATAGCACCTCTCACAGAATGCGGGCCAAATTTGGACACATGAATGCCAGCTTCTGACAAGATCCATTTCACCCATCTAGCTAGGGTTGCCGAGGAGACTGGTCGAAATGGCTTCTGAAGAGAAATAAAGAGCTGGCCCAACATATCGGAACGAAATTCGTCAGTACTTACTTCGTAATCCTTCAAACATTGTACAATACAGAGCTTGCTATTATCTGGAAATGCCAGATAAGAAACCAACCTGGTATTACACCTAGTTTTTCGAGATATAATAAATGATACTCCTTCAGGGGAGAAGCATCTCCCTGCTAAATCCAAAGCTTTAACGTCAGATACACATTTACAAGATATGAAACAGAGTAGAATGGTAAGCTTAGCAGATAGCTGTTTCCTGGATAAATATTTATTGGAAGGCCAGGAATCCAAAAATCGCAGAACAATGTTAACATCCCAAAGTTCTGAATATTTAGGTAAAGGGGGATTCAACATTCTAATGCCACAAATCAATTTGCAAACAACAGGTAATTGAGCAACGGGTCTCCCTTCAATGAGGACATGGCCGGCAGAAATTGCCTAGCGAAAATTGTTAATTGAATTATAAGCCATCCCTGAGGCAGCTAAAGAAGCCAGAAAATTCAATATCAAGGTGCAATCGACATTAAAGGGATCTGAACTCCGTGAGTTACACCAACTACACCAGCGTCTCCAAGCTGAGGCATAACGTTTATACGTACTGGGAGACCAGAATTGATTGATGAATTCTTGAGCTTCGTTCGAAAGGCCTGGGAGACTCCAGTTTTGCCTGAAAGTCACTATGCTAGGAGAAACAGTTGCCCTGATAGGATCAAAGGATGAGGGGACCCCACCGGATCCAGAAGAAGGTTCTAACACCAGGGCAGGAGACTGGGAGGAGCACAGGCCAGCTCCATAATGATGGGGAACCAAAGTTGTTCTCTCCAATATGGGGAGATCAACACCATTTCTGCCGCCTGTATCTGAAGATGTGCTAGGATCCTGGGAATCATCACAAATGGAGGAAATGCATAGGAGAGGATTCATCGCTCTCACTCCTGGATCCAGACATCAACTGAAGTAAGTCGTGAAGCAAAAAGGTCAACATTGCACGGACCCCACTTCTGCATGATTACTCTGAAAACTCGTGGATGCAATCTCCAATTGCTGGCATCCTTCAAATGGTGGGAGTGCCAATCCGCTAACACATTCAGTTGACCTGGGAGGTACTCCGCTGTCACCGAAATGTGATTCTGGAGACCATAATGGCAAAAGTCTTTGGCAATCTCCTTCAGTAATTGTGAAAGTGTTCCTCCGAATTTGTTCACATACCGAGCCGCTGAAACATTGTCCATTTGGAGGCGAATGCAGCATTTTACTTTGCCCGCTGTAAAGCTGCGAATTGCAAAGAATCCCGCTAAGAGTTCCAGGCAATTGATATGAAGCGATAGCTCCTCCTGGGACCAACGACCCCTAGTGAATATTTGGCCGTAACGAGCACCCCAACCACACAGACTGGCATCCACCTCTATTACTAGGTCCGGGGAACAGTGGAAGATGGCTCTACCATATCATGCTTCCATGTGAGTTAGCCACCAAGAGATTTTGATTCTCGCCTCCTCTGACAGGGGAACTGATTGGAAATAAGACAAGCCTATGTTCAAGTGCATGATCTTCAGACGTTGAAGAGATCTGTAGTGCAGGGGATCCCGGAAAATTGCCTGCATAGAAGAGGCTAGAAGTCCCACCAGACGAGCCAGGGACCTCAAGGATACATTTGTCTTGGACAAGGCTAGTCTCAATTCTCTTTTGATGTTCCTCACTTTCACTTGAGGAAGAATCAATTGGGCCAAAGGCAAATCCACTAAAAAACCTAGGAATTCTGTATATTGTGTAGGTGTCAGAATGGATTTTTGAACCCTGATAACAAATCCTAACTTCTGAAGGAGAGAGATCGCCCATTCCAGATGAGTCATTACAGTTTGAGGAGACTGGGACAGAATTAATATGTCTTCCAGATAAATAATCAGACAAACACCCCTGTCTCTCAGAGATTCTACCACGGGTCTCATCAGCTTTGTGAAACACCACGAAGCCGACAACGGACCGAAGGGGAGAACCCTGAATTCGTAAATCTTCCCCTCCCACCTAAACTGGAGGAAGCGTCTGTGGGGAGGAAAATTAGGAATGGACAGGTAGGCATCCTTCAAATCTTAACGAACCATCCAATCTCCTATCCGAATGACGTCTCCTAATTAATGGATCCCCTCCAATTTGAAATGTCATTAGAGAATCCACTGGTTGAATTCCTTCAAATTGAGAACCAATCTTGAACCACCTCCCTTTTTATTGGCCAGAAAAATGGGGCCCACAAACCCTCGGGGATGTAGATTGGATTATTTTATCGCATTCTTCGATAGAAGAGCAAGAATTTCTTTGTGAATGAAAATCTGATCTAAGTGGGAAAAATACATCTTGTTGGGGAAGGATGATTGCTGGGGAGTCTATAAGAACTCTATCTTGAAACCCAGAACGGATTCCAATACCCAAGCATCGTTTGAGAGTTTTCGCCAATTGTGGTAAAAAAGCTGAGTGTGACCCCCTAAAGAAACCTCTTCCTTTGGAATAATTCTCACCTGCAGGAGAGGAGTCCTGGATGGTGGCAGCTGTACCCCTGAACCTTCCTCTACGGAAGCATCCTCTGAAGGAGCGTCTTGAAGGGTAGAAGGTGGAGGATTGGTCTTGATAGTCACCTCTACCTCTGTGGTTTTGGAAGCTGTCTCCGGATGAAGCCTGATAACCACTGCCAAACGATTGCCCCCTGAAGCGTCCCGCCTGGGTATACAGAGGGCGAAGGGCTCTCTTGATCGAACCCGGAGCTTTATCCAAGTTGGAGAAAGTGCCGATTAATTTTGACAACTCTTTAAGAAACGGAGCACCAAATAAAAGGCCTTGTGTCACAGGGCCCGCTTCTGAGGATGCAAGGTCTGCTAATTTAGGGTCCAGTTTCTTCAGGATAGAATGGCGACGTACATTTGAAATTGAACAGTTGGTATTGCCCAACAGGCAAATCGCACGTTGTGCCCAACCCGTAAGGGTTTACGTATTTACTGGAGAGTTAGACTATTTTGTTTGGTAAGCCATTTCCAGGATTTTTGTCAAAGGATCTGACAAGTCCAAGAGCTTATCTTGACAGGATTTCCAAGCTCTGTCTATTCCTTTTTTTGGGTCTTTGGTATATTTCTTTAGATAAGTCACCATCCCAAAGTTGTACTTCCGGATTCTCTGCTACCTTGTCAGGGAGTTCAGGTCTGGGGCACTCTGAGTGCAAACGTGCGCGCACTTCTTTATCAAAGTCTTCTCTAATGTGGTCCTTAGCATAGTCTGCTACTTCAGAGGGACGTATCAAAGCAGTAGACCTGGGGTGGATAATTTCTCCAGGTTTAAAGGCTGAAGTATGATGGGTTTTTGCCCTGCACCTGTGTGGTGGTTGAGAATCGTCTTTTGTTGAACTTTGAGAGGATGAAGCATCGGAGTCTTCCATTAACCCTTTTGCATGGGACTCTGAAGGCATACATTAGCCAAAGAGCCTACTCCCTATTCCCAATTAAAATAACTCCCGCTCCACTACAGACGCAGGGCGGCAAGCCGCACCCAAAGCACCTATAAAGAAAAGTAAGCAGATCAGCAATGGCATGTAAACACAGCAAAAACACCAGTAACAAGCATACAAATAACACTCTAAGGCAGAATGACTTAACTGGCTGCGGAGCATCAAAGAAAGAGGGAGAGACATTTCTTCATGAAGGTTTTATAGGGCTGGTCTCTATGGTTGTTCATGTGTTATGGTGGGTTCATGGGATATGTTGTTTATTAAAAAATGTTCTTTCTAATTGGCTTCTGAAAATATTAAAGCATAGAAACAGAAGCATAATTGGAGCCTCCGGTCCTGACATAGAAACTCAAGTCGCACATTCACTGTCCGGCGGCCATGATGAAGGAGTGGGCTTATTCATACCTGCTGACAAAACATTAGTGCGTTTACAGTGATTGACACACATTGCCTTTTAGTAAACCCCAGAATACGAAGTCGTTAGTTCCACGGTGGTAGGCACACCTGCTCATTCGTGCCTGGTTATTAGAGGTTACTATTAACCACCTCTACTAGGGTGACCACCCATCCGCAAACTTCATGGACTGCCCATAATTTCATCCTGCTGTCCGTGATGAAAGGCTTAACAGACAGCATTTGTCCGTAATTTTAGCCTTTCAAAAAAGGGACAACCGAGGCAGGACGAAATTACGGGCAGTTCAGTTTTCTCAGCTGGATTGAAAGGCAGGGAGTCTCCAGTGCTCTGAGGGAAGGAGGGCCAGACAGATAAGAAAAGGCCTTCATGTCAAGATGTCTCCTTCCCTAAAGAAATGCAAAAGTGGGCAACTGGTAAATCTGCAAATGCAAAGGGGTTGAAACCCTGCATTGACTTTAATTCGAGGAGTCACTTGAAGCTTTCTGATGGAAAGATATTTTCTTTTAGAATTACTGTAATGGTGTTCCAAGGAGAGCTGTAGAGTGTGTGGTTTTAATGGAGTGTTATAAAACATATTAGTACTAAGTATAAACTGTATATTATTCAAATCTGTATTTGAGGAACACTTAATGTGAAATGTATTTGCGCATTTTGTAGCAGCCTATATTATGATGTATTTGTATTTATATGGCTCTTACTACCCCTGCCAATGCATCAAATGCATGTTTAAATTAAGGACTTACACATTTACAGTTCTTTCAGGGACCTCTGTACGTCATAGTACTAACAAACATTGGCAAAGTCAAAAGGTCTCATCTTGTTAAGAGTTTATGGTTTTGTCAATGTATTTTAGCCATGTTATGCATCAGAGTGGCTGCTGTTCAGCATGGCTAAAAGTTAGTAGCATAGTGGTCTGGAGTGGAGTAGAGTGGCATAGTAACAGTGGCGTAGAGCCCAGTGGTGCAGAGTACAGTGCAGTGGGGTACAGTGCAGTTGTTTAGACTGCATTGGCATAGAGTGCAGTGGTTTAGAGTGCAGTGGCATGGAGTGGCGTGGGATAGAGTAGAGTGGCATAGAGTGCAGTGGAGTAGAGTGGCATACAATAGAGTGGCAGAGAGTGCAGTAGTGTAGAGTGGTGCAGTGGCATAGAGTGCAGAGGATACTCGCATGGCGGAGAGTGCAGTGGCATAGTTAGAGTGGTGCAGTGCAGAGTAGAGTATAGTGCTGTAGAGTGCAGTTGCGTAGAGTGGAGTGATGCAGAGTAGAGTTGTGCAGAGTGCAGTGGCATAGAATGCAGTGGTGTAGAATGCAGTAGTAAAGAGTAGGCTGGTGTAAAGTACAGTGGCGGAGAGTGCAATATTCCAGACTAGAGTGTCAGTGCAGTGATGTAGAGTGGCACAGAGAGAAGTGGCATAGAGTACAGTGGGGCAGAGTAAAGGTCAGTGGCATACAGTGTAGTTGTTTAGAGTGCACTGATATAGAGTGCAGAGGCACAGAGAGCCATGGGGCAGAATAGAGTGGCATAGAGTGCTGTAGAATAAAGTGTATTGGTGCAGAATGTATTAGTACAGCGTAGAGTGGGATAGAGGATAGTGGTGGCCAGAGCAGTGTTGCAGAGTAGAGTGTCAGCGTGCAGTGGTGTAGAGTGCATTGAACTAAAGTGCAGTGGTCAGAGTGGCGTAGAGTGCAGTGGTGTAGAAAAGATTGTTTCAGAGTAGAGTGCAGTTGCATAGAGGGGAGAGGTGCAGGGTAGAGTGCAGTGGCACAGAGTGCAGTGATGTAAAGTAGATTGTTTCATAGTAGAGTGAAGTGTCTTAGAGTGTCAAGGTGCAGGGTAGAGTGAAGTTGCATAGAGTGGCATAGAGTGTGATGGCGTAGAGTATAGTGGTGTAGAGTGCCGGGGCATAGTGTGCAGTGGTGCAGAGTAGATTAGAGTGACGTACAGTGTATTGATGTAGTGTGCAGGGGCATGGAGTTGAGTGTTACAGAGTAAAGTGCACTAGCATAGAGTGTATTAGCTTAGAGTGTAGTGGTGTACAGTGCAGTGTTGCAGAGTGACATTGAGTGGAGTTGTGGGGACTAGATTGGTGTTGCCTAGACTGGAGTGGTATAGTGTGTAGAGGAGCAGAGCACAGTGGTTTAGAGAGTCAGTAAAGTGCATTGGCATAGAGTAGAGTAGAGAGGCATAGTGTGAAGTAGCATAGAGTGCATTGGCAAAATGTGGTTGGTTCAGAATGGAGAAGAGTGCAGTGCAGTGGCATGAAGTGGTGTAAAGTGGAGTGATACAGAATAGGGTACAGTGGTGTGGAGTGGTGCAGAGCAGTGTGGAGTGGAGTATGCATAATGTGGTGACACACTCCCATTACAGGCAACACATTTTTAATTGAAATGACCATTACATTTGCACAGACATACAGTTTTTCAAATCAAACTATACTGTGCGCAGACAATGATGTGTGGAAATTGCATCACCTAATGCAATGATTTGTTTTAATCATATAAAGGTATTTGTTTCCAGCACAGTTCAGGATTAACAAAAATGTGCTTCATTTGTACTCCTAATTCTGATATATTCTGAAGTTTATTAAAATGTTGTCATGTGATAGAAAAAACTCTTTCCTAACCCCAGTATCCAGCAGGATTGTCGCATAAATCCTCTCACTTTGAAGTCAGAGAAAGGAAAGTAAACATGTAGGCCCTCATTATGACATTGGTGGTAAATCCCACTTACTGCCATGCTGACTGCCACCAACATAAAGCCGCTGCGGCAGATATCCGTTCACCATATTATGAAACACACACACCAATCCGTCGCTATACAGCCACACCAACAAGTTTGCCACACCAAGGGCCATATTTATACTTTTTGATGCAAAACTGCGCTAACGCAGTTTTGCGTCAAAAAAATTAGCGCCGGCTAACGCCATTCTGAAGCGCCATGCGGGCGCGTATTTATTCAATGACGTTAGCCGGCGTTAGCCGCCGGCGCTGCCTGGTGTGCGTGAAAAAAAATGACGTACACCAGGCAGCGCCGGCGTAGGGGAATATGGAGCTTGGGCGCCAAAAAATGGGGCAAGTCAGGCTGAGGCAAAATTTTCGCCTCAACCGGATTTGCGCCAATTTTCGACTCCCAACCCCCATTGAAATGACTCCTGTCTTAGCAAAGACAGGAGTCATGCCCCCTTCCCCAATGGCCATGCCCAGGGGACTTCTGTCCCCTGGGCATGGTCATTGGGCATAGTGGCATGTAGGGGGGCACAAATCAGGCCCCCCTATGCCACAAAAAAAAAAAAAAAAATACTTACCTGAACTTACCTTAATGTCCCTGGGATGGGTCCCTCCAATCTTGGGTGTCCTCCTGGGGTGTGCAAGGGTGGCAGGGGGTGTCCCTGGGGCATGGGAGGGCACCTCTGGGCTCCTTCCGAGCCCACAGGTCCCTTAACGCCTGCCTTGTCCAGGCGCTAAAAAACGGCGCAAAAGCGGCTGGACGTCATTTTTTTTGACCCGCCCACTCCCGTGCGTGAATTTTGCCTGGGAGTGTAAATACGGCGCACATGCCTCGGAGTCAATTTTTTAGACGGGAACGCCTACCTTGCATATCATTAACGCAAAGTAGGTGTCCACGCAAAAAAATTACGCAAACTCCATGGACTTTGGCGCTAGACGCGTCTAACGCCAAAGTATAAATATGGAGTTAGTTTTGCGTCGGAATTGCGTAAAAAAAAACGACGCAATTCCGGCGCAAACAGAGTATAAATATGCCCCCAAAGGTCAGTGATAAACTGGCGGTATCAAAACCCACACCGTTATGCCAACACAACAATGCCCACCACATTATGACCCACGAATCACCACGGCGGACATTCAACCGTGGTAAACCATTGGCGGTACATACTGCCGCGCTCAAAATACACACACTCAAACAAAACAACACCACATTGGATAATTCAAACTACACACACCTGACACCCATATACACATCACACCCATACACCCACAAGACTATAAAACACACAACCCTTTATGACCACAAACCATTGGCACCAGAGAGACAGCAAGACCACTCATACAACCAGAGCCACATACCACCATCACCTATACACCACCCACGCACCCCACATCACACACCCCAACACATCACCCTACACACCCCCACCCACACCACTCACACTACACCCAAGGCACCACAACAACACCCCAGATTGTCTGAGGAGGAGCTAAGGGTCATGGTGGAGGAAATCATCCCGGTAGAGCCACAGCTATTTGGAGAACAGGTGGAGCAGATATCCATTGCTAGGAAGATGGAGCTATGGCAGAGGATCATGCACAGGGTCAACGCCGTGGGACAGTACCCAAGAACCAGGAATGACATCAGGAAGAGGTGGAACGACCTAAGGGGGAAAGTAAGTTCCACTGCTGCAAGATAATAGCTCTCAGTACAGAGGATAGCTCTCAGTACAGAGGACTGGAGGTGGACCCCCACCTCCTCCCCCACAACTAACAACATGGTAGGAGCAAGTCTTGGCAATAATGCATCCTGAGGGCCTGGCAGGAGTAGCAGGTGGACTGGACTCTGGTAAGTCAACTCTTTACTACCATCACCCCCCTACCTGCATGCTACCACATACCTCCACCCCACCCTCACTCCCATCACTCCACTACCTCCCACACACCCCACCATCACAACTCACTCATCCCAAGGCCAAGCCCGGCATGCACCACCAATGCATGGACACCACTCAAAGCCCTGCATGGACACCAATCATTAAAGCATGCACACTGTAGAATCACTTAGGCTACCATATAACAACTCACACAAGAAAAAGCTGCCAGAGCTATAACAACCATAGAGGGCAAACCACCCATGCACAATATGTCACACACAGCAATAATAACACTCATATACATCCACACAGGTATCCCAGCCAATGTCACCGGAGAAGAGGTGCCAGACACATCCAGTCCCCCACAGAAGAGGCCCACAATGATGACAGTGACTCTGCTCTCCTGGATCTGGATGACCAACCTGCCCCATCAGGGACCTCCGGGCAGTCGGTTACCCAGGCACAGTCACACAGCACCACAGAGCCTTCAGGAAATCCCACCACAGCACCCACCCAGTGTGCCCATACCTCTATCCCAGGACATGTCAATCAGCAGTGTGTCCACCACTACAGGGACCCCAGGGCACACCCCATACCCAAGACAATCAGGGACCTGGCGTCAGTGGGCACACAGTTCAGGGGACAGAGGCACAGGACAACAGGAAGGCTGGGAGGACTGCTGTGGGCCATGGGGAGGACAGGCCCAGGGAACTGACTCTCCAGGAGGCACTCACCACGATCCTGGGAGCATACCAACATTCCCAGGATATGCTGGGCCAGATCATGGACAAGATGCAGGAGAACATGCGGCTTCTGGGGGGACAGTACCTAGGGTTCAGGGAGGACTTGAAGGCCATTAACACCACCCTGGTCTCAATTGCAGGGGTGTTGGCAGACATGGCCAACATTATGAGGGAGGCAGTGTTACACCAGCTTGCCCCTGCCACTAGCTAAACGTCTGAACAGCCCTCCACCTCCGCTGCCGCTAGTGGACAGGAGTACCCGCTACAGGACCAACAGGCCACCAGCACCCCTCCCCCTGCAGAAGGAGAACCACCCCGCAAACGTTCCCTGCAATCCAGGCAGAAGCCAGAGACTATTGCCAAGACCCCCGCCAGGAAATAAGACTCTCCTGAAGTCACTCTTGTTTCCCACTCTGTCACCCTGTCCACCTTGAACTGCCATTGCTCCCCTTCATTTCATATGCCTCCTTGGACAATTCACCTGTGCTACCAATAGACTGGACTCTACCCTGGACTTTCCTCCATCATCACCCCAGCCCATTGCACTACCCCCTTTTCTTCATAGCACGTAAATAAACACCCTTTGAAAAAATGCAAGTATAGAGTATGTCAAATGATTTAAGTATGTATTTGTTTAACAAGGTTTAAACAGTGCAATTCAACTGTACAGTAATGTATACATAGAAAAGACCTGTAGTTGGCTACAGTGAACACACCAGGAGCGATAGTGGGGAACCAACATCTGCAAAAAGAGTTGCCAAAAGGTACACTGAGTGGCCATAGAAGTGGGAATTCGCAGCCTGCGAGTGACAATGTCAAACAAAAAACTATCAATGAAATGTGAAGTTACACTGTCTTACCTGTGTGTCATTGGAAGTATTGACGTATCACTGCAGTTCTGTTGTCTTCATCCACATCCCCTTCCTCATCCTCTGCCTCCTCATCTTCACTGTTCACAGGGTCCACTGCTGCCACACGGCCATCTCCAGCCTCCTGCAGAAAAGGCACATGGCCTCTCAAGGCAAGGTTGTGTAACATGCAGCATTCCACGATTATCTGGCAAACCTTCTTGGGTGAGTGGCACAGGGATCCACCTGTTAGTTGGAGGCACCAAAACCTGGCCTTCAGGAGGCCAACGGTACGTTCTATTGTCCTTCGTGTTAACCCATGTGCCTCATTGTAACGTTCCTCTACCCTTGTCCTGAGATTCCTCACAGTGGTCAGTAGCCATGAGAGGTTAGGATAACCAGAGTCACCTTCAACTTTCGAGGGACAACTGTTAGCCACACTATGCCATATGGCCCCCACCATACTCATACACCAACAGCCACTGGGTGGGAACCAGGGCTCACCTATTAGCCACACACTGTGCCTCTGGAGTTGGGCCATCACATTTGGGATGCTGTTATTCCTCAGGATAAAAGTATCATGCACCAAGCCTGGAAACTTACCATTGACATGGGAGATGTACTGGTCCGCCAAACACACCATCTGCACATTCATCGAGTGAAAACGTTTACGATTTCTGTTCATTCTGGCGGGGGGGACAAATGCAATATGTGTTCAATCAATCGCCCCAATGATGTTGGGGATGTGTCCCATTGCATAAAAGTCAGCCTTCACTGTGGCCAAATCCTCCACTCGGGGGAAAACAATGTAGCTGCACATGTTTAATCAGGGCAGACACTACTCTGGTCAGCACTATTGAGAACATTGCCTGTGACATTCCTGCTGCCAAGCCCACTGTCACTTGGAAAGAACCAGTGGCCAAGAAATGGAGCACTGATAGCACTTGCACTTGCACAAGAGGGGGTATCCCAGTGGGGTGACGGATATCAGATATCAGGTCAGGCTCCAATTGGGCACACAGCTTTGTGATTGTCGCCCTGTCAAGTCTGTAGGTGAGTATAATGTGCCTGTCCTCCATTGTTGCCAAGTCCACCAGGCGCCTGTACAAGGGGGGATGTCTCCATCTCCTATTCATCCGCAGCTGTTGCAATCTATGGGACAAAAGAGTGAGGAACCGGTCATAATCTGTACATTGTAGCCACTACAGTTCAATGCATGATGTGATTTATTAATGTATTAGTGGCATATGTCTTGAATTTACAATTTTGATCTGTGACGCAGTTAGGATCCATGGTCTACCTTGAAATGGCCTCCGCCTGTCCTGTATGGAGGGACAGGTGGAAGTGAGGTAATTCTGCTGATGTTGTGCGCCGTTGCGGGAGGCGGTCGGGAACCGGCGTGCAACTCCCCATTGGTTATAATTGGGCCATATGGGTTACAGTGGCCAATGGTGATTAACGCCGGAAGTGACAGTATGCACTGCCGTGGACGTGACCACCATTTTCTATCTGTTCACTTACCTGCTACCTGACCTTCAACAGGAGAGGACCTACACTGTGTCAAGAAGGGGTCACACACCTGAAAAGCCAGATGTCTGCAGGGGCAATGGTATGCCCCCGACCTCCTGGAACACCTCTCGGCACTTCCTGGTGGACACAGAAACCCCGGCAGGTTTCCCAAAAGGAAAGAGGGAGTGGAAGAGAAAGAGACAAAACACTGCCACATCTTGCTGGTCCATCCAGGAACCCTGTATCTGAGGGGGGCAGGTCATTGTTGACAGAGTGATAGTAGAGTTAATGCACTCAACTTCCTTAAAACTGAATCTCTCTTTCTGATATGGGCACGGGAGCTGTAGAAGAACACTGTGATGCTCCAGCACTTTTCTTGGATAATAATAACTGTTGGCACAATTACTAACACTGCATTACCAAAAACCTAAACTGAGTACCATAACAATAAGTACTGCAACACTAGGGCTGGCTTCACAGAGATTCACTGTTGCACACTACAATTAGAACTGTGGTTCCACTTATCATGTACAAGACAGACAAACAAGGGCATTAATTTTATCATGTATAACTTTCCTGCATGCATAGGGTTAAACTAAAAGGAACAAAAACAATCCAAGAAATACAAATGTCCACTCTGGGTTTAAACAGTTATGGTGGCACAGTTTTGTTTTGTTTCACTGTGTGTGTGAAAAAACCCTTCAAAAGCAAATTCCTCAAACCTGAAACACAGGCATGAATGACACAATTTAAATGCAACAGTTATGCTATTAGAAAAATAGCTGTCACTTTTTGTAGTACTTGAGGTCAAGCAGATTACCTGAAGCACATTTAGGCAAGTAAATACAATGATAATGTAGAATGTCCTGAAATGCATTCGTCTCTTCAAGATAAGCACTCTGCCAAAATACAAGGTCTGAAATACACCAGCTGTTCTAGGAAAGCGCGGCCCTCAAAGAACAAACTCCCTGGAGAATACTAGTCATTTAGCTGGAATCTTTTCCCGAGTTCTGGAGGAATGCCTGGTGTCAGCTGGTATAGGAACGAAGAAAAGAATTGCCTCAAAAGTCCTGAATACAGGGATGAAAGCAGGGGCTGAACTGCCAAATCAGATGCTGAGATCAGGAAGCAAAACAAAGCCAAGCAAGGAGGCATGCTTCACTCTGCTATTTATAGCCAATCAGGAAAGCAGTTGAGTTTCCACATGTGGATGAGTCACCACACCCAATTAGAAGCACATGTCTACACCACACCCAAATAGAAGCACATGTCTAAACCCTGCTCACATTAGCTAATATTAATCAACACAAATTAGGTCAACTTGGGGGAAGTATATGCCTAAACTCCCATGGTAATTGAAAAAATATATACTAAAAAATAATAAGACTTTAAACTTTTGAGAGAATATACATATATATGATGACCCCAAATTAATGTTGGCGCCATTTATTATTCAATCTGATTAAAAAAATATTTATTTTGATCATAAGGACTTCAATTTAGAATAGGTGCTCCCAATGTTATACGGCGCAGTGAAAGTGATAAAGTGATATGCGTGCCAAAGTGTTATATACAATATATACAAATATAGTTAAAACATATAGAAAAACAGCAAACTTCAATAAGACCCCTTCATGCCAGGTGTCTTGAAGTCGTTCATACATAATCCACATAAAATGTAGTCAACGTTTCAACCCTATATCAAGACATAAATCATTAGTGGGACTGAATAATTCTTCTTGTCGGAAACACCTATTACTTTTATCATAAGTATCTTTATGGGCGATTCCTAGAATACATCTCTTCACTTTTATAGTTCCTGGTATCGGTAGCCTCTAGCCTCCTTGACTAGGCGAACCTCTTTTAGTGTTTTTTTATCGCTGAAGACATTTATTTATTTTGCCTTTTAATCGTCTTCTCCAGTCTGTCTCAAATGGTAGAAGCCGTCCTTTGTGGTAGGCGGCTGTACTCACTGTGGTCGTCATCGCTGTCGTTGGTGTTTGTGGTGGAGCAGGACATAGAACAGCATTGGGAATATATGCAGTTCAGGCTCCAGGGAGGCGTGGTTCTTCCCTGAGTCTCCACAGGTGAGTGGTTTCCCTTCTGTGCAGTGTTTCCGCCAAGCTTTTGATGTCCTTGGAACCGCCCCGGAAAAGGTGGCAGATTGGCATGTCTTAATACGGTGGGCAGAACATTGACTTCCGCCTGGCTGTAGACGGCTACCACTGTGGTGCCTGTTGATTCCACCCTGGCGGTCAGTGTGTTAAAGTGTCTGTCTGTCTGAGCTCTTTCTGCCGTGGTCATAATTTGATGGTATTTACTGCCAGCCTGTTGGCAGTATTACTGCCACTTTATCACCGACCACCAGGGTTGTAATGAGGGCCTTAGTTCTCACCGAAGACAGAGCCTGACATTTGACTTTGTTCTTTGAATGCACAGCAAATGTGTTGAGATAAGAACAAGATTTACAGGCCTGTTTACAGAAAGGGAGCACTTGGAAGGATAAGGTTTGAGCAAGGGAAGAAGCAAACTCAAGCTGCATAGCCTAAAACAAATAAAGCCAGCAAATTGAAATCAACAAAATGTGAGTTACAAACCACAAGACCAATGGCAAGCAACGGGCAGAATGCATTGCCAAGGAAGCACTATGAATGTACTTAAAGTGACAGCCGTGGGATACTTTGTGGGGAAAGTCCAGTATTTTAGTCCAGTCCGTATCATGCAGAGGTTTGGCCAAATCAATCACCCAGGTAGTACGACAAGAAGACCTGGAGTGGTTTCCATTTTGCAGGAAAGGTCTGTCACCCATTCTATCAGTTTGCCACCAGTTCCAATGGTGTAGAGCAGTGGTTCCCAACCTTTTGACTTCTGTGGACCCCCACTTTATCATTATTGGATCCTGGGACCCCCACTGAATCATTATTGGAATTCAGGGACCCCCCACAGAGATACTACTGTGAACTTGGGACCTAATGTATTAACATTATTTAATTTTCTAAGCAGTCGCGGACCCCCTGAGGAGGCTTCACGGACCCCCAGGGTTCCCCGAACCACAGGTTGGGAACCACTGGTGTAGAGCTTCTGGTACACCTCTTGTAGTATTAGTGCTAGGTGGCAGACATGAAATAGGGCATTTAATGATTATTTAAGGTGGTTGTAAGTAAGGAGTTGACCTGGGTGAAGATGGTAGTCTGCCACAAGAGTTTTGAAATTTAGTAGCTCGCCGTCCAGTAACAAATCCCCCAATTTTGAGATTCCTGCAGCATGCCACTGATGGAGTTTCTCTGAGTACAGCCGTCCTGTGCAAGTGGGAAGGCTTAGCAAAGGTAGTGCCGGGGCACACGGTTTCTTCGTGTCAGTGAGTGTACAGGTCCTATCAAGGCAAGAGAAAGCTGTGCATGATATCCCCGGATGGTGATCAGTAGAATGGTCAGTAGGAAAGAATGAGCATTGCATTATGCCTTCCTTAAAAGTCTTTACTGATAAATCCCATCTCATGCAGGAAGGTGGGCAGAAAGTCAGCGAGCCAACCATTGGACCTGTGCAGCCGAATAATAGCATTCTCTGGCCAGAAGACCTAATCCATCTGCAGTCACTGGTAGCTTTAGAGTGGAAAGAGCTACATGACTGCCTTGCAGCCATCAAATCACATGTATGCCATGTCTGAAGAAGGAATGAGGGTCGAGCAGGGGAAGGTTTGTAAAATAATACTATCATTGGGGTAACACACCATCTTCACTAGTGCCACGTGGCCCACTACAGAAAGCAGGACAGAAGACCAAAAAGCCAATTGGGCTTGGAGGGACCGTGACACTCTGTTGAGATTTCCATCCAGCAAATCAGTGGGAGAATGGTAAATATTAATCACCAGGTATCGAAAGGTAACTGGTTCCAAGTTCAATCTGAGATCTAATTGTATAAAGGGGAAAACAGTGCCATATGTTAAAGAACCACTAATTACATTTTAAAATGTTTAGATTTTGTTTGTGCAATTTACATCCTAATTTTTTTGAAGATTCTATCTGTACTTGACACTTAGGGATAACCCAGATCAATAGTTTGGCTTTTGCTCAATTTCAAAACCATTTAAAGACATGGACAAAGTGGGAAATTGCCTTGCACGACCGTGCAAGGGGTCTGGCCCCTGCACACCCTTCACAAGCACGAACAGCGGACCATTGCACCAGAAGAGTTTGCCAAGGTGGATGGGTGTTGCTTGTTCATCCACATGACAGTGCCTCTTCTGTTTCTCTCCTGTGTGTAGAGACAACTCCCCAGGTACCCAATACCTTCCAATAGTTTTGGTGGACCCATCTTGTCTGATTTTAGGAATTTTCCCACCTTGTTCTTCTCTTCCTTATTTAGCCAGTTCTGAGCAACAACCCTTTGAATTGCTTGCTGTGGCTCTCCCATTTGATCTCAATTTCCTCCTCTTATTTTATTATCTTTGATTGGTAGTCCGGGCTCCCATTTCAGAGATAAATGTAGAGTCCCATACATACACTCTAGTGCTGTGAGACTACAGACAAGTTGTGGGTACCTCACATCTTGACATTAGGTGTGAGACTGTCGTCCACACTAGGTTGAAAGTCCATGGGCGGTTGGGGTGAGCTAGATGTTTTTGTTCAATTTGTTGAAACTAGCATAAGGTTAATTACCTTATTGTTTCCGAAAATGTTTGCCAATGGTTTTGCAATGTTCAGAAACATAATCAAAATGTTGCTGTTACTTTCTCTTCAGGAAAGATTGGGTAGATTTTGGGTAGGAGTGATGGCCTTGACGCAGTACTGAAGGGCATTGATTTACTACTAAACAAGGATATAATGTGACACCTGAATGTAGCATCCCAGGAGGCAATCACAAAAAGACCACAGGGAATACATAGTGCTGTGTTAAAAAAAGAGTAAATAAATGCACTGACAACATAGTGAGGCATGGCCTCTCTTGTGTGTGTCTGTGAAACTGACGTTTGTTCTTGAATTTCTGTCCTGAATTTTTACCCTTGTCCTGAATTTTTGTCCTGAATTTTTGTCCTGAATTTTTGTCCTGAATCGTGACCCTTTGTCCTGAATTTTTTTCTTTTTTTTTAATAAAGAGAATTTATTAATTTTCCATAAAACAATTGTGCTTACAGTACAACATGATGCCAACGGGCATCAAACAATAATGGTCAAATCCTCGGTCCCTGCCACATTTTATTACTAAATATTGCTCACCATCAACGCTTAAAGGCCTGCTACGTCATCCCACTTCCCCCATATCTTCTTGTGTTTGTGTAAACAGCCTCTGGCCTCGAACACTAGTTTCTCTCGCTGCGCACACCAATCCACACCCCGTCTCCACTTAGCCAATGTCGGAGCCACCCTGGCCTTCCAATCTGCCATTATATCCCTTTTGGCCATTAGACATGCCACCCCTAAGAAGGACCGATCTGCTCTTCGTAGCTCTGTATCTCCCATGACCCCCAGAAGGAGGGGCAGTGGTGACCTCTTTACCTCCTCCTGTAGGACCCGGGATGTCTCCTGCACCACCTTTTCCCAATAGGCCGTTATAGTCGGACATGCCCATACCATGTGGTAGAAATCGGCTGTATGATACCTGCAGCGGGGGCATTCCGCTGTGGGGCGGAGGCCTGCTTTATGTAACATGGCGGGTGTGAGGTATGCAGCATGTAGGAAATAGGATTGTATTAACCGGAAGCGTGTAGCCATTGTTAGGGAGCGTGGGGCCATTAGTGCTTCTGTCCAGTCTGCTTCCTCCATGGGTCCCACCCAACTCTCCCACCTCTGGCGAAGCTCTCTCAGGGGTCCCCCAGCGGCGGTGATTAAGGTGCGATAAATCTGAGAAACCCCTCCCCTTCCCAGGTCTCCCATCAGTGCCTTGGCTTCCATGGGGCTATGTTCAGGTATGGTGTCTCCTGTCTGTAGGTGAACTAGTAGAGCGTGGCGTAACTGGAGATATCAATGGAATTGTGTCTTGTTTAAGGAATATTGTTTCTGGAGGTCTTGAAAAGATCGTATGTGTGACCCTCTCCAAATATCTCCCAGTGTGGAGATCCCTATGGTGTCCCATTTTTGAAAGCCCTCCAGACCTGCCACATGTATCAGCTGCTTTCCATGCCAAAGCGGGGTTTGTTGGGTTAGACGTCCCCACCACCCCGTCACTTTCTGGGCGGTACGCCATCCCAGAAGTACCACTTTGGTCACATCTGGGGTCCCTCGGGGCATCGGGCTCCCGTAGAGTGTGTCAAGGATCCGTGGGTAGCCCATTGTCTGTAATTCTAGTTGGTATGCGGGGTCTGTCCATCCACCTCCCATCCAGTCATTGATTACAAGTGTGTGCATCGCTAGATAATAGTATTGAATTTTCGACATGCCCAGTCCACCCTCATATACATCCCTCTGACAGGTTCTTAGCGACAATCTTGTACGTGAGCTACTCCATATGAATTGGTGTGCTAAAGAGTCCATCTCCTTGAACCATCTCACGGGGATGGGGAGTGGGAAATTTTGTAGGAGGTATAAGAGCCTGGGGAGGATCATCATCTTGTACAGCGCTATTCTACCAAGTAGATTCAGGGGGAGGGCCTTCCAGTGCAGAAGGTCGGTTTTGATTTTCTTTGTAAGCAGCGTGACATTGAGTTCCCACGCTAGCTCGGGGAGAAGTGAGATGTGTATCCCGAGGTATTTGAAGCTGTTTTTCCGTACAGGGATATTTCGTTGCCAATCTATACAGTCGCGCGCGCGATGAAGGGGAATCAGCAAAGATTTGGCTGGGTTCAGGGTCAGTCCTGAAGCTTCCGCGAAAAGTCTAAGGATCTCTAGAACGCGTGGGCCGCTTTTGGATGGGTTGGAGATGTACAGGAGCACATCGTCCGCGTACAAGGCCACTCTGTTCTCCGAACCAGAGGGCCAGCGCCAGCCCTCGATCAGTGGATCGCTTCTCAGTAATATCGCCAGTGGCTCTACTACTAGTGCGAAGAGCAGGGGAGATAACGGGCATCCCTGCCGAGTCCCACGGCCAATGGGGATTGGATCGGTGACCACTCCATTCACCCTGATACGGGCAGTCGGGTTAGAGTATAGGAGTTTCACCAATCCCCGGAATTTAGGTCCAAGCCCATTTTTATATAGGACCTGTTCGAGGTAGGACCAATCTACCGTATCAAATGCCTTTTCAAAGTCGAGTAAAAGCAGTGCCAATTGTGTATGCGATAGCGCCTCGCGGTGTGCCAAAGCAAGGTGTAGTCGTCTGATGCAGTGCCTTGTGCTACGAGTGGGCATAAAACCACACTGATCAGGATGCACCAGCGTGGGCATTACCTCCTTCAGTCTGGAAGCAAGGATCGAAGAAATTGTCCTGAATTTTTACAGTCCTGTCCAGAATTTGACTCAATGCCAGGTGGTTACTCTAACCTCAACACAACAAACACATGAATTGGCTGCATTGAGACTTAAAGATCTCACATTGATAGGCACACCCTGACATGTACTTGACTGGCAGTGGTTTTCATCTACAACACACAAAATAATACAGAGTACAGCTCGGTGACAGGCACACCTTATAACAAAGAACTCACAGAGAACAGTTCAGTGACGAGCACACCTTATGACAAAGAACTCAATATTGGGTGGTAAGTGACTGAAAATAAGAATGAAAATTAAATACTTTACTTGCATGGTGCATCCATAGGGAAGACTAGTACCATTAAAATACATATATATACAAGTGTTCCATGACTAATAGTAATTAGTATGCTTAATCAACTATTAGCCTAGTTGTCCAAACTTATATAATTGCTAGAGTGTATGCATATTATTCATATTACTTGACAACTTGCAAAATATTACTACACTTTCATTTTTTTTAAATTCTCCCGGAGAACCTCCACTTTGATGGTCAAAATGGAAAAATAGATTTTTGCATTATCTCTTAGCATGTGGTACTTTGAGTGCAGATAGAAAAGCTGCTTTACTTATGAAGTATTCAGGCTCAGAGGGACAAGAAGTGCTTGAACATCGTCCAGATATCAGTGATATTGAGGCAGAAGATTTAAACGAGTTGGATGGATGTATCAAAAACCTGATAAGCATTACCTCCCAAAAGTGAGCACCATCCTCGAAAGATACCACTTTGGTAGAAGGACACAAAAATCACAAGAGTCAGTTGCAATTTGTGTCACAAGCTTGCGTATGTTAGCTGCTACCTGTAAGTTTGAGGGAAATGTTGAAGAGCACGTCTGGGACCAGTTTATGCTGAGTTACAACACTGAGAAAGTTAGAGACAAATTGTTGCAGAAAGATGATCCGAAGCTTGATGAGGTACTTGTTATTGCTAAGAAAATTGAACATTCTTTAGCGTGTGTTGATGTGATCAAGAAAGTACATGAATCCCCAACAGAACAAATACATGTAGTAAATAAGCCCATGTCTAGAAAAAATGAATCTACAGTACTTATTCAAAAAAACTAGTTGGGGAAAATTGCTTTAGGTGCAGAGTTTCTGGACATTTAGCCAATGATAAAAACTGTCCTTCCTTGTCACAACCTCCCACAAAAAAGAGTTTTAATGAAAAATGTTTTAGATGTGTTGTATCTAGCCACTTAGCAAATGAAAGACGTTGCTCTGCAATTTTAGTTGAATGTCATACGTGTGGCAGGACTGGACATTTTGCAAAATATTGCAGCTCTCAAAACAAGAATAAAAGAAGTACTACTATAAGATGAAGATGAAGGGGTTGAATTTGAGTATGATAAACTACATTGTGGGGAGGTTGTACTTCAGATCAGACAAGTTAACACTAAAGGTCCGGTTGACAAACTTAGTGTTAGAGGGGAAAGTGTAAACATGTTATTTGATTTTAGTGCAAAGATTTCCCTCATACCAAAAGACTTCTTTGCAAGTAAACTTCCTGGTAAAGTGAAGCTTCACAAACTTGATAAAGCACATGAATCCCCAACAGAACAAATACATGTTGTAAATAGGCCCATGTCTAGGAACAAAGAATCTACTTATTCAAAAAAAATGTTTGGAGAAAATTCCTTTACGTGCAGAGTTTCTGGGCATTTAGCCAATGAGAAAAGATGTCCTTCCTTGTCACAACATCCTACAAACAAGGGTTTTGATGGAAAATGTTTCAGATGTGTTGCATCCAACCACTTAGCAAATGGAAGAAGTTGCCCTTTTAGTTAAATGTGATACTTGTGGCAGGATTGGACATTTTGCATAATTTTGCAGGTCTCAAAACAAGAGTAAAACTAAAGGAGTAAAATAAATATCACTATATGATGAAGATGAAGGGGGTGAAATTGAGTATGATAAACTGCATTGTGGGGAGGTTGTACTTCAGATCAGACAAGGTAACACTAAAAGTCTGGTTGACAAAGTTAGTGTTAATGGGGAAAGTGGAAATATGACACTTGATTCTGGTACAAATATTTCCCTCATACCAAAAGATTTCTTTGGAAGTAATCTTTCTGGTAAAGTGAAGCTTCACAACCCGATATTAGCCCACTGGCGTAAGGTGGACAGCCCACTAAATTGTTAGGCTATTTTAATGGGGATATAGAATACAAAGGATGTCTCACTGTTGGAAAACTTTATATTTTGTGCAGGGGCAACAAGATAGTTAGTTGGATTCACCAGAAAGAATTGGGTAATATACTTAACAGTGAAACAAGTGTAATTTTGAAACAATTGCTGGATGCAGTTGCTGAAGTTAGACACAGTGGGAGAAATGTCCCACTTGAACTATGTCAAGGAAGTATTTGAGGAAAGGTTGTGATGCTTATCTGGTTACACACTGTCACAGTGTTCTTTCCTCAGGATCTGCACGTCGCTGAACAAAAGGCCCACCTTCCGATGTTACCAACTCAGAAAGCTATTATAGCACAGAGTTATGACGAAGCCAGTCGGGGCAATGGAATTAGGGTAGGGAATAGCACGGAGAGAAATATGGAAAGAAAAGATTAGAACTTATGTTATGTGCATTTACTCATTCATAGAAATGTAACTCATCAATAGACTCTGCGTCTCTGAGATATCAGGTGGAGACCCCTTTTGAAATGAGGGCAAAACCCCTTCTTTGAAACATGGAACAAGAATAAACTACGACCTCAGAACCAGAGATGGCAAGAGCTTTGGACTAAAATTATACTCAGAATACTAATCCTGTAACATCTATGCATTCATAACATAAACCTTTGATCATGACCTAGAAAATCTCAAAGAATTAAATATGCTTTTCACATATTAAGCTTTCCAAGGAACAATGAAAACTATGATTTGCTTATCTCCAAAAATACTTTCACATTCACAACTATAAAGGCCGAAAAGTTTTTACTCATTGAACTTGAAGCACTTTACTTGTAATACCAGGAAGCGATTTTACTTGTCTTGCCTTAAAGCGCTACACTCATTATGCTAAGGGGGCGCTTTTACTCATGTGGCCTAAATCACTTTGATTGTTGTGCCAAGAAGCTTTTACTCCTGTTCATTGAAGCGCTTTGGTTGTCGTGCCAAGAGCGGTTTACACCTGTGGACTGAAGTGCTTGAATTGCCGTGCCAAGAGCGCTTTACATCTGTGAACTGAAGCGCTTGAATTGTCGTGCTAAGAGCGCTTTACAGCTGTGAACTGAAGCGCTTGAATTGATGTGCCAAGAGCACTTTTCATCTGTGAACTGAAGCACTTGAATTGCCGTGCCAAGAGCGATTTTCATCTGTGAACTGAAATGCCTTTGAACGTCGCGCCAAGGCCGCTGTACACTGGAAACTGAAAATGCTTTGCTCGTTGTGCTAAGGGTCGCTTTACCTATGGAAGTAACAACTTCCTCCAAAATTGGATTCATCATGGCCTTACCGCTACGAGTACGACCTACTCGTTTTTGAATGCACCATGGAAACAAGGATACTTCGGTTGGATGCCACTCTGCCATTTAGGAACTCTGCTCTTCTTCAGAGAAACCCCACCGAGGTCTGACTGCATCGAAGTCTTCAAAATAGTGAGCAACGTGCTTGGGTGTGGTTGGGCTTTATAGGCCTGCCATAAACCAAGATGGCTGCTGCCTCTAAAAACATGGGAATTGTAGTCCCTTCATGGAATAGTACTGATAAGTGCATCTAGTCCACCAATGTCCTGAACCTGCAGCTCTATGAGCTTTGCCACAGGGCAGACAACGCTGATGGCCATCTTTGGAACAAGAGGGGATGACAAGTGGTGCACATAAAGCGCCGCAGAGCCGCACAGCAGAGTTTCGGGCGAGACCTGGACTGCGCATGGCTTATTCCTGACATTACACCCCTCTCCCAAGCGTGGTCCAGGGCCTGGTTTATCAGGATGGAGGAGGTGAAATTGTCGCACCAAACGTGGTGCATGAACATGTCTTACAGGTTCCCAAGAGTCATTTTCCGGTCCGTATCCTTTCCAGGACACCAAGTACCAAAGGAAAGACCCCCTATATTTAGATTCTAGAATAGATCACACCTCATACTCTAAATGACCTTGGACTAATAGAGGAGCAGGTTGTGTGACGCTTGAGGGCGAAGCAGGTTTAAGAAGCAAAGTGTGAAACACCGGATGAATTTTCAAAGACTATGGTAATTTTAGCTTATATGTTACTGGGTTCACTTGTCGTAGTACTTCAAAGGGCCCTATGAATTTTGGATTAAACATATTTTTATTTTTGAATACAAAGTTTTTGTGGATAACCAAACTCTATCTTTCTTTGTATACTGAGGACCAGGCTGGTGTTTTTTGTCATATTGCATTTTATATTTTTTCTTTGCTTCATGAAGATTTGTTTGTAGTTGTGAATGTACCTTTTTTATGTGTGTTAGCATGTCTATGACTTCTGGAGTGGTTTGAGTAGAGGCAGGTAATGTAACTGGTAAAATGTGTGGATGATGCCAATATAAACCATAGAAAGGAGTTGAGTTTATTGAAGAGTGGTGAGAGTTATTATAAGCCAGTTCTGCAAGCCAAAAAAGATCCAGCCAGGTTTTAGGAGACTTTGGCCCTCATTACAACCCTTGCGGTCGGTGGAGAAATGACAGTAATACCGCCAACAGGCTGGCGAAAAAAAAATTGCATTACAAGCATGGCGGTGATGCCTTGGTAAACCGCCATTTCTCCACTCCGACCGCCAGGGTGGTAACGACTGGTGGGCTGGAGACTTCGGTCTCCAGACCAGCGGCTGTCACTACACCGCTGGCAGAATCACAACCCTGCATGCCGCCATGGATTTTGTGGGGTTTTGTACCGCCACGAAATCCATGGTGGTAGGCACTATCAGTGCCAGGGAATTCCTTCCCTGGCACTAATAGGGGTCTCCCCCACCCCGTGTCCTCCCCCCACACCCGACCTCCCTACCGCCCTCCAAAGGTGGCAGGACCCCCCTCCCCACGCACCCCCAACATCGACACACCCCCCCTTCATGCACACAGACACCACCACCACACATACACGCACACATACTAACAAACATTCCAACAGACACACACAGTCATACAAGCACACATACATACAGTCATACACGCACACATACTCACAGACATACAAACAGACAGACGCGCACACATTTCCAAACACACAACACACCCCCCACATGCATACACGCACTCACGCATCCCCTCTACACACTCACACTCACACCCCCATGCACGAACACAACACTCAACACCCTCCCACCCCCCTCCCCTAACGGACAATCACATTTCCTGTACCAATGATCCTCCGGGAGGGAACAGGATCCTTGGGGGCTTCTCCGCCGCCAGCACCCCGTCACCAGAACACGCCACGCTGAATCCTGGGACGTGATTCGGTGGGCGGTGTTCTGATGACGTGGAGGTGGAGCAGCCTCTACTTTCCCGCCGACCACCGGTATGGCTGCTGGCGGCTCTTCGTCCAAAAAAGGACGGAGGGCTGCCAGCAGTCATAATATTCTGCGCGGAAAACCGTGTGCACTGGCGGTCTTCAGCATAGCGGTACCTCAGAGGTCTTTGAAAAAGACCAGAGAGGTCGAAATGAGGGCCTTCGTTGCATAACATCATAAATATTGTTTCAGAGTTTGGTTTAGTCTCTCTGTTCGACCATCCATTTGGGGATGATAACTAGTAGATAAAGTCAAATCTATTTGTAGAGCCTTGCACCATTGATGCCAAAAACGCACAGAAAATGGTGTTCCTCTATCAGAGAGTATAACCCTTGGAAGTCTGTGAAGACAAACTATATTTTCCAAGATGATAGTCGCTAAGGTGTCGGAAGTTGGGAACCTTTTACATGCAATGAAATGAGTATACTTGGTAAGACTGTCTACTACCACTAGAATGGTTGTAAATTGTTTTATTTGAGGAAGACCAGTAATGAAATCCATAGAGACATGTTCCCATGAATGATTGGGAACGGGTAGAGGTATCAGTAGACATTTGGGCTTGCTATGTTCGCTTTTGCATCTTGCACATACTTCACATGATTGTAGCATTTGCTTAAGGTCGTGACCAAATGTAGGCCACCAAAAATACCTTTTCATGAGTTCTATTGTTTTTTGAGGACCTGGGTGACCTGCCAGAGGATGACTGTGTAACCAATGAAAAGCTGTCTCTCTTAACTCCTCAGTAGGCAGGAATACTCGAGATTCATGTAGAGGTCAACCTTGTTGAATAGACCTCTTGGTGTCTTGTTGTAACAACTCTTGCCACTTAGTGATGTGAAAATGATTACGAATGAGATAAAACATTTCTCAGCAGCTACTAAACACAACACTTTTGCAGACGTTATAATAGGCATGGGTTTTTGTTCAGTAGGTGTGATTGAAGAATCTTATCTAGATAATGCATCGGCCGTAGGATTATCTATTCTTGGTCTAAAACTCGAAATTTTGGTTGTAGGGGTTTGTGGGTGATGTGGGTGTGTGTTTTATATTGTGTTGGGTGTGTGGGAGTGTTGTTTGTATGTGTCTCAGGTGTGTGTATTTGGAATTGTCCAATGTGGCGGTGTTTTGGAGCTGTGTGTGTATTTTGAGCGCAGCGGTGTGTACCGCCAATGGAATACCGCGTTTGAAAGACCGCCGCGTGGATTCGTGGGTCGTAATAGCATGGGCGTGTTTCTGTTGGCGTGGAGGTGGAGGATTTGTTTCCGCATGTTTATCGCTGACCTTTGGTGTGGCGGACTTGTGTGGGTGTCTGAATTTCGGCGGATTCCGTGATGTGTGTCATAATAGCTGTGGCGGTCTACCGCGGCGGTGTATTGGCGGTCTTCTGCATGTCGGTAAGCGCCTTTTACCACCAATGTTGTAATGACCCCCATAGTGATTGCGCGTCTGTCAAAAATCTTTACGAATTCTTCTACAAAAACGACACCAGTTATATAAAAGAGGATTGTCTAATCTGACTAATGGCACTGCCCAAGTAGCTGCATCACCATTCAGATATGATATGAGGAATGCAATTCTAGATTGTGCGTCCAGAAAGGCAATAGGCTGACACATAAAATGTAGTTCCACCTGGGTGAGAAAACTTTGAACCTTATTGGGTCCCCAGAAAACCTCTCTGGTGCAGCTAAAGGAATCTGTGTCTGTACATTCGCAGCTATGTTAGTAGGTGCCGGAGGCGTAGGACGAGACTCTGATTCAGAATCATCCACCTTACTCTGTAACTAAGTTACTTTATTCACTAAATCAGCTGCAACATTTTTTGAGTTTGTCAAATCCCTTTGCATCTGAGTGACTACTTGCATAAGGGTATCTAGGGTGGCCATTTGGCGCAGCTCATGTACAGACCAAGAGGAAAGTATAAAACTGATGGGCTCACTGTTCTGTCACAGTGTCCTTTCCTCGGGATCTGCACGTCACTGAACAAAAGGCCAACCTTCCGGCGTCACCAACTCAGAAAGCTACTATAGCACAGAGTTATGATGAAGCCAGTTGGGGGGAAGGGAATTAGGGTAGGGAACAGCAGGGAGAGAGATCTGAAAAGAAAAGGTTAGAACTTATATTAATTTACTACCGTGCCAAGAGCGCTTTACATCTGTGAACAGAAGCGCTTGAATTGTCGTGCCAAGAGCACTTTACATCTGTGAACTGAAGCGCTTGAATTGCTGTGCCAAGAGCGCTTTTCATCTGTGAACTGAAGCACTTGAATTGCTGTGCCTAGAGCGCTTTACATCTGTGAACTGAAATGCTTGAACTGCAGTGCCAAGAGCGCTTTACATCTGTGAACTGAAGCACTTGAATTGTCATGCCAAGAGTGCTTTACATCTGTGAACTGAAGCACTTGAATTGCCGTGCCTAGAGCGCTTTACATCTGTGAACTGAAATGCCTTTGATCTTCGCACCAAGGCTGCTGTACACTGGAAACTGAAAACGCTTTGCTTGTTGTGCTAAGGGGCGCTTTACCTATGGAAGTAACAACTTCTTTCAAAACTAGATTCATCAAGGCCTTACCGCTACGAGTACGACCTACTCATTTTTTAATGCACCATGGAAACAAGGATACTTCGGTTCGATGTCACTCTGCCATTCAAGAACTCTGCTCTTCTTCAGAGAAACCCCACTGAGGTCTGACTGCTTCGAAGTCTTCAAAATAGTGAGCAACGTGCTTGAGTGTGGTTGGGCTTTATAGGCCTGCCACACCCCAAGATGGCTGCTGCCTCTAAAGGCATGGGAATTGTAGTCCCTTCATGGAATAGCACTGATAAGTGCATCTTGTCCACCAATGTCATGAACCTGCAGCTCTCTGAGCTTTGCCACAGGGCAGACGACGCTGATGGCCACCTTTGGAACAAGAGGGGATGACAAGTGGTGCGCATAAAGAACCGCAGAGCCGTGCAGCAGAGTTTCGGGCGAGACCTGGACAGCACATTGCCTTATTCCTGACACACACATACATTTTTTTTAAAGAGTAACGTTTCTCCTGTAAAGCACGTAGTGTACCCTTTGCTTTGAAAAAAGACATGCATGCAGAACTTTAAAAGTTAGAAAAAGAAGGGATAATTGAGAAAACTGAAACTACAGAATGAGTAGCTCCTGTATTCTGGCACGCAAGACCTCAGGAGATTTACGCTTAGATCACACAGCTCTTAATCGAGCTGTGGTGATGGATAAATCCCCTCTCCCCAATATTTCAGAGATGCTCACACAACTTGAAGGGGCAAGGATATTTACGACATTAGACCTAAAGGTGGTGTATCAGCAAATTAGACTAGAGAGAGATTTCATGGATTTGACAACTTTTAACACACCATTTGGGTTGTTCAAGTTTACTAGATTTCAAATTCTGCCACAGCAGTTTTTTACTGAGCCATAAAAGAAGTACTACATGAGATTCTACAAAGTTACAAAGGTTTGATGCCAAGGATACCACTATTGTTATCACTGAGGCCAGCTCAATGGAGTTAGGGAGGTACTTAAACAAAGGATAGAATGGAAAGAACTATAATGTTTATTTCTAGAAGTTTGGTGGGGCCAGAAAAAAATGATTCCGTCATGGAACGCAAAGCCCTCACATTTATTGGGCCATAAAAAAACTGAACACATTTCTCTGGGGTGTTCAGCTTGAAGTAAAGACAGATCATAAACCCCTCAGAGAGATGTTTTATAAGAAGAATTTGGAGGTGGTTTCAGTATGTATATGTAAATAGATAGTGGCTTTACAAGACTACATTTTCTGAGTGGTGTGAATCCCTGGGGTGTGGAGAATAGAATCTCTGACTGCTTCTCCGTTGAGTGCTAGGCGTGCAGAACCAGATCTCGATGCGGATGAAGAAATAGGGGATCTAGGGCCATATGTACAAACACATTTTCCCATTTACACAGAATGGGAAAAACTCTTTGCTACATCTGGCCCCTAGATACTTATACGGTATGCAAGGTCACTGAGGAGGTGATCAGTAAAGAAGAGTAGAGATGTTTTTTGGATGAGAATGAAATATTAAGAGCAATAAGAGATCTTGTGTGGTTGGGATGGAAATCAAAAAGACGCATGAGTGAAAAGGGTTTGAGGTTGTAGATGGTGAAAGATGAACTATCTGAGGGTGAGGGGTTAATATGGAGAGAAACTAAATTGATACCTCTGAATAAGATTAGAGATAGACCCATACAGTTGTGTCATTGCTTTCATTCAGGTACTTCAAAAACTAAAGAGAGGAGAAGGTTATATTTTGGTGGTCGGCAATGGACACACAAGTTGAGAGGAGTGTCAGAGAGTGTCAGAGAGTGCACGGAATGCTGTTCCAGTGATAAAATTTGTAAGACAAGAGTAGAGCCCATGGTGGTGAGAGATGCCCCAACAAGAGTCTGGCAAGAAGTAGTGCTGGATATTCTGGGGCCAGTTACAAATAAAATGGAACAATATTATGTGTTAGTATTAATGTATAGCTACCCAAGGTGGCCAGAAAGTTCATTGAAACAAAGTGTGGGAACTGGTAAAGTAATTGCATTTCTTAAAGACATTTCCAATAGAGAAGAATTTCCAAAATGCCTCTTAATAGACAATGGGGTTTAATTAGTACTCAACGAGATGGAGGTCTGCGCATCCATGAGAGGAATTAACCATGAAAAAAATGTCCCTATATCATCCTGAGACCAATGGGATGATAGGGAGGTTTAATAGAGTATAAAAAGAGTCTATCCAAATTAGTAAAGCACAAAAGAAAGATTGGAAAGAGAACCTCCAGGACAGGGTTGAAGCTTATCGGTTCACCCCACAATCAGTAACGGGTAAAGTAGCTTTTGAGTTGTTTTGAGGTAGGGAAGCTAACACTATGGTAAATCCATCTTGGATGAAGAGTGAGAGACTCAAGGAGGTGAGAGGAAAAAATGGATGATTGGGAAAGCTCACAGCATGATAAGGTGTGGAAAAAAAAAACATTTGTTGTACGTAAGGCTGCTAGGCACATGGTGGTGAGAATTGGAGATGTAGTGAGGGAGAGACTACCACAAAAAAGTGGGAACTCTAAGTTCTCCACACCTTTCTAAATTGTAGATGTTTTTCCAAATTCAATTAAACTGAACGATAATCACATTTGTAACCTCAAAAGGATTGTAGAAATACATGCTAATTTGTAAGAAAAGGGCACTGACAGAGACAAAAATGAGAAAACAACAAGACAAAGAGGATGCAGTATAGTCCCCACAATATTTATGATGACTACGTTTAAATTTACATGTAGAGAAATATATAAGATACGCACATTAGATTTATAATTTTATTATTGTAATTGTTTACTTTATACATTTATTGTTGAGAGTTTTATATTTTATCTAAAAAAATATATCTATAACTTTTATTTTCTGTTCTGTAAAAGGGAGCAGTTGTGTAGTAGCCAAATATGCTATACTTTCATTACTGTGTTAAACTGTATTAAATAGCAATACTCATAACAATACTTATACCAGTGCTTAGTGAATGGAATGTATTCAGTGATGCTAGAATTTGGAATGTAAGATGAAGTTGGAATGTAGGAGTCTCAGTTACCTCCTTCTCTTGAAGTGGCTGGGACATTTCTTTAAACTTTGTACATTTAATAAATTCTTCCTGGACTTTATCTCTGCATGGCCGTCATTCATTGATTACAAGTATATAATGCAATATCCAAGTCAGATGCACTCTGGAGGCCTGATTCTTTATACACCCAGCAGAGAAGAACAGAACAGAAAACTCGAACAGAGCCTCCCTCTATCCCCCATCCCCTAAGATCGAGTTGCCCAAAAACATTCAGTGCATCTTAACCATTAGTATTTTTCATGTCCCCCCAATCTGCTACCAGAAAGGTGGCCTCCTTCTGTTAATAAACATTTTGACAATATCTCAAAATATATTAATGTATTCACATTAAAAATGAGTATCAAATGCTGAAAAGTATATAAATTAAAATAATCAATAATAATGGTATTTCAGCTCAATACAGTGATAAATCAGTGCTATTGCATCTAGACATATGTATCCTTTAAGTCCATCAGGTTTTCTTGACACTGGGTTCGCACTAGTCTTCTGAGATGCTCTTATAGTGCATATGACATACTGAGGTGGTCATTATGACATTGACGGTGAGTGATAAAGTGGCGGTAATACCGTCAATAGGCTGGTGGTAATTACCGTCAAATTAAGTCCATGGCAGTGATAACTCCCATAGACAGCCAATGTACCACACCATCCAGCAGGGCGTTAACACCACGGCGGTAGCCATCAACAGCCAGTTGCAATCTACCACGATTTCCAGGGCAATACCAATGCCATCAAAAACCTGGCAGGAACACTGCACAGAAGATGAAAGACTCACCATCAGACACACAGAGAAGAACAACACCGCCATGGAACCAGAACTGCTAGTCTTCCCGATGCTCTTCTATGCAGTGCTCCATCTGGAACGCCGACGAAGACGACGACTGTGAGTACAGTTGTCTAGCACACAAGGGAGGGAGGGAGGAAAAGAAGAGTGACACACACACAGAACACACACCAGACACACACACATCATACACACAACCAGCTGCAGATGTAAACCAATGGTACACGACACACAGCATTATAATGCAAGGACAATAATAAGGCAGTCATGAAAATGTATTGAATGGGAACAGCCACCAAATGAACTGATTGGAAAACAAAGAGATATGTAGAATTGTCCACATAGGGCCAATGCCCAGTCCAAAGTACTAAGGGCTCACATGGCTACAGGGCACAGTCCAAGGCCCAACTTGTTTCCCATCAACACCCGCACAGAACTGTGCAGGGGCATCATTATTGAAGCGGGAAGGCACCTCGGCGGGAGGGATGGAGGGGGCACCTCAGCCGAAGTCAGGAACTTGCTCACTGGTTCTGAAGGGGGCTCCATGGGCAATAATCCTTTCCTGGGGATTGCAAGGTAACAGTCTCTGAGGTGGGAAACTTGCCCACTGGTTCTGGAGGGGGCTCCTTGCCTATTTCCTTTTGCTGGGGAGTGCAAGGTCATAGTCTCTGGGGTGGGGAACCTGCCCACTGGTTCTGAAGGGGGCTCCTTGCCCATTTCTCTTTGCTGGGGAGTGTAAGGGGACAGTCTCTGGACGGGGAAACTGCCCAATGGTTCTGGAGGGGGCTCCTTGCCCATTTCTCTTTGCTCGTGAGGGCAAGGTCACAGTCTCTGAGGTGGGTACTTGCCCACTGGTTCTGGAGGGGGGTCCTTGTACAGCAGTCCCTGGAGGGTGGTCTACATGCCCGTTGCTGGAGGTGAGGGCTGCACTGTCTCAGCTGGAGGAGAGGGCTCCAAGACCACTGGTGGTGGTGTTGGCACCCTGCCAGCCTCTGCAGGAGGTGAGGGCTGCTGTGTTTCAGCAGGGGAAGGGTCCTCCTGGGCAGCCTCTGTTGGAGGTGGGGGCTCCTGTGTCTCAGCTGGCGGTGAGGGTTTCTTCCCTTTCATGGCAGGAGGTGAGGGATCCTTCCCCTACCTGGCTGGTGGAGTGGGATCCTTCACTGTCTTGTCTCTATGACTAGGAGGTGCCTCCACTGTCCCTGTGGAATGTTTGGCTGATGTGCTGGGCTTGTTCGTTCTTATGGGCAGGACGGGGAATGGGAGGGGGAGGGAAGAGGTCAAGTTGGGCAAGAAAAAGCTTCTTAGGGACAGTGGGGCAGGATGAGGGAGGAGGGATGGGAGTGGAGGTTGAGGGAGGGGTTGTTGGAGGAGTACGTCTGCTGGACTTGGGTGCAGGGGCATGGGTAGTGTGCTGATGTGAGGTGGATGGCTGTTGGGTGTCTGAGTGCCTGCGTTTGTGTCCCTTAGGAGGGGGGGACAGACAAGGTGGGAGAGGACACAGGGGACGCGTGGATGGACATTGTGGAGGTGTCTGCTAGTGAGGTGTGTGTGCTGCTTGATGTGGTGAGGCTGGTGGTGGATGTTAAAGCAGTGCATGAAGGTGTGAGTGTGGATGTGACTGTGAGGGAGGAGGAGGAGGGGGAGACAGTGGAGGCAGTGGATGTGTTTGTGTCTTCAACTGTCTGGTGTTTGTGTGAGTGCTTGTGGGCTGAAGTATGGTGCCTGTGTTTGGCTGTGTCACTCTTGTGTGATGTCTTGTGTGCATTCTCATCTGTATGTGTGCATGGGATGGTTTGGGGTTGAGGAGACTGGGAAGTGGTAGTTGGAGGGGGGACAGTAGGAACAGGGACAATGGCTGCCATCAGAGAGGAGGCCAGAGCAAGAATCGATCTCTGTTGGGCCGCCAATCCACCGTGGATGCCCTCCAGGAATGCATTGCAATGCTGCATCTGGGATCCCAGCCCCTGGATGGCATGCACAATGGTTGACTGCCCTACAGAGATGGATCTCGGGAGGTCAATAGCCTCCTCACTCAGGGCAGCAGGGCTCACTGGGGCAGGGCATGAGGTGTTTGGGACCAAGGAGATGCCCACCTTCCTTGGTGAGCAGGCACAGGCAACTTGCTGAGGGGCTACTGGAAGGGCGGTGTTAGTACGGGGTGGTGGCTGTACCTGCAGCTGGGGAGGTCACAGAGGTGTCCGCCACCACCAGGGAGCTTCTATCGGAGGAGGTATCTGAGTCACTGTTGTCACCTCCTGTCTCTGCTGTGGTGCTCCCCATCCGCGTGGTTCCTTCGGCATCAGGGACTCTGCCTCCTTGGTCTTGTGGGATGCAGCTCTCTCTGTCGCCGGTGCCCCTGCTCCTCCGCCAGATGATGCTAATGCACACATGGATAGGATGACAGAAGAAAAAAGGGGAGGAGAGAGGAAAGGGAACACTGGGTCACTTACAGCACCAACACAACACAACACAGGTATCAGGATTGAGCACTATGCATTGCACTGGCATTGATTTGGCTAGATGCCACAGCAAGATGAGGGCCAAACACCGCCAACTGCACACCTCCTGGGACCCACAAAACCCTGACTGACATGGAATGCAAACAAGCTAGGTTACCTGCATTTGCCATACACCCATTACCTTTGAGCTGGATCACGCTGCACTGCCTGTCCTGGAATTAAGGGGCACCCACTAACTCACATGCACCATCTGGATCCCATGCCACCTACCAATTATTGTAGTAACGCCCACTGTACTCACCCCCTTGTGGCTGCTGTGATGCCCTCAAGCACCCATCCAGGTCACGGGAGGCCACCGCCAGTATGCGGGCCATCAGGAGGGGGGTCAGGTTCCAATGGGCACCCCGCCCTCATTAGGAATCCATCCCCAGCTGGGCCTCCACAGTCTTCCGTGCACAGTGTCTCAGGTTCTCCCACCGTTTCCTGCAGTGGGTGCTCTGCCTGCTGTAGACCCTCAGGGTCCGCATGTCCTTGGTGATGGCACACCACAATCCCTTTTTTTGATGGGCGCTGACCTGCAGAGGGAATGCAAACAGGAGAACACCATTGCACATACAATCCAGCCTATCACACATAAGGCCCACCAATCCCGTTTCCATCAACATTGGCACACACATCGTCCGGTGCCCACCATGTACCCTACCACCAGACATTCCCCCCCGATGACATGATGCTTGCACAAACATCTCCATGCATCCTTCCCACATGCATTGTGCACAAGGTGTAGTCACCTGTTTTGTCTGGAGGCCCATAAAGAACTTCATACTGGGGTAGGACCCCTTCCACCAGTTGCTCCAACTCCTCTGAAGTGAAGGCAGGGGCCCTTTCCTCGGTCACGGGCCATGATAGGTTCCTGACACAGGTCACAGCAGCACATGTAGTGCACGTGTTTTCCTGTGGAAAGTCAGGAAACAAGTGAGGATTTAGATAGAAAATGGCGGTTACATCCACGGCGGTGTACACCATCACTGGCGGCACTGATCCCCATTGGCCACTGTACTCCATAGAGCCCCATATTAGCCAATGAGGATTTGCACGGCGGTGCAAGATCGCCTTCTGCCACAACGCCCAACATCGGCAGTTACCTCACTTCCACCTGGCCCAAGATACAGGACAGGCGGTCGCCATTTCATGCTGGTGGACAACTATCAGATTAACGATAACTGCGTCATTGCCTAAAATTGCACAAACATTGCCATTCCCACTGTCCCATCACATTGATGCTGTATGTACACTGAGGTTGTGGTTGCATTGTTCAAAATGTGACAGCCTACTCACTCTTGTGTCCCTTAGATGCCTACTGCTGAGGATGAATAGGAGGAGGAGAAAACCCCCCTGTACAGACCCCTTGTGTACTTGGCTACACTGGAGGACAGGCATATTATACTCACCTATAGACTGGACAGGGCCAAAATCATAGAGCTGTGTGCCCAATTGGAGCTTGACCTGATATCAGCCATCCATCATCCCACTGAGATCCCCCCTCTCCTGCAAGTGCTATCAGTGCTCCATTTCCTGGCAACTGGTTCTTTCCAAGTGACAGTGGGCTTGGCAGCAGGAATGTCACAGCCAATGTTCTCAATCGTGCTGGCAAGTGTTTTGTCTGTCTTGGTGAAACACCTGTGCAGCTACATTGTTTTCCCCCAGGTGGAAGATTTGGCCATTGTGAAGACAGGATTCTATGCAATGGGGCATATCTCCAATATTATTGGGGCATTTGACTGTACACATATTGCATTTACCCCCCCTGCCAGAATGAACAGGTGTTCAGGAATCGGAAGAGTTTCCACTAAATGAATGTGCAAATGGTTTTTCTGGTGGACCAGTACATCTCCCACGTCACTGCCAAGTATCCTGGGTCGTTGCATGACCCCTTTGTCCTGAGGAATAGCAGCATCCCAAATGTGATGGCCCAATTACAGAGGCACAGGATGTGGCTAATAGGTGAGCCAGAGTCCCCACCCACTGTATGTCAGTGTATGCCTTCAGGTGTTCTCCCTATAGCCTCGTGTTAGGCTAATGTTTGTCCCTCAATACTTGCAGGTGTCTCTGGCTACGAAACCTATTGTGACTCCTGACCCCTGTGAGATATGCCAGGACAGGTGCTGAGGACCGTTATAATGAGGCACATGGACAAACCAGAAGAGTAATCGAAAGGACCTTCGGCCTTCTGAAGGCCAGGTTCAGGTGCCTCCATCTGACAGGTGGATCCCTGTGTTACTCACCCGGGAAGATCTGCCAGACAGTAGTGGCATGCTGTATAGGGGCCATAGGAAGAGGAACAAAGGCAGTTCAAAGTAGACAAGGTGACAGGGTGGGACACAAGGGGGACAATCAGGAGAATCTCATTTCCTGGCGGTGGTCTTGGTCTTGGCAAGTGTTGCTGGCTTCTGTCTGGGACACAGGGTACATTTATGGGGTGGTTCACCTCTGCAGGGGGAGGGGTGCTGGTGGCCTGTGGTCCTGTGTTTGGGCCTCCTGCCCACTAGCTGCAGCGGACGTGGTGGGCTGGTCAATAGACTGGCTATCAGTAGGGGCCCGCTGGTGTATTGTCCATTCCCTCGTGATGTTGGCCATGTCTGCCAGCACCCCTGCTATGGAGATTATGGTGGTGTTGAGGTCCTGCAAGCCCTCCCCGATCTCCTGATGGTGTTCCTCCTGCAGCTGCTTGTTCTCCTGCATATTGTCAAGGATCTGGTCCATCGTTTCCTGGGATTGTTGGTAGGCACCCAGGATCTCTGTGAGTGCCTCCTAGAGAGTTGATTCCCTGGGCATGTCCTCCCCTGACGCACAGCTCTCCTCCCAGTGTCCCTCTTTCCCTGTGCCTCTGTCCCCTGAATGGTATGCCCACTGCCACTGACCCCAGGTCCCTGATTGTCTTGGGTGTGAGGTGTGGACCGGGGTCCCTGTACAGTTGGGCACACTGCTGATTGACATATCCTGGGGACAGAGGTGTGGGGACGCTGGGTAAAACATTTAAATTTCGCACTTGTATAACACACTGCTCACCCATTAGGGTCTAAAGGCGCTGTGCGCATACCGCTCTGGAACCCCTCCTGGCTTTTCCCTGTGAGGTACCCACTCTTGGACAACCCCCAGGGTGAAGCCAGGCATCCAAGCGCTGTTAGGGATGTTGTGGAGATTAAGCAAGCTATCGCCCAGATATGCAGAGTGGGACCCATTAATTAGATTAGGCCTGAGGCGAGAATTATCTGGTCCAAGGGAATTGAGCCCAAGCCCCACCGAGGCGGGAATTGAACCCTGCTCCTGGGCCAGATCTCTGCATCAGGGTCTGCCGCTCTAACCATTGTGTCACACTTCTCAGGGTGGGTGCTGTAGTGTTGGATACTGATGGGGGAGGCTCTGTGGTGGACTGTGAGTGGGCTCGGGTGACCGACTGTCCAGTGGTCCCTGATGGGCCAGGTTGTTGATCCAGATCCTGAAGTCCAGAGTTAGTGTCATCACTGGGGGCATCTTCTGTTGGGGGACTGGTTTGTCGTGGCAACTCCTCTCTGCTGACTTTGGCTGGGGCACCTGCGGGGATGTAAGTGATGTATTATGCTTCATGCCTGTGACATATTGTACATTCCTAGCTTCCCCTCTATCGTTGCTGTTTCCCTGCCACCTTGGTTTGTATATGTTGATGTATTGTGGGATTGTTATTTCCCCTATGCTGTGCATGCTTTAGTGATGAGTGTCCATGCAGGGCTGGGAGGGCTGTCCATGCATTGGTATTGCATACAAAGGTGGGTATTGGGGTTAGTCCTATGTGTAGGTGCACTGTGTGGGATAGAGTGGAATGATGGGAGTGAGGGTGATGGTGTGAGATAGTATGCAGGTATGGGGGTTAATTAGTAATAAATATCGACTCACCAGTGTCCAGTCCTCCGACAACTCCAGTGAGTCCCTCAGGATGTAGGATTGCCAAGACCTGCTCCTCCCATGGTGTGAGCTGTAGGGGAGGAGGTGGGGGTCCATCGCCAGTCCTCTGTATGGCGAGCTGGTGTCTTGCTGCTATGGAATGTACCTTCCCCCGTAGGTCATTCCAGCTCTTCCTGATGTCGTCCCTTGTTCTTGGATGCTGTCCCATGGCGATCACCCTGTCCCCGATTCTCTGTACCTGTGCTCCAAACAGCTGGGGCTCTACCCTGACTATTTCCTCCACCATGACCGCAACTCCTCATCAGTGAAACAGGGGTGTCTTTGTGGGGACATGGGTGTTGTGTGGTGTGTGTAAGTGTGTGGGTGTTGGGTACTGTGGTTGTGTGTGCGTAGTGGGTTGCGTGAGGGATGTATGGGTGTATGTGGTGTTTGTGTCTAGTTGTCACAGTGGTCTTGGTGTCAGTCTGGTGGCAATAATTTGTATTTGTAAGGGGTTGTGGGTGATGTGGGTGCGTGTTTTATAGTGCTGTGGGTGAGTGGGTATGGTGTGCAGTTGGGTGTTTTTGGTATTGGCCAATGTTGTGCAGCTTAGTATTTGGGTGCCCATTCTGAGCGCCGGTGTGTACTACCAATGGTTTACCGCTGTTGAATGTCTCCCATGGTGATTTGTGGGTCATGGTGTAGTGGGCGTTGTTTTGTTGGCGTAACGGTATGGGTGTTGGTACTGACACTTTTACATTGACCTTTGGGCTGGCGGATTTGTGTATGTGGCAGTTTTCTGTTGGATTGGTGTGTGTGTCATAATATGGCAAACGGATATTTGCCACCGTGGTGGTATGTTGGCAGCCGTCACCGTGGCGGTAAGTGTAATTTACTGCCACTGTAATAATAAGGGCGTTAACTACTTTTGTGCTGCCATGTATTTGTAGACTATGTTAATTTTTTTTGTTAATTTAATTGTCATATTTGGGGCATTTTCTTTTTCAGCTATCTCTGTGGAATGGGCACGGGCGGAGTATCTTGCGATGTATTGCTGAAGCACTGCAAGCATTTGGGAAACCTTGTAACCTTTCGCAAGCAGTATTTTATTCACAAGTGCCGTATTTGGTGTCGCTTGACGGTTATCTTTTTTCTTGACTGGGCAGAGCTGAGTCATCTTGTTAATTGGACAGATGTGGAGCACTCGACAGCCAGGTGCCATTTCTTCCTTTGTGACTCTTGACGCTGTCCAGGAAACCATCTTGGTCTGCAGTCTACTTGTCAGGAGTGAACGTGCAGGAAAGAGGGGGATCATTTATGGCTGGTGACTGCTGGTGACACACCAAAGACAAGCCTGTCTGCACCATCCTTGCACCGTTCATACACAACACCAGGCATGCTGTCTTTTTGGCATCACCACTGGGGTATGTAAGAATGCACAACTTTCTTACTCTTGTGATGAATTACTGGATACTGGTGAGGCACAAAGGAATCTAATCAGTTTACAACCATAATTATGGACGTTCTGGATAGGGTGAGCCTGTCTGCGACAAAGTCCAATTCATCCTACAACAGTGACGAACAAACCAAGTTGGTTCTGTGCTTTGGTTAACACACATTCACTTGTTAAACATGTGGTGGAAGTGGGGGGGCGTGGCCAAGATGGTGGCTAGAGCGGACGCCTAAAAAAGAGCTCCGCTAACAGCCTACAATTATCCTTTAAATCAAGGATACTAAACACCTAAAACTCGAAGCAGATGTCGTACTAAAGACGCAGGTAGCCCCAGAGCCCGGGGGGAACGTGGTACTTGAGGCCTACACCACGAGCGGACCAAGACCGCAGGAGCCCGATGACCGGATGAGACGAACACAAAACTGAGGCCGAGCTGGGGAGCCGTCCCCGGCCTCTGCGTGTTGCTGACAAACCGTGGCCAAAGAGCAGCCGCGTGCCACCGCACCCACGGCGGAGACCCCTCTACCCAGCGCTGAACAGTGAAGGCTCCAGAAGACAAAAGCACCAAACCAAAGGGAGGCGAGAAGAGCCACAGCGGCAGGGGCCTACAATCATCCTTTAAATCGAAGATACTAAACACCAAAAACTCGGAGCAGATGTCGTACTAAAGACGCAGGTAGCCCCAGAGCCTGGAGGGAACGCGGAGCTTGAGACCTACACTACGCGCGGACCGAGAATGCAGGGCCTCGATGACGGGATGAGACAAACACGAAACAGAGGCCGAGCTGAAGAGCCGTCCTCGGCCTGCGTGTGTTTCTGACAAACTGTGGCCAGAGAGCAGCCGCGTGCCGCCGCACCCGCAGCGGGGACCCCGCTACCCTGCGCTGAACCGTGAAGACCCCAGAAGACAAAAGCACCAAATCAAAGGGAGGTGAGGAGAGCTGCCGCGGTGGGGGCCTACAATTATCTTTTAAAAGGAGGATACTAAACACCAAAAACTCCGAACATATGTCGTACTAAAGACGCTGGTAGCCCCGGTGCCCGAGGGGAACGCAGCGCTTAAGACCTACACCACAAACGGACCAAGTCCTCACGGGCTCGATGGCAGGATGAGACAAACACAAAACTGAGGCCGAGCTGGGGGACCGTCCCCGGCCTGAGTGTACCGCCGGTGAACCGTGGCCAGAGGGCAGCCGCGTGCCGCCGCACCCGGGGCAGGGACCCCCTTACCCAGCGCTGAACCGTGAAGGCTCCAGAAGACAAAAGCACCAAACCTGCCGGTGGGGGCGGTGGGCCGCAGGTTCCATTCTCGGCGGGGCGGCCTCGCGTACTACTGAGGGTCGTAGAAGCGGTCAAACACGAAGCCCCCAAGCAATACAGCCAACAATACTGCCCACCCTCCCAGGCCCACAGATAAAACATGGTTAAACCTAAACCCCCAAGAAGACAATCTGAAACAGGCTCCAAGACCCCGCCACTAGAATCAAGCATGGACACCACAGCCATCGCCCTACATAAAGTGACCGAAACTCTGGCCACTCACTCCATAAAATTCTACAGAGTACTACAGGCCTTGCTGGAAACCAAAACCTCCCTGGAAGCCAAAATAGATTCAGTAGCAACGAAGGTCAACATCTTAAGAGCTGACCACCGCAAACTGACGGAAAGGGTTACCACTAACGAATCGGCCATTGTAAAGATCCACCCCGACATTGAAAATCCGAAATAATAACGCTACAAAGACGAGCTGAAGACGCAGAGGGCCGATCACGCCGAAACAACATTAGATTCTTGGGATTTCCAGAACAAATAGAACTCCCAAATGCAGAAACCTTCCTCGAATACTGGCTAAAAAAAACTACACTAACGCAGAACGTTTCACCTTTACTATCAGTGGAACAAGCTCATCGGATACCCGGAGGCCCACTGCGCCCAGGAGCACCTCCTCGACCACTGATAGCGAGATTCTTGAACTACAGAGACAGAGATCAGATCCTACAGGAATTCCGGTCCTCGGGTCCTGTAAGCATAGAGAACGCACAAATCACAGCCTATCCTGACTAAACAGCAGAAGTTCAGCGCAAGAGCACTACATTCATCAAAGCAAAGCAAATTCTACGAGACAAAGACATACCCTACTCCCTCATGTACTCGGCTAGATTGCGAGTGGTAAACGGCGAGAGAACCCATATCTTCCCATCTTCGGAGGATGTATGGTCATGGATATATGCAAAAGGTTTCACAGATCACGTTGATCAAAAAGACTGGCACACTCAACACTCTCGCAGAGGGAAGAAAATGGGCCCAGGACCCAAATCACGCCCATCCAGATCAAAAGCAGAAGCTGAGCAACTACAAGTCATAAAAGACACTAACATGTTCATGGTCCTACGCTCAACACTCATCAATGAAACCAGCGTAACAGGCTCAGACTCACCAAAAAGCAATAACAGTCCCCCGTCGTCGCCTATGTTATCTGGCCCGTCTTTTACACCAAGCACGGCCGACAATCTCTAAAGGCTAAAAACTTCTTTGTCCCCACATGATGAGACCACAAATGGACACCACCCCGGTCTCAATCGAAGTAATAACACTAAGGCCAAAAGACACCAGACGTCCTACATGCGTGCACTGGCCCTGCTCGAGGACAAGCTCAAAGACACTATTGAACTGGATACCACATACCGGATAAGGTGACTTTGTCCCGAGAACAAGAAAGCTCACAAAGGAAACAAACACATCCGAACAGGCCGACTTCGCTGACCACCCCCACATCCATTCCGACCCCACCCCTTAACCCGAATGGGTTACCGCATGGACATCAACCGAGCTACTACCCAAGTTGGCACCAGTTGTGCCCGGTTAAATCCATTACTAGTAAACTATTCTCTTTCCTTTCCTCTCTCTTTGTCCTCACCCTAACTGTCACCTTCATATTCTGGACTCGGCTGTGCTGGGGGGGAACGAACGAACGGGGACCAAGGGTCAAACCGAAACTACTTGTAAAAGTGCCATATTCAACATATAACAACAAAATACAATGGGGTCCTATAACATATTAACATGGAACGTAGAGGAATGGCGAAGAGTAGTAGAATATACGCGTATCTCAAGTGACACAATACACATATAGCTATACTCCAAGAAACGCACCTATCCGTTCAAGAATTACACATAATCAACAACAAATGGTCGGGCACAATATACAGCACTAAAACATCCACATACGCAAAAGAGGTCCTAATCTGGATTGCCCCTGGGATCCCGCACCTGATAAATGAAACACAGATAGACACAGACGGCAGATATGTCTACTTGAACAGTGAATTAGATGGCAGACAATTAGCCATAACTGGCATATATGCACCCAACACAGGCTGGGGGAGTTCTACAAAGCTACATCTAAATTACTAATACATGACTTATCAATGCCCATTGTGTGGGGAGGAGATTTCAATGGAGTCCTGGACGTATCGCTAGACAGGTCACCCCCCCACTGGAGAATACACACAGCAAGAGACTATCCCAGACATTAAAATTCTGGATCTCAGATAGGAGACTACACGATATTTGGAAAGACCTACATCCCACAACTAAAGAATACTCCCCGGTACACCAATTACACACACGCATCGACCTAATACTATGTACAGATGAGATCACGCACCTAATCAAAAATGTCTTCTACATGGCTAAGACCCTGTCCGACCACTACCCACTAATGGCCACACTACAATGGGGCAGACAACATACATGTATCCCCACGTGGCGTCTACAGCCCACATTGCTACAAGAACCCCCCTTCCGCAAAGAAATAGCAGATAACATTGATCCCTATTTCAAAACCAACACGGGATCAGCATCAACAAGGGCAGTGGAATGAGATGGACATAAGGTAGTGATGAGAGGCAGGTGCATGACAATAGTAAGTGGAGTCAAGCGTGCACTGACGGCAGAACTCAGGGAAATTGAGAAAAATAAACACAAAGCAGAGTGCAAAACATGCGATACAAGGCGACGCTGGTAACAACATACTCACACTTCAAAAGCAATGGAATGAAGTAGAATCCCGACTGAGAAAATTTGACTACCGCCACTACACGAAGCGCCTCCACACGGAAGGAGACCGCTCTAGTAGAATGCTAGCATGGCTGGTGAAAGGAGAACAAAAACGAGCTCCTATCAATGCCATTCGTCTAGATACAGGCACAATAATCAATACACAGACAGAAATAAATAACACCTTCAGGCACTACTATGGAACCCTGTATAACGCAGGATCTCCTCCACCTCCGGAACAGTTAGAAGCCTTCCTCCAGGCTGCTCAGTTAACTCGCTTAATGGCGATTCAAATACTAGACAAACCCATAGATATAGATGAAATAAAACAGGCCATACAACAATTTGCCCACAATAAGGCTCCAGGGAAAGATGGACTCCCAATTGAATACTACCAATCTTTCCCAGCCCAGACATTGTCCCCTTATTTAGCAATGATTCAGGAAGCATACGCCATGGGGCGACTACCCGATTCCTTACGAGAGGCAATGGTAGTAGTCCTCCACAAGAAAGATCGAGATCCTCTGGATGTCCGCTCGTACCGCCCATTATCATTATTGAATACAGACTGTAAAATACTAGGGAAAGTACTAGCGAACCACCTGCTCCCAATCATATCTACCTTCGTTCACCCAAACCAATCTGGGTTCATACCAGGACAGAACACTTTCGTCAATATTAGAAACCTGATAAGTCTAATAGCAGAGGCACCAGAAACTGACACCACTCGAGCGGCAGTAGCCCTCGATGTTGAGAAAGCGTTCGGCACACTAGGATGGCCATTCTTAATGGCCACACTAAAAGAAATGGGATTCGGCAAAGCATTCATACGATGAATAGCAGTCCTGTACGCTGACCCAAAAGCGCGAGTCAGAACGGGAACGACAATCTCTGAGGAATTCTCCGTAGGGCGTGGCACCCGGCAAGGCTGCCCCTGTCACCGCTCCTTTTTGCGCTAGCAATAGAGTCACTCGCAGCCAGACTGCGTAGAGAGGCAACACGCTGGGGCATACTAGATGGAGAGAACCACCGCATTATTTCCCCATATGCGGATGACGCATTAATATTCCTCCGCAACTACCCCAAATCCTTACCCGACCTGCTTCAACTACTGAATTCTTTCGGGCAGCTATCTGGACTGCATGTGAACTGGGCAAAATCATGCCTGTTTCCAATGAGACTGCAACCAAACCGTCAAGATAACCCGGACACAATACATGGCTTACAATGGAGAAATACCACTTTTAAATACTTAGGTGTGCATATATACCACAACGATGCAGATTTAAGAAAAGCTTACTGCCCTTCTGGTGCTCCTTACTGTTATCACCGATAGGTAGAGTCACAGTGGCTAAGATGATAGTACTCCCCAGACTACTATACTATTTCACTGCACCACCACTAGTAATACCAAAATCACTCTTTGTACAGTTAACAAGAATACTGACTGACTTGATATGGGGAGGTAAACGACATTGTGTGGCCCTGGCCAAAGCTTACCTTCCTCTAGAAAGGGGAGGGATGGGTGTCCCACAATTCGAAATGTATTACGCAGCGGCGCAAATACACTGGATTATGAAGTGGCTGGAGGACCCACTCGGCCCAGAAATCAGCGTTCTAAGCACAAATATAGGTCACTCGGATATACTAACATGGCTCCTGGGCCACGAGGTCATCCCCCAACACAATAATGTATTGCTAAAAATAGCTGAACGCATATGGCACCGATATGTAGACATAGGAACACGAACTCCGCTATATTCACCCAAAATACCACTACAGGCCACACCAGGAATAGATAAACTGCGCGGCAAACTAGATATATCTACCCGGGTCACGAAGGGAGTTAAGACAATAGGGGACCTCTTTTCGGAGGGACAACTCCTCACCTATGAAATGCTAGCTGAAAAATACAATCTAGGCAGCGGTGAATTTATCACATACCGGGCAATACAGCAGTTGATTCAAAACACATGGAGAAGCAGTAAAAATGAACTACAAACATCACCAGTCCTACACGACCTACTCCAGGGATTGGGAACACAATCAGATATCTCTTGGTTATACAGGACCCTACAAGCCAACCCAGAGGTACCACAATCACAGGCCAAGATCAAATGGGAAGAGGCAATACGTACACCTCTGAGCACACAAGCATGGACCATGGCTCTCACAACTACACGCGAGGTGTCACACAATGCCCGCTTCCGTTATACACAATTCATCTACCTACACCAAACGTACTTAACATCAGCCAGAATACAACGCATGTTTCCGCAAGCAGGGTCTGACTGTCCAAGGTGCGGTCACTCACCAGCTGATTTCTACCACATGATATGGGATTGCTCACCAATACTACACGTATGGCAAGATGTAACCAAACAAGCCGCACTCCTGACCGGGCTGCCCCTATCCCCAACCCCCGAGTCCTGCATCCTAGGGATACGCAAAAGACGCAGTAAAGATAAACAGAAACAGGGATGCGCAGACCTGGCATTCATTATATCAAAACGACTTATCGCAACGCATTGGAAATCGGCGAGTGCTCCCAGCGTACGCCATTGGGCATCAGACTTATTACGATGGGCGGTGATGGAGATACAAACGCTGCGCGCGCTCTGTAACAGGGGAATAATAGTAAAGGGAGTGGAAACATGGGAAGCATTCATAGAACAACTGGAAGAGAAAGATGATACCCGCCCCCCCGAACTACACACACACATTAAATTAAACAGTATGATTCTTACCTAATAAGAGCAACAGCACAATTATACCAAAACAGAAAACCTACCCAGACATGGAAAATGCGTGAAACATGCACAAATTCCGTAGCTGCAACACACAGAACTACACAGACCCCCCATACTCCACAGTAACACTCTCTACTGGACAATAGGAGCAATGATCAATACCTCACATCTGTCCAACAGCCCCTCTCCCTGTCCTGACCAGCATCCCGACGCCTCACAGAGCCTCAAATATATCTTCAAGGTGACCCTTCTCTTCCTTCTCTGTTTTCCCCCTCTAGTCGTTATGGCAATGCAGAAACAAAATGTTTACTCGTATTCGTCTGAAATTTGATAAGGCGATTAACCTACTAAAGTATTAAGATGTACACAGAATGACTAACATCAATACTGTAGCCTACTGTGCTATTATGATCATGCTTGTAAACATTGTACTATATATAACAAAAGTTAATAAACAGATAAAAAAAAAAACATGTGGTGGAAGTGCATGATGTGATGAAAGCTAGGAACTTATACATATTGTTTGCTAAATAATCCAAGCTTTCTGAGGATTCAATACCGGATCTGGCTGTTGCATGCCACACAGGTCACAAAATCTTTCATCTAGATTGACCTGATAGGAGAGACGGCAGGATAGCAGTAGGTTTTAAAGAATGCTTTTACCTTGCCAGAAATATTAGGGTTCTCTTTTTTGACTCCCCCCACAGTCTCAATAGGAGGCATTTAAAGTTACAGTGTTCCTGGTGCATGTTTCAACTTTGCAGATGCACTTGCAGACTTCTTTGCACTGCTACTGGTCACTCATACTGCCATTTATATGTTGGGAGCTTTATAACACTTCGGAGTGGATGAATACTATTAATATACTATCCTTGTTAGGTTTTCACTCAAATAGTCTTTTTGCATATACCAGAGTGGTCATGCGCTTGATCCTATATTTGTACCTAAGGTGATGCTGGCTTGTGGTTATATCTTGTCACTGGTGTGGTCTGATCACTTTATGATCCAATTTACCACTGAGAGCTGTATGGTTCAGCTTGCTCCTTGGCCAGGTTAATTGGAGTACAATGTAGGCTGGCCTTTGGGTGAAGTAATCACCTGTGAATTTCATGAATATCTTAAAAATTACAGGCTACACTAAAGGATAGGATTAGGAGATGACTGAGTACAAAAACTGTGAGAAATTGGGTTGTTTGTTTACTGGCGTATGACCCCTGGTCAAGCAGCAACCACATTTCTTGACAGGGTAAAGCACAAGCAAACCCCAATGTAACCTGAGATCATCCTCTGGTAGCTTGGCACAGAGTAGTCAGGCTTAACTTGAAGGCAATGTGTAAAGTATTTGTTCACCACTTCAAATAGTAGCACAGTAAAAACATCACACAAAAAGGAGCCCACACCAGTTAAAAAAATAAGACTTACGGCCTCATTATGAGTGTGGCGGTCTGAGGACCACCAGACTCATGTTGATGAATAGACCACCATAATCTGGGCAGTCGAACCATCCAATTACAACCCTGGTGGGCAGACCCACCAGGGGACTGGAAGATCCACAGGGGACCACCGTCCCCACAAGGAACATGGTCCTGACAGCCTAACAGCAGTCAGAGTTGTACTCAACCAGGGGGGTGCTGAACTCAGAGCTGCCTTGCTAATAACAACTCCCCTCACTGCAAGCCTTTCCTTGGCAGTTTCACTGACATGGAAAAGCTAGTGGTGAGGGTGTGCTTGGGGTTACAGGGGACATGGGCAGTGCCCCCCTCCTCAGCACCATCGCAATGCGCACTGTCTGCTTTGCAGACAATGCGCATTCTGAGGGTGCTGGTCGGCCCCCTCTGTGTTGTGAGTAGCACTCGGCTACTTTAAGGGATCTGAGTACTATCTCGTAGCGCTGTTCCTGCTGGTCTGACCGGCAGAAACACTCTATTGCAATGGTCCCTCTGGTCAGACTGGCGGGAACAGTGTAATAGGGTATTGTAATAGGTCACAGGATGTTGCCACTGCCATGGCGTGGCATCCTCACTGCGAGTTTGCTGGTCCCGAGGGGGAACCACCAAACTCAAAATGCAATGTGTGTAATAAACAAAACAAGACCAACTGACAAAAATCCAATAAGTAGATCTTGAGTTATGAATTTCTAAAGAATAAACTGCAAAATAACACTTAGAAACAAGAAGCGCCAACTGGGGATGTCTGGAAGAAATGGACCAGGACAAAGTCAAAAGTTCAGGCCAACCACGAAGGAGCACAGGCCAGCTACAGGGACCCAGTGAAGTTCACTAAATCAAAGTACCTTGAATCCTGGTTGCGGAGCATTGCTTGGGTCCTAAACAAAGGTATGTTACACAGCTTGGGTAATGCGTTGGTTCAGAGGTGTAGCAAGGCTGCAGTGCAAGATCCTGATGCATTGTTGTCAAGGAGCCTGTCAACAGGGCTTGCGATGTGAAGACCGGTTTTGAGGATGTTTGGTGCAGTGAAGATGATGCGTTGGTTCCGATTCACGCAGTAGCGGCAATGCAGAGGGTCAGATTTGTTGTTGAGGCCGTTGTCGAGAAAAACGTCGGATGGTGGCTGTTCCAAAGGCGATGCTCCAGTTCCAAGATGCATCAATGTGAGTCTCTTGCGTTGATTCCAACCCAAGCAGTATCTGTGATGCACCTGTTCTGTTCCATGGATCAGGGGCGATGTGTCAATTCTGCCCCCCAAGCAGAGGATGCATCAGTTCCACGAGAGCAAGCACCTTAGGCCCACTTCCAAGGGTCAAGGACTGGGGTGGTACTACTTTCAGGGCAAACTCACAGATGGCAGAGTCTAGGTGCAGAAGCAAGGGCATTGGAAGTCTTTTATGTCCCTGAAACATGAGATCAGGAGGCCAGCCAACTAGCCCTTGGAGTCACTTTGGGTTAAAGGTTGGAGAGATGCAGGTCCAGTCCTTGTCACTCCCAGGCAAGAGGACAGCAGGCAACAGGTCAGCCCAGCAAAGCAGGAGTCCAGCCATGTAGCGGTCCAGAAGAGTGGCAGTCCTTCAGCAGCACAGGAGTCCTTCTACCTGGCAGAGTATGCACAGGTCCAGAAGTGTACTGAAGTGGAGGTGTCGGAGTTCCAGTAATTATACCTAGTTGGGCCTTTGAAGTGAGAGAGACTTCAAAGACATACCTTTGAAGTACATAGAGTCCCTGCCCTTCATGCCCTTGCTCCGGACTCACTACAGGGGGTTAAGCAGCCCTTTATGTGTGGACGACAGGACACAGCCTATTTAAGTGTAAGTGAAGCTGTGCCCAGCAACTCCCTTCCATCCTGCCCAGGATGGCCCATCAAGGCCCATCAGGTCACAACTAAGCTCCCATTGTGTGTGGCTGTCTAGACACAAAACCCAGTTGTCACCCCACTCCAGAAATGGTATCAGAAACAGGCAGAAAGCACCAAAATGTAAATAAGTGTCATCTTTTTAAAAGTGGGATTTTCAAAATTGCAATTTAAAATCCAACTTCACCATAAGTTGTGATTTTAAATTGTGATTCTAGAGACACCAAACTTGGAAAATCCATCTCTTCCAAACTGGATGTTATACTTATAAAATGGTATAAGACAACTCCAATGTTATGCTTTGGGAGAGATAGGCCTTTCAGTAGTGAAAAATGAATGTAATGGTTTTTCACTACCAGGATAAGTAAAACCTAAGAGTACATGTTCAACTTTTTAAATGCACAGCACCCTGTTCTTTAGGCTGCCTAGGACGTAGAGTAGGGTTGGCTTATGTGTATTAAAAAGGAAAGGTTTGGGCTTGGCAACATGAATATTTGGCCAGGTTAGCATGGCAATTAAAACTGCACACACAGATTCTAAAATGGCAGGCCTTAGACATGTTTAAAGGGCTACTTAAGTGGGTGGCACAATCAGTGCTGCAGGCACACTAGTAGCCACTCACAGATGGTACAATGACAGGTCTGAGACATGTTTAAAGGGCTACTTAAGTGGGTGGCACAATCAGTGCTGCAGGCTCACTAGTAGCTTTTAATTTACTGGCCCTGGACACATGCAGGGTGCTTTACCTGAGGGTTATAAGTAAATTAAATATGCCAACTGGGAATAAGACAATGTTATTGTGTCTTGGGATAAAGCACAAGCACTTTCACATTGTTCAGTAGTGTGCAGAATCCTAAGGCCAGCAAAAACAAATTCTGCAAGAACCAGAATTACGAAGGCAAAAAGTTAGGGTAAATCCCAACAAGGATGCCAGGTCTAATAAGACTAAACTGAAGTGGTTACTTGTGCTATAGCTTCAATATGTCCTCTGTACAAGAAGTCAAAATTGGCTGTAAAAAATTAGAATGGGTTTGTAGTATTAACAATGCCCAGGAAGCTAGAGCAAAACTTAAGACAGTGCTAAAATCTTACAAACACCTGGCACAAATGGCACAAATGGTTAAGGCCAATTTGTTTTGCTAACAAGATTGCATAAGGCTGTAATGCAGTTAAAGGGATTTTTTCAGTGCTATGCCTTGTGTTTGCTCCTTTATGCTCCAGCCAACCTGTGGAACACACACAGAAATTGAGTGATTCATTTTTTAGGAAAATATTTGTAAGAATCAAGTACTATCACCTAATAGCTCTTGTTGTCTAGCCGAAATGACAGTCTCTGTTGTAGTGTTTAGTCTATCCACAAAGGTTGACATACCTAGGCTCTCAACGTTTGAACAAGTTACTCCACTGGAGGTTTTAGATTTAACTAACTCTGTTACATGAGGTTCACAACTGAATTGTATCGACCAGTGGTCTGGAAGGCGGTAGCTCATTGTGTAGTTAAAATCATTTTAAACATCTGCAATACATCAGTCACTCAAGCATTTGTGGCAGATTGGAGGAAAAAGGCCTTAAATGAATAAGTTTAATGCAGACCCTGCCATTTTGAGTGACTTTCACTCTACAATACTTTTGTTATTTCCCATAAAACTGTTGGAGACATTTTTTAACTGGCAGGTACCTTGATTCCTGGAGCACCATAACATATTAGATCTCGTGCAAGCAGGCTTCTGACCAGTTCATGGAATGTATACTGCTCGGGTCTCCATCTTGGATGACCTACGACTGTCAGGACACAAGGGCCACACAGTAGTATTGGTGTTTTTAGATCTGTCAGCTGCATTTGATACAATGTCTCAGGATATGTTGCTCCTAAGGTTGGCAGAGGCTTGTATTTGTGGTCCAGCACTTAAATGGATTAGGTCCTACTTGGAAAATCGATCACCTGCTGCTCATCTGCCCTTACTGCGTTTTGGGTTTAATGCCTTCCCAATCTTGTCTCTCAGCCCAAATCTTTTTAATCTGAATACATGCCCCTTGCCCAACAGATATGGACTTGTGGGTTCATTTGTTTTATTATACGGGTAAGACTCAGATTTTAATTTTTATTTATTACGCAGTGCCCAAACTCCATGTGGTTTTTCAGGTTTGTGTGGTAGCCACTGCTTCATGGTTATCACTTAACTCCTTTAAATTTAATGCTGACAAGAGAGAGTTTTTTTTTATTTTTATTGTTCAACCCTCTACAGTTTTTCCTAAGGACACCTGGCCACTATCTATTGGCTCTCTACCCCTTTCAGCCAATAATGTGTGAAATGTAGGTGTCTGCTTTGATAACCAGCTGTCCCTTACTAGTGAGGTTAATCATCTTTCAAGTATCTGTTTTTTCTTTGCTTATGTTGATTACAATTCTACCCTTCCTTCAATTCCATCTTCTGTACTTCAGTTGGTGGTTCAGAACACAATCTTAAACCAACTAGATTATGATAGTTCTCTATTTCTCAGATCGCTGGCAGGCCTCTTAACATGGTTACAATGGATTCAGAATGCTGCTCCTACATTGAGCTTTAAGTGGTCATCAATGATGTCTGCATCAAGAAGGGCTCTGAATACTGTACATTGATTACCAATCATCAAGAGAATCAATTTTAAATAAGTATGCATGGTCCTCAGGGCCTTATATGGAACGTTACCTCAAAGTCTTCAAAATAAATTCATTCAATTACGCACCAGTGTGAAAGTTGCGCTCATGAGAGGCCCACTTATTGGCAAATCCTAATTATCAGCGCATGAGACTAGGGGGGTAGATCATTCTCAGTTAGAGCTGCTGGAATTCAGTTCCCCCTCTCTGCACAAGATTGAATATTTACTTTTATTCACGAAAGTCTTGAAATCTTGGCACTAGTAACAATTTATATGTATTGTTATTGATGTTTCAATTAGTCTTTTACCTCATTGCCAGCACACCTTTTGGGCCACAGTTGTGCTTTAGAAATATACAAACCATACCATACCCTACCATACCATACCATACCAAACCAAACCATACCATACCATGTGATATTTCATTTACCGTCAACTAGATTCTGGCTATGCCATGGTGCAGATGGTTTGGCAGACATGGAGCAGAGCTTGAGAGAAAAATAAGTATTTGCTCTCATGGGGAGGGCTCTCAGTATCAGTTGTGGTCAGAGGTGCCCATCAAGGTCATCAAGATGTCTTTGTCTCTCTCTCTCTCTCTATTAAGAGCTTTACTAAACAACTACTGATGTTCTGGAAGATCCTCACAGCTGACTTCTATGTGAACCTAATAAGAGCTAAGGTGTTAGCATGTTTGGACTAGTGCAACGTGGTCTATATTGGAATCTTCATAACGTTAACTGATGTGATACAAAGTCTTCAGAATCCGGCAACCAGACTGTGCTTGAACTTCATAAAAAGTGACCACTTAAAACAAGCCCCAAGATAAAAGATATCCACTGCCTCCTATTAGATTCAAACTTAAAAATGTCTATACCATCTAAAGCATCCAATAAAAATAAAATAAGGGCTGGTGGTACATTCAAGAATTTACACCAACTCTCTACCAGTCTAGAAGCTTGGGTTACCTATCATTAACCAAATGACTTTCTTTTAAAACCTAAAACTTGGAGAGTGGTCCCTGATAGTGGAAGACCCAAAACTTTGGGCTTCCACTGCTGTTGCACCAATATATGTGACACATTGTGGCACAAGCAATACTCTAAATCTATGTGACAATGTGATTGCACAAATCCATAATTTTTACTGATTTGCATTGACGGAACCCCCAAATCAATTGCACCATGCATTAAGTAATATTTGCAAAGTAGGCATTCCCCCTCAAAATATTACGCTAAACAAATGTAGTGATAATTATGGTTTTGGAATGTGTGACTCAACATATAGATATGGCATGCAAAGCTTCAAATGCGTCAGAAATCCTGCTCATCGGTAACCCAGGCATAGGAAATGACACATTGGCTGTGCTATATAAACCTGAACATCTAAAAACACTTCTGCAAGTTCAACTATGCAACTGAGGTGATTATTCTGCAACTAGGAGTAGCAAGGAGACCACTACCACCACATAAGCAGCAAAAGAGGAGAGAGCGCATGTTCTGCCAGTGCTTCTCCCTCATCAACCTCAGAGAGGATGATGTGATAAAATTCTATAGGCTTAAGAGGGGTCCACCATAGAATTGCTGATAAAGATTGGGCCAGGTTTGCTGCCACCAACTGCCAGGCCCACCAGCATTCCATCCTAGGTGAAACTAATGGCTGTGCTACTTATGCTGGCTTTTGAGTCATTCCAGGTCACAGCAGAAAGAGTTGCAGGAATATCACTGGCATCTTTTTCTGACTTCCTGCCCACTGTCCTGGATGCCATCATTCTCCTCACACCACAGTACCTCACCTTGCCCAAGACACAAAAACAACAGATGGAAATCAAAAAAGGCTTTTATGTCATTGAAGGGTTTTCACATTTCTTGGGTGCTATGGACTGCACACATGTATAATTGTTTCACCAACAGCAACAGCACACCTCTTCTGCAACCGAAAGCATATGTACTCAATCAACTTCCAGGTCATTGTGGATCATCTGAAGAGGTTTACCAATGTGTTTGCCAAGTACACTGTAAGTGCACATGATGCATACATCTTCAGGCACACCAACATAAATGAGCACTTCCAGAATGGCCAATATGGAAATGCCCTACTTGTTGGTAAGTAAACCTAAACTGTACAATACACCAACTAAAATTTAGAAATGTGTGACAGAATAGCCATGTCTGTGTCTGTTGACGGAGCTAGGGGCATCAGAATGAGGAGTGTGCTAGAAATATCCACCATGTGCATAATGCACATCTCTGAGTCTGATATGTCGAGGCATACAAAGTAACTATGGGTGTTTTTGAATGTCAAAACATTTAGGACTAATGCAACCGTGTTCGAAATGCTGTCTCATATGACTGTGTGCAAGGGAGATGTTACATGTTTGACGTGTAGGTGTCACTGTTAAACTGACATGATGATGACGTGTGACATATATACTAAACATTGAAAAACTGGGAATGTGTACAAGAATTCTTGACACCTAGCTGATTTGTAAGAAGTATACAGAACCTTTGGCCTTGAAGTCATATTCGCCTTCTATGTGTGCTGCAGTCCGTGGCACACATACATAGTTGACCACACCTCTAATAGTTACTTACATGCATGAATATACCCCTTCCAGCACAAATACAAATCTGCAGGCAACACACGCACCCTTTCACTGTGGGGCAAGGGTTCCTATGGTTGTGCTAGGCAGCTCAGTGTGTGCCAGTGCAGGGTGAAAGAAAAAGAATGCGCTCTGTTGCCAAACCTTTGTACAACACTGCCCTTACCCAGTGATGCAGTACAGTGTAGATAGGTGACTTGAAGCTCTGCGCCACGTTCCTAAATTTCTAGTCCCCATTGTCAATTGCACAATGTGGGAACAACATACAGCAACATGCATATATTTACATACTGACATCCCTTAACTAATCTGTCGCTACAGAACACCTGTGAGCAGTAATGTTACACTTCATTCGGTGTGAATCAACTGAACCAAATCCTCTGCACAGGTCAAGTAATCATCAAAAACCATGTGTATGTCACACAAGTCTATATGAGTACAAAGACAACACAGTAGATAAGTGTGAGATGAGTGTCAACTAAGTGGTGTACCTACTCCTGGTATCAGATAAAGGTAATCAGTTTCAATGGTGTGCAAAAAATACTGTTGAAATGAACAAGTTTGTCACACATGGCGGAATACTTATGTTGTCCAGAGTTACAGGACCAACACTGGAAGAAGGAAATGCAAAGTCCATATGTGGCATGCATTGTCTGTGTAGCCTCCTGAAAGTTTCAAAGTTCAATATGTTGTAGTACTGTGACACAGATGGTACAAAATGCACATATGTCTCAGCAGTACTGACAGCCTGTGTATACACATGTACAAAGGGATAACGCCACATTTACATATGTAAGCAATGTGATAGTTCAGCAGTTTAGTTGTGTGAGATGGCCAAATTAAATGGATGTCAATCCAGCAAAGCGAAACACACATAGCCTAACACAATGCTGTCAAACAATTCATACATCAGTCATGAACATTGATGAAAATGGCACATGTAAAACGCATCACAGTTTACTAATGATGCCAATTTCAACATACATTAGTCATAGCAATGATGAGAGAGTTAAAGCATAGAGGTAAGAATCCCTTACAAGTTAGGGTCATACATGTTAAAAGCCAAAATATTGTCTATACCGTTGTAGTAGACAGCTACTCGTAACAACATAAGTGTGTCCCCCTACAATGATGGCACACATTGCAAGACATATGTGCCAATCAAAGTACAACATGCCGACTTCTTTGTGAAATACAACAGCTGAAAGTGGACAATAAATAGTATAACAATCCATGTGAGGTGTTTGAACCATACCACACACATGGACAGGAATGTCGCTGTAACAGAGTGAAATCATTAATAGTTGTTATTTATTTTTAATTTTCAGCTTGACAAGGATATGCTCTCCAGCCATGGGTCATGACACTAATTGCACATCCCCAGATTAAGCCAGAACAACAGTACAACCAGGCACTGGTCAAGACCTAGAAGATGGTAGAGAGAATCTTTAGTATGCTGAAGTCCCGTTCAGATGCCTGGACAGATCAGGTGGAGATTGCTATACTCGACCCTTATGGTCTGCAAGATCATTCTAGTATGTGCCATCCTCCACAGTATCTGTGTACAGACAAATGTCCCATGGGACTTGGACACTGATCAGCAGGACTCAGTGGAGGAGGAGGATGAGGATGAGGATGGAGGAGAGATCCAACACACAGTGGCTGGTAGTCTGTGATGCAAACACATTGTTGAAATTAGTTTTTCATAATATACTTCAACGGTGAGGTACAATATATCTCACAATATTAGGAATGTTCAACATGAAAATAAATGGTTGAATCCATTGTTTCTGTTGGCTTTCATGTCATAGTGACAGCAAACATCAAGTCAACCACAACCCGTCAAGTAGAAGTAGGTCTCAACATGCGGCAATCAGACGCGTTGAGCAACATGGGGCCATGCCACTCATTAATATATTCCATCCAAACAGAAATGCAATGTGATGTAATGTGCTATATTAAAGGGACATGCCAGGCATGCCACATTTCAAATTTGAGATTGATCATTCCTTTCCTTGCGCACTTGAGCAGTGCAGAGCTGCATAGCTAACAGTCTTGCTCTGTTCTGCAGGAGTAAAGTGCATGAGAGATGGCACTTAGTGTAGTTTTGAACACAAACCAACAAGTACCATACCTGAGACACACCTCACATTGTAGCATGCCTCATCAGTGCTGTAGCACGCAGAATGGCATCAATTTACAGGAACCAATATTGTTGTAGATACTATCAAAGATAATGAGCAACAGTTGTCATGGGCAAAGCCCTAGTGTCATGTAAATATATAAAAACTGTCACTTGTAAAGAACATAAACATGCATGTCATGTATGGCTTTGAAGTAAACACTAGCAACACAAAAGGATGATGGAAAGAGTGTTGAAACTTTTCAAACACTCACCCCCAGTCACAGATCTGGGTTCAATCCATTGTTCTTTTGCTCACCATGCCACGCCAGTTTGACCCAGTCATATGCAAATCAGTCATGACCCTGTTCCCCATGGGAACAATCGAGCCCGAACTGCCAGGCCAGGTCTTCCCTGGACCGGAAAAAGGCATCCTAGGACCAGTTTCAGGATATCACCCTTCATCAGCCACTCTAGCTTGAATCCAGTGGCACAGTGAGCAAGGGGCCAACATCTGGGCATACCATTCCCACTTAGGGCAACTTTAGCAACACAAAAGGATGATGGACGGAGTGTTAAAACTTTCAAAACACTCACCCCCAGTCACAGATCTGGGCTTAATCCAGTGTTCTTTTGCTCACCATGCCACCCAGTACAGATCCAGCCATATGCAGACCAATCTTGACCGTGTTCCCCATGGGAGAAGTCAAGCCCGAACTGCCAGACGAGGTCCTCTCTGGACCAGAAAAAAGCATCCTAGGACCAGTTTCAGGGTATTGCCCTTCATCAGGCAGGCTAGCTTGAATCCAGTGGCCCACTGAGAAAGGGGCCAATGACTGGGCATACCCTTCCCACTTAGGGCAACTTTAGCAACACAAAAGGATAATGGACGGTGTGTTGAAACTGTTCAAACACTCACTCCCAGTCACAGATCTGGGTTTGATCCATCATTTTTATGCTGACCATGCCACCCAGTTTGGACCCAGCCATTTGCAAATCAGTCTTGACACTGTTACCCATGGGAACCGTCCAGGTTGAACAGCCAGGCTAGGTCCTCGCTGGACCAGAGACAAGCATCCTAGAGCCAGTTTTAGGGTATCACCCTTCATCAACCAGGCTAGCTTGAATCCAGTGGCACAGTGAGCAAGGGACCCACATCTGGGCATACCCTTCCTACTTAGGACAACTTTAGCAACACAAAAGGATGATGGACTGAGTGTTGAAACTTTTCAAACACTCACCCCCAGTCACAGATCTGGGTTTAATCCATTGTTCTTTTGCTCACCATGTCATCCCAGTTCGGACCCCGACATGTGCAAATCAGTCATATGCAAATCAGTCTTGACCCTGTTCTCCATGGGAACAGTCCAGCCCGAACTGCCAGACCAGGCATGATTTAGATGTTGGTGGACAGGTTCCTCCATCACAACGGTAACGGATATCCCTCTTGCCAATATCTAAATCCCACAGAATATAATGGAATTTAGATTTTGGCAGACAGGATATCCCTCACCATTTTGACAGAATAACCCGTCTGTCAACATCTAAATCAGGCCCTAAGTCTTCTTTCCCTGCTGTGGCAATGTTCAGTCAGCAACAGATTGGTCACCTATGGCATATGTACCATCATCTGGAACTAAATCTGCTGATGGTCCCTGAAAGCAAAATAGTCATACAACACATCGCACACACATAACAAACATTGGTTTGTCAAATGTTGCAGCCAAGAGAAATACCCTGGCTTAACTAATCTGGACATGGCATGCTTGGCTATGTCCATATATGAGATCACACTGGTGCACATGAGGTGTAACACATTGTCCAGACGGTAGTAATTAGTGGGAACACAACAGTCTCATGTATTTTGAGGAAGAGTAAGTGTGTATACAAATGCCACATATATGGCTTCATTTTGCATGAGCCAATGCTCATACATGCTACATATGTTCAGCCCCTCCTGCAATCAAAGATCAATGTGAAAGACAATAGGCGGGGTCAGACATTACTGCTGATCAGCACTTGTTGCCCTTATATCTTGTAGCTATTTTGGATGTCTAAATGCCAATGTCAACACTTGTGTGACCAGGTCAGCAGGCTAACCATCACAGGCAACCCATTCTTCCTATGATAGGTGCTGCTAATGTTGTTGTTATGGTGTGAACATATTTCTAACCACTGATTTGACTCATGCACGGTGACCTCTGGTATGTCAAAAGGTATAGCTATAAGGGTATTGGAACTTCATCAGTAGCATTATTGATTCATCGTGTGTAAACCTTAACTTGAGTTAGGGCTGATGTGTTCTGGCCTGAGGGGTACTTCGGCATCCCGCAGAGTAGTCATTTTCATCCATATGTGAAAGTAAGTGAGAGAGAAACAATTACACAGATGCCATGGGTGCTGTAAGGATATAGGCCTGCAACTCTGTTACTATGGTGTAAGGCAAATCGTTTCCAGAATACCTGACTGATGCACTTTTTGAGTGTAGATGTTGATATAGAAGGGTAAAGACATATGATTTGGCAGTTTGTGAAAGGATGTCAGGAATACTTCATCAGTGCTAAACTAAATTGATTGGAGCACATTGGGCACATGCCACTATTCTGCACATGGAATCGTAAGGAATTGGCAAAACCGTCTCCTGATTAACTCTATGTACCGTTTCTAGAGGAAACTCAGGCAATGCAAGATTGTTTGTGACCTTGCAGCATTGTGCACAAGTCCACATGCAGGGGTGTACTGTGTCAGCAGCATACAGCCCATTGTTGTGCTCCCTTACTGGTGGTGTGACTCATACTGGCCAGCACCAACTCTTCACCCCTGACTCATGGTGCAATGCTCCCTGCATCATACACAACTACTTACTTGTACAGATGAAAATACCAGCATGCACGCCCACACTCCTAACATGCATTGCCTAATTCATATTGTGCGGGGAGTAAAGCAGCCTTTGCTCCATATGTTTGTGCACATTTGCATATGTGTAAGAGAACATGAGATTGCTACATCTGTATACCAGATCCTTTTTGTTAGATTTCTACAGATTTTGCCTTAGTCTATATAGGTGAAGTGTACAACAGTTAGGTCTTCATGGACGTAGCCTGCCAGACTTCATCTGTATTTGGACTACCTTGTACTGAGTGGCCTAAGACTGAAATGCCTTCTGTATTTACAGATGATTAATGCAATGCAGAGACACACTGATTTGACTTACATTATCTCACATTTCACAAATGTGACTGAGCAATTGACAAAGCCTGTTGCATAAGACCACACCAACAGTATCTATATCTTAACTAGGTGTCCTGTTCCAAATGAAAAATCATCATGCATGAGACTGAGTGTCAGGAATGATGTGGTTGTGAGTGAATAGAAGAATCCAAATCATATGACTACAGTGCCAGCACTGGAGTCATTCAGCCTTGTTTGATTAGGGGATATTGTTGTACAGAAGCTATATTGTTCATATCTCTTTCCCATTCTTTTGCCCTAACTTGGCCTGCCACATGTAATTGTCAGACAATGTTAATCTATTCTTGCGGACATCAAATACATTTCCAACTGTAGCTGATACAGTATTCCGTTACCTCCCTAGCCCACATGACAGATGAAGAGGCCAAAAATGTCAACATCCGTTTGAGGTGCTATTGCCAGTTACATAAGGTCACTAAGGCCAATAGGAAGATGGGGGTCTGGTATGAGGAAGGAAAGGCTGCAGGAACATGGACTGCAGGAAGGTATGGAAAGTGAGTACTGTCAAAGGCCACAAGAATACAGGACAATGTCCAACACTGGCAAGATATGCCTCAAGCCATACCAGGCCCATCAACTGAGCAAACTGTGTCAGCCACACAGGACATGAAGCACACCCCTGCCACTGGTTCAGCATTTGAGGCCTAGGCCCTGAGGGATCTACAGTGTTGGAAAATGGGTCATTGGTAAGGGCAGGTAGGTACTTTCACTTAACAATAGGCCACTAACTTCCACTTAGGTCCAGTTAGGTCTCAGTAAATCAAACCCAGCTCAAACCGTGGTAGCTTGGCAACGAGCGACAAGGCTTAACTTAGGAGACAGAGTGTAAAGCATTCAAATATCACAAAACAGTATTTAAATAAAACACAGGAAACAGTTTAAAAATCCAAAACCAATTTATAAAAATAGAATATATTTTTATCGTTAAAATTACACAAAAACGAATGAAATCGGATAAGGGGAACCGGAGATATGAATTTTTTAAGAATTATAGTTTTTTTAGCGCCTAGAAACAAAAAGCGCCAATCGGGTCATCTGATTGCACCTCGACCGGGGCAAAGTCAAAGTTTTAGGCCGACCGCGATGGAGCCCGGCTCGGCTACAGGCCGTGGGAGGCCTCGGTCAAAAGTTTACCTACACACTTAGTCGTTTTTCTGAAGATTTTCTTCAGCGGGACGAACCTGCCAGTCCAATCCGACCTCCTGGAGCCCTTCTCCGGATAAGCGTCGTGGGAATCTTCGGTGGATATTTTTACCTTCAGACTTAGTCATTTTTTCGAGGTGAAAATCCTTTGACCGGGGTGAACCTAGATCTTGATCCGACATCCCTGGAGCCCTCCTCGGATACGCTGGCTGGGAGGTCCCGGTCAACATTTTACCTTCGGACTTAGTCTCTTTTTTGGAGATTTTGTTTACCGGGCCGAACGTGCAAATCAGGCCAGGTCGCGGTTGAGGCAAGCCGGCTAGAGTTGCCGCGTCGGGTCGGTCCCTCTATGGAGCTTTTTTTCAAAAGTTCTCAAAACTTCTCCCAACTTCTGGGGCTTCTCCCAGATGTTCTTTTAAGGTTCTTTTGGGGTCCACAGCTCACCCTAAGCGTCCAGAAGCTCTGAGATTATCCTTGGGGGTGCGGACTCCTTTTTGGCCACTGGGCAGTGGTCAGCTGGTTGATTTCTTCAGGAGTTGGTGCAGGGGACTCTGGTTAGCAAGTTTTGACCTGTAGCAAACAGAGAGTCCCTCCTTGAACCAGTTGAAGCCAGACAAAGTCCTTCTTGTGGTGAAGCCCAAGTGTGCAGCTGGTGCAGTCCTTCTGAGTGCAGGTTCCAGGTGCAGGTCAGGGGTCCAGCAGGGCAGTCCTTCTTCTCCTTTGGCTCTTCCTTGTTGGAATCTGATGGGGATCTGAGGTGTGGGTGCAGGTCTGCCAGTTTTATCTGTGCTCCTGGGTGAAAAACAGTGGGGTCCTGATCCTCCAATCAGGTGCAGGGTCCTTCCCCCTGTTATGAGCAAAAGTCAATCCCAGGAGGCAACATTCTTCAAAAATCCATCATGGCAGAATCTGATTTTTGAGGGTTACATCTGGCTGAGCCTACCCACTGGTGTGGCTAAAAATCATAAACACACCCCTCTTCTGCCCTCTCCTAATATAATCAAGAGGGCACCTAGTTGTCTCGGGTTGCAGGATATGGGGGTGTTGCTGGGTTGTTCCAAATGTCCTTCTCTGCCTTTGAAGACCAGTTTGGCAGCCCTCCCCCTTCCTGCCTCACCATCTGCTGAGGGGACATTCCCTCCCACAGGCACATCTCTTTGTGTGAAGCCAGGCCATTTCACACCTCATCAAGGCAGCCTGGCCAGGCTGTCAGATGCTGGCCAATCAGGGCACAGCAGCAAAAACAATGCAGGGCTGTAATTGTCAACTTTTTAATTAGGTCCAGTGTACAATTCTCAGCTGAGTGTCTAGGCAATTTCCTCGTCCCTCCCTGCCCTATGTGGTTACCACTAGCTTTCCTCTTTCCCATCCCACTTATTCAGATGTAACTTCAAGGGGTATCAAAGATATAGTACTATTGACTCCACTTAGGCGATTCCAGGGTTAATCGACGGGCTAAAAGACTAAGCCCTGCCCTGACTCTTTCTGGAGCGGACGGATGTAGACGGTGCGGGGGTAGCAGCGCGTTTATAGCCCCGGTGGTGACTTGGCCCCGCCCCACGAATGCCACAGGGTCTTCTGGAACTTGCTGTCCTTTCTGTCTCACAACAAGTGTCTGCTGCTGTGGTAGTTAACTTAAAAACCAGATGCTTGTGCCGGAATCAGGGAAAGTGATAACCCGATTACAGATATCAGCGCATAAAACAACTCTCATGCTACATGAAGTTAACAATGCTTACTGTTAGTAACAACACTCTCACTTGGGCCAGGTATGAAAGAACAAGTTCTTTGCCAAGAATTCAATGTGCATTCAAATGCCTTAAACTAGTTCTGCACACAAGCGTTAATGCCAGTTACGTAAAACCTTGTTGTGCTGAACACTGCCTGTTCAAGAGGTAAGTGTGCGGATAAAGAACCTTCCCGGAGGGTTGCGTTGTATTCCTTGAAATTCCGGTAACCCGATAATCCAGTAATTCAAGAGGGACTTCCCTCGACTTCCCTCTAGTGTGGGTTTCTAGTGCCGGTTTCTAGCTCTCGCGTCATCACCCAGCTTCAAAGTGTTTGAGCAGTACCAGGAGATACTGTGGAGTGATAGATGTGAAGTGCTTCCCTCAGTCCTCTGAGACGGTCGGCACATAGGATGGTGAAGCCCTGCAATTCTCACTCACCGTCACTCACTGTCCTTATTGTGGCTCCACGTGGTGCTGGGGGACCGAGGTGAACTACTGCTGTATGAGCAAGTTAGAGCACCACAAAGGCCAGTTTGAGCCATGTCCTTGCAATTAAACTTCTGCAGCTGCGGCGTAGACGTAGGGCGTAGGGCGGTACTTGAAAGTCTGGAATAGAGAGAGAACCTCGGCAGAAATAATGGACCCCCAGCAAGCAAAGCAGTCCATCTACTCCGAACGCATCTGCACATCAGCGCGTGTAACCGCCGGGGAGTCGTAGCGAAAGCAGGTAGCGACTGCAAGAGTGAGAGCAAGAGCAGAGCAAGGCATGGAGAATTGTAGGGTCAGAGTGAGGCACCCCAGACCCCTGCAATCCACACCCAGCACTAGCCGGGTCACCTGTAAATATCGAGGGATACCTGTTAGCCACACACTCACTCTTAGGGCCAAACCCACACCCATATGCCTAGCATGGGCTCACCTATTAGCCACACCCGGTGCCTCTGGAGTTGAGACATCACATATGGAATGCTGCTATTCCTCAAGATAAAGGCATCATGCACAGAGCCAGGATACTTGCCATTCACATGGGAGATGTACTGGTCCGCCAAACACACCATCTGCACATTCATAAAGTGAAAGCTTTTTCTATTCCTGAACACTTGTTCATTTCTCTGGGTTGGGCAAATGCTATCTGTGTACCATCAATGGTACCAATGACGTTGGGGATATGTCCCAGGGTATAAAATTCAGCCTTCACTGTGGCCAAATCCTCCACCTGGGGTAATACGATGTAGCTGCGCATGTGTTTTAGCAGGGCAGACAACACTCTGGTCAGCACTTTTGAGAACATTGGCCACTGTTGCTTGGAAGGAACCACTTGCCAGGAAAAGGAGCACTGACAGGACCTGAACTAGGGCTGGCGGATAGCTGAAATCAGGACTGGCTCCAATTTGGCACACAGTTCTTGGATTGTGGCCCTATCAAGTCTGTAGGTCAGGATTATGTGCCTGTCCTCTATTGTCGCCAGGTCCACCAGGGGTCTGTACATGGGGGATGTCTCCATCTCCTATTCATCCTCAGGGGTTGAACTCTAGGGTGAAAAACGGTGAGCAGAGGGTCGTATTCACACATATGTGAAAATAAAAATGCTTTTCTTCCTTTACAGAAACAGTATGTGAACTCGAGAGTCAGTTGATGTGCCAATGTGTGCTGTGATGCAGTTAGGTGCCATGGCCTGCGCCCCCCTGAAATGGCGGCTGCCTGACCTGTGAGGCGAGACAAGTGGAAATTAGGTTATTCCAGTGGCGTTGTGCACCGTTTTGGTTTGCGCTCGATGACTGCCGCGCAACTTTGCATTGGTTATCATTGGGCCCTATGGGTTCTAGGAGCCAATGGCGATGTACGCCGGTGGTGACGGTACGCACTGTCGTGGACGTGACTGCCATTTTCTATCTGTTCACTCACTTGCTACCTGACCTTCAACATGAGAGGACCTACACTGCAAATGCTTCTGTGACCTGTGTCTGGAAGCGACCATGGCTTGAGTGTCTGGGGAAAGGGCCCCTGCCTTCACTTCGGAGGAGCTGGAGAAACTGGTGGATGGGGTCCTACCCCAGTAAACTTTACTCTATGGTCCTCCAGACAAACAGGTGAGTACACTGTGAGCATGATGCGTGGGCTATGAATGTATGTATTGCTGTGTGTGTAAGCCTTGTGTGGGGGGGGCTGAGGGGTCCTGGGTAGAGTGCTGCATGTCTGGTGGTCAATGTCTGCGCATAAGGGGATGGGAGGGATATTGTGGGCCATGAGTGTAGCAGTCCGGACGGTATGACTAATCCCTTTTTTCTATGCATACTTTCCTGTAGGTCAGCGCCCATCAGAAAAAGGGTATTTGGTGTGCCATCGCCAAGGAGGTGCGGACCCTGGGTGTCTTTGACAGGTGGAGCACCCTCTGCCGCAAACGGTGGGAGGATCTGTGCTGCTGGGCAAGGAAGACGGCAGAGGCCCAGCTGGGGCTGGCCTCCCAACTTGGAAGGGGTGCCCATGGTACCCTGACACCCCTGATGTTCCGCATCCTGGCAGTGGCCTATCCAGAGTTAGATGGGCGCTTGAAGGCATCACAGCAGCCACAAGAGGGTGAATACAGATTTAGAATCATGACTCTGGCATGGCGGCCCAACATTGAGCATTTTAGGCTCTGGCCTCTGCACTGATGGCAGCCATTGTCCCTGTCTCCAGCCTCCCCCCTCCAACTTCCTCTACCCAGTCCCAGTACCCTCAACCCCAACCTATCCCAAGCACATCTTCAGACCAGTATGCACCCAAATCAACACCCAGAAGTGGCTCAGGCAAACACAAGCACCACACTTCATCTCACAGGCACTCACACAAGCACCATCCCCATGCAGACACACCAACATCCACTGCCTCCACTGTGTCCCCCTCCTCCTTGCCCTCCACCTCCCTCCCAGTAGCGTCTCCACTCACACCTGCATGCACTACATCCTCATCCAATATCTCCATTACCAGCACGCCTATCACTACACGACCCTCACTAGCAGTCACCACCCCCACATTCATGCACATGTCCCCTGTGTCCTCTCCCATTGTGTCTCTCTCCCCTCCTCCCAAAGCACACAAACGTAAGCACACACCCACCCAACAGCCATCCACCTCACAACAGCATCCAGCTCATGCACCTGCACCCAAACACAACAGACTAACACCTCCTACAACCACTCTCCTCCACTCCCAAACCTTCACCCTCTTCCCGCCCCAGTGTCCCTAAGAAGCTTTTCCTCGCCAACATTGATCTCTTCCCTGCCCCTCCCCCCGTCCTTCACCTCGGGCCAGAACTCAGCCCAGCACCTCAGCCACCCAGTCCACGTCTGCTGTGGTTTCTGCAGCTGTGAGAGGCTCCAAGGAGGCACCCTTCAGCCCTGCCAGTGTGCCACCAACACCTGCTAAGGCCAAAAAGGTTCCTCCACCTGGCAAGGGCAAGAAGGGGACAGCATCCAGCAAGGGGAAGGAGGCACAACCAGTCAACGACTGCAGCTGGCTGAAGCAAGGAGGCACCACCATCTGCCAAGGGCAGGAAGGGGCACAGAACACCAGCCATGGCACTTCAGTCGTCCAAGGCTGCAGGTGAAGGCCTGAAGGCTACCACCACAACCGCCAGCACCGCCACCTGCACCGCAGCCAGCACCGCCACCTGCACCGCGGCCAGCACCATCACCTGCACTGCCGCAAGCAGCACCACTGCTAGCAGCAGCCCCAGTGGGCAGGCGTCTGAGGCTGCAGGCGAAGGCCTGCAGGCTATCAGCACCACTGCCAGAACCGCCACCTGCACCGCGGCCAGCACCGGCACCTGGACCGCCGCAAGCAGCACCACTGCCAGCAGCAGCAGCCCCAGTGGGCAGCCGTCCAAGGCTGCAGGTGAAGGCCTGGAGGCTACCACCACCACTGCCAGCACCGCCACCTGCACCGCGGCCAGCACTGCCACCTGCATCACAACCAGCACTGCCACTTGCACCGCCGCAAGCAGCACCACTGCCAGCAGCAGTAGCCTCAGTGGGCAGCCATCCAAGGCTGCAGGTGAAGTTCTGGAGGCTACCACCACCACTGCCAGCACCGCCACCTGCAGCACAACTGCAATTCACTGAGCAGCCGTCACCGCCGGAGAGCAGTGTGTAGTGGTGACTAGATGGGCTGCACTGCGTCCTGGCCCCTGCAAAACCCAGACGAGAGACTGTGACCTTGCACTCCAAAACATTTGCATCACAGGGTGCAATGCCCCCTCCACAACCAGTGGAAGAAGGCATCCACTCACCCCATCCTTGCCAGGATGAAGCACACTGGGCACAATGCCCCCTCTAGAACCAGTGGAAAAGGCATCCACTCAGCCCCTCCTTGCAAGGATGAAGCACACTGGGCACAATGCCCCCTCCAGACCCAGTGGAAGAAGGCATCCACTCACCCCATCCTTGCCAGGATGAAGCACACTTGGCACAATGCCCCCCTCCAGAACCAGTGGAAGAAGGTATCCACTCAGCCGCTCCTTGCCAGGATGAAGCACACTGGGCACAAGGCCCCCTCCAGAACCAGTGGAAGAAGGCATCCACTCAGCCCCTCCTTGCCAGGATGAAGCTCACTGGGCACAAGGCCCCCTCCAGAACCAGTGCAAAAAGGCATACACTAGAAAGACTGTGGCCTTGCACTCCCCAGGACCAAGCAGTGGGCAAAACACCCACTTGAGAGACTGTGGCCTTGCACTCCCCAAGACCAAGCAGTGGGCAAACCACCCACTTGAGAGACTGTGGCCCTGCACTCCCCAGGACCAAGCAGTGGGTACGTAGCCCCCTCCAGGAGCAGTGGAGTTGTGCCATCTTCCAGCTGAGGTGCCCCCCCCATCCCCTGAGGTGCCTGTGTGTTTTTGACCTGATGCCCCTGCAGTGTTCTCTCCATATTGAGGCAGGAGTCAAGTGTGGGTGTGGCCTATGTGTTTTGGCCCAGTGGGCCACAGACACTTTTTGAGTGGGCATTGTCCCGCCTTTTTTATATATTGTATATTCTGTTTTTTGCTTTCTGAACATATTTCTAAGTATTACTAATATTACACTCATTTGACTACATTCCTTTTGTCCTTGCGTTATTCCTGGGGGTTACGGGGTGTATATGTAATGTTGTTGCATGTGTTTGTGTGTGTGGTGTTGTGACTGAGGGTGGGGGTGTTGAGTGTTGTGTGTGTGTCACTCTCTTTTTCCTCCCTCCTCCCTTGTGTGCTAGATGCAGTACTCACTGTGGTCGTCGTCGCCGGTGTTCATGCTCCTGGTGTATGAGAAGATACAGCTGCATGGGGAAAACCTGCAGCTCGGGCTCCACGGCGTCCTAGTTCTTCCTTGGTTGTCGAGAGGTGAGTCGTTTCCCTTTTGTGTACTGGTTCCGCCGTGCTTTTGATGGCGTTGGTACTGCCCCGGAAAAGCCAGCGGATGGGCGGGTTGTAATAGAGTGGGCAGTACATTGTCTTCTGTCTGGCTGTTGGCAGTTACGGCCGCAGTGTTTGTTGCTACCGCTGTGGCGGCCGGAGTGTTAATGTGGCTGTATATGTTGGCGGTTTCTGCCGTGGTCATGATTCCAATTTTTTACCACCGGCCTGTTGGCGGTGTTACTGCCACTTTAACACCGACCGCCAGGGTTGTAATGAGAGCCATAGGGCCGTATTTATACTTTTTGACGCAAAACTGCGCTAACGCAGTTTTGCGTCAAAAAATTTAGCGCCGTCTAACGCCATTCTGAAGCGCCATGCGGGCGCCGTATTTATTGAATGGCGTTAGCCGGCCCTACCAGACCGGCGCTGCCTGGTGTGCGTGGAAAAAAACCACGTACACCAGACAGCGCCGGCGTAGGGGGAAAATGGCGTATGGGCGTCTTAAAATGGGGCAAGTCAGGTTGCGTCGTAAAAATCGTCTTAACCCGACTTGCCCCATTTTTTAACGACGCCCATCCCCCATCAACATGACTCCTATCATTGTAAAGATAGGAGTCATGCCCCCTTGCCCAATGGCCATGCCCAGGGGACTTCTGTCCCCTGGGCATGGTCATTGGGCATAGTGGCATGTAGGGGGGCACAAATCAGGCCCCCCTATGCCACAAAAAAAAAAAAAAAAAAACTTACCTGAACTTACCTTAATGTCCATGGGATGGGTCCCTCCGTCCTTGGGTGTCCTCCTGGGGTGGGCAAGGGTGGCAGGGGGGGTCCCTGGGGGCAGGGGAGGGCACTCTGGGCTCATTTTGAGCCCACTTGTCCCTTAACGCCATGCCTGACCCAGGCGTTAAAAAGCGGCGCAAATGCGCCATTTTTGGCCACGCCCACTCCCGGGCGTCATTTTTGCCCGGGAGTATAAATACCACGTAAAGGCCTGGGAGTCATTTTTTAAGACGGGAACGCCTCCCTTGCATATCATTAACGCAAGGAAGGGGTTCACGCTAAAAAATGACGCACACTCCGGGCACTTTGGCGCCCGAAGCGTCTAACGCCATAGTATAAATATGGCGTTAGTTGGCGTTAGTTTAGCGTCGAATTTGCGTCGAAAAAAACTACGCAAATTCGGCGCAACCAGAGTATAAATACGGCCCATAGTGGTTAAACTTGCAGGGCAATGCAAATATCAGTGCAATATTGCATAAGCCACTGCTCTATCTTTGCAATGCGAATATAGTTGCTGAAATAACTTTGAACCTCTCTTTCTTACTTGCTTCAAATCCACCCTGCTTATAGCACTCTTTGCAAATGTGGTTTGGTCTGAGTAAATCATTTGCCACAGGGCTTCTGTCGAATTGGGAAACGGTGACTGAGATGTAACTGAAAGCTAAATCAGAACAGTGTGTTTGTGGTTAGAGGTTAAAATGTGCCCGCCAACAGAACTTCCTACTGCTTTGGTAAAATGCCATGTATGCGATAAATACCTTGCATGTCAACCCTTCAACTAACTACAAGCTTTGAAGGCCTCACACCAGAAGAGCTGATTGAGGTAGTAAGTGTTACAGCGAGTGGCAGTGACCAATGCTTCAACAGTGGGTTGAATTTTAAGGTTGGAATAGATGTATTTTTTATCATTTCTTTTCAGTTGTGCCGAAAACAATGAATTCCTTTATTAAAGTGCATCCATGCCGATTAGGTTTATGCTTTTTCTTTGCCTGTTGCTCTTAATTTATCCGACGACTAGTCGTCTAGTTTTCAGTTATCTAACAGAGAATTTACTCCAAAGAAATAATTCTCCTTAATTATTTAAATATATATGTTATTGCATAGCAATTTAAAAAGCAGCAACGAAGATGGCAAAAAATTAGATGCTGTACCCTATCATGAAGAATGTGCGCCTTACCATGCATTAGTTTACGCACCTTTGTTTGCATAAGTGCAGTCGTGTTTCTGTGAACAACGTACCTATTCACCAAGGGCCGTACCATTTCTCCGTTCTCAAGGTTTGTGAATGGGCTGCAGACAGACCAGTTTGGAAACACAGAGCAGTCATTGCTTCTACATTTGTAGAAACTCGGATTACTCACTGGTAATCATTTACTCCGGATCCCCCTTACTTGTCCAAGTCCTTACTCAATGAGAAGTAGTGCCTATTCTCTACAATTGCCCACCACTTCCTCAAGCTGTTTTAGATCTATATTATTTGTATGGGACTATACCTATAATACCCTTACCTCCTTCAAGTATTTCATGTTCTCCTGATCCATAGTCAGAGGCTGATGATAAAACACAGGGAAGGAAGGAGGGTCATGATTATTGGGATGAATAAGGGAGAACTGGAGTAATGAAGATTATCAGTAAGTAATCTGAAAATTACCTCCTCTTCCCCTTCTTTGTCTCAGTTCTTACTCAATGAGGTGTACCTAAGCTAAGAGCTATCTTCATCAGAAAAGAAGGGGCATACCAAACACATATTAGTAATGTAGTGTTAGACTTTGCATCCTTGGCGTTGTCTCCCCTAACGTTTTGCCTCTGTTTCCCAGGTTGTTGATGTGTGCTTTTGCTGTTTTTTGATACTCTGGGGACTTTACTACTGCTATCCAGTGCTAAAGTGCAAGTGCTGCTATGTAAAATGTATGTGTAATTAGTTTTCCATGATTGACAGATTTGATTTACTAGTAAGTCCCTAGTACAGTGCACTAGGGGTGCCCAGGGCCTGTAAATCAAATGCTACTAGTGGGCATGCAGCATGGTTGTGCCACCCACATAAGTAGCCCTTTAAAATTGGCTCAGACCTGCCACTGCAGTGTCTATGTGTGCACTTTCAAACTGCCAATTCGGCTTGGCAAGTGTACCCACTTGCCAGGCCTAAACATTCACTTTTTATATATGTAACCCCTAAGTTAGGCCCTAGGTTCCCCATGGGCAAGGTGCAGTGTATGTTTAAGGTAGGACATATACTAGTATGTTTTATATGTCCTAACAGTGAAATACTGCCAAATTTGGTTTTCACTGCACAAGGCCTATCTCTCTCATAAGTTAACACTGGGGCTGCCTTTACATATTATTAAAGTGCAGATTCCCATTGGAAGCAAATAGAAATATGTAGTGTAGGGTCTCTGAACTCACAATTTAAAAATACATATTTTAGTAAAGGTTGTTTTTAGATTGTGTGTTTGAAAATGCCACTTTTAGAAAGTAGGCCTTTTCTTGCTTAAACCATTCTGACTCTGCCTGTTTGTGGATTCCCTGCCTGGGTCAGTTTGACAGTTGGGTTATTTGCACCTCATTTCTCCTCTAGACAGTGACAGAAAGGGAGCTGGGGTGTAGCCTGCATATCCTGATGAGCCATCTGTGCTGGTTGGGAGAGGAGGCTGTGCCTGCCTTCTCACAATGCAGTCTCCAACCCCCTGGTGTGTGTCTGGGGACTACCTCGGCAAGGCAGGATCTTACAACAAGAGAGACTTTCCTTTTGAAGTTTGCCTACTTCAAAGGCAGAAAGGGGTATAAGTAGTGAACCAAAACCCCTGAACATTAGATCACTTCTGGAACCAAGGGGAACCTCTGCCAAGGAGAATAGCTGAAGAGCTGAGGAGAAGTGCTGCTCCTGCCTGTGATTGTGCTTTGTTGGGCTATCCTGCAGTTGCTGCTTCAGCCTGTGAAAGGGGACAAAGACTGGACTTTGTTGTGCATTCCTGCTTGAGAAGAATCTCCAAGGGCTTGAACTGAGCATGCCTCCTGTTGTTGGAGTCTCAGGGCTATCAAAGACTTCCTTTCCAGCACTTGGAGTCTCTGCTGAGACTCCTGCCCTGTCAAGTGGTGCCCTATCCAGGCCCTGAGCCCTTGAAAGGTGAAGTTGGTAGACAAGAACTGAAAATCCACGCACAGATCGCCATGCAGGGAGATTTTTGATGCATCTTCTGCAACGCGCCTGATAAACGATGCACGCTGGCTTTGTGTCTAAAATCGATGCTCCACCTGTATCGTGGCTGGGAGATCGATGCCTAGTGGCTAGAAAAACGATGTGCAACACCCATTTACAGAGTCTGATAACGACGCAAACCCCACGCAGCGTGGTTTTCTGATACCATGCTACTGAATTTTCCATGCATCGTCCCTGGGCATCTAAGTCAACCAGACTCTGCGCAAATCCGAAGTGCCCCGTCCAGAAATCGATGCATCGCTATCTTGCGAGGGATAAGGACAACGCATACTTGACCCGATCGGAGAAGGAAACAATGCACTGCCTCATTTGCGAGTAAGGAATCGATGCATCACTACCCTCTTCTGATGCACGCTCGCCAGTGCTGCTTTATTTTTGACGCTTACCATGTACTTTGTGTAACATGAGCATTCTCACTGTTTCCTAAGGATTAAGACTCTCATTCTTTTGAAAATTCATATCTTGATTTGTATATGTTGGATTGTTGTCGTTTTGGTCCTGTTTAATTTAGATAAATATTACCAATTTTCCTAAAATAGTGTGGTGTCCATTTGGTAGTGTTTTCACGGTACTACTGTGTGTGTTAGTACAAATAATCTACACATTGCTTCTGAAGTGAAGCCTGGCTCCTCGTGCCAAGCTCCCAAGGGGGTGAGCAGGGGTTAGCTGAGCGTGATTCTCCTTTACCCTGACTAGAGCAAGGGTCCTTGTACCTGACTGCCAACCAAAGACCCCATTTCTAGCATGTGGGGAAGATCATTATTTTTTATTTACCACTTACCTCAAAAACCCTTACACATTACATTGAATTAGGCTCTATAGCTCTCTGAAAACAAGGAATAAATATGTACCTAAATCAACATGGATCCTAAAATAAACTTTGATCCAAAAGGTTGCTCAGAGCCCTGAGCTATCTGCAATTTATAGTGTAATATGAATATAGACAGAAGCCCATGTAGTGGACTTACGGATATCCCATTCAGTACAAGAGAGCCATCCCTTTGGTACAATATGCCTTGATCATTTCAGAAATCTCTTTCCCACAGTCCTGATAAATTGAGAATATCACTTACCACTTACCACCCTTTTTGGCTGGGTTGGGTTTAACAAACAACAAATCAAATCAGAAACTCTATGCTCATTTGCCCTTTTGAAGTAGACTGTTACAGCTCTAACTACATTAAGGAGATTAATTAAAGGACCCTTTTTGGTCCCCTCTGCGGTTGCATATATATTTTAAAAATTGAAATAAAATTAGAAATGAGAGATGTATTCATTATTGTAAGTTACTTTCTTTGATATGTTTTGGTAACACCCCCAAAAAGAGGGACATTGTTGGAGGTGGGTTGTTTCTCCTTACATGCTGTTCAATCCTCCTCGTCATATCCTGATATGTCCATGAAGAACTGGAGGAAGGATGCGATATAGCGGAACCAGAGATGTCTAAAGATTTTAGAGAGCCAAGGGGGGAGAGTGAGTGAAGGGAAAGATGGAAAGGGAGAATAATCTCTCCTGCATTGGTAGTTATATGCTTCAGATAAGACTCTCACCATCTCCTGAAGATCTAGAAAATGAAGGATATTTAGCACCTTGGGGTCCAGAACCTCCTCCATATAAATATCTCTTCATGGAATGAGAAGAATGTCTTGTCTTACCAGTGTGTTATCCCATGTTATCAGCATGGAGGTATGACATAGGAATCACAAACAGAAAATAGGAAACCCCTTTATGTACACATAAGAGTCCTTATAGGATACTCATAGGTTGCCTGATTTACCATCATCCAAGGCACCTATTCAGGCAGCTAGATGTGGGCCTTTGTAAGATTTTCCTCTAGAGGAAACAACTCTCAGTGTTTTAACATCTCAAGGAGGAATAGGCAGTGGCTAAAAATAAGAAGGTCCAGGTGAGCTACTCCCAAAAACTCCTTATAAAATGGAGAGAAGGACATACCTTTTGTCCTTCTAAAAGAGACAGCATGTGGTGCATTCCCAACAAATGCCTCTTAGCTTTCTCCCTTCACTCCATTTTCTCTTCCTTTTTACTTTTAGAGTTGGAGACTGTAGAGTGTGTTTAAATTCTTAACTCTAGCACCAAGACTCACATTCAAACTTACTAGAGTGAGAGCTATTCATTTGACACCAAGAGAACCATTCACTTTGACTTAGAGGTGTTCTCTGCATCTGCTGCTAAAGTGAACATGATGAAGTAGAAACAACCTCAATGTGACAATAAGAGAGAAAGTGAGAAAGATCCTCCTGGCTTCCATGGTGACTGCTGCAGGACTGTAACCCTGAAGACAGGAGTAAACAAAAGACAGGGCAGCTATGCAAATCTGATAGTTAAGGTCCCCCTTACAACCATAACACACAGTCACACACCCTGGACCACCAACGATGCACCCACTTAATTAATATATGATGCCTGAGCAGTATTGGAAACTATCTTACCTCAATTGTGGCTCTTCAGCTCATAGAGGAAGCTGAATATGCATAAATCAAGGAAATAGGGTGTTGAGTGCTCCCCAGCCCAGAATGATGCACAAGAAGACACCACACACTGAGCTTGTAGCTAACTTCCTTATTCATCAGCGTAAAACATTCAACTAACTGCTCATTATCTCATATTCATCTCATAACCATTAATACCCACACCTTAAGACCACCTTTAATGATTATGTTATGCCTTCATTGAGTCTGCCCAGGACGCAGGGCCCTAGTGCACTCAGACCTATTCTACTACATCACCCTCCTTGTTAAATGAAAAAAAAAAAACAATAGTAGAATCACATTTCTTTGATCAGCCGTCTCGGTGCTTGTACAGTTTAGCCAGACTGGGTGATATGAGGTAGTTGAGCTGAACCCGGGATGGGCCCTAAGAGTACAGGGTTTGATCTAGGCTTTTAGGTGAAAGAGCCTCATCTGGGGCTGCAGGGACTCATGATCAGTGAAAGATATGTTTGAAATGTGATCAGTTCCTCATGATGGATTTGCCAGGATGTTGCGCCATTATCATGTGTCCTTTGTGTTTCACAACTTGCAAAAAGATTCAACTTCAAACGGGAGGATCTGTCTTTTGCTTCTGTTTTTTCTTGACAAGAACCCAGTCACCCTTGTCTAAGATGATCTCCTGAGTTCGACGAAGTTGGTCAGCACACATCTTCATCTGACGTTTCCGAGCAGTGTCAGTAGCACAAACCTCGTCATCATTCTGGATTCATTCAGTGGGCCACAGTGGTAACGTGTTTCTAATAGCTCTCCCAAACATCAGGGTGGCATGACTCTCACCAGTGGTAGAGTGAGGGGTTGACCGATAGGCAAAGAGGGCTTTACATAAGGCTTGACTCATCTCAATTACCTCCATTGATGCACATTTGACCACTTGTTTAAGGGTCCCCATAAATCTCTCTCTAACACCATTGTTCTGAGGCCACAAGGTTGTACTTTTCTGATGCTTGACATTGAATCTAGTTAGAAACTCCTTAAACTCCTTGATGTTGAATGGTGGACCACTGTCAGACTTGAGAGTGTCTGGTAAGTCCCTGTTAAAAATGAAGGTCTCAAGTTGGCAGCGGTATGCACCCAGTCCAAGTAGGGACAACCAGTCTAGTGTAAGTCAGATACAAAGTAAAAGAAAACCTGTGCTCACCCTCTGGTAGCTTGGCACAGAGCAGGCAGGCTTATCTAAAGAGGCAATGTGTAAAGTAATTGTGCAACAAAGACACACAGTAACACAATGAAAACACCACAAAATACTATCCATATGTTTAGAAAAATAGACAATACCTTTATAAATAAATCATGACCAAAACAACAAAAAAATCCAACAAGTAGAATTTGAGTTATGAATTTTAGAAGAATACAAGAGCTCTAGAGCTTAGAAGCAAACATCACATTAGGTATTACTTGAGGTTGTGCTGGACCATGGCAAAGCCATCAGTTCATTCCAACTGCGATGGAGCATGGGTCGTGTACAGGAACACACAGGCCTGGGAAACAGAGTACCTTGATCCTGGTCGCAAACATGAGATGCTTCGATTCTCCTCATGTAGTGCTGGCAATGCTTCCGTTCCACAGGCTAAGCCTCTGTGCTGCGATAAATCTGTTCCGAAGCCAATACGGTTGGTTTCTATGCACCATGAAGGGATGCATTGATCGTCCTTCAGGATTGTAGGCGATACTGTGGTTTCTGACGCCGCTGAGCCAGGTTTCTCCACGCAGTGAAGGGATGCGCCAATCTTCCTTCAGCAGTGGCAAAGAGACAGTGGTTCAGATGCATCGATGATGGTGAGGTGCTGGTTCTGCACTGGTTCCGAATGCGATGTGCTGTTTCTACTCCTGCAACATGGTCAATTCGTTGGTTGCTGCTTCCAGCAAGCAGGAGATGTGTCGGTTTTGCTGGTGGAGATATCTGTGTCCACTTCCAGTGAATCAGGAACTGGAGCAGGGATGTCCCTGAGTCTCTAGCAAGAGGAGGCAAGCCAACCAGCCCTTGGAGATTACTTGAGGTGCAAGCAGAGACCAGCTGTCCCTCAGCAAGGTCAGAAAGCAGCAGACAGCAGGACAGCAGAGATGAAAAGAAGTCCTTGCAGGTCAGCAGTCAGCAGAATGACAGTCCTTGATGCAGCACAGCAGTTTGTCTGATAGAGTCCAGTTCTGGGTCCAGAAGTTTCTGATTTGGTGAAATCAGCAACCCAGTACTTATACCCTAATGTGTCTTTGAAGGGGGGATGACTTCAAAGAAGGGTCTTACATATATATCCTTTCTTCCTTAGCCCTGGGTCCAGAGTATCAGTAGGGGGTAATCAGCCCTTTGTATGGGGATGGGCAATGTCTAATAAGGTGTGTCACCCCCTCCCACCCTGGAAGAGCCATCACAATGAAGATGAAAGCAAATAAGCACTCAGACACAACCAACCTTCCTGTGTTTGTGGCTGTCTAGAGGGAATGCACAAATTGTAGCTGTCACCCACCCCACATGTGTATTGGAGACAGGCTGCAGGCACACAGCGGTGTAAGAGCAGAGAAATGCCTATTTTCTAAAAGTGGCACTTCTTAAATAGTAATATTAAAGTTAGATCAGACTTTACCAGTAAAGGAGCTTTCTCAATACCGTTGCAAAGATATGGAACATGACCCAGCCATTGTTTGTTTTCTAATCAAGAATTACAGCTTAAAAGTGTGCTAAGGATTTCCCAACATTAACCTATGAGAAGAGTAGGCCTCACAGTAGTGAACAACGGTTTTAGGTGTTTTTCACTACCAGGACATGCAAAACCTAAAAGTACATGTCCTACCTTTTGTTTCCACAGCACTGTTCCCTATGAGCCACCTAGAGCCTACCTTAGGGATGACTGATGTATGATTAAAGGGGAGTTTAAGTATTGACAAAGGGTTTAAAATGGCAAGTTGAAGTGGGTGTAAAACTGCACACAAAGGCTCTGCATTGGCAGGCCTGAGACATGTTTAAAGGGATACTTGTGTGGGTGGCACGAGCAGTGCTGCAGGTAAACTAGTAGCATTTAATTTACAGGCTCTGGGTATATGATATACCATCTTATAAGGGACTTACATATAAATTAAATATGCAGATTGTGTATACATCAAAGGTACCATGTTTTAGGGTGCAGCACATGCACCTTTTCACAAGTCAGCAGTGGTAAAGTGCTCAGAGTCCTAAGGCCAAAATAAAGATTCTGCAAAAAATATCATTTAAGCAGGCAAAAAGTTTGGGGGAAGACCACCCTAAGGATGACAGGTCTAAAAGTCCCACAAACCAAATATGTAGTCCAGCCAATCAATGACTTTGTCATGGGTTGTAGATGACATGTCCTCCACCAGGAATACAAGAATGCTTGTCAATAACCACCATGAGATAGTGTCCATTTGCCAAGGACTAAAAGAAATCGATGGCTACTCTTTCTCAGGCATGTGCAGGAAGATCAGACATGGTTGCTGGGCCACCTTAGAAGACAGGCATTTGCATAAATGACACTCCCTTAACTCCCTCGCAACGCTCTCCTCCAAGCCTGTGAACCACACTCAATCTTTCAGGGCTGTTTTGGTGACTTCAATGCCAAGATGACCTTCGTGAGAAAGTTCAATGATTTGCTTTCTCAAACTCTCAGGTATGACAATCCTGGAGCCTCTTAGCACAATGCCTTTTTAAGTGACAGACAATACCTTTGAATAGCAACATCGTCGCTCAGAGGTCACCTCCCTGTCTCCTTGACTGGGTTAAAATAATATTTTTATGGGCAAGCATGTCTTTGTCTGCATTTATAGTGGCTATAATCTGTTCAATAGATAATGCTGCAGAAGTACTGGAACTCACGATGAAGTTGATGTATTCCACAGCACTTTTCGATGTTGGCCTATGCCACTGTAGGGGTACTTGTGAGAAATAATCTGCAGGGTTTTGGTTCTTGTCTGGCTTATGTACAGTGGTACAGTAATAGTCTTGAAAACGCAACCCCCACCTTTCAATGCAAGGGTGCATCTTGGCCTTCAGATTTACGAATGTGGTGAGCAGTATTTGGTGGTCTGTGATGATCATGAAATGCTTTCCATACAGAAACACATGAAAATGTTTATAGGCCCACACTACAGTCAGACTCTCATTCTCAGGCTGAGAATAGCCACATTTTGTGTCAGATAAACATTGGCTTGGGATACGCCACAAATGTGTCTTAGAGCATTTGGTTGTCCAGTATGCTGAGGAAGGATTGCTCCCAGCCCCACCGAGCTCACATCAACAGTAATATCAGTGTGTAGTTTAGGATCAAAGTAAGCCATCTCGGTTGTATGTTCAATTGCGTGCTTTATTCTTTTGACACTCTGGCCACACTCAGGGGACCATTTAGTTTGGTCAGGTCTTGCAATGAGGCACTCACAGTAGCAAAATCATGAATGTACCTTGAACAATAGCTGGCCATGCCCAGAAAGGACAGAGGCACAGTGACATCTTGTGGGGGGACTGGTAGCTGACAGTACTTGTACTTCATCTGGGTCAGAGGTCATCCCCCCATCAGAAAATACATATCCAAAGAACTTAAGTTTGGTTATGTGGTACTCACAATTTTCTGCATTTTTAAGTAACACGCACTTGTTTGAGAGCCTTATTCTTTCCTTGTTGTTGTTCCAAACACCAGCATATCATCACTGTAGTTGAATGAATGTGTAACAAGTTGAATATTCTACATATAACATCTTGGATTATTTCTGCAGCAGATGACGCTCCAGAGCTCAGTCTTTTGTATCTGAACAAACCATCAGAGTTGAAAAAGTGGTAATGTACCTGCAGTTTTTTTTTCCAGGTGGGAGAAGGCTTTGGCTCCATTCAGATGCGTGATCATATCTGCAATGTGTGGACATGGATGCCTTCCTCGCTCAATTGCTTTGTTGACTTAGCGCATATCCACGCAGATACGCACTGCACCTCCACTGTCCCTTCTTGTAACCACCATTATGGGTGAAACACCCATGGTGTGGGACCAGTAGAGAGCTTGGTAATGTATTTTAGCGGGGCTTTTAGTTCCTTCTCGGGTGCTTGTTGCAGATGAAATTCTATTCTGCAGTGCCATTGTGCAACAGTCTGTATGTCTTCATCTGCCCTGGTCTTTGCTTTTGTCTGTTTTGTTTTCGGTCGAGTCGCCATGATATTTCAACAACTTTCACTGGTCTTTGCTTTTGTCTGTTTTGTTTGAGTCATTTTGCCATGCTATTTCAACAACTTTCACTAGTCATGGCCCAACCTGTGACTTTGATAACTGTGGGTTGTGTGTTCAAATTGCCTCACTCAAGGCAATATTCAGAACGTACTATACGCCACTTGCTACTTTGCACAAATGGGCCTTTCCAGGTGGGCTCAGTCATTATGTCAGATACTGCAATTTTAAAGTGTTTTGCTTCTCTCGTGAGTATATTCCATTTCTTGTGCTTGGTTGTCGCTGCCTTTTATGTTATACCTGGTTGTCACTGCTTTTAACATTCTCTTTGTATGAAGGCTGACTCGTTGTTGTGGCACAGTACTGTATTTTCTCATGTTGTTCAGAAAAACTTGGCAGGCTTTTCGAATAACACACCTCTGTTAGGCCTTCAACTTCTCCATCAAGCCTTGCACGGGCTGACGTAGCGCTTGCACTCCACATAGGTCAACTGCAGGCTTTTTTGCATTGGCTTGGGGTGCATGTGACATGCACAAGCAGTTTGCTACATCCTTGCAGACTCTCAGGGAGGGCAGTCTTGTTTCTTCGGGCATGTAGCCCCTCACTCATTACCTTTTGTCATGTCCTTCCCTGCCTGGGATCATGCACAAGAACACGCCACACAGAACTCATAGCTAACATCTTTATTCATCAACGTACAACATTCAGCTTACTGCTCATTATCTCCTAACCAATAATGGCTACACCTTAACGCCTCCCAGAATGATTATGCCATACTTTAATTGAGTCGGCCAAGGACACAGGGTCCTAGTGCTTCCAGTCCTAAGACACTACATGGGTTTTATGGGTAGATTCCAGTAATCACAATAAACACAGTAAACAGCCTGAGGAGGTGGTGAGCAATTAGCAGTTCTGTATACAGCTCATGCATTTACTCACAGTTGTTCTATTCCAAGTTGACTAATGTATGTCCTAAAAAAGTGAAATTTTCAAAATAGTGAACACTCAGAGTTCGCCAGCTCTTAAGAATGACCGCTTTTGAGATATGCTCCAAACCTGAACTGTGATTAGTGCAGGTATACAGATTACAATTTTATCAGTTGCTGCCAATTTAATGAAACATTTCAAACTGAGTATATTCTGAAAAACAGCAAGAAATGCTAGTTTTCCAAATTCTCAGTTAGGAACCACTTCATTAAATGTGTACTAACTGATGACAATTGTAAAATGATCTTCCACATTAATCTCAAAATAAGGGCCATATTTATACTTTTTGACGCAAAACTGCGCTGGCGCAGTTTTGCGTTAAAAACATTACCGCCGGCTAGCGCCATTTTGGTGCGCCGTGCGGGCGTAAAATTTATACTTTGACGCATGGCGGCGCAAACCATAGGTGGGAGTCATTATTTTTTACGCACACCGCAGCGTCAAGTCGTAAAGCAAAATTACGTTAACGTGGCGGAAATGACTGGGGGTCGATTTACGACCCCGCAAATCGGATATGCGCTGTTTTTTGATGCAATAGCATAAAAAAAAAAACACGAACACTGCCATTTCACCAGTGGAGAGCCAAAATGGATCCCAAATGCCACTACAGACCCCAGGAAGATTACACCAGACCAGGAACCAGCCAGGAGGACCCACACAAGAACCAGGACACTTATAAGAAGAAAAGAAAGTATCGCTTCAGTGCACAGGAGCAGGAAATTCTGGTTAAAGGGGTGCCGGAACACCAGCACCAGCTCTTTGTCACCTCAAAGTTGCCAATCCGTAGGAGAGAGGCTATATGGCAACAAATTGTTGACAAGATTAACAGTGTGGCAGAAGTACGCAGAACAGTCATTGAGTGCAAGAAACGCTGGCATGACTGCAAGCGCAGGACCAAGGAAAAGATGGCCAGGAACAGGAAGGCAGCTCTGCAGACTGGAGGTGGGAGTCCAGCACACCAGGAGGCCCTGGACCACATGGAGGAAATGGTCGCAGCCGTCATCCCTGAGGAGATCGTCACAAGGATTCAAGCACAGGACAGCACAGACTACCAGGAGACAACGCACATGTAGGGTAAGTCGCATGGGGAATTAAAATGCAATAATGTCATCTACAACCGGGGGGAGGGGATACCGACTTCAAAATGCATGGAAGTCATCATATACATGGAGTGGTATGGGTAAAGGGGGATGGCATGGTGGCATGGCCTGCACAAACAGAAGCTGGAGCACACCATTACACTACAGCAACAACAGTCCCATGGGGGCATGCTTCCATGCCAACGATGGAGCAAAGGGAAATCCACGCCAGGGGGGAAGGCCACATCAAACTGACATCCCGGCACACGTCAGCCACCATACCCCCTACAGTAACTAGGGTCCTATTAACAACCTGCAGCCATACCGACAACTGGAAAGTAACTGCAACAACAGTTGCCACTACCACTTCCGCTCTGTGTGCAGCTCAAGTAGCCAATGGCAGTAACCTCCCCATGGATCATATACACCTAAATTAGGGGGTTGAGGATGACAACTTCAACAATCCCCTGAAACAAGACAAAGGCCCCAGTACTGTCAAATGTCAATGCCCATAGTTGTTGTAAACATCAGCCAATGTAAACAACAATAGGAGCTACACAGCACTAAGGACATACCCATGCTGCATATGTCAGGGTCCATCCTGTGCCTGGGTCACAATGTAACATCCCAAATGTGATACTGCTCAGACAACAGCATTAAGGGGCGGCCACATGTAACTGGTCACTGAAATACACCTGCACAGTCAGGGGAGGAAATAGGACACCGATACGACAATCAGGTCAATCCAATGTACCACACATTCCTCAACATCAGCAGTACACATTACCAATGCCAACATCCATATTGTGTCATAACATTGCTATGCATAGGATATGCCACATGTCAAATACATTTAAGTGGATGTGAAAGATCAGAGATTGGGGCAGGTCCAGATTGTTAAGTGTGCTGCCAGTGCCATCAGAGCACCAACAGCCAGTGAAAGGTCTTACCATGAGACTGGATGTAGACGGAGGCTTGAGTAGGACAAGAAGGTGGTCATTCTCTATTTGGCCAAAATCAACACCTAGAAGAGATGATGCCAACAAGTCTAATAACTCAATAACATACATGTGACATGCAGGTGGGCCATAGGCCTGGGAGAATGCCCATCTGAATTCATCACAAGGCAGGCATGTCACATCACTCATGCCACAACACAGACATACTAATTGTACCCTGTTTCATTGCATAGGAAGATGGATCTCCTGCGGATATGCCTGTCCCAGATTACCCTGATGACATGGATGACGAGCCGATAAACATTCCCCAGGAGACTATCCAAAAGGTCCTTGAAACCCTCCAGACCCCACCTTCAGTCACAAGGAGGAGCACAGAACAAGCAGCTATCGCAGAGGATCCACCCACCACCCCAATTGTAAGACCTGCCAGCTCCAATACAGCTGAGGACTCAGATGACACTGGCACTAGCTTTGAGAGAACTGTAGTTGGAGTACAGCAGGAGCTGGCCAAGGAGGTGCGGTGGGGATGCAAACTATGGCAGCCAGCCTTGAGGGGGTGCGTTTGTGCATGATGTCATCTGCAGATCAGGCAGCAGCTATGCAAGCCCTAACATCTATCTTGCAGGAACAGCAAAAAACCCAGAAGGAAATCAGCACAGCTGTAATACAGTTGAACAAAAACATATAACACCAATCCTGTCAACGCGTGCACGAATGCAACATTGAACCCCTCAGGGCCGACCTGGCTGCCTATCATCGTGATGTGGCTGGTATTCTCAAAAACCAGCAGATCCTCCTTGCTGCAGTACTGCCCTTAAGACCTTCACAGGGAGCAGTGACCTGGATGTCTGAATCCACGTCTTCTAACACTGAAGTGTGTTTTGCCCCTTTACAACCACCAACAACAAGGACAGAGGAGGCAACACACACATCAGAAGAAGAAGACATGGAACAGATCACATTCACAAGGAAAAGTACCCAGAAGCACTAGTCCCTGCCACATGGCCAACTATTACCAAGGTCCTGCGCTTTGCAACATGCCAGTCTTGCAACAACTCTACTTAATGACTGTTCTGCTTACCACTGTATATCTTGTCAGCCTGCCCAGTGATTGTCTCTCTCCTACTCATTGGCAAATCCTGTCCCTCTGCACTGTCTGAAACATCAACCCCAGCATGTCAAAAGCATTTCCGTAACCCCTTGTGTACGATCACAATGTAAGATGTCACTATAATGGACTCACAATCATGGACAATGTACAGATAGCACTACAGCACTTTTCAATAAATAGCACTTACACAACAAATCTGTCTCTGGGTAATGTGACATATCAACTGTGCAGTAGATAACTGAAATGTGCCTACTGTCAAATTACGTAGCTTGTCAATACAACTGTCCTGATATAATGTAGTCAGATAAATCTGCACAGTGCCCATGATTGCATCATACTCTGCCCATCCTGCGGGACATATCTGATGAAGTGAGAAACCATACACCATCATGCTGTGTTGGACAGAAGAATGCTTCCTCAAGGGATATCTAAGTCATCAAATAGTGGCCGCAAAATGTTGTCACCATGCAATACTAACACATATAACAGTGCACACTAATCTAAGCAAACAGTACAAAAACTGCATAAATGAAGGTGTCTGAGTTTACATCCAAATAGGTAATCATGCTGAACTTTGTCACAAATGACGTATGAGAGTCATGAAGACAAGAATACAAGAGTGCCTACGAGAACTCATCTTATAAGGGTGTCCTTGATCATCACACTGCAGTCAGACCTAAATCCGTTCCCCCAATACCAAGTCTGGAAGCACTGTTTGTGACGTAGAAAACACACTTATCAACAGAAACACATTGTCATCCATATTAACTGTGATTGATGGTTGCAACGAAGGGTGGAAGCTTTGCAAGGTAGCCCTGGGGTAGCCGCCAATCGTACAGCTCAGTTGGGATTTGTTTGTAGCATAGGACACAAATGTAATAGTACAAAATTCATGTACACTGATTCCAAACCCAGGATCAAGTACCATTTAACACATACTGTCAAGGGTTAACCAAATATTTATTAAATGCTACTCACAGAAGAGGAAACTGAGGGAAAAATCTTACCTACCCTAATCTACCCTGACTACTCATTACCCACAACTGTCCCTAACTAACCTAAGCTACACTTACTTATCACATGTAACGAGACGTTCTAAACATCCACCCCCCTTATGAGACGGGACACATGGAGGACAACACATACTAACCTAAACACATACTATACTATCCTTAACAAATATATATTTTTTTGTAAATGTTTTGTTTTTAATTTTTTTTTTTATTAAACACACAAGAACCCCAACATAGCCCCCCACCCACCCACACACTTAATAAGTAAAAATAGAAAGAATGAGGACCCCCCACCCACTAACGCTAACTAAACTAACAGCCTATACTAACCTAACACTAACCCCCCTAAGCCCACTAACTATAAGAACAAGGAAAGAGGAGGGAGGGAATCATGTCCATATAAAAAACAGTCTAGAGGTTGGCCCTGCGGAGGGTCCTCTTGATTGACTTCACACGCCGGTTAATGTGGCACACATCCCGGCTCAGGTGGATTAACTTGCGCAGCACACGGTCCATCTTCCGTTCCATGTTGTGGAAGGCTGCAGGGTCAACAGATGGAGCTGGGGCAGTCTGGGTACCGTTGGAGGAGGTCTGTGTGTGTGTGGAGCCAAGGCCAGTGGGCTGTCCTTCACCTGTACCAATGCTGGGGCCTGGAAGTCCAGCAGATGTAGGGACAACACTCCCAGCTGTGGGTGGGGCCACCTGGCTTGAAGTGGTGGTTGTGCTGGTGGTGGCTGTGGTGGGCGAAGTAGGGCCACCCTGTGGGAAGGCCCTCCATGCCCCAGAGGCCCGTTCATGGCGATATCGACGGGCCATCCTCCTGAACTCCGACTCCACCAGCAGGATGTGCTGGTATCTCATGGCACGTCGCTGGAATTCACAGACCTGGTCTGGAGTCATGTTTGCAGCTGTTAATACAAATGCAAATATTCTACATTAGTAACTGCATTGTGTGAAATGGCACAAGAAGTTAATCAGACAATACGTCTACTGTACTTGTAACAGCTCACATCACAATACAGATCATTGAATGTCCCTGAGGAAGTACATGGCAGGCCAGCCTACAAAGGTGACATCACACATAGCACATCCATAACCTACAAGATGGGTAACAACTGGCTTTGACTTGCCATCTGAGTGCTGCCAGTTATCAACTAACAATCATGCTGCATATCCTCCACCAAGACCTGGGCTATAAATGTCAGTGTACGGAATGCAAAACTAAAACCACATGGTCTGCAAGTTGTAACTGGACTTGCCAGTATAGTACTAAGTGCCAAACCTGAGCGTGTATACTAGGTTCCTACCAAACAGTCACTTATTCACATGTATGTGTAACATACTGGTAGCATCAGCACTAGGTACCCCATTCACAAACCCATGCCTGTGTTTGAGGGTGGGGGAGTGGATAAACAACTATCAATTTCCAACAACATGTACACCGAGGAGTGTATAGAAAACTCCACACATGTTTGGCTCTACACACACACCACAGGTAAGGTCTATCAACAATGAGGAGTCAGCAAACCCTAGACCAATCATAGGGCCACACATGTCAGGAAATGCAGAACTTGGTACACAACATATACTTCCAGTAATGCCTGACTTACGTCAGACACAGAGTTGCAAGAACACCCATGATCATGATTAGCATGCACACCTAGGCCATTGCACTCCAATTCCACATACTTGTAGCACTACATGTGGAAGTACATGCTGCTAGAAGGTTCTACCTACAGTTTTATAAGTACCTTGGTAAATAGGGAAGCAGAAGTCTATTGGAAAGCAATTTGCTGTACCAATCTTGGAGAATGTGGGTCTGACAGGCTGACTAAATCTGAGCTGACTTCCAGTGCGACTCTTGTTGATACAAGTGTCATCCACATGACTCACCCCAGTACTCACTGTGGGGCCTACAGGAATGGCCTACAATCCCTAGATAATACCATTGGATACGCATTGGCCAACTCAAAACATTTGAGAAACTGAAATCCCACTCATGGAACAAGAGAAATGATTGCCCAACGCATCACACCTTGCTATGCGTTCAACACACACGAGTCCATAACCAGCAAACACAATACATAACACACATATCAACACTTACTGGAGTGGTCGGGGTCCTCAAATGTTGCCACCTCTCCCACAGTGTAGGGTGCCGGTCCACCTGTAAGGCATGGAAGGAAGAAATGTGCTCAAAATCTGTGCACAGAGCAACAATTTCATAAACATATACAATGTGTAGGCTGAATAGGGAAATGTCAGCCATTCAGACATGATGATACTGCATCTGATATATCATGGCCACCTTGTATATAGCATGGGTCTCCTGTGACAGTTACACACATATCTGCACACATACATTGGCCCTAACTATCATGTGGTGGCAAACATGCCCCGTCATTGGTGACCAGAAAAAAATATGGAGTGTAATCGTCTCATCATGTGCATCCAAGAGAGACATCCAAAGCCTGGTTACTTGAGGACTGCATTACCAGTCAAACATGCTATGTGGCCATGACACATTTATGACACATAGGTACAATGTACAGAGGGAGGGGTAGGGACTTTTGTAAGCCCTCCTGTTGTTACATTTTATTCAATTGATGTGGCCCAGCTATGGTGATTTGCACCAACCATGGAGATGTGAACCTATGTGCATACCTTTGGACTGCCATCCATATTTGGAATGTGGCACAACTAACTCCAACAAACATTCTAAGATGTTAGCTGAGGGCACCTTACATCTTTTCATAATGTTTTCAAATCTAGATCCGACATGCATCCAAAAAGATAAAGGACCACAATAATCCCAAACATTCATAGTACTTCCGTGAACGCTTTCCTTCCACACTCACCAGACTCACATGAGACATATGTCTGAGCCACTTTGCTATATTCAATTGTCGTGAAGCCAGCACTCATTTTATGCATCATGTAGTGATTCTCAAGTCAGTCTAGCTATAGCGTCAACAAAGTTAGCCAATATGTTGGTACATCTTTACTTCTCTGGCAAAAGTGCCCTATATAGACATGATTGGCTCCTATTTTGTTTGGTTGTCTGACACAAAGGCCACACCAAATTACTTCATGGAAAAGTATCCTGTACGTTTTCTGAGCATGTGCTACCTGACAGCTAGCAATTGTGATCCTTACCATAGTGCATCAATTATCCCTGTATGTTTCCCCAGCATTACACACAGTCAGCAAGTTAGATGGCAGACATAGTACAAATCATCTGAAGTCACTACAGAACATTTAATCGTGCACATTTACATGATTAGTACTCACCAACAGGGCCACCAATCACGATTTCCAGGTGGTCCAAGAGATCCTGCTCCCTGGTGATGAGGTCAGCCCACCTGTGCTTCAGCTGGTGGTCACTCCTCTGGCTGGCATACACACGCTGCACGTGATGCAGCAACTTTCCCCACCGGATTCTGTGAGCCTCTGTGTGATACCCCTGTATCACCCTGCCCCCTTCCTCGATCATCAGTGGAAAGAACTGGCACACAAGCCAGATGAAGACCCCCAACTCCTCTTCACCCATCCTGCAAGACGTAGCCTACCAGACATATTAGAAATGTGAAAGGGAATAGGGGTTAAAGAAATAGAAAGGGGAAAAGGGGGAATGTAGGGGTACAAATACAGAAGAAAAGTAAACTTAACCACTAAAAGAGCCCAACTATCCCCAAACTACCACTACCCACAACAGACTCCCACAAACAACAAAAACACTAGGTAAATGGACAAATGTACACAAAGCATAGTAGGACAGTATACACCAACAATATTTATTTCACAAATTGACAATAGAGACAGCACACAGTACAAAAAAGCACAAAATCTTAGGACACCACTCTGTACACAGCCACACAGTCTAGAAGAATCATAGACTGCAAAGTGAAAGTGAAAGTACACCCACTGAACATTATCTGTAAACAGGATATCCTATTACATCACTTCCTGTATGAAATGTCTGCCCTTTTTTGCGTTATGCGTCATTTTTTGTCCACCAATACTGTATTTGCGTCATTTTTTTTTACGCACAGGAGTAAAAATTAGCCCTCATCCAAATAATAGTACATGGCCTGTACAAATATCTGGATGCGGCTTAATGTTCACTCCTGTGCGTCAAAAAAATGACACAAGTACAGTATTGGTGGGCAAAAAATGACGCATAACGCTGGGAACGTCAACATTTCAGTGCATGAACTGGTTTTGGGCATTTTTTCTGTTTTTATGTTATGTTAAATTTGGGACACATCAGAAATAGGCTGATTGCACCCACTATGGTGTTGATGGTGTATGTTCAAATGTGTGAAATCATATTGCAGCGGACCATGATCCACTACTCCCTTCACAGTATTTTCACGGTTGGCTGACGCAATAGAAGGTCATAAGTGTGGCCTACATATATGTTTTGCACAAATTGGGCATGTTTGGCATAAGGAGAGGATAGCAATGTGACGCACATATGTACAATACCTAAATGCCTTTGGCTCAAAGTGTGTGCTTTGGCAACCAATTTATTTGTTGACCAAGTGTGTGTGTATCACATGAAGTATTATTGCACATATGCTTGTATGAATGGGACGTCCATGTGTCTAATCCTTAGATGAAAGTCATTGTGGAACTGAGAGAGGGCATGTGTTAGTCATACATGTAGCAACATCCGTAATGTGGACTTCCAAGATTTAGGGTAACGTAGACACCACATGTGACAAAGCATGCACCAGATAGATGGCAGACGCTTGTTCATATCAATGGTCCACATTTTCAACATCCTATGTCCTAGAGTTTTGGTAACAGCTTCCTAGGCACTAGTTGGTGAATCCCACAATGAGTCATACACATGCATTGAGGAAGTGGGTACCATGTTTTTTGCCCAGACAGACAAAGGTGAATCACAAATGTATGATGACACCACAGTTGAGGTCATAGAAGTGAGCCACAACTCTCAAGTGGCTGTGGTGGGCCAGCAGACGAGGCAGCATGTGTCCACATATTTCCGGGGATCAATTGTATATAGGTGTCTTGTTCATGTGTGTGGTCCAATGATGATTCTGTATATTGTTTGGGGTGTAATTTGTCACAGTTCGGTCCAGGACTCATCATGAGTCAGTGGCAGCTATTCCTGTATCTACTGAGTATCCTTGGTTGCTCAATGTGAGTAAAGTGGATGAGGACATGAGAACCTACATGAGGATGGTCCCACCCTGTCACTAAAGACGTGTAATGAGACAGTCAACAGGGCAACCTTGGTGTGCTGAGTGAGATAATGTCTCAGGTGTCATGTTCCGGCAGGTGTCATTACAACTTTTGTACACAGGTTAGCCTCTGCAATTCCCACTGCATTTGGGAACATCATAGCCTCTGTGCTGATTATTCTCACAGCTATTAACCACACACTGCCCATCAATATGTTGTGAGCACTGTGATCCTGTGTGTGAACTGTCAGGGTCATGACATGTGTGGATTTTCCATGGACATTTTCAGAGGTTGCTGGTTCTGCTGAAGGCCCCGTACCCAATCCCTGCATACGGCCCTGGGGCACTGTCACACTTTGTCATTAATGCATAAATGAGACCCAGACAAGGGATGGGCCATGAATTTTGCTTTTCACAGAGGATTTAACTCACATGGTACAGTTAAAAGGCAGATGATGCTATACAATGTATTTGGGTAGACATTGCAGAAGCCCAGGCCCAATACCCGCTGATAAATGAGAGGTTTGCAAACGCAAGTATAGTACATATGTAGACACATGGATACTTTAGTGTGATGCACAGACAGATGCCAGTCAGGCTGACAGAATGCAGAGTGATTCAGGATCCAGCAATTTGACAAGTTACATAATCAGTGGTCTGACTCAGACTGCTTTGAGGACGAACTAGACAGTTGACATGTCAAACTGTGTATGTCCTGTGTTTTTGAAGGTGACAAATGAACCCAAGGGCTGTGTTACACGGCTTAATTAGTATCAATGCTTAAAGGTGTTTTTGACATAATGGCAAATCCTATGCTGTTCCAGGCATCAGCAGGGGCAGTGCTTGTTGAAATGGGTGGTGTGCTTGGAGGTGATCACAGGTGTGGGCTGCATCTGTTTCTCACAAGTCCTGTAGGTGAGATTTGCATTCTAAGGGCCAACATACTTTTTCACACGGCAAGCAATCTACAGCTGCTAACAGGGCTTAGAAACTAGAAGACAGTGTATTAATTGACCTGACGTCCATGCAGTCAGATGTTCTATGACAATGGCATACCATAGGAAAGGGTGTAGCACACTGGATTGCTACTGTTAGTCTGTGTGTGTAGAGGGGGGAATATCAGGGTACACATCTTAGTATTCATGGGATCATGTTGATGTAGCTGGCCCTATTGCAATGACCTTTCATGGCAGTAGTTGTCTTGTGTTGTCTGTGACTCTTTTGTGTTATAATGTCGCATCCTAGGCTTGTAGGATGTACCATCTTCATTGTGTTGTTTCCTTGCCTGAACGAGTGTTTGTCTGCTGACCGTTTGTCAGCAGTATGTTTTGGGATTTGCAGTACAGTATGTCCTCCCTAGCATTGTGACTTGTGATACAGGTGTCCCTGTGTCTTCACTGGGGAGATATGATTGTTCCATACACAGGTTAAAATTGACAGTGTTGTTAACACGTTCATATAAATGTACACTGGACATCCCATACCTTTAGACTTATGCAATGGATTAATGTAAACGTAATTGGGACACTTACATTTTGCAGGGTGACATTTAGGCAACCCACTCCACACGTTGTGATCATTGACCTCTTAACATTAGACTGTACACTCATTTCAGATATGTGACAAGTTCACTGCAGACCTAAGAAACATGGCTAGCGATGTCACAACCTCAGTGTGTTCCTGTTCACATGTTGCTGTTGTGGTGTGTGTGTGTTGTGTGTCCTAGAGGGTTGTTGTGCAGTGTATATATCAGTAGGTTTTTGTACTTACCAACAAGTAGTCCATTGCCATACCGTCCATCCTGGAAGTGTTCATTGATGGTGCAGTGACAGAAGAAGAAGGAGTCATGGACACTCCCAGGATATTTAGCCACAATGTTGGTGATCAATAATGGCCTGCACATTGATGGAATGTGTGTGCTTCCTGTTGCGTTAGAGGTGTTCAGTTGCAGCAGGTGGCACAAGGCGTACATGTGTGAAGTCGATTGCACCAAGGACATGTGGGAAGCCACTAATGAGGTAGAACCCCTGTTTTGTTTCCTGCTGCTTCTGCAGTGTGTTAGGGAAGCAGATGTAGCGGGGGTAAGTCCAATGATGACATCCAGTACTTTGGGCAAAAAGACAGAGAATGATGGTTGTGATATTCCGGCAACCAGGGCACCAGTTGTTTGAAAAGAGCCACTTGCCAGCATGTGAAGTACGGCAAGCAGCTTGGTTTCTGTTGGGATGGTGCGGGTGTCAGCAAAGTGGGTGCCAACTGTGGTTCAATGTTTCGCAGCAGCTGCTGAATGGCCTGCCAGTTCAACCTGTACCTCTGGATGATGTTGTGTTCCCTGAGGCCATGAAGGTTTGTTCTGGGGCAGAATATTCTCTCTTGCCTTCTGCGCTGCCTTTGGGGTCCCTGCTGGTGTTGTTGTAGCTGCTGTTGTTGCTGCTGGGCTCTGCGTGCACGCTGTATAAGAATCACCTCCATGTCTCCCTTTTGCTGCTCTGCTGCTCTGCTGTTGCTTCTGTGAATTCTGATTAAATACAAGTGTGTTTGCCCCATTTTTACACCTGCCCTGACCCACGCGTTAACTTTTTATGCAAATCAGGCTGTGTATCATTTTCTGGCTCGCCTCCCGGCCGTGCGTCATTTTTGCCCGAAAGCATAAATACGATGCATGGCCGGTTAAGTAATTTTTTGGACGGGAAAGCCTACCTTGCATATCATTAACGCAAGGTGGGTTGCTGCATCCAAAAAATGACGCACACGGCGGAATTTTGTCGTCCGCAGGCGTCAAAGTTTAAATACGGGGCAACGTTTGCGCTGAATGTGCGTCAAAATTTTTGACGCACATTCAACGCAGACGGAGTATAAGTGCGCTGTAATGGATGGAAAAATCACAGAAACGAGGCTGCAACAGTGGAGGAGGAGCTGCAGAAAGCAATTGCTGCACAGATGAATATTGTTCATGATATGGACCGCAGTGGCTTGATGTTGCCTCACAATCTGGCTAGTTAAATTGAAAAGAACAAACTGTTTCAAATTGCACCTATATGTCAGGTCAAATTCATTCCTGTGCAAAAATTGGTTTGTTTACATTTTCAACTATACACCCTCGTAGCCCCTTTTAACGGATTTGTGTGCCTGTTCTTCAGTACTGACACATGCCATATTTTCTAGTATGACATATTGCATATTTTGCATCAGTTACTGCACATTTAAATAGACTGTCTTTAACTGAGAATGTGGCATAAACATGTTTGCACTAAAGCAAAGCAGTGCTTTTGATTCAGCTTCCCTGATGAATTGCTTTTTGACATATTCTCAGTTAGAACGACTTCTTGAAATGTACAGTGACTGATGAAAATGTAACATGCACACCTGTGCTAGCCGTAATAGAGGTAATGCACAGACACTATTGATGGCCCTATTTATACAGGCATTTTGGAGCATGTAAAGTAGTACTCTTATCTACTGTTGCATACCTTTGTGAATTGCCTCAAAACATCTATAAACCTATAACAGGAATAAAATAAGAATATTTAAGGAATACACTTATACAGTTGGTACAGATAGAAACTATTGTTTCTTCTTTGGAATTTTACTTACAGAGTGTTGATTGCTTCAGGATTATTTACATAGGCATGTAAGAGTATATAAATGAGCAATCCTGTAGCACTACTTCCTGTACTCATAAATGCTTTTGTGACTCGACTCCTATGTGTACAAATCTCAGAGGTGTGGTTTCACATGTACAAACAGATGTACAAACTGATTTCTGCTTAGGGCCAAATAATATGCCCCCCTGTGGCAATAAACAGTGGTGTTTTTTAAGCCAAACAATATTTTATATTCTAGTTTCTTGGTAAAGATAGCTTGCAAACTGTAGCATCTGGCCTCCCATTATGGGTGCGTCGGTATAGGTAGAATATAAGGAGTGGGAAGGTTCTGACATGGAATGGGACTAAAGCACAGATTGGCTATGCTCGCGTGCTTCTTGAGAGACAGACACTCCCCTAGTTGCCTGGGGCTGTGGCGGCTGCATGGGATAAATATACCCAGGCAGGATATTAGGCTGTTACAAGTACGTGCTTGCACTCACGCATGTGAAATTTACCCCCCCTTAACTGTAACTGGTAAGCGCTCCTGGAGGAACATGTAGCATTTCCTGGTTCAAAGGGGACCCATTATTATCCACAATTCTGTGAGTGGATCTTTCTCTTTAAGTACATTTGCGAAGGTAGCAACCATCTGAGTTAGGAAATTCTCCACAATTTCTTACATCTTTTGTTTCTAACCTTATCAGCCATTTTAGATCGCAATTTCTTTTAAAGATAATCCTTTAATAGTGATACTGTTTTCAATGTTTTTACATTTTCACTGGATTTGTCAGCCTTGGATATTCTCTACAAGCTTCAATGTTTGTAGCCATCTTGGTATGGGATTCGTTTGACTAACTTTTTAACAATTTTTCATCACTTTTTGGCTACTTGTTTATTAATTATGACTAACATTGAATCTCCATTAATCGAATGGGAATGCAGATGCAGATGATACTGTTCTGCTGGCAAGAACAGTACTGGGTCTCCAAACATTACTTGATGGCTTTGTACAGAATATGAACGGTTTAGATCTGTCTAATTACAGCAAATCACAGGTGATGGTGCTGGGTATCACAAAGTAGAGATCTTTTCATGTTCAAGGAGATAGGCTGTCTAGGGGTCCATGAGCACACCTATTTGTACAATTAGGGGTTGCCTTTGATTACCGAACCACATGGGGTCATTTGATAAAATAGCACTGTCAAAAACCACTGGCGCCCTCTTTTCCTTTTACACAAGAATAGGCAATAAGCTATTTGCGGCCTGATGAAGACTTACAAGGCCAAATCTGTTTCAGTAGCTACAGTAGCGATGTATGGGGCTATGTCAACTCAAAGGAGCTCCAAGTGGTTGAAAAATAATTTTGTAGGAGCCTATTAGAGGTTCCCGCTTCTACAACTGCTCACATGGTTCATGAGGAGTTAGAATTATAGTTTTTGTCAGATCTCATTGCCCTTGCCCCTTGATGAGGTGGCTGACCATATGGGTAGGTTCAGAAAATCATTTAGGTAGGGAGATAATTAAAGATTGTTTGGAGCTTGATGGGTGGAGATTGGTCAGTTGGCTGACGTATAGTAGGGACACCTTTGTCAAACAAGGCAGGCCACCTTTGTTTGAGTAACCCCTTTCCGTAACAAAAAGAGATATTGTATGGACTTGGGACAACTTTCTGTTGTGGAGGAAAGTTGAGAGGGAGGCTATTGAGCTCAAGAAACCTTTGGTTTGTGGACATGCATTGATTGTTACATGTCTCGCCACTGAACCCTATTTGCACAGCACTCTCAATGTTCACCATCATTTTCTCCTCACTAGATTTAGGTTTAGTCAGTATCATATGTTGTTGGGGCACCCAAAACCTGTTTTGTGGAGTGATCAGCTATATTCCTGTGATAATTTTTCTCCCCAGGACCTCTTGCACTTTGCCTTTTTTTGGTAGATTTTACGAGACCCCCTGAATAATCATTTATTACCTCCACTGAAATCTTTGCATTTCACCCAGGTTAGGCCAGCCCTAATGTTTTTACAGCTACTTCTGGATGTTTACTCAACTTATGTCGTTGCTTGCTTCCTCGTCTCTTGACTGAGGCTGGGAAAGTCGCTTGAAATTGTGGGTGATCCCACTTGAGTGAAACTTTTCCCTGTCCTTTGCACTGTGCACTTGGTTCTATTGTGTTGGTCATTATTATGTTTTTAATGTTTTTTACAAGTCCATTTACTAACCAAGAAAATAACTGTAATAGGTTTATCCGAGCTCACACCTGACAGACTCAAACGCAATGGATTTGTTTTATATTAAAAAGTTACTGTCTGTATATTTTGTGGCAGGGTTGATATTGGAGGTATTGTTTTAGGTTATTTTGTTTTTTAATTGGTATTTTTATATGTTTAACATTATAGCCTGAATATTGTCAAGGTAATTTATTTAATGTATGTATCATCTTTTTATCCACTTTAATGTCCTCAAGGAGACCAAATAAAGTAATTCTTGACTTGACTTGAATACATTTATAACATTTTTTTCATTCCTTTGCGGCTACTTGTTTATTAACTATGGCTAACACTATCACTCAACCTCCTTTTTTTGCATTCAGTTGGGGAACCACAAATGGAATGGGTGTTGTGGAACTCCATGTCTTGGGCGTATGTAGAGGTACTTGAAAGTAAAAATTGTTCAGCACCAAAGAAGTTATCATTGCTCAGGCATTGTTTAGGCAGAATAGGCTTAAAGGAATTAAAAAACTTCCCTCCTATGGGGGTAGATATGGATATTTTTGACCAAGTCATTAAAAGAATGATTATTCATTTTGGAAGGAGAATTAGTACTCCCACGACCAAACTCCTGGCAGGGTGACCTCCCCACTGGGGTTATTATGAGTTTCCTGCTAGGTCAGTGGGTTTTTGCCCACTGGCCTTGCGGAAAACAGGCTACATTATTGTCTCTGGCTCATAATTGAGCCGACGGCAATGCTGTCACCTACAGGGTGCACCAGCACCCTCACAATATTCACTGTCTGCACAGCAGACAGTGAACATTGCGACAGTGCTGGGCATGGGGGAACGCTGCACTGCCCATGCCAAGTGCATGGGTTCCCCTGTGGCCCTTTGCACCTGTTCTCTGCCTGCCTTTTCATGGCGGTATTACTGCCATGAAAAGGCTAGCAGAGAGTGAGGTCCTAATCCCCAGGGTGGAATAGGACCGCCGCCAGACTGCAGCGATCCAAGATCCTGGCAGAGCTGGCGGTCTGACCTCTAGGGTTGTAATATGGCAGTTGGACCACTGCATTGCTGGTGGTCCTGCCACCACAAGTGTGGCGGTGTATAGGTCTGTCTGTGTTACAGGCATTAGCAAGTATTGAGGGACCAGATAATGATTAAGACAAAAAGCAAGAACATTCAGGTGAGACTATGGGCTGGAACAGAGTCTTCATTAAGTGTGGTCATAAATTATGTCAAGAGTATTGAACAATAGCATTGTGAAATCTATGTGGTTAAAGATATGATTTATTATAAGTACACAAAATAATTTAGAGGCAAAGAGAAAAAAAATAGTACCAGTTTGGGATTCCATACTATGTGGGTAATTTTAAGTGCAGTCCAGCATAGGATAAATTGTGTGTCATATGTAATAAAAAAGCACATTTAGGCAGGGTGTGTAGAGCAGTGTCACCTCAAAAGGTCAATTGTGTTACTTGCAAGAGTGAAGAGAGCATAGTGGTGAATAGGCGCAGGCGGAGTTCGTGGAGCCATGGTATGCTGAAGTCTGCGAACTCGCGAGTTCCACAGGTGCAGTTTCTTGCCATGCCCATTTGCATGACGTTTAATGTCACTGGCAACACAAAATACATCCTGGGGTTGAAATACTCACGCAAACAGCACCACCACACTTTTCATGGGTGCAGCGGTCTTGTGTTTTTTTGCTTGTTATGGTGCTGGGACCTACTTTTATGTCCCTTAATATTTGTCCCATCTCACACTTTAAAATCCTATTTTCCCCTAGTTTCTGTTTATTATATTACCTTTTCTCTTTGTGTTTTTATATTTTAACTTTTGTCCTGAATTTTTTTGCAACTTTTTCACTTTTTTATTTTTTTGCATTGCTTTCTTTTTTTTCCTTTCCTCTCCTCTCTCAAGTCACCAGCACCATGGCAAAGCAGGGTAATGGCAGCGGCAGGCCCCGAACCACCACCATCAGCCGTCTTTCTTGCGGGCAGCTGCGATGTGAAGGGTTGCAGTCTGCACCATTTTTTCTGAGATGGAGGTAGCTGCCTAGGTGTTTTATGTGCAGCACCACCTACCCTCGACCTTAGCAGCAGACGGCAGGCCCAGGTCTGAGTACGGCCTCAGGGAGCACCAGCAATGCTGGGAGAGAGTGCGCCACAGCTCTGGGGTCCGGCGCACCCAGCAACAGCTTATGCACCAGTAGGCTGATATCCTTGACCGTGAAACGGATCTGCTCAGCCTGTGAGGTGTAGAGGTTGCAGGGCTCGGTGACTAATAAACAGTTATATTCTATGCATGCTGTTCACACGCAGGGAAGTTAACTTTATGTTACCAATGTAATATTATGTGATTGTCTTCTAGACAGATGCTCGGCACTACTTAATTGTACTTGTTTTTGGTGCTTGCTTGGGCTGATTGAGAAGTAATGCAGAGACTCAAGTACCCATTCTAAGATAGTCATAGTTAATATTAGTATTAGTGAGTTAGCATGTTCTCTCACTTCTCTGTGCCTTTATTTTTTGTAGCTCGTACAGTGCCAACTGCCAAGCAATTTCCCAGTGATGTGTAGTAGTTTTGCATGCATGCATCCAATCTATGCATTGAGATATTAAGAATGAGATGAGAACTGTGGAAATCATTCATTGCAATGCATTAGTAATTCCAAAATGTAGTTTCGAAAATTTGGAATAGGATTAGGACATTTCAAATAGGATGGTCCATGATACTAGTATTATTATCATTATTATGCAGGCTCTCTGAACCTCTGATGTAGAAATGTTATTGTGTTTGCCTTTTCCTTTAAAAAAAAAATATTCTTGGATAGATTATTTGTTAACAGTACTACTAATATTTCCTAATACTTTTTCTTACATCATCCAGCATCCAGGGGCAGGAAGAGGACTGGAGAGGCGGGTGAGGCAGCTGAAGGTGGCCCCTTGACAAGTGCCAGGGCAGATGGCACTGCTGGCCCCAGTAAGTCCTCATGTTGTTGTTAACATAAATATTTATTTGCGTAACTTTTACTGCTCCACATTTAGAATTATTTTGTACATTTTAACTGTGCCTATCTCCTAATTCTTTTCCAACTCCAGTTTGATTTATATGTTTTGTAAATTCTTCTTATCCCTGCATTATCCTACTTACTTATTTTCTATATTTCAAGTTTCTTTACTTCAAGCTGTCTGGCTGTACTAGTACAGCCATACAGTAGCTTCCTTTCTTCTGCTTTGTCAGTGAACTTTCCCTCTCCCCTTATATATCTTATCTTGTGGAGTGGTTGTAAGGCTCAGAGAACCCATGTACTGAAGATTGCATGCCCATTTAAAGTATTCTACACATGTTTCGTGAGAAGGCTTTCTTTTTCTTGCTCCAGCTCAATCATTAAAAAAAAGGGAAAAAAGGTGTTTTCAAACATGGTCATGTGATTGTTTGTATCTTCCAATGTTGTGTATGTATTATTAGTGTACTAGAAATAGATGACCGTGCACAATAGTTGGAAGTATGAGGAGGATGGCCCCATTGGATTAGCCGACCATATGTCCTTCGTTGCCTAATTGCTGCACACTTTTATTTCTCTTGAAAAACTCAGATTCATCAGTAGTTAGTTCTGCCCCTCCATTACCAAAAGGTTTTTTGTGAACTCGACTACCTGGTTTTTAAAAAATTGCCAACCAACAAAATGCCAACCTGATATTTTGATAGAAGAAAAGTCTGTAACTGAAATATAGTGATGTATTGCGGTTGTATTCTTCTATTATCAAAAAAAAAAATAGGGGGAGGCGTATATGGCGTCTAATTTGTGTTTTTTTCTAGCAGCCATTGCCAGGGACAGCAGGGACAGCACCAGTGCAGACACGACTGAAGGAGCAGATGAGGGGGGAGTCCCGGCAGCTGCAGTGGCAGGCGGTGGTAAGTCCTATTGCTTGCCTATTGACAATTAGTTATATAGTCACGACAAGGGTGTACTAGTGTTGTTGACTCACCCGTCAACCCCTCGCTTTAGCAGATGCAGCAAGAGTTAAGTATTAATGGCCTCTTCTCTTTGCAACTCAGCAGACTAAGGCCTATATTTATACTTTTTTAGTGCCGCATTTGCGCCATTTTTTTACACGAAACTGGCGCAAACGTACAAAATACATTTGTATTTTGTCAGTGTGCACCGTTTTTGCGTAAAAAAACAACACAAATGCAGCACTAAAAAAGTATAAATATGGGCCTACGGTTCATAAAATGAACTATGATATGTGTTGGAAAATTGAAAGAAGGAGGAAAGGCGAAAGGATGGGTGAAATATAATATGAGTAAAAGGATGTGTGGATGAAGGGATGCATAATAATCACATAGGTGGGTAATGAGGATGATAGGATTCGTGGGTGGTTGAAGGATGGATGAAATTGTATACGGGTGAAAGGATTCTAGCCCAGATGGGTGAAAGGGTATGGGTAAAAGGATTCCATGCCTGGATGGGTGAACGGAGTACCGGGTGGGTTAAATTTGTTGGATGGGCAAATGGGTGAAAGGATGCATGGGTGGTTATTGGTTAAATGGATGTTGGTTAAAGGTTAGTATAGAGCCATGTTTGGAATTTGGATGGTTTTAAATGGCGAAGAAGTGGATGAGAGAATGTAAAGCTTAAATTGTGTATATCAAAGCCAAGGGTGAAGTATAAGAGTAATAGAAGAACAAATTTGCAATGATGAATAGATGAATGCTTGGAATGAAGAAACAAGGAAGCTATTCTGGATAGGGACATTCTTCTCACCTACTTTACTTGCTTGGAATAGTTTTTATCAAAGGTTTGATTCAAAGGGTTGGATGGTATTTCAGAATATTCCACTGACTCACAGTATTTTTCAAGTGAGGCAGGAAATATGTGGCCCAGAATTCATTAACCACCACCTCCTTATGGCCTTTTACCAGTGCCACACATGATGACCTAACAGCTGCATGGTTCAATTCAGCAGAATTGGCACTGCCATGTTGGCAGTGCAATGTACGTCTGTCTACTTAAGTTAAGTTAATGTGTCAAACACTTTTCAATGCATGGCAATGCAAAAACAAGGTGTTTTTCCCTTTCCTTCCAGTGCCTATGGGGTCAGTCGCTTCCTAGTACTTCACTCCTAAATCTTTCTTAAGTTTTGTCCCAGACTTCTGAATAATTTGAAAAGTCCAATCTTTGCTTGGCCACATTTTTCTAGCCAAGTGATATAAATTATAATTATTTTTGGTTTCCATAACAGATTTACTTCTGTTCTAACTTTTCCCTTTCAACACTTGCCAACTACAGTGAGTCACACTACTAGCCAAACCTTAGGCACATGATGATGATGATGATGATGAAGAATTGATTGATCATTAAAGTGTGTACTCTACCTACCCATCCATATTCCCTCTACCTTACCCTGCAGTTGTGTAAGTTAAGAACATTCCTTTCCTTACTGCAAAGCAAATGTATTTTTTTGGGGGGAAAAACAGTGATTACAAAGTGTGGTGGAGGAGAGGCATAAGGACAGTGTGTAAAGTGGTACTAAGTAAGTGCCTTGATTTTCCTGAATGGCATAGTCTGTGACGATGTGAATATGCAAAATACAATCTCTATATATATCCCATTCCTTAATCCGTCCCCTGCACTGTAGTGCATCACTTTTCCCACTGCCTACACATGGCAGACATGTTTCATTCTTAGTATTCATCGGCCTTGTAGTCCGGGAACAAAAAAGAATAAATCCATTTGTATAAGATCATTTTTAGGTTGAGCGTTAGCGTTCGGCCTGATGTATACTAAAGTATAAAATAGAATGAGTTCCAGCGTTTTCATTTGTTAGTTGCAGTGTCCTTCAAAAATACTTGCTTGCTAGTGGCCAGTTCTGCCTATTTGTCCTGCCTTTTTTCACTTTGGGAGCAGCACAAAGTACTGTGTAATTACGCTATGTCCTGTTTATCTCTTTTGTAAGGGACTTTTTTTGGCATTTGCCTGGTTCACCTCAACAGTGTGGGTGCTTGTTCAGTTACTCCTCTCCACCAGCTCCCTCTGTAAACATAAACCAACAGCAGAGGGGGGCTTTTCCAGGGCCAGCTCACCCTCACTCTCTTCCTTTTGTTATTTTCAGTCTGTGTGGCAATAAAAGTCCAGTCAGTAATTTAGAACGCTATGAGCTCTCACTCCAGCAAACACGAGACTATTGCATTCCAATGTTTTTTTCTTCATTGCCTGCTTGTGTTCAGTGAACCTTCAGTTTACATTTGCTTCGCTTCAAACAAGGCTGTAAATCAGGCTGTCACATTTTCTCTGCGTGGAACCGAGTGTGCCTGCATGCAGTCCTTGGTTTTCCCTGTTGTTTGTTGTTGTCATGAGTATTCTTGTGCCGCACTGCATCACCCTGCCATCCCCTTTAGAATCACCCCCTTTAATGTTTAACATGCCTTTCTCACCACAATTTGTAGGGCTGTGAGGCCAGCGTTGCCCACACAATGTATTTCATATTAAAAACATTTTATTTCCTTTGCCTCAACCCATGGCGCCACCCCCCCACCACCTCCCACCCGTAGCTGCATTTCTTGTTTGTCTCTGTTAAAATCGATGACCGGCTTTGTTGTATGTGTCTCTTAATTCTTATTTCTCTAAATGTGGCCTTGCGGTGGCATCCTACATTGCCCTTCGATTTGGCTGCTATATTCCCTAAGCGTCATGCAGGTGCCAATCACAGTGTGTAATGTCAGTGCGGGTTGCGCTGCTAGCAGCATGGTTCGGAGGCAGTGTCTAACATCTGCGTGGTCACTATAGAGGTCCATGGCTGATTCTGAAGTCCAATAAACTCATCTCTAATATCGATTGAAAATATTGTTGGATAAGAAAATAGGTGTGGTAGTTCTGCTGCTGCACGCATCGCGCTCGCTGCGTACGATCACTACCGTGATGCTGCATCTTTTCATTATGGTTCCTGACTAAACAAAACAAAAACTGTGGGATAGGCCCCCCTGTCACGTGTTCACTGACTGTCTCGTACCTGTCAATGTGAAAAGCAAAACATACAAGAACAGCATTCCCAAGTACTTTTAGAAGAAAACGTACGCACTTTCATTCGAAATTCAGACAGGATGAATACTTCGAACAGAAAAACACAGTAATGCCGGTGTCATTTATATGCACCTTACCTGAGGTATGTTTTTCTGAGGCACTATTTTGTCTTGTTTCTACTCATTGCTTATTCGTGTCTTTGGTTAACAGCGCACGTCCTTCTATCAATGCACAGGCCATGGAGACCAAGCACAGAGTTCCTTTTTAGAAGGCAGTGGGCGCGCACCTTAACCAGGAGATTAGTCCGTCTCCTCCTCTGTGTCACCCAGCCAGTGCTCAATTTGTGCTTGTTGTTTCCGGTGCAGAGCACTGGCACTTATTTGTGAGGGCCGGCACTTATTTCTCTGCCTCAAGCATTTACTGTGAGCAAAGGACACATGTGGAAAAGACAGAGGAAGAGAAAAACGGAAAAGCGTCACAATTGGAGAAAGCAGTGATGAATGATGCAGCGGCTGAATCACTGAGCAACAACACAGGGAGGCGATGTTCGTTGATTTGGCCTGCCACAGAATACCCTATTTAGGATGACTTTTCCATGTGCAAGAAGAGTGGGGCCTTTTCTGGAACCTTGAACAGCATTAAGTGCCGACCACTTAAATCCAGCTCGATCATTGAATGGTTAGAGTCACGTTTTCTTTTTTCCCAACAATGCAGTGATTCATGCGCCCGAGAATAAATGCTACTTTCCTATCATAGGTCTGAGAAAAACAAACCTGAGTTCTGGAGTAAGTGTTTTGATTTCATAAATAATAAAAATATTTTCATTTTTTGCTGCAGATAGAGGAAGAAGGCAAATGGAAGTGATTTAGTTATATGCAGGACCACTGGAATTATGTGGCAGAGAGGACCAAACTATTCAGAAGGGTTGGCCAATTTATCTGGCAAGAAATGTCTAGCTATGATTTTACACCACCAATAGCTCTAATTCAAGCAAATGCGAGACTTATTGCATTGCAAATGCTTGTTTAGTACAGCAGCCCTAACTGCAGACAGTACGACTAGGGCACCAGCTGATCTAGCAATGCCACCATTCATTTAACACAACAGGGGAGAGAAGAAGACTTGTACTCCATAGTGCATAATGGTTGTGACTCTAATCACCTTAAAATTGAATGGCCTGGGGTGACCACCAAAGGTACTGCTACTGTTCCACTACACTACATGATTTTAAACAAGTGTCTTGCTCAGAGCATTGTTTACAATTTATCTTTTTAATTTCTTGATATAGCTATACTTGCGGGTCCACCGTCACTGCAGAATATAGCAGCCAGAATGCAGTGGCAGAAGCTGGAGGCCATACAGATCGAGTACCAGCTTTTGGTGGTCCTCAAGTAATGGGAGGAGGAGGCGGCAGCAGCAGTCACTGCCAGTACTGAGGGCCCCAGTCAATCCCCAGTGCCTCCAGCCCAACATCACTAGCGCCGCAGTACCAGGGCAACCACCCACTGCCATACCATCCCTGCTGCCCCCCCAGGACATTGTTTTCCAATGCCACGTCCTTCAGAGGCTGGCACTGTTAGAGTCTCGGCAGGCACGCATGAAGGGGCTCTTCAGATAAATCCTACCCCACCTTTAGTGCCAACTTCTGCTCCTTTTGAACCTTTAATTTGGTGGGTGGGGCTTGTTGTCGGCGGATAGGGAAGAAATTAGTTTTTGCTGGACTTTTCTACTTTGTTTTGTGTTATGCTTAATTGATGGACAATTGGACAGTTTTTTTGGGGACATTGGTTTGGGAAAGGAATGTTTGTTTGATGATAAGGGTGGGCCAGTTGTGGGTGGAAGGGGTAGGTATTTATTCTTTTTTTTAGGGATGGGGGAAAATAAATATTTATTTACAGTTGTTTATGCCTAACATCTTTTTTTGGTGTGTTTGCTTTACACTGCTGCCCTTACACTGTTTTTTTCTCCAAATCTGCTGACAGTGTAAAACAATTATTTATGTGAACAGGTACCCTTGTCCTTATACTCTCCTAGTCTCTGCAGTACATTCTGTAAAATGTGACCCATAGGAGTGGGGCAGAGAGATTTGCCATTGCCAATTATAAGGCCTAAACTAAAAATATAACAATGCTCAATAATTCTCTTACCTGAATAGATGAAGCAAGAGCTGCATGGTTTCTCAAGGTACCATGGTGGTGAAGTAGTAGCATGCTAGTGCACTAAAAGTGAAGGCATTGGAAGCCAGGTCCCACTCCACCTAGGTGAACTCAAATAAAGATCCTGCACACTGAGTTGACATTGCTTCTACCACATCCACCCCAAATGTCTGATGAATCAATGATCTAAATTATTAAGTAGCATCTCAATAAATCACACAGCCTGGGGGAAGAGGGTTGTGGATTTGATGAATGGACGGGAAAGGGATTTGGGGAAAGGTGTAGGAAAAAGACAAACACTACAAAAACACAATATTCATCTGGGGAATGATCAGCAGCCTGTTGTGGAAGGAATAGAAAACATGAATATGTATGACACAGATAACGTTACATTCCGCCAGCTCCAGTGAGACCCAAGTTGTTATAGTATATGTTAGAAATGAGGTCTCTGGTTGGAAGTCAGTTTGCACTCTGGCGAAGCAGGGACCCTTAATCTAGTCAGGGCAATGGAGATAAACACTGAAGATAACCCCTGCTTACCCCTTTGGTAGCTTGGCGCAAGCAGTCATGCTTATCTCAAAGGCAATGTGTAAAGTATTTGTACCAATGGCCATAATAAAACAGTGAAAACTCTACAAAATGGACACCACACTAGTTTAGAAAAATAGCCAGCATTTTTCTAAATCAAACAAGACCAAAATGACAAAAATCTATCATACATAAGTAAAGTTATGAATTTAAAAAAAATAAAGAGTCTTACTCCATAGAAAACAATGGAAGCATTGTTGTTACACAAAGTACCTGGGTTGTGTCAAAAATAAAGCAGCATGGGCGAGCATGTAGCGGAAAAGTCAGTAATGTGTCGATTCCTTACTCGCAAGTGAGGCTGTGCTTAGTTTCTTCTCTGGTCGGGTAGGTGATACATAATTTTTCTCTCCGCAAGAGAGCAATGCATCGATTTCTGAATGGGCATCTCGGGTCCAGGCAGGGTCACATCGATTTTGACACACAGCGATGATACTTGCGAAATCCGGCCATGCAATGATGAGAATCCGCGATGCGTGCGGTTTGCGTCATTTTCAGCAGCCGCAAGCAGGTGTTGTGTTGTTGCTCCAGCCGCAATGCAGGTAATGCGTCTATTTCCCAGCCACAATCACAGTGGTGCATCGATGTTTCAGGTGCAATGCAGGTGGTGCTTCGTTTTTACAGCTGCATTGCAGGTGGTGCATCAAAATGTTCTCTACATGGTTCCTGTGCGGGGATTTCAGCCTTTGGTTTCACCAGCTTCACCTTTAAAGACCCCAGTGACTTGATAGGGTACCACCAGGCAGGGTAGGAGTCTTAGCAGAGAGTCCAGGTGCTGGCAGAGGAAGTCTTTGATGGCCCTGAAACTTCAAAACAGGAAGCAAGCAAAATTCTAGCCCTTGGAGACACTTCACAAGCAGAAATACACCACAAAGTCCAATCTTTGTCCTATTTCAGGCAGAAGCAGCAATTGCAGGCCAGCCCCAGCAAAGCACAGTCACAGGCAATGGCAAAGGAGCAGTACTCGTCTTCCAGCTCTTCTCCTAGGCAGAGGTTCCTCTGGAGTCCAGAAGTGATCTACAAATCTGGGGATTTGGGCCCAATATTTATACTCCTTTCTGCCTTTGAAGTAGGCAAACTTCAAAGTAAAGGATCTATTGTTCATAGATCCTTCCTTGCCCAGGCCTAGCTTCAGACACACACCAGGGGGTTGGAGACTGCATTGTGTGAGGGCAGGCATAGCCCTTTCAGGTGTAAGTGTCAGCTCCGCCCTCTACTCTAGCCTAGATTACCAATCAGGATATGAAGGCTACAACCAAGCTCCCTTTTTGTCACTGTCTAGTGGTGATTCAAAAACAGCCCAGCTGTCAGTCTGACCCACACAGGGAATACACAAGCAGGCAGAGTCACAGAATGGTTTAAGTAAGAAAATGCCCACTTTCTAAAAGTGACACTTCAAAACTGACAATTTAAAAACCAAGTTTACCACAAGATGTATTTTTAAATTGTGAGTTCAGAGACCCCAAACTCCATTTCTTGATCTGCTCCCAAAGGGAAACTGCACGTACAAGATATTTAAAGGCATCCCCCATGTTAACCTATGAACGAGATAGGCCTTGCAACAGTGAAACCCGAATGTGGCAGTATTTTACTGTTAGGACATGGAAAAACACACTGGCATCCTATATTTAACATACATTGCACCATGCCCATGGGGCTACCTAGGGCCTACCTTATTGGTGACTTACATGTATACAAAGGGAAGTTTTGGGCCTGGCAAGTGGGTGCACTTGCCAGGTCGAATTGGTAGTTTAAAACTGCACAGTCAGGCAGTGCAGTGTCAGGTCTAGCCAAGTTTACAGGGTTACATATATGGGTGGCACAACCAGTGCTGCAGGCCCACTAGTAGCATTTGATAAACAGGCCCTGGGCACCTCTAGTGCACTTTACTAAGGACTTACCAGTGAATCAAATATGCCTTTCATGGAAAAGCCAACTACACATAAATTTTACACAGGGAGCACTTGCACTTTAGCACTGGTCAGCAGTGGTAAAGTGCCTAGAGTACCAAAACCAACAAGAACAAAGTCCAGTACAGTCAAGACATAGGGAGCAGAGGCAAAAAAGACAGGGGAGACCATGCCAAGGATGCCAAGTCTAACAATATATATCTAAAAATGCTCGGTCACCTACGTTTGCAAAATAAGACATATAATTAATCTTGGGGTGAAGCTAACACACACAGTTCTAAAAAAAGATTATTGAAAGAAAATTGATAGTAGTTTGTTTTGCCAAACTGAGTGCTGCATCTGCATTCTTCTTGGATTGCCACATCAATTTTCTTGTGTGTCTGCCTGAAGCGGTCCGATAAGATAAGTATAAGTGTTATGGTGCAGGAGAAGATAATTTCCTTCTTCTGGCAGTTGTTTAACTTGTCAATTCACACTCTGATTCCTTCCATCATCCTCCAGACTCTGATTAAGGATTATTATGTCCAACTCTATACCAACTGCTCCCAAGAGTCAAAGTCTCACGACCCAATTGAGATAGAGTGACCTGTAGTGCATAACTGTGTTTAACAACAAGAGAAACATTGAGTATTTCTTTTTTTTCTGGACTAGAATCTTGTTTGTTAGCTAAATGGACTGGTCGGGTCTTCTTTGACAAATGTGAAACAGAAAACAAAGCACCAGAAAACAAAGCAGTGTGAAAATGCAGGCAAACAAATTTTGCTATGTTTCAAAGGAGAAGGGAAAATAAATCACCTTCAGGAAAAAAATTATTACCCATAATATGCCACGAACATTGTAAATCAATCACAAACAAAAGCAAGCATAATATGATAGTTAAACAATAAAAACCCACTCTCACTATCTGCCACCACTAGACATGAGTCACATGAACCATCTTAGCATTGAAACAAATATCCCTCATATCACTCGTTGAGGCATTTACCATTACTTACCTGTTCCAATCAAGCAAAGGGGCACATTGCTGATCCTCTTTGATTCAGGAAATGAAACACTCATTGGCCAGTAATTTGTAACTCAAATATCTGGGGAAGTCCTGCTAGGGGACAAAAAGGAAGGATAGGTACAAAATGGAGGCAGGCATTGTCTCTTAAATCTCCTTGAGGTGATTTTGGGGAGTTTGAAAGCTTCTTCAATACACACTGGTCCAACTCCAATCTGGCCATTTATGTGCCTAAAAAAAGTTGGGGTTCACTAGTCGCTTAGACAGAAATGAACAATATAAAATAATAAGGTTCCACCAGCTAGCTATAGTTTTATTTTTCAAAGCAGTTCATCAGTAGCAGAAGTAGGTCTATGGTGCCCAAGGTCTAGTCAGAAAGTAGAGCTCGTCCTCAAACCCAGGTGGTTCACCCAGAAGTTGGTCAGCTAACACACTACCATGACCTGAGTTTGACCAATCACCCTCACCCACCTCCTGATTTACTTGTGGTATGCTGTAATTTGGTGGTATAATGTACTGATTCATTTTGATCATGGTCAATTTCTCGACATTTTTGGGTTGGAGACTAGTCCTTCTCACTGGGACAACTGCACCAGCTGCACTGAACACATGCTCAGCAGACACTCTGGTTACTGGGAAAGCCAGATACGTTATTGCCAACCTGTTGAGTACTGGCCATTGGTGCTCTTCCCATACCAATACACCAGTGGGTTTTGTTCCAGATAGACCTCCGTAGGGTCAGCCAGGTAGGCCTGGACCATCCTCTCATTAGTCATTGGTGCTCCACCTTTTGCCTTCTCCTTTGCAGTGGACTGAAGCCCTGCATTTAGAAACCAATCACATGCAGATTTTGGGGCTGTTCCTCCTTTTCTTGTTGTTGTTGCTGGTGTTGATTTTGGGTGCTGTGAGCCAACAGTGCTGTCCGCAGGCTGTATGGAAGTTGTAGGCTGCACCCCACAACTTCTGCCGTGAGTGGGCCTCTAATTTCCAGCAATTCATTTTCTAGGTCTCTGGCTTGCTCAGCAATCCACGTCTTGTAGGTTGAAACATCCCCGTCCAAAAAAGGAATGAAAGTGGCCAGTAATTGTTTGTACAGTGGGTCAAGAATTGTGGCACAGATGTAATGGTTGGATGACACTATGGGGGTCATTATGACCCCGGTGGTCGGTGTTAATGTGGTGGTAGTACCGCCAACAGGCTGTCGGTACATATTGCCACATTATGACATTGGCGGGTTGGCTGAAGCCAACCTGCCAGTATACCACACCAACCACCATGGTTGTAGCAGCCGCCAGGCCAGACATAACAATCTCCAGCCCGGCGGCCCCTACCGTACTGTCAGCTGCATTTTGACCCTGTCTAAACCATGACAATAGGCACTACCAGTGACAGGGAATTCCTTCCCTGTCACTGGTACGAGGAGAACACCCCCCAGTCACCCCCCACCTCCCTTTCATTCACGCTCCACTCCTTCCAGTCCCACGCCCCCATACAAGCACATTCGCAGACACGCTCCACCCGTTCACACACTCACTCACACAGGCATACACACATTCATACACGCATGTATCCATTCATTCATGCACAAATCTGTACACACATTCATGCTGACACGCAGACACACATTCACATTTCCATTCATACACGCATTCTCACACATGCACACAACGCAAACAACACTACACACACAGACGCATTCACACACACTCAAACATTCATGCACACCTCCCCCACACACAACACACACACACCCTCCCCTGTTGGAAACCCTACTTTCCTGCATCCAGGGGATGGGACATGGTGCTGCTATTATATGACACAATACGGCTGGTGGCGGTCTACTGGCGTGGCACTGCTGGTGGTAGCAGCGCCACCTCAACACCGTTCACCAGTATGCACCAATGGGATAGCTTGGCCCAGGGTAAAGTCCTGCTTGCTGACTTCCCATGTGAAAATTTCAAAAGGAAGCAGCATCCCTGTCAGGCATTTGACCAGGCCCCATTGGTCCATCTCAATGATCATGCCTTTCATAGTTGCATCCCCTCTTTGCATGACATATTCATTGATCAGTCTGTACTTCTCAAACAGAGATTGCAACATGTAATATATAGAATTCCAATGTGTTGGCGCCTCCTGTATGAGGGCTTTAACTGGCATTCTGTCATCATGCTAGATAATCCTCAACAGCTTGTGGGCTTTAAAAGAATGGCTAAAATGAGTGCAGATTCTTCTGCATGTGGACAGTATGTTGCTGACTCAGGGTTGTTTTTTGAAAAAGTCCTGTATAATGAAGTGGATGATTCAGTGCACCTAACATAGGACCCTGAAATAGCTACCATCTGATTGGCCTTAACTATATTACTGCCATTGTCCGTGGCAACAAATCCAATGTTAAGCCCTCTGAGGCGCAGCCATTCAAAGACCTTGTTGTTAAAGTCATCCAAAATGTTTGCAGTTGTATGGGCGAACACAGTTACTGTTGCATGCTTCTGAGCACCATTAAAAATTTCAGCTATGTCAACACCTGCAGATATCATTTCTTTAACCTCCATAAAAGAGATACACTGTGCAGTGATGCACATGTGATCAAATGTCTGTCATCAAATATATTGTGTGGACAGCACTCCAATGCAAAGCTTGCCCAACCAATTCCAGCATATCGTGATGCAGCGCGGGAACAGCAACCCTGGCAAAATAGATCCGTCTGGAAACCTTCCGTTTCGGGCAGATGGCCGTCACAAATTCTAGAAAACGCACTCCTTCCACAAAAGAAAAAGGGAGGAGGACAAACGCTAACTTTTAAGCCAGCTTCCCGTTGTACAAACGTGCCGTTGGGTGGTTGTGTTCGTACTGCCCTTCCTGCCTAAACATGGCAGTAATAGTAGCCTGGATTTTTGTCTTTGCTGGTCCCACTGATGCAGGTGACTTCAAAGTAGAAGGTGGTGGTAGGCTCAATGTGCGCCTCAGGCAGCCACTGTATGTTCTTGCCTTGGTGTTTTGACCTGACTCTGAGTCTTTCTGTGCCATTGAAATGTTGCTGATGTGCTACTACTGCACTGCTGGGAGCAGGGCTGATTTATGTAACAAAAATGTCATCCTCTTCTTCACCTTCACCTTCACCTTCCACTATCATCAGATCAGATTCCTTGCTATCAAAACCTGCACTAACACCACTGGCAGGCTTTTGGGCACATAGGTGCGCCTCCCAGTGGATTGCATGGTGTTTTCTCAAATGGATACTTTGGCCTCCGGATCCATAGTTTGTGCCAAGCTTACCCCAACTAACACTAGCTAGGCAAATAAAGCATTTGCCAATGTCTGGCTCCTTTTCACTACCTGTAAAGAAGTCCCAAACTGGGGAGGTTAACTTTCTAACACTAGGGCCACTGCCAATGTGTAAAGAAGTGGTGGTAGGTGGATGTTGTTTTGATGACTTTTCCCTCTCCGCAGTGCTTTCTTCTACTTAGGTGGCTGTGGATATAGGCCTCACTCGGGGCCTCTAAATATGGAAGCTGGTTGAGGTGGAGGTGTTGGTATCTATTCCACATCCCTCGGAGCAGGTTGAGAAGATGGGGTAATGTTTGACTCCACTGTACCTGGACTAACATCCATGATTACTGGCTCATCATCAGACTTGTCATCCTCCTTTTCCTGATCCATAACTCTAAGACTTTCAGGAACCTTCCTTTTCACTCCTTGCCTATCTGGCTTGTCTTAGACTGAGGTGGCATCCAAGTGGAGTCTTGATCATCAGAAGTGGGACTTGAAGAAGAAGATGGTGGAGATCTAGAAGACAGTGGATCTAGTGAACGAGGGGCTTCTTTGGCTTCCTCAGCATGAAGCTCAATATCCTGATGTGCTCCTACTTCAGGAGGGACTGTTATTGCTGGATGTGGCTGTTGTTCCCCACAGGCCTCAGTTTCCAGCAACGATTGGGTACTACTTTGAGAAAGAGATAAGGCAATTTCAACATCACTGCTCATCAACATTCCTTTGATTAGACAGGCTGCTTCTGTGCCAGACATAGGCTTGGGCCTAGTTTGGAATGGGGCTGCTGATGCGGGAGTGCTGCTCCCAGCTTGATCCCCAGAAGCTAGTGCAGCAGGCACACTTTTTTGCCCAAAAAAGGTCTGGGGCAACATACCAGTGGTGGGAAACCCCTTCTTATCGCTTAGCTTCACAAGCCTAAGAGATGTCTATGTGGTTGACTAGTGAGTGTGGCCATGCGTTACGTCGTGCACAGGACTTCTGTCTGGCAGTACTGTGGTCTGTGGGTGATGTCTCTTTCCTCGTGCACCTAAAAGCAAACATGCAAGAAGGATCAGTGAAATGTGGCAGAATATCATTTAATGGTTACTTTACTAAACTTATAAATAATTAAGAAATAATTACAGTGTATCCATTCGTAAAACCACACCAACATGTACACTAATAAATGAGAAGAAAGAGCAACAACTACAACATACAGAATGTAACTGTTAGCTTCATCTGCATCAAGGTGGCATGTGGCACTCTGGAAGGTGCTGGTGACAAATGGAAAAATAATCCTTGAATAATGTAATGTAGTGCAACTGCACACTGATTGCACACACGGGGTGGATGGATAAAATGGAAAAAAATCTTTAAAAATGTAAATAATAACAAAAAGTAACTGGAATTTATTTTTACAAAATTCTAAAACCAAAAAAATATATATTATTATACTGTTATTATAAAATTACATAAAAGAAAGTTTGTGGAACAAATTACAAAAAAAATAAAAATTGAAAAAATGTTGCTGATGTACTAGAGGAAAGGGGCTACCATGAAAAACCACAGGGATTTGGGAGGCAAGGAGTGGTGGATGCAAAAATGCAAAAAAAGTATATATTAAATTATAAAACACTGCTCATACAGTAAATTTAGTGATATACATTGACCCACCAGGCCTGAATAACACACAAAATGGCTGTGAGCCACATGGTCAAACAACAACCACATGGAACAAAGACAAATGGTGGCCTATGACAAACACTCTCATGCACTGGCCAGACAGAGAAGGCATTGGTATAGGAGAAAAAACAGCATTAAGTCAGTAATTCCAAAAACGATATTAAAGGGGCTAAAAACACACATCACACAAAGGCATCAAGTATTATTAACCCACTATACACTGTTTGCAGAAACAAATGTGAAATACCGCCAAACAACATTTTGTTATCTTTAATGCAATGCCATCCATGGTGTTTCAGTTCAACAGCCACCACAAGCAGTTGTTTCATCATGCACCCATGATTAATACTGGGCCTACAGCTGGAAGGCCTATTCCATTAGCAGACTAGGCCACTAACATTAACATAGTGAATTAAATGAATATTGGAAATTCACAAAACAAAACATGGCTAAAATGTAGTGAACTGTAAAACATTTTTCCTTTATAGAACAAAAATTGCAAGTAAAACTATAGCTAGGCTCCAAATGCAGGCCAACCACCACAACAAATTCTAAAAATGTAACAAAAGTACAGATAAATCCTGGTGCATGCTGTCTATCAAACAAACAGTTGTACAACACCCTTATACAAGTATTTGTTAAACTTACTTGTGAAATCTCAAATACAACAAAGTCCTTAAATCCAATGATACACCCAGGAGACAAAGAAAGTAATCCTTTCAGCTTGAAATCCAATTGAAAAGTGACCAAGAGATGGACAAAGCACTGGGAGGAGCCTGCTGGACAGGAACAGGGAGTTGCAGTATCTGGGGCACTTCCTGTTGTTGAAAAAAAAGTAAATTAAAAAAGTACCCATCACACAAAAAAATCAACGTAAGCGGTCCATTAGAGAAGATTTTTAACTCGAAGTTGTAGATTTTAGCTGCTTCAGCTTCCCCAGGTTGCAGCAGCAGTCAATCGCGCTCACTCGCGCTCGCCTATGTCACAAGAGACGGGCCAGAAGTTGCTGGTGGGGCGCTAATTTTCACGAGTAAGTAAAACATCTTGTTTGTGCTCGCAAGACACCAGAAGTCTCTTGTCTCACTTCCCGCATGCACCAAATGACAGTAAACGTACTCCAATGAGGGAAAAACTGAAAAAAAATATACTTTTGCGGAGTGTGGAGACTATTGGTAACTCTGCATTTTCCATGGACTGCAGAGTTGCCGAATTCTGCAAACTCCGCCAGCAGAGTGGAGTTTTTTTCGCCCAGGCCTAGTATTCAATTCAATTCTATAATTCTATTTTTTGTGTGAATGACACTAAATGTATAGGTTTTCCCAAATGTATGTTACTTATTGATGGCAATCCAGTAACAATAATGACAGATTATTTTCCCTGCTCCAGTATCATTGAGAAAATATTATTCACAAACAATTGGGGTGACAAAAAATGTATCCCTCCCCATGTACAGCTAGAGAGATAGTCAGGCCATACATTTAATTTGGAAGGATACATTTGGGAAGATTTGGAATTTGATGAAAGAATATCAATAGGCAAAATAAATGTTGCAACTAAAGATGACACCATTCATTGCATAATTTTACACAAAAAATAATCTATTATGAAAATGTAGAAGGCATTGTGCATGGTAGAATATAAAACGTCATCAACAAACTCTGCACTTCTCTTTTTAGCTGTGTCATTGTTTGTCCCTAATAAGCAAAACTAAACCAGGAGGGTTACAATAGCAGGAAAAAAGAATAACGTAGCAGTCAATTGAGTTTTCTTGCTAGAAAAAAAGTATTGGAATAATTTTCAGGAGTAATTAATAAACCGAAAATAATTAATCATTTTTCATTAATATCATGGTAGGGCCTTCTGGATTGAAAGGAATCAGCTGGGCTTTAGATTCCTCAGCAGTAAAATGGACTGGACTAAGATGTAGAGGAGGTTGCATGTTTTTGTTTTAGTACTAACAACAAATAGACTTTTATCTATCATTTTAGCAAGTATTATCCCCAGTCATGTTTTTGGAAAGTGACAACAGTTCTGTCTTGTTTAAGAGAATGTCTAGACTCATATTAATATAGAACGGGGACCCTGTAAATTTACACAACGTGAAAAAGTCAATTCTTGAAATTGATAACTTCCAGGAGCATTATCATTTTTAGAACAATAGTTTTCCTAAAACCCTTATTTATATAATCCAATTACCATCTGTCCACAGTCTCTCGAATTTTATCTGATAAATCTGCAAATATGAATCAAACATCCTGTGTAAAGTTAAATCTATGGCAAGAGATGTCCTTCAAAATAGTATAAGAGTTTGCTTATAAATTATTACTGATTTGTTCATGCCTCAGCTTCTTCCAGCCCCTTCACATTTTAAGTTGTTTTTCTGAATCTGATTTTCAAATCCTTCATTCTAGCCCAATACTTTAGATTGGTGGGAAGTGTATCCCTATTGTCTAACTGTGTCCACTGAATCATTTTGTTCTTAGGATGGAATCCCAACTTTGATTTTCAGTTCTTAGAAAAGTTATACGTATCACAAATTTGTGTTCATAAGTCATTTCTAATCTTCCCCAAACTCATTTCTCATTTTTTGGTAGGGATTCTGTTACCTTTGATCAATGCCCAAACCCTTTACATCTACATCTCTTTCTGCAAATGCCTCTAAATTCTATGAAGGCTGTTTAATAAGTACTTCATACTTGTTTAAAATAACAATGGCCAGACTTCATCCATCAGTATTGTTTATATTTTGATTTTTCTTACATTTTGATTTAACCTGAAACTTCCATCTACCTGATACCTGTACTAACAGTGGAGACATACATTTTAACAATCATGGTATCTTTAGATATAGACATGCTATCCTCCTCTAGCAGTAAAGTTTCTATTTCCAAAATTACAGACTTCCTGCAGCTGTAGTGGCTTATGGAGACCTTCTCAGCTCTGTTGCTAACTTACCCCAGGGCTAATAAGGAAGATGTATTATTTTAAGAAGGGATAGACTAATAGGTTGAGTGCATTGAAAGTATATAGAGGGCTTAGAGAATGGGGTCTGGTAATGCATCTGTTTAAGGTTTAGCCTGGAATTTGCTTTCCTGAGTGCTGTTCTCCCTATATATATTTCCTGGTAAGCAACCTAAAAGGTTCTTTTAAGACACCATTTGCTTAGGTAAATGTGTGTCACTTTGTGTTGAATTGGTCTTCACAAGTTGCACTTCAGAGTCAGTAATCTTTGTTTATTCATGTACAATTTTATCAAAATTTGACTGTCCACAGGCAAAGACTGTATCTTTAACTTGTACAAAGTTCACTATCTCAGTACTAGAGTCACTTTTTCTTGGTTCGAAGCAGGGGCCTAACAGAGGCCTGTACAGCCCTCACAGTGTGGAGGGGCAAGGCTTAATCATACTACAGGGGGCACCCTCAGTCCCTAATGATGTGACTGAGTGGGGCCCTTCAGCATATCTTGCAGGTGGCCTCACTTACATTTTGTTACACCACTGTTTCCAAGGGACATAACTTCTTCCCTCTTTCTCTTCAGGTCTCTTCAGCTTCTTCTCCCTGCCGGCACCCTTGGAATAAGAAAACCACAGGTAAGTTTCTGTATGTTTTATTCCTGTTAATTATTTTCATGTGACCTATTTCTTTTTTGCCTCTCATTTTAATTCTGTGACTTATCCTTCAACCTATTTTAGATAAGCTTTTTCTAAACTCTTTGATAACTTTTCTATTTCATTTTTTGTCTTTTTCCAGAATTTATTTTCCTTTTAATTATAACTTCTTTCCTATTCTACATTACTTTTTCCACTTAGTAAGGTACTTCAGTCTCTTTCTCTCTTTGGAGACTTACTATTTAGGTGTCATTTCTCTCTATGATAGAGAGAAAAAGAAAGTAAAGAATCAGAAAACAAAAAGTGAAAATAAAAGTAAATCAAAGCACGTGGGCTCATACTTTTCTATGAACATTCCTCAAGGCAAATGAGTTTGAGTTAATTAAATAAGGACTTTCTTGAGTCAAATAATGTTATTTTACAATTTTAGACCTCTAAACAACCCCACTAAACCCTGTTCTTATTCCCCGGCAATTACATATTCGATCACACATCTGGGAGAGCCATGTTCCTCCTGGAGCGTTGGTGGATTTCTGGTGAAGCGGGCAGGCCCTTTGGCAAGTCACTTGGTCCTGTTGGGTGGCTAGGATCTCCAGCTGGGTGTCATCATTTCCACCCCCTCTTGAACTGCACCAGTCTCTCCCAGCCCTCGCCCTTGACCCCCGCGTCACTCTGGTCGAGCTCTCAGCATTGGAAGCTTTCGGCCTTAGTGATCCTCACAAGGTTTTAAAGGCATAACATGATTCAAACTGATACTGTGATGAAAAGAAAATAACAACATCTCTGATATCATAAGTGGGGGAATAAGGCATGACTAAGGCATGATTAGCCTTGCTCACAGCTGGGACCATGACAGCTGACCCTCCCAAAAGCCGACCAACAGGCCGAGGTTTAGTGGGGCCCAGAGCTTAGAAACGTTGGATCAGACGAGGGGCATGGACAAAGGAGGCTGGTTCCGATGAGCCTTCAGAAGGGGGGCAACCCTTCCAATCAATCAAGAAATAATTGTTTCCTGAAATGTGTTTTGGATCTATAATATGCTGTACTTCATATTCTTTATGATCTCTGTTAGACCTGATAGCCTTAGGATGGTCATCCCCCAACTTTGTGCCTCCCTATCTCCACTTTACTGACACTGTTTTAGTACTCTGCACACTTTACCACTGCTAAAGTGCATATGTTCTCTCCCTTAAACATGGTAACATTGGTTCATTCTTAATTGGCATATTTGATTTACTTATAAGTCCCTAGTAAAGTGCAATACATGTGTCCAGGGTCTGTAAATTGAATGCTACTAGTGGGCCTGCAGCACTGGTTGTGCCTCCCACATAGGCAGCCCTTAACCCTGCCTCAGGCCTTCGATTGCAAGGACTGTGTGTGCAGTTTCCCTGCCACCTTGCCATGTAAAAGTACTTGCCAAGCCTTAAACTCCCATTTTTCTACATACAAGTCACCCCTAAGGTATGCCCTAGGTAACCGATAGGGCAGGGTGCTATGTAGGTAAAAGGCAGGACAGGTACATGTGTGTTTTATCTGTTGTGGTAGTGGACAACTCCTATATTCATTTTCCACTACTGTGAGGTCTGCTCCTTTCATAGGATAGCGTTAGGGCTACCCTCATATCCTGTTTGAATGGTAGATTGTGATCAGAAAGGGGTAACCAGGTCATATTTAGTATGACCAGAATGGTATTAGGAAATCCTACTTATTGGTGAGGTTGGATGTAATATTACTATTTTAGAAATGCCACTTTTAGAAAGTGAGCTTTTTTCTGCACTTAAAATCCATCTGTGCCTTACAGACTGTCTCCAATTCACACCTGGGCTGGGCTAGTTGACAGCTTCCTTGTACATTTCACCCAGACAACCACAAACACAGGATACTCAGTCACACCTGCACTCATCGGCATTCTGAGGATGGGAGGGAGGAGGGCCTGATACTTACATTTCAAAGGGTAGTGGCCTGCCCTCACACAATGGACTGCCAAACCCCCTACTGGGACCCTGGCAGACAGATCTGTACTGAAAGGAGACCTTGTGTACTTCAAAACCACTCTTTGAAGTCTCCTTCACTTTAAAGGCATTTTTGTGTATACTGGGTCTCTGACCCCACCAACCCAAACACTTCTGGACCCAAATCCGCAACATGTCAAGAGGAACTTCCTAGCTGCCCAAAGGACTCATCTGGACTGCTTTGCTGAGAAGGACTTCTGTCCTCTGACTTTTCTGAGAAGTGCTCTCCAAGGGCTTGGATTGAGCTTGCCTCCTATTTTATGAAGTCTCAGAGCCAAAAAATTCTTCATCTCTTCAAGGAACTCCTTGTGCACCGCAAATCAATACACAGCCTGCCTTGCGATGAGAAAACAACGCAGCCCGACCTCCTGAGTGAAGATTCGAGAGAGCACCTGCCTTGCAACCGGAAATTCGAAGCACAGCCCTACAGGATCGACTAACAGCCGAACCGGAACAACGCAGCCCGACTTCCCAAGTGAAGAACCGACACAGAGCCTGCTGTGTGGCAGAAAATTTGACACATCAGTACACCGGATCGACGGAACACCTGTGACTTCATCCTTCATGCCCAGGATTTCAACTCATCATCTCTGGGTGTCAAAAAGATGGTGGTTGACTGGGTCCCTGCGGACGAAACCCCTGAGCCAACTGGGGAGGGCATTGCTTCCCTGGATAACCTATCTGAGCTTTCTGGCTGGCAAGTTGAGGGTTGGCCAACTAGGGAGAAATTCTGCAAGGTGCAGAAGGAATGCCCTACTCTTAAGGGTCTGAGGCAACATGCCTCACCCCAAGCAGCAGGGGAAGCCTCTGGCGATCACCATATATATTGGGAGGATGATCTCCTCTACAGTGAGCCTAAGGTACAGAGGCTAGGACAGCACATGTGCTGGTGTTCCCCCAGTGCTACTAGGCCTTCCTACTGGGTTTGGCTCACGACATACCCATGGCAGGACATTTGGGGGCAAGACAAGACCTTCGCCAGGTTTGTCACCCACTTTTATTGGCCCCGAATGCGGGTGGCCTCAAATGCATTCTGTAGGTCCTGTCCAACCTGCCAAACTAGTGGGAAGACAGGGAAAAGGATCAAGGCCCCCCTGGTCCAGCTCATGTCTTTGGCACCCCCTTTAAAAGGGTGGGCATCAACGTCATTGGTCCCTTGGACCCCAAGACTGCACTAGGCAACAGGTTTATCCTGGGTTTGGTGGACCATGCCATCCACTACCCAGAGGTAATCCCTTGAAGACAGTGACTGCACTGCTGGTGACCAGAGCTCTGATGGGGATATTTACCCATGTGGGATTCCCAAAGGAGGTTGTGTCCGGCAGAGGCACAAACTTTATGTCAGCATACATGAAGTCCATGTGAGATGCGTGAGGGGTGACCTACCAGTTCACCACCTCTTACCATCCTAAATCCAATGGTCTTGTGGAGAGATTTAACTAGACCTTGAAAGGCATGTTCACAGGTCTTCCTGAGCCCATTAGGCATAAGTGGAATGCCCTCTTGCTATGCCTTCTCTTTGCTTATAGAGAGGTGCCCCAGGAGGTGGGGTGTTCAGTCCCTTTGAACCTCTCTATGAGTACCCTGTCAGGGGACCCCTAGGCATAGTAAAAGACGGGTGGGGGACAGCTGCTAGGAATGCTGGCCCTCCTCAACCAGATGCAGCGCTTCTGGAAAAAGGCCAAGAGCAACCTCGAGGCCAGTCATGAGGTTTTGAAACAATGGTATGACCAGAAGGTCACCCTGGTTGACACTCTGGAGACAAAGTTTGGCTGATGGAGCCAGTAGGGCCTAGGGCCCTCCAGGACCACTGGGCTGGCCCATTTGAAATCAAGGAGCGGAGGGGGGCCACTTACCTAGTGGACCTCAAGTCCCCTAGAGAGCCTCTAAGGGTACTCCATCAGAACCGACTAAAGCCTCATTTCGAGAGGTCTGACATCAGCATGCTTCTGGTGACAGATGAGGATATGGAAGAGGAGAGACAACCTTTCCCTGACCTCCTCTCTGGCAAGGAAGGTGATGGGTCAGTGGAGGGTGTCAATCTCTCTGACACCCTGGCCATAGATCAGAGAGGGGACTGCTAGCAGTTACTAGAACTGTACTCCTCCCTGTTTTCCCTCACCCCTGGAGTCACTCACTCATGTGTCCACGATATTGATACGGTAGACCGTCCCCCTGTAAATAACAAAATGTAAAGGTTGTCAGACAAGGGGAGGGCTAGCATCAAGGAGGAAGTTGCCAAGATGCTGCCTTTTGCGGTGATTGAGAAGTCCAGCAGTCCCTGATCAAGCCCTGTGGGGCTGGTTCCCAAGGTTGTGGCTCCCGGTGCCAAGCCAGAACTTAGGTTCTGGTGGACTACCGGGGTCTCAACTCTGTCACAAAGACAGACACTCACCCCAGCCCCCGAGCTGATGAGCTCGTAGACAGGCGAGGCGCTGCCAGATTGTTCAGTACCTTGGATCTCACTTCAGGGTACTTGCAGATCGCCTTGACTGAGGGGGCTAGAGAGAGATATGCTTTTTCTACTCCTAAGGGACATTGCCAGTTCAGAGTAATGCACTTTGGATAGAAAAACACCCCACTACCGTCCAACGGTTGGTTAACCGGGTTCTAGCTGGCAATGATGCGTTCTGCGCAACCTACTTAGAGAAACACCTATTCAACCTCTAAGAGGTGCCCCAGGACCTGCAACAGGCAGGCCTGACAATCAAGGCCAGTGAGTGCCAGATTGGGAAGGCTTCTGTGGTGTAGTAGGTGGTGGCAAGGTGCAGCACTCCAGGCCAAGAATGAGACAATCATGGCTTGGCAACCACCTAGAACCCAAACTGAGGTGCAAGCCTTCCAGGGTCTCACAGGGTACTACTGTAGATTTGTTAAGGGCTATGTCAGCATAGTGGCCCCTTAACAGGACTCACACCTAAGAAACATACTAGGTTGGTGAATTGGACAGAGGCTTGTCAGAAAGCTTTGACTCTCTAAAGGAAGCCATGTGCACTGCACCCATGGTAATGGCCCCTGGGTATTCCCAGGAGTTCATTGTGCAGACAGATGCTTCAGAGCATGGCATATGGGCGGTTCTCGCACAGCTGAATGAGGAGGGCCCAGACCAACCAGTAGTCTTTCTTAGCAGAAGGCTAATGCCACGGGAACAGAGGTGGAGTGCCATAGAAAGAGAAGCATTTGCTGTGGTCTGGGCACTGAAGAAGCTGAGACCCTACCTGTTTGGGACTCACGGGTTCAGAAAGACCACAGGCCCCTCAGATGCGTCATGCAGATGAGGGGTGAAAATCCTAAACTCTTCAGGTGGTCCATTTCCCTTTAAAGGATAGTCCCCGCATCACGGTGAGGAACCAAGACTGCATGCTGGAAATTGACACAAAGCCCTTTGCAGCATGGAAAGAAAGGATGCATCATCTGTGCAATGCTGGAAATTCCAACGCACATCCTGTCTTTCCACAAATCTCCTCTTCTACAGTCTCTGTGCATGATATTTTTTACGCAAACCAGGTACTTTGTGAAACCAAGAGAAAACTGTTGATTTCAAAGATTTAAGACTCTTTTTAATCTTGGAAAAGTGATATCTCAACTTGTGCTTATTGAATCTTTATTGTTTTGACCTTAATTTAACCAGATACATATCTTATATTTTTCCAAACTTATGTGGTGTATTGTTGTGATGTTTTCATGATTTATTGCACAAATACTTTACACATTGCCTTCTAAGTTAAACCTGACTTCTCAGTGCCAAGCTGCCAGAGGGTGGGCACAGGATAATTTGGACTGTGTGTGACTTCCCTGGACTAGGATTGTGGTCCCTATTTGGACAAAGGTGGATACCTCTGCCAACTAGAGACCTCATTTCTAACAATCTCCTACTACCACTGAGGGAGGATGCATATCCTTTTGTTTGTGTGGGTGACATGGTTTGATAAGAGAAACGTGAAACACTAGACGTATAGCATATTCATTTGGTAAGTGTACACATACTGTGACAGGTGTCAGAATAATAGTAATCCGAAAAGGACGTATGAACCGTGGTTGAAGTTTCCTTGGGCCCTCAAGTTTAGGTTTGCGAGTGGATAATCACACCATGTCGCCTTTCTAATATTTACATTCAGGAGTTCTACAATTATCGGCTTGTGCTTTCATGATTAGTTTGTTTTGTGCTAAAGATTTACAGGCTTGTTCTTGTATGTCTTGTAATGCCAGTAAGCTTTCAGAGACCAAAGGCATTATTTCTGGTGTTTTGGGTAACATCACTGGAAGGGATTGTTGGCAATAACCGGTGAGAAAGAAGAAAGGAGAGCACCCCAAGGTGGGATGAACACTATTATTATATGAGAACTCAGCCAAAGGTAGGGCCTGGTGCCACTGACTAGTAAAAGTGGAGGTTAAACAACTAAGAATCTGTTGACTCTATGTTTGACCATTTGTTTGGGGATGATCAAATCCTGAAAGAGCCAACTCAATTCCTTATATAGTACATACGACTTTCCACAACTTTGACATGAATTGTGAACAATGATCTGAAATTATCTCAGTTGGTAATCCATGTAACCTAACAATTTGTTGTAAGAATATATCACTAAATTCCACAGCTGAGGATATCTTTCTGAGAGGAATGAAGTGGACAATAGTGAATAACATATCTACCACTAACCGAATGGTGGTAACTTTGTTAGATTCTGGTAAAACAGTGACAAAATCTAAACTGACCGTATACCAACGAGCTGATGGAATGGGTAATGGCTGTAGAAGAATTTACGTAAGTCTGAACCTCTTTGTTTTTTAAATATTTTCCCACCAGAAGCGTCTTAAACTTTTCTGTAGGGTATTCCAGGTACCCATGTGCCCAGCTAAGGCATGAGTCATGGTGCTATTCCATGATTTGGTGTTTCAAATCTCCTTGTGGTATAACCATCTTTTGGTCATGAAAGAGGTAACCATTGGTTCTGGTTCCGATTTTGTCACTCAGAAGACACCCAATTTTTCAGCCAGTGATAGATCAAGGAAATTTCCAGAGCCCTGGAGTCAATGAGAACAGGAAGATTATCGGGGTTATTTTGACCCTGGCAGCCTTTTAACTACCATGGTAAATGTGGCGGTCCTGCCACCAACAGGCTGGCAGTGCAGACCGCCACTTTATGAGTGTGGCAGGTTGGCCTCTGCCAACCCACCACATGTCCACTCATTCTGTCCACTCATTCCTCCATGGCGGTCCGAACCGCTGAGCGGGAGATGATCATCTCCGACTCGGCGGTCCACAGAACACTGCCAGCAGTATTAGCAGCTAGCTTTCCACCATGGTTTCCGCGGTGCTAACACCACCACAAAAACCATGGCGGAAAGGCTACCAGTGACAGGGAATTTCTTGCCTGTCACCGGTAGATGGCTCCCCCCACAAGCTCTAGATTCCCCTACCTCCCTTCAGCCAGAGCAGCTTCCACCACCTTCAGCCACAGCGCCCCCTTCAGCCATAGCACACCCTTCAGCCACAGCGTGCCCCACCCTCCTCCCTGCCTCCCTGCATACATGCACACAGACAGCCACACACATCAAGCATACACCTATTCACCCACACTTATATACACACATCCACTCACACGCATCCATACACACATTCACAACAACTTTCATAAACGCATTCAAGCATGCATACTCACACCCATTCAAACACGAATACTCACACGAATACACACTAACATGCAGATACACACTCACTTCAACATTCAGACATGCAGACAACCACACATTCACGTTTATGCACACACTCAGACACCACACACTCATATACGAACACACAACACTCCACCCTCCTACCCCATCACCTTACCTGTTCTCGGTAGAAGGTCATCTGGCAGTGACCAGAAAGGGGTGCTTCCACCGTCGGCAGTGCCCCACCAGTAGGACACCGCCAGGTGGTAATATGGCCCATTATATGGCAGCTGGAGGTGGTATTCTAGCCCATTATATGGCAGCCGGTGTCCTACTGGTGGGGGGGGGGGTGCCGGTGGTGGAAGTGCCTCCACTGACCAGAACGACTGCTGCTTGCTTTCCACCCAAAGTGGGGCGGAAATCCAGCAGTACCTGTGATATGGTGGGCGGGATACCAACAGGACTGGCGGTCTCCTGGCACCCGCAGCTTTGGCGGTCTTCATGGAAGACCGCCAAAGTAGTAATGAGGGCCTATGCCTTTTTTGGGAAGATAGAATGAAAGTAATCCTAACAGTTATGTTTCTTGGGACTCTATTAATTACATTAGTCACATATTAAGACATCTGAGGAATTATAACTCTCGAAGAGAAGATCTTGCTATTATTCAAGAGTGTTAGTTTTCCTACACAACGTCATCTGTATCTATGTAAGCTATGCTCTTTTTCTTTTTGGGTTGGCAGTACAATTTCAGGCAGAATGAACAGTCTTGGCACAGTAAAGACAAAGATTAGCCTTACATCGTCCATCATTCTCTTCTGATGATAAGAGCCCCTTGATACCTCCATTTTGCATGAGTTCTGATTCAGATCCCTTATGATCCTTGTCTTTTTATTCTGATTTCAGGACTACTACTCTCATGTTATTTTGTGGCAGCTCACTTTTATGTTCAACTACTTTATCATCCAGTTTAACAACCAGATCAATGAATTTGCTGCAGTTCTTGGGTAATTCTACACTGTGTGCCAGTGAGTCTTTTACATCATCCTTAAGATCTCTAAAAACAAGTATGTGTGTTTTTTCTCAGGCCAATGTGTTTAAGTAATAAGGCAGTTAAATTGAGTCATGTAGTTTAAAAGATCTTTAGAGCTGTGTCACAAATTTAATAGTTCATTGTCGCTGGACTGAATGAGAACATGTCCCAAAAAGAGGCTATTCATCGCTGCCCTAAAGGCTGTGAAATTGTATAGGATAGGGTCATTAGATTCTATCAACGGAATGGTCCAATCAGCCACCACACCACCCAGATAAGAAATAATGAAGGCGACTTTGGCTGCATCAGATTTAAAATTCTGGGGAGTACAAATGAAATGTAATTGGAACTGACTCATGAATACTACGAATTGTGTGCTATCTCCATTAAATCTTTCTGGGTTTGCTGGAGGAACCGGACTAGGAGTCATGACTGTAACATGTAAGTGTTGCTTCTGGTTAACTCTTCCCTTAAACTTGCATTCTCTTCTTTTAGGTGTTGTGCTTCTATTTGATATGTGCACAATCTATCAGTTATCTGGGTAGTCTCAGAAGGGGATTCTGCAATAAGGTGTTCACGGTGACGTCATCGTCCAAAGTGAACAAAATGTTTTGTGGCTTAGCCTTCTGTTATGAGACAGCCATCTGAACTCCAGGTGGCTCTGATGGGGCGATGATAATGGTTGCCTCCCACTGAGAACTGACAGGGCAGCATCACAAAACAAAATAAAATGGTGAACGGAGGGTTGAAACCTTTCAAATACTCACCCCCAATCACAGATGTGGATTTAATTCATCTTTATTTTGCTTGCCACTTCACCCCAGTTTGGACCCAGACATATGCAAATCACTCTTGGCCCTGTTCACCATGGTAACAGTTCAACTCTAACTGCCAGGCCAGGTCCTCCCTGGACAAGAAAGAAGCATCCTGGGACCAGTTTCAGGGTATCACCCTTCTTCAGCATAGGCTAGCTTGAATCCTGTCTTGATGATGCCCAGATCGGTGTGTAAAACTAAACATCCTTACAGTGAAAACAATCCTCTATCATTTATTCTGGGATATTCTACTGCAGTACCTTAAGTCAACATGTTTCGGTTAATCTTACGGCCCCCATATAGGGTCCATGGCCTTCCTCAAGACTGAGATCACTCAGATATGTGCAACGCTCATCCACAATTAAGCTCAAATAAACATTCTAAACAAATCATACCAAAAGATTATTTCAAAAATGCGATACTCCCTGTGGATGTATCACTGTTTTTTAAGGTGTAACACCCCAATAGTGAGTAAATATTAACTCATAGAAGGGGGCCCTGGTATGCTCTGAATCCACACATTCATCAAGGGTTAAACTGTGTGCAGCCTACCGTGTGACCACATTTAACCAAAGCAAACGCATTAACATTTCAGGGTATTGGTTGTCTCTAATGTTTTAATATATGATTATAGATTAGAATCTCAATCTTTTTGGATCTGCATCACTTGAGGGTTTCTCATGATTCTCTGTTGATGAAGTGGTAGTAATTGTAGGTAGTTGACTCCCTTGGGCATTAATGTCTTCTTGTTGGACCTGACCCTATTTTCAGGGTCACCCCCAGGTTTTGCCTTCTGTTGTTGAACCTGTTGTTGTTGGCATTAGCTCTCTCTGTGCTTTTTCCCTGCTAACATGTGGTAAAGTGTTTGTGTTCTCTCTCTAAAACATAATAATAGTTGGCTGTACCTGATTCGTACATTTAATTTACTAGCAACTAGTATCAGGCCTGTCACTGAAGCATGTAATGCGGTTTTAAACTGCCATTTTGACCTGGTTAAATAAACAGTTTGCCAGGCCTAAACCTTCCTTTCTAATACATATGTCACCTCTGAGGTACGTCCTAAAGCCTCAGAGGACAAGTAGATTTAGGTTTTCTATGTCCTATCTGTGAAAAACTCCTAAAGCAGTTTTTCACTGTGGTATCTCTCTACCTCTTCCGTTGACTAACACTGGGTTACCTTATTACATTTAATAAACGATAACTTTGGATTGAGAGCAGATAGAGATATCCTATTTACACTCAAATTAATTGTAGTTTAAAACCTTCTTTAATGGTGAAGTTGAAATTTGTCACAATTCTGAAATTGCCAGTTTTAGAAATTTGGCATTTTTTCTCCTAACCATTTGGGCCTTCTTCTATTGTCTTGGGTCATTTGACTGCGGATGGTTTAGCTGTTGGAGTTTGTGTATTCTTACTTTTACTGACCTTTGTGTTGGCTTTAGGACTCTAGGCACTTTACCATGGTTAACCAGTGCTAAAGTGCATATGCTTTCTGTCTAAATTATATTGGTGATTGGTTTCTCCATGATTGGCATTTTTGATTTACTAAGACCTCACTGAAGTGGCCTGTGTGCCCAGGGCTTGTAAATCAAATGCTACTAGTGGGCCTGCAGCACTGATTGAACAACCAACATGAGTAGGCCTGTAAACATGTCTCAGACCTGTCTGTGTGGGCAGTTATAAACTGCCATTTCGATGTGGCAAGTGCACCCACTTGCAGGCTCAAACCTTCCATTTTACTACAAGTAAGTCATCCCTAAGGTAGGCCCAGGACAGCCCCATTGGCAGGGCACAGTGTATTTATAGGTAGGACATGTACTGGCGTGTTTTACATGTCCTCATAGTGAAATACTGCTAAATTTGTTTTTCACTATTGCTAGGCCTATCTCACCAATAGGGTAACATGGGGATTGCATTAAAATATCTTTTACGTGTAATTTCCCATTGGGAGCACATAGAGATATGGAATTTGCAGTCTCTGAACTCACAATTTAAAAATACATCTTTTGGTGAAGTTGGTTTTTAAATTGTAAGTTTGAAAATACCACTTTTAGAAAGTGGACATTTTTTGCTTAACCATTCTGTGCCTCTGCCTGGCTGTGGAATACACATCTTGGTGAGGATGGCAGTTGGGTTGTTTGTGAATTCACTGTAGACAGTCACACATTAGGAGCTAAGGTGTTCCTTGCATATCTACTCTAGCCTATATCCTAGGCTAGGGTGGTGGGAGGAGGTAACACTTGCACCTTATTAGGTCTGTATCTGCCCTTAAGCAAAGCAGTCTCTAACCCCCTGAAGTGTGTCTGGGGCCAGGGCAGGAAAGACAGGCACTACAAATACTTTTTTTTTAAGTTTGCCTACTTCAAAGGCAGAAATGGGTATAAGTACTAGACCTTTGACCCCACAAAGTTAGAACACTTCTGGACTGAGGACATTCTGCCAGGAAGATATGCTAGATTCTGTTGGAGGGACTACCACTCAGTCTGTAGCTTTGTTTTGCTGACCTGCTGCTTGCTGCTTCCGTCCTGGGAGTGAAAAGACTGGACTTTGCTTTCTACATCCTGCTTTCGAAGGTTCTCCAAGGGCTTGAACTGAGCTTGCCTCCTGTTAAAAAAGTCCCACTGACATCAAAGACTTCCTCTGCCAGTGCCTAGGCTCTTCTGCTGAGGGTCCTGACTTACCAAAAGATGCCAACTCCAGTCCCTGGGCCCTCGGCAGTGTGACCTGAAAAAGAAAATCCATGCACTGATGTTCAGAGGCAGAAAAATCAATGCACCACCTGTTCTATGACTCAAGAATCGACACAGTGCCTGTCTGGTGGCTGCAGAATCGATGCAGGCCCGCTTCACCATGGCTTCATCAAGACAGCACGTCTGGATTTTCCACGCATCATCCCCAGGGCGTCTTTTTCTCATTGACCTCGCACCACAGTAAGGAACCAGGACTGTGTGTCTGGAAATCAACACAATGCCTTTCCTGTGAGGAAAGAATCAACGCATCACCTCCCCTGCCAGTAAGGAACTGATGCATCGCCTTTCCTATGAGGAAAGAATCGACGCATCACCTACGTTGCCCAGTGAGGAACTGATTCATTGTTTTGCTTTTTGTCATCTCTCCTCCCCTGCAGCCCGCAATGTCTTTGTTTTTGTCGCATCCCAGGTATTTTGTGATAAAAAGATGCAATCATTGATTCCTATGGATTAAGACTCACTTTAACCTTTGAGAAGTTATATCTATACTTGTGCATGTTAGATTTTTGTCCTTTTTGGTCTTGTTTTTCTCAGATAAATATTGGCTATTGTTCTAAACTGTGTGGAGTACTTTGTGGTCTTTTCACTGTGTCGCTGTGTGTGTGTGTGTACAAATACTTTATTTATTGTCTTTTAGATACGTCTTACTGCTTGTGCCAAGCAAACAAGGGAGTGAGCAGGGGTTATCTTAGCTGTGTGGCTCCCATACCCGGACTAGAGTGAGGGTCCCTAGTTGGACTGGGTGCAAACCACTGCCAACTAGAGACCTCATTTCTAACACCAGGCCTGCCCTGTCTTTTGTCCTTCCAGACTTCTTGAAGCCTTTACAGGAGAAGGGAAGTGCTTTCTAGAACCAGGTGTAGGGGTAGCATATGTAGTGCCAGCAGTGCAAGATCTGTAATTTGCCCTATAGCAACAGAAGCCTGTAGTGAGTGCCAATACAAAGCTCCAGCAACAGCCCTCCATGATGCCAGGCTGACTCTATGTGCTACAGCAATGACAACTTGCGTCCAGCAGCCTGCACCTCACACTACAGTAATGACTATGAGTGGTGTCCTCCCTGGTCCTTGCATCCTCCTCCACCGTGAACAGAACTCCTTGCACTGGACTTTGAGAAGGTGACTTTTTCAGCAGGACTACCCTGGTTCCTGTATCTGGTCTGTGCTCCATCAAAGTTGGATGGACATTGTGACTTTCCCTGGTCTAGCACAACAAGGTGACCATGAGTGGCGCTTTGTGCTTTTAGGCACTATGCTTACCTAAATCTTTGAAACAACATATCTGCAGTTCTGCTGATTGTATTTTTGTCATTCTGGTATCATTTTATTTATTAAACTGTATGGCCTGCTCTAGAGTTTGGCGAATGGGGTTACTCTGTCACAAACATGATGGATATACCATTTGCCATATTTCAATCCCATTGTAGCCTATAGAGATCATAATACGGCGGACTGGATATCCATCACAATAGGTCCCCGTATTCCTATAATGATTCAGTGGGGTCCCTGGGTTCCAGTAATGATAATGTAGGGGTCTGCAGAAGGCAAAATGTTGGGAACTACTGTTCTACAGTATCCTTGAAAAAAAACACGTAGAAGGCAATGTTGATGTAGATTTGCAACTGAACAGTGATGCCTTTTTCAACCAATATCACAATAACTGAAAGAACTGAGATAGGAAAAAATGTTAGATCACACAAATTGAAATACACCTTTATACATCTATTTATGCAGGCATTTGCACCTCTTTTTAAAATCTTAACAGGTGATTCTTTCACGATCCACCATCAGAATAAATAGTGTAATCAAGCGAACTCAGAATATTCAGAATGATGGATTGGCTTCGGCCTTGAGCGAGAAGACGTCCACAATAAAACTTTCACTATTGTACCCTTAACAAAATACTATTATAACCATCATGCCAATCACAACAGTTAAAATTGCTATTTGGTGGAATTAAACATCTGGATAGTTGTTTTTCACTCGTTCGGCCAAACGACTGTTTAAAACCACATAGCTGTACATACGCATGTGGGAATATCAACACAGTGCTATTCTCTTCTATCTTTGCACTAGTGGGGCAGACTTTGGGGTGATTTAGAGTTTGTAGGGAAATGCAACCCTCCAGTTTCGGGAGGAGACTGCCATATAAAGATTATAAAACACAGACTTGATTTTCTTTACCAAAATGATATTAATGTGGATGGAATATAGCTGGTGCATCCACTTTGTTTTAGAACGCCCTCTAGAAATTAGAGGATTTTCAGTTCCTCTAAACTGTAAAGGAGAATCTTAGGGCCTCATTAAAACCGCAGCGGTTGGTGTTAAAGCGGCGGAGATACCGCCAACAGGATGGTGGTAAACAAATGGGATCACGGCCACGGCGGAAACCATCAACACAGCCACCCACTTTAACACTCCAACCACCACAGCGGTAGCAACAAACACCGCTGCGGAGACCGCCAACAGACAGGTGGAAGACAAAGTACCGCCCACCCCATCACAACCCGCCAATCCGCCAGTTTTTCCGGGGCGGTACCAACGCCATCAAAAGCAAGGCAGAAACAGGACTTGGAAGGGAAACCACTCACCGTTCAACACTCAACGAAGAACCAGGACACCATGGTGCCCGAGTTACAGGTCATGCCCATGCTGGTCTACCTTCTCATCTACTAGGAATACAAAAGGTGGCGGCGACGACCACGGTGAGTACTGCACCTAGTACTCAGGGGAAGGGGGGAGAAAAAAAAAAGTGGCACACACACGCAACACCTCCACCTCCACCATCACCCACAACACCACACACACACAAACACATGCAGCAACATTACATTTACACCTCGTAATCCTCTGGAAGAACGCAAGGACAGAAGGAATAGAGTCAAATCAGTGATATTTTAGAAATAGACAGATATACGTAACAAATATAAAAACAGTATTTACAAAAATATACAATATGTACATAAGGCCGGACATTGTCCTTTCCAAATGTCCGTGGGCCACTGGGCCAAAAATCATGGGCCAAGCCCACACTTGACTCCTGCCTCAATATGGAGAGAACACTGCAGGGGCATCAGGTCGAAAACACACAGGCACCTCAGGGGGACGGGGAAGGGGGGCACCTCAGCCGGAAGATGGAATAACGCCACTGCTCCTCAAGGGTGCTCCATGCCCACAGCGATGTCCTGGGGCTGCAAGTCCACAGTCTCTCAAGTGTGTGGTCTGCCCACTGCTTGGTCCTGGGAAGTGCAAAGCCACAGTCTCTCAAGTGGGTGGTCTGCCCACTGCTTGGTCCTGGGCAGTGCAAAGCCACAGTCTCTCTAGTGGATGGCTTCTCCACTGGTTCTGGAGGGGGCTTTGTGCCCAGTCTGCTTCATCCTGCCAAGGAGGGGCTGAGTGGATGCATATCTCCACTGGTTCTGGAGGGGGCTGTGTGCCCGGTCTGCTTCATCCTGCCAAGGATAGGATGAGTGGATGCATTTCTCCACTGCTTCTGGAGGGGGCTTTGTGCCTAGTCTGCTTCATCCTGCCAAAGAGGGGCTGAGTGGCTGCATTTCTCCACTGGTTCTGGAGGGGGTCTTGTGCCCAGTGATGCAGCACTTGGGGCGTGGCATTTCACAGTCCCTCACCTGGGTGTCTGAGGCACAAGATTTGCAGGGACCAGGTTGCATGATAGTCCAAGGAAGCAGGGCTAGACTCCATCCTGCGGCAGCTAAGGCTGCAAACAGGTGGTAGTGCCAGTGCTGGTGGGGGTGCTGCCAGTGGTGGTGGGAGACTCCAGCCCGTCTCCTGCTGCCTCGGACGGCCACCCAGTGGGACTGCTGCTGCTGGTAGGGGTCCTACTGTCAGTGGTGCAGGTAGCGGTACCGGCGGCGGTGCTTCCGGCGGGGCTGCTGGCAGTGCTGGCCGTGGTGCAGGTGTTGGTGCTGCCAGTGGTGGAGGGAGGCTCCAGCCCTTCTCCTGCAGCCTCGGACGGCTGCCCACTGGGGATGCTGCTGCTGACAGTAGTGGTGCTAGCGGCGGTGCAGGTGGCGGTGCTTGCCACGGTGGTTGCGGCTGGGCTTCTGGTGGTGCTGCCAGCGATGCAGGTGGCAGGGCTGGCAGTTGTGCTGGTGGGCACAAGGCCTTCACCTGCAGCCTCTGACAGCTGAAGTCCCTTGCCTTGGGTTTTCTGCTGGTTCTTCACCTTGGCAGATGCTGTTCTGACCTTTGCTCTGGCAGCTGGAGTTTTGGAGGAGGCCTTGCTGGGTGAGTCACTTTCTTTGCCCTTGCTGCATGCTGTCCCCTTCTTCACCTTGGCAGGTGGCGAAAAGGTTTGGTCCTATGCAGGGGTTGGTGGCACACTGGCTGGCCTGACGGATGCCCCCTTTGAGCCTCTGTGAGTTTCAGGTACCACAGCAGATGCCGACTTGGTGGCTGAGGTGCTGGCCTGGGTTCTGGACATCGTGGCCCGAGGGGAAGGACAGGGGAGGGGTAGCGAAGAGGTCAATGTTTGCCAGGAAAATCTTTTTTGACACACTGGGGCAGGAAGAGGGAGAGGGTTTGGGAGTATAGAAAGAGGGAGTGGTTGCAGGAGGTATCTGTCTGCTGAGTTTGGGTAAAGGTGCATGTGCTGGATGCTGTTGTGAGGTGGATGGCGGTTGGGTGGGTGTGTGCTTACGTTTGTCTACTTTGGGAAGAGGGGTCACAGACACACTGGGAGAGGACACAGGGGACGTGTGCATGGTTGTGGGGGTGGTGACTGCCAGCGAAGGGTGAGTAGTGATGGCCCTGCTGGTGATGGAGGTAGTGGCTGAGGATGTAGTGCATACAGGTATGAGTGGAGATGATACTGGGAGGGAGGTGGACGACACGAGGAGGAGGGGGACGCAGTGGAGGCAGTGGATATTGGTGTGTTTGCATGGGGATGGTACTTGTGTGAGTGCCTATGGGATGATGTGTGGTGCTTGTTTTTGCCTGAGCCACTTCTGTGTGTTGATTTGGGTGAATGCTGGTCTGAAGGTGTGCTTGAGATAGTCTGGGGTTGAGCGGATTGGGTCTGGGTAGAGGAAGTTGGACGGGGGAGGCTAGACACAGGGACAAAGGCTGCCATCAGGGAGGAGGCCAGAGCCTGAAATGCTCTCTGTTGGGCCCCCACACCAGAGTGAATGCCCTCCAGGTATGCATTTGTTTGTTGCAAATGCCTCTCTACACCTTGGATGACATTCAGAATGGTTGACTGCCCAAAAGTGAGGGATCTCAGGAGGTCAATAGCCTCCTCACTGAGGGCAGCAGGGCTGACTGGGACATGGCCTGAGGTGCCTGGGGCGAAGGGGCACGGGAAACACGCTGGGGGCTGCTGGGAGGGCGGTGCTGGTGGGGGGGTGGCAGGTGTACCTGTTGTTGGGGTGGGCAAAGAGGTGTCCGCCACCGATAGGGATCTTCCATCGAGGGAGGAGTCGCTGTCTGTGGTCTCCCCTCCTTTCCCCGTCGTGGTGCTCCCCTCGTCCTCCGTCCCACTGGTGCCCTCACCCTTGGTGGATTTGCCCGCCAGGCCAATGTGGGATGCAACTCCCTCCATCGCCGGTGCCTCTGCTCCTCTGCCAGATGATGCTAATGCACACAAGGACAGGGTGACAAAACAAAAAGGGGGGGAGAGACAGAGGATACACTTGGTCAATGCCTGCAACACCACTACCGTTGGCGTACACAACACACAGGGAGAAGCCCTATGCACAGGCCATGCCCCACCATTTACTAAGATAGTTACCAGCCCATAGGGAACAATTCCTAATGCCATCAGCTGCACACCTGAAAGCCACAGGACCCTGCCCAGTAGTAGATGCCCACTAACATTGTTGGGGTAGGAGCGCTTCAGAGCCTGCCCAACAAGGGACCTACCCTGCCATCTTTGTCTTGGCCTAGGGGCACCCATAGCCCACATCCCTCTTGCGGCAGTGGGTGCTCCGCCTGTCAAAACCCCCAAGGTACACACCTCCTTGGCGATGGCACGGCAAATACCCTTTTTCTGGTGGACGCTGACCTGCAGGGAAAAGGCAGCAGGAAAGGGAATTAGTCAACTGTCCGGACCATCAGACTCATGGCCCACTAGATCCCTCTCATCCCCTGATGCATAGACATTGACCACCTTACATGCTGCACTCTGTCTTGGATGCCTCTGCCCCCCCCACATGTGGCTGACATACACAGTACTCCATACATTCATGGCCCGCGCTTCATGCTCACAGTTTACTCCTCTATTTGGCTGGAGGACCATAGAGTAACATGAACTGGGATAGGACCCATCCACCAGTTTCTCCAACTCCTCCGCAGTGAAGGCAGGGGCCCTTTCCCCAGACACATGAGCCATGGTCGGTTTCATACACAGGTCACAGCAGCATTTGCAGTGTAGGTCCTCTCCTTTTGAAGGTCAGATAGCAAGTGAGTGGATAGATAGAAAATGGCAGTGATGTCCACGGCGGTGCGTACCGTCACCGTCGGCGTACATCGCCATTGGCTCCTGGAACCCATAGGGCCCAATGATAACCAATGCGAAGTTGCGCGGCGGTCATCAACCGCCTACTGCGACGGCCCACGCCAGTGGAATTACCTCATTTACACTTGTCCCTCCTCACAGGTCAGGTAGCCCCCAATTTCAGGGGGGCGCAGGCCATGGCACCTAACTGCATCACAGCAGACATTGGCACCAAAACTGATTGTTGGATTCACATAATGGTTCTGTAACGGAAGAAATTCATCATTAGTGCAATACATGTGTGAATATGACCCTATGCTTACCGTTTTCTTCCATAGGCTTCAACCATTGAGGCTGAATACGAGACGGCGGCATCCTCCAGTGTACATACCCCTTGTGGACCTTGCGACAATGGAGGACAAACACATTATCATAACATACAGACTTGATTGTGCCACAATCCAAGAACTGTGTGCCCAATTGGAGCCAGACCTGATGTCAGCTACCCGCCAGCCCACAGGTATCCCCCCTCTAGTGCATGTCCTGTCAGTGCTCCATTTCCTGGCAAGTGGTTCCTTTCAATGACAGTAGCCATGGCATCAGGGATGGCTCAGCCAATGTTCTCCAACATGTTGACCAGAGTGTTGTCTGCCCTGCTGAAACACATGCACAGCTACATCGTATTCCATCAGGTGGAGGATTTGCCCCCAGTGAAAGCTGACTTTTATGCCCTGGAACATATCCCCACCATCATTGGTGCCATTGATGGTACACATGTGGCATTTGTCCCCCCCCCCCCCCCCGGAGAAATGAACAAGTGTTCTGGAATAGAAAAAGCTATCACTCTATGAATGTGCAGATAGCGTGTTTGGCCAACCAGTACATCTCCCATGTGAATGCCAAATACCCTGGCTCTGTGCATGACACCTTTATCTTGAATAATAGCAGCATCCCATATGTGATGGCACAACTACAGAGGTACCAGGTGTGGCTAATAGGTGAGCCCAAGGTCCCCACACAGTATAAGTTGGTGTCTGGGTATGGGGTTGTCCCTAAGGGTTAGTATGTGTCTAACAGTTGTCCCTCGAAATTTGCAGGTGACTCTGGTTACCCCAACCCTATCATCGCTACTGACCCCAGTGAGGAATGCCAGGACAAGGGCAGAGGAACGTTACAATTAGGCACATAGGCGTACAAGGAGGATTATTGAAAGGACCTTCGGCCTCCTGAAGGACAGGTTCCGGTGCCTCCATCTGACAGGTGTGTCCCTGTACTACTCACCCAAGAAGGTGTGCCAGATCATTGTTGCATGTTGCATGTTGCATGTTGCACAACCTGGCAGTGAGACGCCGGGTGCCTTTTCTGCAGGAGGATGAGGCTGGAGATGGTCATGTGGCAGCAGTGGAGCCTGTGGACAGTGAGGAAGAGGAGGCAGAGGAAGAAGATGTTTACAACAGAAGCAACATAATACTGCAGTACTTCCATTGACACACAGATAAGACACTGTAACGTAACTTAACTTATCAGTTATCTGTTGGACATTGTATACTGCAGCCTGATTTGGCTATGTCTATGGCCACTTACTGTACCCTTTGGCATCTCTATTTTCAGATCTCTGTGGCCCACTCTGGATCCTGCTTTGTGTACTGCTGCCCACCAAAGGTTATTTCAAAGTAGATATGACTGTACATTTTACTTGCAATGCTATGATTATGTAGAACTAATACATATTTGAATAATTTGACAGACTCCAGATTTGTATTTGTTCCAAGGGTGTTTATTTAAGTGTTAATAAGTAGAGGGGGATGTGCATCACAGGTGCATTGTCCAAGGGGGCATAGGAAGGGGAGCAATGGCACTTCAATGTGGATAGGGTGACAGAATGAGACACAAGGTTGACAATCAGGAGGATCTTATTTACTGGCGGTGGTCTTGGCAATGTTCTCTGGCTTCTGCCTGAATCGCAGCGACCATTTGTGGGGTGGCTCGCCTTCTGCAGGGGGTGGGGTGCTGGTGGCCTGCTGGTCCACTAGCGCCTGCAGAGGTGGAAGGCTGTTCATCAGTTTGGCTAGTGTCAGAGGCCCGTTGGTGTGCCACTGCCTCCCTCATGGTGTTGGCCATGTCACCCAGCACCCCTGCAATGGTGGCCAGGATGGTGTAGATGTTTTTGAGGTCATCCCTGATCCCCAGGTGCTGTCCCTCCTGCAGCCGCTGGGTCTCCTGCAACTTGTACAGTATCTGGCCCATGGTCTCCAGGGAATGGTGGATGTTGGTGAGGGCCTCCCCCTGTCGCACAGCAGTCCTCCCACTTTCCCTGTTGTCCTGTGCCTCTGTCCCCTGAACCGTGTGCCCACTGCCACTGACTCCATGTCCATGATCGTCCTGTGTTTGTGGGGTTGCCCGGGGTCCCTGTAGTGGTGGACACACTGCTGATTAACGTGTCCTGGGGACATTGGCATGGGCCCACTGGGTAGGTGCTGTGCTGGTGTTTCCTGTAGGGGGAGGCTCTGTGGTGGGTTGGGACTGTGGCAGGGGAACCGACTGTCCAGAGGTGCAGGATGGGCCAGGTTGGTCATCTTGATCCAGGTGTGCAGAGCTGCTGTGGTCACTGTGGGCCTCTTCAGTGGGGGACTGGATGTAGCTGGCACCTCCTCTAGGGTGACGTTGAGTATGGGTCCTGTGGGGATGGAAATGCAGTGTTATTTTATCTGCGTGTGTCATCGTGTGCATGGGTGTGTTTCCCTGTATGATTTCCCTGTCAGCCTGGCCTTGTGTGAGTGGTGATTTGGTGAGTCTCTCTACTGGGCATGCTGTGGTGATGGGTGTCCATGCAGGTCTGTGATGAAGGTCCATGCATTGGTGTTACATGCAGGTCTTGGTATTGGGATGAGTGGGTTGTGATGGATGGGGTATGTGTGAGGTGGTGGCGTGATGGGCTGAGGGTAGGGGTAGGAGTTTGTGATAGCATGCAGGTAGGGTGTAGGGGATAAAGTAGTAAAAGTTCGACTTACCAGAGTCCAGTCCTCCTGCTACTCCTGCGAGGCCCTCAGGATGCATTATTGCCAAGACTTGCTCCTCCAATGTTGTTAGTTGTGGGGTAGGAGGTGGGGGTCCACCGCCAGTCCTCTGTACAGCTACCTGGTGTCTTGCAACCATGGAACACACCTTCCCCCATAGGTCGTTCCACCTCTTCCTGATGTCATCCCTTGTTCTTGGATGCTGTCCCACGGCGTTGACCCTGTCCACGATCCTCCGCCATAGCCCCATCTTCCTTGCAATGGACGTCTGCTGCACCTGGGATCCGAATAGCTGTGGCTCTACCCGGATGACTTCCTCCACCATGACCCTTAGCTCCTCCTCTGAAAACCTGGGGTGTCTTTGGGGTGCCATGGATGTGGTGTGAGTGATATGTGTGAGGATGTGTGGGGTGATGTGTGGGGTGCTGTGTTGTGGTGTGTGGTGTGAGGTGTGTGGATGGTGTAAGGGTGATGATGTTCTGTGTCTCAGATTGAGTGGGTGCTCCTGGCTTGTGTCTCTCACTGTTGGTAATCTTTTTTTGTGGAAAGGGTTGTGGGTAATGTGGGTGTGTGTTTTGTATTTGATTGGGTGTGTGGGTGTGGTGTGTGTATGTGTGTCAGGTGTGTGTAGTTTGAATTGTCCAATGTGGTGGTGTTTTGTCAATGTGTGTTTATTGTGAGTGCGGCGGTGTGTACCGCCAATGGTTTACCGCGGTTGAAAGACCGCCACTGTGATTCGTGGGTCGTGATACTGTGGGCGTGTTCCTGTTGTCGTATCGGTGTGGGTTTTGCTATTGCCAGTTTATCACTGACCTTTGGTCTGGCGGACTTGTGTGGGTGTCTGTATAGTGGCGAATTTCCCAGTGTGGGTCATAATACCCGTAGCGGAATACCATTGCGGTCTTTGTATGTTGGTGGCCATCAGCACAGTGGTATATGGCATTTACCGCCATGGTTGTAATGAGGGCCTTAATGCCTTAAACCTATGCGATACCTGTAAAATGGGAAACGTCCTTAACAACAACTCCGGAACAATGATTATGCGAGCCACGTAAGCGTAACCACGCTTGCCGGAACAAAGACTGCCTTTTTCTCTGCCTTAACCACCCATGTGCTGAACAACACATATGCGTGGTTAAGGCAGAGAAAAAGGCAGAGTGGATCGGGAGACGATACGGTCAGGTAAGTGGAGTTGGGGCAGGGTTGGGGGTAGTTTTTACAGGTGGGGTGGATTAAGGGCTTGGTGGGGGGTTGAGGGGTCGGGATAGTTTGGTTTTTAGGGGCAGGGGGATTGGGGTAGTTCTGTTTCTTAGGGGTGGGGGATCGTGATAGTTTTGTTTTTAGGGGTGGGGTGGGGGTCGCAGTAGTTTGGTTTTTAGGGGTTGGGGTGGGGGATCAGGGTAGTTATGTTTTCAGGGACAGGGGTGGCGTTGGGTAGTCTGTTTTTGGGGGTAGGGTGGGGGATCAGGGTAGTTTTGGTTTTGAGTGTGGGGGGTAGTTTTGGGGTGGGTGGTCCAGATATTTTTTTTTTAGGGGCGGGTTGGGGGATCGAGGTTGTTTTGTTTTTAGGGGTGGGGTGGGATGTCAGTAAATTCAGTTTTTAAGGGTGGGGTCGAAGGTGGGGGGTCGGAGTCGTTTTATTTTTGGGGGGCGGGGTAGTTTTGTTTTTAGGGGCAGTGTGGGGGTAATCGGTGGTGTTTTGCTTTCAGGGGCGAGGTGGAGGGATTGGGTTTGTTTTGTTTTTATGGGCAGTGGAAGGGGGGTCGGGTAGTTTTGTTTTTAGGATGGGGTGGGGGTTGGTTGTTTTTAGGTCAGGTGCGGGATATCAGGAAGGTTTTAGGGCTCAGGGTGGGTGGTCGGTATCCGGGGTAGTTTTGTTTTTAGGGGTGACGGGTCGTGTAGTTTTAGTATTAGGAGTGGGGTACTTCTGGACCTTAGGGCAGTGGGGGCGGCATGCTAGAACCACACATGCTATTACCACACATGCCTTTACTAGGCATGCTTTTACAACAAAATTGTTGTGAATGCATGTGTGGTAAAGGCATTGGTGGTAACAATGCAGTCGTTGCTCCGACCGCGTTGTTCAGGCATGTGCGGTTCCAGCATTCGTTGTTCCATCATACATCTGTGGGTTGATGTTAATGACAAGCATTTTTGCAATCATTGCCCTATTTTTGTATTCATAGACTCGTACAACCAGAAACCCACACACACACACACTCACCAGTCAATGAAGATTCACTTCCTGTTACAAGCTATACCTTTTGGCTTTGCCTATTCTTATTTTCATTGGTGCACAATAAACTATTTGGAGGTGGATGTTGTAAACATGTTTTTGTGATAGGCTTGGAGCAGAAGACATGAATCATGGGCAGTGAAGAGCACGTACCTGAAGACATGAATCATGGGCAGTGAAGAGCACGTACCTTATTGCAGCATGAATTATAACAGTTGATAGTGTAATGTCCCTGTAAATGGAGGAAATGAACCAATGGCATAACAGAAATATTTTTACTCAGGATAGTAGAAGATAGTGTTCTTCCCATATGACAGCCTTTTGACAAAGTGGAATTCCACACCATCACAAATGACAAAGATGCGTTAAAGTTTTGCATTAATGTATAATCAAACGTATTTTAAAAACAATGTTTTAATAAAGATAATCCAAGAAAAGAAAATTAATCTACATAGGTGACAGTGGGGTGCAGGAAAACGTGCTCAGTGCTCAGGCAAGGGTGATACAAATACACAATGAGCGTGCATCCAAAGATGTGTGAAGAAACAAGGTCTATTCAAAATGGTTCACCATGCAGTTCCCTGGAATCTTTAATTGCAGTATACACTTGCTTGAATGTAAGGCAATCCCAAAATCAGATCGTAATGATCAAGTAGCAAGGAGTCTGCATCCAGATGGGGACCAGAGAATCAAGATAAGGAGAATCTAGATCGGTGTGCTAACCAGGACATACATTTTCTTTAAAGATGTATTCCAACCAGTCACGCAACAACCATGTTTTATGAGGGTGCCCCACAACTTCACCTGCATGACGGTCACCTTTCCCCAGCTGTTCTATGGTGCCACTAGACTCCATGCCTATGACAGTTGGAGAGGGGCTCCCCAGTTGGCTGCACAGCCCCTAGTGGCCATTCATGGAATTAAAGTTGTAAGACCCCCAGGCAGTCCCTTTCAGGTCGGTTGCCTCACCTTAAATAGCCACCATGGCATCCATGCACCTGGTAGTTCTTTGTAGGCTTGGACTCTGCTCTATTGGGGGCATGACTAATTGCTTTGATTGTGGTTTCATCAGTTCCTGATCCAAGGTTTGAACATATCCATTACTGCATCATCTCCCAACATGGCTAGAGAGTAGCAGGACAGTGGGTACATTAAGTAAGACACACTTCTTAATATTCAGTGTCACAAATGCAGCTGAGATGGCATTCAGCTAAAAATACACCTCGGATGCAGCTCCGGCACTGACTGTATTCCTTCTGCAGTCTTTCTATGAAAGTACCCATGCTGGTATACCCAGCCTTAGCACTGTGATATACACAAACTTCCCCAGCTCTCTGGGCCAATGCATGAATGCTATGATTGTGTTTGGATATGGACCCCCTTCTTCATTGTCAGTCATCGTGTAAACCTCTGCAAAGGTCTGTGGGTTTATGAGAAATTTAAAGGGCACTTCAAACAAGCAATGTCTGAAGAGGGCTGACTACAAAAAACCAAAGGCTTAAGTTGGTTCACCCCAGTTATCCAAAGCCCACTCTCTGTATTGCTCATGACAAAGATATTGGCTGTACCTGACAAAACAAAGGTTAAACATATCAAACAGTTCATAACTTTAAAGCAGAAAGGTACATCTTCTACTAAACTCAACATGCCATCTAAGTCTGTTGGCAATGGTGTCCTGTACTCAGGAGATTGTGAGTGCTTTGCAATTTCCAGAAATGTTTTTGGCTTACTTCTTTAATATGAACACATTTTCTCTGTGACTATAGGGAGTCAGACATAAAGTTACAACTGGATCGTATGTGCTATGACTACCCTTTGTCTTACTTTCTCATTTCTCATCAACTCTTCATACGAGAGGGTTGAACTCAAGGGATTTGAGCCATGCTAGTGGAGAATATGCCAAGCTTCTCAAACAATATTAATGCATCAAGCATATTGAACTAGGATTCCCGGCCCTTAAAGCAGATAGTTTCTAAATGGCAAAAATACTGATCTGAAACAGTTAACTGTTCCACCTGCATCCAATGATTATTCACCAAGGCATTTGGCACAGTTCTTTGGGAGCAGTTGCAGCTCAGAAAAATTGTATTGTTGCAACCTGACAATAGTTGTGTGTTCCAGAAAGCAATGCAGTCTCACCCCACACACAGATCTTTAATGGCCCTAAAGTCCTTAACCCACAGCTAATACGGATTTTGCCAGATGCTTCTTGCATGAGGGTCATATCAGTTGGGCCATGGGACCTCCTACGTGCAGGATGGCTCTTCCACTTGATTTATCCTTCACAAGGACAGCTCCACTCCTTTATTTTTCAAGGGCAGATACACTCAAAGCCGTAGGTAAATCACAGTTGTGTTGTTCTTCAAAAGCGTACTCTTCATGATATCCTTAAAAGGAACAGCATCACCTGGTCTTGGTTATATGGTTTTTGTATACTTAGACTCTTAAGCTTCTTCTAAGTCCAAAGTGATAACAGGGCCACTGCAAATATGTGCAACCAATGTGCAGTGTTTCATCAAATGCCATTACGGAGAGCCTTTAGACAATCATGGGCCAACACACATACCATTGCACTGTAGTACAGTGGGATGCGCATTCTGTCAAGCACATGTTTTGAAAGGAAAGGGTTTCTTTAAAGTACAAAAACTATGGCCCTCATTCCAACCCTGGCGGACTCTGACCGCCAGGGCGGAGGGCAGCGGAAGCACCGCCAACAGACTGGCAGTGCTTCCAGGGCTATTCTGACCGCGGCGGTAAAGCTGCGGTCAGAAAAGGGGAACCGGCGGTTTTCCGCCGGTTTTCCCCTGGCCCAGGGAATCCTCAGCGCCGCCATGGGGATTCCGACCCCCTTCCCGCCAGCCTGTTTCTGGCGGTTTTCACCGCCAGAACCAGGATGGCGGGAACGGGTGTCTTGGGGCCCCTGGGGGCCCCTGCACTGCCCATGCCACTGGCATGGGCAGTGCAGGGGACCCCTAACAGGGCCCCATACAGATTTTCACTGTCTGCTTTGCAGACAGTAAAAATCGCGACGGGTGCCACTGCACCCGTCGCACTCCTGCAACTCCGCCGGCTCCATTCGGAGCCGGCTTCCTTGTTGCAGGGTCTTTCCCGCTGGGCCGGCGGGCGCCCTTTTGGCGGTTGCCCGCCGGCCCAGCGGGAAAGTCGAAATGACCCCCACGGTCTTTCGACGGGGGAACTTTGGCAGGCGGCCTCCGCCGCCCGCCAAAGTTGGAATGACCCCCTATGTCTTGACATAGTTGAATACTTTTCCCACTTTGTATGTGTGTTGTACAGTGCAGCACACACACAAAGTTGGAAAAGAGTGGAGGCTTAAAACTTGCTCCACTATGACACCTGCCTCGAGCAGGCATAACTTTTTGGGCACAAATCCCTGTCTCCAAATGGTAACAGCCATGTACCACACATGGGAGGCGAAGTGGGGCAAAGTGGCATACAACGCTACTTAGCTTTACTTTACACAACTTTGTAATCCATTCATGATTTGTCTTGTAGAGGTTAATTCGAGCACAATACTTTGCACTAGGATTTGTGCCACTGTTATCCTTGCACAAAGTGTTAGTAACTTTTCCCCTTGGTCTCAACATGCAAAACGCTTGGGGAGAAAAAGCCACAGGAAGAGGGGAAGTCAGAATTCACAAAATGGTAGAAGAATTTCTAAGGGTTAGGTCAATTTGTTGCCACACACACACACACACACCTAGTAAAAGTGAACTAGAGGTAACGAGGATCAAATTTTCATTGGAAAGCTCTTAACGTATCCATTTCACTGGTCCTTCTAAAAGGTATGCAAAGAAATTTGACTTATTTTAAAATACTGCATGGAGTTCAGGAGCCAGACAGGGAGTAAGGTGCTTCAATGTGGAGGGCATTTCTTCTGTGAATAGTGCCTACAGTAATTTATTGGCAACAGAAAATATCTTATGAAATAATTTCTACTAGGCAAACAGGAAATTCTCAGTTAAAAAGATTTTGAAGTATTTTTGTATAGACATACAAATTGCTTAAAATTTCGATTAGTTAACAGTCTTTACTTTCATAGGACTGCAGTTCTTGCAAAATGTATGCATACATTTTCAGTTTTATTGTTCCCATAAAATTACATATAAGCTTTTCCAAGAGCAGACTCAAGGAATAATCTATCTAAAATATACATACATTAAAATCCGACACTGGGGCCAGCGGGATGTTGAACTAAAACGCTGCCAAAAGAAACGAAAGGCCTGCCAATTATTTCACATATGTTGGAAGCACATAACTGGATTCTGAGCGGACTGCAAGCACGATGTGTACAAAGGTGTTTTCTTCCAGAATCAATTAGTATGTCAGTGGTGAGCTTTCGAAGTCCATAGGTACATACTTGCATTTTTTTCTCTTGATGTGTATGACAGCCAGCCAAGGTATTAAAATTAGAGCATTTTGCTACCATTTTATGACTTAATCATGTCTCAAAGCTCACCTGTTACTCAAAAGGCAAAGAGAGCATTTCTCAAATGATACAATTAACCCACAAAAGCACCATGACGCAAAAAGAGAGTGACAAAGCCAATGATTTTGGCTTCTGCAAGGTGTTCGTCCACAGAGTCACACAACCTAGGGACGCTTATACTTGCTTACAGACATGCGAACGGAAAAACACTCATTTACACAGGCCAGCATAAATGCAGGCACCCCTGAGAACAGTACAAACGACTACAGGCACGTATGAACCCAAATAGACCCATGTGTACCCATTCACACACACCAACTGGTGTATTAGCTTCTACGGACCAACTGATACACCGATGCTTATACAGAGGATCAACCATGTAGGAAATCATCGACCCTAAGGAACATTTATATGTAACCCTGTGAAGGAGAGGATATATGGCGCACGGGATGATCTGCACCATGAGTTAAGTAGTGACCAGGCTGATGCGCACTAGAGAGCGAAAGGCAATTAACTCAAGACGATCATCTGCATACTAATGTCATAAAGTAATCTCGATGCCTCACATGAGGTCTAAGCAATTTTTTACTTTCACCTGAGATGTAAACAACTTGTCAAGTCCTATTTTTTTGTCACACAGTGGCGTGAGCAAGGTCTCTAATCATATTTTCTTGTTGAAATCTGATACTTTTAGAATAACTTCCAATTTAAATTCAGGACGTTCCTAAAGCAATAAATCCTAACTATGTAGTCATGACAGACAAAACAGCGGATTTTATCCCCTAGGCCAAAGGACCGAACCCAGTTTGCTTTAAAGATAACCTCATAATAAAACATCACAAGCATTATAAATAACAAACATATAATAATCGATTAATACTTCAACAACCACACCAATTTATTAAGAAGTTAAGGATTTATTTTCCTGTAATAGCAATGCTAATGTCACAAAAATCATTCTCAATCTCAAATAATACATGAATGGAAACAACAATGGCTGATTTAATCTGCACATTAATCTAAGTTTAATCAATGCAAACAAACACAATATCTCAATGGGTATTACACAAAACCATAGCAGTAGAAAGTGAGCAAGAGAAAATGAATACATTTGATTTATTAAAGAAGGGACATCAATGCCCATCCAGAAGTATGAGAATAACACCTCACTAACCATTAATTATCATTAACATTTTGGGATGAATGTAAAAGAATGTAGTAACATACATTTAGAAAAATATTGACCTAAAGAACTTTTAAAAATAGCAACAGTATTATGATATCAGCAGTTAGTAATTGAAAAACAAAAGACAAATAACAAAATACATTTCATATAATTACCCAATCACTAAGATACTCATCAACAATGTTTACTTCATCAGGGGACAGCAACATCAGACGTCAGAACAGGAACAAAGTGAGGGGTATGGTTTAGAATTTGGACTTTAAGATTTCTAAACCATTGAAGCATTTGTTCAGTATTGAACAGACTAAGTATACTCAGAAAATAATAAACACCAGCATTGTCAGTAAACTAACTACTGACAAAATGACAAATCCCCAAAATGAATGATGAATGACCAAAGACGAATGGCAAATGACCCCGAATCAATGGTGACTGAACATTAAATTAACTTACTAAACATTCTGATTGGTTCAAAGAAATATGCTGAGAAAACTATGTCCAATCAGAACACTAACAAATATCAAAATGATATAAAAGTTTAGCTCTAAGCCTTTTTATTTGCTGTTATTCCATTAACGAAACTCAAACTAATACATTTGTGATTTCTTTTTCCATTCTTCTGTAGCATCTGTAGACCCTCTGTTCAAAACTCCGATTACATTGACACCAGATTATGATTACAAAATATGGAAACATTTCTCATCACACTATTTTCTCCCTTGAAATAAAGAACATAGGTTAGAAATATAACTGCAAGCAAAATATACAAATACTTGAAGTCTGTTAGGCTGTGGAAATGCAGCTAGGAAACAGAACACACTAGAATAATTTTGTACAGATAACATTTTCAGTGAGCTTGCGTCTGCTTCTGCTTTAGTCCAGCAGAGGCCACTAAATACACATTTAATTCTGACATGTATTTTAGTAAGGAAACACACTCTTTTGAAAAAACAGAATATTTAATTACCTTAAGTTAGCATGGAAAACATAAAGTGTCCCTTTACATATGATAGTGACCATCAAGTCGATCACAAAACTCTACTTTCCATAAAAATTAATATACACTAATTAATATATCAAAAGTTGAGTATTGTCACACATGTGGAAAAAAATAATATAAACATCTGTGCTCTTACAACGTCAATTAGAAAAATGTGAAGTGAAAATGGGACGAATTTATTTTTTGATACCTGACATGACAGAAAGACAGGAACCTCTATGAGTGTTAGTAAAATGTTTAAAATTACATGTGTCTAAATGTTTGGACGGATATTCCAAATAAAGTGATGAGGCTGAGCACAAAGCGTTTTGGCTGGTGCTACTTAATATCCTTGGTTCGAAGTAAATAATGCAGTACGTGCTTCAAACGATGTTTACCATTGTAATGTGAACACAGGTTTCTGGAGGTGGCAGTATGTGATATGAATGTGCATATTTGATGTGTGTCATTTGTTACGGTGATGTTCTGGGGTGATGTGTTGTATTGTTTTGTGCGGCTGTATTTTTGTGCCCACTATTACACTGTGATGCCGTATTGTATACTTGTAATATCAAGGGCCAGGCCCTTGAATTCTCAGGACCTCTGCAGAGGTGAAGATCTTCCACCACTTTCCCCTTTGGTTAATTCTTAGTATCACAAGAGACACTTGACACCAATGACTGACCCTGGGACTATGAGGGATTGGGAAAGAGAGGTGGAAGGAAAAAAGGAGAGAGGTGGTTCAGGTGTTCCCGGAGCTCCTAGTAAAGAATGACAGTATGTATTGATCCTTTTGAGCAGGACCCTTTAAGTTCTAGGAGACAGGCACACTCCTTCAGCCAGAAGATTCTGTGTCCAAAGAATACAATCCCTTTAGGCAATCATACATGAATGCTTTACATTCAACTTGACATGCTTTTTTGCCCCCCCTTCATTTATTATTGGTTATCCTCCACAATTCCCAAGTCCACTTGTAGAGACCAGCATTGTTTTCCCTTCTAATCTCGGTAAAGTAAAATTAGATGTGAGCGAATAACTGCTCTTTTTAAAAATGATAATTTAGAGAGTTTTTTGGGAGAAAGTCCTTGGAAAAAACTCAAAGGAACATTACTGAAAGAAATCGAAGTCCACTTTAGGGTTCTTTTTCTTTTTCTTCTGCTAAACCCTCCTCATTTAAAATCAAACTGTGAGGGTATCCTTCAAAAAATGATAAAACACAAGAGAGACCCAGCTAGTGCACTATCCTGAGGTCCACATTTTGGGCCAATGTAAGTCGAGCACTGAGCAGCTGTGAGAGGATGATGGTGATAGTCAGGGGGAGGGAGGCACAGCAACACTGGCTGAACAACAAGGTTCCAGTGTTCAAGGCTGTAGAAAGTCACCTCAGAGGGATAAGATTCCAACAAAGGTTGCAAGCCTCTGGTTCCTGGTTACACTATCCAGATTACTCTTGTCACAGGCAATAGGGCTTGGAACCCCTGGGCAGTGCTAGCATAGACACAACCCTCCCTTCAGACAGACTGATGAAGCAAAGTAGGCAGTCAGTCTTTGAACATGGAATTTTAGCCTGTCATGCATGTGGAGAGTGCTGCCTGCCAAGCAGAAGCTGATGTCTGGCAGAAAACTGGTGCAGAAAAAAGAGACCCTTAATTAGTCAGTAGTCGTTGCACAAACAAAAACAAAATACCAGACATTCTTACAGTAAACAAGGGCAGCACGAAACAGAGGATGTCATGTGCTTATCAGTGTATAATTAGTCAGCAGCAATTATGCAAACAAAAATACTAGACATTCTCCCAGGAGACAAGGGGAGTATGAAAGGGAGGTCTTTAATTGACTGCTTAAAATACCAGCCACTTGTACTTCATTAAACAGACTTGTTTACAGTGGACACAAAATAAAGTGCATAGCATACCTTTCAAAATAAACACTCAGCAGAGCATGCAAAATAAATTACATACCAGAGTGCATGGCACCTGCTTAATTGGAAAAAAATGATGACAACAGAGAATGTAGTGCACAGGCAGACTAAAATCTGATAGTACTGTGGTTCATCTGGTGCATTCTGATTTGATAATTTTGTTGCTTGGTTGTTAGTGTGTTGTATTCTGTTGTTTAATTTAGATATGCCAAAAATACTGTTACATTTTCTCCCAATAACAGCACTTTTTTGCCCTGGGACAAGAAACCATTTTCATTGTCTAAGGTGGAAAAATACCAATGTTCAAGCTCTTTAAATATTTACAACACCAAACAGTGCTAAAATCATACTTCACACTTTGCGTGTTCACTTAATGACCCCTTGACTCATATGGAAAGAGACTTTTGATTTTCATTTCATTGCATCTAACATTCAGCTTGTTTCCATACTATACATTCCTTTAGGTGCCTGCAGTTCAACTATGAGAATTGTGCATTTCACTGGTTTCCTTTTCTTTACAAAAGAGTCCCATTTAATATTTATTATAATGGAATATGAAAAAAATAAAGCTAGCTGAAATACTTTGAATTTGATAATTTATCTCAGCCAAAAATACACACGCTTTCAAGAATAATTCTTGTTACATAACAGGGTTTGTATATAAAGGAAGTGTATTTTAGCAGTGCCACCAATTAAAGCAGCCAACACTAAAACCTGTTTGTATATAAAGGAAGTGTATTTTAGCAGTGCCACCAATTAAAGCAGCCAACACTAAAACCTGTTTGTATATAAAGGAAGTGTATTTTAGCAGTGCCACCAATTAAAGCAGCCAACACTAAAACTTGTTTGTATATAAAGGAAGTTTATTTTAGCAGGGCCACCAATTAAAGCAGCCAACACTAAAACTTCTATATGCCTCCTTCACAAATGTAACTGCACATTATGTCACATAACACTCACTAACACTATTGTTTCGAAAACAATATGGGTGCCATGAATGGGGACAAAGTCACGCTCACAAACGTGGCAGATGTCCCATCTGCCAAATTCAGGGGCCACCTTTCTATATGTAGTTAGTGAAACTACAATATTTCTGATGTAATTACCTATGCTGTTGCCATTGGTGGAAACGTTTGACTAAAAGCTCATTGGATATTGGAGCATCAGTAAAAGTGGCTCAGGCTTCTGCCTCATTTAGGACGAACATTCTTATAAGCTTTTTTCCTGTTCAGGACGCATAGGGAAAAACCAAGGAAATTACCCCCACACACTGAGAGAAAATTCCCAGCTTGTCAGGAACATTTCCTTTTTTCTTTTTAATAACAAAATCCTGGTTTAGGAGTCTGCTTTTGAAGAGCAACAATTTCTACAGAGGGGCATTAGACACAGTGACTGCTCAGTGCTCTCAATGAAGAGATCTCTGCCTGACTAGGGAAAATCTCTTGGTATGGTGTTCAGGGTAGGGATCTGGTCCACCTAGTTTAGGACCCGAGAGCTAGGATTTTTAGTTTAAGAAAGAGCGTATGTGTACTTTAAGACTGAGCACCAATTGATTGATAAACCCCAAAAATTAATAGTATCAATGGGAAAATCTTGTTGTTTTACAGAAATGGCAGAATAATGTTTCCTCTCATTCTTTCATTTAGGACGGTGGATATATTCTCCTAAAGCATCCCACCTCTACTTCCAAATTTCTTATAGAAAGAAATGTGGAAAGAGCTAACAACTGAATATCAATGAGGAAAATTAATTGCAGATATAAGTAAGGTTGGTTTGGCTCTTCTCCCTTTAGTTGTCAGTTAGTGTTAGAGTTATTTGGTATATTTCTCTATTTCGCACTTCTGTTCTCACATGGGTACGTTTTATAAGATTTTGCCTAGTAATTGTTACCCCTTTGTATTATCCCATAATTGTAAAAAATAAACATATTTTCTTTCCTTCTCTTCTCAAGTCTTGACTCTCTTCACTTTAATTTCAGACAAGGAGTTTGCTATTTCCTTCCAAACCCATTTCTCATTTTATGCATTTCCCCCTGTTTCTGTTGGGAGTTTTCACACCAATTAGATTCCACACAACACTCTTGCTGACCTGTCTGCGCCCAAGGCCATCGCCGTCCCCACCCGTAAAGCCAAAACCCTCCTGTGGGTCATGGTGGGACCCGGAGTCCATGAAATAGACTCTTAGTACCTTTCTCCCTGTTGACACAATGAAGTGCTCTTCTCACACTGGGTTCCTTTCTCTTAAGATCTGTGACTCGCTGACTTCATTTCCTGGGGTGCTCATTAAAAAACATTTTTGGTCCTGTGCCAGAGCACTTTGTTTCTGAGGCAGTATCCTTTAGGTTGCAGAGGCATCCTTTCCAGCATCTTCCTGTTTTTCTCCCAGTGCATGCCCAGAGAGGATCCCTGTCATTAATTTATAGTGTACTTTTTGATTATGTTTCTTCCCCATTGCTATTTCCACCCTTTCTATTCCTTCGCACTTTGTTGGCTCCTATTGTATGGTAACATTGTGTATGTCTCTTCCCACAGGTGACAGGATGGTGTGGCTTCGGGATTCGTGGCAGCCTGTTGCATGACCAGGTAAGTGTTTGTCACAGATGACAATCAGTCTTCTGTCAGGGTAGTCAAGCACATCCCTCTGCTGATCATGAACACTACAGACTGGACACTAAACTCCAAATAAGGGCCAAAGTGTCAATTACAATCATTACAATAACTACAACAACAAATATCTTTATTTTCATGAAGACAATGTCTACTCTATTAAAAATCTTGCACATTATGATGATGAGGGCTTTATACTCATTAACGAAAATTATTGCAGAACAATGTAGAAACATGTCTTTAGTATGTATATTTTGTTGACCTTAAAATTGTAAATAATATTAAATTTGTGCATAAACTACATTTCTCAGAATGCCTCATTATGGGCACAATGGGCTTCAATGTATATAAAGAGAAATTTATGATGGACTCACCGTGAAAAAGACCTAGGGCCTGATTATGAGTTTGGCGGTCTGTGCACCGCCATGGGGGTGGTCCGACCACAATCGCCTTGGCGGTCGAACCACTTGATTACAATGCTGTCGGTCCCATAGAGGAAAAAACGCTGTGGTCCCGCTGGAACTGCCAGGCAGCGCAGACCGCTGTAGTGCGAAGCAAGCCAAACAGGCTTACGGATCAAGTGTTTTTGCCGGACACATCATGATTTGCACACTGCCAACGTGACCATAGCGGTCCAACCACCATGTCCCAGCAGGTGGAAACAGAGAGCATAAAGGAAGCAACTCACCTACAGGCAGCGTTACACATCCTGTGCCACTATGGAGCCCATCACACACATCCTGCTGCTGCTGCTGCTCATCAATGGAGCCCAAAAGTCACACTGCCGTGGCTGCAACCAACAGTAAGAACACACACCTACCTGTGTCATTAAGCTCAACAACAGATCGTCACGCTGTCATTCACATGATAAGGGGCTCATGCTACGGACACCAAAGATACTTGTCATTGTGACCACAGTCTGAGTCATTCACAAAGAATGACAAATTCACAGCTATCAAATGCCCCCATCGGGCAGGCCACTGATAATACACCACCACACTCCACAAAAAACAGATGTCCGCGCATCTCAGGCACAGGGACAGTGAATTCCACAGAACATCGTGTCACACAACAGCAACACACAGCAACATAAAATCTACCAATTCAACTGACACCCTCACATGCCTTGGACTGTTGTCAGATTGAAGACACAATTTGTATGGATGTGGCATGGAACACAAATACCCCTTCCTTGAAACATCCCTGAAATGGATCCACACATTATCCACATTGCAACACAATGGAAGGTCAGTGGGATGCACAATAGTTTGTGAAACAAATATCCAGAGCTCACAATGCAAACAATACCTGTACAATAGGAATGGAGGCATCAGGAGCACTCATGGAAGGATGCTGCCCTGGGACACATTTGCACATACCACTAAAACAAAACACCATTTACACAGGAACTGGCCCTTCATGTATCTCGGAGACAAACAATACTTGAGCCAAGTGACAAGTTGCCTAGCTGCCAAATGTGTAGGTGCAAGTCAAGAAAGCAAATATATCAGCAAAAGAATGGACCATACTTATTGATGAAGTAGCTGCAAGGTACACACTTTACAATGGACACATGGTCAGTCAAATGCAAAGGAAGTTAGGACAATTGAACACCCTTTATGCATGGATAAATAAAACTCTAACTCCCACACATGAGATGAATGTACAGTCCATATCAGGGAGACAAATCTAACACCATACATGCTGACATTGGCCAACACAAGATTAAATACTTATCCTGGCACACTCAACACAATGCAATGACCCCCCAATTGGATTAATACCCACATATCCACCCAGTGAACATCTTCCCTTGTCTTAGGTGACACCAGCACTGCCAACAAAGTCATATATTGCAAACAACAGCAAATGGATCAGCATTCATTGAGAAAAACACACAACTGTAAGTATATAACAGAAGTTGTCCAGGAACATCATAAGGTAGAAAAGTAATGGCAGGAAAAATGTGTACCCAACAAAACAACTTGGGTTTATTAAATTTGAATGATGAAGATGCCATTTGCCAGACCACATGAGTCCATGCACATTACTGTGCCCAACCTTTGACTCCAATCACTGCTAGGGAACCTCGACAGGAAGGGGCATCAAATGGGAAGGCAGGCACCTCAGGGATCATCCTTGGATGGGGTGGGGTCAGATTCGGGATGGGTGGATTTGGGAGGGGGGTTTTCTTCAGAGGGGTGGACTTCTTCTTGGGGGTAGGGTTTTGGGTGCTTGCAGGGGGGCAGGTGTCTTGGATGTCAAAGAGATAGGTTGGGATGGGGTAGGGGTCTCTTGGGTTTGGGATGGGGTTTGAGGTAACAGGGGAAAGGGTAAGGTTGAAAGAGAATCTCTCTTTGGGAAAACAGGTAGAGTCACCAGAAGGGGTTGGGGATTTAGAGGTTGAGTGATCAGTGGGCTTGTCTGTGGGTGTAGATGCCTTGGGTGTGTGAGGTGTGCTTGTGTTTGGGTGTGGGCGTTTGTGTGTCTTTGGGGCTGGGAGGTGGAGTTGCGGGGTGATGTGGGAGTGGTGGATGCGTGTGTGTCTGATGGGGTGGTGTCTGTTAGTATGGTGGATGCTGTGGATGTGTCTGTTTGTGCTTGGGTGGTATCTGTGGGTATAGTGGATGTGTCTGTGGGTATGGCTGATGTGGTGGATGCTTCTGTGGGTTTTGTGCTGTGTCTGGGTGTATGGTGTCTGAGGAGTGTGTGTCCATGATTTGTAAACCATTGTCTGGGTGTTTGGTGGGTGGGTGGTGGGTGTGGTGGATATGTCATTGGTGGTGTCTGTGGGTATGGTGGATGTGGTGTGTGGGTCCGTGGGGGTGGTGAGGGTGTCTGCTGAAATGGTGGGTGATGTAGTGTCTATGGGTGAATGTTGAGTGCCTGAGTATCGGTGTTTGTGTCAATGTGTACTGCTTGTGTGTGTTGAGGTGGGTGCGTGTGGATGTGCCTGTGTGCTTGGGACAGATGCGGGAATCAGGAATTTTGATTGGCAAGAGGGATGTGGTTGGGGGAGGATTTTGTGGAGGGGGGCTGGGTGAATGCCTTCAGTGAGGAGGCCAGAGCCGAGAAGAACTCTGTAGGCAAGACATGTCACTATGAATGCCTTCCAGGAAAGCATTTGTCTGCTGAAGCTGGCTTGTCAACCCCTGGATGGCACTCACTAAGGCAGTCTGCCCCACAGAGATGCTCCTCAGGAGGTCAATAGTCTCCTCACTCAGAGCAGCAGGGGTAACAGGGGTGGGGCTGAGGTTCCTGGGGCAGGGGAGACACCCACCCTATTGGGTGAGCAGGTACAGCCAACTGGGTAGGGAGCAACATGGAGGGTGGCGACAGAACAGGGGGGGCAGACAAGGATGGTACAAGAGCAGGTTCTGATGGGTCTGACACCACTAGGGAGTGGCCACTGGAGGTAGAATCCAATGATGACGAGGTTGGCCCTGTGTCTTCTCTGGCACTCCCCTCATCCTCTATGCCACTGGGTCCCTCCATGTTGGTGGTGTTTTAACCAGAGGTACCAAGGCCAGTTGCTTACCCACTTGGTTGAGCCCTGTCTCCTTTGCTTGCCTAGGATAATGCTGCAAATACAAAGAGGAAAAGGGTCGCTGCATGTTCCTGAACAACAGCTGTGATTAGCAAACGTTACCATGAGGTCAACTAGGCACCAGCAACAAACTACCTCAAAATGGCTCCTCCATGTGCCATATGCATGCATGCATGCAACATGAACTGTCAACAGCTGCCTACAGGAAAATCAGGATTGCAGAAAACTCCAATGGCATGGTGAAGTTGCGCAATCACAGAGACCATTGTACAAATAGGGGACCACATCACCTTCATTGCGTTGCCTCATGGAGCATACCTCAGTTACCTGTTGTCATACACTAGTAGGCCAATGCCAAGCTCATTCTACATATCCCACGGTCATGCAGACATATATTTGTCACATACTCAATAACACAACAATAAGACAAAATCCTGCCATGTTGCTGACAACAGTACATTATCCATGTGGAAGATGACATGGAAATACTTATGTCACACTGGAAACATATCAACAATGGACACTCTACCTTGTATAAATTGTCCTAATGGAGTCATGGAGATAGTGCTAATGTGTCTCAGCTATACTACACATTTGGCATGGAAATGTACACTATAGACAAAAGGTGCAAATTGTCAGGGAAATATGTCTCTAAAATCCACAACGCAATGAATCAGCTAGCCCACGGGGAAACCACTACCACTGTATGACATGCATTACAATGACATATTATGAATGTATCAGTAGAAACTATTGGTTCTTTGTATGTTGGACAGACCCAGGGATTTGCAAGTACTTGTAGAAGGTCCTCAAAAAGTTGTCCAATGGGAAGCTACATCGCTGTCTCCATTTTGGTCCTGCAAAGCCAGATGACCATGGATTAATGGTTGTGTCCAAACACATGTGATTCCGACATAACTGCAAGTCACTCCGTGATGCATGTCAGGTAACACACCTTTCCCATTTTATATGTGCAGTGCACTTTGCCGCATGATGCCACATCAATGGCATGGAAATGCATATTTTGTGTAAAAACTCTAGTCCTACCTATTATGTCCCTCATTGCTACTGCAGATGTACATGGCAAATTACATGCAATGACAGGTGAGGGTATGTGTGAGCCACCAATCAATGGTGACACACTCCTGTCTGTGGCACCACTTGAAATGTAGCCCCATTGCAGATGTCCAATTTCAAACACAGGTTGGCATGCACATTTATGTGAGGGGACACATAAACTATCCCATGAACACTGATAGACTATGCATGAAACAGCAGTGTTTACATTTTGTCAAAGGAAAAAGGGACACATGCTAACATGTCGCCACAAGGAATGCTGGCAGCAGTGATGGCACATAAATCATGTCAATGGACATTCCTCACTTATCAAGGGAAAGTTTTGATCTGTAGCTGCCTCCAAAGAACAATGTATGCTCTGTCACATGGATAATGGCCACCTTAACATGACAGACAGTTGTGAAGGATCAGCACTTGTCACATTCTGAAGACAAGTGGCCTCTATGGGGCAGATGCCAATTTACTCTCTAGAGTAGATGCCTGGCTAAGGACAGTGATCCCTCACTTCCTTTTCTTTGGGAAATAACACTGAAAAGTAGTTGTCTGTTGCGTAGAATTTAGACTATCTACAACAACAAACATTACTTGATTTATCAATGCACACAGCCATGTGTTGTCCCTGTAGAGCAACATTTTTGTGGATTGTACTCAGTTGTTTCCTGGGTCTCTGGGTTAATAGGCAAGACACATCAGTATGCACCAAATTACATATCTGGACAAACAGTTACTCATTTGTGTGTCGCACACTGCCCATTTTCAGTCAGGGGGAGATGTCAGAACCTAACACATCAACTTGACTATGTGACAGGCAGGAATATGCCCTGTACTCACCCCCTTGCAGCTGCTCCTCTCAAATGCCCATCAAGGCCAGGTACACCACAGCCAGAATGCAGGCCATTAGGGGGGTCATGCTCCAATGTGTACCTGTCCAAGTTGGGAGGACAGCCCCAGCTGGACCTCCATGATCTTCTGGGCCCAGCATCTCAGGTCCTCCCACCTCTTGCAACAGTGTATGCTCTGCAGGCTATGGACCCCCAGGGTCCGCACCTTCAGACGATGGCTCTCCAAATCTCCTTCTTCTATTGGATGTTTACCTGTATGAATGCAAGAGACAAATCAAGCAATTACAAACACAGGTTTTGCCCACATGGTTGTGCCACACACGTCAGAAACACCAATCACAAAACGGGGAATTTGTCAACATACCACCACAAGTGTAAAGCACATGTGCAAATAAGTACAGGGACTTGACTAGACACATCTGGATTCATCTGCAGACTAACCATCTACCCTGCTAAAGGCCTATAATGACTAAGCAAGCCTACTGACATCAGGTAGACCATGCTCCAGAAACAGGTACTGTGATGTGAGACTCAATGAAACACTACACACCAATGTGGCTTCTGAAAGGTAAAATCCTTAGGCCTGACTGGACAAACACATTTACTCTCTGTAAGATTAACTAAATGAATACATTCCCTACAGGAAACTACCATAGAATAGCTTTCACCCTTACACTTGAGTGACAATGAAAGTGCTCGCATGGTGGGTATAGAAAGTGCCTTCTCTGTGTATGTGTGAACATGTGGCCTACCAAATGCAGACTCATGCCACTTCAGGGTGGGTTTCTGTGATATGTACCTGTACCAGCGAACATTCCTTTGAACATATGTGTCTAACCTACAGAGAAGGCATCCAACATGCAAACGTATACAATTTCTGCTATGTAACCAAGCTACTGAGTCACATGTCATGGCCTCCCAGGTATCTACACACTGTCTGCACTGTCGGTCTGTCATTTTTGCAATAAGTCTTTACAGCACAAATACGACCTCTGTGAAGGTGACAACAGAGATGTAGACTGTGTGACCTGTCATGAGTCAAAGACAAACTTTGACTCAAAACGCACATATGGGCTAGTTCTGCAATTTAGCTTGGTACCCATTCCTATCTAGTCAATGGACTGAGGCATTCGGGGTAAGTTTTGCCACTAGAGCCTCGTATTAGCCACCTGACAGATCAGCAGGAAGTGGGCACAGTACCGCAGTTGCAAAGCCCCAGTGACTCTCCCACAGCCTGAACTATGCCCCATGCGGGGAGATACATTTGACAGGCCCTGGTATCTGCAGGCTGAGCATACAGAACCTACATGACATTCACATCTCTATCACTTCCATGCATGACAGTACATAATGTGGCCAACAGCAATGTGGTTTGTGTGACAATCTGAAGGGCCTAGTGACTCATGATATGCCTTCCAGACAACAGTTTGGCAAGACCAGATGTGGGGTGAAAGATTTGTGGCACAATACACATTGCTTACAAAATCCTTAAATGACTCAGGCAAAATGCATACACAGCTCATGCTGGCATGCACATGCATGTTGTCTAACATTTACAACCATCATAAACAAAGAAATGTCAGTGGATGGCAGTAAAGCCTCCTTGCCAAGCAATGTACATCCAACACAAGGAGGATCTAGGATCCCAAAACACATCACACAACACAATGTGAATGAACAGAACATATACTACTGTTCTCCAATACCTGCACCATGTACATCCTATTGACGCCACACAGACTGCAACAAGAAGTCTAACTGGCACACAGGGGCACATTGTGGCTTGTAAGGAGGGAAAGGATGGTGTTGAAAAGAGTCAATTGTGCCTATGAGGTACTTACCTGCTCCTCTAGTGAGCCATGGAGCAGACAATACAGGGGAATCATCTCGCTCACAAATCTCTCCAGCTCCTTTGGAGAGAAGGCAGGGGCCCTTTCACCTGTTGAACATGACATGAAGCAGCAGCTGAAGTGGTGAAGATGTTGCTGGCACCAGTGTCAGGAGTCAAGTGGCTGATTTTCACAAAAACGGGGTACCTGTACAGCACGTACGCAGTCATCACTTTCGATGGATATAGCCATTGGGCCTGACCACCACAAGCAACACATTAGCCTATGTCTGTGTCTGCCATGTTTGGAACTTCCCACAGGTTGGACGAAATCCACCAGAGGCTGTGGGCGGTTCCTGATGTCAAGTGGAATAAGTCAGACATCCACCATTTTGGCAGCTTGAAAGATTGTATGTGCCCCTGTTAAAGGCGTCACAAAAACAATTAAAGTTTAATATCATCACAAACATCCTCAATCTGTCTTGTCGTGTAGGTCCAACTATGCAACAGATGGCATATGACGGCGGTACACGGGCCACCACCGCTGACTGTATTTTTGGCAGTTGTAAAATGTAGTCGCATTTAGAGGGGCAATTGTGTAGCACATAGTTGGGTGTCACCTGAATCCATGTTGTGTACACATGTGTTTATAACCATGGGGGTCACATTTGACCCTTGTGTAGTTGTCAGCTGTGACATGTACTGGGTGTCATGTATATTCAGTTAGAAGTGCCTTGTCACATGATATTGTTGGCGTGCATCACATATGTTGCTGCAGACACAGTGACTAATGTTCCAAATCATGTCATTTCACAGATAGGTACCCTGGGAGAGGGAAGATGTGACAACCTCCCTCTAACGTTCATTACCAGACCTTCAGACAAGGAAGAACGCCACATCATCCAGCTCTACCTTCTGAAAAATCAGTTGGAGCCAGATCTGATGCCAGCAAACAGTAATCCATGCTGCATACCACCAATTGTACAAGTCATGTCAGTACTGTACTTCCTGACCACAAGGAACTTCCAACATACAGTGGCCCTATCTGGTCATATGTCCCAACCTCTGTGCAGTCTGGTGTTTCCTATCAGCAATGTTAAAACACATTGACAACTATGTCAGGTTGTACCAGCGTGAGGATTTAGCTAATGTGAAGGCTTACTTCTATGGTTTTGCCTGCATCCCACATGTGGTGGGGGCCATTGATGGCACACATGTTCGCTTTGTGCCACCACAAGCCACTGAACAAGTCTATCACAACAGAAAAAACTTCCATTCCATCAACATGCAAGCTGTCTGCTTGGCGGACCCCTACATCTCAAATTTGTGTGCCTGTTTTCCTGGCTCTGCCCATAATTCCTTTATAGTGCAGAACAGCACCATACCCCAGCTGCAGTCACAACTGCAACCAGAGAAAGCCTGGCTGCTCGGTAAGTCAAGTCTGTACTGACTCTGTGTGAGCAATGTCAGGTGCTACAATCATGAAGTGAGTGACTCATTGTTACACCTGTGTCCCATTCCTTCACAGGAGAATCAGCATATCCAAACCGTCCTTGGTTATTGCTGCCGCTAACGAATCTAACTATGCCAGGGGAAGTCCGCTTCAATAAGGAGCATGGAATAACATGGCAGGCAGTGGAGTGTGCTTTTGGGCTCCTGAAGGCTAGATTTTGCTCTCTGGATAGGACTGGTGGAGCTCTCCTCTACTTACCCGGGAAAGTGAATCAGATCGGTGTGACATGCTGCATGCTCCACAACATCATCCTACGGAGGAATATCCTGTACATTCCAGAGGAGGGATTGCCTGCAGTGCCACCAAATGAGAATCCTGAAATGCCAACTGAAGATGACAGCGGTGAAGAGGAAGGAGCTGACTTGCGAGAAGATCTCATCCACACATACTTGTCATTAGTGTATGTCATGTGATGTTGTGACTGTGACTATAAATGAACTGTAATTGTGAGAATGTGTGGAGTTTAGTGTTTTTGAAACAGTTAGGGAGCTGATACTCTGCATTATAAAATAGGATTTTGACAAATCCCAACCTTGATGACGTTGCTTTGTCTGTGTCAGAATTATTGCAATGTACTTTCTTTTCCAGATGCTTGCTATGTGACTTGTGTCATATGTATGGTTTTAAGCCTATACTCCTTGTTTTGTTGTTTGTACAGGTACCTTCACCATGACATCTTTATGTGAGCATTTCAAAGATGTGACATTGACAGGTATGTGAGGCTGTTCTGGCATACAAAGTGGACATGGATTGTTCCACGTAATGTAGGTCATATAGTTTGGGTGTATGAGACCTGTGCTAAGATAGCTTGCACAGGGTTTGGATGGAAGTTCAGAAGTGTCCATTGGACCTATTTTGTGCCCTGTGTTGGGCCTGATGCATCATGTGTGTCATCATGTGGTCATTAAATATGTAGTTCTATCTCACGACCAAGTCAGTTTCATTTCACATTGGCTAATCACTTTTTTTTGTTTGATCTGTATATATATGTAGACGTGTTCCATAATTGTAGGCCACAGTGCCTGTGCCAAAACAGTGACGTATGTTTGTGTCATGCCACCAGATGCATGAGCATTGGATTATGAGGACATAAACAGAAATAGTTGTACTGCCATCTGTCTGAATTTTGGACAATGTAATGTTGGATTACTTTGGTGTGTTATGCAATAAAGCTCATGCTGGTGGCATCAACCACTTGAATGTTTGCCTAGTCTACAGGACAATGTCTGACAAATCCCTTCATTCCATTGTCTGGAGGTCTGTGCCTGTAAATATGTTCATTTACTCAGTATGAGTCTGTCATTTATGATTTCCAATAGTTCAGATATATTGACAGACTATGGGGGTCATTCCGACCCCGGGGGGCGGCGGGCTGAAGCCGGCAAAAGACCGCACCGCTGTCAAATGACCGCGGGGGTCATTCTAACTTTCCCGCTGGGCCGGCGGGCGATCTCCAAAAGATCGCCCGCCGGCCCAACGGGAAAGCCCGTGCAAAGAGGAAGCCGGCTCCGAATGCAGGGGTGCAGTGGCACCCGTCGCGATTTTCAGTGTCTGCACAGCAGACACTGAAAATCTTTGTGGGGCCCTGTTAGGGGGCCCCTGCACTGCCCATGCCAGTGGCAGGGGCAGTGCAGGGGCCCCCAGGGGCCCCACGACACCCGTTCCCGCCAGCCTGGTTCTGGCAGTGAAAAACGCCAGAAACAGGCTGGCGGGAAGGGGGTCGGAATCCCCATGGCGGCGCTGCAAGCAGCGCCGCCATGGAGGATTCCCTGGGCCAGGGGTAAACCGGCGGGAAACCCCCGGTTCCCCTTTTCTGACCGCGGCTTTACCGCCGTGGTCAGAATAGCCCAGGAAGCACCGCCAGCCTGTTGGCGGTGCTTCCGTGGTCGTTGGCCCTGGCGGTCGATGACCGCCAGGGTCAGAATGACCCCCTATGTGCTGAACACTGTAATGCATTTTTTTGTTTGACCAGACATTTGTATGTATGGGTTTGTGTGGGATGGTTATAATCCTGAGTTGGAAACTGTGTACATGCAATGTATCTCAACTTGAACAAGTACCTTGGATCAACATGGTGTCACATATGTTCATGGCTAAAAATGAAACTAAAATCGGCAGACAGTGAGTCAGTGATGGGTGATTTTATTGTGAAGCTACAGCTGATTGACAATATAAGTGACATGAATCAACCAGAAAATATGTGAAGGTGTTAGTCATGGTGAATGAAATCATTGGAGTATATGCCACACCTTTGGAAGTCCAAAGTCCAGAGTACTCTTCCCATTGGAAATGGAAGGTGGTTCAGGATCAGCGCAAAAAGTGAATGTGTAATACACAAAGGAGGACATTAAGGAAAATAATTATCGCAGGCAGTGGTGGGTGTCTTCCCATCCGCACCTCCTGGATTCTTTGCTGGATAGCCCTGCTTGCGGGGGCAGGGATCAGCTGCTATAGAGGCAGGGGTGTCTGTGTATGGTTGTTCTTCTGGTAGTGCCTCCCTTCCTGTGACTGCCAATGATGTTGATGAGCTTGCCACAGATCAGCTAAAAGAAGGGGTAGATTGGTTTTCAAAAGCCCTGCTCAGGGTTGTGTGTATGTCCTTCAACACCTCTGTTAGAGATGCTGTGTTGGAATTGTGGGCCTCCATCTGTTCACACATGTCCCTATGCATGACACTGTGTAGCTGTTTGATTTCCCAGAGTTCGGTCAACTCCTGGACCATCACACCTTGGGACTCCAGTTAGAGATTCTTTGAACCGTTTCAGCACTCCGTCCACCATCCTTGTGTGTTGCTAAAGTTGCCCTAACCTGAAGTGGGTTCCATGCTCACTATGCCACTGGATTCAAGTTAGCCTGGCTGATGAAGGGTTATACCCTGAAACCGGTCTCATAATGCTTGTTTCTGGTCCAGGGAGGACCTGGCCTGACAGTTCAAGCTGGACTGTTCCCATGGGGAACAGGGTCAAGACTGATTTGCAAATGGCTAGGTCGAAACTGGGGTGGCACAGTGAGCAAAAGGACAATGGATTAAACCCAGATCTGTGACTGGGGGTGAGTGTTTGAAAGGTTTCAGCACTCCATCCATCATCCTTTTGTGTTGCTGCTCCTGATAAACCCCCAAGACGTGGTTGGTAGTGTCCTGTCTAAGAGCAGCTCCAGTGGCCTCACTCTGCTGGCCCACAGCATCCCTCCCATGCACCCTACCCCCACGGGCCTGTGCCCTTGCCACAGGGTGCTCTCTCTAACTTGATCATGGACCTCTGCATTTTAGGCATCTGGGTCAATCCCACACCAGTTGGCAGCTGTAGGCCCAGCCCTCCCAGCTCACTAGAAGCACCATACCCAAACCCAACCGGTAAAGGTGATTTGTGGCAGCCTTGCATGGAACTCTGAAGGCCCCTCAAGGAAAATTGTGGTGAAACAAAACAGGCCTTATCCTTTTCTCTCACATATGAGTCTTTTATACACACAAAGGAAAGAAAAGAGATGCAGGACAGTTTTCAATACATTTGTTAAAAATACTGCAATATATTATACAATGCATGAGTTGCAATGATTAGGATAATGAGGAATAACAAAATCAGGATTGTGAAAATTAGAGATGTAAATATGAACAACCCCAAAATATTGTCATGACATGACTATACATCTCCTACCTAAAAGCCTACGTCCTAGCCCCTAAGCGAGAGCATGGTGATGTAAGGCAAATCTTTCCTTACAGTGTCCTTGAGAAGGACACTCCACCCCTGCTACCTTGCTAGAAGGTCAGGCTGCCAGTCCCCAGATCAGGATTTGTGGAGACACAAAGATTGAGTTCTACCAAAAACCAGCATGCAGCATGGATGGAATTTCTGGCTGGAACACCCGTTAATGCCCTTCGTCCTATAAAGCTGTTTTTATAGCGGGACATGTTTATGTTAATGCACAGAAGCCTGATGCAGGTATGTATTTAAGCACTGGACTGTCTACGCAGTCTAGCGGCTGGCAATACAAAATATTATTCTGTGTGCTTTGCATTCCGTTCTTCTGATTCCGAGAAAAGAACATGATGCAAAGTATGTCATCCATAGCAGTGATAATGATGCCTTCACAGAAAAGCGGCGGATAATGAAATTAAAACAATACCACTAACATAAGTAATAATAAAAAGAATAAAAAAGTTAATACAGAAATACAGAGCATTATTACTCTGTAAAAAGGCAAAGGCTGCAAGCCTAATCTAAGCTATCACTGTGCCCAAGTGACTAACTAAATGGACCTACAACATGTTTTGCAGTCACATTATGCTCTACACTACAAACACTATACAAATTGTATTCTCCCAGGTAAGTAAACTTCAATTGTTCACAAACAAGGATATTTGGACAAGTAACCACTGGGCTGGTGTTTGGAGTTATTGGAGAAGGGTCTATTGTGCTTTACAGTCAGATCACTCTCTACACTACTGTTGGACTTTTGCTTATGTAGGGTCATCCCCAGTCTTTTTGCCTCCTGCCTCCTATTTTTTTCTGACCTGTTGCTGTTGGCTTTTCAACTCTGAGCACTTTACCACTGCTAACCAGTGCTAAAGTGCCTATGCTCTCCATGTAAAATGTGTACGTAATTGGTTCTCCATGATTGGCATATTTGTTTTACTGTTAAGTCCCTAGTAAAGTGCACTAGAGGTGCCCAGGGCCTGTAAATCAAATGTTACTAGTGGGCCTGCAGCACTGGTTGTGCCACCCACACAAGTAACCCTATAATCATGTCTCAGACCTGCCACTGAAGTGTCTGTAAGTGTATTTTTACACTGTAAATTCGACCTGGCAAGTGTACCCACTTGCCAGGCCTAAACCTTCCCTTTTCTTACATGTAAGGCACCCCTAAGGTAGGCCCTAGGTAGCCCCAAGGGCAGGGTGCAGTGTATGGATAAGGTAGGACATATAGTAATGTGGTTTATATGTCCTGACAGTGAAATACTGCCAACTTCGTTTTTCACTGTTGCAAGGCCTGTCTCTCTCATAGGATAATATGGGGGCTACCTTTAAATATGATTAAAGTGTAGATTCCCCTAGAGAGTAGATAGACATGTGGAGTTTGGGGTCCCTGAACTCACAATTTAAAAATACATCTTTTAGTAAAGTTGATTTTAAGATTGTGCGTTTGAAAATACCACTTTTAGAAAGTGAGCATTTTCTTGCTTAAACCATTCTGTGACTCTGCCTTGTTTGTGGATTCCCTGTCTGGGTTAGTTTGACAGTTGGGTTGTTTTTCACCTCGCACTAGACAGTGACACAAAGGGGGCTGGGGTGTAACCTGCATTTCCTGATTAGCCATCTCTGCTAGGAGGGAGGGGTGGAGTGGTCACTCTCATCTGAAAGGATTGTGCCTGCCTCTGACAATGCCGGCTCCAACCCCCTGCAGTGTGTCTGATGCCTTGCCTTCACAAGTAGGTGTGAGTCCCCTTTGAAGAAAGGTGACTTCAAAGACTAAAATGGGTACAAGAAGGGCACCCAAATCTACAGACTTGAGAAACACTTCTGGAACCAAGAGGAACCTCTGCCTGGAGAAGAGCTGATAGCTGAGGAAAAAGTGCTGCCCTGCCTGTGGCTGTGCTTTGTGGAGCTTTCCTGCAGTGCTGCTTCTGCCAGAGTAAGAGGGCAAAGACTGGACTTTGTGTGCCTTCCATCTTGTGAAGAAATCTCCAAGGGCTTGAGTTAGAGCTTGCCTCCTGTTGTTTGAAGTCTCAGGGACAGCAAAGACTTCTCTCTGCCAGCACCTGGAGTCTCTGGAAAGACTCCTATCCTGACAAGTGGTGCCCTATCCAGTCCCTGGGCCCTTGAAAGGAAAGCTGGTGGAAATCCAAGGAAATCGACTTCGGACGACTCCGGACGGATGCCGCTGCTGAATCCGGTAACGCCGCCTGCACCTGACTCCGTGACCTTCGCTGGAAAGCGACGCTCTTCGCAGGCCCGACGCCGCAGCAGCCCCGCTGAAGTCCGCGACTCCGTGGAAGTCGCCGCACCACGTCGTGACCGACGCCGCTCGAAGTGCGTGGATTCAACGTTTCGCACAGACGCCGCAATCCCCGACTTCGCGCCTCGGCTTGTTTTCACTCTTCACCAAAGGTACTGTACTTGGGGGTCTACACGACTCCGTGTCCGGCGCCGCTGGTGTTGGCTTGTTGGGAACGACTCTGTCATGACGCCGTGTTAACATCTCATCAAAGCATTTTTGTTTCTAAGCGAAGCGCTATTTTTGAGTTTAATCTCTAAAAATTCATAACTTGACTTGTGTATGTTGGATTTTTGTCGTTTTGGTCTTGTTTTGTTTAGATAAATATTTCCTATTTTTCTAAACCGGTGTTGTGTCATTTTGTAGTGTTTTCATTAAGTTACTGCGTGTGTTGGTACAAATACTTTTCACCTAGCGCTCTGAAGTTAAGCCTACTGCTCTGCCAAGCTACCAAGGGGGTAAGCAGGGGTTAGCTGAGGGTGATTCTCTTTTACCCTGACTAGAGTGAGGGTCCTTGCTTGAACAGGGGGTAACCTGACTGTCAACCAAAGACCCCATTTCTAACAACTACACACACTATACACATGGTATCCACCCAGGTGAGTACACTTCAATTGAGAGTTCACAAACTGGGTATTTGGGCAAGTGACCACTTGGTTGGTGTTTGCAGTTACTGAAACAGTGCCTCCTGGAAGTTTCAGTCAGGTCCCTCCCACTACTACACACACTTGAGAAATGTTCGGTATTACATATCTTATGCATTTAGGTTTGAGCATAACTTTACATTTTGGGACCAGCCATGAATCCTGGAATGTGTTTTTGTTAAGGTGAGATTTCCAGGCACCATTGGGAAATATGGTATGTGATAGGCCTTGGCAGCTGTGATGTTGGAACTAATTATACAGATTGACAGTGTTACATTTCAGATACTCTATTGAACGTTGGTGAGGTACATGAACAAGACAGCGGCAAAAGCTGAGCTGTGAGTATGAAATTGAATTTTTGTGACAGTTTTTGTGTTGTAACTCACCAGACTCCACTCCCCCAGGTATTCCTGTCAAGCCCTCTGGATGCAGGATGGCCAAGACCTTCTCCTCCCAGGGCCAAGAGGGCCACTGTCAGACTTCTTGACTTCCAGCTGCTGCCTGAAGACCAGGGAATGGACCTTGCCCCTGATGTCGTTCCTTCTCTTCCTAATGTCCTCCTTTGTTTGCAGGGTGGTACCTACAGCATTCACTCTATTGACTATCCTGTCCCACATTTCCATTTTCCTACTGAGATGAGTGTGCTGGACTTGGGCTCCAAACATATGTGGCTCTACTCTAATGATTTCATCCATCATGGGGGATTTTTGGTCTATGATATGACTGGAAATTAAAGGGGCGATGATGACTAACTAAACAAGACAAGTGAATATGGGGAAAGGAATAGACAACAGGTGTGAAGGGTGTAAAATGGGATGGAGGAAAAAAGGACTTCCTTATGACAAAAAATGGATTAAATGGTGTGGTCTGTCTTGCTATGATGCAATGGAAATGCATAGCATTGCAGTTTGTGAAGGTGTGTATTTTATAGTATGCTTTGCGGGTGTGTCCACTTGGTCAATGTGTGTCAGCTCTGTTTTTTTTTTAATTCATCCAATGTGCACTTTTCTGTTACTTTGCGGAACACAGACCACAGTGGTTGATTGCCAATGGCTGACTGCTGTGATTGGACTGCCATGGAGACTGTGTATTTGTAATAGTCTCAGTGATTGGCTGCGGCACTGATGGCACTGGAGGTTGGATTGCCTAATTCCAAGCTGCCACATGTCTGGTGATCTGCCTTTTTTGCTTGACAAGCGGCGGTCCTGCTTGTATGACTGATAATACGGAGGTCTGGGGACCGCCGATGCAGCAGTCTTTTTAGGGCCACCAACATGGCAGTCTTGCAGTCCAACCACCAAACGCGTAATCAGGCCCTTAGTGGTTGAAGTGCATCAGTGTTTGTCACACAAGCTAGAAAATAAAGAATAATTGGAGTTTCTGGAGTGCAGTGTACTTTTTTCTTTTTGCTATGACATACATGGGAAAGTTGGTCTACCTTCCGCGCTTGCACTAGCAGTGACAGTGTGTCATCCTTGAAATCGAGATGGCAGCGCACAACACCCACAAAGATACTAATGTGGTAGCATTGAAAGTTTGGTGGTAAAACATCTGCTGCCAATTCAAGTCCGAAACCCAGGGTTTACAAAAATGAATTTAAGGAGAGAAATGGAAAAAGGACTAGCCACTGGGAAGACTTGAGTGCTGAACAGACAGAGTCTGAGGATCCTGCCTGGACCGGAGTCTTTCTTAGGTAAGAGCAGAAGCCTGTTTTTCTATTTTCTAGTGACTTTAGTTTGAAGTGCGTTATCAATGCAGCCTGCATTGATTTGACAGATTATTTGTTACATAAGGCCTGCAAACTCAGTCATTGAAGGAACACAGGCATAACATTACGTTACAAACTTGAGTGAGGCAATACATTGTATTCCTTTTAATAACATGGAAGCGAGGGCAGCAAAACAGGCTTTGAAAGCTGAGGAATTGTTCACTCTATGCAGTGATACCAATACCCATATAAAAGATGAACATTCGAAGAAGGTGGATATTGAACAGACATTAAAACAAATGTTGACCCAATTACAAATGCTACATAAAAAATAAATTATAAAAAGGTTGGAAATTATCACACCTTAGAAGTACAGAAATTTGGGGAGAATCCCCAGAGGTTTGTGAATGTTCACAATGTCAAACCATCTGGACACAAGACCAGAAATTCTCCAAGAATTGGGGGAGAACAACATGCATTTTTCCAGAACTATGATGTTGATTTTAATTAAATATGCAAAGATGGATGTGTAAGTTAAATGTAAAATTACACCAATGTCACAAGAAGAGGAAGCAAACAAATTAAGTATGGAAAGTAATGTGGATACATTTGAAGAAGAAATAGAGACACGCAAATAAAGGAAATATATCAGAGATTAGAAAGATTTGCCCAATAATAACCATACATACATTGGCAAAATGTTTGGCAATTTAAAGAAACAGTAGGCATCAGGATTAGGACAGCTTACAACAAATGTGTCATCCAATGGTGAGGTCGGTGAATCAGACACCAACGTGTGTAACGGGTGAGAGCACTCTGTAACACAAAAGTAACACAAAAACAAAGTTTTTAAAGGAAATTACAATAATGTAAATCGACCCAAAAAAAATCAAAAGGGAAAGATCAAAGATGTGGTCGTGGAAGAGGACAACAAATAAATATAGAAATATCAGAAGAGGGAGCCGCAGGAAGAACATATCATCTTCGCAACTGCCGGAAACTGTGAAGGGCCTCAGTAAAATAGTTGAGACTTTGGTGGTAAACATATCAGTATTTGAAATTTCTACTGTTTAACTTCATATATTAACTACATGACTGTTCTTTTGTCCAGGAACACATTTTAACCATGTGGAAACAAGAATAAACACCTCAAAATTTGTACAAAAAATACATTTTGCAAAATATTTCTAAAAACACAAACATAAGGACAAAGAAAGAGATGCCTTATACAACAAGATATCAGTTTGACAATTTAACAAACGCTCAATTCAAAAACCTTATTTGATTTGATGTATGATTTAAATGAAGATGATATGTCAGAGACCCAAAGATTAGAACATCTTGACAAGCATTAATGCAGTGATTTAAAATCAAAGTAAAAATGATGTTCTGTGGTAACACCTAGCAAAATATTGACACACCTTTTATAAATTAGTGGTTGCTGACTTGGATAAACTTAAGAACGTATGACAATTAAATAAGAAATAGAGTCTTACCATAAAAGAACAAAATGTACTAGAACATCTTGCAAATGAAATGTTTGTGGTCATAAAACCGTCTGACAAAGACGGCAACATAGTAATAATGGACAAACAAAATTACATCAATGAAGTGTATCACCAGTTTTCTGATAACAAAAGTTACAAGAAATTAATGGAAAATCATATTAACAAACTAACTTTTACATTGAATGAGAAATTGAAACATGGCTTAGTGAGCTCATAATCAATGATGAGGAATACCATTATTTGATCACCAACAATTCAATCATTCCAACCATTTATTGCATACGCAAAATTCATAAAACCTTGAAAAACCCACCAGGAAGACCAGTAGTATCTGATCTTCGGTCATGGTATGAAAGTATTTCCATATAAGTTGATTATTACTCAGCTCCACTTGTCACCACTCTCAGCTTTTACATGAAAGATACTGGAGACTTTCTGAGAATACTATGTGAAATCACCTGGCAAAAAGAGTATTTACTGGTCACTATTGATGTAGTCTCATTATACTCATCAATTAAACATGGTGTTGGTCTGAAGGATATTGAATGTTTCTTGAGACAAAGAAATATAGGAGAATTCCAAAATTCCAAAATTGCACTTGATATCAATGAAATATGTTTGAATACCATCATATTCATATTGAATAAACAAATATTCCAACAAATACGTGGAACTGCTATGGGAATTTAATTCTCTCCTAGGTATGCTAATCTCACTATGGGATGGTGGGAAAGAGAATTAGCTTGGAGTAGAGAGAATGAATTCCATTAGGAAAAAAATGTACTCTAGCTAAGCCTTTTTGTAACATGGAATATAATTTGTGAAGACTTCATTGCATACTTCCAAAAAGTGAATAACAATGAATGTGGCCTATAAGTCACATGTGCCAAATGCTAGACCAAGGAAGGTATCCTAGATGTCAGAGTCTATATTCAAAACAATCTCATCAACATCACGTTATACAGAAAACGAACACTAACCAAAGGTATACTGCATGGGACTAGCTTTCACCCATAAACCCTTATTAAAAGCATAACCTATTGAGAATTTTACGTGTATGATGAAACTGCTCAAATGACCAGGACATGGAAATTCAATTTAAGGAAGTAACAAAGTGAATCCAAAGAGGTTACCCTTCTAAAGATATAACCAAGGAGCAAAGAGAGCAAAATAAAAAACTCACACTCAAGCCTTGATGACTAGAAGGAAAACTGAAAGTAAGGGGGAAGACGATTATGTCAGATTGATACTTAAGTACAGTAAAGAGGTAAGAGACACTGGAACTTCATCAGCAAAGACCCTGATATAAGGAGCAAAGTGGGCCCAAGACCAAAGATTCCATACAGAAAAGTACAATCTTTGAAAAATAAATTGATTAGGAGTCATTCCAGTGATACACAATCTGGAACATGGTTGGATAAGAAACTAAATGTATTCACCAAGTGCAACAAAAGTAAAGCTTGCATGATGTGCAAAGATATGAAAGAGATCAGAGACGTAAAAATTGCACAATAATGACCATTAATCATAACATTTGAAACACATGTTATAGGCTATGGTACCAAATGTGAATGAGGTCTGAAAAAGAAGATATTGTAACGCATAAGAGTGGTAGAGAACAAAGACAACAGTTATGCCATTGCAAAACATTACATGCAACAATACAACACTAATTGGAGATCCATGAGATATTATGGTATAGCATGCATCCAGACAAAGGAAAGAGGTGGGGACAGAACACAAGAACTTTGCCATTTAGAATTTGAATTCATCATCAATTTGAGACCCAAGATTCCTTATTGACTGAATGATAAGGAGGAGATGTATGTATACCTTTAGAGTAAATAAAGACAACGACATGACTGTGTCTGTGGGATTTAAGATAAGGAACTTATAACTAGGGAGGGCTCCCATACATTTTGACTTATAAAATTGGAACATAAAATGGCAAATTGAAGCCCTGTTAGAATTGAGAAATGGCATACATGTACTCTACTCAGCATGAGTTGCGATTGCTAACTAGGACTTCAAGGTACAGCGTCAACACAGGAAAGGTCACTGAGCCAAAATATAGTGACATCCAGCAGACTATAATGAGTACTTTTAATAAAGAAAACAACTAACATGCTGAAAAATGTAACATCATGATGATATGAATTATAACTATAGTTTTGTGAAAATAAGAAACACATATGCATACAGCGCTGTGCATTAGAAAGACCTGGTGGAAGAAACGCATTGGTGTTTGTCACACAAACTAAAAAGCCACGAATAATTGGAGTTCATTACAAAAAAAATTCCTGCAGTGCAGCATATTTTTTTCTTTTTGCTAATATGTATATATATATATATATATATATATATATATATATATAAATTAACTAGATAGATATTAAACAATATACAATAAATACTCGTTACTGTTCATCATGAAGGGATATAACTGATTACAAAAAATCATACCTAAAGAAAACTAACCAAATAAAAACTACTACAAACAAACAACCAATACAAATCACACAATTAAACCAGCAGTACAAAAGGGGCATACATTTGATCAAGTTACTACTTGAAAAACTACAAAGTTTGCAAGAAGAGGAGACTGTGCCACATTGTTTAACCAGAACCTGAAAAGAGAAGTGTTTATGTATTAACACATAAAATGAATTAAGGTTATGTATGTTAAATAACATAATTACCACAACACTGTGCTACTCCTCTGTCTTTCCATTTAGTTCTTCAAAATAAATTCCTACAGCACAGAGAAACCGCTAATCCACTGACAAACAAAACCAGTCATATAAAATAAAAAACGCATTCAAAATGTACATTTAAATTATTGATAGTCAGGAACTCACCCTACAATACTTGAAAAATAAAACCTAACTAACCTAACCCATCATAGATAACACAAACACCATTTAAAATTAAACTAATGCACTTTTTTAAACCAACAGAAAAGAAACCACCTGCTGCAGGTTACAACACTCCCAAAGGAAAACTTGCAAATAAAGTGTGCACTATGTAGCAAGAACATTCATGTAAGTTTATAAATAACTTCATTTCAGCAACATAAGCCATAAAGGTTTTGCACATACAGTACAATTGAATGACATTTGATATATGTTAAAAAAAGAAATAGCACATAAACCAACTGAGTACTTTTGTTATAATATCATCTAATAAAAACAAGTCATCTCTGCATAATTCACTTGCTGTAATTACATTCTAAATCACCCAAGATGTTGTATAGAGTATCTTATTTGTCTTAGATTTTGTCTCTAGTCTTGGGTGGTATCAAATGGTCTAATGAAACTAGATGAACATTAAGGGCCATACAGATATTTTTTTGACTGTTGGTAATGACATCACATCCTTCAGATACTCCAAAGTGCTATGTGAAGACCCTAAAAAGGAAAAGTGCAGAGTGCAAAGATAAAAATTCACAGTCGATAGTGTTGTACCTATTGGATCACATTCCAGGAGGCTAGAGGTTTTGTTTAAAAATGATACAATTTTTACAGATTCTAATAATGCCTAAATAAAAATAATGCATTCTCTGATGAATGTGTTAATACTTTCTTAACAATATTAAAAGTGATGCGTGTAAACTCACCTATAAGGTGCAAAATGCAGTAAATTAAAGCCCTTGTACAATATTTTTGTGCCTCTTGTAGCTCAAGAAATGAATAATGAAAACCATACATAGAAAATTACAACAACAATAAGTTAATACAAAAGCAGAGTTGCGCTTGGGAAGGTTACTTCCTCCCTTGAATAAATCCAGTGACAAATAAAATCAACTATTTTTATATCTAAGTTATGTGGCTTTCCTTCTTATAATCCACATCCTGTTGAGCAATTTGGCAACAGAGTAAGTGTACAGAGGTCTAGGATCAGATCTTAACATTCTTAAGGCAGCCACATAATTCCATGTGCCCACCTGTCTACACACCGACTTGATCCAAATGGATCGTGGTTGAGAATAAACTATGCAGGCAAAAAGGACATGAGTTGCAGTTTCATTGGTAGCTTTACAAGCTTGACATAGCAGGGATGTTGTGGGTGTTGTAGGTCATTTAGCTGTAAAGTATTTAAAAGGCAATAAGTCAAATCTAAATTGCATATATAGGTTCCTGTCAATAGGATTTGTGATGAAATCCAGATAATGTTCAAAGACACTAAAGGGCTTGAAACCAACAAATTCCCTTGCCAATGTACCTCTATATGGATTTTAAACGTCCTTCTGCACTTTTCATGACCAATAATATTCCTTCATTTGGTCTTTAAAGGGAATGGACTTCACAGTAGAGAGATCACAAGCCTCTTCCAAACCCAAGGTCTATAGCAGCTTTTTGTTGTAATTAAGCCATGCTATTTTGTGCAACCTATCCTGCTTGGTTACTACTTGCAGGGCTTTGGTAAAAGGAGCTAATTTAGGAGATAACCTTAATCTCCAGAACAGGAGTAGTTGTAGTCTTGTTCTATCTGGAATCGATTTTTTCCCCATATTTAGTTTAAGGGATATTTTGGTGTACTCAATGGAAGGAGGAATACATTTCTCAAGAACTTGTGCTCTTAGCTAGTCATATCATTACGATTATGAAAGCACCAGAGTACTGCACCATAAAGGGCTGAGCCCTAGGACTTCGACTCATAGATCTGTAATGCAGGGGCTACTGGTATGGTGTGTGATGTGCAATGCTCTTTTAAAATATCGCCTACAATGTGTCTATCTTTCAACTCATTTTATCAACATGTGGCTTCCATGTCATGCTATCAGATAACTTGATTCCCAGATAATCAAAGGCGGTGTCTCTTTTTAGCTCAACTGCCCCAGTGTCGGCCTCCCGCAATATGTTTTTGTTGATTGATGGTCATATATTTAGTCTTTGCTTTATGAATCTCCAGGCTATGTAAAGAACAAAATTCCTTGAAGCGATTCAATAAAGGTAGACCCAGGGGGTTTGAGACACTAGTAAAGTATCATCAGAAAAGAGTAGTGTCAGTATTTTTGCCTTAGCTAGAGAAGTAGTGTCAATAGGATATAGAGATAGGAAGTGCACCACATCATTCAAATGTAAAGAAAACAGTGTGGGAGCATTGCCAGATGCTCTTGTTGACGGGAATTTGATCTGTAAGCTGTCCCTGCTTGCCCCACTGTATTGTGGCAAAGTTGCCCTCATGAAGATAGAGGATGATAGATAAAATGTCAGAGAACATCTCCATATCATAAAGTACATACCATAGTTTTTGTTGAGGGACCAAATCAAAAGCACATTTCAAATTGACCAAGGCCATGTATGGGTGGCCTCTGCCGATTAACAACATTTTCCAGTACAAAAGCAAGAATTGGTGAACCTGATCTAAGGTGCTGTTTTTTCCTTAAATCCAGCCTGTAACACAGTTAGTGTTTCTTTTCCGTCAATCCAGTCCTGGATTTTTTCCAGTGCAACCCGAAAGAATACCCTTTGTAGGCAATCAATTAAACTAATTGGTCTGTAGTTAGCTGGTAAATTTCTTTTGCCCCCTTCTTGTAGATGGGTACCACCTTGGCTCCTTTTCAAGAGCCAAGAACTGGTGCTCCCCTTGCAATTGTTTTGGGCAGAGATATGATATATTTGGACAAGAATCTTTTTCATTAATGAAGATGGCCTCTGGTATGCCATCCAAATATGCCATGGACAATGGTATATAGGGCAGTTTTAATGCCACGTAGGGCCTCATTACGAGTTTGGTGGTACTCTGACCCCCATGTTGGCCAACCGACCATCAGTGGTGTGGTGCAACAGACCACCTAATTACGAGTTTGGCAGTTGTGCAAACAGAAAAAAAGAAGCATAAACAGGCCGGTGAAGACAATGGGTGTCATTACATCCCTGGCGGTCGGTGTTAAAGCGGCGGTAATACCGCAAACAGGCCGGCGGACAAAAAAAGGGAATTATGACCTTGGCAGAAACCGCCAACAAAGACAGCCACTTTAACACACTGCCCGCCACAGCGGTACAGACAAGCAGCGCGGCGGTCATCGCCAACAGACAGGCGGAAGACAATGTACCGCCCATAGTATCACAACCCGCCAATCCGCCACCTTTTTCGGGGTGGATTCACCGTGGATAAAAACACGGCGGAAACAGTTTCTGCAATGTGAAAACGCTCACCTGAACACATCCCACGAGGAAGGAGGACACCATGGAGTCGGAATTACAAATCCTACCGGCCCTTCTCTTCCTACTCATCTACGACCACCAACGCCGACGCCGGCGAAGACAACGGTGAGTACTGCACCTACGACATAGGGGAGGGGGGAGGCAAAAGTCAGGGGGACACACACGCAACACCCCCACCCTCGCATATTACAACACACACACCAATGCATTTACAAACATCACAGTAACAACCCACAACCCCCCAGAAGAATGCAAAGACAAAACAAAATCAGTTCAAACATTGTAATGTATCAATATACATGTGTCAAATATATACAGATATATTAAAAAATCATTCAAAAGTATATACATTGCGAGAAGTAGTGCAGATATGCACATATCAATGTCCGTGCACCACTAGTCCAAAAAAGCATGGGCGAGACCCACACAAGATACCTGTCCACAAATGGAGAGAACACTGCCGGGGCATCAGAGAGAAATACAACAGGCACCTCAGGGGGAAGGGAAGGGGGGGTACCTCAGCCGGATGAGTGCAAAGCCAGATCCACGACGGGGCTCCATGTCCATTGATGCATCCTGGGGAGTGCAAAGCCACAGTCTCTCAAGTCTCTACAGTGGGTGGGTTGCCCACTGGACCATCCTGGGGAGTGCAAAGCCACAGTCTCTCAAGTGGGTGGGTTGCCCACTGGACCATCCTGGGGAGTGCAAAGCCACAGTCTCTCAAGTCTCTACAGTGGGTGGGTTGCCCACTGGACCATAGTGGGGAGTGCAAAGCCACAGTCTCTCAAGTAGATAATAGCCTCCACTGGTTCTGGAGGGGGACTGGTGCCCAGACTGCTTCATCCTGTGAAGGACAGACAGAGTGGATGGATCTCTCCACTGGTTCTGGAGGGGGAATGGTGCCCAGACTGGATTAGTCTCCCAGTGACAGTTCCTGTCCCGTCACTGTCCCAGCTGCACATGGGATAACGATGCTTGATGTGGCAGTCTTTTCCTTCTTCAGCGGTGCATGCCCTGTTCAGCGGTGCTTGCCCTGTTCAGCGGTGCATGCCCTGTTCAGCGGTGCTTTGCCATGGCGGTTCTGGACTGTTCAGCGGTGCTTTGCCATGGCGGACTCTGGACTGTTCAGCGGTGCTTTGCCATGGCGGTTCTGGACTGTTCAACAGTGCTTTGCCATGGCGGTTCTGGACTGTTCAGCGGTGCTTTGCCATGGCGTTTCTGGACTGTTCAGCGGTGCTTTGCCATGGCGGTCTCTGGACTGGGCATTGGTGTGTGGCATGACGTTCTCTGGACTGGGCATTGGTGTGTGGCATGACGGTCCCTCATTGCCCAGCGGCTGCCGGGGCCCTCCTGGGCAATGACTCCGGCGGTGGTCTCCTGACCAGTGATGATACTTGGGCCCTCCTGGGCAATGACTCTGGCGGTGGCGGTGGTCTACTGACCAGTGACAATACTTGGGCCCTCCTGGGCAATGACTCTGGCGGTGGTCTCCTGACCAGTGACTATACTTGGGCCCTCCTGGGCACTGACTCCGGCGGTAGCGGTGGTCTCCTGACCAGTGACGATACTTGGGCCCTCCTGGGCACTGACTCCGGCGAGGCGGTGGTCTCCTGACCAGTGACGATACTTGGGCCCTCCTGGGCAATGACTCTGGCGGTGGTCTCCTGACCAGTGATGATACTTGGGCCCTCCTGGGCACTGACTCCGGCGGTGGCAGTGGTCTCCTGACCAGTGACGATTATTGGCCCCTCCTGGGCAATGACTCTGACGGTGGTCTCCTGACCAGTGACGACGGTGCTGGCGGTGGCGTCCAGCCGCCGGGGAGGATGCCGCCCTTCTCCGCCGTGATGCTCACACCAGGCTGTGCAGACTTCTTCTGGCCGTTCCCCACCTTTGGAGGAGTCACAGCTGTCTCTGCAATCCCCCTGGGACCCCTGTGAGTTGTTTTGCCTCCAGGAGTCTTCACATGGTCCCGTCGGCCACTTTCCAACTTCAGAGCCTTTACAGAGGGTGGACTGCCAGTGCCTTTGCTCCCGGTCACACTGCCTGCCCTGGTGGCCGGTGCACTCCACACACCTTGAACACGCACCACCGGTACTGGAGGCTTTTTGGCTGAGGCGCTACGACAGGACTGATGAATTGGAGGGGAGGGGTGGGGGCAAAAAGGTCAACTTTGCAGAGGGACAGTTTCTGTCGAACACTGGGATGGGTAGCTGGAGGGGGTCTGGGAGTGGAGGAAAAGGAGGTGGTTGTAGGAGGTGTCACTTTAGGTGTTTTGGGTGCAGGTGCAGGTACTGGAGGCTGTCGTGAGGTGGATGGATGTTGGGTGTGTGGGTGACCGCGTTTGTGTACTTTGGGAGGGGGCGTCACAGACACACTGGGAGAGGACACAGGGGACGTGTAAATGGGAGTGGAGGTGGTGATTGCAGGTGAGCGGGTGTGGTGCTGGGTGTTCTTGTGCGAGTCCTGGTGCCTCTAGATGTAGTGCACACAGGTGAGAGTGTAGATGACACTGGGAGGGAGGAGGGAGACGATGAGGAGGGGGACACAGTGGAGGCAGTGGATGTTGCTGTGTCCGTATGTGTGTGATGCTTGTGTGAGTACCTGTGGGATGTGTGGTGTCTATGTTTGCCTAAGCTACATTTGTGTGTTGAGGTATGTGCATGCTGGTCTGATGGTGTGCTTGGGATGGGCTGGGGTACAGGGGATTGGGTCTGGGTGGAGGAGGTTGGAGGGGGGAGGCTAGACACAGGGACAATGGCTGCCATCAATGCTGAGGCCAGAGATTGCAGGGTTCGCTGAAGGACAGCCTGACCAGAATGAATGCCCTCCAAGAATGCATTACCATGTTGCAACTCCCTTTCTACACCCTGGATGGCATTCACAATGGTAGACTGCCCAACAGTGAGTGACCTGAGGAGGTCAATGGCGTCCTCACTGAGGGCAGCAGGGGTGACTGGGGCAGGGCCTGAGGTGCCTGGGGCGAAGGTGATGCCCACCCTCCTGGGTGAGCGGGCAAAGGGCGAACGCTGAGGGGCTGCTGGGAGGGCGGTGCTGGTAGGGGAGGTGGCGGCTGTACCTGTAGAAGTGGGGTGCACAGATGGTGCCGCCACCACAAGGGAGCTCCCATCGGCGGACGAGTCAGTGTCGCTGGTTGGTGATCCGGTGGCCGACGTGAAGCTCCCCTTGCCCTCCGTCCTACTGGTGCATTCTGAGTCCGTGGTATGGCCCTCCATGGCCATGTGGGATGCAGCTCCCTCGTGCTCCGGTGCCACTGTACCTCCGCCTGATGATGCTGATGCACAAAAGAACAGGGAGAGCACAAAAAGGGGGTGGGGGAGACAGAAGAAAGACAGGTTGAGTGCACGGCATACCGCTACCGTTGGCGGACAATACAGACACACCAGCCCCCTGCACTACGCCGTGCTCCTGGCCTCTACAGATACACTTTCTGGGATCTGGCCAACATGGCTATGGTGGACATCTGCACACATGGATGCCACAGGGGCATGTATACCTGTACTTGGCACTCTACTGCGGTGGGGTGGAGTGCCACATGGCCTGCATTACGGAGGGGCCTAGCCTATGTATTTCTGCCTGGCCTAGGTACACCCACAGCCCTCCTCCCTCATCCAGCCCCTCCACTGCGCGCCAAGTACCCAGAATGAGGTTGTACTCACCCCCTTGTGTCTGCTGTGATGCCCTCAAGCGCCCATCCAACTCCGGGTAGGCCACCGCCAGGATCCGGAACATCAGGGGTTCATGGTGCGACGGGCACCCCTCCCACGTTGGGAGGCCATCCCCAGCTGAGCCTCCGCCGTCTTCTTGCTCCAGCGGCGAATGTCCTCCCATCTTTTCCGGCAGTGGGGGCCCCGTCTCTGGTGGACTCCCAGGGTCTGGACGTCCTTGGCGATGGCATGCCAAATGTCCTTCTTCTGGTGGGCGCTGACCTACATGACATGCACAAGGGAAGAAGAGAAGTCATTATTAACTGCACCATCGATATGAGTGTCCCCCCTCCCTACCCTAGCCATGTCGCACATGCATTCACATGCATTAATGTTCCCTGAACTCTGCCCCCTTCCCTCTTACAACCAGCCCTCTCCACCCAGGCCTAGCCCATACAACGTGCTACCTGTGTACTAACCTGTTGGTCTGGAGGACTGTAGAGTAGCGTGTACTGGGGGAGGACCCCATCCACGAGTTTCTCCAACTCCTGAGCAGTGAAGGCAGGGGCCCTTTCCCCAGATGCAGCAGCCATCGTCGCTTCCAGACCGAGGTCACAACAGCACTTGCAGTGTAGGTCCTCTCCTGTCGAAGATCAGGTATGTAGTGATTGAACAGATAGAAAAATGGCGGTGACGTCCGCGGCGGTGACGTCCGCAGCGGTGCATATCATCACCGGCGGCGCACTTGTTCATTGGCTCCCGGGACCCATAGGGTCCAATGTTAACCAATGCAGCATTGCGCTGCGGTCTACGACCGCCTACCGCGACGGTTTGCAATGGCAACACAGTTACCCCACAATCCCATTGTCCCAGTTTAGAGGTCAGGCAGCCGCCATTTCAGGGGCCCACATGGCTTCATTTACTTCTGCGTCACACATAGCTAGGCCTACACTCAACACACATACAGGAAGGGTTTTGTGTTTGGTGTCGTGTTCTGTGTAACTGTGGGTACATACCTGGAAAAACGTTGACTCTGTGGTCGCTGTTGTCCTTCCTAGGCAGCGTCATTTGGGACAATTGAGAAGATGGCGGAATCCTCTGGTGTACCGACCGCTGGTGGACCTGTTGACAATGGAGGAGTGACATTTAATCGCCACCTACAGGTTTGACCGTGCCACTATCCATGAGCTATGTACCCATTTGGAGCCAGACCTGATGTCACCAATCTGCCATCCCACTGGAATCCCCCCTGACATGCAGGTGCTGTCAGTGCTCCATTTCCTTACAAGTGGCTCTTTTCAGACAACAGTGGCCATGGCATCAGGGATGTCCCAGCCTATGTTTTCCAACATGCTGTCCAGAGTGATGTCTGCCCTGCTGAAACACGTAAGGAGATACATAATTTTCCCTGAGGTGGAAGATTTGGCTACAGTGAAAGGTGACTTCTATGCTCTTGGACATATCCCCAACATCATAGGTGTTATTGATGGGACCCATGTAGCTCTGGTCCCCCCCCACAGGAGTGAACAGGTGTACAGGAACCGGAAGAGTTATCATTCCATGAATGTACAGATGGTATGTTTGGCAGACCAGTACATCTCTCAGGTAAATGCTATGTTTCCTGGCTCAGTGCATGACGCCTACATCCTGCGGAATAGCAGCATCCCTGATATGATGGGTCAACTTCAGAGGCACAGTGTGTGGCTATTAGGAGACTCTGGTTACCCCAACCTGTCCTGGCTATTGACCCCAGTGAGGAATCCCAGGACCAGGGCAGAGGAACGGTACAATGAGGCCCATGGGCGGACTAGGAGGGTGATCGAACGCACCTTCGGCCTCCTGAAGGCCAGGTTTAGGTGCCTTCATATGACAAGTGGTTCCCTATTCTACTCACCGAAGAAGGTGTGCCAGATCATCATCACCTGCTCAATGCTTCACAATCTTGCATTGCGACGCCAGGTGCCTTTTCTGCAGGAGGATGGTCCAGATGACAGTGTTGTGGCAGCTGTGGAGCCTGTGGAGCCTGTGGACAGTGATGAGGAGGTAGCTGAAGAAGAAGACAAAGACAACAGGGAGTCAGTCATACAGCAATATTTCCAGTGACACATAGGTGAGAACATTTTCCTTTTTCCCATTACATTCACTCTCACACATCTTCCTCTATCCTGTATGTCAGTGGTTCCCAATCTGTGCGCCGCGGCTCGCTGGTGCGCCATCAAAACTAGCCAGGGGCGCCGCACACAGTTTGGGAACCACTGAGCTATTTATAGCCCTTGGGCCAGTTCGTACAAAATAAAACTACTCAGTTGTAGCAGCTCTTTTTTAATTTTGTCCTTGAGCGCCCTCTGGTGGTTAAACACAACTAAAGGGATTCTACATTTCACAATATTTAAACAGTTATGTTATAACTACATAAAAATGAGACCTGCCCATTTTACTAGGGTTACCGTCAACCAATATTTTCCCCTTACTAAAAAACCCTATGCATGCTGTAATTAAACAACTGTTACATTTTTATTTTTTACAGTTATATATAGAATTACAATACCTTCATTGGCGTCATCCCAATTCTTTTCAGGGAGAAAAATGGATGTACTCCCTAGGCCAGGCTTACATCCCCCACCCGCCAACAAAAAGTAACATAATGGGGAGCCGCAGCCAGTGGCCAATAGATCAAGGGAGCCGTGGGTCGAAAATGTTTGGGAACCACTGCTGTATGTAATTTCATAGGATTATTTGGTAACTGAGTTGTTGCTTTCCATTACGGTTTCACAGGTGTGCTTACCAACGTGAGTCATCTGCATGCAACCTTCAAGGACTTGTGATGTGTGACATAGGTATGTTGCCTTTACAACAAGAAACGCATTTTGACACTGTCATTGATAATACATTTTACCAAATCATAGACTGACTCCAGATTGTTTTGTGGTTCAAGGGTGTTTATTTAAGTGCTCAAAAATGGAGGGGGGTTGTAAAATGGTGAGGGGTGATGGTGGAGGAATGTCCATGGCAGAGTCCAGTCTATTAGTCTCACAGGTGCACTGCCCATATGGGCATAGGAAGTGGAGCTGGGGCAGTTTAAGTATGGACAGGGTAACAAAGTGGGACAGTGGGAGGACAATCATGGTGGTCTCATTTCCTGGCGGGGGTCTTGCCATCTTGCTCTGTCCTGTTCCTGGATCTCAGGGACCGCTTGCGTGGTGGTTGTCCGTCTGCAGGGGGTGGGGTGCTGGTGTGGTGGTACTGTCGCGGGGCATCCTGTCAACTAGCGCCGGCGGAGGTGGTGGGCAGTTCATCATCCATGCTAGTGTCAGGGGCCCCTTGGAGTGCCACTGTGTCCCTCAAGGTCTGCTGTATGTCCTTCAGCACCCCTACGATGGTGCCCAATGCGGAGCTGATGGTCCTGAGCTCCTCCCTGAACCCCAAATACTGGTCCTCTTGCAGGCGCTGGGTCTCCTGAAACTTGACCAGGACCGTCGCCATTGTCTCCTGGGAGTGGTGGTATGCTCCCATGATGGAGGAGAGGGCCTCGTGCAGAGTGGGTTCCCTTGGCCTGTCCACCCCCTGTCGCACAGCAGCCCTCCCAGTTCCCCTGTGTTCCTGTGCCTCCGTCCCCTGGACCGTGTGCCTACTACCACTTCCCCCAGGTCCCTGTTGTTGTTGGGGTGGTGGGTTAACCTGGGTTCCCTGTAGTGGTGGACACACAGCTGATTGACCTTTCCTGGGTACGGAGGTTTGGGTGCTGTGCTGGTGTTACCAGAGGGTGGAAGGTCAGTGTTGGGCTGTGCCTGTGCAAGGGGAACCGACTGTCCCGAGGCTCACGATGGTCCGGGCTGGTGATCAGGATCCAGTAGGGCAGAGCTGCTATCGTCACTGTGGGCCTCTTCTGTGGGTGGAGTGGAGTTGTCTGGACCCTCCGGTGTGGTGACGGTCCTTTGTGATCCTGCAGGGGCATAAGAGCATGATTATTGCATGTGTGTGTGTCATGATGTGCAATGAGTGGGTGTGCGTCTACCCCAGTGCAAGCATTCCTGTGTGGGGGCTTGTTTGATGATGGTTAGGGGTTGTTATGGGTATGTGCAGTGAGCATCCTTTAGTGATTGGGGTCCATGCTTAGTTATGTCATGCAGGGCTTGGTGTTGGGATGTGTGGTTTGTGTTTTTAGTACATTAGTGAGGAGTTTGGGTGATAGGGGAGGGTGTGAGGGTGGGGGTGTGTGATAGCATGCAGGTAGGGTGGGGGATATGATAGTTAAGATTTGACTTACCAGTGTACATTCCTCCACCGGCCCTCTGGATGCATGATGGTCAAGACTTGCTCCTCCCATGTTGTTAGTTGTGAGGGAGGAGGTGGGGGGTCTGCCGCCAGTCCGCTGAACGCGATGTTGTGCCTGAAGACCGCTGAACGCACTTTCCCCCGTAGGTCGTTCCACCTCTTCCTGATGTCCTCCCGATTTCTTGGATGCTGTTCCACAGCGTTGACCCTGTCCACGATTCTGCGCCGTAGCTCCATCTTCCTGGCTATGGATGTGTGCTGCACCTGTGAGCCAAATAGCTGTGGCTCTACCCGTAGGATTTCCTCCACCATGACCCGGAGCTCCTCCTCGGAAAAGCGGGGGTGTCTTTGGCCTGACATGGGGTGGTGTGTGTGATGTGTGGGGCGGTGTCAGTATTGATGTGTGTGGTGATGTGTAGTGGTGTGTGGTGTTTTGTGCGTGGATGTTGTGTGGGTGATGGTGTTGTGTGCCTCTGTGTGGTGGGATTGTCTATTCTGTGCTGTCTCTCTGGCCTTCGTGACAAATTTTTGGTCATAGGTGTTTGTGGGTGATGTGGGTGTGTGTTTTATATTGTGTTGGGTGTGTGGGAGTGGTGTTTGTATGTGTATCAGGTGTGTGTATTTTGAATTGTCCAATGTGGCGGTGTTTTGGAGATGTGTGTATATTTTGAGCGCAGCTGTGTGTACTGCCAATGGAATACCGCGGTTGAAAGACCGCCGCGTGGATTCAAGTTGGATGCCAGCAACCATAAATACACACACCTACCTGTATCATTAACCTTTTAAAACAGCTTTTAGCACCAGTAAACACATCATCGGAAGCTACACCAGGGGCAGCGGGCACACGTCTCATACAACACACATGCACTGACTTACATCAACACAGACAAGTACACACACACACTCTAAGCACACTCACACTGCACCTCAACACTACATAAATACACACAGCTGTACAGCTCAGGATCAGGGACACTGAAGGCAACACAACATTGTCACACAAAGCAACAATGACACACCTACAGCACATATACAAATACAGCTCACACACTCACAATCCACACTGACAGGGACTGTCCATACATACAACACAGATATCTATTGATGTGGAGTTGAACACAAACAACACCACCAGTAAACGGCCCTTCAATGGTCACACACACCACAGCACATTGAAAGCACAATGGCTTGCAAAAACACAGAGAAACAAATACACCAAGAACAACATAAGAACTATACCTAAACAATTTGGATGGGTCCATCTGGGACACACAGGAAAGGAGACTGCACTGGGACATATAACACTTTGAACAGGTCCATCAAACAACATATCTACAGGAAATGATCCTACATGGGTCTCAGGGACAAACAATACCAAAACCAATTGTCATGCACATCTGAACAATGGGGGAAGGGAAAGTCAACATAGCACATATAACTCCTACTGCTTGGGACATACCTCTATGGGAACTATCTTCAAGGGACACACAACCAAATGGACACATGCACACACACATGCAAACAAAGGTAGCACAATTTAACACACTTCGTGTCGGTACATGCAAAACTCAAGGTGAAACATCACATGTATACATAAGCTGGCTTAGAGGACAAGCCTAGCACCATACATGCTCACATTGGACATCATAATAAGAAATACTTACCATACCAAACAGTGTACAATTTCATGATACCACCAATGCATTTACACACACATACCTATACACACAACATATACCCTTTACCTAGGGAATAATAGCACTACACACAAACTCACATACTGCTAACAACAGCAACTAGAGCAGCAAGCAAAACACACACAACTGCAGACATACAACCAAAGTCACTGAGGGACAACACAAAAATAGAAACGGAATTGCAGGACAAAGGTGTACCCAAAAGAAAACAACTGTTGTGTTTAGTAACAGGAACAAGTATGATTTTCCAAAAGGCCGTTGGGCAGTCCATGAATATTGCCAATAATGGCACACTCTTGTGGCAAACCTGACTCCTGACTGCCATGTAACCTCCACAGGAAGGGGCATCAAGGAGGCAGGTACCTCAGGGATTATCAGGGGAGGCATCAGATTTTGGAGGGGGGTTTGGGCTGGGGAGGGGTAGTCTTCTCTGTGGGAGGGGTAGGATTCTTTTTGGAGGGGTGGGCTTCTTGGGGAGAGAGGAATGGCTACTTGAAGGGGGGGGCAGGGGAGGCCTTGGAGGTAGAAGGGACGGACTGGGAGCTGCGTGGGGTCCTTGTGGGTGTAGTCTAGAGGAGAGGACAAGGGTAAGGCCAAAGTCACAGAGGAACAGTTTTTTTGGACACACGCAGATGGTGATAAAAAGGGGGGTGGAGTTTGAGGGTCGAGGGAGTGGCTGTAGGCTGTGTAGGTGTGGATGTCTTGGGTGCGTGCTAATGGGAAGTATGATTGTGTTTGGTGGGTGTCTGTTGGGTGGGTGAGTGATGGCGTTTATGTGTCTTGAGCTTTGGGGGGTGGAGGTGCTGGGGGATGCTGTGATCTGTTTGTTGGAGTGGTGAATGCCAGTATGGTGGATGTGGTGAATGTAGGTGTGTCTGTAGTTGTGGTGCCTGTGGATGTGGTGCTTGTGGTAGATGTCCGCGGCTCTGCTGGGGTGGTGTCTAGAGGAAGAATCCAATGATGAGGATGTAGATCCCGTTTCCCCCATGCATTCCTTTCACCCTCCAGGCCACGGGGTCCCTCTGTGTCAGTGGAGTCTTGACCCATGGTCCCATGGCCAGATGTTTCCCCACTCAGTGGTGCCCCGTCTCCTTCACCTGCCTGTGCTGATGCTGCAAAAATAATGTGAGATAGGGTCATAACATATACATGATAACACTACAATCACAACTCTGATTGACAAACAATACCATCATGACAAGTAAGTTCCATCAAAAAATTCATGTGCAATAACATATGCATGCATGCCATCCGGACTTACTAAAGTTACCACCAGCAAATCTGGATCCCATACAACTGCAATGCATGGATGAAATCTTGCAACTGCAATGACCATACAAAAATTAAGTGACCTCTTCATCCTCACAACTGTGCCACATGCAGCAGACCTCAGATAAATTGTAGCCAACAATACTATCCCTTTGTAAAGTAACGTCCCATATTTCACACACAGGTTTATGCACACATCTATTTTGCATATAGATGATATACCAACACTTTGAGATGATGCCAATGAAATCCAGCTATCACAGACATAAAAATGAAATATCCTGGAGTAGTTGACATGGAAATACCCATCTCATAATGTACACATTTCAACAATGTAGACCTTGAAAAGTGACACCTATTCTAATAGAGTTAAGGAGGTAGTATCAGTGTCACTCAGATAGGTCTCACATATGTCATTGAAAGGTACATTGCCATCAGGTCCAATGTGTCAAGGAGAAATGTCTTCAGAATACAAACAACAATGAATCAGTAAGCCCCAGGAGAGCCACCACTAATGCAAGATACCCATTACAATGACATCATCTGAGTGTGCCTGTGGTACACATCTGTACCTTGCTTGTGGGAGAGACACATAACATGCAAGGCACAATAGAAGGACCCCAACCTGTTGTCCAATGAGAAGCAACATCACTATCTACATCTTAGACATGCCAACCCTGGTATCTGTCAGTGGATGAATGCCTGAACCAAAACACATGTGATGTCAACACCACTGCAAGTCCCTCAATGATTCATTACAACAGTCAGTGAACAATCCTCAATCATTTAAAACATGCAGTGCACTTTCCACAACATGCCACATCAAGGGCATAGATAAAGACAGAGTGGTTCCATAATCCAGGCCTAACTGTCATGTTCCTCATTGCTACTGCAGTCCTACATGCTGAATGACATACTATGATGCATAAGGGTATTGGTCCAACAATAAACAATGCTGACACACTCCTGTCTGTGGCAATACATGAAATGGACCACATTGTAAATGTGCTAATCCACTAACAGTTTTTCATCCACATATATGTGAGGGAATACAAACATCGTTCCATCACCCCATCAACATGGGTAGAACATGCATGAAATTGCTGATAAAGGATGTTTCTGAAAGAGAAAAGTCCAATCCTGAATAGTTGAGTCACATACATGTCAGTACATAAATCTATGAACATTCTTTTTTTGCCCTAACTGCCCCAATATGCTACATACTAGCCACTGAGTGCAGGGACATGATTACAAACACTTCCCAATCTGCAGCCCAAACCACCACCCTGCTCATGACCTCCAATGACTAGGTAGGCCAACTGACATATTGTAGGACATGCTCTAGCAATCTGACTGAGAGCTGAGGAACCATGGAACACATCACACCTCTGTGGCTTCTGAATGGTACACTCCTTAGGCATGAATGCATTAATACACTCAAACTCTGAGAATGATTTCCTGCATACAATCCCTACAGGCAACTGACAGAGTACAGAACAACCATTACACATGGGTAACAATGAAGGGACTGGCATGGAGGGTATAGAAGGGGTCGAATCTGTCCTTGTGTGGACATGTGGACTGACAAATGTATACTCAGGATGTGGGTGTCTGTATCATGTGCCTGTGCTATAGAACATGCTTCTGGACATATGTGTCCATCCTACAGAGATGGCATCCAACAAATGCATGCATTTTCTGCTATGTGACCAAACACATGAGCCACATATCATAGGTTCGCAGGAGTCATCACACTTTCTTCACAGTTATGCAATAGGCCTGCACAGGACAAATGTGACCTGTGTTATGATGTCATTGTCAGTGATGCAAAGTGCACATTATACACAGGTCATTGTCTCCCAATAAAACCATTTACACACTCATCAGGGAAATAACTTCAATAAGCTGCATTTTCTCACAGAGCCTATATTGGTTCACATAACAGGTTATACTGGATATAGGGAGTGGGTACAGTGTCACAATTGCATAGTCAAAATGACTTAACACCAGCCTAGACTTGGACCCATACTGGAAGATACATTTCAGAGGCCCCGGTCTCTGCAGGGTGAGCAGACAGAACCTACATGGAGCTCCATTCCCTTCACTTCCACGCATGATAGTACATCATGTAGCCAGCAACAATTTGGCATGTGGTATGAATGTGGCAACCTGAAGGGGAGAGTGAGTCCGGATATACCTTCAGAATAACAGTTTAGTAAGGCCAGATGTAGTGTGAAATCTCAATGACAATATACACATAGCTCATTTGACACACACCTGACACGAACAACATGCATACACACCTGTCATGCAAATACATGTGGTCTCACATTGACAACATCCATGTGTCAAGTGATCTATGGGGATGGCTGTGATGTCACCTCACATAGTTTTGTGCCTCCAACATAAGGTACAACAGTGTACACTCAAAACTGGCACACATCAAAGTCTAAGGACCCGACATCTGGAGCTGAACACAGTACCATGAACATTGACTCTCCCATTGATGCCACACTGACTCCACCTTCATGGCCTTCACTTTACACTCTGGCACACATGGGTACAATCTAGCATGAGAGAAGGAAACACGTGGTGAAGTACAGTGAAAAATGTGGACTTGAGGCACTTACCTGCACCTCTGGTGCACCATAAGGCTGTACATATAGGGGTAGGACCTCCTCCACTAGTCTTTCCAGCTCCTCCGGGGTGAAGGCAGGGGTCCTATCGCCTGTTGGACATGACATGATTGCTTTCAGAGGTGGTGGACAGCAGCTCGTGTTGTGGAGGTCTTACTGGCAGCAGTCTCAGGAGTCAAGTGAGGGATTTTTCAGAACATGGAGGTCACATCCACCACATACGCAGCCGTTACCACCGGCAGACACAGCCATTGGCCTGCACCCACCACTGGCAACAACGTTATCCTATGTCAGTGTCACCCACGTTTGCAACCATCTACCGCCATGACGACTTCCGCCGGTATTCTTAGGCGGTTCCTAATGTCCAGTGGAGTATGTCAGGCAGTCACAATTTTAGAGGCATGAAATGCAGTGTATGGTTTAAAAATGAGTCACAACTCTGGGAATGTTGTTAATACCAATGATAAGTGCTTGTCTTGCCCTGTACTGCGGGTCCTTTGGCTTGGACACTATCTTTGTACATGATCATGTGGCCCTGAAACATGTAATCAAGTGCAATCCATGCATTCTCCCTTCATATTGTGTTGCAAATGATCCTGTATGAACTTTGTGTAGTTGTCATTGTGTTTCCTCATTGCTGGCAACAGTGCCTGTGCCACAACACTTATACAGGTTTGTGTCATTCCACCAGTTGCTTGTTCATTGTAATAGGATGGACCAATAATCAGGGACTGTTGTACTGCCCTCTGTCTGTGCCATGGTGTTAGACTTTTCATCCTTGGCATGGTCTCCCTTAACTTTTTGCCTCTGTTCCCCGGTTGTTGATGTGTGCTGGACTCAGATTTTACTGTTTTTGTTACTCTGGGCACTTTACCACTGCTAATCAGTGCTAAAGTGCAATCGCTCCTTCACAAAATGTGTATGTAATTGGCTTATCCATTATTGGCATATTTTGTTTACAAGTAGGTCCCTAGTAAAGTGCATTGGAGGTGCCAGGGCCTGCAATTTAAATGCTACTAGTGGGCCTGCAGCAATGGTTGTGCCACCCACCTAAGTAGCTCTCTAATCATGTCTCAGACCTGCCACTGCAGTGTCTGTGTGTGCAGTTTTAACTGTACATTCGACTTGGCAAGTGTACCCACTTGCCAGGCCTAAACCTTCCCTTTTCTTACATGTCAGACACCCTAAGGTAGGCTCTAGGTAGCCCAAGTGTAGGGTGCAGTGTATTGTTAAGGGCGGACATATAGGGGGTCATTTTGACCTCAGCGGCCTTTTGTCAAGACCGCCAAGGGACCGCCGTGCTGAAGACCACCAGTGGCGTCGGTTTTCCGCTCGGCGTATTATGACTGTTGGCAGCTCTCCGTCCTTTTTCGGACGGAGAGCCGCCAACAGCCATATGGGCGGGCGGCGGGGAAGTGGAGGTTGCTCCACCTCCACCGCCACATCAACAGAACACCGCCCACCGAATCACGTCCTGTGATTCGGCGTGGCGGTGTTCTGTTGACGGTGTGGTGTCGGTGGAGCAGCCCCCATGGCTCCCGTCCCCTCCTGGAGGATCGTCGGACCAGGTAAGTTGATCGTCCGTGAGGGGAGGGGGGTAGGGGGGTGTTGTGTGCGTGCATGGGGGTGTGTGTGTGTGTATGCAGTGGGGGGGTGTGAGTGCCTGTATGCTTGCGGGGGTGTTGTGAGTATGGGAATGAGTGAGTGTATGTCTGTAGGTATGTCTGTATGGTTGTGTGCATGTATGTTTGAATGTGGGTGTGCGTGTCTGATTGTGTGTGTGGATGTTGGCATGTATGTCGGTGTGTGTGCGTGTATGTGTTGGTGGTGCCTGCGTGCGTGTCGTGTGCATGAGTGATGTGATGTTGGGGGTCGGGGTGGGGAGGGAGGTCCTGCCACCTTTGGGGGGTGGCAGGGGTGGTGGGGGGTGTAGGGGAGGGAGTCGGGGTGGGGGAGACCCCTATCAGTGCCAGGGAAGGAATTCCCTGGCACTGATCGTGCTTACCGCCATGGATTTCATGGCGGTTCCAACCGCATGAAATTCATGGCTGTAAGCCGGGTCCAAATACCGCTGGTGGTATAGTGACGACCGCCGGGCTCGAGACCCAGGTCTCCAGCCCAGCGGTCGTCTCCACCCTGGCGGACGGAACAGAGAAGCGGCGGATGACCATGGCGGTAACCGCCACGGTCATAATTCCAAAAAATTGACCGCCAGCCTGTTGGCGGTCTTACCGCCGCTTCTCCGCCGTCCGCCAGGGTCGTAATGACCCCCATAGTAATGTGTTTTATATGTCCTGACAGTGCAATATTGCTAAATTAATTTTTCACTGTTGCAAGGCCTGTCCCTCTCATAGGTTAACATGGAGGCTACCTTTAAATCTGATTAAAGTGTAGATTTCCTTTGGGAGCTGTACTGCCATTTGTTAAATTTTGTTTTGACCAATGACTTTGTGTTTCACCACTGCGCATATTAGTTGCTCAATGTTCACCAGTAGCACATGACATGATGTATTCAGTTTAGCTGCCTATTGACTTTGACATGCTATTAGATATTCTGCCTATTGGCTTTGACATGATATTGTATATTGCATTTTGTATTCAGCTTAGATGCCTATTGGCTTTGACATGACACTAGACATTGCATTTGATATTTAGGTTAGCTGCCTATTGCCTTTAACATGACATTGCATTTGATATCTAGGTTAGCTGCCTATTGCCTTTAACGTGGAGTTAGACATTGCAGTTGAGAATCCAAGCTGTATTTTTCCAAGCTGTGTTTTTGCACCAGAGAACCAAGATGTTTTTCTCACAGTGGACTAGACATGATAAGAGAGAGTACATGGGTGTTGTTCTCTCTGCTTGAGCTTGGGAACAGGAGTAGTCTTGGAGACCTGGCCAGTCTCCAAAAGGCTTGCTCAGTTTCCCAGGTCTGAGAGGAGGGGGCACACCTTTGTAACGAATGTAACAGGCTGCAGAGAGTCAGATTCGAATCTGCCGGACCGAGTGCTGGAGCTTGGCGCCAGCTGCCAGCAATCCCGTGTGGGTAGATGAATCTCTTTCCCGCGGCTGACAGGGGTCATCAGCTTGCAGACCTTAGAAAGATGAAGCTGTAGATAGTTCCCACACAGTGAAGTATTTGTTTTGCTTTGCATTCAATATCTTATAAATATAACCTGCTGTGTATATTGCAAACTGATATATTTTGTTTGATTAACGCGGACTTGAAAGCTACTAATTCGTCATTCATAAATATTGTGGTTGGGGAAGAATTAACAACAATAAAAGTCTTCTTTGACCTCAGAAGTGCATTTCTGTTGTGTTATGTTAGTGCTTAGAAACTAAATAAGAGGAAAGCACTACAATTGGTACCAGGAGTGGGGTCGGTCATTAAGAGGTGATTAAGAGGGTGTTGACGAGTTGGTAGATTTCTAAGTGCACACTTTAAAAGTGTAATTGTTTTTTTGTTGTTTGGAGAATTACAGAAATTGTTTTCTGTTTGGGGAATCACAGTAGCACGGCAGACCATGTCTGGGAATACATGTGTTGATAAACTGCCTGATGGTGCTAAGAAAAACTGTGAATTGTTTTCTGTTTGGGGAATTACAGAAGAAAATGCATGTGTAGCTAAAATGCCTGATAGTGTTTTGAGAAATAATTCCTGTTGTACATATGTAGAAAACGTGTCTTTTGGAAGTAATGATGACAGAAAGGTTTGGATACCTTTATCTGCTTACAGAGAAATGCAGGAGAAATGTAAGAAGTTGGAACATGAAAATAGGAATTTACGTGAGCAAATTAGCCCGACTGAAAGTTATAAAACTGCTGTTGTTGAAGAATCTTTCTTGTCCCATTCCAGTAATGAGGGGGTTAACACAGCTCCGAGCTGCACTGAGTTTTCGTGTGAGCCAGGGTTTTTGGCAGACAAAATGCATTCCTTAACTGATAACACGGACGAGAGAGACCAGAATGTGATTTACGAGTTACCGTTGCAAAATGCACAAGTAAAACGAAGGATTTTAGAGCAAGACACCCCGAGTTTCATTAGCTTGTTTGATTTTTGGAAAAAGAATAGCCCTCATTTGAGAGAAATCCTAACACTTTTGTATATGGTCACTGTGAAAAATAATATGCAGCTGCGCGCTTGTGATTTGGCAAATGAAATAATGCAGACTTTAGGTTTCTGCGCAGTGCAAGAAGGAAATACTTATGTACATGTAACTCAAGAACAAGGAAAGAAAATAGTGCCCCTAGCTAGAATCATACAATGGATCTGGTACTTGCAAGACAGGGCTAGAGTACCACAGATAAAAGAATTACCAATGAAATTGTGTGCACCATTTGAATTCGTGTCCACTGAAGATAAAAAGCATGTTTGTTTTACTAATGATTCATTGACTGAAATGTTGTTTTCTGGCACAGGAGAAGGAACAGCGTTGTATAATGTGTGTCAGATTTTAAAGCAAGAGCTATGTGAGATGTGTCATTTTTACGCTAATTTTTGGTTCTTTGATAATGTTTTAGCCACATGGCTTGTACCTAACTGGTTCAATTACCTTGCAGATGTTAATGAGAAAAATTCAGAGAGAGAAGTGTTCACCCAGAATTCTGCCTTAGTGGGGATGGCTAAGTGGGTGCCCCAGAAATGTGAACAGCTGAGAGAAAAAGCCACTTACAGGTGGGCAGAGATGAGAGAGATGCCCATTCCCCTAGATTTGATAAAAACTGTGCAGCACGCACAAAAGCAATCTGTCATGCAAGCAGTCACAGAGCAGTTGGGGAGAGGAAAGTTACCAGGACAGGAATGGGAAAGTGATCAGGTTTTAGGGAGAGTGATTGCTGCAAATTACCAAGGAAAAATCGAAATTATGCTGATACCTAGAAAATAATCTGATTCATTCATACAAATTGGAGACAGAATGGCTCAAATTGGCAAAAGTGCAGTGAATGGAGGTTTGTTAAAGAAGGAGTCTGCCCCAGCCCTTCTGACAGTGCAAGAAAAGGGAAGCTGTGGCGCAGCAGATAAAAACCTCAGTGCTGATGTGTGGGCTGAAGCCCTAAGTGACCCTCCAGAACCTGCAGTGAATATAACAAAGGGCCCCAAAAACGTCCTGCTGATCATAAAACAGGGAAAGAAAGAGGAAGGGTGCAGTTTAAATGAAAAATGTTATTTGCAAGAAAAGTCATACTTGTTTCTTTTGCAGATCCTACCACGTTTCGCCACTGTCCCTGAGTGTGCTGTGTGGTCCCCCTTCCGGTGTGTGCGTGTGGGGTCGGGGAAGGGACCGAATCCCCAACCTGAACCTGGATGAGTAAAGTGCCAGCACCATGGATCCATTTTGCGCAAACTGCGCCTTCAGTTCAAGTTCAACTTGTTTGATTGCATTCTTCCACTGGAACTAAGCTGTGTTTTTTTTTTTTCCCTCTCGTATGGAACTCTGACTTTTGCTTATCTTCCAGCAAGCCTTTCAGGTGGACCGTGCCCCTTTACATGAGTAGAACTCATGCCACATCAAATTGCTAACGCTGTTGAATTAGAGACTCACTCAGAGTATAAAAATTGCCCAGTCTTTTCTATGTAGATGTATCTGATGTGAAAGGTTATGAAATCAATGTGTTAATTCACTTCTATTGCTTTACAGGGATTGCTTTGATCATAATGTTTTTTTGTGCTGATGTTTTTTTGTTTTTGTTTGAAACAAGAGATATGTGAAACAAAAATTCATTGGTCAAAGGGCGGAATGTACTGCCATTTGTTAAATTTTGTTTTGACCAATGACTTTGTGTTTCACCACTGGGCATATTAGTTGCTCAATGTTCACCAGTAGCACATGACATGATGTATTCAGTTTAGCTGCCTATTGACTTTGACATGCTATTAGATATTCTGCCTATTGGCTTTGACATGATATTGTATATTGCATTTTGTATTCAGCTTAGATGCCTATTGGCTTTGACATGACACTAGACATTGCATTTGATATTTAGGTTAGCTGCCTATTGCCTTTAACATGACATTGCATTTGATATCTAGGTTAGCTGCCTATTGCCTTTAACGTGGAGTTAGACATTGCAGTTGAGAATCCAAGCTGTATTTTTCCAAGCTGTGTTTTTGCACCAGAGAACCAAGATGTTTTTCTCACAGTAGACTAGACATGATAAGAGAGAGTACATGGGTGTTGTTCTCTCTGCTTGAGCTTGGGAACAGGAGTAGTCTTGGAGACCTGGCCAGTCTCCAAAAGGCTTGCTCAGTTTCCCAGGTCTGAGAGGAGGGGGCACACCTTTGTAACGAATGTAACAGGCTGCAGAGAGTCAGATTCAAATCTACCGGACCTCGTGCTGGAGCTTGGCGCCAGCTGCCAGCAATCCCGTGTGGGTAGATGAATCTCTTTCCCGCGGTTGACAGGGGTCATCAGCTTGCAGACCTTAGAAAGATGAAGCTGTAGATAGTTCCCACACGGTGAAGTATTTGTTTTGCTTTGCATTCAATATCTTATAAATATAACCTGCTGTGTATATTTCAAACTGATATATTTTGTTTGATTAACGCGGACTTGAAAGCTACTAATTCGTCATTCATAAATATTGTGGTTGGGGAAGAATTAACAACAATAAAAGTCTTCTTTGACCTCAGAAGTGCATTTCTGTTGTGTTATGTTAGTGCTTAGAAACTAAATAAGAGGAAAGCACTACAGGAGCGGATGGACAAGTGGAGTTTGGGGTCTCTGAGCTCACAATTTAAAAATACATTTTTTAGTAAAATTGATTTTAAGATTGTGTGTTTGAAAATGCCACTTTTAGAAAGTGGGCATTTTCTTGCTTATACCATTTCTGTGACTCTGCCTGTTTGTGTATTCCCTGTCTGGGTCAGTTTGACAGTTGGGCTGGTTGCACCTCACACTAGACAGTGACACAAAGGGAGCTGGGGTGTAGCTTGCATATCTTGATGAGCCATCTGTCCTAGGAGGGAGGATATGAGTGGTCACTCACACCTAAAAGGGCTGTGCCTGCCCTCGCACATTGCAGTCTCCAACCCCCTGGTGAGTGTCTGGGGCCTGGCTAAGGCAGGATTAAACATTCAAAAGAGACTTTACTTTGAAGTAGGCCTACTTCAAAGGAGAAATTGGGTATAAGAAGGGCACCCAAAACCACAGACTTTAGAAACACTTCTGGAAACAAGAGGAACCTCTGCCTGGAGAAGAGATGAAAAGCTGAGGAAGAAGAGCTGCCCTGCCTGTGACTGTGCGTTGTGGAGCTATCCTGCAGTTGCTGCTTCTGCCAGAGTAAGAGGGCAAAGACTGGACTTTGTGTGCCTTCCATCTTGAGAAGAAATCTCTAAGGGCTTGATTTAGAGTTTGCCTCCTGTTGTTTGAAGTCTCAGGGACAACAAAGACTTCTTTCTGCCAGCACCTAGGAGAGACTCCTACTCTGCCCTGTGGTGCCCATCCCATTCCTGGGACCCTGAAAGGAAAAGCTCTCAGCCTAAAGAAAAGGAAATCCATGAACAGAGCACCGTGCGGGGAAAAGTTTGGCGTAACTCCGATCTGCAGTTGAAGAAACGACGTTCTGCTGGCTCCGCAGCTGAAAACTGTTGCTCGCTGGAATCGCAACCGAAGAATTGATGTATGGAGCAGGAGAAACGGCATGCAGCATCGCTGACGGAGGCTGCGAGATCACAACCTGCGCTGCATGGTTTTTGGATCATCGTGCAGCTGGATTTCTGACTCAAGTACCGCTGGGTGTGGAAAAACAACGCAAGGTGTGCCCGGACCCGAGAGTGCTGACCGAATCAATGCATCGCTCTCCTGCAGAGAGAACCAACATGCCCCGACCTGACGAAAGGACTAACGAAGCAAGGTCCCGCTTGTGAGTGGAATCAACGCATCGCAAGCCCTTTTTGACGCGCACTCACCCTTGCAGGGTTATTTTTGACACACCCAAGGTACTTTTTCACGCTAACAGTGTTAGTGTGTGTTTGAAACTACTTAAACACTCTTTTGTAATTTTTAATTGATAACTTGACTATTGTATTGTGGATTTTTGTTGTTTTGGTCTTGTTTTGTTTAGATAAATATTTTCTAATTATCTAAACTGGTGTTGTGTCTTTTTGTAGTGTTTTCATTAAGTTACTGTGTGTGTTGGTACAAATACTTTACACCTAGCAGTCTGAAGTTAAGCCTACTGCTCTGCCAAGCTACCAAGGGGGTAAGCAGGGGTTAGCTGAGGGTGATTCTCTTTTACCCGGACTAGAGTGAGGGTCCTTGCTTGGACATGGGGTAACCTGACTGTCAACCAAAGACCCCATTTCTAGCACATGGAGTATGTTATGTTGGCAGACATGGTTTTGGTATGTGATAAGGTTCTAGCTAGTGACAAGATGCGCTAATTTGTTAGCCTATTCTACGGGACAAGGTCTGACAAAGCCCTTTCTTCTGTGGTCTGGAGAACGGTGCCTTTGGGATATCCAGCCTGAATCAAGATGGTTCTGCATTCTTGACTATGACAGTCTAGACATTTTAACAGCCTCTGCGCTGTACTGTGCAATAAAATGTTTGGTTTGACCAGACACTTGTGTCAATATGTTGATAATTCTTCTCAGCCTGACCCTATCTGAGACATATGCCTCCTTCCATTATCATCTTATGTCCTCCTCAAGTGCATCACATGGGTTTACACTTCAACCTTTCAAAATGTCGAAAAAATTGTACTAGGCAGTGTTTTTGTGATAGGTGTGTTTATTTGCATATGTACAGAACATAATTATGAGACTCTAAAAAAAAGTAAAGAGAAGGGATCAGTCATGGTGGATGAAATAAATTAATAGATGCCACAACATTTGAAGTCCAAAGTCCAGTGGTTATAAAACAGACTGAATCTGTGGCACACAAAGGAGTTCCTTCAGGAAGAGGTCACTTGCTGGTAGTGGTTGATGTCTTGTCATCTGCACCTCTTGGAGTCTTGGGTGGATGTCCCCGTTTGTGGGGGGATCTGATGCTACAGAGGCAGGGCTGTCTGAAGCAGGTGCTTCTCTTGACAGGACCTCCCTTCCAGTGGTGGCAACAGATGTTGAAGGGTATGATGTTGCTAGGCCAAAGGAAGGAGTGTGGTGTTGCTCGCGGTCCCTGATCAGGGTACTACTGATCTCTCTAAACACCCCTGTTAGGGATGCCAGGATGGTGTTTGTGGCCTCCCACTTTTGCAGAGACTCACAGTGGAAGTCCCTCTGCAGCTGCTTCATCTCCCTGAGTTCGGCAAAGACATGACCCATCATGCCTTGGGAGTGTTGGTAGGCTCCCAAAAGACTTGGCTGATGGTGTCCTAGCCAGCACTATCCCCAGCAACCTCATGCCGCAGGCCCAAACCATCCCTTCCATGCATCCTACCCCCACATGCCTGCAGCCTTGGCACAGCTTGGCCCCTACCACTGGTTCCAGGGCCATCATTGTCTGAGGTGTTTTGTTGTGACTCAGGATCCGGGACTGCGGGGCACAAGATGGTTGTCACAGTCCTCAGGACACAGGTTTGGGGGTGACTGATGCTCACTAGTGTCGATTGACCAGGTTGCCCTGATGGGCCAGAACCGTCCTCAATGTCCAGACGTCCAGGAGTGGTGTCCTCACAGAGGGCTTCATCCGTGGGGGTAGTGGCAGTGTCTCCAGTGGTCTTGGTATTCACAGTTGCAGCTAGACCTGTTGATGTCCAAGATACAATGTTAAAGGTTGCATTGTGACATCTACCACCAATTGTAAACAGTGACATTTGGCTAAGGTCATGTATACATTGTATTTACAAATTTCCCTTTTGTGTCAGGTAAACACTCTATTAGTTGTATTGACCTGACATTTGGGAAGCATACCAATTCAATTTCTGTCAACTAGCTTCGGAATTTCTGAGTTTATTAGCACTTGGAAGGATGGTCATAGACTCATTTATTGCCAGCAGTGCAGGATGTGGTTTAGGTCATTTTAAGACCTAGTTTTACTGTTATGCAGGCAGACCTAGAATCTTGTTGTATATGTGATACTTGTGCTCATGTGGTCTGTACATTGTGAATGTGTCTGCTGTCAATACCATTCCTATGATGCATGTTCGGGCCTTTGATCTCTCTCAAATTATTTTGGCACACAGGATGAGCTTTCCTTCCTGTCCACAGTTTTTCAATCTTGGCAGAGCTGCTCAGAATGGATCTAGGGGTCAGATGTATGACCTAGAGTTCTGTGAATCGGGCCATTTGCGACGAGAAAAAAGTTCTGTACATGTGGCCCTAGGTGTTTAGCTACATCACAGAGTGTACCCTGATCTGTATCTTGCTTCCGCCCAGGTGGGTATGCTTCATTTGTGACTTCACAGACAGATGCACAATGTTACAGGGACCAGCGCTCCTGGGATCTACAGTTATGTTACTCCCAGTACTACACACAGTATGCAGATGTCATCCTCTCAGGTGAGTACAAATAAAAGGTTGAGTAAAGGGAGAAGGGTCATTGGAGCAGAGGATACCGTGGTGGCTGGGTAGAGGGATAGTCTTAGTGCCTCATGGCCTTAGCAGTCCTGTCAGTGTCTGTCCTACCCACACAGTACAGAGATGCCATCCTCTTAGGTGAGTACAGTTCAAAGGCTGAATAGAGGGAAAGGGTGATTGGAGCAGAGGATACTGTGGTGACTGGATGGAGTGACAGTAGCAGTGCCTCCTGGCCTGAGCATTCCTGTCAGTGCCTGTCTAATTCACACATTGGAGACCAGACAGGGGTGTATGGACAGGTGGACACTGGACTGTTGAGTGGGTTGACAGTGAAGTTGGCAAAAGGTGATTAATGAGCATGCATGACAATACATTTTGCTGATATTTTGTATTTGTGACTTACCTGACTCCACTCACCCAGGTATTCCTGTCAAGCCCTCAGGACGCAGGATGGCTAAGACCTTCTCCTAGGATGTGAGTTGTAAGAGATGAGGAGGCAGTCTATGCCAGTCTTCTGGACATGGAGCTGGTACCTGGATGCCAAGGAATGTACCTTACCCCTGAGGTCATTCCACCTCTTCCTGATGTTGTGTGCACAGGGTGGGGCTTACAGCACTCACTCTATGAACTATCCTTTGCCACATTTCCATTTTCCTGGCAATAGTAGGATCCAAAGACATGTGTCTCTACTCTAATGATTCCATCCACCATGACGATTAACTCATCTTCAGTGAAACGTGGATTTTTTGGGGTGACATGGTGGTGATACTAAAAAAGAAGAGATAGGTGATGGGAATTAAACAGGTGACGAGGAGTAAATGGAGTAGTGAGGTGCAAATGGATGTAATAGGATTGTGTTCAGGGTGTGGGATATGTGCTTATTGAAAGTTGGTGGGATGCCTATTCTATGGTTTTATCTTTTTTGATGATGCGTTCTGGCTACAGTGTTTGGCGCTGTGGATACAAAGGATTGTGGTATATGAAGGGATGTGTTTCATAGTGTGCTTTGCAGGTGTGTCGGTGTGGCAATGTGTTACAGCTGTGTTGTTTTCAAATCCATCCAATGCGGTGTTGTGTTTTACTTTGTTGACCACAAACTGCTGTGGTTTGGGCCGCCATTGGCGAACCACCATGACTGATTGCCACTGCAATTTTGTACTTGTAATAGGTTCGGTGGTTGGTTGACTGACGGTCCTGGTGGTCTGACCCCCTCATTCCCACCTTCCAAAATACTGGTGGTGTTAATTTTTTGGAAGGCTTTTCTCGGTCCTGCCTGAGTAACTTGTAATACGGCAGTCAGTATGACCGCCAACATGGTGGTCTTTTGGTGGCAGCCACTATCACGGCCTGGCAGTCTGACTGCCAAACTCGTAATCAGGCCCATAGATTGGATACCAAGTCATTAGTCCTCTGGGCTTCAAGTAAGTGCTGCTCACCAAGTATAGAGATTTGTGATTCATCAGTGTACAAAGCTTTAAAAAGATTAGACCAGTCAAGAAGTGAAATATGGTTAGTTGGGTTGGGTGCAGTCCCATTACCCCTCGAGTGACCAGGAACAATAATTTACTAGAGTCTTTATCTGATCATGTTTCCTTGAGATCCCTCTATCTCTTTCTATCCCAGTACCTTTTTGTTTTGTTTTGGACTTTCTTGTATAATTTCTTTAGATCTCTTATTAAGCCCAAGGTCAGCAGCTTTCTGGCTTGTTTGCACTCCTTCTTAAACCACATACTAGGAATATATGGGCCCTTTCTGGGATGGTAACTATAAAATACAATGCAATGTGATCAAAGAAGCTTAAATGTGTACATGCTGCTTTCTTCAAGTCATTGTCCTCAGAGTTTATGGCATCTCAGCTAAGTATGGGGTCATGGTTAATGAGGATGTGTCATTCTGTGCAGTGCCATTTGAGGTGGCATTTATAGGCTCAACTTCCTATGTTGTATGGTGTGGGAGAGGATCAGGAGGCAGATTCCCACAGAGTGACAACATACAAAGGCATAGATGATTATGATCACTCTCAGTTCTTACCCTGATTACCATGTCCTCCACATTGTTCCACAGCTTCAGGTCAAACAACATATAGTTGATGCAACTTTCACATTTAGGTTCATTAAAGGGTGATTGACCCTATTGTATCTGATTTGATTCTGCCAACAGGTGCCCTGAACCCAAATTCCAAGGGTAGGGCCTTCCCTTGCTGGGCTACTTGTGTCCACTATTTTTACAGGGGCTAAATCCAGCTGAGGAATAGCCCAAACTTCATCTTCCTCTTTTGTTAGATACATGTCTTACCCGTCCAGGGGTTGAAATGTAGTGTTAAAAAAACAATAAAATAAGATGCATGGTGCACTTTCTCTTGTCCCAGTGATTCTCAAAAATGTATGATGTTTTTGACAGTTTGCCTCCCTTGATCACTCTTGCGTAGATGACATAGATGACTACAACAAGGCTCTATGGGTCCTTATTTGGATTCCTAAAATGTCTGGAGAGTCGCTTTATGATTGCCAGATTGTACAATTAAAATAAGCTAAAATCCATACTGATAGCACTCCAAATGGTCGCCAACAAACATTGGACACTGGGTTGATGCTCCATCCTTGGACTAGGCAGATGTCAAATTTCTCTATACAGGTGTTCCAAACTGATATGGCGATATTAGACTTAAGACTGTCCATGTTCTAGGAAACAACTGTAACCTTAGCAGGTACGTGAGATGTAGGTATTGTTTTAGTTGAACAGGGTTATACCAAGGAAGTTATATAATATATATTAATAGCAATTCCCTGAATATTATGTGTATTGATAATTTCCAGTACTTTGGGGAGGTTGGTGTTCATCCTGGAGTCTGTTATTGCTATGGTGTAAAACTAGCTTGGTACTAATAACTGTCTGCTAACGTTATCTTGTGTGATTCTTCAGGTAGGGTCTAATAGAGCCGGGCACACAGAGAAAGATGTGGTGTTCATCCTACACTAGAGGTCAAGCAGTTTCTCCCAATTGCCATTCACCAGCTACATGGTGTGAAAGATTTTGTGAGGCACTGACCTGCTGATATCTTGCCCATTGACTTTAAATTAAATAATGGATCGTTTGGGAGGCTGGACCTGGCGTCATGTGCCACCAAGTTGCCTGCTAATCTCCTGTCTGCAAGAATAAAGTCAATGCAGTTAAAATTTCAGCTGTGCAGTGCATCTTTTGGCACTTAGGATATCTTCCTTGTTAATTGGTCTACAGCCCCTCATGTGTCATATCCAGTGTGTAACCTTGTTCTTTAATGAGCGAACACCTTCATTTCTTAATTGGAGGGGCGTTTGGGTACATTAACCATGTAAATCTGGGGACTTTTGAAAAGCCCCCATGATAATCATATTGCACTGTTTTATAATTAATGTTGCGCTTGTGCCAATTACCATTCCCTGGCAATCCTATACTTGTGTTATCAATGCCTAAAGTATATGGCTGGTAATTACCCAGCTTCCTCCTGACGCTAACTTCCCCAGTGAGCCCCAATCTCACGGAATTCTGAGCAGTTCCCCTATCTTGCCTTTCTCAAATTTCTTTATATCCCCCCATGATGATACTTGACATAGGCAGCCCTGGGGAATTCCCTGATACTCTTTTCTCATGGCTTCTTAAATTATTTGAGCTTCTAGTGTTACTTTCTGCCTTAGCTGTTAATAATTGCTTCCCCTTGCATGATAATTGGAATATCATATCCTTAAGTACCCCTACCTCTCTCCTTAACTCCTTGATTAATGTTGCGGGATTATATCGATCTAGTAGGGACATTTCGATCAGGTCTGCAGGGCCTGTCAACTCAGTGTACACCTCCAAAACAACTGGGAATCATGATATGTCTTGAAAAGGCAGGAAGCGATTGTTACAGGATCTGACTGGCTCTAGAAGGGTCTCGCAGGAAGGAGCAGAGCACATTTGGTCTTCAGAGAAAGTGGGATGAGCAAGGCCTGGCACAAGAGGAGTTCTCCTGTTGATTTCCTAACCACTTTCTTTTTAAAGAGATCAGGAAGAGATTGTGTAGCATGCTTTTATTTCCCATCTGACCCCCTGACACTCATTATGTGACTTATGATACCAATGATAGCTTCAGCTTCTTCAGTCAACAGATCTATCTCATTAAGGGCAAAATTGTTAGATTTTTTAAATTGCCTTACTATACTTTGCAGCTCCCTGCAAAGGCTCAGTTGCTTTGTGCTTTCCCATACTATCCAGAAAAGGGAAGCAAGGGTGACCAAAGAGATCCGAAACACAGTACAAATAAAAAAGAAAGACAAATCCACTCACAATTTCCATAGAGACAATGATGCTTGGAGCACTGTCAAGGCAAATGGAAAATTCAGTTGTGCGCCTACCATAATAGACTAATCAAAAAGGAAAAATTACCATAAAATAACAGTAACTGCTGGAAAGGTAAAAGCTCTGTATCTGTAGAGTCACAAACAGTGGGAATCCATGAGAACTTTGCCACCAAGGCTAAAAACCAAATCTAGTCATGACTGAAAACGTTTGAACGTGCTTTCTCCAGGGAAGAGGCAATGCGCTACTAGTCTCAGTAAAATGAAGGAAAATAATAATGACAATACCTTTAGCACAAAGCCACAAGGGGCAGCTCAGCCTCTGCCAGGGTGTAACAGACACCGAAGGGGGCACCAGCACCTTCTAAATGAGCTGCCCTGGGAGATTAAGACCGCCGCAACCACCAGATCATCGGGATCTCCGATCCTGGTAGTGCTGATGTTCCGACCACGGTACCACTGCCGCAGTCATAACATGGCAGTCAGGCTGACCGTCATCCGCGAACCTGGTGGTCATGAAACTGCCAGGTTCATAATGAGTCCCATTATTTGTTGAATATCGAAACACAAATATGCCATTCATGTTGCCTAATAAAAAAAATTGCACTTGCCACAAACTATTAAAAGACATTAAAATTAAAACTAATAACTACTGCCCACACTACCATACAAATTTATTACTACCATTTTAATCAAAGCCCATGGAGACATCTCCAACAATCTGCACTAAGTGTAGCATATGATAAGGTCCATTAGCCTTTGAAACAAAAAAAAATGATTGCTCTAGCCTTGTCCCTGTCACAGAGGTAGTTAACCACTACAGTTTACTTATAGAAAGCCATCACTATCAACAAAACAAACACAAACTAAGCCCCCTGATAGATTATTTTAAATCACTTGATTGGCAGACTGTGTCGCACTGGACATAGACGCCAACTGGAATTTTAAATACCATGATGGTATGTCTATGACAGCACCATGGCACAGGTAGCCAAAACAAGCAACACTGTCGAAGAATGGCACAATGCCGTCCAATCCACACTAGACAGAATCCAAACTGCAATATGTACATTTATAGAAGCCATACAAAAACTATAAACTATAAATGGAACAATCAGTCACCCAAATGAAACCAAAAATTGGCTTTTTAAAAATCTTTTTAAACAACACAGGGGTAAACTCCCTAAAATCAATAGCCAAAACACTACAATTAAAAAAATAATAACCTACTCAAGACCAAAGAATAAAAAACATAACCCAAACAGCATAACAAAATTATTTTTAAATAAATAATATACATACTATTTTTATATTACTCAAAAAATAAATACAACTAACACTTCAATTAAGACTGATAAATAGAAATATTATGTGTATTATTTATATTAAAATAATTTGCACTAACTATCATCCTCAAATATCAGATAAAATGTATTGTAAAATTAATGGAAACATATAAAATATATTTTAACAAACATCAATTACATGAACCTGACATAATTCACAGAGAATAACATTTCCCACTCAGAACAAATTAATTAGGGCTCAATTACAACATTGGCGGTTCGAGGGCCGCCAATGCTGCAACGTCATTTGTACTGCTGCATTTGCGGCGGTCTAACTGCCACATTATGAGGGTTGGTGGGCAGACCTGCCAAGGTACAGCCATCCCTGTCAGGATCTTCGATCCTTACGGGCTGACGGTGGGTGCAGGTTGTAAACAGCCTGGGCAGTGCTGAATGTAGCACCGCCTGCTGATTGCAATCTTGTTCTTCACCAGCCTTTTCATGGCAGGGGTGGAGAACAGGTGCAGGGTGCTACAGGGGGGTCCCCAGCCCAGCACTCTCAGAATGCTCACTGTCTGTGCAGACAGTGCGCATGTAGAGGGTGCTGGTGCCCCGTGAGCGTGGCAACGTTGCCGCTGACTCATAATTGCTACTGTCACTTTCCCGCTTGGCTGGCTGACGGAAACCAGCCCAGTGGGAAAGTCTTAATGGGGTCAGTGGGGAGGTCACCAGCATGGTGGCGACTACCCCGTTGTCCAAACCAGTAATAGAGCCCTTAAATATTACTTATTGTTCTGTAGCTGCAGCTCCTCCTCCGTATCCATGTAATCCAAAATTATAATCCTCCAAAAATGGAAAAAAACTCCATAAAGCCCCAAAACAAATACAAAAATAAACTAGCCTGTTACAGATCTATCAAAGTAGTCCAAAGTGTCATAAACCATAAAAAACAGGAAAAATATTTTTAAAAAAATTGGTTTAGTAGAAACTAAAATCAATTTCCTCTAAAAGAAATGCTAACTCCAAATGTCCATAAACGATATTGGCATGTGAATACCTACAAAGAAAACACAACACCCAACCATAAAAAACATAAACTTCAAAAATAGCATATACATCGCACTTAGGAGCTGATTATGAGTATGGCAGCTCCAAGACCACTGTAACACCTTTGATGGTGCACCCGCCAAGTCCTATGTGGTCCAACTGTCTGATGAGGATGGTGGCGGTTGGACCACCACAATGCCATCTCCACCGCCGACTCCTGACCCACCATAATGGTGGCGGTCAGCAGAGCCGCAGACAATGGAGGCGGTGTGCAGACAGTGCACATGCTAAGGCTGCTACGGAGGATCCCTGTGGGATAGCATTGGCCTCAGCTCCATGTGGAGTCAAGTCCAATGCCGCCATATGTTTTCCACTTGTCTGACAGGCTGAAAGCTTGATTTCCGCTGGTCATCCCAGTGGAAAACTCATAATAGGGCTGGAGAGGAGACCGCCAGCACCATGGCGGTCTCCTCCTCGGGAGTTTGGCAGTCAGGCTTTTCCAACCGCCAAACTGGCAATCAACCCCTTAGTCATTAAAAACATCAAAAAACACATAACATAATATAACACAACAATACATCTCTAACAAAGTGTATCTCAGTCTCGACCAACACACTTGCGAACAGCACTACAATAAATTCAATTAAATAATGAAAAGAACAAAAACAACTATTGTCTACAACTGATCCCTATACTGCCCCTAACCTCAAAACCCTAAAAAGCTTTGGAAATATCTTACCTGTTCCAATGAACACCAGCACCTTTCTGAGACCTCCTTCCAGAAAAATAGACTTAAAATGAGACACATAGGCCTACATTATGACATTGACAGTATTACCCGCCAACTGCTGCGGTGTCGCCCGCCAAAAGACCTTCTCCATGGCTACCATCCGTCCGCCAGATTATGACCACAGCCGGACTTCTGCCACAAGAAGGACGGGAATGTGGCTGTAGCCATACTGGCGGATGGTGATAAGCTGGCGCTGCCACCACCTTCACTGCCATGCCAGTAGACCACCGCCAGCCACATCATGACATATGATGCAGACTGGCGGTTTTCTGCTGGTGGTCACTGCTGGTGGTAGCAGGGCCCCATCCCTTTCCCTGTCGGAAGACTAGCTGGATGAAGGTAAGTTGGGCTTCCGACAGGGCAGGAGGGTGGGGGTGTTGTGTGTGTCTTTGGGGGTGGTTGTGTGCATAAATGTGTGAGTGTGTATGCATGTGTCTGTGTGTGTAGTGGTGTTTGCGTGGGTGTATGCATGTGTGTGAATGCGTGTAAGAATGGAAATGTGAAGGCGTGTCTGCATGTCAGTGTGAATGTGTACGGATGTGTGCGAGCATAACTATATATATACATGTATGAATGCGTGTATGCCAGTGTGAGTGAGTGGGTGTATGCGTGGTGCATGTCTGCGGGTATGTGCATGTATGGGGGTGGGGACTGGAAAGGGGAAAGCGTGGATGGAGGGGGGCATCTCTGGACTGTTTGGAGGCTGGGTGAGCCTCCTACCAGTGACAGAGAAGGAATTCCCTGTCACTTGTTGGGCCTACAGCCATGGTTTTCCTAGCGTTGCTAACGCCACGAAACCATGGTATTAGGCTAGCTCAAAATGCCACTGGCGGTACCAAAGCAGCTGCCTGACTGGAGATTGATATCTCCAGCCCGGCAGCTGCTACCACCATGGCAGTAGGCACGGTAAATTGACGGGTTGGCTGCAGCCAACTGCCAATGTCCTAAGGTGGCGATATGTACCACCAGTCTGTTGGCGGTACTACTGTCACCTTAACACCTACCGCAAGGGTCATAATGAGTCCCATTATTTGTTGAATATCGAAACACAAATATACCATTCATGTTGCCTAATAAAAAGAATTACACTTATCACAAACTATTAAAAGACATTAAAATTAAAACTAAAAACTACTGCCCACACTACCATACAAAGCGGTCGGACCGCCACATTACCGGATTGGTGGGCGGACCGGCCAAGAGACTCCAAGATCCCGACAGGGTGATAGTGGTCGGGATGGTAACTATCAACGGTGGCACTTAAGTCAGTGCCACCGTGCTGATTAAAACTTTGTTCTCCGCCAGCCTTTTCATGGTGGTTTGAACCCCATGAAAAGACTGACACAGAACAAGTGCAGGAGGCACAGGGGGGCCCCTGCACTGCCCATGCCCAGCACCCTTGAAATGTGCACTGTCTGCTGTCACGGTCACCAGACATGCGATAGCGGTTGGACTGCTGCCAATGTGGAGTTCCAAAACCATGTTAAGACCATGGCAGTCATGCTGTGGTGGGACCACCATAACTGCTAGGCTCAGAGAACCCCTGTGGTCTGACAGTTGGGGCGGTCTTAATCCACCAGGGCAGCAATGCAAGCAGCATTGCCCTGGGGTTTACGAACTTGTTCTCCGCCATGGGTGCAGGGCCCCTGCACTGCCCATGTTTTTGGCATGCAGACAGTGAACATTGCGAGGATGCTAGTTCACTCTGCATCCTATAGCAGTGCTGCCAGATCGATTATGAGCCAGAGACAATGCTGTAGGGTGTTTCACATTAGGGAAACCTTAATGGGCCCAGCAGAGAGGTAGCCACTATGGCAGCAACCTCCCTGTCGGAAGTTCGGCAGATGGTCTAAACTGTCCGCCAAGTTTGTAATGCAGCCCATAGTATTCCTACTCCAATGTAAATCATTTTAACAAAAGAATTGGACACTAAAGGGGTCACATTTACTATTCCCATTCAAATTTAAACCATTTTGAGGGAAGCTGTTGCATACCAAAGGAGTCACATTTACTGTTCCTACTTCAATCTAGATGATTTCAGGGAAGGTGTTCATTTCTCAAGGGGTTACATTTATTATTCCCACTTGAATAGCAATCATTTTGTGGAAAACACTGGGCATTAAAGGGACACTACAAGGGATATATTAACTATTCCTCCTCCAACATAAACTATTTTTGGGAAGGTGTTTAACACTATTGAGATACATTTACTATCCCCACCTCAATCAGAACCATTTTAGAAAAGGTGTTGACATTTGCTATTCCCACTCTAATCAAAACCAAGATAATTGACATTAGTGGACACTAAAAGAGTTACATACAAGAACATGTACTCAGTAGTAAAAGCAAATAACCATTTATCAATAAAACAAATAAACACACTTTTGTCAAAAAAGCTATATACATTTATCATGAATCAATAACACATTTAGTAGAGTCTTATTAATTGAAGAACATAAATACAACAAAATATAAAATCATAAAATCTATTTACATTACATATGACAATATGATTAAAATAATAAAAAAGCATAATATATATATATATATATATATATATATATATATATATATATATATATATATATATATATATTAAACGTTACCTGTTTTATACATACCTATTATATGATATTTCTCATTACCAATATTATTTTATTTTTTATTTCTAAAGCATAATACATATAACCATAACATAGTTTTTAGAGGTACATTGTGATTAACACATATTTAGTATATTTTTACTTACAATTTAAATATGAAACTTTATTTATACATTTATTTTATTATTTACATTTCAAATAAAACATTTTTTTTCACAAAACCTAACCAAAATTGAAAATATATAATTACACATTTCAAAGGAAAAAGCAAAGCATATATAATACATTTACTTTTACGAATTTATAAATCCCAGTTTTATGAGTTGATATAATTAATAAAATACATTTCACATAAATATATAAATTATAACATGTAAATATTAAAAGGTTAAATTATTATTACAAATAAGTACATATTATTTAAAAAGATCCATTAAATGCATTTTGTAATTATAAATACCTAAAGAGGTTTTTTTAAAATAAATAATGAGCTTTTTAAAAACTTTCAAACTATCAAATAATTAATTTGCATATTTAGAAAAGTAAACATAAAATCAAATTAAAATGTTGACATTTAAAAAAATATCCCTACCTTTACCCCCTAAAAACCCAACATCCTGCTGTTATAGCACATTAGCATAAGAAATTGTTATCCACGTTATTACAACTTTAAACAATTTACATGAATAAAAATGTTTTTATTAACCACACTAACCAAAAAACGAAACAACTGAAAAAAACAAAATAGAATAAAATCATATAAAATGAGACATAAAAACAATATTCTATACAAGGATATTTTATCTAAAAATATTTTTTACAACTGAATTAATACAACACTCAAAACTATATCCTTAATTTCAACATTGCTGTCCAAGATATTTTTGATACCCGATATTCCCAACACAATATTTTGGTATCACAATATTGTTTAGTCAATGTTTTCGCCCAAACACCACACACTTCATAATCAGCAACATATGTTTCAAGTGCATACTTACACCCTAAATTCATAAATAAATAATGTTTCTTTACTTGCTATTCCATCTCCTGCCCAAGCACGTCAGAGGGTTTCTTAGGGCCCAATCAAAGAGCTAAACTAAGTGTTTCCTAAGAGGACGACCTGTTTTATATTCTAACTAGTGTGCTGCTGAGAACCAAAAAATGTCCCCTCATTAATAAAGAGCACAGCTTTGCTGTAAAATCTATGAATAATTGTTGCAGAATAAGCATAAGGTCCCTGAGAAAGAGTGGGTCCCAGGGAATAATGAACCTGCCTCATTTTGACTACCATGTTACTGCTACTTTTTGTAGGTTTAACAGTGCTATTTCATTATATAAGGGAATTGTTTTGTAAATGATTTTCAAATAATTTAAAATATCCTTAAAGTAACTCTTTTTAGTAACCAGACCTTAGGTACGTGTTTGTTATAGTATTTATATATTGAAAAAAATGTTTAAATACATTTACTAATTTTGTCTCTGTCACTAACAATGAGATAACCTGTTAGAGATTTGTTCATAAATGCATATGTAATCTTAATAAATACATTTATAAAACAAAGGTAAAATGGAGATAGTGTAGCAAACTAAAAGCCAAAAATCACAATTCATAAGTCGCTCAAATGATCTTCAAAGCATAACTTGCACAAAAGATGCAATACTCTTGATCTCAACCTGGATGTAACAACTACAAATAGTGTAAATATTTTTACAGGTGAGATTGCATATCATACGTTCGTTAACACTAAGAACGATGCAACTTTATAGTATTGTTTATTCGTTTGAATTCCCCAGAGAGTACAAGTCAGCCCTCCTTCTGGATTTAACCCGCTGATATTAAGTATGGAACACTCCTGCAGCTTACCTTTATCCCTTAAATTCCAAAGATGGGCGCAAGAATAATATGTCCGCAGAACCCTTTCTTGTCCAAAATGACCAAGGGTTCTGGGGCACATCACAGTCCGGCCGCAGATGAGTAAAGAAAGGCTTGCCTTTGGTGCATAACAAGTTTACCCACTGTGAGTGTCCACATAGCGGATGCACTTTTGTTGCCTTCCTAAAAGACGGCATAATAGGGATGTGTGGCTAAGACAATGAAGCATCGCATTGTAATAGTAACTAAAGAGGGAAAACTTACTCTAGTGTGCTTCTAAAGGCTTCACTCTGAGGCAAATGAACATGGAAATCGAATTTTAAACTAAGCACACAGTTTGAAATACAAATCACAATCATAAAATAAGGCTAAAAGCTCCTTTCCAAGATGATGCCAACCTCGATTGGAGCCAGGCATCTCCAAGAAGAGTATACATTAGTGTACTACAAGGAAATAAAAAATGCACCATCTTGCAACTTCCTGCAACATGCAGGAGCCAATATACAAGAGTCCTCCAAGTATGCTGTCACTACTCCAAAGCGGGTTTCAGAGGCTTCACTGACTTGCTTATGCTGCCTTCATAAAGGCAGTCAAATGCAAAAACAAAAAGATGATGGATTTAATGCTTGAACTGACCTCACTAACTGGCAATCGCTCAGGCCTCATCACAATCAGTTGTTTTTTTGCTGACCATGCCACCCCTGTTTGGTCCTAGCCATATGCAAATCAGTCTTGACCCTACTCCCCATGGGAACAGTCCAGCCCCAGGATGGTTCTTTCCCGTCCAGAAAGGACTTGGCCCAGCAGTTTGGACTGGACTGTCCCATGGGGAGCAGTGTCAAGACTGATTTGTATATGGCTGGCTCCACGTTGGGGTGGCATGATGGGCAAAAAAACAATGAATTTAGGCCCAGTTCTCTAACTGGATATGAATGTTTGATATTGTTCAGCATTCTGTCTATCATCTGTTCTTTTTGCATTTGTCGCCCAAAGGCGCCGGTATGCTGAGACGTGAGTCCTGAGCTCACTATGCCAGGGACTAAAGGTAGCCTGGCTGATGAGGAGTGATACCCTGAAACAGGTCCCAGGATACTTGTTTCTGGTCTAGGGAGGACCTGGACTGGACGTTTGGGCTTGACTGTTCCGGTGGGGAACAGGGTCAAGACTGATTTGCATATGGCTGGCTTCAAACTGGCGTGGCATGGTGAGATCCCACAACTGGTCCAAGGATGCTTATTTCCGGTCCATGGAAAAACTGACCTCACAGTTCAGGCAGGACTTTTCCCATGGGGAGTTGGATCAAAACTGATTTGAATGTCTTTAGTTCAAACTAGGGTGGCATGGTGGGCAAAAAGTGATGGATTTAGGCCCAGATCTCTGGCTGTTGGTGAATGTTTGACATTGTTCTGCATTCCATCAGCCATCTGTTCTTTGGGGGCATGACTAAAATGATGATGCATCGCATCAGCTATGAAACAAAGTAGGGAAAACTTAAACTCCAAAGTCCTAAAACTCGAATTTGCCTACAAAGGCTTCCCTCTGAGGCAAACTTACATGGAAATCAAATTTTGAACTAAATAACCCATGTGGAAATACAATTTATAAACATAAAGGAAGGCTAAATGCTCCTTTCCAAGGTGGCGCTCACCTTGATTGGAGCCAGGCACCTCCAGAAACAGTGTACATTAATGCATTACAAAAATATTAAAAATGCGCTATCTGGCAACTTCTTGCAACATACAGAAGCTGATATAAAAGAGATCTTGTAGTATGCTGTCACATCCCCAAAGCTAGTTTCACAGACTGCGAGGAGAAGCTTCTGATGCCTTCATAAAGGCTGACACAATAAGGGGGTTTGGCTAAACAATGACTCATTGCGTCCGCAAACAAACAAAGGAAGGAAACTTAAAATCCAAACTGGAGTTCAGCACATTGGTGCATTACAAGGAAATGAAAAAGGCACCATCTTGCAATGTTTTGCAATATACAAGAGCTGATATGTAAGAGCCCTCCAAGTATGCTGTCACTACCCAAAGCAGTTTCATAGGAGTGTGGACGCACTTCTGCTGCCTTCATAAAGGCTGGCATAATAGGGGGGGCATGGCTGAAACAATGACACATCTCGTCAGCAAAGATATTTTGGAGGGGCTAAAGTCCAAACTGGAGTCCAGCAACTCCAATATTCTCCCACAGGCTTCCCTCAGAGGCAAATTTACATGGATATCAAATTTTAAACTAAATAAGCAGTGTAAAAATACAAATCATAACCATAAAAAAGGCTCAAAGTTCCTTTCCAAGGCAGCCCTACCTAGATTGGAGCCAGGCACCTCCACATTAGTGCATTACAAGGAAATTTAAAATGTGCCATCTTTCAACTTCTTGAAACATACAGCATCCGATGAACAAAAGCCCTCCAAGAATGCTGTCACTACCCCGAAGCGAGTTTCACTGGCTACAATGGCGCACTTCTGTTGCCTTCATAAAGGCCAGCATAATGGGAGGCATGGCTAAAACAATGAAGTGTCCCATCAGGAAAGTATTTATTGGGAGGGGGGAGTTTAAAATCCGAATTGGAGACCAGCAGCTCTAATTTGTTCCCAAAGGTTCTGAATTAAATTTATATGGAAGTCAAATTTTAAACTAAATACTCAGTGTGAAAATACAAATGATAAACATAAAATAAGATAAAAGCACCCTTCCAAGATGGCCCAACCTAGATTGGTCCCAGGCACTTCTACAAAGAGCGCACATTAGTGCATTACAAGCAAATTAAAAATGTGCCATCTTGCAACTTCTTGCAACTTGCAAGAGCCGATATACAAGAGCCCCAAAGCCAATTTCAATGGGGGGCGAGGGCACGCGCTGTCTCCTTCATAAAGGCTGGCATAATAGAGGGATTTGTAACTAAAACAATGATGCATTGCACCAGCAGAATAACGGGATGGGATGTCTTAAGCTTCAAACTGGAGTCCAACAACTCACATTTGATCCTAAAGGCATTCCTCTGAGGCACATTTACATGGAAATTAAATTTTAAACTAAAGAAACAGTGTGTTTCTCAACCATTGTTTTTTTATTGTATGTTAATTATTTTTTAATAAAAATGTGTTTCAAATCGCAGTGCAGAGTGTCATTGATTGCAATTTGTAAAGTGGAGTGTAGTACAGTACAGTGAAGGAGAGTGTCGTAAGGTGGAGAATTATATAGTGGAATAGGGTGGAGTGACAGCGTTTAGTGGAGTAAAGTTATAAAATGGAGCGGTGTGTCGTATTGTGTAGTGGAGTAAAGTAGAGTAGAGCAACATGTTGTACAGTGTAGCAAAGTGTTTAACTGTAGAGCTGAATGTTGTGTAATACAGTGTTGTTGACTGGAGTGTCATGAAATGGAGTGTGGAGGAGTGGAGTGTTATCAAGTAGCATGTCATAAAGTGGCATCAAGGTAGCAGAGTGTTGTCGAGTGCAGCAGCATACAGAGGAATTCAGTGGAGTAGAGCTTTTTAAAGTCAATGTTGTCGAGTGCAGTGTTGTACAGTTGAGCAGGGGTGAGTCTCATGCAGTGTTGTGTTGTTCAGTGGAGTATAATTATTTGTAACAACACAGTGCATGTTAGTTCCAAGTTATAGTTAGCAGTGTCTAGTTAGGGAGCTAAAAAAATTAGTAACAAGGTCCTCTACTTATAATAAATTGAAAGTGGTGGATAATTTGTAACTTAAAGCTATAATCATGACATTAGAATTTTTTAAGTTTGTGTAGTTTAAACTTGGCTTGTATAGGGAAATATGTTTTCCTAACTATAAGTAAGCTTCAACCTTTGTTTTTTTCATAGAATTTCAATGTTTTTTAATGTTTTAATAAAAATGTGTTTTAAATTGCACAGTTTAGTGTCACAAGTGGAGGGTTGTTGTTATTTGGCATTTTGTACAGTACAGTAGACTAGTAAAGTCACAGATTGGAGTATTGTAGATTGGAATCAAGTGACACAGAGTATAGTAGTATATTGTACAGTCTAGTAAAGTGTCATATGGTGTAGAAGCAAGGTTTCTTATATAGTGGAGTCAAGAATCATGGACTGGTGCAGCAAGTTGTACAGTTGACTGGTTTGTTAAACAGTAGAGTAGGGTGTTGTAGACGGTCATAGAGTGGAGTAGAGTGTTTTGGATTAGAGTAGGGTAAAGTAGAGTGTCAGAGTGAAGTACTGTCAAGTGGAGTGCCATAGAGTACAATCAAGGTAATTGTCATAGAGTAGAGTGCTTTGTCATATAGTGAAGTGACATATTGTGGAGAGATGTTGAGTGGCATGTCATTAAGTGTCATACAGTGTAGTAGAGTGGTGTAGAATCGATGGGCATAGATTAGAGTAGATTGGCATAGCGTGTAGCCCATTGTTGTAGAGTCGAGTTGCATTCATTAGAGTAGAGTGTCGGACAGTGGAGGTGCATAGAGCGAAGTATAGTACAGTGCCATTGACTGGGTTAAAGTGGATTATAATGGAGTATATTGGAGTGGAGTACACTGTAGTGGTGTAGTGAGGAGACAAGTAACTTGTCATAGAGTGGAGTGGTGTGTCATAGACTATGGGTCTAATTACGACATTGGTGGTCCGATGACCGTCAATGCCATGGTGGCTGTCGGACTGCTGTGGTTGTGGCAGTCCAACTGCAACATTGTGAAGCTGGGGGCAGACCACCAACCTACCGCCATCCCTGTCAGAATCCAAGATTCTAATGAGCTGATGGTGGTGCAGGTTGCAATCAGCCAGGGTGATGCTGAACTCATTGCTGCCCTGCTGATTACAGCCTTGTTCTCCGCCTACCTTTTTATAACGGTTTCACTACTGGCGGAGCACAAGTGCAGAGGGCAACAGAGAGGCCCCTGCACTGCCCATGCATAAGCCATGGGCAGTGCAGGGGTCCCCCTGGCAATCACCACTGAAATGTGCACTGTCTCTTGTGCAGACAGTGCGTATTTTGAGGGTTCTGGTGGTCCACGCGTGCAGCAGCATTGCCGCCGGCTCTATTATGAGCTGGCAGCAATGTTGCTGCTGCTTTCCCAATGGGCTGACCAGCGGAAACCTCAGTGAGTCGGTAAATTGCAGTACAGAAAAAGCATCATCTCTGCTCCAGAATGTACAACTCTGCCAAATTTCATTTAAATCTTTTCAGCCATTTTTGCGCTATGTCAAATACAATAGTCTATGGAAAATGCATTGGTGGAAAAATGGATTTTGGGACCCGCTTTCATCTTTGTACCTTTAACAATTCACCAGAAAAACATACATCATCTCAAAATTTAGAAAATGCTATTGGTCTGGAAGTTTTTGTATTGACTAATCAAATAGGTGATAAATTATTAGGGAGGTAATACCCAAGCGTTAGAAATTGGGTTTCTGGTTGGCAGCGGTATGGACTGTGTTCAAGCAAGAACCACAGTCTTAGTCAGGGTAAGTCAAATACACCCCAGAAATTAACCTGTGCTCACCCTGTGGTAGCTTGGCACAGAGCAGTACGTCTTAACTTAGGAGGCAATGTGTGAAGTATTGGTGCAACACTTCAAACAGTAGAAAAAAGTGAAAACGCCACACAAAAAGGCACCAGACCTAGTTAGACAAATAGAACTTAATTTAATTAACTAAACAAGACCAAAATGACTAAAACATCGAATAAGTAGAAGTCAAGATATGACTTTTGAAAGATTAAACTGCAATATAGAAGTTAAAAGCATAGAGCCCCAACCAGAGATATTTGGTCAGACTAGACCAGGTGAAATTCAATCGTTGAGGCAGACTGCAATGGAGCGTGGGTCAGATATCATCCTAGATAAGTCTCGCTGATGTTTTACCTTCTCAAAGTTGACCCAAGAAACCCGTTCACAGCAAAGAAGTTTGGTGAGAGCTAGGAGAGTGTCGCTGATAGTGATCCACGTGTGCAAAGAGCAGCAGAGATGCTTATTGTTTCAAAGAGATGAACTTGCAAAGGCCCAAGCTGATTCTTCCAGGGAGCTGCATGCTTCCAGTGCAATGTGGCCCATTTGTGATCATGAAGAGTCTAAAAGCTGGATTTCAGGAGCTACAAAACCACTTTAAAGGATCTAGGACTGAGGGGGAGCCGCTTGGAGGTCAGGAGCTGGTTGAAGACTGGTTCAGGAGCTGAGGCAGATGTATTGGAAGTCTTTTGTGTCCCTGAAACTTCAGAAGAACAGGAGGCAAGCCAGCAAGCCGTTGGAGTCACTCTGGTTCTGGGTTGGAGATCAGGAATGAATGGAAGCAGGCAGCAAGTAAGCACAGCAGACCAGGAGTCCAGCAGCATCCAGCAGAGTGACATTCCTTTCAGCAGCACAGCAGTCCTTCTTTCTCACAGAGTATCCACTGGCACAGATGTTTCCTGAGTTGGTGGTGTCAGAGGACCAGTATCTTGACTCACTTGTGCCTTTAAAGTGAGAGAGAGACTTCAAAGAGAGTTCTTTGAAGTGCACAGGGTCCCTGTCCTTTATTCCTTACCTCCAAACTCACTACAGGGGGATATGCAGCCCTTCATGTCGGGACAGACACAACCTATTCAGGGGTAAGTGTCAGCTCCTTCCTCCCATCCTGCCCAGGATAGCCCATCTGGATGCTGATCAGTAACACCCATGCTTCCTTTGTGTGTGGTTGTCTGGAAGGAATGCACAAAGCCCAGCTGTGACCCACCCCAGACATGTATTCAGCAACAGGAAAAGGCACAGAATGGTTAAAGTAACAAAATGCCAACTTTCTAAAAGCTGCAGTTTCAGTATTACAATTTAAAATCCAACTTCATCATAAATTGGGATTTTAAATTGTGATTTCAGAGACACCAAACTTGGGGGTACCATCTCTTCCCAATTGGGAATTACACTTATAAAATGTAACAAGGTAATCCCAATGTTATTATGGGAAAGATAGCTCCCAAGAGAGTAGTGAAAAATGAATTTGAGTGTTTTTTCCACTACCTGAACATGTAAAACTAAAAAGTATATGTCCAACTTTTTGAATATACTGCACCCTGTCTTTGGGATGTTCAGGGCCTAACTTAGGGGTGACTTATACATATTAAAAAGGAGGGATCAGGCCTGGCAAGGGGTTAAGTTGCCAGGGCAATATGTCATTTTTAAAACTGCACACACAGGCCACATAGTGACAGGCTAGACACATGATTAAGGGGCTACTGAAGTGGGTGGCATAACCAGTGCTGCAGGCAAACTAGTAGCATTTAATTTACAGGTCCTGGGCGCATGTAGTGCAATGTATTAGGGACTTATAAGTAAATTAAATATGCCAGTTGTGGATATGCCAATGTTACCATGTTTTAAGCTGAAAGCACAGGCACTTTAGCACTGGTTAGCAGTGCTAAAGTGCCCAAAGTCGTAAAACCAACAAAAACGAATTTTGCAAAAAGAGGAGAAGGAAGGCAAAATGTTTGGGGATTGCTCTGCAGAAATTACCAGGTCCAACATTGAGGAATTCCTATTCGTGAGAATACTATCTATAACTACAAAATGAGAAGCATATTTATTGTGATTTCTTTCTTTTTATCAGGTCCAGTTGGAAAAATTCCCTCATGGGGTCTCCTAAATTCCAGCATCACTGCATGGTAGAAAATGTTTTCCATTAGCACTCTCAAGAATTGTTTTTGGAGCGCACACACAACTGCCACAATACTCTCAGGCCACTTGCAAGCATGTGTGAAATTTCACACGCACTATCATGGCTTCCTACCGCATCAGTGCCATTACAGTTTTGGCTATGAGGGACTGTGGGTACATCTCAAGCAGATTCTCTAAACCTAAAGATGTTTTTGACCTGATTTTCTACTTCAACTGACTTTTTAAGTTGTTTTTTAGTGTTAGATGCCTTTTTATTTAACTGTTTTTCCAACTTGGATGGACGTGCCCTAGAAATGCCATCTTTCCGTTCCTGTCCAGCAGGCTCCTCCCAGTGCTTTGTCCATCTCCTGGTCACTTTTGACTTGAATTTCGAGTAGGAAGGATCACTCTCCATCTGTTGTATATATTCTTTTGGATCTAAGGACTTTGTGTGGTTTCACACAAGTAAGTTAAAAAACTATTATATTAGGATATTGTCTGTTTAATAGTGCATGCACCAGAATTTCTTTGTACTCTTTTTTATGTTTAAATTTCATTGGGGTGGGTGGCCTGGAGTTTCAGTAGAAGCCTATTTTTCTGCATTTTATTTTTCACCTTTAGTAAAAGAAAAATGTTGCACAATGTAGTACCTTTTTTTCCATGTTTGTAATATTTACAATATTCATTTATTTTAATATGTGGCCTAGTCAGCCAATGAGCCATCCAGCCAGTAAGGCCAGGACTAGTTCTCAGTGCATGAAAGAACTATTTCTTTGGTATATTTTTTTTAAATTAAAACATCAGTTAGAGCAAGGATGCATTGGGCTAAATAAAAAATGTTAGCTATTGTTTGTATTTGATATTTTTTCTGCAAAAAGTGTGTATGTGGGGGTAATATTTGATGCTATAGGAAGATGTGTGTTGTTGTAAAATGTTTCTAGCTTAGTTAATCTTAGTGTTTGGCATTGCTGAATTAATGGTAGTGTTTTCTTCAGTGTTACCACGTTTCCTTTGTCTGGCCAGTATGTGTGTTAGTATATATGCCATAAGCCACATTTTGCCTTTGTTCTCGATGGCATGTGGCCACGGGCCATTTTGTGTAAACCATGTCCTGAGTGTGTTCTTTGTGCTCCATGCCTCCTTGGTTGCTGTCATTATTTGACCATGTGACTGGTAGCCATTTTGTGTAGCCAGACAATCTGCTTTTGCTGTAGGCTTGCATGTGTTCTTTGTTCTCCATGCCTCCTTGCTTGCTGTTGTTGTTTGATCATGTGGCTGGTGGTCATTTTGTGTAGCCATCCAGTGTGCTTTTGCCATAGGTTAGTTGTGTTCTTTATTCTCCATACCTCCTTGCTCCCTGTTGTTGTTTGACAATGTGACCTGTGGCCATTTAGTGTACCCAGCCAGCCTACTTTTCCCATAGACTTGCATGTGTTCTTTGTTCTCCATGCCTCCTTGCTCGCTATTGTTGTTTGACAATGTGGCCGGCCACCATTTTGTACAGTCAGCCAGTGTGCTTTTGCCATAGGCTTGCATGTGTTCTTTGTTCTCCATGTCTCCTTGCTCGCTGTTGTCGTTGTTTGCCCATGTGGCTGACGGCCATTTTGTGCAGCCAGCCAGGGCACTTTTGCTAAAGGCTTGCAGGTGATATAAGTTTAAAAATATGCCTGAGGATCATTGTAATATATGTATATTATGATTATGATTATGATGAACAGTGCTTTATATTACATGCATTTGTTTTTCATTTTTGACCTGCACCTACTTGTCTGCCAATAAGTATCTGAAACTCCCACAGCGCAAACATCAGCAAATAATTTTAGTTTTTTTTATTCATTGTTTTTATTTACATTTTTTTTTTTTTTTTTTAGGTTTTTCATTTTATTTTTTATTTTAAGTTTTTAGATTTTGTATTTTTTTTTAAATGTCTCCATTTTGCCTCCATCCATGATCCAACCACCCCTTGACAACCATTGGTGCACAGCTGCAAAACAGCATGCATTTTTGAGGTATTTTATCCATTCTCCACTGGGCCCCCTGTCTGCCATAGTCGGTACACTGCACACCCACACACCAGTATCATTCATTTTTTAATAATTATTCCATTTCCCCCCTTGACCACCTTGCCTGCCTTCGGTGCATACTAGACTTCATTTTTTAAGGATTATTCCATTAAGCCATGCATCTTCCTGACAGGCAGAGGTGCACAGAAGGTAAAGAGCTATAGCTATGTGTTGTGTTATTCTGACTGGAGCTGACATTTTATATTATGGTGGTATTGTTTGACTTTAAAATGGTTGGATATATTGTTATTACCTAAGTAACCAACCACACTATATTATATTGTCTTTGTCTGTACTAACTGAAACTGCAACAATACCACGTTTCTCTAAAAAAAAATTGCGGGTTTGCATTTAGGTGCACAAGAGAAGAGACAATCAACTCAGTTCTGCCAAATAGAAGGCCTGTCTAAAACACGTGACAGCACAACACATAACATCAGTGGTCCAATCTCATCAGCTTGTGTAGCTCAGTGACACTGGCAACTGACAGCTTTAAGATGGCCCCAAAGAAAGGTGCTGCCTAGAAAGTGGCCTGTGAGGAGAAGTAGCTTTCTAACACTGACATGCCAACCACAACCTTTTTCCGAAGATGTGTGCCTGCCGCACCAGCCTCCGGGGTGGAGCCAAGGAGCAGAACTCCTGCATCAGTGGTACTACCTCAACCTAAGCCCAAGCCCATGTAGGTAGGCAAGGCAGCCACTGCAATCACTGTGGTGCAGATGAGCAGTGACGTTGAATTGGATTTTCTCTCTCGCAAGTAGTACCCAATTGTTTCAGGAAACAAAGCAAAGTGGACAGCAGCCGCAGCCAGCAATAGTAGATCTTCATCAGAACAGGAGTTTTAGCCTCCTGCCAAACAAGAGCCTCCTCTTTTATAATTATTGGCTCACATATCTTCTGAAAGAAAAAGGAAGGGTACTCCACTGTCTTCTCCAAGCACCCCTTCTGATGATGATGACCTGGACATGGATTGGACTCTGGCATAGTGTGAAGGACGCCAGGAGAGGCAAGAGAATAGAAAAAGCCCTGAAAGCCTTAGAATTATGAAAGGGGATGAGGAGGAGGATGCCAATGAGCCAGTCATTGTTATGGAAGGTGGCACAGAGGAGACCCACGTTACCCCTCCTATTCAACCTGCTCCAAAGGCTGCGGCACAGGTACCTTAGTCTGCACCAACGCCTATGTTTGTAAAGGTCCTGCTGAGACCTGCACCAACCCCCACCTCAGTAGAAGTATACACTGCAGAGAGGCAATCAACGACACACTCACCTACCTCCAGTTCTTCTTCAGGCATTGGCACTGGCACACTAAGAAAAGTACTGCTCCCCCAATTGAATTTTTTTTTGATTAGCAAGAAGGAGGATATCATTGTAATATGCTCCATTTGCCACCTGAGTGTTCGTCAAGGTAAGCCTGGTTCACTATATAGTACTGGAGACCAAACGACCCACATGAAAAACACCACACATTCCGGTGGGAGGCGCACCTTTAAAAAATGCTGAATGTGGAGGTGGCGAAGGTGAGGAGAGCTGGAAAATATCAGCTCCAGTCAGGCTGGGAGGTCATGCGGAAGAAGATGGTGACATCTTTACGCAAAGCGGCCGGTCACCAGCAGTGCGCTAGCATCCCTTGCCTCAGCGACCTCAAATTGGCGCAACAGTCAGATGGAGACACCACGGCATACAGTGACTGCCTCAAGACATACATTGAGTCTAGCACCTCCTACTTCTCATCAGACACCTGAGCCAGTCCCTCAGAAAAGAATGAAATCCAGGATCCTAGCACGGGATTGTTAGGCAGAAGGGAAAACCACCCAATGTCACATTTGTACAGTGGGAAGCTGGCTAAAATGTTAGCGCTTGTCCTCCTTAGTTTCTCTTTTGTGGAAAGAGTGGGATTTTTAGAATTTGTGGCTGCCATCTGCCCGAAATGGAAGGTTCCAAGTCAGACCTATTTTGCCAGAGTTGCTGTTTGAGCGCTTCATCACAATGTTCTGCAATTGGGTGGATAAGATTTGCAGAGAAATGCTGTTAACAATATACAACTGACGACAGACATGTGGACCAGTTGTTAAGAAACTAATTACATGTGTTTCATTGCACACTGGATCTGTTTTGCAGGGGTTAGGCAACAGCTATCTACAGGTCTTAGTAATAAAGATATTTTTAATTGCGTTCAGCGGCATGCAACAGTAGCCATGTTCACCATGGAGAAATCCCATACAGTTGCCATCATCTTGGAATAGTTTAACAGCAAAGTGTTTGAATGGATATATCCCAGAGCTCTCAGAATTGAATTTGTTGCCATGGACACTGGCAGTAATATACTCAACACCATGACAGATGGTAGCTATTTCAGGTTCCTGTCTTTGGCACTTTGCATCAACCTGGTTGTGTAGGACTTTCTCAAAAAGAAGCCCTAATCCGCAAAATACTGACAAGTTGCAGTACAATCCGCACTCATTTCAGCCATTCTTTTAAAGCCCAGAAGCAGTACCAAGCAGTACCAGTTAAAGCCCTCATAAGTTGGAACTTGATCTATTACATGTTGCAATGTCTGTTTGAGCAGTACAGACCGATCAATGACTATGTCATTCAAAGAGGAGGGGACGCAATTAGGAAAAAGATGACCATAGGCCTAGTGAAATGCCACACACAGATGCTACTCCCTCTTAAGGTTTTCACACAGGAAGTCAGCAAGGAGAACAGAATGATGGGCCACGCTAACCCGCTGTTGCGTTTGCTAAGGGTATTTAAGGAGGGGAAACTGAAAGCACATAAAGGTCCAGCATACGTGCTACCAAATAAACCAATATTTCAACAGTAAAGTATGAAGTTCCTGTATCTTATATAGAGAAGGGTGTAGAGGAAAAAGAGATTTGTTAGAAGCTGAGGAATCAGGAGGGGTATCTGATTTTTCAGGAGCAAGAGCCCTCACACATGCAAATGAGTGTCATGCTTCATCATCAGGCATGCTCCATATTGGACCGGCAATGCACTGCCCAACGGCAGGAGATCTTTTTCTGATGCCCTATAGGAAGTGTATATATTGTGAGTGTGGCGGTGTAGATTGGGATGGGTGAGTGAGTTAAAATAGGCTAAGTGATACTCTAACAATTTTAACCTGGGGGTCCTCTTGCCTAGATTAAAAACTAAATTAATAGTGGCCAGGACCAATAGTGATGGTCTGTTCCAGCTCCCAATATGGTTGTATCAGTAGGTCAACATGTTTCATGCCATAGAAAGTCGTAATTGATCTGTGGAAAAGCATCAGGACCAAAGACCCTCATCTGCACAGTGTTTGAGGAGATAGTGGTGGAAGTTAATCAGAAAGTGCACAAACAACTGAGGTACACTAAAGAGGTAAACCTCTCAATGTAGAGAATCAACCTGAAAAGAGATATAAAGAGAACAATCTCGGGTTAAAATAAACAAAGTCACAGTTGTTTTTAAATAAGGCATTCAAATGAATGTCAATGCATGCAAAAATTGATTTATTTGTGCAAGTACAAGTGTGAGAGATGCTAGTCATATTAAATTCAAGTCAAATAAAAGCACACACTTGTGAGAACAAAAACCACACATGGATATACTGGGATACTGACAGGAGGGAACATGTGTCCATAAATGACAGTGTTGTCATGTACCACCATACGTGGCAGCACAAGTATTTATAGACGCTCCCATGCCAATCCTTTTTTTTTGCATCACTTAGCCAGGCTGCCCCAGAAGATCATCGATTTCCAAGACTGTCAAACTCCATTGTGTTGCTTCCATCAAAGAGGAGATACCTTTGAATACCTTCCACAGTGCTTAGATTCGAAGAGGTAACTATTGCACAAATGAGTGATGAGATTTTAATGAGAAATTTTGAGTGATGATTTATGTGGTGGTAGACAGTGAGGGAGGGTGTTCAACTCAGTAAACTTGATTTTGATGATTTGTAATATTTGGGACCTGATGAGTGATCTTTTTTTCCTGAAGGTGTTTGGCCCTCTAAAACTTAATTAATTTACCTGCAAGGTCCACTCCTTTTTTCTGGTTCTTCAGAGACCAGACTAACCACTTTAGTTAACAAACACAAATGTGCACAACAAAATACTCAAATTCTGCTTCTGTACTTGTTCTTCAACAGCAGTGCATTACAGGTCTATTTCACATGGGTTGGGACTGGGACAGCGTTACTTGAAGTCAGAAGGAGAAAGGAACAACTCAGGGTGAGACTACCTCAAAAGACAGAAGAAGGAAGCTATCAATTTAAAATAGAAACCATGATTATGATGACTCTGAGACCCAGTACTCAGCTCTGTGGACTGTAAAGAGGTGCATTGATTTGGGAGATGCTGCAGAGTGTGTGTGCTGCACTGCTGGCTCAAATATGAAACTCCTCCTATGCTCTGAGTCTTCTTGGTACAATCCTAATGAAGCTTACCTTCCTTCTGACCTTTTGCATGACTCTACAATATAGATTTTGTTTTATAACATGAAAACCTTTGCCTCTCCTGCTCAACACTCCTGCTTACCTACCAGACCAGTTCAATCAGGTACCCAAGAGTGCTGGATATTCCGAAAAGAATGCAGATGCACCACCAAATTTGCCAATACAGTATCAGTTTAATTTTAACCTAATTTTTTAGAACTGTGTGTTCACCTCGCTTCGTCATAATTTGTATTTTTAAACCTAGATGACAGAACATTTAGAAATATGCAAATTTTCAACTTGGGCTGTGTGATTTATTGAGGTGTGACTTAATTTACACCATAAATTGGTGGGGAGGATGTGGTGAAAGTGACAATAGCTCACTGCAGGATCTTCTATTACCTCAGCAACTGCCCACAGGGGCCCCATTTACCCACCAACAAATCATTCATCAACATCTTTATTCAGGCCTTATGTTGTTGCATAAATGTTTAACCTTGTCCACTCCTGACTCAGAGTCCACTTCTTCTGACTCGAGGATTTCATAAGTTTAGTTTTAATTAAACACTAGCTTCCTATTGCTGAGAAGAATTTACTATTGCTAGTTTTTGTTATCGTATCAGATCTTCTTTTCTGTGTCATGATGGTAGTCTGGTCTCTCAGTCTTGTTAAAGTTATGATGTAAATAATATAACACACTAACTATGTGTTTTCTTTCAATCTAGTTGCCTGTGATAAATAACACTTTGATTAATCCTATGGTTGGAGTTGACCTAGGTGGGAGTGGGAACTTATTTATGATTACCTTCCTTCCCCGTTAGATTGCTAGCCTGCTACTACCACCACCACTATAAGATGGCACCTTTGGAAGCTCTGCAGTAAAAAGGCTGAGAGAGGTAGCAGTCCTCACTTCATCTATTTAGGTAAGAGACCTATGTAGTGAAGTGAACTGGTTTAGTTAGTAACTAACGTCTACTGAAGATGTTAGTGTTTATCTAGGTTGGTGTAGGTAATATAGGTAATGCCAATCTCCCCCTAGTTGTCAATATAGCTACAGAGGTGGTATCCATTTTTTTATCAGATTTTAACAAACGGATATGCCAAAAGACAGCAGTGCAAAGTAAAACACCCAAAAAAGGATTTGAGGCACAAATAAGTAAAAAAATGTTTCCCCTTTTATTTTTTAATGATTATACAACCTATCCTTTCCACCCACAACAGGCCCACCTCTCTCCCCAAACAAATCACCCTGTCCCAAACCAATGTCCAAAAAAAACGTAAGTGTCCAAACTAGTGCAAACTCTGGTCCCAGCTCCCTTTTTCACCCTCTCCACCCACAATAAACATCTGTCCCAACAAAACAAAAATGTAAAAAAGGGCTAAAAGAGGGTGTTCTCTACGTGAGTCGGAGACCATCAAGGCTTCCCTCAATGTGTGCCACCCTGCGGTCCAGATGCTCCAGATGTTGCAGGACGTGGTGCTGGAAAATGCAGCCTGAGTGGAAGCAGGGGCAGCAGTGGCTTGACATGGATGGGCAGCTGTCAGCAGCACTGCTGATGTTGCCACTGGGAAGCTGGAGGCACTGGCAGATGGCTGGAGGAACAGGGCCTGTGGTCAAGGCAGTTGCCTCCTCCTCCTCCTGCAGAGCCACCAGCTGCTGGTACTGCAAAGGGATGGCATCCAAGCTCTGCTGCCACAGCTGGGCTGATATCTCCTGGGGCAAGGTTGTCCTCCAGAAGTATACTATATTGTACACACTGCTCTGAGCAAGCACTTGTTTAAAATTATAGTGGCACAGTAACAGTACATTGCTGGTCCCTAGAGCCATTAGAATTTGATGTGACTGATTACACGTCACAGGGCCATTTTTTTAACCACATATGCCTCACTGCAATTGATGAATGTCGTAAGGTGAACCTTTGAAATGGTATGAGTCTGTCATAAAAGCCATTAAATATTTGAATCACTTGTCCAGAAGAACGTGGCTCATGCCAACAATTAATTTTTACATTTTTTTGGTAGGCTGGGAAAAAACTTAGGAAAGAATAAATGAGTCAAATACCAGGAGGTAGATAAGTGGGCACTGGGGGGGGGGGAGGGAGTGGGAAACATACCTTGTTTTCAGTTTGCAACATTGAAAACTTTGTAAATTCTGCTTTAACTGAAGCGGATGCACACTGCACAGACAACACTATTATACTGCCAAATTGAACAGTGATGCAGCTAGGTCAAGGCATGGGTGGCTAAATGCCATGGGCAGGAAGGTAATGAATGATGATGGTGAGAGGATACATATCTGCCTTGCTTAACAAATACAGTCAGCTAAGGAAGTAGATGCAAATTAAAGTACTCCCCACTTTGAACCAAAGCTTTGATAACCAAGCAAAGTAGGTGAACACGTCCCTCTCCAGAGATTGATGCCCACCATTTAAGCTTTACATTCTCTCATCCAGACTTACACCATTCCAATCCATGTGTCCACCCATCTATTCATCCGTTCACCTACCCACCCTTTCAACCATCCTTTCACCCATTCATCAATTTACCCACATATGGTTACCCATCTACCCATGGATACCCAAGCATCCTTTCACCAATATACCCTTTCAGCCATCCTTTTACCTACCCACCCACACATCCTTTCACTCATATACCATCTCAGCCATCCTTTCTTTTAACTGAGCATCCTTCTTTCCCTTTTCCATCAACCTATCATTTGTAGCACTCATTATGAGCTTTTGTCCGCTGAGTTGCAGATAGAAGGGGCCATTAAAAATTCAACCCCCACTGTAGCTGGTAAAGTGGGGGGTTCACAATGCCCTTATAGTGAATATACTAGTAATTGTCAATAAGCAAGCAATGTGACCTACCTTCACCCATCCCTGCTGCCGCTGGTTCTCCCTCTGTAACTGCCACCATGCCTGGTTCACTGGTGGTGCCACTGGCCCCAGCACTGGCGGTTGGTGCAGCTTGAAAAAAACTTTCACAGTTTAGATGTCAGATGCACCTCCTCTTGTTAGAACAAATTCAACAAGATACAACCATATTAGATTACTACAGGAGACATGCACAGTAAAAGAAGGAAAAAACATTCTAATAGTGGAGAGGTAAACGTTAGAGAAATAATAATAGTATAACAGGAGGACTTACTGGGGCCAGTAGTCTTCCTGACCCACCTCCGAAGTCCTCTTTTTTCCCTTGGGTGCTGAAGTAAGAAATAAAGAAGATTAAAAAATACTGTATATTAGTGATACAGTTAATCTCCCAAACAATATGTTGACAGGCAAAGGTAAATGCAGTAACAGTGACCTTTCCAAATCAGATAGCCTATAGTGCTAGTATTGAGTTAACCTATTCTTTAGTTTCCAAAACCTAAGCCCTATTCCAAATTGGCAAAGCCTACACTACTTTTGAAACTACTAAGGCATTGCAATAAATGATAGTACAAGAAGAAATGCAGCAAACCCAAAAAGAAGAAGAGACGCACCAAGCCCTATTAGTATCCAGTAACTCACGATATATATAATAATACAAAATTATTCCAGGTACAATAGTGTGCAACTCGCACGAAGCTCCTGCTGCACAGTAGAGCCTAAGAGGTAACAGAGAACCCCATATGGTTAAACATAATAAGGGGGTGCACCACTTGATCCATCAGGTGAAATACAATAAATATATACAAAGTCCAATATAATCAAAAAAGTAATGATGCCAAATGTCTGTTGGTTTCTTCCAAAGAGTTTTTAATTAGCACTGGTTCGTAAGAGAAAGCAGCCAACGCGTTTCGCCCTATACATGGGCTTCTTCAGGGCTGTAAAGTAACATACGACCATACAAAAAGTAAGATAACATAGTTGTAATGTATAGAAAAACAAGAAGGAACATATTAATGTATAAAACAATATTTTACAGAAACCAAATTACAAGAACACGATACATTTTGTGACTGTAGTGAAATTACAAAAAAGTTACAAAAAACAAAGAAAAACAATTAAGGTCGATATCAAATCGTATTTTATACACAGAACCAGCAAGAAAAAGGGGTGAGAGAGCATCCCAAGCAATATATATACATATATCTCTTGTGAGAAAGATGTGCACCGAAATAGAAAAGTGAATAAAGTAAGCTTCAAAGCCCATACAATTGTAATATACATATTAGAAGCAACGTGATAGATGTTAATATAGTTCCTTCCCTTAAAGTCACAAAATGACACAAGTTAGTTCAAATCATGAAGTGAAGCAATACATTTTTGAAAAAAGGGGAGTCAAGGAAAGCACATACCAATATTCCGATTCGAATACAAGTCGGGCTCGTAATGGGCATGTGAACGCGAATGCCGAAAGGTTCTGAAGAACCAAAAAGACTGAAAACAGGGGGGGAATACTTAGTACTATATACAACGAGTGCAGTAGGTATAAAGAATCAAATGTTCTATGCTGTGAATAAAATATGCAGTGTGTACGCGATTGTCCCAAAGAGAAGTGAAAATAGCGGTACTGTAAAGACCGCAATAGTCATTTAATAGGCTGTTTCAGCCTTACCTGAATTATCAGGATCCGCGATTTAGCGAAATCGGTATAGCCATAAAAATCCGAAATTAGAGAGAGTGCGTGTCCCAAACAAGGTGGACGGGTCCAATAATATATGGCCAGTCACCAACAGTGTACGGGAGTATAGAAAATTTTGTGCGACGAAAAGTATCCGGTATTTGTAGTCCCGTCGTCGGCTGAAAATAGCATCGACACAAAAAACGGACTGTACAAAAGAAACAGTCCATGTTCAAAGCGGTCATTCATGGCAGCCATATTGGAAATATGGAACAACGAGTATAAAGGGACTATACAAGTCCAATATAACGCAAAGTTATAATTAATAGGAGTGAAGAGGTAAGAAGATGGCTTATGAATATCGCAAACATTATATTAAATGGTAATAGTATATAAATGTCAGATGTATATGGTCCCGCCGTTGGCTCAAAATGACATCAACACAAAGAACGGACTCTACAGAAAAACACGTCATTATTCCCATCGGTCATTCATGGCAGCCATATTAGGAAAATAAAGCAATAAGTATAGAGGGACAATACACGCCCAATATAACGCAAAATTCTAATTGGTGAAAGTGAAAAAAGGTATTAAAAAATAACTAAGGAATATCACAAAAATTGTATTAAAACATGATAATAAATATAATAATAAGATGATCCAGAGAAGAGATAGAGGTAAGGATAGAAGTGCATGGGGGGAAGGGGAACAATCAATGTGAATCGTTAGTAAACCCAAGTGAGGGAGATATACCTAATCATATAAGGTATAAGCAAAATTAATCATTGAATTAGCATAGACATAATCTATTTATATAAGTAGCACAAAGGAATATGAAACAATACCCACAATGTATATAATGTATTGGAATAGGGTTAAATTAGCAGATCTGAAAAAAATACAGAGCAAGAGAAATGTATATTTTCATCGTGATAGACCTATTAACATCCCCTTGGCTATCAATACATTAAGTCAGTATAGGAAGTCAGTATTTTGGCAAATAAATAAATATGAGCAAATTCAATAAATTCAACAAATTGTATCCATAATAAAAAATAGCTAGAAAATAGGAAACTAGTATCAGAAAATTGATATATGAACAATGTTACAATAACATCATAGATAGTAATGAAGTTCATGATCAGTTTTATGTCCCATCTCAACTGCTCGTAGGTGACAAATCCAAGCCGCCTCCCTTTTGCGTAATTGTAGTTCCCTATTGCCCCCTCTGGGGTGTGGGGGAATATAATCAATCCCATGAAGCAAAATTGATGTATCATGTGCATGAGCCAATGTCATATGTGATGTTAGGGGGTACCTAATGTCATTGTTCTTAATAGCGCGTATGTGTTCTTGTACTCGATGTTTGAGAGGTCTGATAGTGCTGCCCACATATATTTTGTTGCATGTGCATTTTAAAATGTAAATCACAAATTTAGTGTTGCAAATAATAAAGCTCTTGATAGTAAAAGTCCCAGTGTTATTATAACAGAAGGTACTGGTTTTGTCCAGACCGAAGATACAAACATTACATTGGCGACATGTGTAAAATCCCAGGGGTTGTGTAGGGAGCCAGGTAGATATGTTAGGTGTGGAGACATAGCTAGGACAAAGATGGTCTCGAAGTGTTCTGCCTCTACGGTACGTAATCCGAGGTGACCTAGGGAGGAGGCCTTTAAGTCCCTGTAAATCAGTAATTAGATGCCAATGGCGTTTGAATGTTTTATAAATGCCTTGGCAATGAGTCGTATATCTAGTCACAAAGGACAAGCGTTCAGTGTGTTTGATGTTATTGACCATGGTTTTTTGGGACAAGGTCTCCTTTCTTGGTATGCTCATAATACGTTGCTCAGCTTTGCGGAGGATCTTATAGTTGTAACCTCTATTAATAAATCTTTGTTTGACATGTCCAATTTGTTCGCAAAATAAATCATTGGTACTACAATTCCTACGTACACGTGTCATCTCACCAAATGGAATATTATTAATTACAGAAGGCGGATGTGCACTTGTTGCAAGTAAAAGGCTGTTACATGATGTTGATTTCCTATAGAGAACCCTTTGTACAGTGTCATATTGTGTAAAAAAAATTATGTCCAGAAATTCAATGCTGTCCCTGCTGTAATGAAGACTAAGTTTTACATTGTAGGGATTATCATTGAGGAAGGCATGATAAAGAATAAGTTGTTTGACAGATCCATTCCAAATCAAGATAATATCGTCAATATACCTCCCCCAAAATACAATAAATTCAGTCCAGACAGAGGCATGTTTGCCCCATGCATGTATTTTTTCAAACCAGCCCATAAAGAGACAGGCATATGATGGGGCAAATTTAGAACCCATCGCTGTCCCTTGTATTTACTGGAACCACTGGGTGTTATGTAAAAAGTAGTTTTTGGACAGAATTATATCCATCATTTCTAAAAGCATCTGATTATGATCATAACAGTTGGCAGGGCGAGAGTTTAGATAAGACGTAACTGCCAGTAACTATATAGGACTATATATAGGACTTTTTATATATTTATTGTATTTCACCTGATGGATCAAGTGGTGCACCCCCTTATTATATTGCAATAAATGATCTTTGCTTCTGAGCCACCTTTGGTGAGCCAACTTAGTCTTCCTTTTCAGTGCATAGATGCATACTATACATCAATGGGAGATTGGGATTGGTACAGTATGAGCTACATATAGAAAGACACAGAGAATGCTAACTCACTGATATTACTTACTACTGCTACCACTAAACTAGTGACGGAACAGAGGAGACTGCATGGCTTCTCAAATAATCACCAAAAGTGAGCCCGACGAGTATGATTCGGCAGTTCCAAGCACTTGGCTAGCTCAAACTGGATCACATAATAATCATTGCATTCTAAACTTAACTATGCTATTTGAAAAGAAATAGCATTGTAGAACAGAACAAATAATTGCTCACTGAGCCCTGACACAATGATACCAAGCAGGTCGAGCAGGTCCTGCTCATGGTCCAGTATCTCCACCCAGTAGTGCGTTAACCTGCTTCTGGGTGCTCTGGACATCAGGGTGCCAATGCACACAATGGTATACCCTCCCCGATAGATATCAATGCTACCACAGGACGTAGCTTCTCCCAGGCATGCTACCAGCATGGAGGGAAAGTGGTGCTGCACATAAACCACAAGTACTGCCACCTCTGCCTTGGAAAAAATGGTGTGGGGCTGCACCGCTTGGTGGTGCCAACTCCCGCAAGGTGTGCAGATAATACCCACACTGACGCTGCCACTCCCTCTTTCGCCCTGCTCTGCCATGGCATTGGCTGACACAAAAAGGGAAGAAATAGGTGAAAAAAGGAAAGACTAAAGAAGTAAAGGGAAAACCAAAAAAAGTAACAAAAGTCACGAAAACCCCAACAAAAATGACAAAAACTTAAAATACACAAACACAAAGACAAACACCCATACAGTAAAAGAAAATGAGGGCGAATGAATCAGACAGAGGGAGGAGTGAGAAGAATAAAGGTGTAATTAAAAACAGGGCCCAGCACCAAGCACAGAACAAAATAAAATGGCCACGTACATGCAAACTGAGTTGTGCCATTCATGTGCAGTTTCCAGCACAAGAAAGCACATTGTGCTCCTAAAGGTCAAAAACGTAGCATGAACGGGTACCCCAAGCAGCTCATCCCACTTGCGGAACTAGGAGAAGCCTCGTCGAGTTTTTGGCCCGCTCCAAGGAATTCAGTGTAGCATAGCTTTGCAAGATCCACCAAGGCCTACTTTTTATCTATTGTATTTCTCATGTATTTGTTTATTGGTTTATAAAATCATGTGAGCATAAATGTGTCTTTTATTTGTTCATGTAGTAATTCTGAAACTTTACATATGCAGTCTATTTAATTTTTGGGGCTTTCTTGCTACTTTTATTAGGATTGTGCTACATAAGAATCCTAAAATGAATGAAAGGCAATCATTGTTATTGTTATAAAAGCTGAGATTATTATGTTTTTCCTAATGTCCAATTACCATGTCCTCCATGTAGCAGTTTGTGTGGCTCACTGCTAGGTGAATTGTTCATTTCAATTTTTCAGGGGTGCATCAGAAAGACGGTTTTTGTTTGACTTGTTGAGTCACTTTCATTTTGTGAGCCAGAGAGTACGGAAAGCAAACTTAAGTAGATTAAGATGTTCTATTTGTTATGTATTTGTTTATAGGTTTCCATTCACATGTGACCATAAATAGGTCTTTTAGTTGTCCATGGTGTAAATCTGAAAATGTATGTATTTAATCCAGTTTATTCTGTTGGTCTTTCTTGCTACATTTAGTAGCATACTGCTACAAGATATCACTAAGTTGAAAAACCTCAGCATTCACTTACTGTACCTATCTGCAGTGCCCAACAGAATGATCTACACTTCCTAATATATAATATTGCTAAATGTCATAAAAATCCATCTGCCATTTTTGCACCATGTGAAAGACAGATGTTTTTGGAAAAAACATGCATTTGAAACCCGTCTAGCTGGAGCTAAGTCTCAAAATAGCCACCAACACTTCCTGGCGGCTTAGCAGCCAATAAGCACTTTTTGGTTTTCTTATAATATTTCAAAAGCTACAAAACAAATTTACACCATATAACAAAAAAGCTTCTTTCTGGACCACAATCTAACTTTTTGCCAAATTTGATTAAATTCCGTCCATCAGTTAAGATGTTGTTGTGTTCAAAATCCCTATAGGAATTTGACCCTCTCTTTTCTCAGCCCTTGCTTTATGGATCAACCCAACACTTTCTGTGCACAATAAGGCACTCTATTTTTGTAAAATTTTGTGAAGATTTGTGAAACGGCGCCTCAGATATAGCCGAGGCAAAAAAACACTTTTGAATGGAAACTAGGTCCTGACTGTAACTGCATATTTATATGTATGTATGTATGTATATATATGTGTGTCACTATTATATATTCACTAAAAACAAAGATACAGGGACATGATAGTTAGGTTTGGACTTTACACGCACAACGTCATATAAATTTAGCTTTTATAGTTAGAGTTATTTCAAGTAACTGTAATCTTTGTTTTTTTTTTAAGTGAATCTCTAAGTTTTTTTATTCTATTTCCTAAATATAATGCTCCTTTAACCTGTTTTTTTTCACTGAATTTCTAGGATGTTTAGGAATGTAAAGTAAGATGACCATTGTAATTCACTGTGCGTGGGGGGAGGGTTGGATGCAGGGCTTTTCCTGGCCTGTCATTGTGCTGCCCCCACTCAAGCTTGCTGCTCCTGCCACCCCTCCTCCATGCCGTCCATTGTCCAAGTCCATACCTCTGCTCCCTCATTGCAGCCCTGTGTGGCTCTTGTTCTGTCACTGCCCTTCATGTCTGCCCTAAACAACTTGCTGCCCCATCCACCCCCTCCCTACCCTCTGTTATCCGAGTCTAGGCACCAGACCTCTCCCTTCTGCATGGTCCGATGTACTACCACTGGCCACCATGCAGCTTGATGTCCCTGCCCACTCCTTTTGCTCTCCGTTGCCAAATCTATGCCCCATCATTGCCCTTCTGCTTAGCCTCTGTGCTTAGCTTGCTGCCCTACCCTCCTTCACACACCCTCCGATGTCTATGTGCATGCCCTTGCTTCCTCCTTTTTGCCCACCTTGTTCCATGGACCTGTATTACCCATGCTGTCTACTCTGGGTGTTTAATTAAACTGCCACTGCCCCTACTACCTGCCAAGACTGGTCAAATGGCTATCCCCTGTCCCTGCTACCTCCACCATGCCTTCCTGAGTTCCATGCCCCTACTCCCTCTCTTCTCTCCTCTGTGGTCCATTTTGCTGCCCCTCCCTTTTGCCCTCCATGCTCTGTGGTGCTGCAACTGCTCTTCCTGCCTGCTCTGCATGGTCTGTTGTGATGCCCCTTCCCCTGCCCTCTCTTGTCTGTGTCCAGGCACTACTGCCCTTCTGTCTTTCATGGTCCTTTGGGCATCTCCCTGCCCCTTTTCTCTTGCCCCCGTGGCTGTTGTGCTACCACTATCCCTCCTCTTTGTAATGAATGGTTTTCTGAGCTGCCACAGCCCCTCCCACCTGTATATTGTAGTCAGCTTGCTGCCCCTGACCCCTCCCATCTTCCTTAATTTGCTGCATCCAATCCATTGTTTTTTTGCCGACCATGCTACCCCCGTTTGGCCCTGGCCATTTGCAATTTAGTCTTGACCATACTCCCATGGAACAGTCCAGCCACAGGATGTTTCTTTCTCGTCCAGGAAGGACTTGGCCCAGCAGTTCAGACTGGAATGTGCCATGGGGAGCAGGGTCAAGATTGATTTGCATATGGCTGGCTCCAAATTGGAATGGCATGGTGGGCAAAAAAATTATGAATTTAGGCCCAGTTCTCTGAATGGGTGTGAATGTTTGATATTGTTCAGCATTCTGTCTATTGTCTGTTCTTTTTGCATTGGTTGCCCTAAGGCGCCGGTATACCCAGACGTGAGGATTGGGCTCACTGTGCCAGAGACGGCCTGGTCTGGCAGTTTGGGCTTGACTGTTCTGGTGGGGAATAGAGTCAAGACAGATTTGCACATGGCTGGGTTCAAACTGGGGGTGGCATGGTGAGATCCTACAACTGGTCCCAGGATGCTTGTTTTCGGTCCAGGGGAAACCTGACCTTGCAGTTCCAGCAGGACTATTTCCATGGGGTGCAGGATCAAAACGGATTTGCATGTGGTTAGTTCGAAACTAGGGTGGCATAGTGGGTAAAAATTGATGGATTTAGGCCCAGATCTCTGGCTGTTGGTGAATGTTTGACATTGTTCTGTATTCCATCCATCTTTTCTTTTGCATTCTTAAAGGCCGGCTAATGGAGAGGGGGTATGGCTGAAACAATGATGCATCGCATCAGCAATGAAATGAAGTGGGGGAAACTTAAACTTCAAACCGAGTCCAGAAACTCCAATTTGCCTCCAAAGGCTTCCCTCTGAGGCAAATGTACATGGAAATAAACTGTTGAACTAAATAACCCATGTGAAAATACAATTTATAAATATAAAAGAAGGCTAATTGCTTCTTTCCAAAGTGGTGCTCACCTAGATTGGAGACAGGCACCTCAAGAAAGAGTGTACATTAATGCACTACAAGAAGATTTAAAATGTGCTACCTAGCAACTGATTGAAACATACAGAAGCCTATATAGAAGAGCCCTCATAGTATGCTGTCACATCCCCACAGCTAGTTTCACAGGCTGCAAGGACAAGCTTCTGCTGCCTTAGTAACGGCTGGCATAATAAGGGGGGGTTGGCTAAACAATGACTCATTGCATCAACAAACAAACAAAGGAAGGAAACTTAAAATCCAAACTGGAGTTCAGCGCATTAGTGCATTACAAGGAAATGAGAAAGGCACCATCTTGCAACATTTTGCAATATACAAGAGCCGATATGCAAGAGCCCTCCAACTATGCTGTCACTACCCCCAATGCAGTTTCATACGTGTTCAGACACACTTCTGCTGCCTTCATAAAGGCTGGCATAATAGGGGGCGCGCGGCTGAAACAATGACGCATCTCCTCAGCAAAGATATGACAGGGTCTAAAGTCCAAACTGAAGTCCAGCAACTCCAATTTCTTCCCACAGTCTTCCCTCAGATGCAAATTTACATAGAAATCAAATTTTAAACTAAATAAGCAGTGTCAAAATACAAATCATAAACATAAAATAAGGCTAAAAGTTCCTTTCAAAGGCGGCCCTGCCTAGATTGGAGTCAGGCACCTCTAGGAAGAGAGCACATTAGTACATTACAAGGAAATAAAAAATGGGCCACCTTGCAACTTCTTGCACATACGGCATCCGATATACAAGAGCTCTCCAAGAATGCTGTCACTAACCCAAAGCGAATTTCACTGGCTACGATGACGTGTTTCTGCTGCCTTCCTAAAGGCCGACATAATGGGAGGCATGGCTAAAACAATGAAGTGTCGCATCAGCAAAGTATTTAATGGAGGGGGGAGTTTAAAATCCAAACTGAAGTCCAGCGTTCTAATTTGTTCCCAAAGGATCTGAAGCAAATGTATATGGAAATCTTTTTAAACTAAATACTCAGTGTGAAAATATAAATGATAAACATTAAATAAGATAAAAGCGCATTTCCAAGATGGGCCAACCTAGGGGTATATTTCTACTCTGTTTGCGCCGAATGTGCGTCAAAAATTTTGAGGCACATTTGGCGAAAACCGTGCACCCTATTTAAACTTTGACTTCCGCGGACGTCAAAATTCCTCCGTGTGCGTCATTTTTTGGATGCGGGAACCTGCCTTGCGTTAATGACATGCAAGGTAGGCGTTCCCGCCCAAAAAAAGATTTTAAGGCCTGCGCACCTTATTTATACTCCTGCATCATTTTGATGCACAGGAGGGGGCAGCCCTTAAAAAACGGCGCACAGCCTGATGTGCGTCGTTTTTTAACGCCTGGGTCAGGGCAGGCGTTAAAGTACCTGTGGGCTCACTTCCATAGTCTCTGACCATGGAAGGAGTCCAGAGGTGCCCTTCCCTGCCCCCAGGGACACCCCTTGCCACCCTTGCCCACCCCAGGAGGACACCCATGGATGGGGGGACCCATCCCAGGTAAGTACAGGTAAGTTGAGGTAAGTATTTTTTGTAATTTTCTTAAAGTGGCATAGGGAGGCCTAATTTGGGCCCCCCTACATGACACTGTGCCCAATAACCATGCCCAGGGGACAGAAGTCATCTAGGCATGGCCATTGGGCAAGAGGCATGACTCCTGTCTTTGCTAAGACAGGAGTCATTTTAATGGGGGTTGTGCGTCCAAAAATGGCGCAATTCCGGTTTGAGGCATGATTTTTGCCTCAAACCTGACTTGCACCATTTTTTGACGCACAACCCCCATTTTCCCCTACGCCGGCGCTGCCTGGTTTGAGTAATTTTCTTTTACTCAGACCAGTCCGCAGCGCCGGCTAACATCATTCCTTAAATAAGGCACCCCCATGGTGCGTAGGAATGGCGTTAGCCGGCGGTAACAAATTTTACGCAAACCAGCGCTGGCGCTGGTTTGCATCAAAAAGCATGGATATGGGCCCTAGATTGGTGCCAGGCACTTCAAGGAAGAGTGCACATTAGTGCATTACATGGAAATTAAAAATGTGCCATCTTGCAACTTCTTGCAACTTGCAGGAGCCGATATGCAAGAGCCCTCCAAGTATGCTGTTAATACCCAAAAGCCAGTTCCACGGGCTGTGAGGGCATGGTTCTACCTCCTTCATAAAGGCTGGCATAATAGGGGGGCGTTGTAACTAAAACAATGACGCGTTGCACCAGCAAAGAAACAGGAGGGGATGACTTGAGCTTCAAACTGGAGTCCAACAACTCAAATTTGCTCCTGAAGGCTTTCCTTTGAGGCACGTTTAAATGGAAATCAAATTCTAAACTAAGTAAACAGTGTGAAAATACAAATCATAAACATAAAATAAGGCTGAAAACTCCTTTCCAAGGTGGCCCTAACTAGATAGGAGCCAGGCACCTCCAGGGAGAGTGTCCATTAGTGCATTGCAAGGAAATTAAAAATGTGCCATCTTGCAACTTCTTGCAGCATACAGCAGCGGATATATTAGAGCCCTCCAAGGCCACTGTCACTACTCCAATGCCAACTTTACAGGTTCCTTAACCTTTGTTTTTTGTTGTATGCTAATGTTTTTATTTTTAAATAAAAATGTGTTTCAGATCGCAGTGTAGAGTGTCATTGATTGCAATTTGTAAAGTGAAGTGTAGTGGAGTACAGTGAAGGAGAGTGTTATAGGGTGGAGCATTATATAGTGCAATAGAGTTGAGTGACATAGCGTATAATGGAGTAAAGTGTAGTGGCGTGTCATGTTGTGGAGTGGAGTAAAGTAGAGTTGAGCAATGTGTTGTACAATGTAGCAACGTGTCTAACTGTTGAGCTGAGTGCTGTTTAATGGAGTGTTGTTGACTGACGTGTCATGAAATGGAGTGTGGTGTAGTGTCATCAAGTAGCATGTCATAAAGTGGCATAGAGAGTGTAGCGGCATACTGAGGAATTCAGTGGAGTAGAGTGTTATAAAGTCAGTGTTGTCGAGTTTAGTGTTGTGCAGTAGAGTGGGGGGTGAGTCTCGTACAGTGTAGTGTTGTTCAGTGGAGTATCATTATTTCTAAGAGCACAGTGCATGTTAGAGTTGCAAGTTATAGTTAGCAGTGTCTGGTTAGCGAGCCTTAAAGAATGTGTAACAAGGTCCTCTACTTATAATAAATTGAAAGTGGTGAATAAATTGTCAATTAAAGCTATACTCATAACATTAGAATTTTTAGTTTGTGTAGTTCAAACTTGGCTTGTATAAGGAAATATGTTTCCCTAACTATAAGTAAGCTTTAACCTTTGTTTTTTTTCATATAATTTCAATGTTGTTTTAATGTTTTATTACAAATGTGTTTCAGATTGTACAGTTTAGTGTCACAAGTGGAGAGTTGTTATGTGGAATGCTGTACAGTACAGTAGACAGGCTTGCGGTGTTCCGAATGCGCCACGGTCATACCACAGGTCCCTCCAGTATACCGCCAGGCTTCAGCTGGGCAGTCATAATGCCCAACCTCCAGCCTGCCCATGGCGGTAAACACTGCCATGGAAAGGCTGGTGGTAAGGGGGACTCGTTGTGCCACTGGGGGCCCCAGCACTGCCCATGCACTTGGCATGGGCAGTGCCGGGGCCCCCAGGCACAGCCCCATGGCGCATTTCACTGCCTGAATCACTGAATGCGAGCCAGCTTCAATGTTGATGTGACTTTTCCAGCACTGGCTGTATATTGGCTCCCGCAGCTTTGGCGGTCTTTTTACAAGACTGCCGAAGTCATAATGAGGACCATAGTGCAGTAGCAAGGTTTCTTATATAGTGGAGTCAAGTATCATAGTTTTGAGCAGCAAGTTGTACAGTTGAATGGTTTGTTGAACAGTAGAGTAGGGTGTTGAATACGGTCACAGAGTGGCGTAGAGTGTTTTTGATTAGAGTTAGGTGAAGTAGAGTGGAGTATTGTCAGGTGGAGTGCCATAGAGTACAGTCGAGGTGAGTGTCATAGAGTAGAGTGCTGTGTCATAGAGTAAAGTGGCATATCGTAGAGATGTGTTGAGTGGCATGTCATTAAGGCCCTGATTTATACTTTTTTGGGCAAAACTGCACTAACGCAGTTTTGCACCAAAAAGTTTAGCACTGGCTTGCATAATTTCTGTGCACCAGCCGGGCACCATATTTATGGAATGGTGCAAGCCTGTGCAAAGGGTGGGCTAGTGTAAAAAAAAAAAATTACGTTAGTCTGGTGGGGCTGGCGGTATGAAAGAAGGGGGTTTTGCACCAAAAAATAACGTTAGGCCGGTTAGAGTAAAAAAAAAAAGGACTCTAACATGCCTAGGGTCATTTTCTCATGCAAAATCATCCATACCACATGACTCCTGTCTTAAAAAAGACAGGAGTCATGCCCACCAACCCAATGGCCAGCACAGGGGACCAGGGTCCCCTGGGCATGGCTATTGCACCCTGTGCCTCGTATGGGGGCCCATTTCAGGGCCCCCTATGGAACTTTAAAAAATAAAATACTTACCTGTACTTACCTTTACTTACCTGTGATGGGGTCCCACATCCTCCGCTGTCCCTTTGGTGTGGGTGGGGGTGTCCCTGGGGCCTGGGGAGGGCACCTGTGGCCTTATTCCATGGTGTTTCACCAAGGAAATAGGCCCACAGGTCCCCTAACGCCTGCCCTGAACCAGGCGTTCAAAAATGGGGCAAAGCAAGCTGTGCACCATTTTTTGACCCCTCCTCCCTCCCGTGCACCATTTTTGCATGGGAGTATAAATATGGTGTTAAGGCCATAGAGTCATTTTTGCATGGGAATACCTACCTTGCATCTCATTAAGGCAAGGTCGGTTTCCACGTCCAAAAATGACTTTAACTCTATATATTTGGCGCTATATGGGTCTAGCGCCAAAGTATAAATACGTAGTTAGTTTTGCACCAAATTAGAGTAAAAGAAAATGATGCTAATTTGGTGCAAACAGAGTATAAATATGTCCCTGAGTGGCAGACAGTGTAGTAGAGTGGCATAGAATGGATGGGCATAGAGTGGAGTAGACTGGCATAGAGTGTAGCCTAGTGTTGTAGAGTTGAGTTACATACATAAGAGTAGAGTGTCGGACAGTGGAATGGCGAAGAGTGAAGAATAGTACAGTGCTATAGAGTGGGACAAAGTGGATTAGAATGGAGTATAATGGAGTGGAGTACACTGGAGTGGGGTAGTGAAGAAACAAGTAACGTGCCATAGAGTGGAGTGGTGTGTCATAGACTATGGGTCTAATTACGACATTGGTGGTCCGAAGACCGCCAATGCCATGATGGCTGTCCTACTGCTGTGGTTGTGGTGGTCCAACCGCCACATTATGAAGTTGGGGGCAGACCCACCAACCTACCGCCATCCCTGCAAGGATCCTAGATCCTAATGAGCTGATGGCGTTGCAGGTTGCAATCAGTCAAGGTGATGATGAACTCAGAACCGCCCTGCTGATTACGGCCTTGTTTTCTGCCAACCTTTTCATGATGGTTTCACTGCTGACGGAGCACATGTGCAGAAGGCCACAGAGGGGCCCCTGCACTCCCCATTCATAGGGCATGGGCAGTGCAGGGGTCCCCCTGCCAAACATCCTTGAAATGTGCACTGTCTGTTGTGCAGACAGGACGCATTTCAAGGGTGCTGGTGTCCCATGCGTGCAGCATCATTCCCGACAGCTCTATTATGAGCTGGCAACAATACTGCTGCCACTTTCCAAGTGGGCTGACCGTTGGAAACCTCGGTCAGTCCGGTAAATTACAGTACACAAAAAGCATCATCTCTGCACCAGAATGTATAATTCTGCCAAATTTCATGTAAATCTATTTAGCCATTTTTACGCTTCGTCAAATACAATAGTCTATGAAAAATGCATTGGTGAAAAAATGCGTTTTGGGACCAGCTTTCATTTTTGAACCTATAACAATTCACCAGAAAAACATACAGCATCTCAAAATTTAGAAAATGCTATTTGTATGGAATTTTTTGTGGTGACTCATCAAACAGGTGGAAAATTATTAGGGAGGTAATATCCGAGGGCTAGAAATTGGGTTTCTGGTTGGCAGAGGTATGCACTGTGTTCAAGTAAGAACCACAGTGGGTCAGATATCAACCTGGACAAGTCTCGCTGATGTTTTACCTTCTCAAGGTTGACCCATGAAACCCGTTCACAGGGAAGAAGTTCGCCGGGAGAGAGGAGAGTGTCGCTGATGGTGATCCGCGTGCGCAAACAGCAGCGGTGATGCTTACTGTTCGAAGAGCTGAATTTGCAGCAGTTCAAGCTGATTCTTCCTGGGAGCGGCATTGTTCCAGAGCAATGTGATCCGCATGCGCAAAGAGCAGCGGTGATGCTTACTGGTCGAAGATATGAATTTGCAGCAGTTCAAGCTGATTCTTCCTGGGAGCGGCATGGTTCCAGAGCAATGTGGCCCATTCGTGATCACAAAGAGTCCAAAAGCTGGATTTCAGGAGCTACAAAACAACTTTAAAAGATCTAGGACTGACAGGGAGCCACATGGCAGTCAGGAGCTGGTTGAAGACAGGTCCCTGAGATTTCAGAAGAACAGGAGGCAAGCCAGAAAGCCGTTGGAGTCACTTTGGTTCTGAGTTGGAGATCAGGCAAGAATGGTAGCAGGCAGCAAGTCAACACAGCAGACCAGGAGTCCAGCAGCATCCAGCAGAGTGACAATCCTTTCAGCAGCACAGCAGTCCTTCTTTCTGGCAGAGTATCCACAGGTCCAGAAGTTTACTGAGTTGATGGTGTCAGAGGTCCAGTTCTTAGACCCAGTTGTGCCTTTGGAGTGAGAGAGACTTTAAAGAGAGGTCTTTGAAGTGCACAGGATCATTGCCCTTCATGCCTAACCTCCAGACTCACTAGAGGGTGGTATGCAGCCCTTTATGTGGGGACAGACACAGCCTATTCAGGTGTAAGTGTCAGCTCCTTCCTCCCATCCTGCCCAGGATGGCCCATCTGGATGCTGATCAGTAACACCCACGCTGCCTTTGTGTGTGGTTGTCTGGAGGGAATGCACAAAGCCAAGTTGTGACCCACCCCAGATGTGTATTCAGTGACAGGATGAAGGCACAGAATGGTTAAAGTAACACAATGCCAACTTTCTAAAAGCTGCATTTTGAGTATTACAATTTAAAATCCAACTTCATCATAGTTGGGATTTTAAATTGTGATTCCAGAGACACCAAACCTGGGGGTCCAATCTCTTCCAAATTGTAAATTACACTTATAAAATGGAACAAGGTAATCCCAATGTAATTATGGGAGAAATAGCTCCCAAGAGAGTAATGAAAAAAGGATTTATGAGTTTTTCCCTACCTGAATATTAGTACATGTCCGACTTTTTGAATATACTGCACCCTGTCTTCGGGATGTTCGGGGCCTACCTTAGGCGTGACTTATACATAATAAAAAGGAAGGATTGGGCCTGGCAAGGGGGTTAAGGTGCCAGGGTGACATGTAATTTCAAAACTGCACACAGGCTACACAATGACCGGCCAATCAGTGCTGCAGGCCAACTAGTAGCATTTAATTTACAGGTCTTGGGCACATGTAGTGGAATTTACTAGGGACTGATAAGTAAATTAAATATGCCAGTTGTGGACATGCCAATGTTACCATGTTTTAAGCTGAAAGCATATGCTCTTTAGCACTGGTTAGCAGTGATAAAGTGCCCAGAGTCATAAAACCAACAAAAACAAATTCTGCAAAGAGAGGAGGAGGAAGGCAAAATGTTTGGGGATTGCCCTGCATAGAGGACAGAGTCCTACATCGAGGATTCCTATTTCTGCAAATACTATCTATAACTACAAAATGGCAAGCAGATTAATTGTAATTTCTTTCTTTTTATCAGGCCCAGGTGGAAAAAAATCACTCAGCTCGCGGAGTCCCCTAAATTCCACCATCACCGCTTGGTAGAATTTTTTTCCATTAGCACTCTCAAGAATTGTTTTTGGAGCGCACTTGTAAGTGCCACAATACTGTCGCACCACTTGGGAGCATGTGTGAAATTTTGCACCCACTAGCATGGCTTCCTACTGCATCGATGCTATGACAGTGTTGGTCATGAGCGACAGTGGGTACATCTCAAGCAGATTCTCTACTTGAGAAGCAGCTAAATCTACACCAAAATATGTTTTTGAGTGGATTTTCTACTCCAACTGACTTTTTCAGTTGTTTTTTTGTGTGAAATGTCCTTTTTTTACTGTTTTTCAAACTGGAAGGAAGTGCCCCAGAGATTCCATCTTCCCGTGCCTGTCCAACGGGCTCCTCCCAGTGCTTTGTCCATCTCCTAGTCACTTTCACTTGAATTTCAAGTAGGAAGGATTGATCTCTATCTTCTGTATATATTATTTTGGATTTAAGGACTTTGTGTGATATCAAACAAGTAAGTTCAAAACCAATTGTATTAGGACATTGTTTGTTTAATAGGACAAGCACCAGTATTTCTTTGTATTGTTTTTTTATTTTTAAATTTCATTGTGGTGGGTGACCGGAGTTTCAGTAGAAGCCTATTTTTTTCATTTTAATTTTCACGTTTTGTAAAAGAAAACTGTTGCTCAATTCAGTACTTTTTTCCATGTTTGTTATATTTACAATATTCATTTATTTTACCATGTGGCCTAGTCAGCCAATGGACCATCCAGCCAGTAAGCCCTATACTAGTCATCAGTGCATGAAATAACTATTTCTATGGTATTTATTTTAATTAAACCATCAGTAGGAGCAGGGATGTATTGGACTAAATTAAAAAGGTTGGCTACTGTTTGTATGTCATGTTTCTTTCTGCAAAAAGTATATATGTAGAGTAATATTTGATGGTATAGGAAGATGTGTATTGTTATAAAATGTTTATAGCTTAGTTCATTTTCGTGTTTGGCATTGCTAAATTAATGGTAGTGTTTTCTTCAGTGTTACCACGCTTCCTTTGTTTGGCCAGTATGTGTTTGAGTAAGTTTGCCATAAGCCACCATTTGCCATTGTTATCCATGCCATGTGGCCATGGGCCATTTTGTGTAGACCATGTCCTGAGGGTATTCTTTGTGCTCCATGCCTCCTTGGTTGCTGTCATTATTTGACCATGCGGCTGGTGGCCATTTTAAGTAGTCAGCCAGTGTGTTTTTGCCATAGGCTTTCTCGTGTTCTTTGCTCTCCATGCCTTAATGCTCGCTGTTGTTGTTTGACCATGTTACTGGTGGTCATTTTGTGTAGCCAGCCAGTGTGCTTTTGACATAGGCTTGCTTGTGTTCTTTGTTCTACATGCCTCCTTACTCGCTGTTGTTGTTCGATAATGTTGTTTGTCTCCATTTTGTGTAGTCAGCCAGTGTGCTTTTGCCATAGGAGTGCATGTGTTCTTTTCTTCTTGTGCCTCCTTGCTTGCTATTGTCGTTGTTTGCCATTGTGGCAGCCGGCCATTTTGTGCAGATAGCCAGTGTGCTTTTGCCATAGGATAGCATGTGCTATAAGTTTAATAATATGCGTGAGGATCATTGTAATAAATGTATATTATGAATATGATTATGATGAACTGTGCTTTATATTAAATGCATTTTTTTCATTTTTCACCTTGATTCTTTTATTTACATGTTTTATTTAATTGTTTATATATATTTTTAAGTTTAAAAAAAACTTTTTTGTAATGTTTTCATTTTTGAAAAACAAAACTTTGCATTTTGCCTTTATCCATGATCCATCCACCCGTTGACTGTCATTGGTGCACAGCTGCACAACAACATGCATTTTTGAGGTATTTTATCCACTTTCCATTGGACCTCCTGCCTGCCATGGCAGGTGCACTGCACATACACCAGTATCATTATTTTTTAATTTATTATTCCATTTCCCCCTTGACCACCTTCCCTGACGTAGGTACACACTAGCCTTCATTTTTTAAGGATTGTTCCATTTAACCATGCGTCTTCCTGACAGGCACATAGGGCAAAGGGCTATATCTGCATGTTGTGTTATTCTGATTGGAAATGAAATTTTATATTATGGTAGTATTGTATGACTTTAAAATGGTTGGCTAAATTGTTATTACCTAAGTAACCAACCACACTATATTATATTATCTTTGTCTGTACTAACTCAAACTGCAACAATGCCACGCTTCACTAAATGTTTTTCTTGTGTGTTTGCTTTTAGGTGCACAAGAGAAGAGACAATCAACTCACTTCTGCCAAAGAAAAGGCCTGTCCAAAACATGCGACAGCACAACACATGATGTCAGTCATCCGATCTCTTCCGCTTGTGCAGCTCAGTGACACTGGCATCTGACAGCTTTAAGATGGCCCTAAAGAAAGGTGCTGCTAAGAAAGTGACCAGTAAGGAGAAGCAGCTTTCTACCACCGACATGCCAACCACAACCTTGTTCCAGAGACGCATGCCTGCCACACCAGCTCCAGGGTGGAGCCAAGAAGCAGCACTCCCGCATCAATAGCACCACCCCAACCTAAGCTGAAGCCCATGTAGGTCGGCAAGGTATCCACTGCAATCATTGTGATGCCAACGAACAATGACATTGAATTGGATTTGTCCCTCTCGCAAGTAGTACCCAATTGTTTCAGGAAACAAAGCAAAGTGGACAGCAGCCACAGCCAGCAATAGTAGATCTTCAGAAGAACAGGAGGTTTAGCTTCCTGCCAAACAAGAACCTCCTCTTTGATAATCATTGGCTCACAGATCTTCTTAAAGAAAATGGAAGGATACTCCACCATCTTCTCCAAGCACCCCTTCTGATGATGATGACCTGGACATGGATTGGACCCCGACATAGTGCGAGAGACGCCAGGAGAGGCAAGTGACTAGAAAAAGTCCTGAAAGCCTTAGAATTATGGAAGGGGATGAGGAGGAGGATGCCAATGAGCTAGTCATTGTTATGGAATCTGGCACAGAGGAGACCCACGTTACCCCTCCTATTCAACCTGCTCCGAAGGATGCGGCACAGGTACCTTCATCAGCACCAACTCTCATGATTGTAAAGTCCCTGCTGAGACCTGCACTAACCCCTATCTCAGTAGAAGTATACGCTGCAGAGAGGCAATCAACAACACACTCACCTACCTCCAGTTCTTCTTCAGGCATTGGCACTGGCACACTAAGAAAGTACTCCTCCCCCAGTTGAAACTTCTTTTTGATGAGCAAGCAGGAGGATATCATTGTAATATGCTCCATTTGCCACGTGAGTATTCGTCGAGGTAACCCTGATTCACTATATAGTACTGGAGTCCCACCGGATTGCGTGTGAAAAACATCACGGAATCCGGTGGGAGGAGCACCTTTAAAAAATGTTTGAATGTGGTGGTGGTGAAGGTGAGGCGAGCTGGAAAATATCAGCTCCAGTCATGTTGGGAGGTCATGGGGAAGAAGAGGGTGACATCTTTATGCAAAGCGGCCCGATACCCAGCAGTGCACTAGCTTCACTTGCCTCAGCGACCTCAAAATGGCACAAGAGTCAGATGGAGACACCACGGCATACAGTGCTGCCTCAAGATATACACTGAGTCTACCATCTCCTATTTCTCAGAAGACACCTGAGCCAGTGGGCCTAGAAAAAAAGAAAATCCAGGCTCCTATTACGGGATTGTTAGGCAGAAGGGGAAACCATCCAATAGCGTGTTTGTACAGTGGGAAGTTTGCTAAAATGTTAGCGCTTGACCTCCTTCATTTCTCTTTTGTGGAAGCAGTGGAATTTTTAGAATTTGTGGCAGCCATCTGCCCGAATAGAAGGTTCTAAGTGAGACCTATTTTGCTAGAGTGGCTGTTCGAGAGCTTCATCACATTGGCTGCAATTGGTTGGACAAGCTTTGCAGAAAAATGCTGTTAACAGTGTACAACTGACGACAGACATGTGGACCAGTTGTTAAGCAACTGATTACATGTGTATCACTGCACACTGGATCTCTTTTGCGGTTGTTAGGTAACAGCTATCTAGAGGTCTTTGTGTTCAGCGGCATGCAACAGTAGCCATGTTTACCATGGAGAAATCCCATACCTCTGCAAACATCTTAAAAAAGCTTAAAAGCAAAGTGTTTAAATGCATGTAACCCACCTGTCTCAGAATTGGATTTGTTGTCATGGACAATGGCAGTGATATAGTCAATGCCATGTCAGATGGAGCTATCTCATGGCCCTGTGTTTGGAGCTTTGCATCAAACTGGTTGTGTAGAACTTTCTTAAAAAAGAAGGCCTGGTCACCAACATACTGACCACTTGCAGAATCCGCACTCATTTCAGCCATTCTTTTAAAGTCCAGAAGCAGTTGAGGATTTTTCTGCATACTAACAGAGTACCAGTTAAAGCACTCATACGCAAGGTGCCAACAAGTTGGAACTTGATCTATTACATGTTGCAACATCTGTTTGAGCAATACAGACCGATAAATTACTAAGTCATTCAAATAGGAGGGGACACAATTCGGAAAAGTATGACCATAGATGCACACAAATGCATGCTTTTCCATTTGTGGTGTCTACGTTACCCAAAATCTTGGAAGTGCACACAACGGATGTTGCTACATGTATGACTAACACACGTCCTCTCTCATTTCCACAATGACTTGCATCTAAGGTTTAGACACATTGACTTCACATTCCTACAAGCATATGTGCAATAATACATCTTGTAATGCACACACACTGGATCAACAACTATATTAGTTGCCACTGCACACATATTGAACCATAGGCATTGAGGCATTGTACTTATGTGCGTCACCTTACTATCCTCTCCTGATGCCAAACATGCTCAAATTGTGCAATACATATATGTAGGCCACACATATGGCCGTCTAGTGCGTCAGCCAAGCGTCAAAATCCTGTTAAGGAAGTTTGTACTTCTACTTTCCCCCTTTTCTCCTTTATTCTTCTTTATCCCCTATTCCTCTTTTCAGTGCTGAGATGTTGGGTAGGCCATGTCTTGGCAGGATGGGTGGGGAGGATCTTGGGGGGTTTATTTGGCTGGTGTGCCATTTCCTCCCACTCATGATCGAGGCAGGGGGCAGGGTAATACAGGGGTATCACACTGAGGCGCGAAGAATCCAGTGGGGAAAGGTGCTGAATCACTTGCAGTGCGTGTATGGGTGCCAGAGGAATGACCACCAGCTGAAGCACCACTGGCTGACCTCATCACCAGGGAGCAAGATCTGATGGACCACGTGGGAATAGTGATTAGTGGCCCTGTTGGTGAGTACAAATCATGTGCACAATTAAAAGCTCTGTAGTGACATCAGCTGATTTGTACAATATCTGCCGGCTAAGTTGCTGACTGTGTGGAATGCTGCGGAAACATACAGGGTCATTGATGCACTATGTAAAGGAGCACAATTGCTAGCAGTCTGGAAGCATGTGCTCTGCAAACTTACAGAATACTTTTGCTTAATGTAATTTGGTGCCGCCTTTGTGTCAGACAGCAACACAAAATAGGAGCCAATCATGTCTATATAGGTTACATTTGCCAGTGAAGTATAGATTTACTAAAATATTGGCAACCTTTGTTGACGCAATAGCTAAACTGACTTTAGAAACACTACTTGATGCAGCCAATTAGTGCTGGCTTCACGTCAATTTATGATAGCAATGTGGCCCAGACATATGTCTCATGGGTGTCTGGTGAGTGTGTAAGGAAAGCATTTTTGGAAGTTCTATGAATGTTAGAGATTATTGTGGTCCTTCATCTTTTTGGGTACATGTCAGATCTGGATTTGAAAACATCGGGAAAAGGTGTAAGTTGCCCTCAGCTAACATCTTAGACTGGTATTTGGAGTTTGTTGTACCACATTCCAATTAGGGATGGCAGTCCAAAGGTATGCACATGGGTTCATATCTCTATGTTTGGTGAAAATCACCATTGCTGGGCCACATCAAATGAAGAAACTGTAAAAACATGAGGGCTTACAAAAGTCCCTGTCCCTCTGTACATTGTACCTATGTGTCATAAATGTGTCATGGCCACATAGGCTGTTTGACTGGTAATATAGTCCTCAAGTAACCAGGCTTTGGATGTCTCTCTTGGATGCACATGATGAGACGATTACACACCATTATTATTTCTGCTCACTAATGAAGGAGCATGTTTGCCACCACATAATAGTTAGGGCCACTGCATGTGTTCAGATATATGTGTAATTGTCACAGGAGACCCATGCTACGTACATGTTGGCCGTGATATATCAGATGCAGTATCATCATGTTTGAATGGCTTTCATAACTTATGTCAGCTTACACATTGTTTTTGTCTTTGAACTTGTTGGTCAGTGCACAGATTCTGAGCACAGTTCTTCCTTCCATGCCTTACAGGTGGACGGGCACCCTACACTGTGGGAGAGGTGGCTACATTTGAGGATCCCGACCACTCCAGTAAGTGTTGATATGTCTGTTATGTGTTGTGTTTGCTGGTGATGTGTGATGGACTCCTGTGTGTTGAACACATAGCAAGGTGTGATGCGCTGGCCAATCATTTGTCTTGTTCCATGAGTGGGATTTCAGTTTCTCACCATTTTTGATTTGGCCAATGCTTATCCTATTGTATAATCTCAGGATTGTAGGTTATTCCTGTAGGCCCCGCAATGAGAACTGGGGTGAGTCATGTGGATAACACTTGTATCAACAAGAGTCGCACTGGAACTCATCTCAGATTTAGTTTGCCTGTCAGACCCACATTCTCCCAGATCGGTACTGCAAATCGCTTTCCAACAGACTTCTGCTTCCCTATTCACCAAAGTACTTATTAAAATGTAGGTTGAACTTCCTAGCAGCATATAGTTCCACATGTAGTGCTACAAGTATGTGGCACTTGAGTGCAATGGCCTAGGTGTGCATGCAAATCATGATCATGGGTGTTCTTGAAATTCTGTCTGTTGTAAGTCATGCCTTACTTGAAGTATATGATGTGGACCAAAGTCTGCATTTCCTGTCATGTGTGGCGCCAGGATTGGTCAAGGGTTTGCTGTCTCCTAATTGTTGATAGACCTTACCTGTGGTGTGTGTGTAGAGCCAAACACATGTCGAGCTTCCTATACACTCCTGGGTGTCCATTTTGTTTGGAATTGTTTGTTGTTTCTCCACCCCTCCCCCCTCAAACACAGGCATGGGTTTGTGAATAGGGTACCTAGGACTGATGCTACCAGTATGTTACACATACATGTGAATAGTGAATGTTTGGTCGGAACCTAGTATACACACTCAGGTATGGCACATGAGTACTATACTAGCAAGTCCAATTACAACTTGCAGACCATGTGGCTTTAGATTTCCATCCCGTACACTGACATCTGTAGCCCAGGCATTGGCGGAGAATGTGCACCATGATTGTTAGCTGACAACTGGCAGAACTCAGATGGCAAGTTAATGCCAGTTGTTACCCATCTTGTAGGGTTTGGATGTGCTATATGTGATATTACCTTTGTAGGCTGGCCTGCCATGTACTTCCTCAGGGACATTCAATGATCTGTATGGTGATATGTGCTGTTACATGTACAGTAGATGTACTGTCTGATTTACTTCTTGTGCCATTTCACACAATGCAGTTCCTAATGTAAATTGTTTGCCTTTGTCTTCACAGCTGCGAACATGACACCCATCCAGGTCCATGAGTTCCAGAGGTGGGCCATGAGGTACCAACATATCCTGCTGGTAGAGTCGGGGTTCAGAAGGATGGCCCGAAGATACCGGAATGAACGGGCATCCGGAGCATGGAGGGCTTTCCCACAGGGTGGGCCTACTTTGCCCACCACAGCCACTACCAGCACAACCACCAGTTCCACCCAGGTGGCACCACTCACAGCTGGGACTGTTGTCCCAACATCTGCAGTTGCTCCAGGCCCCAGCAGTGTAACACCTTCAGGGCAGCCCACAGGCATTGGCTCTACACGCCCACACACATCCTCCGCTGGTACCCAGACTGCCCCAGCTGCTACAGTTGACCCTGCAGCTTTCCAGGCAATGAAACGTGAAATGGACCGTGTGCTACGGAAAATCAGTCACCTGCAGCGTGATGTTCGACATATGAACAGGCGGGTGTGGTCCATTAAGCGGACCCTCCGGAGGGCCAACATCTAGACTTTTGGATATGGACATGATTCACTCCCCTCCCTCCTCTTTCCTTGTTCTCATAATTAGTGGGCTTAGGGGGCTTAGTGTTAGATTAGAGTAGGCTGTTAGTTTAGTTAGTGTTAGTGAGTGGGGGGTGGGGGGTCCTGAATCTTTCTATTTTTACTTATTAAGTGTGTGAGTGGCTATGTTGGGGTTCTCGTGTGTTTAAAAAAATAAATATATATATATATTTGTTTAGGATAGAATAGTATGTGTTTAGGTTAGTATATGTTGTCCTCCATGTGTCCTGTCTCATTAGGGGGGTGAGGGGGTTGATGTTTAGAACGTTTCGTTACATGTAATAAGTAAGTTTAGGTTAGGTTAGTTAGGGACAGTTGTGGAAAATGAGGTGTTGTGGCAACTCCCTTACTGCAGTGGGAATTCCTTGACAGTTTCTTGTAGTCCTTGCAGGATGGATGTTAGGGCTTGCATAGCTGCTGCCTGATCTGCAGATGACATCATGCACAAATGCACCCCCTCTAGGCTGGCTGCCATAGTTTGCACAGTTCTCTCAAAGCTGGTGCCTGTGTTGTCTGAGTCCTCAGCTGTATTGGAGCTGGCAGGTCTTACAATTGGGGTGGTGGGTGGATCATCTGCGATGGATGCTTGTTCTCTGCTCCTCCTTGTGACTGAAGGTGGGGTCTGGAGGGTTCCAAGGACATCTTGGATGGTCTGCTGGGAATGTTTGTCAGCTCGTCATCCATGTCATCAGGGTATTCCGGGACAGGCATATCCGCAGGAGATCCATCGTCCTCTGAAATGAAATGGGGTACAATTAGTGTGTGTGTGTTGTGGCTTTTGTGATGTGACATGCCTGCCTTGTGATGATTTCACATTGTGATCTTGTTTCCTGTTCATTGCTCCAGTCTTTCAGATGTGCATTCCCCCAGGCTTATGGCCCACCTGCATGTCACATGTATAGTATTAAGTTCTTGGACTTCTCAGCATCATCTCCTCTAGTCTTGTTTTAGGCCGAATAGTGAATTGTCACCTTCTTGTCCTACTCAGGCCTCCATCTACATCCATTCTCATGGTGAGACCTTTCACTGGCTGAGGGTGTTCTGATGGCCCTAGCAGCACACTTAACAATCTGGACCTGCCCCAATCTGTGATCTTTCACATCCACTTATATGTAGTTGACATGCAGCGTATCCTATGCATAGCATTGTTATGGCATTGGTAATGTGTACAGCTGATGTTAGGAAATGTGTGGTACATTGGATTGCCCTGATAGCCATAGCAGTGTCCAATTTCCTCCTCTGACTGTGCAGGTGTATTTTAGTGACCAGTTACATGTGTCCTCCCCCTCAATGCTGTTGCCTGAGCAGTATGACATTTGGGATGTTAAGTTGTGACCCAGGCACAGGATGGACCCTGACATATGCAGCATGGGTGTGACCTTAGTGCTGTATAACTCCTAATGTTGATGACATTGGCTGATGTTTGCGACAACTATGGGCATTGACATTTGACAGGACTGGAGCCTTTGTCTTGTTTCAGGGGATTATTGGAGTTATCATCCTCAACCCTCAAATTTAGGGGTGTATGATCCATGGGGAAGTTACTGCCATTGGCTGCTTGAGCTGCAATCAGAGCGGGGGTGGTAGTGGCAACTGGTGTCACTGTTACATTCCAGTTGTCGGTATGACTAGAGGTTGTTAATTGGGCCCTAGTTAATGTAGGGAGTATAGTGGCTGACGTGTGCCGGGATGTCAGTTTGACATTGTGCCCTTCCCTCCTGGCGTGGCTTTACCTTTGCCCTATCGTTGGCATGGCAGCATGCCCCCATGGGACTGTTGTTGGTGTAGTGTAATGGTGTGCCCCAGCTTCTCTCTGTGCAGTCCATGCCCCCATGCCATACCCCTTTACCCATGCCACTCCATGAATATGATGACTTCCATGCATTTTGTGGTCGGTATCCATCCCTGCTTGCAGTTGACATTAGTGCATTTTAATTCCCCATGCGACTTACCCTGTATGTGCGTTGCCTCCTGGTAGTCTGCGCTGTCCTGTCCTTGAATCCCTGTGACGATCTCCTCAGGGATGATGGCTGCAACCATCTCCTCCATGTCATCCAGGGCCTCCTGGTGTACTGGACTCCCACCTCCAGTCTGCAGTGCTGCCTTCCTGTTCCTGGCCATCTTTTCCTTGGTCCTGCACTTGCAGTCATGCCAGCATTTCTTGCACTCAATGACTGTTCTGCGTACTTCTGCCACACTGTTAATCTTGTCAACAATGTGTTGCCATATTGCCTCTCTCCTACTGATTGGCAACTTTGAGGTGACAAACAGTCGGTGCTGGTGTTCCGTCACCTCTTTAACCAGAATTTCCTGCTCCTCTGCACTGAAGCGACACTTTCTTTTCTTCTTAAAAGTGTCCTGGTTCTTGTGTGGGTCCTCCTGACTGGTTCCTGGTCTGTTTTCATCTTCCTGGGTTCTGTGCAGGCATCTGGGATCCATTTTGGCTCTCCTCTGCTGAAATGGCTGTGTTTGTGGGAATTCTGACGCCATTGCGTCAAAAAATGCCACATATCCGGTGTGCGGTGTCGTAAATCGACCCACAGTCATTTCTGCCGCGTTAACATTGTTTTGCTTTACGACTTGACGGTGCAGTGTGTGTAAAAAAAAATGACTTACACCTGTGGTTTGCGCCGCCGTGCGTCAAAGTATACATTTGATGCCTGCATGGCGCACCAAAATGGCGTTAGCCGGCGGTAATATTTTTGACACAAAACTGCACCGGCGCAGTTTTGCATCAAAAAGTATAAATATGGGCCTAAAAGACTTAAAAGAGAAACCATAATGATGATCACTCTGAAACCCAGTACTCAGCTCTGTGGACTATAAAGAGGTGCATTGATTTGGGAGATGCTGCTGAGTGTGTGTGTTGCACTGTTGGTTCAAACATGAAGCTCCTCCTATGCTCTGAGTATTCTTGGTACACTCCTAATGAAGCTTACCTTCCTTCTGACTTTTTCATTGACTCTACAATATAGCCTTTGTTTTATAATATTCAGATCTTTGCTTCTCCTGTATTGTATTGTATTGTATTGTAATCGTATTTATATAGCGCTTACTACCCCTGACGAGGCGTCGAAGCGCTTTTCGATGAGTAGCACGCTACTCCGGTACCCAACAAGAATTAGTGATGGATTAGTATAATTTAATAAGGAGTACAGTTTTAGTATTATTATGAGTTAATTTGAGTTGCGGATATGAGAGTTTGTTAGTTAGATTGACTGGAGTAATGAAGGGGTGGAGGAGGAAAGAAATCCAGAAGTGTTAATTGGGAGTTTATCCTTCATTTACTCAATCCAAAGGCTTGAGATGAATAAAAGGGGGAGCGGAGGGGAAAGAGGATGTGGAAGGGTTAGGGAGAGCATAGTAGGAGGGTGAGATGAATGCAGGAGAATTTAGTAGGGTTGTGTGGGAGGTCACAGAGGTACAGTGAGGTTTGGTGAGTTAGATGTGGAGGTGGAGGGAAGAGCATAGGCCGAGATATTTAGGAGATGAAAGTGGTCGAAGGGATTTGGGATGAGTCCGAGTGAGAATGGAGGATAGTTTGATAGCGACATGACATAAGAGTGATGAGTAGATAAGTGTGATAAAAGAGAGCAGAAATTCATAGATATCTAGTATAACAACCCAAAAAACCAGGAGCCATGCAAAGATCCACAAACATGCCAGGCACAGAAACAACATATATACATACATACACATATATATATATATTTATACACACACACATATGAATACAACACACATATGCACATATAATACATAATTAGAATCATGGGTAAAAAATACTTAGTCATCCATCCATCATCCTGGTAAAAGGCGGGAATTCCTTTACCTACTTCGAGGGTGGACGGGGTGTGGCTCAGCGGGCGGAGCTTACAGGTGCTTTATAAAGGGAGAGCCTTCTACTCTGTGTCTCCAGCAGAGGAAGATAGAACCCGCGTGTCTCAGTCATATACAGATTACGCTCCAGTACATCCTCAGTTCACCTCCAGGAAGGATTCTAGATCTTTTCTGCTATGGGATCTCTGAGCGCACAGCCTTGCTTTATCTTTGCCAAGTCCAAGAGTTAGGGTGGCTTGTCCTTTCCAGAAGGTGAGCTTCAACTGCGGCATCTGCTGCGTTTATATTGTACACTAGGGGTACGTGATGGGCCATGGGGTAAACGTCTCCAGCAACCTTGTGTGCCTTTGGCAATGTTATTGTTACTAGTGCGTCTTTGTGGAGATGTCCTCGTGCTTCTGAGCATCAATAACGCACCACGTGAATCGGCGGTAAACGCAGGGCGGTCATTTTGGAAGGATGACCATCATCCTGGTAAGAGGCGGGAATTCCTTTACCTACTTCGAGGGTGGACGGGGCGTGGCTCAGCGGGCGGAGCTTACAGGTGCTTTATGAAGGGAGAACCTTCTACTCTGTGTCTCCCGGAGAGGAAGATAGAACCTGCGCGTCACAGTCAGATACAGATTACGCTCCAGTACATCATCAGTTCACCTCCAGAAGCTAAGCTTCAACTGCGGCACCTGCTACGATTATAATTGTAAGTACTTCCTTTGAGGATCAGTTTCTGTAAAATGAGCATCGTGGCCTACTCAACCGGAGTATTTTCTACGAGTATGTCAGTAAGCGTTACCTAGCATGCTTCATACGCCCCGTTTATATTGTACACTAAGGGTACGTGATGGGCCACGGGGTAAACGTCTCCAGAAACCTTGTTTTCCTTTGGCAATGCGATTGTTACTAGTGCGTCTTTGTGGAGATGTCCTCGTGCTTCTGAGCATCAACAACGCGTGTATGAGTGAAAGGCATAAGCTCAACACTCCTGCCTGCCTACTAGACCAGTTCAGTCAGGCCCTCAAGAGTACTGGATATTCTGAGGAAAATGCACATGCACCACCAAATTTGGCAATACAGTATCATTTTACTTTTAACAATCATTGTTTTTAGAACTGTGTGGGTTCACTTCACTCCTTCATAATTTGTATATTTTAAACCTAGATGAAAGGACATTTGGAAATATGCCAATTACCAACTTGGACTGTGTGATTTATTGAGGTGTGACTTCATTTACACCATAAATTAGTGTGGAGGATGTGGTGAAAGTGACAATAGCTCACTGCATGATCTTCTATTACTTCAGCAATAGCCCACACCAGCCCCATTTACCCACCCACACGTTATTCATCATCATCATTATTCAGGCCTTGTGTTGTTGCATAAATGTTTAACCTTTTCCACTCCTGACTCTGAGTCCACTTCTCGTGACTCGAGGATTTCCTAAGTTTCGTTTTAATTAAATACCAGCTTCCCATTCCTCAGAAGAAGTTACTATTGCTAGTTTTTGTTATCATATCAGATCTTCTTTGTTGTGTCATGATGGTAGTCTGGTCTCTAAGTATTTTAAAAAATGTGATATAAATAATATAACCCACTAACTATGTGTTTAATTTCAATCTAGTTGCTGTAATAATTAACACTTTGATTAATCCTATGGTTGGAGTTGACCAAGGTGGGAGTGGGAACTAATTTGTGATTACCTTTCTTCCCCCTTAGAGGGCTAGCCTGCTATTACTACCACCACCATCAACTTTGGAAGCTCTGCAGTAAGAAGGCTGAGAGGTAGCAGTCCTCACTTTTGTTTCTATTTAGGTAAGAGACCTATGTAGTGATGTGAACTAGGTTAATTAATAACTAGCCTCTTCTGAAGATGTTGTTATTGTTTATCTAGGTTGGTAAAGACAATAAAGGTAATGGCAATCTATGTCTAGTGGTCAATATAGCTACAGAGGGTAGTAGGACAAGGGCATAACTAACTGGTATCCTTTTTTTTAAATCATATTTAGAAAGCGGTTATGCTAAAAGACAGCAGTGCACAGTAAAATACCAAAACAAAGATTTGAGGCACAAATAAAGTAAAAAACAAGTTTAACCTTTTATTTAATTAATGATTATACAACCTAACCTTTCCACCCACAACAGGCTCACCTCTCTCCCCAAACAAATCATCCTGTCCCCAACCAATGTCCAAAGAAAACTTAAGTGTTCTAACTAGTGCAACTCCGGTCCCAGCTCCCTTTCTCACCCTCTCCACCCACAATACATATTTCTCCAACAAAACAAAAATGTAAAAAAAGGGCTAAAAGAGGGTGTTCTCTACGTGGGTCGGAGATCATCAAGGCTTCCCTCAATGTGCGCCACCCTGCAGTCCAGATGCTCCAGATGTTGTAGGACGTGGTGCTGGAATATGCAGTTTGAGCAGAAGGAGGGGCAGCAGTGGCATGATGTGGATGGGCAGCTTTCAGCAGAACTGCAGATGTTGCCACTGGGAAGCTGGAGGCACTGGCAGATGGCTGGAGGAACTGCGCCCGTGGTCAAGGAAGATGCCATGTCCTCTTCCTCCTGCAGAGCCACCAGCCTCTGGTACTGCAAAGGGATGGCATCCAAGCTCTGCCACCACAGCTGGGCTGCTATCTCCTGGTGTGTAGGTTGTCCTTCAGAAGTATACGATATTGTACACACTGCTCTGTGCAAGCACTTGCTTAAAGTTATAGTGGCAGAGTAGCAGTACATTGCTGATCTCTAGGGCCATTGGAATTTGATGTGACTGATTACGAGTCACAAGGCCATTTTTTCCACCCACATATGCCTCACTGCAATTGACGAATGTCGAAAATTAACATTTGAACAGGCATGAGTCTATTATGAAAGCCAAGAAATATTTGAATCACCTTGTTTTCAGTTTACAGTGCATTGAAAACTTTGCAAATTTTCCTTTAACTGAAGCAGATGCACACTGCACAGACAACACTATTGCACAGCCAAATTGAACTGTGCTGCAGTTAGGTCATAGCATGAGTGACTAAATGCCATGGGCAGGGAGGTCATGAATGATGATGGTGAGAGGATACATATCTGCCTTGCTTGACAAATACAGTGAGCTAAGGGAGTAGATGGAAAATTAAAATACCCCCCACTTTGAAGCTTTGATAACCAAGCAAAGCAAGTGGACTAGTTGAACACGTCCCTCTCCAGAAGAGCTCTCAATTTCTTCATCCAAGCAATTATCCATTCACCCTTTCATCCTTATATTGACCCTTTGATACACACCATTTAAGCTTTACATTCTCTCATCCAAACTTACACCATTCCAATCCATATGTCCACCCATTGATCCATCCATTCACTTAGCCACCCTTTCAACCATCCTTTCATCCATTCATCCATTTACACACACATCATTACCCATCCACCCATCCATTAACCCACTGAGAATCCTTTTACCCATCCACCATTCACCTACCCACACATATACCCTTTCACCTATCCTTTTACCCTTTTTTAACCAACTATCCTTCTTTCCCTTTACCATCAACCCATCATTTGTAGCGTTCATTATCAACTTTTGTCAGCTGAGTTGCAGATAGAAGGGACCATTAAGAACTCAACCCCCACTGTAGCTGCTAAAGGGGGGGTTCACAATGCCTTTACCGTGAATATACTAGTAATTGTCAATAAACAAGCAATGTGACCTACTAACGCCCGTCCCTGCCACCGCTGGTTCTCCCTCTCCAACAGCCACCACGTCTGGTTCACTGGTACTGCCACTGGCCCCAGCACTGGTGGTTGGTGCAGCTGGAAAAAACTTTACACATTTTAGATGCCAGATTTATCTCCCCTTGTTATTTTTTAAGAACAAATTCAACAAAATACAACCACAATAGATCACTACAGTTCTATCTTCTTCTACCATTCACTTTTTTAGGAGTTTTGTTGGTTAACTATGTTAGAAAAGCCAGCTATTCACATCAAGCCAGCCTCAAAGGTTTCATAATTGGGGAGGGGACATAGCTAAGTCAGTAAATCACAATGGGGGGTGGAATAATTGGTCAATTAAGGACGTATGGTGAGGTCTTGGTTGGCAAATGCAATGGGAATATCCTAATACTACTTTCCAGTCACACCATACTTTCATCAAAACCACTGATATGCTATACTACTGTAAAATTAATAATAGTACATACAAAACAACATTAGGGAGAGTGGGTCCACCATGACCACAGCCACTCTTTCAATTTTACTGTTTAAAGCATGAGTGTTAGAAATGGGGTCTTTGGTTGGCACTCAGGTTACCCCTGTCCAAGCAAGGACCCTCACTCTAGTCAGGGTAAGTCACACACAATCCAAATGATCCTGTGCCCACCCTCTGGTAGCTTGGCACTGAGCAGTCAGGCTTAACTTAGAAGGCAATGTGTAAAGTATTTGTGCAATAAATCATACAATAACACTATATAGTACCACAAAAAATACACCACACAGTGTTTAGAAAAATATATAATATTTATCTGGATATTTGCAGGTCAAAACGATAAAAGATGCAATATGAAATTGTAAAGATATCACTGAAAAGTGATATAAAGTGTCTTAAGTCTTTAAGAAGCAAACAAAGTCTCTTTCAAGCACAAAGTACCTGGATTGGAGTGGAAAATCTCCACAAAGGGCCGCAGAGGAGGAGATGCGTGGAAAAATGGTGTGTGCGTCGGTTTCGCCCCTTCACACACAGACTTGTGTCGTTATTTTTCATGCGGGGAAGACGTGCGTCGTTTTCTGGCGCGTGGACAGGTCTCCTCTGTGGGTCGCGGGATTCCCAGATGTCCTGGGGTCTGTGCGTGGAATCCTGGGCTTGTTATCCGGCTGCGTGTCGTTCTGGTGGGCTGTCCGTGGAATTTTCTCCCTCACGGCAGGCGTTGTGTTGATTTCATCTCCGGAAGTCGGGCGGCGTGCGTCAAAGTTCCGGTCGCACTGCAGGCGTTGCGTCGATCTTTCCCTTGTGGGGTCAAGCAGCGTCTTTCTGGATCGGCTTGCGGTGAATTTTTCACCGCGGAGCAAGCAGTGCATCAAATGTTTCAGCGCACAAGGAGTCCAGTTGAAAGATGGAAGTCTTTTTGGTCCTGAGACTTCAGGGAACAGGAGGCAAGCTCCATCCAAGCCCTTGGAGAGCACTTATGCAGCAAGGCAAGAGTTCAGCAAGGCAGCAGGCCAACAGCAAGGCAGCAGTCCTTTGTAGAAAGCAGTCAGGTGAGTCCTTTGGACAGCCAGGCAGGATGCAGGTTCTGGTTCAGGTTTCTTCTCCAGCAAGTGTCTGAGGTGGTAGGGCAGAGGCCCTGTTTTATGCCCAAATGTGCCTTTGAAGTGGGGGAGACTTCAAAGAATGGCTTAGAAGTGCACCAGGTCCCCTTTCAGTTCAATCCTGTCTGCCAGGGTCCCAGTATGGGGTGTGGCAATTCTTTGTGTGAGAGCAGGCCCTACACCCTCCCAGCCTAGGAAGACCCATTCAGATGTATGCAAGTGAGGCTGAGTACCCTGTGTTTGGGGTGTGTCTGATTGAATGCACAAGGAGCTGTCAACTAAACCCAGCCAGACGTGAATTGTAAGGCACAGAAAGATTTAAGTGCAAAGAAATGCTCACTTTCTAAAAGTGGCATTTTTAGAATAGTAATATCCAAGTCAGCAGGATTTTGTATTACCATTCTGGCTATACTAAATATGACCTTCCTACTCCTTTCAGATCAGTAGCTACCACTTCAATAATGTATGAGGGCAGCCCCAATGTTAGCCTATGAAGGGAGCAGGCCTCAGAGTAGTGTAAAAATGATTTTAGGAGTTTTTCACTACCAGGACATGTAAACTACACAGGTACATGTCCTTCCTTTTACCCACACAGCACCCTGCTCTAGGGGTTACCTAGGTCACACATTAGAGGTGACATATGTAGAGAAAGGGGAGGTTTAGGCTTGGCAAGTACTGTTAGATGCCAAGTCGAAGTGGCAGTGAAACTACACACACAGCCCTTGCAATGGCAGGCCTGAGAGAAGGTAAAGGGGCTACTTAAGTGGGTGTCACAACCAGTGCTGCAGGCCCACTAGTAGCATTTAATCTACAGGCCCTAGGCACATACAGTGCACGTTACTAGGGACTTATAAGTACATTAAATAGTCCAATTGGGTGTGATCCAAGGTTACCATGTTTAAAGGGAGAGAGCATATGCACTTTAGCACTGGTTAGCAGTGGTAAAGTGTGCAGACTCTAAAAGCCAGCAAAAACAGAGTCCAAAAAGTGGAGGGAGGCATGCAAAAATGTTAGGGGTGATCACCCTAAGGTATGTCAGGTCTAACAATGAGCAAAAAAAGAAAGTTTTCTCAACAGATATACATAGAAAAGCTTACTTGGTCATGTGGTCCTCACAGTAGAGTACCTGTCCTACAATCTTTTCTCTTAGTCTTCGAGTACCAGTCTACAAGATATATAAGGGGAGAGGAAAAACTTACTAACAAAGCAGAAGAAAGCTAAAGACTAGTGTAGACAGGACGAAGTCAGCTACAGAAACATGAAATATAGAAAAAAGCTGGGATAATGCATGGAGAACAAGAATTTAACAAACCTTTGAGAAAAGGAAGATGAGTAGTGAAAAAGGGAGACAGGCAAAGTAAAAAAGGAACAATTATTTTAAATGTGGAGAGGTAAAAGTTAGAGAATTAATAATAATATAACAGGAGGACTTACTGGGGCCAGCAGTCTTCCTGACCCACCTCTGAAGACCTCTTTTTGCCCTTGGGTGCTGAGGAAAGAAATAAAGAAGATTAAAAATGATATCAGTGATACAGTTAATCTCCTAAAAATATGTTGACAGGCAAAGGTAAATGTCGTAACATTGACCTTTCTAAATCAGATTGCCTATAGTAATAGTATTGAGTTAACCTATTCTTTAATTTCCAAAACCTAAGCCCTATTCCAAATTTGCTAAGTCTAAACTACTTTTGCAACTACTAATGCATTTCAACAAATGATCTTTGCTTCTCAGCCACCTTTGGTGGGCCAACTCAGTCTCCCTTTTCAGTGCATAGATGCATACTACACATCAATGGGAGATTGGCATTGGCACAGTATGAGCTACATAGGGAAAGACCCTCCCCCCGTAGCAGGACGTAGCCACTCTCACGCATGATGCCAGCATGGAGGGGAAGTGGCACTACACATTAAACACAAGTACTGCTACCTCTGCCTTGGAAAAAATGGTGTGGGGCTGCACCGCTTGGTGGTGCCAACAACCGCAAGGTATACGGATAACAGCCGCACTGACACTGCCACCCCCTGATTCGCACTGCTCTTCCATGACGCTGGCTGGTAAAAAAGGGAATAAATAGGTGAAGAAAGGAAAAACTAAAGAAGTAAATGGAAAATCAAAAAAAGTAACAAAAACTCACAAAAACCCCAACAAAAATTACAAAAACTTAAAATACACAAACACAAAGACAAACACTGATATAGTAAAGGAAAATTAGGGTGAATGAATCAGACAGAGGAAGGACTGAGAAGAATAAGGGTATATTCGAAAATAAGGACCCAGCACCATGCACAGAACAGAATAAAACAAAATGGCCATGTACATGCAAACTGAGTTGTGCCATTCATGTGCCATTTCCAGCACAAGAACGCACATTGTGCTCCTAAACATCAAAAACATAGCATGATCGGGTACCCCAAGTAGCTTCTCCCACTTGCGGAACTAGGTGGAGCCTTGTCGAGTTTTTGGCCCGCTCCAAGGAATTCAGTGTAGTAGAACTTTGCAAGATCCACCAAGGCCTACCTTTTATCTATTGTATTTCTCATGTAATTGTTTATTGGTTTATAAAATCATGTGACCATAAATGTGTCTTTTAGTTGTTCATGTAGTAATTCTGAAACTTTACATATGCAGTCTTGTTAATTTTTTGGGCTTTCTTTCTACTTTTATTAGGATGGTGCTACATAAGAATCACAAAATGAATGAAAGGCAATCATTGTTATTAGTATAAAAGCTGAGATTATTATTTTTTTCCTAGTGTCCAATTATCTTGTCTTCCAAGTAGCAGTTTATGTGGCTCACTGCTAGGTCAATTTTTCATTTATTTTTTCAGGGGTGCATTAGAAAGATGGTTTTTGTTTGACTTGTTGAGCCATTTTAATTTTGTAAGCTAGACAGTATGCAAAGAAACTTTATGTAGATTAAGATGTTCTATTTGCTATGCATTTGTTTATAGGTTTCCATTCACATGTGACCACAAATGGGTTTTTCAGTTGTTCGTGTAGTAAATTTGAAAATGTATATATGTAGTGTAGTTTATTTTTTTGGTCTGTCTTGCTACATTTGATAGCATTCTGCTACAATATAAAACTAAGTTGAAAAACCTTAGTATTTACTTACTCTAACCATCTTCAGTGAACAACAGAATCATCTGCACTTCTCAATATGTAATATTGCTAAATGTCATAAAAATCCATCTGCTATTTTTGCACTATATGAAAGACAAAAGTCTATGGAAAAATCATGCATTTGAAGCCCGTTTTGGGACCCCCTTTTTCTTTGCATCCTTGTGACCTTACGCCTCAAAACCTTCAGTTCTCCTAAAATGAAATGGGGGCAGCGAGTATGCAAAGTTTTATACATATTCATCAAACGGATGCAAAATTATAAATAAACATTCAAAAATTCCCTATCTCTGTTCACCCTAACCATAACTACAGAGTGGCTACTGGCTAAGGGGGTCATTCTGACCTCGGCGGTAAAAGGCCCTTACCGCCGGTCAGAAGTCCGCTATTCTACCGCCGCGGCCGCGGTAAACCGCCACGGTCATTCTGACCACCAACTGTGAAACCGCCAAAAATCCGACATCCAAGGAAGGCCGCCTCATCAGCGGGCCGCGGGAAACTGGAGATGACCAAACCTCCACCGTCACGCCAACACAAACACGCCCATGCCATTCTGACCCACGAATCCACGCGGCGGTCTTTCAACCGCGGTATTCCATTGGCGGTACACACTGCCGCGCTCAAAATACACACACAGCTCCAAAACACAGCCACATTGGACAATTTGAAATACACACACCTGACACACATACAAACAACACTCCCACACATCCAATCAACTATAAAACACACACCCACATCACCCACAAACCCCCACTAGTTGGAAATCGGAGAGAAGGAGATAGAGATAGAGAGAGCGAGCACAGCAAACGAAAACCCCAACACACACAGGAACCCACCTTCATCACCCACACCACATTTACGCACACATCACCACATATCACCAAGCACATCACCACAAACACCACCCCACACCTCATCCACACCACCCCATGGCACCCCAAAGACACCCCAGGTTCTCGGACCAAGAACTCAGGGTCATGGTGGAGGAAATTATAAGGGTTGAGCCCCAGCTCTTCGGCACACAGGTGCAGCACACCATTATAGCAAGGAAGGCTGAGCTATGGCAAAGGATCGTAGACAGGGTCAACGCTGTGGGACAGCATCCCAGAAATCGGGAAGATATCAGAAAGCGATGGAACGACCTACGGGGGAAGGTGCGCTCGATGGTGTCGCGACACAACATCGCTGTGCAGAAGACTGGCGGCGGACCCCCACCCACTCCACCCCAATTCACTGCATGGGAGCAAGAGGTAGTAAACATCCTGCATCCTGATGGCCTCGCTGGAGTACACGGAGGAATGGACTCTGGTAAGTCGAATCTCAACTACTTCACCCCCCCCAACCACCAGCATGCCAACCCCCCCCCTCACCCCCAATCTCAACCCCCCAGCACACAACCTCCCTGCCAATGTCTCACCAGCACAACCCACCCTAAAAAACACCAACCCCTGAATGCCAACACAAACCATAGACAGCCACCACCAAAGCATGACCATTGCACATACCCATACACCCCCCCCCCCCACCCTCACAACACCTCCCACAAGGGAATGCCAGCACTGGGGGACAAAGGCACTCAAAATGCACGCCATGGCACACACAGAAACAATAACCATACTCCTTTACCCCTGCAGGGCCCGAACGCCAACACACCGCCACGGAGGGTCCAGATTTGTCCATCCCACCCCCAGAACAGGCCCCCAGCGAGGACAGCAGCTCTGTCGACCTAGAACCTGATGACCAGCCCGGACCATCGGGGACCTCTGGACAGTCGGTTCCCCACACACAGACACAGGCCACAGCAGACCCAACCCCCTCTGGGAACACCAGCACAGCTCCCACCCAGCGGGCCCATGCCTCTGTCTCGCGGACGCGTCAATCAGCGGTGTGTCCGCCACTACAGGGCACCCAGGCTGACCCAACACCCCAACAACAACAGGGACCTGGGGGCAGTGGTAGTGGGCACACCGTCCAGGGGACAGAGGCCCGGGGAAACAGGGCAACTGGGAGGGCTGCTGTGCGACAGGGGGGGGAGGACAGGCCCAGGGAACCGACTCTCCAAGAGGCCCTCACCACCATCATGGGAGCATACCATCACTCCCAGGAGACGATGGCGACGGTACTGGCCAGGTTCACCGAGATCCAGGCACAGCAGGAGGAACGGTACATGGGGTTCAGCAATGAACTCCGGAACATCGCTAACGCTATGGGGACCATAGTCCAGGCCCTCAACCGGATAGAAACCACATTGCGGGATCATGTGGCACCACAAAGGGCCCCTGTCACTAGCCAGGAACAGCCTACCACCTCCGCCGGCGCTAGTGGTCAGGAGGCCCCCACAGAACGACGGGCCCCCAGAACCCCACCTCCTGCTGAAGAACAACCACCCCGCAAGAGGAACCTGAGATCTCACAGGAAGACAGAGTAGGATGCCAAGACCCCCGCCAGCATAAGATACCCCCTGATGTCATCCCACTTTCCCACAGTATCACCCTGTCCAACCTTGAACTGCCCCTGCTCCATCCTTCCACAGGCATATGGCAAATGCACCTGTGAAACTGAGAACTGGGCTCTGCCATAGACATTACTCCACCCTCACCCATCACCGTTTTAATATCATGTACCAATATCTAGCACTAAAAATAAATCACTCATTGCACTGAAATCATTCTGGAGTCAGCCTGTATTATTTACTAATGTATAACACATTACTGATCAATAATGTTCTGTTATTTTTGTGATGACAACATACCGATGTCAATAAGCATTAGTCCATGGGCTAACCAAGCAGAAGTCACGCAGTGGGTCATACAGAACTGAAAAGGGAAGGGAAAATCAAACATCAGTTTAAAAGAACTGGGGGGAAATACACAAAGTAAAGATGCAGGGGGCTTTCAGTAAATGTTAAATGGCGTGGGTGATTCTTACCAGTGTGCTACTGAAAATACTGTTGGATAACTCTGTCCCTGTTGTCTGGGTCGTCTTCTTCGTCTTCCTCCTCTTCACTCTCCGCAGGCTCCACAGCTGCTTCAACACCACCATCTGGACCATCCTCCTACAGGAAAGGCACCTGACGTCGCAATGCCAGATTGTGAAGCATACAGCAGGCCACGATGATCTGGCACACCTTCTTTGGTGAGTACATCAGGGATCCCCCTGTCATATGCAGGCACCTAAACCTGGCCTTCAGGAGGCCAAAGGTTCTTCCAATGATCCTCCTAGTTCGCCCATGGGCCTCATTGTACCGTTCCTCTGCCTGGTCCGGGGATTCCTCACTGGGGTCAATAGCCAAGGCAGGTTGGGGTAACCAGAGTCACCAATTAGCCACACACGTTGTCTCTGTAGCTGTTCCATCACATAAGGGATGCTGCTATTACGCATCACATACGCGTCATGCACTGACCCAGGGAACTTGGCATTCACATGGGAGATGTACTGGTAAGCCAAACAGACCACCTGAACGTTCATAGAATGGTAACTTTTCCTGTTTCTGTACACCTGCTCATCGTCTTTTGGGGGTACTAAAGCCACATGGGTCCCATCAATGGCACCAATTATGTTGGGGATATGTCCAAGGGCATAAAAATCACCCTTCACAGTGGCCAACTCAACCTCCTCAGGGAATACAATGTAGCTCCGCATGTGTTTCGTCAGGGCAGACAACACTCTAGACAACATTTTTGAAAACATAGGCTGAGACATTCCAGATGACATGGCCACTGTTGTCTGGAATGAGCCACTTGCCAAAAAATGGAGGACTGACAGAACCTGCACTAGAGGGGGAATTCCTGTGGGTTGGCGGATGGGTGACATCAGGGCTGGCTCCAGCTGGGCACACAGTTCATGTATAGTGGTTCGGTCAAGTCGGTATCGTAGTATGATATGGCGTTCTTCCATTGTCGACAGGTCCACCAGCGGTCGGTACACGCGAGGATTCATCCTTCTCCTCGCAAGTCCCAGCGGACGGTGCCTAGGAAGGACAACATGGAGCACAGAGTCAAGCAAATCACAGGTACGTTCACCACAGCATGCCGAGCACACGGTTATCTATGTATTGAAAGGCGTGTATGTGTGGCAATGCAAGGCCTAGGCCTGTGTGACGCAGTACAAAATATGCCATGTGGGCCCTTGAAATGGCGGCTGCCTGACCTGTGAAGTGGGACAATGGGATGTGAGGTCAATGCGCTGGCGTGGCACACCGTGGCGGTAGGCGGTCGAAGACCGCTATACGAAGCCGCATTGGCTAACATTGAAGCCTATGGGTTTCAGGAGCCAATGACGAGGTGCGCCGGCGGTACGCACCGCCGCGGGCGTGACCGCCATTCTCTATCTGCTTAATCACTCGAGACCTGATCATCCACAGGAGAGGACCTATACTGCAAGTGCTGCTGTGACCTCGGTCTGGAAGTGACAATGGCTGCTGCGACTGGGGAAAGGGCCCCTGCCTTCACTGCGGAGGAGTTGGAGAAACTTGTGGATGGGGTCCTCCCCCAGTATGCGTTACTCTACGGTCCTCCAGACCAACAGGTAAGTACACTGGGTGCACATTGAATGGGCTATGCCTGTGTGGAGTGGGGTGGATGTAAGTTGGTGGGGTGGGGGGCGAATGAGGAGTGCAACGCACGACAGATGAGAGCATGTGCCATATGGCAAGGTTGGGGAGGGGGGGCCAATCGCATCTAACATGCAGAAAATTGATGATTTTTTCATTCCCACCCTGTACATGTCAAATAGGTCAGCGCCCATCAGAAAGTGGACATTTGGCGTGCCATCGCCAAGGACGTCCGGGCCCTGGGGGTCCACAACAGACGGGGCACCCACTGCCGCAAGAGGTGGGAGGACATCCGCTGCGGGACCAGGAAGACCGCCGAGTCACTGCTGGGGATGGCCTCCCAACCTAGGAGGGGTGCCAGTCGTACCCTGACCCCCCTGATGTCCCGGATCCTGGCGGTGGCCTACCCTGATTTGGATGGGCGCTTTAGGACATCACAGCAGACACAAGGGGGTGAGTATCAGCACAATCTGCTATCTCTCTGCGCAGTGGAGGCGTCTGGGTGGGGGAGGAGGGTTGTGGGTGACATTAGGCCAGGGCGCTTTCTGTAGTGTAGTCCTCTCCTTTAGGCATGGCCCTGTGCTCCCGGCCCCCACCTCTGTAGGGTGACAAGTACAGCTATCGATGGTCCAGCATCACACATGTACGCCTTTGTCGTCTCTAGACCTGTTGTCCTAGTCAGAAGTACTGAGTAGTGTACCCCGAATGCGCGGCTTAGTGCATGAGGCTCCTGTGTCTGTCCTCTCCGCCAACGGTGTTGACATTGCATGCACTCAACCTGGTCTTCGTTTTTCTCCCCCCACCCTTCTTCTTCATCTTCTTGTGCATGTGTGCATTAGCATCATCAGGCGGAGGAGAATTGGCATTGGAGCACGAGGGAGCTGCAAGTCACAAGGCCCCGGTGGGCCCAGGAACAGACACCGAGGGCACCAGTGATCCGGAGGGCGAGGGGAGCACCACAACGGGGACCGGTGGTGACACCAGCGACACCGACACGTCCTCGGATGGGAGCTCCCTAGCGGTGGCTGCAACATCCGGGCCCCCCGCCTCTACAGGTACAGCCGCCACCCAGCGCACCAGCCCCGCCTTCCAAGCAGCCCCTCAGCCTACGCTCCGTGCCCGCTCGCCCAGGAAGGCGGCCGTCTCCTTCGCCCCAGGCACCTCAGCCCCTGCCCCTGTTACCCCTGCTGCCCTCAGTGAGGAGGTCATTGACCTCCTTCAGACCATCATTGTTGGGCAGGCTACCCTTTTGAATGCCATCCAGGGGGTAGAAAGGGAGGTGCATCGGAGCAATGCCTACCTGGAGGGCATTCATTCGGGTCAGGCTGCCCATCAATGATCGTTCAATGCTCTGGCCTCAGCACTGACGGCAGCCATTGTCCCTGTTTCCAGCCTCCCTCTTCTGACTGCCTCCAGCCTGTCTCTGTCTCCTGTTCCTCAGCCTATCCCATCCACACCATCAGATCAGCCTGCACACACCTCAACACCCAAGGGCAGCTCATCCAGACACAAGCACCACAGAACCCACAAGCATTCACGCAAGCAACACCCAGATGCAGACATTCCAACAGTCACTACCACCTCTGTGTACCCTCCTCCTCGTCTCCCTCCTCCCTCCCTGTGACGTCTACACTCACACCTGCATGCACACCACCATCAGCCAGTGCTTCCATCACCAGCACACCCTCCAGTCCAGTCCGCACACGTGCAGTCACCACCCCCACTACCATTTACACGTCCCCTGTGTCCTCTCCCACTGTGTCTGTCACCCCCTCTTCCAAGACACACAAACGCAGGCAGACACCCACCCAACAGCCATCCACCTCAAGACAGCCTACAGCACAAGCACCTGCACCCAAAGACAGCACACCTGACTCTCCTACAACCACATCCTCTTCCTCCACTCCCATCACCGCTCCTCCTACCATTTACCTTGGTCCTAAAAAAGTTTTCCTCGCTAATCTTGACCTCTTTCCCTCCACTGACCCACCCCCTCCATCTGCAAAGAGTCCCAAGAGCACCTCAGCCACCACCAGCCCAGCTTCGAGTGTCACTGTGGTGCATGGGTTCTGGAGTCCACCCTTTGCCAGCAGTGACACTTCAATCAGAAGCAAGGGGACAGCCAGCCCCCCCCCAGGCAAGAGGACCCGGAAACTAAAGGGCCGCCGTGAGAGGACTGACACGGCTGCCCCCAAGGAGCAAAGTTCGCCCACTTCACCAGCCACAACATCTAGGGGAGGCAAGGGCCTGAGAGCCCCATCTAAGGAGCGAAAGGGCAGCAGGGCGGAGAAGTCAGCCAGCAGGAGTGCGGAGCAGGAGGGCCCCACAAGCCCCATCCCGGGTGTTAGGGAGAACACCAAAGGGCCCAGGACTCCGTCACCGAAGGGTCCAGCAACAGCACGGTCGGAGGGCGACTGAGCAGGGAGTCCAGGCCAGGTCTGGCTCCCTTGACTTACTGGACGAGCACCGCTGAACAGGGCCCCGCCGTGCAGAAGAGCACCGCTGAACAGGGCCCCGCCGTGCAGAAGAGCACCGCTGAAGAGGGCCCCGCCGTGCAGAAGAGCACCGCTGAACAGGGCCCGCCATCTCAAGCACCGCTTCGCTGGGCCCTTCCTGTCAAGCACCGCTCCGCTGGGCCCTTCCTGTCAAGCACCGCTCCGCTGGGCCCTTCCTGTCAAGCACCGCTCCGCTGGGCCCCGCCGTCTCAAGCACCGCTCCGGTGGGCCCTTCCTGTCAAGCACCGCTCCGCTGGGCCCCGCGGTCTCAAGCACCGCTCCGCTGGGCCCTTCCTGTCAAGCACCGCTCCGCTGGGCCCCGCCGTCTCAAGCACCGCTCCGCTGGGCCCTTCCTGTCAAGCACCGCTCCGCTGGGCCCTTCCTGTCAAGCACCGCTCCGCTGGGCCCTTCCTGTCAAGCACCGCTCCGCTGGGCCCCGCCGTCTCAAGCACCGCTCTGCTGGGCCCTTCCTGTCAAGCACCGCTCCGCTGGGCCCTTCCTGTCAAGCACCGCTCCGCTGTGCCCCGCCGTCTCAAGCACCGCTCCGCTGGGCCCTTCCTGTCAAGCACCGCTCCGCTGGGCCCTTCCTGTCAAGCACCGCTCCGCTGGGCCCTTCCTGTCAAGCACCGCTCCGCTGGGCCCCGCCGTCTCAAGCACCGCTCCGCTGGGCCCTTCCTGTCAAGCACCGCTCCGCTGGGCCCTTCCTGTCAAGCACCGCTCCGCTGGGCCCCGCCGTCTCAAGCACCGCTCCGCTGGGCCCTTCCTGTCAAGCACCGCTCCGCTGGGCCCCGCCGTCTCAAGCACCGCTCCGCTGGGCCCTTCCTGTCAAGCACCGCTCTGCTGGGCCCTTCCTGTCAAGCACCGCTCCGCTGGGCCCCGCCGTCTCAAGCACCGCTCCGCTGGGCCCTTCCTGTCAAGCACCGCTCCGCTGGGCCCTTCCTGTCAAGCACCGCTCCGCTGGGCCCCGCCGTCTCAAGCACCGCTCCGCTGGGCCCTTCCTGTCAATCACCGCTCCGCTGGGCCCCGCCGTCTCAAGCACCGCTCCGCTGGGCCCTTCCTGTCAAGCACCGCTCCGCTGGGCCCTTCCTGTCAAGCACCGCTCCGCTGGGCCCTTCCTGTCAAGCACCGCTCCGCTGGGCCCCGCCGTCTCAAGCACCGCTCCGCTGGGCCCTTCCTGTCAAGCACCGCTCCGCTGGGCCCTTCCTGCATGCACTGTTAACGGTTCACTGTGCCCACCATGCCTCCTCCTTGACCAGTGGAGACTGTAATCCACCTGATGGACTGTGGCTTTGCACTCGCCAGGATGGCACAGTGGGCAACCCACCCACTTGTGAGACTTGAGAGACTGTGGCTTTGCACTCCCCAGGATGGCACAGTGGGCAACCCACCCACTTGTGAGACTTGAGAGACTGTGGCTTTGCACTCCCCAGGATGGAACAGTGGGCAACCCACCTACTGTAGAGACTTGAGAGACTGTGGCTTTGCACTCCCCAGGATGGCACAGTAGGCATGGTGGCCCCTTCGTGGTTCTGGCGTCATGGACTCATGTGGCTGTGGTTCCCCCCCCCTTCCCTTCCCCCTGAGGTGCCTGTAGTTTTTTCATCAGATGCCCCTGCAGTGTTCTCTCCAGAGGACTCAGGTCTCCTGTGTGGGCTTTGCCCTTGTGTTGTTACACTTTGGCCCACGGACACTTCGATTTTCTTTTGATGTGCAGGACTAATTGCCTCGGTTATCCATTGCACTGTATATAAACTTATTTTGATATTGATTTTTTGGCTAGTTGACCATAACTTTTCAGAGCCTATTTTGTACATAAATTTTTATTCACAATTTAATTATGTCTTTGCATTTATCAGGGGAGTTTGGGTGGTGTCACTGTGACTTGTTGCTCTGCATTGGTGTGTAGATATTTTGGGGGGGTGGGGGCCGCATATGTGTGTGCCGTAAGCTTTCCTCCTCCCCCCTCCCGTGTGTCGTAGGTGCAGTACTCACTGTTGTCGTCTGCGCCGGCGTTCGTACTCGTGGTAGATGAGCAGGTAGACGAGAGCAGGTAGTATGTTTAATTCGGGTTCCATGCTGTCCTCCTTCCTCGTGGAGTGCTTAGAGGTGAGCGTTTTCCCGTTCGTAGTCTGTTTCCGCCGTGTTTTTATCGGCGGGGCTCCCGCCCCGGAAAAGGTGGCAGATTGGTGAGTTATGATACTGTGGGTGGTACATTGTCTGCCGCCTGCCTGTTGGCGGTGACTGCCGCGCTGTTTGTCTGTACCGCCGTGGCGGGCGGAGTGTTAATGGCTCCCGCCAGGGTCAGAATTCCATTTTTTGGACCGCCAGCCTGTTGGCGGGTAGGCTGCCGCTTTATCACCGACCGCCAGGGTTAGAATCACCCCCTTAGGTCTCAAAATGACCGCCAACACTTCCTGGTGTTTTGGCAGCCAATAAGATCTCTGCACGAGATCATGAGTATTTGCAAAGCCTTCGCACATCTTAGTTTTCTTATAATATTTCAAAAGCTACACAACATATTCACACCATAAAACAAAAAGGCTTCTTTCTGGACCAAATCTAACTATCTGCCAAATTTGGTGAAATTTCGTCCAGCGGATCAGGCTGTCGTTGTGTTAAAAATCCCTATAGGTATTTCACCCTCCCTTTTCTCTGCCCTTGCTGGATGGATCACCCCAAAACTTTCTGTGCACAATAAGACTCTCAGGCACTCTATTTTCCTAAACGTTTGTGAAGATTTGTGAAACAGTGCCAAAGATATAGCCAAGTCTAAAATCGCTCTTGAATTGAAACCAGGTCCAAACTATAAATGTATATTTATATGTATGTATGTATGTATGCATGTATGTATGTATGTATATGTATAAATATTATATATTCACTAAAAAAACAAACCTATAGGGACATTATAGTTAGGTTCAGACTTTACATGCACACTGCCATATAAATTCAGCTTTTATAGTTTGACTTATTTCAAGTCACTGTAGTCTTAGGCCCGTATTTATACTTTTTTTAGCGCCGCATTTGCGCCGCTTTTTGGCGCAAAACAGCGCAAACCTACAAAATACAATGGTATTTTGCAAGTTTGCGCCATTTTTGCGTCAAAAAACGACGCAAATGCGGCGCTAAAAAAGTATAAATACGGGCCTTAGTTTTTTTTAATTCAATTTCTAAGATTTTTTTATTCTATTTCATAAATATAATGCCCCTGTAACCTTTGTTTTTTCACTGAATTTCTAGGATGTTTTCTAATGTTAAGTAAGACACCCATTGTAATTCACTGTGTGTGGGGGGAGGATTGGATGCAGGGCCTGGCCTGGAATTGTGCTGCCCCCACTCAAGCTTGCTGCCCCTGCAACCCCTCCTCCCTTCCATCCATTATCCAAGTCCATGTCCCTGCTCCTCATTGCAGTCCTGTGTGGCTCTTGTTCTATCACTGCCCTTCCTGCCTGCCCTAAACAGTTAACTTGCTGTCCCATCCACCTCCTCCCTACCCTCTGTTTTCCGAGTCCATGCACCAGCCCCATCCCTCCTGCCCTGATTGGTCCGATGTACTATCACTACCCTCCGTTTAGCTTGGTGTCCCTGCCCATTCCTCTCACTCTCCATTCCCCAATTCTAGGCCCCATCATTGCCCTTCTGCTTAGCCTCTGTGCTTAGCTTGGGGCCCTACCCTCCTTCCCCCACCCTCGGATGTCTGTGTGCATGTCCTTGCTCCCTGCTTTTTACCCACCATGTTCCATGGACCTGCCGGTACCAGTGCTATCTACTCTGGATGTTTCATTGACCTGCTACTGCTAATACCACCTGCCTAGCATGGTCAGATGGCTATCCCCTGTCTCTGTTACCTCTACCCTGCCTGTCTGAGTTCCATGTCCCTATGCCCTCTCTTCTGTCCTCCGTGGTCCATTTTGCTGCTACTCCCTTCTGCCCTCCATACTCTGTTGTGCTGCAACTGCTCTTCCTGCCTGCTCTGCATGGTCTGTTGTGATGTTCCTTCCCCTGCCCTCTCTTGTCTGTGTCCAACCACTACCACCCTTCTGTCTTTCGTGGTCCTTTGTGCATCTCCCTGCCCCTTTTCTGTTGCCCCACATGGCTATTGTGCTACCACTAACCCTTCCGCTTGCCATGAATGGTCTTCTGTGCTGCTACAGCCCCTCCCACCTGTCCATTGTAGCCAGCTTGCTGCATTTGTCAGTGTGTATTCCATTATAGTCTCACTGTTGCCTTTATCGTGTTTTGTGCTTTCAGTGCCCATCCCAACTGCCCTCCATGGTCAGCTTGCAACTGCTACTCTGCCCCCTTGTCCCTTGCCCTCTTTTTTCTGATGTTCATGCCCCTATCCCCTCACTCCTGCCTTATCTAGTCTGTTGTCACCCCCCCCCCCCCCCTCTCCTGCTCTTCATGGTCAGTTATGCTGCGACAGCCCTTCCTGCTTAATCCCATATTTTCATCTTGCTGCCCTTGCCTCTTTCCCCTCTGGTCTCTGTTGTCTATGTACATGGCCCGTCTCTTCCCAATTGCTTTCTGTAGTCCGTTGGGCTGCACTGCCGTCCTGTCTTCCTGCTTGCCCTGTGTAGTGCTATGCTGCTGCAACCTCTGCCCCATCAGTTTGGTGCACTTGTCCATCTCCCTCCTGCACTGTCAGTACCTCTACCCCATTCCCCTTGCCCTTCGTGATCGAATGTACCATTCTTGCCAACATTTTGAACTTGGTGAGAGGGAAAACATTTTTTTTAAACTGGAGGAATTGATTTTCCCTGTTGATTAACACTAAAAAGAGGAGAATTTAGGCAGGAGACGGATAAAATAAAGCCCTTTGGGGCTTAAAAGCATTGAAAGTCTTCTGCCTGAATTGGTCATATGATTATACTACCACTGCCTCTTCCTTCTGCCCTCAATGGTCTGTTATAGTGCCACAGACTCTCTTGCCTGTCCAGCATGGATGTTTTTTTTGTCCGTGCCCCCCTTTCCCCTGCACCCCAGGGTCCGTTGTGCTTCCACTGAACCTCCTGCCTGCCCAGAGTGGTCAACTTGTCCCCTCTGCACCCTCGTCTTTGCCCTCAATTATCAAAGTAGGTGGCCCTGACATCTGCCTCCCCACATTATTCTAATGAACAACTAGGTTTTAACATTTAATATTTATTGCAAAAGTGTAGCATTCCTAATGTAATTTTGATGTATTCAAAACTGTACTACCTAAAGCATTTCCTTTAGAAATTATGAAAATGAGAGGGTCTTATTCTCATACAAATTATTGTTAGTGCTCCAAAAACTAAAATGGGGATTCATTTCTGAGCTCTCAAATAGCGACAAATCACTTTTATATTATACGCTTTCTTTATGTTTTTTATCCAGTTGATCACTTGATTATATGCTACACCTTAGGGGGAGGATGTGGCATTACGGCCAGAGCTGCAGACTTTGAACTGGATAACCAGGTTTGAGTTTCAGCATCAGCTCGGTGTCCTGTGACTGTGAGCAAATCACTTAGGGGGTCATTATGAACATGGTGGTAAACACCATTGTCCCCCGTGGCAACGGTGAACAGAAGACCGCCATTGGCGGTGAACAGAAACCCACCATATAAAGATGGCAAAGACAGAAACCGCCAAAATTTCTGTTTCCACCAGCCACCGCCAGGGCCTTTCCGGCAGAAAGGCTGCACATCCCACCCTGCGACCGCCAAGCAGAAAAATCCCCCGCCCCCCAAATAATGATGCACAAATCACCACAGCAGTTAGTGGATGCCGAATGACCATTGGCAGTACAGACAGCCACGGCCAGCAATGGCACCCAACAGCAAGAAATGCACACATTGGCAAGTTTGAAACCCACACACCTGTCACACATCCACAACACTATAAAACATTCACAGACTGTGAGAAGGTAGCCTCTTTCTAGCCTTGTTACCCCCACTTTTGGCCTGTTTGTGAGTGTATGTCAGGGTGTTTGTCACTGTTTTCACTGTCTCACTGGGATCCTGATAGCCAGGCCTCAGTGCTCATAGTGAAAACACTATGTTTTCAGTATGGTTGTTATGTGTCACTGGGATCCTGCTGGTCAGGACCCCAGTGCTCATAGGTTTGTGGCCTATATGTATGTGTCACTGGGACCCTGTCACACAGGGCCCCAGTGCTCATAGGTGTGCATGTATATGTTCCCTGTGTGGTGCCTAACTGTCTCACTGAGGCTCTGCTAACCAGAACCTCAGTGGTTATGCTCTCTCATTACTTTTAAATTGTCACTAACAGGCTAGTGACCAATTTTACCAATTTACATTGGCTTACTGGAACACCCTTATAATTCCCTAGTATATGGTACTGAGGTACCCAGGGTATTGGGGTTCCAGGAGATCCCTATGGGCTGCAGCATTTCTTTTGCCACCCATAGGGAGCTCTGACAATTCTTACACAGGCCTGCCACTGCAGCCTGAGTGAAATAACGTCCACGTTATTTCACAGCCATTTTACACTGCACTTAAGTAACTTATAAGTCACCTATATGTCTAACCTTTACCTGGTAAAGGTTAGGTGCAAAGTTACTTAGTGTGAGGGCACCCTGGCACTAGCCAAGGTGCCCCCACATTGTTCAGAGCCAATTCACTGAACTTTGTGAGTGCGGGGACACCATTACACGCGTGCACTACATATAGGTCACTACCTATATGTAGCTTCACAATGGTAACTCCGAATATGGCCATGTAACATGTCTATGATCATGGAATTGCCCCCTCTATGCCATCCTGGCATAGTTGGCACAATCCCATGATCCCAGTGGTCTGTAGCACAGACCCTGGTACTGCCAAACTGCCCTTCCTGGGGTTTCACTGCAGCTGCTGCTGCTGCCAACCCCTCAGACAGGCAGCTGCCCTCCTGGGGTCCAGCCAGGCCTGGCCCAGGATGGCAGAACAAAGAACTTCCTCTGAGAGAGGGTGTGACACCCTCTCCCTTTGGAAAATGGTGTGAAGGCAGGGGAGGAGTAGCCTCCCCCAGCCTCTGGAAATGCTTTGTTGGGCACAGATGTGCCCAATTCTGCATAAGCCAGTCTACACCGGTTCAGGGACCCCTTAGCCCCTGCTCTGGCGCGAAACTGGACAAAGGAAAGGGGAGTGACCACTCCCCTGACCTGCACCTCCCCTGGGAGGTGTCCAGAGCTCCTCCAGTGTGCTCCAGACCTCTGCCATCTTGGAAACAGAGGTGCTGCTGGCACACTGGACTGCTCTGAGTGGCCAGTGCCACCAGGTGACGTCAGAGACTCCTGCTGATAGGCTCCTTCAGGTGTTAGTAGCCTTTCTTCTCTCCTAGGTAGCCAAACCCTCTTTTCTGGCTATTTAGGGTCTCTGTCTCTGGGGAAACTTTAGATAACGAATGCATGAGCTCAGCCGAGTTCCTCTGCATCTCCCTCTTCACCTTCTGATAAGGAATCGACCGCTGACCGCGCTGGAAGCCTGCAAACCTGCAACATAGTAGCAAAGACGACTACTGCAACTCTGTAACGCTGATCCTGCCGCCTTCTCGACTGTTTTCCTGCTTGTGCATGCTGTGGGGGTAGTCTGCCTCCTCTCTGCACCAGAAGCTCCGAAGAAATCTCCCGTGGGTCGACGGAATCTTCCCCCTGCAACCGCAGGCACCAAAAAGCTGCATTACCGGTCCCTTGGGTCTCCTCTCAGCATGACGAGCGAGGTCCCTCGAATCCAGCGACACCGTCCAAGTAACTCCCACAGTCCAGTGACTCTTCAGCCCAAGTTTGGTGGAGGTAAGTCCTTGCCTCACCTCGCTGGGCTGCATTGCTGGGAACCGCGACTTTGCAAGCTACTCCGGCCCCTGTGCACTTCCGGCGGAAATCCTTCGTGCACAGCCAAGCCTGGGTCCACGACACTCTAACCTGCATTGCACGACTTTCTAAGTTGGTCTCCGGCGACGTGGGACTCCTTTGTGCAACTTCGGCGAGCACCGTTTCACGCATCCTCGTAGTGCCTGTTTCTGGCACTTCTCCGGGTGCTACCTGCTTCAGTGAGGGCTCTTTGTCTTGCTCGACGTCCCCTCTCTCTGCAGGTCCAATTTGCGACCTCCTGGTCCCTCCTGGGTCCCAGCAGCGTCCAAAAACGCCAAACGCACGATTTGCGTGTAGCAAGGCTTGTTGGCGTCCATCTGGCGGGAAAACACTTCTGCACGACTCTCCAAGGCGTGGGGGATCCATCCTCCAAAGGGGAAGTCTCTAGCCCTTGTCGTTCCTGCAGTATTCACAGTTCTTCAGCCTAGTAAGAGCTTCTTTGCACCAACCGCTGGCATTTCTTGGGCATCTGCCCATCTCCGAGCTGCTTGTGACTTTTGGACTTGGTCCCCTTGTTCCACAGGTACCCTCAGTCAGGAATCCATCGTTGTTGCATTGCTGATTTGTGTTTTCCTTGCATTTTCCCTCTAACACGACTATTTTGTCCTTAGGGGAACTTTGGTGCACTTTGCACTCACTTTTCAGGGTCTTGGGGAGGGTTATTTTGCTAACTCTCACTACTTTCTAATAGTCCCAGCGACCCACTACAAGGTCACATAGGTTTGGGGTCCATTCGTGGTTCGCATTCCACTTCTGGAGTATATGGTTTGTGTTGCCCCTATCCCTATGTTTCCCCATTGCATCCTATTGTAACTATACATTGTTTGCACTGTTTTCTAAGACTATACTGCATATTTTTGCTATTGTGTATATATATCTTGTGTATATTTCCTATCCTCTCACTGAGGGTACACTCTAAGATACTTTGGCATATTGTCATAAAAATAAAGTACCTTTATTTTTAGTATAACTGTGTATTGTGTTTTCTTATGATATTGTGCATATGACACTAAGGGCCTGATTCTAACTTTGGAGGACGGTGTTAAACCGTCCCAAAAGTGGCGGATATACCACCTACCGTATTACGAGTCCATTATATCCTATGGAACTTGTAATACGGTAGGTGGTATATCCGCCACTTTTGGGACGGTTTAACACCGTCCTCCAAAGTTAGAATCAGGCCCTAAGTGGTACTGTAGTAGCTTCACACGTCTCCTAGTTCAGCCTAAGCTGCTCTGCTAAGCTACCATTATCTATCAGCCTACGCTGCTAGACACCCTATACACTAATAAGGGATAACTGGGCCTGGTGCAAGGTGCAAGTACCCCTTGGTACTCACTACAAGCCAGTCCAGCCTCCTACATTGGTTGTGCAGCGGTGGGATAAGTGCTTTGAGACTACTTACCACTCTTGTCATTGTACTTTTCATAAGAGAAAAATATACAAAACAAGGTCAGTGTATATACACATAGCCAAAAAGTTTTGCATTTCCTCTTTTCACTCTTTTCTAAGTGCTGAAAAGTACTTCTAAACTTTCAAAAAGTTCTTAAAAGTTTAAAAAGTTTTTTCTGTCTTTCCAAAAAATTCTGAAAACTTTTTTCTCTTTGTCTATCACTTTAACTCTCTCTAAAAATGTCTGGCACAGGCCAAAAAGTTGAACTGTCCAAACTTGCATATGATCACCTTAGCTGGAAAGGAGCAAGGAGTCTCTGCATAGAGAGAGGTTTGAGTGTAGGGAAGAATCCTTCCTTAGAACTGTTAATTAATATGCTTAGAGTACAGGATAAGGCCATAAGTGCCCAATCTGTAGAAAAAGTAGCTAATGGTTCTCAATCTGATCCAGGGACTCCCCCAGGAAAAGGTTCAGGAAAGAAACTTCTCAGCCTGCCCATTACTAGACAGTCTAGCATAGTTGGTACAGAGGTTGAATCACATCATACTGATGATGTGCTCTCACATTATGCTGGTAGCCAAGCTGTTAGGGTGCCCTTGGTAAGGGACAGGTCTCCTTCTGTTCATTCCCATCATACCTCTGTATCTAGAAATGTCCCTCCCACCCACCCTGATGACAGATTGTTAGAAAGGGAGCTCAATAGATTGAGAGTGGAACAAACCAGACTGAAGCTCAAGAAGCAACAGCTGGATTTGGATAGACAGTCTTTAGAATTAGAGAAGGAAAGACAGAAGTTGGGTTTAGATACCCATGGTGGCAGCAGCAGTATTCCCCATAGTCATCCTGCAAAAGAGCATGATTCCAGGAATCTGCACAAGATAGTTCCCCCTTATAAGGAGGGGGATGACATTAACAAGTGGTTTGCTGCACTTGAGAGGGCCTGTGCTGTACAGGATGTCCCTCAAAAGCAGTGGGCTGCTATCCTATGGCTATCATTTAGTGGAAAAGGTAGGGATAGGCTCCTTACTGTGAAAGAAAATGATGCCAATAATTTTACAGTTCTTAAGAATGCACTCCTGGATGGTTATGGCTTAACCACTGAACAGTACAGGATAAAGTTCAGAGAGACCAAAAAGGAGTCTTCACAAGACTGGGTTGATTTCATTGACCAGGCAGTGAAGGCCTTGGAGGGGTGGTTACATGGCAGTAAAGTTACTGATTATGACAGCCTGTATAACTTAATCCTGAGAGAGCATATTCTTAATAATTGTGTGTCTGATTTGTTGCACCAGTACCTGGTAGACTCTGATCTGACCTCTCCCCAAGAATTGGGAAAGAAGGCAGACAAATGGGTCAGAACAAGGGAGAACAGAAAAGTTCATACAGGGGGTGACAAAGATGGCAAGAAGAAGAAAGATGGTGAAAAATCTCAAGATAAGCATGGGGATAAGGGTAAAACCAAAGATCCCACTTCAAATCTTAAACACTCTTCAGAGGGTGGGGATAAAACAAATTCTTCCTCTTCTTCCCAACCTGCACACATTAAAAAGCCTTGGTGCTTTGTGTGTAAAAATAGAGGCCATAGGCCAGGGGATAAGTCCTGTCCAGGTAAACCCCCTGAGCCTACCACCACTAATACATCAAGCTCTAGTGCCCCTAGCAGTAGTGGTACTAGTGGTGGGACTGCTGGCAACAGTCAAGCAAAGGGTGTAGTTGGGTTCACTTATGGGTCCATAGTGAAAACTGATGTCATCAGTCCCAAGACAGTTTCTGTCACACCTAGTGGCATTGGCCTTGCCACACTGGCTGCTTGTCCCCTTACAATGGATAAGTACAGGCAGACAGTTTCAATAAATGGTGTTGAGGCCTTGGCCTACAGGGACACAGGTGCCAGTTTCACTTTGGTGACTGAAAACCTAGTGCCTCCTGAACAACACATCATTGGACAACAGTATAAGATTATTGATGTCCATAACTCCACTAAGTTTCTTCCCTTAGCTATAATTCAGTTTAGTTGGGGTGGAGTTACTGGCCCTAAGCAGGTGGTGGTATCACCTAGCTTACCTGTAGACTGTCTCTTAGGTAATGACCTAGAGGCCTCAGGTTGGGCTGATGTAGAGTTTTATGCCCATGCAGCCATGCTGGGCATCCCTGAGGAATTGTTCCCTCTCATTTCAAGTGAAATGAAAAAGCAAAGGAGAGAAGGCCTGAAAACTCAGGATCCCTCTCCATCAACAGGTAAAAAGGGTATCACAGTATCCCCTAACCACCCTACCATTCAGGATACTATTCCTGTGGTGGGAGAAACCTCTCCTGGGGTGGCACCTGTTCCAAGGGAATCATCAGCTGGCAAAGCTGGACTCCCTGAGGTGGAAGTACCTCTCTGTGGGATAACTAACATTGGTGAGAAAAAGAGCACCATTTTAGTTAACATGGAGCATCCCTCCAACCCTCCCAGAGAAACTTTAGTGCAGAAACTCTGCACTGCCTCACAACACTTAGGACAGCATCCCTGCCCTAGTGTGGAGCTGATAGGACAGCATCCCTGCCCTGCTCCAACCCAAGAGAAACAGCATCCCTGTTCTCTCTTCCAGCCATATGGACAATGTTTTTGCCCAGCTATGGCTTTTCTGAGACAGCATCCCTGTCTGGCATTTCCATCACTACAAATAGGTTCAGTGGACAATTCCCACTGCTCTAAACTAAAACTTACTGATAGAAACTCTGAAAATACATCTTCACATTGTTGCTTAGCTAAAAAACTTCAAACAGGGTGGTTTACATCCCCACAGGGAAGTAACCATATAGTGGATGATAAAGGGAGTAACCAGTCTATTGCAGAGCTACTCTCTACTTATCACCACTTAGACAATAAAGTCTCAACTGGCCAAGGTTAGCCTTATTGTCCTTCGTTTGGGGGGGGGTTGTGTGAGAAGGTAGCCTCTTTCTAGCCTTGTTACCCCCACTTTTGGCCTGTTTGTGAGTGTATGTCAGGGTGTTTGTCACTGTTTTCACTGTCTCACTGGGATCCTGATAGCCAGGCCTCAGTGCTCATAGTGAAAACACTATGTTTTCAGTATGGTTGTTATGTGTCACTGGGATCCTGCTGGTCAGGACCCCAGTGCTCATAGGTTTGTGGCCTATATGTATGTGTCACTGGGACCCTGTCACACAGGGCCCCAGTGCTCATAGGTGTGCATGTATATGTTCCCTGTGTGGTGCCTAACTGTCTCACTGAGGCTCTGCTAACCAGAACCTCAGTGGTTATGCTCTCTCATTACTTTTAAATTGTCACTAACAGGCTAGTGACCAATTTTACCAATTTACATTGGCTTACTGGAACACCCTTATAATTCCCTAGTATATGGTACTGAGGTACCCAGGGTATTGGGGTTCCAGGAGATCCCTATGGGCTGCAGCATTTCTTTTGCCACCCATAGGGAGCTCTGACAATTCTTACACAGGCCTGCCACTGCAGCCTGAGTGAAATAACGTCCACGTTATTTCACAGCCATTTTACACTGCACTTAAGTAACTTATAAGTCACCTATATGTCTAACCTTTACCTGGTAAAGGTTAGGTGCAAAGTTACTTAGTGTGAGGGCACCCTGGCACTAGCCAAGGTGCCCCCACATTGTTCAGAGCCAATTCACTGAACTTTGTGAGTGCGGGGACACCATTACACGCGTGCACTACATATAGGTCACTACCTATATGTAGCTTCACAATGGTAACTCCGAATATGGCCATGTAACATGTCTATGATCATGGAATTGCCCCCTCTATGCCATCCTGGCATAGTTGGCACAATCCCATGATCCCAGTGGTCTGTAGCACAGACCCTGGTACTGCCAAACTGCCCTTCCTGGGGTTTCACTGCAGCTGCTGCTGCTGCCAACCCCTCAGACAGGCAGCTGCCCTCCTGGGGTCCAGCCAGGCCTGGCCCAGGATGGCAGAACAAAGAACTTCCTCTGAGAGAGGGTGTGACACCCTCTCCCTTTGGAAAATGGTGTGAAGGCAGGGGAGGAGTAGCCTCCCCCAGCCTCTGGAAATGCTTTGTTGGGCACAGATGTGCCCAATTCTGCATAAGCCAGTCTACACCGGTTCAGGGACCCCTTAGCCCCTGCTCTGGCGTGAAACTGGACAAAGGAAAGGGGAGTGACCACTCCCCTGACCTGCACCTCCCCTGGGAGGTGTCCAGAGCTCCTCCAGTGTGCTCCAGACCTCTGCCATCTTGGAAACAGAGGTGCTGCTGGCACACTGGACTGCTCTGAGTGGCCAGTGCCACCAGGTGACGTCAGAGACTCCTGCTGATAGGCTCCTTCAGGTGTTAGTAGCCTTTCTTCTCTCCTAGGTAGCCAAACCCTCTTTTCTGGCTATTTAGGGTCTCTGTCTCTGGGGAAACTTTAGATAACGAATGCATGAGCTCAGCCGAGTTCCTCTGCATCTCCCTCTTCACCTTCTGATAAGGAATCGACCGCTGACCGCGCTGGAAGCCTGAAAACCTGCAACATAGTAGCAAAGACGACTACTGCAACTCTGTAACGCTGATCCTGCCGCCTTCTCGACTGTTTTCCTGCTTGTGCATGCTGTGGGGGTAGTCTGCCTCCTCTCTGCACCAGAAGCTCCGAAGAAATCTCCCGTGGGTCGACGGAATCTTCCCCCTGCAACCGCAGGCACCAAAAAGCTGCATTACCGGTCCCTTGGGTCTCCTCTCAGCACGACGAGCGAGGTCCCTCGAATCCAGCGACACCGTCCAAGTGACTCCCACAGTCCAGTGACTCTTCAGCCCAAGTTTGGTGGAGGTAAGTCCTTGCCTCACCTCGCTGGGCCGCATTGCTGGGAACCGCGACTTTGCAAGCTACTCCGGCCCCTGTGCACTTCCGGCGGAAATCCTTCGTGCACAGCCAAGCCTGGGTCCACGGCACTCTAACCTGCATTGCACGACTTTCTAAGTTGGTCTCCGGCGACGTGGGACTCCTTTGTGCAACTTCGGCGAGCACCGTTTCACACATCCTCGTAGTGCCTGTTTCTGGCACTTCTCCGGGTGCTACCTGCTTCAGTGAGGGCTCTTTGTCTTGCTCGACATCCCCTCTCTCTGCAGGTCCAATTTGCGACCTCCTGGTCCCTCCTGGGCCCCAGCAGCGTCCAAAAACGCCAAACGCACGATTTGCGTGTAGCAAGGATTGTTGGCGTCCATCCGGCGGGAAAACACTTCTGCACGACTCTCCAAGGCGTGGGGGATCCATCCTCCAAAGGGGAAGTCTCTAGCCCTTGTCGTTCCTGCAGTATTCACAGTTCTTCAGCCTAGTAAGAGCTTCTTTGCACCAACCGCTGGCATTTCTTGGGCATCTGCCCATCTCCGAGCTGCTTGTGACTTTTGGACTTGGTCCCCTTGTTCCACAGGTACCCTCAGTCAGGAATCCATCGTTGTTGCATTGCTGATTTGTGTTTTCCTTGCATTTTCCCTCTAACACGACTATTTTGTCCTTAGGGGAACTTTGGTGCACTTTGCACTCACTTTTCAGGGTCTTGGGGAGGGTTATTTTGCTAACTCTCACTATTTTCTAATAGTCCCAGCGACCCACTACAAGGTCACATAGGTTTGGGGTCCATTCGTGGTTCGCATTCCACTTCTGGAGTATATGGTTTGTGTTGCCCCTATCCCTATGTTTCCCCATTGCATCCTATTGTAACTATACATTGTTTGCACTGTTTTCTAAGACTATACTGCATATTTTTGCTATTGTGTATATATATCTTGTGTATATTTCCTATCCTCTCACTGAGGGTACACTCTAAGATACTTTGGCATATTGTCATAAAAATAAAGTACCTTTATTTTTAGTATAACTGTGTATTGTGTTTTCTTATGATATTGTGCATATGACACTAAGTGGTACTGTAGTAGCTTCACACGTCTCCTAGTTCAGCCTAAGCTGCTCTGCTAAGCTACCATTATCTATCAGCCTAAGCTGCTAGACACCCTATACACTAATAAGGGATAACTGGGCCTGGTGCAAGGTGCAAGTACCCCTTGGTACTCACTACAAGCCAGTCCAGCCTCCTACACAGACATACCCCACAATCCTTTGCAATGCCAATAGGATAAGCCAGACTGACAACAGTACACGCAGACACTGAACGCCACAACACACAATTCACACACCCAACCACAAAACAGCACCCTCACCAATATCCACACAACACAACACACCACCCACAACACATACCATGGCACCCCCTAAGCACCCAAGCTTCACAGAAAGGGAGCAAAGGTGCATGTGATACTCAAAGTCGAGTCACAAATCTTCGGGGCACAGGTCCAGCACGCACCCATCACCAGGAAGATGGGGTTGTGGCAGACCATAGTACACAAGGTCAACGCAGTTGAAAACCATCCACGCAAGAGGGACAACATCCGTAACAGATGGAACGACCTGCGTGGGAAGGTGAGGCACCTCCTCACCCCTCCAACTTCCACCAGGATCACACCCTACCCTGGCCTCAATCAGCACATCCATCACCTTGCATGCCCACAAACACACCAACAGGCCCACATCCCTCCCCCTGTGCATAGCCACCCACCCTTGCAAGGTAGCACAATGGCACTACACCACCCACAATGCACCACTACATTCCATGAAAAATGCAATGCAACCCCACAAAAGGTCCCTGCATGGACCTACAGGGGAAGAATCTGCACAAAATAGGCCAAAGCTGTGCACCCTCATCTGAATTAGTCAATGTGACATACATATCCATTCCCCCCAAAAGGCACCACCACCCATGCCACCCTGACGGATAGGACGAGGAGTGCCAGTGCCCCACATGGAGACAGAGACCCCACTCAGGACACTGGAGAGGGTACTGTGGACACTGAGGAGTACCCTGGTTCGTCACACAGTCCTGGACTGTCACCCTCCAGCAGCCCCACCCAGTACACCACTGATACCCCTACCACCCAGGCAACAACATCTGTACATGGCAATCAACCCCACACCAGTGTATCCAGGCCACAGACTGGTGGAACACAGGTACAGATGCCACAGTCTCCACCTACCAACAGGCAGGATGATGATGGCCCCAGTACAAGTGGTACAACCAGACCTGTGCAGGGGACACAGGCACAGGAGGCTAGGCCCAGTGGGAGGGCATCAGTGGCCCAGGGGGAGTCCAAAGGATGGATGCTGTAGTCCAGGAGGTGATCTCAGAGGTCCTGGGAGCACACACACCATACACAAGACAGGAAGGGCCACCCTCAAAGAAGTGACTTTGACACAAACTGACTCCCAAGTGTGCGACTGTGCTACTATCCTCACCGGCCAATAGCAAACCAACAACTTGCCAGGTACAGATGGACTAAAACCCACTGTCACCAATCATTGAGACCATGTAGAAAGTATGGACATCCACCATCAGCCCACTCTCTATCACTGTAAAGAGCACCAATGCATCCTTGACAACTATTAAAACATTTGTACACAAATTTCAATGTCCGCTGTCATTATGTTGATTTAATTGCAAGTGTGAATGCATTTGCCAGTAAATTTAAAAATCATACCTTTATTGCAGGAATGGCACCCCACGCACAACATTGTGTGGAGTGGACAGAAATGTACACCATGTTGGTTATCATGTCACATGGCACCTGAAATTCATGTAAAAGTGTCAATGGCTACAGACCTCACACCCCAATAGTGAACAAGTCAGACTGACATTATGCAGTGCAGAGAACATCATTAGTGAACAGCACCTCATAGTCATGGGAAGTATAGTTGGATCAGTTGGTTCCTGGAGTGAACATCTTCCCCCTCTTCATCATCACCTTCTCTCTCATTCCCTCTCAGAGGGAGCTGGTCTGGATATACCCCACCCTCCTCCTCCAGTAGGGGGATAGATTTCCACACAGCGACCTTGTGGAGCATGCAGCAGGCTACCACTATTCTACACACCTTCTCAGGGCCATAGCACAGGGATCCCACAGAGAGATGGAGGCAACAGAATCTAGTCTTCAGGAGGCCCATAGTGCGCTCTATCACCCTCCTAGTACGTCCAGGGGCCTTATTGTAATTCCTCTCAGCATCTGTTCTAGGATTCCTTACTGGTGTCAGGAGCCAATGCATGTGGAGGTAGCCAGAATCACCTGCAAAAGTGGGAAAAACAGGACTGTAACTAACTACCCTCAGTTTCAGACAGCCTGACTGTCAGCTATGTACAGTAAAAGTGTCAAACACACTCACCTATGATCCATCATCTGTTCCCTTGTAGTTGTTCCATCATGTGTGGCACACTGGTGTTCCTCAGCACAAATAAATCATGGACTGATCCAGGGAACATGGCATTTACATGTGAAATGTACTGGTCTGCATACACACCAATTGTATGTTCATGGAGTGGAAGTTCTTCCTGTTTCTGTACACCTGTTCTTGGGGGGATGAGAGCTATGTGGGTGCCATCAATGGCCCCTATCACATGGGGAATGTTGGCAAAGGCATACAATTCTGACTTGATGATGGCAGGTAGTTCAGCACCTTGGGGAAACTTCACATATGTCTGCAGGTGTTGTACAAATGCATACAATAATCTGGACCAGATAAGGCAAAACAATGGCTTTAAAAACCCTGCACCCATGCCCACTGTCACCTGTTATGAGCCTGTGGCCGGGAAATGGAGTACAGAGAGCACCTGCACTTCAGTAGGGATGACATACTGATTCCAATTTGCTGGTCTCAGTACAGGATCCAGTAATGCACAAAGTTCATGGATAGTAGCACAAGTGAGTCTGTAATTGATAATGATGTAACCTTCCACCATGGTCTCCAAATCAACAAGAGATATGTACCCAGATGGGGCCCTCCCTCGCCACATAGGTCTGTACCTAGGAGGCGTGGAGAACACATGTGAGGAACACAAATGTATTTGCACAGACTGTTGTGTATTAAATACTGGTGTCCAACATGTAGGTTACACATAAGCAGTGTAGGATGTACAACTGGAGTGACATGTCTTAACTGATTTGTCTGGAATGGTTGTGGTGAGTAAATTGTCATTTGTACATGCGAATGGGTGCTGGGGTCCATAGGGCCTGCATGGGGCCCATGACCTAAAAATATCTGCGTCGTACTTGTAAAATGGCAACCCCCTGTCATCCAGATTTATAGCAGTGGAAGTGACCTCATAACTCTAGCGGTTGTTGTAATGAGGTAAGGCGGTGTTCACCGCCATGCACCCATTCATCGGTTAACATGGATGTCAATGGGAAATATGGGCCTATCATGATCGCCGCCGGCAGTGATGGTGCACACTGCAGCGGAGCGTACGCCATTTCGTCACCCCAGGTTCACTTGACTCCCGGATTCCGTGCATGGAAGTACTCCACTGAGTGTGCTGTTGTGTCCTGACCTTGGTTTCTCAAATGGCACGAGTCACAGGGGAGAGGGCCCCGACCTTCACTACGAAGGAGCTGGACAAGCTGGTGGACCGGATCCTACCCCTATATACCAAGTTGTATGGGCGACCAGAGGTGCAGGTGAGTAGGAGGATGGAGTGCATGGATATGTATGATGGTGGTGGATGCCTGCATGCATGTGTGCATGATTTGTCACTGCACAGGCGTTAAATGTTTGACAATCAGCGTGAGTGAGGTGGTAGAATGATGTTGTAAAGTGTCCGTCCCACAGGGGACGTATGGCCAGTGGTATCAAATGGGCATTGTCTGACTTCTGTTTTTCTTTTCTGTGTGTCCCCTACAGGTCAGCATCCATCAGAAGAGGGGACTCTGCCAGGCCATCCCCAGGGAGGTGCGGACCCTGGGGGTCTACAACTGGCAGAGCACCCACTGCAGGAAGCGGTGGGAGGACCTGCAGTGCTGGGCCAGGAAGACCTGCGAGGTCCAGCTGGGGATGTCCTCCCAACAAGGAAGGGGTGTACGTCAGGCCCTGACCCTCCTAATGCGTCACATTCTGGTGGTGGCATATGCAGACTTGGATGGGTGCTTGAAGGCTGCACAGCAGACAAAAGGGGGTGAGTACCGGGACCAATTTATGCCTCCTTGATGGATGCCTGAGGGTGCTGAAGTATGTACGCTGTCTAGTGGCAGGGACTCTGACTGGTGTCTTATAGCAATACAGCCACCAGGGGCAGGTCTGTAGTTCCTGAGGTCCTTCTGTAATGTGGGAGATGGTTGTATACTAGGGTTATGGCCAATAGTCAGGGGCATAGGGATGACTATAGGTGTAGGTGCTACATGTTGGCGTATTAGCTGGGTGGGAGTATGAGTGAACCAAATTATGTACTTTCATTCAGGTGTTAATATTTTTTTTCCTATTTTGTCTCCCCACCCCTGTACTCTTGTGTTGTCTGTGTACATCAGCATCATCTGGCGAGGGAGCAGTGGCACTGGTAAGTGGGGATGCAGCAGCCCACGGTTCCAAGGAGGCAGAGTCTACCAACTCCAAGGGGACCAGTGGGTTGGAGGGCGAGTACCATGAGGGAGGCAACTACCACTGGAAGTAGTGACTTAGATGCCTTCTTCGATGGGAGCTCCCTGGTGGTGCCGGACCCTAGTGGGCCCACCCATTTTTTGACATCTTCCGCCACCCCCACACCATCACCGCCCTCCCAGTTGTGCCCTACCCAGTTGCCCGAGGCCGCTCACCCAGAAGGGTGGGCATCTCCTTCGCCCCCGGGACCTCATCCCCGGCCCCAGTCAGCCCTGCTGCCCTCACTGACGAGGCTATTGTCCTCCTGAGGACCATCTCTGTAGGGCAGACAACCATCATGAATGCCATCCAGGGGCTAGCATCCCAGATGTAGCATAGCAATGCATACCTGGAAGGCATTCACGGTGCCATGTGTGGCCTACAGAGATCTTTTCAGACTCTGGCCTCCTCTTTGACAGCATACAGTGTCCCTGGTCTTTCCGTCCCCCCTCCAACCACCTCTACCCCTTCCAGCACCCCACTCCTTTCACCCATCCCAAGCACACATTCAGACAGCCATGCACACACCTCAACACACAAACAACATACAGATAAACACAAGCACCACACTTCGCACCACAGACATACACAGAGCCAACATACAAAGGCACACACAACAACATTCACTTCCCCCACTGTGTCCACCTCTCCCGCCTCCGTGTCTGTCACCTCTACATGCACACTCACAAGCTCTGCACCCTCATTTACTGTTGCTGGCCCCATTCTTGCAGTCACCACAACATCAGCCATCCAGTCATGCACCTTAGACACCACAACTGCACTCACCATGATGTTGAGTAACACTAGCAGCACACTCACCAAACTTGCAGACACACAGACAACATCCATTTACACTGGCAGCCTGTCTTGTCCACTGTGTCCACCCCATCCTCCCATTACACTCAGACGTCCCCAGATACCCACCCAACACACATCCACCACACCTCAGCATACTGTACAGGCACCTGCATCCACGTCATGCACACCTACACCTCTTATAACCACTCCCTCTACGTCCAGTCCCACACCCTCCTCCAGGTCCACCCGACTGCCCCTACAAAACTCTTCCTGTCCCTTGTGACCTTTTTGAACCCACTGGCCCACCCCATCTCATCCCTAAACATGGGTGGAGTGGGTGGGTATGCAACTGTGCCCTTTCTTCCCACGTTTACCGTTGTCATCTTCGTCGGCGGTCACAATCGCAGAGGTATATGGCAACGAGCAGCACTGGCATGATTTCCAATTCTCTCTCCATGTCTGCTTCGGCGTGTTCTGTGTGCCTCTGGTGAGTGTTTCCTTTTATTTGGTTTGTTTCTGCCTGGCTTTGAGTGGCAGTGGTGCCCACCCAAAATCTGACGGCGGTCTAGTGCTTCATTATTGGCACAGTGCCTAAAATCAAAATCAATGTGTAATGTAACTGATCCTCATATAAAGCACTACAATACTCTCAAATCTGTGCTGTATAAACCTTAACCTTAAAAAAAACAAAAGTTAAGCGTTTTGCATACTTCTGGCACTGGGCTGTAGTTGTGCTAGATTCGGGCTCTTTTTTCTCTGGTGGCCATCCCGGGAGCCATACTTGTTATGAAGCTCTCCAATTTCCTCATTTACCGCAGTATCTTCGGTAGAAAATGCTTTCAGTTTTCCACTTCGATTCCATCAAGATGGTATTCCAATGTGTCACACTTTTGGCATAGATTCAGAATGATAGCACTTTAGTTGCTCATTAAAACACTGTAGTAAAGATGCTAATTACCAAGAAGTTAACTTGCAGTCTGCTGCTGGTGTTGAAAGTGCATGATTCAGTTTACATCTCAGAATGTTTTAATGAAATAGAAGAGGAAGATATTTGAGAATTCACTTGAAACGTGTCCTCATTTGTCTTTGTACAGCACTAACCATAATTTCTATGACAAAATGTACCCCCTCATTTTGTTCCTTTCTAAATTAAGGGCCATATTTGCAAGAAATGATGCATCGCTGCTTTGAATTAGCTCGGCATCAAAATAACTTGCGCCTCAGTACATCAGAATCCTACGCCATGGATGCGTCAAATGGCGCACCATGGCAAAATGATCCTGTCATTGTCAACAAAAATGATGCTTCTATGTGTGCCATGTAGTAGGGAAATCTGACACTACTGCTGCAAAAGTAACGCAGGGCGAACTTGCGGCATGCAGATGACACAAATCGGCCCTGTGCCATTTTTGAGTTTGGAATGCATCAAAAAAGTACAAAAAAATGACGTTTTGTAGAAAAAAATGGCACACTTCACAGAAGGCAGTCATGGACCAGGCACCAGGCAGGAACAGGAGAGACAACAACCCCAGCACCAGCCAGGATGTCCAGACAGACTCAAAGGGGAAGAGGAAGAATAACTTCAATGAGGAGGAGAATGACATCTTGATCACTGAGGTGACAGAGCATCAACAGCAGCTCTTTGTCACCTCAAAATTGTCACTAGGGAAGAAGGATCTCTGTGCCCCTTGAGGAGCTGGAAGCCTTGAATGAGTGGGTGGCAGCTGTCATCCCAGATGAGCTGGTGCCTGGAATCCACCGACAAGACAGTGCAGCATACGAGGAACCACAACAGACACAGGGTAAATATCAACAAGGGGCAATGGAGGCACATAATGTCATGTTGTGCAATTCAGGTAGCTCCACTCGCTGTCTGAAGGGCATAGGGCAGGAATCTGAATCATGTCCCATTAAATGCCACTGAAATGTTACTGACACTCCCCAGTAATATGTCACACAGCTCAATCAGGCTCTGTCACATGTATCTATTACAGTACAGTACCAGTTGAGCCCAACCTGTGTATACTGGCATGTGTAGTGCAATGCACAACATGAGTCACTAGAACTACAAGTCACACAATACAAATTAAAAACAACGGGGCCCAATCACAAGCTAAGTGGTGCAGTGCAGTGATGTAAGTCACCTTTCTATACTGTCCTGTGCCACATGGAAAGGGAAGGAATGGCCTGTATCAACAATATAACATGTATGCATGTACTGACACACACTGCGTTGCTGGAGGATAGATGCAAGCACCCTGGCATCCATATTGCAAGGATGCCTGCATCGCTAACTCGCTGACAGGATTGTCCTTGTGCAGGAAGGGACACCTTTCTGGACAAAAACAATCATGCCAGGCTTTGTCCTCTTCCTATGCGTGTGGCAGAATGCTGCACACATAGAAAAAGGAAAAAAAACGCTAGGATAATAAAATATACCTCTTCTTGTGATGGCTCCCCTGTGAAGGTGCAACATTGTTTTACAATACCCAGATTACAAAACCTTGGAAAGCAGAGAATTCAACTAAACCCATGTATGCTGCATCTGGAAACCCATTACAATGCCTATGCTATGCCCCTTAATGCAGAGTAAGCAGCGCAGCGACTTGTGCTGCCTTGCTTCACTCCATATCTCCAATTCCAAGAAAAGCCATGCATAGTGGCCTCTTGTGGCCTTGTAGAAATGGGTCTGCAGTTTTCACTGATGGTGTGTCACAGAAAGTGATATAGCAGCAGTGTAAGCTGCATCAAGAAATGTCCCCCGGACTGGAACTACACATCACGCATGGACACCTGACCCCTATACAACCTGATAACAATGAACACCACCTTGCACCATGAGGCCACTGTGTCTTACATGAGCCCATAAACATTAATATGCACTGTTACAGACGTTAAAGGCATGTGCTTGTCTAAGGAGAATCAACTCACCTGAGACGGTGGTCAGGTGTAGGGTATGTGAAGTATAAACACAAAGGAACATGCCAAGAATCTTGTGTACATTGACTGGCATGGCAATATATAGCACACACCTAGTCTGATGTGAATGGTGAGACGACTCAGGTGTCAGCTGCCAAGGTATGGACCACCCAAACTCATACCATGTACTAAATCTGACTAGGTCAGTGTATATGCAAGTGATGATCAGAGGACCATGTATGTTGAAACCATAGATGATCTGTGGTCCTGGTGGAACGATGGTTGTCCAGTGCATTATAAGTGATGGTTGAGTAGGTGGAACTACCACTGTGTCTGAATGGGGAGACATTGCATAGTAAGTAGCTCAAAATGGATATGTGTTCTTCACGGTAACCTAACTAGTACACATGCACTGCTGTGTCTGACACTGTCACACTTGTGCTGTAGCTGGGAAGGGATGAGAGAGGAGAGCCCATTGGAGTATAACATCCTACATGTCATGTGGTCCTGCTTGAAGATGTAGCATCTGGCAGGAGGGAGTCTGTAGAGAAACTGAATCACTTTACCACATATGTCTCGGTTGGAGGATGTGAAATAGGGATCTGTCAAGGGACATGAAAAAGTAGTCTGCCAACACAAAGGGCATGTGTCAGTGAAGTGGATGTTTTTGGTCATGTTGCCAGATTGTGTAGATACATGTTGCTAATTTCAGCACCACTAACAATTGGATTACAGCTTGACCTGTAGCCTGTAACAACAGCCAGACATGTCAGTACATTGGACATGGTTGCACATATTGTTGGTGTAGTAGGCACATGAGAGTCAATGTATGACCAGGGTTGCATCACTGTGTGGCAGTAAGTTGTGTCCCTGGGCCTAAATGAGGAGTGGCAGAGGAGGCCTTTACATGTGAACAGCCCTGAGTTGAAGGATGTGTCACCCTATGCAGATACTCAATTCTGGAAAGTATCAACTGGGGTGCATGTTATTGTTAGCAAACCACCTCATGTGACATTGACCATAGCTTCAGATTTGGTACATAGTGCCCACTGTCCACAATGATGGACCTAAAAGTGTATTTAGTAATACAAAGAAGGAGCCAGAGATATGAACTACATAGGAAGTACATGCCCTCACACATTCCTGCAGTCTATCAATTTATTTGTGTGTATGGGTGTGCAGGATAAGTGTAACAAAATCAAACCTTGAACACATGAATGCGCAATGTGCTTGTTAGACAGCACAATCAGGCAGAGTGCCATAGTGTACAGTGTGAAAACCAGATGGCAGGCTCATAACAAAAACATGAGCAGAGCCACATCACATGCACAGGAGCATTGGGCTGAATACTAGCACAGGGAATGCAGACATCCTGGTGATTGGCTGCAATCTAAACAGTAGTGGGGTAAACATGTTAAATCGAAATCACTATAGACATCATGACAATCAATGCAATTCACCTTGGCAGATCTGGACACTATCGCTTTTCATACGTTCAGGAAGGTAGGCCCAGTGACCTGTGTAACAGTGTTGCAATATGTGCCATGAGTCCAAATGTCCGTCTGGACACACAGTGGTTATGGTGATAATGCAAACATACTGCCATATGAAAGGCATTTACAGTGCAACTTGGACTCTAAGACTCATTGTAGCAGACATCCCATGCATCAGTATTGTATTGGAAGTCTAACTTTAGCAAGTCAGGTTGTCAAACAGTTTATCCATGTCAACATCTCACAAAGACACCCTTAACATTGCTTTCACTCATTGCAGAGGATGTACCTATACCTTCTGAGCAGCTGCCATCCAGGTTGACGATCTGACTAAGGATGACAGCCTGCCAAGCTTTGATCAAGACACCCTCCACAAAATTCCTGGACTCCTTTAACACATCATCTCCGGTTGCAAGAAGGGCTGACAGTGTTGCAGGGTCTCCAGAGGATCAGGCCACCACATAACAAACATCACCTGCACACCAACTTAGCCCTGGGATCTGAGGACCCCTTTTAGAAATGGGGTCTCTAGTTGACAAAGGTATACACCCTTGTCCTGGTAGCTTGGCACTGAGCAGTCAGGCTTAACTTAGAAGGCAATGCGTAAAATATTTGTTCAATAAATCATACAGTAACACAGTGAAAACACCACAAACATACACCACACAGGATTAGAATAATAGATAATATTTATCTAGTTAAAATAAGGTCAAAACGATAATGATTCAATAAGCACAAGTTGAAATATCACTTTTGCAAGTTTAAAAAGAGTCTTAAATCTTAGAAATCAACAGTTGTGTCTTGATTACACAAAGTACCTGGTTTGCGTAAAAAATAACACGCACAGAGGCTGCAGAGGAGGAGATGCATGGAAAAATAAGGTGTGCATCGGATTTTCTGAGGCGGCACAGACGTTGCGTTGTTTATTTCCACGCTGCAAAGTGCTTGCATTGTTTTTTGGTGTGCAGTCTTGGTTCCTCACTGTGATGCGGGAATCTTTGTGATGCCCAGGGACAATGCATGGTAATCCTGAGCATGCTGGAAGAAGACACAGGCATTACGTTCATCCGGAAGGGCGATGCATCGAATTTTCTGTCACACAGCAGGCCCTGCATCGCTTTTCCACTTGGGGAATCAGCTGCTTCATTCCGGTTCAGCTGTACCTCAATCTGGTAGGGCGGTGCATTAAAATTTCTGTCACAAGGCAGGTGCTGCATCGAATTTCCATAAGGGAATTCATTTCCAGTTCAGTTGTGCAGCGATTTCTCAGTTGCAAGGCAGGCTGTGCGTCATTTCTGGCCAGCTGTGCATTGATTTTTGGCGCACCAGGAGTTTCCTGAAGAGATGAAGGGGGTCATTCTAACCCTGGCGGTCCAAGACCGCCAGGGCTAAAATGACGGGGGCACCGCCAACAGGCTGGCGGTGCCCCGCTGGGCATTCTGACCGCGGCGGTTTGACCGCGGTCAGAAGTGGAAAACCGGCGGTCTCCTGCCGGTTTTCCGCTGCCCATTTGAATCCTCCATGGCGGCGCAGCTCGCTGCGCCGTCATGGGGATTCTGACAGCCCATACCGCCATCCTGTTCCTGGCGGTTCGCCCGCCAGGAACAGGATGGCGGTATGGGTTGTCGTGGGGCCCCTGGGGGCGGGATGGCATGGGCACTGCAGGGGCCCCCGTAAGAGGGCCCCACAAAGAATTTCACTGTCTGCTTTGCAGACAGTGAAATTCGCGACGGCTGCCACTGCACCCGTCGCACCTTCCCACTCCGCCGGCTCCATTCGAAGCCGGCGTCCTCGTGGGAAGGTAGTTTTGCACTGGGCTGGCGGGCGGCCTTTTGGCGGTCGCCCGCCAGCCCAGTGCAAAACCCAGAATACCCTCAGCGGTCTTCCGACCGCGGAGCGGTATTTTGGAGGGGGAAGTCTTTTTTGTCCCCAAGACTACAGAAAACAGGAGGCAAGCTCAATCCAAGCCCTTGGAGAGCACTTCTCAGCAAAGTCAGAGGTCAGCTGGGCAGCAGTCCTTATTAGCAAAGCAGCCCAGATGACTCCTTTGGGAACCAGGCAGTTCCTCTTGACAGATTGCAGGTTCAGGTCCAGAAGTGTCTTAGTTGGTGGGGTCAGAGACCTAGTTTATATACCCAAAAATGCCTTTGAAGTGGGGGAGACTTCAAAGAATGGTTTTGAAGTGCACAAATTCCCCTTTCAGTACAGGTCTGTCTGCCAGGGTTCCAGTAGGGGTTTTGGCAGTCCACTGTGTGAGGGCAGGCCACTAATGCTAGAAATGGGGTCTTTAATGGGCAGTCAAGTTACCTCCTGTCCAAACAAGGACCCTTGCTTTAGTGAGGGTAAAGGAGAATCACACTCCGTTAACCCCCACTCACCCCCTTGGTAGCTTGGTACAAGCATGTAGGCTTAACTTCAGAGACCAGGTGTAAAGTATTTGTACCAACACACACAGTAATATAGTAAAAAAACACAAAAATTACTCAACACAGGTGTTGAAACATAACCAATATTTATCTAAACAAAACAAGACCAAAACGACAAAAATCCGACATACACAAGTCAAGTTATGAATTTTTTAATATTAAACTAAAAAATAGCGCTTAGAAACACAAAATGCTTCGATGAGGTGATAACACGGCATTGTGACGGAGTCGTTCCCAAAAATCCGATGCCAATGGTGCCAGGTACGGAGTCATGCAGACCCCCAGGAACAGTACCTTAGTAAAATGTGAGAACAAGCTGGTGCGCAAAGTCAGGGATCGCGGTGTCCCTGAATCCGAGGTGGCATTGGTTCTGGTGCTGCGGGACAAAGGAATGGAGGTGTCACGAAGAGGCATCAGGTCCTTGCTGCAGAGCAGCGGAGGTGAGGCAGTGTTGGTGCGAAGCATTGAATCTGCGCAAATCGGGCGAAGTCGATATCCAGCGTTCATGACGTGGTGCAGCAACTTTCACAGAGTTGCAGACTTCTTGGATTTTCACCAGCTTCTCCTTTCAAGGGCCCAGGGACTGGATAGGGCACCACTTGTCAGGGCAGGAGTCTCAGCAGAGAGTACAGGTGCTGGTAGGGAAAGTCTTTGATGCCCCTGAGTTTTCATAGCAGGGGCAAAGCTCAGTCCAAGCCCTTGGAGATTCCTCTCAAGCAGGAATAAACCACAAAGTCCAGTCTTTGTCCCCTTTCACAGGCAGAAGCAGCAACTGAAGGCTAGCCTACAAAGCATAGTCACAGCCAGGGGCAGCACTTCTCCTCAGCTCTTCAGCTCTTCTCCTTGGCAGAGGTTCCTCTTGATTCCAGAAGTGATCTAATTTTCAGGGTTTTTGGGTGCTCTTCTTCTGTCTTTGAAGTAGGCCTACTTCAAAGGAAAGCCTCTCTTATTGGTGAGATCCTGCCTTGCCCAGGCCAGGCCCCAGACACACACAAGGGGGTTGGAGACTGCATTGTGTGAGGCCAAGTACAGCCCTTTCAGGTGTAAGTGACCATTTCTCCCGGTCCTCCTAGCACAGATGGCTCATCAGAATATTCAGGCTACACCCCAGATCCCTTTGTGTCACTGTCTATAGGAGATGTGAAAACAGCCCAACTGTCAAACTGACCCAGACAAGGAATCCACAATCAGACAGAGTCACAGAATGGTTTAAGCAAGAAAGTGCCTACTTTCTAGAAGTGGCATTTTCAAGCATACAACCCAAAAAACAACTTTACTAAAAGATGTATTTTTAAGTCGTGAGTTCAGAGACCCAAAACTTCATATGTCATATGTTCAAAGGGAATCTGTGCTTTATTAATGTTTGAATAGTGGCCCCATGTTAACCTATGAGAGAGATAGGCCATGCAACAGTGAAAAACAAATTGGCAGTATTTCACTGTTAGGACATGTAAAACTCAAGTACCTGTCCCACCTTTAACATACACTGCACCCTGCCCATGGGGCTGCCCAGGGCCTACATTAGGGGTGCCTTACATGTATTAAAAGGGAAGGTTTAGGCCTGGCAAGTGGGTACTCTTGCTAAGTCGAATTGTCAGTTTAACACTGCACACACAGACACTGTAGTGGCAGGTCTGAGCCAAGGTTACAGAGCTAATTATGTGGGTGGCACAACCAGTGCTGCAGGCCCACTTGTAGCATTTGATTTACAGGCAATGGGCACCTCTAGTGCACTGTACTAGAGACTTACTAGTAAATCAAATATGCCAACCATGGAAAGTCAATTGTGCATATATTTTACATAGGAGCCCTTGTACTTTAGCACTGGATAGCACTGTTAAATTGTCCAGAGTAACAAAAACAGCAGAAACAGAGTCCAGCACACAACAACAACCTGGGAAACAGAGGCAAAAGGTTAGGGGAGACCACACCAAGGATGCCAAGTCTAACAACCAGCCCAGCCCAGCCCAGACAATGATTGGAGACGGGCTATAAGGCACAGATGGATTTTAAGTGCAGAGAAATGCTCACTTTTTAAACGTGACATTTCTAAAATAGTAACATGAAATTCAACCTCACCAATAACCAAGATTATTTATTACCATTCTGGCCATACTAAATATGACCTGGTTACCCCTTTCTGATCAGAATCTACCATTCAAACAGTACATGAGGGTTTTCCTAATGCGATCCTATGAAAGGAGCAGGCCTCACAGTAGTGGAAAACGAATTTAGGAGTTTCCCACTACCAGGACATGTAAAACACACATGTACTTGTCCTGACTTTTACCTGCATGGCACCTTGCCCTATGGGGTACCTAGGGCCTACTTTAGGGGTGACTGTTGTGTAGAAAAAAAGGGAGTTTATGGCTTGGCAAGTACTTTTAAATGCCAGGTTGAAGTGGCAGTGACACTGCACACACAGGCCTTGTAATAACAGGCCTGAGGCATGGTTAAAGGTTTACTTATGTCGGTGGCACAATCAGTGCTGCAGGCCCACTAGTAGCGTTTAATTTACAGGCCTTAGGCACATGCAGTGCTCTTTAGCAGGGACTTGCAAGTAAATCAAATATGCCAACTGAAAATAGACCAATGTTACCATGTTTTAAGGGAGAGAGTATATGCACTTTAGTACTGGTTAACAGTGGTAAAATGCACAGAGTCCTAAAACCAGTGAAAACAGTGACAAAAAAATGGAGTAAGGCAGGCACAAAGTTGGGGGATGACCACCCTAAGGTCTAACAACCCCCAGATAGACTTTCAACTTCGAGAGGTTGGAGTACAGTGGCAGATGCTTGATGTTGTGTGGGTGGATATGGAGACCACGGCATGCACCTTAGAGGCAGTCCCTAGGTGCCTCAGTCAAAATAAGAACACTTTGGGGGTCATTCTGACCATGTCGGTCATGGACCACCAGGGCCAACGACCGCGGGAGCACCGACAACAGTCTGGCGGTGCTCCCATGGGCATTCTGACCGCGGCGGTACAGCCGCGGTCAGATACGGGAAACCGCCGGTGTACCGCCGGTTTCCCGCTGCCCTGGGGAATCCTCCACGGCGGCGCAGCTTGCTGCGCCACCATGGGGATTCCGACCCCCTTACCGCCATCCTGTTCCTGGCGGTTTTTGCCGCCAGGAACAGGATGGCGGTAAGGGGTGTCGTGGGGCCCCTGGGGGCCCCTGCAGTGCCCATGCCAATGGCATGGGCACTGCAGGGGCCCCCTAACAGGGCCCCACCAAGATTTTCAGTGTCTGCCAAGCAGACAATGAAAATTGCGACGGGTGCAACTGCACCCGTCGCACCCCTTCCACTCCGCCGGCTCCATTCGGAGCCGGCTTCCTCATGGAAGGGGGTTTCCCGCTGGGCTGGCGGGCGACCTTCTGGCGGTCGCCCGCCAGCCCAGCGGGAAACTCAGAATAACTGCGGTGGTCTTCTGACCGTGCAGCGGTATTCTGGCGGCTCCCGCAGGCCCTGCGATTACCGCGGCCGGCGGGAGTCAGAATGACCCCCTTTGTCTACTACATGAGGCACCTACACTCCGCTCTGTGGACTCCAACAGTCCCTGGCTGATATCGCTGGTGTCATGAGGCAAAGGCATGAACAACTGCCCTGCCAAAGTAGCACCAGCAATGTTGTCACACAGCTGGGGCCTATGCGCAAGATCCTGGAGTCCATGGAGCAGAAGCAGGACACATTGATCACCACAATGGGTGCCTCCCACCCCAACCTAGGTGATATGCTGGCAAACCAGCAGACCCTTCTCAGTGCAGTGCTGCTTCACTTGTTCACACAGAGAAATGCAGCTGCTCACTGGGATTCTACATCTTCAGCCCCTGATGTGTGTGTGCCTCCTTTGCTGTCAACTCCAGCGCCTACTACACACTCCTCACATGAAGCACCACACACATCAGAGAAGGAAGATGTAGACGCCACCTCTTTCCAATGTAAAACTGCACAGTAGCATTTTTCTGAGCAAAAATGCCAGTTCCTCCTTTGCCTAGTGCTGATGGCTACTGCAGTAAATGTCACAACTGGTAATGTCCTCAATTTACTGTCCCACCTGTTGACCTCACTGATTTGTGTACTGTTAATGTGGCCTATATTCTCTCTTGGCAATTTGTTTATTCTCCTCCTCACTGAAATACTCCTCTCCTCCACATGCCACATGAAATCGTTCACCCATGTACTCTGTCTGCACATTCACTGGCAAAGAAACTGTGTGGGATTGTTGCTACAAAAACTGTACCTTTGATCCTATACATTTTGCACATATAAATAAATGTCAAATCTGTGTGTTGTATGTCTGTAGGAGTATGGACTAAATTGAATTTGGTTGATTGTTTGAGGCAAAAACAAAATATACTTCCCAAAAGGGCACAGGTGTAATGGTGCCACAGGCTGAGGGAAATAGATCAGGTGAACTCTATGTGTATGTAGACTAGCAAGTAGTCAATCAAGGTCCCAAGCATGAAGTCCAACATTTAGCATGGAGTCAATGTTGTTGGTGAATTAAGTCACAGCACTGGTGGGGAGTCTACCTATGGTTAATAGCCAACAAACTACACTGCTGTGACAGGCAAATGATGAAAGGCGCAGTGTGTAAGGGCCTGCCAATCAGTGTGTGACCACGGAGTAACTGGATCGGTGACAATGAGTTTATATCACTACACCTCCATTGCATGTGACATGATACACACACACAACAACAGAATGGGAATATCTGTTTTGGGAATACCTGTTCTGGCCTGTTTTCACATTAAGAGTGCCACTTACAGAGCACACAGCAGCGGATCCTCCATTGGAGTGGAGGAGCGTCACCCCACTGAAAATGTCCCCCAAAGCACCAGAGATAAAAAATAAAAAGATAAGTTATTACCATTTTATTTTTCATCATCCCATCCTTAACTGAGTATCAGGACAGGGAGGGGCCTGCTGAGTGGCAGCAGGGAGGAGTGGTGGGCAGAGGGCTCCCTGTGTATTGTTTAAAGTGTGTAGGTCCTTTGGCCGGCCGCCTTGCGACGGCCAGTCTAACATCCGCTCTTTAAACTTTTCAACCCAGCTGTCGTAAGACAGCTGGGTTCAGAGCAAGTGCAAGGCCTCCAGTGCACTGGAGAGTGCCGAGAGAAGCTGCTCCCTCCATTCAAGGTGCTGCTCACATGCTACTTTATAGCATGTGAGCAGTGCCAGGATTGGTCAAGGGATTTTGCTTTGACCCACACACCACACTTCAGTCTCAGCAGAAAACATCCAGCGGGAGAATGACTTGCAATTCTGTAAGTGTTTTTTTTTTTATTTGTTTTTGCTCACATCCACCTATTTGACCGCCCAACCTCCATAGATGTGAGCCGCCACTGAGAGCACAACTATGTTTGCCAGTCCTATTGTCATTCCAAGCCTAACTTGACAGTTTCCTATCCATAAGCCATTAACCAAGTCACACATGTCTGAAAACACTGCTAGCAAAGACAAATACATGTTGTTAACATTCAATAGGCACATATGCTAACACCTACACAGTAAACATGAGGTAGACTTTTATGTAGAATTCAAAGATATTTAACGTTAATATGAACCTTAGCCTACATAAAACTACCAAACCTATATAACCTTAACCTACATTAACTAAACTCCACCTAATCTAAACTATGCTATCTGAAATACACTATCTAATCCTAAAAACATCTTAAACTGCATTATCTTAATTTAGTATACTCTAAACATATAACACAATAGGTTAAACATCAACCTCCACCCCCTTAACCCCTTCGCTGCCAGGCCTTTTCCACCTCCTGTGCCAGGCCTTTTTTTGCCTATTTGGAGCAGTTTGCACTTAGGCCCTCATAACTTTTTGTCCACATAAGCTAACCATGCCAAATTTGCGTCCTTTTTTTCCAACATCCTAGGGATTCTAGAGGTACCCAGACTTTGTGGGTTCCCCTGAAGGAGGCCAAGAAATTAGCCAAAATACAGTGAAAATTTCGTTTTCTTCAAAAAAATTGGAAACAGTGGCTGCAGAAGAAGGCTTGTGGTTTTTCCCCTGAAAATGGCATCAACAAAGGGTTTGCGGTGCTAAACTCAGCAGCTTTCACGCTTTCAGGAACAGGCAGATTTGAATCAGAAAACCGAAGTTTTCAACACAATTTTGGCATTTTACTGGGACATACCCCATTTTTGCAATTTTTTGTGCTTTCAGCCTCCTTCCAGTCAGTGACAGAAATGGGCATGAAACCAATGCTGGATCCCAGAATACTAAACATTTCTGAAAAGTAGGCAAAATGCTGAATTCAGCAAGGGGTCATTTGTGTAGATCCTACAAGGGATTCCTACAGAAAACAACAACTGAAAAAGAAAAATATTGAAATTGAGGTGAAAAAAACATCAATTTTTCTCTATGTTTTACTCTGTAACTTTTCCCTGCAATGTCAGATTATCGAAAGAAATATACCGTTACGTCTGCTGGACTCCTCTGGTTGCGGGGATATATAGGGCTTGTAGGTTCCTCAAGAACCCGAGGAACCCAGAGCCAATAAATGAGCTGCACCCTGCAGTGCATTTTCATTCTATACCGGGTATACAGCAATTCATTTGCTGAAATATAAAGAGTAAAAAATTGCTATCAAGAAAACCTTTGTATTTCCTAAAAGGGCAGAAGATAAGGTGTTGAGGAGCAGTGGTTATTTGCACATATCTGAATTCTGGAGTGACCATACTAGCATGTGAATTACAGGGCATTTCTCAAATAGATGGCTTTTTTACACACTCTCCTATATTTGGAAGGAAAAAATATAGAGAAAGACAAGGGACAATAACACTTGTTTTGTTAATCTATGTTCCCCCAGGTCTCCCGATAAAAATGATACCTCACTTGTGTGGGTAGGCCTAGCGCCCGCGACAGGAAACGCCCCAAAACGCAACGTGGACACATCCCATTTTTTTTTAAAGAAAACAGAGGTGTTTTTTGCAAAGTGCCTACCTGTAGATTTTGGCCTCTAGCTCAGCCGGTACCTAGGGAATCCTACCAAACCTGTGCATTTCTGAAAACTAGAGACCTAGGGGAATCCAAGGAGGGGTGACTTGCGGGGCTCGGACCAGGTTCTGTTACCCAGAATCCTTTGCAAACCTCAAAATTTGGCTAAAAAAACACATGTTCCTCACATTTCTGTGGCAGAAAGTTCTGGAATCTGAGAGGAGCCACAAATTTCCTTCCACCCAGCGTTCCCCCAAGTCTCCCGATAAAAATGATACCTCACTTGTGTGGGTAGGCCTAGCTCCCGCGACAGGAAACGCCCCAAAGCGCAACGTGGACACATCCAAATTTTTGAAAGAAAACAGAGGTGTTTTTTGCGAAGTGCCTACCTGTAGATTTTGGCCTCTAGCTCAGCCGGCACCTAGGGAAACCTACCAAACCTGTGCATTCCTGAAAGCTAGAGACCTAGGGGAATCCAAGGAGGGGTGACTTGCGGGGCTCAGGCCAGGTTCTGTTACCCAGAATCCTTTGCAAACCTCAAAATTTGGCTAAAAAAACACATGTTCCTCACATTTCTGTGGCAGAAAGTTCTGGAATCTGAGAGGAGCCACAAATTTCCTTCCACCCAGCGTTCCCCCAATCTCCCTATAAAAATGATACCTCACTTGTGTGGGTAGGCCTAGCGCCCGCGACAGGAAACGCCCCAAAGCGCAACGTGGACACATCCAAATTTTTTAAAGAAAAAAGAGTTGTTTTTTACGAAGTGCCTACCTGTAGATTTTGACCTCTAGCTCAGCCGGCACCTAGGGAAACCTAACAAACCTGTGCATTTCTGAAAACTAGACACATAGGGGAATCCAAGGAGGGGTGACTTGCGGGGCTCGGACCAGGTTCTGTTACCCAGAATTCTTTGCAAACCTCAAAATTTGGCTAAAAAAACACATGTTCCTCACATTTCTGTGGCAGAAAGTTCTGGAATCTGAGAGGAGCCACAAATTTCCTTCCACCCAGCGTTCCCCCAATCTCCCTATAAAAATGATACCTCACTTGTGTGGGTAGGCCTAGCGCCCGCGACAGGAAACGCCCCAAAGCGCAACGTGGACACATCCAAATTTTTTAAAGAAAACAGAGGTGTTTTTTGCGAAGTGCCTTCCTGTAGATTTTGGCCTCTAGCTCAGCCGGCACCTAGGGAAACCTACCAAACCTGTGCATTTCTGAAAACTAGAGACCTAGGGGAATCCAAGGAGGGGGGACTTGCGGGGCTCGGGCCAGGTTCTGTTACCCAGAATCCTTTGCAAACCTCAAAATTTGGCTAAAAAAACACATGTTCCTCACATTTCTGTGGCAGAAAGTTCTGGAATCTGAGAGGAGCCACAAATTTCCTTCCACCCAGCGTTCCCCCAAGTCTCCCGATAAAAATGATACCTCACTTGTGTGGGTAGGCCTAGCGCCCGCGACAGGAAACGCCCCAAAGCGCAACGTGGACACATCCAAATTTTTGAAAGAAAACAGAGGTGTTTTTTGCGAAGTGTCTATCTGTAGATTTTGGCCTCTAGCTCAGCCGGCACCTAGGGAAACCTACCAAACCTGTGCATTTCTGAAAACTAGAGACATAGGGGAATCAAAGGAGGGGTGACTTGAGGGGCTCGGACCAGGTTCTGTTACCCAGAATCCTTTCCAAACCTCAAAATTTGGCTAAAAAAACACATGTTCCTCACATTTCTGTGGCAGAAAGTTCTGGAATCTGAGAGGAGCCACAAATTTCCTTCCACCCAGCGTTCCCCCAAGTCTCCCGATAAAAATGATACCTCACTTGTGTGGGTAGGCCTAGCGCCCGCGACAGGAAACGCCCCAAAGCGCAACGTGGACACATCCAAATTTTTGAAAGAAAACAGAGGTGTTTTTTGCGAAGTGCCTACCTGTAGATTTTGGCCTCTAGCTCAGCCGGCACCTAGGGAAACCTACCAAACCTGTGCATTTCTGAAACTAGAGACCTAAGGGGATCCAAGGAGGGGTGACTTGCGGGGCTCGGACCAGGTTCTGTTACCCAGAATCCTTTGCAAACCTCAAAATTTGGCTAAAAAAACACATGTTCCTCACATTTCTGTGGCAGAAAGTTCTGGAATCTGAGAGGAGCCACAAATTTCTTTCCACCCAGCGTTCCCCCAAGTCTCCCGATAAAAATGATACCTCACTTGTGTGGGTAGGCCTAGCGCCCGCGACAGGAGACGCCCCAAAGTGCAACGTGGACACATCCAAATTTTTTAAAGAAAACAGAGGTGTTTTTTGCGAAGTGCCTACCTGTAGATTTTGGCCTCTAGCACAGCCGGCACCTAGGGAAACCTACCAAACCTGTGCATTTCTGAAAACTAGAGACCTAGGGGAATCCAAGGAGGGGTGACTTGCGGGGCTCGGTCCAGGTTCTGTTACCCAGAATCCTTTGCAAACCTCAAAATTTGGCAAAAAAAAACACATGTTCCTCACATTTCTGTGGCAGAAAGTTCTGGAATATGAGAGGAGCCACAAATTTCCTTCCACCCAGCGTTCCCCCAAGTCTCCCGATAAAAATGATACCTCACTTGTGTGGGTAGGCCTAGCGCCCGTGACAGGAAACGCCCCAAAGCGCAACGTGGACACATCCACATTTTTGAAAGAAAACAGAGGTGTTTTTTGTGAAGTGCCTACCTGTAGATTTTGGCCTCTAGCTCAGCCGGCACCTAGGGAAACCTACCAAACCTGTGCATTTCTGAAAACTAGAGACCAAGGGGAATCCAAGGAGGGGTGACTTGTGGGGCGCGGTCCAGGTTCTGTTACCCAGAATCCTTTGCAAACCTCAAAATTTTGCTAAAAAAACACATGTTCCTCACATTTCTGTGGCAGAAAGATCTGGAATCTGAGAGGAGCCACACATTTCCTTCCACCCAGCGTTCCCCCAAGTCTCCCGATAAAAATGATACCTCACTTGTGTGGGTAGGCCTAGCGCCCGCGACAGGAAACGCCCCAAAGCGCAACGTGGACACATCCAAATTTTTGAAAGAAAACAGAGGTGTTTTTTGCGAAGTGCCTACCTGTAGATTTTGGCCTCTAGCTCAGCCGGCACCTAGGGAAACCTACCAAACCTGTGCATTTCTGAAAACTAGAGACCTAGGGGAATCCAAGGAGGGGTGACTTGCAGGGCTCGGGCCAGGTTCTGTTACCCAGAATCCTTTGCAAACCTCAAAATGTGGCTAAAAAAACACAGGTTCCTCACATTTCTGTGGCAGAAAGTTCTGGAATCTGAGAAGAGCCACAAATTTCCTTCCACCCAGCGTTCCCCCAAGTCTCCCGATAAAAATGATACCTCACTTGTGTGGGTAGGCCTAGCGCCCGCGACAGGAAACGCCCCAAAGCGCAACGTGGACACATCCAAATTTTTGAAAGAAAACAGAGGTGTTTTTTGCGAAGTGCCTACCTGTGGATTTTTGGCCTGTAGCTCAGCCGGCACCTAGGGAAACCTACCAACCCTGTCCATTTTTTAAAACTAGAGACCTAGGGGAATCCAAGATGGGGTGACTTGTGGGGCTCCGACCAGGTTCTGTTACCCAGAATCCTTTGCAAACCTCAAAGTTTGGCTAAAAAAACACCCTTTCCTCTCATTTCGGTGACAGAAAGTTCTGGAATCTGAGAGGAGCCACAAATCTCCTTCCACCCAGCGTTCCCCCAAGTCTCCCGATAAAAATGATACCTCACTTGTGTGGGTGGGCCTAGCGCCAGCGACAGGAAACGCCCCAAAGCGCAACGTGGACACATCCCATTTTTTTAAAGAAAACAGTGCCTACCTGTGGATTTTTGGCCTGTAGCTCAGCCGGCACCTAGGGAAACCCACCAACCCTGTGCATTTTTGGAAACTAGAGACCTAGGCGAATCCAAGATGGGTTGACTTGTGGGGCTCGGACCAGGTTCTGTTACCCAGAATCCTTTGCAAACCTCAAAGTTTGGCTAAAAAAACACCCTTTCCTCTCATTTCGGTGACAGAAAGTTCTAGAATCTGAGAGGAGCCACAAACCTCCTTCCACCCAGCGCTCCCCCAAGTCTCCCGATAAAAATGATACCTCACTTGTGTGGGTGGGCCTAGCGCCAGCGACAGGAAACGCCCCAAAGTGCAACGTGGACACATCCCATTTTTTTAAAGAAAACAGTGCCTACCTGTGGATTTTTGGCCTGTAGCTCAGCCGGCACCTAGGGAAACCCACCAACCCTGTGCATTTTTGAAAACTAGAGACCTAGGCGAATCCAAGATGGGGTGACTTGTGGGGCTCGGACCAGGTTCTGTTACCCAGAATCCTTTGCAAACCTCAAAGTTTGGCTAAAAAAACACCCTTTCCTCTCATTTCGGTGACAGAAAGTTCTAGAATCTGAGAGGAGCCACAAACCTCCTTCCACCCAGCGCTCCCCCATGTCTCCCGATAAAAATGATACCTCACTTGTGTGGGTGGGCCAGGTGCCTGCAACAGAATAAGGCCCAAAACTTGAAGAGATAGAAGGGATAGCACAGCGAGTTTATAAGGGCATATTCTTTTATACATCTTTAGACGGACTCTGCTTTGGGGACCCACATAAGTGAGGTGTCATTTTACTTGGGAGACTGAGGGGAAAACTGGGGAGTAGGAATTTTGTGCTGGAGCGGTGATCTTACTAAGAAAAGTCAGGAAAATATGATTTTTTTTGCAAATTTTGAGGTTTACAGAGGAGTCTGGGTAAGAAAATGTTGGGGGAGCCATGCAAGCCACACCTCCCTGGACTCCTTGGGGTGTCTAGTTTAAAAAAATGTCTGGGTTTTGTAGGTTTCCCTAGATGGAGGCCGCACCCAGGACCAAAAACATAGGTGGGCCCTCCCCCCCAAAAACAGGTATTTTTGTAATATATCATATTGATGTGTGCATATACGTCCGTGATGTGCCAAACACTAAAATTGTGAAAAGAAACACACTTAGGTTATGTGAAGAAGACACCTCACCCACCAACCAAGTTGGTGGCATGCTTCATCATTGGGGTCCCACCCGAGGCACCTAGCGTGTCACAGGTGTGCTGCGAAGCCTGATTACAGCGGAGCAGGTTTTGTCATTTTTACCACACATACTGGTTGGATTTGGCACGAGGGTGAGTGATGGTTCAGTGGATCAAATTTTATTAACAAGAGATTTCACAAAAATGAAATGCACTGCTAATAACTGAAAGGCAAAAAACTGAACCAATGACTCACAGCTCGTGAGCTGTAAAGCTGCGACAAGGCACCAACCGATTTACAGTCCATTCACACACCTTTCATACATGATACGCACAAGACCATTCACACCGCCAGCCACAGGCCCAGCACATTACAACACTCACATCGACAGACCGCGCCACTCAAGGGCCCATCACTTACATACGCCCACATGCCTGATACAAGAATCACACCAGCTGATGGGAGTGTGGACTGCCGTTTGGCTGGCACCACCAGCCAAGCACCACCCCACGCACACCGCCAGCCAAGCGCCACCCCACGCACACCGCCAGCCAAGCACCACCCCACGCACACCGCCAGCCAAGCGCCACCCCACGCACAGCGCCAGCCAAGCGCCACCCCAAGCACACCGCCAGCCAAGCGTCACCCCAAGCACACCGCCATCACTTTTTTTGTTTATAAACAACAAAGAAACCACTAATTATAAAATAAGCACAAAACTACAAACACAAAAGCTCTAACTAAATACATGACAGAGATGCCAACCGTGAAACATATGAAAATATAAAACAGACAGCTTACGCTCACGGTATTTCCCAGAATTTTTTTGGGGTATGGTAACTTCTGTAACAGCCGGGCACACACAGCCCAGGCTTTGAAGGGCATTCGGGGCAGTACATCCGGCTCTCCCTCCGGATTAATCTCCGGGCACATACTCTACAGTTCTTTGTGGGCAAGTCTTTTTTGGGAGTGGGAGGAATGTGATCTGGAAAGTGCCGATCTTTCAATCTAGCCACATCCTCCACCACTTCTACTCTAGGAACTCTTGCCGGTTCCACCACAATAAGGCTTTCTATCACCGACTCCTGAAATTTAACAAATGTCATCCTTGACTCAGGTGAACAATCCTTGTATACAATAAAGGCATTAAAAGTTGCCAAATGAAATAAATGTAGGGCCAACTTTTTATACCACTCATAAGACTTACGAAAAGCAGTGTAAGATTCCAACCTCTGACCTACTCTATCAACACCACCCATGTGCCTATTGTAGTCCAAAATGCACGCAGGTTTGCGCACTTCCGCAACCTGACCCCAAACAGCCACCGGGGAAGTACTCTCATCATGGATGGTCGATAGCATGTACACATCCCTCCTGTCTGAAAATTTCAGAGCTAGCAGCTCATTATTCCGCAAGGCACTGCACTGTCCCCTCTCAAGTTTTTTACAGACAAGCTCCCTTGGATAGACTTTCCGGTTAGAATGGATTGTGCCACAAGCAACAGTGTCCACCCTAAACAACTCCTTGAACAACTGCACTCCAGTGCAGAAATTATCTACGTACAAATGGTGACCTTTGTTAAACAGACGTCTAGCAAGTTCCCACACAATTTTTTCGCTAACTCCAAAAGTGGCCGGACAACAAGGAGGGTCAATACTGGAATCCCTACCAGTGTAGACCCGGAAATTATACACATATCCTGTACTGCTTTCAGACAGCAGATACAATTTAATCCCATACCGTGCCCTCTTACTAGGAATGTACTGCTTAAAAACTAAACGCCCCTTGAAAAGGACCAAAGACTCGTCCACACTTATCTCTTTGCCTGGAACATAGACCTCTGAAAACCGATCCACTAAATGATCAAGGACAGGCCTAATCTTAAAAAGACGGTCACAATCAGGGTGATCTCATGGCAAGGCTAAAGCATTGTCTACAAAATGCAGCATACGAAGAAGAAGCAAATACCGATTACGTCTCATTGTTGCAGGAAATATAGCAGTTGCCATCAAGGGACTAGTAGACCAATAAGAAGCCAGTGACGGCTTCCTGATCAACCCCATCAAAAAAGACAAACCTAAAAACCTTTTCATCTCTTCCAGATATGTGGGAACCCACTGAGTAGCTCTAGACTGAGGCTTAAGTCTGGCAGCGTTGTCCCACAAATATTGCTCTGCATACACATTTGTCTGCTCCACAATCTCTTCCAAAAATACATCGTCCATAAACAAGTGAAAGAAATGGACAGGCAAAAAGTTTTCCGTATTAACTCTACACCCTGGGAGACCAGTAAATGCAGGTAACTGTGGCTGCTCCATGTTTGGGGCAATCCAGGTGTCAGGTCTTCTAATGGGAAACCCTTCAGCCCCAGGCTGCTGCACTCTTGGCACATCAATGTCCTCCTCTAACACAGGCCCTTCATCTGCACTGAGAGTAGCTTCCTCATCAGAAGAATACTCTCGGACAGAAAACTCACTTACAGAATCTCCTGCTTTCTCCTCTGCCTCAGATGCAGAGTCAGTGTCTTAATCATGGTCTGAAGACGACTCAAAGAGCATGCGAACAACCTGCTGAGCGGTCACTTTGGGGCTAGCCATGATCCTAACAACAAATGGATTGCCAACAACAACTAGCACTAAAATAAGTAATAAACAAAGTGTAGCTTTATCACAAAGAGTTATGTACCACAAAAATACTATACCACTCACTTGCCTGAAAAAGCTACTCACCAAGCAACTACTCCGCACAGACACAGCAATCACCAATGATATCCCACTAAAAAGAAAAAAAAAAAGAAAATTAGACATATGACAACACAAACATCACTGTGCTCAAATCTAAGGACAATGTCAAACACACAATACTGCATTTAGTACACCACCTACAAACATGTCATTCATGCATGTCAACAATACTCCTTTGGAGTAAATTGCTTTCACTCACCTAAAACATGCAACTATGAAAACCGCAGGACAACTACTGCCAAAACAGCAAAGATCCACAGCAAAGGAAGCAAAAGCGTTGAACTAGAAGAAAAAGAAGAAATAAATTGTTATAATCACAAATGCAAATACTTTGCCAGTTGACAAACACCCCACCACCAAGAACTTAGAAGTTGTCCCTGGTACCTAAGTGGATCCTGCCCCCCTCGGGGGTAGATGGGCGTAAAAAAGTTGGCCAATCTGCCCCCAAGGGGGGCAGGAATGGGCAACACCTATGTGCCCCCTTTAGGGGGCGACCCTTCCCAAAGGGGGCACCCCAGCACAACACAAAAAAAAAAAAAAAAAATCCCTGCCGTGTTGGTGGTTTCTGCCCTCCTTGGGGGCAGATGGGCCTACAAAAATAGGGGCAGAGATGGCCAATACGAACTTTCCCCACTTTCGGGGGGTGACCGTTGCCCAAGGGGTGCCCCCAAACGCACACCACACACACACACACCACACAATCCCTGGCGCTTAGCGTGCTTCCACCCCCGGGGGCCAGATCATCCAAAAAATGGCTGGTCTGCCATCGGGGGGGGCAGAAACAGAAGAAAAAAAATAGCCCCCCAGGGGAGCGACACTTGCCCAAGGGGTTGCCCCCAAAATAAACAATAAAAACAAAATCCCTGATGTCTAGTGGATTTCGCCCCCCCCCCCCCCTTGGGGGCAGATCAGCCCAAAAATTGGCAATCTGCAAATACTAAAAAAATAGCCTCCCAGTGGGGCGACCCTTGCCCAAGGAGTCGCCCCCAAAAGAAACTTTACAATAAAAATAAATCCCTGGTGTCTAGTGGTTTTCGCCCCCCCCCATGGGGGCAGATCCACCGAAAAATCGGCGGATCTGCCCCCGGGGGGGCGAAATACTAAAATAAATTGCCCCCGGGGGGGGCGACCCATGCACAAGGGGTCACCCCCAAAATACACACCCAAAATAAAATCCCTGATGTCTAGTGGTTTTCGCCCCCCCCGGGGGCAGAACCACAGAAAAATCGGCGGATCTGCCCCCGGGGGGGGGCGAAATACTATAAACAATTGCCCCCGGGGGGGGCGACCCTTGCCCAGGGGGTCACCCCCAAAATATACACCCAAAATAAAATCCCTGGTGTCTAGTGGTTTTCGCACCCCCCCTCCCCCCCCCGGGGACAGATCCGCCGAAAAATCGGCGGATCTGCCCCCAGGGGGTGTGAAATACTAAAAACAATTGCCCTCGCCCAAGGGGTTGCCCCCAAAATAAACAATGAAGAAAATCCCTGGTGTCCTAGTGGAGATTCCTGCCCGCGATCGTGGAGCAGGAATCTTGTGAAAACAGGCACAGGGGGAAAGGAAAAACCCTTTCCTTTCCCCCCGTGTCTGTTTTCACCACCCCCTGCCCCCCAAAAATGGAAAGGACTCACCTTTCCTCCTCGCGCGCTGGAAGCAAATGGCTTCCAGCGCCCGGCAACACAAGATGATGTCAGCGCGCTGTGCGTGTGCTGACGTCATCGGATTGCCGGGGGGGTCGGGGGTGGAAGGGGAAGGTCTTCCCCTTCCATCCTCGCCTTGGGGAGGGAGGGGGGTGCACGGGGGGCGCGCTAGCGCTCCCCCAAGTTCCCCTGTGCCTTGGACGAGGTGACCTCGTCCAAGGCACAGGGGAACTGTGGCCTTGGACGAGGTGACCTCGTCCAAGGCACAGAACAGGTTAATAAACATCTTCATCCATGAACAACAGATACTACACCTATACATATAATCCTAAACAAATATATATTTCTTCATTTTTTAAAACATTTTTGTAGCCGTTCAGCTACTAAAGAATCTGCAGTAGGCTATGGATTGACTCCCAAGGGTGCCTGCATGGGTGCATGGTGGCCCATTGTGCACCGGCACAGGGGAAAAGGACAGAACTGTGATGTATCTTATAGATACAATGCATTCCTGTCCTTTTCTTTTGAAGCAGGTCAGTGCAGCAAGAATGTTTGTGGTGCTGCCCTGATTTTAAAACTTGAATATATGCGCCTTACTCTATCTGTCTTCATCGTGGTGTGAATCTACACATCCTGTATGGACTAGCCATACAGATTGGACAGAGAATACAATGTGAGTGACTAAAGTAGAATTGTGCATCTGACATGCATTTGGAAGGTTAACCATCTCTAGCCATGTTCACCTATGGATCCACTACCACATATTTTCACAAGCTATGAGATTTTGATCATGACTCCTCTGTTAGCCTATCATGTGGTCAGGAAGTTATTGGCAATGTATTCACCTTGATATTAGTCAGATTCCAATGAGCATGCAACAATTGTAATTTTAAGTTATGAAGTATCCTTTCAATAACACATGATTTCTTTGGGTTAGGAATGTACATTGGACAGGGCAATGCAAACATCATCAGTCATCACATATTCCCTGCACTACACAATAAGAATTGAATATGACACTCACTGGCAATATCCGAATCTTTGAAGCTCTTCTCCTCACCCGTTGTGTATGGGTCTGGTCCATCTACAAGACATAACATGATACATTGAACTATGAATGTAGAGAAGCACAGTACATGTGAATAGCAATTGGCTATGTGAGTCTTCAGGTTGTAATGAATAAAATGGCACAGTTGACATGCCTTAATGAGGCACATAGGTAAGGAAGGGTGAAGTGTTAGCACATATTATGAGCAAATCATGCCTCTGGTGGTGAGATTGTGGAACCAGTTCAAATACCTCACCACCACTGTGCACCAAATGAATTTACATACCACACTTTACAAGGTATTACAATCCCCATGCCTTTCCCATTTCTTTACATGTCCATGACAGTGCCACACACATCAGACAGTAGCCATCCTGGTTGGTTGTATGATGGAACCACGCATGCTGGAGCCACACATGCCTTAACAACGCGGTTAAAATAACAACTGTGTTGTTTCCACTCATGCCTTTACCGTGCATTCCTTTACAACAAATTTTCATTGTAAAAGCATGCCTAGTAAAGACATGTGTGGAAACGGCATGCAAAATAGCAGGCGTGGTTCTGTCATACCACTCCCCACTTGCCCTGAAGCCCAAAACTATTTCCACCCCTAAAACCTGAACTACCATGACACCCTCACCCGCTCTAAATCTAACAAAAAAACGATCCCGACTCCCCCACCCCTAAAAATAAACTACCACAGCATCCCCCACCTGCATCGAGCCCTAAAACCTTGCCCCCAGTAAGTAAACTACCCAGAGCCCCCACCCAGCCTAAACCCTAATAAAATAAACTAATAAACTATACCGACCCCCACCCCAGCCCTCAAGAACTAAATTATCCTGTATCCCCCACCCACCCTGAGCCGTAGAAAAACAATAACCCAACCCGCCCCTAAAAACTAAAGCTAAAGTACCCCAACACCCCCACCCACCTTAAAACCTAAATCCGGCCCACTGCTAAAAACTAACCACCAACCCTGCCCAAACCCCACTTAACTCACCGTGTCCTCTCCCAATCTTTCTTCCTCTTCTCTCCTTCTCCCTTCGTTAAACCTTCCCCCACCCCTTTAAAAATTAACTACCCCAAACCCTAAATAAAAAATATACTCAAAGCCCGCCACTCCCGCCCCTAAAAAACAATAGCCCACCTCAATCCATTAATCCACCACCAATCCATGTCCCAGACACACTTACCTCACCACATCACTCCCGCCCCTAGCCCAACCCCCACCCTAATTCCTTAAAAAAATATCCAAACTCCGACCCTGTCAGTAAAAAACAATAAACAACCCCCCCACCCTAAGCCCTACCCAACCCCCTCACCCTGCCCCTTTAAAAAAAATAGCACGCACCCAGCCCCCCACCCTCCCCAATCCTTTAATTCACCCCTCACCCCTGCCCCAGCCCCACTTACCTCATTGCATCCTCTGTGACCTCTTCTGAACAAAAGCATGGCTGTTTCTGTGCCTTAACCATGCATATGCATATACGTGGTTAAGGCACAGAAACACTCATGCGTTGTTCAGGCAAGCGTTGTTATGCTTGCATTCGAAACGTCTGTGTTGTTTATAACGCATGGTTGAGGACCTTTCCCATTCTTGTTCCTTCATTTAACTGAGATCAGTATCTGTCAGTGCTGCATAATAACAGACGTCGTCTATCCATGGCCTGTGCAGGCCCAATTAATAATGGCTAAAATTTGAACAACAGCATGTAGGACATATTTTCTGATGTGTCCCAATCAGCCAGCTTTATCACCAGAGTGTGTTCCTTAACTTTCATGGGGGCGTGGCCACATACAAATGAGGGAATCTCTTTGCTTCTGCGCCGGTGCTATACGTTAGACGCACATGCAAAGGCAAGCAAGCTGTCAGGAGGCACACTGACAGGTCACCCTTTAAAAGGGGGGACACTGTCAGTATGTACCCTAATGGCAGCCCTCCGGGAGGAGAGGGGGCCCCCTCGACCCCCCAGACATTCCCTTGCAGGCAGGTGAAGTCGTTCACCTCACCTCCCTGCAATGGGATTTCAAAACCCCTTTAAAAGTGCAGGCGGCTTGGCGCCTGTGCAGTGAAACACTGAACATCTGGTTTACATGTGCTCCATTTTCTACTTAAAAGTGATGCCCCAGGGCAGTGCAAATTTGAGGCTGCCCTGGGGGCAGCACATTACATGTAATAGGGCACGCTTTTTATATATTTCTACATGGCGCACCTGTTGTCAGTTCACCTTGGTGCAAACAGAGGAGGTGCGCCTTATGTATAACAGGGCCACTGGTCTGTGTAGGTGAATGACAGCCTAGTGTTTTAATGGTTTGGTGGAGGCAAAACACTTTGACTCTAAAACACATGTGAACCACAGATACATTGAATACAACTCATCTAAAGACACATGACACACAGGGAACTACTCACAGAATATGTGTAATTGCCAACATCTCCACCAACTGTCACTCCAACGTAACTCAGGATGTCGCCCTCCTGGCTGATGACACTCGCACAGCGATGCTTCAGTTGGTGCATCATCCGCTCCATTTTGAATAGCCAAATCATATGCTGCCACTACTTCTCCCATTTAGTCTTCCTCTTTTCCGTTGGGTAGTCCTGTATGAGCCTGCCACCACTGGCAATCACGTTCAGGAGGTAGTGTGTGATGCCCCGCAGGAACCCAGGAAATTCCTGCTTGTTCATGTTTTGTGCCCTGCCCTTCCCATACATGTCCCTTCCCAAACACAATCTCACCCCAAAATATCCAATAATATTTAAAAAAACACAACTATCCCTAACAATAAACCCCAAAAGGCAGACTCCTGACAGTAAACAGAGCAAAATAATACAATAAACTATTATAAAACACAATTTTAACTTTTGGGACACAACAGAGACAGGGGACACTGCAACAATATCAAAATACACCAACACACTCTCCAGCATAGACAACACATAACCTCTACCAAGCACAGACAGAAAGACTGTGAAGGTAACTTCACACTTTCTGGTTTGCAGCATGGTAGAGCCATTGTTTCATTTCCTGGGCTGATGCATCATGTTTTCACCAAATGGGTTGTTTTTGTTTACGTTTCCAATGCTAAAATACGCAATGCAAGATTTTCACACAAGCCATGACAAGCACCATACGGTAGTTCTGACGCCTCAGCTGGGAAGCTAATGCATCTCTTTTTACACAATGGGGCTATATTGTGTTTTACAGTGTATTGTGTGTTGAAATGCATATAGACAATTACATAGAATGGTGTATTTCATAAGATTATTGGAGGGGACATGCTTGATGTATATGAGTGTGTTGCATGTGCATGTTGAAAGTGCACATATGTGTGACTTATTTCATTACTGGTGACCCACTACCTATGGAGGACATTTCCTCTATTTGTGTAGCAACACAGCTTTTAAGAGTTCTGTAATGCGCTTACTGTGAAAATCCACACAATGCAATTTTTGCGCTAAACCCACGTTTGGAGGAGACTTGCAATGCACTCATGGCTGCACATTGAAGTGTTAAATGTTGGGATTCCCTCGTCTACCATGCCCATGTTCACCCCCTGTTTTGTTTGCAGCTAGCTACCCCAGGGGGGATGGCTCAATCATGTAAAGTTTGGAGATGTGCGTTGTTACTGATTGGCTTAGCCAAGACTTGTTTCCTTATTTATGTCACTGCTTATTGCCCCTGTTGGATTTTCCAAGGCTTGTGTATCCTGCCACTGTAGGTTTTACCAAGGTGTGTTGCTTCTTCTCTCACTGGACCTAGTCGTAAACACCTGTGTCCCCATACATTGTAAGACAGCTGCCCTCTCCAGTTGCTAAGCAGCATCCTTGTGCCCTTTGTTTTGCCATGTGTCGCTCTTAACAGCATCCCAGACAAACCATAAAAAGCCTCGCGCACCTTAGACAGTGCTTGGCTTTGTTCTTGTTTCCTGGAGAGCAGACGTCAGAAGTCGGGCCTGGAGAATTCCCTCCCCACTTCACCCCCATTGTCAGGCAACCAGAGACAAGCCGGCTTTCCTTCAGCCTTATTGCAACGTCTGCCGCTTTTCAGCTAAGTGACTGACAAACGCTCTTAAGAACTCTTGAACTAACCCTTTCAGCTTCTTGTATGTGCTTAGAGACTTTTATACCACAAGCGGTACGCTTATACCAGAGTGCATAGACTCATCTTTTCAAATCCTGGACATTATTATTGTTATTGGACTAAACTTTTTATTTGCGTAGTTAAAGACTTGACATTTGAATGAGCAGGGCACTTAACAACAGCTTATGAGAGAGATTTGACTCCTTATTTCTGACTTTGAATATAAATGCATGCTGCTTGCTATTGAAAGGAATCAGAACTTTTACAATTCTGTTCTTATCACTTAGCAGTACTTATTTTGTCAAGTGATTGCCATGAAAAGGAAACACTGGTAATTACCCCAGGAAGCCTTCCAAGGTGCTATTGTATAAGTAGTGTTCAAATATTCTTGTTTAAGAATAAGTAAATTCCTGGTTCACTATTATGACATGGTCCCGGTGTGCGTGTTCTATTATTTGATAATTTCCAGAGAGTAAAGAAGCACCAAGAGTGATTACTACCTTGAGATACAAAGACAGAGTCTGTGTAAAAGAGAAATTACAAGAGAACATGTTGGGTGACGGGTGATTCACAGAAGTAGAACGAGTGCATGAATACTGTATGTTCCGGAGTAGCGTGCTACTCACCGAAAAGCGTTTCAACGACTCGTCACGAGTAATAAGCGCTAAATACATACTAATACAAAACAATACAATACAATATCTGTTGTTCTGTGGGTACAATCAGCACGTCACTCATACCTGTCCCTTGCCTTTTCAGAACCTGACTCTCTGAGCAAAAGCATTGCCAACAACCACCTGCACCCCAAAGCATCGGGAGCCCAGCTGGACCAGGCAGCAGTGGTGGTATCTTTCTCTTTCTCATCCAATCTCCTACCCTTTGGGGTTGGGGACACCCACTGGGACTCCTGTGCTATGCCGGAAGTGCCAAGAGGTGTCCCGGGAAGACAGGGAACAGTCATCATGACTGCAGACAATTTGCTTTTCAGGTGAATAGCCAAACTCACATTAAATGGCAAAGTTTTTTGGAACAACTCCATGTTGTACTGTGCATGTGCACCTGCATGCAATTTCATGGGGTATCACAGATTCACTTGCATTGCATATGAGTGCAATGAGTGATAACACTCACCTGCAAGTGTATGTCTGGGTGGGCCAAAGGATGCACTTTCACCCCCTCCAGTGAGCTGTAATCAGGGGGTGAACTGTCAGTGCACCACATGACATCTTCTTTGACTCTGCACTAATGTTTTTGATATGACTCACATGCAGAGGCAAAGTAAATCACTCATTTGCACTGGGCCACACACCCCTGCAAAAGCATAACCACCCTCTGTTGATAGCACTGCCAACATAAGTGGCCCAGGGCTACTGTCCTTTTTGAAGGGGCACACTAATGTTTGCTGCCCCTTCTGGCATTCCCAAGTGTCCAGGGAGAGAGCAAAGCAGGGCCCATTATGCCCCCGCAGCCCTTCTCTGATACAGCCCTTGGTGTTAATAATGAGGCTACCATGGTAGCATTCTCCGATTTGCTGGCATGTGAAGGGACTTATTGACTAATCATTGACGCTATACAGTGAAGCAAGTCAAGTTGGTGCACTGAGTTACGTGGAATGGAGAGGTCAGAAATCTGCCATGAAACTGAAGATATAGGGGTTTTCTTGTGTCTCCTTGTGATGATGCAGTGCTGAGGGACTAGAACCAACACATGCACCCTTGTACCATGGTGCAAAGGTGTCCATGTTGTTTACATGATTGTTTATGTGGAAGAGGGGACCCCTTCCTGTGAAAAAGACAATAAACAAAGTTGTTTCCTTTTCCACATGGAAATAGTCAATGACAATGTCACAGACATATTTCTCTCATGTTCACACCATCCCCTGTGATGCGTTGGAAAAATTTAAATCCCTGGGGTACGTACCTTGTCTAACTTGTTATTGCATGTAATCTGTGGGTGAATGCATGGTAACAGCCATGTTCCCCACATGGAACGCTTTATTGAAGGATATGTAATGAATTACAGCACTTGACGCAGATTTGTAGGAATTTCTTTTAGGCACACAAAAGGTGTGTTAACTTGCCCCTTCCTTGGCTTTAGGATTGTGTTCAGACATTTAAGGCCTCATTACAAGTCTGGCAGTCAATGGTCTGCCAGACTGGTGGTGACACTCAGACCACTGGCCCAGCGGAAATCTCATAATTGGGCCAGTGGGCGGTAAACCGGAGTGTCATATAAGATGTCATCAGTGATGTCACTGCCCATGTCATACGTGGTGTAATATGTGAGGTAATAAGCAGTGCACTACGGGAGTAGAAGTTATAGTTAGCTCAGGTAACTATATCTGCTGAATTTGTATGGTTTAGAATGAGTACATTTAGAACCTAACTATAACGTCCATTTAAGCTTTGTTTTTATTTCAGTCGATTTCTACGTTTTTTTAAATTCTATTTTCTAACTATCATATCCCTGTAACCTTTATTTTTTTCAGTGAATTTCTACGTTTTTTAAATTCTATTTCCTGGCTATAGCATCCCTTTAACCTTTGTTTTTTCAGTGAATTTCTAAGTTTTTTTTTCACTCTATTTCCTAACATTAATGTCCCTTTAACCTTTTGTATTTTTATGGAACTTCTAAGGTTTGATTAAATATAATTTAAAACCATAACTTGTGAATATTATTGGGTTTTTTAGGTTTTTATAATTTCTTTTGCATACATACTTAGATATTAACCCCATACGTGTGGGTAAAAAAGTGTTAGGAATCCTTTCATTGAGCTTGCCTGCACAATGAAAAACACCAACCCTGTACAGTGTTGCAAATTGAATAGAAGGGGCCCAATCCTTCTTATAAAAGTGCTGCTGATACTGTTTTATACTTTATTCAATATTTACCCAGTTCTGAAGTAGTATTGTAATATTTTTGTAATTAATTTTGGAACCGTGGTGCAATCCACAGTTCCGTAGAAGCAAAGCGGCGAAGCTCTATGGTTTCCATTCCGATCGTGTGACCGGAATGAATCAGCGGTTTGGATACACAGATTTGCGATAATTAAAAGAAAAAAATTACAATGTGCTCCCCATTCTTTCCCATATAAACAGAAGACTGAACATATTTACAACTCACAAACATATGTTATTTATTTACAATAGAATACAAAACTTATATTACAGGTTCAGGGCCACAGAGCCACTCGATGTGTGAACAACAATCTGGCATTTCATTGTTTACCTTTCAAGCACACGTTGAGGCAGATTTAAGGAAAGTGGCCCAGTGCAGAGCCACTTTCTTTGCGCCCTTCCGCGCCCCCCACCATGTGTGTGTCGTATTTAAAATACAGCACACCATGGCGGTAGTTAGGGACTAGCATCATCATTTTTTATGCTAGTATGGAGCTTTGTAAAATTAACATTAAAAATGTTGACGCGAAACTATCAAAGCCCATTGAATCGCATTGTAATTATTGGTGTGGCTCCTATTAAAAGTGCTGCTAAAAATTACGTAAAGAAATCTCTTAGATTTCTTTGCACCATTTTTCCGGCCCCCAACGGGGAATACCTCTTTTGCATACATTATGCCTGTTGCAGGAATAATGTAGTGCGAAGAGTTACAAAGTGCAGCAATCCATGCATTGCGCCACTTTGTAAATTTGGTGCAGCAATTTTGACCTTGTTGTGCCACATTAATGTAAAAATAAATTATGCTAATGTGGCGAAAGGAGCCACTAGGGGCTCTTCAATATGCCCCCCAGTTTTGGGTAGGGCCACTCCCTAAAACAGTTATTATTATTCAAGTTCTTGAGGAAAAAACATCTCAGCTGTGATCCTCCTGCTACAGACGTTTCCAGAATGGCTGATGGGAGTGCTCCACCACCACCTAAAGAGTCTCTAGATATTCCTGAAGAGAATGATTCTCAAAAGGTGCCTTCTTCATCTAGAAAAGAGAGTGATGTAGGGACATTTTTTACCATACTTAGTGGGGAAAAAAAGTCAGTGCAAGAATTGTGAAATGCAACCTCTGTGAACAACATCTTTCCCATGGTACATCAAAGAAATACAGCTAAAGAAAGTCGAGCATGTGGAAACATCTGCACACAATCCACGAATGGGCAAACCGATGAATGATGAGAGAAAAAGAACTGACACATTATGATGCAGAACCTGGTACATCATTATCTAGCCAAGCTACTGCTCAGAATATCAGTATGCCAGCCACATGCACCAAATTAGGTCAAATGGTAACATCCTGCAGCATCTGCCATAATCTTGTGGTTGCAAAAGTAAGTTAAAAATGCCAACTACTTCATTTTGCAGGTTACAAACCCCTGTTGCTAATTTTTTTCACAATGTTTCTCTTCAAACTATCTGTTATTGCACACTGTTGTGCTTTCATAATGCAAAAGTATTTCATTTAAGTTTTTCCCAAGTTTCCAAAACCTTTTCTGAAAAAAAAGAAACATTTTTTAAAAAAAAAACTTGTTCTATCAAAACTACAAAAAACGGTTCTTGATAGGACCAACAGTGAATCAAACAAAGAGCTGTGTTTCAGTCTTTATTACTCATCAGTATTTCCATACCTGTGTGAGTACATGTAGAACTTTTCATTTCCATGTATAAGTTTATGTATCAGTTTCTATCTAGGTGTGTCAATCTAGCCATAATTGTGCCCCTGGGTGTTTTATTCTATGTTGAAATCTGAACCTGGTAATGTCAATGTATATGATAGTGTCTACCTGTGTGTTTGAATGGAAGCATTACTATATAACTGGCTTTGTTAACTTCTGCATTAGTGTCTGTCTGGGTCTCTCAGTGTATGCATCAGTGTGTACCTCTGTGTGTTAGTGTGAGTATTAATGAGTCTCTGGATGTATTTATCTATACACCAGTGTGCATCTGAGTGTGCCAGTTTATGTAATCATGTGGGCCTTGGTTTGTCAGTGCATGCATCATTTTGCATTTGGATATGCCAGTTTATGCAGTAGTATCTGTATGACTATATTAGTGATTACATACGCTTTTAAGTGTCTGTGTTAGTGTATGCATGAGTATTAGCCTGGCCATATCAGTGTATGCACCAGTATTTACTTGTGTGTGGTAGTTTATACATCAGTGTACTCCTAGGTGTGTGAATGTCACTCTATCCATCTCTCTCTCTCTGAATGTCTCAGTGTATACATCACTGTATATTTGAATGATTCTCTAAATGTATCAATGTCCACTAGGCTGCATAACTGTATGCACCAATATGTGCCTGGATTTGTCAGTAGATGCATAATTGCATCCCTGGATGTAGCAGTATATGTAAGAAAGTGTGTCTGGATGTATCACAGTATACATCAAGATGTGCCTGGCTCTCTCAGTCTATAGATAAGATTGTATGTCTGGGTCCCACTACATGTATTACTGCATACCTAAGCGTCTCACTACATATATCAGTGTATCCTTGGAAGTGTTAGTGTATACATCACTGTCACCTAGTATTGTTGTGTATACAATACAGTGCACCTAAGTGTCTCAATCAATGCATCAGTTCCACCTGGTTGTCTCAGTGCATGCAACAGTGCATTTCAGGATGTGTCACTCTACTCATTATTACTCATCTGGGGATGTTAGTCTATACATCACAGTGTGCATAGGTGTGTCAGTGTACATATCAGTGTGTGTCTAGGTGTGTCAGTGTATGCATCAGTACATCCCTGATTCTGTTATTGAATCTATCGGTGTGGTCTCTGGTGTATGGCTTTTTATGTTAGTGCCTGCATTGGTGAATACACAAAAGACTTTGGGGGTGATTCTCACCCTGGCGGGCGGCGGAGGCCGCCCGCCAGAGTTCCCCCCTCCAGAATACCGCACCGCGGTCATTAGACCGCTGCGGGTATTCTGGGTTTTACACTGGGCTGGCGGGCGACCGCCAAAAGGCCGCCCGCCAGCCCAGTGTAAAACAACCTTCCCACGAGGACGCCGGCTCCGAATGGAGCCGGCGGAGTGGGAAGGTGCGACGGGTGCAGTGGCACCCGTCGCGAATTTCACTGTCTGCAATGCAGACAGTGAAATTCATTGTGGGGCCCTCTTACGGGGGCCCCTGCAGTGCCCATGCCATTGGCATGGGCACTGCAGGGGCCCCCAGGAGCCCCACGACACACCATACCGCCATCCTGTTCCTGGCGGGCGAACCGCCAGGAACAGGATGGCGGTATGGGGTGTCTGAATCCCCATGGCGGCGCAGCGAGCTGCGCCGCCATGGAGGATTCAGAAGGGCAGCGGAAAACCGGCGGGAGACCGCCGGTTTTCCACTTCTGACCGCGGCCGAACCGCCGCGGTCAGAATGCCCTGCGGGGCACCGCCAGCCTGTTGGCGGTGCCCCCGTCATTTTAGCCCTGGCGGTCGACGACCGCCAGGGTTAGAATGACCCCCTTTATGACTATTTCAGTAGATACAAGACTGACTGTACCATTTCCTTATTATTAACTGTATAACTACCATATGTTCTAGTAGAGTGCATACATACCTGGGCATAGGTCTCTGCAACCTTTCATCTCAGTCACTAAAACTCAGAACAACATGTTTCATCTTTTAATACAAAATACACTCTCTTCTATAGCCTACATGCATCTCAATTAAAGGGTGACTTTTCTCACAACACACAGTACTAACCTACTTAAACACATTTTCTAATTTAAGTGTACTTAAAACTAAAACAGTGTACCTATGCTCAAACTTAGTACCTTAAACCATCTTTATACCACAATTTACCTAAATAAGAATCTATATTATCACTATGTAAAGCTACATATTGCATTCAGTATATTGCATCCTAAATACACCTCTTACTGCAGCCTATTTACTTAAATTCTCTATGTCTACATCAAAATAGAAGTGGCTGTTAATGTCTCTAAATAAGTCTGTTTCCTTTTATATTTGTATTATTTTCTATCTCCTCAACAGTATATATTAGACAGTGTACGTATACCTTAACATAGCAAGTGCACTTTTAACACAATACAAATTAAAAACACAATTATTCTCTTCTATAGACACAGCAACCTCCTCTTCAACCTACATACAGTATATCTGACCCCTTCACTTTCTGCCTCAAAAAACAATTAATCCTGCTCTTACCCAGTGCTTTTTCTTACCTTTTAAAATAATATACTTCACTTATATCAATGTCTAACTCATAGTGAAATAACCTCTATCATATCTCAATACCCTTGACTCTCTGCATGAATTCAACATTGTTTTTATACATAGCCATTTCTGTGTAGCCAAACATATTACTTTTCTACAACTTAATATGACATTTTTAACCATTAAATTACTCGTTAGTGTATTCTCCATACTAGCTTCAGCACACATGAGGATCACTTTAATATACTGATAGAAACTGGAAACATCCACAAAACCCCTTATCCGAGTTCAGCTGAGTACATTTCTTATACAATGAATTACTTGTATAATTCCTTTACATAGCTTTTTTTCTAGCATTTTGTGAATACACTGCTCACTTTCTGCAACCTAAGATTAATTGATTCATATACTAACACTTTTTAAAATAAAGTATATTTCACTACACCTACCTAAAGATTATCTTTCTTGTGCTCTACGTTTCTCTTTTAGTATCAGTTAGAATTTCCTCTCACTGAACACAGCTCATAAAACCAAACTCACAAATGGAAGTCCACTTTCATAGCAGGCAACCAGAAAAGGCAACTTCCTCAACTCTCCTTTCAAGGCTACTTAGTCAGTAAACCAATCACAGTCTCCCTTTCATGTTATTACAATGTCCTCCAACTTCTCACTGGTTTGTATAGTTAACCCTTTGCAGTGCACCTGAAAAGTTAGCCAATAAGATGTGAGTTTTGCCAGATCCACGTTTCCACCAAGGTGTTCAGAGCGGCTCACCTGTGTAAATTCACGTGTAGATCCCCGGGTCTACGGGGAAGATCAAAAATTATTTTTTGATTTAAAAAAAAAAGCTGCATCCATATAAAGTTTTTTTTAGAACACAAAATCAAATAATAACATTAAATAATCATTATGAATCATTACTGCTTCTATATACATGGTAAAACAAAGTCACATTCTACTCTTTTTCCTACTCCATTCCCCCTCACGCTCCTCTAGCGCTGTTACCATGGTTACATAGTCTGCAACATTCTGCTGCACCAGTTCACACATTCATAACAGTTTCTGACTAGAGCATGCTTAGTTTCAAGCCACATTCAGCTGGTGCTGTTTAATTTTTCAGTGTAAACATATCACAGCTATTTTTTACTGTTTTCCAATTTCTCTAAACCCAATCCAACATATATTTACAATTCACATATCCTTACTAACTACCTTTACCCAAAACATATCTAAAAAGGCAATGGAATCACTACTTCCAGATTGTACCTACTACCCTCCATTTTAATTCATTTTGATTTCATTCCAGCCTCATTCAGCTGCAGCCACCTCTTGCACCATTTTGTTTCTCTAGAAAAACTCAGAATCATCAATAGCTAGTTCTGCCTCTCCATTACCAATTGTTTTTTTTTTACTTGACTACCTTGTTTTCAAAAAATTGCGAACTGACAAAATGCCCACCTAATATTTTGATAGAAGAGAAGTCTGTAACCGAAATATAGTGATGCATTGCAGTTGTATTTTGCTTAAAAAAAAAACAATGGGGGGAGGCGTATCTGGAGTCTAGATCAAGTAATGTTTTTTCTAGCTGCACCAACCACCAGTGCTAAGGCCAGCAGCACCAGCACAGGTGTGACTGCTGGAGCGGATGAAGGGTAAGTCTTGGTGGGGGCAATGGCGGTGGTAAGTCTGATTGCTTGCTTATTAACAATTGGTAATATAGTCACTACAAAGGTGTAGTAGTGTTGTTGACTCACTCATTGACACCCTGCTTTAGGAGATACATCAGGATTTTAAGTATTAATGGGCTCTTCTATCTGCAACTCAGGAGACAAAGATTCATAAAATGAACTTAACCTATGATGTGTTTTGGAAAATTGAAAGAAGGATGGAAGGAGAAAGGATGGGTGAAATATAATATGAGTGAAAGGATGTGAGAATAAAAGGGTGCATAATTATCATATAGGTGGGTGATGATGATGATGATGATAGGATGCATGGGTGGGTGAAGGATGGATGAAAGGGTATGCGGATTAAAGGATGCCTGCCCAGGTGGGTGAAAGGGTATGGGTGAAAAGATTCCATGCCTGGATACGTGAATGGACTTGTCGTGGGTTGGATCTCTTGGATGGCTGAATTGGGTGAAAGGATGCATGGGTGAGTATTGGGTAGATGGATGTTGGTGAAAGGTTAGTTGAGAGCCATGTTTGGAATCTGAATGGTTTTCAATGACAAAGGACTGAATGAGAGAATGTAAAGGTTAAATAGTGTGTGTCAAAGCAAAAGGTGAAGAATAAGAGTAATAGAAGAACAAATGTACAATGATGAATAGATAGAAGCTTGGAATTAAGTAACAAGGGAGCTCGCCTGGATAAGGGCATTCTCACCTACTTTACTTGCTTGGAATGGTTTAAATCAAAGGGTTGGATGGTATTTCGGAATATTTCCTTGACTCACAGTATTTTTTAAGCGAAGCAGGTAATATGTATCCAAGCATCCATTAACCATCACCTCCCTCCCTCTCTATAGCCTTTCACCAGTGCTACCCATGATGACCTAATAGCTGCATGGTTTAATTCGGCACTGCAATGTTGGCCGTGCATTGTGGGTCTGTCTGCTTAAGTTAAGTTAATGTGTCAAACACTTTTCAATGCATGGCAATGCAAAGACAAGGTGTGTTTCCTTTCCCTCCCAGTGCCCTCTGGGTCAGTCGCTTCCTAGTTCTGTCCCAGCCTTGCAAATGATTTGAAAAATCCATTATTTGCTTGCACCACATTTTTCTGGCCAAGTGATATAAATATAATTCATTATGGATTCCATAACAGATTTACCTCTGTTTAAATTTTTCCCTTTTAACATTTGCCAACCACAATGAGTCACAGTACTAACCAAACCTCAGGTGCATGATAATGATGAGGAATTGATCAGTGAAATGTGTACTCTACCTTCCCATCCTAATCCCCTCTACCATACCCTGCAGTTGAGCATTTTAAGAAGATTCGTCGCCTTACTGCAAAAGAAATGTATTTTGGGGGAAAAAATCATTATTACAAAGTGTATTGGAGGAGGGTGATGAAGCAGTGAGTAAAGTGGTACTAAGTAAGTGCCTTGATTTTCCTGAATGGGATAGTCTGTGACAAACGTGTCAAATGTAATCTTTATATATATTCCATTACTTAATCCTTTCCCTGTACTACAGTACATCACTTTTCCCACTGTCTACTTTTGGCAGACAGGATGTCTGCATGATTGATTTTATTGCACTACGTGGCGTGTTTCATTCTTAGTATTCATCAGCCTTGTAGTCCGGGTACAATTGAAAGGCATTTATTTAGGAGAAGAACAGGGCCATTGGAATAAGATAATTTTCTAGTACAGCTGCCCTAGCTGCAGACAGTAACAAGTACGACAAGGGCGTAAGCTGAGCTAGCAATGCCACCATTAATTTAGCACAACAGGAGAGAGAAGAATTCTTGTACTCTATAGTGCATAATGGCTATGACTCTAATCACCCTAAAATTGAATAGCCTGAGGTGACCAGCAAATCTACAGCTACTACATGACGTAAACAGGTGTTTTGCTCAGAGAATTGTTCAGAATTTCTCTTTTATCTTTCTTGATATAGCTATTCCTGCTGGTCCATCATCATGGCAGGAAATAGCAGCCTGGCAGTGGCGGCAGAAGCTGAAGGCCATCACGGCAGAGTATCAGCAGCTGGTGGTCCTCAAGGAGGAGGAAGCAGCAGCAGCGGTAACTCCCAATACTCAGGGCCCCAGCCAGCTCCTAGTGCCTCCAGTTCAACAACACCAACGCTGCAGTTCCAGGGCAGCCGCCTGCTGTCATACCATCACTGCTGGCCCCCAACACTGTTTTCCAAATCTGTGCCCTTCGAAGGCTGGCACCATTAGAGGCCTGGCAGGCACGCATGGAGGGCCCCCCGAAATGAATCCTGGCCCGCCTGTAGTGCCCTCTTCTGCCTCTAGTTTAACCTTGTATTTTTAGTGGGTGGGACTTGTTGAGGTGGAGAGGGTGGGAAAAGGATTTTCGGCTCTGAATGTTTCCACTTTGTTTTGTTTTATAATGGACAATTGAATAGTTTTGTTTGGATATTGTTTGGGGAAAGGAATTTGTTTGGGGATAGGGGTGGGCCAGTTGTGGTGGAAGGAGTGGGTTTTTATTCTTTTTGTGAGGGACGGGGGAGAATAAATATTTATCTACAGTTGTTTATGCCTAAAATATTTTTTGGGTTGTTTTACTGTACACTTCTGCCTTTACGCAGCATGTTTTTCAAATCTGCTGTTACTGTATTCCTTTTAGCTCAACATGTTTTAAATCTGCTGATAGTGGATAACAATTAATTATGCACTTAGGAGCCCTTGTCCTAATACTCTCCTAGTCTCTGCAGTGCATTCTGCAAAATTTGACCCACAAGGAGTGGGGCAGAGAGATTTTCCATTGCTAATTATATTGTCTAAACTAAAAGTACAACAAAGCTTCATAGTTCTCTTACCTGGATAGATGAAGCAAGGGCTGCATTGTTTCTCCAGGTACCATGGTGGTGTAGAAGTAGCATGCTAGCACAGTGAAGGCATTGGAAGAAAGGTCCCACCCCACCTATGTGAACTCAAATGAAGATCCTTCACACTGAGTTGCTTTTGCTTCCAAGACATCCTCCCCACCAGTATGTGATTAATCAATGATGTAAATTGTTAGGCAACACCTCAATAAATCACATAGCCTGGGGAAGAGGGTTAGGGATTTGATGGATGGTTGGGAAAGGGATTTAGGGAAAGGTGTGACCAACAGACAAACACTACACAAACACAATATTAATCTGAGAAATGATCAGCAGTCTGTTTTGGGAAGGATAGAAAAAATGAGTATGTATGACCCAGATAATTTTACATTCCATCAGCCCCTGTGAGACCCAAGTTGTTATATATCTACATATTTGTGTGGTCACCTAGGTTATCATAATAGTACATAAGATTAATGTTCGGGTAAAGCTAATAGACAGAGGTCTAAAAAAAAAAAGAACATTGAAAAAAATGATGCTATTCTCTATTGCCCAATTGGGTGGTGCTTCTGCATACTTCTTGGGTTGCCCCGTCAATCTACTTGGGTGCCTGCCTGAAGCGGTCCTATAAAGTAGGCATAAGTGTTATGGTGCAAGAGAAGAGAAGGCCAGTGGATTGTAAAACAGAAATGATTATCATGATATTTTAGAATCAGGAAGGAGTGAATGGAAGGTAAGAATCACAAGGAGTAAGGTACCAAGAAGACTCAGAGGTGGCAAGCAAGAACAAAGTCCTTTGCAATCATTAATTTTATGACTGATGTGCAATAAATTAAGTGAGAGCAATTACAACAACCAACAATCACAGACAAGTGGCTGCATGTATCGGGATGATCAAACTCACAACTGTCATGATCATCATAACATTTAGCCTAGAGCACGTGCATACTGTTACATCATCCATCACATGTCTGTCTCCTCCAGTTTCCTACAACTGGCCCCCACCTGACCATATAGTTTCAAGTTTGAGACAGCCAGCACACTTATGCAGCAGCATTGTATTTCCCAAATCAAGTAATCAATGTGCCTTTCCCAAACCAAGTAATCGATGCGCCTCTCACCACCAGTCCACAGATTGGAGACTCATCATCATCCATGTTGATTTCCACGAAGTTCATAACTTCCTTCTTCCTGTAGTTGTTTAAGGTCTATTCACACTCTGAGTCCTTCCCTCATCCTCCAAACTCTGATTAAAGATTATGTCCAACTCCATACCAGCTGCTTCTGAGATTCAGTCTCCCGACCCTATTGCGATAGAGCAACCTGTAGCACATAGATGTGTTTAACAACAAGATAAACACTGAGATCCTCATTATGGCTTTAGCGGTCTTTTTTCAAGACCGCTGAAGCCGCTGCAGCCAACATACCACCAGTGCTGGCGTTATGCTTGCCACCGTATTAGGAGTTTTCTGCTGGGCCAGTGGGTGAAAACAGGGTTTCCACCCGCTGGTCCAGTGGAAAACTCACCACAACAGTGACGCCAGCTCGTAATCGAGCTGGTGGCAATGTTGTGGTGCGTCGTGTGCATGACGGGGCTGTCCAAGAGGGCCCCGACAGCCCCTTTCTGCCATGCTTGGCCTGAGACCACCACGCAAAGGCTGGCGGAAAGGGGACTCGTAAATCCTAGAGCAGCACTGAGACCTCCACACTCATAATTAGGGCCTGAGTATTTTGTTTTGTCTAGACCAGATTTTTGTTTGTTAGCTAAATGGACTGGTCGGGTCAAAGCACCAGAAAAGAAAGCAGTGTGAAAAGAAAACGCTGGCAAACAAATCTCAATAAGTATCAATGGGGAAGGAAAAAAAATCACCTTCAGAAAAGGAATTATAACCCATTATTAGGCCACCAACATTTTAAATCAGTCACGACACAAACACAAGCAAGTGTAATAATATAGTTAAACAATAAACACCCACTCTCACTATCTGCCACCACTAGACATGAGTCACATGAACCATCTCAACATTGAAAACAAAATTCCTCATATCACTTATTGGGGCATATAGCATTACTTATCTGTTCCAGTCAAGCATAGCGGCACATTGCTGATCTTCCTTGATTCACGAAATGAAATACACATTGGCTAGTAAGTTATAAATCAAATATCTGGGGCAAGTCATAGTAGGGAACAAAAAAGACAGTTAGGCACAGAATGGAGGCATGCATTGTCTCTCAAATCTCCTTGAATTGATTTTGGGGATGGGGCTTATTCAATGTACACTGGTCCAACTTCACTCCAGCCATACATATACCGAAAATGGTTGTGGTTCATTAGTCATTTAGACAGAAACAAACAAAATGAGATAATAATGTTCCCCCAGCTAGCTATATTCTTTTTTTTTCTGACCAATCACCCTCGTTCCACCTCCTGTTATATTTCAGGTATGCTGTAATTCTGGGGTAAACAGTGCTGATTCATTTTGATCATGGTCAATCTCGCAACATTTTGGGGTGAGATACTGGTCCTTCTTTCTGTGACAACCTCATCAGCTGTACTGAACACTCGCTGGGCAGACACACTGGCTACACGGCTAGCCAGATACTTATTGCCAGCCTGCTGAGCACTGTCGATTGGTGCCTTTTCCCATGCCAATACACCAATGGGTGTTGATCCAGATAGACATCCGTTGGGTCATACAGGTAGGCCTGGACCATCCTCTCAATAGTCATTGATGTTCCACCTTGCTCAACCTTTTTTGCCTTCGCCTGTGGACTTAAGCCCTGCCTTTACAAAACAATCAAATGTAGATTTTGGGGTGGCTGCTCCTGTTCCTGCTGTTGTAGCTGGTGTTGATTATGGCTACTGTGAGCAAACAGCACTGTCCGCAGGCTCTATGGTAGTAGTAGGCAGCACCCCAGAACTTATGTCAATGAGTAGGCCTCTAATTTCCAGACGTTCTTTTTCTAGGTCACTCGCTTGATCAGCAATCAATGTCTTGTAGGTTGAAACATCCCCATCTGAAAAAGGAATGAAAGTGGCCAGTAATTGTTTGTACCATGGGCCAGGAGCTGAGGTACAGATGTAATGTTTGGATGAAACAATGTCTCTTTGCAGCCTTGTATTAACAGATAAGCAAAGGATTACGCTCTCTGCTAACTCCTGAGCATCTGTTTTTTCATCCACACCTGTGTATGTTTCAGGCACATTCTTTAGCTGTTTCTGCGGTATATGCACCAATGGGATAGCTTGGCCCATGGTACAGTCGTCCTTGCTGACTTCCAGTGTGAACATTTCAAAATGAAACAGCATCTCTGTCATACATTTGACCAGGCCCTATCGGTCCATCTCAATGATCATGTGTAGGAAGTTGGCTCTGTATGTGCTATTTCAAAGTAAGGAATAGCATGCACAGAGTCCAAGGGTTCCCCTTAGAGGTAAGATAGTGGCAAAAAGAGATAATACTAATGCTCTATTTTGTGGCAGTGTGGTCGAGCAGTAGGCTTATTAAAGGAGTAGTGTTAAGCATTTGTTGTACATACACACAGGCAATAAATGAGGAACACACACTCAAAGACAATTCCAGCCCAATAGGTTTTTGTATAGAAAAATATATTTTCTTAGTTTATTTTAAGAACCACAGATTAGTATATAATAAAATATAAAACACTGCTCATACAGTACATTTAGTCATAAGCCTTGACATATTAGGCCTCAATCATTACACACAAAATGGCCGCCAGCCACAAGGTTAAACAACAACCAGCAAGGAGGCATGGTTACTGCAACAAAGAACACATGCAGACCTAAAAGCAGACTACCTGCCTTCATAAAATGGCCGCCAGCCACATGGTCAAACAACAACAACCAGCAAGGCGGCATGGCCAGGACCAAGAATACATGCAAGGCCTAAAAAAAGCACACTGGCCGCCGACTTAAAATGGCTGCCAGCCACATACAAAAAGGGCTTCTATAACTAGGCCCCAAATGCAGGACAACCAACACAATAATTATTATTTGTTTCATAAAAGTACAGATAAATCCTGGTGCTTGCCCTTTATCAAACGAACAAGTTGTACAACACCCTTTATAAAAGTGTTTTGATCTTACTTTTGAAACCTCAAATACAACAAAGTCCTTAAATCGAATAATACATCCAAGAGACAAAAACGTGATCCTTCCAGCTTGAAATACAAGTGAAAAGTTACCAGGAGATGGAAAAAGCACTGGTAGGAGTCTGCTGGACAGGAACATTAAGTTGGAGTTTCTTGGGCACTTCTTTATGTTGAAAAAAAACTTTAAAAAATGCTCCTCGCACAAAAAAATAACCTGAACAGTTCAGTAGAGAAGATTTTGAACTCAAAGTTGCAGATTTTAGCTGCTTGAGCTTCGCTAGGTTGCATCCACAGTCTATGGCGCTCACTCACACTCACCTACATCACAAAAGATGAGCTGGAATTTGCTGGCACAGTGCTAAGTCTCATGGGAGGGTAAAAAAAAATCTATTTTGTGCTCTCGCCTATCTTCCGGCACGCACAAAATTACATCAAGCACACTCCAACGGGGAAAAACTCAGCTCCATTGGGGAGTGCAGAGTCTATCAGTATCTCTGCATTGTCTGCAGAACATGGAGTTGCTGAATTCTGTAGAGTTTTTCACCCAGGCCTAGCTTAGTGGGGCATTGGGGAGGTATTCTAATTCACATATTGGACATTATACATATTGAGTCCAAAGGTAATGATAGATACTAAGACATCCTTAGGTGGAGACATAATCTGAGCAATGAAACTGTGAGAACAGTTAAGTGAAAACAAAAAGGATGGAAAGAGCATGGGTGTGTGCATTGTGGGTGCTGTGTGAAGGTCAAGAAAGGTCACTTAGGCAATCGAGAAATGAGCGACCATACTAGGGTCCTGTATATAATTAGAGTGCTAGAGGTGAATTGATGGTGCAGGTTGGTTGTGGGTTAGATGTTTGAGAGTTATTGCCACAATACAAATCATTTCCATACTTCTGACAATAATCGCTAGGAGAGCTAGTAGGGGTAAAAATTGTTAATTCCACTACCAACATGGATGTAGCATTTAGTGTTTGGGATTATCAACAACAACCATGCAGAGAGTATGTCAGCATTGGCATATCCCAAAGACAAGATAACGTCTTGCCCAAGGAGCATCCATGGGTTATGAGTTAAGGGGGTGAATTTGTTAGTAGGTAAGGGAGTCTGCAGCCTACTACATACATGAGAGGGTTACTTGCATACCTTATCATAGTTAAATCACTGGATCTCGGCGAATAAAGAGTCCAAATTACTTGGGTCATTGAAAATGGTCATTTTTCTGTTGTAGGTGGTCTTCAGTCTAGCTGTGCCTCTGAAGGACAATTGTACTGCTAAGTATTTAAGATTTTTCTGCTGGGACAAGAATGTTTTCCTTCTCTTAACAGTGTCCTTGGGGTAGTCCTGGGAGATTCCAGTGGAGGAGCCTTGCCAGTTGACCCTTGGCATCTTTTTTTAATCTCTGAGAGGATTACTTCAGTATGTGAGCATTGAAGAGGTCTGAAGATCAGAGTGCTGAGAGAGGTGCTGGTTTTTGGTTTGTAGGTTAGGACTCTATGGACTTGCATTATTTCAAAGGGCCAGATGTATGAAAGCTTTTTACATTCGCAAACGGTGCCCTTTTCATAATGTATTAAAGGCATTCTGTGAGCAATTTTAAGGAGTCGCTAAAATAGCGATTCCTTAAAATTGCGACCATGTTTAGAGAGTCGCAAATAAGAAATCGCAAATAAGGATTCCTTATTTGCGATTTCTAAGCTCATGTAAGAAGCAATTCCTTAATGCGAATTGGGCATTAAGGAATCGCTATTTACCACCAAGTTGAACTTGGTGGTAACCATGTGCAAATTATAAAAATGCATTTAAAATGCATTTTTAAAATGTACATGTAAAACACACATGCCCTTTTGGCATGTGTGCACCTTACACGTCCTAAAAAACTTTTTGGGGTGCAGCAGAGGGGGCCTTAGGCCCCCAGGACCCTGGGGTTTTGTATTTCCAAAATTGTGGTTTCCAGTTAAGAAATAGAAATTTGGGAAATGCAAAAAATTTGCAAATATGGGCCTACAGGGCCATAGGTGCGAATGGGGCCAGTATCGCAATTTGCGATTCGGCAATAGCATTTGCGATTTTTAAGAAATCGCTATTTCCGAATCGCAAATGTGATACATTGCATTTTGCAAATCAGAAATAGCGATTTCTTAAAAATCGCTATTTCCTACTCGCAAAAGGCCTTCTTGGTACATCTGGCCCAAAGTCCTTTGTGAAGTTTAACCCCTTCTGTGCCGAGGACGTAGTAGTTACGTCCTTCGGCATAGTGCTGCTTTGCCGAGGACGTAACCACTACGTCCTCGGCACACAGCCCAGAGGGAGCGCTCTTGCTCCCTCTGTGTGCTTCCCCCCAGCCCCCCAAAGTCAGGGATGGAAGGGGAAGCCCTTCCCCTTCCCCTTCCACCCCCCCTGTGACGTCAGCGCGCGAGCGCACGCTGATTAGTCACAGGGTCTCGATTGAAAGAGAAATGCTCAGCATTTCTCTTTCAATCACTGGGGGAGGCCCGGAGAGGCTTCAAAGGGAAGGAAATGTATTTCCTTCCCTTTGAAACCCCACTAGATACCAGGGATTTTTTTGGGGGGGGGGAAATTGACATGAGGGAGCGACCCCTTGGGCAAGGGTCACTCCCAGGGGGGGGCATTTTTTTGGGAAGGCCTTTTCTGCCCCCAGGGGGGGTAGAAACCTCTAGGCACCAGGGATCTTTTTTTTTTTTTTTTTGTTTTGTTTTGGTTCTGTTTTAGGTGGGGAGTGACCCCTTAGGCAAGGGTCGCTCCCCTAGGGGGCAAATTATATTTAGGCCATTTCTGCCCCCGTTGGGGGCAGATGGGCCTATTTTGATGAGGCCAATCTGCCCCCAAGGGGGGCATAAACCACTAGACACCAGGGATTTTTTGTTTTTTTTTGTTTTACAGATGGGGAGCGACCCCTTGGACAAGGGTCGCTCCCCTGGAGGGGCAAATTGTATTTAGGCCATTTCTGCCCCCCCTGGGGGCAGATCGGCCTATTGTTATTAGGCCGACCTGCCCCCAGGGGGGGCAAAAACCTCTAGGCAACAGGGCAATTTATTTTTTTGTCTGTAGGTTTTTTTAGAGATGGGGAGCGACCCCTTAGGCAAGGGTCGCTCCCCTGGAGGGGCAAATTGTATTTAGGCCATTTCTGCCTGCTTTGGGGGCAGATCGGCCGATTTTAGGTCAATCTGCCCCCAAGGGGGGCAGAAACCACTAGGCACCAGGGATTTTTTGCGTCGTCACGCAAGGGGAGCGACCTTGTAGGCAAGGGTCGCTCCCGGAGGGGGGGGAACAAATTTATTTTAGGCGCCAGGGCAAACTTTTTTTTTGTGGTTTTTTTTGGTTTGTTTGTTTTTTTAGAGATGGGGAGCGACCCAGTAGGCAAGAGTCACTCCCCTGGGGGGCAAATTGTACTTAGACCATTTCTGCCCCCCTTGGGGGCAGATTGGACGACTGTAGGTCAATCTGCCCCAAAGGGGGCAGAAACCACTAGGCACCAGGATTTTTTTTTTTTGCGCCAATGTCACGCATAGGGAGCAACCCCGTAGGCAAGGGTCGCTCCCGGGGGGTTTGGGGGAAAGGGGGGAAATTTATTTTAGCCCATTTCTGCCCCCCGGGGGCAGATCGGCCTATTGTTATTAGGCCGATCTGCCCCCGGGGGGGGGGCAGAAAACTCTAGGCGCCAGGGCAAATTGTTTTTTTGTGTTTTTTTTTTTATTTGTTTTTTTAGAGATGGGGAGCGACCCATTAGGCAAGGGTCGCTCCCCTGGGGGCAAATTGTATTTAGACCATTTCTGCCCCCCTTGGGGGCAGATTGGCCGATTGTGGGTCAATCTGCCCCCAAGGGGGCAGAAACCACTAGGAACTGGGGATTTTGTTTTTGGCGCCAATGTCATGCAGGGGGAGCAACCCCATAGGCAAGGGTCACTCCCAGGGGTGGTTAGAGGGGTGGGGGCAAATTTATTTTAGGCCAGTTCTGCCCCCCCCGGGGGCAGATTGGCCTATTGTTATTAGGTCGATCTGCCCCCAGGGGGGTCAGAAACCTCTAGGCGCCAGGGCAAATTGTATTATTTTTTTTATTTTTTTTTTAGATGGGGAGCGACCCATTAGGCAAGGGTCGCTCCCCTGGGGGGCAAATTGTATTTAGACCATTTCTGCCCCCCTTGGGGGCAGATTGGCTGATTTTAGGTCAATCTGCCCCAAGGGGGCAGAAACCACTAGGCACCGGGGATTTTTTTTTGGCGCCAATGTCACGCAGGGGGAGCGACCCCGTAGGCAAGGGTCGCTCCCCGAGGGGGGTTGGAGGGGTGGGGGACACATTTATTTTAGGCCATTTCTGCCCTCCCGGCCCGGCTGAGCTAGAGGCCAACATCAACAGGTAGGTACTGTTTTCTATGAAAAAATGTGATGTGTCCACGTTGTGTTTTGGGCCATTTCCTGTTGCGGGCGCTAGGCCTACCCACACAAGTGAGGTATAATTTTCATCGGGAGACTTGGGGGAACGCTGGGTGGAAGGAAATTTGTGGCTCCTCTCAGATTCCAGAACTTTCTGTCACTGAAATGTGAGGAAAATGTGTTTTTTAGCCAAATTTTGAGGTTTGCAAAGGATTCTGGATAACAGAACCTGGTCAGAGCCCCACAAGTCACCCCGTCTTGGATTCCCCTAGGTCTCTAGTTTTCAAAAATGCACAGGTTTGGTAGGTTTCTCTAGGTGCCGGCTGAGCTAGAGGCCAAAATCTACAGGTAGGCACTTTGCAAAAAACACCTCTGTTTTCTTTAAAAAAAATGTGATGTGTTCACATTGTGTTTTGGGGCGTTTCCTGTCACGGGCGCTAGGCCTACCCACACAAGTGAGGTATCATTTTTATCGGGAGACTTGGGGGAACGCTGTGTGCAAGGAAATTTGTTGCTCCTCTCAGATTCCAGAACTTTCTGTCACTGAAATGTGAGGAAAATTTGTTTTTTAGCCAAATTTTGAGGTTTGCAAAGGATTCTGGATAACAGAACCTGGTCAGAGCCCCACAAGTCACCCCGTCTTGGATTCCCCTAGGTCTCTAGTTTTCAAAAATGCACAGGTTTGGTAGGTTTCTCTAGGTGCCGGCTGAGCTAGAGGCCAAAATCTACAGGTAGGCACTTTGCAAAAAACACCTCAGTTTTCTTTAAAAAAATGTGATGTGTTCACATTGTGTTTTGGGGCGTTTCCTGTCACGGGCGCTAGGCCTACCCACACAAGTGAGGTATCATTTTTATCGGGAGACTTGGGGGAAAGCTGTGTGGAAGGAAATTTGTTGCTCCTCTCAGATTCCAGAACTTTCTGTCACTGAAATGTGAGGAAAATGTGTTTTTTAGCCAAATTTTGAGGTTTGCAAAGGATTCTGGATAACAGAACCTGGTCAGAGCCCCACAAGTCACCCCGTCTTGGATTCCCCTAGGTCTCTAGTTTTCAAAAATGCACATGTTTGGTAGGTTTCTCTAGGTGCCGGCTGAGCTAGAGGCCAAAATCTACAGGTAGGCACTTTGCAAAAAACACCTCTGTTTTCTTTAAAAAAATGTGATGTGTTCACATTGTGTTTTGGGGCGTTTCCTGTCACGGGCGCTAGGCCTACCCACACAAGTGAGGTATCATTTTTATCGGGAGACTTGGGGGAACGCTGTGTGGAAGGAAATTTGTTGCTCCTCTCAGATTCCAGAACTTTCTGTCACTGAAATGTGAGGAAAATTTGTTTTTTTAGCCAAATTTTGAGGTTTGCAAAGGATTCTGGGTAACAGAACCTGGTCAGAGCCCCACAAGTCACCCCATCTTGGATTGCCCTAGGTCTCTAGTTTTAAAAAATGCACAGGTTTGGTAGGTTTTCCTAGGTGCCAGCTGAGCTAGAGGCCAAAATCTACAGGTAGGCACTTTGCAAAAAACACCCCTGTTTTCTTTAAAAAAAAATGTGATGTGTTCACATTGTGTTTTAGGGCGTTTCCTGTCACGGGCGCTAGGCCTACCCACACAAGTGAGGTATCATTTTTATTGGGAGACTTGGGGGAACGCTGGGTGGAAGGAAATTTGTCACTCCTCTCAGATTCCAGATCTTTCTGTCACTGAATTGTGAGGAAAATGTGTTTTTTTAGCCAAATATTGAGGTTTGCAAAGGATTCTGGGTAACAGAACCTGGTCAAAGCCCCACAAGTCACCCCATCTTGGATTTCCCTAGGTCTCTAGTTTAAAAAAATGCACAGGTTTGGTAGGTTTCCCTAGGTGCCGGCTGAGCTAGAGGCCAAAATCTACAGGTAGGCACTTTGCAAAAAACACCTCTGTTTTCTTTCAAAAAATGTGATGTGTCCACGTTGCATTTTGGGGCATTTCCAGTCGCGGGTGCTAGGCCTACCCACACAAGTGAAGTATCATTTTTATCGGGAGACTAGGGGGAACGCTGGGTAGAAGGAAATTTGTGGCTCCTCTCTGATTCCAGAACTTTCTGTCACAAAAATTTGAGGAAAATGAGTTTTTTTAGCCAAATTTTGAGGTTTGCAAAGGATTCTGGGTAACAGAACCTGGTCAGAGCCCCACAAGTCACCCCATCTTGGATTCCCCTAGGTCTCTAGTTTTAAAAAATGCACAGGTTTGGTAGGTTTCCCTAGGTGCCAGCTGAGCTAAAGGCCAAAATCTACAGGCAGGCACTTTGCAAAAAACACCTCTGTTTTCTTTAAAAAAATGTGATGTGTCCACATTGCGTTTTGGGGCGTTTCCTGTCGCGGGCGCTAGGCCTACCCACACAAGTGAGGTATCATTTTTATCGGGAGACTTGGGGGAACATAGATTAGCAAAACAAGTGTTATTGCCCCTTGTCTTTCTCTACATTTTTTCCTTCCAAATATAAGAGAGTGTGTAAAAAATACATCTATTTGAGAAATGCCCTGTAATTCACATGCTAGTATGGTCACCCCGGAATTCAGAGATGTGCAAATAACCACTGCTCCTCAACACCTTATCTTGTGCCCTTTTTTGGAATACAAAGGTTTTCTTGATAGCTATTTTTCACTCTTTATATTTCAGCAAATGAATTGCTGCATACCCGGTATAGAATGAAAACGCACTGCAGGGAGCATCTCATTTATTGGCTCTGGGTACCTAGGGTTGTTGATGAATGTACAAGCCCTATATATGCCTGCAACCAGAGGAGTCCAGCAGACGTAACGGTATATTGCTTTCGAAAATCTGACATTGCAGGAAAAAGTTACAGAGTAAAATGTAGAGAAAAATTGATGTTTTTTTCACCTCAATTTCAATATTTTTCTTTTTCAGTTGTTATTTTCTGTAGGAAACCCTTGTAGGATCTACACAAATTACCCCTTGCTGAATTCAGAATTTTGTCTACCTTTCAGAAATGTTGCGGTCTCCGAGATCCAGCATTGGCCTCATGCCCATTTCTGTCATTGACTGGAAGGAGGCTGAAAGCAAACAAAATCGTAAAAATGGGGTATGTCCCAGTAAAATGTAAAAATTGTTTTGAAAAATTGGGTTTTCTGATTCAAGTCTGCCAGTTCCTGAAAGCTGGGAAGCTGGTGATTTTAGCACCGCAAACCCTTTGTTCATGCCATTTTCAGGGAACAAAACACAAGCCTTCTTCTGCAGCCCCTTTTTCCCATTTTTTTGAAAAAAACTAAATGTTCACGGTATTTTGGCTAATTTCTTGGCCTCCTTCTGGGGAAACCACAAAGTCTGGGTACCTCTAGAATCCCTAGGATTTTGGAAAAAAAGGATGCAAATTTGGCTTGGCTAGCTTATGTGGACAAAAAGTTATGAGGGCCTTAGCTCGAACTGCCCCAAATAGCCAAAAAAAGGCTCGACACAGAAGGAGGAAAAGGCCTGGCAGCGAAGGGGTTAAGCCCGGGGTATGGATAATCCATTCTTCTATGAAGGCAACACAGGAGAGTGAGTGGTCCTCTGTGCCCTCCAGAAGACCACAGTTACACAGGTTGACTCCTCTGTGCTGTCTTCTAAATCTGTGAGACTTCTTTCCAGTCAGGCCAGTCTTGCAGTGGTGATTGTCTTTGATGAGCTCTGCCTGTGGTCTTCCAGTAGGTTTATGCATGATTCTGCTTCTGTTCCTCTTCCCCCAAGTGAGGGAATCTCATGTTTAATAGATGCAAGGTCATTCTGCACAGCTTCTGTGCTGGCCTTTGTTAATTGTGAAATAACATGTAATGTGTTAAGCTTCTGAATGAACAGGTCCAAAATTGGGTTAGCGTCTAAATTTAAATTGATTGGGGAGTCAGGGATAGGAGGGTCCTGTTTGGATGTCTTTTGTGCTGGTTTAGTGTTGTTTGGGCTTCCCTTGGTGTCACTAGTATCATGTGCTCTGAGTGATGATGGTAGAGTGTGTGGACATTTGGAGGCTTTCACTGTAAGAGCCCCAGTCTCAGGTGATGAAGTGTGGATGATTGGTGGGTAAAAGTTCCCCAGACCATCTAGGTGAACTTGCCATGAGCTTGCCAAAACTGTAACGTTTAGAACAGTTTGATTCTAGGTTATGGAAGAGAGGGTCCACCTGTGTCAGGCGACCAATATTTAAACAGGCAGGTAGATCTTCTGCAACAGTAGACACCAAAATTATGGGCTACAGGACTTTGGTTATTTTAGCTTCGAAGTCAGGAGGGAGCAAATGGGGGTTGGAGGCCCCTTTGGATGTACTGAGGCCCCGGAAAGCTCAAATAAGTGCAGTATGATTTTATAGGGAGAGCTGAGTCCTGATGGTGGCCATTTTGAGATCCGGCACTGTCTTTTTGCTTCAGTGTGTGATGGCACAAGAGATTGGAGGCTGGTATAAGCACCTACCCCACACTGGAGCTGAGTGTTGATCACCTGAAGCGTAGATGCCTCAGGAGTTTCCAGGATGAATTAAAAAGACCCATCAGAGGACTTGTGTCCAAGCAGCGGCCATTTTGGGAGCAGGCAAGGCCCTTATGCATAGTCAAGGCAGCATGCATTGGGAGGGTGATGATAAGAGGATTTGGCTTTGGAGCTTAGTGGCACAGTTTGATAGGCACATTAGATGCACAGCTACATCCGGGATCTGATTGTGTTTTCTCTGGGGTGGATTTGCCCTCTAAACAGTAGGGAAAACTATTAGAGCAAGAGGGTGCAGCGGAGCGCAGAGGTTAGGCAGCCATCTTTTTGTGTAAAATCAGAAGTTTTCCATGGAGTCAAATAGTTCTTCCTTTAAGACATACTCAATAGGAAAAGTCTTCAAATCTGATAGTAAGTGATCGTGGAGAGCAGCTCCTTTTCATGAAACACACTACAATACCACCAACACCCTGCATCTGCTCACCTAAAGTGTCTGTTTTTCCAGCACAGTTTTTAAACAGAGGATTGACACAGCTCCATCCACATCCAGCTAGAAAATGATACACCTTTTCCCATTCATTTAGCAAAGTCTTTAGGCAGGCAATTAGTACAGTGCCATCCATGCCAAACTGGAAAATGACAAAAGCCTATCATCAATCAAGTTATATTGTTACAGCTTTAGATTGGTCAAATATTATCCAAGACAACCTGGAATGAACAAAAGCCACCTCTGACACATGTTTTGCTCTAATTAGATGGCATCAGAGAGGCATAGCTTTGCCCAGACACAAGTGAGCACCCAGCTTAAGCCAAGACAGTACCCTTTCAGGCTTAGAGTGTCATATAAACTATGCAAAAAACAGAATCAGGGAACTCCGTGTAGCGCCCAAGTTCAAGTGGAGAGAAATTTCTTTATATGGAGCACCCTTCAATAACACTCACACACTAAAGGGCATACTTAAGAGCCCCTTGCGCCACCTTAGTGTCATTTGTTGATGCTAAGGTGGCCTTTTCTCCGCGCCATTGGTACAATACATGCATTGCCCTACTTTGTAACCCCTTGTGCCACATTATGCCTGTGCCAGGCATAATATATGCAAGGGGGTGCTCCGGCGCTAGGAGGTCTGCACAAATGGCACAGTGAAATTTAACAGATTTCACTGCACCATTTTTGGTGTCATTTTAAATGCCTGCTCAGGACAGGCGTTAATATGATGCACCCATTGAAACCTCTGGGCCTCCTTACATTTTGCTACACTAGTGTCAAAATGCTTGACACTAGTGAAGCAAAGCGCCATAATAACGTCAAAAATGTTGATGCTATTGTACTAATGATCGCCGTGGTGTGTCGTATTATAAATAAGGCTCAACCATGGTGTTGTTAGGTGCCGGTAGGAGGGGCATAGAAAAAATGGAGCATCAGCTCTGATATACCACTTTTTCATAAAGATGGGCCTATATCTGCCCACGTCAAATGTATTTTTTTCTTGCAGCTTTTAGGCATAGAATTAACATAGCGCCATCCACGCAGAGCTAGAAAGTGACAAAGCCTTTTACCATTTTTACAGCAAAGTCTTTAAGCATAGGATTTGTCACTTTCCAGCTCTGTTTTTATTCATTCCAGGCTGGCTTTAATGATTGTTTAGCAATCCAAAGCTGTAATACTGTGGCTACAGTGGTAAAAGGCCTTTGTCATTTTTCAGGTCAGGGTAGATTGCACTGTGCTTATCCTAGTTTAGAAACAGTTGTATGAAAGATGTTAATCCCATATGTGTGCTACTCTTCAGAATTTGGCATGTTAGGTGAATGGAAAGAAGGTTGTAAAAAATTATGTATTTGTTTCTGTTGCTTTTAGACGAGTGACTGGAGCTTGCCCACTTAAATTATTTCAGTAGTTTGCTGAAATAAGTAGTCCAGACCTCAGGCAGATCTCAGTATCAGTTAACAAAACGATGAACCAGAAGAGACAATCTGGTTTTCAGCCACATACACATATATCTGGTGTTTTTTTTACACATCCTACACAGCCAGCCAATTACCCAGATTTCTGTGATCTGAGAGATACAAGGTTAGGGAGAAAATCCTCATATTTCCCCTAAACCTGGTCAGTGAAGCAGCTTGAATCCAAGACAGACATGAAAGGCATGGCTGTTGCCACATTGGAAGATCCACTGCAAAAGTAGCTGTAAGTATTATGTGTAGGAGGCTGGCCTGGTTTGTAGTGGGTACCTTGGGTACTTACACCTTATACCAGCTCCAGTTATCCCTTATTAGTGAAATGTAGTAGTGTTCTAGCAGCTTAGGCTTATAGAGGTAGCTATAGTAGAGCAGCTTAGGCTGAACTAGGAGACACCACTTATAGTTACACAGCACCTATACACAAGTAAAGACAATACTCAGTGTTACCAAAAAAAAGGTAGTTTATGTGGGTGACACAAGGCCAAGAATATATTAGAGTCAATACTCCTTCTGGAGGTAAGTTTTATACACAATATATACACTAGACACCAACATAAGGTAAGTAATTAGACATTAGATAGTGCAAACATTAGGAAATGCTATAGAATGCAATGGGAGAAAATAGGTCTGGGGAAACACAAACCATATACTAAGAAAGTGAAATGCGAATCATGAAATCCCCTGTAGACAAGTGTAGTATGTAGAGTTTTGCAGGGAGAGTAAGAAAACCACAAAGGTGAGTAAAATACCCCACCCCAGAGCCCAGGAAATAGGAGTAAAGTACTGCAAGTTTCCTTAGGACACACTACAAGTTGTGATTAGAGTTATATCAAGAACCAAGCAAGACTGCAAACAACAACTGGTGGATTCCTGGACCTGAAGACCTGCAAAGAGAGGAGACCAAGTCCAGAAGTCATAAGAAGTTCCAGGAAGGACAGGAGCCCCTACCAACCTATAAGAGGGTGCAAAAGAAGAGACCCCGATTGGACGAAAACTGCAGAAATGCACCAAAGGAAGATGGCTGTGGGTTCCTGCATGATGCAATGGATGTCCCTCGAAGACATGTTGGATGCAGGCGAGTTTCGGCGCTGGACTCGTCCAACAAGCCTTGGTTCAAGCAAAGTCTTGTTTTACATCAAAGTGGCACTGCATGGACCCAGGAGGAACCTGGGGACCTGAACTTGGACTGAAAAGGCAGAGGGGGCTCCCAACACTATAGGGAACCCACAGATGACCAGGCAGCGCCCACAGAGGTTCCAGGACACAGGGACAAAGAAGGTTCAAATTGCGAATGGTACTGCACTACAAAAGAAGATCCCTCGCCGCCGGAGGTCAGCTCAGCAAGTTGAGCGCCGCAGGATACAGTACTGGGGACCTCGGCCAGGCTGTGCATGAAGGATTCTTGCAAATAGTGCACAGAGGCCCCAGCAGGTGAAGATGACATGGTGCACAGGTGTACTATCGCTAACGGGGAAGGCAAGCTCTTACCTCCTCCAAATTTGGTCAGCAGGACCTTAGGACAGTCTTTGTCGAATGGGTCCACCTCCTGTGTTCCAAGGAGCATGCTCGTCGCCAGAAGAGGAGTCCAAGAGAATCGGTCGTCGACTTAGAAGGTGCCTGCAAGAGCAGGGAAATGACTCTGTCATTCCATGGGAGATTTCTTCAGTGCTTCTGGTGCAGGGTGAAGACAGGGAGTCCACAGAGCGTGCACATCATGGAAACTGTTGCAGTTGCTGGCTGGAGCTGAAGCTGCAGAGGAAAGGTAGCCCTTCTGGATTCTTTGTTGCTGTTACAGCGGTTCCTGGAGCAGTCTGCGGTCGATCCAAGGTCAGAGGATGAAGTAGTAGTTGCAGAGGATTCCTGCTGGAAACTTGCGAGTAGAATCTGAATAGAAACACACAGAAGAGTCCCTAAATATCCCTAAGAGGGGGATTGGCTACCTTATCAGGTATGGACCTATCAGGAGGTGTCTCTGATGCCATCCGCTGGCACTGGCCACTCAGAAGCCTCCAGAGTGTCCCTACACCTTGGAAAACAAGATGGCTGAAGCCTGGGACACACTGGAGGAGCTCTGGGTACCACCCCTGGGGTGTTGATGGACAGGGGAGTGGTCACTCCCCTTTCCTTTGTCCAGTTCCATGCCACAGCAGGGACTGGGGGTCCCTGAACCAGTGAATATTGGCTTATGCAAGGAGGGCACCATCTGTGCCCTTCAAAGTATTTCCAGAGGCTGGAGAAGGCTACGCCTTGCCAGCCTGTAACACCTATTTCCAAAGGGAGAGGGTGTAACACCCTGCTCCCAAAGGAAATGCTTTGTTCTGCCTTCCTGGAACTGAGCTGCTCAGACCCAAGGAGGGCAGAACCCTGTCTGTGAGGTGGCAGCAGCTGTAGTTGCAGTGCAAGCCTCATAGAGCTGGTTTGGCAGTAATGGGGGTCCATGGTGGACCCCCCGGGATGCATGGAATTGGCTCCCCAATACAAGATTTGGAAGGGGGGACAATTCCATGGTCTTAGACACCTTACATGGCCATATTCAGGGTTACCATTGTGAAGCTACATATAGGTATTGACCTATTTGTAGTGCACGCATGTAATGGCGACCCCACACTCACAAAGTCCAGGGAATTGGCCCTGGGCTGCGTGGAGGCACCTTTGCTCACACTTAATAAGTTTGCACCTAACCTTCAGTAAATGAAGGTTAGACATATAGGTGACATATATTATTTAAGTGCAGTGAAAATGGCTGTGAAGTAATGTGTGCACTATTTCACGCAGGCTGCAGGTCAGTCTAGTGAAATGGTTTATCTGAGCTCCTTATGGGTGGCAAAAGAAATGCTGTAGCCCATAAGGGTCTCCTGGAACCCCAATGCCCTGGGTACCTAGGTACTAGGGACTTATAAGGGGTGTCCAGTGTGCCATTTGAAATTGGTAAACGAAGTCACTAGCCCATAGTGACAAATTAAAAATCCGAGAGAGCATAAGATGAGGTTCTGATTAAGCACTATTCACAACACACACATTAGGCCACAAACTATGAGCACTGGGGTCCTGACCAGTAGGAACCCAGTGAGACAGGCAAAAACATACAACATGCAGGTAAAAATGGGGGTAACATGCCAAGAAAGATGGTACTTTCCTACATTATGCAATTACCTTTGACATCACCACTGCACACAAATCCTCCTAGCCTTCATCACTTAGCAGGTTAATGGTAAAACTGTTCAGGTTAAGGTGAGAGACAATGTCACCATGGAATGGACAATGAGGACATATGCTTGCATTTTATGGAAGTTGATGTGTGATATATACATGCAGACTTTGAGCATTTGTGTGGGTGTGGGCACATAACATTATCTCTGCAAACAAAACATGTATGTGTCATGCCTGCACTGCCAACCCCTGCTGCTTGAGTGTTTACCTTAACACCAATACAGACAAGTATTGTGAAGCCCCATTAGACCTCTCTGAGCTGAAAGAATTACTCCAAATAGGAGAGTACAAAAAACTCATGTTGATAGAATGAGGGAGCCCCACTCTTCCTGTGCATCACACCAAGGACAGAGACTAAAGGAGAAGCAGCTAGGTGCTGAAGCCAAAAGGTTTGGATGTGACCATGCAGTATGGGCCATTTCCAACATGAACCCCTCCAGCCAAAAGCCAGGGTAGTCTAACCAATACCTTGGTGGACTTCACTGCTTAGATGAATGTGGACAATTGACCATACTGCAGAGGCACTTGTCAGTTCTATGCCTCACTGAACTCAGTTGGATACCTCTGTCTTTACTCACCTGACCAATGTGGAAACTTTCTCCTCACCTGTGGACATAATCTATGCCCAACTTGTGAAGAACCAAACCTTAATTTACTCACAGATGCATCCCAGTAAGCACACATTACCACCATGGTCAACAAAGAGATATGACCCATTCCACCCTTGGGACCAGACTTATGTCCCCAACCCAAGGAAAACTCTGTCCATAGGGACAACAGACAGTGACAGCTGTCAGTGTCAAGAGCCAGGTCCCAGGCCATGCAGGGGTCTCTAACTTCTGTGGTTTCTCAGAGTGGAGGGCAGTAGCCCCAGGTATCTTGCACCCTTTTCCACTTCGTCTCTCACAGGTTCAGGGTGGTAGCTTTAGACTGATCCTTCAACCCAGGGTCTGTACCCTTAGGCTGAACATGGAAAAGGGGTGGATCTTCCATCACACTGCCCCTACTTCTGGGCTCTAGTACCTTCAGCTTGGGAGTGGTACCCCCAGAAAACTGAACTGTCTGTGTATCCTGAGGGGCTGCCCTTCTCAGTTCTCCTGCCACTGGGGACAACTCATTCCCCAGAATTCAGACTATGGGCATCTGGGGACTAACTATAACCTTCCTCTTGGTCACCTCCCCACCTCACTCCAGGGCTACCAAAGCCATAATGTGGAAAAAGTCCTGCCCAGGGGCTGGGGTCACCCTTCACACCTGGCCTGTGTACTACTCTGGAGAAACTATCTGTTCCACTTTCATGGTTTGGCTAGCCCCAGTGTCCCTCAGATCAGTGACTGGGACCTCATTCACTTCCACCTGGTGGAATTGACGACTCCCACCCTCACGGATCACCAACTCCCCTTCTGAATCTATCTCCAGGTTAAGGGAGAATAGGGTGTGCTTTCTCTCCTGTCTCTAGGGACTACCTCCCCCTAAGTCCACATGGGCCACTCCTGTAGTGCTCCCACCAGTGGGTGGGTCCTTTGGACAGACAGAGTCCCTCTGTTTATGGGCTAGTTGAGAATAAACAAAGCAGTGGGTTGGAAATGGGGCACTCAGGGTCACCGCCCACCAGAACCTCCATCATTCTTCTCTGAAGGGACATTGTTCTCTTAACTTAGGACTTGTCTGGGTCTCCCTTGTCCTCCTCCTCACTCTGCTGGGGGGAACCTGAACCATCCTTATTGGGGTCACCCCCATGTACAACAGTCTGGTGCCGACCCAGATGTATGCCTCATCAGCAAGCTTCCTTGGGTCAGTCAGTTTGCTGTCAACCAGGTGCTGGTGCAGCTCTGTAAAACAAATTTCTAGCATGTGCTCCCTCATAATCAGGTAGAAAAGTTACCTATCTTGCTGCCTCTCACCCAACACTTCAGTGCCTTGCTATAATAATCAAGAAAATCCACCAAGGTTTGTGTGGCTCTACCCAAGTATCTGGCAGCACATCTCTAGAGTTAACCCAAACTTGCTGATGAGCATAGCCTTCACAGGAGGGTATTGTACCTGGTCCTCTACTTCTAGGGTTAGAAGTGTGCCCCTCCCCCTGTGGGCATAAACCTCCACACTCTACCTCCCAAATACTCTTGAGGAACCTTGTGCACTCTGAGAACCACCTCATAGGCTGTAAACCACTTATCAAAGTAATCTCCCACCTCATCGGTGGGCACTAAGGGGCAGATTTAAAAGCCTTTAGTGCCTCCTTGCACCACATTAGAGTCATTTTCTTTTTAATGCTAATGTGGCCCAACAAGGCCAAAATCGCAGCAACAAATTTACAAAGTGGCGCAAAGCATGCATTGTGCCACTTTGTAAGCCTTTGCACTACATTATTCCTGTGCCAGGCATAATGAATGCATAGGAGGCGTTCACCCATTTTGGGGGTTGGTGGGGTGAAAAAATGGCACAAAGAAATCTAAGAGATTTCTTTACATCATTTATTGGCACTTTAAACGGCTGCTCAGAGCAGGCGTTAAAAGGAGGCACAACATTGTTTACAATGGGCCTCAATGGACTTTGAGGGATTAGCGTCAACATTTTTTATGCTAATCCTGCAAAGCTCCAAACTAGCATCAAAAACGTTGATGCTAGTTCCCTAACTACCACCATGGTGTGCCATATTTTAGATATGGTGCACACATGGTGGCATTAGGGGGGGTGCTAAGTAGCAATAGAAAAGTGGCACTGCACTGGGTGCACCACACCTTTCTTAAATCAGGCCCTAAATACTTTGGGATGCGGACCCTCTCCTCCCCAGCAGACACTGTAGGCATGCTGCCACCATCACTGCTGAATGCAGCCTGCCTGGCCTCCATGTCCAGCTTCTTTAGGCTAAGCTCATGAGCCAACATGAGTTTCCTTTCCTCAATGGCCAATCTCTTTTTCTTCTCCTCCTTCTCCGTGGCCTATCTTTTCTCCTCTAGAGGCCTCTCTTTCTCCAGTTGGAGCTTAGCCGATTCCAATTTTAATCTCTGCTCCTCCCTCCTGTCGTCCAGCTCCTCTGGGGACAGGCCTTTATGTAAGATGCTGTTCCTTGCCCTGGGCGGAAGCTCTACTCCAATCATTCCCTTGCCAGCAGGCAGTACCAGATCCTCCAGTGAATCCAGTTCCATATCCTCATGTGTTATCATATCCTCCTTCTCTGGGGTCACAGCTGCATCCCAGGCTTAAAACAAGGCCCTCAGAGCTTTTTACAGCTCCACCTTTTTGGTGAAGCCCCTCATGGAAATCACAAACCCCTTGCAAAATGTTGGATTATTTGATCATGCATGTATATTTTATCTTATTTGATATATTTCAGTGAATTGAATAATGTGTATTTTACACGTATTGATAGGTGATATTGTGCAGTAAGAAGATCATCGAATTAAATGGACTATTATATTTCATGATATTATAGCATGTTAAAGTTTAATATATAAGATTATTAATGACATGCTTCTTGTGACAATATTTTTCTAAATGAGTTTGAAATAGCAACTAAATGAGTTACAACTCTCAAACCCAATGGTTAGATTATCTCGTAATCATGTATATCTTACTCTGCAGGCAACAGGTTTGATTTTATTTTAAGCATATTGTCATCGTTATGTGGATGGTTTCAAGGAAAGGCATTCAAGTAAATTTATTGTGGGTGAGATATGAGTTTTATAGTGCAATATTCATCATGTTTTATTGCGAATGTGGTAATTATTGTTTTGGAAATGAGTTTAAGTTCATTGCCCTTTGGAAATACTTACCGGGATCACATGATATAAAAGCATAGCCAAGATGGCAATTCTTAGGTTGATAAAGGCTGTGACGCCGAAACGCGTTGCTGTTTGTGAATAAATCACTATCTTTTCAATGCCCGTGGAGTGCTGTCCTTCCGTACTGTAGGAGGAAAGTGTTTTTATATATATATATATATATATATATATACACATATATATATAAATGATTTATTAATTGGTCCCCTTGCAGCGTGCTTAAATGCCGGTGCCTGCATGAGGGAAGGACCAACTCCCTGTATTTAATTCTCCAGCAAAACGACTCCAAGGTCATACGCGACACTCACAGGATACTTGAAAATTCTTCTTTAATGGTAATGTGAAATGATTGCACCCAATACCAACGCGTTTCAACCCACAAGGTCTTGATCACCGTAAACGAGTGATCCATTGCCTGCAATTTATACTTATTCCCATCTCATGCCATTATGTGCATTCTGAGATATGTAGTACTATAGATTAAACGATTTCAAATAATAAAGCACCAAGGTTGTAAATAAATGTAGTGCTACCAAGCAATCCTATTATAACATAAAAAGGGACCTCAAAATTAATATTTTATCAATTTAATCAACCAATTACTACATTTTTAAGCCTAACAATACCAAGCCATATTTTGTCTATTCATCACGACTGCTGCTTTCGTTTTTTTCTTCTAGGTTACTATATATATATATATATATTTTTTACACTGATTGCATTCAGGGTCTAGTACCCATGTCTAATCGTCAGTGCCAGCATTATTGCACAGTTATTACCAATATATATATATATATATATACATATATATATATATATATATATATATATATATATATGTGGATGCCCTTTGGTGCCGTACTTCAATGTGCTTATATTCTCAGGTGGTGCTGGTTTACTGGTGGGCAAGCCGTTACTATGTCTCCATTTTCCCCACTTTTGTCAGGAAATAACGCACTCCAAAGTTGTTGCACAGTCTCCTCCTTTATTACAAAGCTCCCTTATTCAGTGCATTGGAAACGCCCAACACGTTTCTGTCACCCAGACCTTGTTCACAAGCATTTCCTGATAGCCCCTCTTCAGTGTTTATATACAAAAATATATATACAGTGCTTATATAAATACCCATACCGTATTTGAATAAAAAGAAGAAAAACAATTATCTCTATTGCAATCTCTTATGTATATTACACAATGCGGGAAGGACTCTTGTTTGGGCACTTTTTGAACAATTTATTTATATATTTTTCATACCATTCCCAATTGCATTGTGGGTTATGTAGTCATCTCTATATGTTTCTCTCTTTATTTACTATTTTGAAGCTTTTACTCACTATCACCTTTTCATCTCTTTCTTTTAGGTACCAGCATCCTTGATTAAGTAACGATTACTTGTGAATATACCTGTTTTAATTTTATATACAAAATTACAATTTTAGGTATTGGTACTCCTTTTCCCTTTGTATGGAGACTGCTATAACTATTTAACTTTTACTCTTTTAATAAATCAAACCATACCATTTGTTTCTACCGGGTGTGGGTACCCATTTTGTCACATGTGTTTTGCACATGCATGAGTTAGGTAATGCACTTGTTGATGCATGAAAGTAAGCTGTATCCAAGGCAGTGAATTACAAGTATATTGATCAAAAAGAAACAAAATGATATAGCAAAGACCCATGTTGTTTATTTGTTTTTATAATCTCCTGATTGTTCTTCTTATTTTTATATATATATATATATATATATATATATACATATATATATATATATGGATGCTATAGTATTGTCCTGAAGAAGGTGGTACAAGAAGGGGGAATCCACCGAAATGTACGTTGACAAACACCAAGTTGGATGACGCAACAATTACAGGAACAAAAAAAACAGTGGCTAAATAGGCTTTGTGGCTAAGGGGTTGAATGTTTGTGAGATATGAGTATGAATGGACTGAAAGTAGCAGAGTGAGAGTGAGAAGGGGCAAAAGGGGGTCGTATCTATCTTGTTGATTAATAGCAAAGAACTAAAGTTTGACTTATTTTGTACATGTAAAAAAGTATTGTACAGTGAGATTTTAATTAATAATTGAATTATCAATTTATGAAGTTTTAAGTATTCTGTACATGTAAACAGACATTATATTGTGAGAATTAATTTTTAAAAAACTGATGAATAAGTAAATGTTGTTGACATTATGGCCCTCATTATTACATTGGCAGTAAATGCTGCTCACTGCCACGGTGACAACTGCCAGCATACCGCCGTGGTGGCGAATATCCGTTCGCCATATTATGAGACACACACACCAATCAGACAGAATACTGCCACATACACAAATCCGCCAGCCCAAAGGTCAGTGTTAAAGTGTCAGTACCAACACCCATACTGTTACACCAACAAAACAAGGTCCCCTACATCATGACCCACGAATGACCATGGCAGACATTCAACTGCGGTAAACCATTGGCGGTACACACTGGTGCGCTCAGAATGGACACCCAAATACTAAACTGCACAACATTGGCCAATACCAAAAATACAAACCTGACACTGATACACACACCTCATCCAGACACCCACCCACAGCACTATAAAACACACACCCACATCACCCACACCCCTTTACAAGTTCAAATTATTGCCACCAGATTGACACCAAGACCACTGCGGCAACTAGATACACACACCAAATGCGCCCATACATCCCTCATGCACAGCACTATGCACACCCAACCACAGTACCCAACACCCACACAATTAGACACACCACACAACACCCATGTCCACAAAAAGGCACCCCATTTCACAGATGAGGAGTTGCGGGTCATGGTGGAGGAAATAGTCAGGGTAGAGCCACAGCTGTTTGGAGCACAGGTAAAGCAAAAATCCATTGTTAGGAAGATGGAGCTATGGGGGAGAATCGTGGACAGGGTGAAAGCCTTGGGACAGCATCCAAGAACAGGGGACGACATCAGGAAGAGGTGGAACAACCTATGGTGGAAGGTACATTCCATAGCAACAAGGCAGCAGCTCACCATATAGATGACTGGCAGTGGACCCCCACCTCCTCCCCCACAGTTCACAGCATGGGAGGAGCAAGTCTTGGCATTACTGCACCCTGAGGGACTCACTTGAGTTGCTGGAGGACTGGACACTGGTGAGTCGAGATTTAATACTTATCAGCCCCCATACCTGTATGCCATCTCACTCCCTCACACTCATTCCCATCATTCCACTCCATCCCACACACTGCACCTACACATATGACTAACCCCAATGCCCAGCCCTGCATGCAATACCAATGCCTGGACAGCCCTCCCAGCCCTGCATGGACACCCATCACTAAAGCTTGCACAGCATAGGGGTACTAACAATCCCACAATAAATCAACATACACAAACCAAGGTGGCAGAGCAACAGCAACAATAAAGGGGAAGCTAGGGATGTACAATATGTCACAGGCATGAAGCATAATACATCACTTACATCCCCACAGGTGCCCCAGCCAATGTCAGCAGAGAGGAGGTGCCACGACAAACCAGTCCCCCAACAGAAGATGCCCCCAATGATGACAGTAACTCTGGACTTCAGGATCTGGATCAACAACCAGGCCCATCAGGGACCACAGGACAGTCGGTCACCCCAGCCCACTCACAGTCCACCACGGACCCTCCCACCTCAGTATCCAACATCACAGAACCCACCCAGTGTCCCCACACCTCTGTCCCCAGGACACATCAATCAGCAGTATGTCCACCTGTACTAGGACCCTAGTCCACACCTCACAACCAAGAAAATCAGGAACCTGGGGTCAGTGGCAGTGGGCACACCGTTCAGGGGACAGAGGTGCAGGGGAACAGGAACACTGGGAGGACTGCTGTGCATCAGGCGGAGGACAGGCCCAGGGAACCGACTCTCCAGGAGGCACTCACCAAGATCCTGGGTGCCTACCAGCAATCCCATGACACGATGGCCCAGATCCTTGACAACATGCAGGGGAACAAGCAGCTGCAGGAGGAACACCATCAGGAGATCAGGGAGGACTTGAAGGCCCTCAACACCACCATGATCTCCATAACACCTACTCGTGGTGGAAAAGAATCCAGGCCACATTTAATGAAGGGGAAGGAGCCTGCACCTGCCACCCAAAAGGGCAAGGAGCCTGCCCCAGCAGGCAAGAAGGGCAAGAAGCCTGCACATGCCACCTGAAATGGCAAGGAGCCTTGCCCAGCAGGTAAGAAAGGCAAGGAGCCTGCACCTTCCACCTGAAAGGACAAGGAGCCTGCACCAGCAGGTAAGAAGTGCCAGGAGCCTGCACCAGCAGCTGTCATGGAGCCCCCACCACCAACCATGGTTGTGCATCCATCCGAGGGTGCAGGGGATGTGCAGGAGCCTCTCCCCACCACCAGCACCACCACAGTGCATCCATCCAAGGGTGCAAGAGATGTGCAGGAGCCTCCCACCACTATCACTAGCAGTACAGTGCATCCATCCGAGGGTGCAGGGGATGTGCAGGAGCCTCCCACCACCACCACCACCACCAGCACCACCACCACCTCAGTTCATCCATCCGAGGGTTCAGGGGATGTGCAGGAGCCTCCCCCACCAGCACCACCACAGTTCATCCATTCGAGGGTACAGGGGATTTGCAGGAGCCTTCCCCACCACCAGCACCACCACAGCACATCCATCCGAGGGTGCAGGGGATGTGCCGGAGCCTCCCACCACCAACACCAGCACCACCACCACCACAGTGCAGCCGTCACCATCGGCGGACGCAATGTAATCCTGCCTCCATGGGCTGCTATGTGGCCTGTCCACTCCAGATCCAATGTGGGAGACACCCACTCGAGAGAGTGTGGCCTTGCACTCCACAGGACATGGTGCCCCCTCCAGAACCAGTGGGCAAGTCACCCACTACAGAGACTGTGGCCTTGCACTCCCCAGGACCAAGCACAGGGCATGTTACCCCCTACAAACCAGTGTGTGAGACACCCACTCGAGAGACTGTGGCCTTGCACTCCCCAGGACCAAGCACAGGGCATGTTTCCCCCTCCAGAACCCATGGGCAAGTCACCCACTCAAGAGACTGTGGCCTTGCACTCCCCAGGACCAAGCACAGGGCATGTTGCCCACCCAGAACCAGTGGGCAAATCACCCACTTGAGGGACTGTGGCCTTGCACTCCCTAGGACCAAGCACAGGGTATGTTGCTACCTCCAGAACCAGTGGGCAAGTCATCCACTCCAGAGACTGTAGCCTTTCACTCACCAGGACCAAGCACAGGAAATGTTGCCCCCTCCAGAACCAGTGGGCAAGTCACCCACTCCAGAGACTGTGCCCTTGCACTCCCCAGGACCAAGCACAGGGCATGTTGCCCCCTCCAGAACCATTGGGCAAGTCACCCACTCCAGAGACTGTGGCCTTGCACTTCCCAGGACCAAGCACAGGGCATGTTGCCCCCTCCAGAACCAGTGGTCTTGTTTCCGCTCCCGGCTGAGGTGTCCCCCCTCCTCCCTGAGGTGCCTATTTGACAACTGATGCCCCTGCAGTGTTCTCTCCATGTTGATGCAGGGGACAAGTGGAACTTAGGACTTTGGCCTGTGGCCATGTGGCCCACACGAACTGAGGACTGGGCAGTGTCCCTTGTTCTGCACATTTGTAAATAACTGTTACATTGCCTCACTTATTTTTCTTTTTACTGTGTTGATATTATTACACTGACTTTGGTAAATTATTTTTGTCCTTGCATTATTCAGCCGATTTTGGGGGATTACCTTGCTTTATTATGCATCTGGTTGTGTGTATGGGGTGTATGTTGTGCGTGTGTGTGTCACTCTCGTTTTCCTCCCCCCTCCCTTGTGTGCTAGGCATCTGTACTCAACGTCGTCGTCTTCGCCGGAGTTGGTGTTCGTGGTGGAGCAGAACGTGGAGTATCATCGGAAATTCATGCAGTTCGGGTTCAATGGTGGCGTGGTTCTTCCCTGTGTCTCCAATGAGGAGTTCTTTCACTTCTGAGCTCAGTTTACGCCAGGCTTTTAGGTGGTCATTACAACCTCGGCGGTCTTTTTACAAGACCGCTGAGGGACTGCCGTGCGGAAGACCGCCAGTAGTGGCGGTTTGCCGCTCGCCGTATTATGACTGTTGGCTGCTCCCCGTCCTTTTTCCGACGGAGAGCCGCCAACAGCCATACTGGTGGGCGGCGGGGAAGTGGAGGTTGCTCCACCTTCACCGCCACGCCAACAGAACACCGCCCACCGAAACACGTCCTGTGATTCGGCGTGGCGGTGTTCTGTTGGCGGTGTGGTGTCGGCAGAGCAGCCCCCATGGCTCCCGTCCCCTCCCGGAGGATCGACAGAACAGGTAAGTCGATCGTCCGTTAGGGGAGGGGGGTGGGGGAGTGTTGTGTGGGTGCATGTGGGTGTGCGCCTGTGTATGTATAGGGGGTGTGTGAGTGCGTGTATGCTTGCGGGGGTGTTGCGTGTTTTGGGAATTAGTGTGTGTATGTCTGTGGGTATGTCTGTATGGATGTGTGCGTGTAAGTTTGTATGTGGGTGTGCGTGTCTGACTATGTGTGTGGATGTCGGCATGTATGTTGTGTGTGTGTGTGTGTTGGTGGTGCCTGCGTGCGTGTCGTGTGTGTGTGAGTTCTGTGATGTTGGGGGTCGGGGTGGGGAGGGGGGCCCTGCCACCTTTGGGGGGTGGCAGGGGTCGTGGGGGGTATATAGGAGGGAGTCGGGTGGGGGTGGGCGGTGGGAGAGACCCCTATCAGAGCCAGGGAAGGAATTCCCTGGCCCTGATAGGGCTTACAGCCATGGATTTCATGGCGGTTGAAACCGCAGGAAATCCACGGCGGTAAGCCGGGTCAAAATACCGCTGGCGGTATAGTGCCGGCCGCCACCTGGAGACCCAGGTCTCCAGCCCGGCGGGCAGAACAGAGAACCGGCGGATGACCATGGCGGTAACTGCCATGGTCATAATACAAAAAAAAGACCGCCAGCCTGTTGACTGTCTTACCGCCGCTTCTCCGCATTCTGCCAGGGTCATAATGACCCCCTTAGTGTTGTTGGTACCGCCCCGGAAAAGGTGGAGGATTGTGCTCTTGTAATATGGTGGGTGGAACACTGACTTCCGCCTGGATCTAGGTGGCTACCACCGCGGTGACTGTTGTTTCCGCACTGGCAGTCGGTGTGGTACATTGGCTGTCTTTTGGAGATCTTTCCGCTATGGTCATAAGATGGCAGTAATAACCGCTGGCCTGTTGGCGGTATTACCGGCACTTTATCACCAACCACCAGGGTCATAATAAGGGCCAAAGTGTTCTATGAACCAGCACCAAGAACACTGGTGAATGTACCACAGTAAATTATACAAGTCACACAAGTTCATGGTGCACAAGAGCAAGAAGAAGAAAGGGATGAAGAACTGTAGACATGTGAAGAAATTCAATTGTTGAGTATCTCACAGACTGGGATTGAAGCTCTTGGTGTTGAAAGTGAAGAAGCAAGTATTCAAGCTGAAGTGCCAGTTGAGATATTCTCAGAACAACAAGAAGATCCCGGAGAAGAAACAGCACCGAATTAAGAAGAAAAATAAACTTCCACAATGCTAAATAGCCAAAGTTTACTGTAGAATGAAATTTAAGTATAGTGTGCCAATTGATTCAATGCCACTGACGTTGCAGAGGAGACATTATCAGGCGATATAAGTGACACAGAAGGACATCAACAAACAGAAGATTCAAAGAGCCACCGTAACTTGTTGAAGATATTCAGCACCTGACTGGACTTATTACATGAGGCAAGTGCTTAACATCCCAATATCAGATTTCCTTGACTAGAATAAAGAACTACCCAAACCTCCTTCAAAATTGGTAAAAGCTAAGCCCAATTGTGAAAACTCAGTGAATGAACTGTGCTAATAGACTGAGATAAAACCTGATAATTTGTCAAAATAATAATAAGATGACCTAGGCTTGAGCCAGCAGAAAAAGTAGTAGGGGTAACATTTTAGAAGAACACAGAGAAGGGTTAAGGAAGACTGTATGAAGATTGATGTAAATAAAGCTGTGAGAGACTAATTGAATTACAAAGAAATAAGAAAAACAAAGACTGTTTGCTAACTAAGATGGTCAGTCTGAGTATGGCAGTAACCTGACTGCCACACCCTGCGTTGTATCTCTCCCTACACCTTCAGGGCCAGCCGCAACGACGAAGATGACAACCGTAAGAACGCCTAGCACAGAGTGGAGGAAATGGCAGTGATACACACCCACACAAAACACACATTCCCGGCACGGACAGCAAAGGCCACACACACACGCATACTAACGTACCATAACAGCACACACATCCACACACACATGCACACAGAAAATATGCAAAAGCCAAGTACCCAATACACACACACAAAGCCAAGCAGATACGTCACAAACATACAGCACAACGCACACAAACACCACCAACACAGTCACACATATCCAAACACTACACCCCATAACAACACAATGACAACCAGGCCGCAAACACCTCAATGCAGGCATAGACAGGCACATTGTGAAACACCACATATACAGACACAAACTGTATGTAGCAATGACACGCAATCAATAGCAGTGAACACACATCTAAACAATGACACAGGTGACACATCATGTACAACCAACATACTAGGAAATCCACAGATGCAGCACCATACATACGGATGCACACAACATCCCATACAATCCCACAAGCAAGCAGTCATACATGTAATAACAAGCACATGGCACAAACCATCTACCCAGCACATGCAACAACTCAGACACAACCCATTCACAGACCACACACACCCTTGCACACATATGTCATACCACCATGTAGAAGGAAACAAGGACAAGCATCTCAACTTGCCAAGCACAGCAATGTGGGCAGATGTATTTGTAACCAAGACAACAAAATAAACTATATACAAAATATGCCAAATAGCAAGTCCAATTATCATATTAGCAGGACACATTGTCAAGACAACATGGCACCAACTTGACTCCTGACAGCAAATAGGCCTCCATGTCATAGGAGGGCAACAATTGGTAATGCAGGCAACTCAGGGGCTTGGGGTGGTGAGGGTGGCTTGGATTTGGAAGGGAATAGGTCAAGGGTGGCAAGGAAGACTTTTTTAGGTACACGGGTGGTCACATGAATGAGGGATGGGAGTGGACGTAGAGGGAGTGCTTGTGCAACTTGTTGGTATGCTGTATGTGGATGCTGGTGTGTGCAATGTGTGCATGTCTGAGGTGGGTGTATGTTGGGTGGGTGAGTGGGTTTGTGTGCATGTCTTGGGATTAGGTGGGTAGAGATGCAGGGAGAGGGAATGGAAGATGTGTTAGTGAATGTTGGGGTGGTGTGTGCAAGTGAGGTGGATGTGCTGCAGGTGGCAGAGAAGGTGGTCGTGGTGAGTGTGGTGTGTGGGGTGGGTATCTGTGAGTCTGCTGTTGTGGTAATTGAAGGTATGGCAGGAATGCTACCAGGACCAGTGTGTGATGATGCAGTGCTTGCAGGAGGAGTGGTGATGTGACTATAAGGGAGGCAGTGTGGGAAGTGTCTGTTGTGTATGCAGATGTGTGTTGTGTGTGTGCATGCATGTGGGTTTGTTTGTGGTGCTTATGTTTGTCTTTGCACCCCTTGTGTGTTGTAGTGCGTTTATGCTGGCCAGTAGATGTGCCCTAGACAGGTGTAGGGAGAGGGGTTGTAGATTGAAAACAGGTAGCTGGAGGGGGGACAGAATATGAAGGGACACTGGCTGCCATCAACGAGGAGGCCAGAGCCTGAAACAATCCCTGTAGGCCAGACAAGGCACTGTGAATACCTTCCAGGTAGGCATTCGACTACTGCATCTGGGATGCCAGTCCCTGGATGGCATTCATAATGGTTGTCTGCCTCACAGAGATGAACCTCAGGACGTCAATAGCCTCCTTATTGAGTGTGGCAGGGCTGACTGGGCCAGGGGCAGAGGTGCCTGAGGCGAAAGAGATGCCCAACCTCCTGGGTGAGCGGGAACGGGCAACTGGGTGGGGAGCTACAGGGAGGGCAGTGCTGATAAAGGGGTGACAGACAAGGATGGTGTAGTGGTGGTCCCAGATGGGTCCGCCACTGCCAGGAAGCTGCCATCAGAGGAGGAATCAGAATCAGATAAGGAGGTAGCTCCAGTCTCCTCCGTGGTGCTCCCCTCACCCGCTGTCCCACTGGTCCCCTCGGCTTCACTGGTGCCAGCCTCCTGGGGCCCTTGGGCTGCTGCATCCCCACTCACCAGTGCCCTTCCTCCTTCGCCAGATGATGCTAATGCACACATAAACAGAGGTGGAGAGATAAGGAGGGTGGGAGAAAAAAAGGGAGGAAATGGTAATAACCAACACATCCACTTCACATACAAACAACACATACATTTGCCCCTGTCGGTAAAACAAGAGACCATTTTGCAGTCATGAACAATAGATTTCTGCAAGCCATACCAAAACGTATCACTGATCACCTCAACCCTGCAGCCTAGACTCCTGATTGAAAAGCCCTACATGTCTGTCAACTGGCTGGATGACTGATGCAACAATTCAACCCATTAGCATACCCAACCACATGTCAGTTATGACAGGATGAAACAAATCTGACCTCAGAGGAACTCTGCACACAAACTAAATGACAGGAATGTGTGGAGTACATTTGGTACAGAGCTCCATTGATGTTGCAATTGAAGCAATTGCAATGTTAACAAAACATACATGTCATTCGCAAAAAGCAGTGCCAATAAGATCACTTTGGACAACTACAGTATTTGCAGAGATGGAGTATGCAGCCTGTGAAATGCCAGAACATTTGAGCAACCCATATGTACAGTAGAATGTGTGTTACAGTACCACCACTTCTGTTCCTGCGTGGCTCTACATACCTGAAGTGTCGCACTCCAACAAGATTGGTGTGACAACCAGGACTGTACACTCCCCAAATTTCATCTGACCACATTTATCTCAAGTCCAGTGAGGGTCACAGTACACAACTATGCAGAAGTCACTTAACAGTCTACACTTACCTCCTTGTGGCTGCTGTGCTGCCCTCAAGCGCCCATCTAACTCTGGGCAGGCCACTGCCAGTATGCGGGTCATTAGGGGGGTCAGGGTCCGATGGGCACCCCTTCCACATTGGGAGGCCATCCCCAGCTGGGCCTCTGCAGTCTTCTGGGCCCAGCGTCTCAGGTCCTCCCACCACTTCCTGCGGTGGGTGCTAGCCAGCTATGGACCCCCAGGGTCTACACTTACTTGGTAATGGCTCTCTACAAACCCTTTTTTTCTGGTGGGCGCTGACCTGCCTGGGAAACATTCTGAAAATGGAGGACATGATGTAAATGATACCAATACAGCTGCAACCTTTCGTGACACACAACATACATGGACTATGCACACTGCCAACATACCACACACATCATATGGATGCAAAACCCCAAATCAGTCATCACACATCAATGTGGACTCAGATTCATTGTCAACACCACCCGAAATGTGGGACAAAGGACGTTGTACTAACCTGTTGACCTGTAGCCCCACACAACTGCCCAAACAGGGGTAGGACCCCTTCCACCAGTTTATCCAGCTCCTGAGCTGGGAAGGCTGGGTCCCTATCCCCTGCAGTGCATGCCATTGTAGCTCCAAGATTCAGGACACAGCAGCACACGAAGTGGAGATCTTCCTTTCCCGAATGCCAGGAGTCAAGTGAACTTGCCCATACAAAATTATGGTCAGGACCTCAGCGGTCATGACCGTCAGCGCAGGTGGTGATGGTCATTGGTCCCAGTTTCCTATATATGTCAATGCTATCCAATGAGGAGTTGCACGGCGGTTTGACCACCTTCCCACATGATGACTGCCACCGGCGGACTGAGACCACTTCCATCTGTCCAATGCTTGCCTAACAGGCAGATGCCATTTTAGTATGTTACATGACTGTCCTGGGTTCACACAGTGTCATTACCTGCATATCATCACAAATTGATTAATTTAGGTCACATTTTGTGGATAATCACATATGTAGTGAGTGTCGGTGACATCACCACACTTGTCACTACATATATCTGTATTGACAAACCGTATGGTGGGACACATGGACGGTGTATGTTTACATGTCCTGTATACGTCCTTTGTCTCAGGGATTATGTGGCATTGTGTGGCTAAGAATGGAGTGTGGAGTAATGTGTCTTTCCACAACATGACAGCCAGCTTACATGACCAATACTTTGTGATTGTCGTTTGTCATACTTGGTGCACAACATTGTGAGAGGTTCCCAGATTGTTGTTTGTCTCCCTGCCTTGATACCACCAAAATGGAGCCATGGGGAATGCACTAGTTTACCGGCCACTAGTAGATCTTGAAACCATGGAAGAGTGCCACATCAGCCTGACATTTGACTGAACTGTGTGTCCATTAGGGCACTGGTTGCCAAGTTGGAGCCAGACCTCCTGCTGGCTTTGAGAAATCCCCATGCCATCCCTCCAACAGTCCAGGTGTTGGCAGTCCTGAATTTTCTGGCAAGTGGCTCTTTTCAGGTGACTGTGGGACTGGCTACAGGGATGTCACAGGCCAAGTTCAGTAAGGTGTCAGAGGATGTGCTGGATGTCCTCCTCAAGTATGTGAACAGGTACATTAGGTTCCCACAACGTGCTGAATTGTCCTCTGTTAAAGCAGCCTTCTACAATATATCACATGTCCCACGTGTCATAGGGGCCATTGATGGGACTCACATTGCCTTCAGAAACCAGAAGAGTACATTTCCGCTCAATGTACAAGTAGTGTGTCTTGCAGATGAGTACATCACACATGTAAATGCAAACTTCCCTAGATCGGTGCATGATTTCTATGTCCTGAGGAACAGCAGTGTCCCTGCATTTCTTCTCTCCATGTCAGATGTTTGATACCCCTCCCTACACAATCTGCACTCTGTCTAGCATTGTTACCTATCGTCATAACTCCATTTCCACTCTGACTCCAGATAGCTCAACCTGCCCTGGCTCCTGACACCTGTTAGACACCTGTTAGACATCCAACTACAGAAGGGGAGAACAGGTACAATGAGGCACATGGCCGGACGAGGTAAGTGATTGAGAGGACTTTCGGCCTCTTGAAAGCTAGATTACGTTGCCTCCACGTGCTCGGTGGTGCCCTACAATACCGACCAGGGAACGTCTGCAAGAACTATGTTGCATGCTGCATACTCCATAATGTGGCCCTCAGAAGACACATCCCACTGTTGGAGGAGAGGGACATTGATGCTGGAGGAGTGGTTGGGGCCGGTGACTCTGATGCTGAGGAGGAGGCAGATGAGGATGAGGCACATGACAACAGGACAGACCTGATTTGTTACTACTTTCAATAATGAACAGGTATGTGTGATGTGTATGTCATCTGCACTTGGACAATATATTAGTAAAGCCAGTCTGTACCCAGATTTTGCATGCATCAAGGTGTGTGTGGGGACTACTGCCCTCCATCTTGGTTTCCGACCCTGACAGTTAGCTGACTTACCATGAGGGATAGTGGACATGCATTACTGCTAATGACGTGTGAAATGCTGGTGCCATAAGGGAACATCCTTATGGTTGTACCAAAGGTTTTGAATTTTCAGTCTGCCTGTTTGTGTAAATGTACCGGGGACTTATCAATCTTGTCGTCGGGTGTAGGCATATCATGTTGCATTGTCAGCTGCTGTGTGGCAACTACCTGTTCCTGACTACTCAGGGAGGTGAACAGTAGAGGATGTTACCTACGTGATATCTTTACTTTCCTACACATGTGTGTGAGTGACAATGCAGGCACATATGTGGTATCATAGCTGCTGGGGCATTCATCCTGTGTTTGTATTCAACTGCAGTTGATGTATGACTATGGAGTACATGCCTTACAACATTGTGCCTAATTCCATGTAATTTTCCCTCTTCAGGTCACATGTCTGTTTGCAAGCTGCTTACTGATTTGCCAGTTGGCTTCATTGACACGGGATGTTACTACAATATGGATGTACTTACACACCTGCTGGAGATTCCTACTACCTCTGTCCTTTTGACATTATTGTGGTGCTGACGTGTGTGTATGATTGTTGCTTGTAAACAGAATGGCCACTTAAAACAATGAAGACACATGCACCATGACTTGTGCGGATTGGTGTTTATTGAGTGCTTTACATCACAGTCCAGAAGAGAGGGGACATGGTTTAGGTGAAGATCAGTGTTGGTGGTACAGCTGTTTGTTTCATAGGTCCTGTATCCATTAGCCTTGGGATGATGGGAACATGGCATTGGACAGCCGACAGGGTGTAACAGTGGCACACAGGGTGACAGTTCAGGAGAGGGATCACTTCCTGGTGGGGAAACTGGTCTTTGTCTCAGGTCGTGCAGGATGTCTGGATGGATGACTTATTTTATGGGGGGACTCTCAGCTGCAGGTGTAGGGGTGCTGGTAGACTGTGGGTCCTCCTGCTGGGTCTCCATTCCAGTAGCAGGTGCTGATGTTGAGGGCAGTGGTGTTGTCTGGCTACTGGATAGCACCTGCTGTTGGGTGGAACATGTCCGCAGGATGTTGTTGAGTTCCTTGAACTCCCCTAACATTGAGACCATGGTGGCAATACCTGCCACTGCTGCATGGTCTCCTGGTGGTATTCCCCCTGCAGCCCTTGGGTCTCCTGCAAGGTGGTGAGTATCTGGCCCATCTTGTCCTGGGATTGCTGCTAGGCTCCCAGGACTCTGGAGACAGACTCCTGGCCAGTCGTGTCCTGTTGCTGCTTCGTCCCTTGGCCCACAATTGCCCTCCTTCTGGCCCTTGCCCCCTGTGCCCCTGGTGCAGAGTGCCCCCCTCCCAATAACACCAGGACTGTCATTGTCTTAGGATTGCACTGTTGACTCATGCCCCTGTCCTGTGGGGCACAATGATGTTTGATGTGACTGTGGGGCACAGGTTTGGGAAGGTGGGCTCTGCTCTGCAATGGATGCCACAGGGGAGGCTTTTTCAGTTGTGGGCAGGGTGAGGCTGGTGGTGGTGGACTGACCATTCAGGCCTGATGGGCCAGGTTTGTCATCCATATTCAGACATCCAGGGGATTCCTCCACTATTGGACCTGCTTCCAGGCCTGGGCTTCCTGTCACAGGCATCCTCCTCTGTGTGGCAGTATTTGGGAGACCTGTGGAATGAGAGGTATTGTGCCACATGATGGTATTGTACAGGTGATACACATGGTTGTATGCCATCATTGACTGGATTTGCAGGGCAGTAACGTTATTGACATTTACTAGACTACTGCTTGTGTTTTCATCAGTGAAATGTTGCAATGGTCCTATTTTGGGGAATCGTTTGTATTTGTCTTGCTACTGTCATTGCCATGTACTGATGTGCATACCAATTATTTGTTGGTGAAGGGGAGTGACATGCTTTAACGTGCAAGTGCAGAGATGTGAAGGGAAAGTAGCAGTCATGCAAAGGTAGGGAGTGTTGCATTGTGGTAGTTGTAGTACTTGCTGCAGTGTGGGGTATCCATGCACTAGGTGGGCCTGTAAGGGAATGGTGTTAGTAGGGAGCTGTGGCATGCAAGAGTGGGTATTAGGTCCATGGTGGGGGTACATGCTGTGCACTGGATCATGTTGGCTGGAGAGTGCAGTTGACTTACCAGTTTCCAGTCCACTAGGTATTCCCCTCAACCCCTCTGGGTGTAGAATGGCCAGGACCTTCTCCTCCCACGATGATAGTTCTGGGGGACATGGTGGGGGCCCAACACCAGTCCTCACGACTGCAATTTGGTCCCTAGAAGCCATGGCCCCTACCTTCCGCTGTAGTCCATTCCACCAATTCCTAATGTCCTCCCTTGGTTCCCCACAGTTTTCACCCTGACGATAATCCTCTGCCATAAGTCTTTGTCCGGGCTATGGATGTCTGCTGGGCTTGTGCTCCAAACAGTTGCTGCTCCGCTCTGATGATTTGGTAGCCCACTATCCTCAAATCCTCGTCTGTGAACTGTGTTTTTGTTTGTGGTGCCATGGTGGTTGTGTGGTGGGTGGTGGTGGTGTGTGTTGTACAGGGATGCTGGGTGTCCTGTTTGCTGGTGTGAATTTGGGTGATAGGATGTGCATGTGGTTTGTGGTGTTTGTGTGCAGTGGTGATGTGTATGTTGTGTTTCTTGTGATTTTGTGTATTGTGTGATATATGTTCAGTGTGATGTTGTCTGTGATGTAAAGGTGCAGTGCCTTCTTTCAGTGTGCTCTTGCCTCGCTCAGTCAAAGTTTCTGGGTGCAAAGGGTTCTGGGTATGTGTGGGGGTTGTTTTATAGTGCTATGGTCTGGTGTGTTTATGTGTAATAGGTGTGGCGTATTTGTATTGTCCAAAGTGGTGCAGTGCTCTGGTGGAGGTGCTTTTTTCCCTGCAGCGTTTCGGACCGCTAATGGAATGGTGCCTTGCTAGAGATCGTGATGCTGATTTGTTATTCGTGATTTGGCGGGTGGGATGTTCTCAGCGTGGCAAGGCTGGTGGTGCAGACGCCTCCTTCATGCTGTCGTTTAGGATGATGGTGTCGATTTTTTGGTGACTTTTTGGTGGTGGTGTGTTGGTGACTCATAATACGGCGGCCTTCAGACCGCCATCACTGGCGATCTTTCAGCTCACGCTTACATAGCAGTCTTCGGAAAAGGCCACCAGCGTCAGAATGATCACCTAAGTATTTGAAAGCGAAGAATGAATGCTTGCTGCTACACCTCTTATATCAAAGAATCTGACTTAAGACAAACGTGTGTTCATAACTGAGCTAGAAGCAAGACTATCATGGCATTACATTTTTGTTAGTATTTTTGTTAGCCATATCAATATTATTACTAATACACTTTACACCGGAGGCAGAGAAATCTGTATTTACATTCACTAACACAACATCTAAACTTGAAATAGATGAAATGAAAGCCTCATTTGTTGATTATATGAAAGAAGATTATTCAACAAATGTATTTTTCTAGATTAGTTGAAGCGTGTGTATGAGCTATTGAAGTACAGGATTGTTATGTGTGTGTGTGTGTACTTAACTTGATCAGCTGATGACTTTGACATGATTTTTTCAAAAGTACCTTTAATTAAAAGCATTAATTTACACCTACAGGCAAAAGTAATGGTAGCAGCTTGGCATTATGTCAGACCGTTTCTACCTATTGGCGTTGTTAAAATGAAAACAATCCATTAGAGAAAGCCTATATCATGATGTTAGTGGAGAGAAGAATACATTTTTCACGTACTGCTAACAAAAATGAAGATGTTTTGAAGAATGTATGGAGAAATGATGAGCATAGAAAGAAATGCGTATTCCAAGAAGAAAGCTAGAGAAGGGACACAAGGGGAAGATGTGGTATTTAAAAGAAGAGTTCAAGGTAGAAAAAGACTTTGAGGGAATTATAAGTGTGAACATGTTTTTGAGTTATCAGGGGAAACATGGCAAATTTTGCAGGAAAATGATCAAACTGTTCCTGGAGTCTATTTTATCTGTGCAGAGAATACTTACTTCAGATTTCCTGCCAACTGGGAGGAAATTTTCTACTTGGGTTTGTGTTTTTCAAAAATGTACCATGTACCGAAATGCTTTAACAGTGACAACAGCACGCAGATACACACTCAGTGTGAATGAGGGAACACAATAAGTAGGCGACATATTTGGACCTATTATACCAACAGTAGGGGTAATACTAAATGATGAAAAGATTAGAAAACGTTCAACAGCAGTGGGCAAACTAGCGACCAGTTAGTAGCAATTAGATCGATGGTTTTTCAAAATAGATATTCTTTGGACATTTTGATCCTAAAAAAAGGCGGAGTCTGCAACATGCTAAAAACAGAGAATTGTTGTACGTAGACCCCTGACAAAAGTAAGAAGGTTGTAGAATATTGTAAGAATTTCTGATCTAAAGCTTGACCTAGAAACTTTAGAAACCACTAGCATAGTGAAGAGTTTTACTAAAGGACTTTCTGCAATAAGCTTCTGGATTAAAACACCGGGAGGATGTATCTTCAAAGCCATATTAGTACCTGTATAAATAATGGTAGTTTGGTTCCTGTCTACACTACACTAACAGTCTATAAAGCTATAAAGGCATTATTGCAAAAGAAGAAAAACAGAGAAATTAATACAAGAATGAAGAAAGATTTAGAATTAAGTGACTGTTATTTCAAGGAATACAAGAGTATAAAAGGAAGGGAGAACTTGAAAAGAAAGAGAAAAGACTCTAGTGAGGATCAGAGAGAGATCAGAATTAACCTGTACATGAACATTTTGTAATGGTTAGAAACGATGAGACGGGGGAGGTTGTGGAAGCATTTTCACTAATAACAACTTAATATAATGAACCTGTATTATATGTAGGGATGGGTCATAAACTCCGCTGCTCTGGTAGAGTTCACAGAGTTCTGCTCACTCTGCACTCTACTTGGAGCATGGAGTTCTGGAAAAACTGTTGCCTGGCAGGAGTTTTTTCTCATGTGCAGTACACCAGAATTAAGTTGGTATGGGCAAGTGAAAAAATTGAGCACTAGACTGCCTCCTGGTGAGATTTCTGAATGTGAGCAGTCACAGCAGGTCGTTACCACTTGCTCTGAGAAAACGTCCGTTCACGTTGAGATAGCCTCCAATCAAGTAGAAAATCTACTCAAGCTACAGAAATAAGTAGCGCTCTCTGGCCCACTCTGGTGCCGTTCACGTTGACTGTAGAGCGCAGGACAAGCTCCTGGTGCTAAAAATCAGCACAAGGAAAGCACTGCATTCCACCACTCACGGAACTCTGCAGAATCTTGTAGAGTTTTTAGGTAAGAAACTCCATGAGTTCTGCCTACCCCTGATGATGTGTCGTGCAGGCCTCAACTGAACGCTGCCTTTCAACAAGGCCGTGCACACTGAGTTTTCATAAAGACATGAATTTAGCTTAAAACACTGACAAATGCATTTTGCTCTTCCTTTCTTTCTTATTTGTTTTGCCCTGGCCAGTGCCATGGTATATCTTTTCACTATACAAATGCCTTGCGGTAAAATATAGAAAGAAAGAAGGAATGGAAAAAGCACTGAAATGATGATTGTGTTAGGAATTGTAGAGTTGAATCTTTTGCTTAGGATGTTGTTTGTGACCCTTGCTAAATCAACCAGAGCTGTCCTATTCTCATGAAGACTTCCCTTTCTTATTAGTTCAGATGACAGGTTATCACAACAAGTTGCCACAAATTGAAAGTGAAACATACTGGAATGTACAGCTGTATAAACACAAGTTCCTGGAATGGAAAGAAAGCTCTTCTTCCTAGATCTGCTTGAGAGTTAATTTCTCAGATTTCCTTGAGAGCCCTTCCACACAGATATATTCTGACTTGGTTTCTTTGCTGAAGCATCTCAGATTTACTGTGGCAGATACTTTTTATTATCTATTTTAATTTATGCTGCTTTGAGACTATACCTGTACTGAGTTTCTTGGACCACTCTATATGAGAAGATCTGCTACTACAGACTTTATCATTTCACCTCTCAAATTTAGAGCTCTTTATGGGTTCTGTTTCTCCACTCTCCTTAGCTTAGAATACAGATAAACTTTATGAAATGTGCTTTAGGCTTTGTTCTGTATTTGTATTAATATTTGTATTGAAAACATAATGGTCTGCCATTAAAGAATTTAAGCCCAGATTTAGGAAAGGTTGTGCTTTCTGTAATGAAGCAACACTTTTCTTGTGGCCATTGCATCCCCCCCAACACCACGTGTGTGCTGTATTTAATATATGGCGCACCATGGCGCAGGTTAGGGATAATAGGGTCATCATTTTTGAGGCTATAGTTGTACTTTGCAGGATTAGCACCAAAAAGGTTGGTGCTAATCCTGCAAAGTATATAGAGGCCCATTATAAATAATAGTGTGTCTCCTTTTAACACCTGATCTGTGCAAGCATTAAAAATGCTTCTAAAAAAGCAGTAGTTCCACTCACCATTTTTGCAGGCCCCCTAACGGGAGAACGCCCCCCTTGAATACATTATGCCTGGCACAGGCATGCATTGCGCCTCTTTGTAAATCTGACCCAGAGAATTTGACCTCATTGAGCCACATAGGTGTCATAAAAAACGACACTAATATGACGCAAGGATGTGCTAGGCCTTCTTAAATCTAGGCTTTTGGGTCTAATTTAAATTTCAGTGGGGACTTACTTTGTCACAACTGTGACAGATATCCCGTCAGCCAAATAAAATTCTGATAGGAAATAATGGGATTTATATTTCAGTGGATGGGATATCCATCACCATTGGGACGGTGTAACCCGTCCACCAAAATCAAAATCTTGTACTAAATTACTAAAAGACATTTAATAAAGCTTTAAAACGTAATCACAACCTCATTATTGACTCCTGAAAATGTAAGGATGTTTGAAATTATAAATTTGTTGATCTGCAGTTCGTTATCAATCGTACTCACCCCAACGATCTCGCCAGTTAGGCCCAGTGCAGTGTGGGAACTTCACTCCTCTTATCGAATTAGAATTTGAATACTAATGATTGAGGTTCCGAATAGGGTCCAGTGCTCTCTCGCACCCGTATAAAGTGCAGTCTCTAATTTCTGTATAATGCGCGACTAGTGAAGCATCCATTTACCAATAATGGACAAAAGACGTAAAAACTCAACTATTATAACTTAATACACTTGAGATTTGATACCACAATGCCTGTAGCCAGAGGCAGCAGCTGAGGTGAAATGCAGGTCAGGTTAGGAAGCATAATTAAATGTTGCTCTAGAATCTTCTGCTCTATTTTAATGCTATTTTAATTTTGTGCTAGAGGTTTATTTTTATTCTTCATATTTGTAAATGTGCTAGTTCATTTATATGGAAGAGCTCCACATCAAGGTTTTAAGTGTCTGTGGGCAAGGTGATGGTGTGACCGTGTATTAAGTTGGATAAAGTACCCGCTGCCATACATGATAAGTATAGTGCAAGTCATTTTGGAGTTCCTTAAACTTATAAAGGAACTCAGCTTTTGGCCTCATTCCTCTATATGGTTATGGAACACCTTAGTGACTTGCAATATCCTCATAGTATACAGCATGGGATAGTTTTTCTCTTACATCCTGACAACTGATGGATGCTGGAAAATGTAAAGGAACTTTAACCATTTGCCAAGTTTATTGGGGAATAAGTGGGAGGGGGAGGAAGGGTAGGGGATAAAATTGATATTTACTGTAACACATGTACTGTATGTTTTCTTTAGAGAATAAATATTTTACAGCAAGATCCATACCCACTCCAGTACCACAATACTACAATGGTTAGCATTTTTAAACCCAACAAAATGACATAGCATAAAAAGGCCAAAGATACGCTCTTTCTTTACTTCAATGTACCCATCAGCAGATGAATGTGGAGACATGTTGCCACTCCTGTCCTACTTGCCAGAGGCTTGATAATTTTGGGAATCACACAATGGCACCGCTTGTACCACTGCCTGTGGTCAGAGCCCATATGAGATGAAAGATACAAACCTTTCTGATTCCAGTGTCCTTCTACCAATTTGAATAACATGTGCATACTTGTCTTGGTAGACCATGCCATTGATTACAATAATGCTAAGCCAATAGAAAGCTAAGCCACCTTTGAAGCTATCTATTCCCTGTTGGAGTTAAATGCCCTCATAGGTTTAAAAAAAAAGTTATTTTAGCCAAAAAGCCATTTTATGTACATATACATGTGGGATAAGTGTGAGTTGGCTTAAGGTTCTCCACTTCATACCACCGCTGAAGCAGCAGACCAGTGTAGCATTTTAATGAGACCTATGATGTGTGGTCCAGAAATCCCATTAAAAAGGAAGTAATCACACTTTTTCCACATCTGCTATTTGTGTACAGAAAGGTACGCTGAAGAATACTGGTTTCAGCCCCTCTGAATTGTTTTTCACCACTTTATCTGGGCCCCCCCTGTCCTTGTCAACATAGTTTTGGAAAGCAAGCCAAGATGTCCAACAGGTGAAGTACTTCATTATGTGCTGGGACTCTACAACAAAAGAGCCTATGCATAAAACCAAGAGTAATCCACAGCAAGGTGGTAGTTCTTTAAGGAGTGGTTCAATCAAAAGACTATTCTGCAGTAATTGCCAGGAAATGCTCTAAAAAATCTGAATGTTTTAGAGGACAATTAGACTGATACCAACACTAACTTGATAAAGATCAATGATGTCAAATGTTGAAGTGACATTGGTACCAGTAGTAAGCCCCGTGGCATATTCCACACAGCTTTATTCAATCCTACCACTACGTTGAATATTTAGAATTCCTTTTTGCCTCAGATAAGGAAAAATAATGATGTGAATCCCTCCATGATGTCTTGTGGGTAGTGGTGACTGAAATTCCTGCATGTGAAATGAAAAGTGGGAATTTCATCTGTTTTTTTTATTTAGACCTAATGTACTGCTCTGTGGGTGGAAGACCCCTCAAAGCTCTGTTGCTTCTTGAAGCACTGTTAGGACCTGGGCAATCTATTTACTGTAATACTAAAGGCAATGACATAATTGAATGATCCAAAATCCTTAATGTAAAAAGAGAGTAAATTAAACAATGCTGCAGCGTATCAGAGTCATTGCCAACAAGTGTGGCAATTTAGATTTTATTTTAAGTTTTGATACTGCCTGAGATGGATGGTAGAAAAATTACTGTGATTGACAAATGGAAGGCTGGTGCATGAGGAAGCAGGAAATAAGAGAGAGAAAAAGCAAATAATCATCAGTATCAAAGTGTTGCTCACTCGAAGTATTCCATCTCTACATATCCCCACAATTCCTTGGGATAAGCCCAGGAGACAAGAAGTACTGGTAGTATACAGGTGATACACATGGTTGTATGCCATCATTGACTGGATTTGCAGGGCAATAATGGTATTGACAGTTACTAGACTACTGCTTATGTTTTTATCAGTGGAATGTTGCAATGGTCCTATTTTGGGGAATAGTTTGTATTTGTCTTGCTACTATCATTGCCATGTACTGATGTGCATACCAATTATTTGTTGGTGAAGGGGAGTGACATGGTTTAACATGCAAGTGCAGAGATGTGAAGTGGATGTAGCAGTCATGCAAAGGTAGGGAGTGTTGCATTGTGGTAGTTGTAGTACTTGCTGCAGTGTTGGGTATCCATGCAGCAGGTGGGCCTGTAAGGGAATGGTGAACGTAGGGAGCTGTGGCATTCAATGGTGGATATTGGGTCCATGGTGGATTTGTGCATGTTAGGGTGATGTGAGGGGGTGAGAGGGAAGTGGGGGTACATGCTGTGCACGGGGACATGTTGGCCGGAGAGTGCATTTGACTTACCAGTGCCCAGTCCTCTAGGTATTCCCGTCAACCCCTCTGGGTGTAGGATGGCCAGGACCTTCTCCTCCCACAATGATAGTTCTGGGGGACGTGGTGGGGTCCCACCACTAGTCCTCATGACTGCAACTTGGTACCTGGAAGCCATGGCCCCTACCTTCCGCTATAGGCCATTTCACCTCTTCCTAATGTCCTCCGTTGTGCGTAGATAGTTCCCCACAGTGTTCACCCTGACAACGATCCTATGCCATAAGTCTTTTTCCGGGCTATGGATGTCTGCTGGGGTTGTGCTCCAAACAGTTGTGGCTTAACTCTGATGATTTGGTCGACCACGAACCTCAACTCCTCGTCTGTAAATTGTGTTTTTATTTTGTGGTGCCATGGTGGTTGTATTGTGGGTGGTGTGGTGTGTGTTGTGCAGGGATGTTGGGTGTGCTGTTTGTTGGTGTGAGTTTGGGTGATAGGATGTGCATGTGCTTTGTTGTGTTTCTGTGCAGTGTTGATGTGCATTTTGTGTTTCTTGTGATTTTGTGTGTTGTGTGATACGTGTTCAGTGTGATGGTGCCTGTAATATCTAGGTTCAGTGCCTTCTTTTAGTGTGCTCTTGCCTCACTCAGTCAACGTTTCTGGGTGCAAAGGGTTCTGGGTATGTGTGGGGGGGTGTTTTGTAGTGCTGTGGTTAGGTGTGTGTATGTGTATTAGGTGTCGGGTATCGTCCAATGTGGTGCAGTGTTCTGGTGGAGGTGCTTTTTTTCCAGCAGTGTTTCAGACCGCCAATTGAATGGTGCCGTGCTAGAGACCACAATGCTGATTTGTGATTCATGATTTGGCGGGTGGGATGGTCTCGGCATTGCGGGGCTGGTGGTGCAGACGCCTCCGTCATGCTGTCGTTTAGGCTGACAGTGTAGTTTTTTTGGTAATCTTTTGGCGGTGGTGTGTTGGTGACTCGTAATGTGGTGGTCTTCAGACCGCCATCACTGGTGATCTTTCAGCTCAGCCGTCTTCGGAAAAGACCACCAAAGTCAAAATGATCACCTAAGTATTTGAGAGCAAAGAATGAATACTTGCTGCTACACCTCTTATATCAAAGAATCTGACTTAAGACAAACGTGTGTTCATAACAAAGCCAGAAGCCAGACTATTTTTGTTAGTATTTTTGTTAGCCATATCAATATTATTACTAATACACTTTACACCGGAGGCAGATAAATCTGTATTTACATTCACTAACACAACATCTAAACTTGAAATAGATGAGTTGAAAGCTTCATTTGTAGATTATATGAAAGAAGATTATTCAAAAAATGCATTTTTCTAGATTAGTTGAGGAGTGTGCATGAGCAATTAATGTACACGATTGTTATGTGTGTGTGTGTACTTAACTTGACCAGCTGATGAGGAGGTGGCATACCATCACATTCCTCTTTCTTATGCTACATATTGCAGTATTTTACTTAGCTTAGTTTACAGACAGCAACATGTTGAATACTATTGCTCTTTCTTTGACATGTTTTTTTTAAAACTACCTTTAATTTAAAGCATTAATTTACACCTACAGGCAAAAGTAATGGAAGCAGCTTGACATTATTTCAGACCTTTTCTTCCTATAGGCATTGTTAAAATGAAAACAATCCATTAGAGAAAGCCTGTATCATGATTTTAGTGGACAGAAGAATACATTTTCACGTATTGCTAACAAAAATGAAGATGTTTTGAAGAATGTATGGAGAAAATATGAGCATAGAAAGAAATGCTTCTTCAAAGAAGAAAGCTAGAGAAGGGAAACAAGGGGAAGATGTGGTGTTTGAAATAAGAGCTCAAGGTAGAAAAAGAATTGTAGGGAATAGTAAGTGTGAACACGTTTTTGAGTTATCAGGGGAAATGTGGCAAATATTGCAGGAAAATAATCAAACTGTTCCTGTAGTCTATTTTATCTGAGGAGATAATACGTACTTCAGATTTCCTGCCAACTGGTGTCAGGAATCCCCAAGGTGCCTCCTGCATTATCTGTCAGCATCCCCAGGAATTAGGGTTAAATCATATCTCTGTTCTTGGTTAAATCTTCACGTTTCTAAGTAAACATAATGTGCTGTGTTACACAATTGGTTTTATCAATGCTTGTTTTACCAATGCTTGTTTGCTAATGTGAGCAGGTGAAGACATGTGCTTCTAATTGGGTGTGGTGTAGACATGTGCTTCTAATTGGGTGTGGTGATTCTTCCACATGTGTAAACTCAACTGCTTTCCTGATTGGCTATAAATAGCAGAGTGAAGCTTGCTCCCTGCTTGGCTTTGTTTTGCTTCTTGATCTCAGCATCTGATTTGGCAGTCCAGCCCCTGCTATCATCTTCGTATTCAGGACCTTTGAAGCAATTATTTTCTTCGTTCCTGTACCAGCTGACATCAGGCATTCCTCCAGCACTCCGGAAAAGACTACAGCTAAGTGACTATGATCCCCGAGAGAGTTTGTTCTTTGAGAGACGTGCTTTCCTAGAACAGCTGGTGTATTTCAGACTTCGTATTTTGGCAGAGTGCTTATCTTAAAGAGACAAATGCATTTCTGAACATTCTACATTATTATTGTAGTTTACCCTCTGTTCAAGCAAGGACCCTCACTCTACTCAGGGTAAAAGAGAATCACCCTCAGCTAACCCCTGCTTACCCCCTTGGTAGCTTGGCAGAGCAGTAGGCTTAACTTCAGAGTGCTAGGTGTAAAGTATTTGTACCTACACACACAGTAACTTAATGAAAACACACACTACCGCTGCTAGCGTGAAATTGTACCTGGTGTGCGTCAAAAATAACTCCGCACGGACGGGTGTGCATCAAAAATAACCCCGCACGGGCAGGTGAGAGTCGGAAATCCAGCCGCATGATGATCCAAAAACCCCGCAGCGCAGGTTGTGATCTCCCAGCCTCCGTCAGCGATGCTGCACGTCGTTTCTCCTGCTCCGTGCATCGATTCTTTGGTCACATTTCCTGCGAGTGTTGTTTCTCAGCTGCGGAGCCGGCGGCGCGTTGTTTTTTTCAGCCGTAGATCAGAGTTACGTCAATCTTTTCCCCGCACGGCGCTCTGTGCGTGGATATCCTTGTCTTTAGGCTGCCAGCTTCTCCTTTCAGGGTCCCAGGAACTGAATGGGCACCACAGGGCAGAGTAGGATTCTCTCCAGAGATTCCAGGTACTGGCAGAGAGAAGTCTTTGGTGCCCCTGAGACTTCAAACAACAGTAGGCAGCTCTAGATCAAGCCCTTGGAGATTTCTTAACAAGATGGAAGGCACACAAAGTCCAGTCTTTGCCCTCTTACTCTGGCAGAAGCAGCAACTGCAGGATAGCTCAACAAAGCACAGTCACAGGCAGGGCAGTTCTTCTTCCTCAGCTATTCAGCTCTTCTCCAGGCAGAGGTTCCTCTTGGTTCCAGAAGTGTTTCTCAAGTCTGTGGTTTTGGGGGAACTTCTCATACCCAATTTCTCCTTTGAAGTAGGCCTACTTCAAAGTAAAGTCTCTTTTGAATGTGAAATCCTGCGTTGCCCAGGCCAGGTACCAGACACTCACCAGGGGGATGGAGACTGCATTGTGTGAAGGCAGGCACAGCCCTTTCAGGTGTGAGTGACCACTCCTTCCCTCCCTTCTAGCACAGATGGCTCATCAGGATATGCAGGCTACACCCCAGCTCCCTTTGTGTCACTGTCTAGTGTAAGGTGCAACCAGCCCAACTGTCAAACTGACCCAGACAGGGAATATACAAACAGGCAGAGTCACAGAAATGGTATAAGCAAGAAAATGTCCACTTTCTAAAAGTGGCATTTTCAAACACACAGGGGGTTATTCCAACTTTGGAGGAAGTGGTAATCTGTCCCAAAAGTGACGGTAAAGTGACGGATATACCACCAGCCGTATTACGAGTCCATTATATCCTATGGAACTCATAATACGTCTGGTTGTAAATCCGTCACATTTGGGACGGATTACCACCTCCTCCAAAATTGGAATAACCCCCACAATCTTAAAATCAACTTTACTAAAAGATGTATTTTTAAATTGTGAGCTCAGAGACCCCAAACTCCACATGTCCATCCGCTCCCAAAGGGAATCTACACTTTAATCAGATTTAAAGGTAGCCCTCATGTTAACCTATGAGAGGGACAGGCCTTCCAACAGTGAAAAACACAGCAATATTTCACTGCCAGGGCATATAAACCACATTACTATGGGGGTCATTCTGACCTCGGCGGTAAAAGGCTCTTACCGCCGGTCAGAAGACCGCCATCATACCGCCGCGGCCGCAGTAAACCGCCACGGTCATTCTGACCCACAACTGCCAAATCGCCAAAAACCCGACATCCACTGAAGGCCGCCTCATCAGCGGTCAGCGATAAACTGGAGATGACCAAACCTCCACCGTCACGCCAACACAAACACGCCCATGCCATTACGACCCACGAATCCAGGCGGCGGTCTTTCAACCGCGGTATCCCATTGGTGGTACACACCGCCGCGGTCAAAATACACACACATTTACAAAACACAATCACATTGGACAATTCGAAATACACACACCTGATACACATGCATACACCACTCCCACACACCCATCACGATATAAAACACACACCCACAACACCCACAAACCCCCACAACTCAAAATTCAGAGACAAGGCGCAAAACACAGAGAGAGAGCACAGGGAATGCAAAGCACAACACACACAGGAACCCAACATCATCACCCATACCACATCTACGCACAAAACACCACACACCACCACACTCATCACCACAAACACCACCCCACACCACATCCACACCACCCCATGGCACCCCAAAGACACCCCAGGTTCTCGGACCAAGAACTCAGGGTCATGGTGGAGGAAATAATGAGGGTAGAGCCCCAGCTCTTCGTCACACAGGTGCAGCACACCACAATAGCCAGGAAGGCGGAGCTATGGCAAAGGATCGTCGACAGGGTCAACGCTGTGGGACAGCATCCCAGAAATCGGGAAGACATCAGAAAGCGCTGGAACGACCTACGGGGGAAGGTGCGGTCGATGGTGTCAAGACACAACATCGCTGTGCAGAATACCCCCACCCACTCCACCCGAATTCACAGCATGGGAGCAAGAGGTCTTGAACATCCTGCATCCTGAGGGCCTCGCTGGAGTAGGTGGAGGAATGGACTCTGGTAAGTCTAATCTCAACTACTTCACCCCCCCCCCCCACCACCATGCCAACCCACACCCCCACCCTCACCCCCAACCCCCCAGCACACATCCTCCCTGTTAATGTCTCACCAGCACAACCCACCCAACCCAACACCAACCCCTGAATGCCAACACAAACCATGGACACCCATCACCTAAGCATGACCACTGCACATACACATCCCCCCCCCCAAACCACCCTCACAACTCCTCCCACAAGGGACTGCCAGCACTGGGGGACAAGGGCACCCACAAATCGCACGCCATGGCACACACAAAAGCAATAACCATACTCTTTTACCCCTGCAGGGCCCAAACGCCAACACACCGGCCAGGAGGGTCCAGATTTGTCCATCCCACCCCCAGAACAGGCCCCCAGTGATGACAGCAGCTCTGTCGACCTAGAACCTGATGACCAGCCCGGACCATCGGGGACCTCTGGACAGTCGGTTACCCTCAGTCAGCCACAGGCCACAGCAGACCTACCCCCCTCTGGAAACACCAGCACAGCACCCACCCAGCGGGCCCATGCTTCTGTCTCCAGGACAGGTCAAGCAGCGGTGTGTCTACCAGTACAGGGCACCCAGGGTAACCCACAACCCCAACAACAACAGGGACCTGGGGGCACTGGTAGTGGGCACACCGTCCAGGGGACAGAGGCCCAGGAACAAAGGGGAACTGGGAGGGCTGCTGTGCGACAGAGGGAGGACAGGCCTAGGGAACCCACTGTCCAAGAGGCCCTCACCACCATCATGGGAGCGTACCACCACTCCCAAGAGACGATGGCGACGGTCCTGGCCAGGTTCCAGGAGATCCAGGCCATGCAGGAGGGCCAGTACATGGGGTTCCGGGAAGAACTGCGCAGCATCAGTTCCGCAATGGGTACAATCGTGGTGGCGCTCAACCACATTGTCACCACATTGCGGGACCATGTGGCCCCCCAAAGGGCCCCTGCCACTAGCATGGAGGAAGAACAGCTCACCACCTCCGCCGGCGCTAGTGGTCAGGAGGCCCCGACACAACAGCAACTGCCCACCCGGACCCCACCCCCTGCAGAACAAGAACCACCCCGCAAGAAAGGCCTGAGATCGAGGAAGAAGACAGAGTAGGATGTCAAGACCCCCGCCATGCACGGAATCCCCCGGATGTCATCCCACTGTCCCACTTGTTCACCCTGTCCAACCTTGAACTGCCCCTGCTCCACCTTCCACAGGCATATGGACAATGGACCTGTAGGAACGACATTCTGGACACTGCCATGGACATGCCTCCACCATCACCCTTTTAGAACTATACACCTATTTAAAAACTACAATAAACACATTTTTAGCACAAAAACAAACTGGATTCTGCTATCTATTTATTTAAACCAAATGTATTCGAGATAACCAACAAAACATTTCTATTAACATTGTGATGACAACATACCAGTGTCACACAGCGGTAGTCCATGGGGAAAAAAACCAGAGGGCACTCCGTGGGGATCAGATCACTGAAATAGGAAGTGAAATACACAACTAAGTTACTATACATTGGGGTGAAAGGTCAGACAGTAGAGAGCCTCTACAGTTACAGATATAATACAATGCAGGAGTAGATTCTTACCTGTGTGTCACTGGAAATACTGCAGTATCACTCTGTCCCTGTTGTCTGTGTCGTCCTCTTCGTCTTCCTCCTCTTCACTCTCCGCAGGCTCCACAGCGGCCACAACACCACCATCTGGACCATCCTCCTGCAGGAAAGGCACCTGGCGTCGCAAAGCCAGGTTGTGAAGCATGCAGCAGGCCACGATGATATGACACACCTTCTTTGGTGAGTACATTAGGGATCCACCAGTCATATGCAGGCACCTAAACCTGGCCTTCAGGAGGCCGAAGGTACGCTCAATCACCCTCCTAGTACGCCCATGGGCCTCATTGTACCGTTCCTCTGCCCTGGTCCTGGGATTCCTCACTGGGGTCAATAGCCAAGGCAGGTTGGGGTAACCAGAGTCACCAATTAGCCACACACGGTGTCTCTGTAGCTGTTCCATCACATAAGGGATGCTGCTATTTCGCATGATGTACGCGTCATGCACTGACCCTGGGAACTTGGCATTTAAATAGGAGATGTACTGGTCAGCCAAACAGACCACATGGACATTCATCGAATGATAATTTTTTCGGTTCCTGTACACCTGTTCATCGTCTTTTGGGGGAACCAAAGCCACATGGGTACCATCAATGGCACCAATGATATTGGGAATGTGTCCAAGGGCATAGAAATCACCCTTCACTGTAGGCAAGTCACCCACCTCAGGGAAAATGATGTAGCTCCGCATGTATTTCATCAGGGCAGACAACACTCTGGATAACACCTTTGAAAACATAGGCTGAGACATCCCAGATGAAATGGCCACTGTAGTTTGAAATGATCCACTGGCAAAAAAATGCAGTACTGACAGCACCTGCACTAGAGGCGGAATCCCTGTGGGTTGGCGGATGGGTGACATCAGGTCTGGCTCCAGCTGGGCACACAGTTCCTGTATAGTGGCACGGTTGAGTCTGTAGGTGAGTATGACGTGTCTTTCTTCCATTGTCGACAGGTCCACCAGCGGTCTGTACACGGGAGGATTCCTCCATCTCCTCGCAAGTCCCAGCGGACGGTGCCTAGGAAGGACAACATGGAGCACTGAGTCAAGCAACCCACAGGTAAGTGCCCACAGCATGCACAGTACACGAATCTCTCGGTATTGAATGGCTAGTATGAATGTCGGTGCAAGGCCTAGCCATGTGTGACGCAGTAGGAATTAAGCCATTTGGGCCCTGGAAATGGCGGCTGCCTGACCTGTGAAGTGTGACAATGTGAAGTGAGGTCATTGCGCAAGCGTGGCACACCGTGGCGGTAGGCGGTCGCAGTCCGCGGCGCAAAGCCACATTGGACAACATTGAACCCTATGGGTTTCAGGAGCCAATGGCGGTGAGCGCCGGTGGTCGCGGTACGCACCGCCGCGGTACGCACCGCCGCGGCCGTAACCGCCATTTTCTCTATGCTTATTCACACGAGACCTGATCATCCACAGGAGAGGACCTATACTGCAAGTGCTGCTGTGACCTCGGTCTGGAAGTGACAATGGCTGCTGCGACTGGGGAAAGGGCCCCTGCCTTCAGTTCCGAGGAGTTGGAGAAGCTCGTGGACGGGGTCCTCCCCCAGTATGCGCTACTCTACGGGCCTCCAGACCAACAGGTAAGTACACGGGGGGCAATGCATAGTGCCCAATGCCTGGGTTGAGTGGGGAGGATGTACGATGGAGGCGAGGGCAGCGAATGACGAATGCATGGCACGACAGATGAGAGCATGTGCCACATGGCAAGGTTGGGGAGGGGGGGCCACTCACATCGAGCATGCAGAAAAGTGATAATGTTTCTCTTCCCCCCTGTACATGTCACATAGGTCAGCGCCCATCAGAAGATCGACATTTGGCGTGCCATCGCCAAGGACGTCCGGGCCCTGGGGGTCCACAACAGAAGGGGCACCCACTGCCGCAAGAGGTGGGAGGACATCCGCCGCGGGAGCAGGAAGACCGCAGAGGCTCTGCTGGGGATGGCCTCCCAGCCTAGGAGGGGTGCCAGTCGTACCTTGACCCCCCTGATGTCCCGGATCCTGGCGGTGGCCTACCCCGATTTAGATGGGCGCTTGAGGACATCACAGCAGACACAAGGGGGTGAGTACCAGCACATTCGCCTATTTAGCGCGCAGTGGAGGTGCCTGGGGGGGGGAGGAGGGCTGTGGGTATCCCTAGGCCAGGGCGATTTCTGTAGGATAGGCCCGTCCGTGAGGTATGGTCCTGTGCCCCCGTCTGTGTCTGTCCTCTCCGCCAACGGTGTCCCCAATGCATGCACTCAACTTGTCTTTATGTTTTCCACCACCCCCCCCCCATTTTCTTTGTTTTTCTGTGAATGTGTGCATTAGCATCATCAGGCGGAGGAGAAGTGGCATCGGCGCAAGAGGGAGCTGCATCTCACATGGCCCCGGAGGGCCATGCAACTGACTCCGAGTTCACCAGTGAGACGGAGGGCGAGGGGAGCACCACAACGGGGACCCGTGGAGACGTATGCGACACCAACACGTCCTCGGAAGGGAGCTCCCTTGCGGTGGCGGCAACATCCGTGCCCACCGATCCTACAGGTACAGCCGCCACCCAGCGCACCAGCTCCGCCCTCCCAGCAGCCCCTCGGCCTTCGGCCCGTGCCCGCAAGGCCAGGAAGCCGGCCATCTCCTTCACCCCAGGCACCTCAGGCCCTGCCCCAGTCACCCCTGCTGCCCTCAGTGAGGAGGTCATTGACCTCCTGAGGACCATCATTGTTGGGCAGTCTACCCTTTTGAATGCCATCCAGGGTGTGGAGAGGGAGGTGCATCAAAGCAATGCATACCTGGAGGGCCTTCATTCGGGTCAGGCTGCCCATCAACGATCGTTCAACGCTCTGGCCTCAGCACTGACGGCAGCGATTGTCCCTGTCTCCAGCCTCCCTCTTCTGACTCCACCCAGTCCCACTCCCCTGTTCCTCTGCCTATCCCATCCACACCTACAGACCATCCAAACATAAGCACCACAGAACACACAAGCATTCACCCAAGCAACATCCAGATGCAGACATGCCAACAGTCACTACCTCCTCTGTGTCCCCCACCTCCTCGTCTCCCTCCTCCCTCCCTGTGAGGTCTCCACACACACCTGCAAGCACACCACCATCAGCCATTGCACCCATCACCAGCACACCCTCCAGTACAGTCCGCACACGTGCAGTCACCACCCCCACTGCCATGCACACGTCCCCTGTGTCCTCTCCCAGTGTGTCTGTCACCCCCGCTTCCCAGAAAACGCAGGCAGGCACCCAAACAACAGCCATCCACCTCACGTCAGCCTCCAGCCCAAGCACCTGCACCCAAAGACAGCACACTTGACTCTCTTACAACCACATCCTCTTCCTCCACTCCCATACCCACTCCAGCTACCCTTCCCATGGCTCCAAAGAAAATTTTCCTCTCTAAACATGACCTCTTTTCCTCACCTGACCCACCCCCTCCATCCCGTAAGAGTTCCACAAACACCTCAGCCACCACCAGCCCAGCAACTCCCAAGAATGTCGTGCCTGGTTTTTGGAGTCCGCCCTTTCCTTGGTCTGGGACATCGTCCAGCAGCAAAGGCACAGCCAGCCCCCCCCCTGGGAAGAGGAGCAAAAAACTCAAGGGCAGGCGCGACAGGTCTGATACGCCTGCCCCCAAGGAGGGTAGCCTTACACCGTCACCTGCCACATCGGGGAAGGGAGCCAAGGGCCACGGACAGTCTGCCATGGAGGGCAAGGGCAGCAAGGAGCAAAAGGCAGGGAGCAGCCGACCTGGCCAGGAGGGCCCCACCAGCCCCATTCCGGGGGTATCGGAGGAGACACAGGGCCCGAGGGCTCCATCACAGGAGGGCCCCGCAACGGAGAGGTCCGATGCATACTGAGTGGCAAGTATTGGCCAGGTGTGGTTCACTGGAAACACAAGACAGGCACCGCTGAACAGGGCCCCGCCGTCTCAAGCACAGCTGAACTGGGCCCCGCCGTGAGAAGCACCGCTGAACAGGGCCCCGCCGTGAGAAGCACCGCTGAACAGGGCCCCGCCGTCTCAAGCACCGCTGAACTGGGCCCTTCCTGTCAAGCACCGCTCCGCTGGTCCCCGCTGTCTCAAGCACCGCTGAACAGGGCCCCGCCGTCTCAAGCACCGCTGAACTGGGCCCTTCCTGTCAAGCACTGCTCTGCTGGGCCCCGCCGTCTCAAGCACCGCTGAACAGGGCCCCGCCGTCTCAAGCACCGCTGAACTGGGCCCTTCCTGTCAAGCACCGCTCCGCTGGGCCCTTCCTGTCAAGCACAGCTCCGCTGGGCCCCGCCGTCTCAAGCACCGCTGAACAGGGCCCGCCGTCTCAAGCACCGCTGAACTGGGCCCTTCCTGTCAAGCACCGCTCCACTGGGCCCCGCCGTCTCAAGCACCGCTGAACAGGGCCCGCCGTGAGAAGCACCGCTGAACAGGGCCCCGCCGTCTCAAGAACCGCTGAACTGGGCCCTTCCTGTCAAGCACCGCTCCGCTGGGCCCTTCCTGTCAAGCACCGCTCCGCTGGGCCCTTCCTGTCAAGCACTGCTCCGCTGGGCCCTTCCTGTCAAGCACCGCTCCGCTGGGCCCCGCCGTCTCAAGCACCGCTGAACAGGGCCCCGCCGTCTCAAGCACCGCTGAACTGGGCCCTTCCTGTCAAGCACCGCTCCGCTGGGCCCTTCCTGTAAAGCACCGCTCCGCTGGGCCCTTCCTGTCAAGCACCGCTCCGCTGGGCCCCGCCGTCTCAAGCACCGCTGAACAGGGCCCCGCCGTCTCAAGCACCGCTGAACTGGGCCCTTCCTGTCAAGCACCGCTCCGCTGGGCCCTTCCTGTCAAGCACCGCTCCGCTGGGCCCTTCCTGTCAAGCACCGCTGGCCCATTGGCAGTCCCGGTTCTGTGTCGGGCAGGCCTTCACGACGCACTCTGCCCACCATGCCTCCTCCATGACCAGTGGTCTCTGTAATCCACCTGATGGACTGTGGCTTTGCACTCCCCAGGATGTAACAGTGGGCAAGCCACCCACTGTAGAGACTTGAGAGACTGTGGCTTTGCACTCCCCAGGATGTAACAGTGGGCAAGCCACCCACTTGTGAGACTTGAGAGACTGTGGCTTGGCACTCCCCAGGATGGCACAGTGGGCAATCCACCCACTGTAGAGACTTGAGAGACTGTGGCTTTGCACTCCCCAGGATGGCACAGTGGGCATGGAGGCCCTTCGTGGATCTGGCGCCGTGGACTCATGTGGCTGAGGTGCCCCCCCTTCACTTCCCCCTGAGGTGCCTGTTTTATCTTTTTGTGATGCCCCAGCAGTGTTCTCTCCAATGGACTCGTTCTCGTGTGTGGGCTTTGCCCATGTGTTGCTGCACATTGGCCCACGGACATTTGGACTTTGAAAGACTGGGCCGGACTTTTGCTACTTGTATGTATATAGTTCTAGATGTGTATTTATTATTCATATATTGCTAAGATCGCTATACTTTATTGTTGCAATAATATAGTTCTACTTTTACATTCATTGCCTTTTGTCTTAGCTTTTGGGGGGTGGTTTGGGGGTGTCACTCTGACTTTTTTTATGCATAGGTGTGTAGGTATTTCGGTCGTGGTGAGGGTGGGGGTGGGTGTGTCGCGTATGTGTGTGCCCGTAACCTTTCCTCCTCCCCCCTCCCCTGTGTCGTAGGTGCAGTACTCACCATTGTCGTCTGCGGCGAGGTTCGTGATCCTGGAAGAAGAGCAGGAAGGCAATGGCTGGGAGGATGTGGAGTTCGGGTTCCATGCTGTTCCGATTCCTCGTGGAGTGTGTCGAGCTAAGCGTTTTCCTTTTGAAATGTCTGTTTCCGCCGTGTTTTAATCGGCGGGGCTCCCGCCCCGGAAAAGGTGGCGGATTGGTGAGTCGTGATAGGGTGGGCGGTACATGGTCTGCCGTCTGCCTGTTGGCGGTGACCGCCGCGCTGTTTGTTTGTACCGCCGTGGCGGTCGGAGTGTTAATGCGGCGGCCTGTGTTGGCAGTTCCCGCCAGGGTCAGAATTCAATATTTTTGGCCGCCAGCCTGTTGGCGGGTTGGCCGCCGCTTTAACACTGACCGCCAGGGTCAGAATGACCCCCTATATGTCCTACCTTACCCATACACTGCACCCTGCCCTTGGGGCTACCTAAGAAAAGGGAAGGTTTAGGCCTGGCAAGTGGGTACGCTTGCCAAGTCGAATTTACAGTTAAAACTGCACACACAGACACTGCCGTGGCAGGTCTGAGACATGATTACAGAGCTACTTATGTGGGTGGCACAGCCAGTGCTGCAGGCCCACTAGTAGCATTTGATTTACAGGCCCTGGCACCTCTAGTGCACTATACTAGAGACTTACTAGTAAATCAAATATGCCAATCATGGATAAACCAATTACATACAATTTACACAGAGAGCATATGCACTTTAGCACTGGTTAGCAGTGGTAAAGTGCTCAGAGTTCAAAAGCCAACAGCAACAGGTCAGAAGAAAATAGGAGGCAGGAGGCAAAAAGATTGGGGATGAACCTGCAGAAGCAAAAAAGTCTAACACAACCCCCTATCAGCCTAAAGCCAGGGGAGACCAATCAATACCTTGATGTACTTCCCAGATTCTGGCGATAGAACAAGGACCCAGGCCCACAACAGCAGGGGCATGTTCCAGTTCTACACCTTCCTGACTCCAGTTTGATCCCTCTGTCCATACTCTCAGGGCCCACTAAGCTGACCCATGGGGAACCCTTCTCCACATCTGCAGATACCATCTGTGGAGCACCTAACTTTTCTTTGCTCACAGATGTATCCCAATGGGCAGATAGTACCACCAGGGCCAACACAGTTGTGTTGCCCACTCCACCCCCGGGGTGTGACTCTCGTCCCCCTCCCAGGGGCAACTCTGTCCACCAGGACAGCAAGCTACTGTGACCCCTGACAACTGTCAGGGATGAGAGCCCAACCTCAGGCCTCTTCAACCACTGTGACTGTGGAGAGTGGGGGGCGGTAGCCACAGGTGCCTGGCACCCTTTGACCACTCTCTCTTCCACCAGGTCAGGGATGACAAGCTGACTCCAGGAGCGGCACCCCCAGAGTAAAAAACGGTCAGAGTGCTTGTAGAAGCAGTCCTGCACAAGCCTTCCACCAGTGCAGGGATGTTAACTTGCAACTGATCTTCCAACCTGGGGTCTGTACCTTCAGGTTGGACTAGGGCCAGGAGTGAGGCTTCCCTCCCCCTGCCCTCCCTTCTGGGGTCCTGCACCCCCCAACTAGGAGTGGTCCCTCCAGAAGACAACATGGTAGGGGCACTGTTAGCAGTAGCCACTTCCTCCAGGACAGGGGGGACACCCTGAACATGTCCTTCCAATCCAGGGTCTGTACCCACAGACTGGACCACCGCCTGGCAACCCAGGACTTCCTGGGGGGCATACCTACCCCCCACCAGGTCAGAGTTTACCCTCTGAACCTGGTCATCCAACCCAGAGTCACCACCCTGCGGTTGAACCACTGCCTGGCGCACCAGGACTTCCTTGGGAGCACACCTACCCCCCATCAGGTCAGAGTTTACCCCCTGAACCTGACCATTCAACCCAGAGTCACCACCTTGCAGTTGAACCAATGCCTGGCGCACCAGGACTTCCTTGGGAGCACACCTACCCCCCATCAGGTCAGAGTTTACCCCCCTGAACCTGACCATTCAACCCAGAGTCACCGCCCTGTGGTTGAACCATTGGCTGGCACACCAGGACTTCCAGGGGGGCACACTTACCCCCCTCAAGGGACACACCATCCCCAAGGGCCAAACAAGAGTCTGGCTGGTGCAGGTCTCCTGACCTCTGCCCATCTGACAGAGTCTGGATTCCCCCCAACCCAGAAATGGTCTCACCAAGGTCATTCCTGGGGGGCTCTGCTCTCAGAGCTGACCCCTGACCCTCCAGGTTCTCCACTGGGATCCGCAACCCCCTCTCAACCCTCTGTCTGGACTTCTGCACCCCCTCACTAGGAGTGGTACTGCCAGACACCAGAACTGGTGGGACACTGGCTACAGCCGCCCGTCCAAGTTCTCCTGACACTGTGGGGTCTCGCTCAACAGATGGCCCTACGGTACAGGCTAGGCTCCCCTCCTGGTGTTCCCTCATGGAACCCTCCAGGACCTGGGACAAGATCTCAGGCACCTTGGGCCTCAACCCATCCCCATTCCCTCTCCTCTGAGACTGGACATGGGGTCCCTCACCCATCCCACTACACTGGGACCTACCTGGGACTCTACAAACCTTATTCCCTACCTCACCTGGTTGGGAAATACCTAGACCGCTCCTCTCAGGAGCACCTCCAAATGCCTCTTCAGATTCTCTGGTACTCACCCAGAGGTCTGCCTCCAGTGTAAGTTTCCTGGGGTCAGAGAACTCACACTCCACCTGGTGTTGGCATAGCTCTGGAAAATAAGGACTAGACATATGCTCTCCGGCAATTACATCACTCAGCCCCTCGCATGGATTAACCAAAGTACCCTTCACCCAACCATCCAGTGACTCTGCTTTGAAAAAGCACCCCACATCACCCTCCTGAGACTGGTGAGACAGTACCTGACTGTCCCTGACACTCAACCCACACTCTTCTGTGATGTCTTCCCACTCCATAACCAGGACTTCTACCTGGGGGGAACCCCTTTCCCTGTCACTCTCACCTAGAGTCAGTAGAGTGTCCCTCCCACCAGCAGGAATATGACTCCCCATGCCAGGTCCCCAATCCACCTCAGGGACCCTGTGCATCACTAGAGCTACCTCATACCCCTGAACCTCCTGGCGTGTGTTAACTCCCTCCTCAAGTAGGGCACCACATCTCTGGGCATGTGCACTTCTTCAGCAGCACTGGATATAAAATTGTTGCTGCAACCATTCCAGCTGGACTCAGCCCTCATGACTCCCGGCTCCTTACTTTTTAGCTCATAAGCCCAAATCCTCTTTTTGATCTCTAAGTAACAGGTACCTCTACTACACAACTGTGTATCCTCTGCACTTCCCCACCCACATTCTCCTCCTCTGTGTGCCTTCCAGCCTTCTTGACTGTCACCCAGGCCCTCTGTGCCTTTTGGAGCTCCCCCTCCCTGGTGAAGCTCTCAGTGGGACAGTCAAGATCTTTAAGGAACCGTTTCAATTGAGCAACTGACTACTCCTTCAGTTTCTCCATTTCAAACACAGCTCTAGCTGTTGCATCTCCAGACTGAGACATGATGGTCACAAGTACAAAGTTCCAAAGGCGGACAATAATTTCCCAATGAAGTAAAAAGAATCAGTCAAGGGATCAGCAAAAACATGGAAGTAGAACAAAAAGGAGTCCTTAAGAGAATAAGCAAAAGATCACCAAACAAGTAGTATGTGGTCACATAGTGACATCCTTATTTGGTGGTCTGGAGTCGGCTATGTTACAGCAGCAGCGCCGGCAAAATAAAAAAATCACGGCATTACAAAGGCAGATGCAGCAACATAATGCAAACATGGGGGCCTGCATCGTCAGCTGGAGTGCCTCAATGCCAACATTGAACAGCTGCATGAGGTACAGGTCCAGGCATCGCAGGATACGAGGGAGCTGACTACTGCTGTGAGGGAACTATGTCAGGAGCTGCGCCATGACAGGGTAAGCCACCGCAGGCAGGAGCAACACTTCATGAGCATGTTTGGAGGTTTTTGTCGCTCTGTGACTAGGCTGGCTAATTCTACCTCCCTAATATCACGTTGTGCTGTGGCTGCACAGGTTGAGGCAGCACACAGCAGCAGGGATGTGGCCCAAGGACTTGTACAGATCACTAATGTGATAGACAATATAATGGGAAACCGGTCAGCAACACCTAGTGAACTTGGACTGGGGGACACAGAGGACACATACAGCCTCAGCAGCCTAGCTGTGCCCGCAATGGACACCAGATGTCGCAGTGCCAGGCACAGCACTGCCACAGAGGCAGACACTCGAGGTGCCAGTGAGGCAACTGCGCACTTGAGTGGAGTGCGTGGCTGAAAGAAGTGACTGTAGTGGCCACAGGGGACAGTATATATTTCTGGAATGAGGAGACTATGAAGGAATAGTGCTTTACTGTGAACTGCTATTGTTTTTTTTCACAATTACTTTTGTTGGTACTCGTTGAACTTATATTACCTGACATTAAGGTAATACATTTACTCACTACAGGTACATTTGTCAGTGGATTTGTGTTTTCAAACTTACATCTGAAATGGTTGTGTGTGATGTCAGCACGCCTTTGCCTTCCCTCTGCTGCACTGATCCTGTCTGCTGGCTGTAGGGGTAGTATGGGATCATCATCCTCATCTGATTCAGAATCAGATATTTCCACAGGTATGCCCCTGGTGGTAGCTATATTGTGCAAGATTGCACAAGTAGCCACTATTCTACATGTTGTCTCTGGGCTGTACTGTAGTGCCCTTCCACATTTGTGGAGGCACCGGAAGCGACTCTTCAGCAGGCCAAAGGTGCGCTCCACCACGTTGCGGGTCGCCCTGTGTGCTGCATTGTATCTCCGTTCTGCTGGTGTTGCAGGATTTAGGTAGGGCGTCATCATGTAGGTGCGCACTGCGTAGGCACTGTCTCCTGGAAGGGACAGGGGGTATATTGAGTAACTGAGCCATCTGACATCAGCACGCCATCAATGCGCCAGTGTACAGAGGGACAATACCTAGTAGATATCCTTCACCAAACTCCCAAAGCTAGCAGTCTTGTGTGAATGCCGCTGTGACGAAAGATGTATGAATCATGGGTGCTCCCTGGGTACCTGGCCACGAGATCAGTTATGATGTATGAGGCATTGCACATCACCTGTATATTCATTGAATGTTGGTATTTACGGTTGCGGTACACATACTCTGTGGCTGATGGTGGACAGATTGCAACATGTGTCCCATCTAGATCACCTAGGATGTGGGGCAACTGTGCCATCTGGTAAAAATTAATTTTTGTCTGCTGTATTTTCTGTGGGGTGTTGGGGAATCTGATGTACTGGTGTATTCTGCTCAGCATGGCGTTAATAAATGCATTGAAAAATCTAGAGAGGGTACTCTGTGAGACCCCTCCAGCTGCTGCTATGACCCCTTGATATCTCCCTGAGGCGAGCAGGTGGAGGGAGCATAATACCTGCACATGGGTGGGTATGCTATGAGTCCTATGTGTTCCGCGCTGCAGTATGGGTTGTAGCTCAGCTATCAGATCGAGTATCATGGCAGAGCTCAACCTATACCTCTCAAATATTTCCTCCTCTGTCTGGTCAAAAAGTGTAATGCGCACTCTGAAAATGCGCTCCTGTCTCCTCCTCCCTCTCCTCAAACCTGCCAAGATCCTCATCCTCCTCGCCATGACGTAGAGTGCAGCCATTGTGGAAAAGAGTCTGAGGCATTCTGGGCCTCTTTATATAGGTTGCGCCTGGTTACCACCTGGTTTAACTTAGTGGTATTTTGCATGTGCAAAATGCCATTCTGCGAAAAATCGCAATTTGCGATTTTTTGATGCACCGATTTGCGACTTGGGTTTTGTGATTCGCATTTTGCACCTTGCAATTTCCTACTTGCAATGCTGAATCAAAAAATGCAACTCACAAAACCAGGTCTCAACGCAAAAAATCGTTTTTACATTCGCAAACGGCCACACTTTGCGATTCGCACCGTTTGCGAATGCAAATTTTTTTTATACATCTGGCCCGAAGTTCTTTCCTTAAAGGAAGAGAACCTGGAGTTGCACACTGAACTACAGCGGTATAAACCACAAGACACCCCCTGGGAGGAGTCAAACTAAAACAAAAATCTCCAGTACTACAGGCCCCTCGGTTTGACCCGTCTAATCATGTTCCTAGAGCCCAAATTGTGGAACGTCCTACGGAGTAATCCAAGTTCATTGACCTGGTGGTACAATTGGATCACTGCTTGAGTAAACGTAAGGGAGAAAAATTCTGGGGTGACACATGCTTAGTGGTGCTCAAAACTGAGAAAAAGGAGTCCACCATTCCCACTCATGATACACCTGAACCCATTCAAATTGGCAGTGGGCGGGGCCCATTATCTAAGGAAGAGAAAGAACGTAGGAAAAAATTGAAACTGTGTTTATACTGCGGGAAGGCAGGACATTTTGCTTGGGAATGTCCAAACAAGCCTACTGCTCCAACTGGAGCAGTAACAGGGCCTGAATTCCCTCTTCCTGACCAGGCGGAAAACTAACTGGCTCAGTAACTTCTGAGACCATTTTATCGAGCGCTTCTTTCAATATGCGCTCAGATCTTCTGGCTAATACCACCAGTCCTGTCCCTCGACATCTAACTCTTATTGTGATATTAGTGTTGTCCCCTCAGGTTCGTAAGGTCATTCCCATATTGCTTGACTCTGGGGCTACCGGAAATGTTTTAGACTTGGGTTTGGCTAAAACCCTAAATAATACGACTGTCAGAAAAGACGCCCCTGAACCAGTCGGAGCCGTGGATGGCTCAGAATTGTCATCCGAACATATTGTTTATCAAACAACAACTTGTCCATGCTTTGTGCAAACAACCATACAGAACAAATTCAGTTTGACCTCATAGATACCCAAGTATTTGAAGCCATTTTGGGGATACACTGGCTTCAGTTACACAATCCGAAAATTGACTGGGCACCAAGGACAGTGACATTAGACTCTAAACATTGCTGGCACTCCTGTTACCAAGACAAACCATTACTAGTGAAATCCTTGCATTGTGGGACAACACACTGGCCATTCCTGCACCGTATAAAGACTTCCATGATGTCTTTAGTGAACAGAAGGCCACACAGCTGCCACCACATAGGTCATGCGATTGTCGTATAGACTTCAGTCCAGGGGCAACGCTACCATGTAGTAGGGTGTATGCTGTTTCTGAGCATGAGAATCGATACCTGCGGGTCTACCTGGATGATCTATTGGCTAAGGGTTTCATTCATCAATCAACATCACCATTTCGTCGTCTTTGTTCTTCGTGCCCAAGAAGAATCTCGAGCTGCATGCTTGTATAGATTATCGAGCAGTGAACAAAGTGACCATAAAAAATCGGTATCCACTTCCGTTGATCCCGGTACTTTTAGATCAGGTACATCAGTCGACCATTTATACTAAACTCGACCTCTGGGGCGCCTACCACTTGATCCGAGTTATGAAGGGGGATGAGTAGAAGACGGCGTTCCGATCTAAATTCAGACTTTTCAAGTACACAGTGATGCCCTTCAGGTTGTGTAACGCTCCTGCAGCATTTCAATTTTTCATCAATGAAGTGCTGCAGGAGTTTCTGGATATCTGTGTAGTGGTATACATAGACGACATTTTGATCTATTCGTCTTCCACTGAGGAACATATAGGGCATGTAAGAGTGGTTTTACAACGGATTCGTGAGCATCATCTCTTCGCCAAGCTGGAAAAATTTGTTTTTCACGCTACAACTGTAGAATTTCTGGGATATGTGATCACTCACAATGGAAAATTCATGGATAGGTCCAAGTTACAGGCCATCCTGGATTGGGTAGCCCCAAGATCCATCAAGGAAGTGCAACAGTTTTTGGGCTTTGCTAATTTTTATCAGAGAGTTATGCCCCACTTTTCTACCGTGGTATATCCCATAACTTGTCTCCTCTGAAATGGGGTTAAGTTCCTCTAGGATGCAGAAGCGGAGGAAGCCTTCCAACATCTTAAAAACACATTTACTGAAGCACCCATTCTCCATCATCCCAACCCGGCTCAGCCATCTTTCGTGGAAGCAGACGCTTCCCAAATGACAGTGGGTGGTGTCTTGTCTCAACGAGATCCTGAGCCTGGGCATTTCCATCAAGTAGCTTACTTCTCAAAGAAATTGCTACCCGCAGAGCAAAATTACCCGGTGGCAGAGCGGGAACTTCTGGCCATAAAGCTTGCCTTCCAGGAATGGCGTCACCATCTACTAGGAGCTAGACACACCGTAACTATTTACACAGATCACCGTAGTTTACAATTCTTTCAAGCAACCAAGGCCCTGACACCTCGTAAATTATACTGGCTTCTATTCTTTAACGAGTTTGACTTCGTAATCACCTATAAGCCCAGTATTACACAACAAAAAGCAGACACGTTGTCTAGGATGGGTTTCTCCTCTGATGTTGCGCTAGAACAGGTCAGAAGCATTATACCCCCAGAAGATATCGTAGCTGTGTGCACTTCCAAAGAGTTTCTTGAGAAAATACGGGTAGCCCAACACAGGGTTCACTGTTTAACTGATGTGTATGACAAAGAGGGTTTTCTATACCATGCTGATCAGCTGTACGTCCCTATCAAAGTATTATGGGATACAGTGTTACATAGGGGACATGATTCTGTCCTCGCAGGTCACCTGTGTGCGTTAAAGATGTTAGATCTCTGTCAAAGTTGGTTTTGGTGGCCCACACTTGTGCAGGATGTCAGAAGGTATGTCCAGACTTGTTCCACCTGTGTTAGGGCTAAAACGCCACATACTCCAGCCACAGGATTGTTACTTCCCATGCCAATTACGGTGGCCCCATGGCACACCATAAGTATGGATTTTATTTCTGATCTCTCAGCTTCCAATGAACACACTGTCATATGGGTGGTTGTAGATTACCTAACTAAAATGGCTCAGTTTGTTCCATTAAAATGCCTCCCTACGGCTTCCAAGCTCTCTGATTTGTTTGTCCAACACATTGTACGGCTTCATGGGTTGCCCACCACAATTGTTTCCGATCGTGGCCCCCAATTTGTATTGCTGTTTTGGTGTAGCTTCTGTTTCTCTGTCAGTATGGACGTCCGTTTGTCCTCTGCATATCATCCACAAACGGATGGGCAGACGGAACGTGCCAACCAATCGCTGGAGCAAATCCTGAGATGTTACATTGACACCTGGTCTAATGAGTGGGATAAGGCTTTACCTCTTATTGAATTTGTATATAACAACAGTGTCCACATTGCTACAGGAGTATCCCCATTTTACTGTTTGTTTGGTCTTCACCCAAGAATGCTACCTATAACTTGGTCCCAAACATCCACAAGAGTCCCATCAGTACAGAAGCACCTAACGAGTTACAGGAGATTCAAGAACAAGTACAACACCATTTAAAACTCTACCAAGCTCAAGTAAAAAAACAAGCAGACAAAGAAGGAGATCTGCTCCCTCTTATCAGATAGGAGATCAGGTGTGGTTCGTATCCAAAAATCTCCATCTTGTAGGTTCCAAAAAATTCAACCCCTGATTTCTAGGCCCCTTTCCTATTGCTGAAATCATCAATTCTGTGGTAGTAAAACTGACATTGCCAGATGATTTCAAGGTACACCCCGTGTTTCATGTGTCTTTACTCTGTCCCCATTCCCCTGATACCCGCGATGGCCCACCACCTCCCCCAGCAAAAGTACATGGGCAATGCAAATTTGAAGTGGCCAAAATTCTTGACTCCAGGTGCTTCTGTGGTGTTCTTCACTATTTATTGGCTTGGAAAGGCTATGGGCCTGAGGACAAATCCTGGGAATACGCGTCCACAGTTCATGCTCCACGGCTTACTAAAGAATTCCATCTCCTGCACCCTTTCAAGCCCCACCCTTTGACAGGGTCCTTGGTGGGGGGAACTGTCAGGAATCCCCAAGGTGCCTCCTGCGTTATCTGTCAGCATCCCCAGGGATTAGGGTTAAATCATATCTCTGTTCTTGGTTAAACCTTCATGTTTCTAAGTAAACATAATGTGCTGTGTTACACAATTGGTTTTATCAATGCTTGTTATACCACTGCTTGTTTGCTAATGTGAGCAGTTGTAGACATGTGCTTCTAATTGGGTGTGGTGTAGACATGTGCTTTGTTAGAAATGGGGTTTTTGGTTGGTAGTCAGGTAACCCTCTGTCCAAGCAAGAACCCTCACTCTAGTCAGGGTAAGTCACACACAATCCAAATTATCCTGTGCCCACCCTCTGGTAGCTTGGCACGAGCAGTCAGGCTTAACTTAGAAGGCAATGTGTAAAGCATTTGTGCAATAAATCATACAATAACATAATATAGCACCACAAAAATACACCACACAGTGTTTAGAAAAATATATAATATTTTTCTGGGTATTTGCAGGTCAAAACGATCAAAGATGCAATATGAATTTGTAAAGATATCACTAAAAAGTGATATGAAGTGTCTTAAGTCTTTAAAAAGTAAACAAAGTCTCTTTCAAGCACAAAGTACCTGGTTTGGAGTGGAAAATCTCCGCAGAGGGCCACAGAAGAGGAGATGCGTGGAAAAATGGTGTGTGTGTCAGTTGCGCCCCTTCACACACGGACTTGCGTCGTTATTTTTCACTCGGGGAAGACGTGCGTCGTTTTCCTGCACGCGGACCATCTCCTTCTATGGATCGTGGGATTACCAGATATCCCAGGGTCTGTGCGTGGATTCTTCAGCTTGTTATCCTGCTGCGCGTCGTTCCGGGAGGCTGTGCGTGGAATTTTCTTTCTCACGGCAGGCATCGCGTCGATTTCCCCTCTGGAAGTAGGGCGGCGTTGTTCATGCGTGGCCGCACGTCGAAGTTCCGGTCGCACCGCAGGCGTCGCGTCGAGCGGCGTATTTCTGGATCGGCGTGCAGTGAATTTTTCCCCGCGGAACAAGCTGTGCGTAGAAAATTTCGCCTCACGAAGAGTCCAAATGAAAAAGAGAAGTCTTTTTGGTCCTGAGACTTCAGGGAACAGGAGGCAAGCTCTATCCAAGCCCTTGGAGAGCACTTTTACAGCCAGACAAGAGTTCAGCAAGGCAGCAGGCCAACAGCAAGGCAGCAGTCCTTTGTAGAAAGAAGACAGGTGAGTCCTTTGAGCAGCCAGGCAGTTCTTCTTGGCAGGATGTAGGTTCTGGTTCAGGTTTCTTCTCCAGCAAGTGTCTGATGAGGTAGGGCAGATGCCCTGTTTTATACTAAATTGTGCCTTTGAAGTGGGGGTGACTTCAAAGAGTGGCTAAGAAATGCACCAGGTCCTCTTTCAGTTCAATCCTGTCTGCAAGGGTCCCAGTAGGGGGTGTGGCAGTCCTTTGTGTGTTGCCCCTTCACAACCAACAACAACAAGGACAAAGCAGGCAACACACACATCAGAAGAAGAAGACATGGAACAGATCACATTCACAAGGAAAAGTACCCGGAAGCACTAGTCCCTGCCACATGACCAACTATTACCAAAGTCCTGCGTTTTGAAACATGACAGTCTTACAACAACTGTACTCAAACACTGTTCTGCTAATCACTGTATATCTTGTCACCCAGCCCAGTGATTGTCTCTCTCCTACTCATTGGCTAAGTCTGTCCCTCTGCACTGTCTGAAACAGCAACCCCAGCATGACAAAAGCATTTTGGTAAACCCTTGTGTTGGATCACAATGGAAGATATCACTATAATGGACTCACAATCATGGACAATGTACATATAGCACTACAGCACTTTTCAATAAATAGCACTTACACAACAAACCTGTCTCTGGGTAATGTGACATATCAACTGTGCAGTAGATAACTGAAGTGTGCCTACTGTCAAATTACGTAGCTTGTCAATACAACTGTCCAGATATTATGTAGTTAGAGAAATCTGCACAGTGACCATGAATGCATCATACTCTGCCCATCCTGAGGGAATAATCTGATGAAGTGAGAAACCATACACCACCATGCTGTGTAGGACAGAAGAATGCTTCCTCAGGGGATAACTAAGTCATCAAATAGTGCCCGCTAAATGTTGTCAACATGCAAAAATAACACAATAAACATGCCATACTAATCTAAGTAAATACAAAAAAAAACTGCACAAATGAAGGTGTCTGAGTTAACATACAAACAGGTAATCATGCCGAACTGTGTCACAAATGATGTATGAGGGTCATGAAGACAAGAATACAAGATTGCCAATGAGAACTCATCTTACAAGGGTGTGCATGATCATCACACTGCAGTCAGACCTAAAACCAATATCAAGTCTGGAAGCACTGTTAGTGACTTTGAAAACACACTTATCAACAGAAACACATTCGGAACCATATTAACTGTGATTGGTGGTTGCAACAAAGGGTAGACACTTTGCAAGGTAGCTCTGGGCTAGCTGCCAATCGTATAGCTCAGTTGGGATTTGTCTGTAGCATAGGACACAGATGTTATAGTACAAAAATGATGTACACTGAATCCAAACCCACGATCAAGTACCATTCAACACATACTATTAAGAGGTAACCAAATATTTATTAAAAGCTAACCATAGATGAGGAAACTGAAGGAAAAACCTTACCTACCCTAATCTACCCTGACTACTCATTACCCACAACTGTCCCTAACTAATCTAAGCTACACTTACTTATCACATGTAACGAAACGTTCTAAACATCTACCCCCCACCCCCCTTATGAGACGGGACACATACTAACCTAAACACATACTATCCTATACTAAACAAATATAATTTTTTTTGTTTTTTGTTTTTTTTTTAAGTTAGTTTTCTTTTTTTGGTATTTTTTTTTTTTTACACACAAGAACCCCAACATAGCCCCCCACCCACCCACACATGTAATAAGTCAAAAAAGAAACAAGCAGGACCCCCCACCCACTAACACTAACTAAACTAACAGCCTATACTAACCTAACACTAAGCCCCCTAAGCCCACTAACTATAAGAACAAGGAAAGAGGAGGGAGGGGAGGGTATCATGTCCATCAAATCAACTGTCTAGAGGTTGGCCCTCCGGAGGGTCCTCTTTATATCCTTGACCCGCCGTTTAATGTGCCGCACGTCCCGGCTCAGGTGGCTCACCTTGCGCAGCACTTTGTCCATCTTATGTTCAAGTCTATTGAAGGCTGCAGGGTCAACAGCTGGAGCAGTGGCAGTCTGGGTACCGGTGGAGGAGGTCTGTGTGGGCTGTCCTGCACCAGTGGCAATGCTGGGGCCAGGAAGTCCAGCAGATGTTGGATCAACAGTGGCAGCTGTGGGTGGGGCCACCTGGCTCGGATTGGTGGTTGTTTCTGTGGTGGCTGTGGTGGACAAAGTAGGCCCACCCTGTGGGAAGGCTCGCCATGCCCCGGAGGCACGTTCATGGCGATATCGCCGGGCCATCCTCCGGAACTCCGACTCCACCAGCAGGATGTGCTGGTATCACATGGCCCGACGCTGAAATTCATGGACCTGGTCTGGGGTCATGTTAGCTGCTGTGAAGACAAATGCAGATATGCTACATTAGTAACTGCATTGTGTGAAACGGCACAGCAAGTTAATCAGACATTACATCTACTGTATTTGTAACAGCTCATATCACGATACAGAGCATTGAATGTCCCTGAGGAAGTATATGGCAGGCCAGACAACAAAGGTCACATCACACAAAGCACATCCATAACCCACAAGATGGGTAACAACTGGCTTTGACTTGCAATCTGAGTTCTGACAGTTAACATCTAAGAATCATGCTGCATATCCTCCACCAAGAGCTGGGCTACAAATGTCAGTGTACGGAAAGCAAAACTAAAGCCACATGGTCTGCAAGTTGTAACTGGACTTTCCAGTATGGTACCAAGTGCCAAACCTGAGTGTGTATACTAGTATGCAACCAAACCGTCACTTATTCACAGGTATGTGTAACATACCAGTAGCATCAATACTAGGTACCCCATTCACAAACCCATGGCCGTGTTTGAGGGGGGGTGGTGGATACACAAGGCAACTCCACACATGTTTGTCTCTACAGACACACCACAGGTAAGGTCTATCTACAATTTGGAGTCAGCAAACCCTAGAGCACTCATAGGGTCAGACATGTCTGGAAATTCAGAACTTAGTACACAACATATACTTCCAGTGAGGCCTGACTTACATCAGACACAGAGTTGCTAGAACACCCATGATCATGAATTGCATGCACACCTAGGCCATAACACTCAGGTTCCATAGACTTGATGCACTACATGTGGAAGTACATGCTGCTAGGAGGTTCTACCTACTGTTTCAAACTTACGTAGGTAAATAGGGAAGCAGATGTCTATTGGGAAGCTATTAGCTCCACCAATCTTAGAGAATGTGGGTCTGACAGGCTGACTAAATAGGGGCTGACTTCCATTGCGACTCTTGGTGATACAAGTGTCAGACACATGACTATCCCCTGTACTCACAGTGGGGCCTACAGGGATGTCCTACAATCCCTACATGATACCATTGGATACGCATTGGCAAACTCAAAACATGTGAGAACTGCATTCCCACTCATGGAACAAGTGAAAAACTTGCCCAACGCATCACACCTTGCTATGCGTCCAACTCACACGAGTCCATAACCAGCAAACACAACACATAACAGACATATCAACACTTACTGGAGTGGTCGGGGTCCTCAAATGTCGCCACCTCTCCCACAGTGTAGGGTGCCGGTCCACCTGTAAGGTATGGAAGGAAGAAATGTGATCAAAATCTGTGCACAGTGCAACAATTTCATAATCATTTACAATGTGTAGGCTGAATAAGGACATGGCAGCCATTCAGACATGATGGTACTGCATCTGATATTCCACGGCCAACTTGTACATAGCATGGGTCTCCTGTGACAGTTACACACATATCTGCACACATACATTGGCCCTAACTATCATGTGGTTGCAAACTTGCCCCATAATTGGTGAGCACTAAAGAATATGGAGTGTAATCGTCTCATCATGTGCATCCAAGAGAGACATCCAAAGCCTGGTTACTTGAGGACTGCATTACCAGTCACACATGCCTTGTGGCCATGACACATTTATTGCGCATAGGCCCAATGTACAGAGGGAGGGGCAGGGACTCCTGTAAGCCATCCTGTTGTTACAGTATAGTCAATTGATGTGGCCCAGCTATGGTGATTTGCACCAACCATGGAGATGTGAAGTCATGTGCATACACTTGGACTTCCATCCATATTTGGATTGCAGCTCAACTAATTCCAACAAACATCTTGAGATGTTAGCTGAGGGCACCTTACACCTTTTCACGATGTTTTCAAATCATGAACTGACATGTATCCAATAAGATCAAGAAACCAAATAATCCCAGACATTCATAGTACTTCTGTGAACGCTTTCCTTCCACACTCACCAGACTAACATGAGACCAATGTTTGAGCCACTTTGCTATTATCAATTGACGTGAAGGCAGCACTCATTTTCAGCATCATGTAGTGATTCCAAAGTCTGTCTAGCAATTGCGTCAACATAGTTGGCCTAAATGTTGGTACATCTGTACTTCTCTGTCAATAATACCCTTTATAGACATGATTGGCTCCTATTTTGTTAGCTGTGCTGACAAAAAGGCTGCACCAATTTCCTTCATGGTAAAGTTACCTGTAAGTTTGCTGAGCACGTGCTACCTGACAGCTAGCAATTGTGATCCTTGCCATAGTGCATCAATGATCCCCTTATATTTTCCCAGCATTACACACAGTCATCAAGTTAGCTAGCAGACATTGCACTAATCCTCTTATGTCACTACAGAGCATTTAATCGTGCACATTTACATGATTAGTACTCACCACCAGTGCCACCAATCATGATTCCCAGGTGGTCCAAGAGATCCTGCTCCCTGGTGATGAGGTCAGCCCACCGGTGCTTCAGCTGGTGGTCACTCCTCTGGCTGGTATACACACGCTGCAGGTGATGCAGCACCTTTCCCAACCGGATTCTGAGCGCCTCTGTCGGGTACCCCTGTATGACCCTGCCTGGATCATGAGCGGCAAGAAATGTGTCACTAGCCAGATGAAGCCCCCCAACTCCTCTTCCCCCATCCTGCCAAGACGTGGCCTACCAGACATACTTATAGTTGAAGATAAGGAATAGGGGTAAAAGAAATAGAAAGGTGAAATGGGTGAAAGTAGGGGTAAAAAGACAGAAAAAAAGTTAACCTAAACACTAAAAGAGCCCAACTAACCCCAAACTAACACTACCAACAGACTCCCACAAACAAGAAATACACAAGATAAATGGACAAATGTAGACAAAACACAGTACTACAGTATACACAAACAATATTTATTTCACAAAAGGACTTTACAGATAGCACACAGGAAAAATACAGCACAAAATCTCAGGACAACACTCTCTACACAGCCACACAGTCTAGAAGGATCATAGACTGCAAAGTGAAAGTGAAAGTACACCCACTGTACATGATCTGTAAACAGGATATCCTATTACATCACTTCCTGTATGAAAAGTCCCGCCTTTTTCGCGTTATGCGTCATTTTTTGTTTACCGAAACTGTATTTGCGTCATTTTCTTTGACGCACAGACATGAATATTAATCCGCATCCACATAACGATACATGGACTGTACAAATATCTGGATGCGGGCTAAATTTCACTCCTGTGAATCAAAAAAAATGACGCAAATACAGTTTTGGTAAACAAAAAATGACGCACACCGCTAGGGACGTCAAAATTACAGTGCATTAACTGGTTTGGGGCATTTTTACTTGTTTTTTGGTTATTTTACATTTGGAACACATCAGAGATTGGCTAATTGAAGACAGTATGGTGTTGATGGTGTATGTTCACATGTGTGACATCATACTGCAGCGGAACATCATCCACTACACCCTTCACAGTATCTTTACAGTTGGCTGACGTCATAGACGGTCATAAGTGTGGCCTACATATATGTGTGGCACAAATTGTGCATGTTTGTCATAAGGAGAGGATAGCAATGTGACGCACATATGTACAATACCTAAATGCCTTTGGCTCAAAGTGTGTGCTTTGACAACTAATGTGTTGGTTGACCAAGTGTGTGTGTATATCACATGAAGCATTATTGTACATATGGTTGTATGAATGTGACGTCCATGTGTCCAATCCTAAGATGCAAGTCAAATTTGGAATGAGCAAGGGCATGTGTTAGTCATACATGTAACAACACCCGTAAAGTATACTTCCAAGTTTAAGGGTCACGTAGACACCACATGTGACATAGCATGCACCAGATGGATGGCAGACGCATGTTCATGTCAATGGTCCACATTTTCTACATCCTATGTCCTAGAGTATTGGTAAGAGCTTCCTAGGCACTAGTTGATGAATCCCACAGTGAGTCATACACATGCATTGAGGAAGTGGGTACCATGTTGTTTGCACAGACAGACAAGGGTCAATCTCATATGTATGATGACACCACAGTTGAGGCCATAGAAGTAAGCCCCTACTATCAAGTGGCTGTGGTGGACCAGCATACAAGACAGCACGTGTCCACATATTTCCAGTGATCAATTGCACATAGGTGTCTTGTTCATGTGTGTGGTCCAATGATGATCCTGTAGATTGTTTGGGGTGTAATTTGTCACAGTTCGGAGCAGGACTCATCATGAGTCAGTGGCAGCTATTCCTGTAACTACTGAGTATCCTTTGTTGATCAATGTGAGTAAAGTAGATGTGGACATGTGAACCAACATGTGGATGGTCCCACCCTGTCACTAAAGATGTGTAATGAGACAGTCAACAGGGCAACCTTGGTGTGCTGAGTGAGATAATGTCTCAATTGTCATGTTCCGGCAGGTGTCATTACAACATTTGTAGACAGGTTGGCCTCTGCACTTCCCACTGCATCTGGGAACATCATAGCCTCTGTGCTGTTTATTCTCGCAGCTATTCACCACACACAGCCCATCACTATGTTGTGCGCACTGTGATGCTGTGTGTGAACTGTCATGGTTCTGACATTTGTGTATTATTCATGTACATTATCAGAGGTTGCTGGTTGTGCTGAAAGCCCCGTACCCAATCCCTGCCTATGACCCTGGGACACTGTCACACTTTGTCATTCATGCATATATGCAACCCAGACAAGGGATGGGCCATGAATTTTGCATTTCCAAGAGGATGTAACTCAAATGGTACAGTTAAAAGGCAGATGATGCTATACAATGTATTTGTGTATGCATGGAAGAAGCTCATGCCCAATGCCCCCTGATGAATGGGAGGTTTTCTTACGCACGTGTGGTACATATGTAGACACAGGGATACTTTAGTGTGACGCACAGACAGTTGCCAGTCAGGCTGACAGAATGCAAGGTGATTCAGGAGCCAGCTACTGGACAAGTTACATAATCAGTGGTCTGACTGAGACTGTTTGGAGGACAAACTAGACAGTTGACATGTCAAACTGTGTACGTCCTGTGTTTTTGAAGGTGACAAATGTACCCAATTGCTGTGTTACACAGCTTAATTAGTATCAATGGTTGACAGTGTATTTGACATAATGGCAACTCCTATGCTGTTCCAGGCATCATCAGGGGCAGTGCTTATTGCAATGGGTAGTGTGCATGGAGGTGATCACAGGTGTGGCCTGCATCTGTTTCTCACCAGTCCTGTAGGTGAGACTTGCATTCTAAGGGCCAACAGACATTTTCACAAGGGGAAGCAATCTACATGTGCTAACAGGGCTTTGAAACTAGAAGACAGTGTATAAATTGACCTGACGTCCATGCAGTCAGATGTTATATGACAATGGCATACCTTAGGAAAGGGTGTAGCACACTGGTTTGATAATGTTGGTCTGTGTGTGTAGAGGAGGGAAAATCAGGGTACACATCTTAGTATTCCAGGGACCTTTTGTGACCAGGTGCATGGGTGTGTCATGAGTTGGGAAATGGGCTGACATGTACATGGAATGTCATGTGTGCAATGCTGCTCATATGTGTGGCACTTGTGCTGTCTCTGTTCTGCTTGTATGGGACTCTGGTCACAGATATTCCTTGCAAATATTGGATGCAGTTGGACTTACTGCTGTCAATGGTCTGGTCAGGCATTCCTGTTAGTGATGCCAAAGCACATTGACTGCCTCATGAATGAGGCTTGTTTTCCCCTTATTGAGTGATGGTGTCTTAGTTGTGTGCCATATGCTGCGTTGGACCTTGCTTTCAACTTGTATGTGTGAAATAGTTGTGGTCCTCTGCTATTGGCCTTCAAAGGAGATATGTACATGATATATGTCATTAAGAGTGTGTGTGTATGTGACCATTGTATGATAGGCGTCACATTAGCTCTGGGATGTTCTGTGTCCTACTCAGTATCTCAGCAATGCTCCATGAGGCAACACTCTTATTCTGATAAGTAGAGATGAAGGTGTGCAAAAAGGAATAGCCAGACCATGATATGGTGATTAGAATAGGTGTTTATTTAAATTTGTTAACTAAAGGGGTGAAGGTGATCATATTCAGAAGAAATTATTTACAATCTGTTGCCGCCTGCGTATACCAGCAGCTGTGTTCTGTAGTTCCCCCTCCTGTTGCAGGCTAGCATCCTCCTCTTCCCCCTCTTCAGGCATGTGTGGCTCTGGTTCCAGGAGGGGAATGTTTCTTCTGATACAAATGTTGTGCAATATTGCACATGTTAGGATGATCTTACAGACCATCTCCGGGGAATATAGGAGGCTACCACCAGTGATGTCGAGGCAGCGGAACCTTGACTTGAGGATGCCGAAGGCCCGCTTGACAATGCTGCGTGGCCTCCTATGGGCCTCGTTGTATGCACGCTCTGCAGCTGTACTTGGGTTGCCAAATGGTGTCATAATCCATGGCTGGATGCCATACCCCTGATCAGCTGCAAGAGAAAATGAATGGGATCATGTTGATGTAGCTGGCACTATTGAAAAGACCTTTAATCGCAGTAGTTGTCTTGTGTTGTCTGTGACTCTTTTGTGTACTAATGTGACATCCTATGCTTGTAGGCTGTACCATCTGCATTGTGTTGTTTCCTTGGCTGAACGAGTGTTTGTCTGCTAACCGTTTGTCAGCAGTATGTTTTGGGATTTGCAGTACAGTGTGCCCTCCCTAGCATTGTGACTTGTGATACAGGTGTCCGTGTGTCTTCACTGGGGGTGAGATGATAGTTCCATGCACAGTTAAAATTGAAAGTTTTGTTAACACGTTCATATCAAAGTACCCTGGACATCCCATACCTTGAAACTTATGCAATGTATTAATGTAAAGGTCATTGGGACACTTACAATTTGCAAGGTGACATTTAGGCAACCACACTCATTGATGTCTTCACATTAGGCTGTACAGTAATTTCCAATGTGTGACAGGTTAAATGGTGACTTAAGAAACATGGCGAGTGATGTCAGGACCTCAGTGTGTTCCTGTTGACATGTTGCTGTTGTGGTGTATGTGTTGTGTGTCCTAGAGGGTTGCTGTGCAGTGTGTATATAAGTAGGTTTTTGTACTTACCAACAAGTAGTCCATTGCCATACAGTCCATCCTGGAAGTGTTCATTGATGGTGCAGTGACGGAAGATGTATGAGTCATGTACACTCCCAGGATATTTAGCCACAATGTTGGTGATCAATCCCTGGTGATCGACTATGGCCTGCATGTTGATGGAATGTGTGTGCTTCCTGTTGCGGTAGAGGTTTTCAGTTGCAGCAGGTGGCACAAGGCGTACATGTGTGCAGTCGATTGCACCAAGGACGTGTGGGAAGCCACTGATTGGGTAGAACCCCTGTTTTGTTTCCTGCTGCTTCTGCAGTGTGTTAGGGAAGCAGATGTGGTGGGTGTCAGTCGAATGATGGCATCCAGTACTTTGGGCAAAAAGGCGGAGAATGATGGTTGTGATATTCCGCCAACCAGGGCACCAGTTGTTTGGAAAGAACCACTTGCCAGCATGTGAAGTACGGCAAGCAGCTTTGTTACTGTTGGGATGGTGCGGGGTGTCACCAAAGTGGGGGCCAACTGCTGTTCAATGTTTCGCAGCAGCTGCTGAATGGCCTGCCAGTTCAACCGGTACCTCTGGATGATGTTGTGTTCCCTGAGGCCCTGAAGGGTGGTTCTGGGGCGGAATATCCTCTCCTGCCTTCTGCGCTGCCTTTGGGGTCCCTGCTGGTGTTGTTGTAGCTGCTGTTGTTGCTGCTGGGCTCTGCATCTGCGTGCACGCTGGATTAGAATCACCTCCATGGCTCTCTGTTGCTGCTCTGCTGTTTGTTCTGTGTGTTCTGATTAAATACAGGTGTGTTTGCCCCAGTTTAATGCCTGCCCTGACCCAGGTGTTAATTTTTGACGCAAATCGGGCTTTACGTCATTTTCTGGCTCCGCCTCCCGGCCGTGCGTCATTTTTGCCCGAAAGCATAAATATGACGCACGGCCGTTTAAGCCATTTTTTGGACTGGAACGCCTACCTTGCATATGATTAACGCAAGGCGGGTTGCCGCATCCAAAAAATGACCCACACGGCGGAATTTTGTCATCCGCGGGCTCGGGCGTCAAAGTTTAAATACGGGGCAACGTTTGCGCTGATTGTGCGTCAAAATGTTTGACGCACAATCGGCGCAGACGGAGTATAAATATGCCCCTGGGTTTTTCATTACATTTCCAAAGACACCAATCATGATATAACCACTTGCTCCTAATTGGAAATTACAGTTTATTAAATCCCCAGTGTTACCCCATGGGAGAGGTATGCCTCACTGTAGAGAAAAATGAATTTAGGAGTTATTTACTACCATAATATGTAAAACTAAAAAGTACATGTTCAACCTTTCAATTACAAGATACCCTGCATTATAGGCTATCTAGGTCCTACCTTAGGGGTGAGTTATATGTAAGCAAAGGGGAGATTAAGGCTTGACCACGGATTTTTATTGTCATATCGACATGGCAGTTTAAAACTGCATTCAGGCAGCAGTGGGCTGGGACATGTTTTAAGGTGGTACTTAAATAGGTGCTGCAGACCCACTGGTAGAATGTAATTGACAGGCCCTGGGTGTATAGTATACTACTCTACATGGGACTTATAAATACATTAAATGTGCCAATTAGGTATAAGACTATTGATCCATGTTTTAGGGGAGTCAGCACAAGCACTTTAGCACTGGTTAGCAGTGGCAAAATGCAGGGGAGTCCTAAGGGCAACAAAAACAAGTTTAGCAAAATGGGGAACGAGAGGCAAAATGTTTGGTGGAAAAAGTTTGATGTTAGAAGTCTAACCGTCACCATACAATCTACAATATTTAAATGAAATTGTGTCTAAATATAGCAATGGTGATGATTTAAAACATGTAACTGCTAAAACTGGATGCCTTCACTTAGTGGAATTCATGTTTGAGTTGTGACTGCTTTCTTAACCAATTTGCACTGTTCTCGGACAGCCCATGTCAGTCTATTCAATTTACATTTTAATTCTGCTTTTGTTGGCATTGTAGTGATGTTACCTTCAGCAGCATCCATCCGCATACCCAGGTTCTTGTGAGAAGTTATAATAAAATCTAACCAAAGAATTGTAAAGGGAAGATTTAGGGATCACACTCAGTTATAAGTGCTATGTTGAGGTTAGCTTCAGGTTTTGCCCAGACAGCGTGCCAAATCTGCATTGGTCTTAGTTTAATTATATCGTCTATGTAGGACAAACCTGATTTTTTGTAGCAGACAAATGCTGATGTCGCCTGGGGGATAGCAAGAAATTGTCCAGCTACAAAGTTCTCAGCCCTTTGCAATGTTGGGAGTTAGTATAACCTCAAATGCTGAAGCCATGAGTGGCAGCAGAAACACTGTGTTATATATTGTAAGCATATCTTGAATTGACTTGGAGCCCAATTTAGAAGCAAACTCAAAAATGGCATTTACTGTTTTGTTCAGTTGCTGGCTCTGAAGACGCATTTGGCAACTCGAGTTTCCCTTACTATCAAATACAATCCCTAAAAAACTAAATCCAGGGGCTCTGGGAATCCGAACATCTTTGATCATAAAATGCCCAGTTTTAGGAGCACCAGTTCCACAAATCATTATAAATGTTTTTTTGAGGTTCTCCTATAAATCCAAGCTTTGATTATATAGTGTAAAAGAATCTAGCAGCAACTGTAAGTCATCCACTGTGTTGGCCACAAGCATGGCATTATCTGCACATACATAAGCACAGGAACTCACTGGGTGCCTATGCTTGGTAAATCTGAAGAAGACTTCAACAGCGCTCGCTCAAGTCCAAAAATACAAAGTGAAAACCAGAAAGGGGTCCGAACACACCTCTGACTTACCCCCCTCTAGGGAGATACCCAAATGTTCCTTACCTGAAAAAATATCACGTTATCGTTTTTTCTTCTGAGACCCTCGGATATAGAGATAGGATATCCTCCCTAAAATATGGGGAGTTAACAGTATGCCAAAGTAAATGGTTTGTTCTATTCACTAGCTCTTAGCAAATAGTCCCATGCCTCCTCTTTGATTTTATTTTTTCTCTCTTTCAGTGGTTTCCGCATGAGACAATTTCATGTGGATTTCTAGGATTAGTTTTAATGCATTTTTAAAGATTTGTCACTCCTACCATAGGCATGGTCAAACCACCCTTTAAGATGATCTTTCTTTGACAAATTATTTTCTTCCAACATTAAATTAGCAGTAGCAGTAATTGTTTCAAATGCAGTGGCGGTTGGTAATTTTAGGAGGGAGGGAGGCGGACGGACACACGTACACAAACACACTCACTCACACCCAGTCATTGACACACGTGTGCACACACCCTTCCATTCACAAAACTCATTACCAAATATTCAAACATACACGTGTGCATGCACCAAGCATAAATAAAAATAAAAAAAACATACTTACCTGCAGCTCTGCCTTGGAGGTACTAAGAGAGTTGGGACTGCTGCCTTCCCTCACTAGATGACATTAGGTCAGTCAATGAAGGAAGGCAGCAGTCCAAAGCCTTGGAAGTCCGCAGGATGGTTGGGACTACTGCCTTCCTTCATTGGCTGACCATAGATCAGTCATTGAGTAAAGGCAGCAGTCCCAAACTTGTCTGCTGACCCCACCCCACTCTATGACAAAGGATCACTCATTGGCACTCGACCTCTGCGCTTCAGAGCTTAAAACTGAAGCCTCCAGATTTGAGGCAATAAGTGACGCTACTCCTCATTACCAAGGGGGAGGGCCTTGAGGACTTTTGCTGAGCTGAGGAGGTCATGCCCACAAAAGCTGTGACATCCTCAGCCCAATGGACCAGCCGCGGCTGATGAATTTAGACTATAATCTCCTTAGCACTAGCATCTTAGCCAGGCAGACAGTTACATTTTTTGTGTTCTCTGTTCTGTGAAATAAGATCAGGAAGAACATTTTTACGATCTACCTGGCACATCTAATTCAAACCCCATTTGATCTGAAAGCCTCAATGTTATAGCCATCCTCGGGATTGGTATGTTTTACCTACATAATAAACTCTATGGCGACCAGATTATGGGCCCTCAAACAGGACACACCAAAGTCAAACCCCCTTATGGTGGGAGTTAAGCTGTCAGAGACCATAATGAAGTTGATCACTCTAGCAGCGCTTCACCGGTAAAGGACTGCAAAGGAAGAGGGACTACTGGGACTTATATCACCTGCAAAACTCATATTAAAAATGTCAATAAACTGTGCAAAGCAGTTCCGTAAAATGCACATGTAAAATATGCCTGACCACCCCCCCATTATCTTTTAATTCACACACAATTATTTAGAATGATATACAGAAGTGAATATTAAGTCCCCAGTTCAAACAACATAGGTATTGTTCTTTGACGGAGTATAACACTTTCATAAATCCTGTTACAAAACTGTGACTATCTTCACTCAATTTAAGTCAAAGCAATTATTATAAAAGTTTATAATTATTAATTCTGAAATCAGTATAATTTCTAAACAAAGTAACTGGTAGGAGATAATTTCCTATCCTTCCTATGCCACTGTACATTTTGTAACAGTAGGCGCAGAAGCATTTTTAAATAATACCAGTTGATGTAATTACCATATAGAAATAGACCAGTAGGCCACAGATTAAAAAGCCATATTTTGAAAGCAAGTGAAAGCACAGGGTTTTCACAGTTACAAATATTTTATCAGAATACCTGTAGAATGCATTTTTCCTTTTTCTTTTAACCTGACCTAGGTCAAGAATGTGAGATGTTAAACTTTCAATGAGGCAAATTTGCTGAGAAGAGAGTGAGTTAATAAAAATTGTTAGACTTCAACCTCCCCATAAGCATAGTTTTAATTGATTATAAAAATGTATTAAAATGTTTAGTTTAATTTCCTGTAGAATGTTTCACAGGAACAATAAGGTTTTTAATTTAGATGGGTGTAAACCCATTAAGTAATTGTGTAATGCAGAGGCCTAACCATGAACTGTAGTTGCCTTATAGTACCTGAATGGTGAGAACACATTTGTGACTTACCACATGTTTCAAAATACGTTTCACTTGAATGTTAATATCTATGAGCCATTAGAGCAGATTTAAGAAAGGTGGTGCTGTACCCAGCACCACTTTTCTTCTCCCTTTAGCTCCCCCTCAGCCACAATGTGTGCACCATATTTAAAATACAGTGCACATATGGTGCAGAGTAGGGGGCAATAGAGTCAAAAACGTTGATGTTATTGATATACTGTGCAGGGTTAGCACCAAAATTTGGCGGCTAACCCTGAACATTACATAGGGGCCCATTATACATGATGGTGTGTCCCTTTTTAATGCCTGCTCTGAGAAGGCATTGAAAATGCCATAAAAAATGGCTGACGAAATCTTTTAGATTTCTTTGCACCATTTTTTGGAACACCCTCCTTGCATACATTATGCCTGACTCATACATAATGTGGCGCAAGGGGTTACAAAGTGGCGTAATGAATGAGGCTAGGCCCTCTTAAATCTGAACCATTGTCTTTAGACTGTTTAGACTGCTTATATGATGGAAGCTATCCTGGTCCAATGGTGTGACACAATGCACTGATGAACCGACTGAAGATGGACACAACTTCTTGCGAATTGTTCATATGGAGCACATATAAAAATGTGTGTGTTAGTAATTGGGTCTCTAGTTGCCAGAAGTGTGCACCCTGTCCAAGTAGGGATCTAGTCAGGGTGTCAGATACACACTTTTAATTAACCTGTGCACACTCTATGGTAGCTTGGCACAGAGCATGCAGGTTTAACTTAAGAGGCAATGTGTAAAATGTTTGTGCAACTCACACACACGCCACACACACAGTAACACAATGAAAACACCACAAAAACACTTCACATAGGTTTAGAAAAATTAAGAATATTTATTTGATTAAAATTATAAGAATCCAATCAGTAGAACTCCAGATATGACACTTTAAAGATTATACTAAAAATAGTGCTTAGAAATCATTAGCAGTCAACAGGTTAACTTAGGTCGTGAAAGACCGGTGAAAATTTAAAGTACAGGCCGACTGTGATGGAGGGTAGGCAGGCTGCAGAATCCACACTGGGTCGGCTGAAACAGTGCCTTTGATGGAGCAAAGCGTTGATGTCGAGGGCACGATGCGCTGGTTCAGATCCTCGCAGTCGGGTCCTCCCCCATTGCCATCGAACTCCGTTGAAGTAAATGAAATGTATCATAGTCGAGCCGCGCAAAGCATCATCATTGTGCCACACAGGCTGTAAATCCATTGTTGTCAGGCAGCCTCTGTGTCGATGTCGAAGGAGCAATGCAGTGGAATTTCTCACGTACTCGAGGCAATGCATATTTTTTGCATAAATCAGCTGCAGGACCCACTTCTGAGGCCCAGGACTGGAGGGAGCATGTCAGGAAGAGTAGGACCCACACATGGTAGAGTCCAGCAGCACAAGGTGAGTTGCGGGCAGTCTTTGATGTCCCTAAAACTGCAAACGACATGGGGCAAGCCATCAAGCCTTTTGAGTCACTCTGGGTTCAGCAAGATGGGTCCCGTCCTTCTCCTCAGCAGGGCAGAGATCAGCAGGCAGCAGGGCAGCCCAGCAAAGCACAGTCAGTCCAGGCAAAGTGGCAATCCTTACTGCACAGCAGTCTTTAGTCAAGCAGAGCCCTTTCAAGTCCAAAAGAGTACTGATTTGGTAGGGTCAGAGACCCAGTACTTGTACCCAAATTTACCTTTGAAGTGGGGGTAACTTCAAGACAGCTGCTTGAAGTGCACAAAGATCCTTTCTGCCTAGTCCTGGCCCCAGACTACCAGTGGTGGGTAATCAGCTGTTTGTGTGGGAACAGGCACTTCCATATTGAAATGTAAGTGATAGCTCCCCTCCACCTTTCCAGCACAGGAAGGCAAATCAGAATGCAGATGAATGCAGATGAATGCAGATGAGCCCTTTGTCACACCCTCCCATCCTGTGTTTGTGGCTGTCTAGAGGTAATACACAAAGTTTAGCTTTCAGCTGGCCCAGACATGTATTATAGATGGGCTGCAAGACACACAGGACAGCAAGAGCAAAGAAATACCTACTTTCCCAAAGTGGCATTTCTAAAATAGTAATGTTAAGTGTGACCTTAAAAGTAGAGAGGATTTATCATTATCATTCCAATGATATGAAACATGATGTAGTAACTCTTTTCTGATCAGGAATTACAGCTTAAAATTATATTAAGGAATTCCCAATGCTGACCAATGAGAGGCCTCTCAGTAGTTCAAAACAACTTTGGGAACTTTTGACTACAAGGACATGTAAAACTTAAAAGTACATGTCCGGCCTTTTACTTACAGAGCACCCTGTCCTGTGGTTCACATAGGGCCTACCTTAGGGGAGACATATATGTAATAAAATGGGAGTTTAAGGCTTGGCTAGAGGTTTTAAATGCCAAGTCAAAGTGGCAGTGAAACGGACTGCAATGACAGACCTGTGACTGGTTTGAAAGGCTACTTGTGTGGGTGGCACAATCAGTGCTACAGGCCCACTAGTAGCATTAATTTGCAGGCCCTGGGTATATAGAATACCATTTTACAAGGGACATCCAAGCAAATTAAATATGCCAGTTGGAGATGCACCAATTTTACCATGTTTGGGGAAAAGCACATGCACTTTAGCACTGGTAAGCAGTGGCAAAGTGCTCAGAGTCTTAAGACCAACAAAAAGATACAGCAAAAACAGGAGGTAAAAGGCAAAAATTCTGGGGGAAGACCATCCTAAAGCTCTCAGGCCTAACAGTGTGTTCTAGAGTAGACAGTCAGATCCAGCACATTCACTTTGCTGACTCCAGACTCACTGCATTCTTCTTTCTGAGAGATCATTTTATTTCCCCTCCCTGAATCTGTGCTGCTTTGAGATTCTACTGAGATTGTTGAACCTATCTTTATGGGAAGCTCTGCTTTATGATTTAATATTTTGGCGGTCATTCTGACCCTGGCGGTAGACTACCGCCAGGGCCAACGACCGCGGATGCACCGCCAACAGGCTGGCGGTGAATCCCAGGGCATTCTGACCGCGGCGGTACAGACGCGGTCAGAAACGGAAAACCGGTTTCCCGCTGCCCTGAGGAATCCTCCATGGCGGTGCTGCAGGCAGCGCCGCCATGGGGATTCCGACCCCCTTACCGCCAGCCTGGTTCTGGCGGTTTTGACCGCCAGAACCTGGCTGGCGGTAACGGGTGTCGTGGGGCCCCCTAACAGGGCCCCACTCAGATTTTCAGTGTCTGCATAGCAGACACTGAAAATCGCGACGGGTGCAACTGCACCCGTCGCACCCTTCCCACTCCGCCGGCTCCATTCGGAGCCGGCATCCTTGTGGGAAGGGGTTTCCCGCTGGGCTGGCGGGCGGCCTTCTGGCGGTCGCCCGCCAGCCCAGCAGGAAACTCAGAATTACCGCGGCGGTCTTCTGACCGCGTAGCGGTATTCTGCCGGCAGAACTTTGGCGGACGGCCTCCGCCGCCGGCCAAAGTTAGAATCACCCCCTTTATGTTAAAAGCGTCATGTCTTCAGCTCTCGACTTTTTATGGGTTCTAATGAATGCTTTTCTCTCATTCTCCATAGTTAGGGTAGAGATTTGTTTTGTGCTTTATGCACTTGCTTTAAAATTGATGATTAATAAAGATTATGAATTATTGATTATTTTGTGGATGAATAATAAAGATGTACTTACTAAAATATTTTAAATAAAGCATTGAAACTCACATAAACTGTCATCCTTTACTCCAAAAATATTGAAATTGTAACTGTGGTGAATACGTGGATTTGATCCATAGCTCATGGTTACTCTCATCTAAAAGCAAGGTCTGTCACTAGGGCCCAGATGAGAATAGCAGGGACTGCTGATATGAACAGTTGGTAAGATTTACACTCTAAACCAAATATTTATTTAAAGTATCTGCTCTACCATAGGATAAAAACGAATCCACCCTTCACTCTTCCTGAGTTAGAAGGATGTGGCAGTAAGTCATGTGTCCTAAACTCATAGACATGAAAACTCTCCAAAACCCATGTTTCCTAGATGCAAATAATACTAAACTAAAATATGTGGATTAAACAGTCAGGGTTTGACAGACTATTTGTGGCCCGTCACATTCCAAGTTGCCAGTTTAGTTAAAGCATTTGAGTGTACAACAGCAGATACATTTGATTAATTTGACAGATAATGGCCCTCATTACAACCCTGGCGGTCGGTGAAGCGGCGGTAATACCTCCAACAGGCTGGCGGAAAAAGAAATGGAATTATGACCACGGCGGAAAATGCCAACACAGACAGCCACTTTAACACTCCGACCACCACGGCGGTAGAAACAAACACTGCGGTGGTAACCGCCAACAGACAGGCGGAACACAATTTACCGTCCACACTATTACAAGGCACCAATCCACCAGCTTTTCCAGGGCGGTACCAACGGCATCAAAAGCACTGCGGAAACAGTACACAGAAGGGAAACCACTCACCTCTCAACACTCAACGAACAACCAGGATGCCATGGAGCCAAAGGTACAGGTCCTGCCCATGCTGGTCTACCTCCTCATCTACCAGGAACATCAAAGACAGCGGCGACGACGACAGTGAGTACTGCACCTAGCACACAGGGGAGGGGAGGAGGCAAAAGAGAGTGACACATGTATGCAACACCCACACCCCCTAATCCCCACCCACAACAACACACACACACACATATCCAATCACATCACAGATACACCCCGTCACCCCCTGGAAGAACGCAAGGACCAAATGCTTTAACAAGTGTGATAATCGAACAATCAGATAGCCCAAGATAACTTTAAATCATCAGTATATACAAATATTTACAGCAAGTACACAAGTCTGTACACTGTCCCATTAAATGTCTGTGGACCAGTGGGCCCAAAAACAATGGGCGAAGCCCACACATGACACCTGCCTCAAAACGGAGAGAACACTGCAGGGGCATCAGGTCGAAAAAAAAACAGGCACCTCGGGGGAAGGGGAGGGGGGTACCTCACCCGGATGATAGGACGATGCCACTGCTCCTCGAGGGGGCTCCATGCCCACTGCTTGGTCCTGGGGAGTGCAAAACCACAGTCTCTCAAGTTGGTTGGTTGCCCACTTCTTGGTCCTGGGGAGTGCAAGGCCACAGTCTCTCAAGTGGGTGGGTTGCCTACTGCTTGGGCCTGGGGAGTGCAAAGCCACGGTCTCTCAAGTGGGTGGGTTGCCCACTGCTTCGTCCTGGGGAGTGCAAAGCCACAGTCTCTCAAGTGGGTGGGTTGCCCACTGCTTGCTTCTGGGGAGTGCAAGGCCACAGTCTCTCAAGTGGGTGGTTTGCCCACTGGTTCTAGAGGGGGCTTGGTGCCCAGAGTGCTTCATCCTGCCAAGGACTGGGTTAGTGGATGTTTTTCTCCACAGGTTCTGGAGGGGGCTTGGTGCCCAGAGTGCTTCATACTGCCAAGGACTGGGTTGGTGGATGCTTTTCTCCACTGGTTCTGAAGGGGGCGTGGTGCCCAGTGATGCTGCACCAGGGGTGTGGCAGTTCCCATTCCCTCACCTGTGTTTCTGAGCCACGAGATTTTCTGGTAACAGGTAGCATGATACTCCATGGAGGCAGAGCCACACTCGTTGCGACGACTTAGGCTGCAAACTGATGGTAGTGCCAGTGCTGGTGGTGGTGCCTTGTGTAGTGTGTGCAAGGTCCAGGCCGTCTCCTGCAGCCTCAGACGGCTGCCACTGGGGATGCTGTTGATGTCCGCTGTAGTGGCACTGGCTGGGCACGTCGCGGGGCAGGTGGCTGTGGCGGTCTCTGCGGTGGAGATGCTGCCGGTGGTGCCCGTGGTGCAGGTGTCTACAGTTGTGGAGGGAGACACCAGGCCGTCTCCTGCAGCCTCAGTAGGCTGCCCACTGTGGATGATGCTGATGTCCGCTGCAGTGGCACTGGCTGGGCACGTCACGGGGCAGGTGGTGGTGGCTGCGGCGGTGGCTGCAGCGGAGATGCTGCCGGTCGTGCCGGTGGTGCAGGTGTCTGCAGTTGTGGAGGGAGACACCAGGCCGTCTCCTGCAGCCTCGGTAGGCTGCCCACTGGGGATGATGCTGGTGACTGTAGTTGTGGCAGCTGCCGTGCAGGTGGCGGTGCAGATGGTGGTGCAGGTGGCGTTGTTGCAGCGGTGCTCACCGTGGTACAGGTTGCTGGCCTGTCTTGAGCAAGGGGGGTCACCAGTCCCTCACCCGGAGGCTCCGTGCCCTGAGGTGACTTCCCTCCGCTTTTGTGTACCTTCCCCACCTTGGAAGTCGCTGCTGGGACCTTGGCACTGTCCTCTTTGGTTCTGGATGAGGCCTTGCTGGGTGGGTGGTGCGGGTTTTCTCTTGTGCATGCTGGCCCCTTCTTTACCTTCGCAGGTGGCGGAATATGGTGGTCCTTGGCTTCAGTAGGTGGCACACTGGCAGCCCTGATGGGTGCCCCCTTCGATCCTCCCGGACTTACAGGGACCACACTGGATGACGATTTGGTGGCTGAGGTGCTGGTCAGGGCTCTAGACAACCTGGCCCTAGAGGAAAGACGGGGGGAGGTGTAGGGAAGAGGTCAATGGTAGCCAGGAAAAGTTTTTTAGACACATTGGGACAGGAAGATGGAGGGGGTTTGGGAGTGGAGGAAGAGGTAGTGGTTGTAGGAGGTGTACATCTGCTGAGTTTGGGTGAAGGTGCATGGGTTGGAGACTGTTGTGAGGTGGATGGCTGTTGAGTGGGTGTGTGCCGGCGTTTGTGTACTTTGGGAGGAGGGCTCACAGACACACTGAGAGAGGACACAGGGGATGTGTGAATGGTAGTGGGGGTGGTGATTGCACGTGAGCGGTGTGTCGTGATGGGCGTGCTGGTGATGGAGGTAGTGGCTGAGGATGTAGTACAAGCAGGTCTGAATGGAGATGAGACTGGGAGGGAGGTAGAGGAAGTGGAGGAGGGGGACACAATGAAGGCAGTCGATGTTGGTGTGTCTGGATGGGTATGGTGCTTGTGTGAGTGCCTGTGGGATGTGTGGTGCTTATGTTTGCCTCAGCCACTTGTGTTGATGTGTGTGCATGCTGGTCTGATGGTGTGCTTGGAATAGGCTGAGGTACAGAGGATTGGGTCTGGGTAGTGGATGTTGGAGGTGGGAGGCTTGACACAGGGACAATGGCTGCCATCAGTGCTGAGGCCAGAGCCTGAAATGCTCTCTGTTGGGCTGCCACGCCAGAATGAATGCCCTCCAAGTATGCATTAGTTTGCTGCAAATGCCTCTCAACACCCTGGATGGCATTCAAAATGGTTGACTGCCCAACAGTGAGGGATCTCAGGAGGTCAATAGCCTCCTCACTGAGGGCAGCAGGGCTGACTGGGGCAGGGCCTGAGTTGCCTGGGGCAAAGGAGATGCCCACCCTCCTGGCGAGCAGGCACGGGAAAAATGCTGAGGGGCTGCTGGAAGGGCGGTGCTGGTAGGGGAGTGGCAGCTGTACCTGTTGTTGCGGTGGGCACAGAAGTGCCCGCCACCACAAGGGAGCTCCCATCAGAGCAGGAGTCGCTGTCGCTGGTGTCCCCTCCTGTCCCCGTCTTGGATCTCCCCTCGCCCTCCGTCCTACTGGTACCTTCAGACTCCGTATATTCACCCTCCTGGGCCATGTGGGTTGCAGCTCCCTCCTGCTCCGGTGCCACTGCTCCTCCACCAGATGATGCTAATGCACACAAGGACAGGGTGACAAAACAAAAAAGGGGGGAAAGACAGAGGAGACACATGGTCAATGCCAGTAACACCACTACCGTTGGCGGACATAACACACAGGGAGCATCCCTATGCACTAGGCCTTGCACTAACAGTTAGTTTGAAAATCACCTGCCAATGGTGGACTATGCCTAACCCCCATTTGCTGCACACCTGGAACCCACAGGAGCCTGACTGTTTGTAGATGGCCACTACCACTATTGGGGTTGGAGTGCCACATAGCCTGCCTAACAAGGGACCTACCCTAGCAAGTTCGCCTTGGCCTAGGTGAACCCACAGCCCACATCCCCCACCCAAACACCTCGTAAAGCATGCAGAGTCAGCTGACTGAGACTGTACTCACCCCCTTGTGGCTGCTGTGATGTCCTCAAGTGCCCATCCAACTCCAGATATGCCACCGCCAGGATCCGGAACATCAGGGGGGCCATGGTGCGACGGGCACCCCTTCCATGTTGGGAGGCCATCCCCAGCTGGGCCTCCTCCGTCTTCTTGCTCCAGCGGCGCAGGCCCTCCCACCTCTTGCGGCAGTGGGTGCTCCGTCTATGATAGACAACCAGGGTCCGCACTTCCTTGGCAATGGCACGCCAAATACCCTTCTTCTGGTGGGCGCTGACCTAGAGGAAAGGTAAAGTAAGAAAGGAAATTACTCCACCGTCCAGTTCCTCATACTCACTGGCCACCAGTTCCCACCCTTGCCCTGACACACATTCACTCACCATCCTCACATGCAGGCCTCAGTCCCCCCAACATGTATCTTCCATCCACCCCACTCCATACATTCATGTCCCATGCATCATGCTCACAGTTTACTCACCTGTTTGTCTGGAGGACCGTAGAGTAGCGTGTACTGGGGGAGGACCCCATCCACTAGTCTCCCCAACTCCTCCACAGTGAAGGCAGGGGCCCTTTCCCCAGACACTCGAGCCATTGTCGCTTCCAGACTGAGGTCACAGCAGCACTTTCAGTGTAAATCCTCTCCTGTTGAAGGTCAGGTATCAAGTCAGTGAACAGATAGAAAATGTCAGTCACGTCCACAGCGGTGCGTACCGTCACTGCCAGCGCACATTGTCATTGGCTCCTGGTACCCATAGGGCCCAATGATAACCAATGTTGAATTGTGCGGCGGTCTTCAACCGCCTACTGCAACACTGTACAACGCCAGTGCAGTTACTTCATTTCCCCTTGTCCCTCTTTACAGGTCAGGCAGCCGCCATTTCAGGGTGCCACATGGCAGGGCACCTAACAGCGTCACAGCACATTTGGCCACAAATACGGACAGACAACGCCACACACCGATTTAATCACATTAGGGTAAAAACCCTTGTGCAACCTATGTGGTACATTACCCTCTGCTCACCTTTCTCCTCCATAGGGCACATCTGCTGGGGCGGATGATGAGATGGCGTCATCCTCCCGTGTACAGACCCCTGGTGGACCTGTCGACAATGGAAGACAGACACTTCATTATCACCTACAGACTTGATCGTGCCACAATCCAAGAACTGTGTGCCCAATTGGAGCCAGATCTGATGTCAGCTATCCGCCATACCACAGGTATCCCCCATTTAGTGCAGGTCCTATCAGTGCTCCATTTCCTGGCCAGTGGTTCCTTTAAAAAAACAGTGGCCATGACTTCAGGGATGTCTCAGCCAATGTTTTCTAACGTGTTGAGCAGGGTGTTGTCTGCCCTGCTGAAACACATGCACAGCTACATCGTGTTCCCCCAGGTGGAGTATTTGCCCACAGTGAAAGCTAACTTCTATGCCCTGAGACATATCCCCAACATCATTGGTGCCATTGATGGTACACATGTGGCATTTGTCCCCCCCGGCAGGAATGAACAGGTGTACAGAAATCGTAAAAGCTACCATTTGATGAATGTGCAGATGGTGTGTTTGGCAGACCAGTGCATCTCTCATGTGAATGTCAAGTATCCTGGCTCTGTGCATGACTCTTAGATTTTGAGGAATAGCAGCATCCCTTATGTGATGGGGCAACTCCAGAGGCACCGGGTGTGGCTAATAGGTGAAGCCAAGGTCCCCACACAATTTGAATAGGTGTCTGAGTATGGGGTAGTCCCTAAGCGTTGGTGTATGTCTGACAGATATCCATCAACATTTGCAGGTGACTCTGGTTACCCCAACCTCTCATGGCTCCTTACCCCAGTGAGGAATGCTAGGACAAGGGCAGAGGAATGCTACAATGAGGCACATGGGGGAACTAGGAGGATTATTGAGTGGACTTTCGGCCTCCTGAAGGCCAGATTCCAGTGCCTCCATCTAACAGGTGGCTCCCTATACTACTCACCGAAGAAGGTGCGCCAGATCATCATGGCATGCTGTATGTTGCACAACCTGGCTTTGCGACGCCAGATGCCTTTTCTGCAGGAGGATGGGCCTGATGTTGGTCTGGTTGCAGCTGTGGGGCCTGTGGACAGTGAGGAAGAGGAGGCAAAAGAAGAAGATATTGACAACCGAAAAAACATCATCATGCAATACTTCCAGTGAGACACAGGTAAGAGACTGGCACTGCTCATCTCATATCAGACTACTGTAGGACATTGTATAAGTCAGCCTTATTACCTCTGTGCATGGACCCTGACAGTTCATTTTGGCTTTCCTTTTCACAGATCTGGGTACCACATTCTGCCTTCTACTATGTTTACTGCTGCCCAGCAACTGTCATACTTTGGTATGTGCAAATGAACATTTACAATTTTATTTGGGTAAGAGGTTGTAATAATACATTTGTGAAAGTACAGGCTGACTCCAGATTGTTTTATGATTCAAGGGTGTTTATTTAATTGCTAATAAGTAGGGGGGGATGTGCAGTGGGCTGGGGTGTTGGTGGAGGAATATCCACGGTAGAGTCCAGTCTCTTGGTATCACAGGTGCATTGTCCAATGGGGCATAGGAAGTGGAGCAATGTCATTTCAAGGTGGTCAGGGTGACATAGTGGGACAGAAGGGTGACAATCAGGAGAGTCTTATTTCCTGGTGGGGGTATTGGCAATGTTCTCTGTCTTGTGCCTGGATCGCAGGGACCGTTTGCGGGGTAGTTCTCCTTTTGCAGGGGGTGGGTGCTGGTGGCCTGATGGTCCTGTGGCGGGACCTCCTGTACACTAGCGCTGGCAGACGTGGAGGGCTGTTCATCGGTCAGGCTGGTGTCAGGGGCCCGGTGGTATGCCACTGTCTCCCTCATGGTGTTGGCCATGTCTGCCAGCACCCATGCAATGGTGACTAGGGTGGTGTTAATGGGCTTCAAGTCCTCCCTGATCCCCAGGTACTGTTCCTCCTACAGCCGCTGGGTCTCCTGAAACTTGGCCAGTACTGTGCCCATGGTTTCCTGGGAATGGTGGTATGCTTCCATGATGTTGGAGAGTGCCTCTTGGAGAGTGGGTTCCCTGGGCCTGGTCTCCCCCGTCGCACAGCAGTCCTCCCAGTTTCCCTATTGTCCTGTGCCTCTGTCCCCTAAACCGTGTGCCCACCGCCACTGACCCCAGGTCCCTGATTGTCCTGTGTTAGTGGGTTTGCCTGGGGTCCCTGTAGTGGTGGACACACTGCTGATTGAAGTGTCCTAAGGGCAGTGGCATGGGCCCGCTGGGTGGGTGCTGTGCTGGTGTTTCCTGAGGACGGAGGTTCAGTGGTGGTTTGGGACTGGGGCAGGGGAACCGACTATCCAGAGGTCCAGGATGGTCTGGGCTGGTCATCTTGATCCAGGCGTGCAGAGCTGCTGTCGTCACTGTGGGCCTCTTCTGTGGGGAGACTGGATATGGCTGGCACCTCCTGTCCGGTGACGTTGTGTAGGGGTCCTGTTGGGGTGTAAATGCATTGTTATTGTATCTGTGTGTGCCATCTTGTGCAATGGGTGTGTTTCCCTCTACTCCTGTGCTTGCATTGTCACCTTGGCCCTTGTGTGAGTGGTGATTGTGTGCCCTGGCTGAGTCTCTCTAATGGACATGCTGTGGTGATGGGTGTCCATGCAGGTCTGTGATGGGTGTCCATGCATTGTTGTCACATGCAGGGCTTGGTATTGGGATGTGTGGGTTGTGATAGTGGGATATCTGTAAGGTGTTGGGGTGATGGGTGTGAGGGTAAAGGTTGGGGTTTGTGATGGCATGTAGGTAGGGTTGGGGGATATAATAGTAAAGATTTGACTTACCAGACTCCAGTCTTCCTGCCTCCCCCAGCGAGGCCCTCAGGATGCATGATCGCCAAGACTTGCTCCTCCCATGTTGTTAGTTGTGGGGGAGGAGGTTGGGGTCCACCGCCAGTCCTCTGTACGGCTACCTGGTGTGTGGATACCAAGGAACGTACTTTCCCCCCTAGGTCGTTCCACCTCTTCCTGATGTCATCCCGTGTTCTTGGATGCTGTCCCACTGCGTTGACCCTGTCGACAGTTCTCCGCCATAGCTCCATCTCCCTTGCAATGGATGTCTGCTGCACCTGTGATCTAAATAGCTGTGGCTCTACACGGATGATTTCCTCCACCATGACCCTGAGCTCCTCCTCAGAAAACCTTGGGTGTCTTTGAGGTGCCATGATGTGGGGTGGGTGATGTGTGAGTTGATGGCTGGTCTGATGTGTGGGGTGATGTTTTGGGGTGTGTTCTTTGAGGTGCGTGGATGGTGTATGAGTGATGGGGTTGTGTGCCTCAGGATGCTGGTGTTGTCATAGCTTTTCTGTCTCTCTGCTTCTTCCAAAAAATGTTGTTGTAAGGGGTTGTGGGTAATGTGGGTGTGTGTTTTATAGTGGTGTGGGTGTGTTGTGTGTATGTATCAGGTGTGTGTATATTTGAATTGTCCAATGTGGTTGTGTTTTTGTATGTTTGTGTGTATTTTGAGCGTGGCGGTGTGTACCGCCAATGGTTTACCGCGGTTGAATGAACCGCCGCGTTGATTCGTGGGTCGTGATAGTGTGGGTGTATTCCTGTTGGCATAACGGTGTGGGTTTTGGTACCACCAGTTTATCACTGACATTTGGTGTGGCGGACTTGTGTGGGTGTCTGTATTGTGGAGGATTTCTAAGTGTAGGTCATAATACCCGTAGCGGATTTCCACCGCGGACATGGTATGTTGGCGGCCGTCAGCACGGCGGTCAGCGGACTTTACCGCCAGGGTTGTAATGAGGACCAATATGTCTTCCCTGTTACAGCACCCTCCCACTTCCCTGGATAATTTTTGGTTCCTAGAGGTAAATGAGTAAAGTACCAGAGTGACACTCTTTCCATCAATCTAAACTTTTGATCGAAGGAAGGTGATCAACACGGTTACATAATGGAGCACTGAAAATCTTGCCTTCTAACCCTCCTATCTCATGTTGTTGTGACAATAACTTTGGGTATCCAACATTTTCGTTTCTATGAAAATACCCCAGTGGCACCACTGCAATGTGGCTTAATTCAGATGTTTGACAATCAAACATTTATTACAGATAGGTCACAAATCAGAGTTCCTAAAGCTCACTACAATGCAATCACCTGTGCAGGATTTTCTTGATGTACCTGCTCACTGTGCTCTTCTTACTACAAGAATTTCCTTAGATAGATAATCTGTATTCTGCACCCTTTTAGCAAGGTGGTGTATCGATTTATTCTTCAGGGTCTGGCAGGGTTCAAAATATTTGGGGTAGAGACTCCGGACATTCTTCAAAATTAATACAAATGGCATTGCTTGTGGAGATAGATGTAGTGTGTGATTATGGTTAGCATGTGCCAGGGAGTACAGTGAAATACCTGATGTATTCTCAGCCTCTGTGTCATTACTTACATAATCAGAGGATATATAATGCCGTGGAAGGGGATGTAACTGAGGCCTTGTAGAGTTAACAATAACTGGGGCTTTGCCCCCTTCAACATTTGTTTTGTCAATTTTGGAAGGTTAGTTTTTAGAAATGGGGTCTTTGGTTGACAGTTAGGTTACCCCCTGTTCAAGCAAGAACCCTCACTCTAGTCAGGGTAAAGGAGAATCACACTCAGTTAACCCCCGCTCACCCCCTTGGTAGCTTGGCACGAGCAGGCAGGGTTAACTTCAGAAGCAATGTGTAAAGTATTTGTACCAACACACACAGTAATTCAGTGAAAACACTACAAAATTATACAACACAGGTTTAGAAAAATAGGTAAAATGTATCTAAACAAAACAAGACCAAAATGACAAATATCCAACATACACAAGTCAAGATATGAATTCTCAAAAGAAAAGAGTCTTAATCCTGAGAAAACAGTGAGAATGCTGTTGTTACACAAAGTACCTGGTTAAGGTAAAAAATAAAGCCGCATAGGTGAGCGTGCATCAGAAAAGTTGGCAATGTGTCAATTCCTTACTCGCAAGTGAGGCTATGTGTCATTTGCTTCTCCGGTCGGGTCAGCAATGAGTCGTTTTTCTCCAGCAAGAAAGCGGTGCATTGATTTCTGGACGGGGCACTTCAGATCCGTGCAGTCAGGTTGACTTTGACGAGCAGGGACGATACTTGCAAAATGCAGTCACACAGTATCAAGAAACCGTGCTGCGTGGGGTTTACATTGTTATCAGCCCCGTTAGCGAGTGTTGCACGTCATTTCTCCAGACGCATTGCATCGATCTTCCAGCGCAATGCAGGTGGAATGGTAATTTCAGCCACGAAGCCAGCGGTGCGTCATTTATCAGTCGCGTCACGGAAGGTGTGTCGAAAACGTCCTCGCACCGAGGACTGTGTGGATTTTTAGTCCTAGTCTGTCAACTTCACCTTTCAAGGGCCTAGGAACTGGATAGGGCATCACCTGTCAGGGCAGAAGTCTCAGCAGAGAGTCCAGGTGCTGGCAGGGGAAGTGGTTGATGGCCCTGAGACTTCAACAACAGAAGGCATGCTCAGCTCAAGCCCTTGGAGATTCTTCTCAAGCAGGAATGCACAACAAAGTCTAGTCTTTGTCCCCTTTCACAGGCAGAAGCAGCAACTGCAGGATAGCCCAACAATGTGCAGTCACAGGCAGGGACAGCACTTCTCCTCAGCTCTTCAGCTCTTCTCCTTGGCAGAGGTTCCTCTTGTTTGCAGAAGTGATCTAATTTTCAGGGGCTTTGGGTCCACTACTTACACTCCTTTCTGCCTTTGAAGTAGGCAAACTTCAAAAGAAAGTCTCTCTTGTTCGCCAGATCTTGCCTTGTCCAGGCCAGGCCCCAGACACACACCAGGAGGTTAGAGACTGCATTGGATGAGGGCAGGCACAACCCTTTCAGGTGTAAGTGATCACTCATCCCCTCCCTCCCAGCACAGATGGCTCAACAGGTTATGCAGGCTACACCAAAGCTCCCTTTCTGTCACTGTCTAGTGGTGCAAACAGCCCAACCGTCAAGCTGACCCATTCAGTGAATCCACAAACAGGCATGCCACAGAATGGTTTAAACAAGAAAATGCCTACTTTCTAAAAGTGGCATTTTTCAAACACACAATCTAAAAAGCAACTTCACTAAAAGATTTATTTTTAGATTGTGAGCTCAGAGACCCTAAACTCCATCATGGAAAGTCAATTTCACATACATTTTACATATGAGCACTTGCACTTTAGCACTGGATATCAGTGATAAGGTGCCCAGAGTAACAAAAACAGCAAAAACAGAGTCCAGCATGCATTCATAACCTGGGAAACAGAGGCAAAAGGTTAGGGGAGACCACACCAAGGATGCCAAGTCTAACATTAGTGTAGCCAATCCATGGTGCCTTAATAGGCTGTGTCATAAGTTGAATGCTCTTAGGTAAGTCACCCACCCAATTTGTATCAAGTGAGTTATAGACTGCAAGGGAGACATCTTTGGTTGGTATCTTAATGGACCTGCCCAAAGTTTGTATGCTGTTGCTCAGGGTGAATAGGCTACTTTCCAAGGTTTTTAACTTCTCTGTTACATCTAGGGGCAGCTCATTCGCAACTGATCAAGCAGCTGAAAAGTAAAACAACAATTTACTATTGTTTTATTTTACAGTTGCTGGCTCAGTCAGAAGCATGTTTAGGGACAGGTGGGGCTGGGCCATGGGAGGAGGAAGAAGGGAGGGGTAGTGGAGTGCACTTAAGTGCACATGTGTGTTTGGCCAGCCGTCTTAGACACAGCCTCCCATGCAGTGTCATAGCAGTAGACCAAGCCACTCAGACCAGGATTGCATAGGGAGCCTGTGCTGGTGTGCCAGGGACTGCTGGGACATCAACACCATTGATAGAGGACAGGAGCAAAGCGGCCGGAGTCGGAAAGGTAAGGTTTTTTTTTCCTATTATTATTTTTTTACCCCCCATCTACTACCCTTCCAGACCCCCTTCCCTTGATATTTGCAGCAGCCGCCGCTAGTTATATCATAAAAATTGTTGTTTTACATATCCTATTTTTAAAAGACAATTGTCCCAATTGGTCCAGAGAATTACACTGGATGGTATTTTCTCAACTTCCTCTGAACGAGCACAAGTTATCCGCTCTTTGTCTCTTTGTCCTTTTTTTAATGGAGGGGGACTCCTACTAATGTTGCATAGTTATTCAGGCATCACACATAGATGTCACCTCAATAGGATTTGACCTCACTACAGTTATTATTTTAGAGATCACTCTTCCGTTGTTTATTTGGCCATCAGTGTTAACATCCTCGGTAAAACCAGCAGGCACAGCTCATAGAGCCATTACTAACATTCTATCCACTGATAATTTCAGAATTATTAATGCTCATAGCATTTGCTGAATTACTCGTAATTGAAGCACTTGCATGACACCATTTTGTAACAGTATTTGAGCTGGGAGTCAGTTTTAGCTTACCTATGTCTTCTTGAATGTGCTTTATCTTAGCAGGAAAAAGGGCCAGATGTCAGAGCGGTGGCTTCTCCAGGCTCTGATGCATCCTGCATGCATCCCGCACTAACTCTGAAGAGCCCTAAAAGAACAATGCCCCACACACATCCCACACTGACTCTGAGAAGAGCTAAAAGAGCAATGCCGAGCCTGCCCCACCTTCTCCTCTTCCTAGCAGTCTGTACATCACAGGGCAACTGAGGACAACTAAATCTAGCCCAGCCCAGGCAGCTTTACAAAAAACCCTCATGGTGGGACACTAAACAACACTAAAAGTGCAATGCAGGTCTCCCCCATCTTCTCCACCACCTAACAGGGAGATTGTGGACAACTGAGTTCAGCCCGACCAGGACAGCTTTACAAGAAAACTACACTTGGGGATGTTGAGGAGCGCTTGTATATGAAAATAGGTGATCTAAATATGAGAATACTTGGGGCGTGGCTTGAGAGCCATGCTGGATGGCAGTTCTCTTGTGAGCTCAATGGAGCCACTGTGGCACCGGCATGTTTGTCCCGTTATTCTGCCGCTTCATCTTTGATTCGATGTGGGGGAATCCTGGAGCTCCGCCAGGCATTTGGTGAAGGGCCAGTGCCCCAGGCTGTGATCATTGCTCACTTGCAGGCTCACTGTAAAGAAGACAGGCGGATCCCAAGATGGCACCGCCTTAGTAAACCCATTGTGCTGGTTTCTGTAATGTACATGGAGGACTTGGGAGCTGACAATTTTGAAAAACTGGGTTTGAAGATTCGACTAAGTGGGGGGACTCTCCCTGAGGGCCCCCTTTCTCTACTTTGACTAACTTTTGGATTCCCCATTATGGAACATAAACTACCTCCTGTACTTTGGCTGCATTGTGGCCTACTCCCGATCACAGCCCTGTTACTGCTTGTGTGCTTGGGCCATTAATAAGTACCTGGGCCCATATTTGGTTCCTCTTATATTAATTTTTCTCACATACAAGGAAAACTCATGGCGGGCTGACTACGTAAGTAATTTCTTGCCTTCTCAATGATGCCTGCTGTCTTTGTTTTGCTTTAAATAATGGCATAACAGACTATGGCCCAGCTTTCGAAAACATTGATGGAACGCAGTACAGCAGTAAACAAATGCAGTGCTGTGTTGCGTTGGATGATGGGGGAGCAGGAGAAAGCCATATCTACAGAGAGAAGGCTCTTTCGTCCCCTCTTCCTAGTGCCAACACAGATTTTAGCTGCTGTGTGCCATGCACACACCTTTGCACCCTAGTGCAAGGGTTTGTGCATGAGTCTAGCATAGGTTTTGTACTGGAACGGTACCATTCCAGTACAAAATACTATGCTTAGACACAATTTAAAACTTTTCCTTTCTTTGTATGTTTGCTGCACAGTGCAGTAGTCATAGAAAAAGGGACAAGAAAGACAAAATCAAAACATTTCTCCTTTTAACGCCTCCATTCAAATGGCAGTATATTTTGGTGCAAAACCCAGTCTAGTGTTGTATGTTGATAGGATTTTTCATCAAAAGACATGGGTCAGTGCCTGGTAACGCACATGTACAACCCATATAACGCCCCATTGGTGCTAAGTAACGCATAGCAGTGCTTTGTGCTGCTTTCCATTACTTTTGGGGTACTTTTCAGCCAAAACAAGTTTTTCACTGGAAGGTAAATTAGGAATAAAAATGTGTGCTGGTTTGGATCACTTTTGTGACACTATCCCAAAGCAAAATGTTTGTAAAGCTACCCCTTAATTTTATGATTTTCCTGCACGATGCCCAGCTTCTCTTGGCTATCGTTGTCTTTTATTTGGCCTACTCGTCATATCTGGACAGAGGGAGAGATGTTTTTGGCTATTAATAACCGTGGACATATTATGACCTATGTCTCTCGGGTCTTCATTCCCTGATGAAGTTCAACAGGCTACCGGTGGTTGGTATTTTGAGCTTGTAGGCCTGGTCTCCATAGGGATTTCAATATAATTTGCCTCTTGATTCGGAACTCCCCTGCATTGCTCTTTGTTGGGTTCCTACACTAGTGAACCCGTTTTAAGACTTATTTGTTTTGAGCAGCCTAACTTACAGTCAAATAAGACATTGTGGATAGATTACTCTGTCACAATGATGACAGATATCCCACCCATCAACATTTAAATGCCATTATATCTATGGAATTTAGATTTTGGTGGATGGGTTATCTGTCACTGTTGTGATGCAGTAACCTGTACACAAATATCTAAATCTGACCCTAAGCCTAATTCCAAAGATTCCAAGGATAAAGTCTCCAAGGGGAAATTGAAATGCATCAAATAGGAACCTCCACTCCCTGAATTCCATATCAACTATAAATCTGAGGATTCCACAACATCCTGAAAAACTCAGTGCCATGCATGACATTGTACAGAGTACCAAGAGAAACACGGATCTCCTACAAGTGGAGGTGGCAGCTATCAGGAGAGACTTAAAAGATCAAAACATTAGACTCATCCAGGCTGAAGTTAAAATAAAAATGTAGAGGATTGCACTATGGCTCATGGGAAACAGTTACAAAGGTCTGATCTGGCCATGGCCACTTTCAAATATGAAGACCGCTGTAGACGTAACAACCTCAGAATATATGAGCTTCCTGAGGGCACTGAGGAGAAAACTTCTTCTATGGTGGGGTTTTTAGAGTCCAGGACCCCGGTCTCCCTACAAATCACCTTTCAAAGAGACATTGAAATCAAGCATGCCCACCAGATCCCTACCTAGCAAAGTAAAAACTCTACAACTCCATGCCTGAAAATCTAAGGGAGTCACTTGGCAAGGGAATAAGATCTCCATTTCCCAAGTCTGTGCAAAAGATATTGTGACCAGGAGGCTTTTTGGCCCTATGAAATAAACTCACTGAAAGAAATATCTTGCATTCATTCACTGATTCACTTTTCTTCAATGGCAGAACTCAAATCTTTGATGAACCTGCTGATCTTGTAACCTTCTTAGATAATACTTCTGAAACTCATATGCACGAGCTTGGTGCTACAGACTCCTCCAGTTCTCCCACCAATTGACTCCTGCTGGGTTTTATTTTGTGCTTTCTTTCTACATTCAGATGGTTTTATACACATACTCATTGTTACTGTGACCCGACAAACTCTGGTTTGTAGCAGGGCTCCGTTATCACCTGAAGTACTGATATCTGTATATCTTTTTACACAAACTACACTCAGTACGTACAATTATTTTTTTCAATGCTCTGCTCTTATCTTGATCTCTCCATATTGCATATCCGATGTGTTTCATAGGTATCTAATGATTAAGCCTATTTTTATGTTGCGTTGTAGTTGTCTCAATATATAATTGTTTGGTAATCATGTTTTTCTGTTTGGTTTAAATACTTTTTAAGCTGGGGTCTGGGTTGAGGTTGCAGGTTTTTTTTTCTCCCTTTTTTATGTTTGCTTTCTTGGTTTAGATGTAAAAGTGCTGTATTTGCTATATAGTTGTCTTATCACAGTTTGTATTCTCTAATATGTGCATTAGATGGTCGTCCTTTCTTTTCAGTTCAGATGTTTGATTGATGGTTATTCATATTCATGTTATTTCTTCTGTTTTATTTGGCTTTATACATATTTGTTCCTAACTGTGCCCTGTTATTAGTGTACCCTGTGTCCCTTCATGAAATTACATTATACTTCGTATGCCTTTTATTTGCAATATTAGACTAGGAATGTAATTTCACTAGCTCTTCCAGCTTGCCCATATGTTTGGATGGCAGCTTTATCCCACCACACAGTCTTTTTTGTTCACTATGTTGCCAGTGTGGGGGATATCCCACACTCCATCTGCTACAAGGATTCTCCCACAGCCTCTGAGGATTATACTTCATCACTTAGGACTTTTCCTATCTTTTTACAGATGGTATATTTGGGTTTGCTTCATTTTTAGTGCTTTTCTCTTCCATTTCTTCTCTTTCTCCTCATCTCCTTAGCCTATCCCATGCACCTTGGGTTACATTCCACTTTACCCAGATAATTATCCTGAACGCCCATCTGTTTTGTACATCACATTCCAAAGTATGATTTAACCCACCCCTCTTCTTTAAAATGCCTGATCTGAAAGTAATATCTCTAAATGCTAAAGGATTAAATCACCCAAAAAAACATATGAAAATACAAGATTACTGCATTGGTCTCAAAGGTGAAATAATTTATATCCCAAAAAATAAAATTGGTCACAAACTTGTCCTTTTGCTTTACTCTGGCTTGATGTCTGACCTGGCCTGTTTCCCTGTGATCTAAAGAAAGAATGGTGTCCTTTCCACCATTATAAAACAATCTGGCCTCTCTATAATTGCAGTGCAGCAGGACAATGAAAGTAGGTGGTCTATAGCCATACTCTCACACAGCAATGGTGAACTCAGTGCCATAAATATATAAGCCCCACTGGTGATGATCCCAAATTTTGGCACACTGTGAATTTCAAGCTTACCTCTTTACCTCAATCAGCGCATATTGTTCTCTGCGGAGACTTCAATTTGCTCAGGGTCATAATTCTTGACAGATAATCAGCATATCACCACAGACCTCAATTAATGTGTGACCCATAAACTATTGGACATCTGGTGCTCGCAATATTGATTACACATTTTTCTTTTCCCCTCATAACTCCTTCTCTAGGATTGACTATGTTCTTCTTAACACTGGTCTATCTCAAGACATTCTGGACTCCTCAGTAGAACCCATTTTAGTCTCTGACTACACTACGCTGCTATTATGGTCTCTTTTAAATTCTCCCCCATGACCCCAAGAGAGGAGTGTTGCGCCTAAACAAAGAGCTCCTAAAGGGGACAGAATATAGTTGGGTAAAGAAACTTCACAATTCCTAAAAAAAAAATGGATGGGTCAATTTCATGTGCGACGCCCTGAAATGCACTACCAGGGGTTTCTGCATTAACCGGATGGCCTTAAGAAATACAGAAATCAAAGCTTCTTTGCTCCACATTGATGAGGCAATTAAAGAATAAAGTCTTTATACAGACACTCCAAGGACCTCTCCCTAATGGCAAAAATTAAGAGACTCAAATATCAATACAATTCCATTATCAGTAGGTGAGCAGATTTGGCAGTACAAGCCCAAAGTGTAAGAGACTTTTCTATTTAAATAAGGCTGGCAAATACCTAGCAGCATATCTGAAATTTAAACACAATGATTCTATTATATCAGCAATTGATGATCCCCAGGGCATTAATAAGACTAAAACATCAGACATCCTAGAGATCTTTAGATATTTTATGCCGCCCTTTACACCTCGAAGATCGTAGCCATGACAGATGCCTGTGCTTACTTTCTCAAATATACACCCATGAAATCTCTCTTGGATATTTAGAACACTCCCCTTTAACAAACCATTGCACCCTAGAAAAATTAGGCTCATTCCTGGGGGCTGAGCTCATCCTCTGCATGGACTTCCCATCAAATTCTATAAGTCCCTTCATGATTTGATCTTGCTGCCCCTTGAATCTTTGCTCCACCATTTTGCAGTTACTGGTGCTGTTTCTGGCTTGGCAGCGGAGACTACCATAGATGTCCTCCCTAAAGAGGGGAAATACCACATTGATACTAAGAATTATAGACCCATATCCCTCCTGAATATGGAGGCAAACATTTATGCAAAAATCCTAGTAAAATGTCTAAAAACTCCTATTCCTAAATTAATTAATTGATCTAAGTCCAGGTTTGTCAAAGGTAGATTGGCATGTGATAATACTCATTTGTTTAGTCACATAAGTGAAAAATCTGCTCTTCCCCATTCTCTGGCCACCATAGCGATTGGACTGGATACTGAAAAGGCCTTTGATAAAGTGTACTGGCCCTTTCTTGAGATATCTTTGGACTGTTGAAATGTGTGTAAATCCTTCTCCCCAATGGTTATGGCTTTATATGCTGCTCCCACTGCTAGAATAAGAATTTACAGGGCCCTCTCTTCCCCCTTCTCTCTACATCAAGGCACTTGTCAGGGCTATCCTCTATCTCCCTTCTGTTCCTTATGGCAATTGACCCTCTATTCATTTTGATTAATTAGTCCCCTGATATCAGTGGTGTTGCTTTTGGTTTGCATGCATTTAAGAAAAACATGTGCAGATGGCTTACTTATTTTCTCAGAGACGCTTGACACTATAATCCAAAAGTACTTTACCTAATTCAATCCTGCACAGAATTTTCATGTGACACATTAAATAGAGACAAGATAGAGTTTATGCCTCTGAATGTCCACTGTTATTCTTCTAGCATTGGACAGTCCGGTCTTCCTTGGCAACCCAAAATTATAAAGTGTCTTGGTATTTGGTTTTCTAGTAATCTCTTAGAGTCAGTAGCTGTTAATTTCGATAAAATTAAGGACCAACTATCTCCTTGGTCACCAAAAGTTTTATTGTGGTGGGGGAGATTAGAAACTTTGAAAATAAGTATTACGCCACTTGTGATTTTCCTGGCCATGATGCTTCATGTACGTTTATCTTCATTTTTTTTCCACAGTGAATAAGTTATCTTCAAGCTCTCTATTGTCCAATAAAAAAACCAGAATGAATCTTAAAAAGCTAAGATTGCCACACTCGATGGGATGATGTGATCTCCCCAACTGGTTTGATTACCAAACAGCCTTTCTTGTCACAGGTGACGGATGTTGCTTGATCCTCAGTCCAATAAAGCAGTTCCCTGGCTCTTGACAGAAAGCCATTTTATCTTTCAATACTCCCCACTTGTGGCGCTAGCAGTGAACACTCTGGTGTTGCCTCATTCCTCCTGTATTTTCCTTGATACTATTCATGCTCTTAAGATGGTGGATAAATCTTCGTCCTCCATCCTATTTAAATCCTCTGTCCCCTCTTTACGGAATAACCCCAAAACAGCATCCGCTGTCTCAGTCATAATAGGCCCTGTTTGGGCCGTCAAAGGTTTCAACAGGGCATCCGATCTGTTGTAAGATGGCATCCCACTATCCTTTCCCTCACTCCAGGAGAAATACTCCTAGTTCAATATGGACTTCTACAGCTTTTTAAAAATCAAAGTGAACTTCTCAAAACTAGGGGCCAGATGTAGGTATAAAGCAAATTGCGACTTGCAATTTGCGAGTCCGAGCGACTCGCAAATTGCAACTCGCAATTTTCTATGCAGAACGGTGTCTCAGACACCGTCTGCGAGTCGCTATGGGGTCACAAAGACCCACCTCATTAACATTAATGAGGTGGGTCGCAAATTGCGGCCCCATAGCGACTATGGGCACTCACTGACATGGAGGCCAGCTGTAGTCAGCAGACCTCCATGTCCATGACTGCTTGCTAATAAAGCAGTTTTTTTTTTTCCATGTGTAGCCCGTTTTCCTTAAAGGAAAACGAGCTGCACTTAAAAAAAAAATCCGAAACCTTTTGTTTCGGTATTTTTTCAGGGCAGGTAGTGGTCCATTGGACCACTACCTGCCCTGAAAAAATATTTTGGGGTCCATTCACAAAGGGGAAAGGGTCCCATGGGGACCCCTTCCAATTTGCGAGTGGGTTACCATCCACTTCAAGTGGATGGCAACTGCGACTCCACACTGCGAGTCGCAAATAGGAAGGGAACCCCTTCCTATTTGTGAGTCGGAAATGCATTTTGCGAGTCGGTCCCGACTCGCAAAATGCATTTCTGCATAGGAAACTCCGGTTTGCGACTCACAAACAGCAATTTTTGCCGTTTGCGAGTCGCAAACTGGTTCCTACATCTGGCCCTAGGTTCTTTGCTCCTTTCAAGCCTTTTTCCTCTTCTTCAACAAATGAATAGAGATGGTCACATAACGTCCAAAATATACAAAATATACAAAATTCTTCATAGCCCATTGGTTACACCATCTTCACCCATTAAAAACGGTGGTCTAAATCTTTTCAAATGTCAAATCTTCCTATTCCAGACTCTAGTTGCATACTTACCAATCTTCTTAGTAATAAATAGATTCCTTCTCTATCTCAGACATGTTTCTATACTGCACATTTCCTACTTTGGGCACTGTCTAGAATGTTAAGCTTTTCAGACAAACATACATGCTCATGGGAGTCCAAGTACAGCAAACATTAATTGCCAAAAAGATGGAGTTGTGGCAGAGGATCATCGACAGGGTCAACGCAGTTGGCACATACCCAAGCACAAGAGAGGACATCAGAAAGAGATGGATCGACCTAAGGTGGAAGGTTCGATCCATGAGGTCCAGGCAGAGGAGAACCAGAAACAAGACTGGCGGTAGGCCCCCACCTCCTTCCCTTCAGTTGACATCCTGGGAGGAGAAGGTCCTGGACATCTTGCATCGCGAGGGCCTGACCGGCATCAACGGAGGGCTCGACTCTGGTAAGTCAGCAATACCCTTACACCCCAACCACATATGCTCAGCATGACTCCCCATCCCTCTCAAACCCACTGCAACCCGCCCCACTGGCCCCATCCCTAACACCCTGCACCACTCCCACCATCCCTACACACACACCCCTAATGCTTGAATGTCAACCACAATGTGAACATCCACAGCACCCACAATCCTAACCTCATCAATGTGTGCAGTGCAGCAGATGTCAATGATAGCACTGGGAAGCTAATTGAGCCAGTGCATGCATCACAACAGGGACATAACAACTACAGTCACACAACTTACACCTACCGTATCAATCCACAGGTACCCCTGCCAATGACACCCTGCAAGGAATGCAAGGCTCAGACAGCCCTCCCAAAGATGAAGGCCCCAGTGGATGTCTGTATAAGGACGATTTGTCTGGGCCATCTGGAGTAATTGGACAGTCCACCAACGGCACACCCATCCTGGACACACCGGAAGACCCCTCCCATGTGGCAACACCACCATTGCAAGACTCTGATCTCCAAACCTGTGCCCCAGGGATCCATCAATCAGAGGTGTGCCCCATACTACAGAGGCCAGAGTCAAGGGGACCCACCCTAGACAATGAAGGCCCTGCTGCTACTGGGAGTGGGCACACTGTGCCAGGCGCACAGGCACAGGGGGCAGGGGTAGTGGGAGGGGAACCATTGGCCAAAGGTCAGGACAGCCACACCAACTAACTGCCCAGGAGAGCCTCAACCAAGTCCTGGGTGTATACCAGCACACTCAGGACACGGTGGCCCAAATCCTCGCTACTGTGCAGGAGACACAGTGGCTGCAGGGGCAATACCATCAGAAGGCCATGCAGCAGAAGCAGGCCCACAATAACACCATGGCCTCCATAGTAGAGGTGCTTAGCTTCCTAACCACAGTCAATCATGAATCCACCACCCACCAGCAGGCTCAAGTACTAGTCACATCCCATCACAGCCCTCCACGTCAGCGGAAGCCAGTGGCATGGAGGCTCTGCCACAGGACTCGCAGGACACCAGCACTCCGACCCCTGTAGCTGAGGAACTCCCACGCAAGTGAGAGCATCCAAGTAGACATCCAGCCAGACATCATGGCCAGACCAGGATCACCGCCAGGAAGTGACCCTCTCCTGAACATTCTCCCTTGTGTGTCACTGTGACACACTGTTGACTGTCCACTCCTATATTTCCATCTAGCCATAGCCAGCACACTGGACGTCGGACTACCTACAGCTGGACTCACCACTCTGATGATCTCTACCGCCATGACCCCACTCATCACCACTCACACTTGTACATACCAAATAAACAACAATTGAGCACAGTTCATGTCTACTTATTTATTTGTCATGAGTACACATGGAACTGGCAATAAGTGTACAACTGCCAACCCATCGCCCAGTACATTCATGGGAGGGTGACAGAGGGGGGAGCAATATCCCAGGAGGGTGGACGTGTAGCATGCAGTGGCAGGACATACGTGTCAATGGAGGCAACAGGCCAAGCGGGGACCACAGAACACCACAACATTGTCCTGAAAGTAGAGCAAGACAGGGACAACAATCACTGTAGGGGTCACAGATGCCAACTCAACACAAATGCACTGTAGGAACAGGAATCCATTGGAGATATGCCAGTCAGGTCCACAACCATATGGCCGGTACCTACACAGATTAACAACACATACCAACCAATTGGTCCAACCCGCACAGCACCCAGCGCCAGATCTGAACCCAAACCCACTGCCACCAGCAACAATGTAGCACTGCCACCCAATGTCGAATCAGGATAGATGCTGCACACATGCAACCACACTGTGTGACACACACATAATACCTGCACTGGCAGCTCAGGGAACATACTACATACACATTGATGGCACCAGTGCACGAACACAACAGCTGTCTGACTATGGGCCTGACCTGTACACTGTGATTACCTAAGTCATGGGCACATGTGACACCCCCCCACCCACCCAGAGCTGCAACCAATAGTCTCAGTGGTGACAGACAACAAATGGCACCAGGGCAAGGCTCACAGTTGTAGAGGACACATACCACACAGTTAACACATACCTGCATCTCAGCCAAAGTAATGTTGAATCAGCTCTGCCCTGGAGTCAGCTGCATCCTCATCATCATCCTCTTCTTCACTCCCCATGTCCCCTTCATCAGTCACTGGCAGAGCTACCCCATCCTCTGCTTCCAGCAATGGGATATGATGCCTCAGGGCCAGATTGTGCAGCATGCCACAATGATCTGGCACACCTTCTGTGGGCTGTAGAGCAGGGCACCCCCGGGGAAATGCAAACAGTGGAACCTGGCCTTCAGCTGACCAAAGCATTTCTCAATGACCCGTCTGGTACAACCATTGGCCTCATTATATTGTCCTCTGCAGCTGAGGTTGGATGCCTCACAGGTGTCATGAGGCAGGGCAGATGGCCAGAGTCACCTGTGTGTATAGAGGGAAGAGGCATGTGAAGACCGGGAGGGCAATAGGGCAGGGACACAAGGGTTCAGAGAGGTGAGGGCCGCACTGGGGTACATACATATGCTGGGAAACATACGACGAGCCAGGCCTAGTCCCTCTGGAGTGGTGCCATCATGTCTGGGATACAGCTATCCCGGAGGATCTATGAATCATGCACAGAGCCTGGGTACCTGGCCATCACCTGGGAGATGTACTGGTCGGCGAGACACACCACCTGCACATTGACCAAATGAAATTTTTTGCGGTTTCTGTACACCTGTTCATTCCTCATGGGTAGCACCAGGGCAATGTGAGTGCCATCAATGGCCCCAATCACATGTGGGACATGTGCCACATGGTAGAACACAGTTTTGACAGTGGCCAATTCTGCACTTTGGGGGAACCAGATGTAGCTGGACATATGTTTAATCAGGGCACACAGTACATCTCTCAGGATGTTGCTGAACATGGGCTGCGATATCCCAGCTGCGAGGCCCACTGTGACCTGGAAGGAGCCTGAGGTAAGATAGTGGAGGACTGACAACACCTGCACTGTGGGAGGGATGGCATTGGGATGGCCAATGGCAGGCAACAGATCCGGCTTCAACTGGGCCACCAGTTGCATTATGGTCATACGTTTCAGGCGATAGGTCTGGATGATATGATGCTCCTCCACAGTGGTAAGGTCAGCTAGGGGCCTGTACACTGGTGCATTCCTCATCCTCAACCGTGCATAGTACCTGAGAACAGGAGAAAGTTGGTAAAATATTGTGCACCAAAGACGCATGATGCACTAACATTCACACACATTACACATTGGAAATGTAAAATTGTAGCAGCCATTCTGCATGCGTGGGACAGGTGGAAGTGAGATCATCCCGCCGGCGTAACACGTCATGGCAGTAGGCGGTCACGACTGCCATGCAGCTCACCATTGGTTCACACTGTTGCCAATGGGAGGCAGGAGCCAATGGTGATCGCCGCCAGCGGTGATGGTGATGTTTGCGGTGGCCGTGACCACCATTTCATGTGCTCATGCCCACTTGACTCCTGAACCTCATGCATTGAAGACCTCCACTGCATGTGCTGCTGTGTACTGACTTTAGTAGCCAAGATGCCAAGTCCTGCAGGAGACAGGGCCCCAGCCTTCAACCTGGATGAGTTGGAGCGGCTTGTGGAATGGGTCCTGCCTCTGTATGGACAGTTGTATGGCGCACCAGAGCAGCAGGTGAGCCCATTGTCATTGTCCTGTATGTAAGGTGTGTGCATGAGGATGGGGGCCTTGGTAGGTGGCAGTGTTAATGGAGCATAGACATTGTTGGGGGGCCTAAGTCTACGTTTACTGACGACGTGTGGGTGTAGAAGTGTGATGTGTGCTGTCCACTACTGTCCCAGGGATGGCACTCTACATGACTGTGTCCTTCTGTCTGTGTCACCCATGCAGGTCAGCGCCCATCAGAAGGAGGGGATTTGGCATGCCATTGCTAAACATGTGCGGACCCTGGGGTCCGTGCCTGGTGGAGCACCCACTGCAGAAAGTGGTGGGAAGACCTGAGATGCCAGAAGGCCGCGGAGGTCCAGCTGGGGACATCCTCCCAAGGGAGGGGTGCCCATAGGACCCTGACCCCCCCCCCCATGGCCCACATATTGACGGTGGCCTACTCTGAGGTGGATGGGCGCTTGATGGCAGCACAGCAGCCACATGGGGGTATGCACTCACACTCACTTGCAACATATGTTGGCATGGTGGCTCTGGGTGGGCACCATTGGATAGCTGTGTCGTGGATGGTAGGTACAATGATGTCCACTATGGATTGTGTCCATATGGGCAGGATTTACATCATAGGTGTAGTAATGCCATGCGGTCAGAGGTAGCAGGGCAGACTCCTTCAACTTAGGAACTGTTTGGCCACCTACTTGCCAGTTTGCCAGATGTGTTGGCCAGCACATGGCAACAGAATCTTTAGACCTGGGGTGTCCGGGCATTGTGATTGGTCCTGGCCAACCACTGTGCCAGGGGTATATCCATGACCTCATTCAGCTGGCAGGCACTGCATGTATAGTGGGGTGGGTGCACCGAGTGGTAACAATGCTACTTGACAATAGCCAAGGAGGCCAACCAACTAGCGGTGCAGGATCCTGTTGGGTGTGCAGTCCTTTGCATGCCTTTCTCAATGACCATGGGTAGTGGGCAGGTACTGAATAGGTGTGGAGGGTATGACACTCCTTATGTAGATCTATGCATCAGTCAGACCATCAGCGGTTGACATGTGCATTGTTTCGGTTTCCCCCACGGTGCTGCCAAGTTGTAGGATGTTCAGAGGTGGGCATAATGTATCATGGCATGGCATCAAATGCTGATGTTCTACCTGTGTGACCTTTGTGTTGGGGTTGACCAATTGCACACTGTCCCTCGCTCTCTCCCTCCTGTCCTTCTCTGTCTTTGTATGCATGAGCATCATCTGGTGAAGGAGAAGGGGCACCGGTAAGTGGGGAAGCTGCAGCCCACGGAACCCAGGAGGCTGACACCAGCAGAGCCGAGGTGACCAGTGGGACGGAGGGCAAGGGGAGTTCCACAGGGGAATCCAGATCGACCACTACAGTTTCATATTCCTCCTCTGATGGTGGCTCCCTGGTGGTGGCGGACCCATCTGGGACCACCCCAGCACCATCCTTGTCTGCCACCCCCCTTACTAGCACCACCCTCCCTATAGCTCCCCACCCTGTTGCCGGTTCCCGTTCACCCAAGAAGGTGGCCATCTCCTTCGCCACTGGCACCTCTGCCCCTTCCTCAGTCAGCCCTGCTGCACTCATTGAGGAGGCTACTGACCTCCTGAGGTCCATCTTTGTGGAGCAGACAACTATTGTGAATGCCATCCAGGGACTGGCATCCCAGATGCAACAGTGCAATGCGTTCCTGGAAGGCATTCAATGTGCCTTGTCTGGCCTACACAGATCGTTTCAGGCTCTGGCCTCCTCCTTGATGGAAGTCAGTGTCCGTTCTTCTTCCGTCCCCCCTCCAGCTACCTGTCCCCAATCCCACATCCCTCTCCCCTCACCCATACAAGGTACACCTACTGACCCACATGCATCCACATCAATAGACATGGTACTCAAGGACAGATATAAGTACCACAGAAACCACCACCACCATGCACACACTCAACCGACACATGCAGACATGACAATGTTTACACCCTGCACTGACCCTGAGCTACCTGCCCCCTCGCAGTTGATACACCACTCACACCTGCAGTTAGCATCACGTCAGTCACTGATCCTGCTATATGTGCCCTCTCTGCCACCGTCACCACATCTTCTGACCCCCCATTCAAGCACCCAATACACCACTGGCGCAGACCCAATGACTGTCAACACACCCACATGCAGCACATCCACCCTACCTACAGACACCACCTTAACATACACTCACACTTCCCCCCTACCATCTCCCTGCAACCCCTCCCCACCTTATCCCAGTACATCTCAAGGCACACACTCACCCACCCAACCGTCCCCCAGCATACACATTTCATCTACCCATGCACCTGCACCCAAGACACAGCCACGTACACATCTCACAACTATACCCACTCCCAAACATCTTTCCATTGACCTCCCATGTGTCCCCACAAAATGTTTCCTCCGCGAGTTTTCCCCGTTCCCCACCACTGACCTAATCCCTGTTCCCCCCAAGCTCCCTGCTACCCTTCCTATGCCCCTGCTTTCCACATCCCAGTCTGCCACTGCCCCTGCCCCCCCAACTCCTACCACTTCCACCCATCACATCCACTGCTCCTGCTGCCAAACCCAAGTCCAAGCCCACTCCCTCCACTTCCAAGGCTAAGCCCAACCCCCTCCCTTGCTAAGTACCCCCCTCTGAGGGCAAGCCCGAGGACCCCCCCATCAAAGTCCACCCCTAAGGGTGCCCCCTACAGGCCCAGCGCAAGGACCTCCCATCCAAGCCCAAGGCCCCCTGGGACCCCTCACCCTGAGGTGCCTGCATTCCCCATTGATGGCCCTGCCCTGTTGAGGCCTACACTTTGCAGTCAGGACTCAATTTGGGGTGTCAGCTTGTGCCTAGTGTGCTCGGGGCACTATGGATTTTGGACTGGCTCTTAGTCCTGTTTGTTAATTGTTTATTGCACACTTTTGCAAATTATTACATTTATGTGGCACTACACCATTGGTGTCGATCTTACCTACCTAGTCCTGGCTTTCCTTCAACATGTATGTGTGGTGGTTGTAGGTATTGGCATGTATGCGTGAATGCATGTGTGTATGTGTGTGTGTGTGTACTAAAGTCGTTCCCTCCAGTGTTGTGGTCGCCATCGCTGGTCTGGGAGTTGCAGGGCCAGGTAGAGGATTGGGAGGAGTTGCAATTTACGTGCCATTGCACCTACAGTCGTGCCTGTGTTCCTGAAGGTAGGTGTTGCCTTTTATATGGTTCGTTTCCACCAGGCTTTTGATAGCAGTGGTTCTGCCCCAGAAATCCTGGTGGTGTGTAACCTCGTAATATGGTTGTGGGATACTGCCTTACTGCCAGGTTGGAGATGGCTGCTGCCTGGAACGCCAGCCCTTCCGCTGTGGCGGGCTGAACGGTAACTTGGCTGTGTTCTGCAGGTACCTTCCCGGGACTTTTGATATGGTGGTCTTCACTGCCAGGCCCGCAGCGGTGTGGCAGCCAAATCCACCACTGCGGTACACTGACTCCCACACTCGTAATGAGGGCCTATGTCTCCAACATGCACAAAAGGACTTACTCAATATTGTCATGCTAGTTATTTTCCCAAGGCATTTACTCCCTCCCCTTATAACAGTTTTCTGTTTAGGTTATTATCTAATTTGCTTCTTCCTTTATATTCATGGTTACTTTTTGCTGCTATTAAGTCTGCATATTATTTCTCCTTACCAAATGCAACTTTAGAAAATGTACTTCAAAAACTAATATGGTAATGATGACAGTTATTCACTTTGTTTCTCGAAATATATATGTGCATCTTTTTACTATTTTCTGTACTTTCTAAAAATGTAATAAAATATTTGGAACAAAAAAATATATACGAAGATTTGCCTCTTGCTTTGCACATTTGGTCATATCTCATTCATCTAATTTACATTTGCAAAATGTGTGATTTTCAGAGGCATACATTTGTTGTACACCCATAACAACTCTACCATCGTATCTAGTCTTGTGCAATGTGGTTATATGTGTTTTGACAAACAAACATGAAGAAATTGGTTATGGAAAATTATTTTCTTTAAACCATTCTTGATAAATGTTCTTTATGAATGATTTTCATGAGGCCGAGGAACCTAACCTGGTGAAAGCCATTCATGAAGAAATATTTTTATCCTAATTTTAGTCTATCTTTTGAGTCTTTTAAGGGATGGGCTCCCCCAATAAGCACCCGTTCTTCTAGTTTCCTTTCTAAGGGGGGATCTCCTCTTCCTTTCTCTCTGATTCAGCCTATCACCTGCCATAAATACCCTTACTGTTCCTTGTTTCTCTGCTTCACCATCCCTTTTGCTGCCTAATCCCTCCATTAACCTTTCTACCCTATAACATCCCATATAATCTATATCCACCCCTTGCCCTTCTTACCTTTGCTTTTTCCACAAAAATATTTTACTTTTGTTCAAACAGTTACTATGTCATTTTGACATTTCTCTAAAATGTGATCAGTTAAATTAAGTATTCTGCTAATTAAATCATATTGCAATGAATTGTGGCCCTTTGAGCATTCTTTTCTGAGTTTTTGGTATATTTATTAATTTCTGCAAAGGTTAACTACTGTTCATTATGTTTTTTGTGTTGTCAACAAATATATCTTTAGTGTTAACAAAAATACATGTATGTTTGTTTAATTTGCAATTTACATTTGATGTTGTATTGTACTCTTTTGTGGCTAACAGAAAATAAAATCAAGTGAATCTTCAGAACTCTTTTAAAAGGACAATATCATATGGTATAAGGTTGCCTACATTGTATGCATGATTGTTTTTGTGGTGGAAATGGCACCTTCGTGCACAAAAACAATCCCCTGAGGATTTTGCCTCTTTCTATGTGTGCTGCAACAAGAGGAACGGGGAGAAATAACCATATTTCTCCTTGTTATGCCTCTACTGGGGAGGTGCATCTGTTCAGTGCATTCCCAGGTTTACCAGTTCTGGTAAATCTGGGAATGCATCAAAACCAATGGGAGTTGCGTGGGAACACCCATGCAACTCCCACAGGATACCTCCCTAGCGCAGAGTATGGCAGCACCATGATTTGTGCTGTGTTGCTTTACTACAGATTTATGGAGCCAATAAGGGCCATGCAAAGTAGCCTTGCATGGGGTCATAAATCTCACTTAAGGTTTGCGTCGCTCATGTACCACATTGCATGGTGCAAACGCAATGCAAACTGGGTCATTAATAGGGGCGTAGGAATCTAAATTAGGCTAACAGTTGGTTAGCAATCTGGAGGAAAAAAGCTAAGTTCCATCAGCCTTATGAACTTTCCTTATCTTGGGGCTATTTCTTTAGAGTGCTCAAGTAGAGTCAGCTTTTCTATTTATCCTCTCAGGCAACCTTTAATCTTTTCCACACTGTGAACATTTTCTACAAAATGAGTTGCTTTTTTAGGTCTTTGGTGTAACTTGTGTCCCTTCCCTCCTCATAATGGGCCTGATTCAGTTAAGCTAGAAAATTCAGAATTGTACACTTGGGCCCTAATCACGAGTTTAGCTGTTATATATCACACCTGAAAAATAACAATATAAGGAGTGCACCTTTTTTATTGGGTGCGATAAATGACACCTATTATGAGTTAGTGGGGAATAACGTGCATTTTGATGTTCAATGCACGAAAATCCACAATATGGTAAATACTATATGCTTTTCCCTTGTTAAATTTTGGAAGTTTGACATGCCAAAATTCAACACAATTCAAAGAAGGTTGAGGTATTCGATAATTGTCAGATGCGTTAAATACCTAGCAAATTGCAATTCTGACCTGTGCATAAACAGGGCTTACACACAGGCCAGAATATAACGACCAACTCTGGTCAGGGTCTTGTTAAAGTTACACACTTTACTGAAATTGAAAACAATTCCAGCAGTACTCCTGTCAACACGAGATTATCAAAGATCATGAGGCTATCACAGATTCCTAACAGTACTTACAAGGAAAACCTTTCTGCATAAGGAAAAATAGCAATTTTGTAATTCAATGACTGGATTTGTTGCGCAAAAGTCTATTTACGCTTCTAAACTTTTTTTGTTTCTTCACAATATTTTCCTCAAGGAGAAACCACTACCATCAAAATACCTTACCTTTTAGTACCCTGAATAATGTCTTTGTCTGTTACAGAAGTACATATCTAACTGTCTTGAAGTTTGGCAACTGCTTGTCAAAAATCAAAAACTGAAATTCCCCAGACCCGCCTCCTTTGTGAAGATTTACTCACCCACATAATTGTTTCCTACTTGTAGAATTGTAAATTTGCGCTTTATGATTCCCTCACACAGATGTATAAGTAAATGATCATAGCGCCTCAGTGTGTAAGTTTTTTTGTGAATTATCGTACTGTTAAATGTTAACTAGAAGTATAAACATATGAGCAAATGCCATTCATTCTCTTTCAAACACATCTTGAGATACATCTAATTAATTACAATTCAAATGTTAATTGCATACTCTGAAATCAAATCTGTCTCCTAGAGGTGCCAGCAAACCTGCCAAGATTATTGGAGATGATTTCACTTAGTCTAACACCTATATATCTATGATGTTTATCTGCATTATTTGTCATATACAATACTGATAATTCACAATGCATGACAGAAAACTCAGTTGCTGAAAAAACATTTTTATTGTGAAATGTTAATTGTGTGCTCATTTTATGAAAAAGCAGCTATTTAGATGGGTTCCAGGAACTGTAGAAATTATTCTACAAATGGCTATTTTGAAGAGACTCATACAGTAACATGTGTGGCATTGGGTATAATGCCACGTCCTCTCCCTTGTATCATGCAAATACAGTTTCAAAGAGGTTAACAGCTCGCTGAATTGATAGTATGTAGAGAAGTGAAAAATTCCTTATTTTATTTTCCATGTATTCAATTGAAAATTGAAAATGGTGGGCAGAGTTCATCACCATACAATCTCGACCCCCAGTGGTCAAAGTCCATGGCCACATACCCTTGCTGGATGATGCAATAAACATTATGAAAATACAAACAGAAAATATCAGACATAATTGACTGTGTGAATAATACACAGCCATCAGACTCAAAGAGGGGCAAATCCAATTATTGAGAAACTACCACTTCAATCCAGTGGCTGTGATACTTTTCTGACAAGTGGAGTTGGACCATGAAGTTTATTTTCAAATATTGTCCCTAATGTAAACATAATTGTAAACCTTCCAACAATTATAAAAGTTAGTCACCAATAGTAGTCATAGTTTGAAGATTTTCATTTTCAGGAAGTGTCCAGTGAATTATTACATCTGCTGAAAATGGCTAACAGTTCCAATATTACTTTTTTTTATATTCACAGCATGTAATCAAATAAAATGTGCTGCATTATTGGAAGCACGGATTATGATATTGGTTCCAGCAGCATTGAACTCCATTGATGTAAAAAGCCCTTTTAACACAGTGTACCACTCAGATAATACCAAACGATACCCTTGAAATGGAATTCTGCCTGTATCAGCAGTGTGGTGACTATTTCTAAAGAGCAATCACAAACGTATGTGATTGTTTCCAACTCTGAATGTTGTACAACATAAGTTAGAGGAACAAAGTTCATAAATTGACTTTGCAACATGTTTTTATTGTAATGAGGTCTTTTAGGGAATAAAAACTGTACAGTATGACCTCTAGGATACCCTATTCCACTTATGTTTTGCATATGTTTCTCAGAAGTTGCATTTTCCTTTTGGACATAGAATCAAGATCACATTGCAAACACAATGTTTTATTCTAGAATGATGTTTAATTCGAGGTTTGTGTTTTGATAGGAATTATTTAAGACAGGCCATATTTTTATCCTGCTAACTATTCCCAAAGTAGGAAACTAAAAATCTGCATTTGATGTAAAAAACATGAATATAAATATGCTTATGTAAACATTTCTTTCACTTTAAATTAAAAAAAGTAAAAGAGGACATGTAATAGGCAAACCAAATGGGACAAGTAATGTAAGACACAAGGTGACATGCAATATTTCAATCTCTGAATTGCATTAACAAATTCCAATAGTTCCCTATGAAACTGCGTAGTTTTATTTGGATTTATAAGTAACCACTAATTTGGGTGAGTACGAACATATGGAGGGTCCAATAGATCAACACGTGTATTTTCATAACCATTAAGTTTACATTGATTGTTTCTATTTTTCCTGAGAAAAGTCATTGATGTTTACTGAAAAGTTTCCCTTTGACTGTACAAATAAAATAAGGCAATGTAGAAGATTGTCACTTTTTTTTTGTTTTTGCTATCAGAGGTCAACCTGTGGAGGCCCCAGTACCACCAAACGCCTCCAGGTATGGTTATGTTCCTTCGATCTCCTCTTGCTGCTTGAGGTCCGTTGGATGCCAGTCAACTTACTATCCCTTGGCCTATTTAGAGACAAGATGCATGCCAACATATTGCACGATCCAAATGCTGTTATTTCATGGAAGGTAAATGTTCCTTTCACAATCTGTGAGAGCCTTCCTTGTTTTTGACACATTTTCTCATTTCCCCATCATGTTCCCCATTGTCTTTCTTTCTTTCTTTCTTTCTCCCTTCCTTTCTTACTTCCTTTTTTTCTTCCTTTCTTTATTTCTCCTTCCTTAAGTTTGTTTCTTTTCTATTTAGCCTGACAGGCAGTATGAAATCCTGTGACCAAATTCGAAGTATAGTTTCCATAATTCTGGAGGAGTGGCATCAAAAGGCCATTTTCGCCATTAATCCTTAATTTGGAAGGCAGTGTAAATTTCAAAATAAGTAATCCCCTGGATACTGTGACTGAAAAACCACTGCTACCCAACAATAAGAGACATAGCTCTTATAATAATTTTGTGCTTTTTTAATCAGACAAAGTCAACTGAAACCCACCATGGGTCCCCATGGATCATTTAGTCTTTTCCCTTGTCCATTTGATCATAGTCTCTGGTGATCGGTACAGGAATATTAATTTGGCATACAGATCTTCCTCTAATTCCAGTTCTCCAGTCTCTCGTACTAAGAAGATGTCTGTACACAGCTTTAGTATTCGGTCAACATTTGGTAACTCTTCAAACATGATAGAGTGTGAAATCCCGCTGAAGAACTCCCGTACAAACTTTCCAATCACCAGGACAACGGAGGCATACAACCCCATAATTCTATGGAATAAAGAGAATAAAGAGTTTTGAGTTATTTAGAGACTTGGTACAAAATAAAATTGTTCAGTTTACAATGCAGAATCATGGATGGGAGGAATTGTTGGAATATATTTTTACTAACCCAGATGAACAACATACCAAACCATCAGCAGGGCCTACCTTTCAAACTCTGTCCAGCTTTTAATTTGCATGTTTTGAAATTTGTTGAAAAGAGAAACAACCAAAAGGTATGCTAAAATATTCTCCTTTGATTACATTGTTGGTTAAATTAAACTTGAACATGTTGGAGAGGGCATTCTTCAAAAGTACAGGTGTGCTGACGTGAAAAAGAGCTTGATCCCAAAGTTTGGTGTAAGAATTTACTCTTTTTGTACCCCTGTCTTAATCCTGAATTACAGGAGTAAGGTGCAAGGACTTGTGCCTTATTCCCTGCTTACTTATGGAATTCTGAAGTACAGCTTTCAACACAAAGGCTCATATTTATGGACATTTGATGCAGGGCAGTGCAGCAAATCACCTTGCTGTGCTGCCCTGCACCAAAGAGAAGGGCAGTTATGTGCTGTATTCAATACGGTACATTCCTGTCCTTTCCCACTGTGCTGGTATCATTTTGACATTCGTTTTGACAGTCGAATGTCAACGCAGGCACCCTTGCACCACGGTGCAAGGATATCTACGTTGTAGGCAGGATTGTTTTGTGCACCTTCCTGAACAAAAACAATCTTGGGAGTTTTTTTTCCTCTTTCTATGTGAGCTGCAGACTGAAGTGGAAAAAACGAGGACAAATGAAGATATTTCTCCTTGTTGCACCCCCCCGTGGAGGTGTAAGGTTTTAGTACATCCTTGGGTTTACAAACTCTTGTAAAGCTGTAGTGTGTCAAAATCCATGGGTGTTGCATGGGAACACCCACCACAAAGCCCATGAAACACCTCTTTGCACAGAATAAGGCAAAGCAGCTATTTGACCTGCCTTTCCTTACTCCATATCTACGAGGCCATTCAAAGCCATGCCGAGTGGTTTTGCAAGGTCTCATAGATATGAGTGCAAGGTTTATGCTGCCATCGTGTCACAAAAAGTGATGCAGAGGGCACACATATATGTCCCAAAGTGTAAATGCACTAGAAAAAGGTGTTCAGATAATTGAATCATGAAATCACAAATATGATATTTTTACAAATGAAAATACAAGCAGCAGCGTGATTGTTTTTTGACAAAAAGAGTTTTGAAATGGTTGGCATATTTCTGGTATATTTGGTAGCTGGATGCCAGCACTTTGATGACATTTATAAACGTTTTCCAAAAACAAAAGTGGCGGTTTACATTTGATATTATCTGTGGCGTTGCTGACTATGGGTATACTTAAAGGGCAATCTGAAGCTGTTCTTAACTGTTCCTAATTTTTTTTTGTTTTATTGCATTTCTGTTTGTTGGTATTTAAATTAGTGTGCAAAGTTGTGAAGACTCACAGGTCACACTCTATGCATTTTCTTTCCACAAAGGATTGAGTAGGTAAAGCTCTTCAAAGTTAAAAAAATGGCTACTCAGGTCAACTGTGTAGCTATGTGGAGTGGAAATAGTGGGATCAGTCCACTGTGCTGCTTTTGGGGCCTCAGCGTAAAGAATTCCCCTTTCCCCTTGATCACTTTATGTGTGTACATTTTCAGTGTTGTGTGGTATTTCTTGTGAAATGAATGGAATTTGTGGTTCCCGCACCCTATGGTCATCCCCATAAACCACATACCCTATGTCACCATAAACTCTGTCTAGACAATGCTCTCTTTGCCTCTGCTCTGATAAATTGCAACAGCAACCAACATTTAGTTTGTATGTTCTGTGAGTTTGAACGTATGAGAGGCAGAACAACCACATTTTATTGAAACCAATTGAGAATAGGTTTGAATATATTTTTAGTTATAATAGCAATTATACTAATGTTTATAATGGATATATGGTTTATTTCACAAAACATTTAACCTATATAACACTTTTATAAAAACACACTGGTTCCTAGTAACAATACTTTAGATGCAAGGAACCAAATGGTGAATAGCATTTATTCAAAGAAGTTTATGAAAAACTATTTCAACACACATAATGGCACAGTAAATATTGGTTCAAAATAAACATGCTGGGTGCTCTCTTTAGAGGTGATATGCTTAAGTGATAAATTGTGATGAACAAGTGAATCAACTAACACAAAAATAGCACAAACCTTTGCAGCAAATTCTCAATACTTATATAGTGTCCATATTTTTAAAGTTGATATACCTATTTGTATATATACATATATTGATATACAAATATACATATATAGTAAACACAGTGTTGTGTTGTTATAGTTAAGTCAAGTCACATTTCCCATAGGAACAGCATTTTTTACACAAAGCTTTCCAAAACCGTTTAGCCACCTCAGCTCATTCCTCAAAAGTTTTGGGGTGATCCATCAAGTGGGGGCCTACAAAAGGGGAGGTCCTAAAACACCTTTCTCATCAAATTTCCATAGAAATTCTACACAGCCATACAGAAAAAAAGGCTGAGCAGAATTATGCCAAATTTAGCAGTAAGCTAGATCTTTACTCAGAAAGTGTGCTTTTAGTGCTTTGTTGTAAATTTGTTCAGCCATTTTTGAGAACTGAAGGTACAAACGTTACTGATATTGAGACAGTTGGTCCCACAGGAACCCCATGGGATAGCAATAACAAAATAGAGTATTCTGATTGGCAGAGAGTGCCTTTTTTCCAGTTGACTGCTTTGGTGCTGAGGGACTGGGAAGGTCTCACAGGACAAGATGATCTGGTCGATTGGTTGGCACCAACTGAAGAGAAATGTATTGGTCTGCCTTACAAGACTTGGGGACTCGAACCCCATGTTCAAAAGTTACCACAGTTGACTCAAGTAACTATAACTTGTGCCCTCGCAATGCACTGCTTACGACCTCAAATATTAGAGCAATCCTGACATGTTCTTTGACATAATTGATAACATCATTGACAACTAATATGACATCATTGATGCTATCATTTTGAAAGCTCAAGTTATAGTTACCTGAGCTAACTATAACTGTTTAATTTCAGTGTTGTGTTTAGTTTGGGATGCTACGTTTTAATTGACCTTTTCACCAAACTATAATTTCACTGTAACATCTGTTTATTTAGTGAATATATGTGTGTGTTTATATACTTGTATATGTGTTTAATACTCCTGTAGAACTCCTTCACAAATCTTAAATTCCTTTGTGTGTTAGCCCCAAAACATCTATAATGAAAATGACATGGCAATATTCAGGGAATTTTCATTCATAGTGGGCAACTGGTACCAATAGAAAATACTGCACCCTCTATGTATTTTTTATTAATAGGGAGATGGACATTTTGAGGGCAATCTAAAAAGGTATTTATGAGTGCATGCAGTAATACTACAAGTGTGAGGAATGATCAAACGTGTAGTCAATTCAATTTATTTATTTCATGATTTGGAACTCCATAGAGGTCCACATACATAGGAGATTCATAAGATACAATATATAAAATAAAGATGAAAATCTGCAGTAGAATATAAAAGATGAGTTATCTGTAAAATTCAGTACCTCCAAATCGCTGCCCAACAAACATATACTACAAAGTCATGACCATTCAGGGCTTCAATGTGTAAAGTGCATCATTCCTAAGAAATAACTTCTATGAAGTGCTTTTGAATCTCAACCCCTCTAGCTTGTTTCACAGTGCAATCCCTATAAAGTGCATCACAATATGCAATACAATTGTTTATTAGGAAAATATATTCTTATAAAATCTACCAATAAAATCAATATGAATTTAAAAAGGACTTTAAAACTTGAAAGTCCTAAAACAAAATATTAATATTAATATTTCATTTGATGGATTATACATTGATTCCAAAGCATATCCTGCTGAGTGAATGGTAAATTTCAGATAAAGCAGTTTCAGCCATTTTTTCCTCATTGTAGCTAAAGAGGGACAAACAGCACATGTTTAAAATCCTGCAATTTGACATAAATTACAGATTTTGGAATATCCATCCCAATTTGAGGTTAAGTCTTTCAATGGCAGCCTGTCTAATCTCAACAAAATATAGAAGCGCCTCACCCCATGTGGTAAATTCCAAGATAAGTATGGTTGAGCATGTTTAAAGATCACCGATTCAGTTAAGGCCACCAGAACCCTCTTTTGGTGACAAAACTTGATGCCCAACGAGAAATATTTACGCATTATAGCCTCTTTTAGGCTCTTTTTAAATAAAAGTGGCGGTAGGGATAAAATAAGGTCAGAGTCAAAATCAAGCATTTGCAAAGAAACGTTGTAATTTCTAAAGAACTGTGATTTTTCTCTTAGCGTGCCAAAAATGTCTTTGTATGCTAGATATCTTACAGTAGATTCCGTTCTGTTTGCTAGGCAAAAAGCCCTCTGAACCACTGCCGCTAGGCCCTGTACATAGGCACTCTTAATTCCAAATTCAATCCTTTAGTTTGCCATAGGTGCCACGTTATTACAGGAAACCAAGCGTCTTAAAATCTGCCCTTCTGACTTATTTAAAAACTCCCATTTGGAAATCTCTCTGCATTCTATGGTGTACAAGAGAAAGGCCGGGACCTTTGCTTGATAAACTGTCAGTAAATGAGTAAAATGCCACCAGCCGACTGCATTATAAAATGCCATTAAACCTTATGCCTGTGAAAGAGCCTTATTGACATTATTACGTATATGATCTTGGTCACTGAGTGAACAGGATAAGATTTTCCCCAAGAAGCAATTACTTTTTACCCGGTCCAACTTATGTTGACCCGGGGATCAAGAGAAGATATGTTTTTGACATCATTTTTTCCCTAAAAAACATACCATTTGAGACTTTAATGCATTAATTTTTAAATGATGCTTCTCAGTATAATAATTGAGCAGCCAAGCGCCTTTTTTAGACCTTTTGGGGTGAGATAAATCACCACTATATCATCAGCATATAAAAGGCAGGAAATCGGATGCCCACCGATTTTGGGTGCAAAGCCTTCAGTGTTCCTTAAAGCGATAGGAAGATCATGGATATATAATGACAAAAGCAGCGGTGCCAACAGACAATCCTACTCCAATAAAAAAATTTGTGGGGTTTTTAAAGACAGACCCTGCTCTCGCCGTAAAAGAACTTTACACCAAGTGGAAGAATGCAAGTCTATGACCAAACATAACAAATTTGCTGGGATTTCCAAATTAACTAATTTGTTCCATAGGATCTTATGATCTACCCTGTCATAAGCTGTTGTGAAGTATATAAATGCAGCATTTAGCACTCCACCCCTGATCTGCACATATTTTTCATTTCAAATTTGCATTAATAGGATGTTATCAAAAGTATTGTATTCCTTCCTAAAACCTGCTTGTTCCAAGGGAAGGATTGAGTTTTCTTCAACTCATGACGTTTAGTGCACAAGTATACTTTTAGCAAAAATCTTGCCAGCTGCATCCAGCAGAGCTATTTGATGATAATTTATAGGTAACGATCTGTCGCCCTTTTTATACAGGGGAACTATGACACTCCTGAACCAGACGCCGGGACTATACCTTTTAGGTAGCAGAAATAAAATACTGGGTAGAGGATCCTTGCCCAAAGCAGAGGTTCTTGTTTAATTACTGCCATAGGGACCTCGTCAGAGCCCATTGCTCCAGAAGCCCACATTGACCTTATAAACCCCTCAATCTCAATCATTGATGGGGGGCCGTAACTATCAGATTCAACCCTACTACTTATAATCAGGTCCATTTTACATGGCTCAGTGTCCTGGTTTTCCACCTACAACGAGAGTATATACTCCCTCCTTTCTGCCTCGGCTATCAGTGGGGCAAGAGAGGATTTATGAGGCCCACAACCTTCAGACATGATTGTCCAAAATCTGCTGGCATATTTAGTCATGGCAGCTTCCCTTAGGGCTACCCACCTCTGTTCAGCCTCCTCCTTGCTTATGCCTATCTTAATTCACACTCTTCTCCTCTTTAAATGGGAAATTATTCTACTCCTATCCTTTGACTCCCACACATACTGTAGCCTTACCAATTTATTGATTCCCCTAATCAATATTAAAACAGGTAGCCTTCATTTCTTTTGTGGTGGCTTAATACATTTTGGCTGACCGCTTTGCATTATGTTTTCCATAAATTCAGTAAACCAGTTAATGTGTCCTCACTCCATTCATCAATATGTCTCACGGTCATTTCAAGCAATTCTTTCACAGATAATATTTTTGAAGGAGACCAATGGATTCTACCTGTTTTCCCATTAAAGTTGATATCCTCGCTTTAAAAATTCCAGGTCTGTATTGAGGACAAGTGAAGCTTTTGTGTGAGACTAAGGCCCTCATTACAACCCTGGCGGTAAATCCCACTTACCGCCGTGCAGAAGACCACCAACATAATGCTGCGTCCGCGGAATTCCGCTACAGGTATTACGACCCACAGCCCGGAATCCGCCACAATACAAACATCCACACAAGTCCGTCACACCAAAGGTCAGTGATAAACTGGCGGTACCAAAACCGACACCGTCAGGCCAACAAGAAAACCCCCACACTATCACGACCCACAAATCAACGCGGCGGTCTTTCAACCGCGGTAAACCATTGGCAGTACACACCGCAGCGCTCAAAATACACACACATACACAAAACACAACCACATAGGACAACTCAAACTACACACACCTGATACACATACACACACTACACCCACACACCCAATCCAATATAAAACACACACCCACATCACCCACAAACCCTTACTACCAGAAATTTGAAAGCAGGCCAGAGAGAGACACTACCTACAACAACACCAGCATCCACAGACACACAACACCTTCACTTACACAACATCCACGCACCTCAAACAACACACACCAACACATCCACTCACACATCACAACAGACACCACCTCACACATCACCCACACCACATCATGGCACCCCAAAGACACCCCAGGTTCCCTGAGGAGGAGCTCAGGGTCATGGTGGAGGAAATAGTCCGGGTAGAGCCACAGCTATTCGGATCACAGGTGCAGCAGACATCCATTGCAAGGAAAATGGAGCTATGGCGGAGAATTGTCGACAGGGTAAACGCAGTGGGACAGCTTCCAAGAACACGGGATGACATCAGGAAGAGGTGGAACGACCTACGGGGGAAGGTGCGTTCCGTGGTATCCAGACACCAGATTGCTGTACAGAGGACTGGCGGTGGACCCCCACCTCCTCCCCCACAACTAACATGGGAGGAGAAGGTCTTGGCAAGTATGCATCCTGAGGGCCTCGCAGGAGTAGCAGGAGGACTGGACTCTGGTAAGACATATCTTTACTACTTTATCCCCCCACCTCACCTGCATGCCATCACATACTCCCACCCTTACCCTCACACCCATCACCCAACAACCCACAGATACCCCACCAACACAACCCACACATCCCAAAACCAATCCCTGCATGTAACACCAATGCATGGACACCCATCACCCAAGCCTGTCCAGTACAGAGACTCACCCAGGCCCCAAAATTGACAATCACACAAAGGCAAATACAATAATGCAAGCACAGGAGTAGAGGGTCACTCACCCATGGCACACACAGATACAATAACTATGCATTTACACCCCAACAGGACCCCTACCCAACGTCACCGGACAGGAGGTGCCAGACATATCCAGTTGCCCCACAGAAGAGGCCCACAGTGATGACAGAAGCTCTGCACGCCTGGATCAAGATGACCAGCCCGGCCCATCTGGGACCTCAGGACAGTCGGTTCCCCTGCCACTGTCACAAGCCACCACAGAGCCTCCCCCCTCAGGAAACACCAGCACAGCACCCACCCAGCGGGCTCATCCCTCTGTCCCCAGGACACGTCAATCAGCAGTGTATCCACAACTACATGGAACCTAGGCAACCCCACTAACACAGGACGATCAGGGACCTGGGGGCAGTGGCAGTGGGCACACGGTTCAGGGGACAGAGGCACAGGATAACAGGGAAACTGGGAGGACTGCTGTGCGACAGGGGGAGGACAGGCCCAGGGAACCCACTCTCCACGAGGCACTCTCCAACATCATGGGAGCTTACCATCATTCCCAGGAGACCATGGCAACGGTACTGGCCAAGTTTCAGGAGACCCAGCGGTCACCATTGCAGGGGTGCTGGCAGACCTTCTCAACACCAGGAGGGACACAGTGGCACAACAAGGTGCCCCTGACACTAGCCTGGACGATGAACAGCCCTCCACCTCCGCTGGCGCTAGTGGACAGGAGGCACTGCCACAGGAACAACAGGACACCAGCACCCCACCCCCTGCAGATGGAGAACCACCCCGCAATCGGTCCCTGAGATCCAGGAACAAGACAGAGAACATTGCCAAGACCCCGTCAGGAAATGAGACCCCCCTGAATGTCACCCTTCTGTCCCACTATGTCACCCTGTCCATCCTTAAACTGCCATTGCTCCACTTCCTATGCTCCTTTAAACAATGCACATGTGAAACAAATAGACTGGACTCTGCCATGGACATTCCTCCACCATCACCCCAGCCCATTTTACAAACCCCTCCACTTATTTGCATAGGAATAAACACACTACAATCACAAAACAATCTGGAGTCAGTCTGTGCTTTCACAAATGTGTAATTTCAATAACTATGGAATATAGCAATGTCAATTTACATGTTCACATACCAATGTAACACAGCTGTAGGCCAGGAGTAAACAGAGCAGAGGTCACCCAGATCTGTGAAATTGAAAGTCAAAGTGACAAGTCAGGGTCCATACACTGAATGTAAATGACAGACTTATGCTAGCTCAAACAATAGTATAAGATGTGGGAAGCAGTGACATCTTCTTACCTGTGTCTCACTGGAAGTATTGCATGAAGATGTTGTTTCGGTTGTCGATATCCTTTTATTCTGCCTCCTCTTCTTCACCTTCCACAGGCTCCACACCTGCCACAAGACCAACATCTGGCCAATCCTCCTGCAAAAAAGGCACCTGGCGTCGCAAAGCCAGGTTGTGCAGCATACAGCAGGCCACGATAATCTGGCACACCTTCTTCGGTGAGTAGTATAGGGAACCACCGGTCAGACGGAGGCACCGAAATCTGGCCTTCAGGAGGCCGAAGGTGCGTTTGATCACCCTCCTAGTTCACCCATGTGCCTCATTGTAGCATTCCTCTGCCCTTGTCCTGGGATTCCTCACTGGGGTCAGTAGCCATGACAGGTTGGGGTAACCAGAGTCACCTGCAAATGTCGAGGGACAACTGTTAGACACACACTAACCCTTAGGGACAGCCCCATACCCAGACACCTATGTCAACTGTATTGGGACCTTGGCCTCACCTATTAGCCACACACAGTGCCTCTGGAGTTGCCCCATCAAATAAGGGATGCTGCTATTTCTCAAAATGGAAGCGTCATGCACAGAGCCAGGATATTTGGCATTCACATGGGAGATGTACTGGTCTGCCAAACACGCCATCTGCACATTCATCGAATGGTAGCTCTTCCGGTTTCTATACACCTGTTCATTCCTGCGGGGGGTACAAATGCCACATGTGTCCCACCAATGGCACCTATGATGTTGGGGATATGTCCCAGGGCATAGAAATCACCTTTCACTGTGGGCAAATCCTCCACCTGAGGGAACACGATGTAGCTGCGCATGTGTTTCAGCAGGGCAGACAACACTCTGGACAACACGTTAGAGAACATTGGCTGGGACATCCATCATGCCATGGCCACTGTTGTTTGAAAAGACCCACTGACCAGGAAATAGAGTACAGACAGGACCTGCACTAAAGGGGGGATTCCTGTGGGATGGCGGATAGCTGAGATCAGGTCTGGCTCCAACTGGGCACACAGTTACTGGATTGTTGCACGATCAAGTCTGTATGTGACTAGGATGTGTCTCTCTTCCATTGTCCACAGGTCCACCAGGGGTCTGTACATCGGAGGATGCCGCCATCTCATCACCTGCCCCAGCCGACGTGCCCTATGGAGGAGAACAGCGAGCAGAGAGTCATCCAACACTGAGGTATCACAATGTGTTATATGCAGAAATGTCATCAAGCCGCAATGTGCCGGTATCTGTCTATATTCCCGGCCTAGATAGGTGAGACACAGTTAACATCCATCCCATGTGGCTTCCTTAAATGGCGGCTGCCTGACCTGTAAGGTGGGACAAGGGGATATGAGGTAACAGCGCTGGCGTTGTACACCGTCGCGGTGGCCGGTCGAAGACCGCAGCGCAATTCTGCATTGGTTAACATTGGGCCCTATGGGTCCCAGGAGCCAATGACGATGTAAGTCGGCGGTGACAGTACGCACCGCCGCAGATGTGACCGCCATTTTCTGTCTGTTCACTCACTTGATACATGACCTTCAACAGGAGAGGACCTACACTGCAAGTGCTGCTGTGACCAGTGTCTGGAAGCGATGATGGCTACAGTGTCTGGGGAAAGTGCCCCTGCCTTCACTTTGGAGGAGTTGGAGAAACTAGTGGATGGGGTCCTACCCCAGTACACGCAACTGTACGGTCCTCCAGACAAACAGGTGAGTACACTGTGAGCATGCTGCATGGGCAATGCCTGTTTTGAGTGGTGTTGATGGAAGATACATGGGGCGTGCTGAGGCCTGCATGTGCGGATGGGGAGTGTATGTGCGTCAGGGCATGGGTGGGAACTGGTGGGCAATGAGTTTTACGGTCCAGACAGGTAAGTAATTTCCTTTCCCCCTGTACCATTCCTCTAGGTCAGCCCCCACCAGAAGAAGGGTATTTGGCGTGCCATCGCCAAGGACGTCCGGACCCTGGGGGTCTACAACAGACGGAGCACCCACTGCCGGAAAAGATGGGAGGACCTGCGTCGCTGGAGCAAGAAGATGGCGGAGGCCCAGCTGGGGATGGCCTCCCAACGTGGGAGGGGTGCCCGTCGCACCATGACCCCCCTGATGTTCCGGATCCTGGCGGTGGCATATCCGGAGTTGGATGGGCGCTTGAGGGCATCACAGCAGCCACAAGGGGGTGAGTACACTCTCAATCAGCTGACTCTGTGCGCATTACGAGGTGTCTGGGTGTGGGAGGTGGGCAGTGGGTTCCCCTAGGCCAGGCCGAAGTTGGTAGGCAAGGTCCCTTGTGAGGCAGGCTATGTGGCACCCCAACCCCACCAGTGGTAAGAGCCATCTACACCGAGTCAGGCTCCTGTGACTTCCAGGTATGAAACAATTGGTCTTAGGCCTCATACCCCATGGTCAGCTGAAATTCCTAGGAACTGTCAGTGCATGGCATAGTGCAGAGGGCTGCTCCCTGTGTGTTGTGTTGCATGCACTGAACATGTCTTTCTTCTGTCTCCCCCCTCCCTTTTTGTGGTCTCCCTGTTCTTGTGTGCAATAGCATCATCAGGTGGAGGAGCATTGGCACCGGAGCAGGAGGGAGCTGCAACCCACTTGGCCCTGGAGGGTGAAGCAATGGAGTCTGAAGCCACCAGTGGGACGGAGGGCGAGGGGAGCTTCACGGCAGGGACAGGAGCAGACATCAGTGACAGCGACTCCTCCTCTGATGGGAGCTCCCTTGCGGTGGCGGGCACCTCTGTGCCCACCGCATCAACAGGTACAGCCGCCACCCCCCCTACCAGCACTGCCCTCCCAGCAGCCCCTCAGCGTGTGTCCCATGCCTGCTCACCCAGGAGGGTGGGCATCTTCTTCGCCCCAGGCAACTCAGGCCCTGCTCCAGTCAGCCCTGCTGCCCTCAGTGAGGAGGCTATTGACCTCCTGAGATCCCTCACTGTTAGGCAATCTACCATTGTGAATGCCATCCAGAGTGTAGAGAGGCATTTGCAACAAACAAATGCATACCTGGAGGGCATTCATTCTGGGCAGGCATCCCAACAGAGAGCATTTCAGGCTCTGGCCTCAGCACTGATGGCAGCCATTGTCCCTGTGTCCAGCCTCCCCCCTCCTACTTCCTCCACCCAGACCCAATCACCTGTACCTCAGCCTATCCCAAGCACACCATCAGACCAGCATGGACACTCATCAACACACAAGAGTGGACATGGCAAACATAAGCACCACACATCCTACAGGCACTCACACAAGCACCATCCTCATTCAGACACAGCAACATCCACTGCCTCCACTGTGTCCCCCTCCTCCACATCCTCCTCCTCCCTCCCTGTCTCGTCTACACTCACACCTGCATGCACTACATCCTCAGCCACTACCTCCATCACCAACATGCCCATCACCACACACGTGCACCCACCACCCCCACTACCATTTACACATCCCCAGTGTCCTCTCCCAGTGTGTCAGTGAGCCCTCCTCCCAAAGTTCACAAACGCAGGCACACACCCACCCAGCAGAAATCCACCTCACAACAGCCTCCGACCCATGCAGCTTCACCCAAATTCAGCAGACGTACACCTCCTACAACCATTACCTCTACCTCCACTCCCAAACCCCCTCCATCTTCCCATCCCAGTGTGTCTACAAAACTCTTCCTGGCTAACATTGACCTCTTCCCTACACCTTCCCCCCCCGTCCTTCCCCTAGGGCCAGGCTTTCCAGGTCACAGCCCAGCACCTCAGCCACCACATCGCCAGGCACAGTGGTGCCAGCAACTGCGGGGTCATGCGCCACCCATCAGGGCTGCCAGTGTGCCACGTAGCGAGGGCACGGACATTCCGCCACCTGCCAAGGTGAAGAAGGTGCCCACATCCCGTAGGGAGAAGCCGAAACTACCAGCCACCAAGGGCTTAGCAAAAACAAAAGGGGATAGTGGCAAGACAACTGCAGCACCATCAAAGCTGGGGAAGGGCCAAAAGCTGAATAGCAGGTCAGGAGAGGGCATGGTGGCACCGACTGAGGGACCGGTGTCACAGTGTCTGTCCACGACCACGCCAACTTGTATGGCGGCGAACACTGCTAGCTGCCCCGCCACCACAACCGCCACCTGCACCGCCCCCGGCCTGTCTACAGCCTCAATGACAGTCCCCAGCCTCTTCCCCAGTGGGCAGCTGTCCGAGGCTGGAGGAGATGTCCTGTTGTGTCCCTCAGCATGTGCTGAACCATACACCGCTGCCAGCACCGCCACCGGCCCTGTGGCGTCCTCGGACACTGGCACCACCGCTGACATGGCTACCATCCCCAGTGGTCAGTCGCCTGAGGCTGGAGGAGAGTTCCTGGACCCTGGGCAGCTTCCATGAGGCATGACTTCCATCACTGATTGCACTTGCAGGTGGAAGGCGAAGTCGCAGCAGTGTGGGGTATGTCGCTGCCTCCATGGCGTATCATGCTACCGGAACCTTGCCGATCTTGTGGCACGCACACCCAGGTGAGGGAATTGTACCGGCTACACTGCATGTGGAGCACTCTGGGCACCACGCCCCCTCCAGAACCAGTGGAGATTCACATCCACTACCTCAGTCCTTGGCAGGATGAAGCACTCTGGGCACCAGGCCCCCTCCAGAACCAGTGGAGAAAGACATCCACTACCTCAGTCCACGGCAGGATGAAGCACTCTGGGCACCAGGCTCCCTCCAGAACCAGTGGGGAAAGACATCCACTACCTCAGTCCTTGGCAGGATGAAGCACTCTGGGCACCAGGCCTCCTCCAGAACCAGTGGAGAAAGACATCCACTACCTCAGTCCTTGGCAGGATGAAGCACTCTGGGCACCAGGCCCCCTCCAAAAACAGTGGAGAAGACATCCACTACCTCAGTCCTGGGCAGGATGAAGCAGTCTGGGCACAAGGCCCCCTCCAGAACCAGTGGAGAAAGACATCCACTACCTCAGTCCTTGGCAGGATGAAACACTCTGGGCACCAGGCCCCCTCCAGAACCAGTGGAGAAAGACATCCACTACCTCAGTCCTTGGCAGGCTGAAGCACTCTGGGCACCAGGCCCCCTCCAGAACCAGTGAAGAAAGACATCCACTACCTCAGTCCTTGGCAGGATGAAGCACTCTGGGCACCAAGCCCCCTCCAGAACCAGTGGAGACTGTTATCCACTTGAGAGACTGTGGCTTTGCACTCCCCAGGATAAAGAAGTGGGCAAACCACCCACTGGAAAGACTTGAGAGACTGTGGCTTTGCACTCCCTAGGATACAGCAGTGGGCAAACCACCCACTGGAAAGACTTGAGAGACTGTGGCTTTGCACTCCCTAGGATACAGCAGTGGGCAAACCACCCACTGGAGAGACTTGTGAGACTGTGGCTTTGCACTCCCCAGGATACAGCAGTGGGCATACCACCCACTGGAAAGACTTGTGAGACTGTGGCTTTGCACTACCCAGGATACAGCAGTGGGCAACCCACCCACTGGAGAGACGTGTGAGACTGTGGCTTTGCACTCCCCAGGATAAAGCAATGGGCATGGAGACCCCTCGTGCAGCAGTGGCGATGTGCGTTCATCAGGCTAAGGTGCACCGCCTCCCCCTGAGGTGCCTGTGTATTTTCGATCTGATGCCCCAGCAGTGTTCTCTCAGTTTCGTGTCAGGTATCATGTGTGGGCTTGGCCCATGCATTTTGGGCCCAATGGTCCACGGACAATGATTGGTACACTATCCAGACTTGTGTAGTTGGTGTACATATTTGTATATAATGAATTTGTTGTTTTGACTAAGGGATTTTTAATGATTACAATTGTTACAATCATTTCCTTTTGTTCTTGCGTTCTTCCAGGGGGTGGGGAGGTGTATATGTAATGTTGCTGCATGTATTTGTGTGTATGTTATGTGGGTGGGGGTGGGGGTATTGTGTGTTGCGTGTGTGTATCACTCTCTTCCCCCCCTCCCCTGTGTGCTAGATGCAGTACTCACCGTGGTCGTCGCCGCCACCGTTCGTACTCCTGGTAGATCAGACGATACACCAGCATGGGCAGTACGTGTAACTCGGGCTCCATGGCGTCCTGGTTCCTCGTTGGGTGTCGAGAGGTGAGTGGTTTCCCATCTGTGTACTGTTTCCGCCGTGCTTTTGATAGCATTGGTTCTGCCCCAGAAAAGGTGGCGGATAGGCCTCTTGTAATACAGTGGGCGGTACTTTGTCTTCCGTCTGTCTGTTGGCGGTTACCGCCACGGTGTTTGTTTCTACCGCCGTGGCGGTCGGACTCTTAAAGTGGGTGTCTATGTTGGTGGTTTCCGCCACGGTCGTAATCCCAATTTGTTTTCCGCCGGCCTGTTTACGGTATTACCGCCGCTTTAACACCGACCGCCAGGGTTGTAATGAGGGCCTAAGTATCTTATGGTCACTGAACGGGGTATCGAAAATTATCATGTCCTCCACAGATTGGGCTATAGCATAGGAGGCCAAAAAAATAGTCACTAATGGAGCTACTTGAGATTATGTGTATAAGCTGCAGGGGAGTCAGAGTGAAATTGCCCACTTAAGAATATGAAGCTGAGTTCCCTCATACCTTTTAATAACATGTAACCCCTTTTATCCTTCCTAATTCTTTGGGGGGAATAACATGGGAAGAATATTGAAAAACGATTTCCTCTCTATGTGACAAAATATGGATAGAGATAGATTAGAAATTTTACAGTTTAAGTCCCCTATTATCAATACTTTGTATATGCTTTCATGTGAATTTGAACAAATGGAGGAAATGCAATTAAACATATGTAATAAAATTTTATCATGGTCCTAGTCAGGGGGAATATAAGCATTTACTATTAGCATAGACGTTCTCCAACCATCCGCCATAGTTGGGTAGACTCTCACTATCTGGTAGAGGTTTAGTGGGACTGGTAAGGTTTCATACTCCCATTTGTGATTATTACTTAATAGCATTGCAATTCCCCCTTTTGCATGCCCTTTCTTAGAGGGCTGTGCCTTTTGACATAGTACTGTGTACCCAGGACAAGAGAGATAGTTACACTCCAGGTCTCTTGGATAGAGATTAAATCAGCCTGTACAGAACAAATATGATCTAATTTTCCAGTTTGGTTCTCTATTCCTGCAGCATTCCAAGAGACCACATGGAATTTAGTCTTAAGGGCCTGGTTGAAATGCCTTACCCGTTCCCCTGCAGCTTATTTGAGCCCCCCCACCAGCCAACTCCACTTTTCCTGATTAAAAGTGCTGAGAAGGGACATCTTTCACAAACATCACCACTCTTTGTCCATGGAAGAGAGAAACCTTAACATTTTCCAGAGGAGAAGATGAATCACACACAAGGTGAAGGCTACATCCATTCAGAAATTGTGCAGAGGGGGACTGCTGCCTATTAAAAGGGGGTTCTTTTCCCATACAGTGACAACATCTATGCCTCTATGCTGTAATTGCTCGCAGTTGACTAGAATCAATTTTACAATGGATTTAGAATAAAACCAGACTTTTGTCTTTACAGCTCCTAAACTTTGTACTAAATATACACGGGAGATATCACTGCTTTCAATTCATTTTACCTCATCTATATCTGTAAAACAAGAGATTAAAAATGAGCGATTCAAATTTAAATTAGAATCAAATAATTCAGAAAACTCTAGACATGCAGTAGTCTCAGGATACCGTAAGTAATCCTCCTCCTTATAATTAACATCCCCACCACTTAAAGGATCAGATATAAAGTTCAGTAACATTGAATGAAAATTCACATTGCAGAATGAATCGGTGCATGGATTTATGGAAGACAAAACCCTCTTTACAACGAGGGGCTTATCCTGATGGGGACCCCACAAGGGGACCTGATCATATTCTTCCCTAGAAGGGGAGGTTCCTACAGTTCCCAAGTATTTGAACCTGTCCTTCCTTGGGCCCTGTTCGTGTTCTTCCCTAGGAGAGAAGGTTCCTTCAGGTCCTAAGTCCTCGACTTGACGTTTCTTGGGTTCTTTATAGAAATTTGCCGATTACCCTTTTTTCCCACCTTTTCCCCTTTTTTTTCTTTCCCATTTTCCTCTCTTTATATACCTTAGTGTCTGGATTCCCATTATTCTCTGCAGTCTAAGGGTCAGAGTGTACTATAGAGAGCAGTCAAAATATGGGAAAAGGGGTCACAATGGAGTTAGGCTCTTTTTTTCCGGATGACATGATCCGGAATACTACGAATGAGGGTGCTCGAAAAGAGAAATTTTCAAGGGAACACCATCTTGGTGGAGAATTTCCTTGAAGTTCGGAGATTTAAGGAGCACTTGGGGTTTGCCAGCCTGGGTTCCCTGGTCTGTGCGATGAGGTTGTTTAAATGAGTTTGCAGTCAAGCATATGTCCTGGGTAAAGATAAGCTGAAGCCTCGACCCCCCCTAATTTTTTATGAACTTCCTTTGCAGCCATCAAGATTTTCTCATCCAGAACTGACCCATCTATCTTTTGGTCCATCAAGACTTTCATTATAACCAGGAGTATGTCTTGGGTATCATCAAAGTTATTTATAGATTTTTCTAATAGCGCCAAAATAGACAATAAAATTCTCTCAAGGCAGCAAGGTGACATGTTAGAACAGGCGGTCTTCCCCGGGGCTCCTCCATAAAGTATGTGTGGTTGCTGGGCCCCCCAATGACCCACTGTAGGTGCAAGTGTGTGTGAGGGCACGAGCCCAAATGCCGTGGCGCGATGTGCGGTAGAGTTCTTGGCTCCAGCAGTCGTGCAAGCCTCTCGAGCCCGGCTCCCAGCTCCTCTCCTTCCTCTCCCCTTCTGCTGCTGCATCCTACATCCAAAGTCCGGCATCCTTTCTCAGTGCCATTGCTCATCCAACGTGTAGTCTTACCTGCCCATATTCGGACGAGTCACCGTAGTACTTCTGTGTTCCATGCAGGGTCTTATTTATGGCCTTCTGTAGTCCAGTTCGCTGGTGACTCTTGTGATCTTGTGAGATCTCGAATGGCCGCAATAATTGGGGCTTAACTATGGATGCGGTCTACAAGGACCACGTCCTTCTCCCAGAACTTTGCTTAGCTTATTGCAATGTTGGAGGTTAGTTCCTGTGTGACCCAGCCTGTCTTCCCTGCCAGTTTGGTTCCCACACCCACTCCTGTCCCTGCCTAAACCTCTTGTAATCCTTATCCCTCCCTGTTCATTTGGTGCCCCTGCCCACTTCAGTCCCCATTTTCACACACAGCAGAGTCCTTTTTAATTATTTTCCCCCATATGGCTTGAAAGAGTGCAGGTGGAGTCTTTTCACTGTTTTCCGGTCCCCGACCTTCTGTGCATATCATCCACGCCATTCATGAGGATAAAAAGCATTACTTTTTGACTTCTTGGATTTCTGGACAACTCTGCTATTATAGGTCTTTGCACTGAACCTTCAAACATTCTTTGTTTGTCTTTTTTCTTTTTTTTTTTATCATTGTGCTTATTACGGACTGCCAACAAATTTTATCAAAGGAGCTTGGAGAATTGAAAAGAGTTTCTTTAGCTTCAATGGAATATGGACTTTACCTGTAGGACCTTGAGAGGTTATCAAGGTGCCTTTGATTCCTCAGGTGACCACGCTTGAAAACCAATCACCATGAAAGGATGGGACAGTCATGTAGCAGTATTTGGGTGAGTGGACATTATTATAATTGTGTTATAACAGTGATCATTTGTATATTACAAACTCATTGTGCAAACATGGACAAACAAATTTATTTAACTTTCCCTATTTGTGTTTTAGTAGTGAATGGCAGAGCAAAGAGGAATTAATTGGACTTCCAAGAGTCGCATTTATCCCGGCGGCCTTTCCTGACAGAAGGTGCCTGAACCTAAACAGTATTACAAGCTGGATTTTCTTTGTTTATTCCAAATCCTGTTTCCATGCAGGGTTGATTACCGCCACTCAGTTTCTCGCTGCTAGTGTTGGAGTCAATCAATTAGAGACTGGGGAAATTAACTGTGCTCCCACAGAATTCTTACACCCAGGTGAGTGAAATCTGAAAATAGGAATCCTACTTCACATATTCATAAATGTCTTTTTGAATCTTCCCTACTATATCTGCATTAGTTTGTCTATACTGAACTCCTCTACATAGTCACAAGTTGTTGGGAATATTTGGCATATATCTAGCCTCTCTGCGTTTACATTTCAAAAACTGCCCTCAAGATAAGAGACTTTGCTTTACATGTGATTTGGCTGTACATCATAATCTTTAATTATTGAGTATTAGTTAATAACTTGTTATAATATAGTTAAGTCTACTCCATTGTGAATATATTAATATATATGGAATACTTACCCATAACCTGCTAAAAATCCAAGACTGGGAGGGCTAACTTTGTCACTGAAAACAATCAACTCCAGACTATTTTTGTTTTTATTGAAGGTCCTCACGGGTTGGTTTACAACCCACCATTCACGAATGCCCTCTGGTGTGATTTCCTTTCTGAGTGAAACAGTAAGGTTGACATAGTCCCCATCTGTAAAGAATAAAATAGATAATATTGATTCAGAATTCACTGATTTCACTGAATAAAATAAAACATATGTTTAAATACCAATGAAATGTAAACACTGATTGAAACAGGGTGATATTTCTTGTAGGTAGGAGTGAAGATAAATGGAGGAAGATAATGAAATAAGGAATGAGCTGTGATACTCTGACCATAAATGCACCTCTGTTTTACAGTTGGGAGTGGTCTTAGTAGCTGTAGAGATGTTTAGCAGGGATGTACATGAGTGCAATCCTACCACACTTTCCAAATTGTTAGGTTTCAATATTCCAAGGATCATACCCAACTGAAACCCCAGTGACTAATACTTCAGACAGTTCTGTTCGGTGAGGGGGTAAGAGTAAAACATTGTATTTATCTGCATGTGAGTGTGCTTGAGATAGACAAACAGAGATAGAGAGATAGATAGATAGAGAGGGGGAGAGAGAGAGAACGAGAAAGAGAGAACAAGAGTGAAGGTGAAGCCTGATGCTGAGGAGAATGGCAGCATCTCCTTAGAGCTCCCAGCTTGTTAGGTCTGGACGCCGGCAAACAGGGAGCATGCAGTGCATCATCACAGTGCAATAAGCTGAGAATAATTTCATTATAATTGACAGAGTCCATGAAGCATTCAGCGGAGGGTGGAACGGCTCTGGCAGGGTTTGATCACCATGACGCAGTGTATGGCAGCAAGCTATGAGACCTGTGACTGCCCCACATCTACCCATTAACTGCACCCCCGTTTCTGCACTGTCACCACTTCCTGGAATGGCGTTCAGACCCCAGTGGTGGTCATGCCTCTGTAATATGTTCTCAGTCCTGTACCTATCTCTATATGTTAGTACTATTTGCTATAGAGGTGGAATTTGTTATTGTTGTTATTTCTTGATATTAACATGATGTATCACCTGGAGACTGGGTGCACATATTAGTACGCAGGTTGTCTTGCTATGGTTTTATTTTTAGTTACAATCATTTACCTAGGCCTTTCAGGGACAGGGGCTCCTGTGCCACTGGCAATCAAACCTGCTTCCACAGATTTGGTTGTTCGAGTTCTCTGGACCTCACCAGTCTTACGCTCTCAATGGCAGTGGCAGGACCTGAAAGTGGGCACAGGCAAAACCCGCCAGGACCAGGGACTCCTTTCTACTATCGACCATCGGCATACAGTTGGGGGTGGGACAGACCCGCCGGTGCCATTCCCGGTGCCATTCCCCTTTATTACCCATTGTAGTCCTCGCACTGGGTACATTCAGCCTTGTGGCCAGTGAAAGAGCCACTGGCGATCGAACCTGCTTCCAAATTTGGTTGTCTGAGTTCTATGGACTTGAAAGAGGTGTCGGAGGTTTTTCCACATGTACCCGAGTTGTGATATTTTGTGGCTAATACAGCAGTGACATCTCATCAGGAACCTCCGCCAACCTCAGCGAACCCAAAAACAACTGGCCAATCTTCCTGCTCCCATTCCCAGAGAAGGCACTAGAAAAGATCATCAACAAGCAACTCATGACATACCTGTAGCAGAACTAGCTACTCAACACCTCCCAATCCAGCTTAAATAGCAATCACAGCACCAAAACTGCCATGATTGCAGCCACTGATGACATCTGAACACTCCTTGACCAAAGAGAAGCAGCAGCTTTGATTCTCCTTGACCTCTCAGTAGCCTTCAACACTGTATCTCACTACATGCTGATCAAAAGACTCCACCACATCGGCATCCAGGGGAACGCACTCAGATGGATCACCTCCTTCCTCACCGGAAGAACCCGGTGGATCCACCTCCCACCTTTCCCACCTTTCCCCTCTGAACCCAAGGAGATCACATGTGGTGTCCCCCAGGCTCATCCCTTAGGCCCACTCTCTTCAACACATATATGAACCCGCTGGCCAACATTATCAGATCCCACGGTCTCAACATAATTTACTATGCAGACAACCCCCAACTCATCTTCTCACTCACCGACAACCCCTCCACCACCAGAACCAACTTCCACAGATGCATGACAAGCATTGCTGACTGGATGAAAAACAAATGTCTGCAGCTGAATGCAGAAGCAATAGCAGCAACACATGGAACGACTCCTGGTGGCCATAAGTCCAAAGACCTGCACCCTTTCCCTCCGGCCATGCCAGAAACCTTGGAATCATCATTGACAACAAGCTTACCATGAAATCATACATCAATGCCATCTCCTCCAGTTGCTTCTTCACTTTGTGCATACTACGTAAGATCTTCAGTGTCTACCCCTACACATGAGACACACCGTGACGCAGGCCCTCATCACTAGCCAACTGGACTATGGCAAACCTCTGTGCGTAGGAATCGCAGCACACCTCCGACAATGACTTCAGACTATACATAACGCCACAGCCAGACTCATCCTCGGCCTTCCCCGATGAACCCACATACCAATCCACCTTAGGGAACGCCACTGGCTCCCCATACAGAAGCGATGCCAATTCAAGCTGCTGACATACGCACACAAGGCTCTTCATAACTAAGGAACCACGTACGTTAACCACCACCTGAACTTCTACCAACTGTCAAGACTATGCTCTGCTTCTCTTTACCTTGCCCATATGCCCCACACCTACTGAAGCAGAAGTGGAGGATGCTCCTTCTCTCACATTGCAGCAAAAACCTGGAACAGCCTCCCCACACACCTCTGGACCATCACTCACTTCCAGAATTACAAATGGCCCTCAAGGCATGGCTGTTCGAATAAGCCTCCGGGACCTACAAGCACCTAGATACCCTATTGGGTGACTATCTGTGCTTTATAAATCCTGATTGATTGATCAAGGCCTCTGATACACCCCTTGGTTTGCCCCTGTACCTTCCACTCTCTTTTCCTGTCATTCCCCTACTGAAACAACTGCCAAAGTTTAGATTTCATGCGCACCTTCAGGGTCCCCTGGAACATTACAGATCACCTCATTTAACCTGAATGGGTGATACAAGAGAAAGAAAGTGCCTAATTAAATGAAGTCTCATCGCCCAGAAGTAGTGCTGATTCAGGAAAAAAACCTATGAGACACTGAACATGACAAGGTACCAGGGGATTGGGTGGGCACTGTGCTTTTCGCTAGCAGAAACCCTGGCCCACATGTGAATATCACCTCACCACTAAATTGTAGAAAGGATGGAGTGGACATTTTGTTGCACAAATCGTGGGCATCAAGCATAATACAGACATGGAACAATACTATGGGTAAATATGTCTTTGTGAAACTGAAAATTTAGGACAAATCACTGATAATTGGCATTATATATGCCCCGGTTGGAGCTAAAACAGACCTCTTTCCCACACTAACCAACCTCTTACATTCCCTTAGTTCGACTAAGCTAGTCATGGGTGGGGGTGACTGTAACCTCCCTCTAGTCCCTTTTCCAGACAAGTCTGAGAATCACACTTCTAGACAACCCAGAGACAGGTTTCTCCTATTTGACATTATTAGTGACCATGCCCTAATAGAACCTTGGCACATGCTACACCCAAGGGATGGGTATTACACTTCCACCTTTTGCATTCATGGTACTTGGTCACACATAGATTTCTTCTTAATGTTAGCTCCGTTAACATGGAATCTACATGTAGCCTCCTCAGTGGTACATCTGACCTTGAGCTCATCCTTGTTGGCCTAGATCTTCAAATCATGCTACCCTCTCAATCCCATTGATGCATGAACACAACCCATTACAAATCCCCTGATGACATACACTACCTAATGGGTCTTTAAGCCAATATGAGCAGACAATATTGATTCAGGTTCCTCTGCACATATGCTACAGGCAGCCGGAAAGGCTTGCCTCGAGAGACCTGATAAAAGCCTCTGCAGATTTAAAAGGCCAAATTTAATCTAAACTCCAAATCCATGACTCAAGCATAATCTGCAGTATTCAGATTGAAGAAAATTTATGAGTAAGGTGAGAAAGTCGGGTGTTTGTTGGAGGTACAACTGAAGCAGGAGCAATCTCACAATGTAATACTGGCTATCAGGGATGCAAATACAACACTACGCACAGATCCAAATGACATCCTGACAGAATTCACTGCTTCTGTAAACACTAAGGCCCATATTTATACTTTTGTAGCGCCACATATGCGTCATTTGTTGATGCAGAAGCAGCACAAAGTTACAAAATACAGTTGTATTTCGTAAGTTTGCGCCGATTTTGCATCAAAAAACGACGCAAATACAGCGCTAAAAAGTATAAATATGGGCGTCCACTTCTCAAACACACACAACATATCATAAGAAGAAAGGGAGTTTATGAACCACCTAACTTTACCCACACTTAACCATGTCCAAGCTGCATTACTTGGGGCAACATTACTGAGGAGGAAATAGCACAGGCCATCGATGATATGGCAACAATAAAGACAAAGGGAGACGATGATCTCCCAATTGAGATTTACAAGATGATTAAACTATTAATAGTGACTCTACTGGGCAAGATATTTAAAGAAATCACAGCACTGCTCCCCTACCTGAATTTAACAGGGCACAGATCTCGTTGATATGCAACCCGGGAAAGGACCTTTTTCAATGCGCCAGTAATCACCCTATCTCTCTAATAAATGCAGACATGAAAATATTAGCACAGATGCTGTTTACTAGAATTAAGGCTTACATCCCACTTATAACCCATCCTTCACATGTGGGGTTTGTCCCCAGGGACTCCTCTGCAAATCACCTGCAGGTGCAACGTCACCTCTTTTGGACAGGATGTCATAGTGAGGAATATAAACTCCTTGTTTCATTCAACATGGAAAATGCTTTGACCATGTGGAATTGTAATTTCTGCTTAGAGCGCTTGAGATGATGGGGCTGGTGTAAGCTTTTATGGATAAGGTATGCTGGCTCTATAACTCCTCCATGGCTTTGGTGTCATGTGGGAACTTCTCCTCAAATGTCTTTGCTGTCAGGCTAGGAACACAGCAGGGTTTCCCTCTTTCCCTCTTCTTATTCTTCATGGTACTCGAACCGCTAGCAGATGCCATTCACAAGGCTAAGTATCCATAGAATCTCAACAATGGCAGGGAAACGGAAGCCATTTTACTATGAGGATCACATTCGGATGGCCCTATCCCAGTCCCTAGAATTAGTCCCGCAAAGATGAAAGTAATTGAGATATTTTCTGTTTTTTTTTAGATACCCAACGATTTGGTGGTCAAAATCTGAAGCCCTGCTGATGACACCAACTACCGCAGGACCATCTCTAGAGGCTGCACCAGTCTCCTGGAACTCCTTCCTATCTAAAATTCCTGGGAGTATATTTGAATAACAACCTACTCAAGGTAACATATGATAACATCACCCCTATCATGGACAAGATGAAAACAGAATTTGTAATCTGGTCGAAACTTCAATTATCCCTTTGGGGCAAGGTGCACATGTTGAAATAAATGAGATGCCACAATTTAACTATCTCTTTGGCAAGCTCCCTTTGAAAATACCACAGATCCTCATGCAGGAGATTGATTGCCTCATCTGAAACTTTGTGTGCTGGGGAGCAGACCCTGACTGAAAGCCGTGGTGATGCATGCCAAAACCACTATTGGGGGACTGTGCCTTTCCTATGCAAAGTTCTACTAGGTGGCCCCTCAAATGGTGCATACTGTGCAAATATTGAAACCTCTGAATGAAATGCACATATGGGTCTTTTTTGGAGTGTCACTTGCTGAAAACAAAGGGTCTGCTCGCATCCCTCTATATGGGTATGTGAAAGTCGGCTCACATGGAAACCCAATAATCTATGCCACACAATATATATCTGGAGTCATGTGCATGCCTTGCTCTGATGCCCGGACATGGTGTACTTTTGTGCACCACAATGGCAAAACTGGAGCATAACAATAGGGGATGAGGAACACAAATGGTCACTGTGGTGCGAAAGCAAATTCAGTACATTAAGGATCTATTGCAGACCAAGACCTTATCCCTTTTGACTTACTGATCCATACATTTGGACTTCCACCCTTGCAGCACTGGAGATACTGGCAACTCACACACAGTCTTGGTCACATGCTAGGGATGTCCTCTTACGATCTAGAGCTCAATCGTTGTTACAATATATACTGACTTGAAAAGATCAAAAGGGGACTGTGTTAAGATTGTGTAACGCACTCACAGAATCTGTGTAGCTGGTGGGAGCATAGATTAGATGTTTCAATATCTGAAGAACACTGGAATGACGTACTGGGGGAGCATGGTAAGTTACTGTGGGGATCCGGGTTGACATTCAAGTATTTCATGGTTCTCCATCCATGGCACTGGACTCTAGAGCGACTCTATCGGGCACACATGCAGACAGATTCTAAATGCTGGAAGTGCAATACCTAGAACTCCAACATTATAGATGTCGTGTGGGACTGCCATGCCCTCCCGCTCCACCGGTGCTCAGTTTAGTAGAAGGGAGAATAGGTGTTGCAGTGCAGTTAACACGCCAACTGGCATTGCTGCATGATGTATTGACCCTCCTGAACCTGTCTCTTAATGAAAAATGCTGGCTGTCCATGCCTGATGATAGGGAAGATGAAGATTCTATGCTGTTGGAAATCTGCCATATTGCCCCCCTATTATACATGGTTGTCGGACATGCATGTAATGGTTACTTATGAACGAAAAATATACAAACTTAGGCCCTTATTTATACTTTTTGATGCAAAACTGCACTAACGCAGTTTTGCACCAAAAAGTTTAGCACTGGCTTGCACTATTTCTGAGCACCAGCCGGACACCATATTTATGGAATGGTGCAAGCCGGTGCAAAGGGTAGGCTAGCATTAAAAAAATTACGTTAGCCGGGTGGGGCTGGCTGTATGGAAGAAGGGGGTTTTGCACCAAAAAATGATGTTAGGCAGGTTAGAGTAAAAAAAAATGACTCTAATCATCCTAGTGTCATTTTCTGATGCAAACCATCCATACCACATGACTCCTGTCTCAGAAAAGACAGGAGTCATTCCCAGCACCCCAATGGCAGGAAAAGGGGACCAGGGTCACCTGGGCATGGCCATTGCACCCAGTGTCATGTAGGGGCGCCCATTTCAGGGTCCCAATGGCACTTAAAAAAATATATACATACCTATACTTACCTGGGATGGGGTCCCCCATCCTCCGCTGTCCCTCTGGTGTGGGTGGGGTGTCCCTGGGGCCTGGGGAGGGCACCTGTGGGCTTAATGCATGGTGTCCCACAATAGAAATAGTCCCACAGGTCCTCTAACGCCTACCCTGACCCAGGCGTTAAATAATGGTGCAAAGCAAGCTTTGCACCATTATTTGACCCCTCCTCCCCTCCATGCGTGATTTTAGCACATGGGACAAATATGGCACTAAGGCCATAGAGTAATTTTTTGCATGGGAATGCCTACTTTGCATCTCATTTATGCAAAGTAGGTTTCCACATCCCAAAAATGAGTTTAACTCCAAAACTTTGGCGCTAGACAGGTCTAGCGCCAAAGTATAAATATGGAGTTCGTTTTCCACTGAGTTTGCGTCAATAAAATGACACAAATTTGGCGCAAAACAAGTATAAATATGCCCCTAAATGTCCAACTTAAATTTTTGAGGTAGTTTGGAGCTCCTTCTTGTGCCTTTAACTGGGATTGCCCAGTGGGAAGCACCAAGGAGAGAGGGTGCACTGTATTACTGACATAACTACGGTTTAGGCAAAGTATGGGTCTCTGCTCCTGGTAACATCACACATACACACCCAGGATCATGGTCTGCACTTGTAGACCCATGCCTGAGGTCATTAGGGGGAACCAATACACAAGTCTATGCACACAGGTTGCGAAGAGTGCTGATGGACACCGCAAGCTGTCCTCAAACTAGATGACCCCAACCTTCAAGTGAGACCCAACAACTGAAGAGTTAATTGAGTGACTACCAGTAGAGGGGAATAGGTTGAGTTTTTACCCTCTCACATGTCTGGCAGGCAGACATGCACACTTCACATTTGGTGGCAGTGGTGGACTCTCTAGAGTGTTGGGAAACAACCTGTGGTGAATGACAGGGGGACCACCCCTTTTCTCTTCACCACCTCTACCCTCCCAACTCCTTACCCTCATATACATCAGCCCTTACTTGCTGTCCATTAGGAGGTGATTTGTCTCATCCCTCTTACCCAGTGGGAACGTTCAGTGTGATGATACTTATTTTACCTTATGCGAAAGCTTGGTGTTGATGATACTAATGTATATCTTTGCATTTGACACATGCATGCTGATGTGACAACCCAATTAAGAATTGAAAAACAAAAAGAGAGTGAGTGACAAGGAGAGGGAGTGCGAGAGAGGTGAAGAGAGAGAGAAAGTGAGAGAGCTTGGGATGAAGAAGTGGTGCTTTATTCAGGTGCATGTATGTGTATACCTATATTATTTCTGTTACAATAGTCAAAATAAGCACATCTCCAATATGGGCATTCAGAAGGTGAATACTGGTGTAGGACATTACATCGGTTTTACTGTAAGTTTGGTTCTACCTTTTTGGTACCTTGATTTTGGATTCCATTAAAGTTTGGCTTCTGTAGAGTGATCTTCAGCCAGATACCCGATGAATAACTAGGCCACACACAGAGCTGTAAATCCTGTGTTTATTCCTCTGCGTGTACCTGTGAACTCCAACATTCTAAGTCAAGCTTCATTCCATTCCATTCTAGAGAATATGTCACACTGATACCGAATCCTTGTGGAGCCAGAAAGGTTCAGTTCTAAATCATGCAAGACGCCACATCTCTCAGTTTGTCAAATTAAAAAGTAAAATCTTTTATAAAATCATGAGACAGACGCAAATATCTACATATAGACAGAAACATGTACAACTATATCTCTTCAGTTAATCCTCTTGGCGCTTTGATCTGTCCAGCCGATCTGCTTACAGCAAGCTGCAAATGTTCATCTTCAATGTAAGAGATTGCCAGTGATGGTAAGGATCGGTAACAGTCATTTAGTTTTCATATTCAGTCTTTCTTTCACCATCTCAAGTTGAAGACTAATGAAACACAGGCCTGAAGTGAGAAGAGTCTCTGGTAAGGGACTTATCAGGATGCGGGGCAGTCACCATGTGTCCTTTGGTAGACACTACTTGAAAAAGTTCAGCATTATAAAGAGCATCAGATTTTTTTTTCAGTAACTGTTGAGTGGTCACTAAATCTCCTTTTCGGAATAAGAGATCTTTTGCATTTCTCCCCTTGTCTGCATATACTTTCATTTTGTGTTTTTGAATCAAGTCCCTTATCCGAACAGGTTTTCATTACTATTTCATTCTGTGTTCCACTGGGGTATCTTTGTTGCCATTGCTCTCCTGAACATCAAAGACACAGAACTTTCACCTGTGGTCATTTGAATGGGTTGTTGAACAATAAGCAAGAGAGTAGAGTTCAGTACTGGTTCTAGACTGAGCTTCTCAAGAGTTGCACGCTACACTGCTTTCTTTAGAGTACGCGTAAAATGCTCAACAACTCTGTCGGCCTGTGGCCGTAAGGGTGTGATCTTTTGAAACATTATGTTCAGATGCTCCAGAAATTCTTTACATTCTTTGCTGTTGAAGGAAGGACCATTGTCAGATTTCACAATGGCTGGTAAGCCCCATGTTGCAAAGATGCCATCAAGTTGTCTGATTACCGCTCATGTGTCATGGATAAGAGATTTTTGACCAAATGAAAACGTGAATATTCATCTACGTACACCATTTAATGATGTCCAATGTCCAGTGTACCAAATAAATTGATGGTTATTCTCGTCCATGTTTAGGGAGTTCTGACATGTTCAGAGTATGTTGAGTGACTCTGGGTGACAGGCAGTTGCATATGTGACAGGCTTTGAGTTCTATTTCAACTATTTCATGTAGGTATGGATACCAAACTAGGTTTCAGAGAGCTCTCTTTGTACCAACAATTCCACAATGTCCTTCGTGAGCTACTTCTATCACCTTTTGTCATATGCTCTCTGGAATCAGAATCCTCATAGTATAATTCCTTCCTGAGTTATGGACAATTCATGTTTAACATTTTTGCACTATTGATATTCACCATCATTACTGATAGATCAAACATGTTTGTTCTATGACTGAAATCTCAAAAAGTAGTCAGCAGGATTTTGATCCTTTCCTGCTTAATGCACAATTGTATAATCGTACTCTTGCAACTGTAGTGCCCATGGTTCAATTTGAGAAGGCATTTTGGCTTTTGGACTGCCAAAGATGGTCAGTAAAGCTTGATGATCAGTCTCCAGCGTAAAAGGCTTTCCATATAGGAGTACATGAAAATGTTCACAGGCCCATACTATGGCCAAACTTTCCTTTTCAGGCTATGAGTAAGTATGTTCTGTTTGAGACGTGTTGTCTGACATTTGGATGTCCACTATGCTGTGCATGTCAGCGCATATGCTTGCAGCTCCTTGAAGGTTCTTCTTAGGCACTATAACTATGGGTGAAACCCATGGCAATGGACCAGTGGAACGTTCAATAATGTCATGCTTAAGTAATGATTCAAGTTCTTTTTCAGCTGCTTCTTGTAAATGAACAGCAACCTGTCTATGTCTCTGAGCAAGATGGACCTCCTTATTAATATGCAGTTATACTTTCATAGTCTTTAGCTTTCCTAAGCCATGAAACAGCGAAGAGAAATTACTTACTATTTCATGATGAGCATTCATGTTGCAATTCACTGAAATCAGTCCCATGTCAGCAGCAGCGTTGAAACTGAGCAAGCAGGCACTGACCACTGTACCTTGAAGCACATGGATCCATTCTTGTACTTTTCTTTCCTTTTGTTTCAGTGTTACCATAACTAAACCTTTTCTTTTCAGGGGTGTCGATGTAGCCCAAGTGTACACTTTACAGTTTGACGGCATAAGCCGCAGAAACAGAGACAGTTCATTGTAATTTTCTTCGGGGATTATATTTATCAAAGTACCACTATCAATAATGAAAGGTATTGAACAGCCATTTATTTTCAATGTGAGCTTTGAACAGTGTTTGTATGATTTTGTTATTTTGACATGTCGACTTTTCTTTGACTGACTTTTCTCTTCGCAAGTGACCAGTCCAACAAGCGCATGTTTTTCTGAAGTAAGCAATCACATGGCACAATCAGTTTCTTCAATTTCACTTATTTTTGAGGCTGAAGAACTGTTTGACAATGATTTAGATGATGATCGACTTTGTTTAATACCTATTTACCTCAACTGATGTCACCATTTGGCCTTGTGGACATGAGTTGAATGTTCCTTCTGGAACTTTCCGGGGTTCATTTTGTCTTCACATTGTGACGCACGTACTTTTTCCTTCCTGCTGCACATCACCACAAAATGGTTCTCTTTACCACACCCTTTGCATACCTGACCAATGGTAGGACACCTTCCTTCGTGTTGAAATGCAAATCCACACCTAAAGCACAATTTCTTTTTATGAGTAGACATCACTTTGTGTACTTCACTCTTCTGTTTCAAATTACTTTTCACTCTCATGACTGACGCGCTCTAGGCACCTCTAGCCTCCATGTCAGCAGCTTGTCTCTCAGCACGTCCCTCAGGTCTGGCAGCTTCAACCCTTGCTCCAGATCTAGGGGCATATTTACAATCGCCTAGCACCATCTTGTGTCACCCTAGCAACATTTATGTTATGCTAAGGAGGCCTTAAGGGGGCCTTTCTCATAGAGACGGAATGCTTGCATTGGGCCCATTTGTAAACCCTTGTGCCACATTATGCCTGCACTAGGCATAATGTATGCAAGGGGGGACATTCTGACCAGGTAGGCCTGAAAAAATGGCATAGTGAAATTTACAACATTTCACTGCGCCATTTTTTCCATCATTGTCAACACCTGCTCAGAGCAGGCAGTAAAATGACACATCCATTGTAATCAATGGGCCTTCCTGTGCTTTGCTGCACTAGCGTCAACATTTTTGACGCTAGTGTAACAAAGCACTAGAATAGTGTCAAAAATGTTGAAGCTATTGTCCTAACAAATGCCATGGTGTGCCGCATTGTAAATATGTTGCAATCATGGTGTCCTTAGGTGGGGTAGAGACAAGGCAAGAAAGGTGTCCACTTTCTTGTAAATATGCCCCTAAGAGTTTATCTCAGCATTCGTCGTGTGAATGAATCGTACAAGCATCCATCAATCACTGTAAGCCGCATGGTTTCTGCACCTTTATAATTATTGAACTTAAAAGGTTTGATAAGTATGTTGAGTCTTTCCATGAATTCATCAGTTGTTTTGCCAACTCTTTGATGTTCTTGACTGAAAACATATTGTTCATAATCAACGGTTGGTACTGGATTAAATTTGAGATTCTTAATCTGAAGGTATGTGACTTCTTCATCAGTGCTTGGTATTTTCTTTATCATTTCTTTCAAACCATCACGAGCAAGAATTTTGAGATATTTAATAATCTTCCTTTTAGTCTCTTCAAGTGCATGTATGGAATCTTAAAATGTCTTTATCCATGCAGTCCATCTGTTGCCAATATTTTTCCTTTTGGAAGTGTTGAATGGTGGTGGTGGTTTGAGAAAGGCGGCAGCATTGTAACTGTTCACAGGAGTGGCTGACGTCAAAGGTGGAACTCTGTCAAACACTGCTGTCCCTGGGAATCTGCAGCATCACTGAGGCCTGACACTCGTTCAGCCTCTGGGTCATCCAAGACAGTATTTGAAGTTTTGACCTTCTTGGTCTTCATCAGAGCCCCGTCACTCATGGAGACCTCTGGAGTTGTTCTGCTCTGCCACCCAGCAGCTTTGGTGGCATGCCACTTCAGGTGTTGGACAGCTCAGTAAGTACAACCCTAGTTCTTCTTCTTGGATCTCTCTTCGGCATGCTGAGGTCGTAATGCTCCACTTATCAAGACTCAGGTAAGAGGGTAAGAGTAATGCTTTCTTTTTACTTGTTCTGTCAGCCAGCACTATTTAGTGTCTGATAATTGTCCTTAGTTGCACTTTGTAAATCTGGTTGAATCCACTTTCAGTGTTAACGCTCCATATGTAGTATAACTTTATTTTGCGTGGTAGGGTGGTACCTTTTAGTAGCATCTTGGTAATAGTTTCACATGTTCAAATAAGTAATAGACTTGGGTAGTAAGTGTATCTAAGAACAGATTAGCACTGACCAGATAAAGTATGGGATACTGCACTAATATACATGGCATGATTCACAAACCTGTTTCTGCATGGTCAGCTAACATGCAGAAATATCTTTTTAGCACGTTACTCATCTTGGCTGATCACATAATCTGGATTCACATTTAGACAATGATTTACTTACAAGAGGATTTTAATGTGAGTATATTCACTACCACAGATGGTGAGTTGTTATTCTAAGGCAACTGAATGTTTTGGAACACATGAAAAGGTACTAATTTATGGGTAGTTTTCAGGAATATGCTTCTACCAATGAAAAGAAGTAGTAGCACATTTGAGGGGTTAAAATCAGAATTTCTTTAGACATTTCAAATTAAAAATAACCCCTACCCTTGTTAATTTTATAACCCATGCATATGAGACAAAGAATTTCAGGAATGCATGCATCATATGTCACTGGCTTGCCAACCCAAATAAAAACCACCAAAACTGTTTCAACTGCAAACCAATCTCTAACAAATTGTAATAGGGAAACACAGATAAAAATATGGGACAACAGATTAAGTAAAATAAGTATCCACTTAAAAGCCATCGCCCAAACAGGAAAACATCAAAGTCAGGTAAGGCAGTAACAACTTAAGATAAGTTTGAGATTTAATACATTTGATAAACTCCAATATGGCACATCATTCACTAATAGGTTTAGATGCAGAGAAGACATTTAACAATGTACATTGCAAAAAATGAATATTCTGTTGTTGATAATATTAAGGCCATGTACAAAAGTTCTAAAGTAAATTTGAATATAAAAGGAATACTATCCAGGAGAGTTCACCAGTGTAAAGAAACAAAACAAGAGTTCCTACTATGTCTTTTACTATTTAATATACTCCTTGGACCCTAAGAGGTCTATTACTAACATTTCTGGGTCAACATTAATGTAAATATGTTGTTAATACTAATCCCCTGATAAATCCAGCCCAAAACTGCTTCAACTAGTAAATCCTTCAGCTACAAAATCAAATTATATTTACCCTTTGAGCTACCCTTCAGCTTCCTGATTGAACACAGTAATTACTGTGCCCCACCTCCAGGCCAAGGATAAGCTACAGTTGAAATTCCTTAACTAATGAGCAGCAATTCCTTGTTAGATAGGGTATAGGAAACTCCCTCTTTTAACAATAAGGAAAGAGCAAACTTCTTTGTCTGCTTTCAAGTAGTAGGTCCCTATCAAGGTTAGGAGGTAAAACACTAGTTCTTTGTAGATGAAGACAAGACTACAAAAATGATGTACTCTGTTTTTAGAGAGGATTGCCATTTTGGAATTTTCACTGAATGCTATACAGGGTAGACCTGAAGGGGCACTATGGAATCCTGCTGTGACTGGACCTGCTATGTAGTCTAGAGAAGTGGACACTGTGAAACCTGTTTGTTGTGCACAGTTGTTGTGCAAGAGGGTATGTTGGTGACTGAGGAGTGCAGGCATTGAGTATGGTCTTTTCTGTAGGACCTGTGGGTGCTGCTGCGGAGCTGAAGAGTCCTGGGTCAGGAGATTATCAGTGCTGGGCAGGAGAATGTGCCCCAAAAACTTACAGAGAGCTGCTGTTGCCAGTAGGAGTGGACATTGGTACCAAAGGCAGTGAGGAGCTGAAGAAATATTTTCAAAAAATTGTGTCCAATACAGCCTCGAAGTACTCATACTCATAATTTTCCTGAGGCAGCCTCCCTACAGGAAATCACTTTAAAAAACTGAGAAATTGTCCAAGATTGTATTTTACATTAGATGCTGAGACCTGGTGTTTTCTGCTTGCTTCAGTTATCCTTAATCTTGGGGGCGCCTGCTAGCTTGTAAAATCTCCAGCACAGTTTGGTGCTGCAGAGATGAATCTTTTTTAAGTAGGCTCCCACTAAAAATGCTGTTTTTATATACCTCCCATTTACAGGAAGGATAATCAGTGAAGAAAATAACTTCCTGTCTCAGGGAGCCTCTGGGCATAACAAGCCTGGCTATTTCAGTAGGGTACGAGGAGCATGATCCACCATCTCCCTATGCCCCACAGCCCAGGAAAAAGAGAAGGCTCAGGCAAGAAAGTGGAAGAAGCCAATTCCTGCACCCACCACCATAAGGTGAGGTGAGCAGAGGAGCTGGGAGGACTGATGAGATCACCATGTGCCCCACTTCGGGTGCGGGGTAATGTGGGAGAAGTGTGATAAGTGCCTCAATAGGGCATGGGTACTTAAGTGAAAGGCCACCGGCAGCTGTTACTCTTGGATACCAGGAAAAAATAAAGAAAAGCAGAAATAAGCACAAACTCATTAAAGATCAACAGCACGTGCTTAATAATCCAGAGCTTCTTGGCAAACTTGAACGTGACATTGAGATTGTGGGTTGTAGATTCTAAACTTCATTAGTATAATCTGAATTTTGGAGTTGTTTTAAGGCATATAATTAGCAAGACTGATGCCACATCAGCCTTTTCCATCTTTTTAGGTCTGGCTGCACGCATCATGTCTTTTAGGGAGACATTGTGTAAATATCATGACTTTACTCTGGCTAAAACCTGGCTCAGCTATAATGGAGAGCCACATGTTAATCTTCAAACCGATAGCTTTGTGTTCCTAATGGAGAAATGTTATTGTTAAAGGTAATGGGCCCTATTTGTGATCATCTTGACAAACCTGAGGCCTAAAGGCTCACACACTGTTGCTATATCACAGATAATGTAACCAGGCTGGGTTTGTAGGGTCAGCTACTCCCTAGGATGGATTTTTAATTTTGATTTGAACTGTTGTTATTCCGTTAGATCCCTTAGGAGAGATTCCTAACTTTTAACCCCACTGAAATGTTAGATGTATGTGTCTTTGTATGTGTAGTATTTAATTAAGAGTATTATTGTTGTGTTTTGCCAAGTTCTGAGATTCTAACATACAGCACCTCCCCTGAGTCAGTTTTGGACTCCTCCCCTTTGCTGTCATGAGAATCATGTAGTAAAAAGGGGACTAAGGGCCAGATGAAGCAAGCAGTTTTGCCCATTCTGTGTCTATGGGAAAATGTGTTCGTACATATAGCCCTTAGTCCCCAGATTGAAGGTCACCTGTATGGGGGACCAAGCACAACTGAGGGAAACAGTTGATACAATTGCGGTCAGTAACTTTGAATTACTCTCTTCCCCCCACGTGAGGAAATCATCCCGGATTTACTAATGCCAAATGTAGAAGTAAATGTTTTTTCAGAGTCACAAAATAGAAAGCATTGGCAAAGCCAATAGGTCTTGCAGGACGAATAAAAGGCACTGTAACATGGCAAATGTTGTTGTTCACTTCATTTGGTAGGCACGTGCAAGCATCATTACACATCTGGAATGTAGTGGCACCATTTTGAAGGTAGTCAGCTGGGCAGCCCAGATGTGAGACGAGGGACCCACACATATGAGTAGGAGGACGAGGAGATGCACACAACAGATGAGCTGGTGATTACTATAATGTTCTGTTATTTTCACCTCAATTTGTAGTAACTTTTTTAAAGTATTTACCCCTTTTAAGTGACTACTGACCCCAGCCAATTACACATACTGCTTTTTTGTAATATGTGGAAAATTAAATGTGCACATCCACTAATGTGCACAGGGGTTCTAGTAAGAACTGATATCCACAACTGAAAATTGTTCAGCCAGCAAGCCAAATATTGGATGTTTTCATGAAAGATTTTGTAATGTTATAAAATGAGATCAAGCCTAAACCAGCTTTATGGAATATACTTACTTTTCAGCAACTGTCTTACAGATTTTGTAGTAGTATCACTGGGTGCTTTGATGTACCATGGAAAGATTTGTTCCAGGACCCTGAAGAAACAAATATACATTTTCATTTAGATATTTCAATCCCAGTTACACAGACTCAAGCAAAATTGCACTCTGTCTAAAACAGATACGTATTTGTACTTTCCATTATTTTACAGAGTAAATTGAAATAGTAAAATAACAGTGGGAAATGGTAGCTCCTCAGCACACAGCACTGAAACATCCCTATATCGGTCTCCAAGACACTAGAACATATGTATTGCTTAGGAGATCATTGCAACTGCATACATTTAGTTAGCCTATTACAAAACAATGTCTAGCAGCTATATTAGTATCTAAAATTATTTAATCTAAAACTAAAGACATCTTATTCTTATCATTAAATAATAAAATACAGACAATACGCTAACAATAAATGTATAGTTATAATGAATATTAAAGGTATTATCTATTTATATAAATATTAATAAGTAATTAATGGTAAAGGCATTTGTATTTTATAATATTACCAATAGTAATGAAATTAGTGCCAAGGTGAAATTAAGTTCGAGATTGCCTTTGACTTTTTATCTTGTGTTTATACTTAAGGTTTTTTGTTTACTTTTTGTTATTATAACAATCTAATTCCACCATGCTATGGTGTTTTGGTAAGCACAGACTATGCCACAGGGAGTAATGTTCCTGCTATGAAAGTGAGAAGCTCTTAGCTGAAACTGTAGCAAATAATGTCTCATTATGGCAATAATGAGATTGTTTTGTGAGAATATAGAGGATGGTCTTCTTTTTTCATGTGCAATGACAGCTACTATGTTGTCATCTGTACTGAAAAAGAATGCACAGTAGAAAAGGATTTATTTTAATTTTGGCACAATGTCTCAGAGCACATGGCTTAGTACGGCTGATTAAATGAGATCTTTTTCTACCAACAAGAGCCTTATTATTAGATTGCCTTGTGCATCATGGCAAGTCCTTTGAACTTGATTGATTATTGGACCAGCGGTCAGTTCAATGATTTGAGAGCAAGGGCTATATCAGTGGTTCCCAATCTGTGCATCGCAGCACCCTGGTGCGCCATCAAAACTAACCGGGGGTGCCGCAAACCCAGTTTTGGGAACCAGTTTGGCACTTGTTCAGTATTTATTTCATGATAAACTGACAAACCAAATTAGAAATGTTAAGTATATTTATTCCAGAAGGTAGAGGTTACATCAAAAATTTGAAGAACAACTTAACATGAAAACTTGCAACGTGCTACAATTTTTGTTTTTTGTTTTGGCTGAAATTTATTGAAGTGGTGTAATTACAGCCTTTATTGGACAGCCTATGAAAAATAATTCTGAAACTCCATGTCACAGAGGTCATCTGGTTCCAGTCCTTGGCTAACCACTTAAAATCCATTCTAAATTGTTGCTCAGTGTATTTAGTTAAACTCAAATTTATAAAGCCACACTTCCCACATAAGGGGGAAGGGATGTACATTAAATTCCACTGATTCATCTCTGATCTAGAGCAGTGCAGAGACTTCTTTAAAATATGTCTAGAGACTGCATACCAGATTGACTTGCTTTGGCCAATTCTTTATTGTTCTTGAGTCCAGGGTTCTGCCCACAGTCTCCAGAGAAGCATGTGACGTATGTATCAGATCATACGAAAGGCACCACTTGAGCAAATAAAGCTTTTCATTAAACACATATTATATATTTATTTTGTTACATCTATGATTGTAATACCTTTGTTGGCTTCATCCCAATTATTTTCAGGGAGAAACATGGAAGCACTCCCAAGGCTGGTCTTACATCACCCCCACCCACCCCAAAAAATATAACATAAAGGAGAACTGCGGCCAATAGGTCAAGGGAGCCGTGGGTCTAAAATATTTGGGAACCACTGTGCTATAAAATCCAAACAACTGATCCATTGTATTTGCTGGCTGGTGTATTTTTAGGGAGTTTAAGCAGTTAGCAGAAATTCAGGAAGACCTCCACTGCAAACATACCAAAATGCTCCTTTGGACCGTGATTTGGTTGCCAGCTACTCCGGAGATGATCTCTGCATCAAACTAGATTTTATGTTTGTGTTGAGCTGTATGCCCTTCCTTTCCAGTTCTTAGCAGATACTGATCAACTTGGAAGCCACACTGAAAGTAACATTCTAATTTGCCATTCAAAGTTTTTAGAGATGAAATGAATCAACAATAATGCCATGTTATCCTTAAAACACTTAGGCCCAGAATTATGGTGACCTAGTGCCATTCCAACGCCACATTAGCATCACTGTTTTTACGCTAACATGGCACTGGAAGGGCAAAAACGCTGGACCATATTTACAAAGTGGCGCAATGCTTGCATTGCGTCACTTTGTAACCCCTTGCACCACATTATGCCTGCACCAGGCATAATGTATGCAAGGGGGTCATTCTGGCACTAGGGAGGCCGTAAAAAATGGAGCAAAGGAATCTATAAGATTCCTTCATGCCATTGTTCTCAGCATTTTTTAACGCCTGCTAATTGCAGGCGTTAAAAAGAGGCTCCTTTTGCTTTCAATGGGCCTCGGGGTGCTGTACAGTTTTACAGTGGTGCAAACTGTTGTGTTTTGCCCTGGTGCTGTTGGTGCAAATGATGTTCTCTCACAATTTAACTAATAGCCTGATTTTATTTTCTGCATTCTGATGACCGTACAACGTTTACACTGTTCAGTTGGTGCAAATGTCAATGAGAGATGGCATTGCACCGATGCAAACGTCCAGGAACTTAGGCATATACTGCCAGCAGAATATTTTATTCAGAGAAAGGTTTAATCAGAGTATTACCTGACATAAATATTGTGCCCTAAGCTACGCCCCAATACAGTTAATAATGGAAAAACGTCACCCAATGTAACTTTGAAGATAATTTTAGAGACACTCTTAGTCATAGTCCCAGAATTATACTGACAATTTGAAAGTAATTAAACAAATACATGTTATATTTCTAAAACAAAATCCCCACATTATTGCACACGGTCCCAAATTAAACTTTTAGTATTAAAGACTTTTACTGATGAAGATTTCTTACACGCTCGGTGTTTTCTCTGTTGATGTGTTAGCAGACATCATTGATGCAAGTTCCAGTCTAGTCTCGTCTTTCAGGTTAACTGTGTACTTGTCAAATGTTATTTCTGCTTTTGCACCAAGACTGAGATTTCTATTAAATGAAAGTAAAGAAAAGTGTGTTATAGTGTTTGCAGTCAAATGAAAATGCAAGCAATGAAAGATGTACAGAAAATCAATGGGAACGCAACCTGGGCAGAGCGACTGCAAGAAATGATGTTGCTCTAGGTCAGGGAAACTCTTTGTATGGTGGGGGCCTGATACCCTTCTGGCCTTTACATGGGGCCCCAATGAACAGCAGCTCTGTTTATGTTTCACTTACATTCAGAAAAATGTTAAACAAAGGGACAAGCGTTTGTTTACCACGAACTGAAGTAAAGAAAAAAAAATGAAGGGATGGTGGCATATTTTTAGGAACACGTTCATTGTTTAAAGACATTCTGCAACAAACATTTAAAAATATGCTAAAACATCTTCTCAAATCAAAACAGTTAAAGGCAGAAACATTTCACCTTAATACACCAGAATATATCACTGAGACATTTATTAAAAGTGATTGTTTTCAAACACTAACTTTAAAAGATTGATGCCTCCCCCTGCCCTGATGATAATATCATTTGTGAACCAAGGAACAAGTTAGTTGTCATGTGCACCCTGTGTTGCTTACACAGGGGCCATGGGTGCCCCCTGCACCCATTCTCGCCAGCCTTTTCATGGGAGTGCTACTGCCATGAAAAGGTTGGCAGAGAATGAGGTCGTAATCCACAGGGCAGCGATACCCTAGAGGATTAGGACCGCCACAACTGCCAGAATGCCGGGATCCCTGATCCTGGCGGTGCTGGCGGTCCCACCATGGCCCGACTGCCAGAATTAAAATTTGGTGCTCGGACCACCACATTGCCGGCGGTCTGACCACCATCTGTGAGTCTGTTGAGTCTAGTGACCGTCACACTCGTAATGGGAGCCTTTGTCTTTAATTCTTAGCACATGAGGTTAGGGCATGAGTGGCAGACCGAAGCCACATGAAGGTTTGGTTTGCTCAGGCATGAGGATTCAAGGGACTCTCAAGCTGAGAAAGCACCAGCTATCTAGGTGAAGCTTGTCTAGTGCCTTCAGTGGCTCTCGTACCTCTATCACATAATTGCAAATAAGGGGACAAAGGCATAGGAAGGTCATGAATTGACCATCATCAAACAATGTGTGAGGAAGGAGACCAACATCACAGTACAGTACGCTTCGTTTCAAGGTCCATAACTTTCTCAATACACCACATTTAAGTGAGTGGACTATAAGGTTGAGTGTTTTCTCCCCCATGGGTAAGATCAAATGATTGTTTGTTTACAATCCTGTTTTCTTATCATATACTAACAGCGTTTTATTTGAAGTTCTACATAAAGCTGTAATAAAATGAAGACTAAAAATATATAAAAAATTTGAGTATCCAAGAGCACACAATTTTCACTAGCGGAGGGCAGGATTAAAAAACAAATATGATGGGTTGGCGTCCTAGTGTTCTTAGTCACTGTACTTATCTTGTGTCAGTCACAGATGATACATCACAGATACTAATGGTACCTCAGTGCAATGGTAGGTATGAAATCCCACCTGTCCTTCTTAAAAAATGCTGTTTGTTTCAATAAAGCATAGTAGCAATATTGGGCTGTAGTTGCTTAATATGAAGACATCCGCAGATGCTTTTTGTTTTAGGCAGGGGGTTATCACAAATTCTTTCAATAAGAAAGAGCTATTGCAGTATCAAACAACAAAAGGAATTTCATGAGTAGGGGCTGATTGGGGTCATAATTTATAGAATCTCTAGACTCCTTATATACTATCTGCAAGACTAAGTGTAACATTTGCATTGAACTCTGTATACATCTTTTCAATCGTTAATACAAACAGGAAAATAATGCCTCATAAAAATTACTTCTCACTATTGGATAACACACTTCTTTCACCATTTGAATCAAGTCACAAGTATTATTTTTCTAGATAGACTATGGGCAGCGTACAACTCTAAATGTGCGGTTTACAGTACTTACTCTCTAGCTGCATCTCCGTTCTGGTAGCAATCTTTACGCCAGGTGCTCTCTAAACTTTGTAGGCCTATTAGCTGATGCTGCCAACTGCAACAGGCGTGAAGGCATTTTCCTGGCCAGGGTTACGTTTCTAAGTGTTGCATTTTTCCTAACTACACTAGAAATCCAGAGATTAGTATTTTCAACAGCTGTCTCCAGACGTTCTCCTAGCCATGGGGGCTTCCCTATTTAGCAACACATAAAGAATACTAATTATGGCTTTAGACAGTAATTATGGCTTTAGACAGTAATGCTGTTGGTAGAGGAACTGCAAATGTGTGAGCCTCCTGTCAGTGTTAGCCTGGACGTAATCTGACAGCGATCTGACCAGCTGGTTAGTTTGCACTTAACTTGTGATACAAATTCATCATTAACAAGTTTAAACAAGTTACAGCCCTGTGTGGAGGAGAATCAATCAATTAGCATATATTATGAATCTTACACAAGTCAATAAGACTATTAGTATGAACTGTGATAGTCTTGTATACTTTAATATTAAAATCTCCTAATACCATTAGTCTAAAAGATTTAAATGTACGCAGTTAAATTTGTTGTTCAAACTCGTAACAAATATTAGTTGTAAGCCCATGTGGGTAATAAACCAGAACACCGACGACCGAGAGGGCCACTGTGGGTGTCAGTGTAAATGATAAAACTTCAGATTATGAGCTATTTATGACAGAAATCAAGAAGACCTTCAAGTCATGATGAAAAATAATCGCCACCCGTAACTTGTAATTCCCTGTCTGTATGGGGAGTTCCTAATCCCTTAGGCACAGCCATTATAATATCATCATAATGTCAACTAATTTTGATGAAATTTGGCCAGTGTCTGGCTAGGTACAGAGGATTGGTGTGCTGTTGGTGCACCGATTGTGTGGGCTTATGTTGGATGTTTCTATATAGTCTACTGGGACCTGGTACTTGACTCAGAAAAAAGACTAGGTCATAACCCATCAGATCAGGTAGTGCATGGATTGGACTGTGTCGTAGAGAAAATACTTGGTGCTGCTCATATCCACCAGAATACCTACCTGAATAAAACAGCAAAAAATCCTTATGCATGGTTGTAATATCCTCAAGTAAAATCAAGTTCTCAAGTATACTACATGTTCATATTAAAACAAACAATTCACTTACCAATTCACACATCACTAAAAATATATAAGTAGCGCCAACAAAGAGATTGTGCAAAGATTTGCCAAAATTCTGGCAACTGGCTATCCTAATTGCTCTACCTTGTACAAGTGCACAGATATGAAGGTACAAATTACATGCTGCAAGTGTTTTGCAGCAGGCACCTTTTACAGGTTTACAAAACCACTAAAGTGGATTTGAGCAGAAATTCCATGTAATGCTTTTTGTATACTTGTACTAAGAAAGACCCAGATTTTGCACCTGTAAACCTTTACTCTATACTTTTGAAGGGCTTGTATCTACCTGTAAGTTTTACATTGATATATCTCTATGACTCTGATTACAACCTAAAAACACTTCTTCCACCTGTAATACATTGGACTATAAATATTTCTGGACAACAAATTATTACATGCCCACACATAAAGTGATAATCAAAATCATGGTTGGGTAAGTAATGTGCCATTTTCTCCTGATGTCTTCTCCTATAAATAGACATATTCCATCAGGAATATGGATGTGTAATATATTCAAAGATGTTTAATCATCTTAGACTAAGATCATCAGACTTAATACATAATATCTTCAGAAAGTAAGACAATAAAAAGAGAAACCACACTATCTTTGTGGCAATCATAACAAAGTCACGGTAGGCAGAAAATAGGAATTCTCATTGTATTTTTCACCAAAACAATTAGCATCAGTGTTTTTAATTCAGACCGTCAAATTTACATCAGCAGTCATATGCATGTGGAGTTGTGTTAGGATCTATTCAATCCATAGATACCTTCAAAGTCTACATGAATGCATTAGATGTGATGCTGATGTTGATGCTCATTAACATACACCAGTGCAATGAAAACCTCCAACTACATTTTAAAATCTTGTTGAGCAATAACATCCACAGCCTTAAGTTCTGCCTCTGCCTCATCCAGAAATGGATGACGAACATCTAACTGTAGCTCATCACTGTCATGTCTGAATGTATTCAAATGCAGAGGATCACCATTAACTCTAACATTCAGTGATGTACGACTCGCCCACGTGAACCTGGAATGATTCAAAATCACCATCATATTTTATATCAACTGTACCAGTACACTGGGAACCACATCACAAGTATTACTCACAGTCATGCTATCAACCTCCCTAACTTGCAAATCAAAGTCACATCTAATGGATTCCCACCTCCATCAAAGCTATGGCCCCTCACATCTAGAGGACACCTAATGGAACATGACTTCTAATCCTCCATTCAAGCTATTGCAACTCACATCTAGCCAGATGACATGCTTTTTTTTGACTGACCTCAATGTTTCAAAGCTTGTTGACAGATCAAAATATTATTTCATCATCATAAAATAAATAAAACAATTCACCATACACTTCAGTGGTTACATACATGGGTTAAAAAGCTTTATATAAATAAGGACTACAATTGTAATTAAAAAAATACTTTAGCTTGTTAAAATTCATGAAAGCTACTGCATCTCACATCTAGAGATGCTTGCATCATCTAGACAGATAACATGCTCTTTTTGGCTGAACTACCTTACCGCAGACTTGCACTCTTGAAAAGCATCCTAAATGCAGCCACTATCCTTTTCAAGCAAAATTAGATACTCAATCACATCACATCTACCTTGATGGACCTACGTTGGTTTACCTGGCAAATCTGCATAGTCTCTATAACCTACTGGATCACATACTAATCTCTTAGTGCAAACCTTTCTGCATGCAAGAACAGATCCTCAATTCTGTGCCAGACACCAGAGTTAAAATGAGAAAGCATACACCAGGAAGCAGCTGTTATTATTCTATGATCTCATGTACTAACCCGTCCCCCACTTTGGAGTCAAATTCGTTTTTTTTTTCCTAAACCCCGTATTTAGACCTTGATGTGGTAAATGGACAAGTGCCACTCCCTTGAGTACTTGCATGCATGTGAAATTGGTACTTTTGTTTGGCACTGCCTTCATGCTAATTTAGTGTGTGCGCAGACGTCTAGACCTATCCATTGGTGCAAATCTGTTCTGTGACCAGAAGGGGTATGCCTTATTGTGTCCTCAGTGCTGAAATAACATTACTGTCCATGCTCTAGATAAGTCACATTAAGCGGTGATGGCAACTTACTCCCAACTTTTAGTGAATGATTATTGTGATGTTATCCTTCTCCTGTTTCAATGTAGACCACTGTATACTGACCCCTCTTGTTAAAGGTGCTGCTATTAGGTGAACCTCAGAACTTTGTACTGACATTCCACATGCTTGTAGACTGCATGTGCAGCACTTGTGTGGTAATGGGGCTCTGTATGTGGTGAAAGTTTGAGTACTGTGATGAGTGGACCCTTCTCGGATGGATGTGGCTTAGCCTGACACGCTATAGAGGACAGAAACAGCTTCCACAGACAGTGGAAGTGTATTGACTGCACCCCTGTGGATACAGGGTGGAAACCCAGACACTGAAGAGAGGGAGGATGGAGACATGGTTACCCTCAGCACTTCAATCAGGTCCTTGTTATCAGAGGACTACTGAATAGTTCTTCCTGGGCCTTGCCGTTTGGTGAATGCTATGGGTGTGAAGTAGGACAGCAGTATTTGTTGTTCATGATAAGGAAGTTTCTAGACAGGGTCTGTCACTTGTCTGTTAAAGCTTCCTATTTGATAAAGGCAGATGACAGCTGGTTGCAGATATCTCAGCTTTGCTTGCAATTGTTTTGGATGCACCCTCTGGAATCCAGCATCATTGCTACCTGCTCTGAGAGCTGTCAACGTGCACAGAGTTTGAGTCTACGATAAAAAAACTGAAAATTTACTTTTGCCAGAGAACTAATCCATATTGATTCTGAGACCTTAGACAGTAGATCCACTTCCCCAATCAAGAAATGAGTATAAAAGAGGGATCCAAACAACCCTACTTGGTTCCAGTTCAAAGTTCTTCATGACCATGGAAAATAGTGTCCTGCAGAGTACTGAAAGCACTGCTACATATTTACATAAGAGTGAGTCTTCCAGAAGATAGGGGACATCACTTAACTCAGAACTAGTTGCTGGAGGAGGGGACCGTCTACCTAGTGTCTAGAAACCTTCCTTCCAGCTGAGAGTGTCTGCAGGAGGAAAGGCTATTAAAGAGGAGATGCCCAGCATGTCACCAGCCTGAAGAATGACAAGAGGTAACTGACAGAGAGGGCGATGCCAGGAGTTACCCATCTTGTGAGAGGTCCCACTGCCTCTTTGGCAGCTGGTGCTGTGAACCTCAGCACAACCTTTGACACTGAAGTCAGGAATGAGTGAAGATATCTGTTGTGTGAGGTACCATATCTCCTGAGCAGTTCCCATTGTGAACTGCCTCAAGGATTTCACTAGCAAAGCCCAATGTGTTTTCTCGAATCCTGCCATGGGATTGATTGACCGGTGGTGCCACTGTCTGACCTAAGAAGCAGAATATCTCCCATCAGTGAACCCCCCAATCAGCTCAGAGTCTGCAACTGCACCCTTACCAAAGACATGGCCCAAAGGCTGCAACTGCTGTGACCGAGCATCCTTCTGCACCCGGTGCGGAAGGTCGCAGTTACTGAAGACAAGTGCCTGTCATGCAGGCCAAAAGTTCTGATCCTGTACTCTTGGTTGGACAGGGACTTCCCTGTCCACTACGCCGGCATTGATAAAGCCACCAACACAGAACTGACCACTTAAAAGGTTAGAGAGTGCTATGATCAACACAACAGTAATTATTTTCCAGACTGGAAAGTAGTCCTAAGTTTAAAGAGTTAAATTCCAGTTGTGGTTTTATCTATGGAAACATATTATCTCAATTCGGCCCCAGGGTTAGCCATGAGTTGCTTCTCAATTTACTTCTGGAATCAACAATGATTTGCAGGAGGTAATCAGTAGGGGTATACTCTGAACTATGAGCAATGCTGCTGCCTCATATCTATTCATTTGGTCAAGGCAATTTGTTTTGGTAGATGGACAGGGTCTCCTTACAGAGCAGTCTTTGTGGAGTTAGTGTTATACAAAGACAGATACAAGAATTACACTGCTAATAAGTATGTTCAGTTGATACAGCAGTGCCCAGGCACTTCACATTCATCAATGTATTTGTCTTTTTGTTAGTGATGAAATATGTTTCTGTAGGGAGAAAATAAGGGGCAGGTTTATGTACAGGTTGTGTTGCTTTTGCACTGCGCAATGGGTTGCAAGTGCAACGCAACCCGTAAGTGCAATTTATCAAGCCACGCAAGGCCACCTTGTGCAGCCCTGAGTGGATTTTTGAATCCAGATTAATGCAACACAGTGCAAATTGCTGTGTTGCATTACTCTGCCCTAGGGAGGAATTCCATGGGTGATGTGTGGATGTTCTCACACAACACCCAAGAATTTTGAACACATTCCCAGATTTACTAGAGGTAGACCTGCGAATGCGCCAAAACAGCTAAGTCTCCCCAGGTGAGGTGTAACAAGGAGAACATTTTTATTTCTCCTCGTTTTTTCCTCTTTCTATGTGTGCTGCATTTTGCAGCACACATAAAAAGAGAAAAATGCCTCAGGGGATTGTTTTTGTGCAGGAAGGCTTACAATGCAGACACCCTTGGACCACAGTGCAAGAGTGTCTGCTTTGGAGTTAGGCAGCACATTGTGTGCCAGCACTTGGAAAAGACAGGAATGCACTGTATTATTTTAAATACAGCACATTCCTGCCCTTTCCCTGTCATGCAGCGCTGCACAGCAAGTTGAATTGCTACACTGCGAGACTTTTTGATATGTGCACAATTGGCATGGAGTTCCCCACACGCTAACACTACACAATAACCACTGGAGAGAAGGTGGAAGTTCAATTCAAGGCTTGGAATTATACTGATGCCTGCCTAGAAGGAACATGTTGTTTACTTTTTCTGTGCTGATTTAATGATGCCAAAATTAACAAAATAAAAATGAAACCATACCTCTGAATACTCCAAAAAATAACAAGTGAGAATTCATAATCCATGTTCTGGAGTCCTTCTATCATCTTTATTCGGCTGGGAGGGCTGATAGTCCACAAAGAATTTGAGTTGCCTTCAAGTTCTGCTACTGTGATGTCTTCCTTCCCATATGCTTCCAGAAACTGCAAGGCAGGCTGCAATTACAAGGAGAAAAATATGACTTTAATAATTAGCTGGACAGTTTTCTGATGAACTCCCCACAATGTAAGTGCTGAAGCCGTTTTCGCCTTTAAACAGACAAGTGAGTGAAATCAGTGAGCAGGTGAAATTACACAAATGGAAATATTTATTAGAAGTTGAAGTGCGGGGAATTACCAACAATGGGACTTATACCTGAACATGTGAATTTAAGGAGGCAACACATAATTAAATTTAACTTGCATAGAATAAGGGCGAATTCTGCAATATAAATGTGAGTGAGAGCAGAGGTTTGATGTTGAGTAAACGCGAACTAATAAAAAAGTGGGTTCTTTGAGCAATAAATCTTTTTTGCTATATTGGGTGAAAGGAACTATGGGTTATGGTTGTAAACAGTAGAGCTATTGGCACAAGTTAACCAAAGATTGTGGTGGTGCTCCAGCGTTACCACAAATACATGCCTAATTGATTTGTGGGTAGGACATCCGATTTAGGGCATCCATGGTATGAGTGAAAATGCACATGAGTGTTACATATATTTGATTCCTTTGGGCTCTGCAAAACACAAGTAATTATTATTGGTCATCTGTAACTCACCCATGCACATAGACATGTGTGCTACAAAGATGAGGGAAAGAAATACAGTGTTAGAGAAGCTCTAATCAAACAAATGCGTCCTGAATGTATTTTTCCATGGTGGTGAGTGGCTTATGTTTGCCTCGCAGACAAGGTATTAAAGAGTTCCATTGAGTGGGAAACAGGAATGCCCTGTGTTATAAATGGGGTCTTTGGTTGGCAGTCCGGTTACCCCCTGTCCAAACAAGGACCCTTACTCTAGTCAGGGTAAGTCACACACAATCCAAATTATCCTGTGCCCACCCTCTGGTACCCTGGCACTGAGCAGTCAGGCTTAACTTAGAAGGGAATGTGTAAAGTATTTGTGCAATAAATCATACAATAACACCATATGGCATCACAAAAATACACCACACAGTGTTTAGAAAAATATATAATATTTATCTGATAAGATGCAGGTTAAAACGATTAAAATGCAATAAGTATATGTTGAGATATCACTGTAAAAGTGATATAAGGTGTCTTAAGTCTTTGCAAAACAAATGAATGTCTCTTAAAAACAATAAAGTTCTCTTGCAAGCACAAAGTACCTGGTTTGGGTTGAAAAGCTCCGCAAGGGACCGCAGAGGATGCGATGCGTGGAAAACGGAGAGGTGTGCGTCGGGTTTCGCCCCTGCGCACACCGACTTGCGTAGTTATTTTCCACGCAGGGGGAGACTTTGCTTCGATTTCCGGCACGCGGACTTGGTTCCTCTTCGGGTTGCAAGGTTTTCTGGCGGCCCGGTGACTGTGCGTGGAATCCTGGGCTTGCGAAGCGAAGTCACAAGCACTGCGTCGATCCAGTGGGCATTGCGTGGAAATTTCTCCCGCACGGCAGGCGCTGCGTCGATTCCTCTCTGGAAGTCAGGCTGCATCATCTCCGGTCGGCTGTGCGTCGATCCGGTGGGCCTTACGCCGAAGTTCCGGTCGCAACGCAGGCGCTGCATCAATCTTCTCCTTGCGAAGTTGGGCTGCATAGTTCCTGTTCGGCGTGCGGTGAATTTCTCACCGCGGGGCAGGCTTTGTGTCATTTTTAGCAGGCTGTGCGTCAAATTTTCGCCGCACAAGGAGTCCAGTTGCAGGAGTGAAGTCTTTTTGGTCCTGAGACTTCAGGGAACAGGAGGCAAGCTCTATCCAAGCCCTTCGAGAGCACTTCTCAGCACAGCCAGAGAGCAGCAAGGCAGCAGGGCAACAGCAAGGCAGCAGTCCTTGTCAGAAAAGCAGTTCAGGTGATTCCTTTGGGCAGCCAGGCAGTTCCTCTTGGCAGGTCTGGTTCAGGGATTCTTCACCAGTAGGTTTCTTGTCAGAAGTGTCTGTCTAACCCAAAAAGTGTCTAAAGTCTGTGGTTTTGGGTCCTCTTCTTATACCCATTTTGGCCTTTGAAGTAGGCTTACTTCAAAGGAAAGTCTCACTTGATTGTGAAATCCTGCCTTGCCCAGTCAAGGCCTCAGACACACACCAGAGGGTTGGAGTCTGCATTGTGTGAGGGCAGGCACAGCTCTTGCAGGTGCGAGTGACCACTCCTCCCCTTTCTCCTAGCACAGATGGCTCATCAGAATATGCAGGCTACACCCCTACCCCCTTTTGTGTCACTGTCTGGAGAGAGGTGCCAACAGCCCAACTGTCAGACAGGGAATCTACAAACAGGCAGAGTCACAAAAATGGTTCAATCAAGAAAATGTCCACTTTCTAAAACTGGCATTTTCAAACACACAACCTCAAAACCAACTTTATTAAAATATGTATTTTTAAATTGTGAATTCAGAGGTCCCAAACTCCACGTCTATCTGCTCCCAAAGGGAAGCTACGCTTTACTCATGTTTAAAGGCAGTCTCCAGATTAACCTATGAGAGAGATAGGCCTTGCAACAGTGAAAACCGAATTTGGCAGTATTTCACTGTCAGGACATATAAAACACAATACTATGGCCCTCATTCTGACCCTGGCGGTCTTTGACCGCCAGGGCGGAGGACCGCGGGAGCACCGCCGACAAGCCGGCGGTGCTCCAATGGGGATTCCGACCGCGGCGGTAAAGCCGCGGTCGGACCGGCACCACTGGCGGGGTCCCGCCAGTGTACCGCGGCCCCATTGAATCCTCCGCGGCGGCGCAGCTTGCTGCACCGCCGCGGGGATTCCGACCCCCCCTACCGCCATCCAGATCCCGGCGGTCGGACCGCCGAGATCCGGATGGCGGTAGGGGGGGTCGCGGGGCCCCTGGGGGCCCCTGCAGTGCCCATGCCACTGGCATGGGCATTGCAGGGGCCCCCGTAAGAGGGCCCCTACATGTATTTCACTGTCTGCTGCGCAGACAGTGAAATACGCGACGGGTGCAACTGCACCCGTCGCACAGCTTCCACTCCGCCGGCTCGATTCCGAGCCGGCTTCATCGTGGAAGCCTCTTTCCCGCTGGGCTGGCTGGCGGTCTGAAGGAGACCGCCCGCCAGCCCAGCGGGAAAGTCAGAATTACCGCCGCGGTCTTTCGACCGCGGAACGGTAACCTGACGGCGGGACTTTGGCGGGCGGCCTCCGCCGCCCGCCAAGGTCAGAATGAGGGCCTATGTGCCCTACCTTAACCATACACTGCACCCTGTCCATAGGGTTACCTAGGGCCTACCTTAGGGGTGTGTAGGAAAAGGGAAGGGTTAGGCCTGGCAAGTAGGTACACTTGCCAAGTCGAATTTACAGTTTAAAACTGCACACACAGACACTGCAGTGGCAGGTCTGAGACATGATTACAGTGCTACTTATGTGAGTGGCACAATCAGTGCTGCAGACCTACTAGTAGCATTTGATCTACAGGCCCTGAGCACGTCTAGTGCACTTTACTAGGGACTTACTAGCAAATCAAATATGCCAATCATGGATAAACCGATTAACAGTACAATTTACACAGAGAGCATATGCACTTTAGCACTGGTTAGCAGTGGTAAAGTGCTCAGAGTTCAAAAGCTAACAGAAACAGGTCAGGTAAAATAGGAGGAAGGAGGCAAAAAGTTTGGGGATGACCCTGCAACACCCCGTCTTTGCTGATGGCGCCTAGGAAGCTGATGAGTGATGACTTAGTTGGTCTAGGAAGCACAATATGTTTGTAAAATGGTACAATATGTTTGTAAAATGGTACATAACCTTCTTGCCTGCACTGTTGAATAAAACCTATTTAGACAGTTGCATGTTTCGTGAGTCATGAACAAGGGTATCTATACAATCCTTCCAGAGGTGTAGCCCATGCCTCTAAATTTTAGACAATTCTTTGGGATCTGGCAAATTACAACCCATTTCTGGTATTTCCTCTAGGCCTTCTGGAAAGCTACATTTCTGAATTTCTACAAGGAATAGAGAAATGTATTTCTCGTTTGGTGAATTATTTTCTTTGCTGCATCAAGAGTGCCTAGTTCTGCATCAACAAGTTAAAGGTAATCGCCTCTCACGTATTTGACCTGAGCCAGGCAGAATACATTGTACAGTTTTATGAGTTAAGGAGACAGACCAGTAGAGTTCATTCCTGTAATCCATAACTGTGTTAAAAATTTCCAATGGCACGTTAAGTGTTCATCTCTACTTACACAAGACTAATAACCCCTTGACCTCTAAAGTAATTTTTAGCAACTTAGATCAGTCTTATGGTGAACTAATCGGAACAAAACTAAGCACAAAGTGCAATCATTTGGCTCAGTGGAGGACTCTGACCTGTAGTAGAAGCTTTGCAGGCGCTGGTGGTCACAAAACCCGTGCCATTTAAAGTATCTCATTGGCATGTTATTCAAGACCAATAAATATTCAGCAGCATTATTAGATTCCACAACACATTTCTTGACTTTGTTACAAAAACACTTGTGTTCTCCACATGCACCAATACCAATTACAACTAAATAATTTGAACGATGGACCTTGAGTGGTTTGTCTTGATATGTAAAGTAGTAAAAGGAGCATTGTCCATGCACTCATTAGGGCAAACTTGCTTGTACCTGTTGCATACTGTTACCTAGAAAACAGCAAATAAAGCCTGTACTTAAAGCAAATGATGTGTTTTACTTACGGTGTTACCAGAAAATTGTCTCATCAGTGAACCGTATTCGGAACCATTCAAATCTCTAAGCTGGTTCTGTTGAGCACTCATTGTGAAGATAGGCTGTAAAACAAGAAGTGAGCAGAGCAAATTAGCACCACAGCTTGAAACAGGTCCTTACAGTTTTGACCCGCAATGTAAACTTGTTTAATTTAGCTCAGAATAAAGAAACCAACCCATGTATGTGTTTTGCTAATAATATTGAATCCAAACTAAAATGGTTTTTAATTTGGATTTGCCTAATACCATAAACTCATTTAAATCCCACTGTAAAAAGACTATGGGCCTCATTATGTGTTTGGCAGCCCGACCATTGGCCCGCCAGACCCATGAGAAGGAGATCGCTGCAAAACTGTAGGGCTCGCCCCCAGCCCTATTACAATGTTTTGACCAGGCTGACTGGGAGAAACCTCCATAATAGGAGGTTTCCACAGGTCAGTCCAGTGGAAACAGTGTGGCAGGATTGGCCTCTGCTCCTCAGGGAACTGAGGCAAATGCTGTTACACAGAGGGTGCCCCCAGTACCCTCACACAGAGGGTGCTGGGCAGGGGGGTCCCTGCACTGCCCACGACATGGGCAGTTGCCCCCAGCACTGCCTTTCTGCCAGTATTTTTATGGCGGGGACCCACCACGAAATGGCTGGTGGAAAGGAAAGTTGTGATTAGCACGGCAGTGCTGAACTCAGCAAAGCCGTGGCTGACCACAACTTCAACCACAGCTTATATGTAGTTCGATTAGGTGAAATTGGTTTAATATTGGGGACGTCATTTTGGATTTTGACCTTATTTAGATACTGAATAACAGCATACTTTATTACAAAAGTGGAAGATTTTCCATCCGCCACATTACAAGTACATTATAACCTATGGCACTTGTAATGTGGCAAGCAGGATATCCTCCAAATTTTGACAGGGTAGCCTGTCCACCAACCACTAACAAATGCTCTACGTCCTGTTTTAGGAAGAAGAGAGGTGTTGCCCCTTCTCATAGTTTGAAGATAATTATTATTTGTAAATGTTCACTGAAACATATTAAAAGATACAAATAATATCTATGGAATGTCCACATGGAAATAGGATTTCATTAATATAATTTAAAAATAATATTTAGTAGAATCCTTTTGGGATAGTTCATAAGTCTTTCACACCACATTCAGTGCATATATTGATGGTTGCTGGTGCTGCACAAGCTAGGCAACATAAACTCTTCATATTAAGCTTGTCTCTTAGGGGGAAAAGGGGTAGTGAGTCTGCTAGGCTCCTGTGCACGTCCAGTGACTAATTTCTGGTCTAAACACCCAGTATGTAATTCCTTAAGGAGGGCATCTTATCTGATGCCAACTGAAGAATATTATTTTCCTTGCCACCCTCGTTGCCATGAAAAAATCAAGGTTAAACAATAGTGTTCTGACTAGGGAGGCTTTTTATGACCTTATACAGTTACTGAAATATAAAAACAGAAGCAATGAATCCTCTGGCTTCCATCCTACTTTTCTCATGAACATCAATCAGCCTGGCCAATGGTCTATATCATTTACAAGGAAATAAACCTGCCAAAATGTCAACATGAAGTGGCTAGTAGAGGACCTACATCTAAATATAATATATGAATGGATAAACAAAATTTAAAATGTCATTCCTTGATTGCCTGCTTAAACAATTAATCATGAATGCATGCACCCAGTTATAACTACATCTATGAAGATTTGTGTCACCTCTATATGAATATGTGGCAGTTAGTGAAAAAAGATCAGCAAAGCTGATCCAATTTGAGCCAAGTGCTCACAAAAAATTCAAAAGGCATGAAGACAGACAGACCAACTGGAAGCATTCCAAAGATGGACTATGACATTTCCCAGCACCAGATAATGTTAACAATTAGCCCTTCTTTAGAAGTATCAGCTATCTCATGGTCTAGACAACCTTTGTGATCTTGAAGCAAAGATATCCATCAATAACTCCTGGAAATGAAGTAGATGCATAGCTTATTGAATATGTTTGGAGGGAAGCTTTTAGTATTTGATGGAAATACTAGTGAACTCAAAGGTGTAGAAATACTAAGATTTTCACTATCCCTTTTGCGGAGTTGTGTAAAGTTGTGCTACTTCCCATTGGCCTTTTTACTGCTTAGTGCCTCAGAGTGCCCATACAAATCTTTGGTAAATAACTGCCTCAATATCCCTTCAAGTAACCCAGATCCTCGCCTGACTTGCTATTATTATATTTGTTCTGGTTGGTATTATGCCAAGTGTAATTTTTTATTAGTGCTATTGCTGTTTACGAAACAAGGAAAAAAAGTAGACTATTATGTTTACTTTCTTCCTGACATAGCGAATTTAATCATGATAAGTATTATCTTCCTTCTTCTTTACTTAGTAAAACTGAGAAATGTAATCATGATAATAAAGGAAATCCTTTCTTTGAAGAATGTGTAGCATTACTGAGAATCACAGGATAAAGAGAACTAAATCAGACAAAAAACTATTTTATTAATTGATTTGGTGTCATGGACAACTCTACAAAAGTAAAATAAATTAAAATGAAATCAAACCATATTGCAGAAAGCAGATATTCTGGCAGTAATATATGACACAGATCTAACATTTGCACCAAAAGCAAATAATCACCTGCTAATCTGACTATAATTTTTGCAGATGAGAGAAAGCAGGTGATTTTGTCCCAGGGCTATAGAAATATAACTTGCACAAAGATTACCAAACCAACAGACTGAAATGAATACAGATTCAGCCAGCCAAAAACAACCAATGGGATCATGTGAAACCAACTTTGAAACTCTTCTTGGACTGTTGAGGAGGAAATTATCAAACTCTAAATTTGCTATTGGTCACACAATGCTTAAACGGAGAAAAGACCTCCCACACATGCAAAAACTGAATCCATATTACAACGTCACCAGCAATTTACTGTTAGCTATCTCACATCTGACAAATAAAGAATCTTTTATGTAACAAAACAATGATGCAAACCCTTATGCGTCTCAGTCTTGAATGTGTTGAACCAGATCGTAACAGCAAAACATAACCACCTCAATTTCAGGAAATGTTTAAAATGTATCAATTGATGACTTTCATTTGTTTATGGTTCCTATGTCAAGAGATAGCTTTTGAGGGATACCGAGCACCATCTTACCTCCAGAGGGAGTCTAAACAGCCTTAAATTAGAGAACTCATAAACTCTATAGGATGTGGTCTGTAATAATCTGCAGTGTGGTATAAATCTCATTAGTTATTAGAAAAGGATAGTCATGTTTCTTCTTGTTTACCTGATATCCTCCCAGAGTTATTCTGATTGAAACATCAAGTGGCTTGTTCGTGACCCCAGCAACAGATTTTATCAAGGACATGAAGAGCAGTGGAAACCAAACAATGCAAATCAGTAAGACGACAATCATGCCACCCATTCCATACTTCACAACCTTCTTCTTTTTCTGGCCTCTTGGCTGAGGATATCTCTGTAAGAAACAGAATACCACAAGTAAACAGATATGCTTTTTTTCCGGCTGTTGCCAAATATATTTAAATGTATAAAACATACCAATATAAAATGTAAGGCAGGTTTCTATCAAAGGCAGATGTGGGGGAATCCCAGTGTAATTTTGTAAAGGAAAAATAGGATTGTGGTATACACAGAAAACGGGAAAATACAAGGAAATGCAAAGACACTGCTAACATGAAAGACAGAGAAAAACAATAGGTCAGGGAGAGATGGCTAAGAAAGAGAAAATAGGAACTTACTTATAAAGTCTATCTATCTATCCATCTAAGCATGCTGCAGTATTGATGCTAAGGGACAGATTTAGAGTTTGGCGGACAGGGTACTAAGAACTTTGGCTGCCAAACTCACGGTCTTCCTGCTTCATGTAGAAGTGAGCAGACCATAAGCTTTTCATCGACAGAGTCCCCATTGACTCCGTTGAAGGAAAAGCTTCCTCCAGTGGCCCGGCAGAGTAGCACAAGCTAGAGGAAGGGAATTACACTGCCTGAAGTACTTAGGGTGGACAGAATAATGTCCTTTTTTATGTCTCTCACCGCAAGGTAAAATCTGGCAATGATGAACATAAAAAGACATTTGTTTTTTTGTTTTTGAGAAACACACTCCCTGGGGTTTGTTTCTGAAAAAGAAACACATTTTAAAAGTTTGGTGAAGAAACGTCCAATCTGATGGCAGCCCCCCACCATACTTTTTGTACTGTGAAGGGAACCACTTTGATGGCACTTCCTTTCAAGGTACAGAGGTGACTGTTGGGCCGGTGGTGGTCTCAAACATTGGGGGATAGTAGTCTGTCAGGATTGCAGATGTAATGTCGTCTGCCACCCTGACAGACTACAGTTGACCAGAATCTAAATCAGGCCCTAAGTCACTCACAATTTATTATATTTGTATACAAATGTATGTTTTCAGACGATTTCTAAACTGTAAATAATAACCCATTATGCTCCTGGACAGAAGTAAATATTTTTTCAAAGTAAGGCTGAAAACCCGAAAACATCTTTCATGTTTTCTTCTATCATTGACGGAGTAGAACCAATTGAAGTATAATGGTATGTCATTTAGAGAGTTCAAACAGCGTGCCCTTAGCAAACAGAGAGCAGGGAACAAAACCAGAATAATGTACCCCACGTAGCACTGCTAAAAGAATCACTGTTCCATACAAATTCAAAGAAGGGACCAAAGCAGGTGGAAGATGGTTCTCTGTTACAAACTCAGACCAACTGCTGACAGCTGAATTCAGGACCCATTGGATCTTGGTTATCAAGTATTTAGACGTATTTAAGTGCAAGGTATTGCCGTAATCCTGTCTCGTTCTATATAACAGCAGAGGTGCATACATGCAATACATACGTAGATGTTTAAAGGACGCTAATCACACGTGAGAGTGTCCAGGAGGACTCTTTCAGTGGTGAAGAAAGGAAACATTGTTCTCAATATGTAAACTGAATGAAGCAGGAGACAGAAACAGCCATAACTTAATCTGCAAGAAATGCAGAGTGAAACCTATATTGTTTACTGACTGTCCTGAAGAAGAACCTCTCGGGGGCTAAAAATAAATATTCTGGATATTGACAACTCTACAGAAAGACGCACACACAGAGTGAGCGAGAGATACAGTGAAAGAAAATGACAGTGAGATTCAGACAAGCGGTTTAAAAGTGCGATGCTAGGAGAGCGTATATGTGGAAATGAGAGCAGTAGTGTAACCAGCATTTCTTAACATGGTGAGACTAAACTATTTGTATTTGGGAAAGTGCACGACGATTCCATTCAAACTAAGAAATGAAAGCTGTGGAGGACTAAGTTTTGGTTGTCACTGACTTTCAATGGTGAACAATTCAAACAGTCACTCTTTTTCTTTTACATTTAGATGTATTTGAGACATTTAAAAAAATAAATAGCTGGTGAAATACCATGCCGATAATTCGGATAATAGGGGATAAAAACGGCACAATTATTGGTTTTGCAGAATGATGCTTCAGCAAAACATCTGGAAAAGTTCTCATTCAAAAACATTTTGGTTGGAAATTTCACCCATAGGCAAATTTTTTCAAGATCAGAAACTCTGTAAATGCATGAAGTTACAAACCTTGTCACATTTGGAAATATTGGTTGCAAAAGTATTATTTTGGCACCACTGCAGTGGAGCGATGTTTTATCAAACTTGTTCATGTTTAATAGGCAGCTTCTGAAGGAAAGAGGGTGGATGGGCATGCCCAGTCCCAACACACTTGAATACTTTTTTCACCTAAAATAAGTGGAGCTATACAAAACAGTTGTCAAAAAAATATATGAAAGTTATTTTATAAATGAAGTATGTGTGTCCATATCCAAATATTTTTCTTCGCAAAGCATACATTAAACAAGTACACATTTGTATATTTGATCACCTCTAGCCTTGTTGTTTTTTTGTTCATTTAAAGCAAACACCAAACAAGAAGGCAACACAAGGAACTTTTCAGACACAACTCGCCTTCAATGTTATTCATGAATGATGAGTGTCGTGTGTGTCTACAATGTAAATAAATGGGTCATGTGCCCTATGTTTAAATTTAATAAACACAGATTATGTTTATATGTTTCTGAGTGTCAATGGTTTGTGTAAATGGCTTTGTGTCAGTGGTAAGAAGTGGTGTAAATGGAGTGTGCATAAATTCTGTGTGTGTCAATGTTGTCAGTGTTTGTGTGTGTGTATAGATTCACCTGTTATAGTTAAAGTTATCTAAATTAACTATAGCTCATGCCGTAAGGTAACTATAACTCGCCCCCTTGCCATGCACAGTTTTTTTATACAAAAAATATGCTGCAAATATTAGATTGATATGATTAGTAATGTTATCAAAGATGTCAGGAGTGCTGTAATTTGTGGGGTAATTGGCACTGCATGGCAAGGTGCGAGTTACAGTTACTTTAGGGCACGAGTTATAGTTACTTTAGATAACTAATTATAACAGGTGAATTTCTATGGTTCGTACGAGTACATTCAGAACCTGACTACAAAGTCCCTATAACCTTTGTTTTTTTCAGTGAATTTCCATGCCTTTTTCAAATCTATTTCCTAACTATAATGTCTCTGTAACCTTTGTTTTTTCAGTGAATTTCTATGGTTTTTTTAACGTATAGTAATTTTCGTGGCTATGCGTGGCTGCGGTTGCCCACAGAGCCTGGCCACAAGGCAGGCCCAGAGGCCAACCCTCTATAAGCACCCATCCTTGCACCGTGCATGGCCTTTGCCCGTGTGAAGCAGGGGTTGCCCCTAAAGCCTGGCCTGCAGCCAGTCCCAGCGGCCAACTCCCCTAGCCACCCAGCCCTACTCTACCAACAGCCATTTGGCTGTGCGTGGTGGGAGTTGGCCGCAGCCTTTCTCTCTGGGTGTGAGAATAGGTGTAAGAGGGTGAATCATGGGGTGAGAGTGGCTGTGAGAGTCTCTGTCTGGGTGTGAGAGTGCATGCATCAGTGCCTTAGTGGGTGAGTTAGTGTCTGTGGTGGTCTGTGAGTTGGTGCATGAGGGTGTCAGTGGGTCTGTGAGTGGGTGTGTGCGAGTCTGAGTGGGTCTGTGAGTGTGTGCGTAAGTGTCTGAATGGGTCTGTGAGTGTATGCGTGAGGGTGTGAGTGGGGCTGTGAGTGGGTGCATGAGGGGCTCAGTGAGTCTGCGAGTGGGTGCGTAAGGGTCTGAGTGGGTCTGTGAGTAGGAGAAATAGATTAAAAGAGAGAGAGAGAGACAGACAGTAAGAGGGAGGTTTTTTTATGCTTTGATGGATGATATATTTAGAATTAGATAATTCTGCACACATTTAAAAAAATGGGTAGAATTTTTAAAAAGTGGTTCTGCATCCAATTTAGCCCTCCTTCACCCCTCTAACGCCACAATGGTGGTATTAGGAACAACTGCCTCAAGATTTTTGAAGCTATTGTGACACTTTGCTCCATTAGCGTAAAACATTTTGAAGCTAGTGGAGCAAAGTGCAAGTGCAAGGAGGTCCATTAATTACAATGGGTGGGTCCTTTTAATGCCTGCTTTCAAACAAATTATGCAAAAAATGACATAATGATATCTTGTAGATTTAATTGCGACATTTTGTGGGTCTCCTTGAGCTGGAACGCCCCCTTTGAATACATTATGCATGGCGCATGCATAATGTAGCGCAAAGGGTTGCAAAGTGGCGCAATACATGCACTGCACCACTTTGTAGATATGGCTCGGCCATTTAACAAGCCTAACGCCACATTAGCGTAAAAAAACGGAGACGCCTATGTGGCGCTACGCCTTCCTAAATTTGAACCAACGAGTCTGGCTGGACTCAAAACCTCAATGCTCTGTGTGAAGGCCTGTGACTTTCACACAGAGCTGTTTGGTTTTTTTGGTTTTTTTTATGGGCTCCATCGCAGTCCCTACATGTTTTTTTTAAAACTTTTTTTTTATGTTATAACAAGCAATTTAATGGCTATCTGGGACCGTAATTTCTCTAAAACTACTGACTGGATTTATACCAAAGCGAGAGAGGTTGGTTTCTAGACGAGAACCTACCTTTCTCCCAAATGTGGTCTAATTCCGTCCAGTAGTTTTGGCGTTATCACTGTTTAAAATCCTATGGAAAAATGAAAGGGAAAAAAGTGTTTTGGGTCCCCCCTTTTTTCATGCCCCTCCCCCCCGACGGATCACCCTGAAACTTTCCAGACAACAGATGAAGTGAGCATTGTATTTTCCTGGAAAATTTTGTGAAGATTCATCAAACAGCGCCAAAGTTATTAACAAAAACAAAAAAACACTCTATTGAAACCAGGTCCTAACTATAACTAGGTTATATTTATATATATATATATATATATATATATATATATATATACATGTGTGTATGGTGGGCTTGTGAGTTGTGGTTTTGTGTTAATGGTCTGTATGTGTGCTGAGGGTGTGAGTTATTTCTCTCTCTATAATTTGCCTCTCCCTTGGCTCACAATCATCACTGTGTAGAAGGCTTCCACAACATGGCCACCCTCACAGCCATACCAATGCAGTAGTACACCAGCTGTGCAGCTTTCTCCAGCAGCGCCCCGTAAGTGCTGAAGGAATTACAATAATCGGATATTCACAGCAGCTGTGTGAGTTTTCGTACCAGTGACCTGTAATTACACTAGTGCTTCCAGATCCTGACCTTATGTCCAACAATTTCCTGCCTTTGGCCCCATGAATGTTACTTTTACCTCAATATAATCACTGAGTGATTTAGGTAGGGCAGTGTGAACATCATTCCAACAGTCACAGGAATTCATGTTTTTCTAAATTCAAAGGAGTCTCCTTCATTATCTGACAAAATCCTAATACTATTGCCAGGACAGAATCCAGGCAGAAATCCATGCAACTCAGACAAAAGTAGCTGCAGGAGCGGCTCCTGTAGGGGCAAAGCAGCAAGGCGGGGGCACAACAATGTAAAGAAATTTTAAAAAAAGGAACTTACCTCCGCCGCTTTGGGCTCCCGCTTCACTCGCTGCAGGTACAGGGTCCCAGCCTGCCATGTGACAAATCCTAATGCTGCTCTCTCATGAGAGTAGTGTTAGGATTGGTCGGAGCGCCCTGGCTTGGCGGTCTGAGGCAGAGTGGGAGCCTCTGTCTGATCTCTCCAACCCGGCAACACAGTGCCAGGTTGGACAGAGCCCAGTGCGCATGTGTGTTTTGCCAGCCCGAGACCGCCCCCGGTCCCTGCAATCGCCCGTAGCCCCACCCCCCTGAAAAATAAAAACAATAATAAACACTTTTTTTATTTTTCATTTGAAGCTCCTGCTGCTGGTGGGGGGTGGGGGAGGGGGAGGAATGGTGCTCCACCATAGCACCTGAGTAGCTGTTTTTTCTCATTCTCTTTTGGCGTTAGTTTGACTGACTTGACACTAAGGCCTGACAGGGGTCACTGGGTAGGAATGGCTAGGATCCTAAATTCTACACACGGAATATGCCACAAGGCTAATTTTTAAGGTGTGCGAAATTCTTGTAACTTGCCTTTGCCTAACTACACACACTTGTGGCAAAAAAATGTGTCATTTTGAGCAGTATTTTAGTGCTAAATGCATCATTTTGTTAAATTTTGGCATGAGGGCGCATTTAAACAGTATCACAAACAACAGCTGCTCATGTTCCGTTGTTTCCGTACATTCACAGTAAATTTTTACTTGAATTGCACCATTAGACATAAATATCTACCATCAATGGCACGTTATTACGCAAAGTGCAGTAATGGTGTAATTTTGGGAATCTTTATGTAAGAAGCAAACCACAAAATTAGTGAAATTACGTGAATTACGCTGGCGCAAATTAAATATTGTCCAGGCCTACTAATTGTAGGGAGGCAACTGGAATGAAATGAGCTAGGGATAACTGAAATATAGTTGGAAGATTGGAAAGGAGAGGTTGCACAGACAGTGGGCTAAAGTTGGATTAATTAGGGTTAGTGTGGTGTGGCTGAGAGGAGTCGGAGTGTAGATACCTTTAGGACAGCAGGTGCAGCAGAAGTGGGGCCCAGAGCTCTGAGGGGCCAAGTGAACCATGACAATTGCGGTACTTACTACCCCAACAGCATAGAAGGCATTTTCCATGCTTGCATCAGTGCTCACTGAATCCTGACTTTGCTGCTGGAGTGGAGGTACCGTTCTGGTAGGCTTTTGTGACAAAGAATGAAAGGAATGGCACAAACTGTGCTGGACTTCCTTTCATGCAGGCTTTCCTGAGACTCACAGCCTCCGCACTTCATAGTGATATTCTCGCAAACTGGAACAACATGTTTTTTGCACGCAATTGGAGTGCTTCCACAGTCATCAACATTTATACATATTCTATAGCTCTATAAATCGCCATTTAATGGTCTGCATCACTGAACGTGCATTGGTGTTTAGTATTACATGTGAGCGTTTGAATTAAGTTGGTCCTTCCTATTCTAACCAGCCAACAGGGGGTAATTTCTCAAAAGGACACGAGGGAGTCAATGTCAAGTGTCTGGACAATCAGGGAGACTCTTCTGCAACTACGTCAACAGCAGCTATTTTGTCCGCATATGTATTATAGCTAAACCTCGTAATATTCTAGATTTCACTAAAAAAAACATCTCATTTATATATCCACTTAGTGATATTTAGAAACATGAGCGCCCACACAAACATATAAGTAAATCAATAGCCTTACTTTTTCCGACTCGCGCCAGCACTTTAGAATAAATATATGTGCATAAATGTCCTCTACGCAGATCCAGCTGGAAAGACTGAGGGTGGTGTCAGTCCAGACCCAGTCCATCACTGCTCGGAGCTCAGTCAAGAATGGAACCAGACGGAACCTTATATGAAAAATCAAAGAATAAAACAGTGTGTGAATATATATATTTTTTTAACTGCAAGGTTAGTTGTAAATTATTAACTCTGGACTTTGAAATCCTACAGCAGACTCGAAGGAATCCCAAATCTGACCAGGGCTAAGACTAAGGGCCCAATGCACAAAGGTATACTTAGAAAAAGCGAAAGTTTGTTCTTTTTTAGTCTTTACAAACAAACAATTTAACAGTAACTTTACCACTATAGAGAATCCACAGTCAGGGAGGAGTCCACACATGAAAATATAGGACCAGTCTGAGTGGTAAGTACTGAGTTTCGGATTGACCCTGTGATATTTTTTCAAAAAAAGCTTTACTAATTCTCTAAATATTTCAAGTTAAATCAGTCCTAAAAGTTGCCTGAAAATTGAAATATGAATCCGAAACATGAGCGCTCAATATTGTGAGAATGAGGAAACACTCCAGCAAAAAAATGACCAGGGTTCTAATCTTCTGAAAGGATTGCCATTGTATCATTCTAACAGACAGGTTTGGTTGAGAGACTACTCACATGCCCAACAAATAATTTCCTACGACTGAGGGATAACATCTTGATCTAAGTCCAGCATTTCTATGTATGGTTGGTTGCTTGAGCTCTAGATGTTGTCCAGTTATTGTTTTGATATTTTAACACAATCAAATCCCAAAAGTAAGAACACTCACTATATGCATACTCAGACCGTTTATTGAACAGACAGCTTTAGCTTCTCTCAATTCACCCAGATATTTACAAAGCAGCAATGCAAACAAAGACCTATCCTGGAGGGAGTATACTTGGGAAGAGATAGTGAGAAAAGAGCTGTTAGAAATATCAGGAAAACGTGGTATGCTTTCTCTTAACACCTCACAATTTATAGTCTTGGGTGGGTGCAGAGAGAGAGGGGTATCATACATATGAATCAAACGAACTTGAAGCTGAACCTTTTCACTATTCACTAAAACAGGGCTCGCTGTGAAGATGCCTGTTGAAGCTCATCTGGTATAGACCTTCTAACTGATATTCAAATTGTATTCTGTACTGTAACAGTGATTCCAAGTTCATTATTTCATTTAGCAAAGTGAGCACTTAACTTCAGTATTATCACCTGCATTATTTACTGTCCATGAGAACCTACTGGGCCTTACTAAAAGGGAGCTGAAACTGTATTTTCTATTTACATCCAGAAATCATAATTATCACCACCAGCATAACAAAGGGTATAATATAAAAGCCTATGACGCACTTCTGTAGCACATCTGTAAAGCTTCCTTTTAATTTTCTGGGAAGATAAAAAATGTCTGTTAGTTAGGGTATTGTTCCCTCTTCAGAACTGATAATACTGCAAATCTCCTGCTGATGTTTGTTTGAGAAGTCTCCAATGACTCTGGAAACAGTTTAATGCTGCAGAAGATTTGCAGTAACGATCAACAAAAGCATTGCTTGCAGCATTTATTCTTCCATATCTCCAGGAGTGTTTAAAATTTTCAGTAAATGGTGCCAGACCTGTCATTTCTGCAAAATTGTACAGGATGCTTAACACTGAGACCTATATCATGATTAGGCCTGAGCGGAGTTTGAGGAGTTCTGCAAAAAACTTCACTGCGCTATGTGGCGTTCCGCTAGCAGCGGAGTTTGGGTAACTCGCACTTTTAGCGCTGAATTTCAGCACCAGGAGTTTCTCCCACACCATAAAATTAGCGCAAATGGCATCACGTGGAGCGCCAGAGAGCGCTAACTTCTTTCTGCTGCTCCAGTAGATTTTCTAATTGAGCAGCAGCTTCCTCAACGCGAGCAGAAGCCTTCTCATGATGAGCGGCAGCTTCGTCATTGTGAGCGGTCGCGGCCTACTGCAACCGCTCACGTTCAGAAATCTTGCTTGCGCTTGCCAACTTAGCGATTTCTCCTGCTCACACTCACCAACTTAAAATATGAAAGTGCATATTTTTCCCTAAGGGAGCGGTTAACAGACAATATTTACCGGTCCACGTTTATCTTTTCTGCATATTCTTTCATATTACTCTGAAGAATCAGAGTGTTCTTTGGCTACAGGAATGTTCTTTTGCCTGGCTTGATTAATCTTTACAATTTGCTTCCAGTACCGTGACCGCTTCCATTCAGAAACCTCGCTCGTGCTCACCAACTTAGCGATTTCTCTCACTCGCCAACTTTAAGTTTAAGAGAAAAAACCCTGTTCCGCATCACTTCGCAGAGTTTTTCTGAACTCTATGTGGAGCGTGGAGTGGGGGAAACTCTGTGAACTCCGCTGGCAGGGTGGAATTCTTCACCCACTCCTAATCGTGATATCCAAAGTCGGTGCAAGAAAAATCCTGCTTTATGATTTGATGAGAATTTTGCTTCCTTACCTCCTAAAAATTTGATTACCCATCTTAAAGAATTTTGAGTGCATTAAGTTAAATTATATATAAATGCATATCTTTTTACCAAACAGAGAGGTAACAGAAAATGTGTCCTGGTCCACATAATTCTTTTCTGCATATTCTTTCATATTACTCTGAAGAATCTGAGTGTTCTTTGGATACAGGTATGTTGTGTTGCCTGGCTTGGCTAGTCTTCAAATTTGCTTCCAGTATCTTTCATCCAGCAACAGGTGACACATTGTTAATCCGGCATGCCAAAATAGGTAGCAGGTCTATGACCACACATATCTGCAGTGCTTAATTTGTACTAACGTAATTGGTAGAGCGCAAGTTATTTCTCAGTAGGCCATTGAAGCTTCTACCCCCATTGATTCTACTAGCACTGCCAAATGCCAGTACCTACACAACTTCTAATCGTCACATTCACACAGGTGTGACAATTTAGACAATTCAAGGCCCACCAAAGCTGTAAGAATGGCAAGGAAGCACTAGTATTATTCATTTTGAATGTATGTTGAATTGTCAAACTCTCTGATGATTTGCTCACCTAAGAAACAGAAGTACAGCACCAATATTTGGTGGAATGTCATAAGTGCCATTGTTGATAATTAAATGCTGGAGCTGAGCACCAGCAAACACCGCCTCAAGTTAAACTCTGTTTGTTTGCAAGACCAGAAAGAACACAATTTCCAATGAAAACAGAAGATGACCATTCTTCTACCAAGAGTTCATACATGACAAGCACAATGAGCACCAAGAAATTAATTCTGATTGTGACAAAAGCATTGTTTAAAAATTAAAAAAATAGTACTCAATGAACTGACTAGTATCTGTGGTAGTCAAATATCGTATATTAAGATATATATGCAACACTTACATGCACTCTTTAAACACAGATATGTAATGACATTTAGGACTGAAAAGTTTGAGTTGATTTGATTTATTTTTGTAAAGAGCGGTGTATGCCCTAAGGCCTTTTGCCGCTAGGAGTCTACTGACAAGCCCAGTACATCAACCACAGTCAAAACTACAGTGGAAGAGCAAACAAACTGGTTTTTAACAGTTTTCTAAAACTCTGCAAGTTGGATTGGCCGCTCAAATATTCCAGAATATAGTTCCAGTGCTTGGAGGTGTGGCAAACAAAACCCTTACCACCTCACGGGGCTCTGTGCATTCTAGGCGCCACCACTTTTTTGGAAACTTCAGATTGTAAATACCTATTTGGTAAATACCACAAGTATTAAGAGCTTGTAAGCTGTACACAGCACTTTAAAAGTGACTCTCTTTTTAACCGGGAGCCAATGTAGTTCCCCCAAAGCCTTCGAGACCAAGTGGAACTTTTTTATATTTTTAAGCAGACGAGCTGCTGCGATCTGTATTCTCTGCAACTCTTTTAACATCCCTTGCTGCAAGTCCAAATAGAGGGCATTGCAAAAATCCAGTCTCCAAAAAAACAAGGGAAATGTTAACTGTTTCCTAAGATCATAAGAAATAAATAGCAACATGTTTTTCGTGTTTTTCTTTTAAGCAGAAAAAAGCTGGCCATCACAAGCTTTTTGGTCTGATTCGTGAAGGTGAGTTTGGAATCAAACATGATTCTCACATTTTTTGCTTCAATACGGAAGAGCCAGAGCGCCCAGAGTCTGCAGCCACCAGGCATTATCTAAAAAGTTATATCGTTCCCAAAATTGAGCACCTATGTCTTCTCAATGTTTAGCATAAGGCAGTGGCTACTTATCCAATTCACTATGGACTTCATACAGTTATTAAATCGATCAGCCACATCCCCAATGTTGTCAGTAATGTATTTACTACTAATTGAGTATCATCAGCATAGGAGATGGTTGAAAAGACAAATGTTCTTTTCAGTTTCGCTAATGGAGCATTGTATAGACTAAATAACATGGGACTTAATGATGACCCTGGCGGGACACCAGATGGCAGAAACAATTGTTTTGAGGTGAAATCTCCTAGGGCCACTGATTGTTCCCTGTCATTAAGAAAGCAGCAAAGGGGATTACGACAACCACTTCTGATACCTACTTCTGCCATCTGATGTTTCAGGACTGGGTGGCTGATAGTGTCAAAGGCTGCAGATAGGTCCAAAACGTCCACCACAGCCCTCCCACCTTTATCCATGATATCCCAAATTTCCACGGTGGCTACCATCAGAGACATTTCTGTGCCTCATTTTGGTAAATACATTTGGCCATTTAAGATTTTTGCTGTGCTAGGGAGCTGGGAAATCAGCAGTAGTTCTTCTCTTTGTTTGGATTTAAAGTATTTTTATTGTAGTGGAAAACCTCCTGACAAAATGGCATTATTCAGTAGTGTTGTAAGAGGTCTGGCAATATATCCTGCAATCTCTTGCAGCAATTTAGAGGGACACAGGTTTGCTGGGGCAGCTGATTGAGTAAGCCCTATTAATTCCACTACTCACTCCATTGTTAGAAATGAATAATAATGAGGGACGAGCGATTAATATCTGGGGGAAACCTGGCAGCTGGCAGATAGTCTTTTGCCTTACACTGAGCTTCTCAAAAATGTCCCTTACCTTTTTTACAGATAAAATTGACTAAACCATAGGAGTTAGTGACAGTTGTCCTTCCAATCTTGTAAAACCTACAAAAACATTGAAATTACATTTGATGAAATAGTGCTAAAGATGTGTTTTGACTTTTAACTTTTTCTTGAAGTGAAGGACCCACTGAACCATCAGGCATGCTGTTGTGTATTATCATACTTCACTTACCCTTGAAATAAGAACAGGTTGACATAATTGTAGCTCTTCGTAAGGAAATTGCCAAGAACGCGAGTAGGGTAGCCACAGCGGATTTGATAGGCAGATAATCCAAAATAGACACATTTAACAAAATACCAAAGCTGGGCAACTGTGTTCTGGCTAAATTTTCTGAAAGACAAACAAAATAAAGGTTTTACATTCTAATGTTCCACTATTCATGATCGACAATAATAACTTACCCCTGTCCTAAAATATATCCAAGTATCAAACACATCACATAGTGTTTACAGTTCTGAAAGCTTGCGTTGATTAAAAAATGTAGACTAGGGCAGCAGGGATATACCAGCTTGAGACTTTGGTGCGACTGCTCAGCACCTTGGTTAACATTCGACCACACTTGTGGCATTCCCCATTAAGCCACTTGTTGGACTTTTGCTTATGCAGGGTCATCCCCAGTCTTTTTCGCCTCCTGCCTCCTATGTTTTTCTGACATGTTGCTGTTGGCTTTTCAACTCTGAGCACTTTACCACTGCTAACCAGTGCTAAAGTGCATATGCTCTCCTGTTTAAATTGTATGTAAGTGGTTTATCCATGATTGGCATATTTGATTTACTAGTAAGTCCCTAGTAAGGTGCACTAGAGGTGCCAGGGCCTGTAAATCAAATGCTACTAGTGGGCCTGCAGCACTGGTTGTGCCACCCACATAAGTAGCTCTGTAATCATGTCTCAGACCTGCCACTGCAGTGTCTGTGTGTGTATTCTTACACTGTAAATTCGACTTGGCAAGTGTACCCACTTGCCAGGCCTAAACCTTCCCTTTCCTTACATGTAAGGCACCCCTAAGGTAGGCCCTAGGTAGCCCCAAGGGCAGGGTGCAGTGTATGGATAAGGTAGGACATATAGTAATGTGGTTTATATGTCCTGACAGTGAAATACTGCCAATTTCGTTTTCACTGTTGCAAGGTCTGTCTCTCTCTCATAGGATAATATGGGGGCTACCTTTAAATATGATTAAAGTGTAGATTCCCCTAGAGAGTAGATGGACATGTGGAGTTTGGGATCCCTGAACTCACAATTTAAAAATACATCTTTTAGTAAAGTTGATTTTAAGATTGTGCGTTTGGAAATGCCACTTTTAGAAAGTGAGCATTTTCTTGCTTAAACCATTCTGTGACTCTGCCTTGTTTGTGGATTCCCTGTCTGGGTCAGTTTGACAGTTGGGTTGTTTTTCACCTCACACCAGACAGTGACACAAAGGGAGCTGGGGTGTGATCTGCATTTCCTGATTAGCCATCTCTGCTAGGAGGGAGGGGTGGAGTGGTCACTCTCATCTGAAAGGACTGTGCCTGCCTCTGACAATGCTGTCTCCAGCCCCCTGGTGTGTGTCTGAGGCCTTGCCTGGGCAAGGCAGGATTTCACAAGAAGGTGTGAGTCCCCTTTGAAGGAAGGTGACTTCAAAGACTAAAATGGGTATAAGAAGGGCACCCAAACTTACAAACTTTAGAAACACTTCTGGAATCAAGAGGAACCTCTGCCTGGAGAAGAGCTGATCGCTGAGGAACAAGTGCTGCCCTGCCTGTGACTGTGCTTTGTGGAGCTTTCCTGCAGTGCTGCTTCTGCCTGAGTAGAGGGCAAAGACTGGACTTTGTGTGCCTTCCATCTTGAAGAAGAAATCTCCAAGGGCTTGATGTAGAGCTTGCCTCCTGTTGTTGAAGTCTCAGGGATAGCAAAGACTTCTTCCTGCCAGCACCTGGAGTCTCTGGAGAGACCCCTACTCTGCTCTGTGGTGCCCTTCCAGTTCCTGGGACCCTGAAAGGAGAGGCTGGCAGCCTAAGGACAAAAATACACGCACCGAGCACCGTGCGGAGAAAAGATCGACGCAAATCCGATTGCGGCTGAGAAAACGACGCGACGCCGGCTCCGCAGCTGAGAAACGACGCCGCAGGAAACGCGACCGGAGAATCGACGCCCGAAGCAGGAGAAACGACGCGCAGCATCGCTGACGAAGGCTGAGAGATCGCAACCAGCGCCGCGGGACTTTCGGACCGTCGCGTGGCAGGCTTTTTCGACGCACCTCGCCGTGCCGAGCTGTTTTCGACGCATATACCCGTGCAGGGTTATTTTCGACGCACACCGCCCGTGCGGGGTTATTTTTGCCGCAAACCAGGTACATTTACACGCTAGCAGCGCTAGTGTGTTGTTACAACTACCTAAAGACTCTTTTTATTTTAAACCTTTAAAAAATCATAACTTGACTTGTGTATGTTGGATTTTTGTCGTTTTGGTCTTGTTTTGTCTAGATAAATATTTCCTATTTTTCTAAACTGGTGTTGTGTCATTTTGTAGTGTTTTCATTAAGTTACTGTGTGTGTTGGTACAAATACTTTACGCCCAGCACTCTGAGGTTAAGCCTACTGCTCTGCCAAGCTACCAAGGGGGTAAGCAGGGGTTAGCTGAGGGTGATTCTCTTTTATCCTAACTAGAGTGAGGGTCCTTGCTTGAACAGGGGGTAACCTGACTGTCAACCAAGGACCCCATTTCTAACATTAGTGACCAGCGGTCGGGATTTGGACTTGTATTTGTACTTGACATACAGTAATTAAGTGTACACTACTGTTTTGATCTCAGACCACTACGTGACCACATACTACTTGTCTTGTGATTCTGCTTTTTGTTCTCTGATGTCCTCCTGGAAGTATTGATAATATTTTTGGACTTTGTTTTTTGGTTGTGAAGCCTTTGCAGAATGGAAGTCCATTTCTGGCACCTATTTATGTATAAAAAGTGGCAGCTTAAAGCATTCTGCATGGAAAGGGGACTGGCTGTGAACAGGAAATCCAGAAGGGAGGATCTTGAGTCAGCCCTGTTTCAGTATGAATTGAAACGTTGTCAGGCAACACCACCAAATGAGTCTGAGGAGGATAACTACTCTGAGGAGGAGGATAACTACTCTGAGGAGGAGGGAACAGAAAGAGATGAGTGGCTCCTAGCTCGAATCCGGAGTCTGGAAGAGCTAGATGCAGAGCTTGAGAGGGCTGAGGAGGAGAGAGCCTTAGTCCTGGAAAAAGAAAGGATTGCAGCTCAAGAGCTGAGCTGTGAAGAGCTGAAGCTGGAGGCCATGAGGGCTGAGTCCAGTTCAGATGGTGGCAGCAAAAATCTTGTATCCAGTACTGCTGAAGAAGTGCACATGCCCAGAGATGTGGTGCCCTACTTGAAGGAGGGAGTTAACACACGCCAGGAGGTTCAGGGGTATGAGGTAGCTCCAGTGATGCACAGGGTCCCTGAGGTGGATTGGGGAACTGGCATGGGGAGTCATATTCCTACTGGTGGGAGGGACACTCTACTGACTCTAGTTGAGAGTGACAGGGAGAGGGGTTCCCCCCAGGTAGAAGTCCTGGTTATGGAGTGTGAAAACATCCCAGAAGAGTGTGGGTTGAGTGTCAGGGACAGTCAGGTACTGTCTCACCAGTCTCAGGAGGGTGATGTGGGGTGCTTTTTCAAAGCAGAGTCACTGGATGGTTGGGTGAAGGGTACTTTGGTTAATTCATGTGAGGGGCTGAGTGATGTAATTGCTGGAGAGCATATGTCTAGTCCTTATTTTCCAGAGCTATGCCAACACCAGGTGGAGTGTGAGTTCTCTGACCCCAGGGAGCTTACAATGGAGGCAGACTTCTGGGTGAGTACCAGAGAGTCTGAAGAGGCATTTGGGGGTGCTCCTGAGAGGAGTGGTCTAGGTAGTTCCCAACCAGGTGAGGTAGGGAAGGATTGTAGTGTCCCAGGTAGGTCCCAGTGTAGTGGGATGGGTGAGGGACCCCATGTCCAGTCTCAGAGGAGAGGGAATGGGGATGGGTTGAGGCCCAAGGTGCCCGAGATCCGGTCCCAGGTCCTGGAGGGTTCCCTGCGGGAACCCCAGGAGGGGAGCCTAGCCTGTACCATAGGGCCATCTGTTGAGGGAGACCCCACAGTGTCAGGAGAACTTGGGGGGGCGGCTGTAGCCAGCGTCCCACCAGTTCTGGTGTCTGGCAGTACCACTCCTAGTGAGGGGTTGCAGAAGTCCAGACAGAGGGTTGAGAGGGGGTTGCGGACCCCAGTGGAGAACCTGGAGGGTCAGGGGTCAGCTCTGAGTGCAGAGCCCCCCAGGAATGACCTTGGTGAGACCATTTCTGGGCTGGGGGGAATCCAGACTCTGTCAGATGGGCAGAGGTCAGGAGACCTGCGCCAGCCAGACTCTTGTATGGCCCTTGGGGAAAGTGTTTCCCTTGTGGGGGGTAGGTGTGCCCCCCAGGAAGTCCTGGTGCGCCAGGCAATGATTCAACCGCAGGATGGTGACTCTGGGTTGGATGATCAGGTTCAGGGGGTAAACTCTGACCTGATGGGGAGTACGTGTGCTCCCAAGGAAGTCCTGGTGCGCCAGGCAGTGGTTCAACCGCAGGGTAGTGACTCTGGGTTGGATTGCCAGATTCAGGGGGTAAGCTCTGATCTGATAGGGGGTAGGGGTGCTCCCCTGGAAGTCCTGGTGTGCCAGGCAATGGTTCAACCGCAGGGTGGTGACTCTGGGTTGAATGATCAGGTTCAGGGGGTAAACTCTGACCTGATGGGGGGTAAGTGTGCTCCCAAGGAAGTCCTGGTGTGCCAGGCAGTGGTTCAACCGCAGGGTGGTGACCCTGGGTTGGATGACCAGGTTCAGAGGGTAAACTCTGACCTGGTAGGGGGTAGGTATGCCCCCCAGGAAGTCCTGGTTTGCCAGGCAGTGATCCAGTCTGTGGGTACAGACCCTGGATTGGGAGGCCAGGTTAAGGGTGTCCCCCCTGACCTGGAGGAAGGGGCTACTGCTAACAGTACCCCTACCATGTTGTCTTCTGGGGGGGCCGCTCCTAGTTGGGTGGTTCAGGACCCCAGAAGAGAGGGCAGGGGGAGGGAAGCCTCACCCCTGGCCCTGGTCCAACCTGAAGGTACAGACCCCAGGTTGGAGGATCAGTTGCAGGTTAACATCCCTGCACTGATGGAAGAATTGTGCAGGACTGCTTCTACAAGCACCCTGACAGTTTTGGACTCTGGGGGTGCAGCTTCTGCAGGGAGGGTACAGAGCCCCAGAGGGGAGGACCAGGGTCAGGTTGTCATCCCTGACCTGGTGGAAGAGAGAGTGGTCAAAGGGTGCCAGGCACCTGGGGCTACCACCCCCCACTCTCCACAGTCACAGTGGTTAGAGAGGCCTGAGGTCGGGCTCTCATCCCTGACAGTTGTCTGGGGCCACTGTGGCTTGCTGTCCTGGTGGACAGAGTTGCCCCTGGGGGGGGGAGGACGAGAGTCACACCCCGGGGGTGGAGTGGGCAACACCACTGTGTTGGCCCTGGTGGTACTATCTGCCCATTGCAATACATCTGTGAGCAAAGTAAAGTTAGGTGTAGCACAGATGGTGTCTGTAGATGTGGAGAAGGGTTCCCCATGGGTTAGCTTAGTGGGCCCTGAGAGTATGGACAGAGGGATCCAACTGGAGTCAGGAAGGCGTAGAACTGGAACATGCCCCTGCTGTTGTGGGCCTGGGTCCCTGTTCTATCGCCCCAATCAGGGAAGTACATCAAGGTATTGATTGTTCTCCCCTGGCTTTAGGCTGGTAGGGGGTCGTGTTGGACTTTTGCTTATGCAGGGTCATCCCCAGTCTTTTTCGCCTCCTGCCTCCTATGTTTTTCTGACATGTTGCTGTTGGCTTTTCAACTCTGAGCACTTTACCACTGCTAACCAGTGCTAAAGTGCATATGCTCTCCTGTTTAAATTGTATGTAAGTGGTTTATCCATGATTGGCATATTTGATTTACTAGTAAGTCCCTAGTAAGGTGCACTAGAGGTGCCAGGGCCTGTAAATCAAATGCTACTAGTGGGCCTGCAGCACTGGTTGTGCCACCCACATAAGTAGCTCTGTAATCATGTCTCAGACCTGCCACTGCAGTGTCTGTGTGTGTATTCTTACACTGTAAATTCGACTTGGCAAGTGTACCCACTTGCCAGGCCTAAACCTTCCCTTTCCTTACATGTAAGGCACCCCTAAGGTAGGCCCTAGGTAGCCCCAAGGGCAGGGTGCAGTGTATGGATAAGGTAGGACATATAGTAATGTGGTTTATATGTCCTGACAGTGAAATACTGCCAATTTCGTTTTCACTGTTGCAAGGTCTGTCTCTCTCTCATAGGATAATATGGGGGCTACCTTTAAATATGATTAAAGTGTAGATTCCCCTAGAGAGTAGATGGACATGTGGAGTTTGGGATCCCTGAACTCACAATTTAAAAATACATCTTTTAGTAAAGTTGATTTTAAGATTGTGCGTTTGGAAATGCCACTTTTAGAAAGTGAGCATTTTCTTGCTTAAACCATTCTGTGACTCTGCCTTGTTTGTGGATTCCCTGTCTGGGTCAGTTTGACAGTTGGGTTGTTTTTCACCTCACACCAGACAGTGACACAAAGGGAGCTGGGGTGTGATCTGCATTTCCTGATTAGCCATCTCTGCTAGGAGGGAGGGGTGGAGTGGTCACTCTCATCTGAAAGGACTGTGCCTGCCTCTGACAATGCTGTCTCCAGCCCCCTGGTGTGTGTCTGAGGCCTTGCCTGGGCAAGGCAGGATTTCACAAGAAGGTGTGAGTCCCCTTTGAAGGAAGGTGACTTCAAAGACTAAAATGGGTATAAGAAGGGCACCCAAACTTACAAACTTTAGAAACACTTCTGGAATCAAGAGGAACCTCTGCCTGGAGAAGAGCTGATCGCTGAGGAACAAGTGCTGCCCTGCCTGTGACTGTGCTTTGTGGAGCTTTCCTGCAGTGCTGCTTCTGCCTGAGTAGAGGGCAAAGACTGGACTTTGTGTGCCTTCCATCTTGAAGAAGAAATCTCCAAGGGCTTGATGTAGAGCTTGCCTCCTGTTGTTGAAGTCTCAGGGATAGCAAAGACTTCTTCCTGCCAGCACCTGGAGTCTCTGGAGAGACCCCTACTCTGCTCTGTGGTGCCCTTCCAGTTCCTGGGACCCTGAAAGGAGAGGCTGGCAGCCTAAGGACAAAAATACACGCACCGAGCACCGTGCGGAGAAAAGATCGACGCGAATCCGATCGCGGCTGAGAAAACGACGCGACGCCGGCTCCGCAGCTGAGAGACGACGCCGCAGGAAACGCGACCGGAGAATCGACGCCCGGAGCAGGAGAAACGACGCGCAGCATCGCTGACGAAGGCTGAGAGATCGCAACCAGCGCCGCGGGACTTTCGGACCGTCGCGTGGCAGGCTTTTTCGACGCACCTCGCCGTGCCGAGCTGTTTTCGACGCATATACCCGTGCAGGGTTATTTTCTACGCACACCGCCCGTGCGGGGTTATTTTTGCCGCAAACCAGGTACATTTACACGCTAGCAGCGCTAGTGTGTTGTTACAACTACCTAAAGACTCTTTTTATTTTAAACCTTTAAAAAATCATAACTTGACTTGTGTATGTTGGATTTTTGTCGTTTTGGTCTTGTTTTGTCTAGATAAATATTTCCTATTTTTCTAAACTGGTGTTGTGTCATTTTGTAGTGTTTTCATTAAGTTACTGTGTGTGTTGGTACAAATACTTTACGCCCAGCACTCTGAGGTTAAGCCTACTGCTCTGCCAAGCTACCAAGGGGGTAAGCAGGGGTTAGCTGAGGGTGATTCTCTTTTATCCTAACTAGAGTGAGGGTCCTTGCTTGAACAGGGGGTAACCTGACTGTCAACCAAGGACCCCATTTCTAACACCACTTGATAGACTACTTTATCATTTTAATGAGAGCCTACATTTTCCCTTTAAATTTCAAGGACTATGCCAGCAAAGGTGCAGTTCTCTTTCCTTGAGATTCATGAGGAAATGGATGAAACGTTTGTGACCACTCATGTTGTCATAAAGCATTAAAAGGTTACTGATTACCCTGACATTTAATCAACTTTCACACATTAAAACCTGTCCAAAATCTGCAGATTCCAATGTGCAGGTTGTTGCCATGGTCATTGGAGAAAGAAGATGGCAACCCCAAGAAAATATTCTAGAAAATCTTTATGAATTTCACTGATTCAGAACTCAAGGTGTATATGAAAAACTTTAAGTGAGAATTAATGGCAAGCATTAAGTCTAAATGCACTGACTGATTGTGTGATGCAGGTCTCAAAGAACCATGAAGTTGATTCCAAACATTTAAGTAGTGTGAATGGAACGTGTCTCTATTTTGGTACACTCAGGCTAGTTTGTGCCTGCACATACCACCTGTTGATTAAATGACTTTTTTGCACTCATACCTGGCATATGCGAAGTACCAGCAAATAGATGCACATTTGTTCAGTGGCAATAACAACTCTTGTTTCATAGAATATAGGAGACAGGATGAGACAACTTCAGGTAAAAGCTGCCTATTTATAAAACAATCTTGTCCTTTTTATGTCCACAAAAATGCTAGTGATTACATATAATTTGTACAAAATAATTGAAACATATGCCACTGTTTACCGAAAGATAGCTTTAGCACAGAGCAGCATGTTCAATACTCACTATCAGTCATTCATTTGAGCTCATTTAATTAATTAAATGTGCTTTGTATTCACATTTGTAAAGTTGGTCAACCAAGCAGAAAACTACAGTAAAAAATGACAGTGAATACTTCAGTTTGTCTCACCAGCAATGTTCGAAAAGAGGCCATTTAAGGGGAGATCTAACAGAGTAAATAATAATAGGAAAAATATGCGATATTCGATGACCTGGACAGGCATTTTAATGACAATGGGCTACTAGACTAAACATTTGATTCCTTCTCTTCCAAACGTGATAGATGGGTACCTTTCTGTGACGCCAGGCAATATGAAGAACATCCAAAAATGTATTCCGAAGACAAGGATAACTTGAAAGATGACTTTCCCCATGACAGTTTTTCTGAGATACAATGCTCTGTCCACCACCATAGTCCCAAACTGAATGAGCACCATCACCAGGAACGCTTCGGGTACTTGGTCTTCTGACAGCGAAGATGTAATGTCTGCAGCAGCTGAGTGTTTCTGTGCAGATAAACATACAAAACAAGGTGGCATAACAAGGGTTTAGGAATGATTTAGGTAACTGCACTGACAATTAAAGAGAGAGAGAGAGAGTAGCTGTGGGACTGAGGGATCTGGGGTCTACTTTAGGACCAAATTGTGTTATCATCTCAATGTGCTTCTTTATAAAGTAAAGTTGTGAATGCTTATGTGCATACTACCTTCCACTGTTTAGCGATATATAAAATTGGAATTGTACATTTACAGATCCTTTGAGTAATCTAAACTGAAAATGTTCCTAACACAAATAAAGGCATACAGACAAGCAGCCATTATAAATTGCAATTGGTGGATAGGTTTGCAACTACAATGGTTCATCAAATGGTAAGAAATTGATATGTACGTTTACTACATCCAGTGACAATTTTGAAGTATTCTAAAGGTCCCTCAACTTGCTCATACATTAGATTAGTTTATCATATATGCATTAAAAGTCTACACTAGTCATCTACTTACCCCAAATGCCCAAAATCCGAACACAATGATAATGAAGTCCACGGTATCCGCAAGAAACATCAGAACATAAACATCAGTCACTGCACTGTAGTCTGGATGAATGAGGTTGTAGAAAAATTGCCGAATGGGTATGTAAACTTGAAGGGTCCTGGAAAGATAAAATCACAAGGTCAAGATGGAAAACAAACTCATTTAGATTCATTTACATTCAAGCAGACCAATAGACATTGAATTACACAGCTCAAAGGCAGTATTTGTGAATCTAGTTTCTATACATTTTATTTATGTGTGAGTTCTTGGTGTTCCCTTTCACCAATTCACAAAGGAACCTCAGGTGGAACCGGTGGAGATTTTGTATATGCATTCAAATCACAAAGAAAGAACTCTACATAATCTTTCTATGCAATTATGTTGAAAAATACATTCTTTGATTGAAATTTGTTATAATTTCTCACTTTGTTTTGCTTCATTAATTGTTGGTGCACCTGGCCCTTTTTGAGGGGTCACCCCCCCAGATTTTTGCTTCTGTTTCTAAACACGTTTTGTTGGCATTAGGACTCCATAAACTTTCCCGTCTTACCAGTGGTAAAGTGCTTATGCTTTCTCGCTAAAACATGGTACAATTGGCATATTCCTGATTAATACATTTAATTTACTCGTAAGTCCATAGTAAATGGTACTAAAGGTACCCAGGTACTGTAAGTTAAGTGCTACCAGTGGGCAGCAGCACTGATTGTACAACTCACTAAAACATGTTTCTGGCTTACCAGTACAGCCTGTAGTATAGTTTTAAACCTGGCAAACTAAACCATTTTGTCAAGCCTCACAGGGCACTGTGCATTGTATTTGAAAAGTAGAACATGTGTCCTTAAGTTGTGTATGTCCTGGCAGTGAAAAACTCCTCCAGTCATTTTTCATTATTGTAAGGTCTATCTGTTCCTTTGACTAACAATGGATTACTGTATTACATTTAATAAGTTCTAACATTAGATTGGGAGCAGATAGAGATAAGCTGTTTACACTGAAATGAAATATAATTTTAAATCCTCTGTAATGGTGAAGTCATATTTTAAGGTAGGATTTTGAAAATGACAGTTTTAGAAAATGTTAACCAACTGTACCTTTCTCCCTGTGTCCTGCGGATGGTTCTGCTTTTGGGGTTTGTGTATTACTTCCAGACAGTGGCACAAAGGGGGCATAGGTGTTGACATGATGGGACATCCTGACAGGAAGAGTTGTACCCAGCCCTGATTTCACTTGAAAGGGCTTTGCCTAGGGCACACACAAAAGAACCTCACAATAGGCCTGCCCTACCTTTGTTACCCTAGACTGTTTGGATCCTTGATCAAGGGAAGAGGAAGAACTTTCCAAACCCAGTGGTGGTGTTAGGACAGGGAGTCTCCCCCCACGAAAGCTGGCACCAAATATAAATACTGGACCTCCAGATCCACTCATTAGAACACTCTTGGATCTGTGGAATGTTCAGAAGGACTGTCCTGCTGCCAGAGGACTGCCCTGCTGCTTGAAGGACGTCCTTACTATCTAAATATGGGAGACTGGACCTGCTTACCTTGATCTTAAGCTACCCAGAGTGACTTGAAGGGTCAGTTGGCTGACTTTTATGTAAGCTACAGGGACAGGCTTAGGATGCCTCCCTGCAACTGCCCTGCTGCAACTGGATCTACCTAGACCGTCAATTGGACCTGCCTGAGCCTTGCTGCTGGCCTCTGCTGGAGTGAGTCCTGATTCCTAAATGTGCCCCCAGGTCTTGAACCCTTGGCTGGCATTAGAAGGTTCTCCACAAAGAAAAAGTGAAAATCCTGCCATTCGAAATGACTGCCAACACAGATCTCTTATTCATGCTACAGAGATGACCATCTGCGACGCTCAACCTGCTCCTCGTGGCCTCCTCCAATGCAACTGGAACTCTTTGCACCAGACTTGAGAAGGTAACTTTTCAGTGGGACTAACCGGGTTCACATTACTAACCCATGCTCCATCACGGTCTGCCTGAACCCTTGTCTTTCCCTCAGTCTTGCCCGACTAAATGACCAAAAGTGCACATTGTTCTTAAAGGCACTATTTTTGCTAAAAACATTAGAACTGAATGTCTCCAGTTCTACTGATTTTGCCACTCTGGTTTATTTCATTTATTAAAATCTACATTACTTTCCTAAATTGGTTAGGGATTTTTCTTTTGTTGGGTTTTGACTTTATTACTGTCTGTGTGCTGCATGAATACTTTACACATTGCCTCTAAGTCGAGTCTGACTGCTTTTGTGCCAAGTTACTAGAGGGTTAAGCGCAGATTAATTTAGGGACCTTTGTGGTGCACCCTGAGAAGAAGTGTGGTGGTGTCAGAGTGGGGCTTCTATCCCCATCAATCAATTCCCCAATTTCTTACAATTATTAGTTTATATAATTATTTTTATGTTGTTTTTGAACTTTAGATAGAAAAAGAGTATATTAAACATCTGAGAAATTTGGCAGAGTTTAACACAGTGATATTTATTAAAGAAGGAACAGCCTGCTATGTATGTCTAAACAGCATGTGCTGTATTTAAGATACAAATCTATTTAGATGTATAAGGAAATACTAAATACATTTACTCAATACATGACAAAAAAAGGAGATGGATGAACATGAGATATGTAATTATATTTATTTGATTATCTCAATGTAGCTCATGCTTGATTAGACCAACAATTGAATTTAGCTCAACTAGATTCATTTAAGCAGGTTAGATGATTTTGACACAGAAAGGAATGTGCTAAATCCTGTGGGTATTACGTTTATAGATGTGGACTTGGGTTTAGGCTTTGGATATGTTGGTTATGCGGTTTATTGCCAGACATTCATTCTATGCTATTTCTGATTAGTAAAATTTAGTATGCTATATGTTTATTTTAGGCTTAGACATATATATAAAAGTGGGCTTGAGAATCGAGGCTTATCCTTAGATGTTTGGTATTAGCAATATAATGTTACAAGTATACATAGAAATATAGATTATTTATTTTTCCATGGAGCTCCCACCACGGACCCAATTGCTTCTACATGCTAGAATCTGAACAGAAACACAAGACCTGCGTTGACTAACAAATCAGCCACCCTGCAAAACAACATCAAACATTGTTCCTTCTAAACTGGAATTGGCAGGTAGGCCTCAAATGAAAACCATGAAGCTCAAATCTTTTGTCTCCCTATAATTTACATTTAGAGTGGAAAACAACAATAATGGTTGAGTCAGCTTACACCAGGTATCCAGTTGGGCTATATCACAAGAGCATATTTGCAAAGTAAGATTGGCCCTTTCCACTGTTGCAGTTCAACATCATCTTGACAGTTTGAAACTCTTTCTGAAGGGCTTTTCCAGAGTCCAGTTCAAAAGAAATCACTGCTTCCACCACCACTTTATGGTCTTCCATGGAAAGAAAGCCGAATATAAGGTGGAACTGGTGCAGCCTGAACCAGCAACCTCTGGTCACTGAATCTATTTCAGCAATCAGAGTAGCAAATAGGACTGATAATTTGGACTAGGACTGCAAGCATGGTAGGTATGCCCAGTATGAGTGGAAGTTAGAAGCAGAGTGAAGGGGAAGTAAACCGGTAGTTAGGCCCATTACTGTCCCTTCTGTTTGGGCTGCATTTTGCTTCGACTCACTGGCCCTAACCAATCTGAAATCTTGTACCTGTCAAATCTATCTACTAGACAACTAGCGAAAAGGATTAGGGATTTATCTTTAGGGTAAAGGTTTAGGTCATTAGTTTGGTATATGGTTTAGGGTTTTGTTTTGAACTTTTGAAATAGGACCTATGTTGTGGAGCTTAGTTTTAGACCTAGATATGGACTAGGGTTTTAGTGTACATACATGTATAAGTTAAACCTTAGAGATGAAGTTTAGTATTCCTTCAGACCTAGAACAGCCAATGGAAGTATGCAATTCTGTGGCTGAAGAATAACTATGGATTCACTACACGTGCCACATAATTTACCATCTGCTGAATAATTTGCATATACAACAAAAATTGTTTCCAGCTCAAATTATCAAAAGTTACTTTGAGCTAGAAACACAGGATGCTGTTCCATCTAGTGGCATATTATTTGCCACGTTTAACTCTTAATCTTTCAGGTGCTGATTGCTGTACTTAGGTGGTAAACTAGTATTCAAGAGGTGAGATTTTGGTCACAAAGGGCCTGATCTAAAACTCGGCATACGGGCTACCTAGTCACAACAGTGACGGATATCCTTTCCGCTGAAATCTAAATCCCGTAGGACATAATGGGATTTAGATTGCGGTGGACAGGATATGCTTCTCCGTTGTGATAGAGTAACCCGTCTGCCAAGTTCTAAATTAGGTCCAAAGTTTTGATAACTGTTAAAATTACAACAACAAAAAACAACATAATACTCCCATGGAATATTTTGAATAATTTACCTTTTTTGACAATTGAGATTACTCTGGTGCATAATGTTATCCCCTGTTTCCCATAATTTGACAGTCCCTGTTCATATGAATCTGTTGTTATTATTAGGTTGCATTTGTAAAGTGAAATGTCTGCCAATCCTATGGCCTCTTGATGCTTAAGAAAGTACCAGTGATTCTATTTTATTAGTTGATATATCCATCTCTATATCCATCTCTCTGTCTATAACTCTATTGTCTGGGGTTTAATTTGCCTCCTTGACCAACTGTTCATGTCCACGTCTCCTGGACCCACTGCTCCATCAGTGTTAGTGTTATAAAGTCAAGGGTTTCCTGTTGTTAACTCCATTTTGCAGTGTATATGTTTTCACACCTTAATGATTTTTCTCCATGTCCCAGTGTCTTTGCTTCCCAGTACAAAACGCCCCATTCATTGCTCCCTCTTCTAATGTTTTTGTGACCATCCTATCCATCTCCCTATCTTCATATACATGACAGTCCTGTATCAGTGTCTACCTCTGTAACAAAGTGTTTTTGTATGAAATGTGCCAAATTACTTGACCTACATATGATCTCTGTGAGGGAATCCAAAATACGAACTGGACTTAAATAAAGATTTTAAATAGTCAAGAATAAATATTGATGAATCCATTGAACTTAACATGCCTTTGTAAGTAATGATTTGTAATGAATCCTTAGATTACAATAAAAAATAAAGTTGCTTGACAAATGTATTGAAAAATTAATAAAAGAGGAAAAGCAAAGTATGAAGCTGAAGGCAAAATTTGTTAATAAAATGTTGCCATTCATGATACGCATGTTCTCATTCTATGCCTTGTTTTTAACCCTATAGAAAGCCATGGAGCAGGTAGAATGTCAAACACAGTGTTAGTTCCGCTATAATTTATTATGGCAATGGCATGAATGTGTTTATGATGTTACCATGAAATAAAATGAGACGCACATTTTTCTTAATTATGATAATAGTTCCTCTTTACACTTTTTCTTTGCCTATCTTTGCCCATCTCTTTGAACTTTTCTCCTTCTTCCAATGCTGTTTCCCTAGTTTGCTCTATGTGTCTTCCTGCCCCTTGTACTGTCTCTGTACCTCCAAAGCCTACGTCTTTAACCGTTTCTCCTTATCAAAGTATCATTGGTAGTGTCTCCCTTTCATATTATTATGTGCTCCAACTATCCAAGTGTGTGGATACACTATCTTCCAGACTGCATGAGACAGTTGTCTAGAGTCTGTGTCCCTGTATCTTTCTGAACTACTGCACATGTTCCTAACTGCTTTTCCTGATACCAGGCCTGCCAATCGACATCAACGTCCCAATCTGTCCTATTGCCCGTACAAGTCATATCTTCATACCGTCCTGGCTATTCCACCCTTTTTCTGTCCCTGTGCAGCTACCCTAGTGTCAGAGACCCCACTTGCTAAATGCCTGTGTCACTAACATTAAGGTCAGTGTATTTACCTCCTTTAACAAAGTTAGTATCCATCTTACTTTATTGGGGTAAAGGTTTTGGCTAAGAGGTAACGTAGACCTAGGTTTAGGCTTAATTTTAGGCTAGAACTTGGTCTGTTTTGAACTGGCCCTAATCACAAACTTCAATGAAATTAGCCTGTATGAATTATCCAAATAATTTTAAGCCACAAAATGTAAATCTAAATTAAAGAAGTCCTACCTAATTTGGCTGATATGAGTTACTACAATCAGATCAGCACAAAAAAATAAGGTAAATATCCCACATCCTATAAAATGTGGCTTATCTATAACAAATCTGGATATTAAGTAAAAAACAGACATTGGTGCAGACCATAGTATTTTAAATGAAGCATGCAACGTTTTGCAGACTAAATTTGATCCATTTAGAGTGTTCATGTTAAAAGATCAAAATGCTTGAGTGGAGCAGTATCTTTCTATCATATACATTAGCAGATTATAATTCACTCAATCGTCCCAATAGACAGAAAAAAAGCAAAGGTAAATAGATGATGACGTTTATTTTTACTTTCGGCACAAAATTTGACCATTTACTGATCTTTGAAAAGGTTTTAACTTTTTAATTCTGTATTAATTTGTAGCGTGGAAAAGGCCCAGCAGGATCTAAATGGATTTACATGCTGATTAGAAACAAAACATGTATGTAAACATGTCCAAATGTAAACAACATTGCAAGTAAAAGAGAAAAGAGGAGATTTAAGAAGAAAAGTGTAATATCCCAGGTGTTTTGCACACCATTTCCTCAGTTCAAGTGTACAGAATACAGTATAAAGGTTAGAGTATAATAACAAAAACTATGTAGAGTATGGCTTGTCATGATAGCTTAACATGGGAATAGAGGCAGTTATAGTGCCGTATTTGTGGGTGATGGTAAATATAAAGACATTTAAGGTCTCTTAGACTTTCCTGAAATCAAAAGGAAAATAGTTCACCTGAAAAGGTTGGAACAGAATTTAAAATATTTGCAGCATCACCTGGAAAGGGTCAAGCGATAAGCCATTGTCATGGTCTAGTAAAAAAAAATTGAAATTGAGTATGACAGCCTCATCAAACTGAAAGGGCAGCTTTTAGATAAAGCATATGTCAGAGTTTCTGTGAAATTCAGTAGGTGGTTTGTCTATATACTTATTGGAGGGCTATCCGTTAAAAGGCACACAGAAGTGTTTACTCCTGCTTCAATAAAATAAATCTGATAATAAAGTCCTCCAGTTCTTCCTTATGACTGCTGTTGTCAAGTAGATCCTAATCTGGAACCGAGTAGAACGGGTGTAAGGACACTTTAACTATTGAAATGTGTTGTGTCAAAAAAAACTATGCAACCAACAAATATTTGTGAGCAATGCATTTATATTCCTACAACAAACACTCAAATATATAATGTCTTCTTGATGTTTTCAACAGTGTTCACCTGAAGAAAGTACATTAATTGAAGCATGTGAAATGTAATTTATAAGGATATCAATTTAACACAGTTTCAGCCATTTTTAAATCTTATTTTCTGTGTAGATTTTCAATCAACTATATATTTATATATGCATGTCGATTGTATATGTTTTTGGTATGACATATTTTGTAAATGAAGGTAAGCAATTTGCTAAATGCATGCAAATATATTTTGTAAGACAACATCTGTGAAGTTTCCTCTTCTGTGTTTCAAAATGTAAACGAAGGATGGTGTTGTTGTGTTGTTCTTTTGAATATACGGTGACGAATGTGTCCTGCATGTGTGTATGAAAAGGTAAAACAAGCACCCACACAATCCAATGGAGAATGAAACTCAAAGTGAGTGGTTAAATCACATGATCCAAAAAAGATCTCAACGAGAAAATTGTATTTGGGACTCATAAAAAATAATAAGGTGCCAATTTCCTAATTTGGTGATGGGCTACTTTTGTAATCAATTATATCAACCCAAGGCACCCTTGTCATCACTGAGCCCTGACTCACTCCCACTTCTACCCCCATTCTCAAAATGCTTATGCCAGATGGATACAATATCATTCACATATGTCTGCTCCTGCTAACAAGTTCAGCAATAGACCTCATTCTGTGAGCTAATCATCTTTCTCCAGTCCCCCATTCCTTCGTGAAACTGACTATCGCTCACTAACCTTCTACATCACACTTTCAAAAGTGGAGTCCCATTCCCTAATTGTGATTCAGTAATAGCGATTGCGATTTTTAAGATATCGCTATTACCGAATCACAATTTTCTTACATCCCATTTTGCACTTCTTAAATAGCGATTTCTTAAAAATTGCTATTTACGAAATGCAAACCGGGACTTTGATACATCTGGCCCATTATAATATTTAACTAGAAAGCCTCTTCCTATCCTGATAACCAAGATATTCTCAAAGCTTAAATTCCAGCCAAGAACACAGTTAGAAAACTACACATTATCTCTGGGTGTTTTATACGTTGTGCTACAGAGCTGCAAAGGCTGTGTGCTCTTGCTCTGGGTGCCCCCGGGGCACAATGGTATTACAGAAAGGGCTGCAATTTTCATAAATGCCTTTTTTCTACCTTCTTGGACATTATGATTACCCCTTTTTGCACTGTAGTCTCACCTTCATCTATTTCCTGAAAATGGAATAAATCCTGCTTAAACACCTCACCCAAGCCCACGTTATTTGGCTCATTTTCTTTTCAGTCAACCAGCTCCCTGCTGTCATCATTCAATTCCTAAAAATCCTTATAGCACTGCATCTGCTAGGATCACAAAGTCTGCTGTCTATCAACATTTGCACTTTTAAGCTATATTCAACTGACTCACCTCTTTTCAAGACAACAGATCATTATTTCGTAGAGTCTCATTGATGAATTCCATCAAGACTTTAATCTTGTAACTATTATATGGTCAAACTTTACAGTGGGGGACCTACTATTTCAACTAGACTCTTCCCTTCATCGGTATACATGTAACAGTTTGTTTGATTTGTTTACATGTGACCTTCCCCCTCCATTTGTTTACGTTCAACACAAAACTATACCTCAGAGTTCCTCAGATCAAATTACATTTTGTGCTCCAAGCACTGCCGGGATACCATCTAAACTTTAATATTTACAGTCTTTTCCATCTACCTCCCTTCTTCTTTCCACAACCCTTTGGACGTGCTCCTATTATTCACTGCAAACATTCTTAACTTATGTATACAGAGGTTGTCCTTTTTTAGCTATGCATCTTTACATGACATTCTTTAGCCTCTGCATTTTGTACCTACATCGATTTTCTCCCCTGTTATATGCCAACTTATATGATACATGTTGTTGAGCTACACCATGTTCGGATACACTAGTCTGCTATTTTGCAAACTGCATGCTTGAAATGTGTGCCCTGAAGCATAGTAAGTTCATTACTGACTTCCCTGGTTAGGACAGTGGCCAATAGCTTATCACATAAGATTTTTAGTTGAAGATGTCTGGTGTAAAGATGAAACCTACACAACCCAGTGGTCTCACACTGGAGCATAGGTTTCACTGTTAGTTTGCCTTCTTCATCTGTCTATGGAGGTTACATAATACCGATAGATGTCTGATAAGTGTGGCCACAGCACCAGAATCAGATAAAAATTCAGAGGTTTACATATAGAAACAAAGCACAACATCCGAAAATAATTGTATACTATAAACTAGTGTTATTAACCATATTCTATTTTTATGCTCTAAGAATGTGAAACATACTGGAACTCACTTTTTGATGGTAAATGCTTTTGCTTTGATGAGTTGTTCTTTGAGTTTCTCTAGTAGTAGCTCTTTCTTGGATTTCTGTTTTATGCTTAATAGGCTGCTTCCTCTTTGGCTACTGTTTCGGGTACTTGTGCTCCCTTAAAAAGAAAGAGAAGCAAAAAGGAATCACAACAGTAACTATGGTAAAAAAATACAATTATTAAAACATAAAACAAATTCAAGAATTATAGAAGAAGCAGGAAATTGAAAGTAACTTTGATACTCAAGCTCCAAAATGATACACAAAAGCTGTACATTTCACATCTATTTGGAAACATTTAAAAACCTTAGACCGTTGAAAATACTAGTTCTCAGAATGGTATGTCTGGGCACTCATTATGCAGGTCACATCTCCATGTATATTTTAACATTCCTCTGCATTTTTTTAAAGTCTTGGTGACATTGCAGATGACCCAATAACTCATGTGCCTTACACACACACTGTAACACCAGCAACTGGATTGCACAGACAGCAGTGGCAAAGTGGCACACCGGAGACTATTGTGACTTACATGTATTCTAAGATTACCATAGCATATTTCCCTTACTTGCTATAGAGCTATAATATACAGAAATGGGTCCCCATATTGTTGAATGCAACCTCACAACCAGAGTAGGCACGCACTTACCTGTATGAAGTTGCTTCACCATACAATTATCACTGTGACTGCCAGATCACCTATACTCTGGGGAAGGCCACAAACAGGTACTGCCATTTTTGTTGAATGACAACCTGCACCTTTAGTTTCCATAACAATTTCACTGTGTATTGCTGTAAAGTTTTCCATATGAGTCTTGAGAATGCGCATTGAAATTAAACTTGTTGTCTGCAGTGATGGATGGTCTTTACAAGTAATCATTAGAGAAAACATCAACCAGCGTTAGTTGTTCATCTGACTGAAAGTTGTGGACAATCTAATTCCAGTATCTGCTTCCAGTATTAATTGTTAACAGTACACAACCTTTCAACAGCCAAGGGAATATAGACAAAAACTTTGGAACCACCCCCAGGAAGCAAGCTTTTGGATATCACAGCAGCATCTAGCTGTGACTTTTGTATGACACAATAACTAGCAAACCTAATACTATTGATTTTGGGTGTTCAGCTAATCTATGGCCCCTGGTACCTACATTTGGCAAAAGGTTGTCCAAAAGTTCTTCCTGAGGCTTGGGGACAGGAGAAGCATAGTCTACCACCAGTAGAGGGTCCAGGAAATTGTGGACACTATTTGGGGGGTAGGAATCCCTCCAACAGAGGCAGCAGAGACCAGGGCAAGTCCAGTTGGAACTTATTAGCTTAGCATGTGCTGGGGGACAGGCCTCTAAGATAGTGTGTCTCTGTAGCTCAAACAGAAGGTCAGTCAACCAACCCTTGGAGTTACTTCTGAGGAACTGGGTTCAAGGTAAGCAGGTCCAGTGTTCCATCAGGTTTCAGACAGCGAGGCAGTCCTTCTTGTGATCTTCACAGGTCCAGGAGAGTACTGAGGAGAGGTCTGTGGTATCTACTTTAATGACCAGTGCCAGGCGTTGTGGTTACAGAGAGCAATGGTCTGGCCACAGCAGAACATGAGCTAATGGTGCAGCTGGGCTAATACACAATGGATTTTGCTAACAAAAAAAGAGATGGGCCTGGTAAATTACCCAGTCAATCAAGCACTTAGACTTGCTATTGGTTGGTATGTGTACAGGCACTCAGAGCAGAGCCACTGCACAGACATCTGAAACTGGGTTGCAGCAATCTGGATAGCTAGACTTTACCAATTAGCATGTTTAAGAGGCCCCCAATAAGCTGCATTATATTTAAACAGCTAGGATAGTACATGGATATTAACAATGGTAAATATGTGAGACAAACAAAATAAACTACAAAAGGTAGCTCAGCCTAAGCATTTGTAAAAACATATATTTGCCTGACTGTCATAATAAGGGACACCAGAGATAGTCGATGCCACTTATGACCACAAACCATTGCACCATAGACTCTTTCATGGGAGGCAAAACCATTGTAATAGAACATGTAGGTAGGATTTATGGTAAGGGAGGATGTCAAAAATGGGTACGATGGTCCTAGGGCACTTGTACTGTGGCTGCCCCAACAGGGAATCAAGTAACACATTATAGCTTTTGACTCTCACGATACCAAGGCACAGCAGTTTAAGGTGTATGCAGGAAAGGTGCAGGGGGCTGGAAACTCAGAACTCAGTGATACTAAAAACAATTCTTAAGGCCTATTTAGAGTTTGTAGAATGGGTTATTCTGCCATAAAAGGGACAGATATTCTGTCTGCCTTATTACAGTGGCAGTTGTATTAAGGGGGGTAAGATAACAATCACATGTGTTACAGAGTAACCCATCCACCAAACTTTAAATCAGGCCATATGTAATTGGCTGCATGGCCAGTGATTCTTTAACAAAAAGTAAAAATACTTATTATGCACACTACTACTAATAATCACAATTTAACAAATATACACAGAAGGACAGGTCACAACATACGTGACGTCACTCGCTTAAGAGCTTCACAACCAACAGTGGTGCAAATAAAGGTCCCACAGGTCACGTAACATCCTAACTGTACCCTGAACCCCCTGCTCTGGGGGCACATTTAATGACCTAAGCACCAGCAGCCCATAAAATATCATGACTTCCAACTTCATGTGCCTAGCACAATATAAGTGGTTAATTATTAAAAGGTCAGGCCTTATGGTTTTAGTCAGGTGGTCACCATACTAATCATATGTAGAATATAAGCTCAAACACAACACAAATCAATATGGTACCAGTTTCACTGACATGAGAAAGTATATGCAGTGATTTAATGTCAAAAATTAACTTCAAACGCTCAGTATTCAAAGAATACTACTCTCAATGCACCTCCAACATGGAGCAGAATGGAATTTGAGGATGCCCAGTCTGCCGCAGGGCACTCACACTCTTTGAGGGGAATCTTTGGAAAGGTAGCTCCTGGACCGAGTCTCCTCCTAGGCCAATGGCCATCCCTGGGGGAAATAAAACCAGAGGGCGAAAGGGAGTGCAATGTGATTGATTCACTCTGGTCCCCTTGAGTACTGGCTCTCCCTGGAATAACTGTTAAACTACTCAATTTAGTGCAGTTGTTATAGGCCAGGATGGATGGGGACCCAATGGACTACCCTTCAATAAGCGGAGCCATTAGAGGTGTTTTCTCTGGCCCTGTTAGGTTGAACTTGATGAAGTTTTTTTTTTTAAATTCAAACCAGGTACCTTCACCTATTAGAAGGGGGCCTACAAGCTCCTACATTTTACATGCATTCTAGCTTGCATATTTTTTCAATTTCTTGGGGCCTGTGTTTGACTGCTTTCCTTCTGATGATGGATGCCTCAGGGACCCATCCTTCTGCCCCTACTGCTCCTGGTGGCCTAGGTTATGAGACTCATTTATAACTCTAGAACACAGCTGTTTCTTCCCATCAACAGGGAGCAAGGACAGACTAACCTATACAGCATACAGTTCCTTATGCGCTGGAATGACAGGTCTGTGTGTGGGGCAGTTTTTTTTGTGGGTCTATTCTGTGGCCTACAAGGCCTTTTTGTCACTGTAGATTTCCCTGATATGAAAACAAACTGCCTCCAGCAAGCCCAAATCCATGCAGTTTTCCTTACTTTGCAAGGCACCTGTGTATTAATCAGGAGTCAGGGTGTCCCCAGGACCTGCACATACAAGTTAAAGGGAATCCTCACCTTCAGAGTATTCTCCCAAAGTAAGTGTGGAGGCCAGTGCCACTGGTCATTGAGATAAGAGTCCAAAAGAGTCAAAGGATGTACCAGAACAGAGGGCCTCTTCAATCCTGAAGGGGGCTATCTGCAATGTTGTTTCATGTACTTCTCCAAGTTTCTCACTTATGCTGGGGCTTAAAAGCAAAGTCAAAGAATGTTTGAAGTTGGATAACTCTGCCCAATCCATAAGTGCCACAGCATTAATCCACCACTGACAAACACCTTCTAGGAGCATCTGGCTATTCCACTTCCTTGCGCAGCATGATGGGATTTTTAAAGCTGGCAGAATCAACATTTGTTTTATAACAGCTCCCTCCTGCCCCACCTCCCACTACAAATTGCTTCTTTGCTTGTAAGACAACAACAGGGAGTCCCCACTGTGGCTGGTTCCAGAGATCTGTCGACCACCCTTTTGTCTATATAGGAAATGGATAACCAGCTTGTTTGAGAGGTGACATTTGATCGCCTATGCAGGTTTCTCTCTCATCCCTCTTCCTCTACCTGGAAAGATTTAGGGCTTTATTTAGATCTTGGCAGGTAGAATACCCAGTCACAAATGTGATGGATATCCGGTCTGCCGTATTATGATCTCCATAGGATTTAACAGGATTGTAACACGGTGGACTGGACAGCCATCACATTGGCAACGGAGAGTTCCCCTCCACCAAGATCTAAATCAGGCCTTTAATATCTTACAATAAACCTATTGTCTTAGGAAACTTCCATCTACATTCTGGCAAATAGGGTAATTAATTTGACTCTACAGGGTAGCTCAAATCCTGATTCTCACTGAGGGCTGATGCGTGGAAATATTGGAAAACTCATAGTATAGGAAGGAACACAAATATTTAATTATGGTTCTATCGGTGCTGGGCTACTTGTGCAAAGGTACAGGGCTGAGCACTAGCATACAAGTGCACATGTTTACTTGTAACCAGCACAGAGCCTCTTACCCCAGCTGTGCAGTCACAAACATTATGTTAATAGGCAAACACTGGGAGCTAGCATTCAAGTCAATGTTAGCAGATGCCTACAGTGAATGAAACTCAAATAGTGAGAGGCACTCATAGCAGAGGTCCAAAAATCTAGGTGGTTTTAAGCCAGTCAGAACCCACGTTCTTAAAGAGCAGTATTTGTTTTTTCTTACAATCGCCATTTAATGGTTCAAGCATCTCCAAGCTCTAGCATGAACAAGGCAAGCCAAACCTCTGCCAATAGCACCACCAAGCTACCTGTTCATTATACAAGGAGGATCTGGGTGTGACTGGGATACTAAACAGGATGCTCAAATGATTGAACTAGATCATTAAAAGGGAACCCACAATATTACAAAGCAGATGGAAAATAGGTGGGCTTTAGAAGATTAAAACATAAACAAGCTCTCATGGACGTGTCAACCAAGTGGCTATGATCACTAACGTATGTGAGAAGCATGTCTAAAACAGTACTATAAATTGTAACTGACTATAGTCAAGAGAGGAATACATGATTGTTAATTCTGTTAATGGTGCTAAGTGCTGAGACAGATCAAAGAGAATCAAGGCAGAGGAATTTCTGGGCTTACAATCTATTTGCAATTGATGGGGCAGATTAACAGCTGTTAGGGATCCTCAGTTCCTTCTTTAGGCCCTAGCCTAAGGCCCCTTCCCCACAGGTTATGACTGCTATCTGTGGACTGGAACTCAGGCCCCTGACCGACACATTATATCTGCCACCCCATGGAGGAGTGAATGCAGAGTGTGGAAACCCATACCTCTGAGCCAAACTTCAGCCTTGCTGGTAGTGGGGGTCGCTTAGTGCAATAAGGTGGTCTGAAGTATTTTTGTGTCAGGACTGAGTAGGGTGAGGAGGCACCCAGCCTTTGGCCTGAAGACTATGGGTAGTCGCACTCAAACTCTTGTGAGATTGCAGGAGTTCTCTTAAAACTGACTCTGCGTCACATGACACAGCAGTCATTTTGGCAAGCCCATCTTACTAGAGGTGGCCACACCCAATTTCCAACCACCAGTCAATAATAATTTGGCCAGTGGTGGACCACTCTTTGTAACTCTCCTGCCTCAGTGTAGCAAGTGGCTTCTCTGCAGGAGAGACCTCAACAATAGAACAACTGTTGCTTATGAGCAAAGGTCGACCCAATACCGCTCTTGTTCCTGACAAGGAGGAAAAACTCCAAGAAAAATGTTTTAGGTACACTCTTCCTGGCTAAAAGAAACTTTATGGACATCTTCAGAATACAATTGTTATTTGGTATTAAGAGTGACTTACAGAGCAAGAGAGAATAAGAAAAGAAAAAGTTGTGCAATTCAACTTTGAATCAGGATTCAATGTAAAATAAAAGAGGAGAGTGTTTAATTTTATTTTTCAATCTTTGGATCATCAGCCAACAATTTCGGTTAGTCTGAAGAAAGTTAAACACTTTGGGGTCAGAGAATAAAAGACTCTCAACCATAAGGTCTAAAGGAAGACCTGATTGGATTAATCATAGTGAAGAAAAGTTGCCTGATGAACATTCTTTGCAACTCATAAAAATAATTTCACAATACACCCTCAGAGCTTTGTGAAAGGGAAGTGGGTGGAGTTAGGAAAAATGGACATGAAAGCCTAACGCACTGAAGTAGTGTGACAGTCTGTACTAATGGTGTTTCCTTTTACAAGGCTTCAGCTCAACATCATCTCCCTAATATAGTCTCCCAGGGACACAGAAAAGGTACTGGGTATTTTCCACTAAATCTGGCAAGGTCAGGTAGAAGAGTTATTATGCTAATACATCCCAAGGTTTATATGCTAGGACATTGTAACAACACCTTCATCATCCACAGGATCTATTCTCCAGAAACTCCATCCTAACCTTGTCCCTATAAAATTAGCAGTAGTTTGCCCTGTGAGTTTGTCTTGTGGCTACTGCTTCAGAGTAACTGGGTGTTACATTCCGCTGTCACACAAGTATTTGGACTCTGACAACAGCCCAATTTAAAAAGGTCTCTATTTCTGGTGAATAAAACAAGCTAGGAGGGAGTCCCTTTCACCTTCACATATCCGTCTCTGGCTGATTACTCACAGCAGTGTCTAACTTTGAACATAACCATTTCCGCTTCCCCACAACTCACCCACTGCTCAGTGTTGCCATCTTTTTGCCATGTTGTTGGTGTGGGGTGGATTGGTGCATGAAGGCAGAGGGTGAGGAGTACATAGGAGGGGAACGAACATGGTTTAAGAACGGTGCAAAAATGGGGCCTCCAGCATGTCACAAATGATTAATAGTATAAATAGAAATGATGTGAGAAGAATACTGCTGTTTGATGATCTTTTCAGAGACAGCTTCTTGTGACCATCTGAGGGTTGAAGACCAGGGTGTGGGCCCTGCTTACCCATGTCAAAGTCAACCCAGCTAGTCAGTTTCTTCTCTAAAAGCTCACATGCAGTCTCTCCATGCAAGAGTCTCCATCCATTCTTCCCAATGGAAAGCCCCATTCAGTTCCATTTAGTAAAACTAGTCCATCTCCTATTGTTGAAAGATAAGTTCAGTAGCCCTCTCTACAGGTCTGTATCCATTAAAAAATCCTCATCCAGTACTGAAAGCTCAACTTTTACACCATCTTCAAATCCCCACTCATCACTCACTAAAAAGTCTTACCTGTTCCGTTCCTTTACAGCCATAGCCAGTGTCCCATTTTCAAAAATCATACTTGCTAAGTTTCTCAGGTACGTGCACACATTGCTGGCTGCATGAAGTTGGCAAACCACCCAGTAGAACGCCACGTACATCTAATTTGAAGAACCACCCCCTTTCAATGACCATCCAAAGCAAAGTCCCCTTCCATTTCAATCTACCCAGTCTGAGGCTCTCTGCAATTAAAACAGTGGCATAATCCCACAAATGCCACACTGTAGGGGTGATCACTAAAAATCAGACTACAAAATCTGTACACAGCTAAAAAGTATTGCAAAGTTCTTTCCGTACATAATGGTTAAGCCTCCCTGACCACTCTCTCTCCCTCACTGATTTTCTATTGCGTGATATACAAGCCATATACAGTACAAGCCCCACTACCTTTAAAAGATGACCCAAAAACCCATAATGATAAGAAAAGGATAAAAACAATCAGTGGAATCTGCAAATAAATGTCAATGTTGTTTGACTCTCATACCAGATTACCCCATCCCTCTCCATGCGGGTGGAACCCAAAGCTGAGCGAGGGAATCACTTAACACAATTAGGGGTGGGTGGAACTTGTGGAATGCGACTCAGCAGAATTCTGCAGAATTACATAAAAACTCAGTGAGATTCAGTGGATTTCCGTCAATGGGCAGAAATAGGTATGCTGCGATGCTCACACTGTGGTTTAGCGGTGGGAGCGTGTTCCATGCTGAAAAATCAGTGCAAAAGCACCACATGTGCGCCAGAGGGCACAGCTACTCAAGCTGATTTGCTGCCGCTTGAGTAGATTTTCTACTCGAGAGGCAGGCTTCTGAGTGCAAATGGTGCGACCACCCACGACCGCCCGACCTAGAAAAATCTTGCTGGATGCTCTCCTAGCAACCCAAAATCGCACTGGTGATACCAAATCTCGCTCACACTTGCCAACCACCTTTGGTTCTTGAACCACACACGGGGAAAAAATCCACCACGTGGCGATTGCCACAATTTGGCTAGAACTACGCATTACAAGAGCAATGCGGAGCTGCCAAAATTCTGCTGATTTCGTGGGTGGAATGGAATGTTTCGCCCACCCCTAAACACAATTATTTTGCTTAAGTTTTCAATTTATAACTAAACGCATAACGTATAAATGTATCTCTACAATCACATTCATAACACCATCTAGTAATAAAAAGAAAAGGGTATTCAGATACTGAGATTCTCCTAAGATATTTCATGGAGTGTTTTATTGTAGTAGCCTAAAAATACAATTACTTTAAAAAAGTGTGAGGACAATGCAACAAATCAAAATAAGCAAAAACATATAACCAGAGGATGGTTAATCATTTAACCAAACATTTGGTAAGTCTCCAAATGTATTTACCTTGTGACCAAAGTATTTTTCAGCTTTTAATAGCATTTTCTGTATTCTGTGACATATTTCACGACAGTTTCTATCTCAGGTACAAGTGAAAGGTGGCTGTGACCTACTGCTGTGACTATACTGGGCATCTTGGAAGAAAATGCACCTTCAAGGTGACTAGATGCTTCTGATGACTATGCCAATGCCACTTCAACTTAAATAATATTAACAAAGAACGCACAGGATAAAATGTAACAACATATTACTCATAAAAAGAAATGTTTATTAAATATTTCAATAAATAAAATATATTATATCATTTATATTATCATTATTTAAATTATTTTTAAATCCTGCCTTCCCTGTCATTTTTACAGTTAGTGATTATTTAGTAGGTAGTATTCAAACTCATCTAATTAGTTTTCATTCATTTTAAATTATTTAATTTTTTATTTGTTATTAAAAGTTTCAAAGTTGTATTTAATTAAAAATAATTCAATTGAGTATAACTTGTAACACTTATGGTCCTGTTGAAGAATTTGCTGAAACATGTCTGCCATGTTCTGCACATTAAAATAAGAAAATGAAATCATTGCTTTTAGAGAGCACAAACTGCTGACCCACCTTTCCTTTTGCTGAGGCATGGATGAATGAATGGTGAAAGGAACCACAATATATATGGGTGTGTGTGTAATTTATTTCCTGAGGGATGCTATTTTAAGTCCCTACCTCCATTGTTTTCTATGAGAGTGTGCTATATTACTTGTGAGTGATCAAGTGTGGTGCTTGATTTATTCCAAGGCTGGGTTGGAGTACATTTATAACTGTTGGTGGACCAATTTGGCTTTAGTAAATTTTGAAGTGCAGTTTGTGAATTTAAATTTTGTGGGTGGGTGTTAGTATTTGCATGTTGATCCCTAACCCCCACCTTCCCATTACCTAAGCCCTATCTAACCGTTTTTTAAATCCCTCCCATTTAGTAGGAAGTATTCCCCATTTTCTACCCACTCTTCAAGGTTCCTCCCACATTTACTATTAAAGTGGATGCCAATGAGTGCGGAGAACTCTGTAAAAGGGATGGGGATTAATGGGGAAGAGGGATGTGGGTATCCACATTGAAAAGACTGGAGAAGCAGATGTGGCGGTCTCCACATGTAAGTTTATGACTTGCATTTTGAAGTATGTGACTGACACTAATGTGATATCAAAAACATGACAAACATGAATAATAAAGTGGAGAAACAAAGACGAACATATTTCTGCAGTATGCTCTGCTATCAGACAACCCACCTCTTTTTGATCTGTGCGAAGAGTAGCTGGACCTGTGTGAAAGTTGTGACCCTGTGCTAGAACTCTTTCTCCGGATTGCAGTGTGATGCTCCGGGAAGTGAACATGAATGGACTCCACAGATGCAGCCAAATTTACCGACTTTAAGGAACCAACAGAACCACCCTTCCCGGACATCTCAGATAGCTCATCATCAGAATCATCATGGTGCGTGGCATTATCACTGTCATCATCTTCATCCCACAATCCATGGCACTGCAAGAAAGCAGAGGTAAGATAAATATTACCAAAACTCAAGGTATTGTGGCATCATAAGAAATGGACCTTAATATGTGTATATGATTATTTTCATTTCTGCATAATTAACAAAGTTAACGGGACATTGCTAAGGGTTGTATTACAGAAAATGTGCTGAAAGAGCAAGCATTGAAAATGTGGCACAATGGGCTATTGTCTTTTATTAACGTCCTCATACCATCATACCAAGTTAATAAAACCTAGCTATTGGAGATGCATTGCCATGGTTCCTACTAATGCAGATTGACCTCTGAGGTTTACTGCATAATCCTTGAACTTCAAATACTGTGTGGTACACATACAGGACTGTTAACAAGGGGATATGTATTTGTAAATTTACCGTATTTATGTCTGTCAGGAATTTATAAATGGAATTCTGGAGGGCATAAGCCTACTTATGTACGCAGAGATCGTCACCACAAATTCGGAGTTCTTTATACCTGTAAATCTGCCTTATGGGGTGAGAAAGTGTGAGCTCCAAGGCATGTTTATCCTTGTAGGGGGTTTTGGTAGTGTCTGAATGCCCACAAACACTAGAGTTGCTGTCATTACCATTTTCACTCTAGAAGCGGTCAGATGTATACTGCTGTCAAGGGTAAGCATAAATCCCTTTCTATGCTGTGAAGGGAAATCAATCATCCCCAGAATTGGGAGGGTAAAGGGCAAGCGGTTTCTCCATGAATAAAAAAAAATTCCCCATGAAGAAAAAAGCAAAGTGTGCATTTCCGCAGGGGACACTATTCCAGGGTGTGCAGTTCTCAGACAGCGAGTACTCGACTTCATAGGAATTTTTGGAAATTTTCATAAATGACCTTAAGAAAATGTGCATTTTATAAGTTGTCATAGCATATACCACTGTAAATACATAAAACATAAAATAATTCATTATAAAAAAAACAGAACAAATGAACATCACACATCACATCACACCCAGCACTACTAAATTGATTTTGAATTAAATCTTTAATTGATATAAATAAATTAAATTAAATTAAAATATTTTTCTGAAGTCCTAATTAGAAAATAAATCCAAACCTATAGTAAAAAATACAATATTTAATGATGTGTTTACAATGATTTAAAGTGATGTATAGAATTAAATAAAATTATTTAAATTATATTTTAATAGAAATGAGTGCCACATTCATATTTAAAATTAATAAAGTGTGTTAAAATATTTTATAATCAAATAATAAATGTGTTCTGTTTTCTAATATTTTGTCATTAAATTATATTTATTTATATAGTTTCTATTTGAAATAAATACATGTAACTTAACATGATTTCCTAAGGGGTTTATTTTGAGTTGCTATCTATTATTTTTATAGGAGAGTGTTGCACTACCAGTGGTTGGACATGTGTGGTGCTGGACTTACTACTATTTATTTTTGGTAGTAGTAAAACAAACTCATTAATTTGGATTCACTCCCTGTTTTAGGGGGCTCGAGAACTGGAAGTCTGCACCTTTGAGTAGCTTTACAATTGTTTTTGTGAATAACCATTAGTAGTAATGTTACTAAAAAGTAAAAGAGTAAATTACTCATAAATGTATTACCTTTGTGAATACCCACTAAATGAATTACCCACAATCACAGGTCGTTGAACCAATACCAGCACTTGAACATGATTGCCCAGTTATGAAGTCAGCAGCTCCAACAATTAGGCCACAGCTTCTCCCTTCCTTATCACATTCTCTTGGATTAATCACGTTTTTGACAGTTTTACAAGTTATGATTTTCTGATCCAAACTTTAGCCTGCTTTCTTGCTAATCTTGTATGATTCTTCCTGGTGAGACAGTAACTTAGTTGTTGGCTAAATTCTCCATCTTTTAGTGCTTTTATGCATCCTTGTATTACAATATTTTTGGCTTGAAAAAGTGATTAGTTTATGTGCAGGAAAACCAGTATTTCAGTGGTTTCAAAATTGGCCCTTGCCTGAAATGTAGAATCTGGTAGCTAGGAGTGTGGATTGTGCCTATCTGTACCCAGGGAGATTCTGAATAGAGGAGCACCTCCCTGTCTGCTGCCATAGCAGACTGGGCTTGGTGATTGGCTCTCTCGCTCCATAGCAACCTGAGCAATCCACCCACACCTGTACTGGCCCTTTAAGTATGTGGAGGTAACCCCGAAACAGCCACCACCATTCTGTGAGCCCAGCTTCTCTGCAACCTAAACAGCACAGTGAGCAAGAGTCAAAGAAGGTGGTGAGATCACAAACTTTCTGTGTAGTCTTGTAATAAAAAAAAAAAGTGTTTTGCCCCTACATGTGTCTGTTCACATGTGGCTCTTTGTTTTTCTTAAAACTTGGTACTTATAAACTGCTGTTTTGTTCTGCCTGTGACTGTCTGAATTTACCTCTTGTCTATCTACAAACTTGGTACCTTTAAACTGCTGTTTTAGTTCTACCTGTGACTGTTTGAATTTCCCTCCTAGTTTTTTTTTACAAAGACTGTATTAATCCATCCCCTTACAAGGTTTAAAAAAGGCTTAATACACCTCAGTGGCTAACCAGAGTGTGTTTAAGAGACTGCTTAATCTGCTCTGCAGTTTCAACTGTGCTTGGAACGTGTAAGCACTCATTTCGGGCTTGAAAAAATCATTGGTTTCAAGTGAGCAAAAAGCATTATTTCAGTGGTTTCAAAATTGTCCCTTACCTGAGAAATAGAATCTGGTAGCTAGGAAGTGTGGATTGTGCCTGTCTGTATCCAAGGAGATTCTGAATAGAGAAGCACCTTCATTTGCCCCTTATATAAGCTTCTGATAGTAATTGCATCTGTTGCTGTAATTGGTTGCTAGGGTTAGTATTTCTATTGGATTAAGGGCTCAAGGTTTGAGTTGTGATTGGCTGTTAGAGATAGGGGTTTGATTGGCTAATAAATCTAGAGTTTCCACTGGATTGAGGCCATAGGGTTTGACTTTTGATTGGCTGTTAGGGCTAGGGTTCTGACTGACTACTAGGGCTAGGGTTCCCACTGGACAAAGGGTTTAGGGTTACAGTTCCGATTGACTTAAACTTTGTTTTTGATTTCCTGTTAGGGCTAGGGCTTTGATTGGTTAATAGGGCCAGGTCTCCTATTGGCTCTAGGGTTAAGGGTTAGGATTCTGATTTGTTAGGTTTAGGGCTAGGGTTCCATTGACCAATAGGGCTATTTAAGCCTAGGTACCAGAGAGTCTCAGCCCGGGTGTTGAGGTTAAGGCCGAGAGGGCAAGGGAGTTGCCTGTTTAGGCCTGTTCAGGCCAGGTTGGGCCTAGGGCCAGACATGCTGCCCAATTTTCCATTTGAAAGCAACCACCTTAATCCCTTCACATCCTCCAGCATCCAAACAGAATATCAGCAAAGACATTCTACTCATATACCACAAATAAATCTCATAAAGATTCCAAAGTCTCAACAATCAGTACAAAACCTTACATATCATTCCTATACACATTTCTACCACAATTACAACACTGTGGCACCTTCGTTAGCACACAAAACCCAACTCGATCCTATACCACTAACACATCGACACATAACCAATACAACACAAAGCCACATTATGTATAACTTTAATGCATTCAAAAACACACACCCTATTCTATCTCCTACTTGCTCCTAACAGATCCCTTTTCATCATGACAAAACCTATACTCAGCCGTCCATCACACTATCCACCAACACCCTCCTCCTCTTTTTACCAATGACACACAACCATTAATTCCTTACACACCCCTCCACCACACATATTACCTCTTCCAGTGATTAAATCTAACACAAACAATCATAACTCTTGTTCACCACCTCTTACATACCTATACACTCTTCTCCTAAACAAATCACCAATCCCGTACTGTTCAAATACCACTCACCAGCAGTACCTCATATACAGATCCTTCACAGAAAATCACTACATCAATATCTTCACTCACTGCTCCACAAAAACAAAACACAGACCAGCACATCAAAGTCCACAAACTTTCATAATACTTTCTATCACACCCAATCCCACCTTCATGACTACACAAATAATACAAATCCTGAACCAACATTACTCCAAAATTCTCAATCTTCACCAACATCTACCACAAATACCCCAACACAGCAACATTAATTCTCCCAACTCTCATTCACTATGCAATGCAATTCGAACCTTATATTATGACCCACATGCTCCACCACCACCCCAACCCATCTCCTTCTACCCTAGATAGATGCAAACAGAATAAACAACATGCCACTTTTCACAATTTCGCATCCCCATGTCTATTATACAACAAGGCTACTCTACAAAAAGAATACAATGCACCATGTCACTCTCAACCACCATCTCCACCACTGACACACAGACCCAACGAAATGCCTTCTAAGCCTGCTGGACGAGGAACACAATATAGAAACACAACACTTTTGTGACCCTCATACAGGTATATCAGCACTAATGGCACACCTACTACAAGTTCAAAATATGCTGCTCACTCTTCTCCAAAATAAAAGCACACCTCTACTAAAACACAATCTCTAAACTGCCTTCTCATAAATACCTACTCAGTGACATACAACCTGACTTACTCTTCATAACTGAATCATGGTTGGGAAATGTCACGGCCCCCGTGTTGCATGAAGCCATTCCTCCAGGCTATCAAACCTTCACACAAAACCGTACAGGCAAAAGAGGCGGTGGACTTGCTGTTATGTTCAAACAAGCAATAAATCTCAGCAAAACAGACAACATCGCCATACAGCGTTGTAAGACACTAGTCACCAGATGCAACCCTACACCAATTTCCTCCTGTAACTTCCTCCTCCTTTACAGACCACCACCTAGAAATTCAACATTTCTAGACACATTTCTAGACACAGTTTCAAACCTTATAACACAATACTCCAACCTATGCATTTTTGGGGACCTAAACATTTGGTTTGCCAGACCCAAAATGCACCATCCAATAGCTATCATCACTGGCCTAGTCACATTGAACGTACATCAGGTTGTACACAATTCCACACACATTGCTGGACACATCCTAGCTGTCACTAGAACTAGTTAACGTTCAAAGCATCATACCAGTCACATGGACAGACCACCACTTGGTGACTTTCGAATATAAAACACCACTAATCAACAAACCAAAGACCACCTTACATACATCAACCTCATACCACTTAGAAAAACAAAACAGTGCAAAAGAATACAAGCACTTTGGAGCAATACAGAGCTAAAAAAGATTAAAAAACAAATCAGAAGGCTGCAATGAACCTCGCTCAAACATTCAAGACATACTTCTCCTATGCAAAATTAATAAAATATAGAATTCATCAATCAAAAAAGCTAAACAAAGGTGCTGCTCAGAATTCAAAATGAGATATCTGCAGATAAAGAATTTCATGAAATTCTCAATGAATTTTGAAAACCTAAATGCATTGATGGAATTCATCCCATTACGCAAGAATTCACAGACAAACTGGCAAATCATTACACAACCAAGGAAGACACACTGGACTCCTATTTAAAACAAAAGAAAACCTCGAGCCCCAACCTGTTTCAAAGAAATCTCCTCCAAGAGTAAGTCAACCCAGCCTCTGGCTTCCTTCAAACAAATATTACAAAGTCAATGTATGGCTCTGGTCAAAGCAAGCAGCCCTTCTGGTTGCCCTTCTGACCCTTATCCACCACATATCGTCACTAACATTATTTTATCTATCTCAGCTGCCACACCAGTAAGAAGAATCCTTAATAATTCTTTAACGATGAGAATCCTTTCTGAAGACCTTAAAAAGGCATACATACGCACTTTATTAATGAAAACAAACCTGGACCTGCATGACCCCAAAAACTACAGACCAATTACAAATAGACCTTTCCTGGGCGACCTGATAGAAAGAGCAGCATTCACCCAGATGTCACAGTTCATTGAAGATAACTCCATACTTTCAGACTACCAAACTAGATTCTCCCCCCAGGAAAAGGCAATGAATCTGCCCTCATCACCATTTGGGATGATTTTGTAAACACAATATACCACAACAGAGTTGCTGCACTACTTCTCTTGGGCCTTTCAGCTGCTTTTGACATAGTTGGCCTGACACAGTAATACAAAGACACTATGGAACCGGCCTAGAGGGGACTGCTCTTGACTGTATAACATCCTACTTTCAAAAAGGAACAAATGTTGTCCATACTCCCCCTTTCTCCTCCAAACCCTACTTCACAAAAGCAGCAGTCCCTCAAGGCTTAATCATCTCACCCATGCTTTTCAACATCTACACGATGACATTGCTGGCTATTATCAATGAATTTCAACTCACATCATACAAGTATGCAGATGACACACAAATACTCCTTAAACTGGAATGCCCCAAAAGGCATTGGAAACTCACAAATATTGAGTTGCCTCAGAGCCTTTGATCAGTGCATGATATGGAGCCATCTCAAACTCAATTCTTCCAAAATGTAAATACTCACATGCGGGGATTGGAAAAATTAAGACCCACTCTGCGCCTGGCCTGGTGATCTGGGACCACCTCCTAAAGTATCTAAGGAAGTTAGAAACCTTGGAATTACCATGGACTCCAAGTTAACCATGAATGCCCAAGTGGACAAGTTAGCAAGATCAAGCTTCATCACCATGAAAACTCTGCGACGCATCTTCCTTCACCTTGGATTTCCACACAAGGTGCAGGCTATTATCTCTCTTGAGAGAATAAACTGGATTATGACAATGACCTCTACCATGGATCATCTCTACATACCATGAAAAGACTACAATGCATTTAGAACTCGGCTGCAAGGCTACTCCTACACGTAAAGCCACAAGCCCCCATCTCCTCTGCCTTGAGGGCACTACATTGGTTACTGGTTGCCAGAAGATCCACATTTGAACTGTTCTGTATTACCCACAAAGCAGTACATGGAACAGGACCTCTTTTCATCAGGAATAAAATCACCAAATACATTCAACAAATAAACCTCCACTTAAGATTGGCACCCCATATTGAAACACCACCATACAAGACAAAGTCAATAGGTGGGCCATCCTTCTCTGTTCAAGCGTCCAAATTTTGGAATTCCTTATTGACAAATATAAGATCCATGGAGAACTATCTTATCTTCCGAAGTCTACTCAAGAGTTGGCGCCTTCCTACATAACCACCAAACTCAAACTGCAAAGGACTGCATATCCCTGTGTATGTAAACATGTATAATGTGATTATAAGTGTATATTTAGATATGTGTATTTCTTTGTACAAATAAATATAATAACTATTTTATCCTAAAATATATGCATACTCTTTAGGCCTGTTTAACAAATGTATATTTGACTTATGGTTAAATGTGTGTGTATATATATATACATATACATATATACATATATATATAAATATATTTATATTCATATATATATATATATAGATATATTATTCTATGCTTAAAATGCTCATAGGTCATTGCATAGTTTCTATAAACGTTGTTTGATTAGATGCTTATGAGTCTCTGTTTTTATTTTATCTATCGCAATAGGTGAGTATTATCTTAACTATTTGTCTGCAAGCATTTCACTATTGAAATATTGAGGAAAGATAAAGTAATGTTATAAACGTACACAAATAAATTAACTTCAAATACTGCAACTATTGAAGGTCTATGTTTATATGATACAACTTTAAATCTCAATATATTATAGTCCTTACACATATATTCCCTTCCTATGTAATCATGAGACTATATATTTATTACTTTAGTCCTACTGTACAAGGAAAAAATCCTCTGTTTGCTACTATGATCTCCCAAACAACCCTACTAAATTCTCCCTCCTTTATCTCTCCTTTGACTCATTCCAAACCCCATTTTACTACTATGATCTCCCTCATCCCTTTCTAAAGACTCTTCCCTCCTCCATCTCTCCTTTACTCATCCCAAACCTCATCCTACTACTATGATCTCTCAATTAACACTTCTTGATTCTTCCCTCCTCCATCCCTCTATTACTCTATTCAGTTCAACTAACAGACTCACCACGTCCTTCTCTCAAATTAACTCATACCTCCCTATACTAATACTGTACTCATATTTCCCTATACTAATCCACCACTAATCCTTTTGGATTCTGGAGTAGCATGCTATTCACCAAAAAGAGCTTTGACTACTCATCAGGGGTAGCAAGCACTGTATGAATACAATTAGAATTATAATATTGGCTGTGTAACCTTTATAAATAATGAGAGCACCTTCCAACATTCTCTTCTGTTCCTTTAAATAGGGGATTCCACTTGTTTAGGTGTGGGGGCACATTTATACGTAGAAATGGAGAATTTCTCATGTAGATGAATCAACTACCCATTATAGAAAATGTGTGTGCCCAATGTAAAACCCAGAGTGTGAAACATAGTATAGATCATTCAGGAAGTTGTTTGTAAGTTGGCGTCTTCCTGACAACAGCTATGGGTTTAACAGTTGCAAAGTGAGTTTGCACAACCTAGGTTGCGCTACCTGTGTAACTACCAGGATGCTTAGGCCCTCATCATAGGTGTCTTGTTACTTCTGATGGACATGTTACCCCGAGTTACTACTCTCAGAGGAATTAGAAGTTTAGCCAAAACACCCCTAATAACTAGTATTCCTCCCAGTGAGTTCATTCGCTGGAAGCAGGCAAAGTACTCATCTGGAACACTGTGGAAAAACACATTGAAATCACCACTGTATGTCTAAATATGTATATTTCTGCTTAATCCACTCCAAAATCATTGAGACCCTTGGCAATGGATCAGGGGTAAAAAATAACGGAGGTGACAACAGGCCTCTTGAAATAAAGCCTTTGGTCAGTGTACCAGGGTCCGTCCCTGAGGTTAGTAGAATTGTGGACCACATTCTCAAGGGACCTAAACTTATAAGGGTTATCAGTCCTCCGTGAAGTGGCAGCTGGGTTGGTGCACATTTTGAGAGAGGGGTATGCGTACCCGCCTCTCATTCAGCATTCACCAGCCTCTGCATTTGTCTATGCTTCTGTGGGGAAGACTATGTGCCAGCACTCCTTTCTGCAGCTCTGCAAATAATAGTTTAGGTGATGTCAGAGACATCCTGGTGCACCCTACTCACTGCTATTTTAGCTATTTTGATGAAGCAAAAAACAATGTTCTATTTACTCAAATTATATATTTTGTTTTTTGTTTTAGTCTCCTCGCTGCTGCCTGGAAGGTTTTGGGGTGATCTGTCCAGGGGGGCTGAGAAAAAGGGGGGGTACCAAAAGACATTTACCCCATTCATTTTTCCAAAGGGATTTTGAAGAGCAATAGTGCAAAAACTACTTGGAGGAATCACACCAAATTTGGCAGGAAGGTAAGTCCTGGTCCAGAAAGTGACCTTTTCTTGTTGTGGTGTAATTCTGTTCAGTAGTTTATGAGAAATTAAGGGGAAAGCAAATTTGTATATCTAGGGATGCGAATGATTCGCGACCCTTCCAGATCTCGTGCGGAGATCTGATTGACTGTTAACACTTCAACAACAGAAATGGTTGAAGTCTTCTCAGCCACCTTGGGACTCGACTAAACCAGAGGACACAAAACAAAGTAAAAAAAAAAGAAAAGGGGCCGGGTACGGACACCCCGACCCCTTAGCCAAAAGGACACCCCTATACCCCCCCCCCAACACCCCTCCCTACCCCCACCGGGCTTAAAAACATTTTTTTTTTTCCTACCACAGGAGTCGTAGTGGAGATGCTGTAAAAACGAAGTGCAGGCTCCAGTGCTTCATTTATATAATACCCCCAAGTGGGCCGCGTCCCGGGGGCTTTTCTGTGAAAATGAGGAGGGGGTCCCCTGACCCCCTCCAGCTGCCCCAGGGACTGCCACCTCCTGACGTTTTCACACCTACCGGATGGTAGTTCTGTAATTTGTAAGAAATTCCATCTTTTCCTTGTTTCAGCCTTGAAAAAGTCAGTGTGGACAAAACACTTGTTGGCTGTTCTTTGAACATTGATTTGATTCTTCTCAAAACATTGTTTTGGTATTTCTCAACACACGGAAATAAAGAAATCTGCGTATTTCTTCATCGTTGGACTTATTATTTGGAGTGCCCTGGCTGTGCTTTTTAGTTTCCACTTTGTATTTACACCACGAAACATAGGAGGTATTTGGATATCCCTCTGTGTTCTGTGCATTTCGATACCCATGGTGGTTGGGTATCTACACCAGGCGGCACCCTCCTCATGACTCTACGCCATCTACATGAATTTTACTTGCTTTTCGTCTCAGATGTGCAATATCAAAGCCTCAACCACCTTGTAGTAATTTTTCACTATAAATTATAATATATATAGGGACCATCAGGGAATCCTTGAGGGCTCCCTCGTGGTCCCAGATAGCCCATAAAGGGTGAAAAAAAATAATAATAATAATAAACACCCATAGATCTGTGAAGGTCATAGACGTTCACACTGAGCTTTGGGGGTCAGAGCCCAGCTGGACTCCTTTCCCTCTTTTTTTAAATAAAATAAATTATTATAGTTTATTTAAAATAATGAATACTTTTTTTTATTTAAAACCAAACACAAATATTCATACTAAGTACATCAGATATTACAGTCCTTTCACTTTCTTTCTCTCTTTCAATCAATTTCTCCCACTCAAACACCCACTCAGACACTTACACACCCACTCACAGCCCCACTCAGACACTCACTCACAAACCTAATGACACCCGCATGCACCCACTCACAGACCCATGCACACAATGACGCACTCAGTAAACCACTGATGTATGCAGTCTCAGACCCAGACAATCTGACAGACACTCTTACCCCCAGAATCTCCCTCTTACACCTATTATCACACCTAGAGAAGCTAAGGCCAACTCCCATTGCGCACAGCCATAGTGTGGGTTTGGGTGATTAGGGGTGTTGGCTGCAGAGTCTGGCTGCAGGCTAAGTCTTATGGGCAATCTCCCCTGCGCACAGGTGAAGGACTTGCACAGTGCAAGGTTAGATGCTTATAGGGGGTTGGACTCAGCCAACCGCCACCACGCAGGGCCAAAGGCTGTGCACGGTGGAGGTTGGATTAACGTATAGTAATTAAAATTACTATACGTTACAAAAATCATAGAATTTCACTGAAAAAAACAAAGGTTACAGATACCTTATAGTTGCAAAATAGAATTGAAAAAACCTTATAAATTGCAAGGGTTCCTGTGTCACTGGGAGGATTGTTTTTGTGCAAGAAGGGACACCTTCCTGCAAAAAAACAATGCCTTGAGGCATTTTCCTCTTTCTATGTGTGATGCATAGTTTGCCCATGCTCCTCCAATGGAACTCCTCCCAGCTTGAAATGTAACACAACTCACCGCAAGCCGCTACGTTGCATCCCATTTCTTTACAAAGGCATGCAAGACAGTGCAAATAGCACCTTGAGTGGCATTGTAAATATTACTAAAGACTTTGCGTTGTCCCTTCATCGCCTTGCGCAATGCAATGACATCGCAAAGGCTAAAATAATCTTGGGCTCCATCACAAAAAGTCTACTTGGGGTTTTCCTTGAGGACATTTGATCACTGTGTGAAAACTGGTGATCAAGAATGGCAAGTTCCTGGGTGAGAGAAGATCACTTTATTAAGATTTTGAAACACAAAACAGCACAGGGAAAATCTCATGCAAAGCCATGCAAATCTAAGTTATGTGGCTTTGGATATAACAAATAACATTTTGCGACGTGGCTGCGCCAAAAAAGTGGATGCAAAAGTTTTGTATTTACTGGGAACAAACTTCAGCTTTTTTTGCTGAAACACATCTATGGCTGCTTGAAGGTGTGTTTAAACAGGGAATGCACCAGTGGTTATGCGGTGAGATGAGAGTGAATAGAGGCAGGAAATGGACGCCTCAATTAGCTGAAGATTTTGTACGTACAGTGGCACTTTTAAAACTATTTCTCTGAAGAGCGTGTTTTATATTTGCTTAGAATTGGATCAAGCTTCGCAAAAACAAAACGATATTTCTGTATTTCTTTGAATTAAATCTTGAAACAGCTGCACGACTAGGTGGGAAGGCAAATGATTATCTTGTGAGAGTTCTTCTTTAATTAACTTTCTTGCTATGTCTATGTCCTGATAGATACTATTTATTAAATGTTTAACAGTAGAGGGTGCTATACCACAAAGCATTTCCATTTGACTAATACCGGATTGCATCCTGAATATCTAAGCGGCAGTAATAAGCATGGAATAAGAATTTAGGTGGCCATATTGTTTTATATGTCAATGTTCATTCAATAAAGTATGGACTCTGCTGTGTGGTTGCAAGTCAATACCTTTGTACTTAGATTTAGTCAAATTTAACAGCACAAATCAGTGGTCCAGTGCACTTGTATGCCTACTCTTAAGTAATATATTTAGGGCCAAAACCCTCCACCTTTTTCCTGACAAGATGAGTGTCTGTCGGCCTGAGCAACAGTCAGTCTGACAGACACTCTTTTTATTCGGGTCAGGCAGCCATGAGCTAGACCTTAAATGCGCAGGTTGCCTGAGCTGAACTTTGCAGAGATGAGGATTTCACAGCCCAGTGGGCACGATTTCCTTGGCCACGCGAAACACCTTCAGGCCATCCCCCTTGTGTCAAAGGGGGTTATCACTGATAGCCGCGGACCTGTGCACTTCACTTTTAAACCCTGAAATGTCCAGGGATGAGTGTCTATCACTGACATCATGTCACAGAGTGGGTGGGGTCAGCAACTCTCACTGACCGCATCCCACTTTGTGACTTGGGAGGGAGTTCTGCCTACCCTCATTGGCTGACCTAAGGTCAGCCAAGGAGAGAATACAGCAGTTCCAACCCACCTGGGACCTCCAAGGTCCCCCTCCCTAAGTGTTGCAGCAGGTAGGTGTAATTCTTTTTAATATTTGGGGCATACATGGTTATAGGTATGATTATTTGGGACTGAGTGTTCTAAAGGGATATGTGTGCACATGTGTGAATGCATGGGAGTATATGTGTGTGTGTGTGTGTGTGTTTGTGGCCTGCCCACCCTTCTCCCTGCTAACATTACTGGAATTCACTGGATATTACTCACATGCAGGACACACACTTCCTCTTACATTCTTTTGTGAATTCAGCACCTTTTACACATGTGTACATTTTTATTGCTTCAGGACCTAAAATTCCTTTGCACTAGGAAATGGTTTTGTGAATTGATTTAAAAACTAGATCTTCATACTGTACCTTTAAAATAGATCTGTGGAAGAACAAAGCAAGCAGTTGAACAAGGTCATAATGTACATAGCCTTCCTTCTTCTCAACACCAATTATATTTGGAGGATGATAAGGTTTATCCTTTGTGAAATCTATATTCTTGTTCCATGGGAAGAATCCAAATTGGAAAAAATACTTGATGACGATTGTTACCTGGATATAAAGAGCATATAATGATAAGATTGTGAGATCGGGTAATAGTAACAATTAATATTCTCAGTCCTTGGAAAATGATTTGAAGTATTGTGTGCCTCCGAAATTCTCGATTTCTCTCTCTCACGCTTTCTCTAATTTGATCCTTCTCTCTGTGTCCTCTCTTTTGTCTCTGTAAGCCTCAAAGGGCCTGAATAATATTGGTCAGAAAATCCTGACAACTGGGCAAACCCTCCTTTGTGCATTGGTTGGAATTCTGAGTTGTTCTTGTCGCACTCATTAGTTAGCAGGTGCAGGAAAGTGCAAATCATCTGATACATTTTGGCAGGTCAAAACTGAAAGAATTTAACACAGACAAAAAGCCTGGTAATTACAGGGATCTGCGTGTTTTTGTGTGGTAAGCAGCCCTTAAAAAGATTACTAAAGTAGAAGCCATCAGAAAGACTAGAATCGTTGCATGTCTACCTATTTTCTATCTCACACTCATTCTCTCTCTCCCTCACTCTTTCGTTTATTCCTTCTCTCTGTATCATTTACTTCCCTCCATAAGCCTCGAAAGATATGATCATGACGTGTCTGAAAATCAAAACCCCTATGGAACCCTGGTGTTTGTACAGCAGTTGGAATTCAGAGTTGTACATGCATTATCCCAGCAGGTAGTTAGCGTATGCAATAAAGTCTCCATCACCCAATACATTTTGGAAGGTCAAGCCTGCCAGAATTTAGAAACTGTCTTAATACCGATATGTGCAGTTTTTGGTATGGTAAGCACTAAAATCTTCATTTTATTCCCCTTTAAACGGAAATACTCAGAAGAGATGGAATAAATCACACTAATGCTTTCCGAATCCAGGGGTATCAGCCACTATTGGGTTGAACACATCCTGTATACCCATCCACAGCATTAATAATAGGCTCGGAGCATTACTGATTTCAACTGCAGAATCACTATATTCATTCCTCACGCATATCTTGCCCTTTATTGCTACCACTCACACTGTCATGTTTTGTCCATTTCTTCACTCCTCTTTTATCCCCTCTCCACTACTCTTGATAACAGACTTTTGAAATTACCAAATATAATGTGATCAGTTATATTATTTTGCTGAATCTAGGACAAGGCATATGATACAACCAGCTCAAATTTACCTCTGTGTAGACAATGGCAGTCATCCAGAATCGCTTGCTAGGCCTCGGAACCGAGAGCATGGCCCACAGAAATATAAGGATCGGAAGCACAAGAGTAATCATCGAGGCTGAGATCATGTGGTTCAGGATAATCACAAAATAACACACCATTTCTGACCGGGCCACTAGTGTATTATACAACGAATATATGAGAAGCAACGGTCGTGGTTGAGTTCTGTAGAATTTTTCAGAAGTTTCCAACTCTTCGTCGTAAAACATCCTACAAAAGATAAAGGCAAGTAAATTGTATATGAACACAATCGTTTCCATACTCTTATGTTTGGCTATTCCCCTCTTACTTGTAAATTATGACAACAGTGACATCGTTAATGGTAAAAAGCACTCGGGCCTTCTCAGTCGCATTGCTATATCATGCTTCTGATTTGGACTGTAAAGAGTCCGTGAAAATGATACTGAAAAATATTGGCTGAAGTTCAACTGAATCCTGGGGGGGTCAAAAATGGAGACTAGGGGCTTGAGTGAGATAACTACGGTCGGGTTTCTCTGTCACAACACTGAAATCTAATTCCCGTAGGATATAATGGCATTTGGATTTGAGCGGACAGTCTACCAGTCACCGTTGTGACGAGTAACCTGTCCGCCGAAAGCTAAAACAGGTAAACTAAATTTGTTGGTAGTCTGTTCATTTGTGTTTTTTGTTTGTTTAATTTGCAAACATATGATAACTCCCAGTCAGTTATTGAACACTGATCAAAGCAGCTAAGAATCCACAAAATGGCAATTTTTTTGTGAAACTAATTAGGAGACGTCCAGGATGTGACAGATTTATGTTAGCCTTGTTTTAAAAATTTCCCAAATTTTTCACAAATAGAAATAGGGATACAAGTACAATGTTAGGATGCGGTAGGAACCCATCCTCAAAGTAGGAGTGCCGAGGACAGTAACAAATACATTTTTCTGCAATCCGCGTAGACGTGCGGTACAGATTCACGAGGGCCTAAATTATGAAAGTAGCTGGGAGAATGAAGGAGGGTGGAGGAGGGGTTCATGTTTTTGCAGCTCCTGTAACTGAGCCATCTGTAGAATTACTTGTTACTGCGGCTAACACGTAATTATGACAGACATTTTGCAAACCCCTCTGGGGGGATCCTGAAAGCATTCACTTGTAGGCTAACACATGCTTTACAGGATGAACCTTTAGCGGTCTATTCTACTCCCTGCATTTCATGAACAGACCCGTTCTTTGGATATCCGTGCTGTGCTTGCTGTAAATACCGCTCTATGAAAATATTCAACTGCTGAATAAATCTTACAGCAGAAAAGTATAGCTGAGTATACAAGTTTTGAGCTTCTTTGATAGAAGGTGATCTCCTTGTGTTGGAAAACTGTGACAGTTTTAAAAATACTTAAAACCCCCCTTCTTACTTGTTCAGCAGTAGTTCGCTGGCAGTGAGTTCGTGTGTCAGGGGTGGCAGGATGGAGTCATGTAGCTTATCCGTGCGGCTGTCGTCCGGACTAAGTACCATCATGTTGTTGTCCCCAGAGTCCTCCTGGGAGCTAAAGGACAGCTGCTCGAAGCTGACCGCCTTGCTGTAGGAGGGAGGTACATCACCTTCGGTGACTGGGAACAAAGGTACGTCTGCGTCAGGGGTGTAAGAGGCTCCATCTGTGTCCAGGTAACTTTGCCCCTCGACCTCTAGCCCAGACTCAGATACTCTTCTCTCTTCCTCATGCTCATCATCAGCCTCCTCAATGGTTTCAGTAGTCCCCTGGCGGGAATAGATCATGGTGCACTGGGTCGGCTCGCTGTGGTGGAGGAATAGTAGATGCAAATAAACATTGCTCAGAAAAAACTGTAAACATTGTGCAGACTCAAAGTGTAGAAGAGAATAGGAATGCATGCTCCTACCTTTATTTATTTATTTGACTTTTTATGTCTTTTTATATAAAAACAAAGCAAATGATTTAGAATTTTAAAAAAGTGCCATAAGTTTTAAATAATACGTATGTAATGATACGCATTCATTTTCCGCAGACTCCCTTTCTATCCAAGAATTATTGAAACCCCAGCAAGGGAAAAAGCTATTAAAACATGCAATGCAGCGTAATGTCAAACAACCATATATTTTCAACATAGATACCATTTTTGAACAGCTTTTTTTTAATGAAAGTTTTAAATATATTTTCCAGACTATTCAATTGCACTGAATGTTGTACAGAAGAGTACAACTGTCAAATTACACAACTATCTGGAACATGACCAAATATTAGGGAATCTACAATCAAAATCATGGAGAAGGACATAGCCTAGAGTCACTTTAACACCTGCCCTGAGCAGGCGTTAAAAAACTTACACTAGAATGGCGCAGTGAAATCTTGTACATTTCACTCCACCATTATTATGAGCCTCACTGAGGGGGGACGCTACCCTTCAATACAGTATACGCGGGGCAGGTATAATGTGGTGCAAGGGTTTACAAATTGGTGCATGCTAGAATTGTACCATTTTGTAAAAATGGCGCAGGGTGGGGGACTGCTTAGCGCCTCCGTAGTGGAAAAAAATACTGATGCTACGGTGGCATTAAGGGGCGCAAGGTGCTTCTAAATATGTCCCTTAGTGTAACAAAGTGCGGAGAATGAATAATATGGGGTGGTGATACAGAGAAAATGCAAGACTAAGAGGAGTTAAATTTAGATGGTTAAAAGAAATAAGTTGACGAGCAAAAAAAGGACCAGGCGAAAACCCAAAGGGTGTAATTCAACTAAATAATGTAAATGATTAATGAATTTAATACTACACTGCAGCAAATTATCACAATAAACTTTACAACTTTTAAGAAGACCCAGCCACTATTAGTAGCAAATCTCAGAGCTAGAAGAGTGAGATCTGTTATAAAAAACACATTTTCAAAGCACCTCTATGTGGCACCTCCAAGGAAAAGATAAAGAAATTGCTATTAATTAGACACAATGCCGGCATAGTAATCAGCATTCCAAGGAGGGATGATATTACCTCGGTGCATTGAATGCTTGTTGAGGCTAGAATTAAAATCAAATTCTTACAGTAATGAATAAATTAGCATATGCAGTGCACCTATACGGTTAAATACATCCCAATCAAACAAAAGAGTAAGGAGGGTAGTAGAAATTTACATCAAATAATTAGTCATGGTGATTATCAGGGTAAAGAATCAGAACTGCTGTTTCTGGATATGAAGATGATCAGGAAATTGGTAGTGAAAGAATTAAACATGAAAAAGCGGGTGATACGTAATGTGTCAGTGAAGGAAAAAATTAACAGCGTAAGGGTAGTGATGAGAGAGAGAGAGAATCAATAATCTCAGGAAAGGGAACAAGTGATGTGAGTAATTGAGCTGTATACATGAATTAAGCATGCAGGTGAAGATTGGGAGTCATTGCAATGCCTTGTAGTAGGCTTTAAGAGTCTCACCCTCTAATAAGAGGGGGTGGAGCCCAACGACAGAAACTGTGATTATAAATCTAGTTGTAGTAACATTGTGGTCAGATTTCTACCATACACCTATTGCAGAAGTTTTCTGCTTCCATAGCAGAAATATATGCCTCCTGGGCAGAGAACTCCCCTGCCAGGTTGGAGAGCTCCTAATACATGGGACTAGAGAAACACAATACTTGTGACCCAAATCTCATACTCTTAGCACACATTAACCTGCAACCACAAAACTACACCCCACATTATGGGCCATGACCTTCTTCCATTAGATGCCTCATTAACAAGTCACCCCACAACAGCTACATATTTCAACATGGAGAAGCCCCACCCAAGAGTAAAAGAAACTTAATTGAGTAGGAGATAAACCTTGTAGTCTTTGTGGTTGATCTTTACAAGGAAGTAGATGGTTTGCCTCCATGAAAGCCTGAGGGTAGAGGAAAAGGCAGCTACAAGGGAGGAGTTGACAGGCAATGTAAATGCGTACTGGTTAAGACACATGTTATGGGGAGCCTCAAGAAAAAGTGGAAGGACTAGAAGAAAAAGGTGAAGAAGTTCTCTAGGAAAAAGATGGCAAATGCTATTCTAAGAGGCAAGCCTCAATCTTGTCTGAGCTCCCCAAGGAGTGTGTTCCATTCACCATGCACTCTGGCCTTCTGTATGGCCTGCCTTTTACAGGGAATCCCAACATAAGGCCTGGTAATAACTCAAGGCCATCACTTGAAATGAGTTTGTGTATCACTAGATAGGCAGACATCAGGCACATGTCCCTCATACACTGCTTCTAACACCCCACCACCCCATTTCAAAGAGTAAACCGCTACAATTGTTTTAATATCTTTCTGATGTACAGTCCCCATATCTAGAACTTTGCCAGCAACAGCTTGAGCAGTAATACTTCAGACTTCAGCAGAGTGATAAACTGGTACACTTGGCTGGTGAGGTAGCTCAGCATCTGTCACAAGCATCATGATTAGGTTCGGTCATGTTTTTGCTTAAATTTGTAAAGATCCATTTAATCTGCCTGGTGTAAATGACATGTTTTCCCTTCTCTTTTGGCAGTGTTTTGGATCATCCATCACGTGACTCAGTGCAAATATTCACATCTTTCACCAGAATAAAGACACAATCAGCCCCTGAGGGTGGCCTGAACCATGGGGATACATTTTGTCATCTCAACTCCATATAAAAAAAGTGTTTCCTGTGTTTGTGGACAATAGCCACTGCAAATATATTGCCACTTTAATGTTTCAATCATTTTATTGTTTTTCAAAGAAAATAGTACCAGAGGGAAAATAAACTCCTCCAGTTCCCTAATATCACCCAACTCTTCTGTGGGATCTCATAAAGCTTTATACAGTTTTGTTTCTAACAGCCCTCTCCTACAAGTCAGTGATTTCATGGTAATGCTTCCTCTTCTTGGAATGATTTGGATGGTCCTCATCGCTCTTGAGCAGGTCCTTTGCCTATTGTCTTTGGTGAAGAACTTGAGTAGTGGCGTCCACTGCACTGTAAATTAATTTTCTCTGTTACTTAGATCACGTGATATTTTTTTTACTATTGCTGAAGCATACAGTACCATTCTAAGTGACATATTTACAAGCCCGTAGCGCCACATTGCACCGCCCTAGCATCTTTTTTTTACGTTAAGACAGTGTTAAGAAGGCCTTTCTCCCATGCTGTATTTACAAAGTGGTGCAATGCTTTGTAAACCCTTGCAACACATTATGCCTGTGCGTGGCATAATGTATGCAAGGGGGGCGTTCCAACGTAGGGAGGCCCGAAAAAATGGTGCAGTGAAATTTACATTTCACTGCGCCATTTGTTTCTATCATTTTTAACGCCTGCTCAGAGCAGGAATTAAAATGGTGCACCCATTTTATTCAATGGGCCTCCCTGTGCTTTGCTGCTCTAGCGTCAACATTTTTTATGCTAGTGCAGCAGAGCGCCATAATAACATAAACATTTTTGACGATATTGTCCTAACGACTGCCATGGTTCTCCGTATTAAAAATATGGCACAACCATGGTGTTGATAGGTGGGGCGGGGACAATGAAAGAAAATTGGCGCTTCGGGACCAATGTGACACTTTCTTGTAAATATGCCCGTAAGTCTTCTGGAGAGTTACACAGTTGCACTTCTCAAAGAGTGTTTGTTTTGCTTTGAGTAATATCTAATGGACCAATCACTTTGTGCCCTTTATAGATGACCATTGTATCTCAGGCATTCATCTCAATAGAGTGCACTTAACCACTGGAAGTGCTACAGTTCCAGTGATATATCGTATAGCCCTCAAAATTGCACCCCAAAACGTTTCATGTTTAAAGCAACACAATAGGATATGGGTCAGGTTCCACTTACCCCCATATCTTCTCCAGCATCTCCCTGACCTGTGCTTGATGAAAGTATGGAGTATCGTACTTTTGTGTGTCCTTCTCTACTATTAATGGTAAATGTTACTCTCTGAGAGGAGATCAGCCCACTGTTTACTGTGTAATGTGAATCCCACCTCTTTCTCTCATGGTTTCTGGAAACTCCACTTGGGAAATATTTAATTCAATCGTAACCTTGAAATTAATTTAGAATTTAGGAGGCTGATTAGCATCGAAGAATACAGTATTTACTCTTTCAGAGCGCTGCAGTAAAACATTCTGTTGCCCTGTGGGAATAAATGTATGTATGCCAGATTTGCAGATGCCTGCCCCCCGATCAGAGGCCATCTCTTACACTGGCAGGTACTGAAGTCACAGGGTTCCTGTCAATCCATTGAAAGTGTGCTGCACAGCTCCATACTCATGATGGGGCCCTATTACGCTCTTTCAATAACTTTTTTAGTTTCAAAAATAAAATCCAAACACAGAATTTTCTTTTTGGAAATTGAAAATGCAATAAACACCTTCACCGTGTGAGTTTTTTCCATGGAGCAGGGGTCAACAAAATGTTCTTGCTTTCACTTGCCACCGAGTTTAGGATGGCGGTGTGTGAAGGTAAAATCTGCCCATTTGTCCACCCACTCTAAGTAGGGTGGGAAGACAAATGTCTAAACCTCTGACAGACTTTACTCAATCAGGCAACCGGCATGGACGGAGAAGTTTCCATCGCTGACATATATAAGTTCCACCCTAGCCTAAATGAGGCATCCTGTTGCAACAGAGTACCATCTTCACCAAACTCTAAATCATGCCCTAAGTGCTTTTCCATATGTGAAGACTGGAGTACCTTTTCAAATGGAGTTAAGTGTCTGGAGCTCTCTACCTTACTGTTGTTTGCAGAGTCCAATGCCTTAAATGTGTACACTTAAAATGTTCTAATCTTCTTTGATTTGCTCAAATGATTTCAAAATTCCTTTCTGGAAAAGAATAGGTCACCTATTTTCATATATCGATACATGGTTTCCCACCATACCTGAAACACATCCAAGTGGAGGACTGGTTGAAAATTGGTGTTCCCAAACAAGGGTGTGAATTTGAGGTGGGTAACTAATTAGCCCTTTTTTAGGTTGATAGCATCCCAGCTTATTAGAAATGCCTTCCGTACATGTGAGGTGTGTTTACTGGGTGCGGCCTATTGTTTTTCCTGAGCCATGAGATTTCCCACAGGGATTTCCCGGCAATACTTTTTTGTTAAGACTCTGGCCCAGTCCCACTTGTACCTTCATTGTGATGCTCTGTGATCGGTAGTAAGGACAGGAATCCTAAATCTGCCTAGTTTGAAGGGAAGATCATTTAGCTTGTGGCTGATTTTGGAAAATTGATTTTTCTGTCACAAACCTGATGGATGCTCCATCAGTCATACTACAAGTGCCATAGGAAATAATGCATTTATAATAAGGCACACATAATATTGGTCATTTTTGTGATGGAGTAACCCTTCCACCAAACTCTAAATCAGACTCTCAGCTTTTTTCGTCCTCCTACACATTTTGAGTATATCTTATGGAGTTTGTCCAGGGCTGGTCATGCAAGTTTATTGGGATGGCTGGGAAGACAAATAAAAGTCTTGACAAAATCATAATTTGTATAGATGTTACACATCCCAGTGCAAATAGATTCAAATAAAGCCACCTATGTAAATCTTTATTTATGACATTAGACAGGTTTTTGGCACTGAAGAAATTCCTGATGGTTAAGTCCATTCACAGGTAAGTGATTGATTTTGCTGTCCATCTAAACAGTGCTAATATATGAAGTTATTTTCAATTTGGAATGACCAAAAGACCCAATGCTTCAGATTTCATCAGTTTATTTTAAATAATGACACTTTGCCAAAGATGTTTAGTTCCAATAAAAAATATGATAAAGATTGTTCCAAGCCAAAGAAGGTGACAAGCATGTCATTCATAAACCTTTGTGAAATTGTATGAGCCTAGTGCAACGGCTGTTAATAAGGGAGTTTGGCATATTTTCTTATTAAGTGGTTTCAAGAAGAGTGAAAATAAAAGAGAGACAGACAGTACCTATATTTTCTCAGACACTGGTCCATTCCATCTATCTTTGAATGGTGAGTTGTAGCAGGTCCAAACCATATTCATAATGGAGATGGCAAAACTCTGTTTCACTTTGTCAAGTGCCTTTTTCACCATCAAGGGAGAGAAGCATGATGTGCATCTACAGCCTAGGCACTGTCTCAATTATAAAGGCAACCTTTCTATAAATGATGTGTTGGAGGATCTCATTCAATCTTGTTGCTAAACATTTGGTGTATATTTTTACATTCATGTTTAAAAGAAAGCTAGAGTGACATGGCCCACATTCCCTACTTGGCTATAAATCTAGAAGGCAGAAATCTCCCTGGTTTCTTATGATATTTTTGTCCAATTTTGGTGGAGTATATTCGCTTTATTGAGTTCATGTAGTGTCAATTGCCCACAGATGCTAAGGACTTTACACCACAATTTGTGGGACTGCATTTGTTTATGCTGCTCATCTACTTGTTTCAGAACACTTTGCTACATGTCACTAGCTTTATCTCTGATATTTCTAGAGTCAAGAGCTTTTGACTACTGTTACCACTCCCAGGTAGATTGTGGGCTGCATTTTTTTGAGTCATTGCTAATAAGAAATTCCTTGATTTTACTTGCAATTGTTTTTGTGGTTATTGGATAGAGCACAATCAAGTAATTTAGTCTCAAGTTTACATATCTTTTAGTCTCAGGTTCCTCCAACTATATGTGCAATTTTATTGTAGCATCATTTTTTAAGTATGCTATCCGGACAACATTGTAAGCTACTTTAATTACCAAGGGGCATATTTACGAGTTTGTCATGCAGTGCAGCGCATCAATTCACCTTTCTGTGCTGCACTGCGTGACAGGGAAAGGGCAGGAATGCACTGTATTTAAGGCAAAGGGCACATTCCTGCCTTTTGCCCTGAGCTGGTGCCCTTTTGGCAGCCTAGCGCCAACTAAGGCACCCTTGAACCATGGTGCAAGGGTGCTTGCATTGCATGCAGGTTTGTTTTTGTGCAGAAAAGGACACCTTCCTGCACAAAAACTATTCTGAGAGGCATATTTCTCTTTCTATTTGTGCTGCAGAAGCAACAAGGAGAAACAAGAATAATTCTCCCAGTTAGGCTTCACTGAGAAGGCATATCTTTTTGGTGCATTCCAAGATCTACCAGTTCTGGTAAATCTGAGAATACATAAAAACCATAGGAGTTGCTTGGGAACACCCACACAATGCCCATGGAACACCTACCCAGGGCAGAGTAAGGCAATGCAGCAATTTGCACTATGCTGCCTTTCTCCAGATTTAGGGAGGCACTCAGAGGCATGTAAAGTGGGCTTGGGTGGCTTCATAAATCACATGTACGGTTTGCGTCGCTCTTGCATCACGTTGCGTGGTGCAAGTGTGACACAAACCTTCTCATAAATAGGCCCCCAAGTGTCCCCGCTTCCCACCCACCTCAAAGCTTGATCAGGATACTGCTAAGTTTAACTCTATTAATCTTGATTGCCATCATCAGGTAGGACTGGTGCTTCATATCCATCTTTCCATGCAGGTGGCATTTCAATCACCTGTGCTCTGCACGATACCACTTTTAAATTAGCCTTGGAGAAAAATGCTCCTGAGAAAAATGATCTTTCTTTGGGTGGGACTTCAAGCATATAGGACACTTACAGCCACAAGCAAGTTTGGCAGATGATATTTAAAAATTGTTTTATGCATGTTTTAAAATAACCCTGGTGAAAGCACCTATTAGCATCAAGTTGTAAGGTACATACCTTTCGATCTAAACCTCCAAAATGTGAATTTATATTGGTGAAATCCTATACTAAACATATAATTGCATCCCAGTCACTACCACTATTAATTGATTTAATTAGCTACACAATATTCAACCTGCTGGCTAGGTTCATCATTAATATCCCCATCCACATGCTCATTCACATCTATGAAAATCTAATGATGTAATGGTACACTTGATAAGACTCATCCAGATGCATATTAGCCTCAGTGGCAGAGGCAGGGCTAACTCAGACAGCTGACCCAGTAGATGGTTTCGCCTAGTAATCTGCCTTTGATGTAGCTAAGAGAAATTAGCTCTTTAGCAGAATTCAAACCCTAGGCCATTTTGAAAATGTGAGAAAGTGTGATGTCTGTGTTGAGTAGCCCCAATTCAAAAGAAGAAATCTGTTCATGTTAGGCTGGCAAAGAAGCAGAACTTACTTGTAGCAAATGTCTCTGGACTACACTACTCACACAACTGGAGGATCACCTGGATCACTCCTGGTGTCTTGTCTCACTGTTTGTAGTTGAATCCTAAATTGTCAAGACACCCACATGCTTTTAGCTGTTAAGTCAAAGAGAACGGGGAGGCATAACGAATGAAGCCTGGACACTACCTGCTCAAATTTGTGCCAGTTTGATACCAAATGAGTGAGAAAGACATTGGCATACACTGGCCAGTTGCCGTGGTAGTGGTCAGTCATAGGATGGTGACATTGAAAAGCCCTGTCAGAGTTACAGGATTCAAAGTCTACAAAACATGCATCATTCTTGTAAGTGGTATCTTAACAGTGTTGTTGGTGATAAAGCCTTACCACCCAAAATATAATACATTTTCAAGATCCATTAGAAGATAGATACAAAGATTCAGCATGATTCTGAAAAATACTCCACAGCCTTTGGCAGTGCTTTGTCCTCCTTTGAGGTCTTCAATATCTGCAAAGTCTCTTTAATTCAAATTGACCCAACCCCAACACTTGTCTAGTGGAGAAAAGAAAGCTTCATAATGCCTGCGACCTAAGACTAATTCCAAGAATGCGGCCCCTGCTTCAAATGCCCTTGTGCCAGGATTGCCTCCCAGGTAATATCATCCTTTTTTCTCTTTCCACACCCATTAAGCTCATTCTCCTCAACTGCCCTTGTCAGATACAGCCCTATGACAAAAAAGGAAATGGGCTCTATAAAAACATGTTAGCCCATACTTTAATGGTTGGGGAAATCTTCCATACCCTATACATTCAAAGTCAACTTAACTATTGGCTCTATCCTCCTTGAAATTCTCAAAGCAACACTGACCTTTCCATGATTCCGGTATAACATCAGCTTTCATAGAGCTTTAGTATAATGGTTGCACCAATAGGCTTAAATGAAATTGCTTGAAAACATTTCCCACCAGTTTCCTTCAGACATTTTGTTCAAATGTTTTAAGGTAGTCTGATATTTTTTTTATGAACATGGTTGGGATATTACATTCTGTGTTGTTTTAACTGTCTCACATTTTGAACTGTTAATGCTTGCAGACCATCAGCACTTTCCTAATGGCCTAATTTGCAATGCCATTTAAAACATATTTAAATTTGCTCTTGTGGGATTTCACCTTCATTTTGAGCAAATTTCTGACTTTTCAGGGATCCATACAGGAGTTCAGGAGCAGTCACAGAAAATTAAAACAGTTGTTATTTTCCATGTGGAGCCACAAGTAGCATTTACAACACAACACAGTCTGCATATGGATATCAAGAGCTAATAAATACTTATGCCCACTTGCCTTCTTGTGTCCGCATTTCCACAAAGAAAGTATTTGAACTCAAGGAGACATCCCTGACCCTGTAGAGCCTCCAATTGTGGAGCTGCTTACTCTGAATTTCCAACCTAGAAACAGACTTACTCCTACTCCTTCCAGGAGCACAAATGCATGCAATTCCATGGTAAAAAAAATGGTAAGTGGCCCGAAATGAACAAGTCTGTCAGTGGTCACTTACATTTCAACATAGGGTTAGTACAAAATGCATATGGATCAGCCTGTATTGATATTTGTGTTTTGACCACTGAGTCCACATTGCACTTAGCCTAGCAGCACACCGTCACATTAGAGACCATCAACTTCATTTTGCCTATTGACTTTATTTTAGCATTAGCCACCGCCATGTTAAAAGCTGCAAGTAGTTTTCCATGTTATACAATGTGCTCATGTTTTTATTCTGCTTGTTGTCATTTTCTTTCCGACCAAGGACTTAGGCTGATAAGAATGTACTAGGACGGCAGGGAACGGTTTTGTTTTGAAGGGGCATCTTGGGATTTTGGCCGAGTCCCTACGTGTCCTTTTCAAAGCTGGCCTAAAGTAATCAGCATTTTTTTAATAATAAACTTCTGCAGTGAGAGGGAGTTTCTAGACTTTTCCTCTCTTTTTGTTAAAAGTATAAGAGGCTGAGACCAGATGGACCCGGCTATGAGTGATTCAGATCTTAGACATGCTCAGGACGCTGAGGTGTGTCATCCTTCCCGTGAGGATAATTGATCTGTCTCTCTCCACGATCGATTTCTGGGATCTGGTGATCTGATGCTGATAGGAGGGAGATGAAGCAGATGTGCCCTTGCCTCATGCTGATGCATATTTTTTAATTCTTTATTTGCTTTGCATTATAATATAGATACATATATTTGCTGTGTATATTGCAGTGGAGAATCATTTGTAAATGTGTTCATTTCATTGCTGTGACCATTTTTAAACGTGTGATTTCAGCATACTGATCTTCCTTTACGAACCTTGCGAAGTGACCTAATAAATGTCTTCTTTATAGTAAGAAGCGCTTTCCAGAGATTTTTGTCAGTGCATGAGTGTTTCAGCTTGGTCATTAGTGAAGCAAAACACAGCCCAACGGCTGAATTTGTAACTGTGGAAATTTCATAAAACTTGTAGAATTTGCACATTCACCAATGTGATTTACGAGGCTAGATATTCTACTATTCATTCTCTGTGAATCACAGATTCATTGTTTAGGTACCTAAGATGAACATAAGTGCTTAAAACCTTTTGGTGATTAGACCAAACAGTAAGTATCGAGAGCCAGCCAAGCAAGCAAAGGATGGAATCATTTACGGAGATCTTTTAATTCTTTCATTGATGGTCTGTTATTCAGTTTGATTTCTGGATATGTGAATAAAGTCTCAAAACACATAATAAAAGTACGTTTACAAACAGGGTCATTGGGGACAGGCCAAAATATCTTAGATGCATTTGTTAATGGCTGTTTGCACTTTGATGTAGTAAGAGTAGCTGGGGGTTTATTGAGAGTATAATAACTTTTCACTAACTAATTAACACACATTTACAAACAGGGTCAGTGAAGACAGACCAACCAATACCTTAGCTGCACTTGTTAATGGCTGTGGGCACTTTGATGTAGTAAGAATAGCTGTCATTTTACTTAGAGCATATGAGATTTCCACTAACTAATAACAGTAACATCACAGGCACAAGCTGCTTCTGTGAATCTCACAAGTAACTGCCTACCAGTGAATGTGTGATCTGTTGCAGAGCCACAACAAACCACAAAATGGCAAGCACTGAGAACAAATATCAATGATCTCTTAGCCAGGGCAAAATGGGAATACCCTAACAGAGAGCATAACAATTCCTGTTTATCATTATTTAATGCTTATATTAATTCCTCTGCTTCTTATGAACCAAGCTTCCTAGCTCTATTCCTCTGTACTGCCTGTGTGATTCTGAAGTACCTACTCTTGCTGTTTGTCACCATGTGTACATCTATGTGGAGACTGTTTCTGAAATCTGCCCACACTGATCCCAGTATCAAGTCTCATAATTCCTGCAGATTTTGGGATAACGCCATCTCCAAACACACTGATTTCCCACACACAGGATGCAAGATACTTACGCAGAAATGAACCATCTTCGAGAATTCATCACACACCTCGCCATAGGACCATGCCTTAAACAAGAGTTACTTACAAATATTTTTTAATTGTTGTTAACCACAATATTTAACTACTAAAAAGAGGAGCTGGAGAAGTATAGCAGCAATGAATATGAAATACACAGCATAAGAAAACTGAGAGATAAATGCCACTGGGTCAGGATCAAGGAGGGAGAATTGAGAAGCTACCTCACCCTTAAGGATGCATTTGTTTGGCCAGTGAAGGCATGACTGCCGAGTTCCTGCCACTCAAGGTGCAGGAAAGAGCCATTTGCGGAGACCTTCCTGGTCAGGAAGCAGGAGCATCAGAAGGCTTCTTGCTCTCTGCGTTTCAGGGTCAATTCGCAGAATGGGAAAGTAGCATGCAAGTGTCCTCTTAAATGAGCCTGTGAAAGGGTGTTGGTGTAGGGTCAGCTGCTGTTGCGAGCTGAAGAACACTGACCTGATGGTCACTACCAGTGAAGCCTCACATATAAAGAGAGATCAAGTCTTTCAGGAAGCCACAGGTGACTCAACTAAGGCATGTGGAGGTAAAATGACATCCCACACTGCTGGTAAGGGACCAGGAAATCATACTGAGTAAATCTAACCCAAGATTCCTATCTATCAAGTTAGTACTTTAAAGAGTACAATGCTGTCAACTATCAATACAATCATAGCAAAACACCAAGACAGTGATTAGTGAGAAAGAAAAAAGCTTGAATAATCTATAAACTTCATGAAAAGACATAGCGGGTGTAAGAGTTACAAAACTCAACAGACCTGCAGTAGTTTATCAATCTGAAAGCATTAACAGTTGTTTGAAGTATGCGTCGGGTCACAATTACACACTAAATATGAAGCAAAACAGAAGTTACAGCCCAGAAATAATTGCCAAATCTATCCACATCCGACCATTGGCTATATAAACATTCCCTACATCATTCTGTACAACTCAGGCTACACTAATATGTTCATTACCCTCCTGCCACAAAAATCCTGCCAGGCAGCTTGAGGGCTCTGTTTACTGACAGACTATCTGTGCATGCTAAGTAAAAGATTTGAGACAGAAGAAGAAGAAGAAGAAGAAACTTTATTCGGTATGAAAAAATTCATCCATTACAGCAAAATAATCAACCAATAAATTATTAAAATACAGATAAAAACCATATGTAGTAAAAACACCCATCATAAAAACCTCATTAATAAAAACAGAAACAGAATAAGAAGAAATCACTCTAAAAATTCTACATTTTTTCGCCAAGTAGTAGCTCCCTTCAGGAATGATCCCAGGCCCTTCCATACCAATACATCTGAGGCCATTTGCAGCCACATAAAAGCAGGACGGTATTGCACGAAACCCTTGTTCCTTAGGAGCGGTAATAAAAATCGAACTCTAAATGGTGCATAAAAGACACAAAAAAGTGTAAAATGGATCAAGGTCTGAAGGGACACCCCATCACAGGGGCAGGGTCTAATGCATTTTTCCCCATACTGACCTAAAGGGAAGCACAAATTACTTCTAAGGATCCCCAAGCGAAATCGAGTTATGAGAGACCTTTCCCTCACATCCTTGATTTCTAAGAGATATCGCTCAGGACCCACCCACATCTTTAGCACAATAAAATCCCTGATCGATTTTTTTCCCCAGAACCTCCCCCTCTCTCTTGGTCTCCTGGATTCTCAAAAAGTTATCCTTAGCCCATTTCTTATCATTGCTAGTCAGGTCCTCGGGATAGTCAAACAAATCAGGCCGCCCCAGGTCATGTGCCATCTTCCTTATGTGCGACAGCCAGGGAATATGCTTTACATTATCGCAGGCCAGACAATCCCTTAGGATATCCCTATTAAGAGTGGCATGTTCGTTGCTCCAAACTGAGATCCATAGCAGAAGGGGGGCCAGCTGGGTAATGTCCTGTACATACTCAAGCTCGAGTTCCAGGTGTAGGCAAAAACCAGGAATATTTTGTCCAACACCCAGAAGCCTTCTACAAAAACGATTTTCTTCCACCATAAGGGCTCAGGTATCCCTAAACCCCCAAAGTGCCGAACCATACAGGAGGACAGGTAGGCATTTCCGCCTATAGATTTCAAGCATGGATTTGATAGGTTTGCTGCCTACCCTAGCCGCAAAGTCAAAGGTTGCACCAACTGTTGCATGAAAAAGCACAATCCTTCTAGCAATACAGGGTTTCCAAGATCCTTTCTCATCAAAAATGACCCCTAAGTATGGGAACTCGTGGACTCTGCTAATAGCTTGATCCCCCACCCTTAGCTCCCCCACCCTACTCATAGGTTTACCGCACACCATAAAATGTGATTTCTTAAAGTTTACCTCCAGTCCCAAAGCTGACATAAAGATAACATAAGCTCTAACTAATTCTCGGAGACCGTTCATCGTGCGGGCCATAAGGACTGCGTCATCCGCATACGTCAGCACAGGGATATCAATACCCTTCACCTTCGGGACATCCCTGCAGTATTCCATCAGAAAGTCGGACAATCCATTTGTATATAGTAGGAACAAGGTAGGGGCCAAAACACACCCCTGGCGCACACCCCTTGAAAGCTTAAAAGCCTCAGAGCATTCCCCATTAGGGCCCACCCTCACATTTGCGATTGTCCCTGAATGGAGATATCGGAGAAGCTCTACAATATCCGGATCCAGCCCTGACTGAATTAGCCTTTTCCATAATAAAGACCGGTTCACTTTATCAAAAGCACAGCTAAGGTCCATAAATGCAAGATAAAGGGTACCTTTCCTAGCCTGGGTGTATTTACCGATCATCATCAGTAAATTGAGACATTGTTCTTGCGTGCCGAGGCCTTCCCTGAAGCCATACTGTTCCCGACTTAGAATATCATTTCCTATCATCCAGGCCTCCAGACGGCCTAGGATAATTCGTCCCAGAATCTTCGCAGAGGAGTCCAAGAGTGATATGGGGCGATAAGACTTAGGATCATTACGATCCCCCTTTTTAAACACTGGAACTATACATGCCAGTCTCCAAGAGGCAGGGATACCCACAGTAACAGCTGCATTGAGGACATTTAGGAGAATGGGTGCCCATAACTGAGGGTTAGCTTTATACATGTCCATCGGGATCGAGTCCGGGCCCGGAGCTTTATTATTCGCGCTACTCTGTATTGCATCAATAACCTCCTGTAGTGAAAACCTGATTGCTAGGTTAGGAGCTGCATCATACACGCTCTCCCAAATATTTCTTAGGGGGGTACCATCAAATATTCCACAGAAATGAGTTACCCAGGCCACTGGGGCGATATTACAGCCAAGGCCCTCAGAGGTTTCTGTTTCAAAGGAGCTTTTATTTACCACCTTCCAAAACAGGCCAGGGTCCTTCAAAGCTGTAGCACGCTCTAACTCTTCCCAAGCTTTATCTTTATATTTTAGCTTACTATCCCTCAGGGCCCTTTTATACCTCATTCTAGCTTCTTTTACGAGAGCCCAGTCTCTAGGGTGAGTCTTGGTAGCCATCTTTAAATTTACCCTTGCTTCATAGCAGGCTTTGTCGTACCAGCCACATTTGCGTTTGCTAGGGTGGCTGCCAACTGGAAAGAGGCAGTCACTGACTGCTGCATTTACTACTGTTATCGCATCTATAACAGTCGTGGGATTTGGCGCTTCTGTCAGGAGTATTTCCATAAATAGGTGTAAGTTTTCCCTCACAACCCTTCCTACTACTTTTTGAGAGTCTACTTGCTTCCACCCAAGCCTCCTACCCTGGGAGTTTAAAGAACAGTATAAGGGGATTATGATCGCTAAAGCACTCGCCTAACACTTTACCCCCAATCACCAAGCCTCTCATAGGAGGAGAGACAAAAATATAATCAATGGTGGATCCAGACCCTCTTCCCACATAGGTTGGAAGTTGATGGGTGCCTACTGCTTCAATATCATAGAATTTTAAGAGGCCCAACTTCCTGAGTTCCTTTAATAGATCTCTGCCTCTAGGGTCCTGCAGACCATGCGTTGAGTAGTCCTCGCGGTCAGGAATAAAGGGATTAACCACAGTGCTAACCCTGCCCAATTTGGCATTAAAGTCACCCGAGATGATGGCACGAAATTCCAATCCCACCTTCTCCATTCTATATTTCATAACCTTGAGAACGGAGAACAAGGCCCCAATTTGGCACCCCACATCCCACACAGCATTATAAAAGTTGACCAGTAATATATTAAAATGATTAGAGAAGAGTACCCAAACCAGCAATATACCTTGATGGTTGCAGTTAATTTGAAAGGCACCCACTATCTTTGAGAGGCGAATTAGGGTAACCAGGCCACCTTTTGAGCGACCGCCAAGAGATTGCACAGCTGGAATTGCATATCTGTCATACCCATCCCACACAGACAGACCCTCCGACCAGGTTTCCTGAAGCATGATGACATCATAGTTAGCCACACAACCAACCCAAGCTTGGTCCGATAGCTTATCATCATAGCCCGCAATGTTCCATGAGATAAGATTACACTGTGTGAGCACCTCTTCTTGTACAGCCAGCGCCTCGGCGCATTGTCAATCCACCCCCTCCAGGGATAGGTTGCTGTTGGTTCTTCTGCTATTTTCCTGCCGGCTAATCTGTCCCAGGGGGAGATTCCTCCCAGAACCAAGAGACACCCCAGTACTCAGACGCATGTGATCGTAGAAATAGCCCAAAGGGACCATACCCATTTTACTTGTTCTACACACAGGAGGGCGAAAGCTAGAAAGAAGCCTTTTAGTCAGGGCAGGATATCTGACGTTTATGATAATACAGTCTTCATTTCCCACCTTATTTTTAGGACCAACCCAGCCAATTCTTCTGGCAAACAGAAATATCCTTGAAGTCTTTACATGAAAAATCACAATTATTGCTCAGCCAGTGGCCAACCTTATTTATGAGTTGGTTGGTAGACTCAGTTGTCCCAGAAACAAGAGCAGGTACATTCGTCAGGACTACGACATAGGGGGCACATGCTGGGGGGAGATCCAAGCAAGCTGAGGAGGGCCTGGCCGTTGGTGGGTTCAAAATATTGTTTTCAGACAGCAGTTGACCACCCCCCTTAGGTGTCACAGAAACCGTCTCAGGCTGCCTCCTGCAGCTAAACATGTTGACGGTCCCCTCTGGCCTTACTGAAGACGGAGCAGTCTCAACACAGGCACCCTGACCCCCTGAATTTACTGGATTCACCAATAGGTAAGGTGATTTACCCATGGGCCCCAAAGGTCCTGCAGCTACCTCTGGAAGGGACATCTCCTCCCCGGCGCAGGGATGCTTAGTTGGAGCCATACCATGTCCTCCTTGGCTACCATGCGCACAGATCAGGGATACTGTTTTTTCTATGGCTGATAGTTTTGCCACCACGGGAGCCAAAATCTCCTGTATAATTTCTCGAAATTTGGTCAGTATACCAGTTGCATCACACCCCAGATGCTGGCCAGGTGCAAGGTCGCTGCTCGCATCCTTAGGGTGCTCCAGGAGAGGTGTTTTCGTCTTGGGTATCATTTTTTTTAGGGCTTTCTTTTTCCTTGGAGGGGGACTACATTTTTCCATGAGACAGGCCGGGGGAGAAGATATTAAAAGTCTTTTACTTCTTCTAGAGGGGCCAAGCCCCCCAGAATCCACTGTTGACTCCATTATCCCAGCCTGGACAGGCTCAGCATCAGCCATACCAGCACCTTGCCCCCCCCCCCAGGTAATCCACAGCCACAGCCTCACAAGAACCATTTTCTATTGAGGCGTGGTGCCAATCCTCTAATTCCATGGATAGCCTCCTCTCAGCCAAATCAATCTCCTTTGTAACAACCCCGACTGCTCTTGCAAGAAAGGAGTCTAAAGTGGTGGTACCACAACCCTGTCTGCTACTGCCTCCACCACCCCCCAGAGGACCAGATGAAAGTCCTTTTTTCCTGCCCATTTTCACAATAGTCAAACAAGCAACATGCAAGACAGACTAATTTAGACTAATTATGCTTTTTATAAGACCACTAAACACAGAGAGGAGGACTTCAGGTTACACGTCGGGGGTTAAATAGATTTAAACAGTCACTCCTTGCTGAGAACGGAAGAGGGGTGGCCCAGCCAAGCCTCTTACGGGCGATGACGGGCGCAGGACGGGCCCGCCCTTGGCCCGCGCGCGTCCCGCGACGGCGGGAGCGCGAAGTTCTTTTTAAAGGGCTCCTGCCCCCCTGGTAACTGGTGATGCCTTCAGTAGCAACCAATGCGCTTCCCGCGACGGCGGGAGCGCGAAGTTCTTTTTAAAGGGCTCCTGCCCCCCTGGTGACTGGTGACGCCTTCAGTAGCAACCAATGCGCTTGAGACAGTACAAAACCATCAATGTCATCTGGAATGATGAGGAACAACAGCCAACGAGTCCCTCACGAATCGTTTCCAGACTACGGAGCTTTCCACGTCACCCTAGCATAGCAGGATGCTACATAAAGCAAGATGTTTGTGCAGCACTGAATTCAGTGACCCCCTATACGACCTTTAGACACTGACATACTTGAGATAATTCAATGCCTGCTAATAAAGTATTGCACCTTCTGGTTATAGCCTTCTGGTTATAGCATGCTTTTCAGGAACAGGGACCTCTTGATTCACAAAGATGATTGATGACTTATTCGTCTCAGTCAGAGAACATGGCAGAGTGAACAACATACATTGAAAGAAATGATGAAAGACAACGCAGTTACTACACAAATAGAAAATCAATCTTCGCCTTTAAATCTTTATCATTTTCACATAGGTTTTGCAGAAGCTCTTACATCTTATGTTTTTGATATTTGTATTTTGAAATTGCAGGAGTAGGACTATTTTTCTCAGTTCATTGTTAGAAAGTCATTTTTGGCCCTGATCACCCCCAAACCTGTTGATTGATACTGGTGGTACTGACTCTGACTGTGTCCTGGACAGTGCTAACCAGTTCTAGAGCCAGTGCTCTATTTAAAATGGTATATGCAAATTAGGCACAATTATAATTGGCACTAACAACCTATCTATAGGTCCATAGTATATGGTAGGGAATGTGGGTTTAGGGACCTCAGTGTAGTCAGGGAACAATGCTGTGGTTTCTCGTGTCATTGTAAAAGCAGACCTGCCTTGCTGGCTGCTTTTAAATTCAAATTAGCCCAAAATTTGACTTTGGAATTAAACGCCCTTCCAAAGTCTCAAACTACCTTATTTTTACATATGTTACCCCTACGGTCTGCCATAGGTGCCCCAAGGGCTGGGTGCAGTGTAACTATAAGCAGGGACTATGTAAAATATGTTTTATAGGCGCTGGTGAGGGGAAAACAGCCATTTCCCCACCATTGTGGTACGTTAGCTTCATAGGCAAACATTGGGAGGCTTTATTTTAAAATAATAAAGTCTCATGCCTACTAGAAAAGAGCTAAATATGTCCTGTTTGATATCAAATTAAAAGTTAGAACAAATCCAACAACGTGCCAATGTTGGATTTATAACTAGTACAAAGAAAGAGCTTTAGAACCCTTTCTGAAATTTACCAAAATCAGCCCTGTAATGGCCAGCCTCAGGAAGCATGAGCCTAGCTGTGAAGTGGCCTGAGCTGAAACAAAGGAAGCATCTGGATGGAGGGAGATCTGCTGCAGCAGATGGCCGAACAAGAAGGGAATAGAGTGGCCAAACTAGTTTTCAATGAATGAAAATCCAGCTGGGACAGAAAACAAACCTTCCCCATGTCCTGCTCCCTCAGCCAGGTGGAACCCCAGTAATAGGAGAGGGGCTGGAAGAGGTGTGTTAGTGAAAGTTAGCCACACCAGTGGGTGGGCTCAGCCAGATGTAACCACCAAGGAGAGATTATTTTCCATGCTGGGTTTTTAAAGAATGTTGCTTTCTGGGATTGATTTTTGCCACACTGCGCAGAAAGTGGTCACCTCAAGGATAAATATGGCAGAGCTACCCAGCAATTCAGTTCCCTGCTGGAAGAAAATACTGGACTACCCTGCTGCACCCCTGGTCTGCACCTGAAGGCTGCACTCACAGGGACTACACCAGCGGAACACTCTGGGCTTCACCACAAGAAGGACTTTGCTTTGCCTCTGTACCCCCAGGAGTGGACTCCTTGTAAGCTACAGGTACAAAGGGGCTAACCACAGTCACCTGCGTCAAGTCCTTCAAGAAGAGCCCAGCTGACTTGCGTCCAGTGGTCATTAGAAGTTGAGTCCCAACTTTCAAGGAGAAGCTCAGAGCTTCTGGAACCTTGCATAAAATGTATGGACACTTCACGGACCCAATAAAGATTTCTGGAAGAAGATCCAGAGGTTTAGAGAAGTTTAGAGCAACTTTGTGAAAAAGTTCCATAAGATGACTGACCCGTTGACAACAGTCAACCCTGTGACGTCGAACCACGACTCAGACTGAATTTCAGGTTCATCCCCGCTGAAGCTCTGGAGCTTTTCCCCAGAGACAAGACTTCCAGGTGTAACTGGGACCTCGCACTGAGCTAAGCCGATGATGATGCATCACAAGTAGGAGCCTCAATCGACAACGAGAGAAAAAGCTCCAAAAAAGAGACTAAGTCAGAAGGTGACATTTTGACCGAGGCCTACGGCACAGTGTAACTGAATTGGGCTCCATCGCAGTTAGCCTCAAACTTTGACTTTGCCCCAGTCAGTCATGTCCAGATGTGCCCAGTTGGAGCCTGTTGTTTTTAGGCATTAGAAAGCACATGTTTACATGTAATCTTTTAGAAATACATATCTCCTGTTCCCTACATTGGATATTTGCCCTTTTGGTGTCAATTTAAAAATAAAAATATTTCCTATTTTTATAAATTGGTGTTGGATATGAATTGTGTGTCATGTTTTACTTATTTACTCTTTTGTTGATATTAAATGCTTTACATACCTGTCTCCTAAGTTAAGCCTCGCTGTTCGTGGGCCAAGCTGCCAAGGGTTGAGAAAGCTTTAATTGACCTAGTGTGGGATTTTGTGCTGTCACTAAGTGTAGGTACTTACTTGACCTTACTGATAATCCACTTTCCAACATTCATTGATTCGAAAGCAACAGAAAAGCACATCTTGCTGAACCATATTTGTGTGTAAAGTATACTTCACATCGCCTCTCAATACTTCAGGCTGAGTCTCATCAATTACCCAAGGTGAAATATGGTGACAACAAAAGTACAAAAAATACTTTGTTCCTCGGCTCGATTAGGATGTTTGACCAGGTAGTTCAATGTATAACAGAGGAAGTGAAGGTTGACGTAAGCTTGCCAGTAGAGCTTTACTCTATATGAGTTAGATCCACTAGCAATGTCAAACTCTGAAATACATTGTATATGCTTCAAAAACAGATGTTTCCCCTCTAAAACCTGTATCTGTAATGTCACACAGCATCTTGTTTTTATTCTGAAGCTTCCTTTATAGTTTCACATTTCACTATTTAACAAAAAGAGTGAGGTTCTTGGAGTGCCGTCTGTGTCATCAAGCCATCTGTTAACATTTATTGGACTTTTAAATGCTCTAATGTTCCATTTGTCAATCTCTTCATTTACAAATGTAATCATAATCCTTCCAGGAGCTCCCCCACTCACCTGATATTCCTAAATGTGCAGACACTTCTAGACCTATCAAACCTGAAAGGGTGTACAAACCTCTCTGCGTTGTCAAGACAACAGCTATCTAGGAAACAGAAGAGGGCCACAGATGTCTTAGCAACAAAGGACATTTTGTGTGGAAAGGCAGGATTCAGCACCAAACTTGGAGGTCAAGGGTACATCCACACATTCACCCATTTCAACAACATCCAACATGCACAGGGTATGTAAACATCATGGGCACAAGGAGCACACACCATGGAGCAATGAATGGAAAGAAGCATGCATGAGGTAAGCACCTGGATGCTATACTGCCACTGTCAGCGGATGAGGAGGACATGTCCATGCTGTACATTTTACGAAGCTTAGGCCGGGCACGCTCACTGGTTTTAGGAATTGTATCTGGTCCGTCTAAATCATCAAGGGTGGATTGCCTTGAGAACAGCATGGTGGCTTCAGTGTAGCAGCTAGCAGTCACAAAGACACAGAGTTAAACACCAAACAGACATGGTACTTTATGCATGGATCAGCATGGCATGCAGGGTATAAAACACAATTTAATTACCCTAGTGGCAAAGCTGGTGAACACTTTGAGCCAATGCGCAAATCTAAACTTATATTGCATCATTGGTACAATGTACTGAAACAGTTGAAATGAATGCATCCTCAAATTAATTGGTGAAGGGCAGAGATATTGGGATGTTTAGCCATTCAAAAAATTTACAACCGCTAGGTTTCAAACACGTTTTAATTGAAAGGGAGGCTTCCATTGGTTGTCTGCGCTGTCTTCACATAATCAGCTTAATTACATCCCACTGATTCTGTAGTTTTGTTTAATTGTCGGAAAGTTCTTGTATGCTTTACTCTTTTTTCACAGATGGTGGCAAGAGTATATAAGGAAGCCCTATTCATTTAAAAATACAGTGTCAAGAGATTGTGTTATGTAATAAAGAAGACATACCGCTGCCCCAGACATTAAATTGATGCATTCTTCAGCAAGCAGCACTTTCAATGACTAAAGGGATGCTCTCTTTCGTTTTACGAATGACTTCAGTAAAATGTTAATGAGCATACAAAATTGAGACACATTCAATGCAATGTTGGTATTTTATTGAAATGTGTCTCTAAAACATGTACACTTACTCAAAGGGAACATTAACGGGTGGATTACACATTGCACTTTTACTGCACCGCCAGTGAGAAAATCCAGGGCAACAATGGATTGTTACCTTTTTTCAAGTAACGAGTCAATATTCATTGGTAGCAATTGTAAATGAACATGTAAAATCCCTGCCCTGCCATTAATTCCACAGGTGGCCGTGGTTATCAAGCCATGCACATCAAAATATTTCAACACTTAATGAATGGCACACAATTGTATTTGCTGAAAATGAAAAGCTTTGATTGATCTTACCCTAAAAAATTCAGTTTCCAAATCACCCCATTCTGTTGCTTAAATGACTTCTTAGCATCTTGCTTATTATAATTATTTAGGGTAATTTCTTTCAACAGGTTCTTGTCAGCACTCATTTTTACACATAAATACAAATTTCAGCTCATTCATTACTAAAGAGTGCCCAACTACACGAGGTGTGCCCTTGTCATTGATTTTAATTGGAACCCTAGTGAACTCCATTTAAATGTAATCCTTTGCCATGCATGTGGACGAACAGTGTGCTGTCATTACTGTCAAGAGGTGTGTATTGTTGCATTGACAGTAATGAGGCAGACTACTCACATTTGATGGAGCAAGGCTCAAAGCAATGGTGCGTATTGGGTAAACCTGACCAAAGGGTGCAACTCTTTTTTAATACCGTCCACACAGAAACCGAGCAGATCAGTAAGTGATCATGACATTGCAGTCTGTGATAAAAATTAAAGGTCATGCCATTTCATCGTTGTTTACAACGTCATAGTTTTGTCTCAGTCTGTAAGCTTTTATTCCACAGATGTTTTTAATCCGTTACATCATCCCAAACACAACAAATTAAAGGACAACTTGCCCAGCACAGTAATGGGCTGCATCGCTTTTCACTTCTCATTTTGTTTTGAAGTCTGCCAGCTATATTAACATTGCCAGCAAGGTGAAGATTTTATGATTTTATGATGAGAGAGAGGGAGAGAGAGAGAGAGAGAAAGAGAGAAAGAATATGTTTTACAGAGAACTGCATCACTCAATATAGGTTTGGGAGTGTGCATAAAAGCAGTGACTTGAAGATCCGTATTTCAAAGTTGCATAGCATTATTCTTATGAAATACAGATTTCAACCAATGGAAGGTGTTGTCTCTATTTGATCTTATTTCCTTCAGCTAATTTGTTTTTAAGCATCAAAAAGCGTTTAGATAATGGCAGCTCCAAACCACTCTATAAAAATTCGTCAGTGTCCTTTGTTTCATCAGCTTCAAATTCATGAAAGCTAGGCAAACTCCGAACATTTTAATTGCAATCCAGAACCATTATTATCTGAATGTTGACAATACAATTACATATGTTTCTTTCTTTTTTATTAGAGACAACTAAATAGTAGGGCAATATTTCACTTACTATTGAAAAAAAAATCTGTACTTGGAGAAAAAGTCACTTTCCATGTTACCCATTATGCCCCCCCCCCCTTTCCACTCTCAAGGTAACTCCACTTTGTCACTGACAAGCCACTTATCATTGTGTAAGAGGAGTTATGGTTCACTCATAAAATCAGCAACTTATTGACTTTATGGAAAAAACAACTATTCTATGAAAAGAGCCATTTCAAGGGATACTACCTTATATCTCCACACCTAAATAAGGGCCATATGTACGAACACTTTTTCCCATAGACACAAAATGGGGAAAAACCTTTGCTACATCTGGCCCTAAATTCTTAAATTCACCAGAGCTATACAACCATACCCCCATACACATCTCACACCTTGTGTCACAGATGGTAAAACCATAAGCTCACAACCAATTGTTGTCTTCTAAGTTTGTTTACTAATAGCAGAAAACAAATAGATTTACTCTCAGTGAGGACGTTTGTATATTGAAAGTTGTTCTGCTATTTTAAAATTACAAATAATTTGTATGGGGTTATGTATTACTAGTAAGTAGAATTGCAGCAGCCTTTGTCTTTTTTAAAGAGATTGCCTCAGAAATTACATATGTAATCACATCACTGATGATATTATTTTGCGCAACGCAAAATAATCAATATATTCTCAAACTGTTGCTTTTTGTCACTTCTGTTTGCTGACAATATATATACTGTTTTGTTTCGATATTCACCCAATGCAAGAACACCTATTTGTTGAAAGTGGTACTACAGGATCTCAAGTATAATTAATGCATATAATGGCATACTTTATTAGCTACTTGAAATGTAGCATCCTTTATTTCAATATACACAGATCATATCAGAATGATATGGTAAATGACATTACTGGTAACATTGAAAATTACTCAACCATTCACATTATATAACTAAAAACTGGGCTTACCCACATCTACTTGTCCACTTTGGAAACACACCTTGTATCTTTAAAGTTGTAGTGTAGCCCTCTATCTACATGCAGCATGTATTAGGAATTATATGATTGATGGGGAACTATAACATCCATTCTTCTCTCTGATACTATTAGAGAACCATAACTCACTTCCCTTACCTAAAGTATTGTCAGTTAGAACCATAACTCCCCTTAACTAAAGCATTGTCAGTTTATTTTATAAGTTTTTGTAACTACATATTTCATCAAGTTTTTGTTATTTGCTTTTACACCTGCATTACTGCTCACTAGACACATCCTAAAGCCATAGACAGTGAACTAGTGAGTAAAAGGTGTTGCATCATGCCTTGTGCCCACTCCCCCTAACCGTTGTAACCATAACTAGAGTTGAAAGACATGCTGTGGTTGAGACATCAATCAATAAAAGCACTAATATTGGCTTGTTTTACTTCACAGTAATGCCCCCAAAATCCATCTTTGATTCCATTCCAGTTTGACAATGGGTATGTTAAGGTTCAAGTGGTGATGTTAACCAGTACTAGCCAATTTCATTTTTTTAGTTTCAGCCATAATGCCTGTTAATGTACTTTTTAAAGAAAACCAGGATCCGCCTTCATTTGAAAACAACACACATTGAGGGTATGTAACCATAAAGGCACAGTAATCCACAAAAATAACTGAAAACACTTCCATTTCTGAGATCCACACTTTCTACTGGTTGTAGAGGAGTGTACAGTCCAGTGTCCTTCTGTTCAATATCTGAAAACTGAAAAACCCTGTAACCATTCTCCAAGACGTGTGGCGAACCCGACTGTTGGAACTGAAGTGAATGTTCGGATTGGACTGATTGCAGAACAACTAAAAAGTTGACATCTCTTCTGCAACTGTCAGGAAAGTATTATATTCTGGAAATACGATTTGGGAACTCAAGCTAGGCAGCCTTCTTATCTCTCAGTAGGCAAGAATAAACATTAGACGTTATTTTTAGCGCACACTATAGCTGGAAAAAAAGGAGTTTTGAGAAACCAACTCAAGTAATCACATTAATGTACAAGCATTCAAGGGCAAAGACATGTTAAATATATAGATAAGAAACATACATTCAGAGAAATAATAAACGGTATCATGACATCCAGGTGACAATTACTTTTGTTAATTCAAAGACCAATGTTTGAAGGAAACAGAAAGCAATGGCCTGTGCAGATTTTTTTAAATAATGTTTGACAGTGTGATGAAGCAAACCAAACTATGAGGCCTGTAATGGAGTTTAGGTTGAGTACGAAGTAAAGGAAAAGTTGACCACTGCTTAAAAGAAGCAGTATGACGTTACCATTGCTTTATAATTACATGTAACTCTAATCAGACTGTCCAATCTTAATTCCACAGCATGTGTAGTGAGTATGTAGTGCGCACAGTAGCCAAAAATCTGTGCGTGTTCACCCTGCTATACTGCGGGGTTCTCCATGTTGACCTACAGCTCATTTTTGTGACTGCACCAGTACACTGAATGCAACCAGCATCAAATGCTCATACAGAGAGTGATCACAATTATTAAGAAGGTAAAAAAAAGAGATATAGGCAGCTTCTTCCACTCATGGCAGTCCTAAATATTTTTTTTCCCTCGCCAACTTACTCACAATTAAGGTAAAATGTTAGGCAGACGTTTTCTGGATATGGCACTTTGAGTTGTGTGTATCTATCTATTGGTGTCTTCCGTATGATATTTACAGTCTTAACTACTGCAGTGGTTCACACATTCATGCATTCATTTTCTACCTGGAAATACTGTCATGTGATGCTGCTGAATCCATGCTGTCCATCCTCTGGCCTGCCATCTTTTCAGAATTCGGCAAACCTGAACCAGGGCCTGTCTTCTCATCGATCAAGTCCAGTCCCGACTCCCTGGAAAGGTTCATCATGTGGTTCTGATAGTACATGTGGATACTTTCACGGGTTGGTACATTGCCCTGGAAGGATTAAGGCCAAGTTAAGCAAGGAAAGCTTAAGTGGTTACGTCATGCTTGTGTGACTGCCACCCAGTAGTATAATCGTAATGGTTGTGGACAGTATGGAGACATCCGGATATTATCGAAGTATGATGGCCTATGTAGCATTTTTATAAGTTTCTGCTGAGTGTCACAGAAGGCCATTGTCATTATCTGTATTCACAGCAAGATGATTCTCAGATCTATTTTTGGATTAGACTTGATATTATATTGTGAGTTTAATTGCTCAGTACTGCAGGCAGTATAATGGATATTTTCCTGAAACTCTCCACAAATACAAAAAATCTTTTAAATGAGTTGGCTAAATGGGTTTAAGCTGAGTAGATATTTGAGGCCGTGCCTGTAACTATCATGACTGCAAAAATGTCAAGAAAAGGGTAGAAAAGTATTTAGGCAGTGCTTCTACCTTTTTTTTTATGGTTTCCTTAACGCTAACATCATTATAATTAGATGGGCTACCTTAAAAACGTACATAACGATGTGCATGTGTAGCATAAATACAACCAATTAAAAAATCATATTCATTTTTCATGAAAAGCAATAACATGATTATAATATAATGCATCTGAAGGGATGTTCTTTGTTTTTTTGACGTTCTCCAAAGTTAAAGGCATTTAAAATTTAAAATATGTCAGGAAAAAAACCTTGTGCATTACTATAGAACATTTGGTTCTGATCGTTCTTCTTACTACTCACATTTTGATTCTTTTATGTGAAAAACGATAGATTCTATTCATGCATTAATGTGTTCTTGTCTTTACATACTAGTGTTTCGGCTCCTAACAAAATGATTTCAATGAGTAGGTTCACAAATAAATACGATTAAAAGCCAAATACAAAGCTTACTAATGGACTATCAATTCATCGGTCAGCATTGTCATGTTGCAATTCTTAAAGCAAGTTGGATGGCTTTTGGGTAGTTTAAAGCATTAGTGAGATTATGGATATCGAGAACCGGTCCAACGAGGGACACCTGGTTTGATGATATGCATACACTGGCAAACTTTGAAAAAGTGATATATGACTCTATATGTCAGGCATCACAAGGCCAAGAGAATTTATGGGGTATATTTATGTAGCTTTCCTGCAGTGTAGCAAGCCACCTTGCTGCACTACATGAAAGGGAAAAACAGGAATGCACCATAATTACCATTGTATGACGTATGTTTGTCCTTTCCTTGTGCTTTTGGCTGCCTAGCAACAACACAGGCAGGTGCCTGCGTTGCAGATAGGATTGTTTTTGTGCAGGAAGGGACACCTTTAATTTAGCCTTTTATGCCCTACATATATAGTGGAGTGCAGTGCAGTGGTGGTGCTATACATGTGAAGAAAACATTAGGCGAATGTTGGGATTAATTGGTGAAATCAGTAGAGGTCATGGTTTTACACAATGAACATGCTGTATTTTTGCTGTAAAGTGAAGTTGATACTGTAACTTGTACTTATTCGAACTGGAAGAAAAATCATTATAGAGAGCGATCATAGACCATGAAAAAAACTTTAGTAGTATAAGGTTCAACAAAGAAAATACTTGCTATGTATTAATTAGTTTACATGAAATAGCAAAGTAAAGGAAATTGTTAATTTTTACTCGGTTGGGATAGGCCAAACACGTACCTTCTTTATCTCTCTGGTTAACATACAGCGTTCAAGTCTCAGCACAGTGGAGATATCTATATGTTCTCTGGAGATAGAATTGAGCCAGGATGTGAAGCTATCCAATGTTGCCAAAAAAAGAACCCATGTGAACTTCAAAATGTTAAATACTCTCTTGAGGATGTTATCTGTTGGAAGAAAAGATAAACAATGTTTTGAAAAAATGTATGCACAATGTAGCTGTTATGGGAAATGGCCTTTATTATGCGGTCGGAGCCACGCAGACCGTAACCATGCAAGTGTTACCACACTTGTCCTGAACCACCCATGTGCCTGAACCACGCAAATGCGTGGGTAAGGCACCATGCATATGGTGGTTCAGGCAAACAGCGGGTGGAGGAATGTGATGCCCCAAATATGTGGGGCTGGGGCGGGTGAGGGGGGACAGCTTTAGGAGGGGTGTTGGGTTGTTTTTGTTTTTTAAGGGGTCGGTGTTAGGGCTCAGGGTGGGGGGAGACCGGAGTTCTTTTAGAGAAGGGTGGGAATGGAGGGCTGAGGGCATGGGGAAGGGGCAGTTTTGGGGGGCAGTTTTAGGCCTCAGGCAGGTGGGGGGTTGGGGTACTCTAGTTTTTAGAAGTGGGTGAAGGATTTTGGTCTCAGGGTGGGAATGGGTCTCGGGCCAGGATTTGGGGGGGGTTGAGTGTTTTGGGGTGGGGGAATGTTTTAGGGCTTAGGGCAGGTGGGGTGGTCAGGGTACTTTTTTAAGTTAAGAGGGAAGGTTGTATGGATGAAACACACGTTTCCCACACATACCTTTGCTAGCCATACTTTTACAACTAAATTGGTTGTAAAGGCATGCGTGGTAAAGGCATATGTGGTAAAGACGTGGTTGTGGTGCTAACATGTGTTGTTCAGTCATACAACCAACTGTTATCTCCTTTTATAATTAGAGTACATTCACAGTCTTCCTTAGGTGGCCAAAGGTTGGATCTATTTCCATACACTAGCCTTCTATAGAAACCAAATTAGGAAGCCCTGATGTTTAGAATAGAACACTGTTATTCTTCCAAACATCAAAAGCATAATCAGGGCTTAGGAATCCAACAACATGAGCAAAGGAAACAGAAGACCACAGCAGAGTAGAATTTCAAAAAGATTAGAATGGAACTGTTAGTAAGAACCTTGACACACGCAGCTAGTAAGACATGGGTATCACAAAATTAAAATTTTTAGAAGGAAACGTTGAGTAATAATTTTCCTTTATCAGATTTGGTAAGAACACAGGTGGAATTTAGAAACACAGATAAGATAATGGGGGCACCAGCTAACCTACAATGTGAAACCGAAATGTTCCTAGCCTGATTAAGAGCCATTTGGCATTGTTCATAAGATGTTATTTATGTGTCTTGACGCTATACGGTAACATTTATTATCACTACAGGACTAGCTTTGAAGGTTTGCCACAATATGGCATTATAGATAACAGTCAACTATTAGAGCAGTTAGCTATTAGAATGACAAACCAGATTTCAAATTTCTTATTGTTAAGTAACAGCTGGCATCATACTTGTTACACAACTTAGGCCCTCATTATGGCAATGGTGGTAAAAACCGCATACCGGCGCGGTGACGGCCGCCAAAAGACCATCGCTGCAGCTACCATCCGTTCGCCGAATTATGACCACAGCCAGATTTCCGCAACAAGAAGGGCGGAAATCCAGCTGTGGCCATACAGGCGGATGGTGGTAAGGGAGCGCTGCTACCACCAGTAGCGCCACGCCAGTAGACTGCTGCCAGCCATATTGTGTGAAATAATACGGCCTGGCGGTGTTCTGCTGGCGGGTGCTGCTGGCGGTAGCAGTGCCCCATCCCGTCCCCAGCCAGAAGACCCCCTGGATACAGGTAAGTCGGGTTTCCGACAGGGGAGGGGGGTGGGAGGTGTTCTGTGTGTGTGTGGCAGTGTATGCATGTACATGTGAGTGTGTGCGTGAATGCAAGTGTGTGTTTAGTGTTGTTTGCGTGCGTGTGTGCGTGTATGAATGTGTGTGAGTGCGTGTATGAGGGTGTGTGAGTGCACTTATGAATGTGTGTGAGTGCGTGTATGAATGGAAATGTGAATCAGTGTAAGTTTGGATGTGTGTGTGGATGTGTGCGTGAATGAATGAATGCATGCGTGTATGTATAAGTGTATGTCTGTATGGATGAGTGTGTGTCTGCATGTGTGTGTGTGTATGGGGGAGGTTGGAAGGGAGGGGAAGCGTAGATGAAGAGGGTTGTAGGGGGGCTGGGGAGTGTTGGGGGAAGGGGGCCTCCTATCAGCGACAGGAAAGGAATTTCCTGTCACTGATAGGGCCTACTGCCATAGTTTTCGTGGCGTTCATAAACCATGGCAGTAGGCAGGGTCATGATACCGCCGGCGGCACAATAGCGAGATTGCTATCTCCAGCCCAGCGACTGCTACCGCCATGGCGGTCGGAGTGGTTCATTGGCAGATTGGCTTCAGCCATCCCGCCAATGTCATAATGTGGCGGTAAGTACCGCCAGCCTGTTGGCGGTACTACTGCCACATTATCTCAGACCACCGGGGTCATAATAACCCCCTACATGTCCCATTTACAGTCCCTTTTTTAGAGGCTCATTCACTGATCAATTTTAGAGTCTGGTCTTTAAGCTACATTATCACTTGCTATATTTAACACCTCAACATTTATGTTATGGTACCAGTGATCTTAAATGCTTCTGTTATTTCCTTAATGCCTGCTGATCTTCATATTAAATTAGCATGTCTAAGAAACAGTCTTGTATCATGCATACAAATGTCTGATCTCTTTATAGGCACACTACATAACTTCATAATTTCATAATTTGATGTTAACATTTAGCATGGCCTTGATGTATATAGAAATCTTTTCCGACCCTGCTCTGAACTAACTAACATTACGTAAATGTTGACAGCCCTAACCTGTAGGTGTAGGTGTAACTCTCATATATTCTTACTTCATTATTGTGAATACACTGGTATAGCCACTCATGTCTAGTTTGCCATATGCACATGCTAGAAACAGTCCTTAAGTGATATAGGATCTTTGTGGTGGACAGTAGCCAGTTGGTGGCTTAATCTTGTATCCCCTCATAATTTGTCCTAATTCGTATGGCACTGCCCAGGATTCATCACTGTCCCTGTTATGCTTAATCTTCAGCTCACTCAACTAGTAAGATAACACGGTCCTTCCTGATCCAAATGGAGGAGGATCCTGGATCAACCACAGACCATATTTAAGGAAGTTTGACTGCCAGTTATGGAGTGGACAGAGATAAACTGACTGAGAATAACAACAAATAACTCTATCCTCATTTACTGAAATTCATAATAACAAACACCTCTATCCTTATTTACTGAAATTCTGCACAGTTTATGTGTCTACCATTAACAAAGTGTTGTTAACACAGAATTAGACTTTCAGTGCAGTTGAAAGTTTTTTTTTTCCTGCAGTAAAAGATCCTCAAGAAACTCCTTCTATTTCCCTCTCTTTCTAAATGAATCTGAGTGGGGGCTCTGACTGTCTTCTAGCACTTTGTGAATACTAGACTTCTCATCAAATAACTACACACTACTTAGTTAGTTAGGATGTAGTGTATCCATGCTGCAAATTGCATCAGTTTCAAAGCACCTCATAGTGGCTCTCAATGCTACTCTGGCAAATTCCTACCTTTCCTCTGGTATAAGTTGCACCCCTAGTTGCTCACTCACATACTAAGCGTGGGTTAATCATGATCCCATGTTTGTTAGGCAAAGGAAGCATGTAATATAATTTCACAAAACAACAGAGGATAACTTACCAAAGGATCCAACTTTCATAGACCGTCATCCATTGCTTCAGAAAGCCTTACTAATTGAGTATGTCTGGTCAGGGCTATTGAGGGTTTTTGCCAATTTTGTGCTGCAAATTGCTTTGTAACAGAATGTCATTCTTTAGTACTCAGTACAAGGATTTTTGTTGTTCAGGCTAAAATTGCTTTTGGCTGTCCCTTCACCTGGTGATTGGACCACATTTGCTACTAATGTCTACTTCACATCTCCATGCTGTAGAACCTGATGATCTGTAGACAGGGATAGCACTGAGTCACGCCACTAGGCCGATCGATGATCTCTGCTGCAGTATGCGGGGATACATTTCCCAAGGGGTCCCTGTAATAAGTAGTGCCTCTACGGTGCAGCCTTACCGTAGCTCACACTTCCGCTGACACCTACTTTGAATCCTTTGTGAGATGAATAATGTGAAAACATCAACACAAAGAGAAACAATTTTACCCCCGAGTGCGACTTATGCTCTGTTTTTTACTTTTGGAACAACCTGCATTTTGTCATCTTTGTTCCTTCATAGTTTGGAAGCATCTTTTATTAACTGGTTTTTGCAGTGCTTCTCTGTCCAGCGTCTGCTTTGAACCCCTTCCTGACATGCTTCTCAAATGGGAAAATAAGAGCCATATTTTATTACTTGGCTTGTGATCTCCTTTTAGAGCAGTGCTAGGTCAGAGCTCGAGGCAGGAGGGATTTTGGGATTAAATGGAAAGGATCAAAGTTGGGAGCTGCGCAGAGGTGGACAAGCTCACAAGGATCTCAAGAGATTACCAAGACTACATGCAGTGACGGCTTTAGGCAGTGCGATCACAGTGGCCACACTAGGATCTGACCTCAGTGGGGCACTGCCTTTAGCAATAACGTACGATTTAAAAGCACCTGCTGCAGAGTTCCTTGTGCGTCCAGCTTTCAGGCAGCAGTTTGTCAATATAACTTTTGTGATTGATGTTCCTGCTAGAGAGAGAGAGAGATCTTTTGGCAGTTTTGACTCATCACAAAGTAGCTCAGAGGGTTAATATGCCTGCTACAAAGAACAGATCTGCATTTAATATGGATAGCTGAGTGGATTAGTGAAGCCAGCCCTTACCAGCGCTTTCGAACAAATGAAATATGTTTGTGATAGGGGCTATAAAGAGATGAAGGGCAATTATGCGGGGCAGTAATCAGAGAAGATGTTATGGGGGAGGGGCATAAAAGATTGTCACACCAGGTGTCACCAGCGCTAAAGCCTGTTCTGACTGCATCCGCATGTCAAACAGGTTCAAATATGGTAACGTTGGCTAATTCACAATTAGCATATTTAATTTACTTATAAACCCCTAGCAAAGTGCACTGGGTGTGCCCAAGTCCTGTCAATTAGATACTAATAGTGGCCTGCAGCACTGGTTGTGCCTTCCACTACAGTAGTCTTCAAACATGTCTCAGGCCTGCCACTGCAGAGCCTATGTGGTCAGTTTAAAACTGCAATTTTTACATCGCAAATGCATGCTGTTGCTAAGCCCGAACCTGATTTTTTTTTTTTACATATAAGTCACTCCTAAGGTAGGCCCTGGTTAGCCCCAATGGCAGGGTGCAGTGTATTTAAAAAGTTGGACATGTACGTTTTACTTTATCTTGTCCAGGTAGTGGAAAACTCTTAAATTTGTTTCCACTGCTGCAAGGCGTATCGCCCTCATAGGTTAACATTGGGATTGCCTTAAAACATCTTTTCCGTGCAATTACCAATTGGAAGCAGACAGAAATTTGGAGTTTGGTTTCTCTGGACGCACAATTTAAAATCAAAACTTATGGTGAAGTTGGATTTTAAATTGTAAGTCTGAAAATGCCACTTTTAGAAAGTTGGCATTTTCTTACTTTAACCATTCTGGGCCTTCACCTGTCTCAGTATACATCACTGGCCTGTGCGACAGCTACACTTTGTGAATTCCCTCTAGACAGACACAAAAATAGGACACTCAACTGCATCAGCATTCATCTGCATACTGATGGGTCCTCCTGGGTAGAGGGAAGGGGAGGGATTCACACTTACACTTAAATAGGGGGTGTCCTGTCTCCACACAAAAAACTGATTACCCCCTACAGGTAGCCTGACCGACAGGGCTAGCATGAAAGGGACCCTTGTGCACCTCAGAGAACTCTTTTGAAATCTCCCCTACATCAATTGCCTTTATGGATAGAAGTACTGGACCCTAAACCTCACCACCAAACTAGTTACCTTCAGGTTGTGAGGAGACTCTGCACCTAAGAGGAACTGTGCTGCCAGGAGGGACTGCCACTTTGCAGTGTGCACTGCTATGTTGGCCTGCTGTCTACTATATCTGCAGTGAGGGAGGGTTGGACCTACCCTGTACATCCTTCAAACTTCCCAAGTAGCTTTAAGGGCTTATCAAGCTTGCCTCCTTTTAAGAAGCCTCGGGGACAGATAAGGCTCCATTTCTCTCTATGCTGTGGCTGGACTCTGCTGCCCATGAGTCTTGTAATCCAGGTCAGCACCCCATTTTGGACTGTATAGGGACCCCACAAAGGTCAAGCGTTCGCCTTCCAACCTGCATCCTGAAGAAGCAAGAAGCAGCACCCCCACCGCAGATGGTGTGTCAATTCTACCCCCGCGGTGCAGAGGGAAAGCCTTCCAGTGCGGCTCAAGAAGCATTGCTGTGGTTACCAGGGCTCCTTGGTGAAGCCACGGCCATCTGCCTGCAAACGTAGCCTCTGCACCATATCCTGCTACCTTGATGGATCTTCCCGAAGGGAACAACAACGTGGACCCTGCTTGAGGGACTACCATCACCCTGCATCTGCTTTCGGCCTCAAAATAATCTCCCAACTGAAGGAAACCCACGCAAGGTACTGTGTTTTTTTAGGACAGGGGGAGTGGCTGCAGTGTTCCTGTGCTCATCTGCGAGCAGCTGAATACGTGGAGTACTGTGTCTCACCCGCATTAGGAAACTTGCCACATTACACCAGCCTGGCGCTATCACCAGTCCTGTCCACCTGTATTTATTTGATTACTTTTGAAAGTGCATAACTCATGAACCAGTGATTGGATTTTCGTAGTTTTGGTCATGTTTTAGATAAAATACTATCTATTTGTCCAAACAGGTGTGCAGTCTTTTTGTGGTGTCTGTCACTGTGTTACTGTAATTAAGTGTTTCACAAATACTTTACACCTTGCCTCTTAAATTAAGCCTGACTGCTCTGTGCCAAGCAGGTGGATTATTTTCCTTGGATTAGGGCACATAACTTTCTCCTTAAGGCACTGCGATTGTAGTAGAACTGGACATCTACACTCTTTCTAGATTCCTTGGGATTTTATGAGTTCCCCACATAGTTAAATCTATGCAAAACATCACATTTTGCTAATTTAGTTTTTTGGGAATTATGACAAATGAGAACAATGTGTTAATTTGCTCCCAGCTTTAGTGTTTTTCAACCCTGCACCACAGGTTAATGGACAGCTCCATCACAGAAACATCACATTGCATCAGATGTTAGCTTCTTATTTCTTGAAGCAAGGGGTAAAAGGTATTTTTTAGTCTAGGAGCCAGTGGTCATTCTTATGCCCCTAAAGTGACTTTAAAAGTATAAGTAATCTTTGACATAACTTTCATTTTTAGGTCTGGCATTAGCCAAGATCTTTTGATATTACAAAAATATGCATAGTATTCTTATCTATAAGGGCTTTCATCCTTCAGTCTCTTGTTATGCCATTCACATTTTTCTTCCACCCACTGCAGCATACAGCATGGGGCACTGGGTCAGCCTGCATAAGCCACTGGTTAACCTCAATTTGAGTGACTGCACTTTGCTCTTTTTCAAGGTGCACATCTGCACATAAGCTATTTCCCTTTATACCAGTGTTTTTACTTTTACGTTATAATCACTTTAGCACTGCCTTTCTGATAAGAGGCTGACATGATAGCAGAGTGCTTCTTATGGGAACATATGGCACACTGCATCTTTATCAGAACCTATCTCCTGCCAATACTGTTGTAACTTCCCAATAGAGAGCTCTGCTTTTCTGCCTTCAACTATTTCACAGCATACCACATTGTTTTCATTTGAAACTGTTGTATAATAGCTTATTCTCTTTTGCCTGCCTTTCTATCTCTCTTCCTTTCTCTCTTTCTTTCTTTCTGCCTTTCTCTTTCTTTCTTTCTTTCTTTTTCATTCTTCCTTTCTTTTTTCCTCTTCCCTTCTTTCTTCGTTGAGTTCTTTCTTATTTGATTTCTTTCTCTTTTTCTTGATTTCTTTCTTCGTTTTTGCGGTCTCAAGGTTTATGATTTTGTCAGAATCCCTTGATGCCAATATTGGGCCATATTACACAGATAACCTATATGTACATGGAGGTGCTCAGTGCCAATTAACCAAGAAGAACAACTATGTTTAACACAACTGCACATTTACTGACTTACAGCCACTTCTCTAGTGCTCAGCAGAGTACGGCAAGCAGTAACGATTGCTTCCACCAGCTCCAGTTATTCATTCTATAACCTTTCTCTGTAACAAGCTAAATTTTGTCAAGCAATAGGGATTTTCATTTATTTTCTTCTGCTACTAAATGACACTAGTTAGTTAAGTCTCCTTTTATGAACACTACTATCGCTCTTTTTGGGGCTATGTATTGAATTAATACATTAGATTAGAAGAGTGTGCAACAAAATGCCCGAATCAATTACAAAGCAAAGATGGCAGTCCAATATAGCAAGTTATGCTCTCTAAAATATGAGTCTCAAATTAAGAACAATATCCCCTGTAAGGTGTACAAAAAGAGTCATTTTATTGTGAGAATGGATGAGATAAGCAGCCAAAAAATCAAGGCAGTCAAGCACAATTTTCAAAATACAGGTCTGAGGTGTCCATACCTGGTCCATCCGATTTCTTTTTTACAGGTTCCTCCTCTTTATCTGCAAATTCTATAGCAATTTGGCCTGAAAAAGAGATCCAAATTTCAGTACAAATCATGAGCTAGTTGTTTAAAAAAATCATAGCTAATTTGTTACATACTCATCACACTAAATGACATATACACAATTAAGCTATTCTTTATGCACATTTTCAGACTTCAGTATTCCGTGATTAAACTTTTGGTAGAACACAGCACAGTGAACTGTGCTTAAGTTCAAGTATTGTATTTTAGATTTAGTGATGGTAAAGAATGATAATTTTGTAGCTGGTGACTTTGAGATATCTGAAATTTTTAGTGAGTTCACTGTCTGAAAAGAGGTTAAAAGTGGTCCACTTGGTGGTAAAGAGATGAGGAATTGGATTTAAATGGTTTCCTGTTTGATGTCTATATGAGTGCTGATTTTATTTATTTTTGTCAAGAAAGATGAGATTGAAAGTGCCATGTTTGTTGACAGAGTTTGATAGGTGCGTGTGGGGGAAGAGTTGATGCTGTGCTTACCTGTCTTAAATAGTGTTTTTCATTAATTTGTGCCCCATACTAACAGAAGTCTTGCAGAAGGTGGCTGTGGTAATGAGAGATCTTTGTGTAGATTGAAGTGTTTTGAGCTGCGTGAGTTTGTCAGCAGTTTTGGTCTTTCTGTAGAGAGGTTTTCTGATATCCAATGTGTTCATGTTTAGGCTATAAATAATCTTATTTTAGTGATGCACTGACACATGCATAATTTTGTATTACACTACTGAATGCACACATATTGTTTTTTTTATTACACCACTGGATACACAGAGGAGTGTCATGAAATATTATATGGGTGGGAGGGAGTACGAGAACCTAATGAGATTTTTTTTTAGAGCTTCCATGAGAAAGTCCACGAAGGAGCAGTAAATCTGTTCATTTGTTCTGTTGGCTATGGTGCATTGGTGTGGCATGATGAATGGAAAAAGAGGTGGAAAAATGATCTGTTCAGGAACAAAGGACTGGGGGCTCGCACTGGACTGAAGGTAAGGCTGTTAGGACGAAGGTGGTGTGTTGCTTTGTGAGTGTATGGGCTTGTGATGTATGTCTCCAAGTCCAAAGACTCTCAGGTGGCTGAAGTCTCTGAGCAATGCTGAATGGTTATACTGACTTGAGGAAGATGTGATAAAATAATTTCTTTAATGAAGCCCTTATTCAATGAAGGAGGCTGTACACCAGGTTGAAAGTGTCTGTCAGGTTGACTGGTCAGGTAATTAAATTAGAGGGTTAGAGGCCAGCTGGATTTATGGATTATTGCAAGTCTTCCTCCTACAGTGCGTGTACAGTAAGTGCATTAGATGCCATATCCTGAGGGGAGAAAGATGCCTAAGAATTGTCTGGATGTACTTGTGAGCCATTATTTTATGATGAAAGATGTATTCACTTGATGTAATCTGATAATGTCGGTAAAGTCAGGGGTGTATAGGAATGCAAAGTGTGCGCTAATGTGCATAAGGAGAAGAGTGTGATGTTTTCATTGAGTATGTATGCAGGATGGGTTCTGAATGAGCTTCTGGATGTGTGGCATTGATATGTGCATGTTTGTTCTTGTTCAGGTGTGGTGAATGCTTTATGGGGCACATAATCTGGGTGCATTGCTTGAAGGTAGGGGTTCTCGCCCAAAGTCCTTCCTGGACATAAAAGCACAAACAGGAGATGCCCTTGATTGTGTATGCCCTTAGCTGGGAACATCTGGGAGGTAGGGCACCATAAGAAGTTGACAGAAGTAGAGGAGGAGGCAAGACATCTTAGAAGGGAAACACGCAATGTCACCTTCTATAAAGATGGATGCTGGAGAATGTGGTGATGTCACTTCCACTTGAAATTAATGATGAGAAATTCTGTCTGCTTCTCTGGTTTCTCTTTATTGAATATGTGTTGGCAAGACACCATTGTAGTCACTTCCTGTATAGGTGGATGGCAGGAAATGGGGTGTGCTTGTCTGTTTTCTTTTTAAAGACATTTTTGACAGGAAACCAGTGATTACACATTTTGAATCACGAATGAACTGCAATTTAAGGATGAATAAATATTTAATTGAAGATTTCCTTGTGTTAATGTGTTGCAGACATAAATGTGTTGCACGAACTGTGTATCAATAGTGAACCAAGAGGGTATTTAATTTTGGGGAGGACACTAATGTGACACCAGGTACAATATTTTAATACATTTTCCAAATTATACATACATACATCAACCAAAAGGCATGCCTACTAGGGTGTTTCTCATGATCAAAGCAAAAAAAAATATGAAGAACATCCTCTTGTCCAGTCTCATGCGTCCCTTCCTAACACTGAAAGGTCCCATGTAAATATGTGTCCACCTACATTGGCCCATGCCGAAATTAAATTCACAATATGGTTCCTGAAATCTGTGCTCATCACGCTGTAACACCTATTCACATAAGGAGCTCCAGTGCCCCACTGAGCTAGGTTTGCACTACCTAACCATCCCCAAAAAACGAATTTTCACATTTTTTATGAGAATGAGAAGCTAGCAGGTGTCTCTCTTCTTCACAAATGTAATTACTTATTTGAGTCAAAGATCAGAAAGATGCATCATCACAGTTAGTTCTGATTAAATTAAAATATTCATATATTGGGGTTATCATGTGCTTCGGTATTCAGATGCTGTTTCAGAATATCACACTTCATGTTTATTTCTAAGACTTTTCTAATTTCCAAATTTTGTTTTTTATTTCCCTTAGTCGAGGGATATTTACCTAATGAGTTTTTAATCACTCTTTTGCAGAGTAGATACTTTTATGGTTTGGTAATCAATATATGTGAGAAGATTTAGCATTCCTACAAAGGTGTAATGACCCAGTGTATGTCTTGTGGAAAGCTGTGCCGTTGCTGTGCATATGTAATAAATCCTTCTCCTGTTGTAGGATGCCCCTCCCTACATTACTGGTAGTATCACTTCTTTGAGTTCTCAGTCGAGAAATTACGTAACAGTTATTTACACCACTTAAGTATGAAGATCGCAGGTTCAGCTGTTTTCCATTTTATGCAGAGATGGGGAGCACTGTTTGCTCTTATACAAGAAAAGATTGATGTTTTTAAAAAAAGCAACTTTTGCCCTCGCTATGCACTGCTAATTACACCACAAATTATGGCACTCATGACATCTTTGATAACATCAATGATAATATCAATGTATTATTTGCAGTAACATTTTTGACGAAAAAACTGCAAGGTGGGGGCTCGAGTTATAGTTACCTTAGGGCACGAGTTAAAGTTACTTGAGATAACTCAAACAGGTGAATATCTATATATATATGTATATGTATATATAATTTTGTTGCAAAGACATGCATAGTAAAGGCATATGCGTGGTAAAGACCTGCGTGGTAAAGGCAATGTATGGTAAAGGATGCATGGTAAAGGCATTGTGTGGTACAACCTGCGTTGTAAGTGCTGTTTCCCCACTCTACTCCTTCTTTTCCGTCGAGTATTCACACCTGTTACCAATGCCTTCTTGTTTTTCCCTTGTCCTTTGCCACTTACATTCTCAAATCTGTATCCTCTGCCTCCTTCTCTTCCACTCACTATCAGTGTGCCTCACCACAGTCAAGCCCATTTTGCATGTTAATGTACCCAGGAGAATCAGCTTCAAAACTGAAGAATATTTTTTCAACCTAATGCTTGCCTGTCAGTTGACCAAGCACATGTTCATGTTACCTGTCCACCAACAGCAAGTAGCGAAGTAACCCTTGTGTTTACACCATATCTGCATAGCAATTTACTCTACCAGTCTGTACTCCTCCTCTTGTTACACTGATATAAAAAAGTTTCTTGTTGGCAAACAGCAACTAAACACCTGATTTAGAGTTTGGCAGACAGGAATTTCCATCACAAACATGATCGATACCTCATACACCTAATGAAGTGCATTATGTGGTGGATGGGATAGCCATCACTTTTGTGATGGAGTACCCTTTCACCAAACTCTATATCAAGCTTACATTTTCTAAGTCATCTCCTGTCTGTGCACAAAGAAACAAACTAAAACTTCATCTTATCATTGACAGTTTCATTACTAATGCCATATCTATGTTCATGGGTTAAATTACATGTTAATCCTTATCTTGGACACAAAGAGTATTGACTGACTTTAGGTTGATCAATGCTACCTTGAAAGGTCAGCATAGAGACAATCTAGAGAGAAACTTTGGGAAATTGTTGAATGAAACATCTGGCTGCCATACCAAGTTGATTTGGTGTTGCTGAGGATTGTGAATGTTGCCACTCTTTCTGGCAAGTATTAAACAGGAACAAATAGTTGACTGCTTTGCCCCAAGCAAACATGCCTACAGAGAGTGGGGACAGCCTGAATTGTCTTGAAGAGGTTCTCTGGAATCCTGAGAGTGGTGACCTAGTGTGTGAGACTATTCCTTGCAAGGCAAAGACTGTCTGCAACAAAAATAGTTTGCCTAGAACCAGAATGCTGAAGCACAAAAAATATCTTTATCTGGAATATTTGCGTAAGGGTGCATCATCCTTCTGAGGGATCTTGGAGTAGTCAATTACACCACAAATTAATCTGAGGTATAGAGCCTAAGATGCAGCAAAAGCAAAGTCTGCTGTAAGTCACTTTGAGAGGCCATATGCAGCACCAAAGCAACTGTCTAAATACAAGTCTGATGAGTTTGTGTCAAGATCTTGTATCCTAAGCTTTTCCTGAGTATAATGTTAGGCCTGTCAGCCTTAGGGTGGTCTTCCCCAAACATTTTGTCTTCACGCTGCTATATTTATGAATTGGTTTTGCTTGGCTTAGGACTCTGTGCGTTTTACCACTGCCAACCAGTGCTATCGTGCACCTGCTCACACCCTGGTAAAGTGGTATACCATACACCTAGGGCTGATAAATTAAATGATATTAATGGGCCTACAGCACTTATTATGTCACCCATTTAAATAGCCCCTTAAAAACATCTCAGGCCTGCCACTGCAGCCCGCTATCAGTTTTTAAACTATCAATTTGATTTGGCATTAAACCACCTTGTCAAGCTTTAAACTCCCCTTTTATGACATATGAGTCACCCCTAAGGTGGGCCCTAGGCAGCCCTTACTGCAGGGTGCATTGTAATGAAAGGGTTTGACATGTGTTATTAAGTTTTACATGTCCTAGTTATGAAAAACTCCTAAATACATTTTCACTACTATGGGGCCTACCTTTCTCACAGAATAACATTGGGTTGCCTTATTACATTAAATGAGTGATAACGTTTGATCAGGAGCAGGAAGGAAATTCATGTTTGGCGTCTAAGAAATTGTAATTTAAAATCCTTTTTAATGGTAACATCAGATTTTAAGTCACAAGTTTGGAAATGCCACTTTTAGAAAGTCGGTAGCTTCCTTTGTGCCAAGCTGCCAGAAGGTTAAGCCCAGGATAATTTAGTGACTTTAGTGGTTCACCCTGAGAGGGATTGTGGCTGTTGCTTGAACAGGGTTAACACCCCACTCAAACATAATCCCAATTTCTCACATAGGTGATCAGTGGTGTGGTCCAGTACCATACAGTGATTTGTATCACACAAAAATCCCATATACATAATTTGACACCAGCGTTTTCCTCTTATAAATTCTCCTTAGTTTATTGGTTATGTTTTTCTTTTTTCTAAAATAAAGTACCCTACCTCACGTTTTCCATAGTGGAGATGGAGCTGCATAACTTTCACAACCTCACTGGAGCTGAGTTGCAAAGGCTCTGCAAAGACAGAGGGCTGAATGCAAGCAAGAAGGAGACAAAGTTGAAGTCCAATAGTCCCCCGAGTTTATGATACAGTCAAGAGGTTGCAGGCCACACCAGAGGAGAGAACAACCCTTAAGAAGAGGGGCTCAATTGGCATGAGGAGGAGGAAGAGAGCTCAAACATGGGTCCTGAGCTGCATGAGAAGCACAACTCACCTCGAGGAGAGGAGCCCCATGAGAGGGCTGGAAGCAGTATGTCTGCGCAGGGTGTGTCTCCAAAGGAGCTAGAGGATAGGAAGGTTAGGAGGAAACTCAAATTCAGTTGGCCAAGATGAAACCAGAAGCAGAGAAAAGAAGGACTGAAGCATAGCCACCTTTAGAGGAGAGATACCTTGAGGCCGAGAGAACCTTGGCTAAAAGGAAACCACTGCTGGAGCTTGAGAAAATCATGAAGGAGCTAGCCCTCAGGGCCAGGTAAACCTCAGAATCCAGCAGCAATAGTGGCAGCATACCTTCAGTGACCTCTAGGAAGGAAAGGGTCCACATACCAAAAGACCTGGTGCCCAGTTATGTGGTGGGAAATGATACAATCAAGTGGGCTTTCTGTACATGATATAGCCCTGAGGATGTGCAGAGTCACAGAAAAGTATAGGGTGGGTAGACATTGGAAACAAATACCCGCAATGGGGAGAGACACTCTTCTTACACTGGAGGTGGGTGATCCCAATGAAGTACTGTCTGAGAGTCAGGGACAGCCACAAGCTCCCAAACCAGTTATAAGGTGGAATTCCTTGACTATTTTCAGCAAAGCACTAAATGGCTGGGTGAGGGGCAGCAAAGCTAATACTTATGCTGGGCTGTACAACTTGATCTTGAGGGAGCACATGCTCAATACCTGTTTTACATGGCTGCATCAGCACCTAGTGGTTAGTAAGCTAGCTGCTCCCAATGAGCTTGCTAAGCAGACAGATCTCTGGGTCAGTACCAGAATATCCAATAAGGCATCTGAGGGGGACTTCCAAAAGAGTGGTCAGAGTACCCAACAGAAAAAAAGTGGGGAGATAAAAATAGGAAGGCGGTCCTATACAAGGTTTGCAAAATAGTTCATATGGGAAAGGGACCACCCCCATTCTGACAAAAAGAAAAATGGATTTGTGGATAAGAACACTGGTAAATGTGTCCCTAAGTGCTATGAATATTACCAGTTTGGGCATACCAGGGGGAATCCAAGTGCCCGAAGAGGGCACAACCTGGGTTGGCATGTGTAGCGTTTGGAAAGGAGATGGCCCCAGTTAGGGTGGGGGAGATAGATCAAGTTACCCTAGTGTTCCTGAGTAACAGAGAGATGGTTTCTAAAGTCCACATGCCTTCAAATATTCAAAGTGTAGGCAGTGATTAACCATCAATGGTCAGAGGGTGGAGGCTCTGAGAGACAAAGAGCCAGTATGACTACTGTCAACTGTCATCCGATGTCCTCAGAGCAGGGGATAACTAGGACTGTCCACCAGGTTGTAGTACCAGACAACTGTAAGATCCACTACCCAGTGACTATGGTTCCCTTAGAAAGGAGGTGAGTCTCTTAGGGTAGTTGTGAGCCCTACCATGCCCATGGATTGTTTGCTAGGAAATAGTCTAGAGCACATTGCATGGAAGGAAGTGGATCTCAGATCACACATGGAAATGTTAGGGTTAACTGAGTGGGTCTGAATGACTACAAGGTCACTGGCTGCCCAGGAGGGAGTCAAGGAAGCCATTATCCTGGATGAATGGACCAGGTAGGCCCTAAAAAATAGAAAGGGCAAGGGTCATGGGAAACCAGCCCATCAAGCTCTCATGGTACAGGTGGTTGGGACACCAGGGGAGGCTGCCCCAGAGCCTACCAGAAAGGATATTGCCTCCCCTGAGGACTTACCCGAGCTTGCTGGATAGCAAGTTCAGGGAAGGAGTACCATGGAGAGCTTCTGAAAGGCAGAGAAAAGTGCCCACACCTAGAAGAACGAGGGGCAAGTTGAATCCCAGGCAGCTGGTGACTCCTCTGGAGATCACTTCATTTTTGGGAAGAATGGCCTCCTGTAGAGTGAGCCTTAGGTATTCATGCATGGGGGAAAGTGTGCTGTTGGTCCCCCAGTGCTACAGGGACTTCCTAGTGGATCTGGCTCATGGGATACCCCTGGCAGGGAATTTGGGGAAGGACAAGACCTTTGCAAGGCTTGTCTCCCACTTTAATTGCCCCCGGAGGAAGAAATGCTCAGATACATTCTGCAGGACACGTCTCACCTGCCAGGCCAGTGGAAGAACAAGGAAAAGGCTAAAGGCTCTCCTGAATGACTAACCTATCATTAGCACCACCTCTGAATGTGTGGGCATCAACATTGTTGGACCCCTGGACTCCACAATTGCCCTGGGCAACAGGTTTATCCTAGTTTTGGTGGACCATGCCAGTGGATACCCACAGACAATATCTCTGAGGACTGTGACTGAACCTGCAGTGGCTAAGGCCCTGATGGGGATTTTTAGCCGAGTGGGGATCCCCAGGGACATGTTGCTGACAGGGGCACCAACTTCATATCTGCCTACATGAAGTCCATGTGTGAACAGTGTGGAGTAACATACAAGTTCTCCACATCCTACCATCCTCAAACCAGTGGGCTTGTTGAAAGATTGACCGAGACCTTAGGAGGCATGATTATGGGCCTACTTGAACTCATGAGGCAGAAGTGAGACATCCTCTTTCCACGCCTACTTTTTACCTACAGAGAGGAACCTCAGAAGCCTATTCAAGCTCCTCTATAGCCATCCTGCTACAGGACATCTCAGTCTGGTGAAAGAGTGGTAGGAGCAAGTTCCCAAGAAATTGCCTTAGGATGTGAATAGTTATATGCTAGTTACCCGTAACCAAAGCAGCAAACTCTGAAAAAAGACTTCTGAGAACTTGGTAGCCACTCAGGAGGTCATGAAACTCTGTTATGACCAGAGGGTCACTTTCATACATGTCCACCTGGCCCGAAAGTGTGGGTTACGGAGCCAGTAGAGCCTAGGTCTCTCTAGGACAATTGGAAATGTCCCTAAGAGGTGAAAGAGAGGAAGAGAGAGGCCACTTAACTTGTGGACCTCAAGACCACCAGAAACTCTTTGGGAGTACCCAATATGAATCTCCTCAACCCCATTACAAGGGGTCTGTAGTCACCATGTTGTTGGTGTCAGATGATGGAGTGGAAAAGGAGAGTAAACCTCTCCCTGACCTCCTATCATCTAAGGAAAAATATGGGTCAGTAGACGGTGTCAACCTCTCTCCTACCCTAACCCCAGACCAGCAGAAGTACTATCACCAGTTGTTGGGACAGTGTGTTTCACTGTTTTCCCTCACTCATGGATTTACACACATGTGTACCCATAATATACATCCTGAGGACAGACTGTCTGTCAAGAATTTAATATACAGGCTGCCTGACAAAGTGAAGGTCCGCATTAAAATGAAGGTCTCCAAATGGTTGGAATTGGGAGTAAGTGAGCACTCCAGTTGTGTCTGGCCCAGTCCAGTGGTGCTGATGCCCATAGGCACCCAGATTCTGTGTGAACTACAGGTGGCTCAGCTCATTCAACAAGATCCTACCCCCAATGAGGTCATAAATAGGGTCGTGGCTGAGTACTTTCAAGCTTAGTTCTGGGTATTGGCAAATAGCCCTAACTAAGGGGGCAAAGGAGAAATCACCAGTCTGTAACTCATAGAGCCACTTTCAGTTTAAAGTGGTGCCCTTTTGATTGAAGAATGTGGAATGCCCTGCCACCTTCCAGAGGTAGATGAACTAAGTCTTAGCGGGAATGAAGGCGTTCAATGCTACTTACTTAGATGACATAGCTGTCTACAGCTGTAGCTAGGAGGACCGCTTGTTTCACTTCCAGGAAGTGCTTCAGGTCCTGCCACAGGTAAGTCTGACTATCAAGGCCAGTGAGTGCCAGACAGGGCAGGGTTCTGTGGTATACTTGGGACACCTCATAGGCGTGGGTAAGGTGCAGCATTTCCAGGCCAAAAGAGTGACTATCCTGGCCTTGGAGCCCCAGAACCCAAACAGAAGTGAGGGCCTTCTTGTGCCTCCCTGGATATTATAGGAGGTATTTTAATGGTTGTTGCACTGTTATCTGGGCTGACATCCAAGAAGCAGCCCAAAAAGGTGATCTGGACAGAGGACTGACAGAAAGCCTTAGTCACCCTGAAACAGGCTATGTGTACAGCCCCTGTAATAAATATCTGTGACATTTTCCAGGAATACATTGTGCAAACGAATGCCTCACAGCATAGCTTAGGGGCAGTGCTATCACAGATAAATGATGAGGGCTTGCACCAACCTGTGGCCTTCATTAGTTGGAGGCTGCTTCCCAGGTAACAGAGGTAGAACGCTATTGAGCGGGAAGGCTTTGTTGTGGTCTGGGCACTGAAGAAGCTGAGACCATATGTGATTGGTACTCACTTCCAGGTACAGACATACCACAGACCCCTCACAAGGCCCAAGTAGATGAGGGGTGAGAATCTAAACTGTTGAGGCAGTCCATCTCCCTATATGGAATAAACTTCACATTGGAACACCGTCCTACGTCAGCCCACTCCAATGCAGATGGTCTCTACTGGCTTTTCCACCTCTCCCAGGAGTTAGGTAGTTCCCCCCACTTTCAGCTGGGGGAGCACATGTTAGACCTGTCCTCCTTAGGGTAGTCTTCCTCCAAACTTTTTGCTGTCACCTTCTTATTTTTATGAATGCATTTTTGCTGGCCTTAGGACTGTGCACTTTACCACTGCCAACCAGTGCATCTGCTCACTCCCTAAAGCATTGTAAAATTGGCTAATACTTGACTGGCATATTTAATTTACTTATAGGTCTCTAGTAAAGTGGTATACCAAATATCAAGGGCTGGTAAATGAAATACTACTAATGAGCCTGTAGCACTTATTGTGCCACCCATTTAAGTAGCTCCTTAATACATGTCTCAGGCTGTCATTATAGCCTGCTAAAAGTTTTTAAACAGCCAATTTGACTTGGCAAAACAATCCCCTTGCCAAGCCTCAGACTCCACTCTTGTTATATATGGCATCCCTACATTAGGTCCTAGGCAGTCCATAGGGCTCTGTAATTAAAATGTTTGACATTTCATTTTTCCATTTTAATCAAAAATTCCTAAATTTGTTTAAATGTGTTTTCCACTACTGTGAGGCCTACCTCTCCCACAGAATAGCATTGGGTTGCCTTATTACATTCAATAAGTAATAACTTTTGATTAGGAGCAGGTAGGAAATTCACATTTGATGTCTAAGAAATTGCAATTTAAAATAATCTTTAACAGTAAAGCCAAATGTTAAGTCAAAATTTGAAAATGACCCTTTTAGAAAGTTGTAATTTTCCTACTCTAGCTATTAGGTGCTTGCAGCCTGTTCCTGGGGCACATGACTGGGTGTAGTTGGAAGTCGGACTTTGTGTAGTCTTCCTAGGCTGCTGCGCCATAGAGGGATTAGATGTGCCAGGGTGGGCCATCACTGGCAGGAGGGGCACAATCTCACCTGCAACTGAATAGGCTGTGCCTTGCCTTTACATAAAGCACTTTAAACTACCTCACTGTTTCTGTAGTCAGTCTTGAGCCAGGCCTGGGAGGCGGGAAACTTCAAGCACTTTAAAAAAGGTCTCTAGAAACGTTTCCAACTTCAAAGGAGGCACCAGGTATAAACTTAGGATCCCCAGATGCTCTCTTCAGTTCACTTTCTGGACCTGTGTACGGACTCCTAGAGGACTGCCTGCTACTTTGGCCAGCTGTGTACTTCAGAAGACTGCTTTACTGCACCTAGAAGACCTGCTCTACTGTCTGAAACATGCCTCAGAGGCCTGCCCCGCTGCCTGAGCCCTGTACTACCCCTTGAATGCAGGACTACCAGAGTGACCTCGAAAGCTAATTGGCTGGCCTCCAGATAAGAGCCTCAGTGATAGAAAGGGCTCCAACCACCTTGAAACCATACCTGAACTTAGCCTGAGTGAGTAATAACCCTCAAAGTGGTGTCTTTCCAGTCCTGGACCCTTGAAACTGGTGCTAAATGTGCCAGGGTAGCCAAAATGCAAACCTTGGCTAAAGCGTGCTTTGAGAACCGAGTGGAGACTGGGACCTACCTGCCCGTTAATCCACCAACTGTGCATCAACAGTCAGCCTGACTTTGTGGCAGCTCCCACTACATTCTTCTGTGCAGCAGCAAATCTTGTTAGTGGTACTCCACAAAAGGGGTATCCAGCCTTGTGGAGCCCTCATTGGCTACAGCTTGCAGCCTATTCCTGTTGTAGATTTTCAACTTCCAAAAATGTCTGAACACAGAAACCTTTACTGTGACTTTGTCCAGCATCTCCACAATGAAAATGGACACCTTCTGCAGCCATGCCCTGCTGAACGTCTACTCTCTCAGGCCCTTTTTCTTGACATTACTTCTAAGTTTGAAGGTGAGCACCGACCAGGCCCAACCCAATCCTTGTATTCGACGGGCACTCCAACACAGTTGCACATGTTCTTCTTCTTTGACTCAATCTTGCATGACTAGATGTCCGCAGATGGCGCTTTGATTTTTTAGGTGCTAGTTTTTACCTTAAAATTTTAAAATTAATAACACAGATTCTACTGATTGAGTTGTTGGCATTTTGCTGTCAAATAATTTAATAAAATTAATTAAAAAATACTCTATTTTGCTAAATTGGAGTGGGATTTTTCTTGTGTTGTGTTTTCAATTTATTACAGTTTGGATGCTGCTTACATACTCTACACATTGCCTCTAGGTTAGGCCTGGCTGCTTTTGTGCCAAGCTATCATAGTGTTAAATACAGGTTAATTTAGTGACTTTAGTGGTTTACTCTGACAGTGATTGTGGGTGTTGTTTGAACAGGGTTAACGCCCTACTCATCCAACAGCCCAATTTCTACATTAATCTTAAAGAATACTGCCTTACTTGTGGATACTTTCAAGAACTTTCTTTGCAGCATTGTACACTCGACATTTAGTAGATCAATTGACCCATATTTTGACATCCACCACAGGAAACCCTATCCCTCTTTTTCCGATATTTTTTCTTAGATCACTACAACACCCCTAAGTCCCCGAAGCCTTGATGCTATATGAAAATGCATCCCTGTTAAGATTAGCAACCTTGACTACTTTTAGTACTGTATCAGCACTTGGGCTTGTAAAAGAGTGTGACTCTCGATTGCAACACCCCACTAATTCAGTGGAACTACCAGATGACAAGCTAGAACTGCCTAACCTTAACCATACTGCAGCTGCAAAAGGCCTTTTGCACAATATCCAAGTGCAAAGTTTTTATGGATAGCAGTACATATTTTGATGCCACATGTTGGTGAAACCTGTTTTTCTGCTCATTCTGTCAACCAGGGTCCAGATTCCAGACCACACTATGTCCCTCTATGTGATAATCGTTTAGTGAGCAGCGGCTTACTGGCTCTCTTTCCCTTGCCATACACTGTCCTTCTGGGTCATGACGGTGCCAGGAAAGCATTTCCTTCGTTTTACACCAGTCATCTTTGCTCCATTGTAAAACAGTTGTATCAAATCCGGAGATGAGTAAACCCTTGTGTGGTGTTCCTATGCAATTTGAATTCAGATTTGCTCAAGTGCACTTCATAGATGTTCCCTGCAGCAACAAGTCTCTGCACCATGAGCATTAAACCATTATTTTGATTTAGTGAAGTACAAATGCATTCTAATATCAGACCTTACTTAAGAGAATATGATTTTCATTTGTCTGCATACAAAACAGACACTGAATTTGGATGCTTGTTTAATGGAAAGAACAAATTCACGCCCACAAATCGTTAACATACAGATTTAGGGACATGTTTATCAAAGATTTGCGTTGCTCTTGCACCACACGACGTTGTGCCAGAGTGACACAACTCTTTAAAAAATCTATCAAGCCAGGCAAGGCCACTTTGGGTGGCTGCCTTTTCCCTATCATGCAGCGTAGCAAGGTGACCTGCTAGTCAGCTGATATGATGATAAATATGCCCCTTGTATCTTAACAGGCTTCTTTATCAGCACAGTTATTACCTACCTTCACCTGGCCCCTTCCGTCCGTTTTCCTTATCTTTCTCTTGATTGCTGGAAGTGCTTGTCTCTTTGTTCCTTTGTCTGAGAGCAGTCTTGGGATCCGTTATCCACGCCTGATAAACAAACTGGAGGAAACAAACCCTTTATTTTTTGCTTTTTGTATTACATGTATTTGGAATGACTGAAAATGAATCTCCAGCGGAGAAGTGAACGAGATAAACAATCCTAACCATAAACATGAGCAGACATACCAAAAAGAGCCTTGTCTTGGGTTGTAAGCGCTATATATGTGCAATTGAAACTAAACTATTCACTTACCCACTGGCAGGTGCTATTTTTACCTGCACTACTTCATTTAACTTGCGAAAGCATTTGGGGAAAAGCAGAGTATCAATATCCACCCTGCCCCAAAACAAAGCAAAAAGCTGCTTGGAATCACTTGAACTGAAGAAATTATTGGAGTCAACACGTTCTCACATCTACTTCCGCAGACGTCAATAAAAAAACAGTCTGCCTCTCCCAAAATGACCGACACAACCTGGACAGCTCAACTGTCCGGAAGTAGGTGCTCCTTTCTCGGCGGTTACTTTTGACACCGCAGGTGGCTTGGGCCTGTCCTTGTCCTTCCCAACTACAGTTAAGAAGCAGCTCTCCAAATTAGGGCGAAAGATTTCTTGAGAGACAATAGTAATCAGATATTTATTAGCAATGCTCACTGACGAAGAAACACTTCATTAATTCATTTTAAACATCAATAAAAGACAAAAGATGTTGCACTTTTGTTTCGTGTGATTTTCATTTTTGTCAAAAATGAAAATCATTTAAGCGTTAAAGACAAACGAATGGTTGGGGGGGATAAAAAGGTAAATAACAGTAGCATGCAGGTATAGCGGCCAATGACATAAGCACAAATACATGCATTTGAACAACAGCGGTATACACCAAGGCATAAACACACCTGGGTCCCGGGAATGCTGGCAGATTCCTGGCAGGTGGTAAGGTTCGGCTATTGGTATTTTTTCATTAGTTAGTGGGCACTATTTTTTGCCAAAGCAATTGTCTACAGTGAACCTTGACTTTAAGGACAAAAAGAACTATTGCGTATTGTTATCTCACATTAATGAAGTGCTTTGGGGACACCTGGGGATTTGTTTCGCCCTCATATTTACATTTGTGAATCCTCCTTCTCAGTAGCACTTTTGTGGCGGCATGTTGGGTTAGTGGTGCGTGCTATGTTCGTTATTTATCTCTGTGCAGACACACTGCCAGTGCTAAACCGACACATTTCGCAGGTACTAAGGTATGGGTGCCACAATTAAGCACGATAATTAGACCAATGGTTCAGTAAATGTTTCACTGGGCAAATATTTGACCTTTGTGATTTTTCACTCATTCTGTTTGCTCTTCAAATAACGGTGGCAAGGGAAAAGAGATTTTCCAAAGTTGTTGCTGACCCCACATTTGGTCCAACCCTCCTTGCTACACTCCTGTTTCCGAAACTAGCATCATTGGTGGAAAACTAATTTGCTCCATTTGCCAATGGATGATGTCCTGCATGTGCACGGCATTGCCATAACTACAGATCAATGTGAAGCTAGTATGTCATGCAGCATACTGCAGGGAAGTAATCAAAGGGACATAAGTTAAACATTGAGGGGCAGTTTTACTGAGATTTTGCTTAGGGGTTGCATCACGTTTGCAGCACAGCCCTGACACAAAATTATTTTTGGGATTTAATAAGCCATGCAAAGCCACTTTGTGTGGCTTTGCATGCCTTAGTAAATACAAAGTAAGACAGCACAGCCCATGGCACTGCCTTGTGCTACCTTGTGTTGGGAGGGTATTCCCTGGGTGGAGTATGGACGTTCCCATTCATCTATCCATGGATTTTGGCACATTCCCAGATTTACCAAAGCTAGTAAACCTGGCAAAGCATCAAAAAGCTATGCCTCCTTGAAGCATGTGTAAGGAGGAGAAATGTCCTTATTGCTCCTCGTTACTTGCACTTTCTAAAAGTGTGGTATCCTGCAGCACACATAAAAGACTAATCTGCCTCTAAGGTTTTTTTTGTGCATGGAGGTGTCCCTTCCTGCACAAAAACAATCCTGGCTGTAACTCTGACACTTGCATAATGCAAGGGCGCCTGCCTGCGTTGATGCTAGGCTGCATTCAGTTCACCAGCACTAGGAAACACCAGAAATTCACCATGTCTTAGTAGATATAGTGCATTTCTGCTGTCTCTCTCTCATTCAATGCAGTGTAAAATAAAATCTTGCTGCCCTACGTTATGTGAAATGTAAGTAAATATGCCCTTGGTGTCCCACAAGAATAGCTGAAAATTATAGCTATATTAGAAAATGACTGTCTTTCATGAGTTTAAATGACTACTGATTGAATGCTCAGTTAAATAAAACGAATTTCATGCCCACAAGATACTATTCTTTGAAGGTCACATGCACTTCTAATGGCTGCCAAAGACATTACTAAATGCACGTATGAAAAATAAATTATTTGTGTCCATGGCAACAACTTTGAAATACACTTACACATTTTGATGAACCTTTGGCTTTGACTTTTTTTTTAATAGTTTCTCTTTGTAGTCTAGGGGACCTTGGTGTCGTGAATTTTGTGCAGTTAAGTGCAATTAATTGCTGGAATGATTAATTCAATAGACAACTGAAACTGCTTTTAGTTGTGAGCATTTAACTTTTTTCAGTGCTCCACCTTTTTAAAATGCAAATGCATGGCTCTCTAGGGAAAGGGTAGACGAATCTCACTTCAAGGTTACGTGTAGCACAATGCCACGGAGTGTTAACATTTCATTTTATGTCTTGTAATAGGAGATGAAGGGAACGAGGAGCTTGTGAGAATTTGAGAGTGAGAAAACACAAGGATATTCTGTGAAACACTGTGAGGTAAAATGCATCAAGATACCGTGCAAATTAATTACGGGTCAAGTTGTTAAAGGTATTGTGTAAACCTGTAAGAGGTCAATTGCATCAATATATAATCTGAAACCTTGAAGGGTTCACTTGGAGAGGTTAGTAAATTAGTTATAGGGTACATCAGTCATGAGAGGTAAATTAAATAAGCATATTGCATAGGTCATGAGTGGTAGCATGTGACAGGATATTGAGGGAAACTATAAAATGTAGAGTATACCTGAAGAATGTACTAAACTATGTTCGTTTGAGTCAGGATATTATTTGGCACTGCCAGGGGTACCGTTATTTAGGAGTTTTGGAAAATCCTTGACAGTAGCATACACCTTGATTTTGTTAGCAATTGGGAGAAGTTGAAGTGAATTAGAAAATTGTAGAGGACTGTGAGTGGTAAATTACATCAGAATATTACAGTCAACACAATATTGTGTGAAACAATGCAATGAGAAGTGCAACAGGATTCTGTACGAACATGGGCGGTAAGCGGTAGAACACAGCAGCCTAATGTGATAAACAGTGAGAGAGAGCTCACACCAGGATATTGTGTGTTATTGTGAGAAGTTTAATGCATCATTATAATGTGCATAGTTGATGAGTGTAACTGCTGGATGGGAACAAAATAATTTTGGGAGAGTAGCCGATGTGTGTGAAAGAGAATATGAGAAGAGAAACTGAGAGAACAAATCCAAATAGTAAAACTGTTTTGTCAAGTGCATTCTGGTTAATGTGTGACATCATCATTCAAAACCTTTTGATGGCAACAGTGTTGGATGTTATTGCAACGACTTACTTTGATTTATCTTCAGTGTAGCACTGGCATAGGATAAATGCATTTTAAAGCACACTCTGCACTACCAGGAGGAATTGACACCATGAGGTAAGACCAGAAAACTCTACACGATGTCTAAAAGGAAGTCAACATCTGATACAAAAAACATTTACAAAAGACATTTTTATGTGTTGTATAAAGAGAATTCAATTTTACTAGAGCAGCTTCCTGAGAGAGATCACCAGAGACCACATGATTCTTTGTTAAGGTAAATAGAAGAGGTATTGCTGTAGTAGAAGGCATGCCAACAGTTTCCACTAGCCACAGAAATTAGTGGAAGCCTTAACTACTCATGTTCACAGCAACTGAAGTATATCTCACCGTTTTTATTGGACGGTCTAGGAACACATGCAGCTTGATATGAACCTTTTCACACAGGAAAGACATTAATGTCAATGGGACACAAGACAAAATCTGCATTTCCACTTATCAGAGGTTTCCTTGCGAGAAGTCATTATTAGAAAGTATTGATCTGCAGAACATAAATTTTGATTTCCAGCTCCCTGATCCAACTTTTTTTCTTTATTTTTTTTATTTTTTTATTTTTATGAAACTCATTTTTCCTCTCAGATAAAGAGAAAATGCAGAGGATGAAAGCAATGGGAAGGAGGCCAACTTTCTAAAATACTACAAAGGGGGTAGGTCACACTACACATATGAGTAAAATGATGGAAATACCTTTCCAGCTCTGATCAAGTACTGTAGAATAGTTTTGGGCAGTTTAATGATAGATTTTGGCAAGGCTATTAGGGCTGAAGCAAACTTTCCAATAGCTCTCTATAAAGAAGGATAAAGCAAGAGGTGTTAGTGGAATATATACAAATGATGGCTATAGGCAACTCTGCTTGACTGCTATAGCTTGTGATTAGAACAGACAGATTTACATTTATTGGAAACCAATAAAAGACACAAGTGTGCTTTACTGTAAGCTTGAAATGTGATAACGATTGAACAAGAGACACATCGGAGTGGAAAAAACTCTGCATTGTCTCAGACATGACAAATCAATTGGAGATTGTCCAAACATTATCTCCAGGTCAATAAATGTAAACGCTGTGAAACAATTCCAAGAAAATGCATTAACTTCTATAAACATGGATGCTTCTTAGCAGAGCACTAACAATTAACAAGGCAGTTGTTAGCAGAAACTACAATAAATATTTAGTAAATCTATTGTAGGCCTTCGTCTTATTAGTTTGTGTGGCATGACAAACTTCTGGAAGTTGTTCATGTTTAGCTGAAACATTTAGCATGCATGTTCCATTTGTATCCATTCACATTCATTGATTTACAGTGCATTAGCGTACTGCACATCCACTAAACCAAGTATCTAGCACTTACGGTAACAAGCCAATTGATGTTTCTAACTCACATTCACATCAGTCTACACCCACAGGGAAAGAATAGTTAATACAAATCAATAGCTTTACATTATTTATTCTATGGGACCCTTAAGAGTACAACTTATATAATAGCAGTGGTATTTCTTGAGTGGACAGGTGAGAGGGTAGTAGTTCTAAGCAAAGTGGTCTGGCATCTTTTCCACAGTGAGAGACCAATAGCTTCCTGCAAGAGGAACCGCAGTGCATCCATCAATGTCTTACTTTCTGGCCACCTTCCATGTACAAATGAGTGGTTGGTTGACATTTGTCCAGTGTGATCCTTCCATTACAACAAAAGATGTAATGCAAACGGCATTTACCTAATCCTGAAATTCAATTGCAGAGCATTGCACTAGTACAGACAAATATTCTTTACATATTCCTAAAGATGAAAAGGTAAACCAGAATAGCTAATCTGAACTATATGACCAGAAAGTTACTGAGCTCATACATTAAACACCAGTCCCTTAAAAACAGACAACATCTTTATACATACTGCTTTTGAGTATTCTGATAATGCGGCTGTTCTGATAATGCAGTAGAGAAAAAGCCTGACTGAAACACGACAGCAGAACTTACCTGGAGTATAATTATACAACATGGTTTGACTAAATAAAATCATCTACACTACACGCAATCAATATGAAGTTTGGATTATCTTTGTAAACACAGCCAGAGTACTCTTGGCTTCAATGCTTCATATATTTGCATTTCTCCATGGTAAGTTGGTTAACTGCAGAACCTACCACAGGTAAATTATCCAATGAGTATTCAGGGCCACTGCTTGACGAGACTCAAACTCCAACTCTTCTAAATCTAACTCAAACTTATTTACTATGGAATGTATATATGTATAAAGAGGATATTGGCTGCATGTCAAATTCACAGTTTTATGATTGGCAGATAGATATGACTACTGGACATATAGACCCCAATCCAAACCCACACACACACACACAAACACACAAGCACATATGGATGCACCCATGTATGCACATATCTCCAATGTGGTGTGCGTGACCTGCTTCAAAGGACATGTTGAAGTATTTGGGTAGATCCCATTCGGCATACAATTAACAATGAAAACAATTACAATGTAAAACTGACCAGGCAGAATAAAGCAATGCCAAATAAAAATGTCCCTTTCACTTGCTTTTTTTTTGCAACATAGAAAAAATAAAGTTCAGAAGAAAGCTTTATTTTTGCTTTTAGTTTTACCTGTTTGTAGCAAGTGAAGGAAGCTAAGCAATGCCTAAACAAGCAGCATTGCAGGCAGTAAGCAATGGCATTTCCTTCTTAATCTCAGTCACCTCATGTACTGTTGAATGGTAGAGAGAAGCATGCCTAATTGAACAAAATGGTACAAACGCGAACACAACAGTTTGCAGTCTTTCAGCAAACCGTGTCGGTACAGCACCAACACAAACTGAACTATACTCAAAAGCGACTGTACCTGGAAAGCAGACTTCCTCCGAGGGTCATCTTCATCTTTCTTCTCATCATCCTCCTCTTCTTCACTGTCCGTCTCAAATAAATAATAATCGCCACTTCTGACCACTAAGTGAGACAAAATATTTGCTTATTTCTTGAAGTAACTTTTTTGTTTCCTATGCTCCCCAACAGGTACCTAAGCAGTAAACTGCACTAATGAAAGGTGTGAGTGACAGTTGATGTCAAAGAAACCCATTGACAAGATGTGAACTGCAATCCAGATAGTAACAAGTACAGAAAGTACCATCTTTCAAGAATGAACTTAAAGAAAATAGCACAAGAAGATGAAAAGATAATGAATTAGAAACATAGAGGTGTGAGTGTAATGTGTAGCAGAATGTTAACTATTAATTGTATCTTTTTTAATTGTACGCAGTTAATGTACAATTTTTAATACTAGTGACCGGAGACCTTTTGCCATATAAGACATTAAATCAGACAAAACTAATGTTACATGAATGAAAAAAGTGATGTCTTGGAAGTGAAGTGTGTGTTCAGAAGCACAAAGGTGCAGCAGAAATAAATAATACTCTGCAATTGGCCTAAAAATGTTGTGCTTTAAGAGATATGAGTCACTGAATACATGAAAGAGGTTGTGTTGCCTAATGATCAGCTAGAAGATGTGACTATTTCACCACTGTAAAATGTCATCTGGATAAGATGACTTCATTATTAATACAATATACTGTTGTGTAACTGGAAGGAACACACAAAAGGTGGGCTGCAATCTGCTCAGAAATGTTTCAAATTTGCGTGAGTGAATTGAGTAGGGCCCCCAATCCTCCACAAATTAGTATGCAGACGATGAACTCTGCCTTATATCCTTGAACAGAAAATTGTATAATTGTTCTAACAAAGTAATCGGCCTCAGTGACTGAAGAACAGACAAAATGAAAAGTCAAAAGGGTATAAGGAGCAATAGAGGAAAAGTAGATTGATACATTACTTTGCCCAGCATTAAAGGCTGTTGAAGTAATGCTTCATTGAAAGCTTGAAGAGTTGCAGAAATGAACACAGAAACATAAAATACTAAAAGGGAGCGATACTGATATTCTTTCAAAGAATTCAACATTTAACCCTCATTATAAGACCATGAAATTAGCAATAGCTCCTGCACAATTCAATCATACTTTCTTTTGGGATGGTCTAGTTGATTTAGTCTGAATATTATCATATTTTATCACAAAATCATCATGTCTTTAATTTTGTGAGGTAAACCAAGAATAGGTGGCAGTATGTATGAAGAATATCTGGAAAACTCCAATGACTGTGTTCAATAAAAATGATCATTGATCAAGAGTTAACAGCCAGTTTCAAATTACAATAAAGAATGAAAGCAGAAGGTACTTTAAAGTACATACTCTTTGACAAGGGGGTTGATTTAGATGTCACTATGGAAATTTCATATGTCTCTGACTCTGGAGTAAAATTAACTTGAATATTTGTAATGTATTGAATTAACAACATTTGTAGCGCCACTGTGACAGTGATTAAGTGAAAAAGTATGATTGAATAGCAATAATGCACTTGTGTTTGCAAACATCAGTAGAGAGCAAGAAAGATCCTCACTAATTATGGATCTAAATGTTGCCAGAGCTAGCATATATACATCATATACTATATAAAGTATGTTATCTACTATACAAAGCAACACTACTACATGTCACAGAACACAAAGTCCTACATTATTGCACAGTTAAAGGATTTAGAACAGTGCACACCTAGTTGTTTTTCTAAAATGCCCGCTGTCCAAGAAGATTGTCATAATGAGGGTGAAATGTCTGAGGAACACCATCAAAGGCAAAGCCCTTTTACATGGTGTTCCTTTACACACAAATTAATCACTAGTCACATATAAGGCCCCACAGCGTTAGGGATTTTGCTTCCTGATTATGCACATGGAGAGAGGGCCCAATTCACTAAAGATGATAGTGCAATTGCAGATTCTTGGCACTACTTGTTATTAAATATTCATCCTCAGTGAATGGGGTCCCAGAAGAGACTTGATCTGATATCTCCAAAAACATTTTTTTGAAAATCACAGAAAAATAATCAATGTTCATACATATGAATAGTAAATAAAATGAAACCCATCATCTCCTACTTAGGTTTTGAAAAATGATAGGTCTATCGAAAGTACCACAGCACCCTTTAGAATGGAACTGTAGGCACAGTTTGCTTGTGACGTGATAGAATGGATAAGATAGTGCATTTGGTGCTGCATATGAAATTCAGAATTTCAAATACTCACACAGAATGAAAACACCTGCCTATGACAGTTGTGTCTTGTATGGTAGTATTTCTCTATTTTTTCAATTAGCATTATTTTATGCACTAAGGGAATTACATTCAAAAGACTGCTTAATTCTATAGAGTCATTCAGTAATCAATGGATAAAGCTGGACTGTTACGGGCCTAGCCTCTGTATATAAGAAATTGGACACAAAAAGTGACAAAAGAAGATTATTCAAGGTTAACAAAGTGAAAGATACCATCGCAATGGCTCAGACTAAAAAAAATCAGCACATGGCACACTTAAATGCTACATCTTCCTAAGCAGATGTTTCTTACCATAGAATCAGCCAGTCGCTTCTTTTACAATAACATGCAGGATGTAGAAGGAAACAATCATGACCATATAAAGTCTTCAGATATATCTTGCAACTTTATGGAATCCACTCTGAATCTCATAAGAGGATCCTGTTTCAATGGCCTTCTCCCTTTACGTTCACTCTGGCAACACAGCAATGTCCCCCATTAAATGGTTGTGAATTTGGGTGCATATGGGAGACCCAAAAAATGGTCGCTTTGCGGCTAGGATTGGGCAAAAGATGCTTTTGCGTACTGAGGAGACTATAGGGAGAATACACATAGGGATACCCCTGCTGTAAAGCTACCATATGAATTCATATCAACACCGGGTTCTGGATCCTACTGTTTGTTCAGCAATTCAGTGCATTCTTGAAGAAGAGGTCTTTATCATCTCAATTCACTCATGACATTTTCTATCACAATTTTAGACAGACAATATGGAGCCTCCCCATGGCATGGAGTCATCTGGTAGGCGCAATCTGTGGCCTACTCCAGTTAGTCCTCACACTACTCTTTTAGGGAAAGGGTGCCCTTTGGGACTTTTACAAGGGTTTAGAAAAGCAGTTTTGTAAAGAGATCCATGCACCTGGTGTCATTTTCCTTGTGGGTGATGTGCAACTTGGGCCATCATATAGATAGCATAGTTTGCACTTCACAAGCTACGTTCTGCTTAGTCGATTGTGTCACGCACTATCTTCAGGACCTGATGTTTGTTCCACAAGATGATTGACTCTGCCAATAAGTCCAATAAAATGCAAATGTTTGCTTAGCATCAAGGCTCAACAAAAGTGTGTTGGTATCATTTTATGTAATAAATATTTAAGTCTTTGACTTTGAGAGGAATAGAAACTTCCTTTGCTGGCCCTTCCCTGCCCAGAAGTCTTGTCCGACTTGTTGGACTTGCAAACGTAAATGCGTCTGTTAGTATGAAAGGGCATGGAACCAAAACGAAGTGGCACCTAGGACTAGCAATAGGGCAAAATCCCCCTACTCACATTTCAGACTTATTATTGGAACAGTGTTCTAATTAGAGAGCAGAAGTGGTCAAGATAGTAGGGAAGAGATGCCAGTCACAATTAGACCTTCATTACGTGTAGCCTCTTAATTCTGAAAAGGCTGGTAACATTAGTAACTGACCCACTGGCCCCAGCGGAATTATACATTTTTATTTTCATATGGAGATTTCAGGTGCTGAAAACAACTGAAATCTTGTGAAAGTCAAGGGAAAATTGAGAAATACTAGGTGAATCACACCCAGAATTACTAATTTCTCTGGTAATTCCATATTTCTTAGTGAACAGTCAAGATGCAAATCATAATGGACCCGATTTTTGCCACCCCCGAAGTTAATGGATCCTAGAAAATGTGGTCTATTTTCCAGTCCACTAATAATGAGACCGGTAGTAATGTCAACCTATGTGTCACTACTTCTCAGTCCTGCATTCCCAGACTGACCTCAGTTGGTGAGTATCAGCCACTGTGGTGGGTGAAGAGACCATAGCAAAACACACAGAACAGGATATATTTCTGTCCTGCAGTAGATATCACCTTTCTATCCTCATAGTTCTTAGTGACTACAGGAAGATAAAGCTGACCACTCTTTTTGACAGACATCGCCATGGAATCATGGGTGAAAAAATAAACCTCCACCAACATTCGATACGTTTTTCTGCATGCTACTGTAATAGAAATATAATGGGTTTCTAAAGCGTGCTCTGATAAAATTGTGTCAGAATTATTTATGATAAAGACAATGGGTAATATATTTCCATACAAGAAAATGTTTATTGTTGATGATAACTGATCAGCACTTTTGCTTGGGTTAATTTTATCAAGGCAAAGGGAAAATGTCCTGAGAGCCTAATGATTAAGAATGGATCTTTGGCTATATATCTACAAGCAGTTTCAATGCTACACAGTAATGGCGATGGCCATAAAGAGGGAGACACACATACTGCCAACAAGTATGCAAGGAATGTTCTCATTCTGTGCGGTATACAGCTCATAAAAATCAACCCCCTAGGCCCCATTTCCTAATGGACTACACCCTCTTTAGAACGCCGCCCTTGGGAGTCGAGCATTTTGAGGGCTGGAGCAAGGTGCTGCTATTAAGAGGGAGAACACATTCTAAGCATAATACATGTTAGAAATAACCTACTTCAGCTTTATGACAGAAAAAGTGCTGACAGTTTTCAACAGAGAGCCTTATAAAGAGGGTGTAGGATAACTGCACGGATGATACAAATATCAGTGTGCCCTGCAAAGATCAGCATAGAACTTAATGTATAGGTATTGTAACAAATCGTTAAGTGCACAAAGTGTCTTTATGTATTACACAACCCGAAGCTAGGCACAGGGGCAATGTATGACCAACACAGTCAATGACACGAACTATTAGAAAGGGATTTTAAAGAAAAAGAGCAACAATTTACTTTATCCAGAAATTATTATTGATAAAACTCTAGAATGGTAATTAATGATGCATGAGTGTGTGTATAAGACGCTGTTTAAAGTGGGGATGGCTCTTTGCTTGCTTAAACAGAGCAAATTTATCTCAACATTGCACTGTATTACCAAACTGTATGCCGCCACACCATAATCTATGGGCAACAGTTACAGTCATTGATTATATAATAAGAATAAACAAACTCCATATAGCGATTCGATTAACCTGGATACTAAAAGCTGAAATGCAAAAAAGTATTCTGCAAATATTTTTTTATGTTTGTGCACAAATTTTATGAAAGGAAGGCCCTTATTCACTGTCATAAAAAAACAGCCGAGCTGAAGGAAATATTTGGGTGGTTCTCACAGAAGGTATCTATCTATTGAAGGCAACAATGTGCATCCGTGCAGTTATCAGAAGTCATGTGATGTTTGCACAAGTTTGGGCACATTAGTAAACCAGGCCCCGGAGGTTTTGTTTGACACCTTTTTCTTGTGTTCTCAGACCCTTCATTGAGTCACAACTGTTAAACCATGCAAAAACAAACAGGGCACAGAGATGGTTCAATTCTGGTCAAGGATATAAGGATTAGATCCACGTAATTGACAGATGAGTGAGAAAACCTACTGGAAGCATGATCAACCCATGGCCGCCACCACAGCTTTTTTTTGCCCTTGGTTTTCTCTTTCTCTGCTTCTCCTAAAACAAAATATGGTCAAACATTAATTTTTCAAATTACAAACACTTTTGTTAAACCTCATTTCAAGATGTAACTCAAAGAGACCAAATTGGAATGGAAATCATTCTGATACACTCAGTGGAAAATATATACGATGGTAAAAATGACAAGTCATAATCCAGGGTATCATAAAATGCCTCTAAACCACATACATACATCCCTGTGCACTTGCCCACATTGGTTATACCTTGCTGTGCCATCCAACAAGCATAGTGAGATATTCTACTTCGATCGATAAAGGGATGGATTGGGAAGGATACAGCACCAGACCAGGTCTGACTTTCATATATCATTCACCTGTACCTGGACTCCTGTGAGCAAACCATTCTCTTATCTGGAAACTTTGACATACTAGATGACCAGGCATTTAACTATTAGGTCAAAGGTCTCTGCACCTTAGATGCTCCCACCCTTGATCTTTAAAGTCATTGCTGGGTTTTTCATTTGGAAAAGAGGCAAAGTGTGGTCTCATATGTTGTTTATTAGGTCAAGTGGCAGGCTATCGCCTTTCATGGCAAGTTATTTTTCCAAATGTAGAATTCCAATATCTTTCAAATTCAAATAAGTTCAAATGAAAGGGGGGCAGTGCTGCGTGGATCACAGGGAAAACAGTGCCCAGAGAGGAATTCTGAAGCATTGTTGAGCTGTTGACATTTGTGAACAAAAGCAAAACTATGCTATTACAGAGAAAGAAAATATCCCCTGAAACTTCATACCTTCTCATATACTGATATCAGGCCTTGTCCACCTTCAATTGTGCATATTTATTTGATAAATATGCAACAAGTCAGGTTTATGGTTTTACATTTAATGGCATGATCACAGAGAAAAAGTTATTGGACTGCTGAAGCAATGAGTAATGCTAGAGCATAACTTGTAATATAAAATAGAAATTAAAAAGTAGAGTCAAGGTAGCCTGAAGTGAAAGAATGTTATTATAACAAAGGAGGTGCCAGGTTGTAGGCTCCAAGAGATTATATTTTGTCTTTAAACGTTATAAACTCACTGCATCCAAGACTAGTGGGCAAAGTGGATTTAATTGTGCCTAGATTCCTCATAGGCTAACTTCGGGCCAAGGTCATATACTTGACTGAATCTTGGCCCAAGGTGCATCACTAGTCTTATCTAAAGACTAAGTAGTTAAGCTTTGGCTTATCAATATTTAGTGCAAGAGGCTGGTGATGCTAAAATGTTTATTGTACATTTTTAAATAGGACAAAAATGAGTAGCGCATATTGTACAAAAGGAACTCACTGATGATGTTGCTGTCCACAATTGTATTCTTGTGAGTGGATCTTGGTCCTGCAGGGAAAGAAGGGGCTAATAGGGTGATAGTCAGAATTATCTGCAGTAGGGAGTTTGCACATGAGGGAACTCAAAAGGCAAAGTCACAGCTCTGTGTTGAATTCACATCCATATATGGTTGCAACTGGGAATATCTTAACATGGGTATTATATGAGGAACTGTGTTATGGGTTTTCCGCTTAATTCGTCCTCCTTCTTTCCTCTTTGTGTGTTTCCCTCTCGTGAACTAGGCCACAGTCTGAAGAGGAAAAAAGTGCCAGACTGGCAGTCCTCATGATAAGAGCACCAGTGGGCCCCACCTACAGCCACTGGCTCAAATTAAGCACTGCCCCTGGGCACCATTTTACTTTAGGATTTCCAAACAAAGCTTTCACTTGCTTCCTCAAAGATAAACTACCTCTTCTAAGTGGGTAATTTCAAGGCTTCTGTCTAAGGTGCTGGGAAAATCCCTCCCAATTAAATTTTGACGGATTCTTATTTTTTGGAAAATAATTTCTAATCCGATGTTTCAGGCAAGTTTCTGGCAAGGGTGGTTTCATCCCAGCTGTTGAACGGTCTTGTGGAACAAACAGACTCATGGGAATTATTCTATTTTGAGAAAGCCATTGAAATCAACCTGATGTATGAAAAAATTACTTATTGTTTAATACACCACTTATGCCAACAAGACATGTCTTGGATGACTCCAAACTCCACACTCCACTTTGGGATAAATGTTGGGGTGCCTTAGAAATGTATACATCCACACTGCTTATGCTATGTACATATTATTGATTTAACAAGCTGTTATATGGCTGAATGTGGAGTATGTGGTGCATCAAAAACATATGGCAAAGAGATTTCACTTTAAAGTTTTGACAATGAGGACAATATTATTGTTTCTTCAACGCTGATGATGCAGACTGACATACCTGTTCCAATGTCTGACAGGTCCATAGTAAAGCCCCTTCATATGCTCTGTAAAGTTATTTAGGCACTGCGAGGTGTGGAACTAATACTCTAACAATATATTTTGTACCATTTGCAACAGGTGACAATTTGTATCCAACAGGCAACAATATTCTTCGCAAGCACTATGATAGGAGTGTTCGTAACAAGTACTACGATAGGAATGTTTGTAGCATGTACTACGATAGGAAAGCTTCCTGGCACCAAATGATACAAAGAATGAGCTTATTCATAACTAAAATACAGATGCTGAGGATGCCAAAACTCATAAATTAAAGAATGAAATAGGATTCTTAGGCAATGTAAGTGTATTTAAAATATTAAATTGGTTACACAGTGCGAATAACAGACTGATAGGAAAGTTGCTTCCTATATTAACACCTGCATGTCCAGAGGCTAATTCTTTGCTCTCGAAAGAACATTTGGAGTTCCATGAGAATGTAAATGATTCCGATTTTCGGTAGAAGTGCAGAATCTGAAGGAGAATCCACTGTCACAATTCTTCCTTCATGCTATCTCTTTGGTAGAGGATATGTCATGGGTAAGATTTTCTTTTCATATCGTCACTATGGTGGAAGAGATTAAACCGGTGGGTTCTCCACTGGAGCTAGAACTTCCACGAGGCATCACAGGATGTTTAACTCTCTGCTTTATTTCAGACCCTGATTATTTTTCAAAGCTTAAATGTAAAAAGCCCCAGCACAGAGGAGTGCGACTGGGCTAATGCTCACAAGTGCTTTTCCAAAGGTGATCGTCATTAACTTAAACAAAAACAAGCATTCAGGATTCACTTTTAAATAATGGCGCGAGAGGTGTCTAATTTATTGATCACGTAGCTCTCAGAGCACACACTTCCCTAAAGGTTTGAGCTTCATTTAGGTCTAGCTTGACAGTGCAGCAGTCTTGACGTACTGTTACCAGGTATGTAGACTATGCATAAAGAGGGCTTTTGGATCAATCAACATGAATATTATATTCTTACCTCATGTAACCGGTTATTTGATGGAGTGTTTCATTCTAACGCCAATCGTAATGCATGAGGCACTATTTTGCCATTCTAAAATTTCTTTGATTCATCACACAACAAATTATTTAACTCAAGGATACAGTGTATACAGAAATGAATTATGTATTGTTGTCTTTTTTGTATACTGCTGCAAGCTTTGTTAATATTTTACTCAGGACTCAAAATGCTTGCCAGTCTTGTTTGCTTTTCCAATGCTTATTTAACTTTGTTTCTGTAATTGAGCTTTTCATTTATTCTGGGGCTTTGCAAACTCGTGCCTTTTATTGTCTCGAATGACATATACGTTGTATAGTCTTTGTTTGGTCAAATAATGCATAATCTGAACTATCCAATTGCACAAGGATGGAGTTCTTGGCTTTTTTTGAACAAACGGCATTTGGCCGATAAGTAAAGACATTGTGTACTTAAAAAGATGAAGATGCATTCCAGTCCCTCATACACTTATTTTTTATTTAGAAGAAAGTATGAACAACCGCGAATCCTAGTCCGCAAGCCCAACTTTACATGAGACTTTGGGAGGGAGTCCTTGGCGAATACTAAAACGGGGTTTGCAATTTCCTGAAAAGTACAAAAGGATGAAACCATTTAAAACTGCCTTGAAAGTCCGGCTCAAAACTCAAACAAATATCCATTCCTCCGCCATGCACTATACAATTACTCATTTGTTTCTGGAAATGAGTTATAATGGTAGAACACTGAACCACAACTAACACACTTACAGAAAGTCGGTAAGGCGGTATTTGAGTGTCCTAGGGTTAGATATTGCACCCGTACTCAAGGATGTAAGCCAGTAAAGTCACCTAAAGCAACTTGTTCTGACATCGAGGTAGTTGCAATGGACCCGTAGATTTGACAAGACCCTTCACCCGTGGATTACTGACTGACTGTAATCATAACGTTAAAAAACAAACAGAAAAATCTATCAATGTTCCAAATGTCCTACAAATTGGACCTGAACTGGATTCTACAAGAAGAATATCAAAGCACTGGGGCTAGGCTCGCGAGCTACAGCTACCTCAGTGTGCTTCATAGAGGTTACTCCTCAGTGAATTTCCACGGGCCATGCACACTATTCTCACATTGAGTGAAGGGCAGCAAGAAAGAAAAATATGGTTCCATTAAGACTATGCCCACAGGCAATAGCAATGAACAGTTGTTTTCTTACCCACAGTGCCACTCGGTTACATCGTAATCCTAACCATACCTTCATCATCGTCTTCTTCAGGTTTGTGATGTTCCTGTCCCTCCGATGACTCCTGGGCTAAGCTGAGCATCCTTTCTTTACCTTTCTTGTACTTCTGCTGCCTGGCTTTGATGCGATCCATCCTGGAAACAATGGGCGTAGTTATTACAGCCAACAATGGAAGCATAAGAGGCATGGCAGAACAGGGGACATGATGGATGGACATTGCGTACTTTCATGCTATATTTCTATTTAAACAAAGAGTTAACATCACAGCCATCACTCAGTGTCAGAGACTCTGCCATATGCGATTCATGGCTCTACCGCAAGTACTTCAAGGCCCAGACCCGCTTTTGTGTCCACAGTCAGAAAGCTTTTAACTGGTTTCAGGGTCCATTTTTCGCAAAATACCTAAAAATGTCAGGCTGAATAAAGACCTTTGGCTTGCAGTTCCCTAGATTTGGTTGTTCGGTTCTAATTGTGTGCTGCAAATATTTGATTGTCAGGCCTCTCAATTCCTGTGGCATAGCAAAAGTGCAAAAACTTCATGAAGCGTAGTATAATCCAGTCCTGTAAGCAAAATGCACTCAGAGAATGCTGACAAAAGGAGGTCTGACCTAAAGCACACTAGAAAAACTCAAGACCAATTCTCAATCAAATTCGTGCCAAAAAGGCTTACGTCCTTGTATGATATAAAATTGCTAATTTTCGGAATTCACAAATGTTTTCATGACTGCCCTAAATGCCATGACTTCCTGATAAAACCTATCTTGAAGGAGTTCTATGAGCGTGATTGTACATAGTATGCTACTGTGAAGATAAAAGTGTCAATGGATTGAGCTAATACACTTTTTTTTAGGAACGTTTTTTCTTCCTCTACACAGCAACCAATGTTAGTGGTGTTCTCTTCCCCATGCTCTATGAAAATTGGCCAAATCCACGTCATGGTCATATAGTGCCTGGGTTAGTGCAAAGGATTTTCAATTGATCACTTTGGCATATCTCCCTCAAAGCTTGAAAGTATTAGAGCCATGCTCTTGTCCACTCTTTGGCCTGAAACTACATGATCACTTCACAGCATCTACTAAATACCTCAAATGGCCCCAATAAAAGAAAGACTGCCCTTCAAAAAACTGTGCCCCACTCATAAGACACTTCATGGCGGCACTCCCTTGTTAACCTGCTTAACCCGTCTCCACAGACCAGAAGGCGAGTGTAAACTGCCAATCCAATCCATGAAGCACAGGCAATGCAGTACTGATCCTTACAGTTAGGGGTCCCCCCTGTGGAACTGGCTACATCTTCAACTGAGAGTGGAAAATCATTAACTCATATTCAGAAGATCATTAAAAACTCCCCACTTCACTGCAGCTTCTCTTTACCTCTCTTCAGCTGCATCCTATTTTCAACCCGGTCCAACACCTGCAGACCAGCAGAGCCTCTTCATCCACCCCTAAGACTCTGTTACTCTTAACCATCTACCTAGGAGCATATTCACACTATGGTACTGAAATATCATTGTCAAAATACTGCCTAACATAAATAATGTGCCTTACAACGCATGCACGAAGATATATATTCTCCTTTGGAGCAAATGTTTTCTAATTACAATAGTTTGATATACAACTGATACAACTTCTGTCTTCAGGTACTGTCCATCGCTGCTTTCAGCAATGATTAAATAAAGCGACTTGCTCCTCCATCTTCCATGTACGCTTTCCCCAGAGAGTGCATAAACAATCTCAGGGGGGCTGGTACCATCTTTCATAATTCCAAAATCAATAAGATAATAGAATCCTCACCCATGAAATTTATTTTCTTCAGCCATGTCAGAATTAAATGTCTGACAATTTCTAGGATGGGAATAAGTCATAGAGAAATTTGAGAACACCCACAAACTCTCTGCTTTTTTAATGTTAGCCACATTTCCATGGCATTCCTACCTAGCAACACTTACACCCCAGCTCTGCCAGATGATGCACCCATGCAGAATATTACACCATACTGTGGGCAAACCCACCGGCGACAGCAAGTTCATGTTTCGAGAAGGAAACAGCATTCCTAAATCTAGCCATTTATGCATATACATTTTATGTGCAAACGGTTTGTGCATCGTGACCACAGTTATCTATTTGAAAGTGTACAGTGGTGCAAACACTAGCAGTGTGGGTATATTGAAAAAGTTACAGACATTTCTTGATCATTTTGGACACTTTCAGAAACCTCTTGCAAATTACTTAACACTTAAAATTCAAGTATGCACTTTATGCACTACAAAATAGAAATATTAATACAGGGACATAGTGGACGGTGCTTCACTGACAATGTTGAGTACTACATGTAGGCTTAGCTTTCACTGTTGTGGCAAAATATGACTTTCTTAGAATGAGTGCTTAAGTTAACTGGCGCATGGATAGGCGCTGGTATTCATAATGTAACAGCACACAGGGCCAGATGTACTATTTACAGTATTATTGCCCTGTATATCAAAATCCACAGTATCGCTGGTAGAGAACATCGAGGACAAACATTTACAAAAAATACCCACAGATAAGTAAGCCTAGATTTTCAACATTTAACTCCACACATATGTAGCTGTGCGGTATCTTCACAGAACGTATGTGTGGAGTTAGTAATTGTAAAATAATCGTTGCTTCCATGCTGCCAATGCAGCAGAGGTGAAGAATGAAATGATAATGAAATGCGTTTATTAACATTTTAATTTTCACAGCTGCTGTCAGCCTGATTCAAGTCAGGAACGACGCTGCCATTGTGCTTATTTGCGGTAGGGGAAAAGTGGTTCACACTCCTGTTTAAAGTGAGCATGCCACTTTGGCCGACTGTCTTGTAACAGCCAAAGTGACATGCACACATTAAAGTTCTCCACACAAGCTGTCCAAGAAGAGAGAGTGGAGAGAAGGCACAGGTCCCCACTGCCTAAAGGAGCATAGAGCAAGCTCGCTCCATCCAATCCTGGCACCTTTCTGATGCTGCTAACATTATCAGTAGCATAAGAAAAGCATCTGAAGAGGTAGAGAGGATTTTGTTGAGGCTCCAAGACCCGCGCTGGGACTTCCGAAGAGGAGAACACAAAGGAAGCGTGGGTAAGTAAATATTTTATTGTTATTTACTTTTTGACCCACTAACAGGCATTGTGAGAAACTTGCACTGCCTTCAGCCGCATGTTCAGGGCTCCCAGTCATGGTCCATTAAAAAAAAAAAACTCTTAAGAAGCTATGTTTGAGAGCTTTAGCATCAAGGCTAAACGCAAATACCACAGTGCCTGTCAGTGGGTTAAACCATCCAATTTTCTCCAGCGCCAGGGTGGCTCCTTCGCAATGACAAAAGGAGAGTCACCCCCCCGGCTAAGAACCAGGAGCTGTAAAATAAAACAATATTTAATTATTGTTTTATTTCACAGCTGCTGGCTTAGCCAGCAGCATATGCAGGGAGAGGAGGAGCTGGCCCTCGGGTGGGAGGAGGAGGTGAAGAAGCGAGTGCACCTAAGGGCACATATGTGTTTCGCTGGCCGTCCTAGGCTGGCCAAACCCACATGCACACTTAGGTTTTGCCAACCCGACTGTGTTGAACAGCTGGGCTGGAGAAACTGCACAGACCCCAGGGTTGTGTCTGAGCGGCAGTCCAAGCCGCTCAGACTAATCCTGACACTTCTTTCATGCTAGGTTTAACATGAAAGCAGTGCCAGGATTGCTGGGGAGCCTATGCTGGTGTCCCAGTGAATGCTGGGACAACAGAAGAGAAGAGGAACACGAGAAGTCTGGTGGCGGCAGTGAAGGTAAGCTTTTTTTATATATATTTTTTTAATTTTCCCCCGTCCCCATTCCTCCCTCCGCCACCCTTCCCCTTGAGATTTGCAGCGGCTGCTGCTGTCCAGCACCTCTCCAGAATCATATATCACCGCCCGCCACTGGTTACCATTTCATATCTTGCCCCTCAATGTTCTTTGCTAGATATTTTTGTATCACAATATTGATGGTGTTGATATTTAGTATTACAACCACTATGTACTGCTTGTGAAATACTGGTCTTAATTCGAGACCTTTAAATAGTGTTTTGCAACAGCCAATGTACAAATAAATCATAATGGAAATTTCAGATTCAGAGTGGATCATAATCCAACCTACCTCATTATCATTCATGAAGTAGGTGGCAACTTTGTCTCACTCATATTAGAGGTCATCGTAGGGATGGTGGTCTGCTGGGGCCAGCATACCACACTATCTGTGGCTGCCTTTCAATAAACTTTTTTTTCAAATGGAGTTTATTTTTCCTAAAGGAAACATGACTGCATTTAAAAAGAAAAGGTAACTTTTATAAAATGTTTGAGAGTTGGCAGTGGTCCACTTCCTACTCCCCAACAAACTATTTTTAACATCCACAATGGAGAAGGGGTCTTCAATCGACCCCTTCCCATTTGTCAATGGGCTAAGGGGTGGTAACTCTGCAATAATATACAACTGCTATTTCGGTCATAAACTACTGATACATGTGAATATGAATTGCTACTGGAAAGTGACTCCTACATAATGCACCTTCCAAATACCGATTCATTCTCCATTTCTAAACTCAATGTAGGAGATGAAAAAAGGTTACAGACCCTTAAAATAGGCGTAGTACATTGGAAAAACATTCTTGAGGTCAAAAATTCGAAATTAGATTTATTTGTATGTCTCAGGTCAGCATCTAAATTACAGCATAAAGATGTGTTCTATGCTTAGTCCTATCTATCATTTAGAGTGATGAAATACATGAACCCTCACAAGAATTTGTTGGATGTGTATTAAGAATAACACATTAGACAAAGGAAGACTGAACATGTTTGATAAGCAAAGCATACTGTCTCTTCAGCTGGTCCATTGATTTCTTTTCTTCTTCAATTCTTGCCTTCACAGCTTTAACAATTGTAGCCTGGAAAAGTTCAGCCCCCCTGCAGAAGAAATGTAAAATGGTAAAAAGTTACATTGTTGAAATCTTCATCTCTCTCCTCTGTGTTTATGTTTCTTTCTCATTTTCTATCTCTAACTATATATTTATAGTTGACTGTTGTTTCCTTTTCTTTAATTTCTCTTTCTCTCTATCACTCTCTCTCTGTTGTTCTCTCTTAATGCTCTTTTTCCCCACTCTTGGTCTTACCCTGTGCATCACTCCCTCTCTCCATTTTGTTTTACTTTCCCCTTCTACTGTTTCTACACACCTTCAACATTTATCCTTTTATCCTTTTCCTTCTCTGTACTGCATTTATTCCTCGCTCTTTTTTCTCTCTCTCCTTCTGCGCCCTCCTCCACGCACCCTTACTCCAAGTGTAAGATTCAAGCCCTCCTTATCTTACCCTTTTTAGTGAGCAGAGGTAAAGCAATGACTTAATTCAATTGTATTGGTATTTTCATTGGACAGGCCTAGTCTCTCTCCCCATGATTCTCTCTATTGCTCACCATCACCACTGTGTTCCCAGTTTTACCATCTCTCTGCCACATGTTACCTCGCCCATTTGTTTAAATCTTAGAGGCCATTGACAAGTGGCCCATTTGTGTCAAATATGAAAATATTAAAAGGAACTAAGCTAAATTTAAATGTTTGAATAACTGGTAATTGTTAGACTTTTCATCCTTGGCATGGTCTCCCTTAACTTTTTGCCTCTGGTTCCCAGGTTGTTGGTGTGTGCTGGACTCTGTTTTTGCTGTTTTTGTTACTCTGGGCACTTTACCACTCCTAACCAGTGCTAAAGTGCAAGTGCTCCTATACAAAATGTGTATGTAATTGGTTCATCCATGATTGCCATATTTGATTTACTAGTCAGTCTCTAGTAAAGTGCACTAGAGGTGCCCAGGGCCTGTAAACCAAATGCTAGTAGTGGGCCTGCAGCACTGGTTGTGCCACCCACCTAAGTAGCTCTGTAATCATGTCTCAGACCTGCCACTGCAGTGTCTGTGTGTGCAGTTTTTAACTGTAAATTCAACTTGGCAAGTGTACCCACTTGCCTAAACCTTCCCTTTTCTTACACCCCTAAGGTAGGCCCTAGGTAGCCCCAAGGGCAGGGTGCAGTGTATGGTTAAGGTAGGACATATAGTAATGTGTTTTATATGCCCTGACAGTGAAATACTGCTAAATTCGATTTTCACTGTTGCAAGGCCTGTCCCTCTCATAGGTTAACATGGGGGCTACCTTTAAATATGATTAAAGTGTAGATTCCCTTTGGGAGCGGATGGACATGTGGAGTTTGGGGTCTCTGAGCTCACAACTTAAAAATACATCTTTTAGTAAAGTTGATTTTAAGATTGTGCGTTTGAAAATGCCACTTTTAGAAAGTGAGCATTTTCTTGCTTATACCATTTCTGTGACTCTGCCTGTTTGTGGATTCCCTGTCTGGGTCAGTTTGACAGTTGGGCTGTTTGCACCTCACACTAGACAGTGACACAAAAGGATCTGGGGTGTAGTCTGCATTTCCTGATGAGCCATCTGTGCTAGGAGGAAGGGGAGGAGTGGTCACTTACACCTGAAAGGGCTGTGCCTGCCCTCACACAATGCAGACTCCAGCCCCCTGGTGATTGTCTGGGGCCTGGCCTGAGCAAAGCAGGATTTAACAATCAAGAGAGACTTTGCTTTGAAGTAGGCCTACTTCAAAGGAGAAAATGGGTATAAGAAGGGCACCCAAAACCACAGACTTTAAATTTCTTTCACTCTGTGCTTTTCTCCAGGCTGCAGTAAGATAGGTTGATGGCAAAAGTGGTACACTTTGTCTCCAATGTTCACAGAAACATACACACTCATACAAGGGGATCTTTTTTGGAACATTTGCTGTTTTATCATAAAACACTACTTTGACACATGTACATTAGAGGGAGATTCCAGCCAAATGACCACAACTGTATGCTGATTGCTGATTTCTTCGCTACAGCGGCTTATGTAGACTACAGGCCTCTTGCTCAGGTATGAGGGATGATGTCTTCGTAGGGGGAACCTGAAGGGCAGAATTAGAGCTTAACATGCTGTGCTCTAGCTCTAACATAGCTTAGGTAGGAACTATTTTCACAAACAATATGGTAGCGTTATTCTTGTGTTTTACTCTCCTTGTCACAATTTTAATCTTATTGTGCTTCATCGTCCTAGTTATTGCAATACATGCTTTATTATCTAATTTGCAGTTACTTTAATAAAACCTTATTGAACTTTACTCTGCCTCTGATTGTCCCTGCATATGTGAGACTAATGTAACTGAGAGAAACGGATGAGAACTGAGTGACCACGATTCCCCTGAGGAGTCATTTATGTCATGCGCCCAGTTGCCCTAATCGTCCCTGCTCTTGGGTGGAGATGAGGGACTTCTAGTTAGCCGGAATTAACCTGGATTAGGTCGACAGGTGTAACATGGTGCGGGGTCAGACTCAGTCCCTCGCAGTACAGGTGATTCTGCCATCCGAATCCAGTAGTTTCATTAGGATAAGGAGAACCTACGCAACACAACTACTACTTTTGATTATTCAGATATTATTAAACACTGAGTGACAACTATCTAACAAAGTACAAAACATTTTAAACGTGCTTCTATCTGCCGTTGCATGTGTACGTATATTTGTTTATGTGGTAGTCGTATAGCACGAAACAAGTCAAATGGCAGTGGATCACTGAAGAGGGGAAAAGTACAGTCAATGAGTAATTGGGGAGCAGCTGGGTTCTGACAGTAGAAATGGACTGTTGACTCACAAGTGACGTGAACCCCAAATGTGAAATATTGTGCGTTTATTCAATTTTACTCTCATTCTACACATCCTATTCTTGACTCTTGATCAGAGCCTTAGATTTGTTTTTAGGTTTTTCCAGATTTCCTTTCGGTAATGTATTGCACGTTTCATGCAAAACGATCAATGCCTCAATAACCAACAGCTATGTATATGTTTGGCTTTCGTTGGGATATTGTAAAGTTCAATACAATGCCCGCGCCTTTTCACACCTCAAACTTTTGCCACTGCTGACAGAATATGTCAGCTGGTTTTGATATAGAACCTGCAAACAGCTCTGACCGTCTTTACCCTTACCTTCACTCCTGACTATACCTATAAAATGGAATCAACACAACATCAATTACCTCAGCAAAACTTTCCTGAATTGTGAGTTACCAGCTGAAGGTGTTGTAAAACAACAGAAACCATTTCCCCTTACTTTTCAGTCATTTTTCTATTATCTCTTCTGTTGAAATCAACGTCTTGTACAGTGTCCTCCCAAGGTTGCAAATTTAGTGTTGCATGCAATATCTCGCCTCCTTTATCCTCAAATTAAAATATTTTCCCACTCATGTGCCTGTTAACCTGGCTCCAAAAACCTTAATTTCCCTACTTCTAACATATATCTTGCAAACACATTCAACATGCTTCTGTGTAAATATTTATGATCTTCCCATCTTTTGGTGTGTCTATCAACCCTCCAAAGTCTCAATTTGCAACCTTTTTCCACATTTGGTACTAACTCAGAAAGGCATTTTGAGGTACCACCGAGGTAGTATCCTATTAGTCCCCTAGCATGCATTTGTGACTTGGCTCCAAGACATTTTTAACGGTAAGAAATTTGAATATCAAGGAATTAGTCATACAATTTAGTACATACTGAAAGGTCTGTGCTGTCCTCTTTGCACTTTTACTTATAGAGAATTGGATGTTTCAGTGCCAGTTCACAAAGGTACGCACGAGTGTACTGTAGTACTAATTACCTTAGACATTTTTTTGTGAAATAGCCGCTTCACATTTAGCAATATCTCTGCATGCGCCTAAACATGTTTCACCCTGTGCCTATTTGACTAAGGGTGCACTATTTCTGTTTTTGCAGAAGTGCACCTTTAACCCGGCACACAGAGTGGAAATAGGAGCAGGGCGCCCTATTATTAATAATACATTGCTCCCAGGGCAGTCTTCAACTTTACCACTTCAATAGCACAAACAGCTTCCAGATTAAGCTCCATTTTCTCTCAGTTTGTACTGGGGGCAGTGACCATTTATATTGTTTCCATTCAGGTCAACATTATTTAACGCCTGAGAAACACTTTTTTTTTTTAGAGTTTATTGTGTTTTTTTCTGTGATGTTATCATTTTTTACATTGAAGCAGTCAGCGTAAATCATACAAATAAATCAAAGACGTCAGATGACAGTTCTAATAAATTAAATTAACTGGCTTTGCAAAAGTGTGAGAAAATGTGCTGATCCCACAGGTCAACTGTATCACGAAGTGCACACAAAGCACACTGTCCACTTCAAAAGGTTGACTCATCTGTTCAAGTAATCAGGGGGAAGAACAGCACTACCAAGGCCAGATTTATCAAACTTTCATGCAGCACAATGCAGCAGTCCACTTTGCTGCTCTGCGTGAAAGGGCAGGAATATGCTGTATTTAACATCGAGCGCATTCCTGTCCTTTCCTTGCGCTCGCATCCTTTTGGCTACCTAGAGACAGCGCAGGCACCCCTGTGTCATGGTTAAAGGTTGCCTGTGCTGCAGGTAGGATTGCTTTGGTGCAGGAAGGGACACCTTCTTACACAAAAACAATCCTCAGAGGCATTCTTCTCTTCATATGTATGCTGCAGAATGCAGCACAAGTAGAAAATGTGGAGAAAAAGATACTTCACCTTGCATTTTGATGAATTCCTGTCTACCACTAATGGTAAATCTGGAAATGCGTCAAAAGCCATGGGTGGATGCATGGGAACACCCACACTCCATCCATGGAACACCTCCCTGGAGCAGAGAAATGCAAGTCAGCATTTTGCACTGCCTTGTTTTAATCCAGATTTATCAAGCCCCTCAGGGCCTTGCATGGTGGCCTTGCATGGCCTGATGAATCTAACTTTAGTTTTGCGTTTCCCTTCTGCCCCCTGGCATAGTGCAAGGACGATTCAACACTATGAAAAATATGCTCCTACATGTCTAAAGGGAGAATTGTGAAGGCATGGCCATGTGTAAAATGTGGTTTAATTCCGAGCCCTCCATTAAAAGTCTGTGCTTTGAAGTGACAAACACCTGGATGCGAGGATCTGTGAAGCTTTGATATCTGCAACAACATGGAGGAAGTAGTAGCTCATGAAGACTCTCCTTTGCAGCAGTAGGAAGGCAAAACAAATACTGTCCCAGATGATTCCAGCCTCACCACTTGGCAGCTGACAATTTGCATGATCCTTAGCTGTTAGAAGTAACACAAAATAGATTAATATAATTTACAATACCATTATTTTTTCAAAAAGTTTAAAATAATACTATTAATGTGAAGAGTTTTAAACTGAAGAGTGAAAGAGTAAAACAGGCAAGATTCAAAAGTTTGATCAAGGAGCCATGGATGCAAAGTCTGGCCGACCCTTTTTCATGATAGAAATTCAAAGGAGTAAGAGAGTAAAAAACTAATTTCTTTAAATTGTCATGTACTTCTACATTGAAAATACTATAGCCACACTTAGTATTGCAATGATTAACAGTACAAAAGAGGGAAAAACATTTAAATAAATGCTCGTTAAACATTTATGAAAGAGGAGAACGTGTATTGATGAGGATCTAAAATGCAATACCAGATATTTTACCTATAACGCCCATTTGGAAATCTTGTGGTGCAAAGAGGGGAGGCGACATTCCATAAGTAAAATGGACACAGCAAAAAGAGCATTTAGAGTTGTCAGGCAACCAATAGGTAGCTGAATGCAGAAATAAGGAGGGATAAGGGCCCAGATTCATCAAGGGCTTGCCTTACTCTTGTGTCACGCAAGGCTGCAAAGGCAATACAAGCCTATCCATGGGTACAGTGTGGGTGTTCCAATGCATCAACTTACAGTTTTCGGTGTATTTCCAGATTTACTAAGACTAGTAAGCCAGGGAATGAGTCAATTCACTAAGACTTCTCAGCGGAGGCACAATGAGGAGAAATATGTTTATTTATCCTTCTTATTTCCTAGGTCTAAGTGTGCTGCATTTTGCAGCACACATAGAAAGAGGAAAATGCCTCTGAGGATTGTTTTTGTGCAGGAAAATGTTCCTTCTTGCACAACAACAATTCTGCCTCTAACGAAGGCACCCTTGCACCATGGCGCAAGTGTGCCTGCATTGGTGCTAGGCTGCACTATGTGCGCTAGCGCAAAGAGAGCAGGAATATGCCATATATTAGTAGATGCCCTTGCCAATTGACACAGCCATGGTGCAAGGGTGCCTGTGTTATGGGCAGCATAGTGCTTGTGCTGGAAGGGATACCTTCCTGCACAGAAACTATCCTTTGAGGATATTCCTAATTTCATGTGTGCTGTAGAATATACGAACAGAAATATAGATATTTCTCCTTGGTATGCCAGCCTAAGGAAGGAGTACGATTTTGTTGCAAACCCATATTTTCAGTTCTTTGTACAAATGGGTTTGTGTCAAAACCCCGGGGTGGATGCACAGGAAAGCCCATGCACCAACCATGGAGCCGCTCACTGATGCAAAGTAATGCAAGGCAGCACTATGCACCAAGTTAATTACTTTGCCTTTCCATAGGCACACAAGGCCACACAAATCGACTTTGGGTGGCTTAGTAAATCTGAAAGTGGGTTTTGCATTGGGGCTGCGCCACAAAAGTGATGCCACCCAGATGCAAAATCTTAGTAAATCTGGGTCTTGGTCTTCACATTGCACGATATACCAGTGCAAATTAATGTTAGCAATTCAGAAAAGGTGAATATATATTCATAAAGGTATTTACTTTTGCATAATACCTTACATTTTCTCTTTCAAAATGTAATTCACAAAAGGATTCCATGAGAAATCTTGGGTCTATAGGAAACTATTTTTACCCATGGGCAACAATAGTAAAATGTATCACTTTTGTCTTCTGTTTCTCACTTATTACTTGTACTTTTTATTGAAAGCCTCCTTACTAGCTTAATCTTTACATAAATGCAAGCCATTTGACAGCCTTATTGTAACGGTAACACACGATCAACAACCATAGATCTTTCTGCCAAATATGATTTCTGGTACAAAGACACAGAAAGAATCAAAAACTTTAAGAGCTGGCGGAGTAAAATCAATGTTTGTTCACTCAAGATTATTTTGTCTCAGTTTAGTCCTGACAGGCGCTCTTCAATTGAAAGACAAGATGATTTCCAAACAAAATGAAATGTAAACTTACATAGCTGTCCATAACACAAAGGATAGCAGGGGAGTATAGGATTAGCGCACTCATTAGTGCAAAAGCCTAATAAATCATCAGCATGTGAATTAACACATTGCATCATTATTTATTGTATGTCCTTTGTAAAAGACAAGGAGGAGAATGTGAAGTTGGCTGCTTTAAAAGTATTTCTACTGACTGTTGTAAGGGAGTGGTTGAGGGGTTTTGCTTTGTCCAAGCCAAGCTGAAAAAAAACAGCACCCAGTGTGGTATACACGGTGGACCCTAACTTAATGCTTTATTGAAGTCTCCGTCATATCTCTTGCCAAGTGATTTGATCAGTCAGCAGTTAAGTTGTGGGCAGTAATTTCTCCTGGTTTTCAAAGGCCAAATGAGCTTCCATATCTCCCTGAAATGTTACTTAGCATACGCTTTGATAAAATGAACTGGAATCTGCCCATCATTTCACTCATACTGCCACAGAATCTGGTTTTATTGTGCCATTTAATTTGCAGCAATTTCATAAATGTCAATTATTCAGAAAACTTGCCTCAAATGCATGTATAATCCCACGTTTAGTTCCCTTACAAATAACAATAACAATAAAAAACACTTATCTCTGGCTGGAGGAATTTCCGTATCACTCCAGATTAATATTCAGCTAGTGAGATGCTGTGGTTTTACTTACGGATAGTGTAACCTTTAACCGTGCAGGCCAGGCTGAAGACTTGAATCAACCAACAACTGTTTTTAATTAATGAATCAATATAACCACAGGCGCCTATCTGTAAAACAAATATGCACAAAAATGAGCTGCCAGAAAAAATAATGCTATAAAGTCATAAACAGTCATGGGAAGGCAGAATTTAATAAATATATTCCTTATAAATGTCCGCATTTTGAAAAAACAAATGCAACCAAGACTTGGTTTCATCAAAGGCACCCATAACCCCACACTGGGGTACTTTAATTAGCATTTAAAAGGAATACATGCGTGATTCATCTATTAAAGGAACATTGTTGTGGTACATTAAAATGTTCACTAATCCAAATTAGCAAGCAAAGTTAAGAGTGGCGAGTGGCTATGATCCTATATCTCTGTAACATTGTCATGATCAGGTTCATGTTTCATACGCTAATTATTGCCACATCAATGGAGGCCTTAGGGCAAATCTTGTGAGATGTGCTAGAGACCATACTTTTACAAAAAAAATATTCTATAATTTTTGTGTTTACAGAGCCAAGTGACCTCCATAATGCTTTTACACTGTTGCATTTGCTCTGTTTAACCCCTCAGGTGCCCGGGACGGGGTGGTTACATTCGCTGCTGCTCAGGTGCATGGACGTAACCACCTCGTCCTGCTATAGGCTCTCGGGGAGTACCATTTTCATCAGGAAACTTGGGAGAACACAGAATAGAAGAACAAGTGTTATTGCCCCTTGTCTTTCTCTATATTTTATCCTTCCAAATGTAAGACAGAGTGTAAAAAAGACGTCTATTTGAGAAATGACTGTAATTCACATGCTAATATGGGGACCCTGGAATTCAGAGATGTGTAAATAGCCACTGCTTCTCAACACCTTGTCTTGTGCTCATTTTGAAAATAGAAAGATTTCCTTGATACCAATTTTTCACTCTTTATATTTCAGCAAATAAATTGCTGTATACCCGGTATACAGCGAAAACCCATTGCAAGGTGCAGCTCATTTATTGGCTCTGGGTACCTAGGGTTCTTGATGAACCTACAAGCCCTATATATCCCCACAACCAGAAGAGTCCAGCAGACGTAACGGTATTTGCTTTCTGACATTGAAGGAAAAAAGTTACAGAGTAAAATGTTGTGAAAAATTGCAGTTTTTTCACCTCAATTTCAATATTTTTTTATTTCAGCTGTTATTTTCTGTAGGAAGACATTGTAGGATCTACACAAATAACCCCTTGCTGAATTCAGAATTTTGTCTACGCTTCAGAAATGTTTAGCTTTCCGGGATCCAGCATTGGTTTCACACCCATTTCTGTCACTAACTGGAAGAAGGCTAAAAGCACAAAATATAGTAAAAATGGGATATGTCCCAGTAAAATGCCAAAATGGTGTTGAAAAATGTGTTTTTCTGATTCAAGCCTGCCTGTTCCTGAAAGCTGGGAAAATTGTAATTTTTGCACTGCAAACCCTTTGTTGATGCTGTTTTCAGGGGAAAAAAACACAAACCTTCATCTGCAGCCCTTTTTTGTTTTTTTAAACAAAATGTTCGCTGTATTTTGGTTAATTTCTTTGTCTCCTCCAGGGGAACCCACAAATTCTGGGTACCTCTACAAACCCTAGGATGTTGGAAAAAAGGACGCAAATTTGTCGTGGACAAAACATTATGAGGGCCTAAGCGTGAACTGCCCCAAATAGCAACAAAAAGACCTGGCACCTGAGAGGGAAAAGGCCTGGCAGCGAAGGGGTTAAGCGACTTAAAAAGAGTAATTGCCTTGTTTCTGACCTTGGTGAAATGATTCCCAGAGTCTTTGGACTTGCATGCGAGTTTCTTCTAGTGATCTCAAATTATCTATCAATTTCACTCTTCTTTGCATAGGTCATTAAACTGAACCTCTCAATCCTACACTCTGTTTTTACTATGTGCATATTTTTTCTGAAAAATCACACACGCTGTTAACAATAATTTATTGAATAGTTATTTAAAAAACACATAATATTTTTGTAGGAAATCAACCTTTTTTGCATAGTCATCCCAGGATGTTCACCTTTTTCCTGGCCCTATTGTTGCTAGTTTTGGGACAGTTTGCAGTGACAAACCCATTCATTGCCACTGAGCTGTTCTTTGCTCCTGAAATAGTATTTGGATAATTTAACTTTCCACCGAGACCATTGTAAATTGTCACAATAATTGCATCAGTGCTTGGAAATTAAATGACATGTGTGGGTTGCAGTTTGTATTTACACCAGCTACCTATATGAGAAAACCTACGGCTGCCAGGAGTACCACTACACAGTGTGAAAGCACTGGCAGACCAAATTGAAAGCCTTCACATGTCGTATTTTGATGTTTAGTTGCCAAATGGGCTAGCAGGATCTGGCCCCATTCATCCAAAGCTCCTCCTAGACTTTTCGCCTCTTATGCCAGCTGAAGGGAGAAACTGTTTTTGGCCCTCAAAGAAGAGAGTGTCAGAGCCCTTCAACATGAAGGAGGTGGTTAGCCAAATTGATTTTAGGACTTCTGGGAATGTTTGAATTAAAGCATATGGAAAGTGCTTTCAAAGGAGGTAAAATCACAGAAAAAATAGATAAGACTCGGTGTGAACATTTTTTCAGGCAAGTACACAGGATTAGACTGGCACCTCACCATCACCTCCTCAATACATTCCTAACCTTGGGAATACAACACTTGAAGAAAGAAGAACTTGTTAGAGGAAAGGGACTGAAGGACCCCTAACTCCTGGCACACAAGAACTCAACCTGTTCTCTAACCTGTTTCTCCTAAATCACATGAAAGGAAGAAGGATTCTTGACTAATGGAGGCTCCAGTTGACCAGAGGACAAGATCCTGTAGGATTCCAACTAGAACGAGACAAGCTGCCTAGAAGCTTGCGTCGATGACTGAAAGACTGCCACAACGACAGAAATAACTTTCCCAGCAGTTGGAGAACAGTGATACTTAGTCTTTGTTTCCTCCTCTGCAGGGCAAGGAGCTGGGGCTTCCCCATGGAGGGCACATCTGAATCAGGCAAGAAATCTAGGTCTGTCCCCATTGGAGCATTTTACCACAATGAATATTGGTTCAGCGTAGTAGCGGATGATAATTTTACCAGGTAGCAGTGGGTGGGTACACACGCATGTACACACTCACACCCATGCATTCACACACGCGCACACACATGCACACACATTCAGAAAACTCATTAACAAATATACATATATATTCAAACATACACACACACATGCAATCCACAAAACACCACATAAAACTTACCTTCACTATAAAGAGGGAACCCTCTGAGGCGTCAGGCGAGTCGGGAAGGCAGCAGTCCCTCGCTCGTCATAAAGTGGAATGGGGTCAGTGAGACTGCTGACCCCACCCCACTCTGTGACGGTGATTGACCCTTTGGGGCATTAAATTGAAGTGCCCAGGTCTGAGGCAATCAGTGATGCTCCCCCTCATCATAGATGGCAGGGCCCCACAGGCACTTTTGTCAGACTGAGGAGGTCGTGCCCACAGGGGTGTGAAATCCTCAGCCTAGCAAGTTTGAGCTCAGGCAGCCAGAAGCATGCACATTTAGCCCATGTCTAGTTCCTGACTGCCTGACATGAAGGGAAGACTGTCTGTCAGGCTGACCACTGTTCAGCCTCTCAGACACTATTCTTGTCAGGGAAAAGGTGGGAGGTGGGGCCTCTTAGCTCACATGGATGGGCCACTGCTGGTTCAGTGGGACCTTGCGATATGGCGATGCAGCCTCTTGGAGACCTGCCTCGTGGGCCTTTTTTCTCTTTTGGCAAACAGATCACTCCGTAAAAAATTTGACAAATATCCCATCCATTGTATTGAAAGTAAATTGCATCCAGGCCACTGGAATTATGAGATTGTGTGGCTGCAGCTTTTTTCAAATGATTATAGATTTGCTATATTTACCACATAATCCATCATCTGCTGCATACTTTGCAGGTATTAAAAAAACTTTGTTTCTAGTTCAAACGGTTCAGAAGTTAATAAAGATGCAGCAATATGAGAAGTTGCACAATGGAAGTCCCTTTGCAAAGAAAACTGTTCATCTTCCTCTAGCTTATTGCTACATTTCAGTGTTAAACGGGTTCTTATCAGATGCAACCTATATAAAGACAGTGTTAACAGGTGTACAAATGACAAAATAAGGAAGCAATGCAATCTCAAAATGTGCTGCTTTACGCTGCAAATTTTGCATTTTCTTTCTGCATAATTTAGTCAACCCTGCTGCATAATTTGGTTCTCTCCTGCTGCATAATTACAGTGGCCTTGGTTAATCCTATGACACTTTTAATACAGCACACAGAATATAAATCATGTTTCTGACGGAGCAACCTTTCTACTGAACTATATACTGAAATCAGGCCCTAACTTTGAAAGTAAAACCTTGGATCAGGGTGAGGTGGAAATTCTATCCAAGTCGTAAGGCAACACTGGGGGCCACAAAATCAAGGTTTATTCTGCTCAAAGCTTTTGGTGCAGAAACCAGTGACTTTAGTGGAGCTCAACAAAGATGTATCTAACTTTGAGGTGCCATTGCCAGCTACAGTCTTGGACCTTGACCCTCACTGGAAGGCTTTGATCTCCAAAAAAACGATTAAGGACATTGGTAAAGATTTTTCACAGAATGACCTGCCTGAAGTACCTGACTGACACTCTATTATGGCCAACCTGAAATGCAATGAATGTACTGACCAAATGTGAAAATATATTGTTAAAAGACGTTTTACTTTTTGTAGACCCTTTCTGCCTTAAAAGTTTTAAAAATTCATATCTCTAGTTTGCCTTGTCCAATTTTAATACTTTTCTTTGTGCTCATTTAGATCTCTATTCTATATAAGTTGCTTTAGGAATTGCATTGCTTTGTTTTCTTCAATTTAAAGATGGTGGTACTTCTTGTAATTAACATGCATTAACAGGAGAATTGCCAGCTGCTTGTGCCACCGCTACCAGGGGTTCAGCAAAGCTTCATTGAGAGTTGTTTTGAGACCTAAACGGTTATGTTTACTAAGTTTGTATTGGATCTCCCTTTCCAAATACATAATCCAGTTAGAGATATGTACCCTTCTTCATTTCTGATCTACCTATCTCTATACATATGAGTATATATGCAAATCCCTAAAGAAAAGAGTATGCCGCTTTCCCAGCTTGCTCGATCAACATTGTTTATTGCAGCAAAAAGCGACGTTGATCGAGCGATCTGAATAGGCAGTTATACTCTTTTGTTTGGGATTTTTTATTTTACTGGCTCTGCTAGATGAATCGCTTCACCCATGTTGGGCCGTGACTCCAGGAGCGTTTTATATATATATATATATATATATATATATATATATATATATATTTATACTTAGGACCATGTTTCCATAGAAAAAGCGCTTTTTGACTTGCCTATACCTTTTGGCACTGTTTGACGAATCTTCACGAAATTTTCCAAAAAAGTGGCCCGGTGATTCTTGTTGTACAAGGGAAGTTTCGGGGTGATATGTCAAGCGGGGGCTGAGAAAAAAGGGGCTACAAAAATTGTGTTTCCCATGTCAATTCCCATAGAACATGTCAACACGTCTACAGCCCCAATCACTGGACGGAATTACACCATATTTGGCAGACATCTAGCTGCCAGTACGCAGATTGTGCTTTTTATTATTTGGTGTAAATCTGTTCAGTAGTTTAGGAGCTATTTAAGGGCAAATACATTTGTATAATAATTTGTGAAAACATCGCAAATCTGTGTGCGAAAAGAAGCGATGCAATTGGCTGACTCCAACATGACTAGAAAGTTGAAACTGACATTTTATTCCATGGGACACGGTCCCCGGGGGTGAAAATTCAAATTAAAAGTGGCATAATGGGTCAGGGTGAAGGTAACCTGACCCCAGGGGTGTGATATAGGTGCATTTTACGGGGAAATTATAGGTTTAATACAGTTTTGAATTACAGTGCAAGATATTCACGAAATTCACAAATTTTTGCAAATTTCCAAAAATTATTTCCAAAATATTTGCGATTATGGAAAATTTTGAAAGAAAAACCACAGACTCATTTATACACTAATTCAGTCCCTTATACACGCACTCAGAGGCCCGGCCGCCCACTCACACACCCACTCAGACACTCATGCACCCACTCAGACCCACTCATAAACGCACACACCCACTTTCATACCCACTCAGACACTCATGCACCAACTCACACATCCACTGACAGAGACAGGCCTTATAGCCAACCTGCACTGCGCACAGCCAAAGCTCATGCGTGCTGGAGGGTTGGGCGATTATAAGGGCTTGACTGTAAGTTCTGGCTGCAAGCTAGGTCTTGTGACCAATCCCCGCCGTGCACTGCCTTTGGCCGCGTGTGGCGGGTTGGAATAAAGTGTAGTAAATAAAATGATTTTACGTTAAAAACCATGGAAGTTCACTGAAAAACACAAAGGTTACAAGGACGTTATAGTTAGGTTCTGAATTAAGTCGTACAAAACCATTGAAATTCAGCAGTTATAGTTAGAGTTCTTTCAAGTAAGTATAACTTGCACCCTAAGGTAACTATAACTCTGGCCCAAGAGTTTGGCGGGCAGCCTCCGCCACTCACCAAACTCATAATGAGGCCCTCTGTGTACTTTACCACTGTTTACCAGTGTTAAATTGCTTGTGAACACTCTCCTAAACATGGTTTGATTGACATATACCTAACAGGTATATATAGTTTACTTAGAAGTTCCTTGTAAAGTGGTATACTATGTACCCAGTGCCTGTAAATGAAATGCTACTAGTGGTACTAGTAGCACTTCAAACCATATCATTGAAGCCTGAAGACAGTACCGCATTGCCATGTCGACTTGGTATGTCAACACACTTGCCAAGCCTTAAACTCCCCTTTTATCACATATAGGTCACACCTAAGGTAGGTCCTAGGTAGCCCATAGAGAAGGGGTGCTGTATGATTTAAAGGTTGGGTATGTACCTTTAAGTTTTACAATTCCTTGTAGTGAAAAACTCCCAAATTAGTTTTTCACTACTGTGAGCCCTAGCCCTCTCATAGGGTAACATTGGGAATTCCTTACTACATTTAATAGGCTGTAACTTCTAATCCGGAGGAGGTAGATATGCCACCTTTGGTACCTCTGAAATTGTAATGATAAACTCTCTTTAATGGTAAAGTCGGATTTTTCATTACAATTTTTAAAATGCCACTTTTAGAAAGTTGGCATTTTTCTGCCTTTTGCACCCACAGCCTGTCTTGGGTCATAAACCTGGGGGTAGCTGACAGACTTTACGAATTCGTCCCAGACTGTCACAGTGTAGAGGGATTAGGTGTGCCTGAATGGGCCGTCTTCTGGCCGGATGGGTGGGCAGAGCTGAGCACAACCCCACTTACACCTGAACAGCTTTGCTCTGCTTTCACACAAAAGGCCTGACAACCCTTTATTTTCACTGCAGACAGCTTGGAGCAGGAGCATGGGAGTGAGTAAATTCCATGCACTTCAAATAACCTTTCCAGATGCTTCTCTCATCTTTCAATAGAAGGGCACAAGGGTATAAAAAAGGACCTTTACCCCACCCATTCAGTATACTTCTGAGCCGGAGGGTACTCTGCCAGGAAAAAGGACTGCTGCACTGCTGAAAGGCAGCTGGACTGCAACTCTGAAGGAGCTGCTGCCTTGCTGTGCTCACCTGCTGCCTCTAGACTGGAGAAGAATAACTGGGCCTGCAAATTCATCTTGAACCCACAACCCCAGAGTGACTCAATAGGCTAAGTCTGCTGGCCTCCTGACCTGAGCCTCAGGGGCATAGGCTCGTCAACAACTCCTGGACCCATCGTGAAATTCACCAATTTCCTGACCCCCAAGTGGTGCCTCTTAGGTCCTAGACCCTTTGTGTGGCTCTTGAAAGCAAACTTTTGGGCTCTTTGTGACCATGAAGAGGCCTGTTAGCATTGGAACTGCGCCACTCGCCCCAAAAATCACAGTCCACAAGGACAACCAAAAAGAAGCTCCTACCTGCCCATCTGGGACACTCCACCTACTCTTCACACCATGCCACATGTCATCTGCAAAGCTCTCCTTGCAACCCTCTCCAGCACAAGCAGGACTCTTGGCACAAAAACTTCAGAACGTAAAACCTCAGCAGGACTAATCTGGGACAGTATCGACCTGTGCTCCATTGCAAGAACTTTTGACTTTGACCCGGTCCAGAGCAACCAGATAGCCTTGGTTTGCACTTTATGCTTTTAGGTGCTATAGTATAGTTTATTTTTTAAAGATTCATGACTCTGGTTCTACTGACTGGATTTTTGTCGTTTTGGTCTTGTTTTATTTAATACATTTTTTTCTCTACTTTTCAGACTTGGTGTGGGATCCTTTTATGTGGTGTTTTCACAGTTTTAATGTTTGAAGTGTTACACAAATACTTTACAAATTGCCTCTTAGTTAAGCCTCACTGCTCTGTGCCCAGCTGCCAGGGGGGTTAATCGCACGTGAATTTTGGGTCTGCTTGTGTCTTACCCTGACTAGAACTGTGGTTGTTGCTTGACCAGGGCTCAACCGCCAATCAACCAGTAACCTGATTTCTAACTCTTAATAACCACAGGAATACTTGCCACCTTGTTTCTTAATGAGCTTTATGAAAAAGAAGTTGAAACCTTAGTTTGCAGTAGTTTAGGTTTATTGTACAATTAATTAAAACCTTTACAAAATTATCTCAAGTTAAAACCAATTCTAGCATAGTCAGTTTTAAAAAATATACTTTAAATACTTTTTAGTAACAAAAAGTGAACCATTGAAGCATCAAAGAGATTAATTAGAGCCTAAAGAGAACAGAATTTAGATCATCAGTATAAATGAGAACGATTTAAAAATTGGCAAGGGGAACGGTAGATAACCCATTATTATTGGCCTCTAGGCTCCGATGGATAGAGATTAAAGCCTCCAGGATAAGGCAAGGTGTCAATGCTGATCAAGCGCATAATAGCACCAGAAAAGGTTAATTGTTAATAGGTTCAGGATGGACACATGATGGCCCAGAATATGCCATCAGGTGTGCCACAGCATTTCGCAGAGCATTCATTTATTTTGGCCACCAGGGTGAGCATGAAGGAACGAAAAGGCAGAAGAAGCAACATAACGGTCCCGGTGGCTCCAAGCATTGGATTACTGATAAAATTAATCTTTGGCAAGGCGAGCAGAAAGTGCAAGGTGCAAAGCAAAAAGTCATTGTGAACAATGGAGTATCCCAAGGGTGCTTCAGATGATTTTAGTAGCAGCTGTGAAATGGCCTGAGCAATGTTTTAAGTGCCCTACTGTGCCCTGTACTAGTGTTGGCTTGCAGCTTTTGCTGTAATGCATTCTGAGTTCAAGCTGATGGTTGCATTCTGTTGCATTCTGTGCATACTGCAGTGACAGTCGTGTAATATCCATAAAAGCCTTCAGATGTTTAATGGTGACTGTATCAAGCTATAAGCAGGTTTAGTGCCATGGGTCTGAGTCATCGGTGATACACACGGGCCCCAGCTTGTCACTTCCGCCTACACGAATTTGATTGTTTGGACATACAAGGTGGTGTTCTCTCGATTCAGGCTGCTAACTGCAGCCTGAAGGGAACTCCCAAGCAGGCAAAGGGCATGATTTAGAGTTTGGCGGAGGGGTTCCTCTGTCACAATGGTAACGGATATCCCGGTCACTGAAATATAAATCCCATTATATCTTATAGGATTTATAATTTGACGGACAGAATATCCGTCACTGTTTTGACGGATTAACCCTTCCGCCAAACTCTAAATCAGGCCCAAGGTTTTTGAGGAGGAAATGTTTTCACAGTTGAAGCAGTGTGGAACAGATGCAAGAATGTGAATGATAGTTTCCATGCCCAACCCGCAAAGACAGCAAGTTGCATTTTGAGGTGCTGAAATCTATCATGCTGGGTAGTGGCCCCCAAGTTCCATTTCCCCAGTCTGAGAGCTACAAATCTGGCTTTCAGTCGCAATAGATAGGCACAGGTAATGTATTTCTGTTGGATCCAAGGAGTATAAGAGTCAATCACTGCCCAGGCAATTTGGTGAATAACTATCGATTTTCCTAAGTGTGTATTGATTATGTAGTAAATATCAAGGGGCTTTGATCCATTGGATGGTGTTTCCTGGAAGTCATATGACATTTCCTTTTGATGTCTGTGTTCCTCCAAGTTTGAGTTTGAGAAGGCAAATGTATTAGCCATTCCTATTTGTGTAACTGAAATTATACCTGAGTTTTAATCTGAAGATTCAAAATAATATTGTATGCCATGAAGAAAGTGGTTTTAAGCATCTCAATCCTCTGAAGCCCATTTATGAGCACCAACACTTGATTCTTATCAGGTTTTGTTCATAAAATAAAAAAATAAAAAAATATGTATTCATCACCATACGATCTGTGATTGAAAGAGCCAGAGATATATAATCACACGCATGTTAATGGAATCATCATTTTTGTTTTCTGTTTATGACTTGTACTGTATGTTGATATAATTTATGAGATATATTTCATTATATTTTAAAAATAATATAGTTTTTTGCGTTTGTTATATATTTGAGTTTTTGCACAGTTTGCACATGGTCTGTATGGTTATGGTTAGACCTGACAGCCTGAGGGTGGTCTTTACCCAAAGCTTTTGCCTTTTCCCCTCCTGTTTTGCTGAATTCTTTTTTGTTGGCTTTAGGACTCTGCACTTTACCACTGTTGAACAGTGGTGAAGTGCTTGTGCTCACTCATTTAAATATGGCAATATTGGCTTACACCCAATTGGCATTTGATTTACTTATAAGTCCCTTGTAAAGTGGCACTACATGTACTCAGTGCCTGTAAATTAAATGCTCATAGTGGACCTGCAGCACTTATTTTGCCATGCATTAAGTAGCTCTTTTAAAACATGTTTCAGGCCTGACACTCCATCCTGTGTGCAGTTTTTATACTGCCAATTTGGCTTGGCAAAAAAAACTTTTGCCAAGTCTAAACCTTCATTTTTAATACATATAAGTCACTCCTAGAGTAGGCCTTGAACAGCTCATAGGCAGAGTGCAGTATATTTAAAAAGTTGGTCCGGACTGTCAAGTTTTACATGTCCTATTATTGAAAAACTCTTAAATGCATTTTTCACTACTGCAAGGCCGGCCTCTTCCATAGGATAACATTAGGTTACCTTATTTCAGTTAATAAGTGATAACGCTTCATTGGAAGCAGGTAGACATGGTGCGTGTACACTGAAAATAATTGTAATTTAAAATCCTCTTTAATGTTAAAGTTGGGTTTTAAGTCACAATTCTGAAAATGGCATTTTTAAAAAGTTGACATTTTCTTGTCTTAACCATTTGGTTCCTGCAGCCTGTATATTGGGTCATAGGACTAAGTGTAGCTGGCAGTTGCCCTTTGTGTATTCCTCCCAGTCAGTGACACAAAAGTGGATTAGGTGTTGGCTGAATGGGCTGTGTGGCTGACCCCTTCTTCAATGAACAACAATTCACCAAAATTCCAGGGGTACCAGAGGTGACATTATATGCCATTTAACCTTTACTATCACACACACATGAATGCATACACATACACACACAGTATATATACACTCACTCATTCTCAAGCACGCACAAGACATATATTTAAAATACTTTCTTACCTACATCAGCTGCCAGAGAGGGTCATATTCTAGCAAACTGTAAGCTCATTCTTTATTACACTAATAGTAATAATAAACTATTATTCACTATTAGTGTACTAAAACATTGACGGAAAGCAAGGAAAGTGGAGCTGCCCTTGTGTTTCTGGCACTGACTGTCACCCTCTTCGACTCCTGGTGACCCCTGAATTATCTAAGCTACAGGAACACAAAAAGTTCCAGAGGCCTCCCTGCAACTGTCCAGCTGACTTGCTGAAGTGGACCTCCCTGGACCTGCATCTGGAAATGCCTGAACCCTGTTTGCCTCTGCTGGAGTGAACTACTGATCCCTAAGAGGTGTCTCCCAAGATCCTGGACCCTTGGCTGCTATCAGCTGAGCTCCTCCTATGAAGAAAAGGAGAAGTCCTGAGGTTTTAGGCAATTCATGACTATGAACAGCCCTTTTCACGTTGAGATAGTGCTGCTAGTGATGACCCCCAATGCAAACCTTCGGTGAACCCAACTCTCGGCAATACAGAGAACGCCAACGTGGAATGCAAGATGTTCACTTCACGTTACAGAGACAATAACACACAGTGACTTGTAATGAGAATCTCCAGCAACGACCTTCTACGATGCCAAACAGGATCTTTGTGCTACAGCCACTAACATCCACGACACCGGGCCTGCTCTTAATGCTACTGTGACGGCCATCTGCAATGCTGTTCTTCCATCATGAACTGTACTTTTCGCACCAGACTTTCAGAAGGTGACTTTTTTCAGTTGGACTAACCTAGTCCCTATATCCAGCCTGCACTCCAACACAGTTGGCTTGAACTTGTGAATTTCCCTGGCCTCGCACAACCAGAAACTGCGATGGTGCTTTGTGCTTTTAGGCACTATACTTACCTAAGTCTTTGGCATTGCATATGTTCGGATATACTGATTGAATTTTTGTTGTTTTGGTCTCATTTTGTTAATTCAATTTTACTCTATTTTTCTACATTGATGCGGGATTTTTCCTGCGATTTTTCTTGTGCTGTGTTTTCACTTTATTACTCTTTAAGTATTGCATAAATATTTTAAGCATTGCCTCTAAGTTCACCCTGACTGCTTTTGTGGCAAGCTGCCAGAGGGTTAAGCACAGGTTACTTTTGTGACTTTTTGTAGTCCACCCTGGCATGGATTGTGGCTGTTACTGAAGAAGTGCCCACTCCACCCTCAACCAACAACCCAATTTCTCACAGTTATGTAGTGTATGTCCTAGGGGAATCATTCCTTTTGTGTGCCTACTAGGCTCTACCTGCCTTGGTTTTGACGGCCGCCTCTCTTTTATTGCCTTAAAGTAGGCTTCATCATTGGCATCATTTTGGTACACCCACCTCAAAACGAGGCCGGTGAACTGACAGTCCGACAGAGAGTATACACTGTTGCAAGGCCAAACTGTAAGTCAGGACCTATCTGTCACTACACCAGCACCACTTATTTGGACTGATAATTAATATTGTGCAACACCGAATCATAAATATAGAATACATTTATAGTGGAAGTGTTCCTTGGCCATTCATGAAATAATTACTTCTTTATATATTTATATTTTTCAGAAGCAACAATGCTATATTGTATTGTATATAATACAGTACAAAACAATGCTATGCATTGTAAACACATTTGAGGAGATATACATATATCATCCACATACATATGTTGATATTCTGCACCTATCTCCATTTACAAGATATATTTAGCAACTATCGCACTGCATAAGGCTAAACATGACAGGCAATACGTTTTTATTGTATTTCATAAAGCAAAACAAAAGTAGACATAGACTGGACACACAAAACAATTGTCCTTGGGCCCCATCACAAGTGCCCGGTAATAAGACATCTTAATACTACTTGGAGATTAATGAGACTAGGTGGTATTACCGCACCATTACCGGGTCATCACAAGCTTTAACATCTAAAATGGGGAATAACATGCTAAAGTCAGTGTTATCACGTAGATTTCCACATTTTTCCAATTCAATTTCGTTGTTAGAATATTTCTACTTTGTTTTGCATAGGGTTATTTCGCTGGAAATACTGGGCACTTGTAATTACGCTCAAAAAAGAGATTACCAACTCACAGCTGTTGAGCTCTCGATATCGGATCCACTTCACTCACACGCTAAATAACATTTATTGCTCGTCGGAAAAATGCAAGAAAGCATGTCTAATGAAAATGTGTTTGTGCAAGCAAGCTCTAATTCCGTATTCCAGAATTCCATTAACTATCAGCTGCCTTTCTCAGATCCACAATCCACACCCCACAGTGGACTTGAGCCATGACACAATATTCAGAGGATTAAAGACCAATGGGCGAGGTTCACTAAAAAATGGTGCAGCACTGTGTTTCCCCCTGCGCCTGTGCTAAATTTAGCTGCCAACGCAGGCACCCTTGCACTATAGTGCAACGGTGTCTGCATTGAGGGCATTGATTGTTTATGTGCAGGAAGGGGTTCTATTCTGCACATAAGCAATCAACTTTTATGTGTGCTGCAGAATGCAGCATACATACAAGTAGCAAATCGTCATTTTTGAATGCAAGTTTATGTGGAGGAAGGTGTCTCTTCCTGCACATAAACAATAAACAATGGCAATTTGGCACTTCTATGTGTGTTGCAGAATGCAGCATACATAGAAGTAGCAAATCATAATTTTTTAATGATTGTTTATCTGCAGGAAGGGACACCTTCCTGCACATAATCTTTCATTCATGTCCTTTTGCTCTTTCTATTTGTGCTGTAGAATGCAGCACACATGGAAAAGCAAAAACGTGGAAGAATAAAAGTATCCCTCCATGTTGTGCCATGCTAACCCCAACCCTGGGGTGGCATTAGTTTTTGGCGCTGCCACAGATTTACGCCTTCTTGTAATTCTGGGACAGCATCAAAAGCAATGCGTGTTGCAGTGGAACCCCTACAGCAAAACCCATTGCCCGTCCCTCTGATGCAGAAAACTGCGTCCCAGGGGCAAATATTTACAAGGTGGCATTAAGCTACAAAATGTGGCTTAGCGCCACCTTGTAAATGTGGCGCACTGCACAGCGCCACAGTCTTGTAAATCGGGACCCATATTTTGCATTAGAAGGTTGACCACTTGCTTTGACGAAAGTCATTCTTAGCAGTCCTATATCAAAAACTGTAAATTAAAATAAAACAAGAGCAATGCATTCGCAAGGGATCAGTTTCATTCAGATTTAAGGCAAAGAGCTAGCACTGGATTGCATTTAAAACTAGTAACTCACCGACAATATATTTTTCATCGTAATCACAAAAACATTGTAGGCAATCAACCAGTCCCAATAGCGTAGAATGCTCCGGATTGGTTTTAGCAACAGATCGCCGCCGAAGAGCAGGAAATAGAAACAGGCCACCAAGTAGCCCATACAAAATATGCTGATCCGGGTAGTTCCTGTGATGAAGATGATGGTTAACACAAACCAGAAGAGGTAGCTGAATATGATCACTTTACACATATCCAGGTAAGATCTGTTAAAAAAAGAGAAAAACACACATATATGAAGTCATTTTAAACGTTTCTGTCCTCATGCAAGCACTCCAGACACATGGTGAATCCTAACTGAAACAAAAGGCCAAATGCTTAGGTTAGCACTAAAATGAGAACAGTCAAAAGCAATCTGCTTTGCGCATCAGCCTGTGTTAAAAAAATATATAATAAATGTTCTTGCCACAAAACTATCCAAGGTGTGTGTCTTTACGTATGTCAGTGTCAGCAGAAATCAAGAATTAACTGAATATCAAAATTTTGATGGCAGAGCTCCAGCTTGCTGTACCATCGGAAATACCTTGTGGGGGGGAGGTGGGAGTTGCCTGAGAACGACCACTGACATGGCCTTGGAAGGCCTGCCGTACTAGTGCAAGCCTTCCGATTCAGTCTGTTTTAACAACACAGGGCGGTCCCGTACAGGAAACAGAAATCAACAATGCCCTCCACACATTGAGGGAAAACTTTGAGCGTGACAAGGACATTGCTTTTTTATTTCTCAGAAGTTTGTCTCTAAAAATCGAAAAAAAAATCGGCATAGGTCGACATTGAGCATTTTTGTGGAAAGTGCTCCAGTCGGAGGGAGCACATTTTTGCTAAAACAAATCGCCACTGCACATGCAGGGATCATTAAATTTGAAAGGGTAGCCTTTGGTAGGGTGGTGGTTGCCTCTATCGTCCACATTTCAGACCTTTTAAGAATGCACTGGTGTTTTTAGTGACTATGGTCAACTCTTATTCTATTGCTGGCAGTGAGCTTAAGTGTAATGCACGTCAGATGCCACAAAGCAATAGATGTATAATGGAGGAAAACTTACCCCGTGTTACACTGCCAGTCCCATACCAGGCATATAATCTCAAATTAAATTAGTCCCCATCAAAGACTGCCCTTTCATATTTAAAGATCCTTGCATGAACAGAGAGGATTTTTGCCATTTCTTTTGCCGTGGGGTGTGGTGGCGGTAGGAGTGGGGTAAAACATGGTGCAGGTGACTGCTCAGGAGTGTGGTGGTCTTGAATGCAGGACTTGTCTGTTTTACCTTGAATTGACAAATGGACAAATGTGTGTTGCCCTTGTCTGTGCTCTGATGATTTATTAAGTGAAAGATAAGATTGCCACATAATGGAGCTGTATTAAATATGCCATCATGATGCAATTTGATGCATTTCCCTGTAGAAGAGTATCAGTCAAAAAACAACCGTATTATGCAAATTATGTAGTAGTAATTTGCTGTTCCTAACCAGTCATTTTTTACAAGACACTTTTGTGCCCCCACATTATCATTTTATGTCCTTGAACTAACCTGTAATATTTTTGTCTACAGACACACACCTATTTTTCTTTTTTTGCAAAGCCAAACTGAACATCAATGCTCTCATTACAAGTGAGATGGAGCAGAATTGTCTCATGGAATTCCACTCCACCTGGTTGTAGACGAGTTGGTTGTCCACACCAATTGTTTCCAGGTGTAGAGAACCAGACCCAAGTATATCATGCGGGTAATTCTACACTGTAAAAAAATCACCTGAGGCTTTGGCTGAAGCGGATAGACAAGTCTCATTCCCTGTGTGTTTTTTAACAGGAGAGCACAGGGGGTGCATACATTTAACAGCTGCTTTAGAAATGCTGTAATTTTATGACCAGAAAAATGTGATCCTCAAGGTAAATCCAGCATTGAATGGGGTTTACATTGTAGATGCACGGTACTGGGGAAGACTTACCGTACAATAATGCTAATCCATGCCCCCAGTACTGTGCAACTCGGAATGAGGGCCTAAGTAAGTCGTCTGCACTTGTGAAGTACCTGGTAAACTGTCTGAGACGTTTTAAAGCAACTGAGATTTCCTGCCATGAGGAAATGTACCACACAAGCCAAGAAAACCAGCCACGTGCAGATCTTTTTAAGAACTGGACTACAGTTTCCTATTTTAATGCAGTGCTTGCGTTGGCTGATGTCCATGTTTGTAAAGCAATGAAAATATTTTTGTGTCTTCAGTATGGAGTGTTGTATAAACATTTAATACGTTGGCAAAGTAGCAAATTTCTGAGCTGGTGCATTGTGCTATATACACTAACTGCACTCAGATCATATACATTTGAGTAGGTAATCACTGACATTTTAATATGAGAGTTCATGCTAAAAAAACATTATGCTAAAGAGGCTCCTTGGCACTGCCACTGGCTCAGCCATCTGCTGTCATACCGTTCCCTGCACTATGCGCTACGCTGGTGCTGAGCGCCTGGAGCAGGGTTCAGGAACGCTGCTGCCTGACTGAGTGGTGCTGACAGTGTGCCGTCTGTTGAGTTACAGAGAAAGGGGCGCATGTAATGGAAACAATGTCAAGAGAAGAAGAGAAAGACACTGTGCAAGTTTGAGGGAACCAGTACAAACCTTTATGTATGATGTGGCACACCCTCTCTTCTAGTGCAGGGGCTAACTAATTTATGTACCACTAATGGGAAAACAACACGCAAAATTCCCCACCCACCCACATGACAGTTTTTTATGAAGAAAACATTGCTCAGAATCTGCAAGTGGTTCCGCAAAACAACCGATTGGGTAGGAAGCACAGACCAATACATCTTTTCCCCGAGAATCAATCTAACAATAACAGACATGTCCTATCAAACTAGCATTAATTGCACTGCACATCCACCTTGTTCCAAAACAGAGGCTTGAACAAACTGAAACGGCAGATATTGCAGTGTTTGCCATCACGGGGATATGTGAGATTCCAGAAGGGAAACACTGCACAGTGCAAACGTGATACAGACGTATACACGTCCATTGTGTGCCTTGAACGAAATGTGATTGAAAGGACAGGGTTACAAAGCAAACCTGAAATGCCCCAGAGGCTAGAGGTTGATGTCAAGGAATATTTATGACCTTAATTCCCTCAATTGACTGTTTATGACGTCACAAACAATCTCATAGATGTCCTTCAAGATGGCATAGCTGCTGACATCACATTTGATAGCTTCTACAGAAAAAAAGACCTGCTTTACCAAGAAACAGAGTAAATTTACCATGATGGCACCTCAAAAGTCAAAAAGAAATAAGGCCCAATCAACTCAGTGAGTATACGGAAAACAAATACTCCGGGATTGAAATGACTCCCTGATCTTACATGCCTCTTCTTAACAAGTCTTTCTTAACACTTGAATATTCTATTAATAAAACTAAGAATTTCTACTGGTTAAGTTAAAGCTCCAACCACAATTAACGGACACCAATATCCAGGGCTAATACACAACCTGGTAAAAATGAAATTTACTTAATAACCTTTCATCTCATTCCCAAAACCTATATGCCAGCAATTGGGTTCGCCACAAGCCACCAGTAACAGGTCATCTGGACTTTCCAGCAGGGTAGGTTTGCAAATCTGAAAAAAATGTTTTCTTTATTCTAATTTTAGCCTTGATTTCCTTATGGCAAAAGTAATTTACATTATTATCTAAAAGACAAGATGGGCACTCCTCAGAACTGAAAACCTATGATTTGGGGCAGTGGTAACTTTTTCTAAAACGTGGCCAGCCTTTTATTGACTGGAAGACATTGCAAATGAGCAGCGCTACTCCCATTCTTGCAGTACAAAGGCTTGTTCAACTTCCCTGAAGGCTCCTATGAGACAGGTACAAACCTAGATAGATACACTCCACGTTGCGTTTCTTGTTACCTGCAGTGGATAAAGTCGGGGACAGGATTGTGTTGGCTGAAGGATGCTGCATCAAGATTCATGCAGATCTCCACGTTGTCTCCTGCCATGATACGGACAGCAGCCAGATTCTCATCTTCAAACGTCTGCCTTTGTAGGGACGCGCATAGAAGCAACATGAAATCATCTGCCAAAGCGAAGGAATGACTAGATTAGGTTTAAACTTATAGGTAGAACAAAAGAATGACGCTAGACACATTTGTTTTAGCCTATGAAGCAAATCAGTATTTGCAGAAGTTAACTGTAAGTATAGGACACGCTTAAACACGAGTAATGCCGTCTTGAACCAGAGTCAGCTAACCCTCTTTTTATTGAGAACAGGTATTATGCTGCATTTAATATTCATTTTTCACAGTTGGAAAATGTGATTCATACATGAACAATTAAGTCAAGAATCATGCAATATTAATAGTCGTATCATCGAGAAACCTTGTGTTAAACTACTACTCAGTGTTATAAAATGAGAAACAACACATGAACCAGTAAGAGGTGCTGCCTGAGTTTTGGGTGATGACATTCTGAAACCATTCAGCTGACTGATCTATATTCAAAATTACAGAATGGTTTTTTGTCTTTGGGCCCCAAGCTCTTCCTACAAGGTCCTGGATCGTGCTCCCACCCAATGGACAATCAGCAATCTGGGCAGACCAATTAGAGGATATATGCAGAGTTAGACTGACCTACAGGACAATCTGGCAATGCCTGAAGGGCTGGCCTTACAGGTCAGTATGTCATCAGGTATTGTCTGTTTGTGGGCCTGTTTTATGGCCTAGTGGGTCGATTTTTATTGATGATATCCTTGATATTACCACAAATATTGCCAGACACAAGCACAAGTGCATGCAGTCTCCCATACTTTGCAGAGCAATTATACAGCATGACTGTACAAGTTCAAAAGTACCCAGATTTGTAAATATAGGGCACTCTTTTTAGCTATCTGATTCGCTAATGGGGGGACACTTTTACTTTGGTGTCCGGTCCTAATTTCTGGCCCAATCTGAACCTGGGCATATGTAAACTATCCCAGATGATTGTGTCATGTCCTAAAACAATGTGAAAATAACATTAACATGTTACCTTTGTCTCTAGTTATCTACAAAACACAAGTATCACAGACTGAAGTGACACCTTATCGGGTTAAAACCACTCTGCCGGGAATGTGGGAAAAATAAACAGTAGATGCCTTGCTATTTGTTGGTCTCTCTCTTTTCATCTCACCAGCTACTTGTGGTTCCTTCCAGAGTAACACCTATGAGGTTGAGGGCTAGTGGAGATAAAATACTACCTTTCCAGGTGGGCAAGTCAGTCCAAACTAAGAGCAGCTGGTGCCCATTAAAAGCACAGAACACATTTTTATCTGAGTTGACCCCCCTTCCTATTTATTATGTAATGCAAATCTAATATGAAAAGTCTCATCTGTCCCAGGTGTTATCTCACAAGTTTGCTTTTGGTCTGTCTGCAGTTTAACCTCAAGACTTGTACACCAATATTAAAAGACTGATTTCTTCTCCAGTGCAATCTCTGGTGGTCTATTGGACCTGGCCCATTTTACATGGATATCCCCAAATGTTTTGCCTTCTTCCTCCTATTTTTTCTGACTTGTTTTGGTTGGCTGTAGGACTTTGGCACTTTACCACTGCTAACCACTGCTAAAGTGCATATCCTATTTGTCTAAAATGTATTGGTGATTAGTTTATCCATGATTGGCATATTTGATTAACTAGTACGTCCCTAGTAAAGAGAACCAGGAGTGCCTAGGGCCTGTAAATCAAATGCTATTAGTGGGCCTGCAGCACTGATTGGGCCACCCACATGAGTATCCCTGCAAACATGTTTCAGGCCAGCCACTGCAGTGCCTGTGTGTACAGTTTTACACTGCCACGTTGACCTGGCAAGTGCACGCATTTGTGATGCCCAAACCTTCCATTTTGCTACATGTACGTGACCCCTAAAGTAGACCCAAGGCAGCCCCATTGGCAAGGTGCAGTGTATTTAAAAAGGAAGAATGTGAACTGGTGTGTTCTACTTGTCCTGGTAGTGAAATACTGCTAAATTTGTGTTTAACTATTGCAAGGCCTATCTCTCCCATGGGGTAACATGGGGATTTCCTTGAAATATCTTTTAAGTATAATTTCCCATTGGCAGCAGATAGAGATATGAAGTTTGAGGGCTCTGAACTCACAATTTGAAAATACATATTTTGGTGAAGTTGGATTTTGAATTGTAAGTTTGGAAATGCCACTTTAGAAAGTGGACATTTTCTTGCTTAACCATCCTGTGCCTCTGCCTGTCTGATGCATACACGTCAGGGTCAGAATGACAGTTGGGCTGTTTGTGTATTCACTCTAGACAGTCACACAAAGGAAGCTGAGGCGTGCCCGGCATAGCCCTATGGCCCATCACCAGGCTGATGGGAGGAGCTGACACTTGCACCTGAGTAGGACTGGGCCTATCCTTACACAAAGCAATCTCCAACCCTTGCCTACTTCAAAGACAGAAATGGGTATAAGTACTGGACCTCTGATACCACATAGATAGAACACTTCTGGACTGAGGACAATCTGCCAGGTAAAAGAGCTGGATGCTGCAGGAGGGACTGTCACTCTGCCTGTTGCTTTATTGTGCTGTCCTACTGCTTTCTGCCCCTGTCAGTGAGTAACTGGAGTGGACTTTGCTTTCTACAGCCTAGTTTCTAAGGTTCTCCAAGGGCTTGGTTCAAGCTGGCCTCCTGTTAAGAAGCCTCAGGGACATGAAATACGTCACCTGCTAGCACCTGGGCTCCTCTGCTGAGAGACCTGTCCTGTCAAGTGGTGCCAAATCTAGTTCTGAGCCCTTAGAGGTGGTGTTTGGTGCTGCAAGAAGAAAATCCATGAATCAACTCACTGAGTCATTGGAAACCAACTCATAGCTGGAAGGATTTGATGCATTGCCACTGCCCACACCGGAGTGTGGCCCCGCTTGACGCAATGACCACGGTTTTTAATGCAGGCCCCAGCTTTTCATCGCTGTGCATCAGAAGGACAACCGCTGCCTACGTTTTGACCACTGCATCACTGAAGTCCATGACGCACCGCCCTGATTGTGACACAGCGCCTGCTTCATCGCTGTGAGATTGATGCATCATGGCTTGATTTCTGACACATTATTGACACATCGTCCCTGGGCGTCACTTTCTTCATCAACACTGCACCACAGTAAAGAATCAACGATTCCTGCCGCTAAAGGCGGATCACCTCCACTTTAGCAGTAAGGAACCGAGGCATCATCTCCCTTGCATAACAGTAAGGAACCAATGCTTCACCTTCTCTGCAACAGTAAGGAACCAACGCATCTCTGGCTCTTTTGACGCATCACTTCCCCTGCGGCCCGCATCGTCTTTGTTTGTGACGCATCTCAGGTACTTTGCCTCAGTCAAGCACTTCATTGATTTCAAGGAACTACAATTGCATTTAATCTTTCAAAAGTGATATCTCTGCTTGTGTGTGTTGGATGTTTGTCATTTTGTTCTTGTTTAACTCACATAAGTATTGGATATTCTGGTAAACTGGTGTGGAGTAATTTGGTGGTGTTTTCACTGTGTTACTGTGCTGGTGTACAAATAGTTTACACATTGCCTCTGCAATGAGCCTGACTGCTTGAGCGAAGCTACCAAGAGGGTAAGCAGCAGTTATCTTAGCTGTGTGGCTCCCTTAAGCTGACTAGAGTGAGGTCCCTACTTGGACAGGGTGCAAACAACTGTGAACTAGAGACCCCATTTCTAAGATGGGCTATAAAATTCCCTGTAGAGTAATGGGCACCAGCTTTAATAAATGTTTTGCCTTGAGGCAAGCAATTTTGCACCATTTTTGTCTGAAAACGACATGCAGTTTTTTCAAACCTTTGCTAAATGTTGTGGAGTTTAAAACAATATGGGAAACAATCACACAAAAATAGCTTATGTATAAGAAAATCTCAACAACAACTACTGTTAGTGAGACTGTTGACACATAAAATGGGTTCATTGGAGGAAATGTTTTATTTTCTGATGAAGCTCACACATATAGCATCTTTCTAAGATACAGTGGTCAACTATGCTGTTAGCTATGGGGTTTTCCTGCTTTTGACTAGTCTGTCTTCTTGCTGTGGGATACCAAATGTCCTGCCCTTCGGCACTTACAGGACAATCAGAGAAGGATTGGAGCTGCAGACTGACCAACCCTGCCAGCTTAGGTGTTACATTTTTTGCTTTCTATTTTCCTTAGTGCCATAGCTCAGACTTTGGGGGCTTCTTGGTGCACTTTTCCTCAGTGCTTTGCCCAAGTTCCCTTATGCAAACCGTGCAAAAGGAATGGGACTCATCCACCAATTTGTTCACTTAAGTGCCATTGTCAGGCACTCAAGCCCTTGGCTGGGTTATTTCTTCAGCTCTTAATGCCCCCTGCATGGGCTATGCCTTCGCTTCAGGGGCACATTCAGCCTTAGATATGCCACCTGCACTTATTAGGTTTTTTATGCCTAGTGTTTATTTCTCCCACTAAGCCTGTTTCTAAGCGCTCACACATTGTTAGATTAATGGACGTAGGCACAGGCAGTGTTAGATTTCCCCAAAATCAAACAGTTGTTACTGTAGGAGGCTTACAATTGCAACAGACTTATATTTGTTTCAAAGACTGTAGATTTGTGACCATATTGTATTGTGGTGAATATTTATTTTTTAAACGGTTTAGTATTGTGCCCAGGCACTGAAAAGTATATGCACACTTTACTTTATAACAATACATAGGAATAGTTATAGAAATTGGTTTGATAACAAACATGGGGGGAACGAAGGAAGGAGAGCTCAAACATAGCCATGCAAAAGGAATGAATGAGCAGATATAGTGCATATGTAGGCACTTTCATTTTAATGATACATTAGTGTTAGACCTGACTGTCCTTGGTGTGGCGTTCTCCCAAATGTCTTGTCTTTTCACCTCCTGTTTGCTGAATTTAGTCTTTGCTGGATTTAGGACTCTGTGCACTTTACTACAGCTAGCCAATGCTAAAGTGCTTGTGCTCACTCATTAAAACATGATACAATTGGCTTACATCCAATTGGCACATTTAATTTACCTTTAAGTCCCTAGTAAACCAGGGGGAGAGTAAAATGAATACTGTCTTGTGGTGCCCCGTGTTGTCTGAGGCAAATGCACAGACATAGGAAGTGCACCTCAGCTTAGGCTAATAGGCGCCCACAGTAGGGAGCGTGTCCCTGGCACACTGCCCTAGTGTTCAGTCAGTTGATATATAGCGCCAGATATGTAGTAGGGTAAGGCTCGAACCTGGGAATGTGAAATTTCCTGATCAATTCCACCCTAACATGAGCAGGCTTTTTCTTTACACACGCCATTTATTTCTTAGAATTGTCTATCAGAAAGTAGAAAGTGAAAAGACCTGAGAACATATCTATATCATTTTAGGCAGAAAACCTTGGCAGAAACAAGAAGCGCCATCTTTCATAGAATTGTGGCAAAACAGTAAACACAATTGAGGCGGGCTTGCTTTTGACTTAGAAGCAAAACTATTTTGCAAAACCCAGCCATTGCTTCATTGTTAAGCAGATAAAGCTGCTCGCTTAATGGAACATGAAGACCTAGTCACATAACGGCACACAAGAGGAAAGAAACCACAAGTAAACCCGCATTATGAATACAGTGTGTACGCCAATACATACAGACAAGAAAGAGAGGGTTGGGCCGCACGATGAAGTCTGGAAAGTACAACCACTTAATTATGTTGGAGTTAAAGTTGGCACCAGCGTGTCTCCATGGATAATCTGCACGGGGACAAAAGTATGGGAAACATCATAAAAAATTAAAGACAATTACTTCTTGTACTTTTTTACTGTCCATTAACCTGGTACTAACAGAACATAACAAATGACAACAGCTGCCCACGAAAAAGGGGAAAGTGTTTTTACCTTTGCATGGGGCAGGTGGAATTCCGATGCACATGAAGTACTGGAATGTGATGGTACACGCCAGAAAACAGCAGTATTTGTGCCAGATCTCAGCAATTGCTTTCCTTCTGCGTCGGTACAACACAACAAAAAGCCAAAAAGCGTGAATCATGGCAAAGAAATCCATCCGCTGACCTATCACATTGACGGACATCAGGAAACAGGTCTGTTCAAAGAAAAACAAAGTGAAGGCCTTGCGTCACAGAAAGAGAATTTTTGGCAATGTTATATTTCACTCTTACACTAAATGTAAAGATTCTTTTTGTTATGTTTAATTGATGCAAATATTTTGAATGTTTTAATCATTTTGAAACTGTTTCTTTTCCTACCGTTTAGAAACTTTAGGAGTTTGGGTCAGGGGCAACAAAATTGCAACGGACCAGTCGTGTTACTGGATATTAAAGAAGAGATCAGAAAGGTGGGTGGTAAAAAAGGTTTTCTAAGCCTATTAGCATATTTATTGTTAATTTGACAGCTGAAAATATGTGCAAGATTTTCTCTTTAGAGATCCACGCCCAGGTCTCATTTACAGGTTTTTTCAGTCATAATTTATATTTACAACTCTAGTGAATTGAATTTAGGGTCGTAAATCTAAAATCTTTATTCAAAGAATAAGGTCATGCAGGCTTTGCTCATGAACATGTTTTTTTCCGGTCATAATTACCGTTTACAACTCTAAAGAATTCCATGTAGGAACAAACCTCAATTCTTTATTCACAGAATCAGGTCGCCAGATTTTGTTGCCACTAATTGTCACCTAATATGAAAGGTGAAAAACCCCAAGCATGTCAGATTTTTCTCTGTAGAAAGTTCATGGATTTGAATGTTTCACTCATACAGAAACGGGGGGCTGGTGGGTGTGCCCACGGCTGTTAATGCAGGGGTCTCAGAACCAAGAGAGAAAGTCAGAATCTAAGGGAGAAATGTTGTATTTGGTGGCAGAGATACTGACATGACATCACCACACCAGCAGCAGCCAGTCATGCAGGGTAGACGGCGCTACTGGTGAAAAAAACAATTGTGGCGGTAAGTCACCCAAGTCTGGTGGCTTGTTAAACTGTTGTCACCCATCTAAGTCCTAAACATGGGTTTCCAAAGTAGGATCCATCTCCACAACTTACATAAAGAGAAATGATCTTAAAGAAAATGTCCTTAGAATCTGATCTAGTAAGAATGTCTTGCTAAAATAGACTACTTCATTCCACTATTTCAATGCAAGTTTCAGCATACTGAAGAACAACTAAAGGCAGAGCTATAAGAGGTTGATGCTTGCAAACCCTCTTGAGTGCTTCACAACCCTCCTGGTTTAACCATTCTGACTGCTGACCTTTGACATTCCCTCTAGTTAATGCATTCAGGAAAGATCACAAATCCCACCTCTTTACAATTTTATTGAATCCTAGATGTATTGAGACACAGGAATGACATATACAAAACCTGTGGTATTGTTATGTATTATTTATTTTACATGTCAATAGAGCACTGGCCTCTTTGATCCACATGATAGCCCTTCTATCCCTATTCGGCCCTCGTGCCCTTCCATTTTGGTTCCTCCTCCCGTCCTGGTGCCCTATTTGTGGACATGAATATTTGACGACATTACACTAGACAGTATCTGTTTCCCCTTCTTTCCTCTCAGATGGTATAGTATTAAGCATGGCTAAGTCAGCATAGACTGAAATGAGGTATTACTCTTAAGGTCAGTGATGATGGGCTAATCCCCACAAAGGCATGTAGGTGTTACAATAAAGCATTTACATCAAGCTGTGGGTCTGAATATTCTGCTATCCAGAATCCATCTAGAGCTCCTCCACAAAAGTACCACTAAACTACTGAAAATTCTACTGACATCAAACATGTTCCGATTAATGCAACATCTTTTGGAAAAGTGGGAGAGAATATTTTGTTGCAAATATGATGTTTACAATATGTCCCTTTGCTTTTCACCAACCTGACTACCAATTGTTTAAAGTGTATGGTTCAAAATGGTTTATATTTTGAGGAAGAGTTTGTGAAGATTAACTAGCTGGGCTGCTAGCCCGTAACAATTATAATCAGTGTATCCCATTTTGTAGTAAAATTGATCCAGTCAATTTTTCAGTACTGTAAGGTGATGTGTCTGGTCATCTGAATTACGTAACATGAAAAAGGAATGGGTAATACTTGAGAAAAAACAGATACAGGGAAGAGATTTCAAATCTGACTTAACTGTACTATCAGTTCTTTAGGATCATTGTATAACAGTACATTACCATCAGGTCACCGTCTTTTGTACATTTCCTACATAGCTACATTATTCGCTCTACATATCCTGCTTTGCCAGGATGGCATGTGTGTGATTTCTGCTCTTGACCTTAATTTTGAGGCTATTCACACGTGGCACTGTGCAGCTGCAAGCATTATGCTTGCACTGCTTGACGCTGGGGTCGTGTCAGTTCTGTGTAAGACATGCTTAGATCTCATGAACTTTGAGGGTATCATCATTGCAGGGACATTTTCTCTGTGATCTGATAGCTATACACTCTCCAGCAGGCCAGCTGGAAGTTAGGATAGCAATATATGTCAAAATCAATTAATAGAATATTCTAGTTTGCAACTACACAGCTTGCCGTTTAAGAACCAGGGAGTGCAGACATTGTGTGCAACTTTACTGAAAAACAGTTTCAGAGGCTACAGAGTGGACACGCGCATATGGCCCACACTAAAACACTCTCCAAATAAAAGTTTCCTTTCAGTAGGCCACTTCCTTTTCCTTTTCTTTGAGGGTCGTATGTCTACACTGTGGCACTGCTTTGGTTTAGAAGCATAATACTTCCATTGTGACCAGTAAATAAACTGCGCCAGGTGGCAGAATCCACTGCTACGGCAATAAATAACGCTGAGGAAGTTTTATGTAAACCAAACGGGCACATATTTACCTCCAAACCAAACTTGTAAAAGAAGTAGTTTACGAAATACTTGGCACAGTTCACAAGTCCATCGTCGAAATGCTGTCTGGTGATATCATGAAAGATTGTTTTAGTCACAGGTGTAGTGAGGTTGTTCCTGCACCGGTAGTACTCCTGATGTCGGTAGATGGTGACTTCGAAAGCCAGTATAGCCAGCATTAGTAAATTATTCTGAAATAAAAGAGACACAGTACATGGGGGAAGTGAACATGCTCTTAAATTAAACAGGAAACGAGTACATCAGATGATAGCGTTGGTTTTATGTGGTTGAATGATAATCCATCTGAGATACTAAGTTGTAAAAAGTGTATACTTAAGGAGTGGATAACAAATACTGGCAAAAAATAAAAGTGCAAAATAGTTACAGTCCCACTTCATCCGTGTCAAAATACTTCTAGCAGCTTGGTCACAGGCCCACCATCAAAGGGTACATCACAGGGTACATGCCTTCGCGCCGGAGAGTTTAGGTTCCTCTTGATCAGGGGACTCTTGACCAATAGGTTCCCAAAATGGGAGCCGCGGCTCCCTGGTGCACCATCAAAACTAGCCAGGGGCGCAGCACACAGTTTGGGAACCACTGGCTGTAGTTTTATTGTGTCCGAACTAGACATAGCTAAGTGGTTCTCAAACTGTGTGCGGCGCCCCTGGCTAGGTTTGATAGTGCACCAGGGAGCTGCGGCTCCCAGTTTGGGAACCAATGTTGGGTCAGTTTAACAAAACAAGTAAAACAATCCACAGTCGTCAGGGATGAAGGGGAGGAGGATTTTCTGTTGATGGATCTGACCCCCGTAGTTAGTTTTTTTCCTTCCGATAGGCATTCAAGAGAGTGGTGGAAACACAAACACCAATACAACTTTGTTTCAGATGAACACCACAACATTCGTTATATTTATGTAACACACTGACCTGCTGTTGCTTTGCTCATTGATTTAATGGGGTATGTACTGAGTAAATCCCCTTGCTTGCATACTGGCAGACGTAGATTTTCTGACATTCACTCATAGCTCTCCCTAACAACAGCAAGACCCATCAGTCTTGAGCACTAACATCCAACGTGTTTTTAGTTAACACATATTGAGATACTTATGTATCTTCACCTCTAACCATGCATAATGTATGACTAGTAGAGATATATTTTCAGAACAACATTGGGCCCGTTTAGTATGAGTATGTGTGACTTACTTGCGTAGAACTCCTGGCTTACTCATGAACATCAGGGACCTGATTCACAAACTGCATATTTTAATACATAAAGTTTGACTACATTAGTACTACGTACTTACTACAAAATGCAGTTTACAGATCTAGGGATGGAGGTCTCTACATTCATGACTCCTATCTTTTCTATAGGGAGATCTCCACACACGTTAACAGTAAGCAGTAAATGTGAGACAGTCAAGGGCGACTTCCGAGGAAATGCTTCATGTCCATATACAGCATTCAATTGGCTGCCCATCCACATTAGAATATACCTTACTTTAACAATTGTTACTGGCCACCTTCAAATGTATTCATTCTGCAGAGGCCTAAAAGCAACCACTTCTTACTTGTATCAGCGTATGATTTTCATCTAAATGGGGAAAATGTTGATAGGAAACATGGAGACATATGCTAGCCTTTTGAACCTGAACCTTTTTCTGTCACTCTGGGCATCAATTGCCAAATCCTTATTTGACTTCCTGAACAGCAATAGTAAACAAAAAATATCAATAGTAAACAAATTAAGGCCTCTAATCCCAAAGATGATACAAGGAAGACCTATTTTACATCTACATTAAATGCTATTAGAGCAGAAATAAGAGTGACACAACATCTAGTTTAAAAAAGATGGCAAAAACATTGAAGCCTCTCTCAACTTGTGAACGTTTGTCAATAAACGATCACATGCTGTTTGGGAAGAGAAAAATAACGAATTTATACAGCAGTGGCTACTAATTTATAGACTCTCAAAGCAGAGAGATCAAGCCAAATTCTGGCAATTTGTAAACAAACTTGATAGTAACAATAGTAGTATTTACACGATCACAGCTGGCCTTTTAAATATGGTAGAATACATACATATTATAATTCTACTTCTGATTTTGCTGAACTACACTAGCCCCACCCTCACATCAATTAACTCTTCTAACTCTCTTGGGTTCATTGTGTATTCTAACTGTACCATGCCTCTTTCCAACCACTCTTCAACAGCCACAGGTGGCTAATTCCTGGTGCATGTCTATTCTTCATGTATTATATAAGAAGGGTGCTAGATCTGATTCCAACAACTAGTGTTTTGTTTTGCACTTTTGGACAAGGAGGCCAAGGCCAACACCAGAATCCTTTTAAGACAATTAGTGAGCTGGGCTGAGCAAAGAAGACGACTCCCATCAGTTCAGACTGAGTCCAGATCCTAGCTTCTACATAGTGCTTATTTGTTCATTTGCTTCATTGATTACAACGCAGCATTTGACGGAGTAGACAGTCAAATCCTATGGGCCAAACTTTTGAAATGGAGTATCAACCCCACTAATTTTATTGTACTCTGTGTGAAGCTCAGCAAACGTTCTAAGGTGTCACACCACATAAAATCAAACAGAGAGCTTGGCTCCATTGTTACTTAGCCTTTATAGAGCAGCTATTGGGGAAGTATTGTCCATGCCAAAGTCATTTCCTCCTTGTTAGAAATGGGGTCTTAGTTGTCAGTCAGGTTACCCCCTGTCTAAAGCAAGGACCCTCACTCTAGTCAGGGTAAGTCACACACAGTCCAAATTATCCTGTGCCCACCCTATGGTAGCTTGGCACTGAGCAGTCAGGCTTAACTTAGAAGGCAATGTGTAAAGTATTTGTGCAATAAATCATACAATAACACAATATAGCACCACAAAAATACACCACACAGTGTTTAGAAAAATATATAATATCAGGATATCTGCAGGTCAAAACGATCAAAGATGCAATAAGTAAATGTAGAGATATCACTAAAAAGTGATACAAAGGGGGTCATTCTGACCCTGGCGGTAAATACCGCCAGGGCGGAGGTTGGCGGTAGCACCGCCAACAGGCTGGCGGTGCTCCGCCGGGCATTCTGACCGCGGCGGTACAGCGGCGGCCAGAAGCGGAAAGCCGGCGGTGTACCACCGACTTTCCGCTGCCCATGGGAATCCGCCATGGCGGCGCAGCTTGCTGCGCCGCCATGGGGATTCTGACACCCCATACCGCCATCCTGTTCCTGGCGGTTCGCCCGCCAGGAACAGGATGGCGGTATGGGGTGTCGAGGGGCCCCTGGGGGCCCCTGCAGTGCCCATGCCAATAGCATGGGCACTGCAGGTGCCCCCGTAAGAGGGCCCCACAAAGATTTTCACTGTCTGCTGTGCAGACAGTGAAAATCGCGACGGGTGCCACTGCAACCGTCGCACCCCTTCAACTCCGCCGGCTCAATTCTGAGCCGGCTTCCTTGTTGACGGGGCTTTCCCGCTGGGCCGGCCGGCGGTCTTCTGGCGGTCGCCCGCCGGCCCCGCGGGACAGCCAGAATGACCGCTGCGGTCTTTTGACCGCGGAGCGGTCTTTCGGCGGGAACCGCTTGGCGGGCGGCGACCGCCGACCGCCGCGGTCAGAATCACCCCCAAAGTGTCTTAAGTCTTTTAAAAGCAAACAAAGTCTCTTTTTAGCACAAAGTACCTGGTTCACGTGAAAAATCTCTGCAATGGGCTGCAGAGGAGGAGAAGTGTGGAAACAATGGGGGTCTACGTCAATTTCTCAGGCCGCACACAGTGATGCGTTGTTTAGTTTCCACGCAGGGACGGCTGTGCATCGATTTCCGGTGCTCGGTCGTGGATCCTCTTCGGGTTGCGGGGTTCTCAGATGCTCCGGGGTCTGTGTGTGGAATCCTGGGGTTATGGAGCGGAGTCACAAGCGCTGCGTCGTTGCGGTGGGCATTGCGTGGAAATTTCTTCCACACAGCAGGCGCTGCGTCGATTTCCCCTCTGGAAGTCGGGTGCGTCGATCCAGTGGGCCGTGCGTCGAAGTTCCGGTCGCAAAGCAGGAGCCGTGTCGATCTTCTCCTTGCGAAGTCGGGCTGCGTTGTTCCGTTCGGCGTGCGTTGAAATTCTCACCGCGGGGCAGTCTGTGCGTCATTTTAAGCAAGCTGTGCATCGAATTGTCGCCGAACAAGTAGTCCAGTTGCAAGAGAGAAGTCTTTTTGGTCCTGAGACTTCAGGGAACAGGAGGCAAGCTCTATCCAAGCCCTTGGAGAGCACTTCTTCACCACAGCCAGGGAGGAGCAAGGCAGCAGGGCAGCAGTCTTTCACAGAATGCAGTCAGGTGAGTCCTTTGGGCAGCCAGGGAGTTCTTCTTGGTAGGATGCAGGTTATGGTTTCAAATTTCTTCTCCAGGAAGTATCTGAGTTGGAAGGGGCAGAGGCCCTGTTTATATACCCAAATGTGCCTTTGAAGTGGGGGAGACTTCAAAGAGTGGCTTAGAAGTGCACCAGGCCCCTTTCAGTTCAATCTTGTCAGCCAGTGTCCCAGTGGGGGGGTGGCAGTCCTTTGTGTGAGAGCAGGCCCTCCTCCCTCCCAGCCCAGGATGACCCATTCAAAATGCAGATGTATTCAAGTGAGGCTGAGTATCCTGTGTTTGGGGTGTGTCTGAGGGAATGCACAAGGAGCTGTCAACTAAACCCAGCCCGACGTGGATTGTAAGGCACAGAAAGATTTAAGTGCAGAGAAATGCTCACTTTCTAAAAGTGGCATTTCTAAAATAGTAATATTAAATCCAACTTCACCAGTTAGCAGGATTTTATATCACCTTCTGGCCATACTAAATATGACCTTCCTACTCCTTTCAGATCAGCAGCTACCACTCAAACAATATATGAGGACAGCCCCAATGTTAGCCTATGAAGGGAGCAGGCCTCACAGCAGTGTAAAAACAGATTTGGGAGTTTTACACTACCAGGACATGTAAACTACATAGGTACATGTCCTGCCTTTTGCCTACACAGCACCCTGCCCTATGGGTTATCTAGGGCATACCCTGGGGTGTCTTATATGTAGCAAAAGGGGTGTTTTAGGCTTGGCAAGTACTTTTAAATGCCAAGTCAAATTGCTAGTGAACCTGCAGACACAGGCCTTGCAATGGCAGGCCTGATACAAGGTTAAGGGGCTACTTAGGTGGGTGGCACAACCAGTGCTGCAGGCCCACTAGTAGCATTTAATCTACAGGCCCTGGGCACATATAGTGCACAGTACTAGGGACTTATAAGTAAATTAAATAGTCCAATTGGGTATGATCCAATGTTACCATGTTTAAAGGGAGAGAGCATATACACTTTAGCACTGGTTAGCAGTGGTAAAGTGTGCAGAGTCTAAAAACCAGCAAAAACAGTGTCCAAAAAGTAGGGGGAGGCAGGCAAAAAGTTAGGGGTGTCAAGGCTGTCAGGTCTAACATGTCAGGTCTAACATGTGTCCCCCCAGCTGAAAGTGGGGAGAGCTACCCAACCTCCTGGGAGCTCTCATCGCTGAGGCAGAAGTATCCGGAGAGAACATCAGCGTTGGTGTGGTCAATCCCCGGGCGATGCTCCACTGTAAAGTCCATCTCCTGTAGGGAAATTGACCACCTCAAGAGTTTTGGATTCTCACACCTCATTTGCATGAGCCATCAGTGGGGCCTGTGGTCTGTCTGAACCCGGAAGTGAGTCCCAAACAGGTAGGGTCTTAACTTCTTCAGTGCCCACACCACAGCAAATGTTTCTTTCTCAATAGCACTCCACCTCTGTTCCCGGGGTAATAGCCTTCTCCTAATAAAGACTACTGGTTGGTCTGAGCCCTCCTCATTTAGCTGTGCTAGAACAGCACCTATGCCATGCTCTGAACCGTCTGTCTGCACAATAAAGTCCTGGGATTAGTCAGGGGCCTTGAGCACAGGGGCCGTGCACATGGCTTCCTTCAGAGAATCAAAGGCTTTCTGACAAGCCTCTGTCCAATTCACCAACCTAGGTTGTTTCTTGGAAGTGAGTTCTGTCAAGGGTGACACAATGGTACCATAGCGTAGTATCCAGTGAGGCCTAAAAAGGCTCTCACTTCAGTCTGTGTTCTAGGTGGTTGCCAGGCCTTGATAGTTTCAATTTTGGCCTGGAGTGGCTGCACCTTGCCACCACCTACTAGGTGTCCCAAGTACACCACGGAACCCTGCCCAATCTGGCACTTACTAGCCTTGATGGTAAGGCCTGCCTGTTGCAGAGCCTGAAGCACCTCCTTGAGGTGGAGCAGGTGTTCCTCCCAGCTGGAACTGTAGACAGGTATGTCATCCAGGTAGGCTGCACAGTGGGCATCCTTGCCCGCTAGGACCCTGTTCACCAACCGTTGGGAGGTAGCGGGGGCATTTTTCAACCCAAATGGCATCACCCGGAACTGGTAATGGCCATCAGCTGTAGAAAATGCTGATCTCTCTTTGGCCCCCTCAGTCAGGGCGAACTGCCAGTACCCTGAAGTAAGATCAAATGTACTCAGGAACTTGGCAGCGCCTAGTCTGTCAACGAGCTCATCAGCACGGTGGATGGGGTGAGCATCAGTCCGTGTGACTGAGTTGATGCCCCGGTAGTCTACACAGAGCCTGAGTTGTGGCTTCACACCGAAGAAGCAGCCTTAGGAACCAGCACCACAGGGTTGGCCCAGGGACTACTGGATTTCTCAATAACCCCTAAAGTCAACATCTTGGAGACCTCCTCCTTGATGCTGGCCTTCACCTTATCTGATAAGCTGTAAATTTTGTTCTTCACAGGGGGACTGTCAACCGTGTCAATGTCATGAACACATAGGCAGGTCAGTGCAGGAGTAAGGGAGAAAAGGGAGGAGAACTGCTCTAACAGCTCATAGCAGTCTCCTCTCTGGTTTAGAGTCAGGGAGTCAGAGAGAATGACACCCTCCACTGACCCATCACCTTCTTTGGCAGAGAGGAGGTCGGGGAGAGGTTCAGTCTCGTCTTCCATGCCCTCATTTGTAACCAGGAGCATACTGATCTCAGACCTGTCAAAGTGAGGTTTGAGCCTATTGTGATGGAGGACCCTTAGGGAGTGCCAAGGGGTCTTGAGGTCCACTAGGTAAGTGGCCTCCCCTTTATGCTCCTTGATCTCAAAGGGGCCAGTCCAGTGGTCCTGGAGAGCCTTGGGCTCTACTGGCTCCATCACCCAAACCTTGTCCATCACCCAAACCTTGTCTCCAGGCGAGAACTCAACCAGATTGGTCTTCCGGTCATACCACTCCTTCATCACCTCTTGGCTGGCCTGCTTCCAGAAGCATTGGGTTTGGTTGCGGTGGGGCAACATGTAGCTGACCACATCCTGGGGAGATGTCTTGGGAGCTTTCTCCCAGCCCTCTTTAACAATGCTTAGAGGTCCCCTGACAGGGTGACAATAGAGAAGCTCAAAGGGGCTGAACCCCACCGCTTTCTGGGGCACCTCTCTGTAAGCAAACAACAGGCATGGTAAGAGGACGTCCCAGTTACGCCTCATGGCTTCAGTCTGGCCATTAATCATACCCTTCAGGGTCTTGTTGAATCTCTCAACAAGCCCATTGGATTGAGGGTGATAAGGGGTGGTAAACCGGTATGTCACCCCACACCCATCCCACATGGACTTCATGTATGCAGGCATGAAGTTTGTGCCCCTGTCTGGCACAACCTCCTTAGGGAATCCCACACGTGTAACTATTCCCAACAGGGCACTGGTCACCACCGGTGCAGTCACTGTTCTCAGAGGGATTGCCTCTGGATAGCGGATGGCACGGTCCACCAAAACCAGGATAAACCTGTTGCCCAAGGCAGTTTTGGGGTCCAAGGGACCAACAATGTCAATGGCCACCCTTTCAAAAGGGGTGCCAACGATGCGGATGGCAGCAGGGGAGCCTTAAGCTTTTTCCCTGTCTTCCCACTAGCCTGGCAGGTGGGGCAAGCTCTGCAGAAATTATCTGAGGCTAACCTCATTCTGGGCCAATGGAATTGGGTGACAAGCCTGTTAAAGGTCTTGTCTTGGCCCAGGTGTCCTGCCAGGGGGATGTTGTGAGCCAGACCCAGTAGGAAGGCCCGGTAACACTGGGGGACCACCAGCACACGTGCTGCCCCAGGACCTGGAACCTTAGGCTCACTGTAAAGGAGATCATTCTCCCAGTAAATATGGTGAGTGCCAGAGGCGTCACCTTCTGCATGGGCTGAGGCCTGTTGCCTCAGACCCTCAAAGGTGGGGCATTCCTTCTGCGCTTTGCATAATTCTTCCCTGGTTGGCCCACCCTCTACTTGCAAGCCAGCAAGTTCAGGTTATGTTACCCAGGTCAGCTATGTCCTCCCCACTGGCTCAAGGGCCTCCTCCTCCTCAGGGGCCCCGCCCACCACCGTGGGAGCATCTGAGGCGTGTTTCCCGCACCTCTTGCCCTTCCCCTTTGCCGCTGTCTGGGCCATTGGTCCAGGCTCCAGACGCCCTTGACTCCCTTCCTGGGCAGCCATGGACCGTGTGGTCATGCAGACCCACTCAGGCAAACCTAACATCTCCAGGTGGGATCTGAGCTCTACCTCTTTCCAGGCAGTATGCTCAAGATCATTGCCTAACAGACAATCTACAGGCATGCCAGGACTCACAGCTACTTTCAGAGTACTAGAGACCTCCCCCACTCAAAGGGAACCAGAGCCACCGGTAGGCGACTATGACCTGGTGGAATGTATTTGGGACTATCTGCTCTGATGACACCAGCTGACTCTTGACAGTAGTCATACTGGCTCCTGTGCCACTCAGAGCCTCCACCCTTTGCCCATCAATGGTGACCCACTGCCTATGCTTTGAAGTATTTTCTGGCTTGTGGGCTTTAGGTACCATCTCTCTTTCTCCCAGGGACACTAGGGAAACCTCTGCCTGCTCCCCAAAGCTAAGTGGGACTGTCTCCCCCCGAGCGCTACACTAGCCAACTCAGGTGTCTGTTCAGTGATGGACTGTGCCCTCTTGAGGCACTGGGAGTCACCCTTAGAGTGGCCATGCTGGTAGCACTCTTAGTATTTGGGGATGAATTTCCCTAATGCTTCTTTGCAAACCTAGAAGAGGAATGGTATCCACCCCCCCCGGGAATTCTTTTGGGGGCCTTTTGAGAACTCCTTTTCTTTAAGTTTTTCTCCCCCCTCTTTCTTCTGTTGGGAACCCTGACCACCTTTGTGGGAGTCCCCCCCAGATGCCTTTTTGGACACACTGGTGCTAACCTAGAGGTCCCCCTCCTCAGCAAGCTTCCTGGGGTCAGTCAGCTTACTATCTACCAAATGCTGGCGCAACTCTTTAAAAGAAATATTGAGTATATGCTCTCTCAGAATCAAGTCATATAACCCTTTATAATCATCTACTTGGATGCCCCGTACCCATCCATTCAGTGCCTTACTGGAAAAGTCAAAGAATTCTACCCATGTTTGTGTGGACTGTTTGATGCTGTCCCTGAATCTCTGACAGTATTTCTCAGGGGTCAGCCCAAACTTGGCAAGTAAAATGGCTTTCTGAAGTGGGTATGTGTTTTGATCCTTTGGGTCTAGTGTGAGAGGTGTGTCCCTCCCCAGTGCTGGCACATAACTCCACATAGCTGTACCCCATTGCCCTTCAGGAACCTCATGAGCCCTTAGTGCAACTTCATAAGCAGCTAACCGTTTATATATGTCATCTCCCACCACAAAACTGGGCACTGCATTTTTGGGTATACGAACCTTCTTTTCTCAAGCAGGTCCTGCCTGTGTGCTGCCACCATTACTGCTGGACTCAGGCTGTCTTGCCTTGATCTCCAGCTCCTTGAGACTCAGTTCATGAGCCAACAATAGTTTGTTCTCAGCCAAGGCTCTCTCAGCTGCAGCTTCAACTGTTTCAGCTTCAATCTGTTTGGCTGCTCTTTCAGCATCAGCTTGCTTGGCTTCTCTCTCTGCCATCCTTTCCTCCTGTTGAGCCTCAATTTTTAGCCTTGCCACTGAAACTCTCTCTCCTCTCTCCTCTCTCCTTTCCTCTGCGGTCAAGGCTTTGATCAGAGACACTCCTCCCTGGTTTGGCAGGGGGCACAGTTGCAGTGGTAACATCCACTGATGGCAAAAAATCCTCTGGGGGGCCATCTTCTGGCACCTCCCCCTCACCATCCTCCTCTGAATGGGCTTCTGCCCAGGCCCTCAGCGCCTTTTGAAACTCCTCCTTTCTGGAGGGACCTTGGGTGGGTACTCCCATATCCCTGCAGAACCCTTTCAGCTGTTTGACAGTGTATGTCTCCAACAGGGCTAGGTCAAAATCTCCTGCTTGAGACCCAGCCTGAGACATGTTGAGTGAGGATTTTGGTAAAAAAATTGACAGGAAAAACGAAATTGTAGAAAAAAATAAACATCAAGTTGACCTTTAACTGTGGGTAGCTAGTGGCATACTTAGCTACTGTATGTCACTGCACAAATACAAGTCCTATCCTCACCGCTGATCACCAATGTTAGAAATGGGGTCTTTGGTTGGCAGTCAGGTTACCCCCTGTGCAAGCAAGGACCCTCACTCTAATCAAGGTAAGTCACACACAATCCAAATTATCCTGTGCCCACCCTCTGGTAGCTTGGCAATGTGCAGTCAGGCTTAACTTAGAAGGCAATGTGTAAAGTATTTGTGCAATAAATCATAAAATAACACAATATAGCACCACAAAAATGTACCACACAGTGTTTAGAAAAATATATAATATTTATCTGGAAATTTGCAGGTCAAAACGATCAAAGATGCAATAAGTAAATGTAGAGATATCACTGAAAAGTGATACAAAGTGTCTTAAGTCTTTTAAAAGCAATCAAAGTCTCTTTTTAGCACAAAGTACCTGGTTCGCGTGAAAAATCTCCATAATGGGGCGCAGAGGAGGAGAATTGTGGAAACAAAGGGGGTGTGTGTCTATTTTTCTGGCCACACACGGTGATGCGTCATTTAGTTTCCACGCAGGGACGGCTGTGCGTCGATTTCCGGCGCTCGGTCATGGATCCTCTTCGGGTTGCGGGGTTTTCAGACGCCACAGGGTCTGTGCGAGGCATCATTCCAGTGGGCATTGCGTGGATATTTGTTCCGCATGGCAGGCGCTGCGTCGATTTCCCCTCTGGAAGTTGGCCCGCGTCATCCCATGTCGGCTGTGCGTTGATCCGGTGGGCCGTGAGTAAAGTCGATCTTCTCCTTGCGAAGTCGGGCTGCGTTGTTCCGGTTCGGCGTGCAGTGAATTACTCACCGCGGGGCAGGCTGCGTCATTTTTAGCAAGCTGTGAGTCGAATTTTCGCCGAACAAGGAGTCCAGTTGCAAGAGAGAAGTCTTTTTGGTCCTGAGACTTCAGGGAACAGGAGGCAAGTTCTATCCAAGTCCTTGGAGAGTACCTCTTCACCACAGCCAGGGAGCAGCAAGGCAGCAGGGCAACAGCAAGGCAGCAGTCTTTCACAGAAAGCAGTCAGGTGAGTCCTTTGGGCAGCCAGGCAGTTCTTCTTGGCAGGATGCAGGTTCTGGTTACAAGTTTCTTCTCCAGGAAGTGTCTGAGTTGGAAGGGGCAGAGGCCCTGTTTATATACCCAAATGTGCCTTTGAAGTGGGGGAGACTTCAAAGAGTGGCTTAGAAGTGCACCAGGCCCCCTTTCAGTTCAATCCTGTCTGCCAGGGTCCCAGTAGGGGGTGTGGCAGTCCTTTGTGTGAGAGCAGGCCCTCCACCCTCCCAGCCCAGGAAGACCCATTCAAAATGCAGATGTATGCAAGTGAGGCTGAGTATCCTGTGTTTGGGGTGTGTCTGAGGGAATGCACAAGGAGCTGTCAACTAAACCCAGCCAGACGTGGATTGTAAGGCACAGAAAGATTTAAGTGCAGAGAAATGCTCACTTTCTAAAAGTGACATTTCTAAAATAGTAATATTAAATACAACTTCACCAGTGACAGGATTTTATATCACCATTCTGGCTATGACCTTCCTACTCCTTTCAGATCAGCAGCTACCACTCGAACGATATATGAGGACAGCCCCAATGTTAGCCTATGAAGGGAGCAGGCCTCACAGGAGTGTAAAAACTAATTTGGGAGTTTTACACTACCAGGACATGTAAACTACATAGGATCATGTCCTGCCTTTTACCTACATGGTGCTCTGCCCTATGGGTTACCTAGGGCATACTTAGGGGTGTCTTATATGTAGAAAAAGTTTTTTTGTAGGCTTGGCAAGTACTTTTAAATGCCAAGTCGAATTGGCAGTGAAACTGCACACACAGGCCTTGCAATGGCAAGCCTGAGACAAGCTTAAGGGGCTATTTAAGTGGGTGGCACACCCAGTGCTGCAGGCCCACTAGTAGCATTTCATATACAGGCCCTGGGCACATATAGTGCACAGTATTAGGGACTTATAAGTAATTTAAATAGTCCAATCGGGTATGATCCAATGTTACCATGTTTAAAGGGAGAGAGCATATGCACTTTAGCACTGGTTAGCAGTGGTATAGTGTGCAGTCTAAAAACCAGCAAAAACAGTGTCCAAAAAGTGGAGGGAAGCAGGCACAATGTTAGGGGTGACCACCCCAAGGCTGTCAGGTCTAACACTCCTGGGATAGGATCACAAAATATCCAACTGCTTCAGTATGCTGATGGTCGCTATATTAGATCAAACTAAGGAGGGGCTACAGGGAACATTAAAAGAATTGCACACATATAAACTAATAAGCTGGTTAATGAATCAAAAACTAAGGTATTGGTCTTTGGAAAATACAGAAACAAAACTAACAAATCTTGGCAATGGGGTCCATCCACTCTGAACTATACAATATCATTTAACTATTTAGTTTTCCGCCTCACTGATGTGTGTTTCACCAGATTTAATTTCTCCTAGGTCAAGGATAAAACATCCACCTCAATCTTCCTATTTTGCAGAATAAATTCCAAATTACAAAGTTTTTCTGCTAAAGCAATGATCAAGTGCAAGATTTACAGGAAAACCTTGAATCTTCCCCGATATGCATGCAGAACTTTGACCTCCTCAATCATAATTTAGCATGTAAAGCTGCTTTCCTTAAATACTGCTATCAAATTAAATATTCATAGACAACTTCACTAAAATATCTCTTACAGCCAACTCAACTAGAAAGTAGTGACACTTCAAACCACTGGGCTGAATATGTACCCATTAGAATCTGAGACTTGGAAATGGTGACCGCCTGGGAAATAATGTGTCAAATGCAGCTCTCAAGCTCACATAAAAAAAACAGTTATTGTTCACCTCTCACGCTGCAGATTTTGCACAATCCTTGCAATCCAGCCTTATTGAGTTAATAAGTGACTCTTATAAGTGACTCATTTAACTCTTTGCTTAAACAATACCATTTAGAAGAACTCCTGAAGTAGGCCTGCAGATAGCCTATTGTATGAATGAGCTTCAAGATTTCTCCAATCAAAGAATTCAAATTTTAATGGCCAAAATATTTCAATTAACCACAGGCACTATGGGATTTGTCATTACGAAAAAGAAACTATTTTTCAGCTTCAATGTGCTGCCCCTGGGAAAAGTCAGAAAGATGCACATTTCTGAAACCAATATTTCACCAAAATGGAATTGCTAGGTGATGTAATGCTTTCAAACACTGCCAACCTAGTCAAATAGTAGGACACAGCCAAACCATGTACGTAAAGGAACCAAACTACATGTGTATCTCATTGACATCTGCTTATCTCTACTTCTCATGCTGCACATAAAATGTGTTCCTTCATCTTCAGCATGCCCCCTAGACCTTTTGTTAATTGCTGCCCTCATTATCTTTGTCTTTCGGTTTACAGCTCTTCACTCATGCATTCAAAGCACAGTCCCATTAATATGAGCTGCATGAAGGTCGACCTCCTACAGTTATATTTTAAGGAATATGTGGTAGTCAGATCACCAGCGTGTGACAGTCTGCAGTATTGCTCCAATTCATTAGCATATTACCCTCAGGTATGCAAGCAGAGGAGATGACTTCTTCAATCCAACCCAGCCTGAAGGATCAACAGGAGCACTGTAGAGAATAGATGTCATCAGCTCGGTTCTGTTAGCCACGTTGGTTTGATTTTCTAAAGGCTAAAAATAAATGAAAATTTGATAGTTAGAACTAGTGATGCATTCATTATCTGAAACTGTCCCATCAAAACACCTAATTTCAAAGTTTTTAATCTAGTACTTTTTCTGTTTAACATTAACCAGTCAAACACTAAATGTATAGTCCATGACCATTATGGTCTAAATTTTAGGTACCTAGTCTATGTTTGGAACAATGGTTTGTTCCAAATTGTGGCCCAAAATGGGGGTAGTAAGTAGGACCTAGAGTACAAGTGTAGCATAATCATCCAAGCTCCATCTTTTCAATCTCTCTGTGATGTTCAGCTTTGACTAACATCCGACCTGGGTAACCACATTCACCTCTCTCAGCGTCACTGGATCTGCAGTTGGCTCATTTGCACCCTTCAACCCCAACTACTTTTTTAATGTCTTCTGATGGTCCTTGCACTGCACCTCCACTCCCCTTCCCACTCTTTCATCACCCCTGCATCTTCTCCTTGTCTCCCTGTACATCACTGTTTTGGGTGACTATATCTCCTCACGTGTGTTCTCCTACAGCAACTAAACGGACACCGCTTAATCAGTACTTTAATTTCCATCTTGCTTTCATACCCATCAGCCCAGGACTGTCTGTCAGCAATCAGACATTGGATGACACTCTACTCAATTGTGTTAAATTACACTAAAGTCCAAGTAATACAAATGCACTTGCAATATATATCTTCTCCTTACTGCAACTTGGGTGTCATCCTTAGTTGCAACATATTTTTAGAGTGTACCACAGCCACTATGGCCAGATCCTGGATAATCAACATCAATAACATTCACTGGTACTTTCCCATAAACGCAGTTGATGCTTTAACTAACACCTTATCCCAATACTTATTCTTCCTTTACACATCTAAAAGATGGCATGCAAACCCTCTTTAATCTCTCATGACACACAACCAACACAGGACTGGTTGACTATATGTCAAACATTGAGTCCTATTCACATTACTAACCATTTTATTTAAAACTGTTCACAACATTTCGCTAGAATACTTCACACAGAGGTGCAACCATTGCTTCCCTGTTCCGAAATATTGATCTGTTGATCCTAACCTCCTTACTACCCCATATCTACTACTGGGAGTGCTAAATTCTGGTCTTTTATTTAACTAGGCCATATGCTCTAACCTCATGCATGCCAGCCTTAAAATCCCATTTTTGGGAGGATGCGTACCAATGTGACTGATGACACCCACTCATTAATCGCCCATGCATCAGTTTGCTCTTCCCTCTCACATCCCTAGAAATTGCCGTAATTCAAAGGTCATGGTAGCTCAAGCATCATGTGTTTTATTATGTTACACCCAAAAAGACTTTCATATTATGCACTCCACATTTAATCTGAAAGCTTAAATGTTAGCATATTGAAATAAATACAAATACAAATGCATTGGACTGGAATGGCACCATTATGTTTGTTTTTTAAGTGAATATATATAGCTGAACGTGTTCAGATATATATATTCACTTACAAAATCAAAGGTTACAGAGAAGTTATAGTCAGGCTCACATTTTACATGTACAAAACCATAGAAATTCACCAGTTACAGTTAGAGTTATCACACGTAACTATAACTCGTGCCCTAAGATAACTATAACTCACGCCCTTGCCATGCACTGCTAATTACCCCACAAATTACGGCACTTTAATAACATTATTGATAATAACAATGTAATATTTGTAATATTTGCAGAAATAGTGTTGACGAAAAAAATATGCATGGTGATGGCGTGTATGTATGTATATGTATGAAATTGTCCAGAAGTGAATGATCTAAATGATGGGACGCCACCTCATTAGAGAACTATTTGGATAATAAGATTCCCAGAGGTGTGTATATATTTACAAGTGGTACATAGTCCATTCCTAACCCAGAGATGCAATGAATACCACTAATTGCTCCAAAACTATTATGAAGATTGCGACAAAAAATATGCTAAGTCAGATCGCGAGGAAATCTTGAAAGAAACAGAGAAAATAAGAGAGTGGCTTGGCGCTCAGCCAGAGATTGAAAAGGAAGAAATAGATAGATTTATCAAGGAGATGGAGATGAGATTGGTCAAACTGCAAGAGAAAGTTAAAATTTGTAACCAAAGAAAGTTTATCAGAGATGTTTGCGATTATGACAGGGGACACATTTTGACGGTTGAAAGAAAGTATGATTCTTTGTACCACGAGGAAGAACAAAGAAAGAACCAAGCACAATGAGATCCAAGTAGAGTTGATGGAGAGAGAGATTTAGTGGAAGAAAGTGATGTCTCCAAAAGAGAGGAAGGTAGTTTATCAGAAGGAAAACCTTTCAGTGAATCCAGTCTTTTAAACAAGAGATGCCTGTTCAGAAAAGGACGAATAAAACTGCAAATCCAGGAAGATGACGCAACAACCGAGAAGGCAGCAACATAGGAAGAGGAGCCAATAAAAAAGGAAAGGGAAAAAGCAAGGGAACATCCACCCCAATGAGAACCAATGTGAGGGGTGCAGATCAGGAAAAATGGGTATGGACTGTAGCAGCTTAATTAATTTAACATCCATATCTCTATCCCCAATGGAGGAAATAGATTTGATTATACTCAGACTAGAATAGATTTATTCAAGCTGATACATACGATAAAATTGTAAAAAAACTTTTTTTGCCAAAATCCAAATGAGGGAAACTGGTAGCAACATGAATATATCTGGTTTTGAGAACACGGACTTAAACATAGGAGTTGTGGATATGCTTGTTACTCTACATGAATTGGAAATTGGTGAGGCTATAAGTGTGGAAAATATTGAGAGGTTCTTGAAGGCCTAAGGCATTACATATGATAGAAGTGCACATAGTCATTGCAAACCGAAATCTACGTTTCTTTCATTGTCTAATCATGACACGATTGATGCTTTTGATGAAATGACTATAAGGAGTTTAAAGAAATTGAAGCGGAACAGACACAGACATGATAGAAATTTGTCTTGGTCACATTGGACAGCCATAAATACTTTAGCTAACGACAGGGATATTGTTACCCGCCCAGCTGACAAAGGGGGTAACGCAGTTATCTTAGCTACAAACATGTACATAAATGAAGCTACACATCAATTGAATACATCAGAATTTTATGAGAGCATCACACAGGAGGAGTACCTAGAGATGGTTAAGACATTCACAGATATGCTCATAGATTGGAAGGAGCAAGGTCTCCTAGAACAAGAAGAGTATGAATACATTAATTGTGAAGATTCTGGTACTATATTTACTTCCCAAGGTGCACAAGGACATGAACGACCCTCCCGCAAAACCCACAGTATCTTCTATGGGTAGTCTTCTGGAGAACTGTTCTGAATATATTGACCACTTTATTAAACCTTCTGTGTGGAAGGTGCATTTTTATATAAAAGATGCAAAGGATTTTTTTTAAAACAGATTCTTGGTATTTGTTGGGAAGAGAACTAGTGGTTGATCGCCTTATATGTATCTTCATTATACACAAGTACTTTCCACAGAGATGGTTTACAAGAAATACTTTCTGAGGGCAAGGATTAAGGAATATCACACCACTTCAAGATGGGCACCACAGTGGGAATGTTAATACTGTGTTTTGTATGTATATCCGTTTTTTATGTTTGGTGATATTTATAGGGGTGTTTCACATACATACTCCATCCATGATCAAGGCTACGGCCGAAACGCATTAGAGGGAAGTTTTTTCTTCCAAATAAACTTTGATTTATATTGTCAGCATTTTGGAGGTATCCCGGCTTTCCTTTAACCAAGAGGAAAATTGAAGATATATATATATATATATATATATATATATATATATATATATATATGTATGCATATTTATTAATTTTTTCAATGAAACCTAAGGTAAAGTAATGCCATTGGTGAAAATTTCAGTGATAATATAATGGTTTAAACCTCATAACATGCGCCCTAAGGTAACTGCAACTCACGTGTAAGAAATTGGGCTACTGTTGAGGAGAAGTGAAACCCTACTCAAGCACTAACCACAATCTTTGTCAGGGTGACTTCAAACAGTAATAAAGTGAAAACATAACACAAAAAAACCCACACCATATTAGAAGGATGGGGTATAATTTATTAAATAAAACAAGACTAAAATGACAAAAATCCAATCAGTAGAACCGAAGATATACCATTTTAAAGGCTTCAGTGAAAAGTACCACCAAAAAGTGCCTACTACGGTTGTCTGCTCGCCCGGACCAGGGCAAAGTCGCAAGTTCAGGTCCACCGCGATGGAATGAGGGCTAACTACAGGGAGCCACTTAGGCCTTCTGAGCACAGTACCGTAAGCCTGGTGACAAAGAGATGTTGAGTGCCGTGTCAAGGATACAGCAGAGACGATGAGGGCTGCGATGTTAAGTCCTGGCACCAGGAAAGACCACGGGGAGCTGCATCAGTTCTGCTCAGCGTTGCACTGCACAGCAGAGGAGGTATGTCAGTTCTGCTGGTTCCACAAATGGGCTGGCAGAGCACCTTTAGACCCACTTCCAAGGGCCCAGAACTGGGATGGTACCAGTTGGCATGGCAGCACTCACATTTGTATAGTCAAGGAGACTAGCCCTTGGAGTCACTCTGGTAGTCCTGAGTAAAGGTTGCAGGTCCAGTCCTTCACAGCCATGCAAGATGGTAGTAGGACAGCAGGACAACAAAGCAGGCAGCAGTCCTTAAGGGCAGCAGTCCAGAAGAGTGGCAGTCCTTTCAGCAGTACAGCAGCCCTTCTTTTTGGCTGTGTCTTCCACTGGTCCAGAAGTGTACTGAGTTGGTGTCTGAGGTCCAATATTTACACTTGGTACACTCTTTGAAGTGGGAGAAACATCTAGAGGACTCCCTTTGAAGTGCTCAGGTTTCCTGCCTACCCTAGCTTGGCCCCATACGAACAACAGGGGGTATGCAATTCTTTGTGTGAAGGCAGGACACAGCCTATTCAGATGTATGTTGGTCTGTGCCCAGGTCCACCCTCCAATCAGCTCATCTGGGCACACCTAAGCTCTTTATTATGTGTGACTGTCTAGGAGAAATACACAAAGACTAATTGCCGACTACACCTAGTCATGTGACCCAGAGACAGGCTACAAGCATTAAATAGCCAAAGCAGTGGCATGGGTTTGGCTGCAGGGCTGGGCCTGCAGCCAGGTCTTACATTCAATTCCCACAGGAGGTCAACCCCACATGTACCTCCTTTGGCCGTGTGTGTAGTGTGGTTGGCAACAGGGTCTGGCCTGGGGGCGGACCCTGCATACAACTTAGGGATCCCATCCTCAAGACCTTTTCTAAATTAAAGGGAGGGGCTTGTGGTCCATCTCCTTCAGCCAATAGTGGCCTTAGGGGCCCATTCTCCTGGGGCCAAAACATACATGTTAAAGGGAGAAGGCACACAGCCCCCTCTCTGAGCCAATAGTAACCCTGAGAACCTCATTCCTTGGATCCAAAACATATATGTGAAGGATGGGGGATGCACCCTCTCTCCTTGAACCTAAATAGATCACAGGGACCCCATACCCAGGGCCCAAATTGCAATCAAAAGGGGAGGGGGCATGTGGCCCCACCTCCCCAAGCCTTAATAGACCCTAGGGACCCCATTCCCTGGGGTCACACTTAACTTGTAGGGAAAGGAAGCACACACACCAATCTCCAGCCTATTGTGGCCCCAGGAACCCCATACCCCGGGGTCTGTCTTACTTCAAATTTCAATAGCAGTAATGTAAAGGTTCTAAAAACAATTGTAAGGTAGATCAACAACTATTCATCACAAATTTTACCTATGTGTATCTGAAAATAATAATCTTTCCAGTGATAGAAAAGTGTCCCCTAGAGATAACAAGAGAGAACATCCAACAGACTGACATATCACATTAATTAATGCAGATACATCTTGAGGCATGAAAATGTTTGGAAATGGATGCATGGTGTTGAAATACCTTCATAACCTACTTATTTCAAAGGATATGCCATAGAATATACAATGGCAATTAGCACTGACACAGAGAAAGCACTTGTTCAGGCAGTGAAAACTTCTGTTCCTGCATATTGCTCCTTTTTGCGAAAGAGGATAAACCAACTAGGTTTCCACAGAGAATTCCTAGCAGCAATCAGTGCAATGTATCAGCATGCAAAGGCACAGCTAAGTTTAAACCACCAACTTTGAAACAGAATTACTATGGAACATTGAACAAGACATAGTTTCCCTAACTTACCTATTCACATGAAGTTATATATTGATTGCCTTATGGTGTGAATATGCAATCCTCCAAAGCATAGTTGGAAAGTGCATAAATAAAAGCAATCAGGACATTCAGGATGCTTTCTTGATAAAACAGAAATAAGAATAACTGATGCACTTGAACTGTAATCCACATTATGGCAAGGTTAAATCAACTGCATTAAAATATCTTGAAATTAACTCATTGGAAAGGATTTACCCAAGGTCTTGGACTAAAGGCAAAACCTTGCTTTGTATAGAACTAGCAAGATCAACTTTAGAAAAATGAGAATCTTACCACAGGTAACCTTTGTATTCAATATCCCATCAATATATTGATTTTTCTGTAACATAACTTTTGCATGAACCCCATGGAGTCTAGCCAGAAAGCAAGAACCAAACACACCCATAATGTTCTATAAGTCAATTGTGATCCCACTGGCCACAACTTCCACAGTGACAGAAAAAGCTTTTATGAGGATGAAGCAAAAAGGGTGGAGAACTCTAAGATGAACAAAAGAAAATGAACATCTCTAATCTTGTGATTTCCACAATGCAAAACTTGAACGCAAGAAGGCCTGACTAAAACATGAGTACACATTTGAAACGTATGTGCCATAGGAACAAACAATTAGATGGGCCATGCCAGTGCATACTCAATAAATTTATGTATTTGTGTTTGTTGGAGTGGTGGTAATGTTAATGTTACATCAGTACACAACCTTAAGAAAAATCTTTGTGGAAAATACAACCTACCACTGTGCAATTACTGGAGAAGCTGAGAGGATCAATAGAGGCAAGTTGGTACAACATTTTGCAGACGATGATGACACATGTCCAAACAGTACACACACTTGATGCCAAAGGGCGGAACTGGGAATATGGCAGGGCAAATGCCCAGGCAATCAAAAACACATAGTTAAATAGGGAGACCTGGAAAACATAAAAAGGGAGAAAATGTCTTGCAATATAAATTATGAACATTAATTTACTTGTATATTCAACTATAACTGTACAATAACACTTGTGATAATGTCTAGAGTTTTGTTTGATACCAAGCATGCCTTTCTGCTCTTATTCCCAAACTGGATTTATTTACAAAGTAATATTTTTACTGCTCCAAATGTTTGCGATTGTACCGCCAAATAACATATTATGAGACTATTTAATATCTGTATGAGGTTCTTGCAATGTGTTCTATCTAGGTGATGAAACATGTCAAAAGCTACAGCTCACAAGGGGACCGATTCACATTTGCACGTAGGTTACACAAAGTAGTACTACAGATGAAACAATGTATTACAGTAGTACTGATTCATGTTTTTGTAAATGCCTTTGTGAAGTGGCTCCAAAACATAAAAAATTTGAATAAAAAAGAAAGATTTATGGATATTCAAATACAAATATTACAAATAGGAATGAATGTGGTATCTTCACTTTTACTAGCATCGTGCTGGGCATCCTGGGCCATTTCAAAAAGGCAATTATAAAGTAAATGATGTAGTATTCCACCAGTACCACTTCGTGTATTCATAAATGATTTTGTGAATTGGCTCAATAATCTTGTACTGGTGATTATTAGCTTCCACTTACACAAAACTGAATTGATTGCATCTAACCTCAGTTGAAATTAAAGCCATGATTTACATCAGAGTGTACACCACAGTTGATTCCTTCTAACTCAATTTGTTAATTTTCTTTCCAGATACCTCAAGATGTTTACACTTCTAGAATCTAATCGTCATATTAACAAATGTCTATGCAAATTCACCCCTGCAAACTGCAGTGTTTTGTAACCAGGCCAACGCTTTTTATCATTTTAAGCTATGTAATTTGGTTCATGACTCTACCACTCACCTCACACTATACCATTAGACCATATGTGATTCGGATAATTTGTAAGGCAAAGGACTACCCATTCTTTGGAGCAATATCATATAGACATTCACATTGATAAGTTCTCCAATAAGTAAGAGCAGATCAATTTCCTTTTTACATTTTCTGTCTACCTTCACTTTACTTCTCAGATACAGATGTGGGATCTTTAAAAGGACCGCAGTGCATGGCATAATGTGAAAGGGACTTAGAAACACTGAATAAAATGCAAACCAGGTGGCCCCTTGCCTCAAGATGTCAGATGAAAAGAGAATCAAGATTTTAGGGTCCTTGACATTAATGTATTCCGATACCTACCTATCACCAAAGAAAATGCATTGTGCATTTGTATTGTTCATGCACTATGGATTTTTGATGTCAAATTCAATGGTTTGCTTACAGGTCAGACTGTCAATGTCAATGGTTTGCTTACAGGTAAGACTATGGGCCTGATTACAACTTTTGCGGAGGGCGGTAATCCGTCCCAAAAGTGACGGATATACCACCCACCGTATTACGAGTCCATTATATCCTATGGAACTCGTAATACGGTGGGTGGTATATCCGTCACTTTTGGGACAGATTAACACCCTCCGCCAAAGTTGTAATCAGGCCCTATATGCCCAAACTGTCAGAGTTAGGATATGAAGCAGAATTCCGAGCTACACTCTGGAGAGAGGCTGATAAATTAAAATGCCAGTTTTCACCATTCTAAATGTTGCTATACAATTCCTAATAAAGTTTTTAAAGAAATGATCCAACCTGGAATTTTCCTTTTCACCATACATAGATCCAGCATACCCTCCTCTAAATGGACAAAATTTACAATCTCCGTCTAATCTTGTGTGTAAAGGAAATTTCATCCTGAATGTCACTAAGTTGAATAGGTATGGCAAAACTGTTTAGTTTGATTTGCAACACCCCACAGACCTTACACCCAAGGAAGAGCAAAGTCAGAAAATGGCATGTACTGTAGAATTTAAGGTTCTGAGAGTCTCAAAAAAACTTTCATATACTGGCCTCCAGGCATGAAAAGGATCTCCTAATTAGTTGAATTGGACAGTGCGACTTCTATTGTTTTTAATTCTTAGATGGGTGCTGCCTTTTGACAGCCTAGTGATTGATTATTATACACACAAACATACACACACACATTTTACTAAACAATATACAGCTTAATAGAAAGATTCAGGTAAAGATATTCCCTAAAGCACACTAACCTGCATGCTTTTTCTTATTACAAGCCTTAGAATGATCATTCATAGCACATTATTACATGAAGAGAGTAGCTAATCATTTAAAGGGAGGCTCAATAAGAAAACAGCTCTACCAACATCCTTTCCCCTAGTCATTTCATCATCTATTGGCATAAATACACAGAGGCCATGAATATCAAATACTAACTAGGTTATAGAATACATATCTGTTATACATCCTTGACTTTCAGGTTGGACCTGAAAACTGCGGTTTTAACAATATAGAAAACCCACTTTCAAGCAAATCTGATGATATCAAATTATCAGATGCTAGTACAGTACTCAGCATGGTAGTGAATAGATTAATTAAACCAGAGTGCTCTCTGCCAGAGCAATTACACCATTTAGAGTTCACACTAAGATTACAACTCCTTGAACCACTATTGACTTAAAGACTAATGCACATCTTGTTTTAAAGAGAAATTAACATGTGATAAAAGAGTATCTGGCAATGTTATCTGAACACCTTGTTATACTGACTAATGATACAGATGATGTAGATTTTGCTTGTGGTAAATGATACCAACGTTTCCTGAGAGTGCAGAATACACTCCCCAAAGGGGACTACAGTGTACCCTAGTATGTGAACAGGTATGTTCATATTTATCTACTGAAATAGCAATACTAGCAAGAAATAGCCACTTTGACCACAAATGACATCCTTACCTGTATGGCTTTCAAAAGCACACCTTCTAATGGATAGCTCTATGTGGCTTACTGAAGCCAGATATGATCCTGTTGGTGTTGTGTTTGAATATGGTTGCCGAGAAAAGCATGCAACATATGAATAACTTAAGGCATTCTGCAGGGACATTTAAGACTGATCCTCTTTTCCAATGGAAATTAATGGAAGGATTTGAGTTAGTCTAATAAATTCCATTTATTTATCCTAAGTACATTGCAAACAGGTTGAATTTTCACATGCCTCAATCTCATAATCATTTTATTTGAGTGGACCAAATGCTGTTATACATTCATTCATTCTGAGAGATCATCAAACTATGTAATGTGACTTGTGTTGTCAACGTCTTCTTACCTCTTTCACTGTGACCCAAATGATATAGGAGGAAACTATTTTGATAATATGCAATTCCAAAATCCACCACACAAAAACCTGTAGTTTATGAAAATATTCCAGGAATTTTAAGAAAAGCACAGTGAGACGGTCAATCACAAGATGCCATTTGTTCTTTAGATCTGCAAATGTAAGAAAAACACAACGTATTTTGTAAGGACACATTAACCCCTTGAAAAACTGAACACATTTAAATACTACACAAATGAATAACATATAAAATGTTTATAAGCGTGAGTTAGACTGATGAAATGGGGCACACAACTGAGATTTCACATTTGCAAAAAAGTTTAGTATTAAACAGATGTATTTTAGTCTGCTTTTCCAGCAAGCACTTTGGCTTATTTTCAAATACATTGAAATAAGACACTTCCTTAGGACCTACAAATTCATTAAACACTAATATGACCTCTCTTATTACCTATTTTTTGAACTAATGTTTAATTTGACATGAATCAGAATTTGAGACTACCAGAAGGAAAAACAGCAAGAAGAGAGAAAAAAGGGAACCTTCTTCATCTACGAGAGAGATGGTTTCTGTGGCTGTGAATCCAGAGCGGCACTTTATTCATAGATGAGGTAATAAAACTGAGTAATAACAACTTTCTGTCATGGACACAGTGAGATAAAAAACAATATTCTATTTGAACCTTCACTGACCTAATTCTGCTATATTTCCACCTCAAAGCTGCTAATCACAAAACAGGACGAAGGGTGGACCACTGCCGGCTCATCAACCCTCCTAATCCATATACCCTGAGGTCACCCAACACAATTCTAAAAGAGGAAAGTGTCCCAGGGGAACATTATCCTAGTTGCAAATCAGTAATCACCTTCTTTTTTAAAAATATTTTATTGGGTTTTAGAATGCAGATAACAAACAAAGAACAAGAATTAAAGGCGAGTTCTCACTAGGCTTTGCAGACAGAGTCGTCTGATGCAAACAGGTGGCTGCAGTGTTAGAGGGTAGTTCTGGAGCTGGTGAAGTCTCTGCCATGTGTCAGGGAAGACTAGTGATGGGAAAACGTGTTGCCTTGGTAGGAGGAGCAACAAGGGTGGGAATATATGAGGTGGGGGCAGGCCGCACAGTACGGTGCTGGTAATTTAAGACTGTTGAGCATTATGGCTGACGTCAGTGAAGAGATGCTATGAATGGCAGTGTAGATCCAGGGAGGAACTGGTGCAGGCTTGAGACATGAGAATGGGGGGGGAGAGATCTGTAGCAATTGGTGCCAATGTGGTGCATGCGCTATGATGGGGGAAGATGGGCGTGGTCACTTCCTGTTGGAAATGGGTCAGGGTGGTGACCCATTGGGGAGAGCTCGGGTGTTTGTGCAGATGTCTGACTTCTTCAAAGTGGAGTACGTCTTCCTTGGCTTTATCCCAATTTGGCATTGAGCTGTACCACGCTGCAACTGAGGGAGCATTAGGGGATCACCAGTGTAGTGTGATGGTTCTTTTTGCCAGCAGAAGGGCCAGGGATGCAAAACGGGCTTGAACTTTCTGATGCTTCCTATGATTGATAATGCCAAGAGCGCATGCCTCCCAGGTTGCTAGGTTTGAGAGTTCTGTGACAACTTGCAGGGTAGTGTGTATGAAGTGCCAGTAATTGTGGACGGCTGGGCAGGTCCAGAGCATGTTTTGGAGGTCAACATAAGGGATTTTGTCAACGTGGACAGCTCGTGTGCCTGTCTGGGAAGTACTGATTCAGCTGTGCTAGGAGCAGGTAAGCCCTATAAAGTATGTGGAATTGAATGCTTTTGAAGCATGAGTAACACTATACTGTTTTGGGGAATTGAAGCGCCTTTTCCTACTTTTTATCATTAAGTGCTCTCTCAATGGCATCTTACCAATCTTGAAGTAAGGAGAGGAAGGAATTGAATGTAAGTTCCCAAATTGATTTATATATCCATGTAATGAGGTGCAAGCCTGTACCCATAACAAATATGGACTGGAGGACTGGGTAGGTGGTTCTTCATCTGTGATGCCCCAGAGTGTGCAAAAGGTGTGTTTTGAGTTGTCTATGCAACAGGAATTGCCCTTTGGAAAGGCCACAATCTTTAGCCAGGTGTTTAAAGGAGAGGGGATGTTTGTTGGAATAAAGGTCATCTGTAACTTGCACTAAATGCTCTGTCCAAGCCTGCAAAGTCCTAATTGTGTAAAACCCAGGCTGACATGGCATGCCTACCAGTGGAAGAGTGGGTGTGTATACTGGGGTCGCTAGGGAGAGACAGTGAATGTGAGCCAAGCAGGCCCGTGCTACTGAAAACTGGAGGGGCCAGGGAGAGGGGTGTGGGGGGGTTGCACCTTTGGGAGCTGGAAACACCCAAGGGGTCGGTATCGGTATAGGTCAGGGGCTATCGGTCGCTTCCCCTGAACATCAGCCAGTTATACTGCAAGACAGCCATTGGAGTTGCGATGCCAAGAAATAATCCTCAAAGTATGTGGCGTCCAAGCCTCTGCAGTCTGTTGGAAGCTGCAGTTTAGGAAGTGCTGTTTAATACCCCAAATTAGGTTGGATAGGATAGTGTCCAGTTCTTTAAAAAAGGAACAGGTAGTGATTACTGGTATGTTGGTGAAATAATAAAGAAGGCTGACCCCACAGTGAGTTGGACTATGGACAAGTTGTTGAAGTCCAGCAAACTCTGGTGAAGTTGGATTTAACAATTTTATTTTAGAAATGCCACTTTTAGAAAGTAGGCATTTCTCTGCACCTACTGCTCACTGTGCCTTACAGCCTTTCTCTAACCCACATCTAGTCTGTGCAGGTTGTCTCTAGGTCTAGGTGATCCTCCCAAAAGTCTGGAACAGCATGCCTCTTTACATCCGTTGCAAATCTAGCCCAACACAGCTTTGAAAAGCTCCTAAAATGTATTTATTAGATCTTAATATTTAATTCAGCATAGTTAACCTTCGCTTGTCTTTGTGTACAGCAGACCTTCTGAGCGCCAGGACACATCTTCTTGAGGCATACCTATTTGCTCTTTACAAATGTCCCACAGAGACATACATAGACATACGCTTCAAGCAGTGCTGCACATAGCCTACCCCTAAACCGTTCACCCAGGAGTGTGAGAAGCATCAGTCCCCAGCATGCTACCTATGCTGCTCATCCACTCTTGCATGCCTCTTTGAACCGTACTCTCTCTTGCCCGCCCTTATTGTTGTTTCTCATTTGCCACAATCCTGCAACAATGGTTTCCCAAGCAGGACAGGAAATTATGGTGTGGGCAGGCCTAGTGCTTAGTTGATGAGCCATTAGTAATGTCGTGGTGATTGTGCTATCTTTAACCCTGGAAATGACACCCCAGGCAATCCAATGATGCCCTGCCGGCATGCTCTGAGGGGGCTCATAGTTTCTGGCAGATGATAGCAGCACAATTTATAATCAGAGCTTTCTGACACCCCCCTCTATCATGCTCATCTTGGTGTGCCTGGGACACAGGTTACACTGCTCTCCGCCCCACTGGGGTCTCGTATCTTCTTCCCTATTCTTTGTACTGCTCTGTGCCATACCTCAAGTTACAAATTCCAGGTACAGTGTTTATTTTCTTGGCTTGGGAAAGGAAGAAGGGTACAAGCTGTCTTGGTACCTGTCAGTGAGGGATTGAGTGCAGTGCTCCCTTTTCACTAGGCTAACCACCCATTGACGAGCTGGTAATGCTTTGCAGGTGTGTGCATACTTCCCAGTATTCACTGACATAGAAATTCTAAGATGTTCAAGTTTTAAAATCACTAATTATTATAATGTTGACATCACTGGGAATGACATCACAAAAACACTGACTGCAACGTGACATCAATTCAAATCAAGTTACATGCTATAGGCCAGAGATCAGAGAATGACAGAAAAGTCTTCTGACCTTTATAGCAACATGAAAAATAAATGTTATTACATAGGTGAGTGGTCTTTCGCACTAGGTAAACCATCTTTTCATGCGCAAACAAGCAGTGCGTGAAATCGGTCAGCAACTTCTGGTGTGCTCACTCTGCTCTCTTCTCCCAGGCTCCGACTGTCCTCTGCTGTTTCTGTGCTTGCCTTTCTCTGTCCCCATATGTCAGGCTGGACTCTGTAATATCTTCCTCTCTGCACCCCATGTTTGCCCCGTCTGTTGCATTGTGTCCTCATTCCCCCACTAGGAGTGCTCTCTGATTACCCCGATCATGGTGGGTCAATGTCAAACCTATTGCAGTTGTAAATGTCCTTTTTTAGGGTCGAGCCTGCGTCGCATGGGCTTGCGCATGCGTTTCGCTAAGCGAGACGCTTTAGGAATTAAAAAGGGCTCGGAGCCCTGTCCACGTCACGTCAGTGTCTTTCATTGGCTCGTGGGCTTGCCTGTTAGAATCTGCTTGATTTCATTAGTGGAAGGCATGCATATGTCATGCCTTTTCCGGTGGACAGCCCTCCTCGAGCGCATCGACCAAGTACAGAAAACATACAAGGCTCGCTGTTTTCCGTCTGGCTCGTGGACTACTTTTTCTCTATTTTCCCAGTGTGATCTCGTTTGGCAGAAGTCGAGCGCTTTACATAATATCGACACAGCTAATTGCACTTTTTCCGGTTACATACATAAATGCACTTTTGCCGATAGGTTTTATTACGAATGAAAAGTCGGGTTAGGAGTTTACAACGTTATCAGCTCTAACACGAGCAAGCGCGAGACCCGTTGAACTGCAAATGCTTGTTTCTCTTTCTTGTTTCTTCCATTGAATTATACTTTTTGTATACTACAACAATGCGATGCATAACTTCTGGTGTACATTTACGTCCGTCTGGGCACTGCTGTGGCAGTGACCGTTGTAGATAAATTAAGCGCCTATTTAATGCTACCCTGACTCATTTATAATTTTGTATTGCCCCAGCATAAAAGGGCCATCAGTTTCCTAATGAGCCTGAAGAATATTACAGCTGTTCTGTTCTACTTGGGCAATATATGTGTTATATTATTCACTGCTGTCATGTGTAGAGGGTCGCAGGCTATGTGTGGCCCGCATTTTGTAAGCGGTTATTTTTTCTTGTAGAAAAGGCAAATTAAAAAATCACTTAAACTGGAAAGGAAAAGAAACAGCTGCAGCGAAGAAGTAGAAATATGCTGCAAGCCAATAAACATTTTTGCGGTTTAGATTTCACAATACTGTAAGCCAGACATAAAAGCATCGAGGCCTGTAATCTTGGAGAAGCCGCAGCAAAAACAATCTAAGCTCAACAGCGTTTCATTTCTCCTGCAAAACTCTCGATCTGAAAGCAATTGTAGTGTCTTGGTTGCAACCTTTAACGTTCTTATACGTGTTTTCACAAATGCTCAACTCATTTTGGCTTATAGAGAGAATTCCTACAGATTAGAATAGCAGCAAAAATAGATAGCGTTTTATTTCCTTTTCAGAATTAAGTGCTTATATTTCAGTGCATCACTACTAAGCTGAGGTATAAAAAAACATTTGCTAGTGTAGAGTCAAATTTCTTATTTGCCAGAATCAGAAATATTAAATAGGATTTACCAATGCGAGCATCTTACTTGTATGGTGTAATTTCCAGACTCCCAAATCCAGGGTAAGGGGTAAATAGGTAGACACTTCTGGATTTTTATTTTGTATTTCTTTGCTCCAAGGGTCAACATTGTTCCCCGTAGCAAAAAACATTTCCCTAAACCCTACAAACACTCGAGTCTGTTTCTTTCCAGTATCTTATTCTGAAAGGGGGAGCGGATCACTCCAGCCCTTTGTTTTCATTTTCTTGATGAGGAAGGGTAGGAGAGGCATTTGTGAATGTCAGCAAATTTACAAGATGGTGGGCTTCACAAATTCTGAGGGAAGACATGCCTTGATCCTGTCCCACCCCAAACGTTGGGTGGGTTTTATCAGTATACAATTGTATATTGGTGCGTCATATAATTACACAATAGTATAACCATTTATCCTTGCTACATATCCTTTTGCTGATTCCTGACAAGTGTAGATGGAGCCGAGCTCAGCTGTAAACATGCATGTTCATGGCTGTAAATGGCTTTGAGACTGAAGCCCAAAGTTTTGAGGTACTCACCAAAGATTTGCAGGTATTGTTCCTCCCTCGAAAAACAAGCAAATGTATTCCCATGAGGCGTTTATAGAGATCTATCTGCCACTCCATTGCTCTTCACCTATTCTCTCTGTTTGATCATACATGTTTGTGCTGTGTTATTTTTAAAAACAGCAGACGTGGTTTTCATTTCACAATAGAACCCCCCTTTTTGGTGTGAGTTTGAGGATTTTAAATGACTGGGGAAGAGTTGTTTAGTTTAAATTTATTTTGGTCTACAAATGTTAAAGGCTGTGTTGCTTAGAAATATTTCAACTGCTAAAACATGTTCATGCATGTGCTGTGATTATAACTTGCGTGAACAAAGATGTCTGATGTTCTTTATTTAAAGGTCTAAGGACCAAACTCTTTCTGCGCTGAGCATTCCAGTGTTCTGAAATGTCTCCACTGTGCTGTGTTGGACTGGAAAGACTGTCCCATACGATTATCTCGAAAAACAAGGATGTATGTTTTTGTCTCACAACACCCAGAGCATCCCACTGCATGTACATCCTCCATGTTAAGGGCAACCAAGTTAAAGGGCAACACCACTGGCAACTCAGGTATTTGAGCAGGTTAGGGCCTTGAAGAGCATAGGGACAGAACCTTGATTCCTCAAATTACAAGTCACACCTATTCATGCAGTACACTAATGTGGTAATATCTTGAAGACCAACAGAAAAAAATTCACTCCTGCTCCCCGGTGGAAAGAGTTGGTAACGGACATGTTTTTAAACATATACACCTACGCTGTATTTGTTTGCAGAGCAGTGTAATTGTCACTGCTTTAAAGTAACAATATGTACAACAAGATTATTGCATAAATTACACACCCATGATAGAGAGTGCAGGAAATAAGCAGCTTAATCACCGATAATATCACCAAGAAAAAGTATTCTGATAAACCACTTCTGGTGACCAATAACCAAATTCCTTAGTACCAGAGGCACATTCCTTTTTGAGTTTGTTAGGGTCTAAAACTTAAACCCTGTTTTCCTTTAACCATCACTCAATTCCATTCCCACATCACGCCCTCCAACCCCCGAACCTAACTTTATGCTTGCCCAGATTTAGTAACCTCATTCCCCTCACCTTGGCCCAAACACTTCTCACTCGTTTGTGGTCCCATATACCCCTTATATCTCCTTCAACTCCATTGTCCTTATCCTCATTCAACAAAGCTATTTATGTCTACAGCTTTTTCCATCTAGTTAACACCATGCTAAGTGTGTATTGCACCCCTGCCACTCTCAGAAGGCACTTCAGAGACTTCTGACGCTGTACCCTGCTTCGAGATGCTCCACTGTTGGATAGGACAGCTGCTAGAAACCACTGACTTTGGTTAACTACCAAGTTTCTAATCCCTTGAATTCCTCTCTGCTCCTCCTACACAGAGCAAATATCATGGGCGATTGTTTGCTGACTGCAACAGGTTTGCTTATTGAAGCTACATTAAGCCATAAGCAATGTCTAGGGTCTAACAGCACATTAATGTGATGTGCTATGTAGCCCATCCAGGTTGAACTCTGAGCATTTAATATTGCTGGTTGTTTAATACTAATCCTATTGGACTGCACCCTGTTTCTGGGTGAATTCCTTGGGCATTTACTACGGCTGATGGGAAATTGCTTAGTTCTCTGCTGCTTCTGGATGACCTCTTCAGACCATATACTATGGCTGAATGTATAATATCCATTCCTATGGGTTGTTCCAAGATGAAGTATTCAGAGCATATACTAACAGGTCAAACAATGACCAACCTTTATGAGTTGCTCTTCTACAATTGAACACAATTTGGGCCCCCACTTTTTAGTCTGTTATTCCTGCTCTGCAACAAATCAGTGATTACCAGAAGAACTCTCTCTGATTTCACATCAGCTGTAATTCTGTGACTCAGTTCTGACCTAATGTTCTTGTTTCCTGTATCATACTGAAGCACTAACACTCAAGCCCAGTGCTTGGTTCTACTTTGTGTGATTACTCATTGTGTTACTGTTGCTGTATATTGGGCCATTAATACTCTGAGGACCCTTCCTGCTCACGTATTTCATTTTATGTGCACTTACTTTCTTCTGAATAAAGTTAGATGGGCTGGTTACAGTGACCACTGTCAGCTGACCACTGCCACATTTGTCAGCTGCCTGCGACCATCACATTAGTCAGGAGTGGACTGCCTCAACCTTGAACCTTTAGGTCTTTAAAGGTTGTACTTAGTGCTTCTCCTGCATTGGACTTCTGATTACTTTGCTTCATCAAGGAAGAATATTTCTCTTGATATTCGGTGTCATATCCAATTACAGTTTACTCACAGTTCTCATCTATGTGTGTGCATGTCCTCAAAAGGTATTGATGTTATTGAGAACCACAATAAAAAATGCTAGAGCAAAGGCTCCAAAATCTCGTGTCCTTTTGGAAATCTGCCTTTGCAATGCCCTAAAATGTCAGAAATATGAATATATTATAACTCCCTTTGTAGGACTTTAGGAGAGAGTGGATTTAATGTTTAAGTTTCAACTGCAAATGTAAATGATTACACATATTGTAGGAATATAGATTTATTTGCTTGCAAGGATCTGTTCATTGATGACAGCTTTTGCAATTTCTAACCACTGCAAGTAGCAGGCATTTGTGACACTCTGAATGGACCTAGCCCTTTCTGCAGGGTCACCCAAGATGTTTGGCTTCCTTTACTGAATCTGGTTTTCTTGGCTTTTAGGACTGTGTTCCAATGAATCAGTGGTAAAGTACACTTAATTCACTTGTAAGACCCTAGTATATAGTGCTACTTGTACCCAGGGCCTCTAAAATCATTGCTATTAGTAGGCTAGTGCACTAATTATACCACCCAACATGAAAACATGTTTCAGGCCTGCCATTGCGCCCTTTAGTGCAGTATTAAACTGCTATTTCGATCTGGCAAAATCAACCTTTTGCGAGACCTAAACCTTTAATTTTTAATACTTATATGTCAACCCTGAGGTAGGCTCCAAAGGCTCAGAGAGCATGGTGCATAGCATTTAAAACGTAGGATGTGTGTGTTTACATTTCACATGTCCTGACAGTGAAAAACTTCTAAAGTCGTGTTTTACTGTTGTAAGATCTATCTCTCCGCTAGACTAGCACTGCTTTACTTTATTACCTTTTTTAAGTTTTAACTTAAAAATTGTGTGTAGTTGGTTTTTGTGTAACTATGCAAAACGTTGGAAACATAATGTAAAATAAAGAAAAATGCAAATAAGACATTCAGTGCAAACCTGGCATTCAGTCCATTTTGGACTCAAGGATGCATTTCACACTAAAATATACAGCAAAAGCAGCTGCTCACATTCTGTTTGTTCATGTTGTTCCCATGCTTCTACAACAGGATTTTTACCCAAACGGACTTGAAATTACACCACATGACTTAATGTGATGATTTCAGGAATTCTGCGTAACGAACATAATGCAAAATGCCAGAAATTACACAAGTTAATGCCAGCATAATGAAAATGTGCCCGGACCTAATAGAAACGCCCTGATAAAACGGCAACAAAGAAGCCCACACAGGGAACTTGTAATATGTGTAAATATATCCCCGGGCACACATTGCAAATTTACTTTGTCAGACATTGCATTTGCAGCACTGACACAGTTTAGACTTGTAGAAATGCAATTGACATTGACAATAGGGCAAATGTTCTAAGAATCTTTATTTGGGTATTTGTGTGGTCTGAATCGTACACCTTATGTTGTCTAAACAAAAAGTTGGTATTTCCCGTGTGATACATCATCTTTAAGATCTGAAATTAAAAAGAAAATCCTAGAATATTGGTAAATGTTAATTATTAAATTATTACAATTGCATGTTTTTCAAGGCCAAAAATAAAATATTTCCACACAAAAAGAGGATTCCTAGTAAGAATTTGGCAAGACTGTCTCTGCCCCTCTATGTATTGCCAATAAATGTTTAGTGTTATTGAACTAGTCAAGCATTTACAAGAACGTAATAGCAAGCATGGAGTTTTGTACAGGGCCAGACTAGGAGCTAAAAGCAGCCATGGTAAAAAAGTTCAAACCAGTCCTCAATCTGCCCTTCTGTCTTTCTCTCTTTCTTCCCTCTCTTTCTCTTTCCTAATGCCGTGTTGTGCGCCTGCATCCCCAGTGAGCTTACAGAGTCTTGGACACAGTGGTGTTCCAGAGTCTTAAAAACTTGCCACCAATTGCTCGGCCCCCAGGGAAATGACTGAAGGCTTAAATGGCCAATCCGACACTGGTTTTGTAGCCTTTACAGCTGGTAAACTTGTTCATAAATCATACTATATTGCTGCAGAACTTTTGAGAATGGGTACAGTTGAAGGCTGGTATGAATGGACATCATTTCAGGAATCACATTTCCCATATTTTGTACTTTACCCGAAGACTCTTCTTCCTCTGATTCATCCTCGACCCCTTCCTCTTCCTCATCTGTTTCATCTTTTCCTTTCTCGTCTTCTTCATTCCCTCGGTCCTCATCGCCCTCATTTCCGTCACTCGATTTCTCCTCCACTTTAGCTTCGCCCTCCTTTTCAAGGTTAGCATTCAAGTTCATCATGGTTATGTCGGCCAAGCTGCCATCTTGATTCACAAGTCTGTTAGTAGAGAGTGGCTACATCAGTTCACTGGACAATAGAACTTCATAGACTTTTTGGAACAGGTATGGCAATATGTTTGTACCCCCAACCAATAACTCAACCCGAGTGCAATGCCCAATTGGCAAGGTTAACCCTTACAAACCTTCGCCCAATACTGAAAGAACTCAGGTGTTTATTAGCAAGCATTTTCAGCTTAAGCTTATGTAAACAGATTTAGATAGAAAGGCATTAACACTCAAACTTGACATTTTCTCATTAGAAGAGAAGATCGTCAGAGTTTAAGACGAAGAAGCATGAAATGACAGCGTGTCGGAAGAACAGCATTTCATGACTTCGCAGGACTTACTCATTTTGCTGAATGGGTATTTTTTTCTTGATGCTGCTCAAAGTCATTGAAACAGAAAGAAATAAAAAATGGGAGAGTGAGAAGAGAGACGAATCACAAAAGAGTGTTACACAACTAAACACATCATGCTACACAACAGTTTTCAATGAATGCCTGTAACAGCATCTGTGGCACGAATTCTGGGCACAGATGCTTAGAGCATGTCATTGCAGAATTAACAACTAACAGTGGCAAAAAGCAAAGCTATGGGATCAGAGTAAGGAGAAATTGAAGAACACTGGCAGAAAAGAAGATGGCACAGCTTAGGTGCAAGCAGTCATGCTGTGTACACATATGAACAGTTGTGACTTTCTTATGTTATACCTAAGGACCATTTAAGAATTCCTAACTATACATATGATGGACGTAAAAGCAAGGTTCAATGTGGCATGTCCAGTTCAGTTGTAAGGATGTGTTCCCTTGTACACGAAAGATGTCTATCCTAAGAGATCAAGCTCATATAAATATGGTATAAATAGTAACATTAAATTTCTGTTGTACGCTGACTTCTGTCATATGACTCAGTGCACATTTTCATTGTTTTTTGACTAACAATGACTTTAATTCGTCCGACCGCACTGCTCAAAAGTTTCAAAACAGCACAAATGCAACAGTGAGAATATCTACATTATTATCCTAAATATTATATATTTCCTTTCATTTTCTACATGATTTACAAAATTAGGTTAAGATTAATTTGTACTTGCAAGGTACTATTTTTGTTGTCAGCCTGCTTCTTTACACACCCGTGGCTTCCATGGATGAATGTTTTCATTAGAATGTACTCTGCTAATCTCTAGAAACCCTTACCCTGGACAAGGATAGGCAGCAGATATGCCTGCTCTTGTCTCACAAAGTTACCACCATGTTTTTGCTCAATTCAATTCTTCGCTAAACTCGGTCACTTATCCTTTTTTTGTGTAAACATCACATGATAGCTTCATATTTGCCTATTTTGACAATTTAAACTTCTTTCGTGTCACCCAAAAGGATCAGCTGGTTTGTCATGTCAGGGAAAATACAGTGTGTGGCGCAATGAAAAAATACTATCAGTGTGGCAAAACCACCTGAGTTGGCAAGAGGGTTCGTGAATGAGTAAAAGTGAAATACGGCTTAATAGCCTTCAGTCGTAGAATAGCCCCAGGTACTGCAGGAGTTGTGGGCTTCTTCAGGTTATGCTATGCCTTTACAAAATTGACATATGAATCTAACAGACTGGAAATAACCGAGTGTGATCATGCCCAATGCCGAGCAACATTTGGACTAGAATAATAACATCAAGACCCTCTGTCAAGGGCACATAGGTTAAAGGCAATTCTGGCATTTGGTTGTTGTGCTCGTTACACAATTGTTCCATTACTAGCACATGTAACTAATGCAATTCAATTGATGTTGAGTGTCATTGGTTTATATTTGACAAACCAAAGATATCTTTGATTTTGGTCAAATAGTATCTATTTGGGCCAAACATTTGAGCATTTAATCGTATGTTTTAATCTCCTTCCTGTAAATTTGAACATTTGTAAATAATTAAAACAATCGAAGAATCTACATATTATTAGATGACAGCCCGAAAGACACTGAAATTGGATTCAGGACTTTAGTAGGTGATGTTTTAAAATTTGTTTGATTTGTTTCGTCTGTGTAAACATTTAAGGCACAGATGTCAACCGTGCAGCTGCGGTCATGAATGGTAGCTTTTATCACTAAATATGTTACTGCTTTCTGTCTACTTTCAGACACACTGGTATGACCATCACTTAAAATTGTGCCTCGAAATGTTCTAAAATCTTAAGGGTAGCAGCACTGATTATCACAAGCATTAAGTAACTCGCTCTGAATCTATGTTTTAGATATTTCCTGATATATTTCATATTAACTAAATGAGCCAAGATGCCTCGATATGAGAATTATATATCTTTTGTCTTTGTTTGTGGGAAGACAGCAATTAGTTGCCAAAACTGATTATACCCTTACTAAGAAAATATATGATTTATAGTAAATTATATTTTTACATTATATATATTTTTTTATCACTAAGCACAATGCTCTATGTTGGAGCCATTTTAAGATATGTTTTGTTTCTTAAACATCGTAGAACTGAAGAGACAAAGTGGAGAATAAAAGGCCAAAGACTGCAATTAAGAAATCTATTATTGTGATTGAAAACTTACTATTGGCCAGTTACTGTTCAACACTGGACATGGAGAATGTCACACAAAGATGAACATCCAATGAAATATCTCTATTGTAGGAGGGAGTTCCGTTACATAGCCTGAAACCATGCTGACAAGGGTCCATGCTGTAGGCTAACAGCAACAGCAAATGCAAGGTCATTAGGGTCAGCTCAACACAGGTAGAGCCTTCAATTTAACATAGTCGAATGTGGGGGCACGGGCAATATAGCTGACAGCACACATATGAAATATAGTTCTTTTTTTTAGACCTCTGCACGGGAAACCATTGAGATAATGACACTTCAAAATACTTAGGGCTTGATCCACAGAGGTAAACTTACACTTTTGTGTAAGTTTACTATTTTTTTTTTTTATTCACAAACTACGAGTTTAATTTTACTAATGGTAATTTCACCACTGCAGAGTCTCTGCACTTATGGCGGAGACTCCACACAAAGGAAGTTACACCTGTCCAATCTTTTATGTGCTGAGCTCTCCGTCTCAAGTGCACAGTAGCCATAGTTGGAAAAATTAATATTAGCAAAAAATAAACTCGTAGTTTGTGAATACAAAAAAGGAAACTTACAGAAAAGTGTAACTTTCCCTTTGTGAATCAGGCCGCTAGTGTCTGAATAATCGTTTTAGATTAATAACAAGGACTGAGTTAGCACATCATACAACATGCGGCTCTCTGACCCTACAAACCATTGTTCATGATGCCTACTAAAACCAAAGTTGCTTCTACTAAGATTAACTGCACCAGCCCTTAACATTTGCATGGAATGTAGTACTAAGATGTATGACTAAAATATTATCCTTTCCTGAAGCAATCCATAGTCTAATACAAACATTAAAGAAATTGGATGAAAAGCCTCAAGAAAGGCAAGGTACATGCATGTTATCGATTCAACTTCTCTCAACCCAGATAGCGGGGTTGATTGCTCACTTGCAGTGGACAGATGATATTGAAACGGGTATTTAATGGGTTGGGACATACTTCTTAAAGTTTTGTCATCAACATATTTATATTGAAACTATAATCTCACATGTGCGCTTTTTAATCTGATGTGTTGAGGCACAGGATCTGAAGGAAGCAAATGGTCAAAGCATAATTGTGAGGATTCCCTTGCTATGTTTCACTAGGATTAAGACATCCTGTTTAGGGCTCTTTCTTCTATATGAAACCAATATTTTGTAATGACCTGATCACAAATCATACTTCATGGAAATATTATTGTCATTGTGCTTGTTGAGGGATCCATGGGACTCTGACTCATAATTAACTTCTCAAAATGTGATGGTGAAAGGTGTGTGGCTCAGCCTACTGTCCAATAAGCTTACAGCATTTGGTTGCTCACCTCCTTTTGAATTACATTCAAAGTGTTACTGATAATGAACGGAGCCTGATACCTACTTAACCTCTGCCGTCTGAATGGGTAACACTGTTCATTCTGTTTCACTTATGGAGCCCATCCCACAGTGCAGAAAGGCAGAGGAGAGAGCAGAGAACATGGCAGCTAATTTGGTAACTCACCTTTGAAATGTTATGTCATACCGAATATCAGAAAAATGTGTCGAAATTCTTTATTATTGTAGTATAAGGCTGATCAGTATCACAAATATGTGGTGTAACCATATTTTGACATTCTATTATCATTTCCACATAGGATTTAGTTGAATGAAGCCAGAGTGCTCAACTTTCTTAAGGTTCTTGTGCCACAATTGGTGTGTTAGGACTCTGAAGTAGTCATTGGCACTGTGAAGGCATTAAAGTGTCTGATGTAAATACAAGTGTACTAAAAACATAAAAATACCCTACAGTTACCCGACAATAGGAACTGACCATCCCTACCTCTTAAATTCAGTCCAAGTTTAACTTTGTGTATTGAACAGTTTGTTAACATTTGATGCAGACTAAATATAGACTATAGTTACTTTGAAGCTGCACATTGAAAATATTGCGGGTCAATCTGCTAACATGAGAACTCAGACACCCATTACTTCAGTGAACATTTTTTTATGTGATACTTGCCTAACCTTGTAGGTGGCATTAAACTTGGCTTGGAGTCCCATGTGATGAGTGAATTAAAAATATTTGAAGGGTCACAAACATGTTAGAATTTGAAACATTGTGTTGAATTTAAAACCATTAACTGTCTCCAAAATAAAATTGACATGCCCATTTTAATGCTTGTTTTAGCAAAATGTAGAAGTTTCTGTTGGGTAAGGTGTGCACAAAGAAAGCATAATTTAAAAAATAGAAAGGTTAAATACCCACCTATTTATTATTAGATAAACACGACCATTGACTTTGGCATGGCTACGAGATGAGAGATGAAAGCACAAGAACACATGCAATGGAAAATGTGTTAAAGAGAGAGAAAAAAAGGAAAGTGTTAAGTAGAAATGAATGTCACAACATCTAGAAGCACACACATAGTCACAATGATCTATCCAGCCTAGAAGGCAAGTACACCAATACAATGAGTAAAAGCCAGGAAGCACAAACACAAGAGACAGCCTGCAGCCGGTACATGAGAAGGGTCAAAGATGGTTGAGTATTCAATGGTTAGTGATTGTCAGTGAGATTAGAAAGCTCAAGTATCTGGGCAAATATATGTTGCTGTGCACTATGCTTTGGATCTTTCAATCTATATTTAGTAGTCCTTTACATTTGGTACAGGTGACAGGCGCTGTGAGTATCAATAGGTTTATCAGCAGATCTTTCCTAGGAATAGCTACTGTACAAACTATAGACTTTCAACTCATGGTTTACGACTCACAGGTACCAGTGCATACACAAAGGTGCAAAACATACTAGTCAATTGACAGCCAGTGGGAGAATGGTAAGGAGGGTAACATAGCACAGTGTTAAATAATGAAGTCGTCTATTCGTATTTCAAATGTATATTTATTTTTCTTGCCTGTTCTGTGGTAAATATAGAAACATATTTCCCCCAATGAAGCATCATTTAGTGACACATGGTTCATCTGGTTTAGCAGTATATGTAGTATTGGTTGTTGAATTTCGCAGAGTACATTGCATTTAACGAGTGTTGATCCATGTATTAGATACGTCAGATCAGATGGACATTCATAGACTTTTTACTAAAAATCTTAAAATTGTGTTTCTTAATTTCATAACAAAATAGTGTAATTTGAGGTAAGTTGTATGTTTGGTTGTATACTTCCCACAAGTTCTGCAAGCATTTGGCCACCTTTCTTTAGATCCATATTAAATATTTTCACCAGTAGGAGTACATAGTGCATGTTTCAATCATTCTTGTGAGCATCCAGGGCATTGTCAACAGTCTATCCGAAGTTTGGTCTGAGCAAGATGTAATTATAGTTTGAACCAATTCCAGGTGTAGGTAAAATACACCAGACTGAAGAAGGAGAGGGCCAAACTCTTAAAAAGAGAATTGGTTAGTTAGTAAAGGGGACAAGAGAAATAATTATGGCTACTTGTATGGATAGAAGCTTATGGGCCTCATGAGGAAAGTAGTGGAGGCAGATGTGGGGTAAAACAAAAAGTGTTCTTAAGGCAAGGGGGTCACTTAGCATTAGAAACAATGCAGTAAATGGGAGCTCAAAAGAGCAGAAATAAGTTGTTCTGTGACCAGATACCCTTAGATCCTGCGCCTTTGTTCCATCACAAGCCAATGACCAATGTTTCATGATCTTTTGTGAATTGGAAGCTGGTCACTGGAGATACTTGGAGGAGCTGTGCTAATGAGCCTCTACAGGATATACCAAGGTATGTAACCCAGTACTGTGACAATGCATTATCTGGCGAGCCCTGTGCACCATGTTTCCTTGACGTATGCATAGGAGACAGCTCCTAATGTAACTGACTTTCCAAAATGATGATTTCAGGTTCCTCACTTATGCTGCCCACAGTGGTAGGCCTGAATTATACCTTCTGTTTGCAGGTAACTCTTCCATACAATAGCCAGTTGTAGTGTAGAAATGAAAAACTGATTTGCATTGTTTTAGAGTTTTGTGAATCATTTGGTGTCTGTGAAAGGCCAGGGAAACAACTTAATTTCTATTGAAATAAATAGGTTCAAATATTTGAAGTGAAAAAGCACAAGGTACATTTGCACTTATAACTGCAGGAACTATAATTTGCCTGGCATTTCTGTGTGCTTACAACTGAAAAAAACAGGAAGCTGAGATACCAGCTGACTGCCTATCAAATTAGCCTTCTAAAAACCTTAATGTGAAATGTGGACAAGTTTAAGCCTTATCACAAAATGAAATAAGGGAATGAGTATGTATGCAGTCGTACACTGACTCCCCATGATCATGTCTTGAGTGTAAGATGGCTGGCAACCATGCTGCATTATGATGATGGACACATAGCAGTGCATGGAATAAACTCATATAAGATTTCCACTGTCCGCGGTATTCATATGTCTTTCTCATGCAAACGTGGTTTGTGACAGATATGGGTGACAAAACTGGTGGAAGCAATGCTAAGTCCTTATGCCTCAAGTTCTCTGATAATGCAGTACTGAATGATAGGTGATTTCATGCAGATGTCACAGCACTCAAATTATCACCTGTCTGAAGCATATGTCTCAATGACAATGTTAAATGTGATAAAGTGGGCATTCAGAGTACATGAATGATGTAGTCACAGTAAGCATCTACAGCTTAACCTGACTGCTACTCACAATCTGGTTCCACAAACAGAATTGTGGCAGAAAAAAACACAGAATACTGATGTGGGATAAGAAACAATATCACCATAAATTACTGATGCAACATATATAATTTTCATTGACAGTTCCACCTAATAGAACCACTTTTTGCTCCTAATGTATTAACTTCTTTGGATTACCGTTTCAATCAAATTGGCCTACGTGGTGTGATCCACAGATCACAAAATATTGACTTTTATCTACAAAACAAACGGCAGCTTTGCAAAAATGGAACCATTGATAAGTTAAATAGAAAGCACTGACTGCGGAACTGCAGTAGCAATAAAGACCGATATCTGAAGTCGCGCCTTGACCCTTTGATGGGAAACAGGTAGAGTTTCCTCTGATCGAGCTTCTCATACCTTAAATAATACTTTTTCATATTATATTTTCACTTACTGATTTGCCACAAATGGGAAAGATCAAGCTGGTTAGAGTCTCTACCAAATGCACAATTTTCACAAGCACACACACACACGCAGTTTAGATCACTATTATCCAGGAGCTGCCACAGTACCGTTTCTCTAACATTATCTTGCACTGTTGTTATGTTTGATACATTACTTGAAACCAGTACATATCTGCTTAAGGTAGCTTTCTTGGGCTCCAAAAATGTGGTCTGCTGCAGCCATATCCTTTCACTAAAAACTGACTAATGGACATAAGACTAAGAAGGGAGGCTCAAATAATAATTAGAGGGATCAAATCCAGCTGGACATCATGTTATATGTAAATGAAAAGAAACCACGTTTTACTTGTTGCTAAAGGAAACACAGTGCAAATCATGTCATGACTTATTACCATTATTAATTTGGAATTTCATTTCCATACTCATGCTTGTTCACATGTAACATGACAATAGAAGATGTTGATGGTTTCTGCCTACACAGTAAATACGCTATTAAAAGACATGCTTTAAATTGTCCAAAATCTCTTGGACCAACCAAAATGTTTTTTTCGAACAAATAGATGTTTCCTACTCTTGAAAATTCAAGAATATGTCACAAACAGAACATGAGTAAGATGCAATCACTCCCGAAAAAGCTTGGTCATTCTTGTCATTCATGGACCATTTGCATCAGCACTCTATTTACAACAGAAATCAGCCCACCCCAGAATGGCAGTAGATCGCGGTATCTAATAACTGCCATTGAAATCGAGCTCAAACAAACACCTGATGTCTTGGAGTAGAAAGTGATATGTAAGAGCTGCCTTTGTACCCAAGAAACAGTCCCACGCAAACAGTCATTAGAAGAAACAGGAGTGAACTTTCAACACATGTGATACTCACCCAGTCCTTCTTCAGTTTCCTTTAAAAGATTGATACATCAGTATATTCGAGGAGAGAATTTGTGTTAATAACTGAAGAGCAACTTTTAGTTTCCTATTACCTGTAAATGGTGCTGTCCTGTTTGCTGGTTACAGACTTTAGATCTGTGAGCTGGAGGAAGCGGTCGTGAAAATAATGAAGGTGTAAAATGCACACCAGAAGGAAGGAGGTTGGGATAAAGATACGTGTGAAGAGATCAGCCACTGTAAAGGTTTCAAGACCGAGATCTGCCAGTCTGAAAAAAAGAAATAACAACGTGAAGTGATTAAAATCTCTATTATCACAGCTATGAAGGCACATTTGCATATTTCATAATCAGAATAAACCCTAGTGAAACTATTCAAGGAGCAAGTTCAGCTTTGGAGCACCTTCATAGTCACAGATTTCAATCCTGCCTGGGCAGTTCAGTCTCTTATTCTTCCCAGATCAAGAATGGACCAATTACAACTGGTATTCATCTGGATGCAAATCAGGTTTACTGTGTCCTATGTAAATTTAAACTATTAATAACAGAGAGGCCCCCTGCCTCCACCATCTCCCTATGAGGAGATTGAGGCATTCCCGAATGTTTTTTTCAACCTAAAAAGGAGCCTGCACAATAGGGTCTATCCAGACTTTTATTCATTGACTGCCGAGTTTACCGCAGCTGAATGCATACCCGGAAGTGCAAGGTTGATTCAAACCTGTTCCCTTGTAATTAAAGTCCAATATTACACTGCTCGAGGAAGCAATCGCCTTCCAGTGCAGTGCACTACTATCAGTTACATAACAACAACTCAAATACCTGGAAATTGAAACAAGACCCCACAAAATGCAAAATGGAGAGATACGTATTCTTTTGAACTGGTTGAATGTATGATTGGACCGAACCCATAACATGTCAGTATTTCAAAAAACAAATATTAAACTTATCAATCAGATAAACTGAAAAACACGGACCCAAATACTCACTTATCCTTGTCCAACCCTGTCATGTTCATCCAAAGTGGAGGAAATGACTTGAATTGATATGTGTAGATGAAGACAAGCACCAGCATAGTGTAAACAACCACAGACATCCAAAAGTATTTTAGAATTCGTCTCCACCATTCATAGTGGACCTGAAACCATGAAAGTAAAGCAGTCACGTATCTCAATACAGTATCATCGACCAATACATACATTGCATGATACCCTTTTTAAACAGAGACGTCCTCGTTCTAATCCAGCTGGAAATCCTGCTTTGGGCGTAAATTTTGCTCTTAAACTGGGATTCCAAAACGGGAGATAACTACTGCAAACAACATGTTCTGTCCACTCATTTCTGTGACGAAAAATGCATCATTTACAGTTTCATGCCTAAGATCATGAGAAAAACACCTCAGGCAGAGACCCACCTCACGGTTAAAGTGGTGCAGGAATCTCTCCCCCAACGGTGGGTGGAGTGACTGACTGTAGGGGATTTACTTGCACGCAAGGGGTGCCTTCAGGGAACACACTAACTGTTCCACTTCGAGATGGCACACCATCAGTGCACCTCCTTATAACTTATTTGCCCTTGTGAACATGTCTGTAATGCGACACAGGCACAATGATAAAGGGTTCCCTCATTTGCAAGAAGCAATACCCCCGTGCCAATGAGAAATGCCTTCTAGTGACTGCACAGGCACAAGATGTGCGCTAATGCAATCAATATTACAGTCGGGATCGCACTAGCATTTGTGGTCATTTCTATAACACTACAGTGTCCCATGCGTGCAAACAAGCGTACACACCTTTTTCACACAGGGCCACTTTGTATAATGCATCTACAGGCGCTTTTGATAGCTTTCTTGCTACATTTAGACTTGCTTAACCTAACCATGTTGTCATGCCAACATGTCTAAAGTTCTGGACTTTTATTTATCTAATCACTTATAGTATTTGCTTACTTTGATTGAACCAATTTGACTAATGACGACCTGCACAAATCGGTGATCTGCAACATGTGCAACAAGTGCTGACTCTTGCTTCGGAAGTGTGCTTTACCTCCAGTTTCTTCATTGCTTTTCTCCTTGTTAATCTGCTATTTCTTTTATTTTACTCCCTGTCAATCTGCTTTTCTTTCATTTTGTATTCCTCTTGTTTTCTTCTGCTTTTCTACTTTGTTAATCTGCTTTTCCCTCGTTGTCTATTGCTTTTCTCCTTGATTTTCTACATGTATATCTGATTTTTTGTCATTGTCTATTGCTTTTCTCCTTGTTAATCTGCTTTTCTCTGTTTTTCGATTGCTTTTCTCCATGTTCGTTTCCTCTCCTGCTCCTCTGCCACCCATTTTCCTGTCGGCCTCCTGTTTTTCCTGCCTCCCACGAATGACCGCCCACAACCCCCTAGCTGCCCTCCCTCCTTCCTTCTCCCAGGACCAACCTAATGGAGGCTGCAGTGCGGCAATGTGCCAAAGGCAAGGCTGTCAGAGCCCGTCTGTGCCTGGACTGTGCCTAGCAACAGGACCCCTGGTTCCCGGTCTAGCCGCGGTTACGACGTCGCCACCCTCTATGCCCTGAACACCGGATGCACAAGTGAACACTGCTGCCACACCGCACCTCACTCTATGGTAGGATCGTTCTCCTGCACCAGATACACCCTCTATTTCACCAACATGCCCACCAGCAGACCACAAAGCACCATGCCGACCTCTTGCCACACCACACCAGAAGGGACCCACTGACTTCACTGCCTACTCCTCAACACATGCTTAGTGTGCACGCACCCCACCGAACTATGAGACCTCATCACCACCCTCGAAACCAACATTGTCTTCCTGACAAGACTTGGCTCAAACCAACCTCCACCCAAGACATCGGGACAGTGATCCCCGGCAGATACAAAATCACTCACAAGCACTGCACCAAAATGCTGGGAGGAGGAATAGCCACCATCGACAAAGAGGCCATACAGTGCACCACCACTGACAGCACCACCACCACCCCCATGGAACACTCAACTTTAAGCTTCAAATGGACAAGACAGTCATCAGAGGCACCCTCACATAGTGACTCCCATGCCTGAGCTTCAGCTTCTGCAACATCATCGCAGACTTCATGGTGCCTCTAGCCCTTGTCTCCAAGGACTGCATCTTCCTCAGTGTCCTCAACTTCCACGTAGATGACCAAGCTAAGACAACAACACCACCTACTTTCACAACAGTATGAGCAGCCTCAGACTGACCCAGACTGTCCACAACCCCACACACACCTCAGGACACATGCTGGACTGCATATTCACCTCCAGCAACCGCATCAAATACAGCCACATCACAGAACTCACATGGAACAATCACTCCATCATCCACTTCAGCATCTCCAGCACCTGCACTGCCATCCCCAAGATGGCGAGCACACCCCATCACAGTTGGAGGAAAATTTCAGGGCCAGCTAGACAGACACCCTTGTCACCTCTTAACCAGCAATCATCACCAACCTGGAACAGGTAATCAATAATTTCAATTTCTGGATCTCAAACTGTATTGACAGAATCACCCCCATCAAGAGCAACCAACAGAGTAGATCCTCCAAAATGTCCAGCTGGTACATCCAAGAACTTAGATCAGCGAAGCACAACAGCAAAGAGCTGGAGAGGAAATCGCGTGCCAGCAAAAACACCTTAGACAGAGCAGCCTTCAAGTCCTCCCTCAACATCTACCATCACCTGCAAGAAAGAAGACAGCCCTGGCTGCACGCATCAATACTAATGCCAACAATGGCAAAGAACTCTTCAACATCATTAAGTTATTCTCCAACCCTGCTGCCAGTGAAAACCCACGCTCGCAGGATCTGAGTGACAGCCTCACTGACTTAATCCATGACAAGATTGTGACCATATACAGAAGCTTCAATTGCCATCCTACACCTGCAGACTTCCTCAACAGAACCACCATCAACGCACCTGAAACGCAACACTGACTGACCACCTGGAACCACCGATCCTCTCAGGACAGCACTTTCATAATGAAAACCATCAACTTCAGAGCTCTCACAGAACCATGCCCACATTAGATCTTCAACTTCGGAAACCAAAGGATCAGCCAGGAACTCACTACCCTGCTCATACCCCAGATTCCACTGCAAACTTCCCCAGTGGCTGAAAACATGCCAATGTCAGACTGTTTCTCAAAAAACGCACTGTCGGCCCCAGAGAACTCAAAAACTGCTGTCCAATCTCCCGGCTTACATTCCCAGACAAGGCACTGGAGAAGACTATCAACAGGCAACTCACAACATACCTGGAGCAGAACCAGCTGCTCAAAACCTCACAATCGTGCTTCCGCAGCAACCATAGCACTGAGACCTCCCTCATTACAGCCACTGATGACAATCCTCCTCGACTGAGGAGAAGCAGCAGCCCTGATCCTCCTTGACCTTTCAACAGCCTTCAACACCGTATTCCCCCACACCATGATCAAAAAACTCCACCACATTGGCATTCAAGGGGATGCACTCAGTTGGATCACTTTTTTTTTCCTGACCGGCAGAACACAGAGGGACCACCTTTCAACTCTGAACTCAAGGATACCATCTGGGGTGTCCCCTAGGGCTCATATCTGTGCCCCATGCTTTCCAGCGCATATATGACCCCACTGGCCAACATCGTCAGAGCTCATGGTCTCAACATATTGTTCTATGCAGATGGCACCCAACTCATTCTCTCACTTACTGATGACTTCACCACCACTAGGACCAATTTCCACATACGTAAGACAAGCATAACAGAATAGAATAAGAACAATTGCCTGAAGCTGAACATCGACAAGACAGCAGTCCTGATCTTTGGCAACAACAACAACACATGGAACAACTCCTGGTTGTCATCAAACCTAGGACCCACACCCGATGACCATGCCAGGAACCTCGGAATCATCATTAACAAGCTCACCATGAAATCACAGATAAACGATATGTCCTCTGCCTGCTTCCTCACCCTGCGCATGTTACTTAAGATCTTCAAGTGGCTACCCTCACACATGAGACACACCATGCCCTAATCAACAGCTGACTGGACTAAGAAAACATAAGGAATTACCGCACACCTCCTAAAGAGACTCCGGACCATAGAAAACACTACAGCCAGACTCATCCTCGACCGCCCTGAACGGACCCACATCACACCCCCACCTCAGGCATCTCCACTGGCTCCCCATACAGAAGAGATGGCAATTCAAACTACTGACCCATGCACACAAGGCTCTACAGAACCAAGGACCGGTCTTCATCGAGCATCGCCTGAGCATCCACCAACCATTGAGAAGACTATGCTCCACCTCCCTATCACTTGCTACACTCCACGCATTTACCAAAGCCGAAGTGGAGGGTGCTCCTTCTCCTACAGAGCACCAAAAGCCTGCAACAGCTTGCCCACACAGCACTGGACCATCAGCTCACAGGGCCCTCAAAACCTGGCTGTTGAGTATTCCAGGAACGGAAGCACCTGGATACTCAATCGGGTTATTAGCAGCATTTTATAAATCCTGTCTCATTAACTGATTGATTGATTGACTTTAGGAACAGGTGCCCATTTTAACTTTGTGATACAGAGTGGCAAAGAGTGATTACACCCACCTAGCCATGTGAATCTTTAACCTTGGCATTTACAAGCTGAGAATCCTGACTTCGCATAACTTCCGAAGGTGAAGTTAAAGTCTAATCAGCCTGACTGAAAATATCAGCACCAGGGATTTCAGTTGATGGGTCATTCTGGAGTAAGAAATAATTTTGGCAGCCTCAGCAGGCTACAATCTGCAGCTCTCCCTTAGTCACATGTGAAAGAGGTGCCAAAGAGATTCATGATATGATCTGGGAGTGGGAAAGGCTGTGCACTCCATTCCAGGGAAGAGACATACATGGCTCACCACAAAGGGGGACTCGGTGGGATTTCGGAGGCATTTCCTGTGTCAGGAGAGGACAATGGGAGCAGTAGAGAAGTAGCACTAGCCCCCATATTGCCCTCATCAGCCCCTCACATCAAACATTTCCAACATGAACAGGTTTGCAAACACTGTGCACTAAGTACAAAGGTCAGATGATATCAACATGAATTCTACTCTCATACCATATTTGTACAGGTACCATATTTGTGCATGGACCAAAATCCATAGGACAGGCCTTAAAAGTTCTATCATGTAGAATATAGTGCGTATATTTTCACATACAGTAAAATTACGAGCATGTAAAGAACTATACAGAAGATCATAAAGGTTTGTACATTAGAATATGGGATGGAATGAAATTAAGCATGGATGAGAATAGACCTCTTTTTAATGCACTCCATCCCTACATCAAGTCTATCATGACATAAGGGTAATGTAAGGGAAGGCAAGACTTTTGGATAATCACGCCCAATAAGGAATAACACATGTGTGTAACATGTGTTGGCCAAACCCATTTCACAATTCTTAAAATTGTACAAGTTGCTTTTTCCCCAGCCTGAGAATGGTCACCATACACTGCACACAGAAAATTAATTATTCATTAAGCAAGTTAAAAAACTTTACTCGCACTCATGTTGGCTAGTGCTTCAAGTGCATCTTCAATATTTGTATTTTTTTCATCTGCCTTTCGAAATTTTGGTTTATACATAACACACATAAAATAATCTAAACATGAGCACATACTGAGATTCACAACTAGAGATAACTGATTTACACTTCATCAAAAATCCCAAAAGGAGACTTATCCATAGATCCCCTTTAGACAGGTGGATACAAATACCAGAGGTAAATGTGTATGTTTGAATGCAATACATGGCTGGTTAAACACAGAGCAATAGAGGGAACATTGAAACCTGACCTGCATATTTGTGCTCTGTTATAAGAAGTCAATGAATCTTTTATAGTTTAATCCTTTCTTTGCCCCAAAGCTAGCGTCAATACATGTGCTTCTGAAGTATGACTTGATTTAATTTTACTGGCCTTCCAACTTTTGAACATTTCATCAGCACTACTTCAAGAAGGCTTGACACTCAAGTCAAAGTAATGGGAAAATACACTTAAAAGATATTTCAAGGCAATCCATTTGTTGGACTTTTTTGCTTATGCAGGGTCATCCCCAATCTTTTTGCCACCTGCCTCCTATTTTTTCTGACCTGTTGCTGTTGTTTTTTTAACTCTGAGCACTTAACCACTGCTAACCAGTGATAAAGTGCATATGCTTTCTGTGTAAATTGTATTGGCAATTGGCTTATCCATGATTGGCATATTTGATTTATTAGTAAGTCCCTAGTACAGTGCACTAGAGGTACCCAGGGCCTGTAAATCAAATGCTACTAGTGGGCCTGCAGCACTGGTTGTGCCACCCACATAAGTAGCTCTGTAATCATGTCTCAGACCTGCCACTGCAGTGTCTGTGTGTGCAGTCTTTACTGTACATTCGACTTGGCAAGTGTACCCACTTGCCAGGCCTAAACCTCCCCTTTTTTTACATGTCAGACACCCCTAAGGTAGGCCATAGGTAGCCCCAAGGGAAGGGTGCAGTGTATGGTTAAGGTAGGACATATAGTAATGTGTTTTATATGTCCTGACAGTGAAATATTGCTAAATTCGTTTTTCACTGTTGCAAGGCCTGTCCCTCTCATAGGTTAACATGGGGGCTACCTTTAAATCTGATTAAAGTGTAGATTCCCTTTGGGAGCGGATGGACATGTGGAGTTTGGGGTCTTTGAGCTCACAATTTAAAAATACATCTTTTAGTAAAGTTGATTTTAAGATTGTGTGTTTGAAAATGCCACTTTTAGAAAGTGAGCATTTTCTTGCTTATACCATTTCTGTGACTCTGCCTGTTTGTGGATTCCCTGTCTGGGTCAGTTTGACAGTTGGGCTGGTTGCACCTCATACTAGACAGTGACACAAAGGGAGCTGGGGTGTAGCCTGCATATCCTGATGAGCCATCTGTGCTAGGAGGGAGGGGAGGAGTGGTCACTCACACCTGAAAGGGCTGTGCCTGCCCTCACACAAAGCAGTCCCCAACCCCCTGGTGAGTGTCTGGGGCCTGGCCTGGGCAAGGCAGGATTTCACATTCCAAAGAGACTTTACTTTGAAGTAGGGCTACTTCAAAGGAGAAATTGGGTATAAAAAGGGCACCCAAAACCACAGACTTTAGAAACACTTCTGGAACCAAGAGGGACCTCTGCCTGGATAAGAGCTGAATAGCTGAGGAAGAAGAGCTGCCCTGCCTGTGACTGTGCTTTGTGGAGCTATCCTGCAGTTGCTGCTTCTGCCAGAGTAAGAGAGCAAAGACTGGACTTTGTGTGCCTTCCATCTTGAGAAGAAATCTCCAAGGGCTTGATCTAGAGCTTGCCTCCTGTTGTTTGAAGTCTCAGGGACAGCAAAGACTTCTCTCTGCCAGCACCTGGAGTCTCTGGAGAGAATCCTACTCTGCCCTATGGTGCCCATCTAGTTCCTGGGACCCTGACAGGAGAAGCTGGCATCCTAAAGACAAGAAAATCCACGCACAGAGCACAGTGTGGGGAAAAGATTGATGCGAGTCCGATCTGCGGCTGAAAAAACGACACGCCGCCGGCTCCGCAGCTGAGAAACGATGCTCGCAGGAAACACGACTGAACAATCGACGCACGGAGCAGGAGAAACGATGCGCAGCATCGCTGACAGAGACTGGGAGATCACAACCTGCGCTGCGGGATTTTCGGATCATCGTGCGGCTGGATTTTCAACTCATATACCGCCGTGCGGAGTTATTTTTGATGCACACCCGCCTGTGCAGGGTTATTTTTGACGTGCACCAGGTACATTTTCACTCTAGCAGCGCTAGTGTGTGTTTAAAACTACAGTACTTAAAGACTCTTTTTGCATTTTTACTGATAACTTGACTTGTGTATAGTGGATTTTTGTCGTTTTTTTTAGATAAATATTTCCTATTTTTCTAAACTGGTGTTATGTCATTTTGTAGTGTTTTCACTAAGTTACTGTGTGTGTTGGTACAAATGCTTTACACCTAGCACTCTGAAGTTAAGCCTACTGCTCTGCCAAGCTACCAGGGGGGTAAGCAGAGGTTATCTGAGGGTGATTCTCTTTTACCCTGACTAGAGTGAGGGTCCTTGCTTGAACAGGGGGTAACCTGACTGTCAACGAAAGACCCCATTTCTAACACCATTTATTACCTTATCAGGGAGATAAGCCTTGCAATCGTGAACACCACATTTAGCAGTATTTCACTACCAGGACATGTAAAATACACCAGTACGTGTCCTACCTTTTAAATATATTGCACCCTGTCCATGGGGTTGCCTTAGGCCTACTTTAGGGGTGACCTACATGTAGCAAAAGAGAAGGTTTGGGCCTGACAAGTAGGTGCACTTGCCAGGTCAAAATGGCAGTGTAATACTGCACCTACTGACACTGCATTGGCAGGTCTGAGGCTTGTTTACAGGGCTCCTCATGTGGGTGGCACAATGAGTGCCGCAGGCCCACTAGTAGCATTTGATTTACAGGCTCTGGGCAAACATAGTGAACTTTATTAGGGACTTACTAGTAAATCAATTATGCCAATCATGGAGAAAACAATCATCAGTACATTTTGGACAGATGTCACTTGCACTTTAGCACTGGTAAAGTGCTTTAAAGCCAGCAAAATGAAAATCATCACAGGATCAAAACAGGAGATTAGAAGCAAAATGAAAAGAGAAACTACAGCAAGAGTTGACAGGTCTTACAGGGTAAAAGTGTGTTTATTAACTCCTGACATTCGTTATAACATTTTCTAATAGTGAAACAAAAACACTGGAACTACTACTTTTGAAACAAAATGATATTACCCAGCAAGTTCATTTTCGTCAGACAACTTGCTAAGCAGTATGATGTGGGAAAAGACAGTGGTCGCCTATAAAGAGCAGCAGGAATTACAGAAAACCATGAGTGGGGCACCTGAGTAACCATTGGATTAGTTATATCTTCAGAGAAATCCAGTCATAAACTGTTGAAGAGCACACTATTTTATTTTCAAATTATTGCTCTTCATAAGATTCTATTTTCCTATGACATCCATCTAGGAACAGTTACAATACGATCTAAAAGCATAAGGTGCAGACATGGATAAAAGTTTAGAAACATTCAATGCAAAGACAAATGAACAAATATAACAGCCTCATAGGATCTGTAACAAATATTGCCTGCTGTGCAGCAACACACCATCTACATTTCTTTATTTTGCAAAACAGTATTCATGTTGTAGAATAAATAAATTCCATCAGTACCTGATACAGGGCCACGCAGAACAGGAACAGCATCATGTATATAATCTTGTACATGACAATTCTACCTTCAAAGCTGACAAAGAAGAACATGCCTCCACAGACATAAATCCAATACTTGATGAACATGGCCATCACAAGGTTCCCAAGGACCTTCATGATGTCCTTGTCCTCTCCTTCTTCATCTTCTAACGCTGGTAACTCCTCCTCTGTAAGAGCAAGCACAATCAAATAATAGATTCATTGAAGAGAAACTGTCATATTGGGGTAAGCCATCAATAAATAGGACCCTCATTATGATTTAACTTTAATAGAGGTATTATTTTCCTCATTCTGTAAATAATATTACATCATGTGAGGTATTACTGGGTACAATAAATACCTCACATTCTGCAATTTTCATTTGGAAATGAGGCATACACGTGGAATCATTATTAACACTAAACTGTCTGTTTCTGACCATTTTCCCACAATAAATTTCAGCTGGTTTGGCTAGCTGAAATCTGTCAGGGGAAAATTCAGTAGAAATGGAGTTTAACACAAAACTTGAAATTCTGATCACTATGCAAATCTTGCACAGCGACTGTAGTGCTCCCCAAATGTAGAATCAATCAGCACCTGTAACAATGTATTATAATGGAAACAGGATGTCATTACCAAAAGTGGGACATACTTTGTGCCTGCTGTAGAGCTGAGTGATTAGGGTAACATTTTCCACTTTCTTGAGGAAGTGCTAAATCTGGAGGAGAATCCACTGGGAAAATGTCCTCATTAGTACTACACTTATATGGAGGAAATGCTGCCTTTAGATTTAGTATTTCCTTCAAACAAGGAGGATTTTCCTTTATCACCAGGCCATGTATACATATTATGTGGGTTGGACTGCTTGTCACAGGAGTGATTTGAAGAACAAATTGGAAAATAGGACGGAAAGGCAAAATCTGGAATAAATGATAAGAATGGATGGAAAAATAGCAATTGTAGAAGCTAAATAGATGATACTTTGTTATTAAATATGTCAATTAGTGCCTCTAGAATTGTGCACCAGTAGCATTTAAGATCAAGGATTTATAAGAAAAATTTTCATTAGGGTGAAAAATACATAGTTAACAACCATTAAAGGTCAGCAAAAATTAACTAAATGTAAATATTGATCGTTCAAAGTGCATTGATGCCCGATCTGTGAACTTCAAACTAAATACTAATATTTTCAGTAGGGTATTCAGTTTGCAGGTCCTTTACAATATAAAGCCATTTCAGAATGCCTGTCACACTTAATTAGAAGCCAAGATGGAGATACTCTGGCAGGACTGAATGTAGACTCTGAAAATCAATATTTAGCATTTACCTTCTCTTTCTAGTCAGACAGTACTACACTAATCCAAATACTTTATTATTGGCTCAGTCCATGAGGAGAAGATGATCTACACAAGAAGCTTTGCTTTACATCATTTGTTTCAATGCTTTATCAGACTATTGTCTGTCTGAAGAACATCAGCAATGTTAAAGTAAATTGCTGCATTCTCTTTATAATATCCAATGTTTTGACAGTATTGCCAGTAGTTTAGAGATACAAAACCATGTACTTCACTGAATTTTAAAGTAAAAGTCCCAGCCGACACATTTTTGTCTGTTCAATGAATACACCAATGTCATTTTAGTTTTAAAGTGTAACTTGTATCTTTTTTCACCTTTAACAGTTGAACGTTTACTCTTGTTAGCCACTATCATTCTCTCCCCTTACTACTAGCTCAGACATTTCAACTGAAAGGGAGGCACGTGTTACATTGATAATTTATGTGCAGTATTCACTCCAATATAAAAATGCATACAGAAACACAGAGACGTGGGCACACACACACAGTAACAAGTAATGCTAAATGGGCTGGATGCCTTTTTGTGACTAGAATTGTTCTAACTAGTTTCACTAAACCATATAAATGTTCGTGATATCCCTAAATATTTTCGGTTGAATCACCCAGGAGGAGAATTGACACAAACATCTTGTCTAGCATCCAAGGGTTTAAAGGACCATGACTGACAATCAGCAATATCCAGAAAACAAGAGTGTGCTGCGAACATGTTTTGTCTTTTTTAGAAATATTGTAACTCCTGAAACACTAACGTGCAGACCTTTGTGATAATGCATTAATCACCAATTATGTTGAAATTAACAATTTGAAGAAGTTCAATATTACAAACGTCAGGATAGATAACATGTGGCGTGTGCCATTGGCATGCGGATGGTTATGATATTATGCTATCAAATTAACCCAATTTCTAAAAAATATACCTTTCTCCTCACTGCCAACTTTGACCTCTGATAACATTGCTTCTTTTATCTTCAATGCTTTCTGCTCTGTGAGGTGTTGCCGGAGCAAGAGCCAGAAAGTAATGGTGAAAACAATCTGAAAAGATAAAAATAAATGTCTCAATAATTATTCTCCACACCTAGTGAACTACTCAGCCCTGCAAATGTATCTCTGTTTGCAGATTCTTCAAACCACTTCTTTGAATTATTTAAAAGGCACTGATAAAGATGGCTGACTCTGTCACGCTTTTGTATTTCGGTACAGTGTCTTTTAAATGGTTTCGATCAAAGGTGACCAAAATGGTAAGAAAACAAATGATAACATTTTAAAAGTATGCCAAACTGCATCAATGACCAATTTTGTTTTAAGCAAAAACTCCAAAAATTACACAGTTATAAATATTTGAAGTGCATGCTGATCGCTCAAAATATTAACTAATACATTAAAAGGCTCTTTTTCTGTAGATGACATCTTTGCACAGTAAGGTGAATGTATTCCTTAATACTTTATGGCCCTCAATGACACTTTAATAGAGTCAGATATACTCGATATATCACAAACCTACAAATCCAGGACAATTAGATAAACTGGATAAACCACAAACCTACAAAGCCAGGACAATCAACCACATAATATGGGTGTCATCACATAATCAACCTCTTACTTTTTCAGGTTCAGATCTGGTTGAAAATATGGGAAAGGTTCTAAGGTGCAAGTCTTCTAATACATTTGATTAGAATAACATTAGATGAGGTCGAAAGTCACAAAGAAGTTAATTGATACTCTGAAACTTCTTTGTTGAGCATTTTGCAGCTTCTTACACACACATGTTGGGGGATGCTCTATTATAGATCCTCATTAGAGTTTGTTGTTCTATCAAATCAGGAAAACATGGAAATAGATGGATCAGAATGCCCTGCTCATGCATTTGCAATGATTCAGAATGACTTCTGTCAACAATTGACTTCTATACTATAGAAACCATATGAGTCAAAAGCTTTAATTCATAAGCTTTACACTTTATAGATAACAACACCTAGCTTTCTATCTTTAAAACTGATTATAAGCTCCACAATATTCATAAAGCATAGAGTAGCTATTCAGAAATGAGAGCCAAACATCAAAAGGGGAAGGTTCATACTTCTTGCATAGTTTACAAAGGAGTGTGCATTTATAGATAAAGTCAGTTTTAGCTTGGATGAGAAGATGCTATCCTAAAGGGACATCAAGGTTTGGGATTCTAGAAAAATAGGATTGAAATGTAATGGCTATTGAAAAGCATTGAAACATCAAGATTCTTCTTTGAAAGTAGAGAGGAGACTGAATGTGTTTATAGATATGGACACCATTAACTCCTGGAAGGAGAATAACTGATGCCTTATTTTTAAGCTACCACAGAGAGACCCATTTTTATACGTTCAAATAGAATTTCAGACTGCCATGTTTCAAACAAGGTGATGTATTTTATTCATGGCCTGAGCTTCCTTACAAGTAATTTACTTTGATGACTATATTTAATACAGTCACATAATCTGGTTTAAAACTACAGAAATGTGGTTCAAAGAAGCCCCCATTTATGTTCTGCTTTCAATTACATGGTTCTTCGTGGTTTATATTATACATACCTTTGATGCAAGTTCTCCAGGATCTTTCCTTTCTAGAAACCCATTGACTTCTGGAAGTTCTTTGTTGTTGAGGTGGATGCTCCAGATATACTGCAATGTTAACAGCAAATTTCCATAGATGACCATGAATGGAGAGCTCAGCATAGCATACTTCCTCCTATTCCTTATCATCCAAAGGGCGCAGGACCATATCAGTAGCACAAAGGTGAGCCAGCTGTGGTATGTGATGCTCCAGGCCTAGAAAGAAGATAATTGTGAGGCTTCTTCAGTAGAAAGTGGAGGTATTTATGTAGATCTGTGTTTTACAACGTAACCAATGACTTAAATAAGACCAATGTATTGAACATTATTCATGCAATATGCCTCCCTGTAATTTCCTTGAGCACACTGAAATAAACATTCCCTTCATGTTAAGACAGAAATTAGACTTTGGCATAAGCACAAAAGGCACTATTTAGTGGTGTTGGTCTAGTTGCCCTTTATCCTTGCTGTTAACTGAGAGGGGGAGGGGTCTCTGAACACTCAAGTCTTTACCTCTAATGAGTCAAAGCCTATCCTCACACTCAGCAAGTGTATTAATAGTATATTATCATCCTACATCTAGGCTTGGTCATGAGGCAGCACAAGATGCAAATGTAACCCTTATTAGAACATTAAGTTGTAGGATGCTCCACAGAGGACAAGAAAGTGGCTCATGGCTAACAATGGCTTGTCTAAGCCTTCTGTCCAACATTCCAATGTTTGTCCTTCTGTTTTTATCATTTTAAATTAGACCATTCTATCCTCAGTAGTGGAATGTTCTAATAGCCTTCTTGTCCTTCTGCACCAGCTATATCAGTTGTTAAAGGCCCACCCCCTGATATAGGCCATTGCCTGTGGCTTAGGCTTATAGCTCAGTGTCAGGGTCTTTAGTAATCAGTATAGGCCTCTGCAACAGGCTACAAGGCTATATTAATGATTAATGCAGAAATGCCTTTCCATACCTATTCAGATGTGAAAGGCTAGTGTGTTCCCCAGGCCCACCAAGCTAAGCCAGTTGTGGATATTACCACTGAAGCAAACCAAAATAAAACATTTTTAAGTTTAAAAGCTCAGAGTCAATGTTTAAAATGTTTAATATCTTCACCCAGGGACAAATAAGCTGGCTGGACATTAAAGTGGTCCCTTGACCCCTTCTTGGTTTATATTGATCTTGTCAGACGGTATTGAAGCATTACACCGATTTCCGAATGTTAATTGCATGAATGCAATCAGTTACTATTAATAGAGTTGAAAATGGCCACGTATCAGCAGCTATAAAGGTAAAACAGCATCAACAGTGCTACATAAGGGGCGGCTCCTTCGCAGTGCCAAAGAAGTGTCGCCCGACTGGCTAAGAGCCAACAGCTGAAAAATAAACTGATATTTTACAATCGTTTTATTTTTAATCTTCTGGCTCAGCCTGCATGTGCACGGAAGGACGGGGCTGGTCCTTGGGATGAGGGGGTAGAAGGCATGGAGTGAGTGCATAAGTGAGCATGTTAGTTTGGCCGGCGGTCTTAGGCCGGCCAAACTGATTCAAGTGCACTGTCTGAGTGGCAGACCAAGCCACTCACACCAATCCTAGGGCTGCTCTCTTACTAGGTATAGCATGAGAGTAGAGCCATGATTGCGTGAAGAGCCTGTGCTGGTGTCCCAGTGACTGGTGGGACACCATCGGGAGAGGAGCGAGGCAGTGGCGGCAGGAACAGGTAAGGTTTTTTTTATTATTATTTTATTTCCCTGTCCCAGTTACCCCTCCCCCACTTGCTCCTCATCTTGAGATTTGAGGTGCCATTGTACTACATGGCACCCATTTGGGCCACCACAGCGAGCTGATAAAAGCAGGAATAGATTCAGAAAATGAACAGCCAGTCCCCTCACAGATGTGCTACATCTCTTGGGTAAGTTTGAATTTGATGGGCAGTAGGGAAAATGTGCACTTGATGAAGTTTGATTTGAACAGGTACTTTGGCGGCAGGAAGGGATCTGAATTTGTATTTGTATTTGGGTGGCAGGATTCATAAAACACAACCTTACCAATCCCTCGTGTCTTGGCACTACTGAAATACTACTTCAGGAAAAGGTTGTTTCTGTGATGTGCAGACGGATCAAATGAATCTACAAACCCATAGATGATGTAATTAATCGTAGTGTTGTGTAACCACAGAGGGGTGATTCTTACCATCATTGAAATAAGCGCACAGATGTAACTTTGTTTCATGATAAACTGGAAGACAGTCACCATGGCATGGACTTTCGAATTGTCTTTTTCAAGCTCTGCTTCCTCATGCTCTTCTTCCCCTTCCTCTTCTTCTTCTTTCTTTTCTGTAAACAGGTCACAGTTATATAGCATTTTAAATAGTCACTGCACACATATGATATATGACACCAAAAACACATCGTCAAATGTTTAAACTGAAATTAAGGTCAGTTTCTATCAAAGGAGGCCCAGATGAACTACCATCCACACATGCCCAAATGAAATATATAGCTGCTTTTAAGTCCCTGTAGCGCATATGTCATTTCAGTTTATTAATCTGTAATATTGTATCTTCATTTGTTTTAGGTCATTTACTTTAGAGGACTCTATTGTACTTTCTTAGCGAAATGTTTTAGCTTATTTTGACAATCACCTTAGATCCTATTTTAAGCAAAATTCTACAGTAAACCTTGTTCAAATTGTGCTGCAATTTTGGCTGAACTACATAGCCTAGAAAGAGTTTTTTTGTATGGTGCAATATTTTTTCAAGCAAAGGAAATGTTTTTCAGAAAATGCTGATGTTTAAGCAGCAACATGTTACATGTAGTCCTCCTGTAGCCTACAAAATGTTATCAAGTGACAATAATATATTTTCTGCATTTAAATGTAATAATATTATTTTTCCATACTGTTCTTGGTAAGATATTTCTGACTTTCAGAGTAAATTAGCTTATGCACAATATGCAAGTTGTAACACTATGAACGCAAACTATTTATACGTACATGCCTCTTGCAATAAATGATATACCTCTTTTATTAGGAAAATACATATTCTAAACCTGCCCCTTCAAATATTTTGCTCTGGATTCTATTCTATTATTTTCTTTTCTATTTATTTATTTTAAGAGTTTTGTGTAGCACAAGTGGTTTGCTTCTCAGTCACTTTGGCCAAACAGTTGCTTTCACAAACAGCTGATGGATATTGATTCAAGAGAGGAGTAAAGAGTTGCATAGGGACAGGACTGGTTCTAGTATGAGCCAAATACTGTTAGCAGGTTTGAGGTCAGATAGACCTAAGAATTAGCTTGGGAGGGTTGGATGAGGTGAGCAACTTATATGAGTAGCCAGCTGGTGGGCAGGACGTGTTTGGTCTGAAAGTGGTATAGATCATCCTTTGAACTTCACCGAGGCCTGTAATCACTGTGATGTGAAATTCTTTCATTTGTTAGACTCTGTGATTGAAACCATGCTGATATATGTGAATCACTCTTTAATCTCTTGGAAAATGTATTTGTATTTATCTTTTCTTAGTGATATTTTACTTTAGACATTACTCACAATTGCATCCACCAGCACATCAATTTAGGGTTCTCAACATTCTGATCTACCACGTGGATCCAACCACACATTTCTCATCTGTAGATGTCAAAAAATTGCACTGGGCTTAGCACCTCAGTAATTTCAAAATTCCACAAGAAAATGAGGAAGTAACTTCTTGGTGGTATTTACCTATATCCTGCAATGGTTTACACAATCTTAGGCCTATATGAGCAAGATTCTTGTGCTGAAATCAACGGGTTTACAGGAGTTGATGTTTTCTCTGGAATCCCTATATCTTCTTTAATTATGCTAGGGCAGCAGAATCACGTTAAAACATTGTCCATATTTAGTGTTCAAGTGAGAAATACTAAATATTGCTGGCTCTGGGAGACTACTTTAGTTTTGCCCGTCATTACCAGTCTGTTGGTAATGATGGTTAAACTAATTAGAAGACGTTTTCACACAAAACGTTTTACTAGCCCACATGCATTTTTCTCACTACAGTATATTGCTACTTACAAATTGACCTGTCTGCTTGTTATGTGATTTTTGTTTCTACTTCTTGATTAAAGGGGGATAGTTAAAGTTCATAAAAGTTAGAGAAACATATTTGAAGCTGCAGAGTTCGTAGACACTACAGATGATGGTATGGAAAAAAGCTTAAAAAAAGATCTACAATTCCACAAACTTTACTTCTGATATCGTAGAAATAGTCTAACAGAGAAGAGGAGAAAAACAAAGAAGGAGTAATACTGGAAAGACCAATTCATAAGAAAAATATTCGAAAGTGTGGGTTCAAAACAAACATCATGCAGCTAACATTTTTACACACAAGTCTGAGTTGTTTACTAACCACATAAAAGGGGATCCACCTAATAGATTAAATAAGAAATTGTTAGCGAAAACAACAGTTCTTTCAAGAGTGCCCAGAAAATGATCAATTTTAGTACCTGAGGTCTCATCATCCTGCTCCCATTTATACTGTGGTGTTGAATACATGTCAATTTTCGTTGGTCCATTTTCCAAAGGAAGATTAGGGTGCATGGTATGATAATCAACAGGTGTTCCATTAACCGTTACAAGCAAGACCTATCAAACAATATATTCCATTTAGCGTCTTTTGTATAAAAACTAATTAGGATAAAAACACTAATTCAAAATGGTCATGTATATGAAAAAAGAGTGATTAACTTTTGAAGTGCAAATCATATTTTGCATAAAAACAATCTGAAATAAAAGGAAAAAAATAAGCTTTTCTTTTGAAAGTCTTGAAATCTGGAACATATTGTTAGAACATATAGCCTAGTCAGAGTATATATTTCTAAAACATTTTTCTCCTATATAAACTTTGCCATGAATATATGCTCTAGTTTCAGGTTTACTTTGAGAACATACTACAATAATTGAAAGAACTAATTACAATAAACCACTAACATTTCAGGATACTTAAAAAATGAAAGGACATATATCAGTTAACAATAGTGAAGTTAGAAACATGTGCACAGTACAACTGAAGCGTGTGAACAGTGTGATTTGATCCTCAGAAATAAATAATTGTAAAACTATGCAGAGATACGAACCACACGCAACAGCTTCAGTTAACTGGGATTAAAATCAAGTATCGATTTTGAATAGCCACTGCCACTGCAACAATTAGACTCAGGTATACCAATCGTCATCAGCACAATCAAAAAAATCAATGACTTGTATGGACTTGGCGATGGGCAACTATTTAGGTTTATGGGTAGTAGAACTTCTTCAAAAAAGCAAGCACTTACCTATTGAAAATAAACCACTAAATTGTGAATTTCAAGCAAGGATATTAGCGGTCTCTTGAGGAAGACTGAATGAGAAGCACACTTAGGCCCATATTAATATTTTTTTGCACCGCATGTGCGTAATTTTTCGACGCAAAAGCTGCGCAAACTTACAAAATATAATAGTAATTTGTACGTTTGCGTAGATTTTGCGTCAGAAAATGACGCGAATGCGGCGCAAAAAAAGTATAAATATGGGCCTTAGTGTTACAGAAAAATGGCTATGATTGTCTACTGACACTGTTTATCACCAAAATTACGAGCAATGGTTGAGAAACTTCTATAGTGATTATTTTCTTGTGTACGTTGAGTAGACTGAATACTTTTAGAACAATAAACATGATATTACCTTGTTGAAGCAATTTATGAACTCCATGTTTTAATGGAAAAAGGGAAGTAGCAGGCAGCGTATTACTACTTAAGCCCCTGGGAATAAAAGTTAGAATTTTCGCTATTTTCTATATTAGGAATTTATAAACGTCTTTCTTCTCTGGCAATAGCTTCCAACCTAGTGGCAGGACTTAGACTCAATGAGTAAGAGATAGGAACACTATCACCTGAGCATTCCACACGCAGTAAGGACAGACGAACAAGATATTTCACTGGCATTGGAATGCCGTTTTTATAAAGTAAACCACAAGAGGCATCACTTAATTATGCATGGGAGTTTGGTCATGATGTTAAATAAATAATGACAGTATACATTTATGGGTTCTGATTTAAATAATCCAATTTTAAAACTGTGAAAAATAGCTTTTTGGTCCTCTGTTTTTATACTTCTTTTGTGGCCTAAAGCTGATGTCTGACTCGTTAGCCACTTATGTCCTGTCAAATTTCAGAACACTGCAGTCCCGGCTCTAGTACGACTGACTTAACTGTATATCTGGTGACGAGGCTAAATTAGAGACCAGTTAAAATATTGCCAATGTACAGATTATGAGACAGCTAAAACAGTTCTGCACCCTCCCAAATCATGTATGATTACATTAGGTAGGTAGCAGTACATTTTGCCTCACATCCAAAATTTCATGAGGCCTGTTTATGTAACAGAAAGAAATGTCAGACTGGATTGGTAATTACCCACTCTTTAATAATCCTTATATGTTTTTGAACTATCAGAGATAGAATATGGTGTGTTTATTCCAGTCATGGTGGATTGATGAGGCTTTTGCAAATGACCCTAGGTGACCATCTGTCACTGCTCAAGGTTTTCAAAAAAAGGAAGGACACAAGTGGTTGAGCTGGCAGCTTTATGTGAAAGGACCTGCTATCATCTTGGACTGTTCACTTATTACATCATCCTGACCTCTCGCTCCACTTCTCCATGGAGTATTTTATGCTGGTCATTTAAGGCTAGGAGGTGCTTGAATTCGTTTGCAGTTTAGAGGAGTTAGGGAGGTTACCAAGAGGAGGGCTTAGAGCATGGGAAATGCTATTTTTTGATGAACAAGTCTTCGAGTGTTAAATCATGATGCATGTATTGTGGTCTCCTGTGTCTGCTGGGTAACCATGGAGACATGTGTTAATGAATTTCAAAGATGGTGGAGTCTTCTACTACAGAGAAGGTAAGGGGCATAAACTGAGTATGGATGTCACCTGGTGTGAGGCTTCACAGCTGAGACGAAGAACTGTGGTGTCTGGACTTCATAAAACATGCAAGTAGAACAAGACAAACTGCATTTGCCAGAGTGTTGTGGAACTACATTGAGACTTGTAATAGTGGCAGACACATTCCTTATGGTTCATAGCATCTTTACTAGGCAATCAGGATACCTAGTTACTGTAGCAAGAATATTGCTCCCGGGAGACTGGAATTGTTCAAGTTTTCACCAAAAGTTATTGAGGATTTAGTTTTGATGGAAGTATTCTGGATAAATATTAGAAATGTTGGGCCTGGTCTATAATTTAGCAAAATGTACTACATCCGTCAGGGCTTCAGGGTGGTGGAGGACACTATGTATGCCAACCTGACGTATTATAACCCACCAAATTTAGACATCACTGCTAGCCCAGCAGTGATGTCAGTCACTTGAGAGCAACTGCCGTCAGGGTGATTCCTGTCAAGGTTTAAAACAGAGTGGGCACCACTAGTTTTGACAGCTGTCAACCAAACGTTTCCAAACTTATTGTTTTTTTTAAAAAAACTTACACAATGTGAGTTTACTATTGAAGACAAAAACATAATGACCCCATACCCAGGGAGTTTATTACATGGTTCTGGGGGCTCATTAATTATTTTTTTCTGTTTCCCACCTCCAAGACATCATGCCGCCCACACCATTACTTCAATAGATCCTACTCTATCAGGGGTCTTTCCTTTGACAGAGCCCATGGGGGTTTGATCAATGGAAAGCTGATGGTCCTCACGAACCTATATAGGGCAGGTGGATATCACTTTGGTGGACAGGGTACTCCGATGTGAGAAGATATCAAGTGTCTCAGTTTCTTTCTCTCTTGTCCCATTCCCTTTTCCCTGATTTACTGATGATCAGCATACATATTTTGTGCATGGTAGCCAGTGGGTAGGAAAGTGAGGATACTAGCATTGCTCCTGATGGATCGGGATTCTTAGGTTATAGCAACCTTGATATGTTGGATTACTCCAGCAAAATGTCTCTACTATAAATCACTTTCATAATGCAGGAAATACATCACACTGTTATTAAAGCAGGACAGAGGACTGTGAAAATGAGTTAATGAATTAGCTTAGTTGCACCTACCAAAGTAAAGCTAGTGTCCTTTAAAGGCCCATAATAAGCCCACTGGACATTCCAACAAGACTAGAACTGGAAATAAAGGTTTCATACATGGTACTGGCTAGACTTCCAGCCTTTCTGCTTGCAGCAACACAAACACAGTTGTCAATTAGTAACTGCTTGAAACTCCATTTTCTGGGAGTTGCCCCAATACTGAGCCAAGCAACCTCTTGAACTGGTTTACAGAAATATGTTGGTGTGTTGTGGATTGCCAGAGTGCCTTCAAGAGCCTAAAGAAAAGAGAACCTGAAAAACTCCTGGTACAGGCAATGTTTTTGACCAGTGTGTAACACTCACTACTGGTGGTCTCCTGGGGAAACCTGAACAGGTTGTGGGGAGATAGCTAAAGCTGTTTTGAGGAGGAGTAGAGTTAATAAAAACAGTTCAGAGGAATCCAGCATCAATAAATTAAAAGTTTTGCCTAAGAATTACAACTATGTGGGGATTTCTGATTCTTCGTGGGACAAAGGAGTAATCTTTGCAAGTTGCTAATCACAAAAGAGATGCAAGAGATTTTTTCTGAGGAACAGTTGCTAGTCCACAGAAGCACTGCAGCCTTCTCATGGCTGTACTTTACTCTGTTTGAGCCATTTAGCATGAACTATGACCGTCAGAGGCACAGTTTGTGGAGCTTTGATAAGACACAGGCCTATGAAAGCACCAGCTGCACAGAGGCAAGCTCCAAGAACTCTGAATGAAAAGTTTATACTGAGGTAAAGGTTCATCTTGTTTCTGACATCCTCAAATCCTGTGCCAAACATCACAAGACATTTTTCTTGGCACACCGAAAGTAACGAGTTCATCAAGAACTTCTGCACCATGTGTCTAAGCTCGAGAAGCCCTGCTTTGATCTTTCCTTCAGCTTCATTAACAATCTTCTCAGTCCAAATATAGGAACCATTATCAGGACCAACCACCACATTGCATCCCACAGTGTGCTTCAGCAGATCAGTCTCACGCAGCCCTAAGTCCAGTTGAAACATTCATTGTGGGACTTTGACAAAATGTACACATTTTTCTAATTTTCCCTTTTACCAATGTTTCCAGTGGGGTTACTTTTCTTTGTGTTAAAAGGTGTGACTGTATCATGGTGGCTCAGACTACTCCATACTCACTGTTGAGAACAGGGTGAGAGTTGATTCCCGGTAATGTCACCTCAGCCTTTCATCTGTCCGAGGCTGGCAAAACAAGTAACTGTTTCACTTGTGTGAGAATAATTCTAAATAAAAATGTTCTTTATAATGAGTTTGCATAAACGTGCTATATAAAATGACAGATTATGTGTGTTTTCCTTTTCCGTATTCTTCATTCTGACAGCATTTATCTTCATTCATTTATGTCCGTGTAATTAATGTTAGTTTGAGGCTTTTATTTCTCTAATTCCTCAACAATACTTTTTGTTTTATTAATTTACTACCGAAAGCACATCTGTAAGGATTGTCTTGCTACTCGGGCCAATCTAAAACCATCTTGAATGTGTGGCTCCTTACCTTTAGAAAATGGGGGCTCACTGACAGCTCATATCTAGATCGTTATTTCTCTGTCCCAAAGTCTTCCAACCAGAGTTCCTACAAGTAGTATGCAGTGCTATTGGACAAACTGAATAGCAACCGAGCGTGAACATAGGTAGGACATCTGGTTGCTGATCTCCAATTTGGCCCTTTTTAATTTTGCAGAAATGAGTAGGAGAGGCTGCGTGTTTGACAGCTGATAATTGATAGATTAGGAGATTTACTGTGAATCATAATTAAACGTGAGCACTAGAAGGTGCATAATCATGTCACCTTTACACTCCTTCAGGCACAATTCTCGCTTACTTTACACCGAGGGTGTGATTCACAAAGGGAAACTTACACTTTGTGTATGTTTATTATTTTTTGGTCTTCATAAACTGCAAGTTTAATTTTACTAATAGTAATTTTACGACTGCGGAGACCCCATAGTTGGGGCAGAGAACTACACACATAAAGAGAGGGACCAGGCCATGAGCGCGGAGTCAGCGCCGTCAAAATAACTATAGTAAAATTAAACTCCAGTTTGTGAATACCAGAAACAATAAACGTACACAAACGTGTAGGTTTGCCCTTTGCAAATCAGGCTCTGACTGTCTATAGTCCAATATTCTATTGTACTAACATACATTTGCAATCTTCCAAAGCACTTAAAAGAACTCCTCAAGGGACATGTTACAGCTACAAGGGAGGCATAAAAAACAATGGCATTTTGAGTGCAATATGACAGTTACTTTTGCTTTTTATTGCACCATGAGGCACAATGATAATGAACCTCTATCCATACACCTGAATTATTGATTGCCTGTGTGACACACTTTACTTGTAAAGGCATGAGAGAAATGAATGGCCATGAACTGAGCCAGCCAAGAAGGACAATGAGAAGATGTTGAAATTTTATGTGTCCTTAAATACTGATACCACTCCATAAATCGATACGATTACAATTACAATTACAATTACAATAAATGGCAAAAACATAAATAAAGAACAATAAAGTAATCTATGAATAGAGGTTTGAGAAAATCAAATTCATATTTACACCTTGCTTATGAAAATGCAGAGAGGTTGTACAACATAGGTGGATGAAGGTGATATTTCTTCATTTATACATTGCCCATCTAAGTATTCAACATGCATTAGCAAACAAGGATTAAAATATGTTCATATACTAACATCTGATGTCTTGTATTCATCCTGCGTCATTGACATAGACAGAAGCTGCAAAAAGCAATGCGGGAGAGGTTATTAAGCAACAAGGTAGAAGCAATATGTCACTGAACTATTAGTATGCAGACACAAATCGACAGCACGATTCAACCGTAAAACAACCAGGGCCCATCACCGGATTAGAAAGCACGAGTCAGACAAAAACAAGCAGTTAACCTATTGTGCCTTTGCAAAGAAAGCTTATTCTGCGGGTTTCTTTTAGCTAAACGTCACTGGCAGGTGAATACCGAATACCGAACAAAAAAGCATCATGTTAATGACTAACATTGACAAAAATATTGTCTTGGCAGATAGGGTCAATTAAACGTATTACTCTCTATGCCACATCACTACCACCCCCACTCTTTTGTGACACTGATTTACAACTAGCAGCTTGAGAAAGACAACCGCAGCAGCAGAGAGATGTTGTGTTGGCAGTATCTCTACTCATTAACGCAGGGAGTTTCCGTGGAACATCTTGCAAGCCACAAATACAAATGACAGCATAGAACCCCTCAGAGACAGCATTGACTCGGAATACATTCTTATGTAGCCAAGGGTGCATTGGGAATCCGAAATGCAATTTAAAGAGTGGTCCACAAGGCACTCGTGAGTGACATACGTTTTGTTATCTGTTCAATCCATGGTAGAAGTAAGAGTGCCAAAGTGTATGTAAGGTCATATTCGCCAGAGGAAATTGGGAAAGAACAAGTAAAAAAGCACGGCATGTTAATGCACCTACCGCAACGATATCTGTAACACGTGATTTTAATTTTCCTTCTTCAATAGGGATTACACAGGATTTTAAGGTTTTAGGATTGATAACTCTTGACATGTGCAGGTTCCAGTAATGTGATGACGTCAGTAAGATTGCTCAGTGGTCTGAGCACATGCAATATTGATCTCAGTTCCACCTTCCAGTCAGAGGGTTGACTCTTCTGGGAGAGTCTCTGCTTTTCATTCTTCTGATGTTGTTAAAAAGAGTAACAGTGAGTGGCCCCTATTTTTTAATAATCATGAGATGCAATTCTGTTTGTGGAGTATGTGCTTATAATAGGGATTTTACTTTCAGTTCTTTCACACTGTGGCATTTCCATTTCACGTAAAATGGTGTTGGAAGATGACCCATTTCACTTCCCTCATGGGAAGGGGATCTAATCTAGCCCTTTCCTAGGGAAAATCTCTGACCAGTTCCGGGGTGACGGCCACAAAATCACAGATTTGTAGATGTTAAGCTAAACCTTGAACTGCTCACTTCCTTCACCGCTGATACCTTTGAATGAGGTTTATCCTCAAGGATTGCAGATAGTTATCAGTACATTAATTTAGTAGTAAATACAATCATGCCTTTTAAATATCATTTTGTGGATATCTTACATGCATAAATGAAGCCACTATTGGCCATACGCATATACTAATATTTGAATATGGCTTTATAAATTGGATCAATGGTGTCTCATTTACATAGTCTTATCATTACCCAGTTCATAGGTGTGTCTAGTTAGAACTATCTGTAAAGTGCATCTGCTCCCGTAAATCACTGGATTTTGGCTGTGATCGGTAGTACATGTAAACACTACACTAGCAATGACATACAGACACAGTAGTGTAGGCTAGATTAATATAACATCTTGAGATTGCAGATTCCTTTCCTTTCAGACATTTCTTTGGATGATTTAAAGGATAGAGAGAAAGCCTCAAGGCCTTGAAAAGCAGAATCTGACACGGCAAACCTTTCTATATATTAAAGCTCATGAGCATCAGAAATAATCTGAAAGTTGCAGATTATTCATTGAAGGCATGATCAATTCTACCTGCTCCTCGCTAATCTATTGGCTTCCTTTATTTTTGACGGGAGTAAATTACTCTCAAAATCTTGTGCTCTGAATTACAAATATTGGAATGACTAACACGTTGTCTGACACGGTATTTAATGACACCATCTCCCGTATCTTTCCCTTAAGGCATAAAAACAAGAGTTAGTGCTTCATGTAGAGTCAGGAGTAGTGTCAAAAGTTAGAACAACTGAATTTTACATCTAGTTTTATATTAGTGCTGATTACAATCTGAGATCAAATAGTGCTAGCTTGCTAAGATTTTGGGCTGTTTAATCAGATGAACTAAAACGTGTGTAAAATAGGCTCAAAATGCATTTGTGCCCTTCATTCAAAATGTTATTGCAAAACTTAAAGTCTTTGCCAGCTAAGCACGAATGTTTGGTGTGCGGTGGAGTCTTACATCCAATTTAGCAACAGACCCTTGAAATCCATTTACAAACTGTTAGAAATAGGGTCTTTGATTGGCAGTCAGGTTACCCCCTGTCCAAGCAAGGACCCTCACTCTAGTCAGGGTAAAAGAGAATCACCTTCAGCTAACCCTCGCTCACCCCCTTGGTAGCTTGGCCTGAGCAGGCAGGCTTAACTTCAGAGTGCTAGGTGTAAAAGTATTTTTACCAACACACACAGTAACTTAATGAAAACACTACAAAATGACACAACACAGGTTTAGGAAAATACATAATTTTTATCTAAACAAAACAAGACAAAAACGACAAAAATCCAACATACACAAGTCAAGTTATTCATTAAAAAGCAAAAAGAGTCTTCATGTTCTTTTAAATACGAAGCTAACGTTAATAGCGTGAAAATCTACCCGGGTTGCTTTCAAAATAACCCCGAACAGGCATGTGTGCATCGAAAGAAGCTTGTGATGCCTCAATATCACTCACAAGCGAGATCAAGCCTTATTTCTCCGTCGGTCGGGTCGGTGTGCGTCATTTCTTCTCTCCGCAGGAGAGCGATGCATCGATCCGGGACCGGCAGGCTTGCGTTGTTTTTGTGCACCCAGCGATGTTGCGATGTTGCGTTGTTGCAGCGTCCGTCAACGATACCGAGCGTCGTTTCTCCAGCCACATGCATCAATTTCACAGCCACGCTGCAAGCGATGCGTTGATTTCAGCCGCGGAGGTGGCAGCGTGTCGTTTCTTTAGCCGCTCTCACAGGTTGCGCCGGAAATGTCCCCGCATGGCGATCTGTGCATGGATTTCAAACCTTGGTCCGTCAGCTTCACCTGTCAAGGCCCCAGGAACTGCATAGGGCACCACTTGGCAGGGCAGGAGTATCAGCAGAGGCTGCAGGTGCTGGCAGAGAGAAGTCTTTACTGTCCCTGAGACTTCAACAACAGGAGTCAAGCTCAGTTTCAACCTCTTGGAGAGTTCTTCACAAGCAGGAAGGCACACAAAGTCCAGTCCTTGTCCTCTTGCACAGGCAGAAGCAGCAACTGCAGGATAGCTCCACAAAGCACAGTCACAGCCAGGGCAGCTCTTCTTCCTCAGCTCTTCAGCTCTTCTCCATGAAGAGGTTCCTCTTGGTTTCCAGAAGTGATCTAAAGTTTGTGGTTTTGGGTGCCCTTCTTATACCTATTTTGCCCTTTGAAGTAGGCTTACTTCAAAGAAAAGTCTCTCTTGTTTGTGAAATCCTGCCTTGCCCAGGCCAGGCTCCAGACACACACCAGGGGGTTGGAGACTGCATTGTGTGAGGGCAGGCACAACCCTTTCAGGTGTGAGTGACCACTTCTCCCCTCCCTCCTAGCACAGATGGCTCATCAAGATATGCAGGCTACACACCAGCTCACTTTGTGTCACTGTCTAGAGAGAGGTGCCAACAGCCCAGCTGTCAAACTGACCCAGACAGGGAATCCACAAACAGGCAGAGTCACAGAATGGTTTAGGCAGGAAAATGCTCACTTTCTAAAAGTGGCATTGTCAAACACACTATCAACTTTACTAAAAGATGTATTTTTAAATTGTGAGCTCAGAGACCCCAAACTCCACATGTCTATCCACTCCCAAAGAGAATCTACACTTTAATCATATTTGAAGGCAGCCCCCATGTTAACCTATGAGAGGGATAGGCCTTGCAACAGTGAAACCCGAATTTAGCAGTATTTCACTGTTAGGACATATAAAACACATTAGTATAAGTCCTACCTTAAACATAAATTGCACCCTGCCCAGGGGGCTACCTAGGGCCTACCTTAGGGGTGTCTTACATGTAAGAAAAGGGAAGGTTTAGGCCTGGCAAGTGGGTACACTTCCAAAGTCGAATTGGCAGTTTAAAACTGCACACATAGACACTGCAGTGGCAGGTCTGAGCCATGTATACAGAGCATCTATTGTGGGTGGCACAACCAGTGCTGCAGGCCCAATAGTAGCATTTCAATGATAGGCCCTGGGAACTTCTAGTGCACTGCACTAGGGACTTACCAGTAACTCATATATGCCAATCATGTATGAACCAATTACATACACATTTTGAATAGGAGCACTTGCACCTTAGCACTGATTAGCAGTGGTAAAGTGCCCAGAGTAACAAAAACAGCAAATACAGAGTCCAGCACACATCAACAACCTGGGAAACAGAGGCACAAAGTTAAGGGAGACCACTCCAAGGATGAAAAGTCTAACACAAACATTTTTGCATATCCCGCCAAAAGAGTAACCTGAGGGTGGATATTCCCATATTATGACTGAGAGAATAGGAATCTGGGACATTAGCACCCCAGATTGAATTTACTCCTATAGACATACATCTCCAAACAGGAAAGGAAGCAGGTGTTTCAGAGGGGTTTTAGAACCAGACATTTTGCATGTCCTTACTTGTGCAGGAATGAATAAGAATAAACATTCTTTGACTTTCTGACAATAGCTGCCAGGACATTGGTTGCTTATGCACTGATCAACTCAAGGCTTGACTACTGAAACAGACTCTATGCAGGGAGCTCTAAGCAACTACTCGAGAAGCTCCAGATGGTCCAACATGCCTCTGTCAGACTGGTACTGACACTTCCAAAACCGAGCTTTGCCACTGCAGCCTTCAAAAATTTTCATTGGCTGTCAATCCATAAGAAAATTATTTTCAAAACCCTCCTATTGGTTGTTAGACCTTTTAAGTTCACTGGTCCCAAATACCTTACTGTCCGGTTCAGCTACTACAACAGTCAGAGGATGCTGAGATCATCTAGTGCCAACCTCTTGAAGTACACACCCTTTAGACTCCAATCCCAAGGTGGAATATCCTTTACGGATCTTGGCACCAAAGCCTAGAACCAACTTCCAAGCTCCCTTCACTTTCTGGATACAGAAACCATTTTTAAAAAGAGGCTGAAAACCTGGCTCTTCCAGACACCTGACTATGCTACTCCTTAATATAGTCCCCTCCACCCTACCTTCTACCATTGTCTTTTCAGTATTTTCTTGCTTGGTTTAGACAGGATCAAAGCTCAGCGCCAAGATGCTCTATTGAGAGTGATAGTGCACTTTATGAGTTCACCATTCATTCAAGTGCCTTTAGAGGATGGGAAAGGAATTGGTACCAACCCATATTTTGTGCTGATGTAGGGCAAGGCGTTTCACCCTATGGATAATAAAAATGGTACTAAAATGTGCCCTGCTGTCAATGAGATCATAGATAGTGGGCTACGAGCAATCCAGGAAACCTATAAGTTTCTAAAATGCTTACTCTCTTGTTAGTCCTTAAAAAGTGATAAAATGTACACAAATCTTAGGTATACATCAATGTTGCCAAAATCAACACGTTTTATGAATGATGTCTAAAATACAACCATATGTGTCAATAAAGAGTTTGGGTCATACCAAACTGTTATTGTATTTGTGCATCGCTAACATCCTTACTCTTACTTTTTGTAACCTATGTTCTTGATTTTCCAGCAAAATAAACAATAGATGATCAAGATTCATTCTCAAATTAAACCTCTTTGAGGATGGTCTCCATCCAGTTGTGATGCTTCATTTCCTTATTAAACTGACACTATGTATTTATAATATGTTCAGTTATTTTTAAGCGCAGATGAAAGAGTTTTTTACGATTGCTTCCTTTGCTTTTGCCTCTAGTGCAGATTCCTTGAATGGAACCCTGAGCTGGTTTGTGTGTGATGTGAGGTGAATCCTCCTATTCTTCTGCCTGTTTGATGCATCTGCAACTAGATATTTTGATTTGATTGTGAGTGATTTATCTGCAAACACTGTTTGGTGTTGCATCTTGTACCAAGAGCACAACATCGTAAGTGCTTTAGAAACGAGAGATACTTTAATACACTACAAGTCAATACAGAGGAGATCATCTTTCCTCCTTCGCTCCTTCAAGGACCATAATGAACTCTATATAAAAATGTGCAATTAGATACTCTTTCAATCATAGGATTTCCTAACGGTATACTTAATAATGCAGAAACTAGATCAATCCAAGAAAAATGTAATTATGCAGAGGTTGTGATTTCTTTTTTATTAGATCAGGTGATGAATTATAAAACGAGAGTGCATTCAATTCCCTGGGGACCCTGACTTCTGCTGGTTCAATGAATGAAGTAGGCATGCATCTCTTTTGTTTGAGAAGCAGGCCATATTTTTCCTATGCTACTTTCCTCGGTTGTCTTGATAATTGTTGTGTGGCAAATCAAAACAGAATTACAGCGCAGCTTAATTTGTGGGAGAGGCTAAGTCAAACTAAAGTACACAATCAATTTCCTAAAAAAATAAAATAATACAACTAGGTTCTGATTATAAATTTATGCAACAAATAGTGGTATACACAAATAAAAATAATATGTATATTTTGTAAATCGTTTTGCACACACATTTAACATCGTCACCAATCGTCAGTCTTTAAAATGCTCTTCATTTTGCTATATAACTAGATTGATTGACCTGTGTCTCACAGCTCAGTGTAGAAGTTTAATAACAAATAAATACAACAAGTACAAGCGAAGGGTTAAAGTTCCAAATGGTACTTTTGTGGACTCGGGACATGAACAGCTTTCAAGACCTCACTATAATATCCCCACATCTGAGGTATTCAACCTATTGAAAGGACCCGAGTACAATATGTCACTGCCTGCTGATTGTTGACTGACACGATAATAATCAAGTGGGAAGCCTTTTTTTTACGTTTTATGTTCTGGAAATTGATTGTGTATTTTAGCTAATTATTATGAGCCATATTTGGGGATACCCTCAAAAGGAAGATGGATGGTTAAGAGTATTGTTATGTCACCAGGATAAAAGCCACGACAAGTGCACAGCACTTTTTTTTATATGTGTAGCACTTCATGTGTTTCTTTATGTGTGGGGAGCCGTGGGGTAATGAGATTCAATGTCTCAATATTCTTTCAGAAAGGTGAAATCAATATCTTTACTCTCATAAGAATCGGCCATTATATGTATTAAAGCAATCCGAATGAATGACACAAGTAAAACTTCAACACAGTGCACACCAATGCTTTGTTGTTGTTATGACATATATTTTTATTTTGTAGTTCAGTTCTCAGTGTGAAAGTATTCTACTCTTTTTGTAACGTACTTCGGTTCAAACCCTGCTTTCATTTAACAAAAACGAAATGACGAAATAATCAACCTAGACTGCCTATGAAAATAATATAAACAAAAACGCGATGTTTTAAATACTGGCTTTAACTATTGAATCTTTACAGAACTGCATAATATAAGTTATGTAAAAGAGAACGGTTTACGTCGACAAATGGATTTTCCAATCATGTCAGCTTTTTTTATTTTTTTAATATGTTAGCATATCTAAATACCAGCACTGATACTATGTAAAACAGCTAGAGGATTGCATTTAATGTATTATTTTATAGGTAGATTACAGAAAATACCTGTTGTCTTGTACCAATGCATTTGTGCAACTATTACGTAGCATGTCTTACTTTTCTCTCATCGGTGGTGTAGTGGCTGGAATACCACAAACTTCGCCTCCTCTCTGCAGTGAAAGGCGGTGAGGTGCAGTCTTCTTCTTTTTCCTCTTCCTCTTTATCATCTTCGGCTTCATCTTGTGCCTGTAAATGAATACGCAAATCAGTAAAATCCATTAAAAAGCTAGTTAACGTGATTAGAAGCCATAAGTCCAGGGATATTTATATTTATGTTGGGTGGCTCAACGTATACCACCCCCCGTCCAACTCACCCATGAAGCTTTGTGTGTGAGCAGTTACTAGAACACATCAATTTCATTCTAGGCCCAGGGTTAGTGGAGCTTCCTCGGTTTTCGACGACACAACCATTGACCTTCCCTGTATGTCCCACTTTTGTTGTTTTTAATGTGCTCAGAGTGCCTGAATAGTTTTGAAATAAAGTGCAGTTGACGGACACCCTAGGACATTTCAGGAGTTCCAGGTCCAGAACTCATACCTCTCAGTTACATCTAAGTGCTCCCCTCAAAAGAGTGGGTGCTCCCAGCTGGTTGTGTAAAACTACACTGGAAGAGGCCTCAATGATGAAGCATGACACACAGAAATATGTGGGTCAGAGTCCTTTTTGAAAAAGCAGGAATGTCCTTCTCATATCTATTAAAAACCACTTTCTAGGAGACTCCAACCCGATTAGTATTCAATTAGAAGCATTTGGGGAATTGAGGGACTGTTTCTTGTATAATGTTCCGTTCTTATTTGAGTGGCAAATCCATCAGGCAGGTGCACCATGATGGATTCAGCTGCAGTTGTGTGTTGTTTCTGTACACCTGAAAGACACTCAGAAGTCCCACATGTTTCGCTTTTCACTAATGACCGGGCTGATAAAAATCTCTGGAATGCACTTCTTAATCCAAAGAAGACATTTATTATTTCACTATGGGAGGTTCCTAAAAGGAGATTAGCATGTCGAAAGCACACGTTTAAAAATAGTCACAGCATTGAAATGAAAACATACCAAAATGACTCTCTACTGCAATATACACAGCAAATATATGTATCTATATTATAATGCAAACCAAATAATGTATTAAAAATGCATCACCGTAGGGCCTGTCAGGTGCTTCATCTTTCTCATGTCAGCAAGACGATGACCCCGTTCAACTGAGAAAGAGAAAGAGATCTCTACCCTCACAGGAAATATATCAGGCATCCAATGTCTAAAATACTGATTGAGGCCACTGTCCCTCTCACTATCGCAGTGGGTCCTTTTATATGTTAAAAAAACAAAAGGAGCTTTCTGGAAAACAACCCTCCTTTTGCACTTCAAACATGCTGGCTCTGGCTAGTTTAGGTATGCTTTGAAAATCACACGTTGGGGTTTGGCCACAATCCCAAAATGTCAAGTCAAAACAAGGCCGTTCCCTGCCGTCTGAGTACTTCCTTATCAACCTAAGCCCTTGGTGAGAAAAAGAACAAAAACAAGACAGAATGCACAGTTTACAATGTGGAAAATTACGGGCAGCCTTTAACATGGCAGTGTCTAATGCTACGATAAAGTCAATGGGCAGAATGAATCTAAGGCTAAACTGAATACAAAATGTAGTCTGTAACTGGTGAACACTGGACAGCTAATCCAGGTGCAAAGTGGTGCAACACAAAGTCAGTGGTCAAAACACATATTTCACTACAGATGGATACCGTTCCAGACAGCATTCATCCTTTGGAGGCCTTGGGGGTCTTCAGTGCCCTCCTCTGGGTTTAGGGCACTGCAATTTTCTATGAATGGATACCTTTGACTTCCGTTGGGAAGGAGATCAGGGGCATTTTGACTGAAACGTGCAGTCTGTGTCTGCAATTCCCTACGGTGGGGTATACCCGGATGGTCCCCGCCCATAACTCTCCATATGATTTCTTAAAGGGTACAGATGAACGAAGAGGGTAAATCATACTAAGTCAGCATCATTTCACAATGGAACACATTCAGTGCCTGCAGGGGGCTCTCTACCCATGCCATGCTTCATTGATCTGCAACATTGAGATGAGGTCATGTCCCCATTAAAATGAAAGACTGCATTATATCAAATATGTGAGCCGGCAAGAGTGGATGAACATATCCACATATGGCGTTCATTTTGCGCATCTGGTAATATTATTTTTTGATTTCGTTGTTATTGGGTTTCATGTTATATAACAGAACAAACAAAAAAAAATCACAGCATCTCATTGCATAACAAATGATAATCATGTGTACATAGCCTCAAAAAGGGAGTTGACGAGTCACCTATGGGCAGAGATCGAAGACACCAGAACAGACATAACAAGCACATAAGGATACATCCTACTGCAAGAATGCAGAAGAATGGTTGCCTTAGCAGATTGCAGCAAATAGGAACAAAATGACTTGTCAGGACTGGTTGGCCTATGAAGTACTTTCACGTACATTTGGCCTCCGAGAGCATGTCAACAGTACGCAACATGAATGTGGTATATGAGAAGGAAATTGAATGACCAATATCAGCTCTGGTGATATACACTGTGAAGAGGGAAGTCTCGGATGGCCCATCAGGAAATGCTGGGATGGCCACTCTGGTCACCCAGCTGAGTCTGTAATAACTGAAAATTACCACTGGATTAGCATGGCTGCAAAACTGGAAATCCTTCAGTGAGGTAAATGTGCCATCAACAAAGAGATCGCCAATTTTTGTCAGCCCCATCATGCTCAACAGTCCCTTAACTGCTTTTCGCTAGTGGTGGGGATCAAGGGATTGTCAGCGTGAGGCAGCAGAGGCGAGTAAGACAAACAGATCAAGCAATTTTACCAATATCCACCATGCTCGTCAAGTTGAGTCACCCCTCACCTCCTGGGATGAGGCGGTTACTCTCACCAGGAGCGATGGCATGTGAGAGATGGTACATATATTAACATATAGATTCAGAATTTTGGTAACATTACCATCGTAATTAGGAGTATGAGCCCTATCATGGAGAGGAGCAGGCTGGCTCCATCTGCCAACACATGTAGTCAACCTGTAAACTGAAGTGCCAAAATTTACCCAGATCAAATCATCATGATCATGAGCCATCCACTTTCCCAGATACTTAACCCCAGCAGGGCTCTACTCTACTCTAAAGTCCAGAGTCGTAGCAGAAGAAAATCTGTAAGTGGGAAAACTTCAGACTTGGATCAACTGAGTTTCAACTCAGAGTATCCCCTGAATTACACAATCTCCCAAATGATGTGGGATAGATTGTCCTCAGGACATTGAACATATATTGTCATGCCGTCTTCGTAAAGCAAGATGATTTATGAGCCATGCCCAAGGTGCAATCCAGGACGTGCCTGCAGCTCTCTCATGAAGCACGTCAGCGGCTCCACTGCTAAAACAAAAATCAGTGGTGGACAGCCCTTGCAAGTCCCCCTGCAACACACAGGTAACATGAATATGATTTGTTTACTCTGACTCTGGCCATGGAGGAAGTGTACAAAAGAGTGATGAGTGTCAGGAAGAAATTGCCCAGTCCTATCCAGCAGAAAACTGCCATCATGAATGGCCCCTCCAATGCATCAAATGCTTTTTCAGTGTTGAGGAGACCCGCTACCGACAGAAGCTGCAGGTTGATTCTGTGTAGAATCGCCATCAGAGTTCAAAGGATAAAGGCAGAGGATCTCTGTGGAATTATCCAACTTTTTCCAGCAACACCAGGAATTGCATTAGTGGTTGAAGACATTATGCCAGTTGTTTGGTGAGAATTTTTATCAGTATGTAGCAGAGAGAGAGAGGTCTGTAAGAAGAAAATAAGCTAGGGTCTCTATTTGGTTTTAGCGACACCATGATTGCCACCTCCATTTTGGTGGGGATAGAAATCCCTTAGTGAATCCAGCACTGTCCAGATCTATTAGGCACGGTGCTAGCAGATCTATATATTCTATGTAGAAATCTACAGGAAGTCTGTCACCGCCTGGAGCTTTCCCAATGGGGAGGGCTCATTATCGCTTTTCTGATGTCCTCAGGAGTTATCAGGGTTCAGTAATTAGCTGGCCACACCATCAATTCTAGAGAGCAATACCTGGTCGAGATAGCCCGCAAGGTGGGCACTATCATGACGCACTACAGGAGCATTTAGGCTTTAATAGAACTGTCCGAACTCTGCAAGGATATCGGCGGGTCTAACATTGTCTCCACACTGTCTTGGCAGATACTGGTGATCCCTTCAGACACTCATTCACTTCTACTGACCCAAGCAAGAGTCAAGCCTGTGCTCCAAGGTGCAAGTACAGGGCTTCCTGCTCCTGTTCTGCTTCCTCTCTGTATTGCCTGAATCTGCACCAGAATCACCATATCATTGGTGGATGCATAGGCATTTTCTAAAGATCTAACCATATACTCAAGCTGATTCGTATTACTATGAATTAACGTGAAAATAACAGCACTCTTAGACATTCATAATCCCCGAATACAAGCCTTAAAAGATTCCCCTGGAGTAGCTACTTCTTCTACTGATTTTTTATTTAAGCTAAAGAAGCAAAGAAGCTAAAGAAATCTATAATGGCTTCCCCAAATTCAGTTTGAAAGATAGGGTCTCGCAGTTCTGTACCTCTCAGGAACCTGCTATAGAATCTCAGAGTTGGGGTGGGACCTTTGAAGGTTAGCGCCATAGGGTAATGTTCGAATAAGGTACGAGGAGCATCTTAGTGGCCCATACCATGGACAATAGCATATGGGAAACAAGGCACATATCGAGTCTAGAGGTGATCTCATTCACTGGAGGATAGAAAAAGCACTCAGATTTTTGTGGATGTAATGCATGCCAGGCCTCTACCAAATCACATAGCTGCATTATATGAATAAGAGCTGCTGTAGCCCATGGAGTGGGATGTGGTCTCTCAGAGGGCCTGTCTATCAGTGTGGAGAGTGTTAGATTAAAATCTCCCCTCCAACACCATCAGCCAATCCCTCTACCTAGAGGCTACAGCATAAACGTTAGGCGTCATCAAAGAAGTCAGGGTCATCTGTAATTCGGGCCATATGTATTCATAAGTAGTAGTCACTGCCCCTCCAAAATGCTGGCAACAGCTATCTTCCTGCCAGCAAGATCTCTGATATGTTCAACCAAAGTGAAATTGAGTGACTTCATATAAAGAATAACCAACCCACGAGCATAGGAGGAATAAGAAGAGCAATATCATTGAGGGCCCAAAGGAGATGCACAGGTGGGGAGGCCCATTGGAAAGAAGTGGGTCTCCTGTTGCATAGCAACATCTGTCTGGTGCTGGTTGAGATATGATAGCAGCTGGCGCGTTATAGAGATTGTTGACAGTCCAAGTGATAAACTTCAGTGTGGAGATGCTCACATAAGTCACTCATATATGGCCAAACCACCAGGTGCCTCTCCCACCAACAATGACACTGCACAACTCGACTTGAGTGTATACAATGGAGTGTCTGTGACAGAACAAGAGTAAAACAACAGCATCTGCAAAAAGTAGCCCCTCCAACCCCCCATCCGCTGCAATGCCAATTGTCAGAGGGTAGCCATACCATAGTGAAAAATTCAGGCATGACAAACCAAGTGAGGAATCGAATGTACATGGGCACTCCACACATGGGGGAAACAGGGAGAATGGCGTAGCCCTGGGTAGATCACTCATAACTATTGTAAGAGGAAATCTAGCCTGCCTTTTGCCATTTTCATGGTGTAGGAAAAGTAAATCCACAAAGGAAGGCATGAAGAAAGTTGGTGGTGCATTCATTTGCAGAGAGCCAAATTGTGCAGGTATATATGATATAGTTCCAATATCCATAGAGTGCAAGATGTAGCCTTTAGCCAAGCAAACTTGAAGAGTCATAAAGTGTAGTCATCACCATGAAGTGAAAGAGAATGTGAGACCAGAGGATGCAGTGAGGATGCAGTGAGGATAATTGTGTCATTCTCACTAACAGTAGAGGTGCCAAACTGTCTGCAACTCATGTAGGAGGCAGAGCTAGCTCTGATGGTCCAGCTCTCCTAGGTATCATCTATTGATTAATAAACTCAAGCTTATTGGCTGTGAAACTGCTCCCCATAGTGAAGGCCCCGGGAGGGGATGGGTTCCCTGCTGAAATGTATACAGTGTATACAGCAGAGATCACGTAACACGGCTATGAATCTCCGAAGGCTGACCAATGTCTTCCATGAAGTCAGGGCCGTGATTCTGAAATGGCTCTGGTCTCTATTGACCTGGAGAAAGCGTTCAAGACAGTGAACTGGGGATATCTGTTGGGGGTCTCTAGAGTGGCGGGATTCGGCCCACAATACAGGGAGTGGGTTAAGCTGTCATATATGGCTACTTTGGCCAGGGTGCGAGTTGGTCAGACCTGATCGGGAGTGTGGGAGCTAGGGCGGGGGACGCGACAGGGATGTCCCCTAACCCCGCTCCTCTTTGCCTTGGCGGTAGAGTCATTAGCGATTAGGGTCAGAAGGGATATAAGGACCTGGGGCGTGCAGCTGTGGGGACGCACCATGTTGTCTCCCTATATGCTGACAATGCACTGTTTTATATAATGACCCCGAGGGTGGAAGTACCCGCGGTATTGTAGATACTAGGTGAATTTGGGGACATCTCAGGGCTCAGAATCAATTGTAATATGTCCCTGTTGTTTCCAATGGCTTGTCTGCATGGAGTCCACAAAGGGGGACCTCCCTGATTTTGGCCTAGGCTGGGAACTGGACTCCTTCTGGTACCTGGGGATTCATGTGGCCTATACCCCAGCTCAACAATTCCATCTTAACATGGGAACGCTCAATAGCATTCTGGAATTCACTTCCCTTGTCCTTAATGGGCAGAATTGATATTTAAAAGATGGTGCTACTCCCCAGATGTCTGTATGTTCTCCAGAACTTGATGAATCCTATTGCAGTGAGCACATTTAAGCAATTGAACTCCTTATTGATCTCCTTACTGTGGATGAATAAATGGAGTAGGGTGGCCCTTGCTACAGTAATTAGGACATAGATTTTGGGGGGTTTGGAGGCACCACATTTGGAGTTATATTACTATGTGGCACATTTACAACATGCAGCCAAATGGCTGGACACTGTCCCCAGCTGGGAGACGCGGCTGTTGAGGGGACTGATAGATGTGAAAAGGCTCCCAAATCTGTTTATGGAGGGGGCAGGTATAGCAAAAGATGCTCCATATATAGAGGCAAACAGCGGGGATATGCACCAGGTTGTAGCAACAGTGGTAAAACAAGCACAATTTTATAGGGAACTACCCTTCTGGATCCTAAAGCCAGTTAGATAGATGATGGCGGACATGTCCTTCCTGACAAGGAGGGATGGTGGGCGTGAGTAGCTGGGGAGTTTATACCCCAATGAATACTTTAACTCCTTTAAAAAAGCATGCAAAGGATAACATTTGGGGCCAGGGCACTTCCTGCAGCACACAGGTTTGGCGAATTTGGTGCATCAGATGTGGCCAGGCTATCCACTCCACCCCCCACTGTCACACACAATAGGGGTCTTGCTAATGGCGGGATCTAGTAGACACATGATCACGCTCCTCTATAGTGCCATAAGGGTAGACATGAGCTTGAGGCCCGTGCGGGCCTATGCGGGCACGTGACGCATGGGAACACGATCTGGAGACACCTTTAGAGGACGCAGACTGGGTACGCATATGTGAACTGACACAAACAGTTTCTAGTAATGTCCTCATGCATCTCAAATATTACAATTTCCTACATAAGACTTACATGACCCCCAGGATGCTGAACCACATGACAAAAACAAGATCTGACGCCTGCCCCAGATGTAGCACTAAGGGAGAAGATTCCTTACATATGGCATGGACATGCAAAGCGATACACACGTATTGGGAATTGATAGTGAATGAGATGGTACATGCTACACAGATACCTATCACTCTCACGCCTCAGTGCTGCTTGTTGCGTAATTTCAAATGCCCCAAAAGCAGAAAAATGACTTATAAATTTGGACAACTAGCTATGGTACTAGCATGATATAGAGTCGCCATTACATGGATGTCACAACGATCCCCAGTAAGAGGAATGGCACAGACATATAGCTGAGTGGTCTCTGGCTGAGAAAACATCTACCAGACTGAGTAGAAGGCATGATATGCTCCAGGAAGCTCTTGCCACATGGAGAGCTTTGGGTGATAGATTATTGGGCCCTGAACAAAAGACGACTACAGTGTTGGAATGTAGTGACAACTCTGACCCTTCAGGAACCTGGGGCATGGGGAGGCAGAGGGCATGGAGTCACCTCTAGCTATAAATGAGCACATAGGTGTAATTATGTAATGGACCAAATAATTATTCTACAAGGTTGAAACCTGGGTTATATTTTGTTCCCCGTTTAATAATGCACTGATGATTTATGGATGTCTTGAAAAAAAAAAATAATAATAACCTCAAACTTTGTGCCCGCTTGCAAAATAAAGTGTGTTTTCTCAATATATTCAATGCAAGGTTTGGCCAGGAACCGCATAGAATATTTAACCACTTGCATCTGTGGATTTTCTCGACCTCACAAATCTTGCGCCGGGCCTTATGCACAGCAGGGCTAAAATTAGGGTAGAAGGAAACTTGAGAGCTCTCATACTGAATATTCAACAGCAGTATTGGGTCCTTGTCTCTGTAATTAAGGAGTCTAGTAATGATTAGTGAAGGATTTTGGCCAGGCTTGTGAGTTAGGGTGCGGCATGCTGATCCACAATGAGGACCAAAGAGAACGTGTTGCGGGCAAACAGTTTATTGAGTAGTTTCTCTACAAAGTTTTATATGTTACAGCCCGTCGAAGATCCAGTAATACCTGTAATACAGACATTATTCCAGTGGAATCTACTTTGCATGTCCTTTTTTTGTCTCTGGGAGCTTTCAAGTCCTTCATGATTGAGGAGAGGGTAAGGTCCGCACACTTTTGTGTGTGTCCATGTCAGAGATTGTGGCTTCTGCCTGCATGATTCTGCAGTCATGACAATCCTCCTGCTCCTGAAACCTGTCTATTCTGGAAATGAGGGTATCTATTTTAGTGTTGATGGATCTCAAGCTGTCCTTCATTTCTTTCAGCACTGCAGCAATACTTGAGTCAGGGATTTAAAGAGGGTTGACCATTGGACGATGCAATGGAGTGCCATTTATCAAACTGTAATTGGGCTAAGGAGGTGTTACTCTACTGAAACAACAACCACAAATTTTGTCAGGGTGAAGTTACAAGCAATCCCCAAATTAACCTGTGCTCAGCCCTCTGGTACCTTGGCACAGAGCAGTCAGGCTTAATTTAGAGGATATGTGTAAGGTATTTATGCAGCACTTCAAAGAGCAATAAAGTGAAATCACTACATAAGACAAATCAAACAAGACTAGAATGAAAAAAATATAATCAGTAGAACCATGGATATGCAATTTTAAAATGTAGGTGAAAATAGCACCTAAAAGCACAGAGCACCACTCACAGCTATCTGGTCGTGTGAGATTAGGAGAAAGTAAGAAGTCCAGGCCAACTGTGATGGAGCGCAGGGCAGATACAAGGAGCAGGTTAATCCCTCTGAAGAGTTACCTTCTCAGTTCAGTGCCAAGAGTTCCATTCATGGTGGAAGGGGCCATGGGGAAAAGGAAACGCATTGCAGATGGCCATCGAAGTAGTGCGAAGGGCCGGTTGGGAGGCACGAATGGTCGTTGCTGTAGTGCAAAGATCTCATCAGTGCTGTGGACCATCTTGGCTAAAGCTTCGTATTGGCGGTCATCTCAGCAGCCAATGCTGTAGCGCAAAGAGGTGGTTCGCTGAAACCTTTTGTGGGTGATCGGCACGGGTGGCAAGGGTTTGTGGCAACTTGCCCATTAGTAAAGAGCCTAAAAACTTCAGGGCAGCTCAACTGAGGCCACACCAAGGGTCCAGGACCTTGGAGACACCACTTGAGGGTCGGAAACTCATTTCAGCAGAGGACAGCAGGGCTCAGGCAGGTCCAGTTGCAGGCCCAATAGCAGGCCAGGCAGCAGGTCAGCTGGGCTATGCAGGGAGCCTCTGGAGCTTGCTATGTCTCTGTAGCTCAGAACAGGAGGTCAGCTGGTTGAACCTTGGAGTCACTTCAGCCTGGGACAAAGGATTCAGGTCCAATCTTCCATCTAAGCAAGCAGGGCATCAGAGAGCAGAGCAGCAGAGTAGCAGGGCAATAGGAGGGAGGGAGTCCTTTTGGCAGCAAAGCAGCATTGCAGTTAGTCTGTAACATCCACAGGTCCAGAAATGTACTGAAGATTTGGAGTTGGAGATTCAATATTTATACATGTTGCCTCCTGTGAAGTGGGAGAAACTTCTAGACATTTTCCCTTTGAATTGCACAAGCTTCATTCCTCCCTTGCCCTGGCTCCAGACTAGAGAAGGCATGCAATCCTTTGTGTGAAGACACAGCCTATTCAGGTGTAAAAGTGTGGCTGTGCCTTACTCCGCTTTCCCATACTGCCAGTGATGGCCCTTCCAGGTACATCTAAGCTCTCTATTTTGTGTGGCTGTCTGGGTCTGCCAACTGCCAAGTACACCCAGTCATGTGACCCAGAGACAAGCTGCAGGCTCTATATGGCTCAGGCGGGAAAATGTCAACTTTCTAGAAGTGACATTTTCAAAATTGCAATTCAAAATACAACTTTACCATAAAAGAGGGTTTTTCATTACAGTTAAAGAGACACCAAACATGAACTGTTTGCCTGTTCCCCTTTGAAAGTTAGCACATATTAAAGGTGGTAGGGTCACTCTAATGTTATCCAATGGAAGAAGCAAGCCTTGCAGTAGTGGAATACAAATGTAAGAGTTTTTCACAACCACAACATATAAAACTAAAATATATGTACTAATTTGTAAATACATTGCACCCTGTCCTGTGAGCTGTTTAGGGCGTACCCTAGGGGTGACTTATATGTATTAAAAAGGAGGGTTTTAGCCTGGCAAAAGATTTATTTTCCCAGGTCGAAATGGCATTTTAAAAACTGCACACACATCACTAAAATGCTGATTTCTCACACCTCACACAGAATTGCACTAATATACAGGAGTATTGGTGGGATATCGTCACACACTTATCTGATATGCTAGACGATATTGAAGATCCTAACCCATTCATGGTGCTCCTAGGATATGTCAGGCCTCTTGCCCCACATCACAGAAGATTTGCAGCTATGGCATTCCTGGTTGCTAAATGCTGCATTGAAGCACTGTGGGGCAGCAGCAGAAAACCCATTGATGACTGGTTAAGTGAACTTATTTTTTATGATACCAAGAGTGAACTATACACCTGCTTGCTACCATGTATGTCCCGGCCACTGGACATTTGAGCCCCCCTTCGCTCCTATTTACTCACTTGTGCTGAAGCTGATTCGAATGATAATATGCTTGATACTTGATCTTGGCTTCTTTCTTGACTATGGCTTGGTGTTTGGGGCGGTTGAGCATGCTGTGTGCATGTACTGTGATTATCAATGTCACTATTGTATTGAATATTGCAGATTGCGGCAATTGTGTTGTTTATTTATGCAAAGCTAAGAAAGAAAAAGAATAAAACAGCACACACAGGCTGCAATATAGGGCCCAAGACAAAGTTTGCAAGGCTACTTAATCGGGTGACACAGCAAATGATGAAGGCCTACTAGCAGCATTTAATTGACAGGTCCTGAGTACAAGTACTACCACTTTACAAGGGACTTATAAGTAAATTAAATATGCCAATTGGGTTCAAACCAATGTTATCATGTTTTAGGGAGGGAGCACAAGCTCTTTAACACTGGTTAGTAGTCGTAAAGTTCACAGAGTCCTAAAAGCCAACAAACAAATTGCTCCAGCAGGGTCCCCAGCTGAGCGCACCAGGTCAAGAATGCTGTCTTCTCAGTCCAGCAGAGCAGCAAGCTGGGGAGGTGACCTGCCCACCAGGTCACCAGCTTGGGAGAGCCTGGTAGTAAGCCAGAATGATTCTCAGCAGCAGTAGGGATTCCCACCCACTGCACTGCCTTCTCAATAGCCAGCTGAGGACTCAGTTGCCATCTGCTTACAACTGCGAGTCTCAACTTAGTCCAGGGCTCCAGAGTGTGACATGTTGGGTAGATGTCAAGGGATCAGGTTTTGCTTCAACACTGTGGCAAAGGTGCAGCATTTAAAGTGAAGACCGCGGAGTTTGGAGCTGTTGCAGATTCTCTGGCACCACTTATTTGTTAATATTCATGTTTACCCCCATTACCACCAGGCGGAGAATGACCCTGAAAGCCATTTGATGAAGATGCAATCGTCCGTCCCCTTGACTTTCAGAGACTCAGACTGGAGGTGTATGTCACAACTATAGCTCGTTCAAATTATTTTAACTAACGTTTCAACCACTGTTGAAGACCACTGAGCATTATCCCTTCAACCGGATTTGTGTTTTTTATAAATAATAGTGAATCTGGTCTGTGTGGCAGAGATCATAGCACATTCTTTATCATCAGACTGCAGTTTTAAGTGGGCAATAAAATATGGATGATGTATGGATCTAAAAGAACATACAAATCCTTGCTGTGCTTTATCCGACAGTGTTTGTTAATAAGATGGAAATGAGTTTATTTGCCAGATGCAGTCCCCGCAGTAGGCAATACATTGGCCCTCATTCTGACCTTGGCGGTCTTTTCGCAAGACCGCCGAGTTACCGCCGCGGTAAAGACCGCCGACCGCGGCGGTATGCCGCTGCGCGTATTCCGACCGCTGGGAGAGTTCTGCCGGAAAACCGCCAGCAGCCACACTGGCGGTTGGCGGGAAAGTGGAGACTGGTCAACCTCCACCGCCACGCCAGCAGAACACCGCCCCCAGAATTACGACCCACATTTCTGTGTGGCGGTCTTCTGTTGGCGGTCTTCTGTTGGCGGTCACGTCCCTATGGCTCCCGTCGCCTCCCGGAGGACCAACGCACAAGGTAAGTTGATCGTCTGTGAGGGGAGGGGGTGGGGGGTGTTGTGTGATGTGTGCGTGCATGGGGGTGTGTAGAGGGGGTGTGTGAGTGCGTGCATGCGGGCGGGGGGTGCTGCTGTGCCTATGGGCAATGTGTGTAGTTCGGCGGGTGGGCATGTTGGCATGTATGTGTGCGGGTATGTGCCCCCGTTGTGTATGTGTGTGTGTAGGGGGTGTGCATATGTGCATGTTGGGGGCGCGTGCATGTCGGGGTGCGTGTATGTGCATGTCGGGGTGGGGGGGGGCAGGGGGTTCGTACCACCTCTGGGGGGGTGGAGGGTGTGGGGGGAGGACTCGTGGGGGGTAGTGGGGAGTGGGGGAGACCCCTATCAGTGCCAGGGAAGGAATTCCCTGGCCCCGATAGTGCCTACCGCCATGGTTCGCATGGCGGTTCCCGACCGCCAAAAACCGCGGCGGTAAGCAGGGTCATGATACGGTTGGCGGTCTTGGGTCGACCGCCGGGCCGGAGTGCGCAAACTCCAGCCCGTCGGTCATGACCGCCGTGGCGGTCGGAGTGGGAAAGTGGCGGTCGATCGCGGCGGTGACCGCCGCGGTCAGAATGCCATTTTTTGGACCGCCGGTCTGTTCGCGGTCCGACCGCCGCCTCTCCGCCGACCGCCAAGGTCAGAATGAGGGCCATTGTCATTTCAGTTATTTATGTTTTTCAAGAGAATTTTCTCTTGTAAAGTATTTGGGATTCTGCAACATAAATTATCCTAGCTTACTCTGGAATTACATAGTTTGCCTTGCAATTTCCCCAATTGCCCTTTAGAGGAGTAAATCCCCCAATTGTATCCAAGTTGGAGCAAATTTCGCATTCTTATGCATGAGGCAATTTGACTGCCAAGAGTTTTTGAATAGCTACGACCGTGCAAATATTTCAGTGTACACTTACTTAGATATTCTTGTTCAGGAGCACCACCTACACGGCCTTTGGAGCAGGCGTGCTCAAATTTATAATGAACCATTCTCATGAAGTGTAGAAGTATACGCAACTACATTAAAGTTTTGTACAACTGCGTACAATTTAGTGGTGAAAATGCGTTTGAGAATAGGGCGCACCCTGAACAGGAGGCACAATCCGCATACATTTCAATTGGGCACGTGTTCACAAATAGGTAAACATTTTTAGAAATGACTTGCATTACATCCTTATTCAAACATTACAGTGTTTAGGTTGGTGTAAACGTGACTTAAATACATACAATATTAACTAAAACAATTTGGCAGCGAAGGCATTGTGTCATCCGTTGAACGTTCATGAGCAATTTAGTATTCTTAGCAAATAGCCCAGGGCCGTAATATCCCGCTCCCATCCCTGTTTAATAAATAGCTTCCAGTGTAATACATAGTTTGCTTCACACTGCCAATCAGGTCTGGCTTCTGTCTGTGAACCGGCTGGCAGGCTCATTGCAGTGCCGATGTTCTATTTACTTGTAATTGTTTTTTGGTCAAGGTACGTCCTGTTTGCTTTCTGGCACCCAATTTGCAGATATTTTTGTATGTGCACTTCCACCACAAACTAAAGCTGGTCGCTGCGGTGTACCCTCCAGTAGATGCAGTGGGCACGAGTTTACAGTACTTTAATGAAAGAGCTCTTCTGTGTAAAACCTCGATCAGAGAAACAAATATGAAGCAAACTCTCGTCCACTCAATGTCACAGCGTTCAGCGTTTTTAAAATGGGGGATTGGTTTTCCCCGGTTTGAAACTGGATTTTCATATGAAAGACTGTAATTTAAAAAGCAAACGCTGACGAATATTGTATTAAAAATACATCTGGGATAAAGCAACAACTACTGTACATTATAGGGATATGGTACGGGCGAGGATATCTGTGACCCTTTGGAGGCACTAGACTACAGGTTTGCAATGCATTTTTAATGAATAGTTAGGGGGTATTTTGTTCCTTATGGCCAGATTTAAAAGGGGCTAGAGCCTCCTTGCGCCACATTAGCGCCATTATTTTTAAAGCTAATGTGGCCCATCGAGGCCAAAATCGCATTGCCAGATTTACAAAGTGGCATGCATTGGGCAATTCTGTAACCCCTTGTGTCACATTATACCTTTGCCAGGCATAAAGTATGAAAGGGGGCATTCCTCCATTAAGGGGGACCGAAAAAATAGCACAAAGAAATCTTTTGGATTTTTTTGCGCCATTTTTGCAGCATTTTTAACGCCTGCTCAGAGCAGCCATTAGAAGGGAGTGCACCATTGGTTACAACAAGCCCCTATGTACTGTTCAGGGTTAGCAGCAAAATTTTGGCGCTAACCCGGAACAGTACATCAATAGCGTAAAAAATGTTGACGCTACTGCCCCCTACCCTGCGTCATGGTGCACCATATTTGAAATACGGCGCACACATGGTTGCGGCAGGGGAGCGCAAAGGGGCGCAAGAAAAGTGGTACTGCACTGGGTGCCACCTCAGTTTTCTTAAATGTGTCCCTATATTTCTCAATTCAATATTTTATTATTACTTTCTATACTCTTCTTTTATGTACTATATTAATCTCAGCTGATGTTTCCTATTATTGCTCATTATTGTTGAAACTGTATTTTACTACAGTTTTTTATTCCCTGCTTATATTTACTCATTTTAGCTCTGTCTCTATTTTTTAATATCTGTGATTATGTACTGACATTCTTTAATTAACTATCCAGTATAGTCAAACCTTTTGAACCTTCTCATACTATGTAGAACTTATTTGTTATGATCCATTCTCACGACTGGCAAAATATTTTTTGTCTTTGTGATTAACTTATCATCCAACCACTTTAGTAAATCCTCTAGCTTGTTAACACATTTTGCATGGACTTGTATCCTAGCACTGTCTTGTTAAAATGTATTTTTCGTCGCCCCATGTAGGTTTGTGTAACCCTGCAGTTTACTGTTATCAGCCCCTTGAGTTAGTTATTGTAAAACACATTTTTCTGCTAGAACCAGTGCTCGACCAACGTGGGAACTAGATGGATTCAGGATCTACAACTATTCTTCAGATGAAATCAGTTTCCTGTTGTCCCAAGAAAAATCCTCTTGAACATTACTCTGTACTTAGTGCAGACTCTGGTACACTTGCGGCAGCGACAATATACATTTAGGGGCATATTTACGGGTCCCTTGTGCTGCCATTGCATCAGAGCTTGAAATCATATCTGTGAGACCACGTAAGGCAAGGCAGTGCAAATCTCTGTGTTGCCTTACTCTGCATTGGGCATTCCATGTGGGTTGCAGTGAGTGTTCTTACACAACACCCATGGATTTTATCGCATCCTGGGATTTACAAGAACTTGTAAACCTGGGGATGCGCCAAAACCTTAGGCCTCCCCAGGGAATTTGCAACAAGGAGAAACATGTTTATTTCTCCTTGTTTTTAATTCTTTCCATGTGTGCTGCATTTTGCATCACATGTAGTAAAAGGAAAAAACTTCCCAGGATTGTTTTTTTTTTTTGCAATCTCACCAGCCTCCGTCAGCGATGCTGTGCATCATATCTTTAGCCCCGGGCGTCGATCTTCAGGTCGCATTGCAGGCGAGCGTCAATTTTCAGCCCGAAGCTGGCAGCGCGTCAATTTTTCAGCCGCAGATCGGAATTGCGTCGATCTTTTCCCCGCATGAAGGTCTGTGCGTGGATTTCTCACTCTTGGGCTGCCAGCTTCTCTTCTCAGGGTCCAAGTAACTGGATGGTCACCACTTGGCAGAGTAGGAATCTCCCCAGAGGCTTCAGGTGCTGGCACAGAGAAGTCTTTGCCGTCCCTGAGACTTCAAACGACAGGAGACAAGCTCTAAATCAAGCCCTTGGCGATCTTAACAAGAAAGAAGGCAACACAAAGTCCAGTCTTAGTCCCCTAGCACAGGTAGAAACAGCAACTGCGGGATAGCTCCACAAAGCAGAGTCACAGGCAGGGCAGCTCTTCTTCCTCAGCTTTTCAGCTCTTCTCCAGGCAGAGGTTCCTCTTGGTTTCCAGAAGTGTTCTAAAGTCTGTGGTTTTGGGGTGCCCTTCGTATACCCATTTTGCCCTTTGAAGTAGGCTTACTTCAAAGGAAAGTCTCTCTTGGTTGTGAAATCCTGCCTTGCCCAGGCCAGGCCCCAGACACTCACCAGGGATATGGAGACAGCGTTGCGTGAGGGCAGGCACAGCCCTTTAAGGTGTGAGTGACCATTCCTCCCCTCCCTCCTAGCACAGATGGCTCATCAGGAAATGCAGACTACACCCCATCTCCCTTTGTGTCACTGTCTAGTGAGAGGTGCAACCAGCCCAACTGTCAAAATGACCCAGACAGGGAATTCACAAACAGGCAGAGTCACAGAAATGGTTTAAGCAAGAAAATGCTCACTTTCTAAAAGTGGCATTTTCAAATACACAATCTTAAAATCAACTTTATTAAAAGATGTATTCTAAAATTGTGAGCTAAGAGACCCCAAACTCCACATGTCTATCCGCTCCCAAAGGGAATCTACACTTTAATCATATTTAAAGGTAGCCCCCATGTTAAACTATGAGAGGGATAGGCCTTCCAACAGTGAAAAACGAATTTAGCAATATTTCACTGTTAGGACATATAAAAAAACATTACTATGGCCCTCATTACAACATTGGTGGTATTGACCCCCTACAGCCACGGTGACGGCTGCCAACATGCCGTGGCTACCAGCCGCCAACCGCATTATGACCGTAGATGGAATACCGCCATAAGGCTGGTGGTATTCGGTCGACAGGCATGGCAGCGGACGGCGGTAAGGTGGCGCTGCTGCCAGCAGCAGCACCACACCAGAAAAACACCGCCTACCATATCATTAGCCATGATACGGCCTGGCGGTGTTTTGCTGGCACACACTGCTGCTGGCAGCAGCGCTGCATCCTGTCTCCTGCCGGACGACCCCATGCAAGCAGGTAAGTCGGGTTCTTCTTGTGTGTGTGTGTGTGTTGTGTGTGGGGGGGGGTGTCTGTTTTTGTATGCATGCATGTGGGTGTGAGTCACGTGGAATGCGTGCATGAATGAATGAATGTGAGTGTACGTGTCTGTTGTGTGTTGTGAATGCATGTGTGCAACAATGTATGTTAGTGTGTGTTGTGGGGTGTGGGTATGTATGTGTGCATGTATGGGTGGATGTGGGTATGGGTGTGTGTAAGGTTGTATGTGTGTGCGTGTGGGTGTGTGAATGTCGGGGGGCTTGAGTAGGAGAGGGAGGGTGGGGTAGGACTCTGGGAAGGGTAGGGAGACAGGGGAGACCCCTATCAGTACCAGGAAAGGAATTCCCTGGCACTGATAGTGCCTACCGCCATGGTTTTCGTGGCAGTAAGTAGGCGGGGTCATAATCCAGAGGTTGGGATTGTGGAGGCCGCCGGGCTGGAGACCAAAGTCTCCAGCCCGCCAGCTGTTACAACCCTGGTGGACGGAGTGGTACATTGGCGATTTGGCTTGAGCCACACCGCCAATGTCATAATTTGAGAAAAGGTACTGCAGTGGCAGGTCTGAGACATGATTATAGAGCTACTTATGTGGGTGGCACAACCAGTGCTGCAGGCCCACTAGTAGCATTTGATTTACAGGCCCAGTGCACACATTGTGCACTATACTAGGGACTTACTATTAAATCAAACATGCCAAACATGTACAAACCAATCACCAATAAAATTTAGGCAGAAAGCATAGGCATTTCAGCACTGGTTAGCAGTGGCAAAGTCTCCAAAGTACTAATGCCAACAAAAACAGGTCAGATTAAATAGGAGGAAGAACGTAAAATGTTTGGGGATAACCAGGCAAAAAGGGCCAGGTCCAACAATAACACTCTGAATTTGGGTTTATCCACACTAACATGTAATTCAGAGGGCAATTTGCACAATATGATTTGTCTTGCACACTTTGGTAGTCAATAATGGAAATAAATTTAATTCATAATAACAAATAGACTATTTTGTGTTGTCCACACTTCTGTCGATAAAAATGGTACCCTGATTCTCTGGATCTGCTCAGAGCACACAACAGGAAAGACCCCACAAGCAACAGGAGGACATTGGCATTTAAGAAAAGAATGGCCTGTTTTGGTTATGGGGTAGCTGTAGTGTTTGGGCCTCAGCTCAGCTACCACCTCAGGAAATGTACCAAATCCAGAAAGTTTTCAATGCTAGACACATTGAGGCGTCTCAGGAGTTATGTCTTGCATGAATCCGATGATGTTTTCTTCCCCAAAATGCCCTGCAAAACTCAAACGTTGCTTAAAGTCACATATTTTCCTCACATTTCAGAGACAGAACCTTACAGAATCTACGAAGACTCAGAAAATTCTTACCACCTACCATTCCTACACTTCTCTCAATGAAAATGGTTCCCCATTTGTGTGCCTTGGCCAATCGCACATCAACATTTCCTGTAAAAACAAAATGACATGTTTTGGCCATGGGACATGGCAGTATTTGGGTATGGACTCAGCTTCCACCCAAGGAAACCTGCCAAACCCAAATATTTTTTTAAACAAAATATTGAGGGGACTCAAGGATGATGTGTCTTCAATGGATAGCACGTTTTCTTACCAAAATGCACTGCAATCCATGCACTCTTATCTAACTCTGAAACACCTTTGACTTACCCCTTGATCTTCTGAATGGGCTTTTAGAGGTGCTCAGCATGCCCTTAGAGACCTTTCAGGCTCAGTCATCCTTCAAACAATCCCAGATGGACATTGGCTATGTCAGGCAACCCTCAGAAACTTCCAGCCAGTCATTGAACAACACCATATACCCCTTAGAAACTCTTAGCAGACATTCAGGCACTGTGTGCTGACCCTCTGAAACTCTGCATTATGAATATCCCAATTAATCCATAGATACCCCCAGTCAGCCCTCTGTAAGCCAGACCTCAGTCCACCTCATACCCCCCCAATTAGTCATTAGACACCAGCAGATGTCCAGCAGATATCCCTGGGAAACTCTTAGCATACCTTCCAACCATTCAAGCAGACCTTCTGAGACCTCCATCCGGAATTCGGACAACCTAGCTACAGCGTGGCTAACCCCAGACGACCCTCTGTCCTCCTTCAGTTACCCCCAGATAGTTCATAGACTATACCAGAGATACTCAATCTGCGTTCAGGCACCGCAGCTGGTCCTGTTTCCTTGACACCCCAATAGACTCTTAGAAACCCTTGGCAGGAGCCTTGAGACCTTCTGGTTTATACACTCCCAGCTTGCCCTTAAAATCTCCCAGTTGGCCCTCAGAGATTCTCAGCACTTTCCCCTCAGTTATCAACAGCTGTTACCTAAACACCACTGACTTGTCCACAGAGATTATAAGTGATCCAAAAACTCTCTGGAATGCCCTAATAGAATACTATCATGCCCTCAGGAAGCTTCAGCCTGCACCAGGCACCCCAGCTAGTCCTTACACACCCCTAGCAGTGCCTTTGAGATCCTAATTTGCCCATAGGCACTTCCTTCAGGTCCTTTAACCCTAGGAATGTCTCAGGGATCCTCCCTGGGCCATCAGACACCCTTTCCGAACTATCACTGATTCACAGCACACCTTCATACACCAACAACTGGTTCATTGACAACCTCAGTCTGCCCTCAAAGTGATTTATAGAACCCCAAATGACACCTAGCACCTGCAGAACACTTAGCACCTGCAAATAGCCATCCCAAAGATGCCGCCCACCCTTATTGACCCACAGCTTTTTATCAGCCACCCCCGGTTGGCCATCACAGGCACTTGGCATCCCATCAGGCACTACTAGCAGGCAATCAAACATCCTCAACCAGGCCATAGATATCTTTGGTCTACTATAACAACCCTTACACTAGCCTACTATCAGACACCTCATAACCACACAAACATTTCATGAACAGGCCATCAGTGTTCTTCACCATAGCTTTAAAGATCTTGCTGGCATCCAGCACCACTCTTACTTGGTCATTAGCTACCTTTGTAAGGTCCTGGCACACCTTTGGACAATCTCATAGGTCATAGGATTCCACCAGGTGTCTTTACAGGACCCACAGCCTGCCTTCAGACATTCCCAACAGACCTTTGAAGACTGGAGACCCTGAACCAGCCACTATTCCCCCTGCTACTCCTTTAAGGCACCTCATAACACTCAGAGCCCTACAAACAGCACTCAGAGAACCCTAGCTGGCAATCACTCTGTCCTTTTGACAGCTTCGTCTGACCATTAAGACATACCCAGCAGCCTCTCAGCCTGCCTTCAGACAAAAACAGTAGTATGTATATATCTTAAGTATGTTTTCATTGACACTTATTGTGTCCTCAGACATCTGTAGTATGTTCCTGGAATCCACAAACATGCTCTATGTGACGCTCAGACTTTTGGACATCCTTAAATGCACCCAATCAGTCCTCAACAACCATTGGTGTGTCCTTAGCTACCTCCAACATATACTCAGGAGAACCTATGCCTGCCATCAGTCACACCCAGCTCTTCCTAACACTTCCCCCGTCAGCCCATAGAAACCCTTGGTGGTGTGACCGAAGTCACCTCTAGAAAGTTCTCACAAGTGATTTGTTTCACCCTTATAAAACCTCAGTGGGATTTCCAAGTTTACCTTGAGACAACCCCAATTTGTCTTCAGAGATCTTCATGCTGCCTTTAGACATCTAAATTTGTTACTTAGGCGCCAGTTTAACTGACCTTCATGAGCCCTCAGAGATCTGGTCCTCAACTGGTCAAACATCCTGGTTCTTGCTGAATGGGGTCAGATTGCCCTCCCTGATCCCTTCTTTCTACTCCCTGATGCCACTGTCTCTCAATAGGGGTGATCTTAACTTGTGGCTGGGTCTGCTTTTTGTTTAGTGCAATGTGCATGCTCCATGCAAAGGAACAGGGTGTACTTGCCTGTCTTCACATTGCCTAAGCAATTTCACTGCTGCAAAGAGGAAGCAAGGATGTATTTTTGTCTACTGTATACAAGTGTCTTAATGAAAGTGGCTGCCATTTTGTGCTGTCACTCGGGACAGGACAAGATCTTAGAACATGTTGGACTTGGCCCTTTTTGCAGGTACTCCCCTGAATTCTTTGTCTTCTGTTTCTGAACCAATTGTTGCTGGTGTTATGCCTCTGTGTACTTTTTCCCTGCTAACCAGTGGTAAAATGTCTGTGCTCTCTTCCTAAAACATGGTACAACTGGTGCCCTTAATTTACTTATAAGTCCCTAGTAAATGCTAGTACATTCCCATGCCTGCTACTAGTGGGCCTGCAGCACTTAGTATGCCACCCACTAAGGTAGATTTTGTCAAGCATGTGGCAGCCCTGCCACAACAGCCAATAATGCAGTTTTTAAGTGCCATTTCAACCTGGCAAAAGAAAAACCTTTGCTGGGCTTTAACCTTTCATTTTAGCACATATATATCACCACTAAGATATGCACTAAAGACTCATAGGGCAGGGTGCATTGTATTTAAAAAAATAGGACATGTGTACTTAAGGTTTACATGTCCTGGCAGTGGAAAAACTCCTAAAGTAATGTTTCATGTTTCACTGTTAAAAGGCCTACCTCTGCCATTGACTAACAAGTGGTTACATTATTACATCTAACAAGAGCTATTCTGTCTACAGTCATATGAATTGTAATGTAAAGACCTCTATAATGGTAAAGTCAGTTTTCAAGTCACAATTCTTAAAACGCCACTTTCATAAGGTTCTCATTTTTTTGCCCCAACCATTGTGCCATCTGCCAGTGTCCTGGGTCACATGACTGTGAATGGCTCTGCTGTTACTGTCTGTGGATTGCTTCCAGAGAGTGACACAAAGGGGGCTTAGGGGTGGACAGGGTCGGCCATCTGGACAGGATGGCTGGGGAGGGGCTTCATTCAGTTCCAATCAACCTTTAAAGGGTTTTGCATCCTACACATACACAAAGGAACATGACACCAGGTCTGTCCTACCTTTTGCCATTACCAGACAGTTAGGAAGCGTGCCAGAGGAATGGGAAGAACTTTCCAGAACCAGATGTGCGGGAAGGACAGGGTGTCCCCCCATTTAAATACCAGTTATAAATATTAGGCTTCCAGATCCACTGTTCAAAACACTCAATTGCATGTGCCCTGCTGCCAGATGACTACCCTGCTGCTCGAAGGACTGCCTTGCTATCTGAAAAGGAAGACTGGACCTGCTTACCTTTAACGAGAGTGACTCCAAGGGTCAGTTGGCTTTCCTGATTTGTGAGCTACAGGGAAGCCTCCCTGCAACTGCTCAAATATTGGAACTGGACCTGCAAGGATCTGCCACTAGACCTTCTTGAGCACTCCTGGCCTCTGCGGATGTAAATCCTTGATCCAAAGAGTTGCCCCTCTTAGCTGGCATCAGAGTGTACATCTCTTGAATAAAAGGTGCAAATCATCATGTTTGGGCTCTTTGCGACTGCAAACAGGCCTGTTCTTCCTGAAACTCTGCTGCCTGGGACCACTGCCAACATGAAGCTATGAAGCTCCAGTGCTCTTTGCTACTACAATGACAGTCCATGGTGACTGGCAATGTAAGACCTGCACTTCATGCTACAGCAACAACAGCTTGTGGTGATTGCCAACTCATAGCTACAGCAACAACGGTCTGCGATGCTCAATCAGCTGTTTGTGATACAGTGACGACTGTCTGCAAAGCACAGCCTCCTCCTCACAGCCTGCTCCAATGTGAACCCAACCCTTCAGGCTGGACTTAGCAAGTAACATTTCAGCAGGACTAACCTGATCCTTGTACCCAACCGCCAAAAGTTGCAGAAATAGTAAATACAAAAAGTGTTTCAAATATTTATTATATATATATATATATATGGAAAATGTCACTTACCCAGTGTACATCTGTTTGTGGCATGAGACGCTGCAGATTCACATGCTGTGCTGTGCACATCCCGCCATCTAGTGTTGGGCTCGGAGTGTTACAAGTTGTTTTTCTTCGAAGAAGTCTTTTCGAGTCACGAGATCGAGGGACTCCTCCCCTTTCGGCTCCATTGCGCATGGGCGTCGACTCCATCTTAGATTGTTTTCCCCTCAGAGGGTGAGGTAGGAGTTGTGTATATAGTAATAGTGCCCATGCAATGGAGTAAATATGTATGTACATAATGTGGTTAAAAGTGATATATTTACAAATTTACAAATGTACAAGTCTAATTTTTTCTCAGCTTAAAACGGCTACAGGCTCCCGGGGAGGTGGGAGGGCGCATGTGAATCTGCAGTGTCTCATGCCACGAACAGATGTACACTGGGTAAGTGACATTTTCCGTTCGATGGCATGTGTAGCTGCAGATACACATGCTGTGCATAGACTAGTAAGCAGTTATCTCCCCAAAAGCGGTGGTTCAGCCTGTAGGAGTTGAAGTTGTTTGAAATAAAGGCCCTCATTCTGACCTTGGCGGGCGGCGGAGGCCGCCCGCCAAAGTCCCGCCGTCAGGTTACCGTTCCGCGGTCGAAAGACCGCGGCGGTAATTCTGACTTTCCCGCTGGGCTGGCGGGCGGTCGCCTTCAGACCGCCAGCCAGCCCAGCGGGAAAGAGGCTTCCACGATGAAGCCGGCTCGGAATCGAGCCGGCGGAGTGGAAGCTGTGCGACGGGTGCAGTTGCACCCGTCGCGTATTTCACTGTCTGCACAGCAGACAGTGAAATACATGTAGGGGCCCTCTTACGGGGGCCCCTGCAATGCCCATGCCAGTGGCATGGGCACTGCAGGGGCCCCCAGGGGCCCCGCGACCCCCCCTACCGCCATCCGGATCTCGGCGGTCCGACCGCCGGGATCTGGATGGCGGTAGGGGGGGTCGGAATCCCCGCGGCGGTGCAGCAAGCTGCGCCGCCGCGGAGGATTCAATGGGGCGGCGGTACACTGGCGGGACCCCGCCAGTGGTGCCGGTCCGACCGCGGCTTTACCGCCGCGGTCGGAATCCCCATTGGAGCACCGCCGGCCTGTCGGCGGTGCTCCCGCGGTCCTCCGCCCTGGCGGTCAAAGACCGCCAGGGTCAGAATGACCACCAAAGTCTGTAATACTGCTTGTCCTACTGTGGCTTGCTGTGTTGTTAACACATCCACGCAGTAATGCTTGGTAAATGTATGAGGCGTAGACCATGTGGCTGCCTTACATATTTCATTCATTGGTATGTTTCCTAGAAAGGCCATGGTAGCACCTTTCTTTCTAGTTGAGTGTGCCTTTGGTGTAATAGGAAGTTCTCTTTTTGCTTTTATATAATAGGTTTGAATACATTTAACTATCCATCTGGCAATGCCTTGTTTGGATATTGAATTCCCTGTATGAGGTTTTTGGAATGCAACAAACAATTGTTTTGTTTTGCGAATTTGTTTTGTTCTATCTATGTAGTACATTAGTGCCCTTTTAATGTCTAATGTATGTAATGCTCTCTCAGCTACAGAATCTGGTTCTGGAAAGAATACTGGGAGATCTACTGTTTGATTTAAGTGGAACGGTGATATGACCTTAGGTAAGAATTTAGGATTCGTTTGTAGAACTACTTTATGTTTATGTATCTGAATAAAGGGTTCTTGTATAGTAAATGCTTGTATTTCACTTACTCTTCTGAGAGATCTGATAGCTATCAGAAAAGCTACTTTCCATGTTAAATACTGTATCTCACATGAGTGCATGGGTTCAAAAGGTGGACCCATAAGTCGTGTTAAGACAATGTTGAGATTCCACGAAGGAACTGGTGGTGTTCTTGGTGGGATAATTCTTTTCAAACCCTCCATAAATGCTTTTATGACTGGGACCCTGAATAATGAAGTTAAGTGCGTAATTTGCAGATAAGCTGAAATTGCGTTGAGATGTATTTTAATGGATGAAAAAGCTAACTTTGACTTTTGTAAGTGTAGTAGGTAGCTGACAATGTCTTTAGCAGATGCGTGTAATGGTTGAATTTGATTATTATGGCAGTAATAAACAAATCTTTTCCACTTATTTGCATAGCAATGTCTTGTGGTTGGTTTTCTAGCTTGTTTTATGACCTCCAGACATTCCTGTGTAAGGTCTAGATGCCCGAATTCTAAGACTTCAGGAGCCAAATTGCTAGATTCAGCGATGCTGGATTTGGGTGTCTGATCTGTTGTTTGTGTTGAGTTAACAGATCTGGTCTGTTTGGTAGTTTGATTTGGGGCACTACTGAGAGATCTAGTAGTGTTGTGTACCAAGGTTGTCTTGCCCAAGTTGGTGCTATTAGTATGAGTTTGAGTTTGTTTTGACTCAATTTGTTTACTAGATATGGAAGGAATGGGAGAGGGGGAAAAGCGTATGCAAATATCCCTGACCAACTCATCCATAACGCATTGCCCTGAGAGTGAGCCTGTGGGTACCTGGATGCGAAGTTTTGGCATTTTGCATTTTCTTTTGTTGCAAATAGGTCTATTTGCGGTGTTCCCCACTTTGGAAGTAAGTCTTTAGTATTTGGGGATGAATTTCCCATTCGTGGATCTGTTGGTGATCCTGAGAGAGATTGTCTGCTAACTGGTTTTGAATTCCAGGTATGAACTGCGCTATTAGGCGAATGTGGTTGTGGATCGCCCAATGCCATATTTTCTGGGCCAAGAGACACAACTGTGTCGAGTGTGTTCCTCCCTGTTTGTTCAGATAATACATTGTTGTCATGTTGTCTGTTTTGATAAGAATGTGTTTGTGGGTTATTATAGGTTGAATTGCTTTCAGCGCTAGAAATACTGCTAGTAGTTCTAAGTGATTTATGTGAAACTGTCTCTGCTGAGTGTCCCATTGTCCTTGGATGCTGTGTTGGTTGAGGTGTGCACCACACCCTATCATGGAGGAATCCGTTGTGATTACATATTGAGGCACTGGGTCTTGAAAAGGCCGCCATTTGTTTAAATTTATAGTGTTCCACCATTGAAGCGAGGTGTATGTTTGGCGGTCTATCAACACTAGATCTTGAAGTTGACCCTGTGCCTGTGACCATTGTGATGCTAGGCACTGTTGTAAGGGCCGCATGTGCAATCTTGCGTTTGGGACAATGGCTATGCATGAGGACATCATGCCTAGTAGTTTCATTACTAATTTTACCTGTAAATTTTGGTTTGGGTGCATGGCTTGTATTACGTTTTGAAATGCCTGTACCCTTTGTGGACTTGGAGTGGAAATCCCTTCTGTTGTGTTGATTGTTGCTCCTAAGTATTGTTGTATTTGACACGGCTGTAGATGTGATTTGTTGTAGTTGAGTGAGAAACCTAGTTTGTGAAGGGTTTCTATAACATACTTTGTTTGTTGTGAACACCGTTCTTGCGCATTGGTTTTGATTAACCAATCGTCTAGGTACGGGAACACATGTATTTGCTGCCTTCTGATATGAGCTACTACTGCCAGGCATTTTGTAAAAACTCTTGGCGCTGTTGTTATCCCGAATGGCAAGACTTTGAACTGGTAATGTACCCCTTGGATTACAAACCTTAAGTACTTTCTGTGGGAAGGATGTATAGGTATATGGAAATACGCATCCTTGAGGTCTAGTGTTGTCATGTAGTCATGTTGTTTGAGCAATGGGATCACGTCTTGCAGTGTCACCATGTGAAAGTGATCTGATTTGATGTATCTGTTTAATGTTCTGAGATCTAGTATAGGTCTTAGAGTTTTGTCTTTTTGGGGTATGAGAAAGTACAGGGAGTAAACTCCTGTTCCTTTCTAATGAATTGGTACTAGCTCTATTGCATCTTTTTGCAACAACGCTTGGACCTCCAGTTGTAAGAGATCCATGTGTTGTTTGGACATGTTGTGTGTTTTCGGTGGGACATTTGGAGGGAATTGGAGAAATTCTATGCAAAAACCATGCTGGATAATGGCTAGGACCCACGTGTCTGTTGTTATTTCTTCCCAGTTGTTGTAGAAATTGGTTAGTCTCCCCCCCACTGGTGTCATGTGTTGGGGATTTGTGACGCTGAAGTCACTGTTTATTTTGTGGAGTTTTGGGGCTCTGGAACTTCCCTCTTCTCTTTGGGAACTGTCCTCCTCTGTATTGTCCACGAAAACTTCCCCGCTGATACTGGCTTTGATAAGTGGGTCTTGTTTGTGAGGGTGAGGGTACTGTGCCCTGTCCCAGAAACCCCCCTCGAAAATGTGATTTCCGAAATGTGCCTCTGCTCTGTGGGGAGTAGAGTGCGCCCATGGCTTTGGCTGTATCTGTGTCCTTTTTAAGTTTTTCTATGGCAGTGTCCACCTCCGGCCCAAACAACTGCTGTCCGTTAAATGGCATATTCAGGACTGCTTGCTGTATTTCAGGCTTGAATCCTGAGGTTATTAGCCATGCGTGCCTCCGTATGGTCACTGCTGTATTTACAGTCCTAGCAGCTGTGTCGGCTGCATCCATTGCTGAGTGTATCTGATTGTTCGAGATACTCTGGCCTTCCTCCACCACTTGTTGTGCTCTTTTTTGGAACTCTTTGGGCAGGTGTTCTATGAAATGTTGCATTTCGTCCCAATGAGCCCTATCATATCTCGCCAGCAATGCCTGTGAGTTGGCAATGCGCCATTGGTTGGCTGCCTGTGCCGCAACCCTTTTCCCCGCTGCGTCAAACTTGCGACTTTCTTTGTCTGGAGGTGGGGCGTCTCCTGAGGTGTGTGAGTTCGCCCTTTTACGAGCTGCCCCTACTACCACTGAGTCTGGTGTTAATTGCTGCGTGATGTACACAGGGTCTGTTGGTGGCGCTTTGTACTTTTTCTCCACCCTTGGAGTTATGGCCCTGCCCTTCACAGGTTCCTGAAACACTTGTTTGGAGTGTTTGAGCATTCCTGGTAACATAGGGAGACTCTGGTACTGGCTATGTGTGGACGACAGTATATTAAAGAGAAAGTCATCCTCTATAGGTTTGGCGTACAGGGTGACATTATGAAACGCCGCTGCTCTTGACACCACCTGTGTGTAGGCAGTGCTGTCCTCAGGTGGTAACGGTCTCACTGGATAACAGTCGGGACTGTTATCTGATACAGGCGCATCATAACGATCCCATGCGTCGGGATCATCCTGACTCATCCCTGTGTGAGCTGGTGACTGCATCGTTGGTGGAGTGGCTACTGGTGATAGTTGTGGTGAGCGTTGTGGAGATGGTGGCGGAGTCACTTGTCTTGCCACCTTTGCCTGAGGCTGCTTGTCTTTCTCTTGGAAGGCAAGTTTTCCTTTCATTCTTATTGGAGGGAGAGTACTGATCTTCCCTGTGTCCTTTTGAATGTGGAGCCTTCTTTGAGTGTAATCTGGCTCCTCTGCCTCCAGTTCCTGTCCGAATCTGTGTCCTTGCATCTGTGAGGACAGGCCCTGTTCCTCGGTGTAGGAACTCGATTTCGGTTCCGAGGCCGGATGTTTCGGTATGGAAACTTTTTCGGCAGTCTTTTTCAGCTCCGAAGACACTTTTTAAATTTTCGGCGTACTGATCTCTCGATGCCGACTCATTTCGGTGCCGCCCTCTTGGTGTCGAGATTGCTCCGACCCGGTTTCTCGGGGTCGAGTCTGCTCTGTGCCGGTATCTCGACCGGAGTCGGATGACTTCGACACATGCATGCCCTTTTTCGGTGCCGATGATCGCTCACCTATTTTTCGGGTTAAGCCATGGCCTGCTGGCGGTGGCATCCCCTGGGCTTTAACGGTTTTTCCGTGAGTTTTGTGTTGTGACGTCTTACTCACGGTTTTCGGCGTCTGTTCGGGATCGACCTCGTCCGAGTCCGAATCCGCAATGGAGAAGGTTTCTTCCTCTTCCTCCAAGTGTCGTTGTCTTGTCGGCGCCGACGCCATTTGTAGTCTTCTTGCTCTTCGGTCTCTTAAAGTCTTCCTCGACCGAAACGCTCGAAAGGCCTCACAGGTATCCTCTTTGTGTTCTGGAGACAAACACAAATTACAGACCAGATGCTGATCTGTATAAGGATACTTGTTGTGACATTCGGGGAAGAAGCGGAATGGGGTCCGTTCCATTAGCCTTGAAGACACACGTGGTCGGGCTGACCAGGCCCCGCCGGGGAATCGAAAACCCCAAAGGGCCACCGGAGCTTTTCAAAATTCGGTGTCGATCTGTTGTAACTAACCTGATACCGAACGCAAACAATACCGTTGAATTTTCCGAGATTTTCACTAACTTTCCAAACCGAAACGCGGAGCGAAAAGGAACACGTCCGAACCCAATGGCGGAAAGAAAACAATCTAAGATGGAGTCGACGCCCATGCGCAATGGAGCCGAAAGGGGAGGAGTCCTTCGATCTCGTGACTCGAAAAGAAAAACAACTTGTAACACTACGAGCCCAACACTAGATGGCGGGATGTGCACAGCACAGCATGTGTATCTGCAGCTACACATGCCATCGAACATATATATATATATGTATATATATATATACGTATATATATATATATATATATATATATATATATATATATATATATATACGTATATATATATATATATATATATATATATATATATATATATATACGTATATATATATATATATATATATATATATATATATATATATATATATATATATATATATATATTACACACTTCTCTTCCGTGGATATAGGAAAAAGGCAGCACTCCACAGCCACAACGAATTCAATCATGTTTATTCACCTACAGGGACGCGTTTCGGCGTTACCGCCTTCATCGACCTGTGAGCCGCCATTTTAGCTCGGTTTTTATACTCCAATTACAATGACCTCAATTAACATATATCATGCGAAAAATTGTTTTAGTCACAAATTTTCACCATACATTTCAATTAAACAGCAATTAAATACAATTAGAAAATATACAATGTAAAAATGCATTAGCTTGTCGAGTGTCAATTCTTCAGTGTTTATAAAATGTGTTAAACTAACCCTCGCCTATAATCCATGAATACAACTATCTCTATTCAGTCAATGATCCTTTTCAAATTCATTACCATTATGATTCAATAATAATATGCGTGCTGAATGATGATCTACATGAAATTCATTCCTTTATATACCCTTATTTTCTTAGTGTATATATGTATACATATATAGTGACAAAATATTCTCTTCAATCCTTGTGAGTATGGATCTCTCTAAAATTACTTCATTAATATAAGTGAAAGTGCATCTCCTCACTACTATTCAATCCATTTGGCTCTTTAGTATCAAACGCCAATATGTATTTGGATTCTAATTTCCTTAAATGTTTTTCTCTGTCACCTCCCCGAACATCTTTTTTCACTCCATCTATCACGCTATACATTATTTCCTCTACTTTACCTCCGTGTACCTCATGTATGTGTCTAGCTACCGGGTAAGTCTCATCTCGATTTGAAATTGCCCTCAAATGTTGCAAAATTCTTAGATGTACCTGCAATTTTGTGCTGCCTACATACATTTTGGGACAGCTGCATTTTAGTATATACACCACATGGTCGCTTTTGCAATTGTAATTGCAACAGCTATGGAAGAGAGATTGGCAAAAATTGAGGAAGAAATCATACAGAAAAAAGCATGTAAATTCAACAGAGACACGATTGATTACCAAACAGGGCAGATCTACACATTTGCAAAGAAATTTGATTACTGGAGAAGACTAAAAAGAAATGGAAAAAGCTCTAGAGGATTAGATATAGAAAGTATGAAATCCACAGACATCAGTGAAAGTTCTGATACTGATCTTGAAGATACAGGTCGTCTCCAAACTCATACTTCTTTACAGGACGAATTTGATTTTTTAAGGAAAGATCGCAGGACCAATCACAGACCATGGCGAGGATCAAACAGAGCAAGAGGAAGAGGCAGAGGAAGAAAAGACAAGGGGGGAAGAGAAACAAATGTAGAAGAGGGCGAGAAAAAGACTCGCAGCAACAGACGGTATTGACCGATGATAAAACAATAATTAATTTAACAGATGTTATCTTAGAAGAAGAAGATGTTAAGAACTTATCCTTAGGTCTTTCTTTCTGCCAACCAGATGGGTTTAATTATGAGCAAAGCCGTATTGACTTGTTTCTGTTTACACGTAAATTTAAATTATCAAAGATGCATGCTATCAGTAAAAGAAAGACAAAGAGACCTAGTGAGAGACCAGAATTTGAACAGGATGAAATTGACAAATGGAAGGGTAACCTACTAATTGAAGATATACACTTAATGAGACAGTTATGGTCATTGGAAGATAACTCAATTGAGGAGATTGGTGAGGAACAACTAGTTGCAAGACTGGAATCTGAGGGAATAAGATTAGACAAAGAAGGTGCATCAGGTTTTAAATCAAAATCTAGAACTGTTCCAGCCCCAAGTGGAGACATGATTGATCAATTTTCGGATACTGTAACTAAAGAACTGAAAGCTCTCAGGTTGAAGATGATGAGCAAAACCAGTAGAAACAAGAATACTTATTATAAGACCTTGAAGAAGTTATCAAATAATCCACGGATCATAATTAGAAGTTCTGACAAAGGGGGGAATGTTGTGATATGGTCTATAGAGGATTATATGGAAGAAGCATACAAGCAATTAAATGATGCAATATGTTACAGAAGGATTGATATGAAACATGTTGATGAAGTTAAGGTCAATTTTGACAATAAACTGGAGCAATGGAGAAAAGAGGGGTTTATTAATGATCATGAACACAGATTTTTGAAGGTTGATTTTCCTAAACTCCCGGTATTCTACCTGATACCAAAAATCCACAAGGATGCCTTAAAGCCGCCAGGTAGACCGATAGTATCTATCAGAGGGAGTCTTTTTGAGTATGTGTCCCAATATATAGATTCCTTTCTACAACCTCTAGTAATGAATTTAGCTTCATATTTGAAGGATAGTACGGATTTTTTGAGGAGGATTTTCGACATTACATGGGAGAGTGAATTTTTGCTGATAAGTTTAGATGTTGTATCATTATACACAAGCATACCACACAATCTAGGGGTAAAGGCTATTGAACACTTTTTACGTGCAAGACCAATCCATTTTTACCAGCATAGTAAAATGTTAATTGAAATGATACAATGGTGCCTTGAACACAATATGTTTTTTTTCAATCAAGAGATTTTTGAACAGCAACGGGGTACCGCGATGGGCACATGTTTTGCCCCAAGTTACGCCAACCTCTACATGGGGTGGTGGGAAGAATTGGTCCTTAACAATTCCCCCATGGATAAATGGAATGACAACATAATTTTGTGGTTAAGGTATATAGACGATATTTTTATAATTTGGAAAGGTGATATGAGTACTGCTACACAGTTTTTGGAAGAGATCAACATAAATGATTGTAATCTAAGATTCACTGGGAAAGTCCATAATTATGAGATTGAATTTTTAGATGTGAAAATAATGATTGTCAATAACAAAATAGAAACAACATTATATAGAAAGCCAACAGCCGGCAATAGTATTCTGCATGCCACTAGTTATCATCCACAATCATTGATTGATAATATCCCATTCGGTGAGTTGCTAAGGGCCAAAAGAATTTGCAGTACAGAGCAAAATTTTAAAGAGGTACAAGGAGAAATGGTTTACAGATTACATGATAGGGGATATTCTCAACCCATATTAGAAAGGGCAGTCAGAAAAGTAAAATCACGTACCAGGGATTTGCTTCTATTTTCTAGACAAGACGGGGGAGCATCTAGGACATGTAACAGAACAGGACAGAGATTGAACAAGTTAGAGAATACAACGAGGATTATAACCACTTTCAATATAGCACACTTGGAGATGAGAAAGTTGCTACAAAAGCATTGGCACATGCTTAAGAGTGATCCTGTGATTGGGGAACAAATAAGCAATAAACCTGTTATAACATACAGAAAAGGAACATCCATGAAAGATATTTTAGTCAAGAGTGATGTGAGAAAGGTAACGTCTAATACTAATTGGCTCAAACCCCAAGATGGCTTCTATAAATGCTTCAAATGCAAAGCCTGTAAAAATGGAGAGAATATCAGTTTTATTAAAGTAGGAGGTAAAATCATACACTCTATCAGAGGCAAATACAATTGCAAAAGCGACCATGTGGTGTATATACTAAAATGCAGCTGTCCCAAAATGTATGTAGGCAGCACAAAATTGCAGGTACATCTAAGAATTTTGCAACATTTGAGGGCAATTTCAAATCGAGATGAGACTTACCCGGTAGCTAGACACATACATGAGGTACACGGAGGTAAAGTAGAGGAAATAATGTATAGCGTGATAGATGGAGTGAAAAAAGATGTTCGGGGAGGTGACAGAGAAAAACATTTAAGGAAATTAGAATCCAAATACATATTGGCGTTTGATACTAAAGAGCCAAATGGATTGAATAGTAGTGAGGAGATGCACTTTCACTTATATTAATGAAGTAATTTTAGAGAGATCCATACTCACAAGGATTGAAGAGAATATTTTGTCACTATATATGTATACATATATACACTAAGAAAATAAGGGTATATAAAGGAATGAATTTCATGTAGATCATCATTCAGCACGCATATTATTATTGAATCATAATGGTAATGAATTTGAAAAGGATCATTGACTGAATAGAGATAGTTGTATTCATGGATTATAGGCGAGGGTTAGTTTAACACATTTTATAAACACTGAAGAATTGACACTCGACAAGCTAATGCATTTTTACATTGTATATTTTCTAATTGTATTTAATTGCTGTTTAATTGAAATGTATGGTGAAAATTTGTGACTAAAACAGTTTTTCGCATGATATATGTTAATTGAGGTCATTGTAATTGGAGTATAAAAACCGAGCTAAAATGGCGGCTCACAGGTCGATGAAGGCGGTAACGCCGAAACGCGTCCCTGTAGGTGAATAAACATGATTGAATTCGTTGTGGCTGTGGAGTGCTGCCTTTTTCCTATATCCACGGAAGAGAAGTGTGTAATATAATACGCGATGGCGTGCGTATGAGGAATAGCACCGTTGACGTTCAGGTGCCGAAAGGGAACGCCACAAGTGGAGTGTTTTATATATATATATATATATATATATATATATATATATATATATGCCAATATACTCACTAAAAAAAACAAAGGCTACAGGGACAGTATAGTTTGGTTCTGAATTTACTTTCACAAAACCTTAGAAATTCAGCAGTTAATAGTTATTTCAAGTAACTATAACTCGTGCTCTAAGGCCAACCCTCATGCATGCAGTGGGTGTTTTGTTCACCACTTTTTCTCTGGATTCGCAAATCCAGAATCCATGTCCCACCTGTGGATCCAGGGACCCACGGATTGGATGAAAAAAAAGTAATTGGGCAATTTTTTCCCCAACAAGGGGTCCCAGGGACCCCTCTATGTGTCCTGTTGGGTCAGGATACCTGTATCCTGACCCCATATGTGTTTTTTCACTCATCTTCTCCAAACCCCAAGCCGATGCAACAAACAAAATGTCAGCTGCAATTTTCTGTCAGGTTTGGCCAGCCAATTAGGGCCTTGCTTTTCCCATGAATCTGCGAATCTGAATCTTCTGTGCTAGTTAATATCTCAGGAACTGCAGAAAACCACAAAAAGTGTAATCTGTGGAACAAAATCTAGCTTCATGCCAAATTTGGTGTAATTCCATTCAGCGGTTCGAGCTGTAGGCTTGTCTAAAGAATGCAAAAACCATATAGACTCAGAATGGAGAAAAGTGTTTTTGATCCCCCCTTTATTTTGGTCCGTGCTTCACAGATCAACCTGAAACTTTCAAGACAGCAGTTTGAACTGACCAAGGTATAAGTTTTGAAAGTTTCATGAAGATTCATCAAGCAGTGCCAAAGTTATTGGGGAAACAAAAGACTGCTCCATCTATTGAAAAAATGGTCTTAACTATAACTACCGTCACTAGGTCACACTAGGTAATGTATGTATGTGTGTGTGTGTGTGTGTGTGTGTATATATATTAGGATTAAGCTGGAACCAAGGGGTAGATGCCCTGCAGGAAAGCAATGGCAACACATCTTGTATATTTGGTTTATGTTATATGAGGACTACAAATTCTGTTCCAGATTTATAATTCTATGGACCTGTTATAATGTGTACCCCCAGAGGAGACTTTGTCCAGTTCCACTGAGATTATAGAAATTATTTTCATCTGGAAATGCCAAAGAAACATAAAATCTGGCGCCCCTAATTTAGCAGTCTTGTAGAGATACAAAGGTCCTTATGACAATAGGCCTCAACAGAGGCTGCAGTCCTTCATTTGTCTTCCACAGGTCCAGTAGTAATCTGAAGAGGATGCCCATCAGGAGCCACATTTATACCTGGCACTAGCTTGTGGGAGGGGGTGACTCCTAGCCTATTTCTACCCAATAGAGAAAAGGTGCCCTTGGTTAACTTTAATCTATATTTGAAGCAGTTTCTGTGTGCCCTACCTCAAACAGTCCCACAGTGTCCCTCTCTGACCGGACCCAAGGCGGTGAACCCTTCTACTCTTGTGCAAAGCCTGTGTGCTCACCCCAGAGGTATGTGCAGGGAAAGGAACAGTCCCTCCATTGTGATTACTTCAAACCAGTTCTGGTAGCAGCTCCTCACCCACTGGGATTGGTGCTCGCCTGACTGGGGGAAGAAAGAAGGTTCCTACCAAGGTGTCAGCTAACATTTGCCTGTGACAGGATAGGCCTCTTTGAAGTTAATGAAGCTCCTGTTGTCAGTAGAAATGGTCATCCTGACAGAGGAACAGAACAACTTCCCACACCCAATACATTTTTCTAACCTGGAAGCAGTTTCATCAAATGGTCTTTTCAACTGCCACATGAAAGTTGAAGCTCATGCAAAAGAGGCTCCAAATCCAGTAGGCAGAGAAACCATAACTTTCTAGAAGTACCTTTTCCAAAATATTTATTACAGATCTTACTTTAGCAGTGAACAGGGCTGGTAAATATATTTCATAAATTCTAAGAATGGAATTGGTAGTTGTTTCCTAGCCAGAGATAACATAATGAAATGTAATAGTGACCCCAATACTTTCCTATATAACAACCAACCCTGCTACAGTGAAAGTAGGTGTTGGGTTCTTTTTACTGTCAAGACATGTTTAACATTATACTTTTGTATATCCTACTTGTAAATACCATGCACACAGCCTTATAATAAAAATAATAATACTTGGATTTGTATAACCTGGCTAACTACCCGTGAGGGCATTCAGGCGCTGTCCTTGGGCAAAGGGAGATTAAGTAGTGTGCCTGGAATCACAGCTTGTTGAACTGACTCTAACCTTGATCCCCAGCTCTAAGGTCAGCAGCTTTGGCTGTTACGCCATGTCCTCTTCCTTATGGCCAATATGGCCTACTGAGGAGTGACATTAATATTTAAAAGTAAGATTCAGGCCTGTCAAAAAGGGATTTTGGGACAGGTCCAATTAGACTTTTTAAACCAACACTGCCAGCTTACAATAGTAGGACTGCAGACATGTTAGCACTGTAGTGGATGGCACAAAAGGTGCTAAAGTCCACTAGTGATGTTTGATTCACAGACTCTGGGTAGACTTTGTACCATTTACTAGAGGTGTACAGCTAAGATAAATATGCCAATTAGGAGTATCTCCAATTTTGACATGTTTAGGGGGCAGAGCACATGGACTGGAGCCTGGTTAGTAGAGCCCCAGTGCACAGAGTCAAAAAACATCAGCATCAGTCCAAAAAACAATGGGGGGTGATCACACAAGAAGAGACATTTTCCTACATTCACAAGCGAATATTTGATGCTATCTAACTTAAAAATGCAACATTGCTCCACAAAAAGATGGCCAAATGGGAAATATTTGAGAGGTCAAAATCTAACAAATGAAAGCAAAACTGCATTTGTCTACTACATTCACTCTTCACGTATGTGTCTTTGAGCATTTCTGGATAGAGCTGTGTCATAAAATGGAAAACATCTACCAGGGCTTAATCCATGCAGCTGATGGGAACCAGGTCTTACTTTTGATGCCACTGTTTTCTGTTTAACTTGTCATTTGTGTAAGACATATGTTAGTGTGCAGATCTCAACAGCTGCACGAGTAAAGACATGGGAAGCATTAATGAAGGGTACAGCCAATTTCACTTGCTTCTAAAACAAAATATGTGATGCTAGACTGCAAGTGTTTTGGGCAGCCTCTGTTGCGTAAAAATGAGAAATTTAAATTGTAATTGTTATTAGGCGTATGGCACGTAGATAACACATAGATAAATTGGGCTGATAGATTTGATTTACCAAATGCCCTTTTCACAGTTATGAAATATACAACATATTGTGGATCTTCTTAGATGCAGCACAATTGAATGACATACACACGTCTATAAGAATCACCTTTGCTTCACATCTTGTAATGGTGGTACTCCCCTACTGCCACTTCGAGGAGATGACTAGACAATGCCCCAGTGGGAGAGATGCATCTCCTGGAGCCTGGCAAGATGTATTTTTTACACCTATTCATAACCCCTTCTGTGCCGCGGACGTAGTGGTTATGTCCTGCGGCACAGTGCTCCTGTGCCGAGGACGTAACCATTACGTCCTCGGCCTGGAGCCCAGAGGGAGCGCTAGCGCTCCCTCTGTGGGGTTCTCCCCACCCCCCCCATGGCGGGGATGGAAGGGGAAGACCTTCCCCTTCCATCCTCGCCCCTCCCACCCCCCGTAATGACGTCAGCGCGTAATCGCGCGCTGACCTCATTACACACTGGCGGTTGCACTGGAAGCCATTTGCTTCCAGTGCGAGTACGGAGAAACAGGTGAGTTTCTCCTCCGGCGGGTGGGGGTTTGGGACAAAGAGGCACCGGGGGAAAGGAAAGGCTTTTCCTTTCCCCCGGTGTCTCTTTGAGCATTCCTGCTGCCCGATCGCAGTGCGATCGGGCAGCAGGAATGCCCACTAGACGCCAGGGATTTTCTTTTTTTATTTATTTTATTGTGATGTGTGTGTCAGCTACGGCCCCTTGGGCAAGCGTCGCTCCCTTTTGGGGGGCATGTTTGTGTGGCCATTCTGCCCTCCTTGGGGGCAGATCGGCCTAATATTTTTAGGCTGATCTGCCCCCAAGGGGGGCAGAAACCACTAGACGCCAGGGATTTTCATTTTTGCATTATTTATGTTGTTTTTTGTGCTGGGGAGCAGCCCCTTGGGCAAGGGTCGCTCCCATTTGGGGGCCATGTTTGTTGTGGCCTTTTCGGCCTTATATGTTTAGGCTGATCTGCCCCCAAGGAGGGCAGAAACCACTAGACGCCAGGGATTTTTTTTTTCGTCTTTATTTCTGCTGTGTTTTGTATTGGGGAGCGGCCGCTTGGGCAAGGGTCGCTCCCCTGGGGGGCAGATCGGCCTATTATGTTTAGGCTGATCTGCCCCCAAGAGGGGCAGAAACCACTAGAACGCCAGGGATTTTTTTTTATATGTTTATTTATGTGGGGGCGTCCACCTTGGGCACGGGGTGCCCTCCCCAAGGGGGGCATTGAACTGTTGCCCATTTCTGCCCCCTTAGGGGGCAGATGGGCCTATGTTTTTTAGGCCCATCTGCCCCCAAGGGGGGTAGAAGCCACGTAGGCACCAGGGATAGTGTGTGTGTGTTTTTTGTTTTGTTTGGGGGTGGCCCTTTGGGCAAGGGTCGCTCCCCCTGGGGACACACTACTAAAAATATTTTCTGCCCTCCTTGGGGCAGATAGGCCTATTTTTTAGTAGGCCCATCTGCCCCTATGGCAGAATCCACTTAGGCACCAATTTCTAAATTGTCAACTGATGAAGTATTTGCATTTGTGATAATTTTTTTCCTCCTTTTTGTTCTAGTTCAAAGCTTTTTCTTTCTTTGCTGTGGCTCCTTGCGGTTTTGGTGGTGGTTGACCTGTGGTTTGCATAGTTGCATGTTTTAGGTAAGGAAAAATAATTTACTCCAAAGGAGTATTGTTGCCATGCATGAATGACATGTTTGTAGGTGGTGTACTAAATGCAGGTTTGTGTGAAATTGTCTTTAGATTTGTGCATAATGATATTTGTGTTGTCTTATTTCTCATTTGCTTTTCTTTCTTTCTTTTTAGTGGGATATCATTGGTGATTGCTGTGTCTGTGCAGCGTAGTTGCTGGTGATTCAAGCTTTTTCAGGCAAGTGAGCGGTATCGTTTTTGAGTTTATAACTCTTACTAATAAAGCTACACTTTATTACTTATCTTACACAGTGCTGGTTGTTGGTGGTGCATTTGTCCAGTTAATTTTCATAGGAAAGATCATGGCTAGCCGCAGGATGACCGCTCAGCAGGTGGTTGGTATGCTTTTTGAGTCATTGTCTGATCATGATTATGAGACGGACTCTGCATCTGAGGCAGAGGAGGAAGTGAGAGATTCTGGCAGTGAAGTTTCTGTCGGAGAGGAATCTTCTGATGAGGAAGCCACAGTCAGTGCAGATGAAGGGCCTGTTTCAGAGGAGGACACTGATGTGCCTTTAGTGCAGCAACCTGGGGCTGAAAGGTTTCCCGTAGGAAGACCTGAACTCTGGGTTGCCCCAAACATGAAGCAGCCAGAGTTGCCTGCCTTTACTGGTCTCCCGGGGTGTAGAGTCAATACAGAGAACTTTTTGCCTGTCAATTTCTTTGAGTTATTTATGGATGATGTGTTTTTTGGAAGAGACTGTTGAGCAGACTAATTTGTATGCGGAGAAGTATTTGAGGGACAACACTGCTAGACTTAGGCCGCACTCTAGAGCTGCCCAGTGCATTCCCACAAATTTGGAGGAGATGAAAAGGTTTTTAGGTTTGACTCTTTTGATGGGGTTGATAAGGAAGCCGTCACTGGCTTCTTATTGGTCTACTAGTCCCTTGATGGCAACAGCTATATTTCCTGCAACAATGAGTCGTAATCGGTATTTGCTTCTTCTTAGGATGCTGCATTTTATTGACAATGCATTAGCCTTGCCACGAGATCACCCTGATTCTGACCGTCTTTTTAAGATTAGGCCTGTCCTTGATCATTTTGTAGATCGGTTTTCAGAGGTCTATGGTCTAGGCAAAGAAATAGCTGTGGACGAGTCTTTGGTCCTCTTCAAGGGTCGTTTGGATTTTAGGCAGTACATTCCTGGCAAGAGGGCACGATGTGGAATTAAATTGTATATGCTGTCTGAAAGTAGTACAGGATATGTGTATAATTTCCGTGTCTACACTGGTAGGGATTCCAGTATTGACCCCCCTGGTTGTCCTCCCACTTTTGGAGTTACTGAGAAAATTCTGTGGGAACTTGGAAGACGACTGTTCAACAAAGGTCACCATTTGTATGTAGATAACTTTTACAGTGGAGTGCAGTTGTTCAAGGAATTGTTTAGAGTGGACACTGTTGCTTGTGACACAATTAGTTGTAACCGGAAAGGCTATCCAAGGGAGCTTATCTGTAAAAAACTTCAGAGGGGACAGTACAGTGCCTTGTGGAATGATGAGCTGCTAGCTTTGAAGTTTTCAGACAGGAGGGATGTCTACATGCTAAGTACCATCCATGATGAGAGTACTTTGCCTGTGACTGTTTGGGACCAGGCTGCTGAAGTGCGCAAACCTGTGTGCATTTTAGATTATAATAAGCACATGGGAGGTGTAGATAGAGTTGATCAAAGGTTGGAACCTTAAACTGCTATTCGTAAGTCTTACGTTTGGTATAAGAAGTTAGCAATTCACCTCTTCCACTTAGCAACTTGTAATGCTTTTATTATGTTTAAGGATGGGTCTCCAGAGTCAAAGATGACATTTGTGAAATTTCAGGAGTCAGTGATAGAGAGCCTTATTGTGGTGGAACAGGCCAGAGTTCCTAGAGAAGCAGTGGTGGAGGATGTGGCTAGATTGAAAGATCGCCACTTTGCTGAGCACATTCCTCCCACACCCAAAAAAAACTTTCCAGCTAAGAAATGTGGAGTGTGTTTTCAAAGAGGTATTCGGAGGGAGACTCGAATGTACTGCCCAGATTGTCCTTCAAAGCCTGGGCTGTGTGTGGGTGGTTGTTTTAAGAATTACCACACCCAGAAGAATTACTGGGAACAACCATGAGTGTAAACTGTCTGTTTTGTATTTTCATGTGTTCAGTTTCATGGTTAGCATTTCTGTCATGTACTTAGTTAGAGCTTTTGTGTTTGTAGTTTTGTAATTATTTCTAATTAGTTAGTGGTTTCTTTGTTTAAAAATAAATAAAAAGTGATGCCATTGTGTGTGGAGTGGGGCTTGAATGATGGTGTACATAGTGTACATATTGACTTGCTGTTGGCTACTGCAACACACTGCCAGCCAAACACCAGTCCACACACACCCATCAGCTGGTGTGATTGCTGTATCAGGCATGTGGGCGTATGTAAGTGATGGGCCCTTGAGTGGCGCTGTCTGTCGATGCGAGTGTTGTAATGTGCTGGGCCCGTGGCTGGCGGCGTGAATGGTCTTGTGCATGTCATGTATGAAAGGTGTGTGAATGGACTGTAAAGCGGTTGGTGCCATGCCGTGGCTTTACAGCTACCGAGCCATGAGTCACTGGTTTTGTTTTTTGGCCTTTCAGTTATTAACAGTGCATTTCATTTTTGTGAAATCTCTTGTTAATAAAATTTTATCCACTGAACCATCACTCACCCTCGTGCCAAATCCAACCAGTATGTGTGGTAAAAATGACCAAACCTGCTCCGCTGTAATCAGGCGTCTCAGCACACCTTTGACACGCTAGGTGCCTCGGGTGGGACCACGATGATGAAGCATGCCACCAACTTGGTTGGTGGGTGAGGAGTCTTTTTAACATAACCTAAGTGCGTTTCTTTTCACAATTTTAGTGTTTGGAACATCACATAAGTATGTGGACAAACCAAAATGATCTATTGTAAAACTACCTGTGTTTGGAGGGGGGGGGGCGTGGCACCTATGGTTTCGGTCCCGGGTGCGGCCTTCATCTAGGGAAACCTACCAAACCCAGACATGTTTTAAAAATAGACACCCCAAGGAGTTGTGGCTTGCCTGGATCCCCCAACATTTTCTTACCCAGACTCCTCGGCAAACCTCCAAATTTGCATAAAAAAATCATATTTTCCTCACTTTTCTTTGTAGGATCACCGCTGCCGCACAAATTTCCTACCACCCAGCGTTCCCCTCAGTCCCCCAAGTAAAATTATACCTCACTTGCATGGGACCCCAAAGCAGAGTCAGCCTAAAAGATGTATAAAAGAAAAATATGTGCTTATCAACTCGCTGTGCTATCCCCTCAATCTCTACAAGTTTTTGGCCTTTTTCTGTTGCAGGCACCTGGCCCACCCGCACAAGTGAGGTACCATTTTTATCGGGAGACTTGGGGGAACGCTGGGTGGAAGGAAATTTGTGGCTCCTGTCAGATTCCAGAATTTTCTGTCGCCGAAATGTGAGGAAAAAGTGTTTTTTGTGCCAAATTTTGAGGTTTGCAAAGGATTCTGGGCAACAGAACCTGGTCGGAGCCCCACAAGTCACCCCATCTTGGATTCCCCTAGGTGTCTAGTTTTGAAAAATGCGCTGGTTTGCTAGGTTTCCCCAGGTGCCAGCTGAGCTAAAGGCCAAAATCCACAGGTAGGCACTTTGTAGAAAACACCTCTGTTTTCTGTGAAAAACACCTCTGTTTTCTGTGAATGTGATGTGTCCACGTTGTGTTTTGGGCCATTTCCTTTCGTGGGCACTAGGCCTACCCACACAAGTGAGGTACCACTTTTATCGGGAGACTTGGGGGAACGCTGAGTGGAAGGAAATTTGTGGCTCCTGTCAGATTCCAGAACTTCCTGTCACCGAGATGTGAGGAAAAAGTGTTTTTTTGGCCACATTTTGAGGTTTGCAAAGGATTTTGGGTAACAGAACCTGGTCAGAGCCCCACAAGTCACCCCTTCTTGGATTCCCCTATGTGTCTAGTTTTCAAAAATGTGCTGGTTTTGCTAGGTTTCCCCAGGTGCTGGCTGAGATAGAGGCCAAAATCCACACGTAAGCACTGTGAAAAAATGTGGTGTGTCCATGTTGTGTTTTGGGCCATTTCCTTTTGTGGGCGCTAGGCCTACCCACACAAGTGAGGTACCATTTTTATCGGGAAATGCGGGGAACACAAAATAGCGAAACAAGTGTTATTGCCCCTTGTCTTTCTCTACATTTTTTCCTTCCAAATGTAAGGCAGTGTGTAAAAAAGACATCTATTTGAAAAATGCACTGTAATTCACATGAGATGTATGGGCACCCCGGAATTCAGAGATGTGCAAATAACCATTGCTGCTCAACACCTTATCTTGTGGCCATTTTGGAAATACAAAGGTTTTCTTGATACCTATTTTTCACTTTTTATATTTCAGCAAATGAATTGCTGTATACCCGGTATAGAATAAAAACCCATTGCAAGGTGCAGCTCATTTATTGGCTCTCAGTACCTAGAGTTCTTGATGAACCTACAAGCCCTATATATCCCCGCAACCAGAAGAGTCCAGCTGACGTAACGGTATATTGCTTTAAAAGATCTGACATCGCAGTAAAAAGTTACTGAGTAAAACGTGGAGAAAAATGGCTGTTTGTTCACCTCAATTTCAATATTTTGGTATTTCAGCTGTTATTTTCTGTAGGAAACACTTGTAGGATCTACACAAATGACCCCTTGCTGAATTCAGAATTTTGTCTACTTTTCAGAAATGTTTAGCTTTCTGGGATCCAGCATTGGTTTCTCACCCATTTTGGTCACTAACTGGAAGGAGGCTGAAAGCACAAAAAAATGTTCCTGAAAGCCCGGAAAAATGTGATCTTGCCACCGCAAACCCTTTGTAGATGCCATTTTCAGGGAAAAAAACACAAGCTGCTTTCTGCAGCCCTTTTTTCCAATTTTTTTGAAAAAAACAAAATTTTCACTGTATTTTGGCTAATTTCTTAGTCTCCTTCAGAGGAACCCACAAAGTCTGGGTACCTCTAGAATCCCTAGGATGTTGGAAAAAAAGGACGCAAATTTGGCGTGGGTAGCTTATGTGAACAAAAAGTTATGAGGGCCTAAGCGCGAACTGCCCCAAATAGCTAAAAAAAGGCTCGGCGCAGGAGGGGGAAAAGGACTGGCAGCGAAGGGGATAATATGTAATGCCTTTCCATATGCAAATTGGAGAGTCAGATGAGACAATCCCAGCAGCAGTTCAAGGCCAGGGGTTGGCTGAGGGAAGGAAATGTACTTTGAGGCCCAGGGGACTGAACTGGTAAGGCAGAGACAGAGGTGGTACACGCATTTAACATTTTAGGTTTGATTGAGGGAGTTTGCACGGTAGCGGCAGAGAAAGGTTCGGTTGTTATGGGAAGGGTAAAGCGATTTTTCCTTGACTCCTTTTGTGGCTATTGCTGTTTTTGTCAGCCAATAACAAAAACAGCACAGAAGAAAGGATGAGGAAGCCACTTTAACCCTCTCGCTCCACCTCTCATTCATTCTTCCCTGTACAGTTCAAGGTATTCTGTCATCAATTGGTAGAATGATCATACAGCATAAGAGCGCTTCTGCCTCTGGCTTCATTAAATGTCCCCTCACTCTCTGCTGCTATAGGTTTTAGTTGCAGCAGAAGGCAAACCAATCTAATAGGGATAGTAGCCCAAAATGGATATATCCAAACATGGACAGAAAAAACAGTAAGTAGAATGTATTAGGTAAATTACCCACAGGCCTTTTTGAACAAACACTTACTTTTTTTATTTTTACAATTTTGCTATTTCATGACCATTTTGCAACTCATTGAGGCGATTAATTGTGTCAGATATCCCTTACTGTCTGAAAAAGTACAATGTCTTGATTCTGTGTACCAAATTACATCATGAAGTGATCTTGCAAGTTAATAAACAGCAAATCTGCCTTTCTTGCGGCGCACACGTTATAAAAAAAAATAATAATAATAATAAATGGCTCACTTACAATAGGTTCCTGTAGCCAAAGGCGAATCAGAGTTGCCAGTGTGTAGTACATCACCAAGAGTACAATGGGGTTGGCGTGGTGGTACCACTTGAGAGTCGGGTTCGTTATGATCTTCCAAGGGACGGAGCAGTCTGTCTGAATCAAAGAAGTGACACCAAATAACCTGTTTCAATAAATAAAAACACATGTACAGACAATCAGACCTTACTTCGCTGACAAAACGGAAAAGCACATTCAAAGTTGCATTTTTGGACCAAAATCATTAGTATTTTTCTCTACCTGTTTCAATTAAATAATATGTTTGTATTGCCGCAGCCATTACTTTAGCAGAAAGGGACACATTGCTAGTAAACTCTAGCAGACTATCACAATCACCACGTTTCAATGGACAGAATTGCTATATTGTATTTAATTTCAGTGTATCTTTTAGTAACATTTTTGTGACCCCTTGCTGGTGTAGGCTTGATGATCTGTGGGCATGATTGTTATACTTGCAAAAGCTGATTTTGATAAATACACAAAAAGTGATTGGAGGAATGCTTGCATCACTCATGCTGCTATAGTTGCAACACATCATGTTCCATCCACTGTACCACTCCAGGCAAAGGCCCTTCTTACGCAAGTCAGTACTGAGCCTGCTTCCCATGGAAACAGTCCATCTCAAACTGCAAGCGAAGTTCCCTCCAGAAGGCAACACAAGCAACCCTAGACCGGTTTCTGCATAATATATCTCGTCAGGAAAGTATAGCTTGGATCCCGTGGCATAGAGTGGATGGGACCAACATCTTGACATACACTTGACCTTCTAGAAGGTTACATCAGACATACACAAGGTGATGGGAGGGTGCTTGAATCAGTCTAACCTCTGGCAGTCGCCCATTTTTTTTCATCCACTCAAGTGCTTAGCTTAGTCAGTAAGATTGAAGGGGAGGTGAGGAGCGGGAGCTTCAGATTTTCCAACAATCACTCTAGAACACAATATTAAAATACATTATAGGACAAGCAGGGCACACGAGAGGGGCTTAAGGAGCAGTGAAAGGGAAGAGGAATGTGGATTGCTATGTGTATTATTAATTGAGAGAAAACACATATTATTATGAAAAATGACCAAATGTGTTTAAGTCTTTCTAAACAGAGAGAGGGATACAGTGTCTGTATTTTTGGTCTGTGTGTGTAAAAATTCCTAGTGAAATCGGACAGCCACTACACCATACGAAAATGAAAGCATCTCTACCCAAATATTTATCACAAAATACATTAAGGGGGTGTAGCAACCCGAACCCCGACCTCGGAAGATACACCCCTGCATCCACCGTACCACTATAGACACAAAAAGGACATGAATCAAGAACACTTTTTCTACTTTCTACCACGCAATGCACTTGGCAAGTGGGTGTGGTTGTTTGGACATGTTCAGTACTTCTGCACAACAATTGCAGGTCAGCTTGTTGGAGAAGGCCGACGGCAGACGTCTCAGATCTGCACAGCAACAACTGCATCAATAGAAGAGACGCCTGACTGAAAATGCACAGGCCACAGCTTCTGAACTATGAATATCTACAGAAGGGGTTGACAAAGCACAGATGCTCTTCACAGACAAGCAAGGGAACTCCACGGTCCTAGAATGTCTGTTATGTGCACGAAGATATTATATATTTAGCCCCAGGAGAGAGCATGCGTACTATCTTTACGGTGACATAAAATAGAGCCAATACAATGGGCAAACGTTTGTAAAATGTTAATGAAACTACCTAAACAAAAACACATATTGAGGAAATAATAAACGGAAAGAAAAAGCAAAGAGGAAAGTCCACTTTAATAAAAGAGTACAAGGAAACAGCTAGTCAAACTTAAGTTGAATGGAGCAAGACTAAAACGTGTTTCAAAACCACGTACGAGCACCAATCAGTGAAACCTTTTCACTAAGTTATTTGTCTTAGCAATACTTTAAAGAATGAAGTGATAACAAACGTGAGCAGGTAGGGAGCAGAAGTGGAAGCGTGAGCGTGCTTTGAGCATTAGTAGAGGAGTGATCATGCAGAGAGCAGCAGTAGTGGCGTGCTCATGGAGAGAGCAGCAATAGTGGAGTGCTCACGGAGAGAGCAGCAGTAGAGGAGAGGTCATGCAGAGAGCACTAGTAGAGGAGTAATATGGAGAGAGCAGCAGTAGAGGAGTGATCATGCAGAGAGCAGCAGTAGTGGAGTGCTCATGGAGAGAGCAGCAGTAGAGGAGAGGTCATGCAGAGAGCACCAGTAGAGGAGTAATATGGAGAGAGCAGCAGAAGAGGAGTGATCATGCAGAGAGCAGCAGTAGTGGAGTGCTCATGGAGAGAGCAGCAGTAGTGGAGTGCTCACGGAGAGAGCAGCAGTAGAGGAGAGGTCATGCAGAGAGCACTAGTAGTGGAGTAATATGGAGAGAGCAGCAGTAGAGGAGTGATCATGCAGAGAGCAGCAGTAGTGGAGTGCTCATGGAGAGAGCAGCAGTAGAGGAGAGGTCATGCAGAGAGCACCAGTAGAGGAGTGCTCATGCAGAGAGCAGCAGTACAGGAGTGTTAGAAATGGGGTCCTTGGTTGGCAGTCAGGTTACCCCCTGTCCAAGCAAGAACCCTCATGCTAGTCAGGGTAAAAGAGAATCCCCCTCAGCTAACCCCTGCTTACCCCCTTGGTAGCTTGACACAAGCAGTAGGCTTAACTTCAGAGTGCTAGGGGTAAAGTATTTGTACCAACACACACAGTAACTTAATGAAAACACTACAAAATGTTTAGAAAAATAGGAAATATTTATCAAATAAAACAAGACCAAAACGACAAAAATCCAAAATACACAAGTCATCAATTAAAAAGCAAAAAGAGACTTCATGTAGTTTTAAACACAAACGCTAACGCTGTTAGCGTAAAAATGTACCTTAGGTGCATCAAAAATAATACTGCATGGGTGAGTGTGCATCAAAAAGGGCTTGTGATGCGTCAATTTCACTCATGAGCAAGACTCTGCGTTGTTTCTCCTTCAGTCAGGTCGGCGTGCATCGTTTCTTCTCTCCGCAGGAGAGCGATGCGTCGATCCAGTCAACACTCTCGGGTCCAGGCAGGCCTTGCGTTGTTTTTACACATCCACCGGTATTTGTGCCGGAAATCCCACTGCATGATGATCCGAAAACCACACAGCATGGGTTGCGATCTCACCAGCCTCCGTCAGCGATGCTCCAGCCCTGGGTGTCGATCTTTGGGTCGCGTTGCAGACGAGCATCGATTTTCAGCCACGAAGCCGGCGGCACATCGATTTTTCAGCAGCAGATCGGAGTCACTTCGGTCTTTTCCCTGCACGGCTGCCTGTGCATGGATTTCTCACTCTTGGGTTGCCAGCCTCTCCTTTCAGGCTCCCAGGAACTGGATGGGAACCACTTGGCAGATTAGGAGTCTCTTCAGAGACTCCAGGTGCTGGCAGAGAGAAATCTTTGCTGTCCCTGAGACTTCAAACAACAGGAGGCAAGCTCTAAATCAATCCCTTGGAGATCTTCACAAGAAGGAATGCAACACAAAGTCCAGTCTTTGTCCTCTAGCACAGGCAGAAGCAGCAACTGCAGGATAGCTCCACAAAGCACAGTCACAGGCAGGGCAGCTCTTCTTCCTCAGCTCTTCAGCTCTTCTCCAGGCAGAGGTTCCTCTTGGTTTCCAGAAGTGTTCTAAAGTCTGTGGTTTTGGGTGCCCTTCTTATACCCACTTTGCCCTTTGAAGTAGGCTTACTTCAAAGGAAAGTCTCTCTTGATTGTGAAATCCTGCCTTGCCCAGGCCAGCCCCAGACACACACCAGGGGTTTGGAGTCTGCATTGTGTGAGGGCAGGCACAGTCCTTTCTGGTGTGAGCGACCACTCTTCCCCTCCCTCCTAGCACAAATGGCTCATCAGGAAATGCAGACTACACCCCAGCTCCCTTTGTGTCACTGTCTAGTGTGAGGTGCAACCAGCCCAACTGTCAAACTGACCCAGACAGGGAATCCACAAACAGGCAGAGGCACAGAAATGGTTTAAGCAGGAAAATGCACACAAAGTGGCATTTTCAAACACACAATCTTAAAATCAACTATACTAAAAGATGTATTTTTAAATTGTGAGCTCAGAGACCCCAAACTCCACATGTCTATCCGCTCCCAAAGGGATCCTATTTAAAGGTAGCCCCCATGTTAACCCTATGAGAGAGACAGGCCTTGCAACAGTGAAAAACGAATTTAGCAATATTTCATTGTCAGGACATATAAAACACCTTACTATATGTCCTACCTTAACCATAAACCACCCTGCCCTTGGGGCTACCTAGGGCCTACCTTAGGGGTGCCTTACATGTAAGAAAAGGGAAGGTTTAAGCCTGGCAAGAGGGTACACTTGCCAAGTCAAATTTACAGTTAAAACTGCACACACAGATACTGCAGTGGCAGGTCTGAGACATGATTACAGGACTACTTATGTAGCTGGCACAACCAGTGCTGCAGGCCCACTAGTAGCATTTGATTTACAGGCCCTGGGCACCTCTAGTGCACTCTACTAGGGACTTACTAGTAAATAAAATATGGCAATCATGGATAAACCAATTACATATACATTTTGTACAGGACCACTTGCACTTTAGCCCTCGTTACCAATGGTAAAGTGCCCAGAGTAACAAAAACAGCAAAAACAGAGTCCAGCACACATCAACAACCTGGGAAACAGAGGCACAAATTTAAGGGAGACCACGCCAAGGATGAAATGTCTAACAAGGAGTGGTAAACGAGTAATCATGGAAAGAGCTACAGTAGAGGAGTGCTCATGTAGAGAGCAGCAGTAGAGGAGTGGTCATGCAGGGAGCAGTAGATGAGTGCTCATGGAGAGAGCAGCAGTAAGGAGTGGTAGAGGAATAATCATGCAGAGAGCAGCAGTAGAGGAATAATCATGCAGAGAGCAGCAGTAGAGGTGCGATCATGCAGAGAGCAGTTGATGAGTACTCATGGAGAGAGCAACAGTCGAGGAGTGCTCATGTAGAGAGCAGCAGTAGAGGAGTGATCATGCAGAGAGCAGTGGAGGAGTCATGGAAAGAGCATCAGTAGAGGAGTGCTCATGCAGAGAGCAGCAGTAGAGGAGTGGCAGAGGAGTAATCATGCAGAGAGCAGCAGTAGAGGAGTGCTCATGCAGAGAGCAGCAGTAGAGGAGTGGCAGAGGAGTAATCATGCAGAGAGCAGCAGAAGAGGAGTGGTCATGCAGAGAGGAGCAGTAGATGAGTGGTAGAGGAGTAATCATGCAGAGAGCAGCAGTAGAGGAGTGCTCATGTACAGAGCAGCAGTATAGGAATTATCATTTAGAGAGCAGCAGTAGAGGAGTGATCATGCAGAGAGCAGCAGTGGAGGCATGATCAGGCAGAACACAACATTAGAGGTGTGATCATACAGAGACCAACAGAGCGCCAAGAATAGAAAATACAACTCACACCACACAGGCAAAAGTAGTACCATCATATTTAGGTTCTCTTAGGTTCTCACTTCCCTCACATTCCCATCCACTCTCACATTTTGCCTGACCTCAGATAGGGCACAAATTCACTGATACTCCATTGCCAGCTAGTTTAGTCCCAAAGGCATATTCTCTTGCCTCTATCTTACTCACTTTACTACCTGCCACTCATACTTTTTTCATAGTGACTCTTATTCTCGCCCTCCCATTCATATACATGCACACTCTCTCAGGATCTTTCCTGCCGCCTAAATTCTGTGCTTTCCTGTTCCCTCTCCAGTGCTTCCATGCTCCCCTCTCAGGTGCTACGTGTTCAATCTTGCATTTTTCTCCCTACTTGGGGCGTCCCACTCTCTCTTATGTGCTTCCTGCTCCCCCTTAGGTACTTCCGTGTTCCCTCTTAGGTGCTTCTCTACTCCCTCAAAAGATCTTTCTTGCCCGTATATGAAGGACTGTACTGTTCACTCTACTGTTCTTCCATGCTCCCCTCTCAGGAGCTCATCAGTTCCTTCTTAAGTGCCTCGTGCTTCCTCTGAGGTGGTTGCCTGCTATCCATCATAACAAACACTGACCACTTTCTGAACCCATCATTCATTTCTTTTAAATATTCCTTATGTGATGACATTATACATTTTCTTATCTGTGCTTTGCAAATACCTCACACTCACAAAAGAACCTATGCGTTATCTTTGTTTGCACATATTTAATGTGTCATATTTGTGTGTTTTTGTGTGTTGTGTGCTTCGCTGGCATTGACTGTGTCCATTCACCTGCTATCTGCTGCAAGATGCAGGCAGTGGGCTGCTACTGGTTTAGGCAGAACACATAAAATACTGTGACAACACAGTAGAAGCTCAGTCAAGCACATGAGAGCATGTAGAGTCCTAGAAATATGCGAGTGTTTCATCCCCTCTCTGCCTGTTTACCAATGAATTGCCCTATTCTTCTTCTGACAACCACACAGCCCATCAAAAACTTAAGCATGTTTATCGGAAGAGAAAAGGTATGTTCTGCTATGTGGGGCCTGTAAGCCACCCAGTGTGTGCATCTAAAGGAAAAAGCACGTGGCTGTGCTCTAGCATGTCTTTTCTTGCCTTGATGTCACTTGAGATGAAAGAAGATTTTGGAGGATTATGTTTTTTCAGGCTGTGTAATCCTGAAAGACACGGATTGCAATTGGGGATGATGGCTCAGTAAATAGAGAATACAAGACATAGTCACAAGAGTTCCTGCACAATGCAGAACCAGACAGGACTTACAGATAAAAGCTAGGCCTCCACCCATACGTTTGTGTGAATACATTACGATGTAGATTTTGGAAACAAAGTTTGCGACAAAAAATGCACCAAGTCATGCTTTTCTTTGAGCAACAACCAACGTTAGGTTACAATTCAGACTAACGTACTTTAATAGTTAAACGTGCAGAAAACTAAAGATGAATATCATTTGTAGTTTAAACGCATCATTATTTTTTTATTATTACGGTTTTCTACAGCAGGCGATTACACCATTGTGTAAAGGTATAACAGAGAACAGAACAAAGAAAACATTACGAGTACAAGGGACAAACAAGTGCGCAGAGCATGTGGAGAGAGTGTAACATTCTTCACACAATGAGTTACAGAGCATGAACATCTCACATGTTTTTCTAGTCAGGTACATAGTGAACATATTTTAGAAAGTGTTAACACGCTTTAGGGGAGACAGGGATGGATAATGCTTGTTCACATAATTATATATTAATATATTTATGTTGAAATACAGCGCAGAAAGGCTTAAATCTTTAATTGAAATCTTTAATTGATCCTTAAAAGGAGAGATTGATCCTGAAATTGTTCCGAATTCGTTTTAGAATTCGGGTCTTTAAAGTACAGAAGATCTTCAGTGCATTTCAGGTGAGGGGGGAAATTACTACAGAACTCACTGTAGCTAAATCTTGACATTTCATTGACGCGTCTAGCTATTGGTGTACGGATAGACGTGGACAACTGGTCAAGCTCCACAGCCAACCAAAAGGTACAGATAATCTTGCCCACCTTGAAACAATTTGTATCTTAGTTAGGTACAAAACCAGTATAGATATACCCAGCAGACTGGTTACTAGCATGTATTCACATTTTCGAACCAGATGGAACTACTCACTATCAGTAATACTGTCAGGATTAGAAGCAAAAAGGCCAGAAACTACAATTCAAAGTTGAATACATTCCTGACTTGAGGAGATTTTTGGCTGCCTGTTTATCCCAGCTTCTGTTGGCGGACGAAACTCTGGAGAAAGTGAGTCATGATGAAGTTGAATGCATTAGCAAGTTGTAAGGACTGTGGTGGGTGCGGTAACTGACAAAAAATGAGTCAGAGGAATCTTTCAAGAAGGGCAATGAACTGATAAAAGAGCAAGGAGCAAATGTTAGTGGAAGGGCCAAAGAAAAAAACGAGATGTATAAATTGCGAGCATTTATGAATTTGGTGGAGAAGGTGCTAGAGGAGCCCTACAACCAGTCAGTTAAAAACAGACACAAACCTGCTTCCTGCACAGGACAGAAGACTCGCTGCAGTTTATTAAATGGATGCATTAGGCTCAATTTACAACCAGGGGTGTAGGAGACAATACATTTCTGGGGGGGACAGGGACAGCCTTGGGGACATTCAATCAACCCTATACAAATTGCTTGTTGTTTGCGAACTGCAGGCTTCGATAAATATACACAATCATATATTGGAAGTGAAATAGAGAGAAAGGAAGGCATGTTTTCACAGTCTGAAAGTATATTTTATTGTTATTTACATTTACAAAGTAATTAGCTCAGATGTGAAAATAACATGTTGATTAACCTTGCATCTTCATGCACCAAGCAAAAAAAGGTAGGAGGGTAAAAAGGAAGAACATACCCTTTGCGCCCCGCACCCATCATGCCCCTCGCCTCATGCCAATTGGAACTGCACTGGAGATATCAAAAGCGATTAGGTACAACAGATGTAAACTGTGCTCGGAAACCATAGTTCTAATAACACTTCTACTCCTGTGTGTGATCTTGGGAAGCTCAGCTCCACATCAGTCATAACTAGAAGCATTTCAACTGAAGACGCTCTTGGAGTTACAGGCTATATAAACATGGACTCTTTAATCTCTGTATAAACTGCAGTAACTAATTTCTTTAGATTCGTCTGTTTGTGATGTACCAAGTCACTGCGTATAAAGAAAAGACATTCACTGATTATAAAGAAAAGACATCAGAAAATGACTATGCTAGGGTTATTACAGTCGAGTTCTGACATTACAATGCCTTCTGCCAGAGCTTAGCAGCCAAGGTGAATGGCAGATCAGATCACAGAGCATAATTAATACAGCTGTTTAAAGCAAAAAATGGAATATTGCTTTTCTTTCTTCGACTCTACTTTAATAGCTTGGAATGACAGAAGCTATGCACTAAGGTTTTAAGTGGTTTGTGGGAAAGTTGGTGGTGTGACCATGTATTATATGGGGTAAAATACCCCCTGCGTATATAAGGATATTGCAAGTCACCTTGAAGTTCATACCTTATAAACAAGCATTGGCAAAGCCAATAGGTCTCGCCTATGCAAGTTCTATTGCCTTTGCCAATGCGTTTTAGCTATGCTGTACACTAGTAAGACTATTATTCAGCATGGCTCAAAGTTAATGGCATAAAGGAGAATGATGTGTCATTGACTGGTGTGGTGTAGTGTCATGGAGTAAGTACAGTGTCCTAGAGTGTAAACTACCTTTAAAGGAACAGGGGTCCCTTGAATAAAATGCAACACCACTCCCATAAACAATGATATTAAAGTAGTATGCAAATTGAATATTTCATGCATTTATTCAATCAAAATATAAAAGATCAAATGTAGTGGGAAAACATCAACAGGGGAAATCGAGAAAGACTGGTATTTGGGCATTACACAAGTTATCTAGATGAACCAATGTCACCAATTACAAGATTTTTTTTTAAAGTAACCTATATAGTACAGTGGTTTGTAGGAGGCCGGCCTGGTTTGTAGTGGGTAACTATGGTACTTACACCTTATACCTTGTCCAGTTATCCCTTATTAGTGAAATGTAGGCAGTGTCTAGAAGCCAGGCTCTCTAGGGGTAGCTGTAGCTGAGCAACCAAGGCTTATCTAGGAGACATGTAAAGCTCATGCAATACCACTGTAGTCACACAATACTCACACACATAAAAGAAAATACTCAGTGTTACAAAAACAAAGGAACTTTATTTTAGTGACACAAATGCCAAAAATACTATAGAGACTATACTCCCTTAGGAGGTAAGTAATACACCAATTATATACACTAGTATGCAGCAATAGTAATAAAACAGTTACAAAACAGTGCAATTAGTGAAAATCACAATGGTTAGAAATGGGCATAGGGGAAACACAAAACATATACTAAAAAAGTGGAATGCGAATGTCGGTATCCCTCTTAGGCAAGTGTGGTGTGTAGAAGGGCGCTGGGAGTATTAGAAAACACCAAAGGTAACTAATAGAACCCACCTCAGAGCCCAGGAAAGCAGGAGTAAATCACAGTAACTTTCCTAGAACACACAAGAACACGAGAAAGAAGATAATGCAAGAACCAGAAGAGACTTCAAGACACAAAGGGTGGATTCCTGGACCTAAAGACCTGTGGAAGAATGGGACTAAGTCCAAGAAGCACAGAAGAGTCCAGGGAGGACAGGAGCCCCTGCTAACCCGAATCAAGGTGCAAAAGAAGAACCACTGGTAAAGAACAACAGTCAGTACTGCACCCAAGAAGATGGATGCGGGTTCCTGGTTGGTGCAGATGATATCCCACACTGGATGGATGATTGCAGTCTGGTTTGCGTCGCTGGATTCCACCAACAAGCCTTGGCACACGCAAAGCTCACGGTTAGCAGAAAATGGCACTGCCTGGGACCAGGAGGGACCTGGTGAACTCTACCCAGGAGGGGGAGTCAAAGGGGGCTCTCAGCAACTCACAGAGCCAACAGAGGACTAGGTAGCACACACAGGAGTCCTCCAGCACGGGGACAAAGGAGTTGCAAAAGGAGGCCCATGCAGCACAAAAACAAAGGATCCCACGCCGCCAGAGAACCACTCAGGAAGCTGTGCATCGCATGAAGGAGTTCTGGGGGCCGGAGCTACATTGTGCACAAAGAATTTCATAGAAGGATGCCCACAAGCCTTGGCAACTGAAAAACATGTGGTGCACAGGGGTACTGTCTTGCATGGGAAGACAAGCTCTTACCTCCACCAAAGTTGGACAGTAGGACGTCAGGACCATCGGGACCACTTCAGTCCACCACCTGTGATGCAGAATCCATGCAACTCGTCAGGAGAGGGGACCCACGCAGATGGTCATCGTTGCAGAGAGGTGCCTGCTGAAGCAGGGGAGTGACTCCTTCACTCCAAGGGAGATTCCTTCATTCTTTTAGTGCAGGCTGAAGACAGGCTGTCCTCTGAGGATGCACGACTGGGAAACAGTTGCATTTGCTGGCAAGAGCTGAAGATACAATGTTGCAGAAGTCGTCTTTGCTTCTATGTTGCAGTGTGTGGAGTTCCTGGAGGGCCCAGATGCAGTTTCTTCGGTGAGAAGGTGAAGTAAAGGATGCAGAGGATTTCACCTGGAGTCTTGCAATCCGAATCTGAAGAACCTCCCAAAGGAGAGATCCTAAATAGCCCGGAAAGAGGGGTTGGTCAGGTATACAGGTAAGCACCTATCAGGGGACGGCTGCTGGCACTGGCCACTCAGATGTTCCCAGAGTTTGCAGCCAGCTTGGAATCCAAGATGGCAAACCCCAGGGACCCTCTGGAGGAGCTCTGAGCACAACACCTGGGGTGGTGATGGACAGGGGAGTGGTCACTACCCTTTCCTTTGTCCAGTTTCGTGCCAGAGCAGGGACTGGGGGTACCTGAACCAGTGTAGACTGGATTATGCAAGGAGGACACCAAATGTTCCCTTCAAAGCATTTCCAGTGGCATGGGGAAAGAAGCTACCCCTCCCAAGCCTGTAACACCTATTTCCAAAGGGAGAGGATGTAACTCACCTCTCCCAAAGGAAATCCTTTGTTCTGCCTTCCTGGGCTTGAGCTTCTCAAGCAACAGGAGGGCATAAACCTGTCTGAGAGGTGGCAGCAGCTGGGGCTGCCTGGAAAACCTCAGAAGGCTGGAATGGCAATACTGGGGGTCCTCTAAGGAGCCCCCAGAGTGCATGAAATTATGTAGCTGGACATAGGTAGTGACCTATTTCCAGTACACGTGTAAAATGGCATCCCCACACTCACAAAGTCTGGGAAAATGGTCCTGAAGGTCGTGGGGCAACTCTGCTAGTGCAGGGGTGCCCTCACATACAGGTATTCTGCACCCTGCCTTCAGGGCTGGAGGGCCTGCTATAGGTGTGACTTATAAGTGACCTGGTGCAGTGTAATTGGCAGTGAAAGGGTGCATGCACCTTTTCACGCAGGCTGCAATGGCAGTCCTGCAGGAGCCTTTGCATGGGCTCCCTATGGGTGGCAAAAGAAATGCTGCAGCCCATAGGGATCCCCTGGAACCCCAATGCCCTGGGTACCTAAGTACCATATACTAGGGACTTATAAGGGGGCACCAGTATGCCAATTTTGGGTGAAATACTGGGTTACCAGTCTGCAACAACCATAATTTAAGGGAGAGAGCATAACTACTGGGGTCCTGATTAGCAGGATCCCAGTAGACACACTCAAACACACCAGCAAACAGGCCAAAAGTGTGGGTAACCAAGCTAGAAAGAGGCTACTTTCCTACAAGGTTAGCATCCACAATAATGATTTACAAGATTTTATACACCGACTTTTACATGAATGACTCAAATAGTGAATCAAGAAGTCATTAGTTCATAGTACCTATGCTTATGCCAACTTATGTACAATATCCCAAATTCAAGTCAAGTCAAGATACTTTATATTTCGATCCCCTAGACAAGTATTAGGATCATCCTAACCCTTCGTTAAGCTTGAGTTAAAAGGGTTACAGAGTGCTTGTAACCAAAATGGCGAAGATAAATCTTACTCACGTCTCATATGAGTGAGAAGGCAATCAACGGAGATCTGAATCTCTAATCAAGCGCCAATGCCTTAAAGTAGTAGTAGAGTGGAGTAGTGTCACAGTGTAATAGACTGTCATAGAGTGGAGTGGCAGAGTGTCATAGAGTGGAAAGGCATAAAGAAGAGTGAAATGGTACAGAGTGAAGTAAAGTAACGTGAAGTGGCATAGAGAAAGTTGGGTAGAGAGTTGTTGAGCATAGTACATTGTTGTATAGTAGAGTGGCATACAGGGTTGTGCAGTGGCGTAAAGTAGAGTATCATAGATTGAAGTGGCATAGAGTGGCGTGGAGTGGTATAGAGTGGAGTAAAGTGGAATGGAGTGGCGTATAGGGAGTTGTGTAGGGAGTTACAGAGTGGAGAAAGTGTTAGAGTTTAATGGAATAGTGTCAGAGTCTAGTATCATGGAGTGTAATGTCAGAGTGAAGTGTCAGAGTGGAGTTGGGTGGTCTAGAGTGAAGTGGCATAGAGTACAGTGGTGCAAAGTAGATTGACATAGAGTGTAGTGGTATAGAGTGCATTGATTTTGAGTAAAGTGGTGTAGAGTGCATTGGCGAAGACTGCACTGGCTTAGCATACAGTGCAGTGGTGTAGAGTGGTGAGAGTAGAGGGGAGCAGAGTGGAGTGGCACATCATAGATTGCAGTGGTGCGGAGTGCAGTGGGGCAGAGTGCTGTGTCATAGAATGATGCAGTGCATGGTTTAGTGGAGTGGCACATCATAGACTGCAGTGGTTCAGAGTGCTGTGTCATAGAGTGATGCAGTGCATCATGGAGTGGTGCAAGGTAGAGTCGACTGGTGTAGAGTGTAGTGGTGGAGTGCAGTGATGCAGAGTAGAGTGGCATAGAGTGTAGTGGCATATAGTATATTGGTGTAGAGTGCAGTAGAGTGGCATATAGTTGAGCAGTGCAGAGTAGAGTGCTGTGATGCAGAGTAGAGAGGAGTATAGTTCAGTGGCAGAGTAGAGTGTCATAAAGGGCAGTGGTGTAGTGCAGAGTGGCATAGAATGCACTGGTGTAGAGTGCAGTGATATAGAGTGATGCAGAGTAGAGAAGAGTGGTGTAGAGTACAGTGGTGCAGAGTAGAATAGAGTTGCATAGAGTGCTGTGGCATAGAGTAGACTGCTGCAGAGTACAGTATAGTGGTGAAGAGTAGATTGTTGCAGAGAGGAGCATAGTGATGTAGAGTGCAGTAGCATAGAGAGGTGCAGAGCAGATTGGAGTGGCGCAGGGTACATTGGAGTGGTGGAGGGTAGATTGGACTGGCATAGAGTGGAGTTGTGCAGATTGCAGTGGCATAGAGGAGATGATTTCAAAGTAGAATGCAGTGCCCTACAGTGGAGTGGTGTAGAGTAGATTAGAGTGCAGTGGTGCAGAAAAGAGTGCAGTGGGACAGAGTACAGTGGCATTGAGTGCAGTGGTGCAGAGTAGAGTGGCATGGAGTTCAGTGGCAGAGAGTACAATGTTGCAGATTAGAGGGTCGCAGAGTATAGTGGTGTATTGTAGAGTGGCATAGAGTGCAGTGGCATAGAGTGCTGTGGTGCAGAGTACAGTGGCATTGAAAGCAATGGAATAGAGTGCTGTGGTGCAGAGTAGATTGGCAGAGAGTGCAGTGATATAGAGTGCACTGGTTTTGAGTAAAGTGGTGAAGAGTGCACTGGCAGAGTGCAGGGGTGTAGTGTACAATGGTTAGAGTAGAATAGCATAGATTGCAGTGGCGTTGTGTAGAGTGCTGCAGAGTAGAGTGGTGTAGAGTGGAGTTGTACTGCATAGATTGTAGTGGCGTAGAGTAGCACAGAATGGAGAAAAGTGGTGTAGGGTGCAGTGGCATAGGGTAGGTTGTTTCAGAGTAGAGTGAAGAAAAGATAGAGAAAAGATTATATACTTCAGTATGTAACGATAACAACAAAATAAATAATAACGCTAGGCATAACGGCCCAAAATGAAATATGGCTTCTCCCAGTTAGCCAAGCTGTAATCAAGCCCTTCATTACCTAGATAACAAAACATTAAACATAAATGTTAGAAAAATATACCCTTCTAATAGATAAATTGTTGTGTGAAAAGGTAAAATCTGGGCTCAATCTCGACTTCACTGTTTCACCAACTGATGTGATCTTAGGCAAATACAAATATTGTGTTTCACAGAGTCTCCTTTCTAGCGTACAGGCATCAGGGTGAGTGGGACTATGTTTCCTCTTTAGATCTTCCTCATTGTCTTGCAGCTCCTCTTGAAGGCCTCCTGCAGTGCTCCTCTTCAAGGCGGCAGGTGATGCAGACAGTAATCATCAAAAAACTTTTTTCTCCTCCTCATGCCCTTTGTTCTTATGAGCACCCTTAATGCCCACAGCTGTGAACAGGACAAACAAAAGGGCAGAGGGCACAGGGGGCCTCCTGGCTCACCTTCATTCTGTTACCATCAGATTGGAGGATGGTCGGTACAGGGCTATTATAAGTAGCACTTTTGTGCGCTAATGGCTCTCTGAATAATAGAAGTGAGAGGGGAAATTCTTTCGTCCCCTTGTCCCCCCCACCTTTGTCCCCTGTGTCCCCCACCCTCCAAAATCTGGGGGTGATACATCCCCTGGGTCCCCCACACTTCCTACGCCCATGTTTACAACATACTCCTGGTTAACATGAGTACACAAGGACAAGGAGTACTACAGATAAAGTCACACCTACTCACAACAAAACCATTGTGAATTGTCCAGTTAATCAACTAGTTAGGGATTAGTTAATTGTGATGTCTGTTCCTTTCAATGGTTTCCAGATGCATTTCACTGGGAGAAATATAACCGAGGTGAAACATAAACGTGTCTGGTGCCCCGTGATGAAGGCCTATTTCACATAAAGATCTTTGGAACATGTTCACTCATTGGAGTACAAGAATATGGGCAGAGTAGCCCACCACTACTTATTTCCCTCGGGACCCCCTTGATCTCGTCCCCTCCATCACAAGTTAGATATACCTTATCTCACCATATAGAAAAAAAGAACAGAGGAATGCAAGTAACTACTGCCCCACCCCCTTCCTCTGGAGGATCCTTAAGCAGAACCTACCCAGCATTCCTTCTGTTCTTTTTTCATGTCTGCTGATAGGATGATGAGGATGAGGCATGGTGGTTGATCCTTCGGGGTTTGGGTATTCCGTTGGGTGCGGTCTTCACCAACCGGCATTTCAGACACGCGGGGTGTCGGCTGGCAGGAAATGCGACTCCCTGCCTGCGGAGCTTGTGGGGAGTATCGTGGGATCTGTAGGCCATGTCGCATTTTGGGAATGTTGCTGCAGGAAGACTTAGATCACTTGGATTCCGGGTTTCCATTTGTGGATGAGCATCCATCAGGGTAGGAGCATGTGCAGACTGGTTTTCGGCTCTCCCGGTGTTATGTGTATATGATAGGGGAATTCCATGGATGCTGGCCAGACCCACCTACGTCAATCGTGAGCACCACCAACCTCACAGGGAGGGACTGCAGTGATGTCACCATATTCCTGGACACATCAAGGCAGCGACTTCTGAATGTGAGTACTGCATAGTGGTGTTTTAAGATGATGGGGGAGGGGCAACATTTTAAGTTGGACTTACCCGGCTGCTATTCTAGGAGGACGGGGTTATTGGCCAGTACGGAGACGTACCTCCCTGCCTGCCTGAAGGAGTTACTGTTAGATGAATAGTTTGTCAGGAAGTTATTGGCGGGTTTCCTGCATTATTGATTCAGGGACCTTTACGCTTTTCAGTGCAATCAGTGCAGGGGGCATGGGGACCATGCCAGACTGGCAGTTCCACCTCTAATCCCGAAGTCAGGAGTGACAAGGAGTAACTATCAGGGATGCTGCCTATGAATCTAGGGACCTAGGTTCGAATCTCAGCAGAGGTTCTCCCTCTTGTGGTTCTGGGTGTTATATATCCTTTCCCCATGACTATCACAGGATGAAGAACTGTCTCTTTGGGTGATGTAATTGGTGCTCCTGTGCAGCGCTCCAATGCCTTTAGGTCGTATTGCACTATAAAAAACAGCAGTACATTTTTTAAAGTAGTCATATCGCCCTGCATCTGGTAACTTCTGGCTGGCTTCTGACTTGGTGAGTTGGGCTATAGGAGACATCTATGCCCCAGTCTGTTGCTTCAGCTTTGTTCCAGTTTTTGGATGGCGTTTCTGCTGGGTCGTGTTGTTGGTCAACCTGCATGGCTGGTGTAATTCCTAGATACCTTCTCCTTTGTCACTGTCTGGGCACAGCACTGTCTGTAGGGGCATGTGTGGGTGCCCATCATGACTTGGTTCAGCCCTTTGCAGCTTCTGTTATTCAGCTGTCCTTCAGGGCCCGTTTTATGGGCAGAATTTGGGGAGAGGCCTCCTATTTTTCACCTGCCCTCCTGGACACAATGTCAGCTCATTTTTTAGGCCCATCAGGCATTGGGCGGGAAGGCCACGTCTACCCTTGATCTTGCTCCTGCCTGGGGCTGGCTGCTGGGGGTAGTCCGTTATAGTGGAATCTGTGTGTGGGTGTCATCTCCTTCTGCCACTTTGGGTGTTCTCTTTATTCCGGGGTCTGTTGTAGAGTAACAGGTCAGCGTCTAGGGATTTCACAACAATGGTATCACTCTTGGTGCCCTCTGTTTCTCTGCAGGGTCTTTCTGGTAAACCTACTTGGTTGTTTGGGCTCCATGTTCTCATAGAATTAAACTGTACCTGTCTTGGGCTCCATCTCGTTCTGACCTTGATCTACTCTCCCGTTCTGGGGATTCTGCTCCAGTGCGCTGAGTGCCATTTGGTTTCTTTTAGTGTTCAGTTTTTTTACTGGACAGGTTCGGTACAGTTCTGGACATGTCGGGGTATCTAGCCTACGGGGCTGTATTCTGGCTTATCCCAGACTTGGGATCGGTGGGATGCCTCTCCTTTTTCTGTTTGCATTTTGTTGTGATTCCTGGGTCTCTTGATGGGGGCTGATCTCATGTTTTTTTTCTTTGTCCGCTGATGTCTCAGCTTCCTGCTATCAGGGCCAAAAGGCTAGTCTTAGACCTGATGGGGTCATCAGGATTCACCTGTTGTTGCATGATTTCCCCATTGGTTTTTCGAAGGTTACTAGCTCAGTTGGTCCAGTTCCCTGAACATTGTTGCTGCCCTGCTGTTCAGTAGGGGGTGGTACTCTTGATCAATGCACCTATTCCCAGATTCTGTTCAGGCAGCTAGCAGAAGGGGGCCTTAGGTAGTGGTTGATTTCCCCCTTCTGTTATCCTGGTGCAGAGTGGTGTCATTTGCCAGACCCGCTCCTGGTTCTCTGTGCTCCAGTTTTTACAATCCTGGGTTCCGAATGCCCTGAGCTTTGGTTGGGGCTCTTCAGCTGTCCCGGATGCCTTCAACAGGCCCAAAAAGGGTGGCAGTGGGGTGGTTCGCGGTTTGGGTATATTTCGTCTGCTGTCCCCGACTCTCTATGGTCGAGGTGTTGTTCTATAGTGGTTGTGGAACAGTTTTGCTTATGGTATGGTGATTTCTACCCTTCAAGCCCAGAGAGAAGCTAGTATGGTGTTTTTGTTCCATTAGGGTTCCTTGGCTCTTGTTGGATGATTTGGTGGCATGTTCATTGTAAATGTTTTCTCTTTCACGCTGGCTGGTGCAGCCTTAGTTTCCTCTGGGGGCTTTGCATCTGGTTTTACCCTTTTTGGCCGTTGGCGGTGATGGTGTTTCCGTTTTTCTTTTTTGCTTTCATGGTGGTGCTGCTGATGGGCATGTGTCCTGCCAGCCTCATTGATGATAGGGGGATTTCTTTGTTTTGATGGCTTAGGTTTTATTCTTCTCTCCTCCAGTTAAGATGTTGGTGTGGTTCTTCATTTGTCTTCTTCCTTGGTGCTGAATGAAGCACCCTAATTTAGTTTGTACCATGCAATGATTCATCTGGTCCCTTGTGCAGCAGCCTGGTTCCTCTTTAGAGGTCCAGCTGTTTTTGTTGGGGGTGCACAGGGCTTGGATGGTCTGTCAGGATTGGACTCTTTTTTTGATGGTCAGAGTCTTTGTGGATTTCTTTTGCTTCTCTTCAAGGGGATGATGTGGCTTCAGTTTTATCCGGCAGTTGGTAAATAAAGCAGTTTTTGTCTTGGATATCCTCTTTTTGTCTAAGACTCCTTCTCCTGCTGGGATTCCGGGTGGTCTGCACATGGGGTCATTGCTTCCTGGGCCAACATGTCCTAGGTGTCACTCCCCAGAGGCTGGTAAGGCAGCTCCTTTGGCTGCCTGCATTGCCATTTTTTCTGCGTTATTTACATTTCTGTTATGTTGTACGCCACCTGTTTGCCTGGGTGATTGTCTCCCTATAAAGGTATTGCAATATTGTTAGTGTCCCTGTGGGGTTTTCTTCTTTTTCTATGAATGCCATGTTCTCAGCTTGGGTATTCATACTTGTGATGAAGGGGGTGAGGACAAGGTGGACCTGGGGGTACTTTCCAATTACTTACTGTTAAAAGTCATTACTCCTGATCCTCTTGTCCTCGTCCCATCCTTCACACCCCTCCCTCTCTCCTGGACGGATGGCCTTTAAATGGTGGAGGCTTGATAGTTCAGGAGGAATGCTGGGTAGGTACTGCCTAAGTACCTACCAGTGGGAGGGGCATTAGTTACTAGCATTCCTCTGTTCTTTTTTCTGTATGGCGAGATAGGATATATCTCACTTGTGATGAATGGGACAAGGACAACAGGACCCGGAGTATGAAGATTACCTGTAAGAATTAGGACATTTACTAATAACAGTCAAAGTGAAATTTGGAAGATCAATTTTCATACAATGAACCTTGCAAAATGCCTGTTACTCGATTGTATAATACATGGCACTTTCCTCGAAGAAGGCTTTCATTCTTAAGTGTACGATTTCTTTCCATTGGCTGACCAGGTCAGTGCTCCACTACACTGTAACAAATGTATCAGAAATGGACAATAGAGACTGGTGAAACTGTGTTTTGTAGTCAGGGAAGGATCCGTGAATTATACTGAACAAGCCAAAAAATCGTTCCTTAGGGCCACATGTAAGTAGCTTTCTGCACCTCGCAAACAGCAAATTTGCCTGTTTGGGACATGCAAAAAGCACATTGCGATGCACAAACCCCGTTTTGCATTTCGATAACCTGGTTACCGAATCGCAAAACGGGTTTGTGACTCGCAATTAGGAAGGGGTGTCCCTTCCTAATTGCGGCTCGCAGTGCAATGTAGGATTGTTTTGTGACCGCGAACGTGGTCGCAAAACAATCGTAGTTTGCACCCATTTCAAATGGGTGCTAACCCATTTGCAAAAGGGAAGGGTTGTGAATGTCACTGTGGCTGTCCGTAGGACCACTGCCTGCTCTGTAAAAATGAAACAAAAACGTTTCAATTTTTTTTTTGTAATGCATCTCGTTTTCCTTTAAGGAGATGATTTCAAAGTAGAATGCAGTGCCCTACAGTGGAGTGGTGTAGAGTAGATTAGAGTACAGTGGTGCAGAAAAGAGTGCAGTGGGACAGATTACAGTGGCATTGAGTGCAGTGGTGCAGAGTAGAGTGGCATGGAGTTCAGTGGCAGAGAGTGCAATGGTTCAGAGTACAGTGGCATTGAAAGCAGTGAAATAGAGTGCTGTGGTGCAGAGTAGATTGGCAGAGAGTGCAGTGGCATAGAGTGCACTGGTTTTGAGTAAAGTGGTGAAGAGTGCACTGGCAGAGTGCAGAGGTGTAGTGTACAATGGTTAGAGTAGAATAGCATAGATTGCAGTGCCATTGTGTAGAGTGCTGCAGAGTAGAGTGGAGTGGTACAGCATAGATTGCAATGGCGTAGAGTAGCATAGAATGGAGAAAAGTGGTGTAGGGTCCAGTGGCATAGGGTAGATTTTTTCAGAGTAGAGTGAAGAAAAAATAGAGAAAAGACAATATACTTCAGTATGTAACGATAACAACAAAATAAATAATAACGCTAGGCATAACGGCCCAAAATGAAATATGGCTTCTCCCAGTTAGCCAAGCTGTAATCAAGCCCTTCATTACCTAGATAACAAAACATTAAACATAAATGTTAGAAAAATATACCCTTCTAATAGATAAATTGTTGTGTGAAAAGGTCAAATCTGGGCTCAATCTCGACTTCACTGTTTTACCAACTGATGTGATCTTAGGCAAATACAAATATTGTGTTTCACAGAGTCTCCTTTCTAGCGTGCAGGCATCAGGGTGAGTGGGACTCTGTTTCCTCTTTAGACCTTCCTCATTGTCTTGCAGCTCCTCTTGAAGGCCTCCAGCAGTGCTCCTCTTCAAGGCGGCAGGTGATGCAGACAGTAATCATCAAAAACTCTTTTCTCCTCCTCATGCCCTTTGTTCTTATGAGCACCCTTAATGCCCACAGCTGTGAACAGGACAAACAAAAGGGCAGAGGGCACAAGGGGCCTCCTGATTCACCTTCATTCTGTTACCATCAGATTGGAGGATGGTCGCTACAGGGCTATTATAAGTAGCACTTGTGTACGCTAATGGCCCTCTGAATAATAGAAGTGAGAGGGGAAAATCTTTCGTCTCCTTGTCCCCCCCACCTTTGTCCCTTGTGTCCCCCACCCTCCAAAATCTGGGTGGGATACATCCCCTGCGTCCCCCACACTTCCTACGCCCATGTTTACAACATACTCTTGGTTAACATGAGTACACAAGGACAAGGAGTACTACAGATAAAGTCACACCTACTCACAACAAAACCATTGTGAATTGTCCAGTTAATCAACTAGTTAGGGATTAGTTAATTATGATGTCCGTTCCTTTCAATGGTTTCCAGATGCATTCCACTGGGAGAAATATAACCAAGGTGAAACATAAACGTGTCTGGTGCCCCGTGATGAAGGCCTATTTCACATAAAGATCTTTGGAACATGTTCACTCATTGGAGTACAAGAACATGGGCAGAGGAGCCCACCACTACTTATTTCCCTCGTTACCCCCTTGCTCTCGTCCCCTCCATCACAAGTTAGATATACCTTATCTCACCATATAGAAAAAAAGAACAGAGGAATGCAAGTAACTACTGCCCCACCCCCTTCCTCTGGAGGATACTTAAGCAAAACCTACCCAGCATTCCTTCTGTTCTTTTTTCATGTCGGCTGACAGGATGATGAGGATGAGGCATGGTGGTTGATACTTCGGGGTTTGGGCATTCCGTTGGGTGCGGTCTTCACCAGCCGACATTTCAGACACGCGGGGTGCCGGCTGGCAGGATGTGCGACTACCTGCCTGCGGAGCTTGTGGGGAGTATCGTGGGATCTGTAGGCCATGTTGCATTTTGGGAATGTTGCTGCAGGAAGACTTAGATCACTTGGATTCTGGGTTTCCATTTGTGGATGAGCATCCATCAGGGTAGGAGCGTGTGCAGACTGGTTTTCGGCTCTCCCGTGTTATGTGTATACGATAGGGGAATTCCATGGATGCTGACCAGACCCACCTGCATCAATCGTGAGCACCACCAACCTCACAGGGAGGGACTGTAGTGATGTCACCATATTCCTGGACACATCAAGGCAGCGACTTCCGAATGTGAGTACTGCATAGTGGTGTTTTAAGATGATGGGGGAGAGGCAACATTTTAAGTTGGACTTACCCAGCTGCTATTCTAGTAGGACGGGGTTATTGGCCGGTACGGAGGCGCACCTCCCTGCCTGCCTGAAGGAGTTGCTGTTAGATGAATAGTTTGTCAGTATGTTATTTGCGGGTTTCCTCATTATTGATTCAGGGACCTTTACGCTTTTCAGTGCAATCAGTGCAGGGGGCATGGGGACCATGCCAGACTGGTAGTTCCACCTCTAATCCCGGAGTCAGGAGTGACAAGGAGTAACTATCAGGGCTGCTGCCTATGAATCTAGGGACCTAGGTTCGAATCTCAGCAGAGGTTCTCCCTCTTGTGGTTCTGGGTGTTATATTTCCTTTCCCCATGACTATCACAGGATGAAGAACTGTGTATTTGGGTGATGTAATTGGTGATCCTGTGCAGCGCCCCAATGCTTTTAGGTCGTATTTGCACTATGAAAAACAGCAGTACATATTTTAAAGTAGTCATATCGCCCTGCATCTGGTAACTTCTGGTTGGCTTCTGACGTGGTGAGTTGGGCTATAGGAGACATCTATGCCCCAGTCTGTTGCTTCAGCTTTGTTCCAGTTTTTGGATGGCGTTTCTGCTGGGTCGTGTTGTTGGTCAACCTGCATGGCTGGTGTAATTCCTAGATACCTTCTCTTTTGTCATTGTCTGGGCACAGCACTGTCTGGAGGGGCATGTGTGGGTGCCCATCATGACTTGGTTCAGCCCTTTGAAGCTTCTGTTATTCAGCTATCCTTCAGGGCCCGTTTTATGGGCAGAGTTTGGGGAGAGGCCTCCTATTTTTCACCTGCCCTCCTGGACACAATGTCAGCTCATTTTTTAGGCCTATCAGGTGTTGGGCGGGAAGGCCACGTCTACCCTGGACCTTGGTCCTGCCTGGGGCTGGCTGCTGGGGGTAGTCCGTTATAGTGGAATCTGTGTGTGGGTGTCATCTCCTTCTGCCACTTTGGGTGTTCTCTTTATTCCAGGGTCTGTGGTAGAGTAACAGGTCAGCGCCTAGGGATTTCACAACAATGGTATCACCCTTGGTGCCCTCTGTTTCTCTTCAGGGTCTTTCTGGTAAACCTACTTGGTTGTTTGGGCTTCATGTTCTCAAGAATTGAATTGTACCTGTCTTGGGCTCCATCTCGTTCTGACCTTGATCAACTCTCCCGTTCTGGGGATTCTGCTCCAGTGCGTTGAGTGCCATTTGGTTTCTTTTAGTGTTCTGTTTTTTTACTGGACAGGTTTGGTACAGTTCTGGAAATGTCAGGGTATCTAGCCTACGGGGCTGTATTCTGGCTTATCCCAGACTTTGTGATCGGTGGGATGCCTCTCCTTTTTCTGTTTGCATTATGTTGTGATTCCTGGGTCTCTTGATGGGGGCTGATCTCATGTTTTTTTTTCTTTGTCCCCTCGTGTCTCAGCTTCCTGCTATCAGGGCCAAAAGGCTAGTCTTAGACCTGATGGGGTAATCAGGATTCACCTGTTTTTGCATGATTTCTCCATTGGTTTTTCGATGGTTACTAGATCAGTTGGTCCAGTTCCCTGAACATTGTTGCTGCCCTGCTGTTCAGTGGGGGGTGGTTCACTTGATCAGTGCACCTATTCCCAGATTCTGTTCAGGCAGCTAGCAGAAGGGGGCCTTAGGTAGTGGTTGATTTCCCCCTTCCGTTATCCTGGTGCAGAGTGGTGTCATTTGCCAGACCCGCTCCTGGTTCTCTGGGCTCCAGTTTTGACAATCCTGGGTTCCGAATGCCCTGAGCTTTGGTTGGGGCTCTTCAGCTGTTCCGGATGCCTTCTACAGGCCCCAATAGGGTGGCAGTGGGGTGGTTGACCGTTTGGGTATGCTTTGTCCGCTGTCCCCGACTCTCTGTAGTCGAGGTGTTGTTCTATAGTGGTTGTGGAACAGTTTTGCTTATGGTCTGGTGATTTCTACCCTTCAAGCCCAGAGAGAATCTAGTATGGTGTTTTTTGTTCCATTAGGGTTCCTTGGCTCTTCTTGGATGATTTGGTGGCATGTTCATTGTAAATGTTTTCTCTTTCTCGCTGGCTGGTGCAGCCTTAGTTTCTTCTGGGGGCTTTGCATCTGGTTTTAGACTCTCTAGTTTCTCCTCCTTTTTGGCCGTTGGCGGTGATGGTGTTTCCGTTATTTTTTTGCTTTCATGGTGGTGCTGCTGATGGCCATGTGTCCTGCCAGCCTCATTGGTGATAGGGGGAATTTTTTGTTTTGATGGCTTAGGTTTTATTCTTCTCTCCTCCAGTTAAGATGTTGGTGTGGTTCTTCATTTGTCTCTTTCCTTGGTGCGGAATCAAGCACCCTAATTTTGTTTGAACCATGCAATGATTCATCGGGTCCCTTGTGCAGCAGCCTGGTTCCTCTTCAGAGGTCCAGCTGTTTTTGTTGGGGGTGCACAGGGCTTGGATGGTCTGTCAGGATTGGACTCTCTTTTTGATGGTCAGGGTCTTTGTGGCTTTCTTTTGCTTCTCTTCAAGGGGATGATGTGGCTTCAGTTTTATCCAGCAGTTGGTGAATAAAGCTGGTTTTGTCCTGGAAATCCTCTTTTGTCTAAGACTCCTTCTCCTGCTGGGATTCCGGGTGGTCTTCACATGGGGTCATTGCTTCCTGGGCCAACATGTCCTAGGTGTCACTCCCTGAGGCTGGTAAGGCGGCTCCTTCGGCTGCCTGCATTGCCATTTTTTCTACGTTATTTACATTTCTGTTATGTTGTACGTCACCTGTTTGCCTGGGTGATTGTCTCCCTATAAAGGTATTGCAATATTGTTAGTGTCCCTGTGGGGTTTTCTTCTTTTCCTATGAATGCCAGGTTCTCGGCTTCGGTATTCATACTTGTGATGAAGGGGTTGAGGACAAGGTGGACCTGGGGGTACTTTCCAATTACTTACTGTTAAAAGTCATTACTCCTGATCCTCTTGTCCTCGTCCCATCCTTCACACCCCTCCCTCCCTCCTGGACGGATGGCCTTTATATGGTGGGGGCTTGATAGTTCACGAGGAATGCTGGGTAGGTACTGCCTAAGTACCTACCAGTGGGAGGGGCATTAGTTACTAGCATTCCTCTGTTCTTTTTTCTGTATGGCGAGATAGGATATATCTCACTTGTGATGAATGGGACAAGGACAACAGGACCCGGAGTATGAAGATTACCTGTAAGAATTAGGACATGTACTAATAACAGTCAAAGTGAAATTTGGAAGATCAATTTTCACACAAAGAACCTTGCAAAATGCCTGTTACTCAATTGTAAAATACATGGCACTTTCCTCAGAGAAGGCTTTCATTGATAAGTGTACGATTTATTTCCATTGGCTGAACAGGTCAGTGCTCCATTACACTGTAACAAATATATCAGAAATGGACAATAGAGACCGATGAAACTGTGTTTTGTAGTCAGGGAAGGATCCGTGAATTATACCGAACAAGCCAAAAAATAGTTCCTTAGGGCCACATGTAGGTAGTTTTTTGCACCTCGCAAACAGCAAATTTGCCTGTTTGCGTTGTGCAAAAAGCACATCGCGATGCACAAACCCCATTTTGCATTTCGATAACCTGGTTACCGAATCGCAAAACAGGTTTGTGACTCGCAATTAGGAAGGGATGTCCCTTCCTAATTGCGACTCGCAGTGCAATGTAGGATTGTTTTGTGAATGCGAACGCGGTCGCAAAACAATCGTAGTTTGCACCCATTTCAAAGGGTGCTAACCCATTTGCAAAAGGGGACCCCTTACCCGTTGTGATTGTCACTGTGACTGTCCGTAGGACCACTGCCTGCTCTGTAAAAATGAAACAAAAACGTTTCAATTTTTGTTTTTGTAATGCATATCGTTTTCCTTTAAGGAAAACGAGCCTTCATTACCCAAAAAAAAACCTGCTTTATTGAGAAGCAGTCACAGACATGGTGGTTTGCTGTCTCCAGCAGGCCGCCATCCCTGTGAGGGTCGCCATTCCCAAAGGGGTCACAAATTTCGACCTACCTCATGAATATTCATGAGGTGGGCATTTGCGACCCCCTTGCGTACGTAGATGTGGCCCTTAGTTATCTATATGAGTTGCTCTCTAGGGATTCGCTGCTTTTGAATGACCACTAAAGCCCGAAAAAAATCTGCAGAGCAAAAACAGGACCATACAGGCCATTGTTCTTCAAAAGACAGGCCTTAACATGATATTGACGGTTCTTGTCATTACTTGGTTTCAATTATGTTTCAGATATGTTTACCCATAATAACCGGATACGGTAACCCTGGATGTGTGGAGATGCGGGTTTAGGTATTTAACAAAGACAAATACTTGTGGAAAGAGGTAATATCAATCTTTATATGGCATAATGTTTGCATCCTTAAGGCTCAGTCACAGAATTTCCCCTCTCGCAATACAGTGCCAATTAGACAAACAATACACTAGGACGTAAGATTTACTACAGTCTGAAGATTCTAGGCTTTGGTTCAAAGCTCTGCAGTCCAGGCAATGGCGTCAACAGAACATGTGGCGCATAGACTACGTTATATTTTATATCGCCATTAACCGACAACGGCTGATATATGGCTCTAACGTTCAGAAAAGTTAGCCGTTTAGCATTTCATGGTAGGTTTTCTTGCCAGGTTTTTACACAACACAATACAGGATCACAGGAATGAGTCAGGGAAATAAATTATGATCCTAGAAGAAGATTTAGAAACATTTATATGACTGCACTTATGATACATAAAAAACTGAACCTGAACAGAGCTTGTCAGAGTGTTTCAAGGGATATTTTTGACACAAACTAAAGCCAGTACTGGTTATAGGACAGAGCCAGGAGCATATTTCCTCTACAAGAATCGTATGTCCAGTTCTTAATTTGTAAATAAAAACGTTCTGGTGTGCAAAGCTCTCCTCTAAAACATGCGGCTGCTGCAATTAAAAGTGCGAGCACAGAATACTGAGGCAGCGTAATCCTGAAGCCATCTCGGGCCTCTTTAATCCGTTTACAGCCATTCCCTGCCCCTTCAGCTCACTCCTGCACCTTTCTGCCTTCTCCCATTGTGAGGCTTTTTCGTTTTTCTTTTCCTCCCTCTTTCCCATGTGTCTTTTGCTTGCATTAAATGCTTGATGCAGAAAACTAGGTGCCGGCACCCAAAAATAAGTGCCGGTGGCCCCCACCGGCACAAATTAACCACTGCGTCTGTCCCGTTTCACTGTCCCTGCATCTTACATCTTTTTAAATCCTGTTTCGAAAATGACTCAGACTTAAAAGAGAACACACATAAAGCCTCATTTGAAACCCTTGTTTCTACAGGCCTAAAGAATTATATACTAACCTCCATCAACCCTCATTTTCTAACATCCTATTCTATGCCAAACTGCTCAAACAAGTGATTCATGACTAGCTACTGAAATGAGCAGTAAAATGTCTTACTTGACCATTTCTAGGTGTAATTCAGACAACGGAAAGGCATATATAACACTCACATTTCATAAACGACAATCCCAAAATACAAACTGCAAGGATTGAGCTGTCACATGTGTACTTCTCGATCCGTCAGCTGCATTTGTCACTGTAAGCTCTTTTGCCTTACAAGAGCTATCCCCAGGGGCAGAACCCTTCGCAGTTGCAGAGTGGCGTCGCTCTCCCGGCTGAGGCAGCAGAAGAAAAATAAAATGACAGCTTGCTATCGTTTTATTTTTCATCATTTTTCATCTGCTGCCTCAGCCAGCAGCGTGTACAAGAAGGAGAGGTGCTGGGCCACAGGAGGTGGGAGTGGGTAGAAGGGGAGAGTGCACTAAATGCACATGTGTGCTTGGCCGGCTGCCTGAGGCCAGCCAAACACACATGCACACTTGGGTTTCTCCAATCTGACTGTATACACAGCTGGGCTGGAGAAACAGCACAGACACCAGGCTTATATCTGAGCGCCAGTCCGAGCCACTCAGACCAATCCTGATGCTGCTTTCATGCTATGTTTAGCATGTAAGCAGCACCAGGATTGCTGGGGAGCCTCTGCTGGTGTCCCAGCGAATGCTGGGCACCACAAGAGGAGCGAGGTGGCTGGAGGCGGCAGGAGACAGGCGGCGCAATGGAAAGTGTAAAGTACAGATTTAAGAGCCCCTAGGCCCTCCTTGAACCACATTAACATAATTGTTTTAATGCTAATGTGGCACAGCGAGGCCAATTCACAGCGCCAAATTTACAAAGTGGCGCAATGCATGCATTGCACCACTTTGTAACCCTTTGTGCTACTTTATGCCCGCGCCAGGCATAATGTATGCAAAGGGGGCGTTCCCCTATTAGGGTGGGGGGGGCTAAAAAAAGTGGCACAAAGCAATCTAAGTGATTTTTTGTGTCATTGTTTTCGGCACTTTTAATGCCTGCTCAGAGCAGGTGTTAAGAGGAGGCACACCATTGTTTACTACCACCATGGAGCACCGTATCTTAGATATGGTGCACACATGGTGATGTTAGGGGGGCGCTAAGGAGCTCAAGAAAAGTGGTGTGTGCACTTAAATCAGGCCCTAAGTGTTTTTTTTTTTTTTAATGTTGTTTTCTCCATCGTCCCCTGTCATCCCCTATGCCCCCCTTTGACATATGCAGCAGCCGCCGCTGGCTATCCCATGACTGTTTGTTGCAATATACCCTAAAATCCCAGCTGACGTCATCAAACAAAGAAAATTCTAGAAAGCTTATTTTGGGTGATTGTTAGAGAAGCAGGAATGGGCACACAGTAGTGTTCATTTTTTCCTCTCTCTTCCTCTGATTAGACCGGTTTTACTATATGGGAAAAGGGTTCAAAACCATGAACTGAAAATCCTTGTTCTCATCTGGGGAACCCTAGACAGTCTTGCCAACTCCATTCTGCTGAGCTGTAAAGCCACTTATTTGAGTATTCCTAGATTGTTCTTTGATGTCACCGTACTAAAAAATACTTGCATCAGGCTTCTGGCACACATCACCCAATCTCTCAGACTTGCATAATAGGATTATGCTCCTGATCCCCAAGTCATTTTGAAAATAATACAACTGTACACCCAAAAACACTACCATCATTGGTGCATGCCAGCACAAAGTTGACAATGGATGGCCATTAGTCTCCTCAAACATTTTTGGCAAAACATAAACTCTGCTATGCAATACTTCATAAGTGACCAACCCATCCTCTCAATGGGCTCACTTCCACACTCTCAACTTTGCAAAGCTTTAAAAATTAATTGCACACATGGACTTTGAGACCTTGCTCATACCCTATTGCAACCCTATAAGCAGGACCTCTTTATTTGATGTGGTCAAATCAAAATACATTTTTCCTTTCCTGATGTTCTCACAAACTGACCATGCTAAAGGTTCCAAGTCCTTTCACAGCTAGACTTTCTCATAAGAGAACCACACAATAATGCCCTTAGATTCTTTCACACCTGTACGATGATATTGACCTTTACCATGGTGCTAAAACCACAGTAAATCCAAGCAGCCAGATTAACCTTATTCCTAGGAATAACCAACGATATTTTCATGGTATTGCATGTCTTTCATTGGCTGTCAGTCTTATGCTCTATCGGTTTCAAGGCAAGTTGTGTCATCCAAGTTAGTCCATGGCGTGGGCTCAGAATTCAAGTAATCCAAACTTGGCAGATTGCAATACAGTTGTGTTTATGGTCAGCAACTTCAAGCTCCCTCACAATCAAAGAAAGAAAAAAAAAGCCCGATTTCCTTTAGAGTCAAATCATCCCTGCCTGATCATTCCACTCCCAAAATATTCCTCAACAAGACCATTCCCTGCCCAAATTGTTTCTCAGCCATCCCACCACCTGTCAAGACAACTCAGATTTCAGACTATTCACATACTTTACTGGTGGTTGTGCAACTAAACATAATCATCTTGGTTGATCTGCCAGTGATCATGCCCATATGGGTTGCTATTACAGTGATTATTCTATGTGGAGTGATGAAAGTATTCATATTCATCAGTTAATGTGTGAGTGGTCCTCTACATATTAATCACTAAGGCCCTCATTACAACCCTGGCGGTCAAAGACCGCCAGGGTTGAATTGGCGATCGTACCGCCAACAGGCTGGCGGTACAATTAACCATATTTTGACCGTGGCGGTAGCACCGAGGTCACACCGCCGGGACCGGCGGTTTTCTGCCATCGTTGTCTCGGCGGTTATAATCCGCCAGGGCAGCGCTGCCCTGGGATTATGACTCTCCTTCCCGCCAGCCTGTCCATGGCAGTAGAGACTGCCATGGAAAGGCTGGCGGGAAGGGGAGTCCCGGGGCCCTTGGGGGCCCCTGCACTGGCCATGCACTTAGCATGGGCAGTGCAGTAGCCCCCAGGCACAGCCCTGTCGCGATTTTCACTGTCTGCCTGGCAGGCAGTGAAGAGCGTGACGGGTGCTGCTGCACCCGTCGAACCACCAAATTGCCGCCGGCTCCATTAGGAGCCAGCTGCAATGTTACGGCCCACATCCCCGCTGGGCAGGTGGGCGGAAACTCTGTTTCTGCCCGCCAGCCCATCGGGGATGTCCAAATGCGGCCGGATGGTTTCTGGCCGCATGGGTGGCCGTCAGGCGGTACAACCTTGGCAGTCGGACTCGTCCGACCGCCAAGGTTGTAATGAGGGCCTAAGTCTGTGAAATGCCCCCCATGGTGCAGTACTAATGATGGCATCCATCCTGGTTTGCTGTACTGTCACTTAGGTTCATCAGAAGCATAATCAGAAAATGATGTGATTGTGAGGGTGTCCACCTAGTCTTTGATATAGATAGCTTCTTAACCACTGCTCAGAAAAATAGGTGAACGGTTCTAAAACCTATCCAGACTTGTAATCTATCAAAATGTTAATGCAGCTTGCCCTGCTTTGGTACTTAATATGTGCCTCATTCTCTCTACTTGCTATGCTATCTTCTTCACACGAAGCACAGAGTCTGAGACCAATTCACTGGCAACATGTCACTCCAACACAACCCCCTCATTACATGCTCACCTTCTTTCCCAATGAGACACATCATAGCTGCATCAGGACCATACATTCAAAGATATATAACTTGTAATGCTAGCATGCCTACATGCCCTCTGGGCACAAGTACAGATTATGTGTTGCTTGTCTGCAAATGTACTAATCTGTCAGGCTGTGCTGTCGATAGTTTGCAATCCTCCCTGAGCTGAGCAGCAACATATCCTCAGACAGTCCCGATTGCACGGTCAAACACATCCCAGAAAGCACAGAACAATATGGCACCACACAACAAGAACGTCCCCTACAACACCACACAGCAAGGACCTTTTCCATAACATAACATTTTTATCTTTCATTATTCAGGAGAAATATTGTACCCAAGTAAAATCCAATGAGTCTTTACAGTCTGAATTAAATGTTGTTAGTTGGCTGGTCTAGTGAATGGTATACTACAAAGGAACATCCTAATAAATGCATATATCTTATGATGGCATTACAATCTAATGGATATAAGAGATCAAGACCAGGATCAGGTTCCAAAAAGCTGTACAAAAAAGCCCAACCACTGTTTAATTTAATGTGTTCTGATACATATTTTGGAAATATTTCTGTCTTGTGTTACCTTGAAAATTTCTTTTGAAACAAGTTTACAGCTCAAGCTTGGACATGATTTCTTAGTGACAAAAGGATGAAGTCAGAGATAATGACTGATAACAAGTGAAAAGCAAATTAACAGGTACACTACTGCTTGCCTCGTTTGCTTGCCTCATTAATCAGATTGCCATTACCTCCTTTGGAATAAATGTTAGATGAATAAACAAAGCTTGACCCAACCAGTCCAACGGAGATGACTTTCAAATAAATCAATTTAAATTCCAAAATTAATATGTTGATAGTTTCATTTACAATAGTGTCCTTGATATACACAGGTATATAGAAGTTCTGTCTAGGAATATCCTGGTGTAATTAGATGACAAACATAATTAGACTGTTTTCTGAGTAATAGCATCATGTTAGACAGCTAAGACATGTCTTAATATGGCTGAAGAACACCACTTCTGATTTTCCGTGGTTGAGTAGCCCACTCAGACAGTCCAGAACTGCAGAACAAATATCTATAATATGTACCTCATTTAGAAGGCATTCCTGGCATTAATATGTTCCTGAGAAAACCTTACAATAGAAACATGTTGGCAACAGTTACTGAAGAAAGAAGTCTTGTTGAACCATTTGCTTGGGTCAATCCATTCTCTTTATAAGTTTTGTACATGATGTTTAGAAAGGTCCTTTTCTCATCACATGATGTTCTGAATTGCTGCTTAGAGAAGGCTGCAAGAAGTGTCCAATATCTTGGCACTAACGCCCCAGTGTCAGGAATCACAACAGACATCAAGAGGTCACAAGAAGAGATGTATTACTTGCAGATTGATGTCTAGTGTGTAGAGAGTGCTATAAGAACAGAAGGGGTTAGGTATGGGAAGAGTGGAAGATGGGAACTTGGAAACTAAAATGAATGCTAGTGTTGTCCCTCCTTTAAGTTGGGGTCACACGTCCAGGGCAGTGAGGGCAGCATTAATACATAAGACTCAGACAGGCATTGGATAGATGTCTGACATCCCTATTTGCTTCATCTTAACTGCTTCACTACATGTTGTTCTTGTGTCCTCACACTTTCTTGATTTCCTCCTTCTTGGTTCCCATTGCCCAATGACCTTCCTCTTACCAGATCTTTGATTACCTTCTACTCCTGCACATCTGGACTTCTACAAGACCTCCACCTCCTCTGCCTCTCCTTACTGGCACAATTGACCTTAGGCAATATTCCACTGATAGCATGCTGCCTCCATCCCAACTCAACAGCATTGCTCTTCTTTCTTTGTTGTTTTTGACCTTGAGCCTATCGCTGAGCGAGACAGTTCTTCATGTGTTATAATTTTATATTTATTCATAAGTGTGCTATTAGTTCTTGTTTTGTGCTTGTTTTCTTTCAATATTACAAAGTGACGGTTCTATGACGAAATAAGGCAGTGGTTAGAACCACTTTCATCTGATGTGTTCAATATCTTTTTTTTCTCCTCCTGTTTTTTCCTGAGTTCCTAATCTAGCATTTTTCAGTACCTCGGTTCAAACACGTTGATGATTGGGACTTTCAGCCAAATTCCTTGAGGAATTAATCTTTAAGGAAAATCCTGTCATGCATAGCTCTGGGGGAGATAGCTGAAAATAGATTTTTCTCTTGACACAGGATCTATTTGGTAACAAGGCCTGCAGTATTACAGCAGAATGAAAATGCTCTGATATTGAGGAGTTACCAGTATTAAAAGATCAAATTGAGGCTTCAAGCAAATATTCCTTTGACAACACCCTAGCTCCATGATCCTCATGTCCTGATTGGTCATTCCAAAGGACACAGCAACAACCATCTGATATTATTGAGCTCCATTTTTGACACACGCTGGACCTGAGACATCCCTGAGTATTTCTTGACGAAAATCAGCTGATCAGAATCCACAATCTTTGTCAGGGGGAGGCACAGGGAAACCTCAAATTAACCTGTGCCCAACCCTCTGATAGCTTATCACAGAGCAGCCAGCGATGGAATGCAGGTTAGATTCAGGGGCCAGGTTAGTCCCACTGAAAAGTTACCTTCTCAGTCTAGTGCAAAGAGGCAAAGAGTCACGTTCACAGTGGGGAAAGGGCACGAGGAGCAGGGAAGTGCCACAGACGCTCGTCACTGTAGCATGAAGATCCTGTTGGCTCCACAGGCAATCGGGCTGGAGATTTGCGATGGCATTCCATGTGAGCAGTTGATGCTGCAGCATGCAGGGTAGGGTTAACAGAACTTTGTGTTGGCGGACTGTGCTAACGACGTTTTGGTGCCACTGGGCCCTTTCATGGTTGTGAAAAACCCACAAACCTCAATTCAGCTCCACTAAGACCACACCAAGTGTTAAATACCTTAGGGGCACTACTTGGGAGTCAGGGGCATGCTCCAGCTGGATCTGGGTCCAGGTTCAGATGGTTGGGAACCTGTTATGTCCCTGCGGCTCTGAACAGGAGGACATCAGACCAGCCCTTGGAGTCACTCTGGAAGTCCTGGGTTCAGGTGCAGGTCTAATCCCTCTGATGCAGGCAGGAGGGCAGCAATTCAGCAAGGCAGTGGTCCTGCAAAGCAGAAATCTAACAGGGCAGAAGTTTAGCAGAGTGGCAGCCCTTTCAGCAGCACAGCAGTCATTGTTCCTGGCAGAGTCTCCACAGGTCGAGAAGTGTCCTGAGGAGTTGTTGTCTGAGGTCCAATATTTATACCACGGGGCTCCTTTGAAGTGGGAGAAGCTTCAAGAGGTTTCCCTTTGAAGTACACAGGTTTCCAGCTTCACCTGCTCTGGCTCCAGACTAACTACGGAGAATATGCAGCCATTTATGTGGAGGCAGGACACAGCTTATTCACGGGTAAGTAGGGCTGTGCCAAGCTCTGCCCTCCCATCCTGTGAATAATGAAACATATATGCACACCTAAGCTCTCTATTGTGAGAAACTGTCTAGGAGGAATACATCAAACCCAACTGTCAGCTACACCCAGTCATGTGACCCAAAGACAGGCTGCAGGCACTAAAGGGCAAAGGCAGGTAAATGTCAACTTTTTAAAAGTGGTATTTTCAAAATTGTAGTTTAAAATCTGAGTTTACCATAAGAGAGGAATATTCCTTACAATTCCAAAGACACCAAACATAAACAGTTTACTGTCCCCATTTTTTAAATTATAGCTTATTAAATATAATAAGGGAACTCCAATGTTATCATATGGGAGTTGTAGGCCTTGTAGTAGTGAAAAACAAATGTAAGATTTTTTCACTACCAGGAAATGTAGTCTTTAAATACATTGCACCCTGTCCTGTATGCTGTTTGGAACCTAACCTGGCAGTGACTTGTATGTATTTAAAAGGAAGGTATGGGCCCTGGCAAAGGTTTATTTTTGTCAGGTTGAAATGGCAGTTCAAAACTGCACACACCGGCTGCAATGGCAGGCCTGAGACATGTTTAAAGGGCTACTTAAGAGGGAGGCAGAATAAGTGCAACAGACCCGCTATTAGCATTTAATTTACAAGCCCTAAATACATGTAGTGCCTCTTTATTAGGTATGTATGAGTAATTTAAATATGCCAATTGGGGATAAGCCAATGTTACCATGTTCTGATGAGTGTGAACATCCACTTTAGCACTGGTTAGTGCACAAATTCCTAAGGCCAGCAAAAACGAGATCAGCAAAAATGAAAATGTAGGAGGAAGGCAAATTATTTTGTGGGAAGACCACCCTAAAGCTGACGGATCTATCTTTTCCATTTAACACTACTGTTCAGAGGACAGTATTAGACAGACTGAAGGGCCTCCTCAAAGGACATTTCCTTATAGTGCACTACTTCTTACTTATATTAATGAGTTATGGCTTGTTAATTGTTGGTGTTGTGTAACACTATATAGCAATGGGAGTGGCAGTAACTTCATCCATAGAACTCCGGTAATGTGAAAATATATTTTTCATTTTTCAGAATCCCAACCTTTCCATCTAATCAGTTTGCATTAATCACAACAATGTATTGCGAGGTTTTGCCAGTAAATTATCAAATACATACCCCACTTTGTGTGCTGTCTTCTTGTGAGTATCAAATGCAGTTGAAAGTGGCAAATGCGACTTATAATGTCCTTTATGGCAAGGGACCAACTCACTGCACTCCACTCACAGCTGCACAGACTAGGCTGAAGAGAAGAATACACAAGACTTTCCATCTCCGGCCGCCCTGTTACCAACACATATTGATTTGCTGCTTAGGCCTGCAGATTTAACGTCTGGAATTGTTCACCGCTGTTCGTGCACCTGATACTGCCATTATGGGAATGTATACTAAAGATAGATTTTAGTGGGGTGTGAAAATGCAGTATGAAATCTGAAATTGGCATGTGTGTGGGCAGAAAAAATACATGAAAATTACCTTTACATCAAATTAGTTCATTCTGGTTATAGGTCATCATTATGAGTTTGTAGGAATAGGGTGGGGCATTTACCACTAGTAGTAAAAACTATTGTCCCAGGGGAGGTACTTCCCTTGTGTAGTAAACACCTCCTATTCTGAATTTTTGGGAAGGAAATGGGGCATAACATGCACCAAATTCTGCATGTTTTGCTGTTTTTTCAATGACTTTCCCTCGGGTAAATTTCGGGAGGTTTGACCTGACAGAATTTATCATGGGAAAAGTGAAAGAGTGTGATAATTTTCAAACAACTTGTAATTCTGATCCCTGTGCAAACAAGTGTTTACACACAAATCGTGACTTAGCCCTTACTCCTAATGCAGGCCTTATGCGGGACAGGAAACAATATTTTCCTTAAAGAAGATCTTTTTAGCTCGGGTCAAGGATTTTCTGAGTTCCACTTAAATTTGTATTTTGTCACAAGGACACTCTATTTTCTCGCAATTTGGTGTCCTTGTTCCTATTTTTTGGAGGGCCATCGTCCCTTAGTCCTACAGTAAGGAAAATTGATGTGGGCCCAGGAAGAGTGGACAAAGCCATGTTTTTAGCACTACCACTGCCTTTGTAAATCAATTCCATTACAATGTATCATGTATACATATCTTAAATGGCTGTCCTGGAAATCTGCCACACTGAGCTTACTTTGGACACTTATGATGTGCAGGATCCACATGGGACTACCTGCTTGGCTTGGCAGATCATGCATAAAGCAAAGGTAACACCAACAGTTGAATCACATTGTACAAAACACAAGTAAACAAATAGATTTTGCAGAATTTTGCTACTTGCAAAATCGGAAATTAAACATACAGGATTTGGTGAGGACAATAAAATGGAGCAATTATTTTGTTGTGTTTACACAATGGCGAATACCAAAATACATTGGGCCATATTTATACTTTTTGACGCACAACTGCGCCAACGCAGTCGTGCGTAAATTTTTTTAACGCCATTCCAAAGCACCATGTGGGCGCCGTATTTATTGAATGACGTTAGCCGCAGTTAGCCGGCGCTGCGGAGTGGTGTGCGTCAAAAAAAATGACTCACACCAGGCAGCGCCGGCGTAGGGGAAAATGGAGCTTGGGCGTCAAAAAATGGGGCAAGTCAGGCTGAGGCAAAATTATTGCCTCAACCCGATTTGCGTCATTTTTTTTTTACGCCCAGACGCCATTGACATGACTCCTGTTTTAGCAAAGACAGGAGTCATGCCCCCTTGCCCAATGGCCATGCCCAGGGGGCTTATGTCCCCTGGGCATGGTCATTGGGCATAGTGGCATGTAGGGGGGCACAAATCAGGCCCGCCTATGCCACAAAAAAATTACGGAAAAATATACTTTCCTGCACTTACCTTAATGTCCCTGGGGTGGGTCCCTCCATCCTTGGGCGTCCTCCTGGGGTGGGCAAGGATGACAGGGGGTGTCCCTGGGGGCATGGGAGGGCACCTCTGGGCTCCTTCCGAGCCCACAGGTCCCTTAACGCCTGCCCTGAGCAGGCGTTAAAAAATGACGCAAACGCAGCTGGATGTCATTTTTTAAGGCCCGGCCACTCCCATGCGTCATTTTTGCACGGGAGTTTAAATATGGCGCACAGGCCTGGGAGTCATTTTTTAGAAGGGAACGCCTACCTTGCTTATCATTAACGCAAGGCTGGTTCCCCCTTCTAAAAAATGGCGCACATGGTGGAACTTTGACGCCCGCTGCGTCGGACGTCAAAGTATAAATATGGGGCAGTGTTTGCGCCGAATGTGCGTCAAAAAAAACGACGTAAATCCGGCGCAAACAGAGTATAAATATGCCCCATTGTTCTCTACTTTTGAAAAGTGAAAGATGAATATAAATTTGAAGCATATAATCTTATCTCATTTCTTTTTACAGAGGCCGGGAAACTAATGGTGTATTCATTTGAAACAATGTTTTCAATCTTTATTCACTAACCAGATCTCTTTGTTAAAAACTGAATTATACAGGTGAGATTATTGAAAATCTTTAAATGTTGGTTGAAGTTTGGCAAAGGTTCAAGATTGTGTTTCCTAGTTGCCCTAGTGCAAACAGCTTTGTATTATAAGCGATAACAGCAAAATCTGTTTGCTCCATTTCCTGCTTAACCACTGAGATGCTAAATTAATTTGAATATAAATGCCCTTCAAAACGTTTCTGAAGCTGAGTAAAACTTTGGGTTAAAAAAACACAAATTGATTCAATGAAGATGTGAATCCTTATATCACTAGATTGCCAGAGAAAGGTAGTCGATTCAGATTTTTAAAATGTAGGCTGCGAATAAATCCACTAGTGTCCCCTATAAAGCTCACTAAATAATTCAGAGAAAAGGTGGATATTGTAATTGTGGTATGAATATGAAGTGTATGAGTGTACATATTTTATTAGACTGTCATTTTTATGTGATAGAATGGAATAGATTTTTAATACTGCATCGGAATGCGCTACATTTATTTTATTTGCCCTGCATTCATTAGAATTAATAAGTGCTACTGGAAAATGTTTACAAATGGTTGGAAAAAAATATGGGGTATGAACTTATTAGGTTTTAGATGTATGTGTTGTGTAATGTTAGAAGCATTGTATTTTAAGATATTTGTGGTAAACAAAAGATTTTAATGGTCAAAAGGGTTTTAAAAGTTTTTAATAGTTTAAAGACCTATTTTTGAATGACTGACTGGTTCAAGGACTCTCATCATACTCTTACATGAGGTATGATGCCTCGGGTTGATTCTTAACATGGAGAAGTGGTGATCAGGAGTGTTAACCAACTTGATGAGTTGTGGTGCTCTTCTGTTATAACACAAATGCAAATTGCACTGTGAAGCATTGTATTCTGATCATAAATATTATGGAACAAAGCCAACACATTATATTAAAGTGTTCAATGGACAAGCGTCAACACCTCAACTCACAGTGAGCAATGCCGTTTTGAGCAAGCATTAGCATACTAAACCAGTGCTGGAAAGCCTATGCTCTGTTAACAAAGATCAAAGGAGGGGGACATACATATTGTTGCACAAAGCTGGAAGGGGCTAGGTAGGCATGCAATTTTTAATATAACACTGGATGAATGGTTGATGAAATTCCATACCCTTGAAGGAGAGGAGTAGTTACAGGTTGTGAGGGTTGTGAAAGGAAAGTACAGAAATTAAAACTTGCCTTTTTCTGGTCTTTTTACAATCTCATTTTTTGAAGTTAATACAGCAGGGACATACAACTCCTATCATCAAATGCATATTGTTTGGGGTCAAGGGGAACAAGTTTTCCATGTTTATTTTGCCCTTGGGACAAGTAGGCCTGACTACAGAGAAGGGAACTGTCTGCAGTTGAGGTAATAAGTGCACCTGTAAACTAAAATACTGTTCAAACTTTTATTTATGGTTCAGTAATGAAAAGGCTTCATTATTAGGGAGAGCGCTGTAAATAAACATTTTAAGGTCACACTACACTACTGACAGTGGTTCCAGTAGAAAAATAAAGTGTACACTTGTTTGAAAAGTTTAATAATATGAGGCTACGTATAATGGTCCCAGAATGCTCTCTGATTAGATGCAAATATTTGCAGAATCTTGTAAGCAAGAGTGATGATTCTTTGCTTTCAAGATAAAATGCTCAGAAATGTTTCACTTCTATTAAATCTTAGGTGCTATTTCTTTTAAGCGTCATTTAGTAAAATGTGTTAATGCACGTTAGTATTTTCCAAAAAATATTCCTAATGGAAATCAGTGTAACCTCTTTCAACAAGATTACGGAAAGCATGAAATAAAACAAGGACTGGCAAAGCCAACTGATTCAACATTCTTTGAGAGTCTTTTAGTTTTACCAATGCGTGTCTTGTTTTGACATGGTTTTTTTAACACTTTGTTTTGACATGGCTTTTGTAACACTTTATTATTGTGGGAGCTGCCAGGCCCCTCAAATTGTAACAAACACTGGCAAAAAGAAAAAAAAAAATTTGGGGTTCCAAAAGGCACACATTGTCACCAGTGGCGCAACAAAGGCCCGCAGCCCCTTTCCAGGGGGTCCTCTCAGCACAACACCTGCCCTGAGTGAGTCTGGAGTGGGGGCCCCTCCATGTTCTTTGCAGGAGGACTCCCTCCAGTTTCATTACAGCACTGATTTCCACAGTAGTTCCTGTCACTGAACAAAAGTACTTTGTGTGTCAATATGCTCCTTGTGGCGACCACTCACAGGAAAGCCACCAGATAAAGAGAGAAATAGAAGTTTAATAAAAACAAAATGTCTTTGTTAACGCCAGACCTAATTAGGGACCCAATTCTTAAAGAAAGTAACAAAGTGCACCCATGGTATATGTCTTTGAATTAGTGGTTTTCATGAATTCACAAAAACTTACAGAAGTAGACTAGGAAATCGTACTCCTAGAAAATATTTGTGAACTGTATTTTAGCACGAGCAAATATGCATGTGTAGATTTGCTCATGTGAAGGTCTATTGAGCGTTTACAAGTTCACTTTCCCTCCAACCACTGTTTTCCCATCCCTGGAATAACTTCTACTTCTGCCATTGTCAGGAATACATTTCCAACCTTTCTCATTGTGGCAAAAGATTCGAGAAGAGCTGGTGAAAATCCTTAAAACATGCAAGTTAGTAGGTTTGCAGACTCAAAGGCATTCCAGCCCTTGAACTATTGCTTACTGCTTTATCCAGCCCCAGTATGTAGGTCTGCGGAAAGGTGGCAAAATAAGGAAATTACAAGCATTCAAGCCCTACTATAGCAGTAGCCCTGGCATAATCAGAGAGGTTATTATCAGAGCTCTTACATAATGAGATTGCTGCCATCATTTGTCGCCGCACTACATGGCTCCAAATGGGTAAGTTGATTTCTCTACAGGACAAGTAGATTTAAGAAACAACTTGTCCCAGATACTGATCTGTATTTTAAATCACAATGAATTTCAATGTTTTCTGCACGCCATATGCACAGTACTGAATATTATAGAGTGGTAATACACTCTTGCTATCACATCTGCAGTGTTACTCATCTTTCATCACTGCACATAGTTTAGATAAATCCTTCATCACTGCACTTAGTTTAGACAACAGTGCTCTTACTAATAGAAAATGCAGGCATTGGCCAAACCAATAAGTCTGGTTGCATTTTTCGTTAGAAGCCAGACCAACAGACATTGTCATTTACCAGGCACAATGAATTTATATTTTTGCAGCAGGTGGGATGCATACCCTTGGAACTGCCAGGCGGGCTGAGTCTTATCAATGGCCTTGGGTCTGAATGTGGGTGCTAAAGATGCCAAAAAGACTATTTTTCTAAACATTTCAGTTAGAGAATAGATCATTTTGATATTCCTAGCAATTCAAATGGTACACCATAAGGCAAATGCTTGTGTCTTCCCCTGGAAAAAAAAAAAAAACGGCTTGCTTTTTGTTACAATTCGTGTCTGAGATAAATAATTCAACATGCCAAAAAGTAAGATAATTAAATGTTGTTATAATTAAATGTTCTTTTATGATGTAAAACAGTCCATCATGAATTACAAAGGAACCACTTACTAGGAGATGGTCTGATACACTGCCAATAGAAAGTGGCGAGAGATGTAAGCTAGGCTGATTCAAGATGTGATTAATGCCGTCTTAAAACAGTCTGAATGTGCCTGACCCAAACATGACAGTGGTTGAAAGGGACTAAGTGAAAGCCAACTCTATGTAAATGTGCAACTTTATTTTTTAGCCTCGTAGCTGTTTACATGGAGTTATTCACAAATGTGTGAATTCAGTATTATTATTGATGACGAGCCTGTCCACAACATGCAAACATGAATTCAAACTGGATACCACTGTAGTATAAATATTAGTAGAAGAAATACAACTGAAGAAATGAGAATACAGTTTGAAATAAATCAACTCATTAACTATGTTTCGTATTAATGTTCACGCGGTAATCCAAATTGTATTTCAACTGATTTATGTCATTGGCATTTGTGTAATGCACACAATATATTACTTAAATAAAATGGGTGACACAAAAACTTAAATCATCAAAGATCAAAGAAAAGATGGATGACTACTGATAAGGAAATACCAACAAATGCTGCCAAGAACTGCTGTATCATGCCCAAGGTTAGGAGCAACCATCAGCATTAGTGCTACCAGAAGCAAGATAGAAAAATCCACAATGCATCTGCCAACAAGCTTTGTTGCACTGACAATCCCGATAATCTCTGTGTCGCCTTTTTGGGCCTAATTATTCATAAACCAAATTAAAAGATTAGAGGCAAGTTTTACATTTGCCTAAATTAATTCCAGTTGGGTAGAGCCAGGTTTTTCAAAGGTAAAGTTAGAAGGAAGAACAACAACTAATGTTTTGGTTCAAAATCACAGGTAGACATAATGGGCCGTTTCACAAAAGTGAGGTGTGCAAGTCCGAATTTCAGAAACGGTCTTTGCATAACACATAAACATAACACAATTACAATCAGAAAGCAAGGTAACACATTTAATACAAAGCAGGGCACAGCACAACAAAGCAGTTAAAAAAGAATGCAACACAGCAACCACAGTACAACAGCATTGTAATAACTGCACAAAAAAGCGCACTAACAAATATGCAAATACAATCTTGTTACATATTGCAACCTGCAAAATCCGGCTCCAATAACAAAGTGGTAATCAATAGATACACCAAGCAGTGCCTAAAAATACCATTAATAACATGGAATACCGCCACCGGAAAACCTTTTGTGATCCGACTAAGTTCTGGATTTACTTAACAAAATAGCTTTCTCAAACTGCATGGCAAAATAGATTTCGATAACCATAACATATGAGAAATTAAAAATTGATGATTTCGGTGGTACTATCACGCAGTTTGTGGGACAAACAAGATGTATATATACATGAGTTATGTGAGAAAACCTCACTTCACAGACTGAAGCACCTCATCAAAGGATGTCCCTTTATAGTGCTCTACGTCGTACCAATATTAATGAGTTATGCCTTCTTAATAGCTGGTCTCCTCCTATTTAATGTTATTTGGTTAACCCTATTACCTGTTTCATTATGTATCGCAATGTATGGCAATGATTGTGGCAGCAAATTCAATCATAGCACTCAGGTAATGAGAAAAGCAGACTCATTTCGCCTGTGCAAGTGTGAAATACCAGGCTGGGTGTGTTTGTAGAAAGTGTGTGATGTTCGGCAACTCTCATGCAAATTAGGTTCATTTCATTTCTGTGTTTTTACACAATGATAAACTGTCTGATTTTGCTGCCTTTGAAATAATTCCAGCTTCTTATCTGGTTCAAAGCAAGGAAAACAATGAAAAGCACAAGATGTGCATAATCATAAGCTTGGCATTTTTGTTTAAGAATTTACCATGCTATTCCAATAGTGTCATACCAAAATTACTAGGCTAAAGAATAAGGCAGGGACTTTATTTGTAGTGTTATAAAGACTAACCAATTAAATCCCAGGGATGCTTACCCTGGTACCTCCTTCTTTGTGGTGTATATAGTCCCTTTAAACAGTCATGGGATGATCCCGGGAGCACTGCTATAAACGCACAAAATGCAGACCTTGTTAAAAAGAAAAACAACTCTGCGGTTTCTTAGGAGTTTCGACAGTATAGGTTTAAAAGGATAAAAATATCCAAGTTTTAACAAGCTTGCTGGATTATTTTTGCAGTACTACATCCAAAGTTTTTTTTCTCATAAATCCTTCTAAGACATTGATTCAACAACCATTAAGCTCAGAGCTATAGACTCTACAAAAAAACAGTTTTATAACTAGCTATATTCTCAGGAATTGGTGTGTAAGTATTTTGTACTAATACATTTACTGTGAATATTGATTATTTAGTGATACATGAATGGGCGAATGAATGAAATGGCTTCTACAGATAAACCACAAACTGAATCATAGTTTGGCATTTCTGGACTAGGAAGGGCTGGGCAGTGCTTTTGAGTAAGCATTTGTTCCTTATATTTCTAGAGGTAAAATGGTTTGTTTCAGGCATCAGGATTCCACTTTATACCTGTAACCCCAAACCTGAGAAGTTTCCTCCACTAATAGGGTGTCAGCATATTTTGAAGATGTGAAGTAGACTTTGGAATGGGGAGTGGAGAGGGAGTCCAGGGGTGTTTGACATGTTTTAACTGAAATAATTAGTGTTTTATTATGAGATGCATTTGTGGGTGAGTCAGAGGGCTTTGAAGGTCATCCTGGAATTTACAGGTGCCAGGGCGTTTAGGACTTAAGAGTTAGCCTACCATGATCTCTCTAAAAGCAGAGGTTGGTTTGACATGGAGTTGGGGCACCTGATATTTCAGAAGGCCTATGTTAGAGCGTTATCTCAGTAGCACTAGGAATTCATAGGATATTCTAATAGTGCTGATTGTGTTTTCGTATAAAGGATGAGAGGGGTCAGAGGAGAATATTGTTAGGAATGAGGTCTTTAGTTGGCAGTGTTTTGCACCCTGTCCAAGTAGGGACCTTCACTCTAGTCAGGGTAAGGAAGCCACACAGCTAAGATAACCCTACTCATCCCCTTGATAGTTAGGCTCAACCAGTCAGGCTTATCTCAGAGGCAATGAGTAAAGTATTTATACACACACATAGTAGCACAGTGAAAACACTACAAAAGTACTCCACACCAGTTTAGAAAAGTAGCCAATATTTATCTGAGTAAAACAAGATGAAAACAACAAGAATCAAACATAACTAAAGATACAAATTTGTAAAGATTAAATCTTAGTAAAGTGTTTAGAAACACAATAGCTCCAACTAGGGCTATCATGGCACCCTGACAGAGTTGTTCCGCACAGTCCAACGCCACTCGCAAGAAAGTGTGGGCTGGTCATGGAGTCGCATGGACCTTAGGTAAACTACCTTAGAAAACGATGAGGCAACAAAGATGTTGTATGGAGTCCGGGAGGTGAGGTGTTGCTGGACCCAGTGCAGTGATGGTTCCTTACTGCTACTGGGGAGGTGAAATGTTGGTTACTTACTGCAAAGCAAGGTAGGTGAGGAGTGGGTTCCTTACCGTTGCAGGGGAGGTGATGTGGCGTCAGTGGTGAGGCGTAGGTTCTTTACGATTAGGCGGGATTGATGAATGTAGCAGGTCAAGATGCAAGACATTGACTTTGCAGTGTCAGAATCACACCACGGGGGCCACTTGTGCTGTGTCAGAGTTAGGTCTTATGGACGTTGGTGACAGAGCACTCGAGACTCATGCTGTGGCTGGACTTGGGGGTGCTGCTGCAGCATCGGGCCTGTGCTGCAGATGGGGATGGCTTGACAGAATTGTGGTGAGACTCCAGTCTAAATGGACCAATTGATGATCTCCACCAGTGTATTTGGTTTTACAGCATACCCTTTTAGCAACAGCAAACAGCTACACTGGTGGCATAACTCAACAGAATTTGTGGAATTATACCTCACTTTGTGACTGAATGTTTCTGCCTCTTCACCCACAGGAAACTCTATACAGTTAAGGACTGCATTCCACACAAAAACGTATTTATGCTGATCTTGACTTCCATAAATGTCTAAATATAGGTTTCCTTTTCAAAGGGCATCCATCAACCAGGTCCCTTCTATCTGCAAGCAGGAGAGAAAAAGATAATTGACCACAACCGAAAAGTATGAGATATGGAAGGTGCACAATCGCCACTGAAGTTTCTTTGGTCTAGAACCTCTTCTCCTGCTGTTCTCACCCGCATAAAATCCTTAGGGTACTTCACTCAGACAAATTACTTGCCATGTGTTTTTGACCATACATTGCTGTTGTTTTTGTTAATCATCATTGCATATTTCACCGTTTTAAACTACTAGCTCCTATATTAAACAATGAATGCGTGCATCTCTCTAAATACAGTTTTTGTTTGATGTAAGTATCCTTGAATACAGTTTCTGCACAATGTTTACATTGTATAATGAAAAATAAACAAACAAGTACAAATATAAAACCTTGAAATGAAAAAAAATAAAAAATAACAAAACTGCATAGTAAACCAATTTTCACTTCTTACAGCACCTAAAAAATTGAGTAGAGTCACCAAAGGAGATTGAAGTTGATTTGCTTTGCATTGTTGTCTCACAAACATCACATTTTAAAATCCTGACACCTAAATAATTTGATCATAAAATTGAGTTAATATTAACAATTATGTAGGAACAAAAATGTTATGTGTTGGAAAGCACCATCTTTTGTGTGCCATTCCCCAGATTTTGGCCTTCTTTTGTTGAATCTGTTTTCATTGGCCATAGGACTCTGTGCAAGTAAAGTGCTTGTCTCTCCCTTTTAAACCTAGTAAAACTGGCCTGTACCTAATTGGCGCATATAATTTACTTGTCAGTCTTTAGTAAAGCAGTACTACATCAGTACTACATGTACCCAGGCCCTGTAAATTAAATGCTACCAGGAAGACTGCAGCACTGACTGAGCCGCTCACTTCACTAGCACTGCAAAGCATAACTCCAGACCTGCTCCTGCAGTCTGTGTGGGCAGTTGTAATCTGCCATTTTGACCTGACAATTTATACCTTTTGCCAGACGTAAACATTCCTTTTTAATACGTACAAGTCACCCCTAAAGTAGGCCTTAAATGCTCATGGGTTAGGGTGCATGCTATTTTAATAGTAAGACATGTATATTTATTGTTTTACATATTCAGGCAGTGAAAATCCTCCACAGTCATTTTTCACTGTGGCATGACTTGCTCTCCTAAAGGAAAATACTGGGTTACGCTTTAACAAGTTATAGTGCTTACTTTCAGTTAGGGAGCTGCTAGAAAGTTGATTCAAGGACTCGTTTTAATAGTATTTTAGAATCCAACATAAAGGCAGTTGAATTTTATATTACTAGTTTGGAAATGACACTTTTAGAAAGTTTTCGTTTTCCAACGTAAACTAAAAAGGGCCTCTCTGTCAGCCCCAGGTGTCACCTGGCTGCTGATGGCTTCCCTCTGGAAAGATGTGGATTGCTCCCAGACAGTGGACAAAGGATTGGGAGTGGAGAGGTGTTTTTCTTCCTTGAGCAGGATGGCCTGGGGGTGTGCCCAGTCCTTCCTGAGCTTCAAAGGATGCCTACCTTGAATCTGGCAGATGTAGCTCACACATAGGCCTGCCTCCCTTTTGTCGTGCTAGTCAGCTTGGCTCAAAAGCCAGTGGAAGGGGGTAGCTACCCCAGAACTAATTTGTAATGACCACAAGGGAGGGTTTACCCATTATCATTGCATCACCTCTGGGCAGAAATAGAGGGGTTCTGACCAAGAGAAGAAAGGTTCAGCCATGTTGGATTTAGGTAGAGAGAGGCACTGTGAGAAATCATACAGAAAAACACACAAGAGGTTCTGCAAAGGTGGGTAGGGTCACCCCAGGGAACCTTTATCCCATTGGCTAGGTGTTGCCAGGAGTCCATCCCACCCACAGGGTGGCACTGGTCATAAACAGGGCAACCCCAGTAACCCCTTAAGAACACTCCTGGGCCCATGAATAATCAGAAGAAGGACCACACTGCTGTCTAAAGAACCTGAAGGAATACTGCACCTGCCTGTCTTGAATCCAGGACCCAGAAGTGACTTCAAAGGTCAGTTGGCTGACCTCCTGTGTGAGCTGGAGGGACAATAATCTTGCAGAGGCCTCTTTTCCTGCAACTGCCCAGCTGACTAGCTCCAACTGGACCTACCTTGAACACCGCTGCTGCACGCTGCCAGGGTGAGTCCTAATCCCCAAATGATGCCTCTTAGGATCTATGCCCTTGGCTGGTTTTAGAGTGTACTCCTTCTGTCCCGAACCTGCATACTTCACACAATCCTTTAAAATAAGCCTGATTACTTGTTACCAATGTACCAGAGGATTAAGGACAGTTGTAGTTAGCGACTTTTGTAGTACAACATGAAGCACTGTGATTATTATTTGAAGTGGGTTCTCACCTTTCTCAACTAATACTGTAATTTCTTATCACATGTATTCTGGTCTGATTTTTATTCATCTACTAGTACGATTTTTGGACTTCTCATGGATCAGTCAGGCTCTGTTTTGCTCCTGTGCACTGGTGCAGAAAAGAGACAGGAGCCTATCTGCAAGAAATCTCTGCCTGCAGCACTGTAGGTGCTTTGTTTTTCATAGATGCACTGTCTATGCATGTGCCAAATTGCAGCATTAGTGTGTAAGCGAATATGCTGCAGGCAGAGCATTTTCCTTTGAAATAGGAGCATGGCAATTCTTTGTGCGTGACCGTGCACAAACGGAACTCTGGCATAGTCCCTGACGCCAGATTTTCTATAAATCGGGCAGGGCAGCACTGCCTGAAAATCAGCAGTGCCACGTTACGAAACCTGTATAAAAATTTTGCAGAGCCATATTTAGAAAACGTGTGTCAGTGATATCATTAGCCCTGCTAGTACAAAAAAGCATTTTTTTCAGGAAGCAAAGTGATATGCATTGGCACAAAGGGAAGACAGAGAGATGCTGCCTCTGACTGGCATTCAGGGTACATTCACCAGTGCACGTTTTTGTGCGATTACAGTAGTCAAAGTTTAACCTGTGTAAAATGTGTAATTTCTCAGATATTACACTTGTAACACATGGGTATGTCTTGCGATATCCCGCATGCTCGTTTGTTGTCCCTGGTTGCATTTGGCACTGGAACTTCATGCAAAGCCAAGTCAAACAAGTTTTAATTAGGCTTTGCACGAATTCCATCCTATTCTACCCTATTTGCATTCATTATCAGGGAGCTGGTCCGATGCGACGTAAAGCCATTTAGTATTGCACTTGCGTAAATATTTCAGTAAGTGAAGAACATATATCACCAGTTAATACCTCTGGGCCCTAATTTATAAGCCTTTTGTACATTGGAAGTGGTACTCTAGTTCACAGAGAGCCAGAAGGGCATTGTAAATAATGGGTCCTTTAAATGAATTAATAATTCAAAATAGTACATAACTCAAGAGTTTTCACGTTTTGCACTTGTTTTACACAAAATGTTTTCTCGGATTTCAAATAAAAAACATCATTTAAAAACTTGCAAATCCACTCAGAAAATGTTCTATAATATTTTGAGCAGATATCTAACTTTCTGGTCGTTACTTTGTAGAACCTACTGGCTGACACTTACTGCAGGATGGACTATTTACAAAAGTGAGTAAGCTGGAGTCTGACCTTTTTATCTGGATTTTCTTATTTCACCATAGGAAAACATGCTTCTTTGTATAGAAATCCTTTCAAAAACTCCACTTTCTGCAAATAGGGTGGGTTAAGCATATTTTCAAGTCCATTTAGAACACATAAGGACTCATTTTGAGATGACCTCTGAAATTCAGGTCTACTTTCATTACTAACGACCTGTAACATGCTTTCATGGTAAGGAACAACCGTATCCTAATCCCTTCTAGTTTCTCGAGATGTGGCATCTACAATGCATGAGGATTGAATAGCTCTAACTTTGGTGGCCAGGCTGGCAGAGGATGCGGCAACCAAACTGGAAATTAGTCTCTTACTACGGGAGTATGAAAATTGTTTGTGAATGGCAAACAGAAGATTTATGAAAATCCACAAAGTTATGTTATTCAGGTTCAGAACAATTCCTCAAATCCGCTCCTATTCATCAGATCTTCAGCTATATGACAATAAATCCTGGTATTTGAAGTCGTAATAATTAACTATCAAAACATTTTTGAACCATGGCTGTTGCTTTCTAGAATTGAGAAACATCCAAACAACGTAATCCAGCAGTAATATTAGCCATCACTTGCTTTCACTGGTTTCCACTGGCTAGGCGAGTCCAATATATGGCCCCGGAAGTGGTGCACCATCCCTGCTATGCGCGAGGTAACTCTATTGTTTGTCAGAAATTCCAATGTGTGTGTTATCAGTCACCAGCTAAGATCTGGATCCAATTGATTCCTTCAAAATTTCCTGTCACGAAAGCCCCAGATAGCACAGCCATTCGCTACACATGAGCCTATCGAGAATTGCCCTTTTATCCGCAAAGATCTGCAGGCATAGAACCTCTTTAAACACCTTGCATGTACTAGATCAGTGGTTCCCAACCTGTGGTCTGGGGAAACCTGGGGGTCCGAGAAGCCTGCTGAGGGGGTCCGCGAGAGCCTGGAAAATTAAAAAATATTAACAAATATTGACAAATTAGGTCCCCAGCTTCCAGTAATGACTTAGGAGGGGGTCCCTGGATTCCCATGATGATTCAGTAGGGGTCCCTGGGTTCCATTAATGTTAAAGTGGGGGTCCACAGAAATCAAAAGGTTGGTAACCACTGTACTAGATCACACTGCCATTCGTTCATCATGATATTATACTGCCACAAGCAATGTTTCCTGGTGCGAACTTATTTACTTGGGCGGGCAGGACAACATAAAACGTGTGCTTGGTAGTCTTCACTGTTTTTCGTACCACCCAGAGACTCTTCCGCATCACAATTTCCATGACTTTTATTGTCACACCCACAGTTTATTCCGTGATCTCTCAGTTAGCTGCCAATAACATCATACCAGAAACAACAGCGAAAACCACAAGTTGGATCAAATATTTAAATAAGTTGCAACGAATGCCTATCTCATCAACAGATTTAGAAGAGAACTGTTTGACATCTCTCTGAAACGTGTTTTTAAACTCAGAAATAATTAGCACATGTGGGATATTCTTGCAAACAATAAATCTAATAAAAACAATAGCAGTTACTTTCCAGTGGCCGGCAACGTCTTTACTTACTGACTCAGAATTGGTTGACAAACGTCAGATTAAGACTGAGCCTTCAAAGGTCATACACAACCGAACACCGCCGCAGTTATGCTTGCATAAGAACAGCATTTCTTTCATTCTTGGATAAGTGCACCGTATGTTCAAGTACACGAGGAATACAGTTTATTGTAGATACAGGAAGGTGGATATATTATTAGGGAGGTAGATAGGAGTAAATGCATCTGTGAAGGTTAGCTCACTAATCTCTAAAATATACACAAGTGCACATTTTAAAGAGAATGTTTTTTTTCTAGTAAACGCAACGAGAACTGCGTGCTTGAACAAGGCCGAAGGAAAACCAAAACTTGGAGTCAAAAGACCAGATAAGTCTGATGCTGTTCGCAAGAGAAGGCCCTGATTTATGGCACTGCCCGACCCTACTTTATGCAGGTAACGCCACATAAAAAAAGAATTCATTGTTTTCACACATCAAAGCGGACATTTAGTGATTCATATCTGCTGGAAGGCATCCCTTATCACATGTTATTGATTCCGATTCCTCTGTGGGGACTAAGTGCAGCTGATCCGGAGACTGGCTAGAAAATCGCTTAACCCTCCTCTATGGATTGGCTTCAAGGACTCGTCTTTCAGGAATTCGTTTTCTCCTGCATTCACAAAACATCATCATGAGGTGATTAGCAGTAGGTTTTATCTCTGCTCCACAAATGTCTGTTGGCAGATTTCTCAAAATGACAAAGGCCTGTTTACATTACTGCAAAAGGTCTCATTAAGCAGCAGCTGTTGGAACGAGTTTCTTCTGCAGCACTTTCTTGGAAACGTGAACAAATACACATCTTATGCTTTGAAAGTGAAACATTTTTAAAGAATCTGATGAAATAGTGGTGGATATTGAGTACAGGGTATGTATGCAACAAGGACCGAGTAAATGGGTATTTGATTTTTTGGGAGCTTGGTGATTTCTTACACAACTTTACGAATTTTACATTCTAATTGTGTCAACGGTAGATTTGAGGGGCAGCTACCAGAATAATATCACATTTTAAGAGAGCTGCTTGATTATTTGAATGTTCATGATATCTAATGTGATGGTTTTGAAGCTCTGCTTTTTTTTTAAATTTGATGTGTTTTTATATATTTGTTTTGGGAACTGAACGTTTGCTTCATTTTGTTTTGCTTTAAAAAAAATGCCCTGATTATTAGGTCTCGCCTACCGTCAGCTTTAGCTACCTGGAAAGAGTCAAGGTAACCACATTACACACTCCACACAACATAAACATGCATGCCTACTGATACTAAAAAAGGAGCTTTTGGACAGCCTCTTTCATCCATTGGATACATTGAGCCATCTGGGTTTAGGCTTTGACTGAGGACTAATACAGTTCACTTTTACAGGTTGTTTTTCATCACTGCTGTCTCTTTCTGTTACTGTTTTTCCATCTTTCTCTTCCACCTACTTCTCTCCTTTTAGGTTTGTCTCTTTCCTGCTCTGGTTAAAAGTCTGAGTGTTGTCTCCAAAAATGAGCACAAGTGTGCTATACCTGCAGTTATCAGTTCAAATCGTGCACTGCTCTTGACAAATTTGTTTGTGCATTTGTACTGCATTACCAATGAGAACACACCACACATCAGTATTTCATCTAACAATTTAGTGAATTGTGCTCCAAAAACTTGCCTATATCTTTGGTGCCAGTTGATGAATCTTCACAAAAGTTTCCCAAAAAATTCACTGCTCACTTAAGCTGCTGTCTGGAAAGTTTTGGGGTGATCCCTCAAGTGGGGGCTGAGAAAAAAGGTGTGTCCCAAACATGTTTTCCTAATACTAATTTCGATAGGGATTTTGAACATGACTGCAGCCCAAACCACTGGACAGATTTATACCAAATTTGGCAGAAAGCTAGCTCTAGTTCCAGAAAGTACTCTTTTTGTGATTTGGTGTAAATTCATCATTCAGTAGTTTACCTGTCATTACATGAAAACCGAATTTGTATATATAGGGATGCGGATCATCCTCGGATTCTCAGCGGATTCAGAGGAGGAACAAGGCCCTGATTGGATGGCTGAAACCTGACAGAAAGCTGTGGCCACCATTTTGTTTCTCTATTGCCTAGGGAGTGGGAACGAAACAGTGTAAAAACATATAAGGGGTCAGAATACAGGTTTCCTGATCCCACAGGACACATGGAGGGGACCCTTAGGGACCCCTCGTGGGCAAAAAAGTGCCTTTTTTTCAGCCAATCTAAGGATTTGAGGACCCTCACGGATTCTCCTCAGATTCTTGGAAACAGCAAGACCCTGATTGGTTGAACGCAACCGGATAGAAATATCAATGTGTGTGTTAAAAAAAACCTAGAAATTCACTGAAAAAAACAAAGGTAACAGGGATGCTATAGTTACGCTTACATTTTACCCACACAAAACCATAGAAATTCAGAAGTTATAGTTATACTTATCTGAAGAAACTATAACTCATGCTGGAAGGTGGGGGCACGAGTTATAGTTACCTTAGGGCACAAGTTATGGTTAGTTGAGATAACTCTAACTATAACTGGCAAATTTAGAAGGTTTTGTATGTTTAAAATGTGAGCTTATCTATAACGTCCCTGCTATCTTTGTTTTTTTCAATGAATTTCTATGTTTAAAAAAAATTCTATTTCCTAACTGAACCGTCCCTGTAACCTTTGTTTTTCTTTCCTGTGAATTTCTATGTTTTTTTTAACGTATATAATTTTCATGTTTGTACGTTAATCCAACCACCGTTGTTCATGGCCTGTGGCCAGGCCCTGTGGATAACCCCCTATAACCACCCAACCTTATACCGTGCATGGCCTTCACCCATGTGCACCGGAGGTTGTCCACAAGTCCTGGCCTGCAACCATATCTTGCGGCCAACCTCCCTAACCACCTAACCCCAGGCTGCCATTGCCCTTTGTCCGTGCGTGGCACAAGTTGTCCGCGGCCTCTCTGGATGTGATAATTGGTGTGAGAGGGCGTATCTGGGAGTGAGAGTGGCTGTCAGATAGTCTGTCTTAATGTAAGAGTGCATACATGGGTGTCTTAGTTGGTGCATCAGTGTGTGTGCAGGTCGGTGAGTGGGTGCATAACTGTCCGAGTGGGTCTGTGAGTGGGTGTGTGAGTGTCTGAGTGGGTCTGTGAGTGGGTGCATAACTGTCCGAGTGGGTCTGTGAGTGGGTGTGTGAGTGTCTGAGTGGGCCTGTGAGTGGGTGCATAAGTGTCTGAGTGGGTGTGTGAGTGGGAGAATTGATTGAAAGAGACAGACAGAAAGAAAATGAGAGGGAGAGAGATAGAGTATTTTAGGTTTTGATGTCTGATTTACTTAGATTGAGATATTTCTATTGAAATGAAAATAAAAAATGTATACTTTTTAAAAACATAATATATATATTTATTTATATATATATATATATATATATATATATATATATATATATATATATATATATATATATATGTATTTTTTTTTTTTAAATGGCAATGTGTCCAGCTGGACTCAAACCCCAAAAGCATGGATTTTTCGGATGTTTTAAAAAAAAAGGGTACTTTTTAGCCCTGGTGGGTTCCCTCAGGGTCCCCAGCACCAGGGCTAAGAGTTCAGGGTGACTCTACCCTGGCCCCCTATTTTCTTTTTTTTTCTGGAACTCAGCTGAAGCAGAGTCCCAAGATGCCTGCCAACACTTCCTTGCTGAAGTGTTGGCAGACAATCAGATATCAGCACGTGGACAGTTGGATCCACGTCCATATATATCTATATTCTTTGGCCTTATATTTCTCTGAAACTACTGAACGGATTCACATCAAACCACAAAAAGCATGACCTGTGGAACAGAATCTAGCTTCGTGCCAAATTTGGTGTAATTAGTTTCAGTGGTTCGGGCTGTAGGCGCGTCTAAAGGACCTATGGAAAAATGAATGGGTAGAAAGCATTTTTGGGACCCCCAGGGGGTGCAGAAAAAAGGGGGTGGGTACCAAAACGCGTTTCCCCATTAGGACTTTGAACACAACTAGAGCCTGAGCCGCTGGACGGAATGACACCAAGTTAGGCAGAAAGGTAGCTCTTGGTTCAGGAAGAGTCTTTTTAGTTATTTGGTGTAAATTTGTCAAGTAGTTTATAAGATATTAAAGGGAAAAGAAATATAGATAATTAGGGATGCAGATCTGACAGTCCCTATGGTCATATGTGATTGGCTACCAACACTTCACCCAGGAATTGTGGGCAGCCATTTTTGGACTCGGACTCAGCTGAGTCCCAAAATAAACTTAAAAGTAAAGAAAAGGAGGCATGGAAGGAATACCCTGACCCCTAAGCCCTGGTGCTTTGGTTCACCAGATCTCCAGGGACCCTGCATGGGCCAAAAAGCTTTTTTATAGAAAAGATTTCAAGTGAAATCATAGTGGATCCACTGATCCTGGGAAAAAAGTGCAGTTTCCTGCGCTTGTTTTTCTTTAAGACCCCAGGTGGACAAGGTCCAGGGGCATACCTAAATGTAAAAGAAGGGGAAGGTCACATGCGACCACCCTTTCAAGGCTGGTTTGAGGCCCGGGGACCACCACCTCTTTGAGGCATAATGTCATCAATAGTAGAATGGGGGGCTGTGCGGCCCTCCTCCGTCGTAGGCCTTTAAATGCCCTGGGGACTGCCATCTCTGCAGGACTTGTATCACAATAAGTGGGGGGCCGAGAAAACCTCCCTCCTGTGTCTCAAATTGCCTCAGGGACCACCACCTCCCCGTACCACAGAACTTATAAAAAGGGAGATGCAGGGGCACCCTCCCATCACGCCATATTTTGCTCTTGGGACCACCATCTGCCCAGGGCTGGTCCAATGCAAAATGAAGGAGGGGGCCACACCTCCCCCCAACCATGGAGCCATTAATGGCCCTGGGGACCTCCACCCCTGAGGACCAGCTCACTATCTCCAGACGGGCCAACCCTTGGGAGATAGCAGTTTGCTTTTGCTTGGTGGGAACTTTGACAGCTCCCACCAAGCGAGAGCAACCTGTAAGTCTGCTCTCAGCGGGCGGGAGCAGGAAAACTGTTCCCACTCGCTGAGAGCGGACTTTTCATCTCTTTTCCTGCCCGCTGTGAAGCAGGTCAGAAAATGGATGAAAGCACTGCTCCCACAGACAGGAAGCAGCAGTTTTAGGTGTTCTCTGTGTGCCAGAGAAATGACGCCACCTGCTGGAAGCGGGGAGTTGGCATGGACCGTGTGGGCATTGCAGCACCCCCTACGGTCACCAGGAGACAGAGGAGGAGATGCCTTCTTGCTGCAGATGAATATGATCACATCTCCACCAAACAAAGAAACGCTTACTACAAATAATTAAGAGGAAGTACCCTTTTTTAGTGGAGATTCAACTGCTTGTAGTCTTGTCGTGTTCTATACATGAGGATTCAGGTTATTGCACATTTCTGTATGAAGACGCTGTCAGAACAATCATATTACCAAAATTATAGACACACAAGGTAAGTGGAGACATTACCTCGGGGTCCTTTATGCATCTATAGTGTGAAATATGCACTATACATTTAACCAACGTGGTAGCACTTATTAATTAGCTGGCAGAAAGTACTCCAGTTGAGTGGACATTTTGTGCAAAACTGTGGCCTCTTCTGGGATAAATAAGCAGGTCAGTATGCATTCTGGCATCGATTCTCATTTTACAGAAATTAAACTTCAACTGGAAGCACTTACAAATATAAACAAAGCAGGTGCCCCAGTTGAAGTTCCACTTGCAGAAAGTACAACCTGGGTCCTTGCTCTTGGCCAAGGTAAAGCAAGTGTCATTTTCTACAGCTCCACCTTGAAAATTAGGTAAAATCCTTGATGGAGATGAATGTGTTGTTGCTCTTTCGGAGCGCAATATGTTCTATAATGACTGTGATGAGTGTTTTTTTTTCTTGTCATCTCTTGCTGAGCACGTTGGTCTCCCTTTAAACTACTACAAGTATGCAAATGTGCAAAATGACCAAGAAGCCCCATCAGTTTGGCCAAAGGCCCTTCATGGTGTGGGGTTGGGTGCCCATGGGGGTTAGCCGTGGGGCCTGGACGCAGTTCAGCCTTCAGCCATGTGTGGTGTGGGGATGGATGCATTAGGGGGGTGGCAGCACATGTGGGGTTGGGTGGCCAGGCCCTGTGGCCAACCCCCCCACTGTGCATGGACACAGGCTGGGCATGGAATGAGGCTGAATGCATGCAGGGTGTTGGCTGCAGGGCCTGGCCGCAGCCAATCCCCGCTGCATCAAAACAACAGAGAAATTCACTGAAAATCCAAAGGTTACAGGGATGTTAGTTAGGAATTAGCTTTTAAAAAAACCTTAGAAATTCAATGAAAAAACAAAGCTTACAGGGATGTTATCGTTAGGTTCTGTATTTGACCGCAACTCAGCTGTTACAGTTAGAGTCAGTTCAAGTAACTATAACCTGTGCCCTAATATAACTATAACTCGCGACCTCGCCAAGCACAACTAATTACCCCATATATTACATCATTGATGATTTCTTCTGTAGCATCACTATTGCAACATTTGCAAAAAAATTATTAATGAGAAAACTGCGCATGGCAGCCGTCGGAGTTATATTTGCTTGAAATAACTCTAAACTAAAACAGCTGAACTTCTATGGTTTTGTGAATTCAGAACTTAACTATAACGTCCCTGTAACCTTCATTTATTTCAGTGAAAAGATATATATATAAAAAAAGTTAAATAACTTTTTAGTGTTGCTATGTGTCATTATCAGGAGTAAAAATGGCGGATGTACAGTTACAGGATTTTGATTGATGGTTACAGGTCCAGTGTTTGGGGCTAGGGGAATGGACGAAATACTTTATAAAGGAAGCCTATTGAGAGCTTTTGTAAGGCCCAGTTGAGGGCATAGCCAAAACGTGTAGGCTGTTCATTTTCTTTAATGTGTTTTGCACTTTATTTAATTTAGCATTATGATGTCCAAATAACAACCATAAAAATCATCTGTTCTTGTGCCGCCGTGCAACTGGTCTGGGGGAGTGGCCGAGAAGAGACCTGTCTTTCTTGAAAAAAATAAACATATATATATATATATATGTATATATATATATAGATAGATATATATATATAGCTTTCAACTGGACATTTAAGTATCAATCCAGATGCATAGTGGGACTTGTAGTCCCAACTCTCTAAAGAGCAACTCAGAGCTTCTGGAAACCTTGGCTGGTGTTGTGGACCCTCCAAGACCCCTTTCTTGAGTTGCTAATAACCGTATTACAAATCTCCACAAAAAGGTTCCTAAAAGTGCTAATTTTTTATTAGTTTGTACATGGAAAGTTTCAGGCTGCTCTGTTTAGTGGGGGCCAGGAAATGGGGGATGCCACTTTAGACACAGCTACATGCCAAACTGCAGAAATGATTTACACCAAATTTGGCAGAAAGCTAGATATTGGTCCAAAAAGAGTGGGTTTTTTTGTGATTTGTTGTAAATCCATTCAGTACCTTTTGAGCAATTAATGCTAAACCACTTTGTATATATCACAATATGGAGGATCATGATGAGATCTGATTGGTTGTCACCACATCAACAAGGATAAGACGGCAGCCATCTTAGGACATGGGATTCAGAACCCCAAAGTGTAAGGAAAGAGTAATAATGTTCTCCCATCAGGGAGGATCACAAAGCTGCTCCACCTGGTAGGAGAACAAAACTTTTCCCTGCCTGAGTCATTGGACATGGGCAAAAATACAGAATTGCTCTCACCTCACAGGAGAAAAAGAAAACTTCTCCCTTGGGGCAGGAGCAATGCCGGCTCCTGCAGCACCCATGATGGGTGCAACCAGAAGAGCCGGCAGGGCCAAGGGAGCCCTGGGATTCCTCCTTCAGCCCCGAATGAGGGTCCTGCTGTGGGGTGCCCTAGGTGGGCACCAGGGAACCCCACTTTGAAAATTAAAAAAAAAGATAAGGCCGGCTCCTGCAGGAAGTCGGTGGGATGCCCAAAAAGAATAATGGTCTGGGGTGCCCTGGGTGGGCACCGGGGCAGCCAGCAAATAAACAAAATTCCAGCTCCTACATAGCTCACAGGAAGCAGGCAGGGCTGTGGGGGCCCTGGAACTAGGCCCGCAGAACCCTAACAAAAAAAAAACTGTGGGAGTCCTGGCTGAGCCTGAGACACCAAAAAAACTGACAAAAATGAATAATAAATTTGGATCAGTAGCTGCTGATTTATTATTCACCGCTCTTTCAAGGAGCGTCCTATAAAGCCCAGCTAGGGCTATTTACATGTTTTTTTGTTTCTGGGGATATCTCTAGAAGGGGCAGGGGCACCACCAAAATTTTATTTTAATGCTGTGGGGACCTGTAGGGAGTTCTGCAGCTGCCACCCACATCCCCAAAAAAATGTGAAAAAAACAACTCATTTCCCGGTTCATGTAAAGCATAAAAAGCCTTCATTATGACCCTGGTGGTAAACCCCACATACCGCCACGCTGACGGCAGCCAACTTACCGCTGCGGGGGCGGATATCTGTTCACCATATTATGACACACACACAGCCATCCGACAGAAGTCAGCCACAGACAGAAATCTGCCAGCCAAAAGGTCAGTGATGAACTAGCGGTATCAAAACCCACACCGTTATGCCAACAGAATAATGCCCACCACATTATGACCCACGAATCACTACGGCGGACATTCAATGGCAGTAAACCAGTGGCGATACATACCACCACGCTCACAATGGACACCCACATAGAAAACAACACTACATTGGACAATTTAAACACACCCCTGACACCCATACACACACCACACCCACACACCACTATAAAACACTCACCCACATTACCCACAACCCCTTATGAATACAAATCATTGGCACAAGACTGACACCAAGACCACTGCCACAACTACATACACACACCACATACACTCATACGTCCCTCACGCACGCTACTCCACACACCTCAACATATTACCCAACACACCCGCACCAACACACATCACATAACACCCATGGCACCACAAAGGCACCCCCGTTTCACTGAGGAGGAGCTAAGGGTCATGGTGGAGGAAATCGTCAGGGTAGAGACACAGCTGTTTGGACCACAGGTGCAACAAATATCAAAAGCCAGGGAGATGGAGCTATGGCGGAGAATCGTGGACAGGGTCAACGTCGTGGGACAGCACCCTAGAACAAGGGACGACATCAGGAAGAGGTGGAACGACCTACGGGGGAAGGTACATACCATAGCAGCAAGACACCAGCTCACTATCCAGAGAACTGGCAGTGGACCCCCACCTTCTCCCCCACAACTCACAGCATGGGAGGAGCAAGTCTTGGCAACACAGCATCCTGAGGGCCTGGCTGGAGTCGGAGGACGACTGGACTCTGGTAAGTCAACTTTCAACAATTATCACCCTCCTACCTGCATGCCATCACATACCCTAACACTCAACCTCACTCCCATCACTCCACTACATCCCACACACCCCACCATCACACCTCACTAATCCCAATGCCAAGCCCTGCATGCTGTACCACTGCATGGATACCCCTCACAGCCCTGCATGGACACACATCACTAAAGCATGCACAGCATAGAGAACTAACAATTCCACCATACACCAACATACACAAGTAAAAGCTGGGAGGGCAACAACAACCATAGAGGGGAAGCCAGGGACGTACAATGTGTTATATACATTAACCGTAACACATCATTTACATCCCCACAGGTACCCCAGCCAATGTTACTGGAGAGGAGGTGCCAGCACTAACCAGTCCCCCAACAGATGAGACCCACAGTGATGACAGTAACTCTGGACTTCACGAGCTGGATGATCTACCTGGCTCATCAGGGAGAACTGGACAGCTGGTTACCCAAGCCCAGTCACAGACCACCACAGAGCCTCCCCCATCAGTATCCAACACCACAGCACCCACCCAGTGAACCCAAACCTATGTTCCCATGTTACGTCAATCAGCAGTGTGCCCACCTGTACAGGGACCCCAGGCCACACGTCGCACACAAGACAATCAGGGACCTGGGGTAAGGGGCAGTGGGCACACGGTTCAGGAGACAGAGGCACAGGCCAACAGGGACACTGGGAGAACTGCTGTGCAGCGGGGGGAGGACAGGACCAGGAAACCAACTCTCCAGGAGGCACTCGCTGGGATCCTGGGAGCCTATCAACATTCCCAGGATATGATAGGCCGGATCATAGACAACGTACAGGAGAACAGGCGGCTGAAGGAGGGACTGTAACAGGGGATCAGGGAGGACTTCAGGCCATCAACAACACCCTGATCTCCATAGTAGGGATGCTGGCAGACATGGCCAACAATATGGACAGCCTTCCGCTGCCACCAGTGGCCAGAAGGCCCCGCCACAGGACTCACAGGCCACCAGCACCCCTCCCCCTGCAGAAGGTGAACCACCACGCAAACATTCCCTGTGATCCCGACAGAAGACAGAGACACTTGCCAAGACCCCCCCCCAGGAAATGATACTCTCCTGATTGTTCCCGTTATTTCCCACTCAGTCACCCTGTCCACCTTGAACTGCCATTGCTCCCCTTCCTCTGTCCCCATGGACAATGCACCTGTGCTACAAACAGACTGGAACAATACCCTGGACTTTCCTCCATCATCACCCCTTCCCATTGCACTTTCCCCTCTATATATTAGCACTTCAATAAACACCCTTTGATAAAAATCAATTTTGAGTATGTCATGCATTTCAAATATGTATTGATTGAAACAGGTACAAACATTGCAAATGAACTGTACATAGAATGAGCAAAATGAATAGCCAGAGGTAACAGTAAGTGGGAATAGAAGTGGGAAATACCAGCATGCCAATGCCACATAGAATACAACCTAAGTCATTGAAATGTAAAGTAATACTGTCTCACCTATGTGTCATTGGAAGTACTGACGGATGACAGATGTTCTGTTGTCCTCATCCTCCTCATCCTCACTGTCCACAGGGTCCACTGCTGCCACAGGGGAATCTCCAGTCTCCTCCTCCTGCAGAAAAGGGACATGGAGTCTGAGGGCCAGGTTGTGCAACATGCAGCAGGCCACTGCTATCTGGCAGACCTTCTTGGGTGAATAGCACAGGGATCCACCTGATAGATGGAGGCACCGGAACCTGGCCTTCAGGAGGCCAAAGGTTCTCTCAATTATCCTTCTGGTTCGCCCATGTGCCTCATTATAATGTTCTTTTGCCCTTGTCCTGGCATTCCTCACAGGTGACAGCAGCCATGATAGGTTTGGTTAACCAGATTTACCTGCAAATATTGAGGGACAACATTTAGCCACACACTATCCTATAAAGCCAACACCAGAGGCATACAACAACATATACTGGGTGGGAACCAGGGCTCTCTGCCTCTGTATTTGGGCCATCACATTTGGGATGCTGCTATTCCACAGGACAAAGGCATCATGCACCGACCCTGGATACTTAGCAATGACGTAGGAGATTTACTGGTCCGCCAAGCACACCATCTGCACATTCATAGAGTGGAAACTCTTACGATTCCTGAACACCTGTTCATTCTGGCAGGGGGAGCAAATGAAATATGTGTTCTGTCAATTGCCCCAATTATACTGGGGATACGTCCCATTGCATACAACTCAGCCTTCACAGTGGCCAAATCCTAAACCTGGGGGAGTGCAATGTAGCTGCACATGTGTTTTATCAGGGCAGCCAACACTCTTGTCAGCACTATTGAGAACATTGGCTGGGACATTCCTGCTGTCAAGCCCACTGTCACTTGGAAAGAACCAGTTGCCAGGAAATGGAGAACTGATAGCACTTGCACACGAAGGGGGATCCCAGTGGGACGACGGATAGCAGATATCAGATCAGGCTCCAATTGGGCACACAGCTCTATGATTGTGTCCCTGTCCAGTTTATAGGTGAGTATTATGTGCCTGTCCTCCAGTGTAGCCAAGTCCTCAAGGGGTCTGTACACTGGGATATGTCTCCATCTCCTATTCATCCGCAGTGGTAGGTATCTAAGGGACAAAAGAGTGAGGAGGCTGTCAAAAACTGAACAATGGGGCCACAACATTAGTCTGTAATCTGTAAACATGTAATGGGTCAGTGTGATTTGTCCAGTATGTGCCTATTTCTCCTGTGACTCAACATTATTCCATAGGCCTGCCCCCCATGAAATGGCGTCCGCCTGTCCTGTGTGGAAAGACAGGTGGAAGTGAGGTAATGCCACTGACGTTGTGTGCCGTTGCGGGAGGTGGTCGGGAACCGCTGTGCTATTCATCACTGGTTAAAATTGGGCCCTATGGGGTACAGTGGCCAATGGTGATCTATGCCAGTGGTGATGGTATGCACCGCCGCAGATGTGACCACCTTTTACTATCTGATTTCTCACTAGTTTCCTGACCTTCCATAGGAGAAGACCTACACTGCATGTGCTGCAGTGACCTGTGTCTGGAACCTACCATGGCCCGTGTGACCACGGAAAGGCCCCCAGCCTTCACTTCATAGGAGCTGGAGAGACTGGTGGATGGGGTCCTACCCCAGTACGGACTGCTGTATGGGCCTACAGACCAAAGGGGAGTACAATGTGGGCACAATGGATGTGGCATGAATGTATGGAGGTGCGTGTGAAGGCATTGTGTAAGGGGTGAGGGATGTCCTTCTGGCTGGGTACACATTGAGTGCTCATCTATGTGTGTGCCAATAGTACTGGAAACGGGTATGGTGGACCATTTGTGTTACTGGCTGGACTGTTTGTCCAATGGTGCTCTCCTGTCTGTATTGCCTCTGCAGGTCAGCGGCCATCAAAAGAAGGGAATATGGCGTGCCATCGCCAAGGACGTGCAGACCCTGGGAGTCTATGGCAGGTGGAGCACCCACTGTCAGAAACGGTGAGAGGACCTGAGACACTGGGCATGGAAGACCGCGGAGGCCCAGGTGGGGATGGCCTCCCAACGAGGAAGGGGTGCCCGTTGAACCCTGACCCCCATGATGGCCCGCATATTGGCGGTGGCCTATCCAGAGCTGGATGGGGCACTTGAGGGCATCACAGCAGCCACAAGGGGGTGAGTACAGTGCCCATCATTACATCTTACGCATGGTAGGGTGGTATCCGGGTGGTGGATGTGTGTCAGTGGGTGCCCCTAGGCCAGGCCAGACATAGCAGCGTAGGTCCTCTGGTGGCTAAGGGTCTGAAGGGGAAATACTGCCTACCTAGCTTGTTAGCATCCACTACTGGTCAGGGCTGCGTGAGTCCCAGGTGTGTTTCAGTGGAAAGTGTGTGCTCCTCCTCATGCCTTGGTGGCTAGCAATATCACTGGCAGTGCAATGCATAGTGCGTAGTCCTGTACCCTGTGTGTGAGGGTGCTGTGTACGCCAACGGTGGTGTTGGTGCAGCCACTGAACCAGTGTATACTTTGTCTCTTTCTCCCCCTTCTTGTTTTGTCATCCCGTCCTTATGTGCATTATCATCATCTGACGGAGGAGCAGAGACAACGGCGACGGAGGGAGCTGCATCCCACAGGACCCAGGAGACAGAGTCCACCGACACTGAGGGAACCAGTGGGACGGAGGATGAGGGGAGAACCACGGCAGAGACTGGACAGGACAATAGAGACTCTGGTACCTCTTCCGATGGGAGGTCCCTGGTGGTGGCGAACACCTCTGTGAACACCCCGGCAACAGGTACAGCCGCCACCCCGGTACCAGCACCGCCCTCCCAGCACCCCCTCAGCGAGTTGCCCATGCCATATCACCCAGGAGGGTGGGCATCTCCTTCGCCCCAGGCACCTCAGGCCCTGCCCCAGTCAGCCCTGCTGCCCTGAGTGAGGAGGCCATTGACCTCCTGAGATCCATCTCTGTAGGGCAATCAACCATTGTGAATGCCATCCAAGGGATGGCAGCCCAGATGCAACAATCTAATGCATTCCTGGAGGGCATTCACAGTGGATTGGCAGCACAACAGAGATCGATCCAGGCTCTGGCCTCCTCTCTGATGGCAGCCATTGTCCCTGTTTCAAACGCCCCCCCTCTAACTTCCACTTCCCAGTCCCTTTCTCCTCAACCCCAACCCATCCCAAGCACACAGCCAAACGAGCATGCACACAAGACAACACCCAAGAGTGTCACAGGCAAACACAAGCACCACACTTCATCCCACAGGCACTCACACAAACACCATCCAGTTGCAGACACACCAACATCCACTATTTCCACTGTATCTCCCTCCTCCTCCTCATCCTCCCCCTCCTCCTCCTCCTCCACGTCCCACCCAGTTACGTCCACACTCACACCTGCATGCACTACATCATCATCCACTACCTGCATCATCACCACAGCAAGCAGAAAACACACCTCACTGGCAGACACCTCTCCAACATCCATGCACACGTACCCTGTGTCCTCTCCCACCATGTCTGCCCCCCCAAAGTACACAAACGCAAGCGCTCAGACAGCCAACAGCCATCCACCTCACAACAGCATACAACCCATGCACCTGCACCCAAGTCCAGCAGACAAACACCTCCAACAACCACTCCCTCATCCTCCACTCCCATTTCTTCTCCATCTTCCCGCCCCAATGTCCCTAAAAAGCTTTTCCTTTCCACTATTGACTTCTTCCCTACCCCTCCCCCTGTCCTGCACATATGGCCAAGGTATCAAAAACCCAGCCAAGCACCTCAGCCAAACAGTCCACAGGCCCAGTTCCATCAGCACGTACTCATGTTGGAAAGGATTCCAGGCCACAAATACTGAAGGGGAAGGAACCTGCACCAGCCAGCAGAAAGGGGAAGGAGGCTGCACCAGCCAACAGAAAGGGGAAGGAGCCTGCACTAGCCAGCAGAAAGGGGAAGGAGTCTACACCAGCCAGCAGAAAGGGGAAGAGCCTTCACCAGCCAGCAGAAAGGGGAAGGAGCCTGCACCAGCCAGGAAAAAGGGGAAGGAGCCTGCACCATCAGCTGTCACAGAGCCCCAAAGCCAGCCGTTGTTGTGCAGCCATCAGTGAGTGCAAGGGCTGAGCAGGAGCCTCCCACAACCACCACCGCCACAGTGTAGCCATCGGAGGGTGCAGGGGCTGAGCAGGAGCCTCCCACTACAACCACTACCACAGTGCAGCCATCGGAGGGTGCAGGGGCTGGGCACGAGCCTGCCACTACCACTATCACCACAGTGCAGCCATCGGAGGGTGCAGGGGTTGAGCATGAGCCTCCCACTACAACCACCACAGTACGGCCCTCACTGCCGGTGAACGCCATATGATCCAGCCTCCATGGGGTGCTGTGCACCCTGCCCGCACCAGAACCAGTGGGCAAGACACCCACCCGAGAGACTGTGGCCCTGCACTCCCCAGGACCAAGCACAGGGCATGTTGCCCCCTCCAGAACCAGTGGGCAAGACACTCACCCGAGAGACTGTGGCCTTGCACTCCCCAGGACCAAGCACAGGGCATGTTGCCCCCTCCAGAACCAGTGGGCAAGACAGCCACCCGGAAGACTGTGGCCCATCACTCCCCAGGACCAAGCACAGGGCAAGTTGCCCCCTCTGGAACCAGTGGGGTATTCACCCACTCGAGAGACTGTGGCCTTGCACTCCCCAGGACCAAGCACAGGGCATGTTGCCCCTCCAGAACCAGTGGGCAAGACAGCCACACCGAAGACTGTGGCCCATCACTCCCTAGGACATAGCACAGGGCAAGTTGCCCCCTCCGGAACCAGTGGGGTATTCACCCACTCGAGAGACTGTGGCCTTGCACTCCCCAGGACAAAGAGCAATGGGCATGTTGCCCCCTCCAGAACCAGTGCCTTGTTTTCGCATCCGGGTGAGGTGCCCCCCCACCTTCCCCTGAGGTGCATGTCTATTTGCCAATTGATGCCCCTGCAGTGTTCTCTCCATATTGGTGCAGGGAATGTGAGGGCCTTGGACTTTGCCCTGTGGCCATGTGGCCCGTGAACTGAGGACTGAGCAGTGTCCCTTTTTTGTACATTTGTATATATCTGTTGCATTGCCAAATCGAATTATTACTTTTGATGTTGAACTGATAATCACTTTAGTCAATTCCTGTTGTCCTTGCATTATTCAGTCGATTTACGTGGATAACTTGTTTTTCTTGTGCAGCTGGTTGTGTGTATGGTATATGTGCATGGGGTGTGTGTCACTGTTGTTTTCCTTCCCTCTTCCCTGGTGTGCTAGGTGGCTGTACTCACCATCGTCGTCTTCGCCGGCTTTGGTGTTCGTGGTGGAGCATGACGTAGAAGATCATCGGGAAGACTTGCAGTTCTAGTTCCATGGTGGTGTGGTTCTTCCCTGTGTCTCCAATGGTGAGTCCTTTTACTTCTGTGCTCTGTTTCCGCCAGCCTTTTGATGGCGTTGGTACCGTCCCGGAAAAGGTGGCGGTTTGGCATGTCATAATATGGTGGGCGGTACTTTGTCTTCCACCTGGCTGTAGGCGGCTACCGCTGTGGTGACTGTTGTTTCCGTCCTGGCGGTCGGTGTGGTACATTGGCTGACTTTCGGAGATATCACCGCCATGGTCATAATTTGGCAGTACTTACCGCCAGCCTGTTGGGGGTATTACCGCCACTTTATCATCAACCGCCAGGGTCATAATGAGGGCCTATATTTTTAAAGTACTTCTCAGGCTGGAGCTTTTGCTAAACAGCTAGGAATGCAGTGCCATCGAGGCAATGGCTGAATGGCTGCATTTTATATAGTCTGGAGATGTGTAAAAAAACATAAAAGGCCCTTTTGTGGTTGTTTTTAAGACTGTGTTTTTTGGGCTGAAAAATGTTAAAAGGAAGACTGAAAGACATGTTTTTTTTTTTTTTTTGTAAAGAAAAAAATGAATTGTTTGTGACTATTTATTTTCACATTTTGCACCCACAAAATGTAATAATAAAACTATGTAAAAAAGAGTCACAGACATGTATTTTGATAAAACTCAACAAATATTTTTAAGTATTCAATATTAATGAACATTGCATTCTGTGTATTATTGAAATATACATTTGCTATGTTTGTGGTTATCGGGAACTAAACTACATATCACATTCTCTTCGTTCATCTATATATGAGAAACATCTCAAGAATACTGCTGTGTGTGTTTGTGTGTGTGTTATCTATCCATCCATCTATCTATATTATTATATACTAAAATGACTCGCGCCCCAAGGTATCTATAAGTCGCGCTCTCGCCATGCACAGATTTCTTCTTCAACAATTTGAGGGGTAATGTTTCATTTATATTTTTTAAGATGTTATAGAAGTTGTCATGAATCATTGTCATTATCTGGGGTAATTAGCAGTGCATGGTGCGGGTGCAAGTTATAGTTACCTTAGGGCGCGAGTTAGTTACTTGAAAGAACAGCTATAACTGCTGAATTTCTATGGTTTTGTATGAGTAAATTCAGAACTCTAATGTCCCTGTAATCTTTATTTTTTCTGTGAATTTCTATGTTTTTTTAAATTCTATTTCCTAACTATAACGCCCCTGTAACCTTTGTTTTTTTTAGTGAATTTCTATGTGTTTTGTAATGTAAAAGTATTTTAATTACAATAGGTTAATCCAACCACTACCATGCACGGGCCCCTATGCTCACCCGACGATGTATCATTTCTTGCCCTCTGTTTCTGCCATTGTACTAATTTCTTGCCTTGTGTATGTGCCTCTCTGCCCATTCATTGCTCTCTGTTTGTGATTCTCTGCCCGTTTCTGCCCTCTCTTTCTGCTAATTTTGTGCCCTCTGTTTGTGCCTCTCTTCCCGTTTTCTGATTGTTTCTTGCCCTCTGTTTGTAACTCCTTGCTCGTTTCTTTTCTTCTATTTATGCCTCTCTGCTCATTTTCTGCCTGTTGCTTTCCCTGTGTTTGTGCCTTTCTTCCACTTTCTTGTCCTTTGTTTCTAGCCCTCTGCCCATTTTCTGCTCATCTCTTGCCCTCTGTTTATGCCTTTCAGCTCGTTTCTTCCCTCTGTTTCTGCCTCTCTGTACTTTTCTGCTAATTTCTTGCCCTCTCTTTGTGCCTTGATTCCCATTTCTTGACTTTTCACTGTGCCTTTCTGCTAGTTTCTTGACTTTTGTTTCTGCCTTTCTGGACGTTTCTTGCTCTCGTTGGGGCTTTCTGTGAGTGGGTCCATGACGGACTGAGATGGTCTGTGAGTGGGTGAATCAGTGTCTGAGTGGGTCTGTGAGTGGCTGCGTCAGTGTCTGAGTGGGTCTGTGGGTGGGTGAATGAGGGTTCAATTGTGTTTTTGAGTGGGTGAATGAGTGTCTGAGTGGGTCTGAAATTAGGTGTGGGAGTCTATGAGTGGGTCTGAGTGGGTGCATGAGTGTCTGTGTGAGTGGGAGCATGAGTCTCTGAGTGCATTTATGAGTGAATGAATTAGTGTATGAATGAGTCTGTGGATTTGTAATTTTTTTTGTTTTGCTTAGTTTCGATTAATCTCAAATATCGTGCATGGTGAAGAAAAATAATATTATTTGACCCTCACACTTCCCTATATCACACTCCTGCGGTTGGGATAATATCCACCCTGAACCCTTATGCTACTTTTTATTTTGCTTTTCAGCCCCAAGGACCCTCTCCCGTAACATAAAATGGCGGCCACAACTTTCTCTTCAGGTTGTGGCCAGTCAATTAAAGTGCTTCCAATTGCACGCGCATTCATAAATTCTTTTGAATATGCAAGATTTATTCGCAAAGATATACAAATGTATTTTTCCTTTAATATCTCCAAAAATAATGGATGGATTTAAACCAAATAAGTGAAAGCACAATCTGAGTACCGAAAGCTACCTTTCTGCCAAATTTGGTTTAATTCCGTTCAGTGGTTCGGTCTGAAGTTGTGTTCAAAGGTCCTATGGGAATTAACACGGAAAACACAATTTTCTTGACCCCCCTTTTTCTTGGCACCCGCTTGATGGATGACCCCAGAACTTTCCGTGCACAACAAGAATCACTGGGGCATTTTTTTGCTGCATTTCGGGAAGATTCGTCAAATGGTGCCAAAGAAAGAAGTAATTCCCCAAATTTTTTTTCTCTGTATGGAAAATTATATATATATATATATTTATATATATATATATCGTATTTGTAATGCTCCTGCATTAATCCAATCACTTCCACCAACGGGCCGGTCCTGAGCAAGCAGGGGAAGGACCCGCTATAATTTATACAAAATTCCTTCGCATTCAACTCCAGAAAGAAGCCCACACTCCAGGAGACTGGTACAAAATGTATTTAACGCTCACGCTTATCATCCGTCTCGGTCTTCATCAGAGCAAACATAGTGGAAACAATGTAGCCACATTTAAAGACACATCAGCACATTTCCAACATACACTGCAACATTACGATGGTGGCGGAGCCGTCAAGGTCCAACCACCATGAAAAGGCTGGCGGATTGGGGAGTCGTAATTGCCAGGGTGGCATTGCAGGCAGCGCCACACTGGCGGATTACAACTGATGAGAAAGCCAGGCTGTCGACTGGTGACAACCTGGCAGTGTCGGCGGTTGGACCGTGACGACTCCGCCACCATCGTAATGTTGCGGTCGGACCGCCACGACCGCAGCGGTCCAACCGCCACCGTAATGCCAGACTCATAATGAAGGCCTTAGTGTGTGAATTATGGATTGATGGCCCATGTTGTCCAATCAAATCATGACAGATCCACCCGTCAGGAATAACTTCCCCTGTTCAGTATTCTTTTATGTTCTACATCTTGAATGTATAGCTATTCCTTATTAGTTTATCATGACATGTCAAAATTTATATTTCAGATTTGGCTTTGCTTTTATAGGTCAAACGTTTCATTTAAGTTTTCCAAGGATGGTGTTTTGTTAACATTTTTTCTCACTATTTTTATTTAGATCATTGTTTCTCTTTAATTTCATGAACCCTAGCAATCACTTCCTATAAATTGGAGTAACAATGTCATCATGGGACCTAATAAAGGAAAGGACATTGGACCCCAATACTTGGTAGTAAAAAACAGCATCTAGTTGGAGGGCAGACGACCTATGGGTCCTGTTGTCACTGTTCCTGCTGCACTATTAATAGCTATGCACCAGTTACTCTGCATTCTCTCTCACCCTGATTCAAGAGGTTTTAAAGTCCTTTAGATGAGAAAAATGGGGGTCAAGGTGAATTGATACCGCACCTTCTTCCTTAATTATATATACAATTTATGGCACTTTTCGTGCACGGGTCATGAGGGCCAACCCCCTAGACCTCCGATAGCCATAGGCTCATAACATTGAAAGGGAGACCTTGTGATTTGTGAAGAAATGTGATAATATATTTGTGGATATCAATGGACACTTTGATGTGCTGGGACTCTCTTTCAAGGTTTTAAAGTCCATTGAGTTGCAAGCTGTTCAGCGAGCCTTGACCACAATGTGCTTTTGCTTAGTCAGAAATCTATTTTGTAGGGTTTTTATGTATATTTGGAGCCAATTTCTAAATTTAATAAGATTCACAATGGTCCTGAGGAGAGCACCTGCAAATCCATAGCAATAATAGATAGTGAAGAGTATTCACTCCCTATGTATGAGGCCCAGAGGTGATACAGCTAAGGATGGCTCCCCACCCTCATGCCTTTCTCTGCTACATGACAGCAGAGAGCTGGCTGTCTCTGTTTCTCTTCTCGCCTGGAATCATGCTCACAAGGAGCAAAAGATAATGTGTTAAGTATGCAAGGAAAGATCACTTTCTGGTGCATGTGACTGTGAACCTCCCCTTTTGCAGGCCACCCTGGTCAAGCTTTCTGAACAGAGAAGTGGATGCTGTTGCACCATACATCTCAAAAGTGGGGGGGGGGGCTTCTTTCAGATTGGCATGCAATGGTGCCAACCACATGGCTAGATCCCAGGAAGCAAGACAAAGATCCCAGTTGATATCTACAGGTGCTCTCCCAAGCCTTAGAGCACTTCTGAAGAAATGAGTGGATGTCACACAGGAGCAGTTGATTTAAATAATAATGTCTCAGACCCTGATGAGTTAATTTGCACAAGGGCTTCACTTTCTGGTTCCTAGTCCTGCACTCTGGCCTTCAGGTTTACTGAGGGCCTCTAGGCAGCTATAATGTTGGCATGTTATTTTCTGTTAATGGTAAACTGCTGCTACCACACAGTGGTGCTACTGCTTCTCACTTCTATCCACAGAGGGCTTGAAAAGCTCAGGACATCCCTTCCTGTCCTAGTTCCTGTTAATCTCCTGGCCTGGGGTCTTCCTGCAGCAGTACCCCGTGGCCCTTAAGGCAGACTACACTCTCTGCCTGTGCTCTGCAAGCTCTACGGCCTCACAGCCACTTGCAGGACGACCCTGTGTCCAGTGGAAGTCAGTGGAACCTCCTGATGGTGACCATACTGCAACCAACTCTTATTGCCCCCACACCTATGTTTTCATCAACATTTTGGATATAGGATCATAGCCAGCCTCAGGAAAGGGTCTGCATGAACACAGAACACTCCTCCAGAAAGTATACAGAAACTGTTTGATGAATTATCATGAAGGAACTTGTTTAATAATGACAAAAGTAAGGGCACTGCATGAGTTCTCTCTGTGTTTTTATGATAACAGTGATGTCATCATGTGATAGGTTAAAATTGAGGAAGCAATTAGCTGTGAGTCAGCACAGCACGGGAAGTGTACAGCTGATGCCATAATGGTTGATCATCTGTTCTTTTCTCATTCAGAATAACTTTCAGAACAACATTTTCCTAGGGTTTTAATATAGCCTTAGAGTCTGCCGTAACCGGCTCTACCGGACATTAAATGCCTGCTCCAGCGTTAAAGGCCCATGCCAAAGGTGAGGGCCTTTAACAAGGGAGCAGGCCTTTAATGGCCAGTAGAGCCCGCTTTGGAGGGCTCTAAGGCTATTAGAACATTCTGCCACTAGAGGGCAGAATGTTCTAATAAATAAAACAAAGGGGATTAAAATCGTGAGGCCTTTGTTCACAACTGTTGCTGTGAACAAAGAGAACATTGGAATGTTGACTCTCCTGGCTCTTGCCAGCCAGTAATTTGTCTGCAATAGAGATCCCAACATTCCAATGTTTTAATAGAAAATAAATTAGAATGTTTCCGAGTACTAGTTGAAAAGACTCAAGCCCCGGAGTACCAGGCAATCATACAAAACTGAATCACCTCCAGTAGAAAGTATGGAATACAAGTAATATCCCAACACACTATTGTGATCCACATACCTTTTAACACATTAAGCTTAATAAATGAAGCTCCTGCTGTGTCACAAGGGCTATTTTTTAGATTAGTGCATCTCTGTGTTACACACCATGTGCTGCAATGTAACGTAAAATCATTCTGTCAAGGCAATGTGATTTGATGGTTGCTAGGATAAGTGTTTTCCTGTTTTCTAGAGGGTCACTTCACAATTCTAGGTTGGCGGCATAACGAAGGCCCAACCCTGACAAAGCTAGATGTTTGGTTCTGCTTCTGCCAATGTCCGACAGAACTGCTAAACTGTATCAGCACCAAACCCAGAACCTTGGGTACTATCAGTCTGTTCCCTCCATAACACTGCCCACAAGACATGGCTACTTTTTCTATTTAACTGGTTTAATATTCAAACTTACGTCCATGGTATTATCTTCTGCTTGCAAGGTGACCACCCACAAGTGGTGACCAGACTTTTAAAATTCATAAATGTTGTGAAAACATTTTTAGCAAAAACAAACGAGAAGTAGTCATCTTTGCTCTTTTTCCATTAAATTTCTATTGGGGCTGTTTGTCATTTTATGAATTAATTTAAACAGCAACTATTACTGTGTAATGATTCTGAACTCATAAAATTAATTGGTAATTGGCAAGTTAATTATGGACTTTTGCATTTCTGACAAAAATATGCCCTTTAATTAGCCAAAGATTATGTGGTACCAAAGTTTCGTTTTAAAATAATTTATATTTTAGATTTTAATAACATGATGTTTCACTTATTGCCCTGTATCTGCATAATACAGGTATTGCGTGATCAAGGGATTGTGTGGTAAACGCATTTTGTACAGGCTGCTTCCCTTCAGGTCAGTGTGTACTTCTCAAAAACAATATCCTATCAAGTATTATTAAAAAAAAATCTCATCACTCTATTTGTAATTGTAATGTTGGTGATGTATATAATGTAGACCACACATTGAATATTCTCTTGGCTCAATCTTGGGAATTTAACTAGGCAAATGTAATCTGGGAAGGAAGTGTCGGTATTGTTTCTTGAATCTGTGTTAGCACATAACAAATTACCTATACTAGTAAACGTCACTAAATGTAATGTCATCCTATATACTAAATTGAAAACTAGCAAATGTCAACAAAAAAGACTGCTTTCTATTACATTTTTTTTTCAATCACAGCCCCTAGGGCCAAGTCAAACCACTGTTTCGGTTCTGGCTCAGGTCTCTCCATAAGGCGGCAGTATGGCCACCTCGGCTCATCATATTCAGTGGCCTTCCCTACATCTTGCCCTTGGTATGCACTCATGCTTTGGCACGATTTAACTGGGTTGGTCGTTAACCACAGATACACACCACTGTGTTGACTGTATTTCGTATTGAAGGCTAACTCAATTCTTTTCCAGGGCCGTGCTCTTTGTCCCATGATTAATTTTTTAATGCATACGGAAGAATGTTCCAGTCTTGGCTAGGCTAGTTGAACTTTACAGTTGACACACAACTGCATTAGGGACATAACCTGCGTAACACACTTACAAATTCATATTCTGCTTAAAAGCCACATGTAAACATACCAGGTTGACTCTCAGCTGCACTTCCACCACAAATGTGACTGACAACTGTTAATGCAATTGAAAGCGTTACTGCTAGGCCCAAGTTTACGTTTGCGCTAATGAGAACCACCTGTGCAGTGGGTTGTCCAGTAATAAATCGGCACAAACATTCATGCACTTGAGCTGGTTGAACGTACAGCGAAACTGCTGAGTGTATTCCTTACTGTCAAAATCCTCCGCCCAGAAAGTGCATGCATGTGATATCTACAGCAGTGGTTCCCAACCTTTTGACTTCTGTGGACCCCCACTTTATCATTACTGGATCCCGGGGACCACCACTGACTCATTATTGGAATCCAGGGACCCCCACTGAGTCATTACTGAAAGCTGGGGACCTAATCTGTTAATATTATTTAGCTTTCTAAACAGTCGCGGACCACCTGAGGATGCTTTGCGGTTCCCCAGGGCTCCCTAAACCACAGGTTGGAAACCACTGATTTACAGCATTTGTTGAGGTCATCTAATGGTGTGGGTTCACCTGCTCCAAGCAAGGTAGACGTTAAGGTTTGTGTGCCAGCTGGTGTAGCATGCATTCTTCCACCTACTGGTTCTCTCTGGTATCTGGTCTTTCAAGTCAACTGAAAAATAGTTCCTTTGTATTTCAACTTGATAATATTAATAACATGCTTTTTTTATATGGCACGTATTACTGCAGTTTTGGCATTTTCAGCACTATAAATACTAGGTATTTTTATTGCCTGGTGCAATGATACAGTTTATCACTACCATAAGGATTAAATGTAAAATGATGAATTGCGACTATCTCCTACAGTTTCTGCTTATATGGCTTCCTTAAGTTGTCTTAGATATGTACACATCTGCTGACAATAGTACCAAAGCATCTCATGCATTGCTATGTCATAATTAGTTCAGGACAGCTATAGTAGAGTTCTGATATCTCTACTGTTGCATAACAAAAACTCCAGTCTCATTGTCATTCTAAACAGGCAGTGCAAACGTAGAAGATACCCAATCAGCAATGATTGTAATCCAGGTACAGACAGCTTTACCTGTCTGTTGGAGACAACACTCTAACTAATATTTTATCATATACCAACAGTGGGCTTTGGGGCTTCCCTATACGCATGGTTAGATGGCTTTCCCGTCCATTTAAATTCCGTGCTCGAGTTGATTGTTTCCCACCCTATTTTTGTGTTTGTCCTGCCCTGGAGCATTAGGTTTCACCTTGCATTGTGAATGGCTGAGTGTATCCTTCCACTGATTACATAAAGGTATTAATTTTCTTTCTTTCTGAGTTAGCATGCCCCTTTCTGTATCTTTCACTTTGGTGCTTCCTGTCTTTTCCTCTGTCCACTCTGGCTTTCTATCCTCTCCCACTCCTATCCTCAGTTCCCCCTCCACCCACTGCCTCTGTATTGCTTGCTCCACCCAAGGCCGAGCACAGTTAAGACTTGGTCTTGCTCTCTCTCACTTATCTCTCTCCCTGCCTCTCTATCCCTATCCTTTGCATGCCACTATTAGCTTTGACAAGGCTTATAGAATTGTGACAGTTTTGAAATACTGAAATCTTTCAATATTACTTACTATACTTTCAAGACATCTCACATTGAGGGAAGACAGAACACAGCGGCCATCTTAGCAGTAATAAAATAATGCTCCTACCTAAACAGCTGAGAATATTATTTTTGCTAATGCTTGTGACACAATTTTAGGTACATTGCAGAAAGTTATAAATTAGGTGTGGTGTAGCCATCCCACAGGTACTGGAAGAAGAATAATAGTTAGTATACATGATAGTAAGTGAAAATGAGACTAAAAATGTCTGGAGATGACAGGATAATTCTGAGTTATACGTGTCTGCTGCAGCAGAGTTTTAAACCTGATCTACAAATAGTAATGCACCAAGTGGGATTGTAGACGAACAAAAAACATGTACCTGCTGTTCTGCAAACAAATAGTAAAGGAGCAAAAGCAAGCTACCAACAATTGCTGCTCAGTACAATCAGGCAATATTCATTAATAATTGATTTGGAACTCAAACAGTCATTAAAACTGTATTGTGTTAAGGTATATTGTTTTGTAGTAAGCATTTATATTAGATGCTGCTACCAGAAGTGTGACCCCAAAGTGCTGCACAGTTCTTGTCAGGACTGTCAAAGACCTAACAGCTATGCTTGATAGGCAGAGTGCAAATTCTTCATAAACCTCAGACAAATCAATAAACTATCCATTGTAAATCCCTACAAAATCAACATAATGAACCATTATGCCCACTGGTATCCAGAGATATTTACATACCAGTGCCTATCCTTCCTCTAGTACATCCAGTAGAAAACCCTGTTCTGTTCCTGCTCTTGTCCTGTGTGAGGCTGTGCTGTCTATGTACAGTCACATGTAATATTCTATATTGCCTTTCTTCTGCCATGTGTGAGGGTGTTTTTTCCATTCCCTGGTCTTCCTTGGTCTGTTAATTCGGTACTATGGTAATATGCGGAGTAGCTAGCACTACTACCAGTAAACAAGAGTGAGGAGGTAATGCTCATTTGTCCAAGCGATCCTTGGGGAATTTTGGGGCATTTGATTGTGAGGATAGCATTGAATCCAAGTTAACCCTCCTGGCCCCAAGAATGCTCACTGTCTAGTAACTCTCACCCAAAGAAGTGATTGCTGCCCAAAAGGTTTGGGATCACAATAAACAGTGCCTTCTGCCCTTTGGTGTTGGTGCATGCAGGTCTGTCCAGTGACATGTTGGTGGCCCCTTGTCATAGGGTGCTTCCATTCAACAGCATACACTGCTAAAGCACTTCTGTCACCTGGACCTCACCTCACTGTTATGAGAGGGGCATAATTTACCACCTCCTAAGCCCCCTTCACTATCCACCTGTAAGGGCACATCCAAGTCCTGTACTCAGCAACTTACTGGCTCTACTGCAATGTCTCCTGGCAACCAGCTGAACTTTTTGTAGGTTCTAGTCCCTAACTCAGTGAAATGCAGTACTTATTCCAACCTTGGAGCTCAAAGAGTTTAGAGGACACAACTAGTGTGGAGCATCTAGAATCAGTTAAGGAAATCTTGTAGTTCAAGCTGTAAGTTTGTCTTCCACCTTCGTACCAAGACTGCAGAAGGTGGTTATGGATTTCAGCTTTCACCTCTGAGACTGGTTCTGGGCAGTTCATCTCTTTTGCTTATTGCAATTAGGCTGATCCAGCTAAAGTCTTTGTCATGAAGCTTGATCAGGATGCTGGTGTAGGTACAGGAGTTTCCTGCCAGGAGAAATCTTCAACTAGTGCAAAAAGGCAATAGATGTTACTCCATTTAACTACCTGTTTACCTGTGGGGACAGCCATTCCAGAGAACAAAGGGACAGGAAATGGTGACCTTCAAAGGGGCCCTGTCTCCCCTCCGTAACAATTCTCCATCTGACCTATTATGTAACATCCCTGGAATGTTCTGTTGAAGCCAACAATTCACAGCTGCGGTCTGAGTTGTCATTCGAACTCTCCATTTTAGGTACCACTAGAAAGTAGCAGAGACAAACTAAAATCTAGTGTGGTGCAGTATCTCTCTCTCTCTCTTTCTCTCTCTCTCTCGCTCTCTCTTTTTTTGTTTTCTCGTAAATATGGTGTACCCCTCCAGTCACAGATCCAGCTTCTGGGCCTCAATCTTGTACCAGCTGTACGTCTGGAATCTGTCTAGTTTTTTCGTGCTCCAGTCCCTGAGTTCCAGAGCAAGGAGAAGCTTGTCGATCCACAAAAAACAATTCCCGACAGATTCCAGATGTACAGCTGGTAAATGCACAGGCTCATCATCTAAGTATAAATATAGGACCCCCGCATACTTCCAGACGACAACTATGAACTAAGCCATGATGATGACCTCTTTTAAAGCAGATCTCAACCCTGTTGAGGTCGAAGCGTGCCGGGTGATTTCTTGTGCGAGAGAAGTGGAGAGGCCTTTTTCCAATCTATTAATAAGTGGCACAATTTCAGGCCCTTAGGGAAGTAATGAACAAAAGCACACAGGAAATCGAACTCTATTTGACATACTCCCCTCCTTATAGCAAACGAAAGGGATACCCTCAAACTATTATAACAATCTAACCCTAAACCATTACTTCACATGGGTAACTTCTTGATTTATGATTCTGGACAAAAAAATGTACACACTTTTGTTTATCGTCTGCAAAATACTACCAATTGCATTGTTTCAGAATTGCGTTTTGTGTTCACTATTGGTTTGAGAATATTTCTTGGAGTATGAGGTTCTTTTGTGTAAATTGTAACTAATATTTGAATTATATAATCTGATATAAATCATATGATACACATAGGATTCATGAGCTGTTTTGTGTATTGACATAAAAAAGAAATCTATAGCCAATGGGGTGGGGGGTCTCTTCCCTATTGGTAGTTTATATTTGGATCCCTCCCCATTCAGGCTTTGTAGGATCAACCCCCCAAGCATTTGTATAGTAAAATCTATGGCAGATACATAAACATTCAAATTAAATTCTTGCATTAACTAGACACTAGTGTAAAACTCACAGTTGAGGAGAAACATGATCTCAATAAGAAAAATCAAGGACAAGTTAGCAGGTTTTGAACCATATGTTTTGAAGCAAAAGGATAAAAAGGAAGACCAAAATAAACTGGGTTATCATAGCCATCATGAGACTCAGGGCCTCATTACGAGTTTGGCGGTCACAAGACTGTCAAACTCATGGTTGTGGTCAGACCGCCACAGGTGTGGTGGTCTGACCGCCAAATAACGACTTCGGCAGCCGGACCCTCCTCAAGACTGCCATCCCCACCAGAATCATAGATCCCGACCGGGTGACGGTGGTTGGGCTTGTAATCAGCCATGGCGGTGGTGAACTCATTGCCACCTGCCTGAGTACAACCCCACTTTTGCCAGCCTTTTCATGGCAGGGACCCCACCATGAAAAGGCTGGTGGAAAGCCAGTGCTAAGGGCCACAAGGGGCCAATGCAGGGGCCCTCTGCCCAGCACCGTTGGAACTCCAAGGGTGTTGGAGTGTTAGGATATTGGACCTATGCTCCTTTCTCCTAATATCCTAACACTCCCTTATTCTAATATCCTAACACTGTTCCCCATGGACAGCCTGGCAGGAATGCATATTGCAATGTTCCCGCCGGTCAGCACAACAGGAAAATTGTAATTCACTCAGGGGGAATGTCAACACCATGGCGGTGGGTCCTCCCCGTGGTGGGACCGCCAAACTCATAATGAGGCCATAAATAAGCAACATGCTACAATTGGGAAGATGTAGGGCTTTTGAAGTGTTGGAAATCCAAATACAGGTAAAGGTGAGCTCTAGGATTTGTGGGTTACAACAATATGTGTGATCAACTATAGTATCCATGTTTCTGGCCTGGCTTGCAGAACAATGGGGTCCCATGAAGAAGGGGCCCTAAGTGTTAGACCAGACTATGCTTTCATCTCCAGATAAGATCACAAAGCCACCGATGTCTTGTCAGTGTTCAATTTGAGCTGGCTGGTATGATTTTAGTCAACGATGCAGATAAGGCAGGTTTGTAAACAGCTATGCAGCTGGATTGTTGCCTAGTTGTAAGAAAGGAGTTTACTCAGCAAAGGGCAGACACAGCTACTGACTTATGCTAGACCATATGAAAGTCAGTGGAGAGGTCTAAAGGACCAAAGCAGCTGAGCCTTCTTAACAATATTTGTATGAAGATCATCTGTAAGACAACAAGAATTATGTTTCATGGGCTGGACAAAAGCCTACGTGGGTAGGATCAAGAATAGAAATAAATGTGAGAGGTTTGCAGACTGAACCTTTTTCTAATATATTACAAAGAACATGAAAAAGCGAGACTGGACTAGAGTGGGTCCGTGTTAGGCTTTTTTAAACAAAGGTGGGCATGGTGGCTTTTTCAATATTTTTGGGACACAAGAGGAAGCTAAAGAACTATTGCAGAGTTGGGCAAGAACAAGAAACATGAAAAATTATTAAAGGCGAGGTCCTCAAATAGTGGCTTAAAAAAGAAAGGGGAATAACTTGGAAGGCATCTGCCAGGAAGAATTGTGTTAAAGCCATCCTCACCTGGGCGCAGACTGTATCATTATGTATTCCTGTGGAGAAATACATCTTCTCAATCGTCACAAAGGATCTTTGAAGCCGGGGTGTTTATAGTGCAACACTCAGGAATGCCTAGTTCTATAATAAACGTAACTATGTTTAATACATTTAAAAGCTTTTTTTGATGTATTGGTTTCAGTATTGAAGCAGTCTCGGTAACAATCACGCCTGGCTTTATGAACATCCCTCTTGTAGTGGTTATGAGTGGAAATATATACCCTTTCCATTACATTTTTTCCAGCAGTTTTGTTCAGTTTTTTACACAGACTTTGGAGCTACGTTAACTCGCCATTAAACCATAGCGCATGTTTGCACCAACTGATAGTTCTTGTTCTTTGGAAGCAATCTGAAGAAGGGCCACAATAATCTAAGAGTTAAAAGTATTAATGGCTACTGTGGAACTGGAAGGAAAGTATTGAATAGTAGAATCAATAGGGCCCAACGTGTGCCCTGAAATGTAAGTTGTCACATGGATGTACTAAGGTAGGCCTAATGTAGCAGAGTTACAAGTTTATTGGAGCTGTCCCATAATAGAATTCTTTTTATTTTTTTCCTGCTTAAAGTTCCCTCGCTTATTATCACATGGTGGCCTCTGTGCTCAGGGATCATTCAGATGGCAGTATATTGTGCTCACCAGCCTAGTATATATTATGGCTGGCTGGGTGATTAGGCATCCTTAGTGCTCGCACCATAATGTCAAAGGAGAACCTCTTTGCTTCACTGTCGGTTTGCCTGACATATGGTCATCATTTATCAGATCACTTCTCCCCTGGGATGAGATTAAACACTTGTGTGTTCACAAACACTGGCAGTGCAGCTCAACAAACTCGAATTCATCCCACCAGCCGACTATGCTAGGATAAGGAGAAGGCTCAACCACGTTACATATGCACAGAGCTATGTGAGAACACAGCAGTCTGAAGAAATATTTGGATTTTGCATTTGTGACTGCATAATCCCTCACACATCCACAATTTAAAAAATGAGCATACACACTGTGAATATGTCAGAGAGCTCAGCACGTCTGCTAAATAGGACTTTACATTGCTGATCAAAGAGAGCCAATAGCCATTGTAATCTTGACAGAACAGCTGGGTGCGATCCCAAGAGTTTGATCAGCTTCTGACAGAGCAGGATCCTCCGTATCCCGCCTCCATAGAGCTTGAGGTAGGGCTTTCTCTTGTTAATCTAACCCCTGAAGCCCCCTCTACCTACCCATTTGGAAAGCACGATTCCTGCCCTGCAGGTTTCTGTTTCTAACACAGGATTCCTCCCCACGGATTAGTGAGATAATCAGACAAAATATTGAGTTTTTAATATCGTAACACAAAATATTGTGAGCAAAAATATTGTTGACAGAAATGTCATTGTTTTAAGGGAAGAGATACAGTTTTTAAAGTTTCTTTATGCGTTTAAATGATATTTTAATTGTATATGTTATATTTTGTGAACTTGTTAATGTTTTGAAATATAGTTTGTAATTGTGAGTTATTGATATTTTAAATTTAGTTGTAAAATAGTAATTTATAGTTTTGTAGCTGGTTGTGAGATTTGTAGGGGTACAGGGTGGGATGCAAATTAGGTATAAATAATGTATATATTTTTAATCAATAATTATTAATTGTATTATTAAGCGTGTAAATTATGTAACTATTTTTTTAATTATTGGGTTTTGATACATTATGAATTATTAATTAATTGAAAATTGACTATGTAAATTGTGTAATTATTATATTTTTTAATTTAGGTATGTGTTAAATGTTTGACTATAGTGAGGGAATGTAATAAAATAATTATTAATTTTGTGTTTTATTTTGATTATTTAGAAAAATAAAATCATTTTAATTGTTACATTGTTTGATGTATGTATATATTTAATTTTATGTTAATAGTTTTATAATTTTATGAAATTAATGATTGTATTTAAATAAGGTATGTTTTTGAAGTGAAGCACTTTCCCTACTGTTCCGCAGACTGGAGAGGGAATAGTAAATTTTATCTCTCCTGAGTTCATTGTTTTCCTTACTGCTGCACAGACTGAAATGAGAATAGTACATTTTACTCCTCCTGAGTCTAACCCTTTCCTTACTGTTGGATCCACTGGAGTGGAAATAGTACATTTTACCCCTATTGAGGCCACCGCTTTCCCAACTGTTGCACTGACTGGATTGGGAATCAAATCAAATCATTAACATTTATAAAGCGCGCTACTCACCCGTGCGGGTCCCAAGGCGCTAGGGGAAAAAGGGGGGGGTTATCGCTGTTCGAACAGCCAGGTCTTTAGGAGTCTCCGGAAAGCGGAGTGGTCCTGGGTGGTCCTGAGGCTGGTGGGGAGGGAGTTCCAGGTCTTGGCCGCCAGGAAGGAGAAAGATCTCCCACCCGCCGTGGAACGGCGGATGCGAGGGACAGCAGCGAGTGCGAGGCCAGAGGAGCGGAGGAGGCGGGTGGGGACGTAGAAGCTGAGGCGTCTGTTGAGGTATTCCGGTCCCTTGTCGTAGAGGGCTTTGTGTGCGTGGGTGAGAAGTTGGAAGGTGATCCTTTTGCTGACAGGGAGCCAATGCAGGTGTCTCAGGTGTGCGGAGATGTGGCTGCTGCGGGGTATGTCGAGGATGAGGCGGGCCGAGGCGTTTTGAATGCGTTGCAGGCGATTTTGGAGTTTGGCTGTGGTCCCAGCGTAGAGGGTGTTGCCGTAGTCCAGGCGGCTCGTGACGAGGGCGTGGGTCACGGTTTTTCTGGTGTCGGCGGGGATCCAGCGGAAGATCTTGCGGAGCATGCAGAGGGTGAGGAAGCAGGCGGAGGACACGGCGTTGACTTGCTTGGTCATGGTGAGAAGAGGGTCCAAGATGAAGCCGAGGTTGCGGGCGTGGTCTGTGGGGGTCGGTGCGGTGCTGAGGGCCGTGGGCCACCAGGAGTCGTCCCAGGCGGACGGGGTGTTGCCGAGGATGAGGACTTCCGTTTTTTCAGAGTTCAGCTTTAGGCGGCTGAGCCTCATCCAATCTGCGACGTCCTTCATACCCTCTTGTAGGTTGGTCTTGGCGCTGGCGGGGTCCTTGGCGAGGGAGAGTATAAGTTGGGTGTCGTCGGCGTAGGAGGTGATGATGATGTCGTGCTTGCATACGATGTTGGCGAGGGGGCTCATGTAGACATTGAAGAGTGTCGGGCTGAGTGATGAGCCTTGGGGTACGCCGCAGATGATCTCGGTGGGTTCTGAGCGAAACGGAGGGAGGTAAACTCTTTGGGAACGGTTTGAGAGGAAGGAGGCGATCCAGTCCAGGGCCTGGCCTTGGATCCCGGTGGAGCGGAGGCGGGTGATTAGGGTGCGGTGACAGACGGTGTCAAAGGCAGCCGAGAGGTCGAGCAGAATGAGGGCGACTGTTTCACCGTTGTCCATCAGGGTTCTGATGTCGTCAGTGACTGAGATGAGGGCGGTTTCAGTGCTGTGGTTGGTTCGGAATCCGGTTTGTGAGGGGTCGAGCAGGTTGTTGTCTTCCAGGAAGGTGGTCAGCTGTTTGTTGACGGTCTTCTCTATTACTTTGGCTGGGAAAGGCAGAAGAGAGATGGGGCGGAAGTTTTTTAGGTCGCTCAGGTCAGCCGTAGGTTTCTTTAGTAGGGCGTTGACTTCGGCGTGTTTCCAGCATTCGGGGAAGGTAGCAGAAGAAAAAGAAGAGTTGATGACGGTCTGGAGATGCGGGGCGATGATGTCGTCGGCTTTGTTAAAGATGAAGTGCGGGCAGGGGTCCGAAGGGGCGCCGGAGTGGATAGAGTTCATGAAGGATTTGGTTTCTTCCGTGTTGATGTGGGACCAGTTGTTGAGGGTGATGGCCGTGGATGCCGGTTCGGTGGTGTATGGTTGGGTCTGGTGTCAGAAGCTGTCGTGGAGGTCGCTAATCTTGCGATGGAAGAAAGTGGCGAGGGATTCGCACAGATCCTGTGAGGGCGTGACGGCGTTGGCATTGGCGCTGGGGATTGGAGAACTCCTTGACGATGCTGAAGAGTTCTCTGCTGTTGTGTCTGTTTTTGTCCAGTCTGTCGGTGAAAAAGTTCCTTTTGGCAGCCCGGATCAGGTGGTGGTGTTCGCGGGTAGCGTTCTTGAGGGCGGTCATGTTGTCAGCAGTGCGGTCCTTGCGCCAGGCTTTCTCAAGGGCGCGACAAGTTTTCTTTGATTCTTTGAGGGTGTCAGAGAACCAGAGAGGTTTTTTGGTGTTGGTCTGTCGATGCGTGTGTTTGAGGGGAGCAAGGATGTCTGCGCAGTTGGAGATCCAGTTTGTGAGGTTGAGGGCTGCGTCGTTGGGGTCGGTGGTGAGGGTGGGTTGGTTGGCGGCGAGTGCGGAGAAGAGTTGCTCTTCGGGGATCTTGTTCCACTGTCGACGAGGGATGGGTTGGGTGCGGAGGTGGCGGGTCTCGCGTCGGAATGTGAAGTGGACGCAGCTGTGGTCGGTCCAGTGTAGGGCGGAGGCGTGGCTGAAGAAGACGTGTTTGCTGGCGGAGAAGATGGGGTCAAGCGTGTGTCCGGCGATGTGGGTGGCGGTGTTCACCAGTTGTTTGAGGCCGAGGTTGGCGAGGTTGTCGAGCAGGGTGGTGGTGTTGGGGTCGTTGTTTTGTTCCAGATGGAAGTTGAGGTCACCTAGGAGGATGTAGTCCGGCGAGGCGAGGGCGTGCGGGGAGATGAAGTCGGCGATGGCGTTGCTGAAAGGGGCGCGTGGGCCGGGAGGACGGTAGACGAGGGATCCTCTGAGGGTGGTCCTCGGATCAGTGCGAATCTGAAAATGCAGGTGTTCAGTGGCGAGAGGGGTGTCTTCGGTGGAGGTGGTGACGCTGATGGAGTCTTTGAAGACGATGGCGAATAGTAAACTTTACCCCTACAGAGTCCAACACTTTCTTTACTGTTGCACTGACTGGAGTGGGAATAGAAAGTTTTAACTCTACTGAGTCCAGTGCTTTCTCTACTGTTGCACAGACTGGAGTGGAAATAGCACATTTTATCCCTCCTGAGTCCAACCCTTTCCCTTCTGTTGCACAGACTGAAGTGGGAGTAGTACATTTTACTTCTCCTGAGTAGAACACTTTCCCTACTGTTCAACTGACTGGACTGGGAGACGTAAATGTTACCCCTCTTGAGCTTAATGCTTTCCTTACTGTTGCACAGACTTGAGTGGGAATAGTATATGTATTATTTTTAGAATTACATTTTTTTGTATATATTGTTTAAGAATATATTATTATTATGTTTTTGGGTATTTTAAATTATATTTGTAATTAGTAATGTTTGCAATATAAAATATATTTTTTTAAAAATATATTTTTATATTGTGTATTTTCTCAAGTGTAAATAAATTGGTATGTGTTTTAAAATTTTCCCAGTTTTGACACAAATCTTCACGATTTTAAAAAAAAATTGTTCCAGTGATTCTTTTTGTACATGGGTAGTTTTGTGGTGATCTGTCAAGCGGGAACGAGAAAAAGGGGGAGGTGTCAAAAACACGTGCTTCCCATGTTAATTCCCATAGAGGTTTTGAACATCACTACAGACCAAACTCCTGTACGGAATTCTCCCAAATTTGGCAGAAAGCTAGGCTTTGATACGCAGATTACACTTTTTATTATTTGGTGTAAATCAATTCAGTAGTTTTTGAGAAATTAAAGGAGAAATAAGTTTGTATATCTAGGGCTGTGGATCCATTGCAACATTTTCAAGGCGATTGCGGTGAATATGCAGAAATGCTGTGATTGGCTGGTCGCAACCTGACCAGAAAGTTGAGGCCACCATTTTAGGTAATGGGACATGGTCCCAGGGGCTGGAAAATAAAAGGAATAGTGGTATAAGGAGTCTGGGTGGAGGTACCCTGACCTCACGGATGTGATATAGGGTCCTTCAGGGTAAAATTATGACCTTCTAAAGATTTTGTTTCTCAATGCTCGATAATCGCAAATACTTCACGATGCTCAGTGTGGTTCCCCCATGTAATGTTGCAACAAATTCACAAATATCGGCGAAAAAAATAAAAATAAAGACCTTCACAGACTCATTCATATACTAATTAATTCAAACACAGACTCACTGTGACCCTCATGTGCCCATTCACAGACCCAGTCAGACACGGATGAAAACACTCAGAGACCCACTGAGACCTTCATTCTCCCACTCACAGACCTACTCAGGCACTGACACACCCACTCACAGACCCACTGAGACCCTAATGCACCCACTCACAGACCCATTCATACACTGATGCATGACTCACAGTTCCAATTAGACACTGAGACACCCACTCAGACACTCATCCACCCACAAAAGACCTACTCAGGCACTGACGCACCCACTCACAGACCCACTCAGACCCTGATACATCCACCCATAGATCCACTCAGACCCTCGTGCATCTACTCACATACCTACTTAGACACTAACACACACAGTCACAGACCCACTCAGACGCTCATCCACCCACTCGCAGACCTACTCAGGCACTGACGCACCAACTCGCAGACCCACTCAGACACTGACACAACCACTCACAGACCCACTCAGACATTCACCTACTCACAGACCCACTCAGACCCTCATGCACCCACTCAAAGACACAGTCAAGACACTGACAAAGACCTATTTGGACCCTGACACACCCACTCACAGACCCAATCAGACACTCATCCACCCATTCACAGATCTACTCAAGCACTGACGCAACCACTCACAGACCAACTCAGCTGCTCATGCACCCACTCACAGACCTATTCAGACCCTCACACACTGACTCACAGACCCACTCAGACACAGACTTATCTGGTCACAGACCCACTCAGACACTGATGCACTCACTCGTAGCCTCATTCAGACATTCATGCACCAACTCACATACCAACTCAGACTCTCACACATACACTCACAGGCCCACACAGACACTCACATACCCAATATTATTATAAGATGGAATCAGTGATTAAAATGTGAAGCTTTTTATAATGCATAAAGCAAGGTACAGAAGCAGTGTGTCCTCGACATGTAAAATGGAGTGCCTTGCAAACGTATTGCCTTTGAATACTTGGAATGCAGCTGACAGTGTATTGATTAAGAGTGTAGGTCGGAATATCTGGAACTTCCTGGCAATGTAATAAATGCTTATGGATAAAACATTCTGTCGAGAAGGAAACATTTTGCAATGTCTAGATCAAGGGCCAGTCGTGATGATCCCTTGTTGAGCAAAATAGTGAGGGCCATATTTATAAGCCCAGTTGTGTTGCACATGCACCATGCTGCATGCATGACACAACTCATAAATGAGACTTATGAAGCCACTATAGACCACCTTGGGTGGCCCCTAGTGGCTTCATAAATCTCAGTAAAGCAACGAGCACAAATCGGTGTGTTGTGTTGCTCTGTCCCAGGAAATGGTTCAATAGATGATAAGTTAGTGTTCCCACTCAACATCCATCAATTTTGATGCATTCCCAGATGTACCAGAAATTATAGACCTGGGAATGCGCCAAAATGCTACGCCTTCCCAGGTGAAGCATAACAAGGAGAAATATCTTTATTTCTCCTTGTTTTTTCCCTCTTTTTATTAGTGCTGCATTCTGCCGCACACATAGACAGAGGAAAATGCCTTAGGGGATTGTTTTTGTGCAAGAAGGAGCCCGTTCCTGTAAAAAACAATCCTCCTTAAAAATGCAAGCATCCTTGCACTATGTACAAGGGTGCCTGCGTTGGCCCTAGGCTGCCAAAACGGCACCACCGAAGGGACAAAGGTAGGAATGCACTGTATTCTTTTAAATGCAGCACATTGCTGCCCTTTCCCTGTGTTGCAGTGCAGCAAAGAGACTTTCTGTGCTGCATCACCGTGCCATAAATATGTCCCTGAGTGCATATGTAGTAATGTGCCGTTGCTGAGCAAAAGGGTGGGTGTCTTGTCGTAATATGACCTTGCTGAGCAGAAGTCTGAGTCAAGTGAGGTATTTGCATCACCAGGCTAGCCTACAACACTTGTTTTGGATTCACTGCGTGTCACAAATATAAATGCTTCCTTGCTTGTTGTTGGATTTGTCACTGAAATTATGCTGCTAAAACTCTGTCACAAAGTGATTATGGATGCACGGGGATAATCACCATTAGGTCAAAGCAAATCTGTCATCTGTCTTCAAAGCAACTAGTCATCCAAAGCAGGACACACGCGCACACACACGCACATATTCTGAGAATGAGCAAATGGGAGAGTGATAGCGAAAGAGAGCGAGGGGGGAACTATATAGGGTAACCATGTAATGTGGTTTAATATTGCTGTCAAGATGATTGGTGACATCAAGGTAAATGTAAAAAAAAACCTGCACATTTGCACGAAACTGTCAAAAAACAGTACATCAACGTTGAGCACTTCATGTTAAGGTTCTTGCAGCTCTATCAAGATAGTGTCTAAAAATAGGGGGGACTCCCAAAAAAGTGACATCTTTTATTGAGGAACTTTGCATCAGTTCAAGGAAGAGAAAATTCACATGTAATTGGAGTACAGCTTGTCTATTGGTAGATCTTACATTTTAACTGAAGAGCTAGATGAAAATATTACTTGTTAGGCTTTTCACGATCTTTTGAGAAGTACATACACCAGGGCATTTTGGTGTAGGTGAAGTAGTACTCCCATAGTACTCTTTTTTGTGCTCTGACATGCCTTTGTGAATTGGCCCCAAAACATCTAAAATGGGAATATTCAGGGAATATTCTTATACAGTTAGTACCAAGAGAAATGGCTATGCCCTCTCTGCACTTGTAGTAATAGGGAGTTAGCTTAGACATTTCAGAGAAAATTTACAAATGTGTGTAAAATCATGTAAAAGGGTACTCCTATAGACCTACTTCTCGTACTCATAAATACTTTTGTGAGTCAGAGCATAGTTGTGTAAAACTGATGGAAATGGCAATTTTTCTCCCCTACATGGAAACATTTTGGTGTGGAAAAACCCAGTGCCTTCACACCAACACAATACAGAGGTGTTTCATTCCCATTTCAAATTTAGAAACTCATTACCTTTTCATGAGTTTAGTAAGAAACTACTTCCGATGGGTGAGCAAATAAAGACCCCGAAAGATAAATAAAAATGAGGGTAGCCAGTCACACCTCTAGGGTAATCCTCACAGAAACACACAGATTATTCCTCCTTTTGCCTGCATTCACGAGTATGCAAAATCTACCAAACGGACATTTTCTGTGTTAGTAAAAAAATGTAATATAACTAAAATTCGCATTGAGATTTTTGGTTCGATTCATTGTAGGTGTCCAAAATTCTTTTTGAATTGGGTCCTAACGAGACCCATCATATGATTTGCAATCCTTGGACAGCTTTGCAGAAAATTTTCACAACGCGTCCTTTTGGTGAGGCAAAAAATCCTGGATTGTCATATGAAAAGAAAAGGTTAGGCCAAGCAGTGTTAGTGCAGAACAAGATACAAAGCTACTTGATAAAAATCAGAACAAAAATTGGAAACTGTGTTGCATATTGTAATTGAGTCCCTCATTTCTTAGTAAGACAGGTGTCACTGAAATCACAAAGGACACAGAGACAATTGATATGTACAGAAATGTATAATGACCACAGAACATTTTGTACACGGTTCTTTGCTGAAGTGCCTAACAAACACTGTGGCACTAGTTATGTTGAGCGAGGTTGTGCCTGTCATGAGTTTGTGCCTAAAGCCTGTCAAGAACCTCTCATCTGCTTATCGGTGACGGCAGATAACCACATTTTCATACAATATTTAGAACAGATTACAGACGAATATTCATATCTGCCTGAACTTCGGAATCAAACGAGTATCAAGAGTACGCACCGTAATATACTACAATGCTTTTTTTCCAATGGGAGCTGCGAATGTCATACAGGTTATCTATTCAACTATCTTTCACAACGAAGCGCAAACTTTTGCCTGTCATTTATTGACATTTCTTTCATTCTACTCTCTTTATACCATGGATACCGCTAGGTTGAATTTGCCATCCGGAATTCACACAGGAAATTAAGACCTTACTTTACTCAGCTGAAATTTTTAGCTTCCTCTCACAGCAGAACAAATGTGTGGGCATGGGTGTGAAAGGTTGACTGGAAAGAGCCTTTCTTTAATGCAAGTGTGCACGATTAGCTGTGTGTCACCCACACGGCTGCCCCTTTATTGTTCTTGTGAGCTGTGCCACCATTACCAGTCATAATCCACTGGTATGCCTTCCAGCGTGATCAAACACTTAAAAATATTGTAAGACTGACAAGATTAAAAGTCGGAGCTACTAATGATTGACATCCTCTTCCAGGGCCATTACTAGTAATGATGCAAAAGTGATAGAGGAAGCTCTGCCAATGTTCTGAGGGACTCATCAAGTCCTTGTTAAGGCTGTCTTTTAGGAAGTGGCAGTGGGTTCCTTTTCCCTGCTTCCTTTAGGGCCAGTGACACTCTTGCTATGCCACTGTTCCTTTGGGCACCAAAAACCTTGCTGGACTCAAACCTGCCACTCTCAGGCCACAGTTAAAAGCCAACAAAATCACATTTACTCACTTAATGACCATCCCCTCTAATGTGTAATAACAAAGGTCAGAGCTCCTAAAATACCATAAAAAGGAATACACCACATTTTATGGCAGAAAAACACATAAAATATAAAATCTTAACTTAAATTGGAAATTGTCACCTGTGTCTAATCCTGGCTGAGCAGAAAAGGGAAAATTGTCTGAAGGTATGTCCTTGAATGTTTAATAAAACTGTTTAAATTAGTTCCCAGCTCTAAGGGTGGAGATTCATAGACTTGTATTGGTAAAGGAAGTCAATTCAACATCCACAATAGACTTGACATGATCCCGGAAAAGTAAAAACAAAAGGCTTTAGGGGATGTGCTAGAAAAAGGGCTGCAACGGAGTCCAATGGAAATTAAATACCAAGAAAGAAGAACAAAAGAAATAAAGCAAGTGTGTGGCAATGAGAAAAAAACTATTAATACATTGTGTTCCCTCAGATGTCATGGGCTCGTTAATCTCTGATGTACTTTTTCTGCTTCAACAAACAGTTTGGTTAAAGTGTTCCACAAGTTTGAAACAGAAGGACGGAGGAAGTAAGTTTAGAGCACTCACTTACATTTGGTGAGATTCCTCATCTGTTTCACTGGCTGATGGTGAAAGTTAGGTTAATGGGTGATTGCCAATTACAATTCCAGAAAATTGTTTTGTATTTGGTAATAAAAAAATAAAGGAAAATAAACAATTGGTCTTGGAAGAAAGAAGGGTGTGGGAATAGATACAGAGGTCCCGATTTACGGATATTTTTACAATGAGTTCCTTTACACCTGCAAATGCAGGAATGAGTCACAACTAAGTAAGAAGTAAAACACAAAGTCTAACAGAAAAGTGTTTTTATAAACTGGACCGTTTGCAAGTTATTCTCATGTGCACAAGGGAATAGTACAAAGTGACTAACATAAACGTTTCAACACTTTACATCTTGACGTCTATTAACCCCAAAAGATCTTGAGTTTAACAAGGTCTCACAGACAGGCTGAGAGGAAATTAAAAAATATGCATCACTTTGAACAGTCTAATCATTTGCTTACGTCAAAAGGTCACAGAAAGTAAACATACCTGGCGTAATAATCATCGGGTGGAATAATTTCCTGAAAGAACTGCAACTGGTACAAATAAAGTCCAATCAAGTGCCCCGCACTGAATATAGCCATTAATACACATAGACAGCTGAATATCAGCGGATCAAATACTCGGCAACAGGACCACCATGTGCAGAGCCCCAAAAACACAAAGAAGTACACAGCCGAGGTTAAAGATGGCAACATCATACCTACAGGAAAAAAGATAGGAAATATAAATGGAAATGAAATACTTAGACAGCTTAAAGATCATGTCCAAACATAGCTTATCATTGTATATATACAATGCTCAAATTCCTCCAGGTTCTATTCAAAGTTATTTGCACAGGGAAATGTGCTCCCATTGTGAGTTTGGAAATGGGAACATTGAAACCGTGGGTTCATTCTAATCTGTGATACTCAGAGTAGGGAGGAAAAATCACCCAGAGGGAAAATCAAAGGGTTCAAAAGAATCCGTGGTAATTGGGATGAGCCTCTAAGGGTTCTCTTATTGTGTATTTCCTTACTCCAAAGAAAGGGTCTGCAAAAAGTTAAATCTGCTGAGAAAAAGTCCGCACAAATTGCTATTGTGCATAGAAAAGCTTTGCAAAAGGTAACCTTGTACAGAGAAACTCTGTATGTCTTCTCCTTCTCGAATGGGCTTGACTACACTGAAATGTTCTTTGATTAATACTGCCTTGCAATAGATGAAAAACCTTGGTCATGCGAAGGTAAACCAGAATACGTTGCAAACTTCAGGAAGGGTGAAAATCAAAAACTTTGCAAACTTTCAATGGCAGAAAAAACAAACATTGCAAAGCCCTTCTTAATAGCCCTTCTTAATAGCTCAAAATAGCAAGGTAATTTAATCTTCTATATCCACCAACAACAGTTTTCTTCCTAAACTCAAGGCAATCAATTTACCTACTGTTATAATGACATACATCCTGTTTGCATGTGCAATCTAATCACATGTTCAGGAATTACTGCAATCTAAATCTAAATCTAAACTACATCACTAACCTGTTAAACCAAGTAAAATTGTTACTACTACTTTCCCAGCTGTAGTAATAATATTGCCAATGAGCTCTTTGATTTTGGAAGCTATTGAGGCGATCCTGCGAAGTAGTTTTAATTTTGTGCTCTCTTCATTTTCCTCTTCATCCTCATCTCCAGCATCCAGATCTTCTTCGAACATCATAATTTCATCCATTTCCATCTTTTCTGTCACTGCCTAAAAGCAGAAAAAAGAACAGTGTGAGAATTTGCCTTTGCACTGAACCTCTGAAGTGTCCCGTTTGACATTTACAAATGATATTTCATTATAAAAAGACATTTCTTAAATATATTTCGCTCTTAAACTATATTTTATTGTAACAAATGAAGACATTTTAAATTTATAATTTACCGTAAAAGGTAAGTAATTAGGCATATAGAAAACGAATTTAATATGCTGATCCACAAGAGATTCTATGCTTATGGGGCTATTGTTTTTGGCATTAAGACCCTCATTACAAGTAGTGCAGAGTGGTATTGCCACATGTTTTTCAGTGGGAATATCACTCTGATTGAATACAAGAGCTGCCAGGTATGGTATTTCCACACCCAGTTGTCATTTACTTTTCAGGTCACAAACTCCATTTTCTCAGAGCAGTTGGAAACTATGAGTAGCAGAGGGCCAGGAATTCCAGCAAAACATGCTGCCCAATAACACAAGGCCCTGCATGTTATTCCACCTTGCTGTGATAGCAGGTAAATGTGAAGAGTGCTAAAGGGCCCAGTATTACCACTGCACTTCACCAGCCAAGGTTTAAATGAACCCTAATTGGCTTCTATAATTCCAAACTGTTGGACTTTTTTCATTACGCAGGGTCATTCCCGGTCTTTTTGCCTCCTTCTTCCTGGTTTTTCTGACCTCTCGCCATTGGCTCTAGGACTCTGAGCACTTTATCACTGCTGACCAGTGCTAAAGTGCAGGTGCTCTCCCATCTAAAGTTGGTATGATTGGCTTATACCTAATTGGCATATTTACCTATAAGTCCCTTATACAGTGGTATCTCTATACCCAGGGCCGTAAATTAAATACTACTAGTGGGCCTGCAGCGCTGCTTGCGCCACCCACTGAAGTAGACTTTCAAACCTGTCTCAGGCCTGCTAGCTAGCGCAGGGCCTGTGTGCGCAGTTTCTGCCACAGGGACCTGGCATCTAAACTTACTTGCCAGGCCCAGGACTCCCCTTTTACTACATGTAAGTCACTCCTAAGGTACGCCTTAGCTAGCCTTATGGGCAGGGGGCCATGTATGTAGAAAGGCAGGACATGTGCCATATTGCATGGCCTGTCCTAGTAGTGACAAACAGCCTAACTTGATGTATCACTGCTGTGAGTCCTGCCTTCTCATAGGATTGCATTAGAAATGCCCCTCCTTATGTGTAAGGGGTATTGTCTGATTTATGAGGGGTAGCGTAGGCGTGTTTGGTATGGTTGTGATGGTGATAATAAATGCTGCTTACTGGTGTGGGTGTATTTTTTATTACTATCACAGAAATGCCACTCCTAGAAAGTGCGCATTTATCTGTGCTTATGACTCTGGTGTTCTGCAGCTTAACTCCAATCCACGTCTGGGCAGAGTGACAGTTGGGGCTTTGTGCATACTTTTCAGACAGCCTGTACACAGGGAGGGTGGAGGTGTCACAGAGGTGCATCTGCATACTGAATAGTCTTCCTGGGCTGAGAGAAGGGAGAGGCGGGGCACACCTGCATTTGTAAAGACTGTGCCCTGGCCTCACACAATAGGGTCGTTAACCCCCCACTGATGTTTGGAGCCTGTGCTGAAAGGAGAGAGGGGGCACTCCCAGAACCAGTTGTAACTGGCTGGAACCTCCTCTCCCTACCATTGTAAAACACTGTAAGAACTGACTATAAGTACAGGGGAATTTTCCCCACAATTTGGAGACTCTTGGAATCATCTTGGAACTGGACACCAAAGGCTGAAAGGACTCACCAGGAACCGCCATGGACTGCTGCTGCTGTGCTGACCTGTGACCTGCCTGGTCACTGTGAAGGACTTGCCACTTGCTGCCTTTCCCTTGTGCTGGCCTGTAGCTGGGCCCTCCACCTGAGGACCTTGTCTTAAGATTCTGCTCCCCAGGGGCAGGGTGCTGTGGCCCCTGACCCCTGCATCCATTTCTTCATGAGGGGTGCTTCTCCCTGGTTGCGGCTGCCATAGCGCTGATTGCAGCATGCTTATGGAGCCTTGGGAGCTCGTAGGCTCCTTGCAGCATTGTTCCCCTTTAAATAAGATCACCACAGCGGCCCGGGAAGCTGGAAGAACACTTGCACACCGCATCGGGTGCAGGTGAGTGTCTGCTCGGGCCCCAGGAGGGGTCCGATCTTCTTGTGGCTTCACAGCAGGACCAGGGGAAGGCGCGGGGAGTGCCCCCTTCCCCATGGCCTCTGCGTTAGGAGCAGGATGCTCCTTTTCTGCTGTTAGGTAAAACGGGCATTATTGTGGCCCCCCCCCTTGGTGGAAGGGCCAGTGGAGGCCCGGGGGGGCCCCCAGAGATCGTGGGTCCTGGGAGGGGCCTGTCATTAAACCGGAGGGGGTGCGTGGTGCCCCCCTCCTGCCCTAAGTTGTTTTTGCTGACTTTGGCCCCCCTCGTGAGGGCCGGTTGAGGCCCTGGAGGGCTCCCAGTAATCACGGTCCCCGGAGGGGCCTGTCTATAAAAGAGAGGAGGTGCATGTTGCCCTCCTCTGACCCCAGAGTATAAGGGAGGCCCCCGTTTTGCGCATAGGAGCGCCGGGGGCCCCATTGTTCGCCTTCTAGGCACTGGAGGTGCCTTCATCCAACCAGGTACTGTTTAAAGGACCAATATAGTTGCAATCCAAAGTTCTTTCTACAGACTTTTGTTTGATTCACATATTACCTACCTGCGTTTGATGTTTTTACATATGTGTATGCAAATGTTCCTTTTATGGACATGCTTGCTAATATGTTTTTCTAACTTGCCATATGTTTTCTAATGATCCTACTATGGGCGTTTTATGATATTCTTATGACAAGTGCTGTGATGTAATAACGTGTTTTCCTGACTACTGCTTATGTTGCAGAATACTGAGTAACCTGTGTGTTATGTGTGACTACTGCTAGGTTGCAGAGTAACTAATGTGTAACGTTCTGACAACTGCTAAGGTAGCAGGATAGTTCTGATATGTGATGTTTGGTCTGATAATTGCCTTGTGTACAATACAGTATATTTTCATATAATCTGGTGTTGTGTTTCCTTTGTGGTGGGGATATCGTGTCACATGTGTTGTGTGTGTTGTGCAAACGCTTTACACATTGCCTCCGCGTTAAGCCTGACTCCTCGTGCCAAGCTATCAAGGGGGTTAACAGGGGTTATCTTGGACGTGTAACTCCCTTGCCCTGACTAGAGTGGGTAAGTTCTGCCTGGCTGAGGTGCATACCCTAGCCAACCAGAAACCCCATTTCTAACATTGGTGGCAGCAGTGGGATAGGACTTGCGCTTGCACAATACCATTGTGACTCATTATTTCACTACAAGGATTGCGTTTAGATCATCACATGTTTGGCTTCTCTTAACTTTCTCTCTTTGGTCATTTTTCCTGTTTTCAGTTCTCACGCTTGGGTATTGTGGTTGTCACATTTATCAGCGTATGAAACAGTACTAGCTACAAGGCAGACTATTGAAGGAAAAGAAGTGTGTATGCTAAGTAGCTTAAAGGAACTGGGATTAAAGTGATTAGTTAACTACAAATTAAACAAGCATTTTCAATGCAACGGGTCTCCCATTTGCTCGAGTTAGCACTATTAGCGTTGTAAAGAAAAAAAACACAGCGCTATCGCAAATGTAAAATGCAGCGCAATTGTGCTGTGTGGAAAATAAACAGATAAAGTAGTCTGGACACCATGCTGAAAACATAAAGCCTCGTATGTTTTTTAGTAGTTTACCGGTGCTGTGTAGGTGGGCTAAACACCGGAAAAGGCATGACGTATACATGCCTTTCACAAATAAAAGCAAGCAAATTTTAAAAGGCAAGCCCACGAACCAAACGAAGTGACTGACGTGGCATGGGCGTGGTTGGAAGCCCGAAGAGAGATTACAGATTTGGGTGGAGCGCTTCGCGCTCGCCCATAAGAATGAAAGAGTATTGTGTAACACAGTGCTTAATTTGTAAATAAAAAGGTGCTGGTGCTCAAAGCCCTCCTCTTAAACACGCAGCTGCTGCAATTAAATGTGCGAGCGCGGAATAATGAGACAGCGTAATCCTTAAACTATCTCGGCCTCTTCAATCCATATAAAGCCACTCCCTGCCCCTTCAGCTCACTCTTGCAGCTTTCTAATTCCTCCCTTTGTGATGATTTTTCATTTTTCCCTTCCTCCATCTTTCCCATATGTGTTTTTTGCTTACAGCAACTGCTTGAGGCAGAAGAATAAGCCCCGGCCCTCAAAAATAAGTGCCGGTGCTCAGCACCGGAAACAACAAGCACAAATTAAGCACTGGTGTAACAATAATATTTCTCTGATAAAAATTCCACTTGACCAGTTACAAATGAATGCAACGTCAAATCAGTGAATTGTTCTTTTTCTAGTCCTACCCTGTAATTTACCTCAGTCTAGGATGGAAATTGCCATACTAAGTATTTATGATTTCCCACATATTTACAAGTTACTGAGTACTGCATGTACTTTGCTTAACCACCCACTTGAAATACTTCCTTTACCACCATGATCCCAAAAGATCACCTAGTCTGGTTCTGTGAATCGGGATACAGAATTCAAACTTAAATTCAATGTTTTCCATATAAATGAATATCAGAGACTATGGCCCTCATTATGAACACGGTGGTCGAAACCGCCGTGTTCATACTGGTAGTCAAACTACTGACTGCAAGGGCCCCCGGATCCCTGCCGGCCATATTAGGAACATTCCTCTGGGCCGGCGGGCAGAAACATTGTTTCCGGCCGCCGGACCAGAAGAATGCCTGGCCGGGACATTGAGGGCGGCTCTAAATGGAGCCGCCGCCAATGCCTCTGTGCGGCGGGTGCAGCTGCACCCATCGCGCAGATCACTGCCCGCAGTGACCTGCGCGATGGGGCACTGTGGCCCCTGCACTGCCCATGCCGAGTGCATGGACAGTGCAGGGGCCCCCAGGGGTGCCCCGGTGCACCCCCTCCGCCAGCCTTTCCCTGGCAGGTTTCCAAGGGGTATCACCGCTGCCCTGTTGGATAATGATTCCGACTGCCGCCCTCATAGTGTTCATTATGTGGCGGTGTGGCCCGCCATGCCAGCTGGCGAGTTTTCCCGCCACGGCCGGCATGGCAGGCCACACCGCCATGATCATAATGACCACCTATATTTTAAAAAACACTTATTTCACAGTAATCAAAAACTGTGCTTTTCTTAGGTTGTAGGGAACATCGGGCGACACATTGTTTTTGCAGGAACTTTATGCTCTTGAAATGGTGTATATCTTTGCACATATGTCCAGGAAAACATGGCTAGAAATCATATTGACGATTTTTTAAAGTACAAGCCAAGCATCTGAAAGCATCTTTAAAAATGCACTCTACCATGTTTTTTTACAATGGATTGGCACACTAAGGGCCTGATTATGAGCTTGGGGAATGGGATACTCCATCACCAATGGATATCCCACCCGCCATTTACAAGTTCCACAGGATATAACAGAACTTGTAAAACAGCAGACGGGATATTCGTCAGGTTTGTGACGGAGCATCCCATCCGCCAAGTTCATAATAAGGCCCTAAGTTGATATCCAGCCCTGTGATTTTAGAATTCATGCAGGGTATGAAGCCATAGTTCGCCTGAAAAAGGAACAGCAAAAAACAGCATGTGTATCATTATGTTGTACAAACTGTGTGAAAGAAGGAGTAATCAATTTCAGAGTATAAAAAAATGAGCAGTAAGTGAAGGTGCATAGAGTAATGTGAAGCCTGTAAAGGTGCACTGATAAGAAAGTGGTTCACAGGGATGCACTGATTTAAAAAGATTTGACTCAAAGCAACATGGCAAGACATCTTTGATTGCTTCATCAGCAGCTGCACTTCCGAGAGTGTATAGCACAAATTAAATGTTTCTCGAGCAATTGCTCATAGAACTCACACATTTCCTCCGGAACTTACAGCAGAGGACCTTGAAAATGATGCTTTTGAGTACATCATGGAAGTCACATTCACAGTGCTATTAGATACACCATTATTTTCATAATAAGCTCAGTCCCCCCCGGAAGAAGAGGAGAGATGAGTTTGCAGCAGGACACTGATTGGGGGAGGAGGGTGAATGAGTTGGAGGAAGTTGAACAGAACACAAAATAGCATTAATTAAAAAATAATGGTGTACAACAGGTAAATGTGACCCATATCACTCACAGCATAATCTAGACTTCTTTATGACCTATACAGTTTGTATCAGGAGCAACTTATCAATTCATCAATAGCGACTCCCTGCACCATTAAAACTACACCATTCCAAAACAAATGTTGCATAGCATTTGCATATTTGCATATTTTGATAAACGCTGCAGTAGCTAAGGGTCCAATGTATTAATGATAAGTATAAAATATCTCTTAGTGACTAGTATGTACATGAATCTCCCGGGGTATATTACCTCACAAAAATAACTCAATAGGAAAAAGATATACGCCAATGCCTTTTATGGGTGTACAGATTAGTGAATAGTCAGTTTGAGTATGTGTATTCCTGGTCGTTCTATAAGTGTGCATGGATTACTGAACAGGTGCAAATTTATTTTTAAACACTAAGGGCGAGATGTAGGAAAGGATTTGAGCCACGCAAACGTCGAAAAACTCCATTTGCGAGGCGCAAAAGCCTCTACGCGATGAAGAAATGCATTTTGTGAGTCGGATCCGACTCGCAAAATGCTTTTCCGACTTGCAAATAGGAAGGGGTGTTCCCTTCCTATTTGCGCCTCGCAACGCTATGCAATTTCATTTGCGACCGCAAAAGCGGTCGCAAATGAAATCGCAGTTACCATCCACTTGAAGTGGATGGTAACCCAGTTGCAAACGGGAAGGGGTCCCTATGGGACCCCTTCCCCTTTGTGAATGGAAACAAAAATATTTTTTCAGAGCAGGCAGTGGTCCAATGGACCACTGCCTGCTCTACAAAAAAAACGAAACTAAAGGTTTTAGTATTTTTTTCCAAGTGCAGCTCGTTTTCCTTTAAGGAAAACGGGCTGCAGATGGAAAAAAAAAAAAACTGCTTTATTAAAAAGCAGTCACGGACATGGTGGTCTGCTGTCTCCAGCAGGCCACCATCCCCTTGAGTGCCCATACTCGCAATGGGGTCACAAACTGCGACCCACCTCATTAACATTAATGAGGTGGGTCTTTGCGACCCCATTGCGAGTTGCAGAAGGTGTCTGAGACACCTTTCTGCATAGCAAATTGCGACTTGCAATTTGCGAGTCGCACGGACTCGCAAATTGCAAGTCGCAATTTGCTTCTTTCCTACATCTGGCCCTTAATTTTAACAGTTTGAAATCGCATCAGTTAAATTCAACAATCAAATAATAAAACTATTGATTGGCTAGAGGATATATAATGTACAACACATGCATGCCTGCCAGTGTTCAATTTCACAATAATTAGCTGGGAAAGAAATTGTCAGCACATCAATCAAGAGTTAACTATGCACTTTTTTTTTTTACAACCAAGCCTGTGACACCAGCTCCCCATCAATGTAAATTAAATATGCTAACCAGCGTTAAAGTGCTTCTGCTCTCTTATTTAAACACAGGGAAATTGGCTTACACCCAGTAGGCATTTTTCATTTAATTTAATTTCTTGTAAGTCTCTAAAAAAGTGGTACTACATGTACCCAGAATGTGTAAATAAATGCTAGTAGTAAATCTGCAGCACTTATTGTGCCACCCACTAAAGTAGCTCCTTAAGACCTGCCTGAAGACTGCCATTGCAGCCTGTGTGTTCAGTTTTAAACTGCCATTACAACTTGTCAAAATTCATCTTTTACCAGGTCTAAACCTTCCTTTTTAATACATATGTCTCCCCTAGGGTAGGCCCTATACATCCCACAGGGCAGGGTGCACTGTATTTAAAATTAAAAAGTTTGAAATGTAGTTTTAAGTTTTACATATCCTCGTAGTGAAAAACTTTCAAATTTGTTTTTCACTATCGCAAGGCAAGAGATGCCCCTCAGGTCCTGGACCCTTGTGTGGCATCAGTTGAGCCCCTCCTGAAAGAAAAAGAGAAATCCTAACGTTTTAGGCTCTTTGTGACCACCAATACAAAGCTCTGGTGGGAACTTGACTCTTCTTCCTTCAGCGATGATAGTTATTGCGTGTTGTGCATTTCATGCTACAGCATCAACAGCTCGCAGTTACTGTCAATGCTAAGCTCCAGCAAAGACCGTTTGCTATGCCCAACAGGATCTTCTCACTACAGCAATGACCATCTATGACACCTGGCGTGCTCTTCATGCTACAGTGACTATCATCGGCGACAGTCTCCCTGCTCCTCGCAGCCTCCTTCACAACGAATGGAATGCTTCATGCTGGACTTGAAAAGGTGTCTTTTTCTGTAGGACTAACCTGTTCCCTGTATCCAGACGGTGCTCCATTGCGGTCGACCTGAACTTATGACTTTCAACCGGTCTTGCATGACCAGATCGCCATGAGTGGAGGTTTGTTGTTTTAGGCTCCATACTTACCTTAAATATTTGAAATTGCATATCTCCTGTTCTACTGATTAGACTTTAGGTCTTTTGGAGTAAAACAATTGATTACATTCTATCTCCAATTTTTTTCAATTAGAGTCTAATTTTTTTCCCTTGTGTGTTCATTTTATTACCATTTGCGTGCAGCATAAATACTTTATACATTGCCTCTAAGGTAAGCCTGGCTGCTTTTGTGCCAAGGTACCAGAGGGGTAAGCATAGATTAATTTAGTGACTGCCTGTGGTTCCCCCTGGCATGGATTGTGGCTGTTCCTTGGGCAGGGCTCATACCCACTCAACCAACAACTCAATTTCCCACAAGGCCCTTTTCACTGCTTTAAAACAGAACATTCTTATGCCTGTCTTACCCCTGTGTTCCTCCTTCACGAAGTAGTTCTGTTATGGTTTTACAAATGCACCCATTCTGCTCCTGTGAGTCAGGGTTTAGAATTCAGGTTTAACATTACTTTTTGTGCAGCTAATTTACACTTAGATGGCTAAAGCAAGCTGTGTATTGAAATAGTAAGCTGCATGGACATTAGGAGGAAAGCATCAGTAACGGATCAACTGGAACGTCTTAAAGTCGAAGATCCACTCATTGGATCTCATTCTAGTCTGAAATCTTCAGTACTGTACAAGTAATATCTAATCTGATACCTGATGCTTGACATTGTAAAGAGCTATATTTAGTTGTATAATTGTAATGGGGAATAAATAATTCAGACTTTTCTCAAATATGAATGTCAAAGGCTATTTTCCCAAATCCAGTGTTGGCTCTTCTTTCAGAGTAATCATTAAGAGTTGTTTGTGAGTATTGCAGAAGTGAGTGTATATCTGTGGGCATTACGAGTGTGTGAAAGTGTAATCCCCTTGCAAAGATACTCAGATTTGTGAGCAGAACAGATGAATAAACATAAGAATGGATGATGGAGCATTGTTTAAATATACATAGTATTGCACTGCATTATTTTTACGGTAATTATTACCCTAATTTGGGGCATTAAAACACTTGCCTGCACAGGGACTATGCAACGCTGTGAAGGGTGCATGGCTGCAAGGATGTTGTATATCTAGTTGATCATTAGTGTGCCTAACTTTAGTAGGAAGGAATAAAAGAAGTTTGCAAGATTGTGTATATTAGTGAACCATATGTAATGGCATATTGAATAGCAAGTAGTTTGCCTTACTACATAAGGTAATGAGTAGTATTTAATTATTGTGGGGCAACAAGCATTTAAGAATGTGCATATCATTGGATAATAGATCAATACCTAACGAAGCAAAGACACACAGAAAATACATATTAATAGCACACTGAATGTAAAAATAAATCAGTAGACTGATGTGCCCACTACATAAATGACCATTCAGCCTACAGCTGAGAGGTTCGCGTTTTGGTGGCAACGTCCTTTGCTTTCATCCATCCAGTATGATAAGATGAGCACTCATGGCAAAGTAATGGCAACATGAGCTGTGATTAGTTAGTCACAGTGGTTCCAGGTGGTGGGCACTGGCACAATTGTTTGCAAACTGGGGCTTATTTTTCATCTTCAGACTTTGACCCAGAGAAACAGAGAGAAAGGCAGAAATAAAGAGAACAAAATAGGAAGAGGAAACTAGGAAGACTGTGGCAAAGAGTGAAATCAGTGTTGAAGTCTAAGCTGCAAGAGTAAGTTTAAAACATAGGAAGTCTATGGGATAACTCCAGACCTTGCATTGGCGACAAGGTTCTGAACTGTGGTGTGTGGCATATTGCATGTATCCCTCACCCTTCAACAAGTGCTCAAGCAAGGTACCCTCAAACCCTTTGCAAACACTTTGTTAGGAATTCGATCGTCCCTGTACAGGTGCTATCTCTAGCTGCCGCATTGCCTTGTCCACCGCCAAGGCACAGGTCCCTGGTCTCTTGCACCCTCCCACTTAATTTCATACCTGAGGGCATGGGGTCACTTTCAGGTGGGTACTATCTGGTTTCTACAGCTTTTTTAATCGTAATCTATTCTGCTTATCCCTGCTAAATACCCTTTGCATCAAATGGCAGAACAGTCTTCAGACGGACTATGCCCCGGAAGACCAGACGGAGCCCCTGGAAGCACTGGACTGTGGCACCAAGGAGGTGCAGCTGAAATGTTGCCCTTTAAAGTCCCTGCATGATTGGCATTGGACCCCGCAGGACTACTGCTGCATGTGAATTGCTGGCACTGTGACCACACTCGCTGTAACCTGGTCAAAATACTCTACAACTGCCTAATGGTCTGACCCTTCTCGATGGCAGTTAGTGACACCCTATGTGAAACTCTGCCAGTTAGGGTGAGTCTGCCAGATCCCCTGATCCTGCTGCACAACCTCCAGGGGACATCTTGCGGCTTGAGGGTTGCCTACTCCACACAGCGTTTGCGATGGCAAAGAATTGCATCCTCTGGCACTCACCCTCCCCCCTCTTCCCTCAAGGAGTGGATCTCGGCAATGTCCCAGACAGCCTCATATGAACAGGTCATGTATAACTTGCAGGACAGAGTTGAGACATTTTTCTTCACTTTGGTGCCTTTCCTCCAGGACAATGAGAGCTAGGTACTATCGACCTCCCTCAGGGGGGCTGGATGCCACCACCTCGCCCCCCCCTGCTTCTGTAGCCTTAGTTCGGCCAGGTGGATGCCTGCCTTTTGTCACCCCACTTGCTCACCCCCACTCACCCCACTCTGCCTCCTTCTCTCACTCCTCTTTACACTGCCTCCCTTCTCCTTCCCCCTCCGAGGGCCCAGGGGTCTCTACCCCTCCCCTTTCACCCTGGCCCTACCTTGGCTAAACCTCCTACTGCTGGCCACCACATATGGCACTGTGGCACAATGTGTAGGCCATCGCACACGCCCTGGCACTGTTGTACCACAGAATAACTTTTGCTTTGTATTTCATGGCGCACCTGACTTGAAGTGATCAAATGTTATTTCCTCAATGTACCAAGCTCCTTCTCCCCCACAATCGAACCCCCTCGTTCTCCATCAAAACCTTTATAAAGAATGATGAAACAAAAACATACGAAGTGTAGGATGGTGAAAATAGAATCATGAGGTGGAATCAGGAGTAGGCGGCATCTAGTATTTGGCAACACAAGCATTCCATAATGTCAGCCACAAGCTCCTTGTGGAGGGACTGCACTTATATATATTCTTTACAAATTAAGCTCTGAACATATGTAATGCATGCTTGGATACTCCAGAAGGTGTGCTGAAATACAAAAAACTCATTCTTACCCTCCGAATGCGAGTGGGGATAGAAAAAGAAGGGAATTATGGAATATGTAGGATGATAGATCAATATCTAACTATTCAAAAATAAAATACATATTACCGATAGTTAGAAATTCACAGAAAGCACATAGCTGTACAAATGTGTCCTTGAATAAAGCATCAATAAATATGGATGCAAGATGTGAGCAACATCATTCTTCAGACATCTTCCTATGTTTAGGGTGCTCATTAGGGCCTGCCATTACATTTCCATTGAGCTACCCTTCATTCTTAACAGAAGGAGAGTGTAGTAGATTGACAGTTAATTTGGTCAGTAGCAATTTAGATACAAGTTGCTATATGAAATCTGCAGTTGGGGGCATGGTCAATATTAGTCTCCAGAACCTTGAATACTGAGTTTGATAACTTTAAGGGGCATATTTATACTCTGTATGCGCTGAATCAGTGTCCAAATTTTTGACTCACATTCAGCGCAAACCGTGCACCATATTTAAACTTTGGCGCCTGCGGACGTCAAAATTCCTCTGTGTGAGTCATTTTTTGGATGCAGGAAACTTCCTTGCGTTAATGACATGCAAGGTAGGCATTCCCGTCCCAAAAATTACTTTAAGGTCTGTGTGCCTTATTTATACTCCTGCGTCATTTTGACGCACAGGAGAGGGCGGGTTTTAAAAAACAGCGACCAGCCTGATGTGCGTAGTTTTTTAACACCTGGATCAGGGAAGGCGTTAAGGGACCTGTGGGCTCACTTCTATGGTCTCTGACCATGGAAGGAATCCAGAGGTGTCGTTCCTTGCCCCCAGGGACACCCCCTGCCACCCTCGCCCACCCCTGGAGGATACCCATGGATGGGGGGACCCATCCCAGGTAAGTACAGGTAAGTTGAGGTAAGTATTTGTTTTTTTTTTAAGTGGCATGGGGGCCTAATTAGGGCTCCCTACATGCCACTGTGCCCAATGACCATGCCCAGGGTACAGAAGTCCCCTGGGCATGGCCATTGGGCAAGGGGGCATGACTCCTGCAATACTGGTGAAGAAAAACACCTCTTTCAGGTAACTAGAATCTGGATAGCTCCTGATGGCAAATATATGGGGATGCACAGCCTTCGGGATGGACAGAAATGACATTGTTGAGTGTGTACTCCTCCCTCATCTGCAAGTGCCTAACCTGACCAAGATAACTGATATTTTATTGGAGTCCACTTCCACACTGCATGTTATAGATGAGGATTTTAATGACGTAATGAATGTCAGTCTTGATCATACGGGAACTCAGCCAACACCCCCTCAAGCCACAGCACTGGCACAATTCGCTGACAGAATAGGCCTGACTGACTTATGACAATGTATGCACCCATCTGACAGGATGAGGGGTGAGAGTGATTGCCCAAGCAGACCACCTGGCAAGGGGCCTTTCGGACCACTTGCCCTTATTAGGCCAACGAGAGGTGGTACAGGGTCTTCGGATAGACACTGAGGTATATTATACTGAAAATGAAGAGTCTGCAAAATCCAAAGTTTTGTTGTGGGAGGCCTTTAGGACAGTGCTTATTGATAGGGCTCAGAACTTAATTGCACAGAAAAAGAGAAGGATGTGGTGGAGCTCGATGAGTTGGAAAACCAGATCCTACAACTCGAGGGGTCAGACTCCGGTCCCCTTGTGCTAAGACAGATTGCAGTAAGTGGAATACATGCATCTGCCATAAGAAAGGGCTGAAAACACAGATGAGGGCCACTCTACATCGCTTATAGGAAACAGGGGATAAGCCTAGAAGACTCTTGGTGTGGCCATGTAGACAGGAACAGGAAACACACTGGTTGCATAACATCTTCACTCAAGCTCATATCAAGCATGACATAGATGCACAAATTGTTGACAATTTTGCTCGTTACTTGAACATTTTTATAAAGCCTGACCACTCCATGACTCTGACACCATAGCTCAATACCTGGTCATGGTGCCCACTCCAGTGCGGGATGCAACCAGAAGAGAGTTGCTGGAGGGTGATCTAACTTTGAGTGAGGTTCAAGCAGCCATTGCTAAATTGAGGGCTGAGAAAACTCCAGAGCTCTCTGGGATCCCACTGAATTTTAAGAACGCTATAGAAACATACTGGGATCACACTTGTTGAACATGTTCCAGGAGAGAGGAAAGAAGGAGGTACTCCCCCTGGATCTTTGGAAGGTTATTATCATTGTACTCCACAAAGAGGGGAAACCCAGGGACCCGTGTGATCTCTTTGCTAAATGTTGAGATGAAGATACTGGCTACTATTCTGGCCACAGGACTCCTGCAGGTCATCACACCCTTAATCCATCGTGATCAGTAGGGAGTAGGGATTCATGCCAGGCAGGTCCACCCGCCTCAACTTGAGGCACACGCATAACTGGCTCATGATAGTGCAGGCACATCAGGCACCTCATGTTTATCTCTCACTAGACACAGAAAAGGCATTTGATGCAGTCTTGGCCTTTCCTCATGCAAATGCTACTGAAATTGGCTTGGGCCCCTACTTTAGGAAGTGGGTGGTGGTATTGTACCATAGCTCTGTGGTGACGCTTAGGGTAAACAGAAAGTTGTCTGCTGAATTCCCAAAAGGAAGAGGAACCTAGCAGGGATGCCCCTTGTTCCTGCTCTTATTTGCCTTAAAGGTAGAATCTCTGGCCTGTGCTATAAGGGTTCTGAACCTCAGCAGCTGATGAGATAGAGGAAAATATTCTGTTGTATGTGGACAATACACTCCTATACATAATAGACCCTGTAACTACTATCCCAGTATTTTTCCAGATACTAGAGGAATATGGGGCCCACTAGAGATATATAGATTCAATTGGGACAAATCACTACTCCTCAAGGCATACAAGATCCGCTGCTGCGGGGTTTATGCATGGCTGAAGATGTCTTTAAGTACTTGAGGATTTTTATAACAGCACAAAGGAGCACTGCTCCAGCCATAACATTGGAATGCTGTTGTCTAGCTTTTGGGTTGATGTTGCAAGAAGGAGGGGACATACCTCTTTAAAATGATAACACTTCCCAAATTGTTATATTTGCTACAGAACACACATTATCCCGTCCTCCAGATGGTGTTCACCAAGATTAATGGGCACTTGAGGACTTTACTATGGGATGAGGGTCAACCTAGGATATCGCTCAGAACTCTACAATGCTCCCAATACAACAGAGGGCTTGCGCTCCCAGATACTGAGGGATACTATTGGGTGGCCCACCTGATAAAGATCAATAACTGAATCCTTGCTACACAGGATCACCCAAATTTAGGCTTGAGCGGACCATGTTGGAAAAGAGCTCATACATATATTACCTCTATGGGGGAGGGGAACCCAAGGAATGCCGCCAGAAACACAGGTTGCTTTGATGGCTTGGATAGGGCCACAAAGATGCTCAAATGGGCTCATTAAATCACCAGGATAACACCCCTCTTGAAAAGAACATCTAAAGTCGGAGACATACTTGAGAAAGGTTACATCATGCCCTTCACATTGGCCCAAAGGGAATACCACCTCACCCAACCCAATTTTATAAATAAGCACAGCTACGCCATGCCTGATGGGCCAGGAGTTAGAGGGGATGGACATTCTGCAATACGCCCCACTTGAGGGACGTGTATCAATGGAAGAACTGGGCAGGGGTGCTATCTCCCAGACATACACAACCATCAACAACAATTTGCCATATACACTGGATCAACTTACAGCACGCTGGGGGTGAAAACATTAATTGGGAGATGGCACTGATGCACCCATGAGAGGTTGCCATTAAGTCGTGCCTACATTTGATACAATTCAAAATACTATATAGGGTGTATTACAGCCGTCATAGACTACACACCATGGGGAGGGTGCCCAAACTGAACTGCTTGCAATGTGTTGAGGCTGTAGGTTCGTTTATGCATACATCTGGAAATGCCCCAATATACAAACCTATTGGAAAGCGATTATGCAGGAGCTCTCCAACATTCTAGAGGTACTGCTCCTGCTTGCTCCAAAGTACATACTACTGAGGTACCCAAAAGCCATTGATATTCCATGCTTTCAGCTCCCTTTAATGCCCTGGAATTAGTGGTAGCCAAAAGAGATGTGGTGAAGTACTAGGGAGCACCAGAAACACCCACAATACACAAATGGAGATGGGGAAGAACATATACATGGTGGCAGAAAAGGTGACTTACCACAGGCAGGAGCTGCCCTCAAAAATGTACCAAGATATGGGGATGGTAGAAAGTTTATTGCGGGCTGAGGCTGGCAGAAAATAGCCATGGGGTACCACATTGCTTGACTGTTGTACAGACTCAACCTGGCTGAGGGATGTTATTACTATGCTCTACAAGTACCACTCAATGTCCTCTATTGTCATGGTGTGCAATGTCTAATGCTGCTCAATCTTAATGTATCACTCTGTACTTCCTTTAGGCATCCGTTGACTTTGGAGCTTGTTGCGCGTGACTGTATTACTTTTGTTTGTTTACGTATTATGCAAAAGTAAAAACATATTTAAAAAAAGGATGTGCAGGTGAGATGGGTGGATAAAGAGCAGTAAATGGGTAAATCATGAGGCCACTAGAACTGATGCCCTAACCTAGCTCAGAACCGCCTATTAAGTCCATTAAAGGTGGGGACAGTCCTCTGACCTTTTTTAATGGGTGAGGAAATACAACAATCAATGTCTGATCTTAGCTCTCATGAGTTGTTTACCAGGTTTATCTCTCGAGGAATGACTTCTCTACAGAACAAATTTTCTTTCACAGCTCAAAACAAAATGCTTCTATTTGTGGTGGTAATTGTGACCTGGAGTCTCAAGAATGACCAAAGCAATATTTCAAGAATAAAATCAGTTAATCTGAAGACACTACAAGATTACCTATCCTTTTTCTCGTATAACTGTAACCTACTGCACCTCAAATTGCATCACACCCTTAGATCACATTTAAATACCCTTTTTTAAGTCTAGCTATAGGCAGATTGTCAGTCTGAAGGCTCTTGGTTCATTAATTCTTCAAAAAAGTAAAGTAAGAAGTGAGAAGAGAGAGAGGACTGTAGGGCAGTCATTTTTAGACATTGGCTATCATCTGTTTTTCATGCTTTTCATTGACTGGATTCCCTGCCTAAGAAAGCCACAGCACTTTGTGGATTGATACACTATCCCATTTGTTTTCCTATTAGGTTTTGTTAATGAAATATGAAGTTGTCTTTTGTTAGACTGCAGACGTAACATGACATGTTTGTAAACCATACCCAGTGTGTGCTCTTTGATATATTTACTTTGCTGGCACAATGGCAATTTAATGCTTAATTTATGATCACTTTGTTTAAGAAATGGGTGATCTCAGACTCCAGTGTTAAAACAAGCACAGTTGATCATAATTAAGGAAATTGTCCCAATGAATGTTCTATCTTCTCTTATCACTCAAGCCAGTGGGCGATTTTCAAGGTCACCCCACAAGATGGAAACTTTGAAAATAATAACACTGGCCTCAGAAATATGCTTTTATTGGTCTGGCTGTGTTTCCTAGGTCTAACTCAGGATTTCATTAACCAGTAGAAAAATCACAAAGTACACACAATATAGCTAATCAATTGTGAGATCACTAAATAAAAGTTTGGACATCAAGTAAAAATATAAATCCAGGTAATGATACAAAGTCTTGAAACTCAATTTTCAACAATTGTAAAATTTCTTCTCAAAGTTGTTCTTGCTAGCCTGCACGGAATAGGTAGGAAAGGCTACCATTAAAATATGAGAGCGGTGAATTTCTATGGGATTCTGGTTAAAATCCCACCCCTATGAGCCAAATAGGAAAATGATTGTTAAGGATTCGCCAGCATGACTCAGCATAAGATTTTTTTATTGCAGTATATAATGAAAAGCACAGTCCATTTTGTTTGCCCGCCCTCATTCGCCAGTTCAATCAAGGTAGATCTCTGGTCACAATAAAATGTTTTGCATCTCAGCAAAATGTTCTTTCTTGAAAAGAGCTGGTCTGAAAGAATAACAAGTTTACTATGACTTAAAAACTAAATAAATAGTGCAGATAATAACTTGTATGGACTGTAGAACTACCAAAGACATAACCTTTGTTTAGTCGTGGTTGCTGTTCCCAAATTTTGTATATGGCATTCACATCTGCAGTCGTATCAATAACCCAGAAAAAGGAATTTGGAATTAATAAAAAAACAAACAAAATCCAGCATTTTAAATCACAGTACCATTCTTCGCATGAACAAAACCACTTTTAAGTCTGTAACTAATAACTTATCAAACAGTTACGTAATCCTTGAGTCTGGAGAGGTAGGCATCAATCTGTTAAGAGTAAGTTAGCATTTGTAATATCCAATAAAACACATTTCCTTGACCTTTTGGGTTTGAAATTACGTTGTGGGACATTTATAAATGTAATAAACGACTTACCATTTTCTTCGCCTAGTTCATGCGAATATTGCGAGTATATATGGTGGCACTATTTACATCCGACAAATTTGAGATAAAGTTCAGGCTTGCGAGGAAACTGCCTTGCGTCAGTGGCAATTTTTTTTTTTTACATTAGTGTCCTGAGCCAGACTCCCCATTAGTCACTCTAGTCTTGGTTTATTAATTCCAGCTCTTAAATGCTCTGTCTGGTGCTGGATAAACACTAATCTATGGAAAAACACCAGATTCCAATAATGTGTTTGCTAGAAGGCCTCATAAACTCGGATTCAGATCCTTTATTTGTTTCACGTCATTATTCTGCTAATGTCTTGGACAAGGGGAGAGGATGTTGCTAGTTCAGATCCGTAGCCTTTACAGGCTTTAGAAAACACAAAAGTGAGCAAACTGTGTGTGGGTGAGAACTGTCTTTCCTTGCCAGGATCCGCTACTCTTTCGCGGAAATGTGAAAGTGGAATTTACAGTTAGTAATAATGCAGGACAGGATGTGATTCTCTTTCTGCATACTTACGCACATAGAAGTGCAGGATGTGTACACAGTAGCACTTCTGTCAGATCACTACTGTGTAATATAAAACCATGGGTTCCAGAACGAAGAGAAGATTAGTGAGAAACAGTTTCGGGTCAGATGTATCATTTCCAATATCAAAAATAATGTGCAATTTACATATCGACCGGTTAGCTAATGAAATGTATTTCGAAATTCGATGAATAGACTAATAGACTGCATTGCAAATTGTCCATTTGCAGGGGGTTACAAAACGGCCTGCCTAATGAAGATTCATTTGATTTGTCACAATTAGTGACCTGCAGGGACTGCCCACCAATTCTCTGCATTTGCTTTCCAAAAAAAGAGGAACCATTCTTTAAAAGCAATCTGTGTTCATTAAAGTCAAAAGTGTTGCCTTAGAAAGAAATATTTCCTATTTTGGAAGGCATCATGGGAGCAGACAGTAGTCCAATGGACAACCTCTTGCTGTCACCAAGGTGAGCGACATGATTCACTAAGGGTACATGTTCCAAGGGGACTACTTCCTCTATGAGAATCAGTTGCCAGCCCAACTTGATGACAAGTAAGTGAATAATGGTTTGAAACCACAGTTACAGTGATAAACCAGTGAAACATTCCTTTCTGACACAGAAAAGCTCAAGAATCATTGGTGCAGGCTTTTCTGAATCAGCAATAAGAGGGGTACGTCCCTTTCATGCCCCCCTCCTATTAGCGGTTCGCAAACGATTGCAAAATCCCTTATAAACATTTTAAAAAATAGTTACATCTTGTAAAAAGGTCTTTGTATATTAAACAAGTCATTTTTCAGCTGTAAGCTTTGAGAGTTTGTGAATCACAGGATTTGCGACCAGAAAGGGGCTTTGTACATCTGAGAAAGTTGCATGAAAAGATTGGTTGCATGAAGTAGTTGCAAATTGAGCACTGACATTTTGCATCCAGGACTGAAATGTCTTTTGCAACCCTAGTATTCATAGGTTGCACTGCAAAATGTCCAGATGCATGGAGTCACAGAATGACTTGCTTAATAAATAATAGTCAGGTAGGCGACAATTTGTGACCCCCGTGATTGGCTACAAATACCTAGATTGTAGCCTGCAAGGTTCAGTAGACCACAATCCCAGTATTTACTTTACCAAATGGAAAACCTGTGTTTTACTTTTTTAAAGCATCCAATGCTCCTTAAAATAACTAGTGCCGCTTTAAAAAACACAATGGTACTTGGAATGGTATTTGGAAAAATATTGCAGGAGTAGGCATTGATTCCTTAGAGCACTGCCTACTATTTATAAGGATGCTGACTGCATTTACAAATGAAAGTTATCCCCACCTTCCCGTTTGTGAATCAGTTACCACCTACTTCGAGATAATAATTGATCAACAGTTTGAAACCATTGAAACATAACATTTTGACTTGAAATTAGGAAGGGATCCCCCCCCTTTCGTGCCCTTCATAACTGCAATTATCAATGAGTTGCAAAACTCTTTGCAATCGTACACACTGGGATTTCACGAAATACAGGGTCTGCAATCACAAAAGGGCTCTTAGCACCCTGCCCGCTGCGCTTGATTAGCAAATTTTGGCAAACTGTCCTTTGAAAAGATATATACCAAAAAGGTTACTAGACCTTATAGACTAAATGGTGAAAAACTTTTTGACAGTTGTGCCCAAAATAGAGTGATAATAGATTTGCTCTTATCTTGCATCATTTTTAGAGTAGATTTGCCATCACTCTCTTTTGGGCATAACTGTCTATATGCATGAGAATCACGCAGTTTTTTAAAACCATTACTCTATATTGTCTTGTAGCATATTTGGTTCAAGAATTTATATGACAATGGTATTCACATTTTTGCGGTGCTTTTCATGTAAAACTATGATTTCTTTTTAGCTCATCCCAGGCTTAATTCCATCTCATTCAAATTAACTTAAATGTCTTCCTGTGACAGTAGCTGCTTTATCCAAGCTTACCTCACGGAGGCCACGAGCCTATTACTATACTCTGCTCCACTGAATAAATCACTCAGGCAGAAGAATTTGGTTATTATTTGTGTCCCACTAGACATGGATAAATAAGTTGGTAGTGGAGCGATAAGCACTTCTGCTTTTCCTTAATTTTACAGAATTGAAATTACAAATGTGGTATGATTCAAATTGGTGCTTCTCTTTTAAATATAATTATTGTTGATCTTCCTCTACATTCTAGTCCATAGCAGTGCAATCTTGGCTTGCCTCATTCTATTTTCATCATTGAGTATTTGAAATATTTGGGCTTTACCCTGGGCAATATTCCAAAAACAAAATGCCCACATAAATGCATTGAAAATGGAGCACAATACCAAACAGATTTTCCACAAGAAACACAGGGGGTGATTCTAAGTCTGGCGGGCGGCGGAGGCCGCCCGCCAGACTTCCCCCTCCAAAATACCACTCCGCGGTCGGAAGACCGCTGAGGGTATTCTGGGTTTTGCACTGGGCTGGCGGGCGACCGCCAAAAGGCCGCCCGCCAGCCCAGTGCAAAACTACCTTCCCACGGGGACGCCGGCTCCGAATGGAGCCGGCGGAGTGGGAAGGTGCGACGGGTGCAGTGGCACCCGTCGCGAATTTCACTGTCTGCAATGCAGACAGTGAAATTCTTTGTGGGGCCCTCTTACGGGGGCCCCTGCAGTGCCCATGCCATTGGCATGGGCACTGCAAGGGCCCCAGGGGCCCCACGACAACCCATACCGCCATCCTGTTCCTGGCGGGCGAACCGCCAGGAACAGGATGGCGGCATGGGCTGTCAGAATCCCCATGGCGGCGCAGCTCTGGGCAGCGGAAAACCGGCGGGAGACCGCTGGTTTTCCACTTCTGACCGCGGTCAAACCGCCGCGGTCAGAATGCCCAGCGGGGCACCACCAGCCTGTTGGCGGTACCCCCGTCATTTTAGCCCTGGCGGTCTTGGACCGCCAGGGTTAGAATGACCCCCACAATCTCCTATCTCAGTAGAAGGCTCCAAATCAGAGTCCAAATACCTAGTCTAAACTACGCTTGAATAAAATGACATAGCATAGCATAACAAACCATAACTTTGTGAAGAGAATGTTCACACCTTGGGATATCTTGGCACTCAGTAACAGATGATTATTGTTACCCAACACAATGGTACTCATTTGTTTATGGCAATTGCTTACTCACAGGCATTCCCAAGATGCACTTTGCATCTCTTGGGGAAACCCAGCACACTCTTGTTGGGTTAGTTTCAGGAACAAGGATATCTGAAAGCATCACTCCAGTAATCATCACTCTAAATTGGCTTCTCATTTCAGCTAGGAATTTATTTAAACTAGCCTGAATTTTTCATCCAATTCTTGATTCTGATACAGAAATAAATGTTATGAGAAATTTGGTAGTTGGTTGAGGGGGGTGTGCCCCCTTCTCAAGCAACAACCACAGTCCAGGTCCCAGTCAGGGTGAACCAGAAAAAGTCAATAAATTAAACTGTGCTTAACCGTCTGGTAGCTTGGCATAAAAGCAGTGAGGCTTAACTTAGAGGCTATGTGTAAAGCCTTTATGCAGCATAATAACAGCAATAACGTGAAAACACAACACAAGTAAAAGCTTATGACAGTTTTGAAAAAAAAAGGTAATTTGAATAAATCGACACCAAAACAACAAAAATCAAATCAGTAGAACAAAAGATATACAATTTTAAAGAGTTAAGGTAAGTATAGTACCTAAAAGCACAAAGGGTCATTTGCAGTTATCTAGTCATATACGACTGGGTGAAGATCACAAGATCAGGCCTACCACAATTGTTTGGGGATCACAATAGGCTAGTGTGCAGTCCTTTGTGTGTGAGTTGGGCCAGTGCCTTTGAAGTTCAAGTGTAGTTGATGTGTGTGCCGCCCCCCCCCCCCCATCCTGTCAGTGATGGCCCATCCTGCCAACGTCCAGACCCTATATTGTGATTTTGTCTGGGAGGAATATACAAAGACCAACTGCCAAATGTACATAGTTATGTGAACCAGGGAACTGGCTGGAGGCACCAAATGGTTAGAAGAAAATACCAAATTTCTAAATTTGGCCTTTTCATATTTGTGACTTAAAATCGAACTTTACCATTAAAAGGGTTTTAAATTCTAATTCCTCAAACATCAAACATGGCATTCCCACCTACTCCCAAATAAAAGTGATCACTTATTAAATGTAACAAGGTAACCCAAAGTTATCCAATGAGAGAGGAAGCCTGGGAAAGGTGAAAAACGAATTTGGGAATGTACTACTACAGTAGTCACTACTAGGACTTGTCAAACTTAAAAGTACATGCTCAACCCTTTAAATACAACACAGCCTGCCCCATGGGGTGTTTAGGACTTCGGGTGTAACTTATATGTATTGAAAAGGAAGGTTTCGGCCTGGTAAAAGGATTTTTGTTTTCCAAGTCAAAATGGCAGTTTAAAACTGTACACACAGGTTACAATGGCAGGCATGTTTAAAAGGCTACTTATATGGGTGGTACAATAGGTGCTGCAGGCTCAATAGCAGCATTTAATTTACAGACACTGGTTACATGTAGTACCACTTTTCTAGGGACTTAGAAGAAAATTAAATGTGCCAATTGGGGGTACGCCAAATTCTCCATGTTTAAAGGAGAGAGACAAATAACTTTAGCACTGGCTAGCAGACAGCAAAAACAAATTCCGCAAAACAGGAGGAGCAAAGACAAAATGTTTGGGGAAGACCACCCTAATGCTGACAGGCCTAACACCTGTCTTGAAAACTGACAAGTTCAGGAGGCTCTCACTCCATTTAGAGTTTGGACGCCATTCTATGAGAAAGCCTAACCTTGAGAAAATAGAGATCTCTTCTGCGGGATCTAATTGTAGACCTAGCTAAGTAAAGAATTTACATCTCAGAGGAATTTAACATTGGGAAGCAGAGAACTGTCGGGTGCCTAATAGCTATTAGATCGTAATAAATGTTTGTTTGGATGTGTGGTAAAAGATTTGGGCTTTGTATGTGTACATTATAAGGATATGTAAAACCAAAAGATCAGTTTATATCACCAATTTAAGTTGTGTAATAGAGCATCAAGAGATAGTGTGACCAGGAATCCCGAGAGTCCTGGTTTTTCACCAGCTGTCTTGGCATATTTCTGGGAATTTAGCTCATGTCCTGTTTTTTAGAGAGGGTTGACTGAAAGTGGTGGGCTGTGCCTTTTTATGTTTTCCAACATAAAGCAATTAAATTACCAGGTATAATACTGGGGTTTAACATTTTCATTTTATTTATGTTCTTAGTGCCTCTTCTGTAAGTCTCTGCTGATAATTGGTGTCAATCTGTCTTTTTTCTATTTTTTTGAAATGTCCCTGTTTTTGCTTAAATATTCTGGTCACCCTTTCAAGATAGGTTCTATGTCCAAGTCTTGAGGGTCATTCCGTGACTGCAGACAAATGCTCAGATTTTGAGAATGGGGGTGCTATGAGGTAGAGAGTAATGATAAGATAGGAAAGAATGAAACCAGTGTCACTACTGTTTAGCTGTTATGGGGGGGCAGAGTAAGGAGCTTAGTTGCATGGCCATTTGTGTTGAACACAGTAGAAATGGAAAGGAAGTCGGAGGTCTGGGTGAGAGCTGTTTCAATAGAAAGGAATTTGGTAATACTATAGTAATTACTTTAAATGAGGAGTGTTATGAAGGCAGTAGACTGAACACCAGATGCTCAAGCATTTTTGGAGAAGAAATGAAGTTGTGACACAAGGTGTGAAAAAGAGCTTCTTAAAGAAGGTAAGGACAACCTCAAACTTAAAGCATTCTACATATATTCCAGATAGGAGAGAATTAATAAAGGGGCAGTAGGGCAGAGCAGGATACTCTATTAAAATACTTTAAGAGTAATTAAAAGAGGGGAAGAATTGGTCAGAGCACTGGAGGACTTGCAAGTGTGGCATTTGGGTGCCTATCCTGCTAGTGACGTTGAGCGAACTAAATCTGGAAAGTTAGGTGGAAAATGAATGTGACAATTAAGCACAGCTTAAAAAAGACTGTGCAGACTGTTTTTCTGATGGTTTAAATTTTCTGATAAAAATAAGAAGCAAAATGATCTGCTGTGAGATTAGTTTGTCCCACGATGGTGTAAGAAAAGGAGGTGAGAATAGGTACCTAAAAGTGCTGCATAGTTTTTGTGTGAAGTTTGAGGTTGGAAGATTGAGCTAATATGCAGATTTTACATCATCATAAGAAATAGTCTATTTATTTAAGATTGTTTTACACTCAATGAAATTCTTTTTGGTGTGGGATTTCCACCATTTGCACCCATGTTCATGCATTTATTTTTTTAAAGTACATATGAACAACATGGTCCAAGGCTATGGATGAGGACTGACAAGGGTAATTCATTGTTAAACACCACATTCACTAAAAATGTTCTTTGGGGGAGAACCTTTCTGATCCATCATGGGAGATGGCTGAGCAGTGACAGATCGTATGCTTGCTCTATTGTTCCATTTTTGCTCTTGTACGAAAAAGATTTCAAGGGCTAGTTTGGGTTCCCAGTTGAGCTCTGTCAGGTGCAGATATACCCCCCGTCCACCTCAATGAGAGTGTCTTGCACCCCACCATGCACAGTTTTCTCATCAATAACTTTATTGCAAATGTTGTAGTGATAATATCAATGATGCCATAGAAGATGTTGTGACTGATGTAATATGTGGGGTAATTAGCTGTGCATGGTGACTGTTTGAGTTATAGTTACCTAGGGCAAGCGTTATAGTTGCTTGAAATAACTCTAACTATAACAGCTGAATTTCTATGGTTTTGTGCATGTACATTGTGAGCCTAACTATAACATCCCTGTAAGCTTTGCTTTTTTCCAGTAAATGTCTAAGTTTGTTTAAATGATAATTCCTAACTATAATGTCCCTGTAACCTTTGCTTTTTCAGTAAATAAATTTTTTTAACGCAGCATGCATCCAGCTCCACTCAGCGAACGGGCTTTGGCCATGCCCTGCGCTCAAACCTTTATGTGCTGCCACTCCCCGGATGCATCCTTCATCTGTGCGTGATGAGGGTTGGCTGCAGGGCCAGGCCTATGACAACACCATAGATCTCTGTACTGGGGTGAATGTTTGACATTGTTCAGCATTCCGTCCATCACTTATTCTTGTTGCATTTGTCGCCCTAAGTGGGAAGGGTATGCCCAGACGTGGGTCCCGTGCTTCCCATGCCACTGGATTCAAGCTAGCCTGGCTGATGAGGGGTGAAACCCCGAAACCGGTCCCAGGATGCTTGTTTCCAGTCCAGGGAAGACCTGGCCTGGCAGTTCGGGCTGGACTGTTCCCATGGGGAACAGGGTCAAGACTGATTTGCATATGGCTGGGTCCGAACTGGAATGGCATGGGCAGCAAAAAAACGATAGATTTAGGCCCAGATCTCTGTACTGGGGGTGAATGTTTGACATTGTTCAGCATTCCGTCTATCACTTATTCTTGTTGCATTTGTCGCCCTAAGTGGGAAGGGTATGCCCAGACGTGGGTCCTGTGCTTCCCATGCCACTGGATTCAAGCTACCCTGGCTGATGAGGGGTGAAACCCCGAAACCGGTCACAGGATGCTTGTTTCCAGTCCAGGGAAGACCTGGCCTGGCAGTTCGGGCTGGACTGTTCCCATGGGGAACAGGGTCAAGACTGATTTGCATATGGCTGGGTCCAAACTGGAATGGCATGGGCAGCAAAAAAACGATGGATTTAGGCCCAGATCACTGTACTGGGGGTGAATGTTTGACAATGTTCAGCATTCCGTCCATCACTTGTTGTTTTTGCTTTGTTGCCCTAAGTGGGAAGGGTATGCCCAGACGTGGGTCCCGTGCTTGCCATGCCACTGGATTCAAGCTAGCCTGGCTGATGAGGGGTGAAACCCCGAAACCGGTCCCAGGATGCTTGTTTCCAGTCCAGGGAAGACCTGGCTTAGCAGTTCGGGCTGGACTGTTCCCATGGGGAACAGGGTCAAGACTGATTTGCATATGGCTGGGTCCAAACTGGAATGGCATGGGCAGCAAAAAAAACGATGGATTTAGGCCCAGATCTCTGTACTGGGGGTGAATGTTTGACATTGTTCAGCATTGCATTTAACACCCTGCGGCCAACCACCCCTGTAGCCATCAACCCTCGTCACCCACTCATCATAGTCACACGACTTCAGGTAATTTTTCATGGTGGAGCTGCAGGAAAAATACACTTGCTTTGCCTTGGCCAGGAGTAAAAAATTAGGATAATTTGTACTTTATGGAAGTAGAGCTTCAACTGGGGCACCTGCTTTGTTTATATTTGTTACTGCTTCCTGTTGTGATGTAATTTCTGTGAAATTAGCAATGGTGCCAGAAGGCATCCTGACATCCTTATTTATCCAAGGAGAGTCCACAGTTTTGTGCAAAATGTCTACCCAACTGAAATACTTTCTACTGGCTTATTAGTAAGTGCTACTTCATTGGATAAATGTATAGTGCATCTTTTACACTACAGCTTCATAAAGAACCACAAGGTAATGTCTCCAGGGACCATGTGTGTCTGTAATTTTGACAATGTGATTGTTTCTCGAGAGTCCTCTACCGGGAATCCTCCTGTGGAGAAGATGACAAGACTACAAACAGGTGCTTGTCCACCAAACAGGAGAAGTTCCTTTTAATTATATGTAGTAAGTGCATCTTTGTTTGGTGGAGAAGTGCTCATAATCCCCTGTATCAATAACACATTTAGATAGGAAACACACTGATGGGGCCTTTTGGTGAGCTGTACAGAGGTGGGAAGAAGTTGCATACCACTAACATATATGTGGCGGGTCCAGACGGGTGGTGCTTCTAGGTCATTTTGCATACTAATAGTGGTTAAAAGTGACAACAGTGAACTCTGTTCTCAACAGAAGATGACATGAAGGAACCCAGTCATCAACTCACTACATAACAGTTACCCCACGAAGGGTCTGTGGGGGGATCTTAAAGGCCCCCATGGTCCTCGTCGGGGTCCCATCTCTAGCTGGGGCTGGCATTGCTCCTGCACACAAGGAGCAGCTAACAGTGATGGACCCTGCATGTGGGAGCAATCCTTTCATCCTGACAGCAGGCAGGAAAACTGATGAAAAATGCTTTTCTACTGAGTCAAAGCGGTTTTCCTGGACCCGCCCACAGGGAATGGACTTACAGTTTGCTCTAGCTTGGCAGGAGCTGTCAAAGCTCCCACCAAGCGAAAGCAAACTGCTATCTCTTGAGGGTGGGCACCTGGGGAGATAGGGAGCTGGCCCAGTGGGGTGGTGGTCCCCAGTGCCATGTATCGCTCCAGAAAAGGGGCTGGGTGGCCCTGCTCCTTCAGTTTGCACAGGGACAGCCCCAGGGAGGTTTTGGTCTCAGTCTCCTTCCCATTTTTCTTTCTCCCATGACTCAGGGAGGTGGTGGTCCCTTGGGCCAAATATTGACCCCACTGTCAGTAGATTTGTGGCCCCAGAGGAACAAAGAGGAACTGTTGGTCAGCAACAGACAGAGCAGAATCCTTGATACTGCAATAACAGGAAACACCCACCCGGATCAATACCAGATTGTTTTTCTGGAATGCAATAATGAGCATCACCTCACAAGGTCTATACTTACACGGAACTGGCATGTGCTTCAGCATGATAATCATATAAAAGCTAAAGTCAACGCTCCCAGATCACCTATCGGAAGGCCAAATCGTTGGGTGATATTTTGACCAGAAGAATGTTCGTTAATGATGAGAAACTGAACTGGCTAACTAAGACAAGACACATTTGGGCTTCTGGAAATGTGAACACTGTAAGGCATGTGTACATGGCATAGACAGGAAGACATTTGAGACATGTGAGGGTAAACCTTGTCAAATAACTGAAAGAATCACGTGCCACACTGATTTTGTTGTTACGTTCTTAAATGTGACTTTCGGATGGGATATGTTGGGCGCACCATCAACAAAGTGAAAATCCACAACCTACAGCACCTTAGGTCCATCAACAACCAAGATAGAAACAACCCAATGGCCAAACATTCTTGGGAGGTGCAACAAGGGAACCCCAGTAGTTATAGATATTATGAAATTAAACACATCAAAGCCCATCTTTGTAAGAGAGGTTGGGAACTTGAGCTGCGTACATGTGAATCTAGGACAATCATCTTGTTGGGATCTGAGAAACCCTGGGATCACAACCTAGATTTTCTTTTTTGTAAACAGATTTTATTGAATTCAGATTGACAAACAAGCAGTACAGTGCAAGGTATAGGACGGCATCTCTCAGTTATATAATACCACTACTTGAGCAAACAGCTAAACATTCCCAATCCCTAAATCCCTAACTCCCTTCCTCTCCTCCCTCTGAGTCAGTATAAGAACACTATCTAACAGTAAAGATCTTTGCTGCCAGGATCCCTGGTATCAGCAAATTCACCCATAGTACTGTTAAAATATTGTCAATATATATATATTTGTGCTATCCTAGGGGCGGTGCAAGGCTACATGTTGATCCACAACTGGCGGTAGTGGGAGTTTCCTGTCAGCTAGGAGAGGCGAAGGTGATGCCTCCTATGAAGAAGGCTCAGGATTCTTCAGGCTGTTGACAATTAGCCCCTAAGCTTGGGCTGACTTCATCTTGCCTATCTCCCTCTGTGCTTCCCGCAGTAAAAGTGTACCTTTGCAGTCTGCCCATCTTTTAAGTTCCCTGCACCATGCTAGCAGACTAGGGCACAAGTCCTGAAATTTACTGATCACTTTAGTTTTGGAGCTGTGGAGGAACCAGTGTAGTAGGCAGTGAGCCGGTGTTACAGGGACCTCCCCGTCTATTAGCTTTGCTAATACTTGGGTAACTCCTAGCCAGTATGATGTTAGATGAGTCCATGACCAGATTATACAGAAGAAGCTGTCTCCCATCTCTTTACATCTAGGGCAAAAGGCGTCTGTCGCACCAAACATTCTGTTAATTCTATCTGGGGAGAGGTAGGCTCTATGAAGGATGTAGAAGCTGATTATCTTGAATCGCGCATTTCTGGACAACTTGGGGATGCACTCCAGTATGGCTTCCCAAGCCTGTTCTGGAATCTGAGCCCCCAAGTGTGTCTCCCAGAGGGTATGAAGTAGTTTTAGGGGACATAGAGTATTGACATGCAACAAACGGTATAGCTTGCAACAGCTTCATAAGTGCCTGTGGATAACACCACATAGCGACAACAAAGGTGATCCTTAGGTTCTGAGCCTCCTGACCTCCAATGTCTACGGAAGGTCACTGTGGCCAGCCCATGTGATAGGAAGTGACCATGTGGCAGGTCAAAAACCTCTTTAAAGTCTTCAAATAGGAGTGAAGCCGAACCTCAGAACATGTCTCCTGCCTTGGCTGCTCCTGCTGTCATCCAGTTCTGTAAACACACCCAGTTTCCCGCACGTGGGAGCAGTGTAAGCATTTTAAGTGATAAGTCTACAGAGTAAGGGACTCTTTTATGTGTCTTCCGCAGGCATCAGTCCCAGCATTTCTGAATAGTTGAGTAGGGGATGGGACAAAAAGGCCAACATGCTCCCCCAGTGACTGTCTGCTGGCCTTCCACTGCATGAACCATTGCAGGTTGGCTGCTAAGTAGTGTGATTTAAAGTCCAGGACTGCCATTCCTCCCTGTGACGACTGGGGTTTCAGAGTGGACAGAACCACCAGTCGGCACCCAGTGGCCCAGATGAAGGACGTTATTTTAGTGTTAAGTTCCAAAAAAAAAGATCAGGGGATCCAGGGTGGGAGAGTCCCAAATAGGTACAGAGAGTGCAGCAGCGCTACCATCTTGATGATGGCTACGTGGTTTCCTTTACTGGGAGATTTGTGCATCAGGATCATGCACGTAGACATTTTATATAATTTATTAATGCTGCTATATGCCTGGATATATTACCCCATGGTCCCAGATAGCCCATAAAGGGTACATTATACATTTTTCTTTTTAAATCTGCAGGGACCACAAGGGAGACTTTGAGGGCTCACCCTCCGTCCCAGATACCCCATAAGGGGCAAAAAATATATATAAAATCAAAAATATATAGCTCAAGTGTGAAGGTCACAGACCTTCATGTTAAGGGTTTGAATCAGAGTTGTTTCCCCTCCTTTATTTTTTTTATGAAGTGAAAATGTTTAAGGCTCATACTAAAAGGTGATCTTACTGTTTTTTAATGACAAATACATTTTTATTTTCAAATTGTGCAGTAATATCTAATTGTAAGTACAACATTCATCAAAGCCTAAAAAACTCTATCCCTCTCCCTCTTTGTCTCCTTCAAAGCCTTTCTCAGAACTCACTCTGACACTTACACACCCACTCACAGTCCCACCCAGACACTCATGCACCCACACACAGACCCACTCAGACCCTCATGAACCCACTCACAGCCTCAGTCAGACCCTCACGCACCCTCTCACAGTCCCACTCAGACAGTAACACACCCACTCACAGACCGACTCAGACTCTCTCACACCCACTCACAGACCCACTGACACCCCCATGCACCCACTCACAGACCCACACACACACTGATGTACCCACAAAAACATTGATTTATGAACTCTCACACCCAGACGCTCTCACAGCCACTCTCACCACCAGATACACCCTCTCACACATATTCTTACACCCAGAGAGGCAGCAGCCGACTCCCATTGTTAACTGCGAAAGGGCCGTGCACAGCATAGGGTTAGGTGGTTGAGGGGGGTTTGCCATAGGGTCTGGCTGCAGGCCAGGTCTTGCGGGCAACCTCCGCTGCGAAGGCGAAGGCTGTGCACAGTGCAAGGTTGGGTCCTTATAGAAGGTTGGCCTCGGCCAGGCCCTGTACGACCGTGCGCAGCGGTAGTTGGATTAACGTATAGTAATGAAAATTACTACACGTTAAAAAACATAGAAATTCACAGAAAAACTAAAACTTTACAGGGACTTTATCGTTAGGAAATAACATTTAAAAAAACTGAGATTCACTTTAAAAAAACAAAGGTTACTGGGACGTTAGAGTTACGCTTACATTTTAAACGTACAAAACCGTAGAAATTGACCAGTTATAGTCAGGGTGACCCAAGGGTAGGTCGCTCCCCCTGCCGCTGCAGCTCCTCCAAGTTCCCGAGTTCCTGTGTTCCTGAGACCCACCTAACTGTAAGTACCCCCCTCCTCCCAGCCCCTCGCCTGCCCCGCGCCACTCACCTTCTCTCCTGCTCCTGCTTCTTTTCCTCCTCTCTGTCTCTTCCTCCTCGCTCCCCCTCTGCAATCTTCTTCTGTGTTCTTCTGTTCTTCTCTTCTGTTCTTCTGTTCTTCCCTTCTGTTCTTCTGTGTTCTTCCGGTCTTCTGTGTTCTTCTTCTCTGTTCTTCTCGGTTCTTCTGTGTTCTTCTGTGTTCTTCTCTTCTTCTCTTCTGTTCTTCTGTTCTTCCCTTCTGTTCTTCTGTGTTCTTCCGGTCTTCTGTGTTCTTCTTCTCTGTTCTTCTCTGTTCTTCTCTGTTCTTCTCTGTTCTTCTGTGTTCTTCTCTGTTCTTCTGTGTTCTTCTCTGTTCTTCTCTGTTCTTCTGCTCTTCCGATCTTCTGTTCTTCTGTCTTCTGTTCTCCTGTCTTCGGCTCTTCTACCTCCTCCGTCTTCTTCCCCCGAGCCTGCCCTCCTGCTCCTTCCTCATCCCCCTCCCTCACTCGCCTCCCCCTCTCTCACCCCTAGCTAACCCGTTCGCTATCTACCTCCCTCACTCCTCCTATCTTCCTATCTCTCTAGCTCCCTATCTCACTATCTAACTCCCCCACTCTCCACCTCCTCCTACCTACCTATCTGTCTATCTATCTATTTCCCTATCTATCGACTTCTCTATCTATTTTCTCTATCTATTTCTCTATCTCTCCCCCCTCCCGCCACCCCCTCTACTACCTATCTCCCTATCCTCTCACTCTACCTCTCTCCCTCACCCACCTCTACAACCCCCCCTCCCCTATCTTCACAACCCTACTCCTATCTCTCTCCCTAATCTCCAAACCTCCTAACACTCACCCTCCTCCACCCTAAACCCCCTCCCCCAGCTCCTCTCACTCTACCTGTCCCCCCCCCCTCCCTCGCGCTTTCCCGCCGCGACCTCCTGCACGCCCCCGCCCCCCAGCTCCCATTCGCCCCCAGCTGACCCCTCCCCCCCCCTCCTACCTCTTATGGCGGCCGCTGCGCGACAGTGGTAGCGACCCTTGACCCAAGGGTAGGTCGCTCCTCCTGCCGCTGCAGCTCCTCCAAGTTCCCGAGTTCCTGTGTTCCTGAGACCCACCTAACTGTAAGTACCCCCCTCCTCCCAGCCCCTCGCCTGCCCCGCGCCACTCACCTTCTCTCCTGCTCCTGCTTCTTTTCCTCCTCTCTGTCTCTTCCTCCTCGCTCCCCCTCTGCAATCTTCTTCTGTGTTCTTCTGTTCTTCTCTTCTGTTCTTCTGTTCTTCCCTTCTGTTCTTCTGTGTTCTTCCGGTCTTCTGTGTTCTTCTTCTCTGTTCTTCTCTGTTCTTCTCGGTTCTTCTGTGTTCTTCTGTGTTCTTCTGTTCTTCTCTTCTGTTCTTCTGTTCTTCCCTTCTGTTCTTCTGTGTTCTTCCGGTCTTCTGTGTTCTTCTTCTCTGTTCTTCTCGGTTCTTCTGTGTTCTTCTGTGTTCTTCTGTTCTTCTCTTCTGTTCTTCTGTTCTTCCCTTCTGTTCTTCTGTGTTCTTCCGGTCTTCTGTGTTCTTCTTCTCTGTTCTTCTCTGTTCTTCTCTGTTCTTCTCTGTTCTTCTCTGTTCTTCTGTGTTCTTCTCTGTTCTTCTGTGTTCTTCTCTGTTCTTCTCTGTTCTTCTCTGTTCTTCTGCTCTTCCGATCTTCTGTTCTTCTGTCTTCTGTTCTCCTGTCTTCGGCTCTTCTACCTCCTCCGTCTTCTTCCCCCGAGCCTGCCCTCCTGCTCCTTCCTCATCCCCCTCCCTCACTCGCCTCCCCCTCTCTCACCCCTAGCTAACCCGTTCGCTATCTACCTCCCTCACTCCTCCTATCTTCCTATCTCTCTAGCTCCCTATCTCACTATCTAACTCCCCCACTCTCCACCTCCTCCTACCTACCTATCTGTCTATCTATCTATTTCCCTATCTATCGACTTCTCTATCTATTTTCTCTATTTCTCTATCTCTCCCCCCCTCCCGCCACCCCCTCTACTACCCATCTCCCTATCCTCTCACTCTACCTCTCTCCCTCACCCACCTCTACAACCCCCCCTCCCCTATCTTCACAACCCTACTCCTATCTCTCTCCCTAATCTCCAAACCTCCTAACACTCACCCTCCTCCACCCTAAACCCCCTCCCCCAGCTCCTCTCACTCTACCTGTCCCCCCCCCCTCGCGCTTTCCCGCCGCGACCTCCTGCACGCCCCCGCCCCCCAGCTCCCATTCGCCCCCAGCTGACCCCTCCCCCCCCTCCTACCTCTTATGGCGGCCGCTGCGCGACTGCGCAGCGGGCGCGCGCAGCGGGCACGCCGCTGGCGCGCCAGAGGCGCGCCAGAGGCAAGCCCGTCTGCGCCCGTCCGCGCCTGGCCCGCGCCCAGCGCCACGACCCCTGGTCCCCAGCTCCCCCAAGCCCCGCTGATCCGCTACGACCCCACCACCCTCCACGCCCTCAACCCAGGGCGCTCCAAAACCTGCTTCCTAGCTCACCCCAAACGCACCCATGGACCCTTCGCCTGCAACTCCTGCAAACGCATCTTCCACCACGCAACTACCACGACCACAAGCCCACGCGCCATCAACCACCTCAAGTGCATCCTGGTCAACGCTCGTTCCGTCCACAAGCACGCCGTTGAACTTTGGGACCTCCTGGACTCCACAGCCCCGGACGTCGCCTTCATCACGGAGACATGGATGAACGCCTCCTCTGCTCCAGACATCGCTACCGCCATCCCCGAAGGCTACAAGATCTCCAGAAAAGACCGCACCAACCAAGTAGGAGGAGGTGTCGCCATCATCTTCAAAGACTCCATCAGCATCACCACCTCCACCGAAGACCCCCCCCTCGCCGCTGAACACCTGCATTTTCAGATTCGCACCGACCCAAGGACCACCCTCAGAGGATCCCTCGTCTACCGTCCTCCCGGACCTCGCGCCTCTTTCAGCGACGCCATCGCCGACTTCATCTCCCCGCACGCCCTCGCCTCACCGGACTACATCCTCCTAGGCGACCTCAACTTCCATCTGGAACAAAACAACGACCCCAACACCACCACCCTGCTCGACAACCTCGCCAACCTCGGCCTCAAACAACTGGTGAACACCGCCACCCACATCGCCGGACACACGCTCGACCCTATCTTCTCCGCCAGCAAACACGTCTTCTTCAGCCACACCTCTGCCCTACACTGGACCGACCACAGCTGCGTCCACTTCACATTCCGACGCGAGACCTCCCACCTCCGCACTCAACCCATCCCTCGTCGACAGTGGAACAAGATCCCTGAAGAGCAACTCTTCTCCGCTCTCGCCGCCAACCAACCCACCCTCACCACCGACCCCAACGACGCAGCTCTCAACCTCACAAACTGGATCTCCAACTGCGCTGACAACCTTGCTCCCCTCAAACGCACGCATCGACAGACGAACACCAAAAAACCTCTCTGGTTCTCTGACACCCTCAAAGAATCAAAGAAAACTTGTCGTGCCCTTGAGAAGGCCTGGCGCAAGGACCACACCGCTGACAACATGACCGCCCTCAAGAACGCTACACGCGAACACCACCACCTGATCCGCACTGCCAAAAGGAACTTTTTCACCGACAGACTAGACAAAAACAGCCACAACAGCAGAGAACTCTTCAGCATCGTCAAAGAGTTCTCCAACCCCAGCGCCAGCGCCAACGCCGTCACGCCCTCACAGGATTTGTGCGAATCCCTCGCCACTTTCTTCCATCGCAAGATCAGCGACCTCCACGACAGCTTCGGACACCAGACCCAACCATACACCACTGAACCCGCTTCCCCGGACATCACCCTCAACAACTGGACCCACATCAACACGGAAGAAACCAAATCCATCATGAACTCTATCCACTCCGGCGCCCCTTCGGACCCCTGCCCGCACTTCATCTTTAACAAATCCGACGACATCATCGCCCCGCACCTCCAGACCGTCATCAACTCTTCTTTTTCTTCTGCTACCTTCCCCGAATGCTGGAAGCACGCTGAAGTCAACGCCCTACTAAAGAAACCTACGGCTGACCCAAGCGACCTGAAAAACTTCCGCCCCATCTCTCTTCTACCTTTCCCAGCCAAGGTAATAGAAAAGACCGTCAACAAACAGCTGACCACCTTCCTGGAAGACAACAACCTGCTCGACCCTTCACAAACCGGATTCCGAACCAACCACAGCACGGAAACCGCCCTCATCTCAGTCACAGACGACATCAGAACCCTGATGGACAACGGTGAAACAGTCGCCCTCATTCTCCTCGACCTCTCGGCTGCCTTTGACACCGTCTGTCACCGCACCCTAATCACCCGCCTACGCTCCACCGGGATCCAAGGCCAGGCCCTGGACTGGATCGCCTCCTTCCTCGCTAACCGCTCCCAAAGAGTCTACCTCCCTCCGTTTCGCTCAGAACCCACCAAGATCATCTGCGGCGTACCTCAAGGCTCATCGCTCAGCCCGACACTCTTCAATGTCTACATGAGCCCCCTCGCCGACATCGTACGCAAGCACGACATCATCATCACCTCCTACGCCGACGACACCCAACTTGTACTCTCCCTCACCAAGGACCCCGCCAGCGCCAAGACCAACCTACAAGAGGGTATGAAGGACGTCGCAGATTGGATGAGGCTCAGCCGCCTAAAGCTGAACTCTGAAAAAATGGAAGTCCTCATCCTCGGCAACACCCCGTCCGCCTGGGACGACTCCTGGTGGCCCACGGCCCTCGGCACCGCACCGACCCCCGCAGACCACGTCCGCAACCTCGGCTTCATCTTGGACCCTCTTCTCACCATGACCAAGCAAGTCAACGCCGTGTCCTCCGCCTGCTTCCTCACTCTCCGCATGCTCCGCAAGATCTTCCGCTGGATCCCCGCCGACACCAGAAAAACCGTGACCCACGCCCTTGTCACGAGTCGCCTGGACTACGGCAACACCCTCTACGCCGGGACCACCGCCAAACTCCAAAACCGCCTGCAACGCATCCAAAACGCCTCGGCCCGCCTCATCCTCGACGTACCCCGCAACAGCCACATCTCCGCACACCTGAGACACCTGCATTGGCTCCCAGTCAGCAAAAGGATCACCTTCCGTCTTCTCACCCACGCACACAAAGCCCTCCACAACAAGGGACCGGAATACCTCAACAGACGCCTCAGCTTCTACGTCCCCACCCGCCCCCTCCGCTCCGCTGGCCTCGCACTTGCTGCCGTCCCTCGCACCCGCCGCTCCACGGCGGGTGGGAGATCTTTCTCCTTCCTGGCGACCAAGACCTGGAACTCCCTCCCCACCAGCCTCAGGACCACCCAGGACCACTCCGCTTTCCGGAGACTCCTAAAGACTTGACTGTTCGAGCAGCGATAACCCCCCCTTTCCCCCCTAGCGCCTTGAGACCCGCACGGGTGAGTAGCGCGCTTTATAAATGTTAATGATTTGATTTGATTTGATCAGTTACCTCAAGTAACTATAACTTGTGCCCTAAGGTAACAATAACTCGTCCCCCCCGCCATGCACTGCTAATTAACCCACAAATGACGGCACTCAACATCATTGATAATATCATGTAATAATATTTGCAGTAATATTTTTGACAAAAAAAACTGTGCATGTTGTTGGCATAAGTTGCCAAGGTGGAATTCAAGCAACACTAAAATCATCAAGAGTGCCACCAAAATGTGATGATGCATTGGTTCCATTGGAAAAAAATGCTAATATGCATTATTGACACCAGAATATCCATTGGGACCTAGGAGTTGGCTGTGTTAAAAAATGTCAATCACTGGCTTATAAATGTCTCAGCCACTCTGTGGCAATCATGTATGTTCCCGACGCTTAACAATTTACGAGTTTACTTTTGTGTAGTCTCCGTACCATCTATACAAATTACTGATCTCGAAGTCACAGGTTTCACCAAATTCTGTTAGATTGGTTTAGAAATTTATAAAATCGATGTTTCAAGTAAACAAATTTGTGTCATGCCATTCAAATTTTTTGGTGGTAAAACCCATTAACGATACCTTAAGTAGTAAATTGCACATTGCCTGACTTTGCCGCTTCTTACACCTGTTATTGTATTTTCACTACTTTCAGTGGCAATTAATTATACACGTTTTTCTCCAGTTATAAACTGGTGCTTAATTTCGTTGCTCACATTACTCAACTCATCCTCAGTGAATGAATAAACTTAATTTGTATAGTGTGTACTACGTAACACGTCTCTTGGCACCGCTGTACTAACATTTTAACACTAATACTAATTACAAAAAGCAGCAGTTCTTGACCTGGAATCAGCAGAGCCATACAAGTTTGCACTGCCTACTCAAGGGGTTTCAGTTTACAAAATTAAATATTATTAGCAGATGAATAAAATACATAGAAATAAAAAAGCAAAATGTAAAACCGAAAAATGTAAAATGCTCTGTGAAGGAATTTGAAATTGAAGGCTGTAGGTGAAGTTTGTATCATTAGCTTGATCCATGGGAGAAGTACACCCCCATCAAGCAGAATCTGGTTGGTTGGCAGTGACCTCAATTGAAGCAATGGTGAAAAAACGAGAGCATGCATTGGATGTGAAAAAAGACAAAGTGATATGCTATAGTCTATCATATTTCTACGTCTTTTAGAAATGAGAGCACATTTAAAAAAATTCAAAACTTCGCATTAAATCAAAATTCTAGTTCTTATATATTTTCTGTTTGTGAATTAAATACAATTTTTCATAGTTTGTTTATTTGTTTGATGTATACTTGCTTATGTTTATTTCTGTTTTTGTTTTGAGGTTCAAATTGTAGAAATTCCTTAAAGGGGTTCCTAGCTTCCAGTAGTGATCCATTTGTGGGCCACAGAACTCAAAATGTTAAGAACCAATGATATAAGGTGTTTGGGCTGTCTTATTTTCTGTCTGTGTGATTTTTCAGCTTGTTTCTTATGTAATGTATGTGTCTCTCAGCCTAATTGAATTGTTGGGATGGTAACACCTGTTGTTGGTTGTTAAATAAAAAGAAAAAAGTACATTTAAAAAAAAATAAAGCTAATGCTAAAATATATTGTAAAAAACGGCCTCTTTTGTGCCATTATCCCGCCATTCTTGTGGACTAATGCTGTTAATTTTTTTAATCTGCACACTGGGGCACAGTTGCCCAGTCCCAGCTGTATGAGCTTTTACCCCTAAATATGACAGATTTGGCTAATTCCTAATTCTCATATTTACTTTCCAGTAAGGCCACAGCATATGGTGCAAGAATACACCATTAGATGGGGAGTTGTCACTGACTAGTACAACATAGCTTCAGGTTTACAAGTCTAGCCGAAATGCTGCAGCTTTAAAACGTGCAGGTGGTACTGTCAAAAAACATGTGACAGGAGAAGAGCCCCTTTTAAATACAAAAAAAGTTCCCTGTCTTAGGCCTTGCATTTCACAAGACATGGAGTCTGGCATTTAAAAGTAGAACATGTAGAAATTATAGATTCTTACAGTAACTATTTTCCAAAAGCTATTTTCTCTCTAATGGCGTTGTGGCCCTTTCTATAAGAAAAGTTAAAGTTCAACTAAAATGCCATTTTTGCAACTTTGGATTAGAAGAAAACTACAAAGTTTATTCAACCACTGTTTTTGATAGCTATCAAACATCCAATTCAATTATGAAGTTGAATCTTTGATAAATATACAGGAAAAGAGACCTTAGAAAGTTGTACTTTTCCTGCTAGTAGCCTATTTAACATTAGCATGCCTGGGCTGCCCTCCATACTAGGTGTAAAAACTCCTCTCAAAGCACACACAATGACATGGGCTTTTTTGCAAGATGGCCTAGGTTTGAGGTATGTGGCTCAACTTACCTCAGGAAGGGCTTGTTGGAGAGTATGTGATCTTCATTAACTTGGAAGTGACCATGTGAGGCTAATTCCATGTGAGGCCAATTCAAAGTTAAGTGATAGGAAAGGCATTTTGATCCCAGGGTACATGCAAGCCATCCACAGGAAGGAGAAAGCTGGTTCCAGATCAGTTTTGTTTGAATAGGTAGGAGAGGACTGCTCATTAACATGGCCATACCCCTGTGGAAGCCACTTGATGCTGTTGGGAGGGAACAGCTCTGTTATTTTGGTTTCCCCCAAGAATGGTGAACAGTGGGATAGTTTGCAGAAAGGCAAATAGGATATAAGGTCTGCCCAGGCTTCCGGGTCATCATCTGTCTGCAGCCAGGCTTGCCATTTTGTGCAGAGACTGTTCAGTAGAGGCACAGAGAAGAAATGATGAGTCAGGAGGCTATAGAAGCCAGACATCACCCCCTAGAAGTCCCCATGTTCTGAGGTAGGAAACCACGGGGTAGGATTGTATGGTCCAGGAGCTCAAACTCAGGTGACAGGTGAGGAAGTGTCATAGCTGGAGGTACCACCAGTACTGGTGAGATGGGAGGTCAAACTCTTCATGGAGCACTGAATAGGGTTTGCAGTCACCGTGGTCAAGCACATGTTGGAGTGTGTGGATACCCACAGTGTGCCACCTCCCCAGTTAAGTACCTCACCGTCAATGCGAAGGCTAGAGTTACCCCATGATGTGTTCAAGGAGGTGAGTGTCCACCTCAAAATGGCAGTGGGGTCTCTGCCATGATTTAGCTATCACATGGAACATTGGGTTCTTGGCCTGAGGTGGGGGTGTCACTCTTATTAAGGGGGTATAGCCCCTTTGAGTATCCCAAAATGTTTAGCTTGATTATTACCCAAAACGGTGGGTCAGGCATCTCAGGAAGCATGTAGATGAGCTGAGCCAGGTGTAGGGCCAGGGTGCAATGTTCAACCAAGGGGACATCCAAACCTCCACAAGAGCGATGGGCCATGAGTTTACCGCTGGCCACCTGGGGGAAAGATGATCCCCAAATGAAAGACCTTATGTCTTTTTTCTGCTGTACAGGACTGTGAAAGGGGCACCAGCAAAGGAAGCATGCTGAAGACATAAAGGTATTGTGGCAGGGACACCATCCTGACTGCCTGCCCCTCAGAGAGAGGCCGAGGTGGGCCCACTTCTCAAAGTCCAGTTTCATGCGTGCCACCAAGGGATTGAGATTGTTCTCCACTATGTGGTCCAGCCCTCTCTTGATGTATATCCCCAAATATTTCAGATGTGAGGGCTTCCACTGGAAGTGGTAGTCAGACACTGAGGATAGGGTGGTCACCCGAGACAGTGGCATGGCCTCACTTTTGTCCCAGTTGAACCGGTAGACCGACAGTGCTGCAAAGTCAGAGATGAAGTACGGGGGGCCAGGAGGAAGTGGGATAGGTCTGAGAGTGTAAGTAGGATGTCATCAGCATGAAGGCAAATAGTCGGCATCCCCCCCGGGGATTGGAATGTCGGCCAACCACGTTAATTGGTAGAGGGAGGCCGAAAGTGGCTCCAAGGTGAAGAGAAACGGGAGGGGTGACAGTGGGCAATCTTGCCTAGTCCACCGGAGAACCAGGAATGGATCTGAGAGGAAAGCCCCACAATTAACCTGGACTGTGGGTGAGTCATAGAGCCACTGGACCTTTGGCATGAAATTCTCACTCGGGAAGAATCTCCAGAGTGCAAGTAGACCTTGACTGGAGCTTCCTGATAGCCTCTGCTGTAGTGATCCTGGCCTTTAAGTGCTGCCCCTGAGCCCTGGAAGTCTTAGGAGTAACCAAGAGGAAAAGAAGTATAGGTTGGGACTTTTTAATTTATGGAGAACTGGGACTAACCCCCAAGGCAATTCTATCACTGCAAGGCCTTGTAAATCAAATTTTTTCCACTCAGACCTTTTTCCACCAAATGAAGAATTTAGTGGACCCTGGTGGCTAAGGTTACCCTGTTTAAGTGCTGCCTACTAAACTACAGCTTCACTGCTTGTCCCACTGGAAGTTTTGTTTTCTATCTCCTAAAATGAGTCTAAATCCCAGTGTACAGATCTTGACTAGATCAGGGCTCTTCAGGTTTCTGGCCAGTGACAGAACATCTCCAGGTGTGAAATAGAAAATGTCCTGCTCTGTCCTTTTCCAACCACAGCCAACAGCTTCAGTTGGACCTCATCCTGTCGCGTAGGCTCTCATTATTCTAATGAGACTACTGGATTTGAGCTGCATAATCGCCTGCGCTGTGGGAAACTGAGTCTAACCCACTACAGTTGACACCTGTCGCCCCAATCTGGGTTATTGGTTCCGGCTAACTAGCATTTCCTCATCTCTACCCAAGAGCAGGGATGATTGGGCAGCCGAGAGCATGAACAATTGACTCCTCAGGGAAATCGTGGTCACTCAGATCTCATCCATTTCTCTCAGTTACATTAGGCTCACTTATACAAGGAAAAGCAGAGGCAGTATGTGTTCCAATAAGTTTTTAATAAAGCACCTGCATCTTAAATAATAAAACATGTACTGCAATAACCAGGACAATAAAGCATGGCAGGATTAAAATTGTGACAAGGAGAGTAATGCATAGAAATAATGCTACCATATTGTCACTAGAGTCAATAGACTAATTCCTACCTAGGCTATATTAGGGTACAGCATGTTAAGCTCTAGTTCTGCCCTTCAGGTTCCCCTGGGAAGACATCATCCCCCATACCTGAGGAAAGGCCTGAAGTCTGCATGAGCAGCTGTACCGAAGCGTTCAGCAATCCGCATATAGTCATGGTCATCTGGCTAGAATCTCCCTCTAATGTGTATGGGACAGGAAAGTGTATAATAAAATAGCCGATATTCGGAGAAATGTTCCTACGTAAGGATTTTGTATGTGTCTATGAATACCAGAGATAAAGTGTTACCACGTTTACTGGCAACCTATCTTACTGCAGCCTTGAGAGAAGCACAGAGTGAACAAAATGTCTTGTTTAAGAACATAGGCCCTCATTCTGACCCTGGCGGTCGGTGATAAAGCGGCGGCCAAGCCGCCAACAGGCCGGCGGTCTAAAATATGCAATTCTGACCCTGGCGGGAACCGCCAACACAGCCCGCCAACTTAACACTCCGACCGCCACAGCGGTACAAACAAACAGCGCGGCGGTTCCCGCCAACAGCCCGGCGGCAGACAAAGTACCGCCCACCCTATTACGACCCACCAATCTGCCACCTTTTCCGGGGCGGGAGCACCGCCGATAAGAACACGGCGGAAACAGACTACGAACGGGAAAACGCTCACCTCTACGCACTCCACGCGAGATTCCGGCAGTATGGAGCCAGAGTTGCAGGTCATCCCCGCACTCCTATTCCTCCTCATATACCAGGAGCACGCCCGGCGGCGCGGAAGACATCGGTGAGTACGGCACCTACGACACAGGGGAGGGAAAAGATTACCGGCACACACCCACCCACCCACACCCACTACAACACACACATCAATGCATTCCCACAGATCACTGTCACAACCCACAAACCACCCCCCTCCGAAATAATGCAAAGACCAAAAGAAGAGATCATAAACGGGCTGATATATTGAAATATGTACGCCATTAATCCCAATAAATAAATAAACTATGTACAAAATATATACAGCTACTAAATGTAGTCCAACCACTGTCCGTGGATCACAGGGGTCCTGTGCAAAGGGGCAAGGCCCAGTCCCACGACAAGAACTCCACGGAGAGAACACTGCAGGGGCATCAGAAAGAAAATAGGACAGGCACCTCAGGGGGAAGGGAAGGGGGGGCACCTCAGCCACTTGAGTACACGACGCCAGATCCACGAGGGGACTCCATGACCACTGGCCCATCCTGGGGAGAGCAAAGCCACAGTCCAAACAGTCCATACAGTGGGTGGCCTGCCCACTGGGCCATCCTGGGGAGAGCAAAGCCACAGTCCATACAGTCCACAGTGGGTGGCCTGCCCACTGGGCCATCCTGGGGAGAGCAAAGCCACAGTCCATACAGTCCATACCGTGGGTGGCCTGCCCACTGGGCCATCCTGGGGAGAGCAAAGCCACAGTCCAAACAGTCCATACAGTGGGTGGCCTGCCCACTGGGCCATCCTGGGGAGAGCAAAGCCACAGTCCAAACAGTCCATACAGTGGGTGGCCTGCCCACTGGGCCATCCTGGGGAGAGCAAAGCCACAGTCCATACAGTCCATACAGTGGGTGGCCTGCCCACTGGGCCATCCTGGGGAGAGCAAAGCCACAGTCCATACAGTCCATACAGTCCATACAGTGGGTGGCCTGCCCACTGGGCCATCCTGGGGAGAGCAAAGCCACAGTCCATACAGTCCATAACAGACCCCACTGCCACTGGAGGAGGCAAGTTGGCCAGAGGACATCCTGCAGCCCTGCCCGAGATAGATCCTGCCCTGCCACGTCTGCCAAAGGGCCAGCGGTTCTTGCCCTGAAGGGCCCAGTTCAGCGGTTCTTGAGACGGCGGGGCCCAGTTCAGCGGTTCATGAGACGGCGGGGCCCAGTTCAGCGGTTCTTGAGACGGCGGGGCCCAGTTCAGCGGTTCATGAGACGGCGGGGCCCAGTTCAGCGGTTCTTGAGACGGCGGGGCCCAGTTCAGCGGTTCTTGCCTTGAAGGGCCCAGTTCAGCGGTTCTTGAGACGGCGGGGCCCAGTTCAGCGGTTCATGAGACGGCGGGGCCCAGTTCAGCGGTTCATGAGACGGCGGGGCCCAGTTCAGCGGTTCATGAGACGGCGGGGCCCAGTTCAGCGGTTCTTGAGACGGCGGGGCCCAGTTCAGCGGTTCATGAGACGGCGGGGCCCAGTTCAGCGGTTCATGAGACGGCGGGGCCCAGTCCAGCGGTTCTTGAGACGGCGGGGCCCAGTTCAGCGGTTCTTGCCTTGAAGGGCCCAGTTCAGCGGTTCTTGAGACGGCGGGGCCCAGTTCAGCGGTTCTTGAGACGGCGGGGCCCAGTTCAGCGGTTCTTGAGACGGCGGGGCCCAGTTCAGCGGTTCTTGCCTTGAAGGGCCCAGTTCAGCGGTTCTTGAGACGACGGGCCCAGTTCAGCGGTTCTTGAGACGGCGGGGCCCAGTTCAGCGGTTCTTGAGACGGCGGGGCCCAGTTCAGCGGTTCTTGCCTTGAAGGGCCCAGTTCAGCGGTTCTTGAGACGGCGGACGGTCTATGGCCAACTGCTAAATGCCTGGTGGTGCCCTCCTGGGCAGCGGGGATGGTGCTCCTTCACTGCCCACCTGGGCTGTGGGTGGTGGGGCCCTCCTGGCCAGCTGGGCTGGGTCCTCCCTGGGCAGCGGCTATGGGGCTGGTGGGCTCTCCCGGGGCAGCTGTGCCGGTTCCTCCCGGGGCAGCGGCTATGGGGGTTGTGGGCTCCTCCTGGGCAGCAGGCCTGCTGCCTGACCTCTCCAACTTGCTGCCCTTGCCCTCCTTAGTCGTCGGCCTGTGGCCCTTTCCTCCCTTTGGAGCTGTGGCTGGTGACTGTCTCTGGGTGGTGTCCGGGGGGGATGTAGAAGGCGGGCTCCTGCGGCGCCCCTTCCGCCTTCTGCTCCTCTTCCCAGGGGGTGGGCTGGCTGTCCCCTTGCTGCTGGGCGAAGATCCAGACATGCGGGCTGGCGGGCTCCAATACCCCTGCACCCTTGTCAAGGGGGCTGCAGGGCTGGTGGTGGCTGAGGTGCTCTTCTTACCCCGACGAGAAGGAGGGGGGGGCTCAGGGTCAGGAAAGAAGTTAGTAGTGGCGAGGAAGAGCTTCTTGGGACAATGGAGAGTGGTAGGTACAGTGGGAATGGGAGTGGAGGGAGAGGATGTGGTTGTAGGTGAGTCACGTTTGCTGTCTTTGGGTGCAGGAGGGATAGGCTGTCGTGAGGTGGATGGCTGTTGGGTGGGTGGGTGGCTGCGTTTGTGTGGTGTGGAAGAGGGGGTGACAGACACAGTGGGAGAGGACACAGGGGACGTGTAAATGGCAGTGGGGGTGGTGACTGCACGTGTGCGGACTGGAGTGGAGGGTGTGCTGGTGATGGAAACACTGGCTGATGGTGAGGTGAATGGAGGTGTGAGTGTAGACGTCACAGGGAGGGAGGAGGGAGACGAGGAGGTGGGGGTCACAGAGGTGGTAGTGACTGTTGGCATGTCTGCATCGGAATGTTGCGTGTGTGAATGTCTGCGTGATCTGTGGTGCTTATGTTTGGATGAGCTTCTCTTGGGTGTTGAGGTGTGTGCAGGCTGGTCTGATGGTGTGGGTGGGACAGGCAGAGGAACAGGAGACTGGGAGGAGGGAGTTAGTAGAGGGAGGCAGGAGACAGGGACAATGGCTGCCGTCAGTGCTGAGGCCAGAGCCTGGAACGATCGCTGATGGGCAGCCTGACCCGAATGAATGCCCTCCAGGTACGCATTGCTGCGATGAACCTCCCTCTCCACCCCCTGGATGGCATTCAAAAGGGTAGTCTGCCCAACAATGAGCGTTCGGAGGAGGTCAATGACCTCCTCACTGAGGGCAGCGGGGGTAACAGGGGCAGGGCCTGAGGTGCCTGGGGCGAAGGAGATGCCTGGCTTCCTGGCAGAGCAGGCACGGGGCGAACGCGGAGGGGCTGCTGGGAGGGCGGAGATGGTGCGCTGGGTGGCGGCTGTACCTGTAATGGCGGGGGGCACGGATGGTGCCACCCCCGCAAGGGAGCCCCCTTCCGAGGACGTGTCCGTGTCGCTGCAGGCTCCAGTCGTCCCCGTCGTGGAGCTCCCCTCGCCCTCCGTCTCACTGGTCCAGTCTGACTCTGTGGCATGGCCCTCCTGGGCCATGTGAGATGCAGCTCCCTCCTGCCCCGATGCCACTTCTCCTCCGCCTGATGATGCTGATGCACACAAGCACAGAAAGACAAACAAAAAGGGGGGGGGAGAGAGAAATAAAGGGATATTGAGTACATGGATCTCCGGTACAGTTAGCGGACATGACAGACACAGATGCCCCCTGCACTAAGTTGCGCACTTGGGGTACGCTACGCATTCCGTGGAACATGCCCTACACGCCTAGAGTTGACAACTGCACCCATGGATGACACGGCCCAGGGATGGCTGTACTGACAAACTACTGAGGGTGGTGGCTGGGGACACAGGGGCTTACAGGGGTGCCCAGCCTACAGATATCGCCCTGGCCTAGGGGGACCCCAGCCCTCCTCCCCCACCCAGACACCTCCACTGCGCGACAACAGAGTAGATAATGCTTGTACTCACCCCCTTGTGTCTGCTGTGCTGCCCTCACGCGCCCATCCAAATCAGGGTAGGCCACCGCCAGGATCCGGAACATCAGGGGGCTCAGTTGACGGCAGGCACCCCGCCTACGTTGGGAGGCCATCCCCAGCAGAGACTCGGCGGTCTTCTTGGTCCCGCGGCGGATGTCCTCCCACCTCTTGCGGCAGTGGGTGCCCCGTCGATGGTGGACCCCCAGGGCCCGGACTTCCTTGGCGATGGCACGCCAAATCCCGATCTTCTCATGGGCGCGGACCTATGTGACACGTACAGGGAGGGAGAAATACCACGTTCAAGTTACTCAGCATTTTCCTTTCCAGTGGCCCAACGCCCCCCATCCCCGCCAGGCCCCCCGCCATGCCCCCCGCCATGCCCAACATGCCCCCCATCCCCGCCAGGCCCCCCGCCAGGCCCAACATGCACCCCATCCCCGCCAGGCCCCCCGCCATGCCCCCCGCCATGCCCAACATGCCCCCCATCCCCGCCAGGCCCCCCGCCAGCCCCAACATGCCCCCCATCCCCGCCAGGCCCCCAAGCCAACCAGTGGCCCCAAATCCATATTGAATTAAACTCACTTGTTGGTCTGGAGGACCGTAGAGTAGTGCATACTGGGGGAGGACCCCATCCACAAGTTTCTCCAACTCCTCTCCAGTGAAGGCAGGGGCCCTTTCCCCAGTCGCAGCAGCCATTGTCCCTTCCAGACCGAGGTCACAGCAACACTTGCAGTATAGGTCCTCTCCTGTGAAAGTTCAAGTCGCAAGTGGATAAGTAGATAGAAAATGGCGGTCACGTCCGCGGCGGTGCGTACCGCGGCGGGGCGTCCCGCCACCGCCGGCGCCCTTCGCCATTGGCTCCTGAAACCCATAGGCTTCAATGTTAACCAATGCGGCTTCGCGCCGCGGTCTTCGCCCGCCGCCCGCCGCGGTGTGCCACGCCAGCGCATTGACCTCACATCCCATTGTCACACTTCACAGGTCAGGCAGCCGCCATTTCCAGGGCCCACATGGCTCAATTTCAACTGCGTCACACAGGCCTAGGCCTTGCATAGCCACTCAGACACGCCATTCACTGCATAGAGAATCGTATACTGTGCTAGCTGTGAGTACGTACCTGTGGGTTGCTTGACTGTGTGCTCCATGTTGTCCTTCCTAGGCACCGTCCGCTGGGTTGGGCGAGGAGACGGATGAATCCTCCCGTGTACCGACCGCTGGTGGACCTGTCGACAATGGAAGAACGCCACATTATCCTGACCTACCGTCTTAACCGTGCCACTATCCATGAACTGTGTGCCCGGCTGGAGCCCGACCTGATGTCCCCCATCCGCCAACCCACAGGGATTCCCCCTCTGGTGCAGGTCATGTCAGTACTACATTTCTTGGCAAGTGGGTCATTTCAGACAACCGTGGGAATTGCTTCCGGGATGTCTCAGCCCATGTTTTCGAAGGTGTTATCCAGAGTGTTGTCTGCCCTGATGAAATCCGTGAGGAACTACATCATTTTCCCTGAGGTGGGCGAATTGGCTACAGTGAAGGGTGATTTCTACGCCCTTGGACATATTCCCAACTTAATTGGTGCCATTGATGGGACCCATGTGGCTTTGGTTCCCCCAAGAGACAGGGAGCAGGTGTACAGGAACAGAAAAAATTACCATTCAATGAACATCCAGGTGGTGTGTTTGGCTGACCAGTACATCTCGCATGTAAATGCCAAATTCCCAGGGTCAGTGCATGACGCCTACATCCTCAGGAATAGCAGCATCCCTTACGTGATGGAACAGCTACAGAGACACTGTGTCTGGCTAGTGGGGGACTCTGGGTACCCCAACCTGTCGTGGCTACTGACCCCAGTAAGGAATCCCCGGACCAGGGCAGAGGAACGGTACAATGAGGCCCATGGGCGTACTAGGAGGGTGATCGAACGCACCTTTGGCCTCCTGAAGGCCAGGTTTAGGTGCCTGCATATGACCGGTGGATCCCTAATGTACTCACCTAAGAAGGTGTGTCACATCATCGTGGCCTGCTGCATGCTTCACAACCTGGCTTTGCGCCGCCAGGTGCCTTTCCTGCAGGAGGATGGTCGAGACGGTGGTGTTGTGGCAGCGGTGGAACCTGAGGAGAGTGACGAGGAGGAAGACGACGGGGCTGAAACAGACAACAGGGACAGAATCATTGAACAGTACTTCCAATAGGACACAGGTAACATTTCAAAGATAATTTAGTAAATGTTAACTACTCTGCAGCATCTCTGCTGCCTGTCTATTTGCCCCAGTGTATGATGACTGAGTTTTGGCTTTTCCCTCCCTATTTCAGATCTGGGGTCCCCACTACGAGTCCTGTGCTTCGTTTCCCCATGGACTACAGCTTTGTGGCAGCTGTTTGTTGACTTCACCATGTACAAGGACATATTTGCACTGTCATGTCAATTACAATCTATTGAAATCACAGCCATACTCCTGATATTTTGGTGCAAAATAGGTGTTTATTACGACCCCACCACCCTCCACGCCCTCAACCCAGGGCGCTCCAAAACCTGCTTCCTAGCTCACCCCAAACACACCCATGGACCCTTCGCCTGCAACTCCTGCAAACGCATCTTCCACCACGCAACTACCACGACCACAAGCCCACGCGCCATCAACCACCTCAAGTGCATCCTGGTCAACGCTCGTTCCGTCCACAAGCACGCCGTTGAACTTTGGGACCTCCTGGACTCCACAGCCCCGGACGTCGCCTTCATCACGGAGACATGGATGAACGCCTCCTCTGCTCCAGACATCGCTACCGCCATCCCCGAAGGCTACAAGATCTCCAGAAAAGACCGCACCAACCAAGTAGGAGGAGGTGTCGCCATCATCTTCAAAGACTCCATCAGCGTCACCACCTCCACCGAAGACCCCCCCCTCGCCGCTGAACACCTGCATTTTCAGATTCGCACCGACCCAAGGACCACCCTCAGAGGATCCCTCGTCTACCGTCCTCCCGGACCTCGCGCCTCTTTCAGCGACGCCATCGCCGACTTCATCTCCCCGCACGCCCTCGCCTCACCGGACTACATCCTCCTAGGCGACCTCAACTTCCATCTGGAACAAAACAACGACCCCAACACCACCACCCTGCTCGACAACCTCGCCAACCTCGGCCTCAAACAACTGGTGAACACCGCCACCCACATCGCCGGACACACGCTCGACCCTATCTTCTCCGCCAGCAAACACGTCTTCTTCAGCCACACCTCTGCCCTACACTGGACCGACCACAGCTGCGTCCACTTCACATTCCGACGCGAGACCTCCCACCTCCGCACTCAACCCATCCCTCGTCGACAGTGGAACAAGATCCCTGAAGAGCAACTCTTCTCCGCTCTCGCCGCCAACCAACCCACCCTCACCACCGACCCCAACGACGCAGCTCTCAACCTCACAAACTGGATCTCCAACTGCGCTGACAACCTTGCTCCCCTCAAACGCACGCATCGACAGACCAACACCAAAAAACCTCTCTGGTTCTCTGACACCCTCAAAGAATCAAAGAAAACTTGTCGTGCCCTTGAGAAGGCCTGGCGCAAGGACCACACCGCTGACAACATGACCGCCCTCAAGAACGCTACACGCGAACACCACCACCTGATCCGCACTGCCAAAAGGAACTTTTTCACCGACAGACTAGACAAAAACAGCCACAACAGCAGAGAACTCTTCAGCATCGTCAAAGAGTTCTCCAACCCCAGCGCCAGCGCCAACGCCGTCACGCCCTCACAGGATTTGTGCGAATCCCTCGCCACTTTCTTCCATCGCAAGATCAGCGACCTCCACGACAGCTTCGGACACCAGACCCAACCATACACCACTGAACCCGCTTCCCCGGACATCACCCTCAACAACTGGACCCACATCAACACGGAAGAAACCAAATCCATCATGAACTCTATCCACTCCGGCGCCCCTTCGGACCCCTGCCCGCACTTCATCTTTAACAAAGCCGACGACATCATCGCCCCGCACCTCCAGACCGTCATCAACTCTTCTTTTTCTTCTGCTACCTTCCCCGAATGCTGGAAGCACGCTGAAGTCAACGCCCTACTAAAGAAACCTACGGCTGACCCAAGCGACCTGAAAAACTTCCGCCCCATCTCTCTTCTACCTTTCCCAGCCAAGGTAATAGAAAAGACCGTCAACAAACAGCTGACCACCTTCCTGGAAGACAACAACCTGCTCGACCCTTCACAAACCGGATTCCGAACCAACCACAGCACGGAAACCGCCCTCATCTCAGTCACAGACGACATCAGAACCCTGATGGACAACGGTGATACAGTCGCCCTCAGTCTCCTCGACCTCTCGGCTGCCTTTGACACCGTCTGTCACCGCACCCTAATCACCCGCCTACGCTCCACCGGGATCCAAGGCCAGGCCCTGGACTGGATCGCCTCCTTCCTCGCTAACCGCTCCCAAAGAGTTTACCTCCCTCCGTTTCGCTCAGAACCCACCAAGATCATCTGCGGCGTACCTCAAGGCTCATCGCTCAGCCCGACACTCTTCAATGTCTACATGAGCCCCCTCGCCGACATCGTACGCAAGCACGACATCATCATCACCTCCTACGCCGACGACACCCAACTTGTACTCTCCCTCACCAAGGACCCCGCCAGCGCCAAGACCAACCTACAAGAGGGTATGAAGGACGTCGCAGATTGGATGAGGCTCAGCCGCCTAAAGCTGAACTCTGAAAAAACGGAAGTCCTCATCCTCGGCAACACCCCGTCCGCCTGGGACGACTCCTGGTGGCCCACGGCCCTCGGCACCGCACCGACCCCCGCAGACCACGCCCGCAACCTCGGCTTCATCTTGGACCCTCTTCTCACCATGACCAAGCAAGTCAACGCCGTGTCCTCCGCCTGCTTCCTCACTCTCCGCATGCTCCGCAAGATCTTCCGCTGGATCCCCGCCGACACCAGAAAAACCGTGACCCACGCCCTTGTCACGAGTCGCCTGGACTACGGCAACACCCTCTACGCCGGGACCACCGCCAAACTCCAAAACCGCCTGCAACGCATCCAAAACGCCTCGGCCCGCCTCATCCTCGACGTACCCCGCAACAGCCACATCTCCGCACACCTGAGACACCTGCATTGGCTCCCAGTCAGCAAAAGGATCACCTTCCGTCTTCTCACCCACGCACACAAAGCCCTCCACAACAAGGGACCGGAATACCTCAACAGACGCCTCAGCTTCTACGTCCCCACCCGCCCCCTCCGCTCCGCTGGCCTCGCACTTGCTGCCGTCCCTCGCACCCGCCGCTCCACGGCGGGTGGGAGATCTTTCTCCTTCCTGGCGGCCAAGACCTGGAACTCCCTCCCCACCAGCCTCAGGACCACCCAGGACCACTCCGCTTTCCGGAGACTCCTAAAGACTTGGCTGTTCGAGCAGCGATAACCCCCCCTTTCCCCCCTAGCGCCTTGAGACCCGCACGGGTGAGTAGCGCGCTTTATAAATGTTAATGATTTGATTTGATTTGATTTGATTTGATTTTTATTGAAGTGCTCAAAATGGGATGGGTGGTTTCAAGTGGGTGTGGGCTATTGTGAAGGAATGTCCATGGCAGAGTCCAGAGTAACAGTCACACAGGTGCATTGTCCAGAGGCCTGTGGAGAGATGGAGCATGGGCAGTTCAAGGATGGACAGAGTGACAATGTGGGACAGTGGGATGACATCAGGTGGTATCCATTGCTGGCGGGGGTCTTGACATCCTACTCTGTCTTCTTGCGAGATCTCAGGGCCCTCTTGCGGGGTGGTTCTTCTCCTGCAGGAGGTGGGGGTCTGGTGGGCTGCTGCTGTGCGGGGGCCTCCTGTCCACTAGCGCCGGCGGAGGTGGATGGCTGTTCTTGGTCCAGGCTAGTGGCAGGGGCCCTTGGGTGTTGTTCAGTGTCCGCCCTGCTGTTTACGAGGTCGTGCAGCAGCCCTACCATGGTAACCAGGGTGGTGTTGATGGCTCTGATGTCCTCCCTGTACCCCCGATAGTGTTCCTCCTGCAGCACCTGGATCTCCTGGAACGGGGCCAGTACTGTCGCCATCGTCTCCTGGGAGCGGTTGTATGCTCCCATGATGGTGGTGAGGACCTCGTGGAGAGTGGGTTCCCTGGGCCTCTCCTCCCCCCCCTGTCGCACAGCTGCCCGCCGAGTTGCCCTGTTTCCCTGGGCCTCTGCCCCCTGGCCGGTGTGCCCACTACCACTGCCCCCAGGTCCCTGTTGTTGTTGGGGTGGTGGGTTATCCTGGGTGCCCTGTAGTGGTAGACACACCGCAGATTGACGCGCCCTGGAGACAGAGGCATGGGCCCGCTGGGTGGGAGCTGTGCTGGTGTTCCCAGAGGGGTTAGGGTCTGTAGTGGCCTGGGCCTGTGTGAGGGGAACCGACTGTCCAGAGGTCCCCGATGGTCCGGGCTGGTCATCGGTGTCCAGGTCGACAGAGCTGCTGTCATCGCTGACGGCCTCTTGGGTGGGGGGTGTGGAGAATTCTGGCCCCTCCGCCGCAGTGTGTTGACGGTCGGGTCCTGCAGGGGTATAGAGGTATGGTTATAGTTTCAATGTGTGGCATATGGGTGTATCTGTGGGTTCTCGTGTCCCCAAGTGCTGGCATTCGTGTGTGGGGGCTTTGGTGAGGGTGGCTTGTGGGGGGGATGTGTATATGCATTGGGCATGCTTTGGTGATGGGTGTCCATGCTTAGTGGACGCATGCAGGCCTAGGTTTTGGGATGTGTGGGTTGTGATGGGGAGACATTGGCGGGGAATAGGTGTGCTGGGGGTGGGGGTGAGGATGGTGGTGGGGGTGAGGATGGTGGTGGGGGTGAGGGTGGGGGTGAGGATGGGGGTGGGGGTGAGGGTGGGGTTCGAGGATGGGGGTGAGGGTTGGGGTCTGATTTGGCATGCAGGTGGGGGGGAAGCAGTATTGAAGCTTCAACTTACCAGTATCCATTCCTCCGCCGACTCCTGCGAGGCCGTCAGGATGCAGGATGTTCAAGACTTCCTCCTCCCATGATGTGAATTGTGGGGGTTGAGGTGGGGGTCCTCCGCCAGTCTTCTGCACGGCGATGTTGTGCCTGGATACCATGGAACGCACCTTCCCCCGTAGGTCGTTCCATCGCTTCCTGATGTCTTCCCGATTTCTGGGGTGCTGTCCCACTGCGTTCACCCTGTCGACAATCCTCTGCCATAGCTCCGTCCTCCGGGCAATACTGGTGTATTGTATCTGTGTGCCGAACAGCTGGGGCTCTACCCGAACGATTTCCTCCACCATGACCCTGAGTTCTTCGTCTGTGAAGCGGGGTTGTCTTTGGGGTGCCATGGGGTGGTGTGTATGATGTGTGGGGTGGAGTATGTGTATTTAAGTGAGTTGAGTGTGGTGGTGTGTGTTGTTTTGTGTGTGGATAGTGTGTGGGTGATGGTGTTGAGTGGCTGTGGCTGTTATGTTTTGGATGCTGGTGTCTCGCTCTTGTCTTCTTTACGAATTTTTAAGCGTAGGGGTTTGTGGGTGATGTGGGTGGGTGTTTTATATTGTATTGTGTGTGTGGGAGTGGTGTGTGTATGTGTATCAGGTGTGTGGGATTCAAATCGTCCAATGTGGGTGAGTTTTGTTCGTTTGTGTGTATTCTGACCGCGCCGGTGTGTCCCGCCAATGGAATACCGCGTTTGAATGACCGCCGCGTGGATTCGTGGGTCGTAATGGCATGGGCGTATTTCTGTTGGCGTGGCGGTGGAGGTTTGGTCACCTCCACCTTTCCGCCGACCGCTGGTCTGGCGGTCTGTTGTGGCGGTCGGATTTTCGGAGGTTTGCCTTCTGCGGGTCAGAATGACCGTGGCGGGTTTCCGCGACCGCGGCGGGATTATGGAGGATTTCTGACCGGCGGTAGGCGCCTTTTACCGCCGAGGTCAGAATGACCCCCATAGTGCTGGCCGAGGCAAAGAACAGCTAGATAGAGAGAAATAAATCAAGACCACAAATGTGGCTACTGTTAAAATAATAAATAAAGATGAATTAAATATATCTAGGTTAAGGTGCACAGCTGCAGGCTTGGTTTTGCTAACGTGCATGGAGCTATAACTAAATTGGCTACATGACAATCAATGCATCTATAATGTCAAGCGGTCTTCGTGGATACAGCCTTCATCCTTGCCCCACTGGAGGATATCTACTTCCAGAAAAACAGATTAAATGAAAAAGTAGAATATTTGACCATGTACACCCCCTAGGCCTAACCAGCCTAGGTGCATCTCAGTCAAACTTAAATAGTGCAGAGGTTCCGGACAACTGCACCAATAGATGCTTTACTGATCCTTGAATCTTTTTACCTTATGTTTAAAAAATCACTTCTCAGTTTCCTGTGATTGGGTTTTGATTATCATCATGTTGCATTTTGATGATTAACTGTTTTGGTGTGGCTAAATACTTTACAGAATTTCTTGAGTTGTCTCTCTGCCTTAGCTACTAGGAGGGGGAGCCCAGGTTTATTTAGTGAACTTTGTGTTAGACATGACAGATTGTGGGCTTGCTACTTGTGGATGACTCACATCCTTCCCAACTATTAATCCATATTTCACATGTATACAAGGATATAACACCATACGACTGCTAATCTACATTGGGAAACTTATGTCAGAGAGATATGACTTCATAAGCAAAATTTTATATGACATTACAGTGCTCTGTTTGCATCCAAAATTCTCTGAAAACAGGCTATTAAAATGAATCTTATCTATATTATGTCTACGCTTTGCTCCAATGAAAAGGCCAGCCTGTGCCAAAGGAAGTTGGCAGGTGAAAGATTTGAGGTACTTAACACAAGTATTTCTGCAGTACTCCATAGTTTTGATGTCTGTGGGAATTATCCGTCATACATTGATCAATAGTAATGGATAACAACCTTTGGTAAAGCCAATAGACCTTGCAGTTGAGAATTATTGGCTCTGCCATTGTGTTTTTTATGCTGTACAGCAGTGGTTCCTAACCTTTTGATTTCTGTGGACCCCCACTTTAACATTAATGGAACCCAGGGACCCCCACTGAATCATCATTGGAATCCGGGAACCCAAGTCTGAGTCATTACTGGAAGCTGGGGACTTAATTTGTCAATATTTGTTAATATAGTTTTAATTTTCTCAGCAGTCGCGGACGCCCTGAGAAGGCTTTGTGGGTCCCCAGGGGTCCCTGGACCACAGGCTGGGAACCACTGCTGTACAGCATCAAAGCAGATGCTGTAAGGCATGAAGGAAAGATATAAATATGAATACAATACAAGCACACTGATGCGGCCACTGGGTTATGTCATTTTGTAGGCGTGGGCATGAGTAAAACATGCATGCAAGCTCTTGCAAAATGTAAATGGGCCAAGGGCCAGGGTAGTGAAATCGGGGAAGGATGAAACAAGGGGGAGAGAAGCACATCAATGAATGAGAGCAGAAAGCAACATGGAGAAGAGTGTGGGGCATAGAAGCATGCAGACAAAACAGAATAACAGGTTGGAACAGAAGCACATAGATAAACGAGAGCAGCATACACTGAAGCATACAGGTTAGAAAGGGCAACATGAGAGCAAGTCGGGGCAGAAGCACTTGGATGAGAGTAACTCGGGGGCAGAGAAGCGTCCAGTTGCAAGAGAGCAATATGAGAGTGAGTGGGTGACAGAAGCACATGGATGAGGCATGGAGCACGGGGCAATAGAAGCACATTAGGGAAACAGTTAAAAAAACATGTGCACTCTCACAGAGCACTGAAAGAAAAGAAAAAAGTAACTCACAAAACATGAAAAGTAGCAAGACATAAGTACTTCAGCAATGCTCCAGGTGAGGGGCAAATACAGGAAAAGGAAGTAAAGCCCACAGAAGCTAACACAAAATAAACAAGCAAATGAGGTTAGCAATACAGCCAACCAATGCCAAGCCATGGGTGATCTCTAAACCCGCTATAGGCTGACAATATATCTCACAGCAGACAGCACATGTGCAGTTTAGTAGGTGAGACTCAAAAGGCTGAGAAGGGAGCAAGAAGTAGAAAGAGAAAAACAGTAAAACTTTGAGTAAGATAAAGAAACAGGGAATGTAGGATGATGGAAGCGATATTAATGAGGTTCAATCAAATTTAGATAAACTTAGTGTTCGGTAACCTCACCATTTGGCAGCATCAGTGGTGGGCTTCTTTGAAATCATTAGACACGCTGCACTTATTTATTTATTTTTGCCAACAAAGCACAGATCTGCTCCCTCTTTACTAGAGGTTTTCATCACTTTTTGCAATTCTATGCAGCCTGTGTCGGTATAGGGCTGTAATTATGATGAACGTTTCTAGTAAAGAGAGAGAAGATTTATCATTGTCCAATATGTTGAAAGTATTTTATTTAACTCCAGAAGAACACTTGTTCTGCTTCCGTTATGGCACAGAGCCTCATCACACTTGCATGAGGCCACCCCCACATGCAATTAAGGTTTTACTCAATTCCCATTGGGCTTTGGCTACATGTGTGTATGAAAAATTGTGATTATGATGGGGATACGCATGGAGGTCAGAATGGAGGAAAAAACATCTGCAGCACTCCCTTAATAGAACTCATCTTTTCTTGTTTTCCCTTTAACACATGTAAGCCTATTATTTGTCAAAAACGAATACACAGTTTAAAAATCATGGGGCATATTTATACTCTGTTTGCACCAAATTAGTGTCATTTTTTTTTACTCTAATTCGGTGCAAAACGAACTCCATATTTATACTTTGGTGCTAGACCCCTCCAGCACCAAATTTATGGAGTTAAAGTCATTTTTTGAAAGTGGAGACCTACTTTGCCTTAATGAGATGCAAGGTAGGCGTTCCCGTGCAAAAAATGACTCTATGGTCTTAACGCCATATTTAGGGGCATATTTATACTCTGCGGCATATTTATACTCTGTTTGCACGGAATTAGTGTCATTTTTTTTTACTCTAATTCGGCGCAACACTAACTCCATATTTATACTTTGGTGCTAGACCCATCTAGCACCAAGGCCGGATTTAAACTTTTTTTGCACTGCATTAACGTCATTTTATGACGCAAAAGTGGCGCAAACTTACAAAATATTGGCCCTTATTTATACTTTTTGATGAAAAACTGCACTAACTCAGTTTTGCACCAAAAAGTTTAGCACCGGCTTGCACCATTTCTGTGCACCAGCCGGGCACCATATTTATGGAATGGTGCAAGCCGGTGCAAAGGGTAGGCTAGAGTTTTAAAACATGACTTTAGTCGGGTGGGGCTGGCAGTATAGAAGAAGAAGGTTTAGCACCAAAAAATGGCTTTATGCAGGTTAGAGTAAAAATAAATGACTCTAACCAGATTATCGTCATTTTATGGTGCTAAACCTACCATGCCACATGACTCCTGCCTTAGAAAAGGCAGGAGTCATGCCCCCCACCCCAGTGGCCAGCACAGAGGACAGGGGTCCCCTGGGTATGGCCATTGCACCCTGTGCCATGTATGGGGGCCCATTTCACGGCCCCCTATGGCACTTTACAAAATAAAATGCACTTACCTGTACTTACCTGGGATGGGGTCCCCCATCCTCGCAGTCCCTCTAGTGTGGGTGGGGGTGCCCCTAGGGCCTAGGGAGGGCACCTCTGGGCTTATTTCATGGTGTTCCACCATGGAAATAGGGCCACAGGTCCCCTAACGCATGCCCTGACCCTGGTCTTAAAAAATGGGGCAAAGCAAGCTTTGCCCCATTTTTTGACCCCTCCTCCCTCCCTTGCACCATTTTTACATGGGAGTATAAATATGGTGTTAAGGCCATAGAGTCATTTTTTTGCACAGGAACGCCTACCTTGCATCTCATTAAGGCAAAGTAGGTTTCCACTTCCAAAAAATGACTTTAACTCCATAAATTTGGTGCTAGACGGGTCTAGCACCAAAGTATAAATATGGAGTTAGTTTTGCACTGAATTAGAGTAAAAAACAAATTACGCTGATTCAGTGCAAACAGAGTATAAATATGCCCCTTAGCGTCAGAAAATTATGCTAATCTGGTCAGAATCATTTATTTTGACTCAAATCTGCCTAACATCATTTTTTTTTAAGCTAGCCTACCCTTTGCACTGGCTTGCACCATTCCATAAATATGGTGCCCAGCTGGTGCTAAAAAATGGTGCAAGCCGGTGGAAAACTTTTTGGGGCAAAACTGCATTAGTGCAGTTTTGCACTAAAAAGTATAAATAAGGCCCCATGTATATTAATATACAGCAAAACAGGCAATCGGTCTTAACACACTCTGGAAATCCCCCAAACATTTCTGTCAAACTAAATTTATGTCTCAGATTTTATAGTGATAAGCTATATAATATTTCAAAACAAAAGGTAAAGATTCTGCACAACAGTCACAACTTCTTCACCAGTCATTGTGTCTCTCACTGAGATGTAAAAGAATGTCAAATTCTCTTTCCCAATGCAACAATGAACTCTCGGTAGTTTCACTTCACAAAAGCAGGAAACCAGGCAAGAAACATTCAAGAGTGCCTACAGACTCCCCTTAAAATTACAAGATCAGGGGCGGCTCCTCCACTAGGGCAGCAGAGTGTCACCCCACCTCCCCTCGCCAGCAGCAGAAGCTGCACACTAGGTTTATTATCCCTATGAGGCGGAAGGGGAGGTACAGGGGTGACGAGCACCAAGGGGGGTGCACTGTGCACTCCCCTCAGAGCGCACATGTGTTTGGCCAGCCGTCTCGGGCCGGCCAAACATACATGCGCTGTAGGCTCTCTCCATCCCAGAAACACAGTTGCAGGGCATGAGAGAGCCTGCACAGGCTCCCAGTCTGCCTGCGAGTGAACAGTCAGAGCGCTCCCAACTAATCCTGACGCTGCTCTGAGCAGCGTCAGGATTGACTGCAGGGCAGGCTGGGAGCCTGTGCCTGCCTGCAGCAAGACGGAGGAGAGGAGTGGCGAGGTAAGTTTTTATTTTATTATAAATTTTTAGACCTACTCCTGTGCGCCCCACGTGCGCCACCTCTGCCCCACTCCTCATTAGCAAAGCGAGCTACAACTGGGCATGATATAGAATTAGGCCGGATATAAAAGCACTAAATATGTTTCAAGGTCTCTAATCTCCTTGAAATTAGATGTTCGCTAAGAATTGTGTTCACGGGTATAAATAAAAAAGAATAAGATATATATTTTGTAAATATAAACATGACATATTTTTATGTGCATGTATTACACATTGACCATAGTCTATATCTTGCACAAACGTGTCCTAGCCATGCAACAGAAATAAGATTGACATACTGTCTCATACTTCCGTGCCATTCTTACCACTAGGTCATTCAAGAAAATTCGTTCACCATCCAGAACTCTGCAGCTCTGCAGCAGTCCACAAGCTGTAATGCCACATGACTGCCTATGCTTACATTACTACAGTTTGGCTCCATCTGCTGTACTCATGCCAAGCCTAGCACTGGAAAAGTATGGCTGAGTGCGTCAGTGATAGTGACAATGTGCACAGGTTTAATGACCAGCACATCACTGGCACTCAATGTAGAGAGTGGTCATTCAATGACACGTAGAAAAAGCATGCCTAAAAAATTTGCGGAATCACAATATTTGCTGGAAGACACAAAAGGCCCCCTCATCACTCAAGGATCACTTTCATTTATGCAAACACAGGTTTCAGTTAATCATTTGTGAGTCACAACTAGGAGGGAAGTGATATGATGTATTTTTGTCACCTATTATATAAGGAAGAGATTGTGACATATGGCAGCTGCTCTCAAGAGAAGCAATCTGAATGGTGCCTGAACAATAGACTACAAAATTGCTTATTTTATTTTATTTATAGCGTTTACAGTGTGCGAGGTCCTAGCTTCAGGGAAGTGGGCAGCTTTACAAATAAACTTTGATTTCATTTTCTTTATTTAAGGGAACTTAGAGTAATTAGGGGCTTGACACAGAGGGAAGGAAAGAATGCTATAGTAGAAAGAGTGTAAAATGGTGATTTGTATGGAACCAAGGGAGGTTTCGATTTGTTCTTATGTATTCAGGTGTCTAGTTCCATAGTCTGGAACTAAAAAATTGTAAAAGTTCTCCAATGACAGGTATCTCTAAATCAAGTTTGTCTGCCACTCAAAGTACATACAATAGTGGAATAGCAAATGGAGAAATGCATTGCAAAGTTGGACGTGTGTGATTGAAAATAGAAACAATTGCAATATTTGGAATGGGAGTAGGGATGAACATGCATTCAATGTAAAGGTCAACATTTGTGAAAACATACTTGCGTATGCATAACTGTTCTTTGGGAAATATGCCTGGATGTGCATTCACAAAGAGTAAAGTATTAACTGATGCGCTGTTCAAACAAAACAAGCTAGTTCCAAAAGTGTTCATTCCCTGGAGTTCTCAATGTGTATTGATATTTATAATAACATATAATAAAAGCAGCATTTATTACCACATTTGTGCCATATTGATGTTCAATTTGTTGATCTGGGAAGATTGAAATGGTGGGCTGTATCTAAAATCAATGAACAGTGGATTAAGATGTGCAGACTTTTGACCACCGGGCAAGCCACCGACTCAGCCTTGATGCTGGTGTTGGCCCCGAGATCGTTGCTGTTTTTTTTTAATGGGGTTGCTTCATATACCCACTTTCCTCTTCCCACCGGCATTACCCTGTGTACCACTGCAGCGTGGTGCAATTATGGCAAAGTCCGCATACGATGGATTACACTCATTTTGAAGGTAAACGCACTGATTTTTCTTAATTGCTATCCGTGAAATAATCTAAGGTCAGCATGACTCCTGCACGTAACATAACCAAATCAAGTCAAACCAAGAAGTAAGAAAAAATTAATATTTGAAAAAGAAAACTTTGCAATGAAAATATTGGTGGTCAGCCACTCCTCCAGATAACAGAGAAGGGGAATCAGATTTATGAATAATTTCCGCCAGTGAGTGTCCACAAAAGTGATGCACAACAGTGGAAAGTGTGCAAAGTGTTGTTTTGGGATTTGTTTTGCGCTGGAAAGAAGATCTAAAGCAATGGGTATTGCATGGGTATCTACTAACATTTGCAGACATGACTTCGTGGCAAAATGTATGCCTCCATGAGGCTGGTGCAATGTTGGAGAAACGTTTTTCCCCCAAACTTTGTACATGTGCTATACAGTAGAGCACATATTCAAAGTTGACAACATTTCTAATATGCTGAAGCATAGTTTTGTGTAATTGAAGGGTACTCTTCAAGTAAAAAAAATCTGGGCTAGATATCATGCAGACACACTTTAAGTATGGCGCAAAGGGTTGTATGACATTACATCGCGTGAAAGAAACATGCATGCCTTTACCACACATTTTTTATTATGCATTTTTTACCACACATTGAAAGTCTATTAACCCCTACAGTGCGGGTGTCGGCGATCGAGGGCCAGGAAACCCCCACTAGACACCAAGGATTTCACTTGAGAAAGTCGGCCCCCTCGGCAAATGGAATGCCCCCCCCCCCCCCCAGGGGGGGCAGATTGTTTTTTTTAAAAAGGTAGGTTTACCCCTGGAGGTGCAATTGCGCCCACAGGGGTTTAAAAATGTAAAAAACAAAAACAAAAAAAAAACAACAACAAAATTACAGGGGGGTCGCCTGTGAGCCCCCAAGGAAACCATACAGCTATTTAAAAAAATATATATACATGGCAAATTTTCCTATTGATTTAAAGGAAAACCGGGACACCTCCAAGATGCTGAATATAAATAAAACTTTATTTGGAAAAATGACTCCCCTCCAACGCATTTCGGCCGTACCCTTGGTCACGGATGGAGTGGGTATGTGAAAACACAAGATAAAAATCACTAAACATAAAAGACGGACACATATACAAATGTTAATATTAGCACTTTCACAATGGTGGCCATCTTGGAATGGTGTGGTGTTTATCATTATCTATGTTGGAGGTGTCCTGGCTTTCTTTTAAATCAAGAGGAAAATAGATCTATATATAGACATCTATATATACATATCTATATAGATAGATATATCTATATATCTATCTATATAGAGAGATGTAACTATCTACATAGATGGATATATCTATATATATATATATATATATATATATATATATATATATATACATTTTTTTAATAGCTGTATGGTTTCCTTGGGGGCCTCCGGAGCCTGCCTGGGACCGCTGTGTTACAGCTTCTGCATTCTGGACTTTGTTTCAAATATATATATATATATAGAGAGAGAGAGAGCGAGAGAGAGAGAGAGAGAGAGAGAGAGAGAGAGAGATCACTTTTGTCATCGCAGGTGTGGTTTCCCTGGGGGCTGCAATAGGCCCTAAGGAAAACCACACCCACATATAAAAGTGAAAAAAAAAAAACATATGTGAGGCACTCATTAAGAAGTGAAAAAAAAAACAATTTAGAAATATATAAGAGAAATGGATGCCACAGTCATTTAGTAAATTAAACAACGTTGCTGAGAGTCCAAAGAAAAGAATACGTATACAGCTCCTGAAAGTATTTTCCAGTCCTTATAATTTATTCATGAAGTGCTCTGTATTCCAATGGGTGGTGAAACTTCTTCAGTTGAATACATCAAATTCATGTGACGAAACAAACAAACTCTCCGGTACACCGTTGATAAAGTTCTTTCAACTGTGCAAACAGCTAATACGTGTTTTGTCTCAGGGGAATAACCCCAACGACTTCCTCAGGGCTGAAATTTCATCAAAACAGAACACTTGAAATAGATAGTATAATGTGAATTTGTGTAAAAACCCACACCACCAAAAACTGTGAGTGAAGAACCATAAGAAAAATAATGGACGTCAAATTATAGTAAACCTCCAAAGTAAAAATGGAATAACAGAAAGGCTGCTCCTCGATTGCGGTGGTCAGCTGTGGTAACGGACACTAACACCCAAGAAAGCACACCAAGTGAATCTCTAATGGTATGTGATAAAAAATACTCATGCTCAGGTGCAGTCTAACATACTGAAACTGCAAATACCTGATAAACTGTAAAGTTGAAATCCTATAATCAAGATCGAGTGCGACGTTGCATGTGTTCATTTGTTAGCACTCTCCGTACCGGTAACTTCCAAGTTCAAGAGTAAATGACAACTAGCGGGCAAAATACACAAGTAACAAGCTAAATGGCATCGGTTGGTCCAATGGTAAAAAATGTATAGTGAAAAGTCAAGAAATCAATGCTAAATACATCGTATCCATGAACTCACTTGCATATTGCATATCCTTCAAGTACAAAGATTCCGAATCACATGACGAACGCGAGTATGCTAACAGGAATGCGGAAGAGGAAGTGCTTAATTCAAACGCATGAACATAAAAAGCGGACAGAAAAAATCAGATGAAGGAACCGAAAGAAAAAACGGACTAGTGTCTCTTAATTACTTCAGAGCCATATTGGTACGTCTCTAACACTGCTAAGTCCACAGTAAAACCTGATACATTCAAACCAAGGCAAACTGAAAGATCGTATAATACTAGTTAATTCAGCAAATAGAAAGCGTGTTAAAGTTAACAGAAAAACAACCAAGAGCAATTAGCAAAACAAGGAAATGTCCCAGCTAACACGATGCAGTAAGTCAAAAATTGAGAAAGAAAGCAAAAAACTGTTGGATTATAATCGAAGCACAATCTACAAGGAAAAATTGTCACCTGAGTAACGTATATATATATATATATATATATATATATATATATATATATACAAAAAAACATAAAACGCACAGAGTATCACAACTATCTGCTTGTTAATAGCATCATTAGAATTTAAAGAAATGCCACACCCATTTCATTAACAGAATTGTGACACTGTAGTCACCACTCTCACAACAAAAAATCTAAAACTAGAAGAAAGGAATAGATATATGTGTGATGCAAAGGCAATTGGAAAAATAATATGTCCTACCTTATATTTAAACCTGACTCATAAATAAAATAGTAAGGTAAGTAATGCATAACATTCTCGATTTCAAGTGTATTATGATGAAATGTCACCTTCAGGTAAATGTTAAAAGTAGATGCCATATACATCATACGATCAAATCATTGACAACAAGGTTACACATAAATTGTTCGTAAATAATTACACATGTAAATCAAATAAATAACAGATGAATCTCCCCAAAAATATTTCAATTCCCTATCAGAGTTGAGACCCACTTCTAACGGTTTTAGTCGTATTATCCATATATCCATATTGCCTCTTTTCTGCGTAGAGTGAGTTCCCTATTGCCTCCTCTAGGGTCCCTTGGAACGTGTTCAAAACAAAAAAATTCAAAAGTTTTATGATTGTCTTGTGACTCACAGGCCATAATGTGCGCAACTACAGGATATCTCTCATCTCCATTTTTAACTGCCCTGACATGTTCACCAATCCTGATCTTAAGAGGGCGAATGGTACTCCCACGTACCCCGCAACAGCCACATCTCCGCACACCTGAGACACCTGCATTGGCTCCCAGTCAGCAAAAGGATGACCTTTCGACTTTTCACCCACGCACACAAAGCCCTCCACAACAAGGGACCGGAATACCTCAACCGACGCCTCAGCTCCTACGTCCCCACCCGCCTCCTCCGTTCCTCTGGCCTCGCGCTCGCTGCCGTCCCTCGCATCCGCCGCTCCACAGCGGGTGGGAGGTCTTTCTCCTTCCTGGCAGCCAAGACCTGGAACTCCCTCCCCACCAGCCTCAGGACCACCCAGGACCACTCCGCATTCCGGAGACTCCTAAAAACCTGGCTTTTCGAGCAGCAGTAACCCCCCCCTTTCCCCTAGCGCCTTGAGACCCGCATGGGTGAGTAGCGCGCTTTATAAATGTTAATGATATGCAGTATAAATGCGAGTACATTTACATAGTATCATGTGGATAACAAAGGAAGTATTGCAATCAATTGCTGACTTGATCCTAAAGACATGGTCCATCGTTGTAGAAAACTCTTTGGTGCCATGAAAAGCTCATTGGCATACTCCACATTGCCCACATTTGAAGAAGCCTTCCCTATGCGTGGACAGCCAAGTGTTTAAGGGTTTCATCACTGAGAAACTGGGGCTGAGAATACTTCTCAAGGATCTTCCCTTGCGATATGTAGTGACTGCTTTGTCCGTTGTGAAATTCCTTAAAATCTCACCCTGACATAAAATATTCCAATGCCTGTTGATAATTCTTCTAAGGGCCAAAGACGCATTGGTATAATCTGTAACAAATCTCACCAATGCGTCTTTGGCCCTTAGAAGAATTATCAACAGGCATTGGAATATTTTACATTGTGGCTTACTAAGTCCTTGAGCGCCTTTCTTTTCCCCTATTTTCACACCCCTCCTTTCTTCTGTGCACATATAAAAGTGATCTTTATATATATATAATATATATATTCGCCACCAGTTGTCTTGCAGTTGCAGCTTGTGTCTTCAAAGCAATGCACATACTTCAACTGACGCATTTCAACTGTAGCTTTTAGGCAGCAATAAAAAACTGATGTAAGTCTTGTGATTATGTTTCTGCTACAAAAGGATCAGACTTTTGTCTAGTGGCAGTTTTGATGCCATAAAGTAGCACAGAAGGTTTATATGCCTACTTCAAAGATCAAATCTGTATTTTATGTAAATAGCTGAATACTTTAATAAAGTCAGCCATTACCTGCACTATAATAGAAATTAAATGTATGTGCGGGTCGGCTATAGAGAGATGAAGGGCACTTTTGCTGGGTGGTGGTGAGGGAATCCGAGGAGGAGGTCATAGGAGTGGGAGCACCAATAATGATTGTTGGAGTGGGCACTAGAGGCGATAAAGACTGTGACGATTGGAATGTGACAAGGTGAAGTAATAGTGTGTCTTTTTTTTTAGGATCTTGAAAGAACGTGCTGATTGAGGGAAGAACTAAAGGTAAGGTGACCTCTACTGTTGCACGTATCACACACACACACACTCACTGGCAATTGCGTGATTGTCTACGTCGGCTAGTGTTTTACAGCAACAGTTTAGTCAGTAGCAGAGATGGCATCTCGTTGGATGACTGCTGCTCAAGCCCTCACTTGGGTTATAGAGGACAGCTCTGCCCTGGGATCAGAGACTGCGACAGCAAATACTGAGACAGCATCTAAGGGATAGGACAATGGCGCAGACTCTGGGAGTGATTTTTCAGTCGGAGGAGTCCTATTCGATAAATCCTCTTCCATCGATTCTGAGGGAGGTGATGAGGACAGTACTTCTGTCGCTTCGCAAGCACAGTCTATGCAGCGCGACAATAGTGGGATAGCCCAACCCAGAGAGCAGGTGAATGCGGCGGCAAGCACAGAGAGAGTGCTCTCTTAGGAGCTCCCCAATTTAGTTGAGCTCCATATTCCACCGCCCAAATCGTATTCTGGAGGCATCAAAATTATTTATGACAAAACAACCTGGTTTTGTAAGGCAGGCACCTGCGTTTTTGGTCCTGTGCTCGGGGGCTTTATAGGGAAACCTACCAAACCCAGACATTTCTAGGAAATAGACATCCGGGGGAGTCCACAGAGGTGTGACTTGTGTGGATTCCCCAAAGTCTTCTTACCCAGAATACCCTGCAAAGGTGAAATGTTGAATAAAAACTCAATATGTTTTTGCATTTCTGTCACACAAACAAGAGGAATATGCTGGGATCCACAAAATTCCTACCACCCAGTGATTCCCCACCTGTCCTGATAAAAACACTACCCCACTTGAGTCCCTGTACCTAGTGCCTGCATCAGGAATGGATCACCCCAGGGTCAACAGTTGCCCTAATGTAAGGACCAACATTGACCGTTGTGTAATCTATTTCTGTCGCGGGCAATAGGCCTACCCACACAAGTGAGGTACCATTTTTATCGGGAGACTTAGGGAAATGCTGGGTGGAAGGAAATGTGTGGCTCCTCTTAGATTCCAGAACTTTCTATCACAGAAATGTGAGGAAAAAGTGTTTTTGGGCCAAATAGTGAGGTTTGCAAAGGATTCTGGGTAACAGAACCTCGTGAGAGCGCCACAAGTTACCCCCTCCTGGGTTCCTCTAGGTGTCTAATTTTTAAAAATGCACAGGTTTGCTAGGTTTCTCTAGGTACCGGCTGAGCTAGAGACCAAAATCCACAGCTAAGCACTTTCTAAAAAATATTTCAGTTTTTAATGTAAAAAATTTGATGTGTCCCTGTTGCATTTTGGGGCGTTTCCTGTTGCGGGCACTAGGCCTACCCACACCAGTGAGGTACCATTTTTATCGGGAGACTTGGGGGAATGCTGGGTGGAAAGAAGTTTGTGGCTCCTCTCAGATTCCAGAACTTTCCATCACCGAAATGTGAGGGAAAAGTGTTTTTTTGGCCAAATTGTGAGGTTTGCAAAGGATTCTGGGTAACAGAACCTGGTGAGAGCCCCACAAGTCGCCCCATTCTCAATTCCCCTAGATGTCGTCTAGTTTTAAAAACTGTGTAGGTTTGCTATGTTTCCCTAGCTGCCGGCTGAGCTAGAGGCCAAAGACCACAGCTAGGCACTTTGCAAAAAACAGGTTAGTTTTCTTTGGGAAGATGTGATGTGTCCATGTTGTGTTTTGGAGCATTTCCTGTTGCAGGCACTAGGCCTACCCACACAACTGAGTTACCATTTTTTTTGGGAGACTTGAGGGAATGCTGGGTGAAAGAAAGTTTGCAGCTCCTCTCAGTTTCCAGAACTCTGCAGCAGCGAAATCTGAGGGAAAAGTGCTTTTTGGCCAACTTTTGAGGTTTGCAAAGGATTCTGGGTAACAGAACCTGGTGCGAGCCCCACAAGTCACCCCATTCTGAATTTCCCTAGGTGTCTATTTTCCAAAAATATATAGATATGCTAGGTTTCCCTAGGTGCCGGCTGAGCTAGAGGCCAAAATCCACAACTGGGCACTTTGCAAAAAAATACATCTGTTTTCTTTGGAAAAATGTGATGTGTCCACGTTGTGTTTTGGGGCTTTTTCTGCTGCGGGCACTGGGTTTATCCACCCTAGTGATGTATCATTTTTATCAGGGGACTTGGGGAAATGCTGGGTGGAAGAAAGTTTGCAGCTCCTCTCAGATTCCAGAACTTTGCAGCACCGAAATTATATTTTGATATAATGTAAGTTATACAAATTTGCATGTAGGAGTTACAAGTGATTGATGATTTATGAAATCATTTGGGCATTAGAGAGTAAGCTATGGATGTATTTATTTAAATTAAGAGAACATGATTTGTAATATATCAACATTATTATCATAAATTATAGAGGAAGGGTGATTTGTTAGACAGGCATTTTATTGTGAAATGATTGTGAATTTCAACATATACGTAATAGATGATAGGTTCAATTTTATGTCTGTTGCCATCGTTATGTTTTACCTGGACGTTTTTACGAATGTTATATATAGACATATTATAGGTTGCACTAATATTTATGTACCACGTATAGTAGTGATTAATAAGATTTGTAACACTATGTATTTGTTTATTTAGTAATATGGTTTTAAGATTGTGCAGAGTGATTTACCGATGCGATCATGTGATAAATAAGGTCAACCAAGATGGCAATTACAAGGTTGAGAAAGGCGTTGACGCCGAAACGTGTTCCTGTGTGTAATAAATCGATGTACTCTTAATGCTCGTGGAGTGCCTTACTTCTGGATTTGAGAAGAGAGGATATATATATATATTCACTGAAAAAACAAAGGTCACAGGGACGTTATAGTTAGCAAATTATTTCAAGTAACTATAACTCCCTGCCTAAGGTAACTATAACTCACGTGTCTGCCATGCACAGGTTTTTCTTCAATAACTTGACTTCTAATGTTCCATTGATATTTTTATTGATGTTATGAAAGTTGTCATGATTACTGTAATATCTGGGGTAATTAGCAGTGCATGGCGAGTGCGCAAGTTATAGTTACCTAAGGCCACGAGTTATAGTTACGTGAAATAACTATAACTGCTGAATTTCTCTGGTTTTGGGTGAGTAAATTCCACTCCTAACTATACAGTCAGTGTAACCTTTGTGTTTTTTTAAGTGAATTTCTATGTTTTTTTTTAAATTCTATTTCCTAATTATAACGTCCCTGTAACCTTTGGTTTCTTTCAGTTAATTTCTATGTTTTTTTTAATGTAAAGTAATTTTCGTTACTATTTGTTAATCCAACAACTGCCACACAAGGCCAAAGGTCACTGTGAGTCACTGAGTGTGTCTGTGAGTGGGTGCGTGAGTGTTTTAGTGAGAGTCTGACTGCATCTGTGAGTGGGTTTATGAGTTACAGTGTCACCTAGCCTGCCCTTTTATCCAACAAGAGTTCACAGCTTTGCATAAAATATCTACCCTAGTGGAGATCTTTCTGTCTCCTTGGGCAAAAGTCTAGTATGTATTCTAAACTACAGCTGCATAATGGAGCACAAGGAAATGTCACCAGGGACCTTGTGTGCATTGAGTAAAGTAATTGTTCCTCGTTTATCTTTCTCAGGAATTCTGTGATAACATGAACCCTCATATAGAGACGTCAATAAAACTACAAAGACATAAATCTCCACCAAATTAGGTTCCTTCCTCTTATCTATATGAAGTAAGTGCTTCTATGTGCTGCGGAGATCTACTCATATTTCTCAGCATCAAGAATGAAAATTAGCAGGAAACAGGGCGCTGCTAGGGCGCCACATGAGATGGCCGCATGATTGCAGAGTTCAGCGTCGCGTCAGAATGGCGGGAGGTTTTTCCTGATTTTCGTTGACTTAATGGATGGCCCTAAGACATGATTATTAGATGAAATGAAGCCTGCAATGGATTTTATTGTTTTTAAAGCTCGTTAAATGTATTCCTGAGCTTAAAAAACACAGTTTTGTTGTCTGAGTGACTCCAGCCGCCATTTTGATTTACTCACTGCATTGCTTTTATTTTCCTGTCACCTCATGAATGCCTTTTTTCTCCTTTAACTCTCTGGCTTTCATGTTCCTCTACATTTTAAAATGTTTTTATGTTTAAAATGGATATTTAAAGGATGGATAATTATTTCTCTGATTTGTCTTGGAATTACACCGTGCATTTTTGGATGAATCATTATTTTCGGTAAACTTTGGTCCTATTCTCTCAGAACTGAGTCAGGGGTCTTCTTGGTTTGTCTTTTACGTCATTTGCTTCAATTGTTCTTCAAATTTGACATTTTGGGGAAAAAGTCAGAAATTGTTACAACTTACTAACGCTCCTTCGAAAATTATCTTGGATTTGGATCACCCTTTTATGATTCCTTTGATGGAGGCTTCAATTCCTCCTGCTGACATGGCTCAAGCGAATTCTCCTCATCCAGTGTCTTCTAGGCTTCTATCCTCGAAGTCATCATTATCGTCTTTGGCAAATAAAAGGCATAAACATGACCCTACTTCCCTCCAAAGACTACATCTCTGGTTTCTCTAGATAATCTACTGGAGGAAATCAGGGCCTTGCAACCATTTTTTGAGGAAACTAATGCTCACATTAAAAATTTGGATGATGAATGGTCCTCTATGGAATCTAGGATGAATTTGGTGGAACAAAGTGTCAACACTATACAGGAATCCTCTTCTTGAGTTGCATCTTTAGAGAAAGACGTCTCAATGTTGAAGATACATGCTGAAGATCTTGAAAATAGAAACTGATGCAAAAACTTACATTTACATGGTCTTCCAGAGGGCATTGAAGATGAAGATTTTCTTGATCTTCGTCCTGCATTGTGCTCTCTAGCTGCAAGATATGATTTGTTTCATCCTTGTACTTTTAAAGTTCCATTCCAGAATAACTCATCCTCTTTTGAAGATCCTGCAGACCTCAGAAAATGTATCCATTCTCACTCAAAGGATTTGATGGACATTGTAGGTCCCTCAACTTCAAGATTAATTGAATATTGATTCTAATTGTCTTTATTCTTGATCCATATATTTTAGATTAATACATATTAATGTTTATTGCTGATTCAACCATATTTCTTTATTCTCTTTACAGAACACCGTGGTCTCTCATATCTCCATGCCCCGCATGCTCCCATGTGAGGTTCTGGTGTGGCCCATTTTTTTTGTGTTGGTCGTGCTGTCTCCTGTGTGTCACCACTCCCCACTTTCTTATTATTTCCTACAAAGTACATTGTTCAGTCGTCATTTGACATGTACTGTCATCTCTCACTGTATTCAATTCCCTTTACCTCCCATTTTCTCTTTTCTTTTTTCTTTTTCTTATTTCCTGTATTTGTCTCTTTTTCTTTTCCTCTTTTTCTGATTCCTAAAAGTTTTTTTGTCTTCATTTAAAATGTTTGCATTTTTGAAGGTTGTGTAGTTCTATATTAATTTTCTGTCGGTTACATTCAGAGTAATATCTTGGAATGTGAAAGGATTTGTTAATCCTGTAAAAAGACAGATAATCTTATCTCACCTTGCCTCTTACAATCCAGATTTAGTGCTTTTGCAAGACACTCATCTTACAAAAAAGGAGTCATTAAAACTTAAGCGAAATTGGGTGGGATCAGTTTTTTTACTCCCATCTCCACTAAGAAAAATTGAGTAGTCGTTTTATATCACAAAAAGTTGAATTTTATTGTGTCTCAAGAAAATGATTTTGAGAAGGTTGTTTGTAAAATTGCTTATAAATTATATTCCTTTAACTGTTCTTAATTTATACAACCCAACTCAACCAGATCTTTTGTTCTGGCCTAATATTGCAAAGAAATGTCCTCAACATAAAGATGAGCTTTTTATTTTAGGTGGTGATTGTAATCAGATTATGGAAACCTTTTATTGACTGGAAGTCTTAAATTTGTTTTCTTCCAAATAAATCTCAGAAGCAATTTCACCCACCATGTCCCAGAATTCTTTGGCTGATGCGTGGAAGTTATGTAATCACTAACATGGAACCTTATCTCTGCCTCTACTGAACCATTGAGTCATATCTGACCATGCCCCTGTTGTTGCTGATTTAGATCTAGTTCGATCACATCCCAAGTCTCCTAGGCGGAGATTCAATAATGCGTTTTTGTTGGATCCAAACTTTTTTTCCCTTTATCTCTTTCACTAATAATTTATTTTTATTTTATACTACTTCTGATACATCTCCACAATTGGTTTGGGATTCATTTAAAGCCTCAGCTCATGGGTTTATCATAGATTTTGTTTCAAAGAAAAAAAAGTTTTTTGCTCATCAGCACAAACTCTTACTATCTAAAATTAAACACTTAGAGCATGAATTCTATTCCTCAGCTTCAGATTCTTTGTTACATTAACTAGTTCAGGCCAAATTAGCTTTCAATAAAAAAATCGACTGATCAAGCTTCCTCGATATTTTTACGTAGTAGTGCCCGTTATTATGGTGGTTGTAATAGATCAGGAAAACTTTTGAAAATTTGTAAAGGACACTCTTTTATTGAATCCATTCAATTATCAGATCGAGATTTTTATTGAAAGATGGTGACATTTTAACTGAATTCACAAAATTTTAAAAAAATGTATATACTCCAGAACAACCCATTCATTCTACTTCTAGTGACTCTTATCTTGAAACTGTTTCTCCTCCTTCCCAGTCTTTATTGAATTTTGATCTTCTTGAACCTGATTTATCAATTACAGAATTACTCAAAGCCCTTAACACACTGAACAAAGGGAAGTCATCTGGCCCAGATGGGTTTACTGTAGAATTTTATCTACATTTCTCCAGTCTTTTGATGCCTAAACGTCTACAACTCTTTCAATTTTTCTTCCTTACTGGCAAGGCTGGTGGTACTTTTCAGGATGCTACTATCTATCTAATACATCAAGATGGACAATATCCTACACAATGCAAGAACTATCGTCCTATATCTCTTGTTAATGTAGATTATAACATTTTTGCCAAATTACTACCCCTTCGTATTGAATCCTTTTTGCCCAAATTAATCGGTAAAGAACAATGTGGTTTTGTTAAAGGTAGATTAACCTCAGATAATTCTTGTTTATTTGATAATGTATTGAATAAAGCACCTTCTCTTTCCTGTCCTCTTGCAGCTATTTATATAGATGGTGAAAAACCTTTCAACATAGTAAACTGGTCTTTTTTACTTAAAGTATCGAAATGTTATGGCTTTGGACCCAAAATTATATCTCTTATTTCTTTGCTTTACACAGATCCTCAGGCTAAAGTATTAATAACGGTTAAGTATCTCACTATTTTTCCTTGCAACGAGGGTTCCTCAGGTTGTCCTTTATCTCCTCTTTTATTCATATTAGCCCTTGAATCTTTCCTCTCTCGTATCCGTGAAAACATTTTTATATCAGGTTTTCAATATGGTGAAAAACATTTAAAACTATCCGCTTATGCAGATGATATTCTTCTTTTCCTTTGCAATCCTGATATATCTATACCTGCTTTGTTTAAAGAGCGTTCAAGATCTTTTTGATGGCTTCAATCCTAGTTCCATTCCTCAATTCCAAATGAGTTTTGACTGTTCTCGATCATTTTTGCACAAATTTTCAATCCTTATGGAGACAGTTTTAGACATTTTCTGTTTGTTCCCATTAGACTCCATACCTCTTTACCCTTCTCCCCCAGATTCACTTTTACATGTGTTATCTCTTAGTGCTAAAGCATCACTTATATACAAATATTTTCAATCAACTGATCCCTTTCATCCTAAAGCCAAAGTAGAACTTACTTGGGAACCTGATCTGGGATGTGATTGGACTGTTTTTGTCTGGAACAAAATATGGTCCAGAATCTTTAAAACTTCAAGATCGGCCTCTACCACTCAATCTATGTTTTTTCTTTATCATTAATTATATCATACACCAACATCCTTAGCCAAATTTTGTATCACGTCTAGCCCTGCTTGTTGGTCATGTCACTATTTGAAAGGGGCTTTGCTACATATTCTTTTTTTATGCCCCCCTACTGATTTTTTTTTAGCAAAAGGTCTGGGCCCAACTCTCAATTATTTTCAGAATAAAATGCCCTTTGTAAATTATCTCAATTTCTTTAGCTAGTCTGTCAGATAAAATTGAATTACATGCCCATGACAAAGGATTATTTGATATTATTTTGGCCTTAGCTTTTCAACAAGTTACAATTAAATGTAAATCCTCCTCTAGCATATCTTTTGCAGCTTATTGGAATAGTGTTTGCCATTATCATTGTTTAGATACTATTTTTGCTTCTGTTTGTAGATCTCCGGTGAATAGGGATTTGTATTAGTCCACTTTAATGAACTTTCTCAATAATAACATTAAACAATTTGATCAATCCATTAGGTCTGAGAATTTTAAACCAACATAATTTGTTTTTTTATCTCTGTTCTTTTCTCAGAAACATGGTTCTAGCTTTTCTCATTATGCTTATATATCATTATATCTACCTACCTAATCTTCAAATATTGAATTGCATTCCCTTTACCCCTGGTATGCCCTTCCTTGTCCCTTATAACCATAAAATTGTAAACAGCTTTTCTCTTTATATTGCTTTTTAGCTTTGTACTTTTACTGCTTTTTGTGTTGATTGAATATTGTTAGATGTTCATATATTCCATAATAAAGCTGATCAAACTGAAACAAATAGAGGGAAACATACTGGGTGGCCCTTTGGGAAGCTGTCCATCATCCTGGTAAAAGGGGGGGAAGACATGCATACTACTAAGGTAGACGGTGCAGGGCCAAGCTGGGGCAGCTTCCAGGTGATTTACACATTTGCATACTCTTAGCAATTTAAAGTGAGCACCATGGGGACTATCCCCTGGCCAATTTCAGCCCAGGGGGCCCCATCCCCTGGGGCCCACCACTATTCAATGGAGGAGGGGGGATCGCCAGAGGATCTGCATACCTATATCTATATTTTTTTACCTTTAATATCTCTAAATCTACTGAACAGATTTACACCAAATTACAAAAAGCACTCTTTCTGGACCAAGAGCTAGCTTTCTGCCAAAGTTGGTGTAATTCCGTCCAGCAGCTCGGGCTGTAGTTGTGTTCAAAATCCTTATGGGAAAATCGATGGGGAAAAAACATTTTGGGACACTCCTTTTTTTCGGCCCCTACTTGATGGATCACCCCGTAACTTCAAGACAGCAACTGAACTGACCAAAGTATAAGTCCTGAAAATTTTGTGAAAATTCGTCAAGTGGCACCAAAGTTACTGGCAAAACAAAAAATACTCTTGATATGGAAACTATGATATACATATATATATCTATATGTATGTATATATATATATATGTTACAGTGATATTATTCATGATGTTATAAAAGATGTCATGAGTGCTGTAATATCTGGGGTAGCTAGCACTGCATGGCGAGGGCGCAAGGTACAGTTACCTTAGTGCATGAGTTATAATTTCTTGAAATAATTCTAAATCTAACAGGTGAATTTCTACTGTATACTCATAAAATGTGGGCCTAACTATAAGGTCCCAGTAACCTTTCTTTTTTTAAGTGAATTTCTATGTTTTAGAGCTATTTCCAAACTATAACATCCCTGTAACCTTTCTGTTTTTCACAGAATGTCTGTGGTATTTTAACGTAATTTTAATTACTATGCTCTAACTCAACAACCCATGCACGAGGCCACATTTCTTTAAGCTCCAAACCTCACACTATGCACGGCCAGAAGGGTTTGGAGATTGAAGGGGCAACATTAAAGATATATATATTTATGGGAACCAAATGGGCTCCCTAAGCACCGGGGACCACCACGTCCCTGGGGTTACAGATGGAAAACTTTTAGAGGGGCCACACAGGCCCCCCCAGGTCCCGTGGACCACCACCTCCCCGGGACAGCATAACAGAATTATATAGGGGACCGAACGGACCTCCCTGTGCCCTAGGGACCACCACCTCCCCATGGCTACATTTTAAACACTATATGGGTGGGCAATGCAGACCCTGCTGGGTCCTGGAGGCCACCACCTCCCTGGGACAATAGAAAAAAATATATATAGCGAGCCCCATTTTAAATAATATGCAGAGCTGCGCAGACCCCTCACACCCCGTGGGGCAACCAACTTTCTAGGGCAATTTTAAAAACATTTAAAGGGGGCCACAAGGACCCCCTCAGGGTACCACCACCTCCCCAGCAACAAATATTTTGTAAAATGAAGGGGGGCACTCCGGCCCCACCTAGGCTGATGTCAGCTCCAGAACCCCATCCCCTGGGGTCCAGCCACATGGAACTGGGTGCCCAGGGCACCCAGTGTAAAGTTATGGGGATCGCAGAGGAAGCCTCAAGGCCTTTGTGGTCCCACCGACTCCCGTCTCCTGTGGAAGCAGGCATTGCTCCAGCATGCAGTGGGCAGGGGAAGAGATGAAAACTTGCTTTCAGTAAGCTGGACCAGTTTGACAGTTCCCGCTTGCTGAAAGCAGAGTGTTTACTTTTGCTTGGAGGGAGCTGTTAGCTCCCTCTAAGCAAAAGCAAACAGTTACCTCCCAAGGGTGGGCACCTCAAGAGGTAGCAGGAGCCAGCTCTGGGGAGTGGTGGTCTTACAGGGCCACACATGGCTCTTTGGGTGGGGGTCGCACACCTCCCCTCCATCTGTTGATTTGGCCCTGGGGAGGTGGTGTTCTCTGAGGACAGGGTTCCACGACAGCCCTTTGCTTTAATGTTACTTGAGTCCCAGGAACGTGGTGGGCCCTGGGGCATGGTGGGGTCCACAGGACCCCCTACTATTGTAGTAGTATTTTGTCCCAGGGAGGTGGTGTCCCCTGGGGTGAGGAAGGCCACAAGGCTCCCCACGTATCCTTGTTTTACAATATTGCCCCAGGGAGGTGGTAGTCCCGTGGTGCCTTTGGGGCCTCCCTGTCATTGTGTATTGTTGCCCCAGGGAGGTGGGGACCCTGGCGTAAAGGGGGGTCCACGTGGCCCCTGCATATTTTTATTAATTTAGCACTGGGGAGGAGGGGGTCCCCAGTGCCTTCATGCAGCCCCTCTCATTTATTTTACATGTAGTCCCGGGGAGTTAGTGGTCCCCTGGATCTTTAAAGCCCTAGGAGGGGGCCTGTGCCACGCCCTGTGCCACGCCCTGTGGCAAACCCCTCTAACTACCCAACCCTGCGCTGTGCACAGCCTCCGGCCATACACAGCAGGGGTTGTCTCCCACACCGGGACTGCGGCCCCCCTCCTCTGGCCTATCTCAGTCCTGGGACCCCATCCCCAAGGGCCCAGCCTAACTATTTAACTTTTTTTTTGGGGGGAAGGGGTGGCTCAGGCCCTCTCCCCAGGCTGTTCTCAGCCCCGGGAACCCCATCTCCCAGGGCCTGGCCTAATTAGTTATTTTTTGGCAGTACGAGGGACACTTGGCACCCCTCCCCAGGGCCGATTTCGGCCCTGTGGACTCCATCCCCACGGGGAGCCAGCATTGCTGTCACAGAGAGGACTGATTCCTCTGTTTCCCTGCCTGCATCTCTGTGGGCAGGGAAACAGTGCAAACCTCCACTCACAGTGAGGGAGAGCTGTTGAAAGTCCTCCCTTACTGTGAGTGGAGTGTTTGCTCTGACTTGGTGGGAGCTGGGAGGAGTGGGCACTCCCGGACATAGCAAGAGCTGACCCTGGGGGGTGTTGGCAGTCCCCAGGTCAACCTGTAGCACCTCGAGGGGGGCCACACAGCCCCCCTCCAACTAAAATAGCCCCAGGGAAGTGGTGGTCGCCAGGGATTGGGATCCAAAACAGACCCTTTATCTGTTTTAAAAAATGTGCCCCAGGGAGATGGCGGTCCCTGGAGAAACAGGGGACTGTGCACCACCTTGCATACCATATTACATTTGCCCCGGGGAGATGGTGGTCTCCAGGGCTGCGGGGGTGGGGCACAGCTCCCCGCATACCACATTACATTGGCCCGGGAGGTTATGGTCCTCAGGGCTGCGAGGGGGCCACGGACCCTCCCCCACACAAAACTAAATCTTTGCCTCAGTGAGGTTCCCAAGGGCTACGAGGGGGGCACACAGCCCCCGGGTCAACACTAAATCTTTGCCTTGGGGAGGTGGCAGTCCCTGGGGCTTTGGGAAGCCCAGGAGGGGGGCCCGTGTGTCCTTACTTATTTTTGCATGCCCCTGGGGCTGAAGCCAAGTACCAAGATGGCTGCCTACACTTCCTGGTGCTGACAGCCAATCAGATATCTGCACGGGGACAGTTGGATACGCGTCCCTTTATACCTATATTTTTAAACTCTAATTTCTCCAAAACTAATGAACAGATTTACAGCAAATCACAAAAAGTGTGCTTTTGGGACCAGGATCTAGCTTTCTGCAAAATTTGGTGTAATTTCATTCAGCGGTTCAGGCTGTGGTAGTGTTCAAATTTTTTTTTAAATCCCATTGACAAAAAAGTGCTTTGGGACCCCTCTTTTTTTCTCGACCCCCACTTAACAGATCATCCTGAAACTTTCTAGAAAGCAGCTGAACTGAGCAAAGTATAAGTTTTGAAAATTTGAAGGTTCGTCAAGCACAGTGCCTAATTTGTGCTTGTTGTTTCCGGTGCTGAGCACAGGCACTTTTTTTTTAGAACACATTTTGGGAAAGACGCAGGAAGAGAAAAACAAAAAAGCGTCACAATCAGAGAGAGCAGAAAGCTGCAGGAGTGAGCTGAAGGGGCAGGGAGTAGCTTTAATTGGATTGAAGAGGTCCGAGATGGCTTCGGGATTACGCTGCCTCAGTATTCCGTGTTCGCACATTTAATTGAAGCAGCGGCCTGGGGGCTTTGGGCACCAGCACCTTTTCATTTACAAATTAAGCACTGATCAAGCAGTGCCAAAGTTATTGGCAAAACAAAAAAATTATCTGTCTATGGTTGAAAAAAAATCCTAATTATAACCACCTAGTGGCAACTGCCACAAGGTAATATTTTATATATATATATATAGAGAGAGAGAGAGAGAGAGAGAGAGAGAGAGACGGTCGCCATTAGGTAGGTATAACAGGTCCTGGTGTCAAACAGCGGACTGTTTGCTGTGTCTTGGCTACAGCTTCAGAGCTGCAGTCAAACCACAGCAAACAGCTATGTCCTGGGGTGGGCACCCTGGGACATAGCAGGAGCCGGAGTGGTCCCCAGGGCCATCTATGGCTCCACAAGGGGGCAGCGTGGCCCCCTCCAACATGCACATAGCCCTGGGGAGGTAGTGATCCCAGGGCATTGGGGGTCTGAAACGGACTCCATTTACATATTTTTATTGTTTGCCCTGGGGAGGTGGTGGTCCCCAGGGCTGCGGGTGGGGGAGCCCGCACACAATGTAGAAATTGCCCCGGAGAGTTGGTGGTCCCCAGAGCTCAGGAACTGCCACACCCCCTGACAAAATGTAGAAATTGCCCTGGGGAGGTGGTGGTCCACAGGTTTCAGAGGGCCATGTGCCCCAACCCCAACATTTATTATAATTAAAGCCTCAGGGAGTTTGTGGTCCCCAGCGGTATAGGGGTGGCTGATGGGCTACCACACACATCTAAAGCAATTCGACACAGGGAGGTGGTAGTCCCCGGTGCTATGAGGAGGCCAGGAGGCCCCCCACACACAAAATTATTAATGCCCATCAAAACCAAGCGCTGGCTTGTTTTTTCTAAAAAGTGGACTACCAAGATGGCTGTCAACACTTCCTAGTTTTAAGTGTTGGCAGCCAATCAGAGCTGTGCATTTCCCTACACAAGCTTGTCTCTGTTCTTAAACACTTTGCGACCAGGGATAAACAAATTTGGTTTTCCCTAAATTTCTCAAACACTACTGAACAGATTTCCACCAAATAAGCAAAAGATCAATCTGCGTACCGAAATCTAGCTTTCTGCCAAATTCGCTGTAATTTTGTGCAGTGGTTCGGGCTGTAGACATGTCTAAAGGTCCTATGGGAATTAGCATGGGAAACTCAACTTTTTTGACCCCTCCATTTCCGTGGTCCCTGCTTGATGGATCACCCCAAAACTTTCCGTGTACAACAAGAATTGCCACACTTTGTTTTGGAAAATTTCATGAAGATTAGTCAAACGAGCCAAAGATATAGGCAAGTCAATAAAAAGCAATTCCCATAGGGATTTTGAACAAGACAACATCCCAAACTGCTGATCGGAATTACAACAAATTTGGTTGAAAGGTAGATTTTGGTTTTGTTATTTGGTGTAAATCAATTTAGTAGTTTTATGATATTTAAAGAAAAGATTTAGATATCTAGGGATGCTGATCCTCCACAGATCCAACAGATCCCATGCTGATATCTGATTGGGTGCCAACACTTCAACCAGGAAGTGATGGCAGCCACTTTGAGCCTCGGACTCAGCGAGTCCGAAAAAATATTTTTTAATAATTATACATCACACCTAAGGTAGACTCCAAAGGCTCCTAGGGCAGGTTGCGTAGCAGATAAAATGCAGAACATGTGGGTTTACATTTTACCAGTTCTGGCAGTGGAAAACTCCTAATGTTGTTTTTTACTGCTGTAAGGCTATCTCTCCCAGAGACTGGGCTAACATAGTTAAAATAATAAATGTGAAATTCATTTTAGGAGCAGATAGAGGAATTCTGTTTGCACTCAAATGAATTGAAATTTAAGATCCTCTTTAATGGTCAGATTTTATGTTATAGTTTTTAAAATGCCACTTTGAAAGTTGCCATTTTTATGCACAAAGCAATTGTACCCTTCTGCCAGTGTTCTAGGTCACAAGACAGTGAATGGTTCTCTTGTTGTGGGGTGTATCTTGCTTCCATACATAGAGACAAAAAGGCCTAGGTGTGAGGAGAGAGGGTGTGTTCCTGACTAGATGGTCAGGAGGACTGTGCCCTGCCCTGATTACACTGCAAGAATCTGCCTGCAACACACACAAAGGAGTCTGATACCAGTCTTGCCCTTGCCTTTGTCACCCTAGATAATTTGGAGCCAGGACCAGGACCAGGGGAAGGGGAAGAACTGGTTTTACTGGTAGATCAGTGAATTACCTCACATAAATGGTACCAGGTATAAAAGTAGGACCTTCAGAACTTTTCAACAGAACACGCCTAGACCTGTGGAAGATTTAAAAGAAGAGCTGTTCTACTGTCTGAAGAAGGAAGAATGGACCTGCTCACCTTGAACCCAGACTCTCCAAAGTGCCTACAGCAGTCAGTTGACTGACCTCATGTTTGAGCTACAGGGACACAACAAGCTTCCAGAGGCCTCCCTGCAAATTCCCAGTTTGTCAGCACACACTGGACCTGCCTTGACTTGCATGTGCCCTGCTCCTGGCTTTTGCTGGAGTGATTCCTGATCTCCAAGAGGTGTCCACAGGTCCTGAACCCATGTCTGGCATCAGAGTGTACTCCTCTTGAAAGGAAACAAAAGTTTTGGGCTACTAGCAACCACAAAGTGAATTCTTCGCATCAAGAGTCGACACCTACAACAACCACCAACAAGAAGCTCTAGCAGGCCTTGCTGTTACATCAACAGAGACCATCCACTATGACTGCCAATGCAAGTCTCAAGTGAGACATGCTCTTAGCGCTGACAGTAACAGCCCACATGGACCATGAATGTAAACTACTAACAACAACTGGCTCTTCACACTATAGCAGCGAACCCCTGAGGCGACTGACTTGCTCTTCACATAGACAACATCCTCCTTGCTTCCCCCTCCAACATGACTGACACTCTTTGTGTGATCTTGAGAAGGTAACTTCAGTAGGGCGAACATGGTCACTGTATCTATTGCCCACTCCATCAAGGTTTCTCTGAATGTCTGACTTTCCCGTGGTTCAGAGTGACTAGATAACCGGAACTAGTTTTTGTGATTTTTACTCCCATTTTCACCTAAAATTTTAAAAACACTTATCTCTGGTTCTACTGATTAAGAATTCTGTTGTTTTGTTGTTATTTTATTCATTAAAATGTACTGTGGTTTTCTAAATTGGCTTGGGATCTTTCTGTTGCTGTATTTTTCACAGTAATACTGTTTGAGGGATGCAAAGCTACTTTACATATTGCCTCTAGGCTAAACCTGATTGCTGTTGTGCCAAGCTACCAGAAGGTTCAGCACAGGTTTATTCAGTGACATTTTGTGGTTCACCCTGACAAAGATTGCGTTCGTTATTTGATTGAGTTTGCCACCCCTCTCACCTAGTAACCCAACTTCTTCTAGAACATATTGAACAATTCAGGATAGCAAACTTGCCACTAATAATTTTTTTCAAGCTATGGATAAGAATGATACATCAGAAAAACTATTCCAGACAGGCAATAGGAACAACCTCCAAAATGGAATCGTATTATAAATTGATGTATTAGTGCTTGCTGCCTAATGTCTGCTTGTCATGGCCTAATGCCCTTCTTCAACCTCCACGAGTTGTTAGTGGTATGGGCAGTCTACTGGTTCATTCAACTTCAATTTATAGCTCTACATTAGAAAGAGGAGCCACCCACACCTCTTTCTGTTTTAATGGATTTTAGAAGACTCTAGTGACAGGACAAGATTATGGATTATAACAACCACTCAGAAAATAAATTGACAACTAAGTAAAAGCCTCTGATTGACTATCTGTCTGGGACAGACTTGATATACTTCACACCTTCTCTGCTCTGAGTACAGAATTTTTTTTTTTTCAGTCCTGCTCACTAGTCCTGATAATTGCTCCCCGCCTATGACCTACTGCGCCCCATCTGGGACCCTTATGCATGACAACTAGCTAACAATGTCCAACAAGCAATTGGAACAATAGCAACATATATGGGACACAGCTCACTGCGTCAGCAGGGCTCACTCACTCCTCCTACACACTTCTATGCTCGGTTTTTCTTTGAGGATGGGGAGTTACTGTTGTTCTTGTTTTCATTTCTTTTTCTGAAGGTTAAGGGAGAAAATACTTCATTGCTATAGGCACGAGGCATATGCTCAATCAGTTAAACCTATTAATAATGTTCCTGAATGTGACAGTTTTGACGGGTGCTAAGATGCTGGCTGTACAAAGCACTTTACCTCTGTCTAAAATGTTCAATAAAAAAGATATTGATTTAAAAGTAGAGTCTTTCTTTTATGTATCAGGTAAGACAGTAAATGCTTCTATCATTCTGAACTAATAGCAAGTAGCCCGTATGCATTCCATTCCATTGTTTAAGGTCCCAAGATTTCTGACAAAAACTAAGGAGTGAAATTAAGATCAAGGAAGCCTTGTAGCTGCCCAGTGTTTCAAATTCTTCCTGATGGATTTAGAAGTCAATGATAATACATTACGTCTTTAGATTTGATTGGATCAACGGCCCTCCATTCATTGCTAGATCATTTAGAAACCATTAATAAGAGCATCATTCTCCAGCTGCAAGTTATCAACTTTAACAAAGAACTGAGTACCATCACAACTCTCAAGGCACCTGAGAAATATTGAGGAATATTTCACATTTTTCTCCTTTACCCTTGCCTTTCCGGAGCAAATCTATTCTTGCTTTATGTTTTATTAACAGTTGGCAGTACACAAAAGCAGTTCATATCATAGTCTTTTCTCTCTGTCTCTCTTTTTTTCAACGTCATTCACTCACTTCTTTCTATCACACTCACTTTAATTCAGGGGAAAAAATAGGTACATTATACCCAACCATATAATTTTTTATCACCCAATTCATACCGGTTTCGACAAAGAGGGTTCAAACAGGTAAAACCATGAGGAAGAGACCTGGCAGTACCAAGAAATAAGTATTTTAAAGAAACTGACTCCCCTTCTTGGTGCAGAAATCAATCACCCCACATTTCAGAAAACAGCTGTAAATTTCAGGTTGTGATTTAACTAAGCACACAAGCAAAGGGCTAGGGATCCTTAGCCACCGGTTACCCTCTAGTTACCCGGCTCAACAACAGATACCTAACTGCTCTCTAATAATGATTGTCCAGTGCTTCGAAGCGACTGCTAGCTGACATGATGGCACAAATTCTGTAAATAAACGAATACATGAATAAATAAATGAGGACCACAGGGGCTAGTAGAAACGAGTATCTGAAGTCTACATCTCAATGTATCCATTGGCCATGTATTGTGAGGGTGGCCATCAGCCAGCCGTATTTTTCAAGCAGCCGCAATAAGCATATTGGGCTAAAGAAAATCAATCATGGTGAAAGCTGAACTACAATTTCTAGCCTGCTTAATGATGTTAGCTGCAAACACAAAAACGGATGAAAAGTTACCCTCGTGTCATGGGGTGAGTTGTCTTTATATCTGTTTATGTGCATTACATGCGCTTTTGATAGCAAAATGCCCATGTCTATGCATTAACAGACAATGCTGCCGATCCACGAAGAAACATCACTACCAACACATTTGAAAGGATGAAAAAATCAATGTACTGTTTTGAAAAATAGACCGTTTAATCAGCAAATGATTGTGAATTAAAAAACAAAAAAACAAAAAAACCCAGCAACAGCCTGCTTTAATTATCAGTGAATCATACATACACTGCACAGGTCTGCCAGAGTACAGCCTGCAGTCCAACTCATTATTTCACCAACATGGAACCATACGTAGGCGGACCATGACTAGAGGGCTTATTTTAATGGACCATAGAAAATTAAAAGCAGGTGAATTCAGCTAGAAAATGTGCCACTCTAAAAGCGCCAATCAAAAGGTGTGGCGGTAAAGAATAAAACGAGCCATTACCTTCACAGATTCCACTGAAACACTAAACCTTAGGAAAACATGCTATCATTCTCTACAGATGGCAAACTTATGTATCAGAAATTGAGTTCTGCAAACTCTCTAATTCGTTCAAGATGGAGAGGTGCAAGGTCTTGATTCCGTATCCTAGGACACCCTTGCCAACCAATCTGGAAAAGAGAATTAACCACACTGCTAAGATTTACAAAATCACAATTTACAGGTGTTTGGAATGGTTATAATAATAAAGGCATAATAGGTGCCTGTTAGCTCGTAACATAAAAGACATGTCAGTGAAAGAATTGCAGGTGGTTACTGACAGAAAATGACCTGCTACAAATTACATTGCACTTGCATCCGTTCCCTGCCGTGGAACAGGAACCCGTGCAGCAGTGAAGTGCTCATTGGCTTGGAAAGAGCATGTGAGAAGCCTGGTATCGATGAGACGACGACCACCTTCCTCACATACCTGTTCAATATTATTCATTCATGTATTTGTGTGAAGATTTGGATCATTGCCTCTTCTATTATTGCTTAATAGCGTGCTTAGTTCATACCTTTTTTCATTACCCTTGCAAATGGGGTGGATGAATCAAGAAAGAGGAATAAACAAAAATATCAGTCTTCACTAGCCACTACACTGACTCTCGTCCAACATTTAAATAATTGTCTTCTGCTAAATACTATCCATCCACGCCATGCCTGCAATTGAACAAACTCAAATTACACTATTGTTTCCATTTCCTGGGTATGTAGCGTCAATTACGCATGGTCTGCTAATGAAAAAAGGCATACAATAACAAACATTGCCAAAGCCTAGCATCCTGGCTTTCTGTTAGGGGAAGTGTTTGGTAATAGGTTAGCGACTTTGTCCCAAGCTGTCCCATATTCCCATTACCAAAACACATCTTGTGCTACAGGAATATTGAACTGGAAGAAGAGGCCCTTTTCTGAAAATACTTCGCTTACAGAATTCAGCTAAAATCCCTAAAGAAAGATGTTAAGAAAAGGGAAGATGGCGTTTATGTTCTAAGTGGTAGCATACACAACAACACATTGCATGGTAGATTTGACAAAGGACCGTAACTTTTGTTGTAGCTTTAAAAATGGCTAAAAGCATGCACGTGTACATCCAAAAACTATTTGCCATGAGAGCAAATGAAAAAAGCAAAAGGAAACAGCAAAAGAAAAGAATCTGCAAATGCAGTTATTTAATAGCACTGTCTCTTTATGAGAAGCTAAATCATCCAAACAGCATGCACTTCATAACCAAAAAGGCCCACAATCGAGAGCTTAAATGTCATCAGGTCATTAAAGTATGAACAACAACAAACACACACTGGCTGATCTAATGGGTAAATTAATGGGGCAATTAAATCATCATAAAATCCAATGGTCTTAATTGACAACCCGACCAAGCAAAGTCAAGCAAAGTCAAACCATGAAAAACACATGGAAGCCAATAGTTGAAGGGGATGGACTCTGAGCCCATTTACTGTCTTTACTTGTTCATTTTGTATTTTGTATTGTATTTTCTTGACAAATTGATGGCATGAGATCATCTAGACAGTTAAATCAGTCTGTAGTCAGGAATAAAGTAGGGTTACACAGGCTAAACGGTAGTATAGAACTTTGAAAGGTCAGCTATAGAACAACTCTTCAGCTTCCTATCCATCTGCAGACAAATACCTGATCAGCATCGTGATATTGAACTGAATACTTAAAGGTAATGTGACGCAACCTGCTTTACTCATCCTGTAATATCTACTAACCGTCCTCATACCCGCTCACAATGTACTTTTTAAAATAAATCCAGAAGCTAAGCTTAATTATTCAGATCAGTGGTTCCCAACCTTTTGACTTCTGTATCCACACCCCCCTTTATCAATACTGAAACCCGGAGACCCCCACCGAATCATCATTGGAATCCGAGGACCCCTCACTGAGTCATTACTGAAAGTTGGGGACCTAATCTGCTAATATTACTGAATTTTCTAAGTAGTCGCAGACTCCCTGAGGAGGCTTTGCGGACCCCCAGGAGTCCGAGACCACATGTTGGGAACCACTGCTTTTGACCCAAATAAGGCTGTCTGATTTAATTCCAATATGTGGCAAAATTATATAGTGGTGAAAAATGGAGCACAACCATTTTTGCTCCTCTTTTTCTTCTAGCATAAAGAGGAAGGGCACACAGGTTGAGTTACATAACTATTTTGTGCCACGGGAGATAGGACAAACTTATTTTACACTTTGTTTGCTCTCTGTAGCTGAAGGAATGGCAAGCAATATTTCATATTTGAAAAGAGTAGAGTTATTCTGCAAGAATCCCTATTGAAAAAGCAGCAAAAACAATGTAAATCAGCTTTTTTATTTTTTGTAGTTGAAAACACCACATACTATGATTTTGTAAAATGTGTTTAATACTTTTTTCTTATGAAAATCTTTGAGATGCAGCTTAGGTAACCACAGTCAATGTGCACTTGTGAATGTTACTGCACAGATTTTCCAATCTTTTGGGAGATGACTCAAAAATGATTATTTAGCATTGTCCACAATATATGTAAAGACAAGTAATTGCAATTATATTTTTCCCATGTAATTTTAATTGTTTCCTTTCAGTTCAGATGCCATGTTTAGGTCTGGCTCAGAAGCAGCTTTAGCTGTCTTGCCAGCTTCATGTTTAAGGAACACCCAATAAAAATGCATAAATATGTAAATATATTCAGTTCTCTCTATCTAATGTTCTATTCACATTTCATTCACATTTTGCTTCTGCAGCATTTCAAAGTTAAAAAATTAAAAACTTAAAAACTTAAAATATGCATTTAGATTAGATTTACATTAAGAGACTGAATACAACCTAGGCGGATGGGATACTCCGTCACAAAATATCCCACCCACCGTTTTACAAGTTCCATTGGATATAATGGAACTGGTAATATGACGGATGGGATATACGTCACATTTGTGATGGAGTATCCCATCCACCAATGTCGTAATCAGGCCCTAAATCTCCAGAAACTTGGGAGTTGATTATGAGTACGGCAGTTCCAAGACTGCTGTACCAGCTTTGGCGGCACAACCGTCATGTTCTTAGTGGTCTGACTGCCCGATTTGTATAGTGGCCATTGGAACGCCATAAGACCACCGACACTGCCAACTCCTGCCTCACTGTGGCACCACCATTCATATTCTGACCTGCCTGTGCGCCGATCTTTTCATGGTGAAGACACCACTATGAAAAGTTTGACAGAAAGTCAGGAAAGAGGCCACAGGGGGACCCCAGGAAGGCAATTGCCAATGCTGTTGGAATTGCACGGGCCCCCCGTCACCATCATTGCAGGGCACCCTGTCTGCCATGCCTGACATAGTGCATGGCAACAGTGCTCTCGACTTGCTGGCTGTGCAAGCAAACAGTGCAGCCGGCATTGGTATTGGCACGCTTCAGCAGGAGCCAGTGTCTGCTACACTGACTGCAGAGGTGGCCCCACCAGTCCTGCAGTAATCCCATAATACAGCCGTCGGGAGCCCACTGGCTTGATGGCACAATGCAGCACACACAGAAAGAGGAAATAAGGAGAAATTAAGGATTTTTCCTCATTATGCCACCCCCCCCCCGGGAAGGAATCAGATTTTGGTGCATTCCCAGGTTTACACATCTTTGTAAATTGAGGAATGCGTCAAAATCTATAGGAGTTGAAGGGGAACACCCACCACAACACCCATGAAATGCCTAACCAGGGAAGAATAGCGCAACACAGAGATTTACGCTGGCTTTGCATGGCTTCATAAATCTGTCTTAGAGGTTTGCGTTGAGCATATACCACACTGCATGGTGCAAACAAGGTGCAAACTGATTTATGAATATGCCCCAATGTCTTTTGCTTCATGTGATCATTTACACATTTATTACTACTCAAACTTGAAATTACATACTTCCTCACTAAGCACTGACTAATGGTGACCTGTAAATTATGCAATCATTAAATCCACCATCACATTACATTGAGGGGATCCTGTCTACTTTGTGAATCGGAATCTGCTTTCCCTATTTCATAGGACACGGAAAGAGGCAATTATTTTCATTAAAAATCTGTAAGTCTCACAAGCTAGTTCAGAGTGAACTTAAATATATGTGAATGCTATAAAGCCATACTAAGGTCCTGAATAAGACCTTGGCGGAGGGGATTACTGTCACAAATGTGACAGACATCCAGCCTGCCGAATGACAAGTTTCATAGGATATAATAGAACTTGTAATACTGCGGGTGGGATATCTGTCACGTTTGTGACAGTGTAATATCCTCCCCCAAGGTCGTAATCAGGCGCTGAGTGTTGTATATGCGTATGCTAAAAAGCGGTTTAAAGTGCTATATGCATGTATGCTATAAAGAGGTTCAAAGTGACACATTTCTCCTATACACTCATGTACAGGTACATACCATCTCTTCATTCTCAAACTGAGAGTTATATTGTGCTGCTTCTTCTGTGAGTGGCTTCTGAACGAGGTTTCTGCAGACAAGCCAAGTGGCCAAACTAGCGATGAACATCCCAAGGTCTGGTACAAACATCCGGAGTCCATTTCCAGCATCTACACCCTTCATGCTTCAAAGACAAGAAATAGTAAGATGACGTTAATGCAAATGTGATGTGCCACATGTTCCACTGTAAAGACTTGTTGTGCAGTAACTTCCAATGTAACATCACATTATTCCAATGTGCAAAGGGAATATTGGGATTATAAATGAGAGTGGAGTCAACCACTTTTTACCACCCACTACAGGCAATGCATTCAAAGTACACTCTAGAGTGTGTCAGCAACACTCCATGTTCTCCTGTGTCAGGTCAAATGTAGAGTTCAGGGCAATGAGTGGAGTAACTGTTAATTCAATTTACAATTCTGTATCCAGAGTCCCAACTTGAACAATTCCTAAATTAAACATTACATTACTTTGAATTGTTTCTTTAAACAAATATCAAAGTATTTGATGAGGCAGAAAGAAGGGTAGCTCCACAGAAACATTACATAGAGGGTGGTGTCATGGATCAATAGCTAAGTGACCATGATCAGTGAATTTCAGAGGTGTTGGTGTTTTGGAGTTTTGTATTACAGCAATAATGTCCTTTCATCTAAAGTTTCATCAGGAAAGAGGAAGAATCTTGATCGAGCTTCTGGAGCTTGCTTCTTTACTTACTTTTCTCCCGCCTTAGTTTGTGATCTGTTGCCCAAGATTTCCTATTTCAAAATTATTTTTGTCCTTTTTGCCTTTAGCCCATATGGGTTCTGCCCAGCACATGCTAATCCCTAATTTTAGCTGAACCTTAATGATTTGATTTGCCTTAATGCTTATTAAAACAGAGCAATGCTTGTTTTCGATACATTAGGTAATTTTGCTTATGTTCTGTCTAGTTAGTTCGCTTGAACTTGCTTCATCGCCCCCTGATGATAATGTATGGGCCCGGTTCACAAAGGTAAACTTAGATCAAAAGTCTAAGTTTAGAACAAAAGCCTAAACGTAGACCAAAAGTCTAACTTTACTATGAGTAAAGTTGGACTTTTGGTCTACGTTTAGACCAAAAGTCTAAACCTAGATCAAAAGTCTAACTTTACTAAGAGTGAAGTAAAACTTTAGGTCTAAACTTAGACTTTTGGTCTAAGTTTACCTATGTGAATTGGGCCCTATCTTTATAACTGTGTATTGAAAATTGTCTACCTGACTTTGAACCTAAGCTTGTAATAAAACCCCTTAACTAATTATCTACTGGAGTTTTCCTTGTTTGGCCACATTGGTCATACTATGTAATTAAATTGGCTTGTATTGAAATTTGATGCTTTGTCTTCCACACCCTTTTGCTGGGCCCCAAGATTTGTTGACCTCGCCGGGTTTTGACTCCTGTGAGGGAAGAAATGCTCTAGGAAAGGTTTTGAGCTCACAAACCCTGCAAGTCGCAAAAACAAAGACTATTCAACGTGGATGGCATGTCCTTTTTAAAGTGTAAGTTGTTAATGAGGGACAACTTCCAGTTTGTAAATGTGAGCTCAGGGACTGGGTGGAGAATACAGCAGTTGAGGGTACTGCTGAATCCTCACCCCACCCTACCTCTACAATGTTCTTCACATTATGCCAAAGTTTTGTTAAATTGTAACAAAAGAAAATACATTTTGTGAATGTGAATAAAGGAATAGAGGTCTTTTTTCACTTGCAGGCCTTCATCCCTGAAGCACTGAAACTAAATTTGTTGTTTGAGTTGGCAAACATGGCACATAGTTTTCAATATCAAAAGGTGATGTATAATGCATGATAGGGGTGGCTCACACAGAACAGCATCAAACAGTACGCAATTTGATCACATATGATTACCTTATGTTTTGGGAACACTTCAGAATTTTCAAGGAGGACTCGCATATGTAAGATTTGTGCATGGTGAATTCAGACCTATTCAATAAAGGGGAAAAACCATCCTCCATGCCCTGAGACTTCCCTCTCTACGTCAATATTATTTGGCAACTTCCTAAACTTGCATCTATGTTCTTTCTTTTACTCATTATTTATGACAATTTAATCTATTTGCCTATGTAACGCCGTATTTATAATGCAAAGCATCCAAACACCTTTGGGTAATGGCCACACTATAAAACCACATAAATGAATAAGTAAATATATAACATTACTGTGTATTTATAGGATATGATTTACTCCCAAAAATTCGGAACTGCCTGGCACTATCTATTATTATATATTATGGGTACTGGATCACAATGACAATTATTTCTAAAATTCTGTGAGAATCTTGCAAAAGTCTGTTAATATTGTTCTGAATCATTAAAATATTTGACCCACACTAAAAGCTTCATGTGTGGATAAACTATCACAACTGGGTCTGAACAGAGCGTGCTTTGCAGTACGCTTGTCATAAGGATCTAAGGTCTTGCATCTCCGTGCACCACCCTAACGCCACCATGTGTGCGCCGTCTTTAAGATACAACCCACCATGGAGGTATTAGGTAACATAACGCCAAAATTGCTGACACTGCTGTAGCGCTTTGCTCCAATGTGAGTCCTTTCAGCAGGCATTAAAAAAGACGCAAAAAATGGCACAATGAAATCTTGTGGATTTCATTGCACCATTTTTGCAGGCCTCCTTGCGCTGGAACACCCCCTTTGCATACATTATGCATGCCGCAAAGGGTCACAAATGCATGCATTGCGCCACTTTGTAGATATGTCCTGGCATTTTTGGCAATCTAATGGCACATGTGAGTTAGAAAAGTGACGCCAATGTGGCATTAGATGGCGCAAGGCCATCCTTAAATTTAGGCCTAACTGTTTAGGTAAACAAAATAAAGTTTTCCTGCTAAGTGTAAGGTGATAACACCATAAATCTTTTTCTATTTCCTGTTCGTATTGTACACCTAGCTCTCTTTTCTGATGTCTTTGATATATCATGTTCACATGTTTTGCATGTTTTTGTTTCTTAGCACTATGGAGGATCTCTACTAACATTTTAGACTGGATTTGCATTGCAAAAGTGATGGAAACCGGGGCAAGGTGCTGAGTTTGGGATTTGGTTTCCAGTGCAGCAGCAAGGTAACACCAAAGAAATGCAAAGTTGCACTTTCTACTACTTAACTTCACGGGGGTGTGCCATGGGTAGTACACTAGCATACCAATGCAACCAAACATGGGTCTGAATCAAATCTCTATCTATTAATATTAGTAGACAGGAATTTGTGCCAAAACGTTAAAGCTCTGCAAGGCAGGTAAACATTAGAGAGAAGTCTTCTTTTTTCAAAACGTTTCTAACTTTGCACATGTGCTATACTACCAGAACACATGAACGTTGTTATAGTTTTAAACAATGTTAAAGCAAAATATTTTCTACTGGAAGGGTACCTTCTCTGCACAAACCCTATGCTAAATATCTTCGTGGAAATGACATTATTCTTTTCTATTCCTTTCCTTTCACACAACCCAACTCAGCAATTTTGCTTGCTCTAGTACACTGCATGATTTCTTTCTAAATTTGCCTCTACAAGTTTAGGTGCCAAGCCAATTAATTCCTTCAGTTTGGAAGGATTTTGTTGAAAAGGAAACCGGGTGTGATATCCAGACATCCACAAAAGTGCAGCAGGAAAAAATCAATAAAAAGAGTACATTTATAAGGTGATATTTCCAGGACGATCCTGGACTATTCAACACAAAAAAATACAGTTTAAGTATGCTTATACTACAAAGTCAATCAAGCCATTTCCTTACATTAGTAATGCTGCCACAAGCAGGATTTAATACCAATCATCAGGAAGAGAAAATGCTTAAAAATCTTAGCATTTTAATGACATACTTTCATTTTGTTTCCTTGCCAACAAGAAAAAAGACTCGTACGAATAAATTCAGGTTCTCAGTATTAGACATAATCATTTAAAAATAAAATCTAATGCCCTGATTTACAGAGGTAAACTCACACTTTTTTGTGTAAGTTTACTATTTTATTTTGGTATACACAAACTACAAGTTAAATTTTACTGATAGTAATTTTACAACTGCGTAGACTCTGCAGCAGGGGGCAGAACTCCAGACATAAAAAGATAGGACAGGCTTCTCTTTTTATGTGCGGAGTCTCTGCCATGAGTGTGGAGTCTCCTCAGTCATACAATTACTATTAGTAATATTAAACTCATAGTTAGTGTATTTCTTGAAAAGTACAGAGTATTATGATAGTATATTTTACACAAATAAACAGAACTGAAAGAAGGCAGATTTTAGTCACCTTCAGGAATACTAGCAGCTGACCATGTTAAAAATCTGAACTGACAGTTTATTCCAATGTTTGGAGGCACCAAATAATTTCCTTCCACTCTAATTCAATTCACCATGCCACAACATTAGAAATTGCAATAGCTTTCTGGCATATCCTTGTAAAAAACTCTACCTACCCAAAGAGCTGACAGACTGAGGTGTTCATTCCCACTTCGGAAGTCTTCTGGTGAGACTGCCAAAGTCGCGGACACCAGGGGACTGCCAGTGCTGGCGGTCCTCCGACCGCCATATTCTGAATACTGAAGGATTTCCACCTCAATTTGGGCAGAAATCCTTCTGTATTGGTGCTGGTGGCTGGAAGTGCTGAGGCGGGCCCACCGCCGGCCCCGCCCCACCAAAAGGACTCCGCCAGCCATATTACGACCGGTGTCCTGATGGCGGTGCAGGAACAGTGGTGCAGGAACAGCGGTGGGAGATCCGGATCCTGTCCCCTCAGGGAGGAGCACCTCGTCGGACAAAGTAAGTGTCCTCCACAAGGGAACGGGGTGGGTGTGTGAATGGGTGTGAGTGTGTGTATGCGTGTACTGCATGGGGGATGGGAGAGGAGTGTTTGTGTGTGTGTGTCTGTGTGTAATTGTGGTGATGCGTGTGTATGTGCGCATGTGTGTAAGGGTGTTGTGAGTGTGTGTGTGTGTGTGTGTCAGGGTGTGCGTGTATTTGGGGGGCGGGGTTCAGTATGGAGATCGGGGGTCTCTACTGGGGGGTGGGGTGGGTCACTACTGGGAGTGGGGTGAAGTCATCTATCGGCAACAGGAATGCAAATTCCTTTTGCCTGTAGCCTTTCCGCCAGGGATTTCGTGGCAGTGCTCCTGCCACAGACTCCCTTGCGGAACGGGGACTCGGAATACCGCCGGTAGTATTGGGTGGCCCTCCAGGTTGGAGATGCCCGTCTTTGGCCTGGCGGGTCCAGCCACCCTGGCGGTAGCAATGGGGAAATGGCGGTTTTGCACAGGCCAAACTGCCACACTCGTTATTTGGCGGTCTGCACCGCCGCTGGCGTGGGGGTTTAGTTTCCACTGAAGTCGGCATGAGCACCTGAATGTCTGCTACATCACCCCTGAATTATTAATTTGGATTAATTATTTTAGTTCTGGTGGCAGATACTAAATTCCTAGAATTTATGTAGATTTTTTTAACACAATGCAAACTTCTGTTTGTGACTTTTTAGCCAGAATGATTATATTCTGTGGGCTAGGGAGAATTCCAGATACTTGGTTATGTGGATTTGGTATGTATGATCTGCCATACTGCCCTAAGTTTTCTGTGGGTCCCTACTGAACTCACTGGCTAACTTCTCTGTGGGATAGCATGATGGGGTGATAACATAAGGTGCTAGGATTTCATAAGTGGGACTGTGTAGGATAATATTCAAGTGGATACATAATGAGCCATTTGAATCAGAAGTAGCTTGAGGCTGTTACACTCCACGTAATGGTAGCGAGGAAGAAAAATGCAGTCTAGAGTTATCACTTTAGTAACATAGAATGATTTGAAAGAAACTTGTTTTTTCTATATCTACAGGTTAGTTTGGTACATTGGGTGTTGATGATACCTCCTATCCACCTCTTTCCCTAAAAAGTAGGGTTCCCTATAATCAAATGCATAGTATGAAACATTAAGACTGTGGCCACCGTCCGATATAAACTGCGCGTCAGGTTTCCTCAGCAAATGTAACATACTCCTGATAAAAGTATGAATTTATGCAGCCATACCATTCACATAATTGCCAAAACAGAAATTCATCAAAATGTCAACATTGTTCAAGCACAGGTTATGTAAATCCCATGTGACATAAGCATGAGTGTATTGGAACTGGAGTTTCAACAGGCATCAATATGTGGCAAAATTATGATAATGCATGTATAATTATGCATGTGGAACATTCACAAATGTTGTGCAAATCACTTTCTGTAGTAATGGCAATTTTAAAGTCACCCCTAAATGGACTTTGCAAATGTAAGGTGAAATTTGTAGAGAAGTGATCTAATCAATTAAAAAATACGTGTTTTACAGTAGAAAAGGTGATATCATTAGAGAAATTGCTTTGATTGATGAAAATAAAACAATAAAAAAAAACTATTGAGTAAAGGAATGGAAAAAGTTCTACAAGGAATTACATTAATCTAATTCATTACATTTATGTTATTCTTTAAAATAAAAATTACAGGCTCTTATTTTCAGCCTTAGTGAAATAAATTTCTATTCATAAACCTTTTGCTGGAGCAGCCCCTTCAATGTAGTTTACTGAAAGAGTCTACAAATGGCTGGCTAGGAATAGGGGTCTAGAGTACATTGCTATTTGTTAAAAAGGCATGGTCTAGAAGTATCATCACACCAGTAGCAAAACCTGTTTACATTTTGCAACCAGCATCTTTTAGTCCAGTTTTGAAGTTTATGAACCATCCTATGCTATTAAGTTGGTTCACAAAAGTACAATTCATAATGAAGTGCAATATGGCCTACTGCAATAATATTAATAAATTAGGTTGCAAATTGTGACTCACCCTGGTTGACCACAAATACGATTGTGGGCTGCAAAGATCAGCAGACCTCCATGTTTGTGATTATGTTTAAATAAAGTAAACTTTTCAAAAAGTTTCAATGGTCCCCTTGATCATTCTCTACTCCCAATGAAACATTTTCCAAAAATTCCCAAACAGAAAGTGTCCTCAAGTAGAACTCTTCCCTTTATGGAATGTGTTACTACCCCAACTTGGAAGTAAACAACTTTTTAAAGGTTTGCAACCAATATTCCAGGCACAAACCTTTAAAGCATAGGGCACAAATTCACAGTTTGGAAGAGAGACCTACAACACGCCCTTCCAAATTGTGAATCAGTATACATTCAGAATACCATTTTAGGAATTAGTAAAGGTTTACTGACTCCTAAAATGGGATTTGTACATGAGAGAATCTCATTTTGGGTCTGCAAATGCTCCGATGTTGTTTTATCAAAGTGTTTTCAACTACAAAATAGATTAGTAAACCAGGACCTATGTTCTAGCTTTGATGTGATCTAACTGTACAAAAAAGCTTATAACGAGCACCAGTCACACACTTTCTAGGTATCCTTCACAGAATGCCAAATAAAATCAAGACTTTGGACAAATATCACAAGACTTCTCCAACAGATGCCACAGCTCAGAATGCTCTTATGATGTAACTGTTCCCCCATGACTGAATTCCAGACACAGCAAGAGTTAAATGAAGATGAAGGACATGCAGCACATGAGCATATAAGAATGTAATGGTGTTAATCCGCACACATAACTTTTTAAGTACATTATTTTCTGCAGACCGTTGCAATGTTCTGTATAAAACATATTTGGTACTCATTACAATAAAGCATTCCAAATTGAACTATCAAAAGCATGCTAAATTACCCTGCCATGGTAATTAAAGATCTTGAAAGCTCCTTAACCCAGTTTGTACATTAATTATAGAATAAATTGTGTTTTGGTAAAATTATTAAATTGTAAACAACTGTGCCATTTTGCTACCAAAATACCATAAATAGAATTATGATAAATATTTTATGCCATTTTGATCTTCACACCACAAAATTATTACATTTGTTAAATTTTAGAAATTTGAAGAAACTCTAAGGAAAATCAGCAATTGATAGCTTTCAGAATTCAAAACTGGAAAACGTAAAGACAGATTTAAGCATGCCAACATGCATGTCAGACAGAATCCTGTGACATGTAAAAGAACATGAGTCATGCAGCAGATTCCAAACATTTCTGATCAGGACATACCAAAAGTAATGACTAAGGGCTCATTATGACATTGATGGTCCCACCACGGGACTGCCAGTGCTGTGGGGAGGATGCCACTGCCATGCCGGCGGCGTCCGCTCCAGTTGTTTGACAAGTAGGAACATTGTATTACGGCATTCCTGACGGGCTGACCTGTGGGAACAGTGCTACGGTATTGTAGGGAGCCGAGGACAATACCGTGGCACACTAGCACGCTCGGAATGCTCACTGTCTGCTTATTCCGAGGGTGCTGGGTGGAGAGGGGGTCTGCACTGCCCATGTGCCATGCATGTCACATTAGGGAAACGCAATTTAAATAAAGTTACCACAATACCGCATGATTGGTAATTTGTCACGCAACAAAGAAGAGAAAGCTAAGCAAGATATTGCTTATTCCCTGCATTGCTGTGAATGACTCTACTGTTTTCATTTAGCTTCCAGACAGTAACACTTGTGGCAGACAGCACCCATGATCAAAACAGCCGTAAGAGTGCCCTCTGACACATGGGCAAGCTTACTTAAGCACCTGAGAATAGGCGCTTTTACCCGACCAGGCCTCAGAGTGTTTTGGAACTATGTTGCAGCTGTTGGCAAAAGTATTGGGGCCAAGTAGATGGGATGGCTTAACACTTGCTGACTGTAGTGCATGGGTGGCAAAATAAATGCAATACCTTTTTATTGTTCTGATCACTACAGACTAATAATACCTACTAGCAACTTTTCCAATTGTCACTTAATTGACTTTAGCGCGTCATGATCATGGGCATAAGTAAACTGGGAACTAGGTTAGTGCCCTTCCATTCCTCGTGCTTTGCAGCAGATTTAAGATCTTAGAGTTTCTTGTTGCTCAATGGTTGTAATTTCTGATATTTATATGTTTCCCTCGTCTTTTTTGCTTAACTTTGCTCTCGAGAAAGTGTCATTCATAGTCATTGAATGTCATTCATAATTACACTGAAATTATGAAAATGTCACACATAAGCAGTCTGAAACATTCGCAGCTATTGTAGGGGCCCCCCTCGGACCCCAGCACTGGCTTTCCGGTCACCCCGCCTTGGAAAGGCTGACAGAAAACTGAGTTGTAATCAGCATGGCTGCGCTGAGTTCAGCGCCGCATGGCTGACTACAACTCAGATCGCCGTCTAACCATCGGGAACCACATTCCTGGCAGTGCCGGAGGTCTTTTGGTGGTCCCGCCCGTCAGGGTCGTAATGTGGGAGTGGGGCCACCAGGAGTGCAGTGGTCCCACCTGCCACTGCGAGTGTGGCAGTTTGAAGACTACCACACTCATAATGAGGCCTTAAATCTTGAAGGAACAGTGGTATGACTGAAGAAACTGCTTGCAGAAGAACTAATTGTATAGCTTCACTGTCCCAAATACTTTCAATCAAATTTAACATTTTAGCAAAATGATGAGCAGTTCCTGAGAAAACAGACAGTGGTGCTGGCTATTATGCACAACCGGTACATAATGAAAACATTCCATTAGTGTGAAGAGTGTAATGTTTTAAGAATGTATAAAGCTTAGCTAAATGATAACTTCAGAAATCTTCAAAAAAGATGTATGCCAAATGGACACCAATGCACAAGGGTGAACTCATATCATTAGTGATTAGATGCTAGGTTCTTTTTTGTACAATTTAACAGATAGTGCCAGTCAAATAGTAATGGAGGCCTTGAAACAATTGTCTAGTTTCCAATACACAGGAAACATTTTTTGATTACATCACAGTTTTACTTGAAAAACATACAATTTCGTTGTTTTCACACAGCTACTGGACAATCCTTTAGACAGAGTTTTCATGCAATTCTGGTGTAGGATTAAATATTAAATACAAAAATGCATTTGAAAGAAGCAGTGTAATGAATAATTAAGCTGTTTAGTAAACAATGTTAACATCAAGAATACCTATTGGTTCAAACTGACTTAATGACCAGCCTTGCTGGAGCCCAAACTGTAATAAGCGCAAAGAGCTCTCTAGACTTATTCAAGGTCAATTTACATAATCCACAGAGGAAAATGACCAATACCAACCACATCATAATTGTGAATGTTCCTTCTATAAAAAGCTTACAGTATACAGATGATGTCTGGAGACAATGCAAGAATTTGGAAACCAAACTTAGGACACATAGGGGGTGATTCTAACCCTGGCGGTCGGTGATAAAGCGGCGGCCAACCCGCCAACAGGCCGGTGGTCGAAAAAATGGAATTCTGACCCTGGCGGGAACCGCCAACACAGCCCGCCACATTAACACTCCGACCGCCACGGCGGTACAGACAAACAGCGCGGCGGTCACCGCCAACAGGCAGGCGGCAGACAATGTACCGCCCACACTATCATAACTCACCAATCTGCCACCTTTTCCGGGGCGGGAGCCCCGCCGATAAAAACACGGCGGAAACAGACCACAAACGTGAAAACGCTCACCAAAACACACTCCACGAGTATGGAGGACAGCATGGAACCCGAATTAAACATCCTACCTGCTCTTGTCTACCTTCTCATCTACCACGAGTACGAACGCCGGCGCAGACGACAACGGTGAGTACTGCACCTACGACACACGGGAGGGGGGAGGAGGAAAGGTTACGGCCACACACATATGCGACCCCCACCCCCCCAAACTATGTACACACCAATGCAGAGCAACAATGCACAGTGACACCACCCAAACCCTCCTGAAAAATGCAAAGACATAATTAGTCCTGTACATCAAAAGTAAATAGAATTGTCCGTGGGCCAAAGTGTAGCGACACAAGGGCAAAGCCCACACAGGAGACCTGAGTCCTTTGGAGAGAACACTGCAGGGGCATCTGATGAAAAAACTACAGGCACCTCAGGGGGAAGGGAAGGGGGGGCACCACAGCCACATGAGTCCACGACGCCAGATCCACGAAGGGGCCACCATGCCCACTGTGCCATCCTGGGGAGTGCAAAGCCACAGTCTCACAAGTCTCTACAGTGGGTGGGCTGCCCACTGTGCCATCCTGGGGAGTGCAAAGCCACAGTCCATCAGGTGGATTACAGTCTCCACTGTTCAAGGAGGAGGCATGGTGGGCACAGTGAACCGTAAACAGTGCTTGACAGGAAGGGCCCAGCGGAGCGGTGCTTGAGACGGCGGTGCCCAGCGGAGCGGTGCTTGACAGGAAGGGCCAAGCGGAGCGGTGCTTGACAGGAAGGGCCCAGCGGAGCGGTGCTTGACAGGAAGGGCCCAGCGGAGCGGTGCTTGAGACGGCGGTGCCCAGCGTAGCGGTGCTTGAGACGGCGGTGCCCAGCGGAGCGGTGCTTGACAGGAAGGGCCCAGCGGAGCGGTGCTTGACAGGAAGGGCCCAGCGGAGCGGTGCTTGACAGGAAGGGCCCAGCGGAGCGGTGCTTGACAGGAAGGGCCCAGCGGAGCGGTGCTTGACAGGAAGGGCCCAGCAGAGCGGTGCTTGAGACGGCGGTGCCCAGCGGAGCGGTGCTTGAGATGGCGGTGCCCAGCGGAGCGGTGCTTGACAGGAAGGGCCCAGCGGAGCGGTGCTTGAGACAACGGGGCCCAGCGGAGCGGTGCTTGAGACGGCGGTGCCCAGCGGAGCGGTGCTTGAGACGGCGGTGCCCTGTTCAGCAGTGCCTATCTTCACGGCGGGGCCCTGTTCAGCGGTGCTCTTCTGCACAGCGGGGCCCTGTTCAGCGGTGCTCTTCTGCACGGCGGGGCCCTCTTCAGCGGTGCCTATCTTCACGGCGGGGCCCTGTTCAGCGGTGCCTATCTTCACGGCGGGGCCCTGTTCAGCGGTGCCTATCTTCACGGCGGGCCCTGTTCAGCGGTGCCTATCTTCACGGCGGGGCCCTCTTCAGCGGTGCCTATCTTCACGGCGGGGCCCTGTTCAGCGGTGCTCTTCTGCACGGCGGGGCCCTGTTCAGCGGTGCTCTTCTGCACGGCGGGGCCCTGTTCAGCGGTGCCTATCTTCACAGCGGGCCCTGTTCAGCGGTGCCTATCTTCACGGCGGGGCCCTGTTCAGCGGTGCCTATCTTCACGGCGGGGCCCTGTTCAGCGGTGCCTATCTTCACGGCGGGGCCCTGTTCAGCGGTGCTCTTCTGCACGGCGGGGCCCTGTTCAGCGGTGCCTATCTTCACGGCGGGGCCCTGTTCAGCGGTGCTCTTCTGCACGGCGGGGCCCTGTTCAGCGGTGCTCTTCTGCACAGCGGGGCCCTCTTCAGCGGTGCCTATCTTCACAGCGGGGCCCTGTTCAGCGGTGCCTATCTTCACGGCGGGGCCCTGTTCAGCGGTGCCTATCTTCACGGCGGGGCCCTGTTCAGCGGTGCCTATCTTCACGGCGGGGCCCTGTTCAGCGGTGCTCTTCTGCACGGCGGGGCCCTGTTCAGCGGTGCTCTTCTGCACGGCGGGGCCCTGTTCAGCGGTGCCTATCTTCACGGCGGGGCCCTGTTCAGCGGTGCTCTTCTGCACGGCGGGGCCCTGTTCAGCGGTGCCTATCTTCACGGCGGGGCCCTGTTCAGCGGTGCCTATCTTCACGGCGGGGCCCTGTTCAGCGGTGCTCTTCTGCACGGCGGGGCCCTGTTCAGCGGTGCCTATCTTCACGGCGGGGCCCTGTTCAGCGGTGCCTATCTTCACGGCGGGGCCCTGTTCAGCGGTGCTCTTCTGCACGGCGGGGCCCTGTTCAGCGGTGCCTATCTTCACGGCGGGCCCTGTTCAGCAGTGCTCTTCTGCACGGCGGGGCCCTCTTCAGCGGTGCATATCTTCACGGCGGGGCCCTGTTCAGCGGTGCCTATCTTCACGGCGGGGCCCTGTTCAGCGGTGCCTATCTTCACGGCGGGGCCCTGTTCAGCGGTGCCTATCTTCACGGCGGGGCCCTGTTCAGCGGTGCCTATCTTCACGGCGGGGCCCTGTTCAGTGGTGCTCTTCTGCACGGCGGGGCCCTGTTCAGCGGTGCCTATCTTCACGGCGGGGCCCTGTTCAGCGGTGCTCTTCTGCACGGCGGGGCCCTGTTCAGCGGTGCTCTTCTGCACGGCGGGGCCCTCTTCAGCGGTGCCTATCTTCACGGCGGGGCCCTGTTCAGCGGTGCCTATCTTCATGGCGGGGCCCTGTTCAGCGGTGCTCTTCTGCACGGCGGGGCCCTGTTCAGCGGTGCTCTTCTGCACGGCGGGGCCCTCTTCAGCGGTGCCTATCTTCACGGCGGGGCCCTGTTCAGCAGTGCCTATCTTCACGGCGGGGCCCTGTTCGGCGGTGCCTATCTGCACGGCGGGCCCTGTTCAGCGGTGCTCATCCAGTAAGTCAAGGGAGCCAGACCTGGGCTGGACTCCCTGCTCAGTCGCCCTCCGACCGTGATGTTTCTGGACCCTTCGATGACGGAGTCCTGGGCCCTTTGGTGTCCTCCCTTACAGCTGGGATGTGGCGTGTGGGGCCCACCTGCTCCGTGCTCCTGCTGCCTGACTTCTCCGCCCTGCTGCCCTTTCGCTCCTTAGATGGGGCTCTCGGGCCCTTGCCTCCCCTAGATGTTGTGGCAGGTGAAGTGGGCGAACTTTGCTCCTTAGGGGCAGCCGTGTCAGTCCTCGCACGGCGGCCCTTTTGTTTCCTGGTCCTCTTGCCTGGGGGGGGGCTGGATGTGTCCTTGCTGCTGATTGAAGTGTCACTGCTGGCAAAGGGTGGACTCCAGAACCCATGCACAACAGTGACACTCGAAGCTGGGCTGGTGGTGGCTGAGGTGCTCTTGGGACTCTTTGCAGATGGAGGGGGTGGGTCATCGGAGGGAAAGAGGTTAAGATTAGCGAGGAAAACTTTTTTAGGGCCAAGGTAAAGGGTAGGAGAAGTGGTGATGGGAGTGGAGGAAGAGGATGTGGTTGTAGGAGAGTCAGGTGTGCTGTCATTGGGTGAAGGTGCTGGTGCTGTAGGCTGTCGTGAGGTGGATGTCTGTTGGGTGGGTGGGTGGCTGCGTTTGTGTGTCTTGGAAGAGGGGGTGACAGACACAGTGGGAGAGGACACAGGGGACGTGTAAATGGCAGTGGGGGTGGTGACTGCACGCGTGCGGACTGTACTGGAGGGTGTGGTGGTGATGGAAGCACTGGCTGATGTTGGTGTGCATGCAGGTGTGAGTGGAGACGTCACAGGGAGGGAGGAGGGAGACGAGGAGGAGGGGGACACAGAGGTGGTAGTGACTGTTGGAATGTCTGCATCTGGGTGTTGCTTGGGTGAGTGTTTGTGGGATCTGTGGTGCTTGTGTCTGGATGAGCTGCCCTTGAGTGTTGAGGTGTGTGCAGGCTGGTCAGATGGTGTGGATGGGATAGGCTGAGGAACAGGAGACAGAGACAGGCTGGAGGCAGTCAGAAGAGGGAGGCTGGAAACAGGGACAATGGCTGCCGTCAGTGCTGAGGCCAGAGCATTGAACGATCGTTGATGGGCAGCCTGACCCAAATGAATGCCCTCCAGGTAGGCATTGCTCCGATGCACCTCCCTTTCTACCCCCTGGATGGCATTCAAAAGGGTAGTCTGCCCAACAATGAGCGTCCTCAGGAGGTCACTGAGCTCCGCACTGAGGGCAGCTGGGGTGACAGGGGCAGGGGCTGAGGTGCCTGGGGCGAAGGAGACGCCCGCCTTCCTGGGCGAGCGGGCACGGAGCGTAGGCTGAGGGGCTGCTGGGAGGGCAGGGCTGGTGCGCTGGGTGGCGGCTGTACCTGTAGAGGCGGGGGCACGGATGTTGCCGCCACCGCTAGGGAGCACCCATCCGAGGACGTGTCTGTGTCGCTGGTCTCACCACCGGTCCCCGTTGTGGTGCTCCCCTCGCCCTCCGGATCACTGGTCCCCTCGGTGTCTGTTCCTGGGCCCACCGGGGCCTTGTGACTTGCAGCTCCCTCGTGCTCCGATGCCAAATCTCGTCCGCCTGATGATGCTAATGCACACATGCACAAGAAGATGAAGAAGAAGGGTGGGGGGAGAAAAACGAAGACCAGGTTGAGTGCATGCAATGTCAACACCGTTGGCGGAGAGGACAGACACAGGAGCCTCATGCACTAAGCCGCACTTTCGGGGTACACTACTCAGTACTTCTGACTAGGACAACAGGTCTAGAGACGACAAACGCGCACATGTGTGAGGCTGGACCATCAATAGCTGTACTTGTCACCCTACAGAGGTGGGGGCCGGGAGCACAGGGCCATGCCTAAGGGAGAGGACTACACTACAGAAAGCGCCCTGGCCTAATGTCACCCACAACCCTCCTCCCCCACCCGGACGCCTCCACTGCGCAGAAAGATAGCAGAATGTGCTGATACTCACCCCCTTGTGTCTGCTGTGATGTCCTCAAGTGCCCATCCAAATCAGGGTAGGCCACCGCCAGGATCCGGGACATCAGGGGGGTCAGGGTACGACTGGCACCCCTCCTAGGTTGGGAGGCCATCCCCAGCAGTGACTCAGCTGTCTTCCTGGTCCCGCGGCGGATGTCCTCCCACCTCTTGCGGCAGTGGGTGCCCCGTCTGACGTGGACCCCCAGGGCCCGGACTTCCTTGGCGATGGCACGCCAAATGTCGACTTTCTGATGGGCGCTGACCTATGTGACATGTACAGGGTGGGAAGGAAACATTCATCAATTTACTGCATGTTAGATGTGATTGTCCCCCCTCCCCAACCTTGCCATATGGCACATGCTCTCATCTGTCGTGCGTTGCACTCCTCCATCGCCCGCCACCCCACCAACTTACATCCACCCCACTCCACACAGGCATCGCCCATTCCATGTGCACCCGGTGTACTTACCTGTTGGTCTGGAGGACCATAGAGTAACGCATACTGGGGGAGGACCCCATCCACGAGCTTCTCCAACTCTTCAAACGTGAAGGCAGGGGCCCTTTCCCCAGTCGCAGCAGCCATTGTCACTTCCAGACCGAGGTCACAGCAGCACTTGCAGTATAGGTCCTCTCCTGTGGATGATCAGGTCTCGAGTGATTAAGCAGATAGAAAATGGCGTTCACGCCCGCGGCGGTGCGTACCGCGACCGCCGGCGCACCTTGTCATTGGCTCCTGAAACCCATAGGGTTCAATGTTAACCAATGCGTCTTCGTATAGCGGTCTTCGACCGCCTACCTCCCCGGTGTGCCCCGCCAGCGCATTGACCTCACATCCCATTGTCCCACTTCACAGGTCAGGCAGCCGCCATTTCAAGGGCCCACATGGCATAATTTGTACTGTGTCACACAGGCCTAGGCCTTGCATTGCCACACATACACGCCTTTCAATACATAGATAACCGTGTGCTATGCAAGCTGTGGTGAACGTACCTGTGATTTGCTTGACTCTGTGCTCCATGTTGTCCTTCCTAGGCACCATCCGCTGGGACTTGCGAGGAGAAGGATGAATCCTCGTGTGTACCGACCGCTGGTGGACCTGTCGACAATGGAAGAACGCCACATCATCCTACGATACCGACTTGACCGTGACACTATACATGAACTGTGTGCCCAGCTGGAGCCAGCCCTGATGTCCCCCATCCGCCAACCCACAGGAATTCCCCCTCTGGTGCAGGTGCTGTCAGTCCTCCATTTTCTTGCAAGTGGCTCATTCCAGACAACAGTGGCCATGTCATCTGGAATGTCTCAGCCCATGTTTTCTAAAGTTTTGTCTAGAGTGTTGTCTGCCCTGACGAAACACATGCAGAGTTACATTCTATTCCCTGAGGAGGTTGATTTGGCCACTGTGAAGGGTGATTTTTATGCCCTTGGACATATTCCCAACATAATTGGTGCCATTGATGGGACCCATGTGGCCTTAGTACCCCCAAAAGACGATGAGCAGGTGTACAGAAACAGGAAAAATTACCATTCTATGAACGTCCAGGTGGTCTGTTTGGCTGACCAGTACATCTCCCATGTAAATGCCAAGTTCCCTGGGTCAGTGCATGACGCTTATGTGATGCGTAATAGCAGCATCCCTCATATGATGGAACAGCTACAGGGACAACGTGTGTGGCTAATAGGTGACTCTGGTTACCCCAACCTGCCTTGGCTATTGACCCCAGTGAGGAATCCCCGGACCAGGGCAGAGGAACGGTACAATGAGGCCCATGGGCGAAGTAGGAGGATCATAGAAAGGACCTTTGGCCTCCTGAAAGCCAGGTTTAGGTGCCTGCATATGACAGGGGGATCCCTGATGTACTCACCAAAGAAGGTGTGCCAGATCATCGTGGCCTGCTGTATGCTTCACAATCTGGCATTGCGACGTCAGGTGCCTTTCCTGCAGGAGGATGGTCCAGATGGTGGTGTTGAAGCAGCTGTGGAGCCTGCGGAGAGTGAAGAGGAGGAAGACTCAGAGGACGACACAGACAACAGGGACAGAGTTATCCAACAGTATTTTCAGTAGCACACAGGTAAGAATCACCCACGCCATTCTACTTTTCCTGAAAGCCTCCTGCATCTCAACTTTGTCTATTTCCCCCCAGTTCTTTTAAACTGATGTTTGATTTTCCCTTCCCTTTTCAGTGCTGTATGACCCACTGCGTGACTTCTGCTTGGTTAGCCCATGGACTAATGCTTATTGACCTCGGTATGTGTTCAGCACAAAGTTAACAGAACATAATTGATCTGTAATGTGTTATACATTTGTAAATAATACAGGCTGACTCCTGATTGATTTCAGTGCATTGAGTGATTTATTTTTTGTGCTAGATAATGGTACATTATATTAACACGGTGATGGGTGGGGGTGGAGTAATGTCCATGGCAGAGTACAGTTCTCAGTCTCACAGGTGCATTGTCCATATGCCTGTGGAAGGATGGAGCAGGGGCAGTTCAAGGTTGGACAGGGTGGCAATGTGGGACAGTGGGATGACTTCAGGGGGTATTTCATGCTGGCGGGGGTCTTGACATCCTACTCTGTCTATTTTTTTTATCTCAGGCTCCTCTTGCGGGGTGGTTGTTCTTCAGCAGGAGGTGGGGTTCTGGTGGCCTGTCGTTGTGGTGGGGCCTCCTGTCCACTAGCGCCGGCGGAGGTGGCAGGCTGTTCCTGGTCCAGGCTAGTGACAGGGGCCCTGTGTGGTGCCACATGGTCCCGCAACGTGTCTTCAATACGGTTCAGGGCCTGGACTATGCTCCCCATAGCGGTAGAGATGTTGGTGAGTTGATTTCTGAACCCCATGTAGCGTTCCTCCTGCTGTGCCTGGATCTCCTGGAACCTGGCCAGTACCGTCGCCATCGTCTCTTGGGAGTGGTGGTAGGCTGCCATGATGGTGGTGAGGGCCTCTTGGAGAGTGGGTTCCCTGGGCCTCTCCTCCCCCCCCTGTCGCACAGCAGCCCTCCGAGTTGCCCGGTTTCCCCCGGCCTCTGTCCCCTGGACGGTGTGCCCACTACCACTGCCCCCAGGTCCCTGTTGTTGTTGGGGTGGTGGGTTAGCCTGGGTGCCCTGTAGTGGCAGACACACCGCTGATTGACCTGTCCTAGAGACAGAGGCATGGGCCCGCTGGGTGGGAGCTGTGCTGTTGTTCCCAGAGGGGGTTGGGTCTGCTGTGGCCTGTGGCTGCCTGAGGGGAACCGACTGTCCAGAGGTCCCCGATGGTCCGGGCTGGTCATCAGGTTCCAGGTCGACAGAGCTGCTGTCATCAGTGGGGGCCTCTTCCGGGGGGGGAAAGGACATTTCTGGACCCTCCTGACCGGTGTGTTGGCGTTCGGGTCCTGCATGGGGTAAGAGAGTATGGTTATTGTTTCTGTGTGTGCTATTGCGTGCGATTTATGGGTGCCCTTGTCCCCCAGTGCTGGCATTCCCTTGGGGGAGGTGTTGTGGGGGTGTTTGGGGGGGGGGGGGTATGTGCAGTGGTCATGCTTAGGTGATGGGTGTCTATAGTTTGTGGTGGCATGCAGGGGTTGGTGTTGGGTGGGTTGTGCTGGAGAGACATTCTCAGGGAGGATGTGTGATGGGGGGTTGGGGGTGAGGGTGGGGGTGGGGGTTAGCATGCTGGGGGGGGGTGAAGTAGTTGAGATTGTACTTACCAGAGTCCATTCCTCCGTGTACTCCAGCGAGGCCATCAGGATGCAGGATGTTTAGTACCTCTTGCTCCCATGCTGTGAATTCGGGGGGAGTGGACGGGGGTCCCCCGCCAGTCTTCTGCACTGCGATGTTGTGTCGCGAGACCATCGAGCGCACCTTTCCCCGTAAGTCGTTCCAGCGTTTGCGGATATCGTCTCGATTTCTGGGATGCTGTCCCACCGCGTTGACCCTGTCCACGATCCGCTGCCATACCTCCGCCTTCCTGGCTATAGTGGTGTGCTGCACCTGTGAGCCGAAGAGCTGGGGTTCAACTCTTATTATTTCCTCCACCATGACCCGGAGTTCTTGGTCCGAAAACCGTGGGTGCCTTTGGGGTGCCATGGGGTGGTGTGGATGAGGTGTGGGGTGGTGTATGTGGTGATGAGTGTGTTGGTGTGTGGTGCTTTGTGCTTCTATGTGGTGTGTGTGATGGTGTAGTGTGCCTCTGTGTGATGTAGCTCTCTATTCTGTGATGTGTCTCTCTCTCCTTCGTCTCTGATCTTCGGTCGTAGGGGTTTGTGGGTGATGTGGGTGTGTGTTTTATATTGTGTTGGGTATGTGGGAGTGTTGTGTGTATGTGTTTCAGGTGTGTGTATTTCAAAATGTCCAATGTGGCTGTGTGTTGGTGCTGGGTGTGTATTTTGACCGCGGCGGTGTGTACCGCCAATGGGCTATCGCGGTTGATAGACCGCCGCGTGGATTTGTGGGTCAGAATGACATGGGCGTGTTTGTGTTGGCGTGGCGGTGGAGGTTTGGTCATCTCCAGTTTACCGCTGGCCGCTGATGTGGCGGCCTGCTGTGGAGGGCGGATTTTGGGGGATTTGTCAGTTGTGGGTCAGAATGACCGCGGCGGTAGAATGGCGGACTTCTGACCGGCGGTATATGCCTTTTACCGCCGAGGTCAGAATGACCCCCATAGTGCTCTTTCCATACAATCTTAGATGTGTGAAGTATCCTAGCAAAATATGTTTGATAACACCATGTGGTATACTAGAATGTATTCTTCAAAAACATCCTTCTGATGATGGATGCTTATAAAGGCTTTATGACCACTGGTATTTTGCAGTTGCAAAGACTACGATTAGCCAAAGCATATGGCTTGAGGCCACATAAATGCATTTTGAAATGCATGAAACCCTTTCATCAGGTGAACAATTCTTTCAGACTTGTAAAATAGTTTTTTGTGATTCATTACAAATTGCAATACAAGTAGGTGTGAAAGAGGCAACCCTTCCTTTTTGGGATTCACATTGGAATGTGTCTATGGTTTGTGGCAACAACTGTGGTCACAAACCATTGATCAGTCACCGACTTCAAATTTGGGGTGGTAACTGATTCGCAGAGGTGAATCTGTCCCCATGGGATATAGCCCCCTTTTGAAATTATGTCAGCAGGCTCAGGCAGAGCAAGTTGTGGTTCAATGGATCACTGCTTGCTGATCCCAAAATATTGGCAAAGAGGAAACATTTTCTAAAAGCAGTCCCTTTAATGGACATGGGCTGCAATAAAAAATTGAAATACTATTTGGGATTTCACATGCACAGTTGGGGTCTGTTGTTCCAACACATCACCAACCAATCATAGGGGATCACAAATGGCGATCTACCTAATTTGAATTCAATAGTCAGGTCAATTTGAAATGCCAGAGTATAGAAAATTTACAATGCTAAATTTTGATCCACCAGTTGCACTGCAAATTGCTTTCGCAAAGCAACCAGTATTTGGGCAAATAGGACAGCAGTGGTTTGTAACAAATAGTACATCAGCCCCAGTTCATTTGCAAATATGTGTAATTTTAGTTCATATAAAAACAAGTAGATGTTTAAACTATAGACATTTCTTATATTTGGAATGTATTCTTTGCTTCTCTTGCTTCAATCCCAAACCCCTCTCCAGTACGCAAGCATTAATAACCAGCAAAATGTAACTCTATCTTTTCAACCTTAACAATACATCCTTAAACCTACACAACTAACATCTTATTAATCAGGCTTCGACCAGGTTACACTAATGTAAAAGCCAATCAACCATTACTGAATGATGTACTTTCATTTTTTTATATGTCTTTATTTGCCTTTCAGTCATGAAGTAGTTTCAAGCAGTATACAAAAATGATATCTAAAACATGATTCATACATATCCAGTATCTGTTATGCTTGACAGTATTACAGTAGTCCAGATCAGAACATTAGTAGCAGAATTGTGTAAGTGTTGACATAACTGAAAGAAGGAAATCAGCACGCCGACTGAAGGAAAAGTATGCTGAAGAATCAAAACTGGATGATGCACATTATGCTCTGGACGAAGGTTGTATGTGTATCCAGACCATACACTTTTCTTTGTCTATCACTGTTAATCATGAGACTTTGAATTTTGATTTTTCTAGACCCATGGTTGTAGCATTAAATGATGTATGGGTTCACAGTTTGTAAGGATCCAGACTTCAAGGTCTTCCACGCCTCCGAACCTTATTTATCAAGTATCCCTTGGTTCAGCTCTTTTATCTACACCAAACTATCTGACATCAAGAAACTGAAAAGGTATAGGGACTTATAAGAGTATAAGCTGAAATCCTTCCACTAAAATTAAATCCCCCTTCAAAACAGAGTTTTTCCTGTAACTAAAAGACCGCGTTGCTCTGGACTGAAAAAAACTCATCCCTCTTGGAACTGGTTCTACCTTTATGGCTTGTGAGATCCCTGACACTGCACCTCTACATCTGCGTGACTTTAAAGGTTGTCTTTGCCCAGCTGCATCTGCTGAAAAAAATTAAAACCTATCTTCTCCATCTTGAATTTCTGCTCAGGATGTATTTCCATCACACATGAATAACATCAATAGCATTCTGGCAAGGGGCCTTCATAGCTCCCTGTTCAAATGAATGCAGTTGTCTCCTTTACTGCCAGATTAGTTACAGTCTCAGAGACGTTAGCTCACATAATTCCCTAATCTTAATTCAGTACTGACTAGTCCTTGAAACATGTGAACAAATCAAAGTCAGCTGTATAACCGTTCACTCTTGATGGTGGCTTTTGTAACACTGGAAGCAAGTCTTATCTACCTTGGAAATTTCAAGCACTGAGGGAATAAAAACTCCCAATCAGACTCTCACCCTGGGAACATGGGTACCACTCAATGACAAAATCAGAAAGTCAGATTGTTAATTTTCTGCAGGCTAGTACACCAATTACTAATTTCTTAATCTCCTATCCTTTCTATTGTCTTTTATATTTCGCTCAATAGGACCTGCAGAAAATCTTTCTCTCTGTGTGATACAGTTTGTCCAAATGAATTTGATGTAAAGTACTCTATCCACTGTCCTTGTGGTGAAATAGTAACGATAAATGAAACCATGAATAGGGTGTTGAATTGTCATAGCTGATTATGGGTTGTGATAAGTGGAATTCTTCACTTAATGTAGACATGCATTTATATGTAGAATTGGAAGTTAACAGTTACTGGGCATGATGGTCTTTAGTGTAGAGGCATGCATTGAAGAGTGTGGAGATTGAAGGGAGCTTTGTGGAACGCCAAAGATGCACATTTTCTATTAGAAACAGAGTGCTCCAGTGAGTGCAGACTGAGTGATTGTAAATTCCCACCAATCCTGATTATGTGATTCAGGAATGGGATTTTCCTCCCATAAATGGCATTTCACATCTCTCATCTAGGTGTGCAAAAAGGTTTATAAATCAGGTATAAAATCTATACTAGTGGGGGAATTCTTTAGAACCTGTGGACAAGCATTGTGTTACTTTAGTTCATTCTTTACAAAGGTTTTCAAACTAAACATTTCCACAATAACAATTATTCTGCCTACTACGTATGTGCAAATGAAAAGGAGACAGCAGTGAGATGTATTGTACACCTGCAATTATGTTTTCAAGGACCTCTGAAGTTTCTGATTCACTTCCAGTGTGCCTCACAGCTCATCTCTCTTAATATGCTTATTACATGAGAATGGTCTGGCATTTCATCTGTGCTGATGATGCCTTGCTCCTGTTGAGTATAAAAAGCAAAAATGTTTCTAACACTGAATAGCTGATTGTAAATACAGTCCATGCATTGATGAATACCAATTGTCTCAAGCTAAACATGCATAAGATGTAAATCCAGCTAGCAAATAACTCACCCAATAAATGAAATTGCAAGTTCTGGTCATCCTCAATAGGAGACTGTCCTATGCTGACCCCAGCAGACATAATTCTTGGGCTAGTAATAAACATTAATTTATTGCAGTGTGGTTGCTCCTTCCACTTACAAGTTCCTCTTGCAGAATGTTACAAGTTCCTCTTGCAGAATGTTTCTCATTTTCATTATGGTCACATGATTACAAATATCAATACCTATATCCACTCTCACATTGACTTCATTGATGCACAAATGAACTATTTGGATGTTGGTCTTCCAGCAATTGGCAAACGTTGATTTTAGCTGCAAGTTTTCTTCTGGGGCTACAAAACATTATCCTACTGCAGGCACCCTTACAGTCTTACTCTGTTTACCTATTAAAAAGAGACCACCTTCCAAGATCTCTGAAAGATGCACATTATCATTTTCATTCTTCACATTCACTCTGTCTGGCCCGAACATAACTGTGGAAGCCATTTTGAGGTCTCACACTTGCTGTTTTTGTCTAATTTATGCTAATGTTATCGCAGAAATAATAATATATGTCCTAGATCACTCATCAGCTAGATGCCCAGTAAGTTATTATTATTTGAAATGCTAGTTCAGGATCATAAAATGTGAGAAAATTAAAACCTGAGACCAGCTGATGCCCTGCCAGTCAAAAAACTAGAATGATAACACAGTTCCTGGCCCCTTGAACCTATCCCCACACTCATACACACACCTTCCCATGAAAGCCATACATCAACAGGAAATATTGCATAATGTCAATAGTATTAAATAAAATTATCAAACATTGTGCGTAATGGGCATATGTGAATTTATGGAATACTAGCATAATGGCCGTACAGTTGAACCGCCACATGATATCTAACCTTCTAGTAGTTTAACTAGTCTGTTCACTGTCACATCCTCTTGCTACTAGTAATAACATGATTCTCAGATAGGCCAAGCAAAACACAGAAACACAGAACACTTTTAGTCTCAGACAGCACTGGTAATAAAATAGTGTATATCATGTTCTCATTGTAAATTCCACATTTGATCATGGCCTGAGAAAAAGTAAGTGAATTAATTTAGCTGAACAGAAAATCAAAAACATATGAGAGTGGACGACTAAAGCAACATAAGGGAATGAGCACTTAAAAGATAAAAGCAATATCTTCTGCGGAGTCCTGCTGTGCTGATCCCTGCAGCATGATTGAAAAAATATCAGCTCAGCTCTTATTATTAGCAGAACTCATAAATAAATAGGTCACAAACTCATGTGGGAAGCAGTTGACCTCAGTGTTTTAACAATGTGTTCACTCTAAGAATCAGATTTTTCATGATATCCGCTATGCAGTCAAGTCTGTCCTGCTGCTGAGGTTATGGGTGTAATTGTGATGTTGATTATTATGTTAGTGTATGCAAACATTGTTGACATATCAATTCGCTACCTTCTATTCAGCATCAAATTCACTGTGTGCACAATTTGAAGGTGTTGATTTGGGTCGGCTTCACAGTGAAATTAAAAATCCAACTTAGGGGTGTGCAAGATCAAATAATTCCATACAAACTGTGCAAAACGAAACTTACTGGGCAAACTTTGATTGGAGATTTCTTGCATGACATTTTTGACGTGAGAAAAAACAATGCATAAAAAGCCTGGTGGTATTTTTTAGATCACAATATGCCTGCATTAAACAGCTGTGAAAGTTCACCCTCTTATCTCTACATCCAGCACTGATATCCCCTCTCCATTAAATGTTTCCTCTAAATATGCCGAATGTCATAGTTCATAATTCTGCAGTAAAACAAAGGACATTCTTTAGACAATCCAAAAAATCTACACCCTAAATGAAGTCCACTGTCCATCAGATCATGCTAGGAGAAGCCACCTGCATGGGATGTTCAAGTCGTTGTTTCGTCAGAGGATAAATAACAATATGCAACCCTACTGTTATCATCCACATATTAATACACCCAGCAGCTTGTGTTCAAAAACTGCTAAGGAAGTATTAAAACGATTTTCAAAGATGGGTACAAACTATGGGATGGTACGTTGAATTTTAGCATACATGCAGAAATGGCTTTGGGTCTTTCACATACCTTCCACAGCGCTCTTGCAAAATTCCTTTCTGTACCTCCTCTTTATTTGCCCCATCTCTAATCTTATTCTTTTCATACAATGATGGTTAATTCCATATTCATGTACATCTTATTGATCAGTTGTGTGCTGTAAGGCTAATTCCCCATGTTTAGATAACAAACACAGAACTGTTAGTTCCCAGCCTTCTTAAATAAAATTGTGCAATGTTTCACAAGATTAAGGAAGTGTTTGGCCTTTGTCACCGAAAAAGCAAAGAATGCTTTTACAATAACTTTTTTATGAAGCATATACACAAAAGACACAACTGCATTTCAAAGCAATGCCAATTCTTCTTCATCAACTAGAAAAGACTTATGGCCTCATTACGAGTTGGGCGGCTGAACCGCCACAACTCAAATACAATGGTGGTAAGGTGGCCATCAAGCCTGCTGCATCACCATTGTCGTATTACGATGTTTCCACCGGGCTGACCAGCAGAACTGTCGTATTATGCCATGCCCACCGGTTAGCCCGGTGGAAACAGTGTGACAGCATTGGCCTCAGCTCCCTTGGGGAGCTGAGACCAATGCCGTAACACACAGCAACCTCGGAATGTGCACCGTCTGCCATGCATGGCAGACAGTGCACATTCCGAGGGTGCTGGCAGAGGGGCCTCTGCACTGCCCACGACATGGTTATGTCCAAAGCATGGGCACCCCTGTGGCCCCCAGCGCTGCCTTTCCACCAGCGTTTTCATGGTCGGGGCCCAGCATGAAAAGGCTGATGGAAAGGGTAGTCGTGATTAGCATGGCTGCCGGTGCTGACTTCGACTGTGGCCAACCCTTCGGGATCCCTGATCCCGGCAGAGGTCTCCTGGTGGTCCAACCACCATGATTGTAATCTGGTGGTTGGACCGCCAGGATAACGGCGGTCAAACTCATAATCAGGGCCATAATAATGGTGGAAAATTTGGTGAGACCATTCTGATACTAGTAGTAGTCTTGATTGCAATTAGATGAACATCATATCTAATGTCTGAAATTGAAATGATATAATGCGGAAAATAAAATAAACATTGTTTAGTTGTATAAGTATTCTTTGGATCAGCCAATACAATCTACAAATGTAGTTAAAATTTTAAGATATATATAAACACCAAATACTTGAAAAGGATAATAGAGAATCAATAAAATAGTTTCAACTACTCACAATATTACAGCATGGGCTGTCTTGGTGTAAGAAAATATTGGCAGAAATTAAACAATGGGCAGTAATGTGAAACAGGCCTCATCCACAATTGTTTTACTTTTTTTGACAGGTGGGGCAACTGCTTATTCTGATAATGAGGTCTCAGTCAGTTCTGCTTTGGAGACACCTTACCAGTGGGCCAATGCTCCTCCCACAGTGTTGGAAGTCATTGTAGGGTATGCCTTCAGATGTTGCTTTTTTACTGTCCAACAGTACTACCCCTGTCCTGGAACACAACACCTACAGCATCAGGAACACAGTTTTCCAAAAACAAAAAATGCCAGCTAGGACATCATGATTTTGCTGACTATGTTGACAATGCAGTTTCAGTCAACCTGCTTTAGCACGGTCAGTGGGAGCACTTTAAAAGAAATCCTAAATGTATGGGCAATAATCTTTGAATATGGAGCGCTGGCTTCCACTGGACTGATATTGGTGGGGCCTCACTTCTCCATCAGCTTGGTAGCTGGCATGGCATGGCCTAGATGGGGATGATCAGCTTGACCTGTTAAGTGCTTTGTCATTACGCTGTCAAAATATAATGTTACTATTATGCTGTTAATTCTTGATAACCAATATATTTTGTCCAGTCCAGATATATTGCCACAGTCGTAAAGTATTGTTGGACCAAACATCCTTGGCGTGGTATGCCCCCAAAACGTTTTGCAGTCACTCCTTCTCTTTTGTTGATTTCATTTTGTTAACTTTAGGGTTATTTGCACTTTACTACTGTTAACTAATGTTAAAGTGCGTGCCCTCTCTCCTTCAAACATGCTAAAATTGACCTACACATTATTTGCATATTTGATTTGCTTGTAAGTCCCTAATAGATGGCAATACATGTACCTTGGGCCTGAAAATTAAATGCTACCAATGGGCGTGCCACACTTATTGTGCCACCAACTAAAGTAGCCTTTTAAAACATGTCTCAGGCCTGCACTGCACCATGAAGTGCAGTTTTAAACTGCCATTTCAACCAGGCAAAATACACCTTTTGCCAGGCTTAAAACTTCTTTTTTATACTTATAGGTTGCTCCTGAAGTATACCCTAAAGGCTCATAGGGCAGGGTGCATTGTATTTAAAATGTAGGTTTTACATGTCCTGGCAGTGAGAAACTTCTAAAGTTGTTTTCCACTGCTGCAAAGCCTATCTCACCCACAAGCTAATGCTAGGTTACTTCATTACATATAGTAAGTGATAACTATGGAGAAAGCAATATGCTGTTTACACTCAGGTGGATTGTAATTTAAAACCCTCTTTAATGGTGAAGTCAGATTTTTAATTACAATTCTAAAAATGCTACTTTTTAGAAAGTTGGCATTTTATTCTCTCAGCAATTTGTGTCTTCTGCAATTGTTTTGGGTCACATGACTGTCTGCTGTGGGGTTTTGTGTATTGCTACCACACAGTAACACAAAAGGAGCTTAGATGTGGACACGATAGGCCTTCCTGGAAGGAAGGCTGGGAGGGGTTGTACACAGCCCAATTACACTTCAAATGTATTTGCCTCCAGCACACAAAGAGGCCAACAGGGCTCACATTATGCCTGAGCCCTGTTGGCCTCTGCTGGAGTGCGTTCCTGTTTCCTTAGAGGTGCCTTTCCAAGTCCTGGACCGTTGGCCTGCATCTGAGTGTACCTCTCCTAAAGAAACGAAAATCCTGAAGTTTGGGCTCCTTGCGACTGTTAACAGACTTGCTACAACCAAGACTCCCCTGCCTATGACGACCTGCAAAACAAAGCTACAGCAACAACTGTCCACAACACTTGATTAGCTCTTAGTGCTTCAGGGACGACTATCTGCGACATCCAATCTGCTCTTTGTGCTACGGCAATGACCATCCGCAGCACTTAACCTGCTCCTCACAGCCTCCTCCACGTAAATGAAATTCCTCATGCTGAAGTTTTAAGGTAACTCGTCAGGGGTTATCCTGGTCCCTATATGTGACCCATACCCCATCGCTGTCAGCCTGAACTTGTGATTTTACCCCAGTCTACCGTGACCAAGGACCGCAAGGGTAGTTTGTGCTTTTAGGTGGTATTTCCACTAAAAACTTTAAAATTGCATAACTCTGGATTTTTGTTGTTTTGGTATCATTTTATTTGTTAAAATGTGCTCTATATTTCTGAATTAGTTTGGAATTTTTCTTGCATTGTATTTTCACTTAATACTGTTTGTGTGGTGTATGAATAGTTACTAACTGCCTCTAAATTTAGCCTAACTAATTTTGTGCCAAGCTACCATTGGTTTCAGCACATGTACCTACTTTATTGTAATAGCTTACTAGAGTTAGGTTGCAACATCACACTGCTCTTTTCCAGAGCCAATGTAAAGGCAGGTGATTGAGCTGAATACTTCTGCTTTCGAAACAATGAAATGGACAGACAGATGTTCAGTTCTTTTCAATTATTTTTCCCTACAATAAACTGGCATTAGAAGACAGGTGATCTATATGGCTGTATGTGGACTTTATACATGACCAAAGGTCATTACACAATAGCTAGAATGTCTTTGTGTGTTACCAGGCATTATAAGCTAGAAAAGGGTTTCTAAATTGACAAAGAAAACAGCTTAGGCTATGGCTCTCATTATGACCCTGGCATCCGAAGACCACGAGTGCCGCTGTGGCAGTCTCAATGCTGACGGGTCGGTGGTGAAGACCGGCAAATTACGAGTTCAGCAGTTTGGTCAAAGCCAAACCGCCGATACTCCACCTGTCCCACCGCTTTTCGGTGGTCCGTCAGTGAGCACCTCCAGCATGGCGGATGCCGTAATACCTCTGGCGGTATTACGACGTGGGAGATCGCCAGCATTTTTCTGGCAGTTGCACCAGCAGAAAAAGCTGGCGGTCTTGCTTTCTGTCAACAGGAATATGCATTTCTGTCACCAGGATACACTTGCACACACTTTCACGTACCTGCATGCATGCACTCAAACACTTCTAAACACGGACAAACACCCCCCCACTCACTCATGCGAATGCGTCATGCACACCCATTCACACTGACATTAATACACAAAAACCGCTGACATGCACACACTCACTCCCCCTCCCCCTTCAGCGCATACCCACCTTCACGCCTCTCTCACCTGCATGCATCCATCCATGCCTCCCTCCGAACAACACACACGCACTCACCGCATCCATCCACATTCACCAACATACACGCACCCACCTCCCCTGCATTCTCAACACTCACACACGCACTCACACGCACTCACACACACCCACACGCCCTCACACACACACCCCCATCTACCTCCCCTCTCGGATGATCACTTACTTCATCCATTGAGGAGGTCATCCGGAAGGGGACAGGAACCAGCGCTTCCACTGACGCAGCGCCCTACCATCAGGACACCACCAAACCATATTACGGGTCGTAATACGGCATCCTTTCGGTGTAGCGGGCCAGTGGTGGACCCGCCTCTTCTCTGCTGACCACCAGCATGACTGCTGTTTGATTTCCACCCGATTTCAAGTGAAAATCTGACAGCAGTCGTAATGTGGCGGTCTTAAGCCCACCAGCACTGATGGTCTTTCAGTGCCCGGGGCTTTGGCGGTCTTGTAAAAAGAATGCCAAAGTCGTAATGAGGGCCTAGGTTTCTTAAGTACATTACTAGTTGCATATTGGCATCATTAAGCTATACTGTTTCTGCATTTACTCCGCATATTTGCAACCATACCCTACCTTTTATTTGAATTTAGGAAAAGGGTCATTGTTTGCACAAGTATTGTAAGGAATAAAATACACTCTTTATATTAAGATGATGTTCCAATTTATGGTAGAGTTATACAGCATTGTATAGGAACTCATCCTAGAACCTTGTTCCTTTATACGGTCAAGGAGCGCCTTGCTGACTTACAATATCCATAAGAGATATGATATAATGTTCTTTACCCCATATATAACATAACAGATAACATCAACATTTGAGAACAAAAGGCTAGGCCAAATTTTAGTAGAAAAAATAGTTTACAAGTGCTGATATAAAAAAAGGACACATTGTAAAATAGTCAACTGTGGAAAACGACAAAGTTATATTAAATAATATTTCAGAATTGTAGACAGAATTTATGATATGATTTAACCAATTATTCTGTATTTTTATATCAGAATGAGTGACATGTTCCTCTTGTGCTTAGGCCATGTTTTTGCAGGACTGTTTAATCACAACTTGCACCAGCTTTAAGTGTATGAGAGACTGCGAAAGTGAAAGGGCAAGTGGAAAAAGTAGAAGAGTACATCCAGAAACAATGAATGAATGAAGGGATGTATAGAGCACTCAGGTACTCAAACAAGTGTCTTGGTGCTTACGACTACTGGTAAGCCCCCAATAACAAAAAAAACCTGAGAAAATATTGACAATTAAAAAGAAGAGACAAGTTTGGGTTTCTTTATGAAAGCTTCCTCATAAGACAGAGTCCAAAGTTTCAATGTGGAGCCGTTTCCAGGCATTAGCAGCTATAATAGTACAATACTGCCCTTTCCTTCGTATGTGCCTAAGCCGAGGAACTACCATCAAAGCTGCCACCATCAACAGCACAGAACTGGGCATGCACTAAGGTGAAAATCTGTCTGTGACATAACAGGGGCTGGCATGAAAAAGTGAGTGGTGAACTAAGGATGAAGCTTTAAAAAGAACCCGCTTCTTGATGGGCACCCAGTGGAGAGGTCTTGAAAAATGGGACATCAAAGTCCGCCTGGGAAAGCTCAAGGTGAGCAGCGGAGTTAGTTCTGGACAAGCTGGAGCTAGTGTAGCAAAGTTTCTGGCACCCAAAGATAAAGAGCATTGGCATATCCAGCTATGATGTAACCAGCACGTGGATCACCGCTTTCTTGAGAGTCCGAGGCAACCCAAAACAGGTGTTAATTACTGCCAAAATCAGTTTTGTGCAAAGAAAGTTGATTGCCAAATTTAACACCCATAATTTTTGCCACTGAGGAGGGAGGAGGAGGGGGGCAGCAAGAAGGAAGACCAGCCCACTTCCCACCAATTGGCTGTATGAGAGCCAAAAAGAAAATATTGTGTTTTACCAGAATTACATTTCAGCTGTCTGCTATTCGAGTCAAAATCGACTGCATAAATCTTTGAATGACTTCTCCACCGATGAGGAGGCCCCTTCAAAGGCAAAGAGCTTCTAGGTGTTGTCAGCATAAGAACTAATTTTGCATCCAAAGGATTCCACAAGTGACGCCAATGAGGCCACAACAACGTTAAATAGAATACACCTCAGAGAGGAACCCTGTGGCACCCACTGCTTGACAGATGTAACAGTAGATGTAAAGAATGCCATTCAAACTGACTTTCCTCTAGAATCAAGGAACAATCTTACCCAGCCCCACAAAATACCCCCAACCCCTTGGTTGGCGAGTCATTGTAAGAGAATCACATCTGGGATGGTATCAAATTATGCTGATAGATTGAAATCAGCACTGCATTTCTACCTTGATCCAGGGACATTTTAGTATGGTGTCATATCTCTACCAATGCTGACTCCGTGTTATGGTGGGGTTGGAACCCTTGTTGACTGAAATGTAACTACTTGACCTGCTCCAGGGATTCTGATAGTTGGGTGTTGACCTATTTCTCAAACACTGCGGAGAAGGCCAGCATTAGAGAAATGGGCCTCTAATTGCTAAAGATTTTAGGGTGCAAAGAAGACTTCTTGAACAACAAAACAACCTTGGCCAGCTTTCACACAGCCAAATGATAACGAGTGTTTAATTACTCTGTTAGTCACCAAGTTAATCACCTCAACTGCCAGTGATAATGTTGCAGAAGGACAAGAATCTGGGGGAGACCAGATCTGCAGCTGCAGGTTGCTCATGAGAAACCACCCTGAACTGCGAAAAAATATTGCAATTATCAGCCGGCCTCACCAATGGAAGTTCCACCATCATAGTGGAAAGACTTCTTTGAATGTCAATGATCTTAGCATCAAAGAAATCTGCAAGCCGTTTGCTACTGGATTGGCCTGTTCACTTAGCAGTGGGCAGTGAATTTGGGCTATAGTGCAGTGGGAGACTTTCCAGAAGTTCCTAGAAGAAGAGAACCTGCAGGAGATGGTCATTCGCCGAGGGGGAAAACACAATTATAAAAAAGCCCACATACTGTCTTTTGTTACATAAAAATTAACTACAGCACTGTCCTCTTAATGCATACAAATGTCTATATGAATACAACTAACATGTCTGCCTCCTTATCTTGATGGTGATCTTCTCATGCACACCTTGCTCCTGTAACATTGCTAGCTATTTTAAATTAGTGGCCTTCCACAATATGATATTGGCCATGAAAAAGTATAAGAACAATGGCTTACAGAGCAATTTCAGCTTAAGGTGCGTTGGAGAGGGAGTAGATTCAGAGAACAAACTAAAGTTTTTACCAGAAACATATTCATTTTATTTATGCTTGAGATAAGATTGTGATATTTTGTGTTTAATTATTTACTTTCACTTGCTGGCAGGACGACACGATGAAAGAACAAAACATGTGATATACATGTGTAAGACAACTATTCTTAACTAATTGAGGGCCAATCAGATGAACATTGAGGCTAATGTTTCTGGCTTCACTTTGAAGATGCTGGGGATTCCATCTCGCCGTCGACAATTGCCTGCAGTCTGTGATGCCCTCTTAAATCAGGATGATTACTGACAATATACTTATTCTACGCCTCTGTTAATTATATCTCAAAAAAGCTGTGTTACTATTAAACTGAGGCAAGAAAGGAAACATACTCTGTTTAAAAGATACTAGAAATTAACTCCAAAAATATTGTTGTAATACTGCAAGGGCTCATGAGTTAGGTCACTGAGGGTGACGTTACACAATGCCTTTTCTCCCTACCTTTGGCGATCAATACACATGAAGACACATGGCCACCCATAGTAAGTCATCTGAAACTCCAACAGGTAGCAGTCCACTCTAAACAGTTATTGGAATTCTTTAGAAGACGTCTTATATTGTCACATAACTTAAGCTACAAAAAGAATCCAGGAAACATTTTCCTCTAAAGCACATTTTAATGAATTGCAGGCACCCCTCTAATCTCTTGACTTAATACAGTACCAAAATAAAAAAAAAGTTTTATGATACTGCCCAGTGAATTAGGTTAAAACCATGTTGAGGTGGAAATCCAGTAATATTTATAATAATCTTCCAAGCAACTCTCATTTAACACATCCTTTTAAAAGTTGACTATTAACATCTTCAGGTACCTTATAGTAGATTGAGCTTTCTAAGAAGGTATTTTTAGAAGGTAGGAGGCTTTAATGAAAGATGACATGATAAGAAGCAAAAGCCCTTATTGGTAGTTCTGCTGGACAACTCCAATTGGTTGAAGAGAAATTGACATTTTTCTCTTCGTTGGAGCCCCTTTTAGGAAAAATGCACATGGCACTGACACCATTAGTTAAGGAGTTTCTGGAGGAGCATGAACAGAATCCACATACTTATTCACAGAATTATACTACAGAATTACTGTAAGGAACACTGTATGTTAGACCTGACATCCTTGGTGTGGTTTCTCCTAATCTTTTTGCCTGCCAACCTCCTGATTCGCTGACCTCACTTTTGCTGGCTTTTGGACTCTGGGCACTTCACCACTGCTACCCAGTGCTAAAGTGTATATGTTCTCTGCTTAAAACATACTAACATTGGCTTATCCAAAATTGGCATATTAATTTACTTATCAGTCCCTAGTAAAGTGCACTACCTGTGCCCAGGGCCTGTAAATTAAATGCTATTGGTGGGCCTGCAGCACTGATTGTGCCACCCACTTCAGTAGCCCTTCAGACATGACTCAGGCCTGCAACTGCAGAACCTGTATGTGCAGTTTTAAAGTTAACCCTCTTGCCAGGCCCAGACTGTCCTTTTTAATACATATGTCATCCCTAAGATAGGTCCTAGACAGTCCAAGGCAGGATGCAGTGTATTGAAAAAGTAGGACATGTACCTTTATGGTTTATATGTCCTAGTAGTGAACAACTCTTACATTCATTTTGTACTACAGCAAGGCCTATCTCTCCCATAGAATAACATTAGGATTACCTTATTATATTTCCAATTGGGAAGAGATGGGACCCCCACGTTTGGTGTTTCTGGAATCACAGTTTAAAATCACACCTAATGGTGGAGTTCGTATTTTAAATTGTAGTTCTGAAAATGCAACTTTGAGAAAGTTGGCATTTTCTTACTTTAACCATCTATTATCTTCTAGTTGTCTCTGAGTAAACATCCAGGTGGGGGACAGCTGGACATTTATGCATTCTTTCCAGACAGCCACACACAAAGGGAGTTTAGGTGTAACTGATGGGCAATCCACAGCCTGGTGGGCCATCCTGGGCAGGATGGGAAGGAGCAGCTGACACACCTGAATTGAATGTGCCTTGAACCCACCCAAAGGGCTGAATCTTGCCCTGTAGTGAGTCTGGAGCCAGGACAGGAAGGGCAGAGACACTGTGCACTTCAAAGGACTCTCCTTGAAATCTCCCCCACTTCAAAGGCACCACTGTGTATAAGAACTGGTTCTCAGACACCACCAACTCAGTACACTTCTGGACCTGTGGATACTCTGCCAGGAAGAAGGACTATTGTGCTGCTGAAAGGACTGTCACTGTGCTGGACTCTGCTGGACTCTTGCTGTGCTGATCTGCTGCACCCACTTCTTGGTAGCTAGACGGACTGACCTGAATCTCTCCAACGCAGAACCAAAGTGACTCTTAGGGCTTGCCTCCTGTTCTTCTGAAGTCACAGGGACATCAGAGACTTCTCTTCATTTAGCAACAGCACCTGAACTTTGCTTGCTTTGAGTCTTGCCCTGCCAAGTGGTGCCAATCAAATCCTGGGCCCTAGAAAGTGGGTATAAAGTGTTGCACCTACCAGAACCTGTGCATTGACACCATTGGGCCGATTGGAACCAGTGCATCTTCATTGATGCCGGTAGCATCACCGCTACTACGAGGATCAGAAGCACTGCATTGTTGACTGCACAACACATTGCCTCCATTCCAGATGCATCTCTGACTTTGGCAGCTCATACCCAACGCATCGATTACAGCTGCAGGATTGATGCCAATGCATCGCCTCCTCTGCTCCTCGGATTGGGTTCCCATCGTCGATGCAACCCCAAACCAAGGTACAGTTTTCAGCGGGCCAAGGCTGGTACCTGTATCAGACCCACACTCCATTGTGGTTGGCCTGACTTTTCAGATATGAGCCGGTCTCGCTCAACTACATAGCCCCCGTTGGCGCTTTATGCTTCTAAGCAATCCAGCTATGTTTCTTCAAAAAAAAAAAAAAAATCATATTTCAACTTCTACTTATTGGATTTTTGTCATTTTGGCCTTGTTGTAAAGCCATTTTTAGTGGTGTCTCTTGGCATGTTATTTCAGCACCTAGGCCTGTCACTTGTGCCCTTTAGCCTAGTTACATTTTATTCCACCTCATTTTTATTATTTCACAATGGGCCACATTTGTGGTGTTTTATTTTCTTAATCTAGTTGTTCTTTCCCCTAGGAAAGCATTGCGCTTCTTAGCAAGACATTCTTTTCACTTTGTGCTTTCCTCAAGCTGCAGCGAGATAGGGTTCCCTGCACAAGTGGTACACTGCATCTCCAACATTCACAGAAACACACACATCCTTACATTGGGACATTTTCTCAGAATATAAGATGTTTTATAATTTAAAAAAAATCCCTGACCCATGGATGTTAGAGGGAGATTCCAGCCACATGACCACAATCGCATGCTGATTGACTTTGTTACAGCTGCTTGCTGGGGCTACTGATTTCCTGGCCTACATGGGGGTTGTGTCTCTATAGACACCAGGCTTCCTTGCTCAGGTGTGGATGCTGATGTCTTCCCAGGGGGAATCCTTAAGGGAGGATTAGAGCTTATTCTGCTGTGCTCTAACATAGCTTAGGTAGGAATTGCATATATTACGCATAGTGACAGTATGGTGGGACTTTTGCTGTGTTTCCCTTTCCCTGTAACAATTTTGCTTCTAGTATGCTTCATAATTCTCATTATTGCATTTCATGCCATTTTATCTATGACGCAGCTGTTTCAATAAATCTTATTGAACCATTTCCTGCCTCTGTTTTTCTTTGCCTGTGCAAGAGAGAAAAGGATGAGATCTGATCCACCACGATTTCCCTGAGAAGTCATACGTCCGGTTGCCACAAATCATCCCTGCTCTTGGGCAGAGATGAGGCACTGCTAGTTGGCTGTAAATGGATTTGGCCGACAGTTGTCACATGGTGTGGGATAGGATTGCCCACAATTCAGGTGATGCTGCTGCCCAAATCCAGCAGACTCATTAGGATGATGACAGCCCACGCGACATGGCGTGGCCAACGTTTGGTCAGGCACTGATTTTCGGATCCTCCTAAGTATCTCTGTCTCACTACTTGCTAAACACACCTCAATACTATATACAGAGATGTCCTCCTCAGCTAGGTAGGTAGTACCTATCTGATACTGTAGGCTGTTCAAGCTTGAACCTTAAAAGAAGCAATCACCATTTGGTGTTCTTATTTCTGAACAGGTATATCCACCATGCGACCCACAACGGGTAGCAATTGCAGTAAACATGCGACCTCCCCTCACTGCTCATTTGCTAGCAAATGACCTCACAGCAGAGGTGGGTCCTGTAACATTTGTAGTTGAAACTCATCAAGCCTACAGAACAGAAATATTCTACTCTTGGGACACCTTTCAAGCAGTCGATGGGAACACTAATACATTTTATAATTACACGCCTGCTAACATACCTGCACAATACAGAGCTTATACATACTTAAAAATACTTTTATCTTTTCAACACCATAATAACTGGCTTGATGGCGCCCTACCACACACAATACTACACATTAGGTTAGGTCCTCTGAGCAATGATGGTCCTACCTGGCTTTTACAGGCCACATATACACTGCATCCTGATGTAGCCACTTTAGTGGTAGCTGAGGTTTGCCACTTGGACGTTGAGCTTACAGCAATATACAGGCTGTTAGTACAGTCTGCAATGCAAACATTAAATACCAACCCAGCACAACCACATGCAGTCACACCAGGCATTAACCCTGCAACTGTATATTCGATCATGGGTAAAGTACCTGCCAAACGGGAAGAGATTTCGTTTTGGTTAGCTCAAAAAATGAATGTGCTGGAAGTAGGTTTTCCCCTTATAGTACATCAGGATAAACACAGATTACTCACTATGTGCTTGCCATTTGGGATGGTTCCCAAAGTAGATAACTGCAATTCTTGGGGCACGGTATTTACCACGCTCTACACCACCGCACACTGTACACTGACACTTGCCAATCTTCTGGAACTGTTAAAACAAATTCAAGATGAATATGGGGCTGCCCCGGCTCTGGATTTGGGGATGCAATTAATGGCAATTTTGCCACTGTGTCTTCTATAATATTAAGTAATCTTAAAGGGGAAGCAGTTGCACTAGCAGTGCTCATGTGGGACGTCCCTGTACAGGATCAAGAACGTGAGCTGCCAAAGGTTATTGCCGAGACCTACTCTAGTATTGGTCGAGATAGTCTGGGAGCCAGATCTATTAAACCACAATTACATGGTAGATCCAATAAGGATTCTCCCAAACAAGCTCCTGAGGGTTCTAGAAAACACTGGGATAAACAAAAAAAAAAAAACTCCTACAAAAGAAAGGGAGAATCTCCACATTCAAAGAATCCTCAAAGCCGCTATAATCTTAGAAACAGAGATAATGTAAAAACGCCTGGTAGATATCAATATACTGATACACGACAATCTAGTTCCTTTCAGAACTCACCGGATAAACGGAGTGAGAGAGGTGGGCGGTCAGAGCAGCAAAAAGTACGTGAAACCAAGATGATTGTTTTTGTTCCACCAGTGATAAATCACAAATGCCTGAAATTACAGTTTTCCTCTTCCCCTGAACCCTCTTCAATTACTCCGTTTTGTACACTCCATACCTACTTTAATATGGGTGCCACATTTTTGACCATATCCTTGAGTCCTTCTACAATTTTTCATGCCCTCTACCTGTCAAAAAGCCTCATTCCAAGATGGCTGCCAAGGTTTTGGACTCCAGTTCCGAGTCCTTTTTCAGTCTCTTTGTCTTTACACCATGACACTCCTTGCATTTAAAAATGCCGTCTCTTCTTATAAGTATCATTCCAGGAAGCATGGAGTAGGGGTAGGTGTATCTGATAGCTGTGTTCACACCATATGTAACTGCATATACCTTTGGCTCTTCCCCATATTGGGTTTCAAGCGCCATGTATTTACAATGTTATGTGTGATCTACATGCTTGACAAGGTGCCCGGGGACCTTTTTACCACATTGCTGGGTCTATCCATTTCTTTGGTAGAGTCTTAACAAATAAGCTACCCGGCAGTTGTACATGCTAATGATGTTCTATTCCCAGGTGGGAGCTGTCAAACTTTGGGGTTGGCATAATTAACTAAGATTATGCAATAACAACTTGGTGACTATTTATCTCTGGGCGGGAGCTGTTATTATTGTTGACTGCTTAACCAATCATTGCCATGTTCCCGTGTTTTTTTATTTATTACAATCAGTCAAGTACGCTACCACTTCATTTGCACATTCAAACGCTGTTTTATTCCCGGGCGGAAGCTGCCAGACTTTGTTGACTCCATAACTAATTGAGATTGTGCTATATTATCTTCAGTAGGAAGATGACTCACCATGACTGTTTGTCACTGGGCAGGAGCTATCAAACATTTCAAGGCTACCCATCACCCTTTAAAAGATGCAAATAAGTGTCTGCATTGTGAGCATGGAGGATGGTTGGGTGGGTCTGCCTCCAACGTTTGGACCAAAATTGAGGGGGTCATTCTGACCCTGGCGGTCCATGACCGCCATGGCGCAGGGCGGCGGAAGCACCGCCAACAGGCTGGCGGTGCTTCCTGGGCGATTCTGACCGCGGCGGTAAAGCCGCGGTCAGAAAAGGGGAGCCAGCGGTTTCCCACCGGTTTCCCGCTGGCCCAGGGAATCCGCCATGGCGGCGCTGCTTGCAGCACCGCCATGGGGATTCCGACCGCCTTCCCGCCAGCCTGTTTCTGGCGGTGTCCACCGCCAGAACCAGGATGGCGGGAACGGGTGCCGTGGGGCCCCTGAGGGCCCCTGCACTGCCCATGCCACTGGCATGGGCAGTGCAGGGGCCCCCTAACAGGGCCCCACAATGATTTTCACTGTCTGCTGTGCAGACAGTGAAAATCGCGACGGGTGCCACTGCACCCGTCGCACCCCTGCAACTCCGCCGGCTTCATTGTTGAAGGGGCTTTCCCGCTGGGCCAGCCGGCGGTCTTCTGGCGGTCGCCCGCCGGCCCAGCGGGAAAGCCGGAATGGCCGCCGCAGTCTTTTGACCGCGGAGCGGTATTTCGGCGGGAACCGCTTGGCGGGCGGCGACCGCCGACCGCCGCGGTCAGAATGACCGCCTGAGTGTCGAACTTTGGGCACGCCCACACATTGGGTTTTGGAGTGTTTCATGTCTAGAGTGATACTTAAGCTGTCCTCTATCTGACCTTGGATAGAGGTATAATTATTCAATTGCTACGTTTGCTCACCCCCTGCAGAGAACTGTTAATAATTAGGTAGTCTCTCAGGGCATGACATTATATTCATTATGATCAACTTACCTCTTTGAGAAGCAGTTTTCATCAGTGGTGATGTGTATACAATATTTTATTTACCTTTTTTGGTTCCACTGTCTATCTAGACTAATATATTTTTTGAATGATCAGCACCCAATGCTATTCCCAAGGGGCTCAAGCTCTTGAATCAAGGAGGGTAAGAGTTAATCTTTTAGGTATTGGATGTGTGTTCTTTCACATATGGTTGTCCTCACTTTCCATGTTCTTTGAGCACCAGTAGTGTTTTTTGGTGGTTTCACTTAGATGTGAGATACTAGTTGCCACCAGATGAAATGTACCCGATGCTATCAGAATGAAGTACTGGTAACAAGATCTGCTTACCTTTTTTCAACAAGTCCCTGCTTGTGTTGCAAATACTATAGTAAGGATTATGGTATGTGTCTACTTGACAGTGAGTACTGTTACTCTCTTGGGGAGGATTTTGATTTTTATAGGTCCTGACGAATCGCCAACAGTTTTTTAGACTATTTGAGCGAGAAGCATGTTGACCAGACGCATAGGATAGGTAGTGTAGGAATTACCCACACACGACCTCTCTTTTTGCAGGTACCTAGAAGTGAGATACTGGATGCAAAATAGACTGAATTGGAGGGGAACTGGATCATTACAGCCAGCTTCCCTCACCTTTTTCTTTTGTTTTTAATCTTGACAGGGGTTCCATTCAGTAATAAAGGTCTGTCCTTTGGTTTCCCCTTGTCAATTTAACACTTTCTGTGCTTCCAATCCCACATTGTTGCATGCATTTCCAGCAAATATATCATAAAGATCTCCGGCAAAGAGAACTCTCAAGGGGCCCATCAGGCATTTCAGTGCCGACCTGACGAGGAGCATGGCCCATTGATAAAGCATGTCACCGGATGGTGAGTGAGGGCCCTTGTTCCTAGTACATAGTGCTTGCAGAGACCTAGCGACTCCTGCCCAATTTAGTAGTAAGGAGCCCCCTTTTTCTTGGAACTGTGCTTTCTTCAGTTTTTTGCTATTTCACTATCACAAGCACGCTACTGGTGACCAGGTCTATACAAACAAACCAATCAGTATGTCCTTTGCTGTGACATCTGTCAGCAAATCAAAGGGTCCACTGTCCAACGCCCACCACAGACACCCCTCCTAATGTCCAACAAACCTCTACCATAGCATATAAATACATCTTAGTCACTGTGGACTCATGTTCCAGATGTATATAGGTATGGCCACAACACTTGGCTGTTGCTCAAACTGTTATTAAAGATTTGAAAGTCATTATTGGCACGTAGGCAGTGCAAATTTCCGTTCAGACCAGGACCCTGCTTTCGCCTCAAGGGCATTCAGGGACACCATCACTTCATTAGGTGCCCAAATGTATTATTTGTCTCCATATCATCCCTAGGGTAACAGTGTTATGGAGTGAAGAAACCAGGATTTAAAGCAATCCTTAACAGCTTGAGTATTAGGCACAGGTCATAATTGGGTTAGTCACCTGTATGGAGTCCAGAAAGCACTTAATAATCTTCCCAGAAGGTTCCTGGAAGGGTGTACACCATATAAATGCCTGTTTGGAACACCAATGTATGTTCCAGATCTTGATGGTCCTGGTGCAGAGGCGGCAGATACACTTTTTGACATAAATGAATGTGTCACTGTCTTGCAGGACTTAAACAGTTCCGTGATGACAACCCATCTGCCAGTGCCGCCTCCTTGGGAATAGGGGATGCACTAAAAACATCTACCGGCTGGATTCCAAAAGTTGGGGAACTAGTGCATGAAAAGATTGCTGTTAAAAAGGAGTTCGGTCCTTCTTATCGTGGAAGGGGTCCAGTCCTGGGAATACACGGTACCAGAACTGTTATTCTGCCTCCTCTGCCTGGTTCTTAAGAAAATCACTTTGGCCCTCATTACGAGTGTGAGGGGTCTTAAGATCGCCACACCTGTGCTGGCGGTCTGACCGTCGCGGACCCGGCTGTAAAGACTGCCGTACTATGAGTCTGGCGGTTTGGCCGAAGCCAAACCACTACAACGCTGCCAGTACCACCAGGGAGGTCGGACCGCCAGGTCGGAGGTGAGTAGCTCTGGCCCGGCGGCAGCTGCAAGACCACCGGCGGTATTACGACTCAGTAAACCGCCAGGCTTTCCATGGCAGTCACCCCGCCAGGAAAACTCTGGCAGTAATGTACCCGGTGACACTAAACCACATTCCTGTTGCCGGCACACGCATCTCAACATGTCCACACACCTGCAAACACCCCTCACCCACCCACACACATGCAGACACCCCCCACCCATCCACACACTTGCAGACATCCCACCACCCATCCACCCACATGTATACATCCCCCCACCCATCCACACACTTGCTGGCACACACACCCACCCATCCACACAAATGCAGACATCACCCACCCATCCACACACTTGCAGACACACACCCCCACCCATCCACACACATGCAGACAAACATCCCCACCCATTCACACACTTGCAGACACAAATACCTAACTGCACCCATACATCCAGACACCCCAACCCGCTCACACACAAACACGCACTCAGACACCCCCACTCACTCAGAAACATGCACACATACAGATAACCCCACCCCTCTGCATACAAACAGACAGTCCACCTGCCTGTCTTCACGAGGTGGTCTTCCTGGAGGGGATGGGTGTCCACCGTCAGTCCCGCACCACTGTTCAGGAAACTGCTGCGCCATTTTATGTATCATAATACAGTTGCTGGAGTCCTGTTGGCGTGGTGGTGCTGGCAGTGGATACGCCTCTCTTCCGCCATCGGCCAGGTTGACGGTGTCAGATTTCCACCCGTAAATGGGTGGAAATCCAAATGAAGGCCCAACACTGGTGGTCTTCCGCCAGCTGCGACTTCAGCGGTCTGTTGAAAAGATTGCTGAAGTCGTAATGAGGGCCTTTGTCTCCATCGACAATGTCAAGCTACACCATATGGCCGATCCTGCACAGACCTAGAGGACTCCTGGGTAGTACCAGACTCCTTCTCACTACATACCAGGATGTTTCTCTACAGGTTTTAAGCAGCAATGCTGACACCTCTCCAAGCTTAGGGAGAGTGGAAAATAATCTGTTATTAATACTATTAACTTCTTCTGCGACAAGCAATGTCAACAGTATTGAGCGGTTATACTCAAATGTAACTCAAATGGATGGAAAAGTCAACTATGAACCACTAAGGGAGACTTCTGCCAGCTCTCCACTTCTAAACACGGCTCCAGTTTTTGCAAGAACTGCTTCTGGATATTTTGCTGACGTCAATGACACTTTTACCGACTCATCTGCCTCTTCTACAACAAGACTGTCAAGCGAACGTAAGCTGATAAATTGGCTTAAAAATAACTATTCTATTCTTCCATGGAACTGTCTGTGACTTTTATTGACTGTACTCACCTTCCTATTTTGGAATGGGTTTGCCATTGTCTTTTTCCTACTAGAACATGGTCATTACCTTCCTGAACACTCTACAATTGAACTGGTGGATGAAGTCCTAAAACCAAATTTTTCCTCCCATCAGGTCCTCAGAGACTTGTCCCTAGTGAACATTACAGCTATACCAATTCCTGATGCAATTGTTTGGGATTAAGTACCCTTTTATGTATATGGCCCGATAGAGGTTTTTCAAATTCCATATGTATTTGAACTTTCCATGAAGGATGATTGGGGTGTAAAGACAGTTGATTCTATGCTATCTGAATTTGAATATTTTACTGTATTTGAAAGTGAAAATGTTTATCAATCAAAAGAATATTATGGAGATATGTTCAGTTATAATTATTATGGACATTATTACATTCACAGAGCAAGTACCCCATAGACTATTTTTAATTAAACAAAATGGGAAAATTTTCCAACTCCGCCAATGGGGAGTTCGAAAACATATTCCGAAAAGTTTTTATGTTTTTCTGGGCACAATGTTAAAAACGCTGAGTTGTATTAGTTTAAATTGCCATTAATGGAAATGCAGCACATCTTATTAACTGATACCAAATTGATTTATTCTGATTCCTTTGTCTCGTGGTTGGCTATAGAAGGCTATCAATATTGGCTGAAGTCGTTTGACCGGAAAAGTGCATGGGGAACTAAAAATTGGCAAATAAGGAGAAAGGAAGCTTTATTTAAAGCATGCCCGATACCTGCTCAAATTATATTTTTAAATGAAATATAACAGACAAATTATTTAGGCTTGGCAGAAATTAAGGACTTGAATGCGCCCAGTATCCTTGCCCCTTCTGAATTTTACAAATGGCAGAAATTCATTAATGCAACTGAACTTCAGCTCGATAAGTCGGTCCAAAATGGAACATTTAACACATCACTTTCATGTCCTGGTGGATAAATGTTGTGGCCAGCAGACACAAATTGTTGTCATGCATGTTTTGTAAACTCCACGGGGGAGTTTCAGAATAAATAGGCCAGACCCTCTTTATGTGTCATCAGAATATTAGGATATAGTAACAACATACAGTGTAGGGAAATTATGCCAGCAATGCTTGAAAAGTTCCTCACTAGATGATAACGAACTCCTCAGTCTCCTGTCTAATAACACAGGTTATCAGGACTTCCTGTTAGGCCCCAGAAGACAATGTAAAAAGTGCTTCTTATATGCAGTCTACAATGAAATTTGGAAACTTTCCCAACAAGAAGCCACTGTCCCTTTAAGGCAAATAGATCAGGAAAATTTACAGAAAGCATTAGCCGTTGTAGATAATAGGATTAACAGCTTGTCTGACTGCATTTACACTTTAAACAACATAATTTCTTCTGCAGTAGATGTTGTGCAAAGTGACATGTCATTCTTACAACATGGACAGAGCCAGCCAAGGTCTGTTATGCAGTTGGGTTATACACTAAAGACACTGAAATCAGGTCACGTTCCCTGGCAACATGCCAGTGCGAGGGATATATTTTCTGCATTTAATTTGACGCAACAGCAACAAATAATGGCTAAGAAGGAATTGACTTATGTTATGCTAAACTTTGAGAAATACAAATAGTTGCCTTTTACTGTGGCTGGAATGCCATCTTCTGAAGGGTTATTAATCTGCCTATTTCAACATTGCAATTCACGTCCTGCTTGAAACACATTCCAGTAGGCAGATATGAAAGGCGAGGAGATAGTTACATCCATGAGGTGTGGGAGCTTCCCTATGCACAAATGTTTCATTGCCATGAAATAGGTCTTCCTTAGCGGCAGTGAATGAGAGACTTCTGTGAGCCATTAGACGGTTTGTAAGCAACTGTCCTTTCTCGGCGAATGTAACACTTCGGCAGTGAACTTAGCTTGCTATCTGAAGGGAGTTCCAGTCCCCTTGATCAGACCTGCATTCCAGGGGCTCTCTAATCAAAGCTATGTGCTTCTTAACAGTGAGAGTCGTTGTGGAATGTGAGACGGAAATGCTTACATCTTTTCAGTCTCCCAAATTGTCACCTGTTGCAGGAATGTCCTTTTTCCTCCTTTTTGTTCATTGAATTGAGCTCTATTTTCCTAACCAAGTGTGGTATCTTTTTGTATGGTGTTTTACCTGTTCTACTGTTTGAAGTGTTACACAAATATTCAACACATTGCCTCTTAAGTTAAGCTTCCCTTCTCTGTGCCAAGCTATCAGGCAGTGAGCAAAGGTTAATTTAGGGTGTGTTAGTGACTTACCTTGATTAGGATTGTGGTTCCTGCTTAGACAGGGTGCATACCTCTGCCAACCATAAGCCCAATTTCTAGCACTGTCTTATTTGGACTTTAGCAAAAAGTTTCTCCTAATGCCAGAGAATTTTCTTCCCATGTTGGCTGATGGGGTCAGACAATATCAGTCATTCTCATCAAAATAGCTTCAAATGCTGGTTTGAATTGCCTTGCCGTATAACTTCATGTAAAATACACAGGAAAGGGCACAAGGAAAAATCTTTGGGAGCTAATAAGCTGGACCCTACATTTCACAACTTTTCAATACATACATACATAAATTCAGCATTGTCATTAAAGCATGAGAGTCTACCTAGCAGGTTGGATAACTGAGATGTAGAAATTCAGACTATTTCCTCTGTATATAAAGGATATTATGACAGCCAGCATATAACCATAAACAGTATATAAACCTAGAAAAGGCACAATACAATAAAGTTCACATCACAACAAATCTAGTTACTACAGTAATAGAAAGTATGAGAGTACACTTTACATTTGTCCACTTCATGAGACAACCACTTTGAAATAGAATCAAGGAAATCAGAGATTACCTAATTGGAATGCCACCTGTTAACACCCCATTAGACAGTCAACTACATCTACCAGATATAACATACTGAACATGTTTTTGCACAACCCTTTTGACGTTTGCTACGCTTGATAATTAGAAATACAATGGTAAAACCTGTGATGTCCTAAAGCAAAAGAAAACAGTTTTTCTCATAGTAAAACATATTTTCTTATTCTTCAATAGGATCCTGTAGTTAGTCAGTTCCTACCAAAATGTAGCTTCTCTACCCAGATGATATGTACACCTGGTTTTCATTGGCTGAATACATTTTGTTAAAATAGATAAGGGCCTGCTTTATACAGAGTGATTAAACACTTAGAATGCTAGGGTATGGTGGTTATACTGAATAGTTTCCCTGGTTAATTTTTCAGAAGAAAGATGCAATTTTGTTACTTATGAAATGGCTGCTGAGATGCACTGATGAGCATGCTATTATTGGAGTGATCAAGACATGGCTATGTAAAATAATAGCCAATCAGCAATTTTTAATTCCATTGCACTCGGGTGGGCAGAACCTGTGGAGTTTCACTTTGTAGAATTCCACAGAGTTCCCTAAAAACTCACTGAGATTCTACTGAGTTCAGCGAGCAGCGGAATTCCGTATGTCGTGTGGCTCTCACTGACTTTTAGAGCCAGGAGCTTGTCCTGTGATGTACAGTCAGTGTGAGCAGCACAATGCCACCCACGAGAGGGTGCTACTTCTTTCTGCTGCTCGAGTAGATTTTCTGCTGGAGTGGTAGCTTTCTCAATGTGATTAGTTGCGACCTGCCGTGAACGCCCACATTAAGAAATCTCAACAGAATGTGATGTAATGTTCGATTTTCTTACCCGTGCTCACCAGCTTAACGATGGTGAGACGCACATGAGAAAAAACTCTGTCACATAGCGGTTAGTGGAGTTTTACAGGAACTCCACGCTCCAAGCAGAGCGCAGAGTGGGCAAAACTCAGAAAACTCTGCTGGGAAAGCAGAGTTTACCACCCACCTCATAACCTGGTGGGGAGCTGGTAATATAGCTGGTAAGACATGTAATATAGCTGGCAATGCTGTACTGTAAATGGTACAACATCAATTTGTTGTTGCCTGGAATGGCTTTGGAGAACATAAAAAATTGTCTGATATGACTCTGCAACTTCAGTTCAGCACTACTTATGTGAGAATGGTTTGATCTGAGTCTGGCCACGTGTCTAGAAGCACAATTTAAGCAAACACTATTGTAATTTTGCTTTAACATAGGCCCAATACAACAATAAGCAATCTTGGGGATCTGAACCTCATTGTTGAGCATGTTATTGACAGATATACACCAGGTTCCCCATGGGGCAGCTCCTGCAGGATGTTATGGAGGGAACAAGAAAAATCTATTCCAAGATGAGGCATACTGCTAAAATGGTTCATGCTCTAACACCGTGTGATTTGGATATCTGAAAAGTAAACACCAAGGAATTTAAATAGAGGACTATTAGGGTAGGAATAATTTTTTCATGGATTATATTGACCGTCATCGTACGAAGTTACCATAAAAGATCTGTTTCAGTAATATTTCACTGTTCAAGAATCGGAGAAAGAAATGACAAAGAAGAATATCCCCTTGAGGCTTGTGTTGGAAATGCTAGTCATGAATTAGACTCGGACATGTAGGCTGGAATAAAGCTGAACCTGCATAGACTGGAAGATTGGACTTCTGTTGTGGGTCACCCTTAACATTATCCACAAAAGTGAAATCTCGAGTGGAGTAATTTACATTATTTTGGGTTACTCTAGTTTTGAGGTTACATATTCCAATCTACTGTAGTTTTTCTTTTCAAACTTAATGTAGTACGTTTTAACAAATGTTTCATTAACGTTTGATTTTCTCATTATTGTTTAACGTAATGGCTTTTTAACATTACACGTTTTTAGTGCTGCTATTCTTATGCTTGGTCCAATTTACTTGCTTTTTGTTTTATTTTTCTAATTCTGAATTCAAGCTTTAACTTTATCTGATTGCCACCATTATGTTTCTCTGTTTACTACTATACTGTTGTGATGTTGGTTGATAAGCACTGCACCAACATGCACTTGCTCTTAGTTTTGCCTTGTCCCTCAGGACAAGCTAACAAACATAAGAAAATGTTACCTCATTAGAACCTGTGTACCTCTGTGAGACAAGCTAGTTTCACATAGAAAATATATTAATCATGCAGTTAGAGGTGGGTCGTCAACATTTCTGTGCCACATTCTAGTTACTCAGGCTCTGCCCGTCGATTCCCACTTCCCTTCATGTTTTTTTAAATAATGTCAAATAATTATTTTAGGGAAGGTCTTCACTTGTGCCTTATTGTGCTCTATTTTTTCCTACCTAGCTTTACGTTAGAAAAATATATGTGATAGCATGTCATTCCATATTTTAAAGCAGTGGTACATCATAGTGGGTCTGTGATTGCAGTGGTGCCTCAGTGACACAAAGATCTCAAAGACAACACTAAGGGGGTTATTACAACATTGGCAGTAAAAGCTGCTTAGGGCCGTACAGAAGACTGCCAACACACTGCCGCGGCTGCGGAATTCCGCCATGGTCATTATTACCCACAGCTCGGAATCCGCAAAAATGTAGACACCCACACAAGTCCGCCACACCAAAGGTCAGTGATAAACTGGTGAAAACAAAATCTCCATGGTCACACCAACAGGAATACGCCCACACTATCACGACCCACGAATCCATGCGGCGGTCTTTCAACCACGGTATTCCATTGGCGGTACACACCGCTGCGCTCAAAATACACACTCATTTACAAAACACTACCACATTGGACAATTCAAAATACACACACCTGATACACATACACACACCACTCCCACACATCCAATACAATATAAAACACACACCCACATCACCCACAAACCCCTACTACCAAAAATTTGAAAGAAGGCCAGAGACAGACACCACAATCTACAAACAAGCATCCACAGGCACTCAACACCATCACTCACACAACATCCACGCACCTCACACAACACACCACTAAATATCACCCCACACATCACAACACACACCAACCCAGACATCACCCACACCACCCCATGGCACGGCAAAGACACCCCAGGTTCTCTGAGGAGGAGCTCAGGGTCATGGTGGAGGAAATCATCCGGGTATAGCCACAGCTATTCGGATCACAGGTGCAGCACACCTCCATAGCTAGGAAGATGGAGCTATGGCGGAGAATAGTGGACAGGGTCAACGCAGTGGGACAACACCCAAGAACTAGGGATGACATCAGGAATAGGTGGAACGACCTACGGGGGAAGGGGCGTTCTGTGGTCTCAAGACACCACCTTGCGGTTCAGAGGACTGGCGGCAGACCCCCACCTCCTCCCCCACAACTAACAACATGGGAGGAGCAAGTCTTGGCTATTCTGCATCCTGAGGGCCTCGCAGGAGTAGCTGGAGGAATGGACTCTGGTAAGTCAAATCTTAACTATTACATCCCCCACCCTACCTGCATGCTATCATATAACCCCACCCTCACCCTCACCCCCATCACTCCAACTCCTCACAAATGTCCCAATATCACAAACCACACATCCCAACACCAAGCCCTGCATGCAACAACAAAGCATCGACACCCATCACCAAAGCATGGCCACTGCACATACCCATACACCCCCCTAAACCATCATCACACAAGGTCCCAAACAGGAATGCAAGCACTGGGGTACACGGTCACCCACCCATTGAACACCAGGGCACACACAGATGCAATAATCATGCTTTTACACCCCTGCAGGACCCCTACCCAACGTCACCGGACAGGAGGGTCCAGACATGTCCACACCACCAACGGAAGAGGCCCACAGTGATGACAGCAGCTCTGTCCAACTGGATCTAGACGACCAGCCCGGCCCATCTGGGACCTCGGGACAGTCGGTTCCCCACACACTTGCACAGGCCACCACAGAGCTTGCCCCCTCTGGAAACACCAGCACATCACCCACCCAGCGGGCCCATACCTCTGTTCCCAGGACACGTCAATCAGCAGTGTGTCCACCACTACAGGGAACCCAGGCCAACACACCACCCCAACAACAACAGGGACCTGGGGGCAGTGGCAGTGGGCACACGGTTCAGGGGACAGAGGCCCAGGAACACAGCGGAACTGGGAGGGCTGCTGTGCGACAGGGGGAGGACAGGCCCAGGGAACTCACTCTCCACGAGGCTCTCTCCAACATCATGGGAGCCTACCATCATTCCCAGGAGATGGTGGCAACGGTACTGGCCAAGTTTCAGGAGACCCAGCGGCTGCAGGAGGAATAGTATTTGGGGTTCAGGGAGGAACTCAAATCCATCAATTCCAACCTGGGCACCATCGTAGGGGTGCTGAAGGAAGTCCTCTACACCAGGAGGGACACTGTGGTACAACAAGGGGCCCCTGACACTAGCCTGGATGATTAACTGCCCACCACCTCCGCCGGCGCTAGTGGACAGGAGGCACCGCCACAGGACCACCACACCTGCACCCCACCCCCTGCAGATGGAGAACCACCCCGCAAATGGTCCCTGAGATCCAGAACAAAGACAGAGAACAATGTCAAGACCCCCTGCCAAGAAATGAGACCACCCTGATTGTCATCATTTTGTCCCACCTTGTCACCCTGTCCATCCTCAAACTGCCCCAGCTCCACTTCCTATGCCCCTTTGGACAATGCACCTGTGAGACTGGACTCTGCCATGGACATTCCTCCACCATCACCCCTCACCATTCTGCAACCCCCTCCAATATTGAGCACTAAAATAAACACCCTTAAAGCACAAAGCTATCTGGAGTCTGTCTGTGATTTCGAATTAGTGTATTAGCAATTACAGTGACAAAATGCTCTTTCAAATGTAATGTCAACATACCTATGTCACACAGCTCTAGTCCATGAGAAAACAAAGCAGATGTCACACAGTGGGAACCACATCTGTGAAATGGTAAGGGAAAGTGACAACTCAGTGACCATACACTGGGTGAAAAGGACAGACAGTAGAGAGGTAGTAGTGTTAAAGTACATGTAGCAGGCAGGTTTGTCTTCTTACCTGTGTCTCACTGGAAATATTGTAGGATCACCGAGTTCCTGTTGTCGATGTCCTCTTCTTCTGCTTCCTAGTCTTCACTGTCCACAGGCTCCACAGCTGCCACAACACCTCCATCTGGACCATACTCCTGCAGAAAAGGCACCTGTCGTCGCAAAGCTAAGTTGTGAAGCATACAGCAGGCCACGATGATCTGGCACACCTTCTTTGGTGAGTAGAATAGGGAACCACCTGTCATATGGAGGCACCAGAACCTGGCCTTCAGGAGGCGGAAGGTCCGCTCTATAATCCTCCTAGTTCGCCCATGGGACTCATTGTAGTGTTCCTCTGCCCTTTTCCTGGGATTCCTCACTGGGGTCAGTAGCCATGACAGGTTGGGGTAACCAGAGTCACCTGCAAATGGCGAGGGACAACTGTTAGACACACACTAACTCTTCGGGATATCCCCAGACCCAGACGACTATTCCCACTGATTTGGTTCCAGGTGCTCACCTAATAGCCACACACGGTGCCTCTGGAGTTGCCCCATCACATAAGGGATGCTGCTATTCTTCAGGATGTAAGCGTCATGCACTGAGCCAGGGAATTTGGCATTACCATGGGAGATGTACCGGTCTGCCAAACACACCATCTGAACATTCATCGAATGATAACTCTTCCGGTTTCTGTACACCTGTTCACTCATGCGGGGGGGACCAAGGCAACTTGGGTCCCATCAATGGCACCTATGATGTTGGGGATATGTCCCAGGACATAGAAGTCACCTTTCACTGTAGGCAAATCCTCTACCTGAGGGAAAACGATGTAGCTCTGCAGGTGTTTCAGCAGGGCAGACAACACTCTGGACAACACGTTGGAAAACATAGGCTCGGACATCCCTGATGCTATGGCCACTGTTGTTTGAAATGACCCACTTGCAAGGAAATGGAGTACTGACAGCACCTGCACTTGAGGGGGGATTCCTGTGGGATGGTGGATGGCTGACATCAGGTCTGGCTCCAACTGGGCACACAGTTCCAGGATCAAGCCTGTAGGTGATGATCACATGTCTTTCCTCCATTGTCGACAGGTCCACCAGCAGTCTGTACACCGGAGGATGCCGCCATCTCCTCACATGCCCCAGCGGACAGTGCCTATGGAGGAGAACAGCCAGCACAGAGTCAACCAACTCTGAGGTACGTACACACAGCTCACTCAGAAAACTATACATAACCCGAAATTTGCCTGTATGAGTGTTGAGCCAAGGCCTAGGTATGTGTGATGCAGTAAAAAATAATGCCACGTGGGCCTCCTAAATGGCGGCTGCCTGACCTGTAAAGTGGGACAATGGGATATGAGGTAAATGCGCTGGTGTTGTACACCGTCGCGGTAGGCGGTCGAAGACCACAGCGCAATTCTGCATTGGTTAACATTGGACCCTTTGGGTCCCAGGAGCCAATAACGATGCACGCCGGCGGTGACGGTACGCACCACTGCGGACGTGACCACCATTTTCTATCTGTTGAATCACTCGATTCCTGATCTTCGACAGGAGAGGACCTACACTGCAAGTGGTGCTGTGACCTGAGTCTGGAAGAGACAATGGCTCGTGCGTCTGGGGAAAGGGCCCTTGCCTTTACTTCGGAGGAGTTGGAGAAGTTAGTGGGTCCTCCCCAAGTACACGCTACTCTATGGTCCTCCAGACAAGCAAGTAAGTACACTGGGAGCATGCTGTATGGGCAATGCCTGTGTGTAGTGTGGTGGATGAAAGATGGGGGGGGGAGAATGAGACGTGCATGAAACAACAGTGAGTGCATGTGCCACATGGCAAGGGTAGGGATGCGGGCCAATGACTGTGATAGTGCAGTTGGTAATAACTTCGCTTTTTCCCCTGTACAATTCCTGTAGGTCAGCGTCCACCAGAAGAAGGATATTTGGCATGCCATCGCCAAGGACTTCGGGACCCTGGGGGTCTACCACAGACGGAGCACCCACTGCCGGAAAAGATGGGAGGACATTCGCCGCTGGAGCAAGAAGATGGCGGAGGCCCAGCTGGGGATGGCCTCCCAATGTGGGAGGGGTGCCCGTCGCACCATGACCCTCCTGATGTTCAGGATCCTGGCGGTGGCGTACCCGGAGTTGGATGGGCGCTTGAGGGCAGCACAGCAGCAACATGGGGGTGAGTACACTCTCATTCAGCTGATTCAGCGTGCATTGTAGGTGTCTGGGTGGGGGAGGTGGGCTGTGGGTTCCCCTAGGCCAGGGTGAGTTTGCTAGTGAAGTCCCCTTTTTCAGGCAGACCCTGTGTCACCCCACCCCACCTGGGTACAGTGCCAACTACACCTAGTCAGGCTCCTGTGACATCCATGTGTGCAGAAATCAGCCATAGCCTTGTAAGCCATGTCCTAGGGATTGAATAGTGGACTTCAAGTGCGCAGCGTAGTGCAGGGTACTTCTGTATCTTTTGTGTCCGCCAACGGTAGCGGTATTGCTTGCACTCAACATGTCTTTCTTCTGTCTTCCCCCCCCCCCTTTTTGTGGTCTCCCTGAACTTGTGTGCATTAGCATCATCAGGCCGAGGAGCAGTGGCACCGGAGCAGGAGGGAGCTGCATCCCACATGGCCCTGGAGGGCGAGACTACGGACTCCGAATTCACCAGTGGGACGGAGGGTGAGGGGAGCTCCACGGCGGGGACAGGAGCTGAGACCAGCAATACGGACTCCTCCTTTAATGGGAGCTCCCATGCGGTGGCGGGCCCATCTGTGCCCCCTGCATCTACAGGTACAGCTGCCACCTCCCCCTCCGGCACCACCCTCCCAGCAGCCCCTCAGCCTTTGCCCCGTGCCCGCTCACCCAGGAGGGTGGGCATCACCTTCGCCCCAGGCACCTCAGGCCCTGCCCCTGCCACCCCTGCTGCCTTCACTGAGGAGGCCATTGACCTCCTCAGGTCCCTCACTGTTGGGCAGTCTACCATTTTGAATGCCATCCAGGGTGTATAGAGGCAGTTGCAACAAACCAAAGCATTCCTGGAGGGCATTCATTCTGGTCAGGCAGCCCTTCAGCAAGCTTTTCAGACTCTGGCCTCAGCACTGATGGCAGCCATTGTCCCTGTCTCTAGCCTCCCCCTCCAACTTCCTCCACCCAGACCCACACCCCTGTACCTCAGCCTATCCCAAGCACACCATCAGACCAGCATGCACACACCTCAACACACAAAGGAAGCTCAGGCAAACATAAGCACCACACATCCCACGGGCACTCACGCAAGCATCAGACACATGGAGACATACCAACATCCACTGCCTCCACTGTGTCCCCCTCCTCCTCGTCTCCCTCCTCCCTCCCAGTCTCATCTCCACTCAAACCTGCATGCACTACATCTTCAGCCACTACGTCCCTCACCAGCACACTCACCACCACACCCCGCTCATGTGCCGTCACCACCCCCATTACCATTCACACATCCCCTGTGTCCTCTCCCAGTGTGTCCGCCCAAGGTACACAAACGCAGCCACACACCCACCCAACAGCCATCCACCTCACGACAGCCTCCAGCCCATGCACCTTCACCCAAAGTCACCAAACGTACACCTCCTACGACCACTACCTCTTCCTCCACTCCCAAACCCCCTCCATCTACCCGTCCCAGTGTTCCTAAGAAACTTTTCCTGTCCACCCTTGACCTCTTTCCCTCACCTGCCCCACCCCGTCAGTCTCCTAGGGCCCGACGCTCCAGGTCCCAACCTAGCACCTCAGCCATAACATCGGCGGGACCAGTGGTGCCAGTAGTCACTGGATTCTGGCGTGCACCAGGCAGCAGGGCAGCCAGTGTGGCAAGGAGCCACAGCACGGACCGTCCCCCACCTGTCAAGCATCAAAAGTTAGCCAGTGCCCGGCGGGAGAGGGGGAAGACACCAGCCACCGGAGCCGCTCCCAGGGGTACAGTTGGGATTGTGGAGTCAGCTGCGACACCTTCCAAGGTGGGGAAGTGGCACAAGAAAACCGGCAAGTCTGGGAAGATAGGCACGGCAGAGAAGACCGCCATCAGCCCCGCTGCCTAGGATGCGACCGCCAGCAGCCCCACTGCCCCAGACAGGACCGCCAGCAGCAGCCCCGCTGCCCAGGAGGCGACTGCCAGCAGCCCCGCTGCCCCAGACAGGACCGCCAGCAGCAGCCCCGCTGCCCAGGAGGCGACCGCCAGCAGCCCCGCTGCCCCACACAGGACCACCAGCAGCAGCCCCGCTGCCCAGGAGGCGACCGCCAGCAGCCCCGCTGCCCAGGAGGCGACCGCCAGCAGCCCCGCTGCCCCAGACAGGACCGCAAGCAGCAGCCCCGCTGCCCAGGAGGCGACCGCCAGCAGCCCCACTGCCACAGACAGGACCGCCAGCAGCTGAACCGCTGCCAAAGACACCGCCGCCACAAGCACCGCTGCCAAAGACTCAGCCGCCACAAGCATCGCTGGCAAGGACACCGCCGCTACAAGCACCGCTGCCAAAGACTCCGCTGCCACAAGCACCGCTGCCAAGGACACCACCGCCACAAGCACCGCTGCCAAGGACACCGCCGCCACAAGCACCGCAGGACCATGAGCGCAAAAAGCACTGACGCTACTGAGGCCGGCACGAGCAGGATGAAGCACTCTGGGCACAAAGCTCCCTCCAGAACCAGTGGAGACTGTTATCCACTACCTCAGCCCTTGGCAGGATGAAGCACTCTGGGCACAAAGCCCCCTCCAGAACCAGTGGAGATTCACATCCACTACCTCAGTCCTTGGCAGGATGAAGCACTCTGGGCACAAAGCCCCCTCCAGAACCAGTGGAGAAAGCCATCCACTACCTCAGTCCTTGGCAGGATGAAGCACTCTGGGCACAAAGCCCCCTCCAGAACCAGTGGAGACTGTTATCCACTTGAGAGACTGTGGCTTTGCACTCCCCAGGATTGAACAGTGGGCAACCCACCCACTGTAGAGACTTGAGAGACTGTGGCTTTGCACTCCCCAGGATTGAACAGTGGGCAACCCACCCACTGTAGAGACTTGAGAGACTGTGGCTTTGCACTTCCCAGGATTGAACAGTGGGCATGGGGCCCCCTCGTGGATTTTGCGTTGTGCACTCAACCGGCTGAGGTGCCCCCTCCTTCCCTTCCCCCTGAGGTGCCTGTTTTGTTTCTATCTGATGGCCCTGCAGTGTTCTCTTTGTCTTGTTCTGGTATCTTGTGTGGGCCTCGCCCATGCCTTTTGGGCCCAGTGATCCACAGACTATTATGGTGGAATACCCTGGACTTGTGTTCTTGGTGTATTTAATTGTATATAGTATAAATGTATATATTTGTAAATATTTTCGAATCATGTTTTTGAATATATCACAATAATTTGACTCATTTCCTTTTGTCCTTGCATTCTTCCAGGGGGGTGAGGTGGGGGGGTGTAACTGTGATGTATCATGATGTATTGGTGTGTATATAGTTGTGGGTGAGGGTGGGGGTGTTGCGTATTGCGTGTGTGTGTCACTATTTTTTCCCCCCCCCTCCCCTGTGTTGTAGGTGCAGTACTCACCGTGGTCTTCGCGTTCGTGCTCCTGGTAGAGGAGCAGGAAGATAAAGGCTGGAAAAATCTGGAGCTCTGGTTCCATGGCGTTCTGGTTCCTCGTGGGGTGTGCAGAGGTGAGCGTTTTCCCTTCGAAGTCCTGTTTCCGCCGTGTTTTTGTTCGCGGTAAATCCGCCCCGGAAAAGGTGGCGGATTGGTGGGTTGTAATTCTGTGGGCGGTACATTGTCCTCCGCCTGTCTGTTGGTGGTGACCGCCAAGCTGTTTGTTTGTACTGCTGTGGCGGTCGGAGTGTTAAAGTGGCTGTCTATGTTGGCGGTTTCCGCCACGGTCGTAATTCCATTTTTTTTACTGGCGGCCTGTTAGCGGTCTTACCGCCGCTTTAACTTAACACCGACTGCCAGGGTTGTAATGACCACATAAATATATACATGAAATGCCTGATACCTGCACCGTGGAACTACAAATCAAGTCACTGTAAGCAAGAGGAAGTATAAAGTACGACTGTCCCCTACAAAGCACGCTTGTAGGGGACAGTCGTAGGCAATAAGAGCCAGTATGTTCATCAACAGGATTTTTTGCAAAGCATTTTTGTTAGTCATCTGAAACTGTGCTGCGTGGATTTGGGACAAGGAGAGGTTTTATGGGGTGCCAGCTCTGTTTCACTTGGCACCATGGCTGGGTTCATTTAAGCTGCTAATGGTAAATATATTTTAATTGGCTGTGTAATATGCCTGATTTCTTCAATTATGTAGGCTGTGCATTCATCTAATACCGTCATTCTGCGCAGAATGCTAAATTCCCATTATCACTAATTAAGTAGCAGTAGAATGAAGATACCAGTGGGTCAACCAGGCATTAGTAAAAATACTTAGATAAAATAACTCACTTCAAAATACAAATTTGTATAGTTACAATATTCTTTAGTGCAAGTTTGAGAGTCCATTTTACAGATATTATTATCATCCCTGTGGATGAATGAACAACTGAAGCATTTATCCTGGTGTATTCTATATTATTGTTTACACTTTCTTTGCAGATTTTAAATGGGGCCCAAATTTTCACTTCCTTTTGCTGAACTCATTTTTGCTGGCCACATGATTCTGTGCAGTTCACCCCGTATACAGAAGTTGAAGTTTAGACAACTGCCAACGTTATACGGGGCTTCCCCGGCTATCCACACACAGTCTATCCCTCTATTTGGCCCCAGATGCCCTCCGTCATCTCTTTCTGAGACAGACTGACTAGGAGATGACCGTTCAGAAGTGGCTCCGAGCAATGGTGAGGCTGAGGACATTCACCCTACTGCCCTCAGCATCTCTAACTCTGTTGCCCCTTCGACCTTGGCAGATCCTGTTAACCAGGGATCACCCACAAGCACCACGAGCCAAGTCAGCGAGGAATGTATTCTGTCCCTGTCAATTGTTCCATACATTCTGGGGTCCACTCGTATGCCCAACCTACCTAATTCATATATAGCTGGGGCCACATCCAGCGAGGTTCACATGGCACATAGCGAGAAAGCCACTGGTCCTAACATACCTGAGGGAATTAGTATGGTTCCTAGCAGTTCCTCCCGCTGTAGGAAATATCCTCAGAATAAAGCAGGGTCCATAAAAATAGAGGATCTCGATAAGGTACTCAGCTGGAATATAGCAGGGTTGGAAAGCAAATTACAAAGTCCAGGATGGGGCAGTCTTATTGATGATCACCTGATCTGCCTCTTCCAAGAAACGTGGGCATTAGAACCCAAATATAGACTAGGCTTTAAAAGCTATTGGGTTCCAGCACGCAAGTCCTCTTCTGGGAGACCATCGGGAGGGCTGCTTGTGTGGATCAACACTTCTCTTAGGTGCAAGATAGAAGAAATAGATACGGGTTGCCCTGACTTGCAAGTCCTATTAATAATGATTTCTGAAGAGAGACCGTTACTTTTAATTAATATTTATAACAGGAATGTGAGCTCCCACTCCGATTCTGATGTCCTGTCCATTTTGGACAGTTTTCTTAAAAACAATCCCTCCTTCTTTGTTTTGATCGGAGGGGATTTTAATGTCACTTTCGAACCTAACCCTCTAGTCCAAGGAATATGTAAAGAAGAGGATGCCCATTGGGGCATCCCTCAGCTAGTCTCCAACAAAAGACCAAGGCTGAATAAATCTGCGCGCTTACTGGCCGACATCACACTAGCCCATGGCCTCCGAGCCTGCAACGGTCGCTCACGCTCGGATGTAAATTTACAAGCTACCTTTAGGCGCGGAGGGCTCAGCAGTCGTATTGATTATATACTTCTTGACATCCGACTGTGGAGCCACATGTTTGATATGAGGGTCCAAAAGCAAATTGAGAGCGATCACGACCCGTTGATTTTATCGACCAGAGGACTTTTTCCTTCATTTACTGTGCCCTACTCCAAGAGCCATGCCTCCCAGCTGGCTCTAACTAATAACAGACGCAACCTAAAATGGGAATCTGTTAATTCTTCCCCTAAACACCTGGCATCTATTTACAACCTGCTTGCCAACCAGATGGAGTGTATGATCCGCCTAAATGAGAACGGGGAGGGTGACAGAGTCTTAGCAGCCCACACTGACTTGTTCCAATCTTTAAAGCATCTTTTTACAAAAAAGTTTCTTAATAATCCTAACAAAAAGCACTGCGCTCCTTGGTTTGACAATTGTTGCAGAGAAGCACAACTGTCTCTCCTGGAAGCAATAAAAGATGGCCATGTTGGGCTGTTAAGAACAGCCAGAAAAGTTTATAAGAAGGAATGTTCTAAGGCACGCAGAAGTTGGGAAGAGGCCAGATGGGTTATTATTTTGGAGACTGCTAAATCTAATGACACATCTAGGTTCTGGAAACTAATAACTGATGACTGTAGCAACTCCCCTGCTGCACCTGGCTCCTCAATTCTCTCAGCATCATGGGTAGAGCACTTTGGGCAACTATATGAAGGGCCCTCTGAAGCATCTTTGTGGGCCCCTGATGCCCCAATAAACCATGAGACCACCCCGATCACATTCTCGCTAACCGAAACAAGAGCAGCAATAGACTCATTGAAATGGGGAAAGGCCCCTGGCCCAGACAAGATCCCAGGCGATCTATACAAATCAAGACCAGATATATGGGCACCATATCTCAACCTTATCTGCAATGCTATTGCAGCAGGGGCCCCCGCTCCTCCCACTTGGAAAGGGGCCGAAATAGTACCCATTTTTAAAAAAGGAAATCCGAACATCCCTGCTAATTATCGTCCGATTAGTCTCCTTGATAACTCCCAAAAAATTTATGCAAAGCATCTTTTGCTCCATCTTGAGGAATGGATTATGGAGTTCGAAGCTCTTTCTGACCTACAAGCAGGATTTAGACCTGCAGTGAGTACAGTTGACCAAGCCCTAAGATTCATGTCAATAAAATGGAAGAATGTTGACCTGGGGAGGGGTAATCTCTATGTGGTCTTCATAGACCTCAGAGCCGCATTTGATTTGATCCCCAGGAACCTGCTGTGGTCAACATTATCAAACATGGGAGTGCCATCTGGTCTCCTGAAACTCATTGCTCAACTGCATGAAAATACTTTCGCTCAAATTAGATGTGGCCAGGGGGGCGAGTTGACTGACCCCGTAGCTATTAAAAAAGGAGTTAGACAGGGATGTGTTCTGGCACCCACTCTTTTTTTTGCTATATATCAATAATTGCATCCACTACTTAGAGAACTGTATAAATGATTCACCTAAATTGGTTGGGAAAAAAATCCCGTGTCTGCTATATGCAGATGACACAATCTTGATATCTAAATCGCCAATGGGAATCCAAAACCTGATCAACCAATTCTGTGTTTTTTGTAGTGACTATGGTCTGGACGTAAACATTAAGAAAACAAAACTCATGATATATAGTACCTCCAAGAAACGCTCGCGCGTTAGCATAGAAATGAACTCGATTCCATTGGAGAAAGTAGAAGAGTTCGACTACTTGGGTTTCAGACTATCGACCACAGGCAAATGCATGGCAGCCATTGACAAAGGGGCTCTCATTATAAGCCAGAGAGGTGGGGCCCTTGTCCGTAGATCGAGAAAGGCTCCGAGTCCCCCCTTGAACATACTTGCAGAGATTTACAATGTCCAAATCAGAGCAGCGGCCCTCTATGGAGCGGAACTTTGGGGGTCCCACAAAAACCTTGATACTCTGCAAACCAAGGAAAACCATTTCCTTAGACAGATTGCCCGGCTAGGTGTGGGCTCACCAATGACCCCTCTAAGGCTAGACCTAGGTCTAAACAGTATCAAAACCACAGCAGCCCTAAGGCCTCTCTCCTATTGGATTCGCTTATGGAAATCTGTTGAACTCGAACCATATAGGCTGGCTATAAGAGAGCTCATAGCCACCCCCCAGGCACTGGAGAAAATCCCATGGCTGAAGGAAATGAAATCTGCCTGGGTCAAAATAGGTTTTCCTTCCTACTGGAACTATCCGGATCAAATCCCCGATAATGCAAAGAAACTTGTCACAAAAAGATATTGGGAGAAAGTTAATGAAGACTCCTTGCACCAAAAAGGGGCGGGCAGGCTAACAATGGAATTTCTCCAATTCAAGCACGAGCCCTGGCCTGAGATCTTCTTGAACCTTCCCATGCCTCCGTACGCCTGTGCTTTATATCTCCAACTAAGATATGGTACACTGCCTATTAATGGTTTTACGGCTCACTGGTCATCTAACATCGCTTCAAATGATAGATGTATCTCTTGCCAAAATTGTAAAGAAACAACAGAGCATATACTATTTTTCTGCCCTCTGTATAAAAGTCCCAGAGGGAGGTGGATCATTCCCCTCTGCAAAAATATGTCATTACATGATAGAGCAAACGCTACCAGAATCTGTACATACGACTCATCCTCCGTGGTAGCTATTACAGTTACCAAATTTTTAGCAGAGGCCTGGTACATCCGGCGTAGGCTTATTGTTTCAAAGGGCATGTGAGCCATCCTGACATTAGTCGACAGAAGGAGTCTCAACTGTTATTTTTTGCCTCTATATGAGGATTGACGAGGGTCAGGTTTTACGGGGAAACAATTGCACACATTTGGTATGTTAGACAGAATTTTATATCCTAGCTTTTATCTTTTTATTCTTAACATTTTAGCCATGTCTTATTTATTGTATTTTTTATCTACAATCAAATACTTAGTCTTGTTGATCTTATTGTTATACTGTCCTGATTACTACTGTTTTTATATTGTTATCTTGTTTTTTCTTTTTTAAACAAATACTATTTTAACATGCATGATTGTTATTTTTGTTACTCAAAATGGCCTAGATTTCTGGACCGAATGAACTTAAATAAAATAAAAGTTGAAGTTTACCTTTACCAATCAGGATCTTACTCTGAAGGTAAAACACACTAGGGTGAACCTTGTCCCTGTATCTAACCCACACTCAATAGTGTTCGGCCTTAACTTTTGACTTTGTCTTTGGCAATCATAACCAGAGGATCACAGTTGGTGATCAACACTTTTTGGAGCTAATGTGGAGCTTAAGGGTTAAACATTCATTACTCCAATTTTATTGATTGGATTTTTGTCACTTAGATGTCATTTATTTATTTCAAATTACTCTACTTGTTAGTATGGTTTGAGATTTTTATTGTGTTGTGTTGTCACTATATTACTGTGTGAGTACTGCACAACTTACACATTGCCTCTAAGTTAAGCCTGACTGCTTTGTGCCAAACTACCAAAGTGTTAAGCACAAGTTTATTTAATGACTTTTGTGGTTCACCCTGACAAGTATTGTGATTATTATTTGCGGTGGGTTTTTGTCCACTCAAGTAATATTCCAACGTCATACAGGGACATTTCATTTCTTCACCTTGCTTTTCTTTTTTATGTTTGGACCCTTTTTAGTGGCATCTAATCATTAAGGTTGCTTGTGTAGAACTTGCTGGAACGCTGGATGAACCACATTCCAATATTATTGTAATGTGCGCAAGTAATTCTAAAAGTCTCTCTAGGATTTCTGCAATATTTCTGGATCCTTTTAACTGGTCAAAGGAATATAAGAAAAGTATTAGTAGTGGCACTTTTACTGCAGGTGATTACTCAGCCACAGTGGGCATTTCATATATGGTGGCAATGGATGCAGGGTACACTTAATTGAAGCCGGTAGTTGAAGGTGAACCCCACCAGCACTCATTTTTGGGGACAGGGCACCTATTTGTCCTCTCCAAAATGTTCCCAGAGGAAGAGAGAAAAAAAAACATAAAAAGGAGAAAGAAAGAGGAAGAGAATGATGGAAACAGTGACAAAAATGAGAAAGGAGGGATGAAAAAGACTCTGCAAGAGTGAGATAAGAGGGCAATGAATATCTGTGGATGAAAAGGCATGAGGTGGATGGCATATGGCACAATCGATTTTGGTAGTGTTAGCCAATGATTTCTGAGAAAAACGTTGGGCCACGGCATTTATTGTTTTACAAATTAAGCACTGCCTGCAGGCAATGTTAAGACCAGCTCTGCAAATATCACTCAATTTCCTGCAAGTTCTCCGTTGTTGCACAAATTGGCTTTCCCTTAGCACCTTTCCTCTTTTTATAAAGTATTTACGTTTTGCAGAAAAACACCTCCACTCTCCCTCTAAGACTACAATGGGTAGACAAGAACATTACACTGCATTTTCAATGCCGGAGTACAACAGTTTTATCCCTTCTCCGATTCCGCATCCTCCAAAAACATTACTTAATGTGAATACTATAGACATTTTCCTAAGGCAACATGCTTTAAATTTTTTATTGTTGAAATATTAGGGTTCTCTGCTGCTCACAATCAGGGGGACAGCAGATTTCACATCAATCGCTAACACATATACACCTTTAAGTGACTCATGGTATGCAGTAAACCCATAATAACCAACAGTTCAAAAATCTAGATGCACTAAATAGGAAGTACAATAAAGATTCTCCTCAACACGTGCTGTAATGCAATTCGATTGGAGGAGGCAATATTCTTTAGTCTAATATAGTGATTCATTGAGCCGGTAAACATAAAATTCATCTTAAAACTCTTCGATTACAGTATTTGCACATTAGCGGCACGCTTTACTGGCAACGTGAAGGAGACAACTTGGCAGAGTTCTACCTGTTGGTGGCAAAGGAGGGTAATATTATATTGTAGTAAATGAGTTACAACAACAACCAGTACAAATGCCAATAACGTGATCCTTTTGGATTTAAAACTACTCATCAATACCTTGTCCTAAAGTGAACTTTTATATTTCACAATAGTTTCTTTGTTGCATGCAATTACAAAAGTTAAAAGTGAAAATACATTTCAAAGAGCAGGATGCAGGAGACTAACAAAGAAAGGGGAGAAAGAAAAAAAACACTAACCCGAAAAAGGTTAAGTAGAAACTAATCAGTTAGTGACGAACTAGAGAATAGTGGTGCAGAGTGCATTAGGTATTAAGGCCCCCATTATGAACTTGGTGGTATGCCCCACTCCAACCGTGCCGGCGGTCAATGAAAGACCGCCAGTGGTGGCTGCCGGCATCCAGCCAAATAATGACGCATGGAGCCTCACTGCCAATGATGACGGTGAGGGCCACCATGTGCCATGCTGGTGGTCGGAGTGGGGGTGGATGCTGCTCCACCCTCACTGCCACAGCAGACCATACACCGCCACCCCTATAATGAAGCAGGTATAGGTGTGGCGGTGTATGGAGAGACGGCGATGCCAGCGGAGCAGCATCCAGGGAGCCTGTTCCCTCCCAGAGCAGGGCAACGGAAGAGGTAAGTGCTGTCCGAGATGGAAGGGGGGTGTGTGTGTGAGTGCATGGGGGTGTGCGTGAGTGTATGTGTGGGGGGATGTGTGTCTGAGTGCATGTATGCATGTGTGCATGTAGGTGACTGGGTGCATGTGGATATGGGGGGTTGGGGTTTGGGGGGACCTGTATGTAGGGGTGAGGGATGGTGACAGTTGAGTTCGGGGGGGTCCTACATTTGGTTTTGGGGATGGGGGGTCGGAGGTCGGTTTTTGGGGTTTGGTGGGTGGTGGGGGGGCGGATCTAGGAACTTGGGGGGTGGGTAGGTGTGGTGGCAAGGGGGGGCCTGGCATGTCACATACAGGTGACAGGAATGGTTATTCCTGTCACCCATATGCTTTGGGTGGGGTATCTCGCCAGGAAATCCATGGTGGAAAGGGATCAAACTCCCACCACCAGTCTGGCCTCCACCGCCAGGTCGAATGTGCCTACAGTCAGCCCGGCGGTCGAATCTGGCCTGGCGGTGGGTGGTAGTGAACTGGCTGCTGTGTCCAGAATATGGCGGTGAGGACCCCTATGCCGTTGGCGGTAATGACCGCCACAGCCAGCGAGACGGTCTAGACCGCCATGTTCATAATGACCACCTAAGTCTGTTCTTACCCCCATGAACACCGGTAAGCGAGATGATACGTTAAGCAACTCATTATTGGGTCTAACTGGGGGTCATTTCTTGTGTTAATCAAGCTTTTTGTCTTAATCTTTTGCTTCCTGTTCACTTATTGAACACTCTAGAAATCATTCAACTTTGCATTGAATATTACCTTTTCCCAGCCCAGTGAAATCACCTGCGGTGAGTTAAATCGAGTGAGTGTGAGGTTAAGAACAGGGAGATAAGAGAAAATAATATTTTGTGCATCTGTGTGACTTTTTTTCTCTTGTTAAATTGCTTTCACTCTATCCAGTCCTGCACAGAAACACCTTTTCTCCCTTGGTGGTGATCTTGTTCTGGCAGGTGGTCAGTGGTTCTTTCCTCACTTCATCTCTCTCAGCTATCTCCCCACTTTAGCCCATATGTTTGTTGACAGTTTCCTATTGGGAACAGCGTCGCCTGCTTTTCCAGCAGCTGAAGGAAAATATAATCTAGAAAATAAATACTTTCTATGGAGAAGAGCTGATCTTTGATGGCACAATAGATAACAATAGTAGTCTGCCTTATGTCTAGACAGATTATCATGCCCAATACCTCTGCGACCATATAGTTATTATTCAGTAAGGGAAGGAGAAAACAAGGTAAATTGTGGTGCACCGGTATCAGCTATAATAGGTGAATCTGACAGATGATGTGAAAGTGATAAAATTCTCTTCTGGATCCAGAACCTCCTATCCATGCTCTTCCAAGTTGGAATAAGTAAGGAACCACTTTGGATAACAGAAATCTAAAATATATCAATTCTGCGATAGCGTTTGCCTAACAATGATGAGAGGAGCTGATGTTTGTAAATATGCAGTTTTAGAAGCTGTATAAGCATCTCGAAATAGTGACTTGTGTACCAGAATAAGACGTCCCTGGTCATGGGGAGAAACTCTGACACAGTGCCAAATTCACAAAGCTTTTGGTGTTACGTTCCATTATAGCACACCTGGCTTTATACAGAATTCCATCAGTAAGCCAACAGTAATTCATTATTAAACCTGTCATACTTGTGGTTTACTCCTGGAATTCAGCAGTACGCCAGGAGTACGTGACAACTAATTATAGCAGAATCTTTGTGATTTCTCACCAATATTTCTCACAACTCTACTCCTGCTTCTCACAGTTAAAACATTCTACTATTTGGTAGCCATTCTGAGTCAAAATATGCCGAAAGAAATCATCCCACTGGAATTTCAAACACTGAGCTGCCTATTGTCTACTTCAATATGCATGCTTTAATAGATAAGAAAAAGTATTTCTTAAAAATTCTTATTATAAGCTCTTAATTACAAAACTGATAAGCTGTATAAACAATATTCAGTACCTGAGAAGAATCCAACAATTGAATGGATCTTTTTAAATTAATGTCCACCTTTGAATCAAAAAGACTGTAAGCTTAAACCAATGAAACATTGGCGTTTCAGATTGGGGTCCTGGGTAATTATTAGTGACTACCCTCACTCAATATAAATGTTTACGTTTGCATTATAATAATAACTGTATCCATCCTCACCCTGAAGATGCGGTAGGTAGGGAAAATCAGATCTGAATATGTTATTAATACTGCTAGTAAATAGAAAATGTGTTCTAGGTATAGATTGTAGATAGAGTAATATCCTCTTGACACATATGTGAAAGGAAGCCCTCTCGGAAGCACTACCTTCCTTCAAGAAAGGTGACATCTGAACTGGATTTCCTCTAAGTCAATCACTGAGAACCAGCTACATAAATTCAACCAGGGAAAAAGACACAAATACACCACAGTGTGAGAAATGCAGGGGTATATTTTGCTGGGTAGCTATAGAGAGAGTAACTGCTACTGAGAAGAAATTGATAAAATTACTGGGTGCTGATAATCAGAGCTGCAAAGTCACTATTATGTAACATAAGGCATGGATCCATGTTAAGGGTGATTTGGATCCATATTACTGCTTCTTCATATAAAGCCTTCTATAATATTGCCATGAAGTGAAAAATGCAGTTATTATTTTAATGCTGTGACTAGTTCACGCCACTCTGTGGACTACAAGCCTAGCAGATCACGGACACAATGGAATTGCAGAAGGCACTGCAGATGCTTGTGCGTCCCTTCTGAAATAATGATAGTGCTGGTGCACATATAGTGGCAGCACTGCCATGAGACGGTGTTCTCGCATGGGGGTGTGATTCAGCATGCGCTGTTGGAATTGATGGTGAGGCATCTCTTGTGCATGGGGATGAGCCCTGCAAGTCAATTCCCCCTTAAGGCACTTGTTAGAAATGGGGTTTCTGGTTGGCTAGGGTATGCACTTAAGCCAGGCAGAACCCACCCATTCTAGTAAGGGCAAGGGAGTTACACATCCAAGATGACCCCTGCTCACCCCCTTGGTAGCTTGGCATGAGCAGTCAGGCCTATCTCAGAGGCAACATGTAAAGCGTTTGCACAACACACACAACACATGTGACAGACTATCCCCACCACAAAGGAAACACAGCACCAAGTTATATTTTTAAAAAACTGTATTGTACACAACATTATTAGACCAAACACAAAATGTCAGTAATACCCTGCTACTCAAGCAGTTGTCAGAATATTACATAATATTTTTACTCTGCTGAGATCAGCAGTAGTCACATATGACACACAGGCTACTCATTATTCAGCAACATAAGCAGTAGTCAGGAAAACATTACTATAACAATGCACTTGTCACAAAAGTATCACAAATGCCCATACCGGGAAAGGTAGAAAACATATGGCAAGTCATGAAAACATATTAGCAAAGACTGCCCATAAAAGGAACATTAGCAATATATATATGACACATCCTGGAATCATGTCAGCATACATGTATTGATCACAGAGACATTACTACAAGAGACACATGCCCTAGTAAGACATATTATAAGTGAGGCACATATCATGATAGAATAAAAATAAATATGCCCCAATGAACCTGCGCTACCAAAAGTACCTGTTTTGTATAGGAAAGGCACCTCCCATGCCACGATGTAACAAGGGGCTCCCTGGCACTCCTTCGTGCCAAACAGGGGCTCCTCTGGTGATTGGGGCAGGATGCTAGTACGCACCCCCTCCAGTTTTTATATCAGGGCCCCTACTGGGGCCCAAGGCCAAACCGGGCACTCCTGGAATCCATGGGCCTCCTGGTCAGTCTCTTCACGGCTCTCTAAGGGATGTGTTCTGGGAGCCCTCCCACTGGGAATCCTCACTACAATCAGGATCCTCTGAGGATCCCCTAAGAACACTATTCCCCTGGGTATATGTCACAAACCTTTCAAAGAAATTCACAGATCTCCTGAGGTCCCTGCTCACTAGCATTCCTCTCTCTCTACAGAACCCCTCTAATTCCTCCTGCGAGGGACTCACTCTCCGGCCCCATGTCCTGTGATCCTGGTGGAAGCCGCTGTGTCTTTGAGGTGGCTACCAGGAAGGAGAGAGAGGAAAATACCTCCCTCTGCCAGCCACGCTCCTCCTGGAGACGGTTGTCACAGCTTCCCCGGGCCTCCGGTGGCCTGGACTGGCCCACTCTTCTCTTTGTGCCACGGCGGTTAATTCCAACAAATGAAAAGGCTCGTTGGACACCTGAGGGTGTTCATCGTAGAGCGCTCCACTGCGGGGGTACCGCTAGGTGAGCCTTTGCTCCTGATTTTGTTTCCTTGTGCCCCGGGAGCATCTGATCCAGCACGCTTTCGGGTCGCGGCGTGATCTTTTGCAGCGACAATCATGGCAATCACTTACGAAATGCAGGGGGAACAAAAATAAAGCGCTCACGAGGCCCTGTTGACCAGGAAAAAGCAATTCACAAGGTTCTATGGACCAGCAAGTACAGCATAGGCAGCGCTCCTCATGCCCTGCTAACAACCGTTGCAGGGGGACAGGGGCCACAGCATCCAGCCCCTGGAGACATCTGGTGGAGCACGGGGTGGCAGGGCTCAGCACAGGCCAGTACAAAGGGAATACAGTCAGTAGTGAGTCCGTCCAGCAGCCTTCTGTGCCTAGTTCCAAGTAGCTTTCAGTGCACATCTTGTGGGGAAAAGTCCCCTGTACTTATGCTCAGTTTTGCAAAGGTTTAACAAAGAGGGGAGAAGAGGTTTCAACCAGTTACAACTGGTCCTGTGAGTGTCCCCTCTCTCCTCCGGCACAGGCTCCAAAAATCAGTAAGGCCAGGGCAAAGCCTTTACAGATACAAGTATGCCCCACCTCACCTTCTCTCAGCCCAGGAAGGCCATTCAATATGCAGCTGCACCTCTGAAAACGATGCACAAAGCCAAACTGTCACTCTGCCCAGATGTGGATTGGAGTCAAGCTGCAAAACACCAGAGTCATAAGCATAGAGAAATGCTCACTTTCCAAAAGTGGCATTTCTGTAATCATAATAAAAAAGCCTCCTACACCAGTAAGCAGCATTTCTCACTGCCATTATAGCCATACCAAACATGCCTACTTACAGGTAAAGAAAATATGCCAATTAAGTATAAGCCAATCATACCAACGTTAGAAGGGAGAGCACCTGCACTTTAGCACTGATCAGCAGTGATAAAGTGATCAGAGTCTGGTAGGCAACAGCAAGGGGTCAGAAAAAATAGGAGGAAGGAGGCAAGAAGTCTGGGGATGAACCTGCAAAAAGGGCCAGGTCCAACAGCACTGATAAGAAGTGTCATACCACATACAATGAGCATAGAGATCACTAAGTTAAGACACAGTTTCAGCCCCAGTTTTGGGCTCAATGATGTCTTAAGTAGTTAAAGAGCTGAAGCAGCTCCATTTTACACCTTAGGGAGTGGTAAATGGTTGCTTGTCACAGGGACTTTCAATGTGAGTGTTGATATATCTAATGAGGACAACCGAACAAAACAAAATAGCGTACACAATGCAACATAACAACACATTAACAGTATAACATGGCATGTCACAACAAAACAGTCAAGAAAATGCAACACAACAATCGTAATACAACACAAAAACCTCACAAAGCAATAATGCATTAAAAATTAACAGAACAGCAGCACAAAAATAAAAGAACACATCACCAACACAACAAAGTGCCACACACCAAATATGCACGAACATTCTTGTCATACATTACCTATCTGGAAACTTGGCTTCTTAATACAATGGTAAAAGGTACTTGGCGCAAGCACTGCTATAACTTACCAGCATGAACATGAAATAGTGCAAGCCATACGTGTTTTGCCCAGAAATAAATTACATTTTGCATGCAGAAAATGCTTGACACTTATATAACAATGTTGTGTAATTTTAAGAAACTGCTCCCCTGATACCTATATGTGCTGTGAACAACCAGCATAAAGTATTAACTCTGCACCAGGTTCTTTGCATTAGTGTACTCCTACTATTAAGGTGAATGCCTCGATGGAGATTGTAAGGCAGTGTATTCCAGAGGGGATGTTCCCTCAAATACATTAGCCAATTGAATGATTCCTTACTTTCAGAGATCCATGAGAAGTGTGGATTGCACACAACCCTCATGTAGGTCACCAATTTCCATCCCCAAGAGTGAGCATTTTAAAGGTAGCAAGGGGATTTCTGTGCACTGGCAAAAGATATGTATTATAAGACCAATAAATGCATTGCCACAGTCACAAAGATCTGGGTTTAATCCATCATTTTTATTTTACACCCAGATCTTAGTGACTGTGGGCGAATGTTTGTATTGTTCAGCATTCCATCCATGATCTGTTGTTTTGACAGGGAGGACACGGCCTGGCAGTTTGGGCTGGACTGTTCCCATGGGGAGAAGGGTCAACACTGATTTGTATATGGCTAGGTCCAAACTGCAGTGGTGTGGTGGTTAAAAAATTTAAAGATTAAACCCAGACCTTTCTGACTGGGGTGAATATCAGCATTGTTCAGCATTCCGTCCATCATATGTTCTTTTTGCTTTTGTCGCCCTAAGTGGGAAGGGTATGCCAAGACCTGGGTCCGGTGCTCACAGCACCACTGGATTGAAGCTAGCCTGGCTGAAGCAGGGTAATACCCCAAAACCAGTCCCAGGATGGTTGTTTTCAGTCCATAGAGGACCTGACTTGGCAGTTCGGGTTGCACTGTTCCCATGAGGACCAGGGTCAAGACTGATTTGCATATGGCTAGTTCCAAACTGGGGTGGCGTGGAGGGCAGAAAAGATGGAATAAACCCAGATCTTTGTGACTGTATGTGAATGTTCGCATTGTTCAACATTTTGTCCATCGTCTGTTCTTTTTGCTTTTGTCATCCTAAGTGGGAAGGGTATGCACAGATGTTGGTCCCGTGCTCATTACACCACTGGACTCACGCTAGCCTAGCAGATATCGGGTGATAACCAAAACTGGTGCCAGGATGCTAATTTCTGAGCCAGGGAGGCCCTGGCTTGGCAGTTCAGGATGGATTATTCCCATGGGGAGCAGGGTCAATACCGATTTGCATATGGCTATGTCCAAACTGGGGTGGCATGGTAAGAGAATAAAAAATAGATTAAACCCAGATCTTTGTGACTGGGGGTGAATGTTTGCATTGTTGAGCATTCTGTTCATCATCTGTTATATTTGCTCATGTGAAAGATGTCACAAATCGTGCAGAACTGACTTATTAGAAATAAGATTAATTGACTGAGAAATATGATCTGGATTTAGGGGAGTCAAAGCCCTTTAGAATGAGTTATAGATTAGAATTTAATCCTGAAGATATTGCAAACATGAGATCACCTGGCATGGGAAAGCACATTAAAGAATTTATTTTAAACATTTCGATATGGGGAGCATTTGACAAATGGGAAGACAGATGGGCAAAGAAAAGTGATCAGAAGAAAGCAAGCCAGAATTTGCCTCTGGTTGGAGCAAATCAAACTGAAGCAAGTGTAAAAATGCTGTTAATCAGGGAGATTCCAGGTGGAGGTTATGTACATGCCACTTGGAACAGAGCTGACATATGGTCATTTACTAATGATGGAGAGAGAAACCAGTAGAGTGGTACTAGCAAACATAGAGGTTTGTGAAACTATCAAAATGTTTCTGGGAAAATTTGAATACATTATATGACATTGTGCTTCCAGTCGATTTGTGGGTTGAGTGCAAGAGGAGTGTTGATTGACCAGCTTGTGAACCACGGGAGATCCAGTACCAGGTGCGCCACCTGAAGAGGTAATAAAAGGTTATTACATGGCGATTGAGTTTCAGAAAAATAAAGTTTCCCCAAAAGGTGTTGATTGGCAAAAGATTGAAAGGACAGCAAAGAGACAAAGGAGTCAATTCATACTTATTCTGAGAGATTGCTGCAGGCATTCAAACTGCATAGTGAGTCAGGAGTGATTGAGCCAAAAGACATGAGTCATTTTGTGTTTAGATCCAGGCACACATTGAAACCTGAAATAAGCAGCATGATTCTGAATCATTTGATATGCTGGCAGAATAAACCAATTGATGTAGTGCTGCAGTATGGGTACAATAGTGATGAAATTGAATTGAAGCACAAAAAGCTGAAGGTAAAAGTGATTGTGACGCAAATTAAATCTGCCTAGACTGGAACATAGAGTCCATAAGTGATGGTACATACCAGTGGGATGCAAGGTGTGCAAAGTAAATTAACAACATGCCTCAGTTATAGAATAAATCAGTCCAAATAGATCAGAGTGGTAATGTGGTTGATGTTCATTCAGTGAAGAAACTGAGCCCATGTCATGCTTGCGGTAGTTTCAGGCACTGGAAGTGGGAGTGTCCGGACAGTAATGTAAACAATTTGGTGCAGGATGGTGGTGTTGCTCAGACTGTACACAATAGTCAAGTTCAAATGCAGAGAATCCAAAGACACTGAATTCAAAATGTGACTGTTGCTACTGTATTACAATAGATGCAGGTCCCCCAGCAGATTCAAGTCCCTCAGCAAATGCAGGTTCCTGAAGCCCCAATACAACAGCAGCAAGTTCTGATTCTGCAGCAAAACATGAATCAAAGAGCAAACATAATTGTGAATCAGTTAATCACACAAAACCTGTTAAAAGATTTTAGTGATGATGAAGTTTCTGAAACATATAACAGTGACAGTTCAGATGAGGAAGAATCTGTATTGGCCGCATCCTTAGAGGTAAGTCAACGTGGCCCCTGTGTAAAATGCTAATGTTATGGGACATGATGATCCATTTCTGGTCGACACTGGAGCAAGGCATTCCACTGTCAGAACCGCAAAAGTCCCAAATTTCGCTGTGGTCAGGAAGAAGAGTTCAGGTGGTAAGAATAACAAATCAGCAGTTATCCAACCGGATTACAGAACATATTCTAATCAAAATAGGGTGAGGACTTGCACCAATTTGTAGTTTGTGATTCAAGTCCTGTAAGTTTGCTAGGATGTGACCTATTGAACAAATTAAATAGTTCCATTAGTTGTTATCACAAGAGACTAGCGATCCAGACACATAGACCCTCATTATGACCCTGGCAGTCGGTGATAAAGTGGCAGTAACTACCGCCATAGTATGACCATGGTGGAAAGATCTCTGAAAGACAGCCAATGTACCACACCGACCGCCATGGCGGAAACAACAGGCACCACGGCGGTAGATAGCCGCCCACAAACAGGCGGAAGTCATAGTTCCACCCACCACATTACAACAAAACAATCCGCCACCTTTTACGGGGCAGTACCAATGACATCAAAAGCCTGGCGGAAACAGACCTCAGAAGGGAAATGACACAGGGAAGAACCACGCCGCCATGGAACCAGAACTGCATGTTTTTCTGATTATATTCTACATTCTGTTCCACCATGAACACCAACGCCGGTGAAGACGGTGAGTACAGCATAAGGGGGGGGGGAGAAAATGAGGGTGACACACACATGCACCACACACACACACACCATACACACAACCAGATGCACAAGAAAACAAGTTAATCCCCCTAAATCAGCTGAATAATGCAAGGACAAAAATAATTTACCAAAGAGAATGTAATAAGATCAACATAGTATAAATAATAATAATAGGCAATGTAACCTATATATACAAATATAAAGAACAAGGGACATAGCCCAGTCCTCATTTTGCGTGGGCCACATGGCCGCAGGCCAAAGCCCAAGGCCCCACTTGTCACCGGCATCAACACGGAGAGAACACTGCAGGGAATCAGTTGGTAAATAGGCACCTCAGGAGGACGGTGGGGGCACCTCAGCCGGGAGCTGAAACAAAACCACTGGTTCTGGAGGGGGCAACATGCCCTGTGCTTGCTCCTGGGGAGTGCAAGGCCACAGTCTCTCATGTGGGTGTGTTGCCCACTGGTTCTGGAGGGGGCAACATGCCCTGTGCTTGGTCCTGGGGAGTGCAAGGCCACAGTCTCTCTAGTGGGTGACTTCCCCACTGGTTCTGGAGGGGGCAACATGTCCTGTGCTTAGTCCTGGGGAGTGATGAGCCACAGTCTCTCAGGTGGGTGTCTTGCCCACTGGTTCTGGAGGGGCCAACATACCCTCTGCTTGGTCCTGGAGAGTGCAAGGCCCCAGTCTCTTGAGTGGGTGACTTGCCCATTGGTTCTGAAGTGGACAGGCCGCACAGCAGCCCATTGATGCAGAATTACATTGTGTCTGCCGGCGGTAATGGCTGCACTGTGTTGGTGGTGGTGGGAGGCTCCTGCACATCCCCTGCACCCTCGGATGGATGCACTGTGGGGGTGCTGCTGGTGGTGGGAGGCTCCTGCACATCCCCTGCTCCCTCGGATGGATGCACTGTGGTGGTGGTGCTGGGAGGCTCCTGCACATCTCCTGCACCCTCGGATGGATGCACAACCAAGCTTGGAGGTGGGGGCTCTATCACAGCTGCTTGCCAAGGGTCTTTGCCCTTCTTGCCTGCTAGTGCAGGCTCCTTGGCCTTCTTGCCTGCTGGTGCAGGCTCCTTGGCCTTTCGGGTGGCAGGTGCAGGCTCCTTGCCCTTCTTGCCTGCTGGTGCAGGCTGCTTCCCCTTTAGGCTGGCTGATTGGGAGAGGTGCTTGGCTGGGTTCATGATGACCATACGTTCAGGATGGGGGGGAGGGTTAGGAGAGAGGTCATTGGTGGATAGGAACAGTTTTTTAGGGACATTGGGACGGGAAGAGGGAGAAGGAATGGGAGCAGAGGATGAGGGAGTGGTTGTTGGAGGTGTCTGTCTGCTGGATTTGGGTGCAGGTGCATGGGCTGTATGCTGTTGTGAGGTGGATGGCTGTTGGGTGTCTGAGTCCTTGCATTTGTGTACTTTAGGAGGGGGTGCAGACACAGTGGGAGAGGACACAGGGAAGGTGTGCATGGATGTTGTGGAGGTGTCTGCCAGTGAGGTGTGTGTTCTGCTTGGTGTGGTGATGATGCTGGTAGTGGATGATGATGTAGTGCATGCAGGTGTGAGTGTGGATGTAACTAGGTGGGAGGTGGAGGAGGAGGAAGCGGGGAGACGGTGGAAATAGTGGATGTTGTTGTGTCTGCAACCGGATGGTGTTTGTGCTCTGGGATGAAGTGTAGTGCTTGTAACACTCTTGGGTGTTGTCTTGTGTGCATTCTCATCTGGATGTGTGCCTGGGATGGGCTGGGGTTGAGGAGAAGGGGACTGGGCAGTGGAAGTTGGAGGGGGGACAGTAGAAACAGGGACAATGGCTGCCATCAGAAAGGAGGCCAGAGCCTGAATCGATCTCTGTTAGCCCACCAATCCAGTGTGAATGCCCTCCAGGAATGCATTAGATTGTTGCATCTGGGCTGCCAGCCCCGGGATGGCATTTACAATGGTTGACTGCACTACAGAGATGGATCTCAGAAGGTCAATAGCTTCCTCACTCAGGGCAGCAGGGCTAACTGGGGCAGGGCCTGAGGTGCATGGGGTGAGGGAGATGCCCACCCTCCTGGGTGAGCGGGCACGAGCAACTCAATGAGGGGTTGCTGGGAGGCGGTGCTGGTACGAGGGGTGGTGGATGCACCTGTAGCTGGGTGGTCACAGAAGTGTCCACCACCACAAGGGAGCTTCCATCGGAGGAGGTATCTGTGGCTGAAGTGTCCCCTCCAGTCTCTGCCGTGGTGCTCCCATTGCCCTCCATCCCACTGGTGCCCTCAGCATCCGTGGACTCTGCTTCCTGGGTCTTGTGGGATGCAGCTCCCTCCATCGACACTGCCTCTGCTTCTCCGCCAGATGATGCTAATGCACATAAGGACAGGATGACAAAACAAGAAAGGGGGGGAGAGAGACAAAGGATTCACTGGGTCAATGGCAGCACCAACACCACTGTTGCCGTACAAAGCAGCCTCACACACAGGGAACAGGCCTACGCACTATGCATTGCACTACCAGCGATATTGCTAGCCACTAAGGCATGGGGAGGGGCACACACCGGCCAATGCAGCACACTTCGGACCCACGCAGCCCTGAGCAGTAGTGGATGCCTATAAGCTAGGTAGCAGGGTTATCCCTTCAGAACCCTAACCACCAGGGGACATACACTGCAATGTCAGGCCTGGTCTAGGGGCAGCCTCTGACACACACCCACCACCTGGATACCACCCTACCATTCATAAGTTGTAATGATGGGCACTGTACTCACCTCCTTGTGGCTGCTGTGATGCCCTCAAGCACCCATCCAGCTCTGGATAGGCCACTGCCAGTATGCGGGCCTCCAGGGGGGTAAGGGTTCGACGGGCACCCCTTCCTCATTGAGAGGCCATCCCCAGCTGGGACTCTGCCATCTTCCGTGCCCAGCGTCTCAGGTCCTCCCACCGTTTGCAGCAGTGGGTGTTCCACCTGCCATAGACCCCCAGGGTCCGCACCTCCTTGATGATGGCAAGCCATATACCCTTCATTTGATGGGCTTTGAACTGCAGAGGCAATACACACAGGGATATACCATTAGACAATGAGTCCCACCTGTTACACATATGGCCCACCATACCCGTTTCCTCCACCATTGTCATACACATAGCCCAGCACACAACCTGTATGCCACCAAGAGGACATCCACACAGCCCTCTTACATGAGGTCTTCACACACACCACTCCATGCATCCTTACCACATGCATCGTGCCCACAGTGTACTCACCTGTTGGTCTGGAGGCCCATACAGCAGTATGTACTGGGGTAGGAACCCATCCAACAGTCTCTCCAACTCCTCCGAAGTGAAGGCTGGGGCCCTTTCCCCGGGTCACATGGGCCATGGTAGGTTCCAGACACAGGTCACAGCAGCACATGCAGTGTAGGTCCTCTCCTATGGAAGGTCAGGTAGCAGGTGAGGAATCAGATAGAAAATGGCTGTCACATCAGCGGCGGTGCATACCGTCACCGCCGGCGTAGATAGCCATTGGCCACTGTACCCAATAGAGCCCAATGTTAACCAATGAGGAGTTGCACGGCGGTTCCCGACCGCCTCCTGCAACGGTACACAACGTCAGCGGAATTACCTCACTTCCACCTGTCCCTCCACACAGAGGAGAGTCGGTTACTTGGTCCTGTCCTCCCCCGGGCACACAGCAGTCCTCCCAGTATCCCTGGTGGCCTGTGCCTCTGTCCCCTGAACCGTGTGCCCACTGCCACTGACCCCAGGTCCCTGATTGTCTTGTGTGCAAGGTGTGGCCTGGGATCCCTGTAGAGGTGGACACACTGCTGATTCATGTGTCCTGGAGAAAGAGGTGTGGGTACGCTGGGTGGGTGCTGTGGTGGTGCTTCCTGATGGGGGAGGTTCTGTGGTGGTGTGTGACTGGGCCTGGGTACCCGGCTGTCCAGTGGTCCCTAATGGGCCAGGTAGGTCATCCAGTTCTTGAAGACCAGAGTTGCTGTCATCACTGTGGGCATCTTCAGTTGGGGGACTGGATAGTGCTGCCACCTCCTTTCCACTGACATTGGCTGGGGTACCTGTGGGGATGTAAAGAATGTGCTATGGTTTATGAGTCTGACATATTGTACATCCGTGGCTTCCCCTCTATGGTTGGATTTGCCCTGGCAGCTTTCACTTGTGTATGTTAGCGTATGGTGGGATTGTTAGTTTTGTATCGTATGCATGCTTTAGTGAGGAGTGTCCATGCAGGGCTGGCCATGCATTGGTACAGCATGCAGGGCTTGTCATTGGAATGAGTGAAATGTGATGGTCGGGTGTGTGAGATGTAGTGGAGTGATGGGAGTGAGGGTGAGAGTATGAGATGGCATGCAGGTAGGGGGGTGATAATAGTAGAGAGTAGACTTACCAGAGTGCAGTCCTCTTCCGACTCCGGCCAGGCCCTCAGGATGCAGTATTGCCAAGACTTGCTCCTCCTATGCTGTGAGTTGTGGGGGAGGAGGTGGGGGTCCACCGCCAGGCCTCTGGATAGCAAGCTGGTGTCTTGATGCAATGGAACATACCTTCCCCTGTAGGTCGTTCCACCTCTTCCTGATATCATCCCTAGTTCTTGACCCTTAGTTCCTCTTCTGTGAAATGGGGGTGTCTTTGTGGTGCCATGGGTGTTCTGTGAGGTGTGTTGGTGAGGGTGTGTTGGGTAATGTGTTGGGGTGTGTGATGTGGAGTGCGTGAGTGGTGTATACGTGTGAGTAGTGTGTGGCTCTAGTTGTGTCAGTGGTCTTGGTGTTTCTCTGTTGGCAATGCTGTGTAGTTGTAGCGAGTTCTGGGTAATGTGGGTGTGTATTTTATAGTGGTGTAGGTGTTTGAGTGTGGTGTGTGTATGGGTGTCAGGTGTGTGCTGTTTGAATTGGCCAATGTAGAGTTGTTTTGTTTGTGGGTGTCCATTGTGAGCACTGCGGTATGTACCGCCAATGGCTTACCACTGTTGAATTTCCGTCGTGGTGATTCAAGGGTTATAATGTGGTGGACATTGTTCTGTTGACGTAATGGTGTGGGTTTTGATACAGCCACTTTATCACTGACCTTTGGTCTGGCGGATTTGTGTACGTGGCTGTATTCTGTCGGATTGTTGTGCATGTGTCATAATATGGTGAATGGATTTCCGCTGCTGCAGCGGTAAGTTGGCAGCTGTCAGCGTGGTGATAAACGGCATTTACCACCAATGTCATAAGGAGGGCCATAGTGATGATGAAACGTCCAGCACAACTGATGAAATGTATCCTCTCATTTCATTATTTCCAATGATGAAAATTGAAGATTTGCCTGAAGTGTTATAAGAGACAATAATGATGAGAGTTTGGGATTTTTGAGGGAAAGTTATTGGACTCATCAGAGGAGTTGAACCAGTTAAAATCACAGTAAAGCCAAATGCAGTGTTTCCAAGGACACTGCCCTATAATGTGGCTCCAGAAGTAATTGCTGGAATTACACATGTAATTGCGAATTTTGCTCAGCAAGGTGTCTTTAAAGAGATCATGGGAAGTCCCTGTAATTCCCCTATCTTAGGATGATGAAAGCCTAATGGAAAATACTTGTCCTGTATTTGAGAAAGGTTAACAAAATTGTTGTTAGCTATTGTCCAGTGGTACCGAATCCTGCAGTGATTTTGTTTAAGATTCCTTGGGAAGCGGAGCGATTCTCTGTCATTGACTTGTGTCAGGCACTCCTTTCCCTTCCGCTTCATGAGGACAGCCAGTCTTTATTTGCATTTAAATTCAGAAGCTGTGTATACTCCTGGTGTCACACTCCACAGGGTATACAGAGTCACCATCCATGTTTAATCACATCTTGAAAAATAACTTGGAGTCCCTGAACATGCCATTTCATTCAGTCTTAGTCCAGTAATTTGATGACTTGATGGTCACATCAAACACATGTGAAGCCTGTAGGAGAGATGGCATTTCCCTGTTAAATCACTTGGATGAGAATGGCCATAAAGTGTCTCCTGCAAAATTACAGTATTGTCAGAGAGAGGTGAAGTACTTAGGTCATCACATAGACAAAGGTGCAAGAAAGGTGTCCCAAGAGAGAATTTCAGCAGTCATGCAAATTAATCCACCTGTAACACAGAGAGAAGTCAGATTGTTTCTGGGAATGGTCAGCTACTGCAGCCAGTGGATCCCAAATGTTTCATTGCTGTCCAAGCTATTGTTGAAACTGACACACAAGGAGGTGTCTGATTCAGTACCATTTGATGACACATGCATGAAAGCCTTCTCCAAGCTGGGAGGAAGGCTATGCCGAGCCCCAGCTCTGGGAATGCCTGATTACAATAAATGATTTTTCTTTGTTTTGTTGTGAAAGTGATAGTTGTGCACTTTCTGTTTTGACACAGTTACACGGAGGAGTCAACAGACCAGTGGCTTATTTTTCTGCTACACTGGATCCTTTAGCTGCTGCTTTGCCCGGATGTTTAAAAGCCCTGGCTGCTGTAGGTATTAGTATCGCCCAGTGCAAAAACATTGTAATGGGACATCCCCTGAACTTATTTTTCCCTCACTCTGTAGAGGTCCTTTTGATCTGAACCTAAACCCAACATCTGACTAATGCCCGTTTTACCAGTATGAACAGTTGATTCTTTTGTCAGCAAATGTAAACATTAAACAATGTACTGTGTTAAATCCAGCAATGCTTATGCCCAGTAATTGTGACAATGTTAATGATCAAGATGAAGTGGAACATGACTGACTTGATGTGACTGAACTGTGCACCAAACCAAAACCCGATATTCAAGATACTCTATTAAAGGAAAATTACCATGATAGAAGCCTCATGGCCTCAAGGAGTCTTTTTTGCCCAAGTAGTCAAATTGGTGGCTCTTACTAGAGCATGCTGTGTTTCTGAAGAGCTTAAAGTGACAATTTTCATGGATAGTCAATACAGGTTTGATGTTGTTCATGAGTTCAGACAGTTATGGTTCCAGCAAGGTTTTATGACCACTTCTGGGTCACCTATCCAAAATGGCAACCGGGTCTATCAGGTGTTGAAAGCAATTACAGTTATTTGTGAAATGTGCAGCACACCAAAAGTCATGTGACTACATCTCGTTAGACAATGCTTATGCTGACCAAGTGGCCATATATTGTGCACTTCATAGCACATCCTTTAATGAGGAATGGAGCAATGAAAGTAGCACCAGTGAGACAAACCAAACTTTCTTGATGACAGCAATTGATACCTGGGAAGAGGTTAAGAGATTTGCAGGAAGAGGTAACTGAAGAGGAGCACAGAGGTTGGAATAGAGCAGGCTGTGTTCAAAGAGATGAAGATGATATTTGCAATTCCAGTGAAGGAAAAGTAGCATTGCTGAATAATTTGTTACTATCAATGGCAAGGTATTACCATGGGCAGGTACACATTGGCAGGGATGCCATGATATGGACTATCAGACAGACATGAAACAATCTCAGATTCAGATTGGTTGCAGAAGCTGAGTGTCACAGATGCGTAACGTGTCAACAGATGAATATAGGGAAACGCACTGTGGTTAATCTGAGCACATAGGTAGATCAGGAGGTCCTTTCAACCAAATGCAACTTGATTTTATTGAGATGCCTGTGTGCAATAGATTGAGATATGTGTTGGTTGTGGTGTGTGTCTTTTTACATTGGATGGAAGCTTACCCAACCCACAGGAATGATAGCCTCACTGTTGTAAAGGGGCTTTTAATGGAGTTGATTCTTAGGTCTGGATTCCTGGTTTCTGTGGAATCAGACCGAGGATCTCATTTTACTAATGAGATTATAAAAATGTTAAGTGCAGCATTACAAGTTGAGCAATGATTGCACTGCATTTACAGATCAGAATCATCTGGATTGGTCCAGCAAATGAATGGAACTCTTAAGTCTCAACTGGCTCAAGTGTGTGCATCTACAACGTTGAAATGGCCGGATGCACTGTCACGGATGAACATGAATAGCACACCCGACAGGAAGACAGGACTGTCACCCCACGAGATATTCATGGGCCGTGCTATGAGGTTGCAAACTGTGCCTGCAAATGCACTTGTGGACATTTCAGATGACTTAGTGCTGGATTATTTCAAAGGACTTGGGGGTGTGGCTCGCTCTTTGTCTCACCACGTTGAAGAACCAAATGTTCAGCCTGCACAACAGCAGTGTCACGACTTGTGTCCAGGTAATTGGGTTCTGGTGAAGAAGCATGTAAGGAAGTTATGCTTAGAGCCGTGCTGGGAAAGGGTCATTCCAGGTTATCAAGGTGACTACAACAGCTGTGAAGTGTGCTGGTCTTCTGAATTGGGTTCATGTGAGACATACATGCAAAGTTCCAAATCCTCTTGAAGATACGGTGCCTGCTTCTCTAGGGTCTGAATCTGTGAATGAAGGGGTCCAGGTTAGCCAAACTGTGATGACTGGGCAAGGGGCTAATGCAGAGACTGCACAAACGGTGGAATGTCTGAGCATGTCAAAAGCAGTCGAAGGTGCAGGAGACTCATGTCAGACTCAGTCAACTCCTGCCAGCTCAGTGATCATTGAAAATCCAGTTGTGCCTGAAACAAGAACGCTGAGAGGAGACCAGTAGCCCACAAAAAGTTACGACCCAATAGCATATGTGCTCCCAAGTATAGCTGAAGTAGTTGAAGAGTCTGATCAAAGTGACAGTGAAAATTGTGCAGCAAGGTAATCAAAGTGAAAAAGAGTGCCAAGTTGTAGGTACTCAGTACCTGAATGGACATACTTCACTGCCAATGATTAGGAAAACAAGTTCATTGCCTTTATTCTTGACAGTTCAGATTCAGCTGAATACTCTGCAACTTGAAATTGCACTTGAACTGAACTTTGAAATGTAATTGCCTCTTGATGAGCAGAGACATTATATGCTGGAACTGCTAATCAGTGATTGCCAAAAGGTGTTTTACTAGAGACATTTGAATTTTTATACAGACTTTGAACATTTGCAAGTAACGGAAACTTGATGAACTTTCTGGAAGATCAAGAACTGTTCTAAATAAGTGCAACTAGAACTTTGAAGTATTTTTTTTTTTTTGCTTTGTTTACATTAAGAGAAAAAAAGCATTTTAAAAGCCACTTTAAATTTAAATTTTTACTTTTGCTTTTTGGTTCTTGAATTTGATATTTTGGCCTGACTTTAGGCAAGCCATGAGACTGGATCAAGGTAAACGAGGTAAGTGTAAGTATGTGTGTTTAGGTTTAACAATAGTGTGTGTTATTGTGGGCATCTTATTGACTGTTGGTTTGAGTTTGTCTGTGAAGGACAAAGTTGAAAGCACAATTACATCAGTGCATGAGGAGTCACATACAAAATGAGATCCCCTGTATGATGTATACTCAGGTTGCTGTACGAGCACATCGAAACAATGGCTGTGCATGATTGTATTATGTGTGTACGCAGAATCCTTCATCTGTACATGAAGAATGACATACGATAGTCTACCCTTGAAGTTTGGTATTTCTTGTAGTCTTTTATTAACCTGACTATATAATGATGAATGTAGTCAGTATTTTCATTCCAATATGGATCTTGTGTTCCCTTTGTGCCTATTAACCAGAATTAATTTGAGTAGTATTGCTTAAGGTAAAAATATTGACATGGTGGGAGGTTTCTTTGAACCAACCGTAACTTTTGGAACTGCTTATGTGCACAAGAATAAGTTAACTTGCATTCTAACTCAAGTAGAGAAATATTTAATTAACCAAGTGGATGACAGGTAAAAAGCAATGAAAACCAAAACAGAAAAAAAGAAAGGTTTTACAGGACTAGCAGAAAGATGATACACATCTTGCAGGCATTGATACACAAGGATGCTTAGCTTTAGATTGGCAACATGAAGGGAAGCTATGTATACATAGGGCACAGTCAAAGACTGACAATAAGTTTGCAGGTACTAGTGAAAGTAGACGTGTTTTTCTTTAAGAGTGTTTGGAATTTTATGTTAAATCGACAGGATCCTGCCATACCAGGTGTTTATTTAATGTGTGGGAAAATGTCTATTATAAACTGCCGAAAGGCTGGTATGATACTTGCTACTTAAGGGTAGTTTTCTTGAAAATCTTTCATGTGGACAATTTTGACAATCCAGTATGGAAGGAGAGAGCTAAATCCAGAACAAGAAGTGGGGCTAGTGCAGCAGAGATTACAGGTGATATATTTGGTGAATGTATTCTGTCAATGGGTGGGATCTTGAATGATATCAAGATTAGAAAGTTGTGAACACTTGTGGACAAGATGTCTACTGATTATACTGGAGCAATGTTGTTCATGGATACGGAAATGGTTTCTATGAGATCGATTCTTTTGCAAAATTGTGTTGCATTAGACTTCTTATTAATGAAGAAAGGCTGAGTCTGCAAAGTTTTACAGGTGCAACATTGTTGCACATTCATTCCAGAAAACAGTAGAGCATTAAGGAGATTTGTATCAAACATGACAAACCTAGAAAAGGACTTGAAAGATCTCAAGGAGACAAATATTTGGGAAACAAAAGGTAAAATATTTAGTGAGGTTGGATCATTGTTTGGAGATTTGGGTAAGTGAATTGTAAGCATGATCCTGAGACCTTTGTTGATTGTGACATTGTGTATTATAGTTGCATTTGTATTTTACAAGCTATTCAATTGGTGGAAAGTACAACAAGCTAGGAATAAAGAGAGGAGGGAAAAGCTTGAAATGGAGAAAATGAGGCACAGTTATTACAAGAACCTGAAGAGAATTCAGAATTTCTGTAGACCAAGGCCATTACTTAAACAGACCATATGGCTCTGAGTTGTCTCACTGAAATGAGAGTGCCCTATTTTGCCATCAGAGGAAACACTGTTGGAGAATACATTTTTATTAATGCTTTTAGTGCACCAGAAGTCAGCATTTGCCATGATTTATATTCATGTTTACAAGCCTAACAGAGTAGAACTGCACTGACATGTATTTTAAAAGTGTACACATTTATATTTAGTGGTGGACATTGTGCCTACTATGGCAGATGTTGTGCTTACCAGAACTGACCAAAATGCTAACATGACTCAAAGCAATGTTAATATATTTTAATCATTAGAATGAATCATTATTAGTGCAAATAAAAATGATATATGATGTTTAATAATTTATTAGTATAGAGTTACATGTGTACAGAAAAATAGATACACGTTTCTATTATACTTAATGTGGTGTTGTAACAAAGATTGCAATTATTAATTAAAGTGCTTTTACATATTCTGATGATATATTATTAATGCCGAATTCATATGTTTGCATATTGTGTGTGTTTTATTAATGGAGATATTACTGCATTATATTTCTTGTGTTAACATAACAAGGCCTGAAGTCTTCTCATTTGCAGAAGCATAAAATGTCAAGTAATTTTTTTCTCTCTAACATGAAATGTTCTACTAGGTTGTTTTACATGATTAGTAAAGAGTCTTATTGTATTATATGTAAGTTTCATTTCACAGTGTCCTTGATATTGTTACAACAGAACCTGGAGACTGAAAGATAAAGCATTTGCCGTTGTTCAACTGAATTTTTCTCATGAGAACTGTGGAGATCGGTTTGTACCATGGGAAGGAATGTGGATTGCAACAAGTGATGTACAACTTGTTAAAATGTATTGGAGTTACATGGAAACAGGGGATGACACCAGACCAAACAAATGAAACTGCTGTAATGTTGCAAACTTGATTTCTGACATAACTCTGATTGGATATTCCCACTTTTGCTTTATGTGGATTCAACGAACTGACCAATAGAACTGTTTTGAGTATTTCTAGTCAAGGATGGACTCGTAAGTTCCAGTGGCAGTCCCCTCTTGAATCGTGTTCTGTTAACTGGTCCCCTTGGACGTTTCATAATTTCTGTGTGAAGCCCATGTTCTGCATTTCCCTCTGATGGTGCTGCTAATGGACCTTGCTGATGATCTACATGCTTTGCTGATGAAACTCAATTGAATGTTGTTCCTAGGAGAGGTATATTGTATTGCAAACATTATTTTCCCTTGACCTGCTTTCCTGGATAGAAATTAGCATGCTTTTTATTTTTATAGTTAGCCCAAGATAGATGCTTTTACAAATTACTTTTGTCCTTTCCTTTTTGACTTTTGTCCACATATGTAGCCTGCTGCCACACATGCTTGTCCTGATTTGGTTAACAGTAGGGAGAACATGTGTCCCAATCCCTGATTTTTGAGTTTGTGCATTTGAGTTGACTAATGTCTTTAAATACTGAATTGAAACTTGTTTCTGCCTCACAAGTGTTTGCTTTATTAATATTTGTTATTCTTCTTGAATGACTAATGGTGTTGATGCTGAGTGAATTAAACTTGTTTCGTAGATTTGGTCAACCTATGGTGTTTATATACCTTTACAATTTGATTCTGCACACCTTTTATGTGACTTTGGCATTGTGGTTATAAATAAAGCATTTAAACTTTATTTTGATTGGAGTATTCTTCCCTGGCCATATGAGTCATAATGTTTAAATTATTGTTTGGGTTTGAATTGATTGTGGATGGTTACCACACTCTTCACTGAGTGAAAAGATCCATCAACCCGAGGGAAAGGAAGCATTTTCCGAACCTTGCAAAGGGTGAGAGGAAACCGCATTAGCACTTTCTAGAATGATGTGAACATTTTCAATAAGAAGTCCTTATAATATATACTGTAATAACTCTGCTACTAGTCGAAAGGCTCCCTCATTCACAGAGCTTTTTTCATGAGTAGGTGTGACTTACTTCCGGATAACCTGGACTAAACTAGGAACTCAAAAGAAAACTTTGCTAATTGATCCCAATTTTTTTGAACTTACAAAATAAAGGCAATATTGAAGATACATTTGATTAGATCCTATGCCTCTTGAGGAGTTTAACAATCTAGAATCGCGACTGACTGTGATGGAATTAAATATAGAGGAAATAGCAACTTATTAACTAACATCCCAAACTGAAATGTAACAACTTACTTTTCACACCTTTTCACCCACTGGGCATTACTTCTTTCTCAGTTTGCTCGCTGCCACTTTTACATTGAGTTATCTAAGGAGGGTGCTCTATTGATTTTTCAGCCTGTAAAATTACAATGCTTGATCTACAGTATCAAATAACATCTTGAATGAAATGAAAAAAAACGTAAAACCTTGAAATTCGTTGGGTCAAATTTTAAGAAAATTATTTGATGTTACAAAACACATTAAAAGTCGAATCACTATATAAAATGAATACATGAATAAATTATGAAATTAACATAATATGCCATAGGAAATTGTATTTCGAGTATATGTGAGATTTCATGAGTTCAAGCCCACAATGCCTTTGGTGACGTTCCTGGCCAGATGCCACTCCACTGAGAATCTAATTTGCTGAACACCAGATTTAAAGGCTTATGACTTGCTAATCACTATTGCTTGCAGACGTCAGAACACAGAGGCATATTTTCGTTTTTCAGATCTCCGTCTCTACCACATGTATTACGTCTTTGTCAAACTCTTATGCCGATGTCCATAGCCATATAAAGTTAGAAAAGCGACTTTTAGGTGCACACACCTATAGCATTTTCAGCAACCTCAGTATTAATTTTGTGTGGAATCAAGTACGGATGGCACCTATGGTGAGTCATTAAAATGACTTCACTGTTTTACAGTTGCAACACTTCCCGAAGGAGGAGAAAAAATGGATATCAAGCGTCATGTTGTGTGAGCACATTTCTGTTTAGAAAGCCTTCTCGGTTTCATCGTCTTAGTCAGATTCTGCAAAGATAGTTTTAATGTACTTTTCAAATGGTGAATGCAGTGATTGTTGGTCCGTTTCCTGCTCTGGGAGGAGTGTTTGACTTGTTTTTGTACAGTCTACTGAAGTAGACTGCTGTGAGTCAGCCCAATGGCAAGCTGCCTGATAAACATGGGTGAAGACAAAATATTTCAGGAGGGAATGCGCAGAGGCTAACTTGGAACATGTTGGTGATGTCCAGGGATGAGGGCAGCCAGGAAGAGAAGAGAAAACACAGAAGTACACAAGAAAATAGTTTGAAAAACAATTGTAAATATGCATTTCTTCCACTTAGCAGAATTCCAGACACATTCGGTAATGTCCCATACTTTAAAGGATTGTATTGAGTTGTATGGATTTTTTTTGTTAAAAGTACAATCTCCTTATGATTTCTTTATACTAGATTGTAATACCTTGTATTGCCTTGATCTGAAAGGATCATTTGTAGTACCCACATCTATTTTAAGTTTTCTTAGCACTAGGTTTTCTTTGGATCAGCTAGTCTGGTCTAGTGGAAAAGTCAAGAGGTAAGCTCATATGTATGGTTCTATAGCTGTCACCCAAACAAAGTGAGTACATATAAGAAACAGACACTCAATCAGTATGCCAGGTTCTACAACTAACACCACATCTAACCATGCCCCATTGGAGCACAGTGTAGGTCACAAACACTCAGTCAACACTTTATTATTCGCTATAAAATCAACACTTTTATTGGTCAATGAATCTGCATATTCTCAATCAAGTGCTGAAATGGAGGTCTGCTATCTTCAGCAGTCCTCTGTCCGAACATTTGCTTTTTTATGCAAGGAGGTGTAAAGTGATTTGTTCCCCAATAATACATTTTTTTAATGTAATTTATTGTATCTCTTGATAATGGGATTGCATAATTATACAGTAATAAGACTGTAAGGCCAAAATTCAGGGACCATAAAAAGCAAAGTAATAGACACAGAAACAAAAGAGATATTCAAGTTTCAACCTGAGTACATGTACAGCTAAACACTCCTAGGAGCAAAATAGATTCAAGCTTGTAAGGATGAGAGGATTGTGGGAGGATTGTGTTGTATTAAGTTTATCCTTCTTCTCCAGGAGTATGTTTATCACATTTTTGACAGTCCTGCCAAAGACCACTCAAAGACATCTTTAAACCACAAATGCAAAAAAGGCCTTGGGATTGTATCCAGTGAATCATGATCTTATGCTTAGTTAGCACCAACAACAGGGATATAAAATTAACACAAACACCTCCCATCTTAGGTTTGGGGGTAATCCCAATATGCAATCCATATTTCTGGAACCATTTACAAAGCCTCCTACACCAGAGCTCAATATACAATGACCACAGGTCAGGTTAAAATTATGTGTACAGAAATCTGCCTCACTTCAACGGCTTCAGGGGCCCTCACCTGAATGTGCTGGATATATGTTGCTGAGAGGTTGTAGAGTTAAATAAGCCTGGTGAAAAATATTAAACTGGGTCAGGCAAAAACAGGTGTCTCTTGAAACCATCTTGTGATATTGTATTACTGTAACCCACTCAGAGTCTATTAAGGGTTTGGCCCAGTCTTTCTCTGACTTGGCCCATACCATCAGAGGAACCACTTTATATAGACAGGAGATATGTCTACCAACATCAGTAAGGTCCACAATGTCCTGTGGTGTAAGTGATTATGAGGGACATCCTGTGAATCCTTCCCAGCACAGTCTAAACGCGGATGTCATATTGACATATATAAGATCTTGGCTGAGAGCCACTCAAAAAGGTTCTTCTAGGCTCATCTAATATTACAAAGTCATTACCCTTATATAACTCCCCCAGTTTCCTGCCCCCACCATCAACCAATCTTGCAGTGTCTACTGTTCGTTTTATTTTGTGGAAGTGTTGCAAGTCCCATATTTTCATACTTGATAGGAAAGGGGCTCCCCACACCACGCATTTACAGTACCCATCCCAGATCTGTGACATCAAGACCATAAGATAGGGTACTCCCTGATTTGCCCACCTTAATACTAAGTTTGCTGACCACAGAGATTCTAGAGAGGAACAACCTGCCAGAAGGTCACACTCACAGCTGGCATTCTCACCTCTCCAGACTGGCAAATGCTACCTCTGAGATGCCAAAGAGTAACACTCAAAGTCAAGAAATACCAATCCCCTCGTCTCATATGGAAGCTTCAGTGTGTTAAGCCTGATCCTATGTTGCAATCAGCCCCCTAGGAGGGAGGTCAGTATTGTATGTGTCCTGCAGTATACAGCTCTGGGCAATGAACACATCACACCTTGAAAAGCGTAGAGGCATAGTGAAATTAGTATTATTTTAGCCACCATTCCCATGAGTGACAATGGCAGTTTTCACTGAAAAAGATAGGACCGTTCCATGTCCAGTGTAATCTTTTCATTATTATGTTCTATGTCTGCCTGCACTGTGTAGATAAACTGTATCCCCAAATATTTAAAAATGCTGGGTTGCCACTCTAGTCCAAGGCCTAGAAACATCTTGCTCGTTCTGCGGGCATGTGCTCCTATAGGAAATAGAATTAATTTAGACTAAATTGAAGCTAATCCAGACATAATTCTGAAGTCTTCTAATTGTAGGCACAGGACAAATCTTTCTGGGTCTCTCATGTACACTAGGGTGTTATAAGCATACAGCACATGCATTGTGTCATATCATTATGCCTTCCTCAATCATTTCAAATCATAGAATACTAGCCAGTGGTTACACGGCCAGAGCAAACAGTAGAGGTGACAAGGGGCACTCCTGACATGTACCTCTACTCAATCTCAAGCTTGCAGTGCCCCATTAACATTAATGAAGATGTTGCTTTGTGCTCAACTGTACAGCTGCAATGCACATCTAATTATTTGGTAAATCTTTACTGCACAACGTTTGAGTTTCCTAACACTGCAATGCAAATCAGAGAGCTGCGAGCAGTCTCTTTAAGCATCAGGAACTTAATGATTTGCACTATGAAAAGTAGGAATTTTTCTCTTCTCCCAAAAACTAGAAAAAGGGAGTGCCTTCTTAAATGCTGCTACCTACACTGATAAGCCAATAGAAGGCACATTGAGTGACAAAAGATGAAACAGAAAGACAAAAAGATGCATACATGATTTTGAGAGAAGACATTCCTGAAAAAATATTAAGATGCTTCGTATGAGAAATCACAGTGTAATGTACAACATTTCCTGCCCTACAAATAGGGTGGCACTGTAATGACTTGGATAGATATGGGATGAAAAGAAATGTAACTAAGCAACACTGCCTGCCTTCTCTCATGCTGAATATGGGTACATCTCTTCACAGAAGGCGATGAAGCACTTCTTCACCAGGCACAGTTTGTTGTGTTTTTGGAAGTTTGGTCAAGCTCATGGATGACCTCTGCAGGAGGTAATGGGAGTGCACAGTTTGCTATCTATTTGTCCAGTAGTGGCGGTACATGCACTAAACAGCAAACTTTAGTGAAGATCATTTATAGCATAATTATTCCCCAATAATAATCTAAGTTAAGGCTAACTGAAATACCTGTTCCTTGGTCCATAATTTTGATCTAGTATTCTACCGCACAGGACATTGTAACCACTAACATTAGAGTGGATCTGAAGGCAGGCTTACCACTTCTTTCTGTCGGTCAAACTCTCCACTACCACTAGCTTGCAGACTCCAAGTTTGGCCTTAAGGTGCTTGATTTGAAGATGGATAGGGAGACTTTGTGCAAGGATGCAATAGTCATCACTAGTTCAGGAACAGTGTAACTCAGTCCTGTCAGTCACTTCCTCAAAATAAAGGCTAACATGAAGACGTTTCTTTCTCCCAGGTATGCATATCTCAAGGGCTCTCAAGGGCCCTGGGTAAATCTTGAGTGACATTGGTGGCTGGGCACGGGTTCCACCACTTGCTAGTCTTGTAACTGGAAGAATGTACTGGGATAAAATCACATTATTGCCCTCTTGGAAAAATATTCTGAATGCTGTGAATGGTTGGTGGTAAGTTCAAATGTACCACACCAACATTTCACTGCATGTGTGTCAGTGCCACGCACGAGTATTTAGAAACTGGTATAATTGGCTCATTGAATATAATAAGATTTGAAATGTAACATAATTCATCAATACACAAAATAATACAAGATGAAAGGCAGGTTTTCAATTATAATATGTAAAATCTTCAATCCTGTTTATATCTGTACGTCCATCTATTGATCTACTTTTCAGATTAAATGACAACTTACAACAAAAAGGGAACTTTCTAGAGAAGGAAATTATGCCCTTATGAGCTATAAAACAAGGATCTGAGGCCACTAGTATAGTGCCATACAACTGAGATACTCACATTTGAGTATGGTAACAAAACTGCAATCTACAGACACTAATGAAGACTCAGTTACCCTCATACAATGTTTAAAGTTATGTGCATGTTACAACAATATGGATATGACTCCACATGCAAAAGAACTCTGAGAAGTACCTGCACATTAAAATTAGATGGCATAAATATAAAATTAAAATAAAATATGTTGTTCCTCTTTACCCTTGTTATAAACTGGGATTATGTTCCGCTCCAGCATCACACACAGTCTGAATAGAAACTAATTTTTTTCTTTAGGACACCATTCAAGTTGGTCAACATGACGACCACAGCTCACTCTACCTCAGGCTTATCCAATCGACCAACTTGTGAGCCATTTATTGGTAGCTCTCCAGCGACCTGTGTGTGTAGTTATCCTCTGTGTCACCCAGCCTAATAAATTAGAATCTTTCATTTAGTTGAATTGATATAGGTATAATAAAATTGACAATCATGTATTCAAGGAAAAAATAGTGTATTTTCAGAACCAATGTTGTCGTTTGGAGAAAAAATGCTTTTATTTCCAAAATGTAATTAAAGCTGAGATTTGAATGATAAAGCTTTCGACATAGGGAGGCTTGTTATTCATATATTTGATGGGAGCCAGAGCATTGCAGCTACTGTTTTAGGTATTACTCATTTACATCTTCTCCTAATATACAAAGCCTTTTCTTATATTATTGCTGACAATCCTGCCTGATGCACTGAAGTGATAATTGCTGATAAAGCCACTAACGTAGCCTTGTCTGATGCTGTCTCTATCACAGTACTGATAATGTTAGTAGCTTGTGATGATTTTCAATTAACATAAGTAGCTATTATTTCAGAAAAGGTTACCTCAACAAATCTCTTCTCCTTTTCAGGGCAATGAGTCTTTTTGTATCCATACATTATCTAGAAACCTTCTTTTTACATCCAGGTTAAAGTTACTCAGTCTGTAACATCAAAATATCTGGAAGGCATCCACTTCTCACAAGTGTTCATGCCTCCACCTGAGGCCTTTCCTACAGCCTCAATTTCTAAATATTACAGTATCAGATTTTCCATCTGTAGAACAAGTATTTGCTTCTTCACAATGATCTATGGGATGTTTGACGCCTTCTACATATCACAAGGAATGTCAAATAGGTAGGAAATATTTTTTCAGAACTTCACAAAAACAAAGGTGGCCAAGGTAACCGTTGTCAACAGCTTTAGGGAGCGTGTTGCTTGCCACAGTACGCAAGAGCTGCCTAGGGCTTTCTCCTTTATAACTCTTTCACTGAAGCACTGTTTGCTTTCATTCACATGCATGCTGCTGCCCTTAGAACGACAATGTAGATTATCGCCAAAAGGGAAATGTTTAATTTCTAGAAACAAATGTATAAATATGTCATCTTGAACTAGTTTTATGAAGGACAAGGAATATCCTCTTTCACTAACAAATAGTTCATGCATGAAATAAAGACTTCTGCAAAGAAGACAAAACAACATGTGGTAGAGAAAAAGCAGACAGCAATCTGTTAAATGTTGTTTTGCCTAAGAGGTCACCTATACATCACTTTTTGAATTATGGCAACATGAATTGTACTAATGCTGGTGACCTATAGGAAACACAAGCACTTGTGCACACATGCACACATAAACCTCCTAAGATACATGCGTGTACATTATGAATCGCTAACTAATTTTATGTTACAAATAAGGTTTCACTAATTCTGTTCACTATTACAAGGAAAAACTACATATTCTTAAAATGCACAGACACTGCCTCTCTCAAGGTTGCAAGCAGGTGCTCCAAAGGTAAATCTTAGCACTGGCCTGTTTACAGGCGAGGGTATGGTTAACCATGCGCAAAAAATAAATAGGAGATGGTCGATTTGAAGAAAAATCATTTTACTGCTTATGTGACCCTGTAACTTCACAAAATGTATAATGGTCTATTGTGGTCTGAGAGTAGTAGATATTTCTATTTGTTTAAATAACTAATGCAATTAACTACTACTGTTGGATCTCAAAAGTCCACTGAGTGGCCTATGTTAAACACTTAAAAGGGTATAATATGTGGAGATCCTTGCAATGTGTCACATTCCAAAGAGAGGTAGAAGATACCACATTCAAGACAGGTCTAGAAAAAAGTGATCTGGTATGGTCCTGAAGGTAGGCACTTAGGAGTTTGTCAAACCCACTCTTGCCCTAACATCCATGTTTCACTATGACATGTTGAACTAGTCCTGAACAACTTCAGTAGTAGTTGCCACTATCTATAAGGGTCCATTTCACTCGCCACCCAATTAGAGTCATCAGAGACGCTAAGTAAGTGCCAAAGGGGAAAACATGGACCTGATATACATATCATTTGATTTTCTCAGATGACAAATTAGCAAAACACTCCTAATGACGAAATGACAGATTTTGAAATGCATGGAGGTAAAGATATGTTTACTGTGTAACAATAAATTAGAGACCAATAATAAATAATGGGGTTGAAAGCATAATGTGAGATAGGTTTCAGGCACAAGACAGCACAATACTGCAGATACAAGTAGTAGCCAAAAGTAAGTACAGTACTTCAGATATGCTTGCCTGCTTTATTGAATTATGCTCAGCTCTCATTTACTGCATGTTGTTTATTTTGCCGCCTGGCAGAGGCAAAAGTGAAATGTTACTTCTACACATTTATTGTAATTATACCTTTTATTTTATTTTCAACAGGTTACAATTTGCCTCCAGTTTACATAAGGTACAGAGATCGTGCAACCCAGCCTGGTGCTTTGTTTTTAATAGCCACTAGGTCTGTTTCAAGCTTTTATTTGTGGGGGCCTGTGTTAATTTTTTGTTGCTTGGGTGCTGTATTTTTGGCCTAAGATGCTGTTGTAGGGCCTATAAGAGCCTGGTTTCTCTCAGTGGCAGCCATTTTAAATGTGTCTCATCATACAGTTAGTCAGCGCTTTAATTGTTGAGGTCACTTGACCTCAGGTAGACGAATAAAGTGCGCTCATGCATGGATGCCGACTGGGTAAGGAGATTGTGCAACCCAGCCTGGTGCATTGTTTTTAATTGCCACTAGGTGTGTTTTAAGCTTTTATTTGTGGGGCCTGTGTTAATTTTCCATTGCTTGGGTGGTGGTGTTTTTGTCCGCCATAGATGCTGTTGTGGGGCATTTAAGAGCCCTGTTTCTCTCGGCGGCAGCCATTTTGGATGCGCCATATCGTATAGTTAGTCAACGTTCCAGTTGCTGAGGTCACATGATCTCGGCAGACTACTAAAGCACGCCGATGTCTGAACTTCTAGTATATCGCCCTCAAAGTTTAAAGGCTCAGTTCTGGAGGAACTGGAACCAGCTAATAGACCCTTTCATTGTCTGCAGTAACTTCACCATTTTGGGAGATTTTAATCTGTACCTGGAAGTGGAGAGTCACAAAGATGTTAAGGTCTTTTTGGACCTTATTGATAACTTTGGATTCTCGCAAAAGGTTAATACAGCCACACATCTAGCTGGACACACGCTAGATGAAACTTTTACGAATTGTGATGCCCTATGAGTAGATGGCTGCATCCATCCAAGTTGGTCAGACCACTGTGAAGTTAAGTTTTTCATATTTAAAGATTCTCTAGAACAGGATAGTGTTATAAGGGTCAGGAATTGGAGCAGTATCTCAGGAAGTGAGTTATTGAAAATCCTGGCTTAAACACAAAAGAGAGATAAGGATAGCCGTCGCTTTCCTGCAGTAATTTTTGGTATGTGGGTCTAATCTGCGATAGATGAGTTAGCCCTGATTAGAGAGAAGAAAGGAGGTAGGTGGAAAAGCTCAGCCTCGTGATTTTCGGAGGACTTGAAAAAGTTACAAAGACAGTGCCAAAGATAAGAACATAGATGGTGAATTGAGCCAAATCTAGAAAAGAAAAATAAACACAAATAATTAATTAGGATATATAAAAAAAGCCATTCATGAAGCCAAGTCTGTTTTCTTGTCTCAGAAAATTAGATTGGCAATCAACATTCCTAGAGAATTGTTTAAGACGGAAAACCATCTCACGACCCTTCTTGCCTCCCCCCTTGATGCAACAGGTACTGGAGAATTCTCAGGAGTTCTGTGATAAGGTGGCCACACACTTCAGGGGTAAGATTTTAAATATCTTCTCTGATTTTCCTGAAGTTAAGGACTTACAAACCATTGGCCAGGAGGAGGGAGCTTTGATGAGCAGTCCAAAAGAGACATATTAGCTAGTTTTTCTTCCCCTTTCCCAGGATAAACTTAAATCCTAGCTAATGCAAATCACCTTGAGATCACCAGAAGACCCTTGTATGCCAAAGGTGCTGCAGCTGTCCCCTGAGGTCATTGCTGAATCACTGGAAAAAGTCTATTCTTATTCTTCTTACTTCCGGTGTAAACGGCCGGTGTTGGAAGGAGGCCATTATCATCCCTTTGAAGAAAAAGCCCAATGAGAGGCGAATGATTTGAAAAATCTCTTGCCTATTTCACTGTTGCCAGCTCCTGCTAAAATTCTGAAGAAACACTTAGATCAGGAACTGGAACACTTTCTGTGTGATAAGAAATGCCTGGATCTCTCTCAGCATGGATTCAGGAGTGAGCACAGCACCAAATCCGCTTTGCTTACAGTGGCGTATTTTGTGTCGCGGCAGGTGGACCAAGGTGGAACAGCCATTTTGGTGATGTTGGACCTGTCTGCAGCCTTCAGTGAAGCTCTTCTGGTGAACAGGCTGCAACAGGCCGGGCTAATGGACGAGGCTCATAAACTATTAGGGTCCTTCTTAGTGAACAGAACAAGCTCAGTCAGCTCTGGGGACTTTAGAGTACATCTGTTCCAACTGCCCTTTGGAGTTTCCCTCAGCCCCACTTTATTTAACCTTTAAGGTGCCCCGGCTGATACGATCGTGGAGCATTCAAGTGTTGTCATATGCAGACGATACTCAGATCATTGAGCTCATTGTGGAGGATTGGGCAGAGGTGGTTGATAAATTTAGGAAATGCATGGCTGAGGTCAGAACCACGATGAAAATTTGGCTAAAAATGAATTGAGAAAAAATTGAAATTTTGAATTTCGGGGCCAATGATTCAATCTGGAATAGCTGTTGGTGGCCTGAGTCCTTTGGACAACTTCCAGTCCCAGTAAAGGCAGCAAGGAACCTGGGAATCGTTTTTGAGAATACTTTGATCTTTGAGAGTCAGGTTGACAAAATGGTGAGCTCTTGCTTCTGGATTATCAAGATGCTGAAAAAGATCTTTCCATTTATACGGATGGAGCTTAGGGTGCCAGTGGTCCTGGCGATTATCACCTCTTACATGGACTACTGTAATACCCTTTATTTAAAGCCTACTCAGCACTCCCTTAACAAACTCCAAGTTACCCAAAACGCAGTGGCACGATTAGTCCTATGACTCTCTAAAAGCTGCTCAGTGAGGGAGAGTTTGAGGACCCTTTATTGGCTCCCTGTGAGGAAGCGAGTCAGCTTTAAGGTCTTATGTGTTTTTCCCTCCATCAACTGGGCCCAAAGTACCTTACGTATGCCCTTACTTGGTATGTCCCCAGGAGGTCATTAAGATCTGCTGGCCAGAGAAAGGCAAATGTACCCAAGTTCCAGAAAACGAGCTGCGGGGAAAGAGCTTTTACAGTAGCTGCAGCCAGGCTATGAAACAAGTTGCCTGACGTGATCAGAGGAACAGATTCCTATATGACTTTTTGAAGGCTGGTAAAAACATGGCTATTCTCTGCAGCATAACTGGTTTCTGCCAAGTACAAATACAAATAACAAAACTGCAGTAAATTGACACAAAGTGCCATTTTGGGATTTACTTTCCAGCATGAATCCTGATTTGCATTGGAAAGTAGTGCCAAAGTAAAGCAAAGTATTGCTTTATGCTACTTGTGTGCTACTTTGCGTCAAGGGGGCGTTCCATGGGTGGTACACAGGAATGCCCATACAACCACCCATGGATTTTGATGCAAAGACCTAGCTACTAAAAAAATAGAACTGGACTTTGTGCCAAAATTTAGCGCCTCCCTGATGCAGGAGTAAAGTTTGAGAAAAGTTTGCTTTTCTCACACCTTTTCCAACTTTGCTTGTTTGCTGCACTTTACAGCACACATACAAAAGGTGTTTAACTATGTCTCACCATAGTATTTTGTACTGAAGAGTACCCTTCCTGTACAAAAACTAACCTTGATAGTATGCACAAACCCTTTCACCATGGTATAAAAAAATTAATTATATTGTAATTAAGCCACAGTTGTAAAATAAATCAGTTTACATAAAACTCAAGATAATGCCCCCAAATACTTACATTTTTCTGTCTAGAGTACCTACTTCCGTGCCATTTGTTAAATTTTGTAGCAAAGTCAGATTGGAACACAGGACTTCAAAGACCTATAGTGAGCTTGAAATCAGATTTTCATTTTCAGGAGTAAATTGTTAAGTTTGGGATAATGCTATAAAATAACTCGAAAAAACTCTCCCTATCAATCATAATTTAATATTTTGACACCAGCTGAAACAAGATACTTGAGCTGAGTGGTTTCTGGTGGGGACTCCCGGGACTCATTTTTGGGAATCAGTACTTATCTTTGCAGACATTGAAGACAGCAAAAGAGGAAAAGAACACACACAACGGAAAGACACAGAAAGGGAAAGACAGAAAAATTGTCACAAATGGACAAAGCAGGAACCTCCAATCATGGACATCAATTCACCAAAATGCCACGGGCAGCAAAAGTGACATCACATGCCATTTCATCTTTACTTTCACTCACACACACATACTTACACAAGCACACACTCACTCATACACACTATCTTTTACATAAGCACACTCACCCACAAGCATGCACACAACATTAATTTAAAAGTGTTTTTTTACTTAACTCTGCTACCAAGGAGGATCATATCCAGCTAATTGTACTCCATTTTTTATCAGACTAATAGTGAATAATATATTATTCATTATTATTGCAATTAAAAAAGATTATTGAAAACAAGGAAGTGGAGCCCCACACAACATCCATGAGGACTAGCTCCCGCTGTGTTCCTTGCACTGCTTTTGCCACCTATGAGGCCAGAGGTCGCAGTGGCAGTGCCAGGAGCCCCAAGGGGCAAGCTTGGGGTCGCAGCTGCGACCCCTGACGCCCCCTAAATGAAGTCCATGCTTGCAATATCGAGATAAACCGGCAGGGAGTGCCTAGTAGTGAATAAAAAAGCATGCAGTAGATTTAGAACTATGCAGACATGGTAAGCACTGGCACACATTCTCCCACAAGTTAACCAATGACCATAGATAACTACATGGTACCCAGAATGGCTTTATCTGTTCAGAATTTAAACAGAGTGTGTGTGCCCCTGTGTTTGTTGGAGATTGGATTGAGTTAGTACATGCACCTTTTTTTTTTTAAACGGTTCTACCGTCTGTTTATTTCAAAATTAGAATTTCAAATTAGCCTCTCGAAATGGCTCCACTATGTTACTGCCTGGATTTTTTCTCACAAAGGACACCAAGAAATGGCAACAGAAGTACAAAAAAAACCTTTGGTAGAACGCACAGTTACTGCGTAGGATGAGAAAACGTGTTCTTATTTCAGAAAAAAATCATGATATTTGCAGTATTTTCAATTATAATTTTAGCTCCACAAGTAAATATATTAACATAATGCGATTGAGGATATTGAACGACGATAAAAATGAAAGTAATTTAGTGATTTGCTCATGGCTTGTGAAGAATATATATTTTTTAAAGTTTGTTAAAGTCACAAAACAAAAGCAAAGACAAAAACACATAAAAAGCTACAGCTTTGCTTAAAATGGGACGTGCTAGAACCTGTAGAATTTTCTAATAGCACTGCTATCAGTGTCCCACTAAAGTGCCATGGAAAACTTGCAGCAAGTAGCACGATAGGAAAACCTAATAAACAAATACATAAGTAAATGCAAACACAAACTCCTTGCCTCTTTGTAAATTATCACAAATCATTTCTGGGGGCTTCTGCACATCTTGGGCACTCAGCTTGGTTTCAGACAGTTCACGCCACACAAATTGCTACATACATAATACTTCACATAAGTAGGTGGCCTTGCATGGCTTGATAAATATAATGTAAGAGTTGCTTTGCTATTGCGCCCTGCTGCGAGGTACAAGAGTGACACAACTTTTTGATAAGTTTGGTCCATAGCGTTTATACTGATTTTCACATTTATTGGCAAGGCTCTTATTCAAAAACAGCCTGTCACCGATGAATGGAAGGACCTTAGCAGAAATTAAGACTAAACAACTTCTGCAATGTGGCATACTAAGAAGTCTATTTACTGTGCTGTGTATTTTAGAAATGAAACATAATAAAACACATATGTGACCGTGTGACATAGTTAATATTTATTGTATTACTGCTCCCACCTTCTGCTCCATCCTGGTGTAAAAATGCATCCCTTAGTGAATGTGTGCATAAATTCAGATGCTACTTTGTGCTTTATTTCTGGGTAAAAATCCTGTTTTATGGACATAGAAGACGTATGAGGTACTTGGATGGTACATGTCTGCATGCTGACATTGGATGCTGAATGGCAGGGGTTGGTAGTTTTTGTGGAAGATGATTTCCGCATCAAGGGCTCCTTCAAGGTCACTTACTTTTCTGTTATTTCTGGTAATTTGAAGTTGCGCAATTCAGAACTCTGTATGTTGTACTACACTCCAGAGAAGGTGAGTAAATTGTGTTTAAATAAAGCCGGCATTGGGTGTGGCTGCCCAAGGTGTGGATTATCTGCTGCAGATATAGTCCATGTGTTTGCCAGCAGTTTGTCAGTGACACAGTTTTGGAGCAGTATAGCTCAATATCTCTCTCAGCTTTTGCAGTTTGATTTATTATTATGCTCGGTTAGAAAGCAGACATACCTCAACATATTTTGGCAGCCATCTCTGTGGCTATGATTGTAGCACGCCTATGCATCGCTAGGAACTGGGAGGCATCTGCACCCTCTACAGTTTACCACTGGTGGGCATTACTGTGGCAGATCAGAGAGACTGAGGTTGTTGTCTTTCGGCTCAGGAGTAAAAAGGGCATAAATCATATAAATCAAAAGTGGACCACCCTGTTTTTCTATTAGAGGTTTCCTGCTTGTGTTATTTTATTCAGGATTATGATTTTTACTATGTATGTACTAGTCATATGAGTCAGTGGCATTACAAAACCGGAGGGGGCCCCCCTTCTGGACTCACTAAGGCCAGGTGCTGTGTTAAGAGGGGCTCCTAGTGCTTGGGGCCCCCGCACAATAGGGCTGTGGGGGCTTTTATTACACCAGTGACATGAGTATATAATTAGCCATGTCAAGATATGATATTCAGATATTTCCTTCTTTTATGGATATTGTTATTTTCGCTTCTTTTGCTTTTTTTTGTACGTGTGCTCTAATGTATTTTTGTACCAGATTTGATTCTAATAAAAAAAAGGAAGGAGATGAATTCCATTGAACAATCTCCACCACAACCATCTCTCTATAAATATTAAAAGGGCATAAGTATAGCAGATCTGGCAGCTCAGTGGGCTAATGCTCCCACAGCTGAGATCTTTGTTGAGCCAGTTTTCACAGATTTGAATCCTCTCAGCCAGTCTTGTTCTGACACAGATAAAATGAGGATGGTTGAATTGAGGAGCAATCAGCAATTAACTCTAAGAATCTCTAAGATACCACCTAGGGTAAATGTGTGCACTACCTGTAAACACCTGTTAAATTAGCTCTATCTATGCATCGGGTATGGGTATCACTACTTGCATTGTGTAAAGGAAGTTCTGGGCTAACAGAGCACAGTACACAATGCAAGGAATGGAATAATATGTGGAGATGTCCCATGGTTTTGGTACTTCAATCCTGCCATGAGGAAAGGTTCTTTTTCAAAGGCCAACAAAATCATCTTTGAAGATAAATCTTTTCAGTTCCCAGTAGTGCAGATGTGAAAGAACGAGCTGGGTGTGTAGTGGGATGCTGTCTAGAGGTGACTAGACAAAAACCCAGTCAGTCAAAACATCTACCTTCATATCAGGTGGTAGAGTTGATCATTTTATCACTATATAATATTGCTGGACTGTTCCACATTTGACCTACTAAATTATTACCACCAGAATATTAACTACCACTATAATGCCAACTATACACATAGTATTTACTATTCTTAACCCCACATATACCATCAGGGTATATATAATTAGAATTTAGAATACAGGGTCAGGCTGGCTTATATTGCAAGCTGACAGTGCCGGCGGGGCTGGTCAGTGTGTGGGCTGTTGTTTTGGCTACTTGTGAGACTGTTTTATGGTCCAGTGGGCCAGCTTTAGGGTTGAGCGCAAAGTGCTCTGTCCCTGGTGTAATCTTTCTGTAGGCTTTTAACCACACCCATGCCATGCCCATCAATTTGGTTGGTTCGTGGGCTTGCATTTTAAAATTTGTTTGATTTAATTAGTGAAAGGCATGCATACATCATGCCTTTTCCAGTGTTTAGACTGCCTCAAGCGCACTGGCAACTACTGAAAACATACAAGACTCTATATTTTCGGTATGGTTTCTGGACTACTTTTTCTCTTTATTTTGTAGGCAGTGCAATCTTGCTGGGTACTAGTTGAGCGCTTTGCATGACATCAACCCTGTTACATGGATATTTGAACTTTTGCCAGTTGCATGGTAATTGCACTTTTGCTGGTTACATGGATAATTGCACATTTGAAGATACGTTTCACTGTGAGCGAACTTCTGTTTCATTTTGTGCATCTGCTTTGCGCTCATGGCAGCCGTCGACTCGCATATGTGAAACTGTTTTACTTTTCAGTTTCACTTTATGTGTCAAGAAAAGTCTGGCTAGTTATGTGAAACAGTTTTACTTTTCATTTTCAGGTTATGTGGCAAGAAAAGTCTGGTTAGGAGTTTACAACGCTAATAGTTTTAACTTGAGCAAACGCTAGACCCATTGCAATGCAAATGCATGTTTACAGTTGGCATTCCTGCTGTTACCACAACCATTGCTCACATCAAAAACAAATTGCATTCACTCTTATATACCTCACAATACATGTATATGGCATATCTTTACACGTTTAAAACTGCCCCGTTTTGCAAATCTGGGCCACTTTTTTAGGCATCTGATTCTCTAATGGGAGCCAGTTTATTTTGCTGCCTGGGCCTATTTCCTGTTCCAGTTCGACCCTGTAGAGTAGCAAAACTATAGCTACCCATATGTTCTTTCCTGGACAATACAGGGAGTGCAGAATTATTAGGCAAGTTGTATTTTTGAGGATTAATTTTATTATTGAACAACAACCATGTTCTCAATGAACCCAAAAAACTCATTAATATCAAAGCTGAATATTTTTGGAAGTAGTTTCTAGTTTGTTTTTAGTTTTAGCTATGTTAGGGGGATATCTGTGTGTGCAGGTGACTATTACTGTGCATAATTATTAGGCAACTTAACAAAAAAAAATATATACCCATTTCAATTATATATTATTACCAGTGAAACCAATATAACATCTCAACATTCACAAATATACATTTCTGACATTCAAAAACAAAACAAAAACAAATCAGTGACCAATATAGCCACCTTTCTTTGCAAGGACACTCAAAAGCCTGCCATCCATGGATTCTGTCAGTGTTTTGATCTGTTCACCATCAACATTGCGTGCAGCAGCAACCACAGCCTCCCAGACACTGTTCAGAGAGGTGTACTGTTTTCCCTCCTTGTAAATCTCACTTTTGATGATGGACCACAGGTTCTCAATGGGGTTCAGATCAGGTGAACAAGGAGGCCATGTCATTAGATTTCCTTCTTTTATACCCTTTCTTGTCAGCCACGCTGTGCAGTACTTGGACGCGTGTGATGGAGCATTGTCCTGCATGAAAATCATGTTTTTCTTGAAGGATGCAGACTTCTTCCTGTACCACTGCTTGAAGAAGGTGTCTTCCAGGAACTGGCAGTAGGACTGGGAGTTGAGCTTGACTCCATCCTCAACCCGAAAAGGCCCCACAAGCTCATCTTTGATGATACCAGCCCAAACCAGTACTCCACCTCCACCTTGCTGGCGTCTGAGTCGGACTGGAGCTCTCTGCCCTTTACCAATCCAGCCACGGGCCCATCCATCTGGCCCATCAAGACTCACTCTCATTTCATCAGTCCATAAAACCTTAGAAAAATCAGTCTTGAGATATTTCTTGGCCCAGTTTTGACGTTTCAGCTGGTGTGTCTTGTTCAGTGGTGGTCGTCTTTCAGCCTTCCTTACCTTGGCCATGTCTCTGAGTATTGCACACCTTGTGCTTTTGGGCACTCCAGTGATGTTGCAGCTCTGAAATATGGCCAAACTGGTGGCAAGTGGCATTGTGGCAGCTGCACGCTTGACTTTTCTCAGTTCATGGGCAGTTATTTTGCGCCTTGGTTTTTCCACACGCTTCTTGCGACCCTGTTGACTATTTTGAATGAAACGCTTGATTGTTCGATGATCACGCTTCAGAAGCTTTGCAATTTTAAGAGTGCTGCATCCCTCTGCAAGATATCTCACTATTTTTGACTTTTCTGAGCCTGTCAAGTCCTTCTTTTGACCCATTTTGCCAAAGGAAAGGAAGTTGCCTAATAATTATGCACACCTGATATAGGGTGTTGATGTCATTAGACCACACCCCTTCTCATTACAGAGATGCACATCACCTAATATGCTTAATTGGTAGTAGGCTTTCGAGCCTATACAGCTTGGAGTAAGACAACATGCATAAAGAGGATGATGTGGTCAAAATACTCATTTGCCTAATAATTCTGCACTCCCTGTATAGTTCAATTAAATATTCCGGATTCAATTTGTTTGTAGATTCATATGAAAATATCAGTTTGACTGTCAATTCCTTGATAGCTTTTATTGATTTTGCGGCTCTGCTTCTTCATCAATACATTCTTATAATTACATTTTGTTCATGTGATACTGAAGTAATGAACTTACAAGAAAAAGGGATCTGCAGCCACAGATGTTAAAAGTTAGATTCTGCGAATGTGTCCCTCTGTCAAGACTTTATACTGGACAGTATCCGTAGGATGGGGGCTGTTGTGGGGTGAATGGTGTCAAAGTGTCTCTTTACAGGAGGCTCTTCCTGGTTATCAGGTCAAGCGCTGGGATGTGCCTGCCTCATAGGAAGTCATAAAACAAAACATATTCTTGCTGCAAGCCTGTCTGTGAAGGATTAACCCTGCTCTGATTAATGACAATTGGCACAATGTGCACTGATTGCTTCTCTCTGGAGAACGACAGCGTATGGAAATAATAGCTGGATGAGGCTGGGAAGAGATCTGTATAGGATGTCCCATAGTAATCGCTTCAGGGCCCTCTTCACACAGATCACTTTAGCCATTCACTGACAAATTGCTAAATAATTTGTTGGGCTTAACAAGATCATAGATGTACAGAAGGGAGAATGGCAACAGGGAATAGTCATCAGTCGCTTACAAAATCATGTTTTTAAAGAACAAAAAGGTTTTTATGTCCTTAAAGTTAGGAACAAAAGATTTACAACAGCTCAGAAGGTCTGGTGCTATACATTTTGTTCAGCCTCTGGGTGTTTATGTTCATCAAATAAAATATGAGTGATTTAGAAAATATCTACATAAATTAAAGCTTCCATTGCTGCTCATTACCTTTTGCATCAACCCCAAAGCAAACAAACACAACCATGAGGATGCAAGACCATGCTAAGAGATTGATAATAACTAAAATCCAGCAATAAACAAGCATAAGCGAAGTCAGAAGATCTGGCGTGGCAAACAGACACTTGTTTTAAGCTTTCTTCCCCAAACATATGTATTACGCAGAAAAACATTAGCACATACAAAATAAAAATAAAGGAGTGTCCAGCAGCCCAGGTACACCATCCCTGACACTGAGGTGCACTCCTTTCCAGGCAGCTGTGCACATGTAATCAGACAAAATGCCTTGTAATCAGGTAATGAATGAAGTGGGTTGGCTAGCTGCCCCATATTGTATACTGTGATAGGCGGAAGAAAAATGTAAATGGCACTTAAACAGTCCACTGGATGAAGAGGGCTGACGGAAAGTCCATGTATGTACACATGTGTGTGTTTTATTATGATCTTTCTAGAAAACTTAGGGTTGGCCAGACAGCCAAAGCTGTCTCCACACCAGACCTAAAAGTCTTATGAGGCGTGTGAATATGATGCTGATACAGTAGTTTGTAGTTTTCAAAAGAATGAGCTACCATCTTAAAGCCTGAGTTACAGGACTAAACGTACAGCTGTGCAGCAGGCAGATATGATGCCACCCACGCTGCCTTGCTTGATTGATACTCCTTATTTACAAACGTAGCAGTGTACAGTAAACTAAAGGGATTAGATAAATACAGCAAGTGTGTGTGAATCTATAGACAGGATGTTTCTCTAGAATTTACAACCCTTCAGTGCAATTGCAGCTGCATAACTGAACACACTGCATACTATGATGACGCAGAGGTTTAAACCACTATTCTGTTATGTTGCACTTTTACAATAATAATAATATTTTGTTTGACATAAACATCAAACACTACATATTGATTTTTTCTGTTTCTATACTCTGAGTATAACAGATTGTTATTAGTATCCAATTCTATTTGTGCTCATTTTATCTACTTAAGAAAGAAGAAAATCAGAGATGGTCCTGCAAGGGTTTGAACTCATTTCCCGAATGCCACACCAGATGCTGTAATATGCATGAATCTGATTTTGCCACCTCCCTGTCAAATTTATGGGCATGGCAGGCCCTCAATGAGATACAGGGGTCTTCATGAACTTTAGCAGTTTGCTCACGGCAGCAGTCTTGTAGGTTTATGCTGGCATCCATTTTACAATGAAAACAAAAACAGAAATAACCATGCTGCACATCACCAGGAGGAACCTAGAGAGCAGAACCCAGACAGCTCTCCGGTGTCCATCTTTAGTTCTAAAGTTATGCCCTCAATTACTATAAAATACTGTGCTATTTGGATCTGGTCGAACTTTATGCTATTGTACAACAGCATTTCCTCAAAAAGCAAGCATGCAAAATGAACCTGTTGTTATGTCACGTGAATGTTGTTGATCTGAAAAATTAACCATTTTCCTTGCATATCTGGATAAAGTAATTGACAAGTTGATGAAGCAGAGGCTCTCCAGGCAGGGGTTCATTAAGTCACCACCTGCATCCCCGGGGGTAGGTGTAATTAAGTGTGAAATAGCCGCGGCGCATGATGCGGGGGCTCTGTGGACCGCGCTTTGCTCAGGCCTGGTGTTTTAGGCGAGGCCTGGGTAGGTATGCAGCGCGCTAGGCGCGCTGCTACTCATGGCATGGCAGTGGCGGGTGCCGCCTGCCGCACGCCGATTAAGAAGGTGAATAAGAAAGTAAAGGGGGGGCGAGGACATTGTAAGTCCACCCCCCCAGGGTCCAAAAGTGAAAGTGAAGCAGTGGGGGAGCCTGAAAGGCAGGAAATACTGGTGGTGGAGGAGCAGACTATTGATGCAGCTGACGAGGTACCTGGGCCCAGTGCCCAGGGCCTGATTGCAGGTTTAGGTACTACCAGTGGTAAGGTGAGGCCTATTGGGCATGAGGGCAAGGAGATGCCCCTGGATTTGTCTGTGGGCAGCCAGTCTGGCACAGCTGGCAGGAAAGGCTTGGCAGTGGGGCATGGGGGGAAAGGGAAAGGTCAGAGTTAAGAAAGCCTAGGTGGCAGAGAGCAGGGCCTAGGCGGGTGTTAATGAGAGCAGGGTCGGGTGATAGGTATGGTGCCCACAGTGGAGCTGGGGGAGTCAAGTGGAGAGGGTACGGGAGGGGAGGTTTGCCAGCAACAGCCCACCACTGACTGGTCAGGAGTGGGCATTGAGACTAGGATACAGGAGCAGAGGAAATTAGTGGTGGGACAGAGGAGCAGTGGGCGCGCCTATGTAAAGAAAGGGGTGAGGCAGAGGGTCGGGCCAGGCAAGCCAAGAGAAAATCCGGCGGGGGGGCCTCCAGTGAGGTACCCAGGGAACGTAGCTTGGGGCGTGGCAATTGAGTGTGGATCCCTGATGAGGAGCGAGGTAGGGAGCAGGAGGCTTATGTGGCCTGTGGTGTGGGCAGCGTGACAAGCACACATGGCACACACGGCCATGTGCAGCGCGGAGAGTCAATGCCAGCAGCAGAGGTTGGCAGAAAGCTGGCAAAGCCAGCGGGCGCATTACAGCCTCAGGACGTTGGCCTGAAGCAATAGAGAGGTCATCGGCATCCTTCTCTACTCTGCGGGACTACACAAAAGGAGAAGATGGCAAACGCCATAGGGACCATGGGATGGTCAGCGTACGTGATGTAGTGGATGTGAAGTGTGACAATGATAAATGGGGTATGGACGAAGAAGACGTGGTTAAGTTGGATTATGACGAGGGTTTGGATGAATGGGAAGACGGGGAGATACGCGACAAGGAGGTGAGCGGGGAGCAAGTGAGGGGAGTGGGTCGCAGGAGCGGCGAAACGCCTTCTTCTTTTTCTGTTTTGCAGACACCAAAGAATAGTGCTGCAGTGCAGGAGACGTCGCGCATGGGAGACGGCGGGCCCAAGGCCTTGTTGGAGGAGAGTCCTCGGGTTAATGGAGTACAAGGTAAGGGTGACTGGTGTTCCCATGGGGTGTGTGGAGGGGCAAGGCTGGTGCGGCCCAATATAAGTCTATTGGAGTGGGGGATGAGTCAGTACATGGCACATTGGATACCAGTGCGGTATTGGTGAGTGGAATGGGGCAAGAGGCTGAGAAGGTCACGACACCACAGGGTGAAAATGGGGATGTGGTGGTGTCAGGGGACAAAGAAAGTGATACTAAAGATGGGGATAGCCATAAGAAACGGCTACCCTACATGTCTTTAGCGATGCCACTGGGGTTCCCACGTGGCCGAGAAGATGAACCCCAGATATGAAAACATGAGTATGTGGATGTACTTAGACTATTGTATAGAGACATTCAGGCTAAGGATGGTTCAAAAGAGGAAGAGTGGGAACTGGCGCATAGGACTAGGGTGCCTATCACCATGGATAATTGGACCTCGGCATTCCTGGTATATGCTAGTATTTACTGCAGAAAAAACGCGGACAGAGCCATTGCCATGTTTAAATACATGGATATTATTCGCAAAGGCTAAATGCATTTTGGTGGTTTTGCATGGCTGAGCTATGATGAGGAGTTTCGGGCTAGAGTGAGCGTTAACCCTGACAAACCGTGGGGGGTGTGGACCCGGAGCTATGGATGCAGTGGATGGCTTCTTCACAGTCTGCAGCGTCCACTCATACAGCTAGTGGTCTTCCCGTAGTTCATAGGCCTTTTCAGCAGCGTCCCGCCCGATCGGTGTGGGCCAGGTACCAAGAGCACCATTACTTAACTCAGGAGCGTGTTGGAATTTCAACAAAGGGTTTTTGCTCTAGGCACCATTACAAATTTAAGCATGAATGTTCAAAATGTTGGGGGAGACATCCAGTCATACAATGTTTTTCCTTGGCCAGTCCAGCGGAGCAGTGGAGATCTTCCCGGGGCGGAGGAGGCCAGGGCACTCCTGGGCCGAAAGGCGCCTACTCCAATTAAATTGGATAGGTTACTGCCCTGGTTGCACATGTACCCAGATACGGACATGGCACTCAAATTGGAATGGGGTTTTAGACAGGGTTTTCGAGTAGAGTACCAGGGGCCACGATGGAGGAGATGGGCGGAGAATTTGCAGTCAGCGTTGGCCATGCCTGACGTGGTAGCGACAAAACTGGAAAAGGAGGTCGCAGAGGGCTGAATTGCGGGCCCCTTCTACAGGTGGCCCATGGAGGATCTTATGGCCTTTGGGTGTGGTCCTCAAGAAGGCAAAGGGGGTGTTTTGTTTGATACACCATTTGCCATGGCCAGAAGGGGCATCAGTCAATGATTTTATTTCACCTGAAGATACCAGGGTGGAATATGCCTCAGTAGATGAAGCTATACGTCTCATAAGTAGATGGGGTAATGGTGCTGAGATGTCCAAGTATGACATCAAGGCAGCTTTCTGGCTGCTTCTCATAAAACCTGAGGATTTCTCTTTGCTGGGGATGCAGCTGGGAGGGGCAATTTACGTGAACAGGGTTCTTCCTATGGGGTGCGCAATTTCATGCGCATTGTTTGAAACCTTCAGTACTTTCTTTCAGTGGGTATTTGTGCAGCTGAGTGGGCATCAGACGATGTCACACTATTTGGATGATTTTCTTTTTGTGGGGTGCCACATTCGGGAGCGTGTAGTAAGGCATTGTGATGTTTTGAGACCTTGGGGCAGGAGTTTGGGGTGCCTCTGGCACAGGAAAGGACAGAAGGACCTAGTTGTGTGTTGTCATTTTTGGGCATTGAGCTGGACAAGGTGGCATTTGTTGGCGGATAAGGTTTGGAAGGCGCAAATCTTTTTAGACGTGGCAGGGGCTTCTGGTTTTGGCCTTTTTTGGGATGGACAGTGGTGCGCAGAACCTTGGCCAGCACATTGGTTAAACCAGGGCAGGAGCATTGCGTTTTTGGAATTCTTCCCACTATTGCTGGCTTTGGTGGTGTGGGGTGAAGAGCTGGCAAACAGGAGGGTAATGTATCATGTGGACAATTTGACATTGGTTGAGTTGGTGAACAGACAGAGGGCAAAGGATCTTAGGGTGTTGCGCCTTTTATGTAGATTCATGCTCCGCTGTTTGTCTTTGAACATCATATTTAAGGCTGCATACATTCCTGTGGTCAACAATACTATCTCAGATTCCCTGTCTCGTTTACAGTGGCAGCGTTTCTGCGCATTGGCTCCGGGTGCAGAGGAGCACAAGACTGCGGCTCCAGCAGACATTTGGGAGTGGGCGGAGTGATGGTCATAAAACTGGTGGAGATGTCGCTGGCTGAATCCACGTTGAGAAGTTACTGTTTGGCATGGTTGGAATTTCAGGATTTTGAGACGAATGGAGACCATTTCTGGTGGATAGGGAGGGCTGTGCTTGAAGCGCAAGTGGTGTGTTTTGTGTTATATCTGATTCACAAGGGTTTGTCGACAGCTATGATTGGGGGTAAGCTGGCAGGTGTGTCTTTCATTGAGAAGTTGTTTTTTGGCAAGGACCCGGCAAAGGATGACATTTTGCCCAAAATTTTGAAAGGGTAGGGCAAAGCGCAATCAGGGTTGAGAAGTATGGTGCGTGAGGCTATTAAATTCGAGTTACTGGTTCAACTGTTACATATGTTGCCTGTTTGGTGTGTGGATGCATATTAAGTAGCACTTTTTCGGTGGCGTATGATATGGATGTTCTTTGGGGCATTCCGAGTGTTTGAATTGCTGGGGGTGGGTAAGGATGGTGGGATTCAGAAGGAGGATGTGCAACGAGAGGGAGCACATTTGGGCATTTGGTTAAGACGCTCTAAGACGGACCAGTTGTGGAGGGGAAAGTGGATATGGTTGGATGAAGTGGGGGAGGAGACTGCATGTCCTGTGCAGGATGGGACTCTTTTCAGAGGCACGTTTCTGAGCAGGCTCGGATGTTTTTTGTCACATGAATGGGAGGAAGCTTATGGCTTTACAGTTGTTGGCTGTGATGAGAATGGCTTTGAGGAGGGTTGGAAGGCAGCCGGGTAACTTTGGCACTCATTCTTTCCAGATTGGTGCTGCTACTGAGGCGGATCATTTAGGCTGTGATTGTGAACGAATCCGGCGCAAGTGTTGCGAGAGAAATGTCAGGGCTTGAGAGGGAGTATTGTGCAGGGAAAAGACAATATTGCAAGCGGGGGGAAGAGGGGAGGGGTGTTTGTCATACATTGATATTTGTTTATTTTTCTAGGTTGTGTGTACGACCCGGAGAAAGCAAAAGCAGTGAAATGGCTGGTTGGATATTTGTTTATTCATTGGGTGGCAAAATATTCTGAGAAGCAAGTTTATGGACAATCACTGGGACTGCCGAGTAGCAGACATGAGGTGTTGTGGTGGGGAAAGAGCGGCATGAGGTGTGGCAATTTGCTTCCTTTTATAACTGCAATGTTGCCGACATGGGGTTGTCTGGATGTTCTAGTATTGCACCTAGGAGAAAATGATTTGGTTCGATTATCAGGACTCACCCTACTGCAACACATGCAGAGGGATCTGACACTACTGAAGCACAATATGCATGGGACTTGTTTTATATGGATAGAGTTTGTGTCCAGAAGGAAGTGGAGAGGAGCTTTGAAGCATGGGGTCATTGAGCGGGCCAGGAGAAAACTCAATCAGGCTATGCGGGTATTCTGTGGGACGCAGAACATCAAAGTGCTGATACACTAAGGGATTAAAGAGAGTGAACAGGAACTTTTTAGAGATGATGGGGTACAATTGTCGAACATGGGGAATGCGCATTACGTGATGGAATTGAGTTTTTTGCTGACTACCTTGTGGGGGGAGAAGCTATGGAGGAGTGAGCCTGTTTGATTTTGTGTTGGAGTGGGTTCGCTGGTGGAGCAGCAAAACGCCTAGAGGGTTTATGTTTGATGACGGTAGATGGGGAGGGTGGAGGGTCAGATGCGGGCCTGGCCACCCTTCCACCGGGTAAAAAAAAAGCAGGTGAAGGATGACAGAGTGGGATGCTTGTTTTCAGGCAGGGCACGAATGCAAAGGGTGATGAGTATCAGAATGGAAGGAGATCCTGGGTGAACAGAGAAGTGGGGAAGGAAGTGATATTGGAAGAGGGGGGAGTAAAAAGTGAAAAGTTTGAAGTGTTCAATCAAGTTATGGTTATGTTAATGTTTATGTTATGATAGCAAGCCTGTCCTAATAAATGGCGTTTTACACTATGGGAAGGGTGTCGAGTGTTTATGTCCAGATGGAGGGCCCCATGGAGAGATGGACACAGTCCAGTCTCTCCACAGGAAGCTTCGGTCCAGAAAGAGATGGCATGAGGCAGTATAGGCAGGGGGGTGGAAGACGAGGCAGTTAGCATAGGGTATAAAGGAAGGGTGGGGGATCGGTCTCTTCGCAGCTTGTCATGCTGCTGATAGGTTTGTCCGCCCACCCACCCTACAGGTAGAAAGCGAGGGGTGAGTGAGTGAGGATAAGGATGAACTGGGGTTGGGGGGAGGGGTAGGGTTTTGTTTGGTATGCCAGGGTTAGGGCAGCTTGCTAGTGCGGGCAGTAGATGGGGAGGGTGGAGGGTCAAATGCAGCCCTGGCCACCCTCCCACCGGGGAAAAAGAAGCAGGTGAAGGAAGACAGAGTGGAATGCTTGTTTTCAGGCAGGGGACAAATGCAAAGAGTGATGCGTGTCAGAATGGAAGGGAATGCTGGGTGAACAGAGAAGTGGGGAAAGAAGTGAGATTGGAAGACGGGGCAGTTCAAATTGAAAAGTCTGAAGTGTTCAATCAAGTTACGGTTATGTTATGTTAATGTTTATGTTATGATAGCAAACCTGTCCTAATAAATGGCCTTTTACACTATGGAGAAGGGTGTCGAGTATTTATATCCCGATGACCCAAAGACGGCCACAGAATCATTAATAAATATGGAACCCAACACAGTCACGTGTAGCAAATATATTTTGGGAAGGAATAATGTGACCTTAAGACCTTAAATAGGAACAAATGTAGACAGTCATGTTTTGGTGATCCTTGTGTGTTTAAACCTGTCCTGCTCCTGTGTGTTAAATTGTGCTGATAGGAACTATTGTGTCACAATTTGATGTTGATATAAGATGAGCTGCCGAGTGAAGATGGCTGTCGAATCAAAGGAATGTGCCAGCAGAGTCCTTCTACTGTTATCATTTGGGTTGTGAGAGAGCACACTAATCCAAAATGGCTGCCAGGGATAACAACATTGGAGGGCAAAATAATAGATGTTTGTGTGTGTTTGAATTTAGAATAGTATTTGAGAAATGCAAGCAAATGGAAATGGGTATGAAGCAAGTGGTTGGAAAAGCATCAGGAGAGAGGTTGACAGGGGAATCACATTACTTAGCACTGTTCGTGTATTAACAAGGAGAGATCAAAAGCAGAAGGGAAATAAGATGGTGGTAGCAGATTGGGGGTGAGTGCTTGTGAAAGAATGAGGCCTAACTGTGATTAGTTTGGCAGCTATTGAGGAAGACCGATTTTGGTAGAATGAGTGGGAGACAGAAGCAGTAGGCCCACCTGTTAGTCTGTACCCACTGTGGATAAAGCCTCCATGTGCAGGACAGTGGACAGCCCACCAGGGATTCTCCTGAGCAAGAGGCAGGGCCGGCCCAGCATGTAGAGCTGCTGATAGAATCAACAGTGACACAGGATCAGTAAGAGAGGTGTCCAGCTTGCTGCAGGTAAGACAGGAGATGGAGGCGGAGATTTGGAAGGCTCTCCACCCAATCATGTTCTCAATCTTACTGTGTGAGCTACAACCGAACGTTAAATAAATGAGTGTTGTTTGTGGAGAAGATGTGTGTATTCTGCTCACAATTATTTTTTTTAGAATTAATTAGATTATGTTCCTGGTACAATTTATAAAATTCTTTACACCCAGCCCTTTTTATTGAAAAGGTCAAAGCATACATTGTAAATGTTTTGGCATAATTCATATTGAAATGTACCAGACGGTCCATTACTTGAACCATACAGTTGGTAGTATTAGTTGATCAATCACATACAATAGTGCACTAACCATAGAGTGATGCACTGAGTGTTCCTATAGCAGTGCTCCTAGGTAAATATACCTATTGCTGAAATTAATGATAAACCAGGGAAAACTGGGGCAGTGAAACTGAGGAGGAATAGGGGGGGGGGGGGTGGTGTGGATCTTGCATTACATTAGGTGTGGCTGTTTTGAGTGAACCTATGTAGAATATTAGCGTTGGTCGGAGTGAGAAAACACTGCTGTGTAGCAATAGTATTAGGTTGCAAAGTGGAAATTGGGGAGGAAGGGATCTTAATGAAATGAAGTGATATGTATGATACGGGAAGGTGCGTCATATGCTACCGCATATCAAGGTGTGTGTTGGTGGAAGTGTGAGGATATTATAGCCCAATGACTGGAAATTGGCCATTAGCCAAGGCCTCATAACTCTTCACCATGGAGTACCTCCTCTTCATTTGCGCATGGCTCCTTGCCACGGCTCTGCTGTTGCAAGTCGCTGAGCCCCTCTGGAGTGTTAAGGTGCGGATCGTCAATAATAGTGCCAGGGCGGCACAGCGGGTGCGTACTTTGTGACTTTTCTGGTGCCTAGTGCACTCGCTTCCCACATATTCAAATCGGTTAAGTCTGTTACTTTGTGATGTGTGGGTGTGTACAGCATATCAAAACTGTTGCAATGAAGGGCAGGACCACAGTACATGCTGGAAAGCCACACCTATGAGAGGGCATTGCTCTCAAGTATCTTGGGCTGTTGGATAGTAGCGGTTCAAATGAGCCAGGGTAAAATATGTCCTGTGTAAGAGGTAGAACTGGATGTTCTTAAATTTTGAGTTCCATGAGACTCGTTGAGAATGCTGAAGTGCCAGGTGCCATTCCTTGTCTTGGAGGTCTCTCCTTATGTCACCCTCCCACTGCCAGTGAAGAGCTAGGAGAGGGGCATCAAAATGTTTGCGGATGGCCCGATAGATCCAGGTGATGACGTAAAGTCCAGTGCCCATGGTGAGCACTGCGCGTATGACTGGGTGTGGCAGCGGATCCGTATCCACAGCGTTCCACAGCATGTGTGCTGTGTTTTGCATATTCTGGTATGTAAGGAATTGTCCAACAGGTAGATCGTGATTGGTGACCAATTGGTCAAAAGAGAGAAGACCCTCCATGTACAGGTCACCCATCGTACGTAGCAAACTCGACACCCAACTAGTCATTGTTTTTGTGGTGTAATACACTGGGAAGCGAGACAGCCTCACCAGAGGAATATTATGGGCATAGGTTGGTTTATCTGGTGGAAGGTAGTGTACGCGGAGCATGCAGTGCCACGCTATCGACAATTGAAGGGGCCAAAAGAAGAGGGAAAGCACCTTTGGGAAAAGCAAGTTATGTAATGTTGCTGGTGGGATTGCTTCTCGGGCATCTCTGGCCTCTCCCATATAGTGACCTGCATTCCAGCGTGACAGCCAGTGTAACTGTGCTGTTAAGTAGTATGCCTCAAAAGAGGGTGCTTACAGCCCCTCCTGCCCTACTGGAAGCTGAAGCATCGTTAGGGACATCTGGTGGTGTCTTGCACCGAATATGAGTGAGTAAAGAAGTGTGTCTAGCTCTTTAAAGAAGGAGCCGAAGGAATGAGCTGAAGATTAGCAAAATAATACAATAGTCTGGGTAGCACTATCATTTTTAGGAGGGATATTTTACCGATGGGGGCAAGTGGGAGGAACTACCAGAAGGTTAGTTGCGTACGGATGTCTGTGAGCACCCTGCGATGTTTGCCCTCATACAGGTCAGAAGGGGAGTTGTAAAGATGAACTCCTAAATAGCGGATCGCCTCAGAGAACCACTCCAGTTTTGTGTATGTCACAATGTGGTTGTTCAGGGCACAGGGTATAAGCCACTGCCTTGGTCTAATTATCCCAAAATCCAGAAACCACTGAGAATTCTGTGAGCGTAGTGTGTGGTGGAGTTAGGGATATTGTTTAATCCATGAGATAAACAGTAAGTAATCTGTATATAGTGAGACCACATGTACATAGTTTTGGAGAGATATGCCCCAATCTCATCCCTCCTTGCAGAGGTGGATGGCCATTGGTTCCATTGCTCAAACAAAAAGCAAGGAGGAGAGTGGGCATCCCTGCCTGGTGCCCTAGTTCACCGGCAAGAGGCCTGATACTAGGGGACCCAAACATACATGTGTAGAAGGACCTGTGTTCAATAGGCTGGTGTATGCTAAGAGATGTTTCACAAACCCATAGATGTGAGCATGTGGAACACGTAATCTCAAGAGAGGGTGTCAAATGCCTTCTCTATGTCCAGGAACAGGTAGGCTACTAGCATTTGTTCATTCTGGACCTGGTCTTGGACATGGAAAAGGCTGCTGATGTTTTGGGAGGTGTTGCGCTCGGGGACAAAACATTTTCCTCTTTTTGGATAAATGATGGGACAATCTGTGAGTAGGTAAGTACCTGCGTCCACAGGGAGCTGACCAGGGGGGTTTTGCAGAGCACTGGGGGGGACACACACAGGCACACAACATACACCCTCAGCGGCACGGGGCGGCTAGGTGCAGTGTGCAAAGTAGGTGTCGGGTTTTGTCTTGAAAGCAATGGAGGGACCCCGGGGTCACTCTGGTGATGCAGGTAGGGCTCAGGGGGGCTCCTCAGGCCAGCCACCGACTGGGCTAGGATGAGGGCTGCCCCCTGGTCACTCCTGCACTGGTAGGTGGCTCCTCTCAGTATTGGGGGGTGCGGGTTCAGTGCTTGGTCAAGGCGTCGGGTTCCTTTGTTACCAGGCAGTCGCGGTCAGGGGGAGCCTCTGGATCCTCTCTGCAGGCATAGCTGTGGGGGTCCAGGGGGGTTGACTCATGGTGTCCACATCGTTGAAGTCACCTGGGAGTCCTATCTGCAGTGTTCTTCTGAACTCGAGCCGGGGACATCAGGTGCAGAGTGTGAAGACTCATGCTTCCGGAGTGAGGCGAGAGTATTTTTAAAGTTGGTTTCTTGTTGTTTTTTTTGGACAGAGCCTCTGTCCTTGGGAGGTTCTGGTGGATTTGTCGCTGTGCAGGTTCTTTGAGTCTGGAGACAAGCTGGTAGGGCTGGGGCCAAGTCAGTTGTCATCTCCATCGTCCCTGCTGAGCTTTCAGGTCAGCAGTTCTTCTTCTTTCTTCAGGTTGCAGGAATCTGATTTCCCGGGTTCAGGGTCAGCCCTAAATACTCAATTTAGGGGTGTGTTTAGGTCTGGGGGCAGTGGCCAATGGCTACTGTCCTGGAGGGTGGCTACACCCTCTTTATGTCTCCTCCCTGAGGGGAGGGGGCACATCCCTAATCCTATTGGGGGAATCATCCAAAACAAGGTGGAGGTTTTCTTAAGGCTGAGGTCACCTCAGCTCAGAATACCTTAGGGGCTGTCCTGACTGGTGGGTGACTCCTCCTTGTTTTTCTCATTATCTCCTCCGGGGGCTGTGTCTAGAGGGGCAGGCATCTCCACTAGCTGGAGTGCCCTGGGGCGCTGTAACACCAGACTTGAGCCTTTGAGGCTCACCACCAGGTGTTACAGTTACTGCAGGGGGAGGTGAGAAGCACCTCCACCCAGTGCAGGCTTTGTTCCTGGCCACAGAGTGACAAAGGCCCTCACCCCATGTGGCCAGAAACCCGTCTGGATGAGGCAGGCCGGCAAGAACTGGCACTACTAACACTAGCATCTGGACTGGTATACAAGGGGCATCTCTAGGTTGCCCTCTGTGTGCATTTTTCAATAAATCCCACACTGTCATCAGTGTGGATTTATTGTGCTGAGAAGTTTGATACCAAACTTCCCAGAATTCAGTGTAGCCATTATGGAACTGTGGATTTCGGGACTGACAAACTCCCAGACCATATACTCTTTATGGCCACCCTGCACTTACAATGTCAAAGATTTGGCTTAGACATTGTAGGGGCATAGTGCTCATGCAACTATGCCCTCACCTGTGGTATGGTGCACCCTGCCTTAGGGCTGTAAGGCCTGCTAGAGGGGTGTCTTATCTATGCCACAGGCAGTGGGTTGTGGGCATGGCACTCTGAGGGGCACTCTGACATTCTGGGCAAAATGCTGAAAGGTTGGGGGAGAATCCGCACAGGATCTGTCTTTGTTCATGAAGCCATTACGTTTCAGTTGCTTTTAGAGATATTGAACGTGTTGCCCGTTTGTTGTTTGAATGCCAACGAGGTGGCTCTGTTTCGCTTTTGTATGATATGGATGTTTTTTGGGGGCATTCCATGTGTCTGAATTGTTGGGAGTGGGGAAAGCTTGTAGTCTAAGTGGGAGTGAGGTGCAATGTCAAGGTGAGAGACTAGGAATTTGGTTGAGGCGATCAAAGACAGATCGACTAGTTAAGAGTAAGTGGATATGGTTGGAGCAAGGCGGGAGTGTTGGAAGCATGCCCGGTACGGGAATGGGACACTTTCATGGAGCGCAGGGTGAGTTGAAGGGAGAGTGTATTTTGTCATGAGAACGGCATGAAGGTTACAGCTTTTCAGTTGTTGTCCGTCTTGAGAATCGTGCTGAGACACCTGGGTAGGCAACTTCTGTACTCACTCCTTCAGAATTGGCGCAGTGACTGAAGCGGCCAGGTTGGGGTGGGATTGGGACCAGATCAGGCGCATCGGACGGTGGTGGTCAAAATACTATGAGAGATATGTAAGGTCCTGATTTTGGTTAAGGGGAAAGGTTTGGGGGTAGTGAGAGGTTGTCAGAGGTGTGTTTTTTTGCCAAGGGGTGGGGGTTTGTTTTACACACTGGCATTTGTTTCTCTTTCCAGGTTGTGTGAGTGGCCTGGAGAAAAATAGGGCGATCACGTGATTGGTTGGACACTTTCAGTCATTGGGTGGCTAAATATGCAGAGAAGCAGGTCTATGGACAATCTCTGGGACTCCCGAGTAGCAGTCACAAGGTGTTATGGTGGGGAAAGAGCACCATGAGGTGGGGCAATTTGCTTCCTTTTATTACATCGATTTTGCTGACGTGGGGATGTCCTGATGTATTGGTAGTGCAACTTGGGGAGAATGACCTGGTCTGTCTCTGGGCTCACCCTACTGCAACACAGGCAATGGGATCTGACACTGTTGAGGCACAACATGCATGGGACTTGTTTAGTGTGGATAGAATTTGTGCCCAGGAGGAAATGGCGAGGAGCACTGAAACATGGGGCAATTGAGAGGTCTCGGAGGAAGCTCAATTGGGCTATGCAGGTTTTCAACTGGGCTCACAACATTAAAGTGCTAATACACGAGAGGATAAAAGAGGAAGACCAGGTGCTTTTCAGGGCTGATGGTGTCCATCTCTCGGGAATGGGGAATGCACATTAATGATGGAGTTGTGTTTTTTACTGACCAACTTATGGGGAGAGAAACTTTGGCAGAGTGAGGTTGATGGAAGGGCTTGAAGTGTTACAGTGGGGTTTGCTGGTGTGACAGCAAAACGCCAAGAGGGTTTGTGCTGGGTGGCAGTAGATGGGGGAGGGTGGAGAGTCAGATGCAGGCTTGTCCACCCTCTGAGGGGGGAAAAAGAAGCAGGTGAAGGATGATAGACTGGGGAAGGAACGAGTCAGGCGGGGGATAAAAAGAAAAGGGGGATGTGTGGGAATGGAAGTGAAAATTGGGTGAGTGAAGGATTAGTGGTGGATTGAAGTGAGGATGGAAGACGGAGAGTTCCAAGATTAAAGATGAAAAGTTGTTCATTTAAAGTTCCAGTTATGTTGATGTTTTATCATGATGAGCAAGCCTGTCCTAATAAATGGCCTTTTACATTAATCAACGGGTGTCGAGTCTATGTTCCGATATATTGTTTTTGTCATTTTAGGCAGTGGGGTGAGGAAAAATTCAGCAGATCACATTTATTCTGGGATTATTGCATTTAAATGTGTTTAATCAATGATTTGTTTCATCGACTGAAACTTTCTTTATACTGCATGGATTCTATGTGCTCCTACGTGAGTGCACATTTCTAACCAAACCGATTGTGCACTTGAAAATGAAAAATGAGGCGTGTAATCTACTGTGTCTGAGGACATTTACTTTAGACAAGCAGCAGGAGCAGGAAGACAGGTAACGTGTTGACAGTGTTTTTATCACTTAGATTAATAATGAGACTCGAGAATTGTGTTTACAACACAATTAATGAACACAAGTTAACTTTTAGTCTAATCACATTGACCTTGTCAGTGAAGTAGCTCAGGTTTAAAGTCCAGATTAAATGTTACCATTCTGCACTGAATCTACCTCACATCTGTTTCTTTTCTTGGCGCTGAAAGCTTTCAGCTTGGCGCAGGCACATTTCCTCAAGTTAGATGCATTTCCAGGCACAAAGGCAGAACAGCCGAGGCCAGACAGATACAGTATTTATCTCATGCACCCTCCTGTCTTTGGTATGTTTTCATTAGCCCTTTAGACTTATTTACATATTTTTGGACAAGGCTTGTGTGCTGTGGTCACCAATACATTAAACAAAGTCACTCAGTGTGGAGGTGACAGAGCACAGCTGCGCCTCATTATATGTACTGTGCTACCGGTTCAACAATACAATGTTGGGTGTAATTAGACAGTACCGGTAGAAATGCAATGAGTGAAATAGGCCCAAGGCACTATGGTTTCTTTTTACACAAAGAACAACATTTCAGTCGTCCCTATCACCGACAGATTAATGTCTGACATACACATAGTAATAACAAAACACAGGCATTGGCTTGCCAAAACCAATAGCTGCGGTATCAACGCGCGAACACATGTAACCACAGGCATGCACGATTGAAATTGAGCACATTAATTAAAGCCTGATCTGTTCACCTAGCCAATGCTGAGCAGAAAAAACTAATGAAAAGGGACTGTGTTGTGTAAAGAATGGATATAGAACAAAAAGAACAGAGTGTTGTAATTTAATGTACTTTTCCGATGTAAAACAAACCCATAGGTATTCCAAAAGAAGCACTTGCTAGAAAGTGGAATGATACATCTAACAGCCAATTGCATGAGATGAAAGAGTAATACTCCTCTGGGAGGAAGCAAAGCGAAGTCTGTACATTTTAAGGAATTTATAACAATAGGTAAAACATATAGCTGTGCCGCCGCACCAGACCTAAAAAGGGCCTGAATTCACAAATGGTTGCCTTTCAACAGCTGGCAGGATGACTTAGTGAACAGATCACGTTACAGACAAAGGCAGTAAGTGAAAGGTTATGAATTAAAACCCGGCAAAGCACATTCATCCTTCTGAAGTTGGTCAATTTAGTACCACAAATTGAACAATAATATAGGGACTGATTTAGAGTTTGGCAGGTGGGTTGACTCTGTCACAAACATCCACCAAACTCTAAATCAGGCCCAAAGTCTATTACTTACAGTGCTTAGAAAAGGCAGAATGAAGCACTATATATAAGTATCATATATATTAGTATGACACAGAAGCTGGAAAATACCAAGAACTGTGAGGTACTGCTACTTACAGATTAGGAACATACCATCCACTGTAGAAACCCAACCTGCTGCTTTAAGTTACTAAAATTACAGTCTGAGGTAAATGTGCTCCCATCAGCACTAATTTCATTATATACTGTTAGACCTGACGTCCTTGACATGGTGTTCACCTAGACTTTTTTCTTTCACCCCTTGTTTTTGCTGAACTCATTTACTTTGCATTAGGACTCCGTGCACTTTATCTATCTTAATGTGATAAAGTGACAGTATTCTCTCCCATAAAACATGGTAAATTGGCCAACAACAAATTGGTACATTCAATTTACGTGTATTTGCATAGTCTATAGTACTACATGTATTCAAGGCCTGTAAATGAAATGCAACTAGTGGACCGGCAGCACTAAACGTACCATCCACTAAAGTAGCACTGTAATACATGTCTTAGGCCTGCCACTGCAGACCGTAGTGCAATTTAAACTGCCAATTCAAACCCTTTGCCCGGACTAGACCCTTCTTTTCAATAATTTGAAGTTACCTCATGGTAGGCCCTAGTGCAAGGTATTTAAAAAGTAAGATATGTGTACTTATATTTTACATGTCCTGGCAGTGAAGACATCTCAAGTCGTTTTTCACTATTGCAAGGCTATCTCTCCCATAGACACCTGGTTACCTTATTACACTTACTGAGTGAAAAAATGTGGTTTGGGAAGAGATAGAGAAATACTTTTTTAACTCAACTGAATCATAATTTATAGACCTTTTCAATGGTTAATTCAGATTTTAAGTTACGATTCTGAAATGCTACTGCTAGAAAGTTGGGATTTTTCTGCCTATACCTACTGTTGGAAAATGGGTTATTGGTAAGGGCAGGTAGGTACCTACACCTAGCAACAAGCCACTAACCTCCACCTAGGTACAGTTAGGTCTCAGTAAATTAATCCCAGCTCAACCCTTGGTAGCTTGGCAACGAGCGTCAAGGCTTAACTTAGGAGACAGTGTGTAAAGCATTCAAATATCCCAAAACAGTAATAAAATAAAACACAGGAAACAGTTTAAAAATCCAAAACCAATTTATAAAAATAGTTTATATTTTTATCTTTAAAATGACACAAAAACGATTAAAATCGGTTCAGGGGAACCGGGGATATGAATTTTTAAAGTATTATTATTTTTCTAGCGCTTAGAAACAAAAAGCGCCAATCGGGTCATCTGGTTGCACCAGGACCGGGACAAAGTCAAAGTTTCAGGCCGACCGCGATGGAGCCCTGCTCGGCTACAAGTCGCGGGAGGCCTCGGTTAAAAAGTTACCTTCTGACTTAGTCTTTATTTTGAAGTTTTTCTTCACCGGGACGAACCTGCCAGTTGAATCCGACCTCCTGGAGCCCTTGTCCGGATACGCGATGTGGGTTTCCTCGGTGGTGATTTCTACCTTCGGACTTAGTCGTTTTTTCGAGATGAAAATCCTTCGACCGGGGTAAACCTGGATCTTGATCCGACGTCCGTGGAGCCCTTCTCGGATACGATGGCTGGGAGGTCCCGGTCAACTTTTTACGTTCGGACTTAGTCTCTTTTTCGGATGTTTTTCTTTACCGGGACGAACCACGAAGTCAGGCCGGGTCGCGGTTGAGGCAAGCCGGCTAGAATTTCCGCGGCGGGTCGGTCCCTCTCTGGAGCGTTTTTACAAAAATTCTCAAATCTTTTCCAAACTTCTGGGGCTTCACCCAGATGTTCTTTTAAGGTTCTTTTGGGGTCCACAGCTCACCCCAAGGGTCCAGAAGTTCTGTGATGGTCCTTGGGGGGTGCGGACTTCAACTCCCAGAATGCATCTGGCGCAAACTCCTTTTTGGCCACTGGGCAGTGGTCAACTGGTCTCTTTTTTAGGAGTTGGTGCAGGGGACTCTGGATAGCAATTTTTCACCTGTAGCAAACAGGGAGTCCCTCCTTGAACCAGTTGAAGCCAGGCAAAGTCCTTCTTGTGGTGAAGCCCAAGTGTGCAGCTGGTGCAGTCCTTCTGAGTGCAGGGTTCAGGTGCAGGCCAGGGGGTCCAGCAGGGCAGTCCTTCTTCTCCTTAAGTTCCTTCTTCTTGAAAGTTGGCGGGGATCTGAGGTGTGGGGGCAGGTCTGCCAGTTTTATTCTTGCTCCTGGGTGAAAAGCAGGGGGGCCCTGGTTCTCCAATCAGGTACAGGGTCGTCCCCCTGTGATGACCACTTCCTGGGAAGTGTGGCAAAAATCCATCCCAAAAGGCAACAGTCTCTAAAAATCCAACATGGCTGAATCTGATTTTTGGAGGTTACATCTGGCTGAGCCCACCCACTGGTGTGGCTAAAAATCATAAACACACCCCTCTCCTGCCCTCTCCTAATCTAATCAAGGGGGCACCTAGCTGTCTGGGGTTGCAGGATGTGGGGGTGTTGCTAGGTGCTCCTGATGTCCTTCTCTGCCTTTGAAGACCAGTTTGGCAGCCCTCCCCCTTCCTGCCTCACCATCTGCTGAGGGGAGATTCTCTCCCCCAAGCACATTCCTTTGTGTGAAGCCAGGCCACTTCACACCTCATCAAAGTAGCCTGGCAGAAGCTGCTGCAGGCTGGCCAATCAGAGCACAGCAGCAAAAACAATGCAGAGCTGAAATTGGCAACTTTTTAGGTAAAGTCTAAACTTTTTACCTGAACAAGTTATATTAAATCCAACAACTGGAAGTTGTGGGATTTATTACAACAATTAATTTGATACCAAATTCTTGGTATGTAACATTTAAGGAGACTTTAAAATTTAAAATAAAGTCTGCCCATTCTAGCCTATGAAGGCCATTTACTTCAATGAGGGAAAAACGAATGTGGCTGTTTTTACCTCACCAGGGCTTATAAATCTATTTTTATAAAGTCCCTGCTTATAGTTACATGGCACCCAGTCCTAGGGGCACATAGGGCACACCTTAGGGGTGACTTATATGTAAAAATAAGGTAGTTTAAGACTTTGGAAGTACCTTTAATTCCAAAGTCGAATTTGCATATAACTTTAATTTAAAAGCAGCCAGCAAGGCAGGCTTGCTTTTAAAATGGCACTGGGCACCTCAGCAGTGCACCTAGGTGTGCACCACCTATGCTGTGGTCCCTAAACCTACATGCCCTACCATATACTAGGGACTTATAGGTAGGTTAACTTAGCCAATTATAATTAGCCTAATTTGCATATCCATTTTACACAGAGCACAGGCCCTGGGACTGGTTAGCAGTACCCAGGGCACAGCCAAGAGTCAGTAACCACCAGTACCTATCCAAAAAGAGTCGGGGTGATCAGGCAAAAAAAGGAGGACTTTCCTACACTGCCCCCCCCAGATGAAAGGTGATGGGTACTAACCTACACCCTGGTAGTCCTCATCAGCTAAGTGGAAAAACCTGGAAAGGCCATCTGCATTGGCATGGGCAGTCCCAGGTCTGTGCTCCACTGTGAAGTCCATCCCCTGTAGGGAAATGGACCACCTTAACAGTTTTGGGTTTTCCCCCCTCATCTGCATCAACCATCTGAGAGGTCTGTGGTCAGTTTGTACACGGAAGTGAGTGCCAAACAAGTAAGGCCTCAACTTCTTCAGGGACCGGACCACAGCAAAGGCCTCCCTCTCAATGGCACTCCATTTTTTTCTCTCTGGGGAGTAGTCGCCTGCTGATGAAGGCAACTGGGTGATCATGGCCCTCTTCATTAACTTGTGCTAACACTGCCCCAATCCCTTCCTCTGAAGCATCTGTTTGTACTACAAACTCCTTGCTATAGTCAGGGGCCAGTAACACTGGTGCTGAACACATAGCCTGCTTTAGGGTGTCAAAAGCTTTCTGACACTCTGGGGTCCAAATGACCTTCTTGGGCTGTTTCTTGGAGGTAAGCTCAGTCAGAGGGGCCACTATGGTCCCAAAATTCTGAACAAACCTCCTGTAGTACCCAGTCAGGCCAAGAAAGGCCCTGACCTGAGTCTGGGTTTTTGGAGCCTCCCAATCCAGGATAGTCTGGATCTTGGGCTGGAGAGGTTGTACATGGCCTCCACCAACAAGGTGGCCCAGGTACACAACAGAGCTTTGCCCTATCTGGCACTTGCTTGCCTTGATAGTCAGGCCTGCTTGAAGCAGGGCCTGAAGCACTTCCTTCAGGTGGACCAGGTGGTCCTTCCAGGTGGAACTAAATACAGCTATATCATCCAGATAAGCTGCACTGAAAGATTCCAACCCAGATAGGACTCTGTTCACCAACCGTTGGAAGGTGGCAGGAGCATTTTTCATGCCAAAGGGCATCACCTTGAACTGAAAGTGGCCCTCTGGTGTGGAAAATGCTGACCTCTCCTTAGCTCTTGGACTTAAGGCAATCTGCCAATATCCTGAGGTCAGATCAAATGTGCTCAGGAATTTGGCAGCCCCCAGCCTGTCAATGAGCTCATCGGCTCTAGGTATGGGGTGAGCATCAGTCCTAGTGACTGCGTTTAGACCTCTGCAGTCCACACAGAATCTCAATTCTTTCTTCCCACCTTGGGGATTAGCTTTGGGCACCAGTACCACTGGACTGGACCAAGGACTATCAGAGGGCTCAATTACCTTGAGGTCCAACATCTTAGCCACTTCAGCTTTGATGTTGGCCTTGACCTGGTCAGACAGCCTGTACAGCTTGTTCTTGACAGGCAAGCTGTCACCAGTGTCAACATCATGGACACACCAATTGGTGAGTCCTGGGGTCAGGGAGAACAGACTAGCAAACTGTCCCAAAACTTGCTTACAGTCTTTTTGTTGCTGGTCTGTCAATTTGGGAGAGAGTACCACTCCCTCCACTGACCCATCTTTTGCCTTTGAGGACAGGAGGTCTGGCAGAGGTTCACCCTCCTCCTCCTTCCCTTCATCAGTGACCATTAGCATGGTCATGTCTGCCCTGTCCTGGTGGGGTTTCATCCTGTTAACATGCAGGATCCTGTGAGGATTCCTGGGGGTGCCAAGGTCCACCAAGTATGTGACCTCACCTTTTATCTCCAGAATTGGATAGGGCCCAGTCCACTTGGCCTGTAGTGCCCTAGGAGCCATGGGCTCCAAAACCCACACCAGCTGTCCTGGGTGATACTCAGGCAGGGTAGCCTTTTGATCATGCCAGAGCTTCATGAGCTCCTGGCTGGCCTCCAGGTTTCTGCTTGCCTTCTTCATATACTCAGCCATGCGTGACCGCAGGCCCAGTACATAATCTAGCACATTCTCCTTGGATTCTTTGAGAGGCTTTTCCCAAGACTCTCTCACCAAGCACAATGGGCCTCTTACAGGGTGCCCAAACAGTAACTCAAAGGGGCTGAATCCAACCCCCTTCTGTGGCACCTCTCTGTAGGCAAACAGCAGGCATGGGAGGAGGACATCCCATCTCCTCCTGAGTTTGTCAGACAAACCCATGATCATGCCCTTCAGGGTCTTATTAAATCTTTCCACGAGACCATTGGTCTGTGGGTGGTAGGGGGTAGTGAACTTATAAGTAACACCACACTCATCCCACATGGCTTTCAGATATGCTGACATAAAGTTTGTGCCCCTATCTGAGACCACCTCCTTTGGGAATCCCACTCTGGTGAACACACCAAGTAGGGCCCTAGCCACTGTGGGAGCAGTGACTGTCCGGAGGGCTATTGCCTCAGGGTACCTGGTGGCATGGTCCACTACCACCACAATGTACCTGTTACCTGAAGCAGTTGGTGGGTCTAGGGGACCAACAATGTCAATCCCCACCCGCTCAAAGGGAGTCCCAACCACTGGCAGTGGTATCAGGGGAGCCTTTGGTTTGCCTCCTGTCTTGCCACTGGCTTGACAGGTGACACAGGAGCTGCAAAACTCCCTGACTTTTTCTGACATTTGGGGCCAATAAAAATGGTTGACCAGCCTGTTCCAGGTCTTGGTCTGTCCCAAATGACCAGCTAAGGGGATATCATGGCTTAAGGTAAGGAGGAATTCTCTATACTTCTGGGGGACCACTACTCTCCTAGTAGCCCCTGGTTTGAGGGCCCTTGCCTCAGTGTAGAGAACTCCATCCTCCCAGTAAACCTTGTGGGACCCATTGGTATCCCCTTGTTCTTGCCTGGCAGCAGTCTGCCTCAGGCCCTCAAGAGTGGGACACTCTCTTTGTCCCTGGCACACATCTTCTCTGGTGGGCCCACCTGCCCCTTGCAGTTCTGCCAAATCAGGCATAGTTTGCAGGGAAAGTGTCCCTCCCTCAGAGTTCAGATCCTCCCCCTCAGGGTTGGATTCTTCCTGACCCTCTGTACTTGTTGGGGCTGACAATCCAGACCCAGTGCCCTTTCTCTTTTTCTTGGAGGCTTGGCCCATTGTTCCAGGGTCCAAGTGTCCAGCATTTCCCTGTTGTGCTACCTGTGACCTGGTCACAGCACACACCCATTCAGGGAGGTCCAGCATCTGTGCATGGACTCTTCTCTCCACTTCTGACCATTCAGATGCTTCAAGATCATTTCCCAGCAGACACTCTACTGGGAGGGCAGGAGCTACAGCTACCTTTTTAGGGCCAGTCACACCTCCCCATTCCAGACTCACCATAGCTATGGGATGGAGTTTGGTTCTGGTATCTGCATACGTCACCTGGTGGAAGACACCAGGTAAGACCTGCTCTGGAGAGACCAGCTTTTCTGTGACCATTGTCACACTGGCTCCTGTATCTCTCAGAGCTTCCACTTCAGTCCCATTGACTTTAGGCCTCTGCCTATACCTCTCCATGATGGGAGGTAAGGTGGCCATAGTTGCAATGTCCACCCCACCCACGGATACTAAGGTGACCTCAGTGTACCCTGATTCCACCCCTGGGCCAACTTCCACCCCCAACCCTACACTAGCAATCCCCTGGGATTGCCCACCAGTGGGGGGCTTCTTGGAGCAGATAGCATCTCCTCTTTTATGTCCAGGTTGATGACAATCAAAACACTTGCCGGCCTTAGCAAGCTCCTGAAACCTTCCTGCTTTAGCAGGATCAAAATTCTTTCCCTGATACCCTTTCCCTTTAAAAGTGAATTGGCTCGGGGCTCCCCCTCCCTGAGAAGTTTTTGGGGACTCTTGTGAGGACTCTTTGGGTTTTTTATCATCTTTCCCCTGGTTCTTCCCCTGAGAAGAACCATGTCCTCCCTTTTTCTGATCACCCCCTGGGGGTTTCTGGTTAACCCTAGTTCTTAAACAGTCATCTGCTGCCTCCCCCAGCTCTCTGGGGTTGGTCAACCTAGAGTCTACTAGATACTGGCGGAGCCTCTCTTGGACACAATTAGTTAGAAGGTGCTCCCTCATAATCAAATTGTACAGCCCCTCAAAGGTACTTACCCTGTTGCCCTGTATCCAGCCCTCCAGTGCCTTTACTGAAATGTCCACAAAGTCCACCCAGGACTGGGTGCTTGTCTTTTGGGTGTCCCTAAACTTGAGCCTATACTGCTCTGGGGTCAGACCAAACTTTTTAGTCAAGCAACTCTTCATACTGGGGTATGAGTCTGCATCCTCCCCACTCATGGTTAGGAGCCTATCCCTCCCAGAGTTGGGAACTAACTCCCAAAGAAGTGAACCCCAGTACTGAGGCTTGACTTTCCTCATCTGGAGGGCCCTCTCAAAGGCCCCCAGCCACTTATCTATGTCATCCCCTTCTACATAGGCAGGAACCACCCCTTTGGGTAATCTGGGGGCAAAACCCCCACCCAGGGACACCTCAGTCTCTTTATCGCTGCCACCATCTCTTTTCTCTTTGCTTGCCCACTTTTTCTTTTCTAGGGCCAGCTTCTCTGCTTCCAAAGCTATGTATGCTAGCTGGGCCTCCAGCTCTCTTTCTCTGATGGATGGGTTCTCTCCTCCTGAAGGGACCCCCTTCCTACCACTAGCTTTGGGCCTGCCCCTAGTGACTGTATCTACTGAGGACCGTTCTTCCTCTTCCTCACTTAGGCTCGGATGCCTTCCCTCCCCTGAGTGATTAGAGTTAGCATCTTCCCCTTTTTCTTCCTCCTCTGGAGCTTCCTCTGTCTCTACCTCTTGGGCCTCAGCCCATGCTGTCAGGGATTTAATCAGGATTTGCTTCCTGAGATCAGTGGTTGCAGGCAACCCTCTCTCAATACACAACCCCCTAAGCTGGACTACTGTCAGTGTGGGTAGGCTAGCCAGATCAAGCTCCATGGTTCCCTAGTTTTGTGTCAACAAAAACTTTTTGCAAAAATTGGAAACAAGAATTTAGAAAAATTACAAAAATTCAATAATTGAAATTAATCCAAATTAATAATTAATAAAAAAAATAAAAATTTAAAATTTAAAAAAAAAAAATTATGCACTAAGACAATTTAAAGGATTTTTAATTTGTTTTACTTAAACTGTAACGTGATACTGAACACAAGTACAGGATCCCACCGCTGCCACCAAAAATGTTGGAAAATGGGTTATTGGTAAGGGCAGGTAAGTACCTACACCTAGCAACAAGCCACTAACCTCCACCTAGGTACAGTTAGGTCTCAGTAAATTAATCCCAGCTCAAGCCTTGGTAGCTTGGCAACGAGCGTCAAGGCTTAACTTAGGAGACAGTTTGTAAAGCATTCAAATATCACAAAACAGTAATTAAATAAAACACAGGAAACAGTTTAAAAATCCAAAACCAATTTATAAAAATAGTTTCTATTTTTATCTTTAAAATGACACAAAAACGATTAAAATCGGTTCAGGGGAACCGGAGATATGAATTTTTAAAGTATTATTATTTTTCTAGCGCTTAGAAACAAAAAGCGCCAATCGGGTCATCTGGTTGCACCAGGACCGGGACAAAGTCAAAGTTTCAGGCCGACCGCGATGGAGCCCTGCTCGGCTACAAGTCGCGGGAGGCCTCGGTTAAAAAGTTACCTTCTGACTTAGTCTTTATTTTGAAGTTTTTCTTCACCGGGACGAACCTGCCAGTTGAATCCGACCTCCTGGAGCCCTTGTCCGGATACGCGATGTGGGTTTCCTCGGTGGTGATTTCTACCTTCGGACTTAGTCGTTTTTTCGAGATGAAAATCCTTCGACCGGGGTAAACCTGGATCTTGATCCGACGTCCGTGGAGCCCTTCTCGGATACGATGGCTGGGAGGTCCCGGTCAACTTTTTACGTTCGGACTTAGTCTCTTTTTCGGATGTTTTTCTTTACCGGGACGAACCACGAAGTCAGGCCGGGTCGCGGTTGAGGCAAGCCGGCTAGAATTTCCGCGGCGGGTCGGTCCCTCTCTGGAGCTTTTTTACAAAAATTCTCAAATCTTTTCCAAACTTCTGGGGCTTCACCCAGATGTTCTTTTAAGGTTCTTTTGGGGTCCACAGCTCACCCCAAGGGTCCAGAAGTTCTGTGATGGTCCTTGGGGGGTGCGGACTTCAACTCCCAGAATGCACATGGCGCAAACTCCTTTTTGGCCACTGGGCAGTGGTCAACTGGTCTCTTTTTTAGGAGTTGGTGCAGGGGACTCTGGATAGCAATTTTTCACCTGTAGCAAACAGGGAGTCCCTCCTTGAACCAGTTGAAGCCAGGCAAAGTCCTTCTTGTGGTGAAGCCCAAGTGTGCAGCTGGTGCAGTCCTTCTGAGTGCAGGGTCCAGGTGCAGGCCAGGGGGTCCAGCAGGGCAGTCCTTCTTCTCCTTAAGTTCCTTCTTCTTGAAAGTTGGCGGGGATCTGAGGTGTGGGGGCAGGTCTGCCAGTTTTATTCTTGCTCCTGGGTGAAAAGCAGGGGGGCCCTGGTTCTCCAATCAGGTACAGGGTCGTCCCCCTGTGATGACCACTTCCTGGGAAGTGTGGCAAAAATCCATCCCAAAAGGCAACAGTCTCTAAAAATCCAACATGGCTGAATCTGATTTTTGGAAGTTACATCTGGCTGAGCCCACCCACTGGTGTTGCTAAAAATCATAAACACACCCCTCTCCTGCCCTCTCCTAATCTAATCAAGGGGGCACCTAGCTGTCTGGGGTTGCAGGATGTGGGGGTGTTGCTGGGTGCTCCAGATGTCCTTCTCTGCCTTTGAAGACCAGTTTGGCAGCCCTCCCCCTTCCTGCCTCACCATCTGCTGAGGGGAGATTCTCTCCCCCAAGCACATTCCTTTGTGTGAAGCCAGGCCACTTCACACCTCATCAAAGTAGCCTGGCAGGAGCTGCTGCAGGCTGGCCAATCAGAGCACAGCAGCAAAAACAATGCAGAGCTGAAATTGGCAACTTTTTAGGTAAAGTCTAAACTTTTTACCTGAACAAGTTATATTAAATCCAACAACTGGAAGTTGTGGGATTTATTACAACAATTAATTTGATACCAAATTCTTGGTATGTAACATTTAAGGAGACTTTAAAATTTAAAATAAAGTCTGCCCATTCTAGCCTATGAAGGCCATTTACTTCAATGAGGGAAAACAAATTTGGCTGTTTTTACCTCACCAGGGCTTATAAATCTATTTTTATAAAGTCCCTGCTTATAGTTACATGGCACCCAGCCCTAGGGGCACATAGGGCACACCTTAGGGGTGACTTATATGTAAAAATAAGGTAGTTTAAGACTTTGGAAGTACCTTTAATTCCAAAGTCGAATTTGCATATAACTTTAATTTAAAAGCAGCCAGCAAGGCAGGCTTGCTTTTAAAATGACATTGGGCACCTCAGCAGTGCACCTAGGTGTGCACCACCTATGCTGTGGTCCCTAAACCTACATGCCCTACCATATACTAGGGACTTATAGGTAGGTTAACTTAGCCAATTATAATTAGCCTAATTTGCATATCCATTTTACACAGAGCACAGGCCCTGGGACTGGTTAGCAGTACCCAGGGCACAGCCAAGAGTCAGTAACCACCAGTACCTATACAAAAAGAGTGGGGGTGATCAGGCAAAAAAAGGAGGACTTTCCTACCCCTACCGTGCCTTTCTTCCAGTACCCTGGGACACATGACTGTGTATGACCTTCCTGTGGTGTTTGTGCATTCCTTCGAGACATAGGCACAAAGGTGGTCATTACAACCCTGGCGGTCAGTGTTAAAGCGGCGGTAAGACCGCCAACAGGCCGGCGTTAAACAATTTGCAATTACGAACGTGGCAGAAACCGCCAACAAAGACAGCCACTTTAACACTCCGACTGCCACGGCGGTACAAACAAACAGCGCGGTGGTCACTGCCAACAGACAGGCGGGAGACAATGTACCGCCCACACTATTATGACAGGCCAATCTGCCACCTTTTCCATGGCGGATTCACCGCGGATAAAAACACGGCGGAAACAGGAATCCCGAGGAAAAATGCTCACCTCTACACACCCCACGAAGAACGAGGATGCCATGGATCCGGAACTCCAAATTCTACCTGCAATAGTCTTCCTGCTCCTCTACCAGGAGCACGAACGCCGGTGGCGAAGACCATGGTGAGTACTGCACCTACGACACAGGGGAGGGGGGATGGAAAAAACAGGGACACACACACGCAACACCCCCACCCTCACCCACCACAACACACACACTAATGCATATCAATGCATCACAGATACACCCCCCAAACACCCCGGAAGAATGCAAAGACAATAGAAAATGAGTGTAACCATTGTAATATATTAAAAGCAAGTAGGCAGAAACATATATATACAGCATGTACAAAATATATACCAAGCATAGTAGTCCAGGTAGTGCTCTAATAAAGTCAGTGGAACACTGGGACCACACGGTATGGGCGAGGCCCACACAAGATCCCCGACCATGATGGAGAGAACACTGCAGGAGCATCACAGAGCAACTAAACAGGCACCTCAGGGGGAGGGAAAAGGGGGCACCTCAGCAGCTTGAGTGCACGACACAAAATCCACTAGGGGGCCACGTGCCCACTGTTCAATCCTGGGGAGTGCAAAGCCACAGTCTCTCAAGTCTATACAGTGGGTGGGTTGCCCACTGTTCAATCCTGGGGAGTGCAAAGCCACAGTCTCTCAAGTCTCTACAGTGGGTGGGTTGCCCACTGTTCAATCCTGGGGAGTGCAAAGCCACAGTCTCACAAGTCTCTCCAGTGGGTGGTTTGCCCACTGTTCAATCCTAGGGAGTGCAAAGCCACAGTCTCTCAAGTGAATGACAGTCTCCACTGGTTCTAGAGGGGGCCTTGTGCCCAGAGTGCTTCATCCTGCTAAGGACAGAGGTAGTGGATGTGATACTCCATTGGTTCTGGAGGGGGCTTTGTGCCCAGAGTGCTTCATCCTGCAAAGGACAGAGGTAGTGGATGTGATACTCCACTGGTTCTGGAGGGGGCTTTGTGCACATAGCGCTTCATCCTGCTAAGGACAGAGGTAGTGGATGAGAGTCTCCACTGGTTCTGGAGGGGGCATGGTGCCCAGAGTGCATCTTTCACCCCGTGATGGACTTAGTTGCGTCAGTGCCCTTGCCGCTCATGGGTCAGCGGTGCTTGAGATGGCGGTGCCCTGTTCAGCGGTGCTTGAGACGGCGGTGCCCTGTTCAGTGGTGCTTCAGATGGCGGTGCCCTGTTCAGCGGTGCTTGAGACGGCGGTGCCCTGTTCAGCGGTGCTTGAGATGCTTGAGACGGAGGTGCCCTGTTCAGCAGTGCTTGAGACGGCGGTGCCCTGTTCAGCGGTGCTTGAGATGGCGGTGCCCTGTTCAGCGGTGCTTGAGATGGCGGTGCCCTGTGCAGCGGTGCTTGAGGCGGCTGTCTCCATTGCAGGGACTCAGCTGCTGGCGGTCCTTTATGGCCCAGCGGGGCTTGTGCTGGCGGGCCTTTCCTGGGCAGGTGGGCTTGTGCTGGCAGTCCTGTCCTGGGCAGCTGGGCTGGTGCTGGAGGTGGCCTCCTGGACAGCGGGGATGATGGCGGTCTTCTCCGCCGTGCTGCTCTTCCCAGACTTTCCTGGTTTCTTGTGGGCCTTCCCTAACTTGGAGGGTGTCACAGATGAGTCCACACTCCCACCAGGACCCCTGGGAGCGGCTTTGGTAGCTGGAGTCTTCCCCTTCTCCTGCCGGGCACTGGCCAACTTCTGATGCTTCACAGGTGGGGGACTGTCTGTGCTGTGGCTCCGTGCCACACTGGCTGCCCTGGTGGCCAGTGCACTCCAGATTCCGGTGACTACAGGCACCACTGGTCCCGGAGATGTTGTGGCTGAGGTGCTAGTCCGGGACCTAGGAGACGGACGGGGTGGGAGAGGTGTGGAAAAGAGGTCAAGCTTGGACAGGAAAAGTTTTTTTGACACACTGGGACGGGTAGCTGGAGGGGGTTTGGGAGTGGAGGAAGAGGTGGTGGTTGTAGGAGGTGTTCCTTTGCTGACTTTGGGTGAAGGTGCATGCACTGGAGGCTGTCGTAAGGTGGATGGCTGTTGGGTGGGTGTGTGCCTGCGTTTGTGTATCTTGGGAGGGGGCATCACAGACACACTGGGAGAGGACACAGGGGACGTGTGAATGGTAGTGGGAGTGGTGACTGCACGTGAGCGGGGTGTGGTGGTGAGTCTGAAAAGCTCGCTGAAGGGCCGCCTGACCAGAATGAATGCCCTCCAGGAATGCATTTGTTTGTTGCAACTGCCTTTCTACACCCTGGATGGCATTCAAAATGGTAGACTGCCCAACAGTGAGGGATCTGAAGAGGTCAATGGCCTCCTCACTGAGGGCAGCAGGAGTGACTGGGGCAGGGCCTGAGGTGCCTGGGGCGAAGATGATGCCCACCCTCCTGGGTGAGCGGGCACGGGGCGAAGGCTGAGGGGCTGCTGGGAGGGCGGTGCTGGAAGGGGGGGTGGCGGCTGTACCTGTAGATGGGGGGGCACAGATGTTGCCGCCACCACAAGGGAGCTCCCATCAGAGGATGAGTCCGTGTCACTGGTCTCAGCTCCTGTCCCAGCCGTGGAGCTCCCCTCACCCTCCGTCCCACTGGTGAAGTCCGAGTCCGTAGTGTGGCCCTCTATGGCCATGTGGGATGCAGCCCCCTGGTGCTCCGGTGCCACAGCTCCTCCGCCTGATGATGCTAATGCACACAAGAACAGGGAGACCACAAAAAGGGGGGGACGACAGAAGAAAGACATGTTGAGTGTATGCATTACCGCTACCGTTGGCGGACACGACACAGAAGCCCCCTGAACTACGCCGCACTCTTGGGCTCCACTGTTCAGTTCCTGGGAAATGCCCTACCAGGCTATGGACAACATCTGCACACATAGATGACACAGGGGCATGACTAGGTGTAGCTGTCACTCTACAGAGGTGGGGTGGGGTGCCACATGGCCTGCCTTACAGAGGGACCTTGCCTACGGAACTCGCCCTGGCCTAGGGAAACCCACAGCCCACCTCCCCCACCCAGACCCCTCCACTGCGTGCAAAGTCAGCAGAATGAGAGTGTACTCACCCTCTTGTGTCTGCTGTGATGCCCTTAAGCGCCCATCCAACTCCGGGTAGGCCACCGCCAGGATCCTGAACATCAGGGGGGTCATGGTGCGACGGGCACCCATCCCACGTTGGGAGGCCATCCCCAGCTGAGCCTCCACTGTCTTCTTGCTCCAGCGGCGAATGTCCTCCCATCTTTTCCGGCAGTGAGTGCTCCGTCTGTGGTAGACCCCCAGGGTCTGGTCATCCTTGGTGAAGGCACGTCAAATATGTTTTTTCTGGTGGGCGCTGACCTACATGAAATGTAAAGGCGGAAGAGTAAGTTATTACCAACTGCACCATCAAAGTGATTGGCCCCCATCCCTACCCTTGCCATGTGGCACATGCATTCACCGTAGTTTCATGTATGCCGCACTCTCCCCCCCTTCCTTCTTACATCCAGCCCTCTCCACACAGGCATAGCCCATACAGCATGCTACCAGTGTACTTACCTGTTTGTCTGGAGGACCGTAGAGTAGCGCGTACTGGGGGAGGACCCCATCCACGAGTTTCTCCAACTCCTCCGATGTGAAGGCAGGGGCCCTTTCCCCAGACACTCGAGCCATTGTGTCTTCCAGACCGAGGTCACAGCAGCTCTTGCAGTGTAGGTCCTCTCCTGTCGAAGATCAGGCATCGAGTGATTGAACAGATAGAAAATGGTGGTCACGTCCGCGTCACCGCTGTCGTACATCGTCATTGGCTCCTGGGACCCATAGGGTCCAATGGTAACCAATGCAGCATTGCGCCGCGGTCTTCGACCGCCTACAGCGACGGTGTACAATGCCAGCGCAGTTACCTCACATCCCATTGTCCCACTTAAGAGGTCAGGCAGCCGCCATTTCAGGGGCTCACACTGATTAATTTTCAACTGGGTCACACATACCTAGGCCTAGACTCAACACACATACAGGCCAACTTTTGTGTATGAATGGTGTTCTGTGTAAACTGTGGGTGCGTACCATTGAGTTGTTTGACTCTGTGCTCACTGTTGTCCTTAATAGGCACCGTCCGCTAGGACATGTGAGGAGATGGCGGCATCCTCCGGTGTACTGACCATTGGTGGACCTGTCGACAATGGAGGAATGACATTAGATTATCACATACAGGCCTGACCGTGCCACAATCCAGGAACTGTGTACCCAGTTGGAGCCAGACCTGATGTCAGCAATCCGCCATCCCTCAAGTGCAGGTTCTGTCACTGCTCCATTTCCTTGAAGTGGGTCATTTCAAACAACAGTGGCCATAGCATCAGGGATGTCCCAGCCTATGTTTTCCAACGTGTTGTCCAGAGTGTTGTCTGCCATTCTGAAACACATGCAGAGCTACATCGTTTTCCCTCAGGAGGAGGATTTGCCTACAGTGAAAGGTGATTTCTATGCCCTGGGACACATCCCCAACATCATAGGTGCCACTGATGGGACCCATGTGGCTTTGGTCTCCCCCCACAGGAGTAAACAGGTGTACAGAAACAGGAAGAGTTATCATTCAATGAATGTACAGATGGTATGTTTGGCCGACCAGTACATCTCCCATGTGAATGCCATGTTCCCTGGCTCAGTCCATGACGCCTACATCCTGCAGAATAGCAGCATCCCTTATGTGATGGGGCAACTCCAGAGGCACCGTGTGTGGCTATTAGGTGAGCACCTGGGAGCAAGACAGTGGGAATGGTTGTCTGGGTTTGGGGATATCCCTGCAGGTTAGTGCGTGTTTAACAGTTGTTCCTCGCCATTTGCAGGTGACTCTGGTTACCCCAACCTGTCATGGCTACTGACCCCAGTGAAGAATCCCAGGACAAGGGCAGAGGAATGCTACAATGAGGCCCATGGGCAAAGTAGGAGGGTGATCGAGCGGACTTTCGGCCTCCTGAAGGCCAGGTTCAGGTGCCTCCATATGACAGGTGAATCTCTATTCTACTCACAAAAGAAGGTGTGCCAGATCATCGTGGCCTGCTGTATGCTTCACAACTTGGCTTTGTAACAACAGGTGCCTTTTCTGCAGGAGGATGGTCCAGATGGCGGTGTTGTGGCAGCTGTGGAGCCTGTGGACATTGAAGACGAGGAAGCAGAGGAAGAAGACGTTGAACAACAGGGACTCAGTGATCCAGCAATATTTCCAGTGACACACAGGTAAGAGTACAGACCTGCCTACTACATGTACTTTAACACTACTACCTCTCTACTGTCTGTCCTTTTCACCCAGTGTGTTGGCACTGAGTTGTCACTTTCCCTTACGATTTCACAGATGTGGGTCCCACTGTGTGACATCTGCTTAGATTCCTCATGGACTAGAGCTGTGTGACATAGGTATGTTGACATTACAATTGTAAGAGCATTTTGTCACTGTAATTGCTAATACACTATTTCAAAATCACAGACATACTCCAGATTGTTTTGTGCTGTAAGTGTGTTTATTTAAGTGCTCAATATTGGGGGGGGGGGGGATTAAAATGGTGAGGGGTGATGGCGGAAAAATGTCCATGGCAGAGTCCAGTCTATTAGTCTCACAGGTGCATTGCCCATATGGGCATAGGAAGTGGAGCTGGGGCAGTTTAAGTATGGACAGGGTGACAAAGTGGGACAGTAGGATGACAATCAGGGTGATCTAATTTCTTGGCGGGGGTCTTGGCATCATGCTCTGTCTTTGTCCTGGATCTCAGGGACCGTTTGCGGGGTGGTTCTCCCTCTGCAGGGGGTGGGGTGCTGTTGTGGTGATCCTATGGCGGGGCGTCCTGTCCACTAGCGCCGGCGGTGGTGGTGGGCAGTTCATTGTCCAGGCTAGTGTCAGGGGCCCTTTGTTGTGCCACAGTGTCCCTCCTGGTGTTGAGTACTTCCTTCAGCTCCCCTACGATGGTGCCTAGGGTGGAGCTGATGGTTCTGAGTTCCTCCCTGAAGCCCATATACTGTTCCTCCTGCATGCGCTGGGTCTCCTGAAACTTGGCCAGTACCGTTGCCATCGTCTCCTGGAAGTGGTAGTAGGCTCCCATGATGGAGGAGAGGGCCTCGTGGAGAGTGGGTCCCCTTGGCCTGCCCGCCCCCTGTCGCACAGCAGCCCTCCCAGTTCCCCTGTGTTCCTGGGCCTCCGTCCCCTGGACCGTGTGCCCACTGCCACTGCCCCCAGGTCCCTGTTGTTGTTGGGGTGGTGGGTTAGCCTGGGTTCCCTGTAGTGGTGGACACACTGCTGATTGACGTGTCCTGGGGACGGAGGTATGGGCCCGCTGGGTGGGTGCTGTGCTGGTGTTTCCAGAGGGGGGAAGGTCTGTAGTGGCCTGTGACTGTGTCAGGGGAACTGACTGTCCAGAGGTCCCCGATGGTCCGGGCTGGTCATCTAGATCCAGGTGGACAGAGGTGCTGTCATCAATGTGGGCATCTTCTGTTGGTGGTGTGGACATGTGTGGACCCTCCTGTCCGGTTACGTTGGGTAGGGGTCATGCAGGGGTATAAAAGGATGTTTATTACATCTGTGTGTGCCATGGTGTGCAATGGGTGGGTGACAGTGTACCCCAGTGCTTGCATTCCTGTGTGGGACCTTGTGTGATGATGGTTTAGGGGGTTGTATGGGTATGTGCAGTGGGCATGCTTTGGTGATGGGTGTCCATGCTTTGTTGTTGCATGCAGGACTTGGTGTTAGGATGTGTGGTTTGTGATGTAGGGACATTTGTGAGGAGTTAGAGTGATGGGGGTGAGGGTATGTACTGGCATGCAGGTAGGGTGGGGGATTTAATAGTTAAGATTTGACTTACCAGAGTCCATTCCACCACCTACTCCAGCGAGGCCCTCAGGATGCAGAATCGCCAATACTTGCTCTTCCCATGTTGTTAGTTGTGGGGGAGGAGGTGGGGGTCCGTCGCCAGTCCGCTGAACCGCCAGGTGTTGTCTTGAGACCACGGAACGCACCTTCTCCCGTAGGTCGTTCCACCTCTTCCTGATGTCCTCCCGATTTCTTGGGTGCTGTCCCACTGCGTTGACCCTGTCCACGATTCTTCGCCATAGCTCCATCTTCCTTGCAATGGAGGTGTGCTGCACCCGTGATCCGAATAGCTGTGGCTCTACCCGGACGATTTCCTCCACCATGACCCTGAGCTCCTCCTCCGAGAACCTGGGGTGTCTTTGCCGTGCCATGGGGTGGTGTAAGTGATGTGTGGGGTAGAGTGTGTGGTTATAAGTGTGCTGATATGTAGTGGTGTGTTGTGTGAGGTGTGTGGAAATTCTGTGGGTGATGGTGCTGTGTGCCTGTGGATGCAGTTGTTCTTGCTGGTGCTCTCTCTCTCTGGCCTTCTTTCGGAATTTTTGGTAGTAGGGGTTTGTGGGTGATGTGGGTGTGTGTTTTATATTGTATTGGGTGTGTGGCAGTGGTGTGTGTATGTGTATCAGGTGTGTGTATTTGGAATTGTCCAATGTGGCTGTGTTTTGTAAATGTGTGTGTATTTTGAGCGCGGCGGTGTGTACCGCCAATGGAATACCGCGGTTGAAAGACCGCCGCGTGGATTCGTGGGTCGTGATAGTGTGGGCGTATTTCTGTTGGCATGACGGTGGAGGTTTTGTTATCGCCAGTTTATCACTGACCTTTGGTGTGGCAGACTTGTGTGGGTGTCTGAATTTTGGCGGATTCCGAACTGTGGGTCATAATAGCTGTGGCGGAATTCCGCGGCGGTCTTCTGCACGGCGGTAAGCGGCTTTTACCGCCAATGTTGTAATGAGGGCCAAAATGTCCTTAGGTGTTGGGCAGGGTTTTCTCTCCTGAGCAGGATGTCCTGGGGGTTGTACTTAGTCTTCCTGAGATACAAAAGGTAGCCTCAGGGTTTGCCCTCCCCTTCCTGGCTTCTAAGGACTGCCTGCCCTGCCACTGACAAATGTAGCTGACACATAGGCCTGCCTACTTTTTTGTCACTCAAACATAATTTTGTCAATGGAAAAAACAAAGGATAAAGCTTAATTATAGTTAGGAAAACTTGTTTCCCTTATACAAACCAAGCTGAAACTACACAAACTTAAAAAATTCTAAAGTTATAGCTATAACTTTTGTTTACAGTTTACAGTTTTTCCACCAACTTCAAATTATTATAAGTAGTGGATCTCATTACATGCTATTTTTGACTCACAAACCAGACAACACTAACTAGAGTACAGTCTGGTCAATTTATTTGTAAGTGGAGTGGAGTGGAGTACAGTACAGTATTGTAGAGTGCGGTACAGTGGATTGACAGAGTGTTATAGAGTACAATGGCACTGAGTATTGTAGAGTGGAGTAGCGTACAGTACAGTAGTGGAGTAGAGTGGAGTACTGTGTACTGTGTCAGGGTACAGTGGAGTAAAGTGTGGTGCAATGGCATAGAAAGAGTTGCGTACAGTGTCATTTAGTGGACTAGAGTATACTAGAGTAGAGTGGAGTAGAGTGTAATATAGTGGTAACCTGTGGTCCGGGGACCCCTGGGGGTCCATGAAGCTTCCTCAGGGGGTCCGCACCTGCTTAGAAAATTAAATAATATTAAAAGATTTCTAAAGTGTAGATTAATAAAATGGCTAAATGTACAACTGAAATTTTTAAAACATACTGTAAATGCCAAGGAATTTGATTTGGAGACTAAAATTTAAATTAGTATCCTCAGATTGGTTTGTGAGAACATTTCCGGTGATTCAAACAGTATGGACAATGTGTGGCTTCAGTTGAACTTAGAAAACTCCAACCTTCCTATTACAATTACATTTTTTTTAAATTGTATATTTGTTTGCAAATTAAATAAAATCTGTTATCATTTGTGTATGTGTTTGATGAATGTTTGCTTCTGTATTTTCTGTGTGTTGTTTTGCAGTTCAAATCAAAGATATGTATAGGCCGGGGTCCCCACCTTCCAGTGTTGACTCCGTGGAGGGTCCCCGGATTTCAATAATGATTCAGTGGGGGGGGGGGTCCCTGGGTTCCAGTAATGATAAAATGGGAGTCCACAGAAGTTGAAAAGTTGGGAACCACTGGCATACAGTATATTACAGTGTTGTACATTGGAGTGAAGAGGTACAGAGAGGAACAAACAGTCAGAGTTTCATAAAGTGTAGCAGAGTGTTTTAGAGTTGCATAGAGTTCAGTAGTATGGGAAACAGTGGCGCTGCGTAGAGTGGATTATTCTAGAGTGAGGTAAAGTCTTGTACACTGGAGTAGAGTTGTGTGGAGTGGTGTAACCTGGTGTGGAGTAAAGTGCAATAGAGGGTATTGGTGTGTCATAGAGTAGAGTGGCATATAGTGGTGTTTACTGGCACAGCATAGGTAGTAAACTGTTATAAATTGGAGTGGGGTCTGGTACACTAGAGTGGAGTGCTGTGTCATATAGAAAAGTGTCATATAGTGGAATAGAATGTTGTATTTTGGAGTGTATGGACAAGGAGTGGAGTATAGAGTTAGACAGGGGTATGTATGGGAATCGTGTGAAGTAGAATGTTGTAAAGTGCCATAAAGAGTGGTAGACTTTTATAGAGTGGAGGAGAGCAGGGTAGAGTGGAATGGAGCACACTCTAGCAGTATATAGTTGATTACCGCAAACTGGAGTAGCATATCGTGGAATATTGTACAGTGGAGTTTAGAACAGTGGAGTGGCATAGAGTGGAATATCGTAATGAGTGGTGTGGTTTAGAGGGGAGGTGAACTGAATGGAATAGAGTACAGTGGGGTGGCATACACTGAGTCAATGAAACAGTTAGAAATTGGAGTGTCATCTCATTCAGTAGAGTGGAGTGCTGTGTCGTACAGTATTGGAAACTGCCATAGAATGGAGTAGTGTATTGTACAATAGTGTGTTCGGGCATAAAGTTGAGTGCAAATTTGGACAGTGAAGTGTATAGGGATAGAGTGAAGTAGAGCCTAGTAGAGTGCCGTAGAATGTAGTAGAGTTTTGTAGAGTGTAGTTATGTAGAATGGAGGAGAGTACACTGGAGTAGAGAGCATACAGTGGAGTGGCATAAAGTGGAAGAGCATATAGTAGAGTAGCACATACTGGAGTGACAAACATTGGAGTGACATAGAGTGCAACAGGATATATGCCCTCATTATGATCTTGGTGGTCGAGCACCGCCATGCCGGCGGTTGCGGTATGACCACCGACAGCATGGCGATGCTCGACTGCCATATAATGATGCATCCACTGCCAGGGCTGAGTGGACCGCCGTGCCGAAGGTAGCCACCCTTGACCCGGTGGTCGACCATAGACGGCCGGTGGGATAATGATCCTATTTCCACCAAGGATTTCCTGGTGGGATACCCGCCAGGTAATCCCTGGCAGAAAGCATACTGGTGACAGGAATCCTCATTCCTGTCACCAGTATGTGACACACCAGCCTTCCCCCCACTGTCACAACCCCAACCAACCCCCAAGCCCCTAGACCCACCCCCACCTCCGAACCCTAAAAATCGAACCCTCCCCCCGATCTCCCTGTAGGCTCTCCCAAGCCACCCCTGACGATCCCCTAATCCCACCTCTAATCAGGAACCCCCCTCCAAAAATGATGCACCCATCCACATACTCATTCACACACATACCGACACTCCCATCCGCCCACAACCTCAAGCATACACACACACATCCACACACATGCCTACACATGCACACATGCGCACCAACACCCTCAGTCACACATGCACCCATTCACAGACATACACACGCATACATACACGCAGACACACATCCCCCTTCACACACACACGCACACACCCATGCAGGCACTCAATCACTCCACCCACACATCTTCCAACTCCCTCTCAGACAGCACTTACCTTTTCTGTGGCACTTCTCCTGGAGGGAACGGGCTCCCAGGATGCTGCACCACTGGAAGTGCTTCGTCTCCATACACCGCCACGCCTATTATTGCATCATAATAAGCTTGGCGGTGTCTGGCAGACATTGTGGTGAGGGTAGAGCAGCATCCACCTCTGCCACAGACCGCCAGTATGGCGTCTGGCGGTTCACACCACATCAATGTCGGTGTGCCATCAGGCATCATTATATGGCGGTCATAGGACCGCCAGCACTAGCGGTCCTGCTGCGGCAGTGAAATCGGCGGTCCACTGTTTGGACCGCCGAGATCATAGTGAGGGCCATAGTGTAGTAGCACATGGAGGAGTGGTGGAAAGTGTAATAGTGCAAAGTGTAGTAGCGTACAGTGATGTGCAGTGAAGTGGTTCAGACTGGAGTGGTGTATTGTGGGGTGGGATGGTGTGTAAAAGCACACAGTAGAGTGGTATTCAGTGGAGTGGGGTAGAATAGTAGAGGGGAAGAGACTGAAGTGTGTATAGTGTAACAGTGTAGAACAGAGCGATGTACAGGGAAATAGCACAGAATGGAGTGGAGTGGATTAGAAAAGGTTAGCATATTGTGGAATCACATAAAGTAAAATAATTTAGAGTGGAGTGGCATACAATGTAATGGTGTAGACTGGAGTAGTGTACAGTGAAGTGGAGTATAATGGAGTGGTGTAGAGTGGAGTGGGGTTCAATGGACTAGTGTATAATGGAGCATTGTAGATTGGAGTGGTGTACACTGGAGTGGCGTAGATTTGAGTGGAGTGGCAAAGAGTGGAATAGCGTAGAGTGGAGTGGTGTACAGTAAAGTGGTGTAAACTGGAATAGCATATAGTGGAGTAGCGTACAGTGCAGTGGTGTACAGTAGTGTAGACTATAGTGGTGCACACTAGAATCGGGTAGAGTGTAATAGCATACAGTGGAGTGGCATACAGTGGAGTGGTGTTGAATGGACTAGTATAGGAGCGGAGTGGCAAACACTGGAGCAGCATAGAATGGAGTAGCATATAGTGGAGTGGAATACAGTGGAATAGCATAGAGTGGAGTGGCATACAGTGGAATGTTATAGAGTGGAATCACAGCTACAGGAGGAGTATATAGCGGAATGGCATTCAGTGAAGTGCCATACACTGAGGAGGTGTAGAGTGGAGTTGTATACAGTGTAATAGCATAGAGTGGACTGGCATAGATTGGATCTGTGTACCGTGTAATAGAGTAGAGTGGACTGATGTAGAGCAGAGTATTGTACAGAGGAGTGCCATTGAGTGTAATAGTGTATAGTGGAGTAGCAAACTGTGCAGTGGCAAACAATAGAGTGTTGTTGCCTGGAGTGGTGTATAGTGGTATGGTGCAGAGTGTAATAGCATACGGTAGAGAGCCGTACATTGGAGTGAGTCCAGTCTACTAGAGTGTAGTGCCATACACCAAAGTGGCATAAAGTGGAGTAGCGTACAGGGGAGGGGCATACAGTGTAATAGTGTACAGTGGAGTTTTGCAGAGTAGAGTGGCAGACAGAGGAATAGAGTAGAGTGGAGTAGCGTAAAGTAGAATGGCATACAGTGGAATAGCATACAGTGTAGTAACGTCCAGTGGAGTGGTGTACAGTGGGGTAACGTAGACTGGAATGGCTTACAGTGGCATTGCATACAGTGTTATAGCGTAGAGTGGAGTGGCATAGAGTGGAACTTTGTACAGCGGAGTGGTGTAGGGTGGAAAAGCATATATTCGCGTGACTACAGTGGCCTGGCATACAGACATATGTGATATTTATCAGCAATGTAGAAAATTGTGTGCAGAGTAATGTGAAACAGCAAATTGCGCTGCCTTGCATTTCTCCAGATTTACCAGTCAACACAGAGTCATGCATAGTGGTCTTGCATTCCTTTGTATATCTAACTTAAATTAAGTATTGTAATGCCCATGTGACACCATGGTTGATGCAAGGGTACTGCAATCCCGTGATACAGCTAGGCTTTGGTTATTTTTTGGAGCATGGTATACCATGATACCTTTGCAATATACCATGGTACATAGCAGTTACAAACCAATATTTAATTGGGCAATGCCTGATTTTTGAGAATGAAAAGGCAGCCATATTGCCTTTACTACACTTTGTCTGTGTTCAATGTTAGGGCCTTAGATATAGGTAAGTAGTAGGTCCCTAACTATAACCACTTTATTACAGTGGTAATAGGTAGGTGAATTTATTTTTTATACATTTTATAACACGTTTATGGTCATATACCACAGTAGCTTCACAAAACATAATAAAATTCCCCTAAGGTACTGCAGTGACAGATGTCATTAAGTTTACATGCTTTATAACTTAACAAATACTGACCCTACTTAACTGCAGTATCCTACAAGCATTTGTAATGCAATGGGTCTTGTGATTGCTCGAGTAAGAGCTATTTGTGTTGTAAATTCCGAACTGGACATGTCTTGCCACATAAATTGAAAATAAAAAGTAAAACGGAGTTCACTTGCAGTCAAACGTATTATGGTCAAAAATGTAATGATCCATGTAACAGGGTCGATGTGATGCAAAGCGCTCGACTACTGCCCAGCGAGATTGCGCTGTGTAGGAAATAAATAGAAAAAAGTAGTCCAGAAACCATACGGAAAGCAGGGAGCCTCGTATGTTTTCAGTAGTTGGCCGGTGAGCTCAAGGAGGGCTAAACACTGGAAAAGGCATGACGTATGCATGCCTTCCACTAATGCAAGTGAGCAAATTTTAAAAGGCAAGCCCACAAACCAACCAAACTCATGGGCGTGCGGTGGGCAAGGTTACAAGCCCATAGAGAGATTACAGCAGGGACAGAGCGCTTTGCGCTCGACCCTAAAAAGCATCATCTCTGCACCATAATTTATATTCCTGCCAAATTTCATGCAAGTCCATTCAGCTGTTTTCGCACTACATCAAATACAATAGACTATAGAAAATGTATTGGTGGAAAAACGTGTTTTTGGATCCCCTTTTATCGTTGCACCCCCTTAACGATTCACCACAAAAATTTACATCATCTCAAAATGTAGAAATCGCTATAGGTCTGGAAAGTACTTTAGTGATTCGTCAAAGGGATAGAAAGTTATTAAAGAGGTAATTTCTAAGGAATTCCTAGCTTTGGGAACCCTGACTAAAACTACAGATTGAAAATCACATTTAATGTGATTTTTTTCTTTTTATCTATAGTATTTGTTATGTATTTGTTTATTGGTTTATATAATCATGTGAGTATAGTTGTTTTATTTGTTCATGTAGTAACTCTGAATCTTTTTTGGGCTTCTTGCTACTTTTAATAGGATTGGGCTACATGTGAAGCACAAAGTGAATTAAAGCCAATGATTCTTGTTACAAAAATTAAGATAATTCTTTTTTTCCTAATGGGCAATTATCATGTCCTCTATATAGTAGTTTGTGTACCTCACTGCTAGGTCACTTTTTCATTTTGTTGCACGGGAGTACAGAAGGAAGATGTTTTTTGTTTGACTTGTTGGCCACAGTTATGTTTTGTGAGCCAGAGGGCATGCGAAGGAAACATTTGTAGAATAAGATCTATTCTATTTTTTATGTATTTCTTTATAGGTTTCCAATATCATGTGACCGCAAATGAGTCTTTCAGTTGCTCATGCATTAAATCTGAAACTCTACAAATGCAGTCTAGTTTATTTTTTTAGCCTCTTTGCTACTGTTAGTAGTATTTTGTTACAAGATATCACTAAGTTGAAAAAATGTATAACGTATTATTTATTTACTCTACTTACCTGCAGTACCCAACAGTAGTATATATGCCTCTTAAAATGTAATACTGGCAAACTTAATAAAAATCCAGCGGATAGTTTTTGAGCTACGTGAAATAGAAACGTCTATGGAAAACGCACTGGATTTGAAGCCCGTTTCGGGACCTCCTTTTTCAGTTTGCACCCCCTTTACCATACACTGCAAAACTTTCAGCAAGTGCAAAGTTATAAAGGGACAAAAATCTGAAAAATCCATATATCTGGTCACCCTAGCTATAACTGCAGAGTGGCTACTGCCACTCTGTTTCATATATATTGACTTGCCTATATCTTTGGCATGTTTGATGAATATTCACTAAATTGTCTATAAAAAAAAAAAAAGATACTGCGCTGAGTTTTGGGAGATTTGTCAAGCAAGACTCATAAAAAGGGGGGGAGGTCAAAGAAATTTGTGTTTCCCATGTTAATCCCCATAGGACTTTTAGATACGTCTACAGCCAGAACCACTGGACAGAATTACACAAAATTTCTAGCTTTCGGTACAAAGATTCATCTTTTGCTTTTCTGTTGTGAATCTGTACTGTAGTTTTGAGAAATGTAGGGAAATCCAAATTTTGATATCTCTGGCCACAAAGTATTCATGAAAAAAGACAATCTCATGCAGGTATAGGAGCTCTGATTGGCTGCCAACACGTCAAACCAGGAAGTGTTGGCAGCCATCTTCGAACTGGGCTTCAGCCAAGTCCTAGTAAAAAAGTTTAAAAAAAAAAAAATGAAAAGGGGCCAGGGTATGGACACACTGACCCCTTAGCTCTGGTGAGGGCATGAGTTATAGTTACCTTAGGGCACGAGTTATAGTTACTTGAGGTGATTCTAACTATAACTGGTGTTTTTCTATGGTTTTGTATGGTTAAAATGTGAGCCTAAAAATAACGTCCCTGTAACCTTTGTTTTTTTAAGTGAAAATATATATATATATATATATATACACACACACACACATAATATGTATAATAATACATATATCTATAGTATGTACTATACATTATCTATATATATTTATTATATATACATGTATATCACATATATATATATATATATATATATATAACTATATATATATAAACATGTATATTTTTCATGTTCGCCTGTTGAAAATGGCAGCGCCAGATTTTTTTTAGCCCCTCGTGTGTCCCCCCTAAATATCAACTTTAGAAACACCACTGGGTACGCTACACAGACTACTAATGTGGAGTCTTTTGAATTTACTATGCACCACGTATGTCGATGTAGAGGACAATAGTTCAAATGGACTTCAAAGCTAAAGCCGAATATTTCGGGTCAAACGCTACACGTACCTAGAAATATAAACTATTTTAAAGATTAGACATTTTCTGAATAAGAAATTAATTTCTTACCTTTCAAAACCTAGTTGCCGAAAAGATTTCTCCCATGTCGAACCTAAGAAAAAAGAAGATGATTAAGTGTAAAAGTGTATATTTTACAGTACATAGAATATATTACAGCCCAGTTGGGTGAGGGAAACAGCAGATGACAATATGGACCTTTTCTGACAGGTTTTACTGACAACGAGGATGTTCCTAATAAAAAGAGCAAATCACAACTGACTTTAGGTCCTCAGAGAGAGGCTAAAGAGTTTAAAATGGTTTACCCTTTGTGCAGAGTTGAGTAGTCCTGCATTTTGTTTGAACACATTCGACCTAACCACAAGCACGTGCCTCAGAAGACACTCTTGGCTTTTGGAAAGTTAATCTCCCCATCACACTGTGCCCCCCTCTCTGTGTCCCTGTGTGACCTTCTCTTCATGTTCAATAGTGACCTTCTCACTTTCCCCTTTATCTGAAAACGTAGTTTACTACTTAAAGAAAACACGGTATGCGTTGTCACAAGTCCTCCAGCATGTACTGCATCAATAAAGCTAAAGTGGAGCGAGTACAAAGAAATTCCTTGCTAAACCAGTCTTACAAGAGTTGCAAAGTATGTTAAAATGTGATTTTATATTGATCTGCAGGAATATCGTATCAATTACATCGAAAGTAAGCCACACTGAAAATCAAAGTATTGACCAAATTATGATAACGGTCTTATTTTTGCCGTATTTGCAGTCGTGGGTGGGAAAAGCTTTTGGTATACATGCTGCAGGAGTGTGCTGCTAGCATGAAGTGTAATTTACCGCTCTCGAATTCAAATACCACCAGCAGCTTTCCCACACAATTTTGTCTACTTCCTAGCACAAATCTGTTCAGCTGAGTCGGCCAAGTTCAGGTAGAGTTAGGAAGCAGCAGAGCTAAATACTGTATGGCAAAATAGTCAGCAAATTCTAACAAATAATTTACACACATTGAGAGGAATACAGTAATTTCTTTTAAAAATTTGCGTGGACAAAACGTTGAAGTTGTCAAGATGTTTTATGTGAAGACCTTGTAATAACAGTGGTCATTGTTGCAGAATTGTTAAAGTTGTCAGCTTTTACAGAACTACAGCAGTGCTTTCTGCAGTGTTATGAAAACATGAACTCAGTATTCAAATTCGGAAGTCAGCTAAGTTTTCTTTCTCTGAATGAAGATATGCAAAACTGGCCACGGGTGTGCCTTCACAGTTCAGTATTTCTGAGATGGAGGCTCTGTAGTCCAGGTTCTTCCTGCATCACAGCTTTTAGGTCGAGCATAGCAGCATGCAAGCTATGCTTTTCCAACGTGTTGGTATGTATCTGGGATTATAACCACACCCACCTCACGCCCATTACTACCACTCGTTCGTGGGCTTGCCCTTCAAAAATCATTGGATGATATTTGTAAATGGTTAACGTTTGTCCCTAGTTGGGGAGGTTTTGTTACCACCTTGGCTATCGCCCACGTTACATGGCTAATTGCACTTTTGCGGATAAGTCTGACTGCAAGCAAACTTCTTTTTCCTTTTGTGTGTCTCTTCACACTGAAGCTCATGGCGACCAAGGCACTGTGAATCAGCTTGCTTATGTGAAACTGTTTTACTTTTAATTTTAAATCTAACTCGAGCAAATGTGAGACCCATTTACATTGCAAATGATTGTTATATGTGGTTGGAGGCTCTCCAGACTTAACTAAATAAATTGATTAAACCAGTATGTTTTGGTTGAGGATGTTTAGGATCAAGCTATGCATATTGCCTCACAGCAGTTACAGAGCGCTTGGTGGAAGGAAATGTGAACTTTTAGCGTCCTCTGTAATTCAGTCATCCTTAAGCAGGGCATCCATTGACTCAGATGGTGATCCGCAGTCATTCTAGAAAACAATAATGTAGGGCCTCTTAGAAAGGTTTATTTTCTATGACGGCCTGTTTCCAGTGTTGGCGCATGTCCCATTTAGGCAATAATGCAGCAAAACATCCTTGTACAAAGTGGGTTTTAGGTCTCTCCAGAACTTGAAACAGCTTGGATCACACCTAAAACATGGTTTTGGATCGCTTGAAAGGATGAAACACAGAGTTTGAGGGTTCTTTCCAGAGCCAGACTGGCCGTACCAAGCATCAGACGCTTTCCCAGAAGGCTGGGGGGCCAGTTTGTAGCACTGAAACAGTTTTAAAAGCACTGCAGAGTTCTTGTATATCCAGCAGTTTTCAGGGAACAACGAAGTGGCAAGATAACTCTGGTGATTAATGTACCTGCTGGCGAGAGATCAGGGTTTTGTCTAGTGGCAATTCTGACTCATCCAAGGTAGTGCAGAGGGTTCAAATACCTGCTGCAAAGAACATGTACTATGCAGATCACAGAACAGTATCTTATGTGCATAGCTCAGTGGTCTACTGCTTTTTTCACAGAGCTCATTTTGTTACTGTACAGCTCATAATTTACAATTATAATCTAGAGCATTGAGCTATGAACTGCCATCAAAGAGCCGCATGCAAACTGCATGGTACTAGTTAGAAAGTTATGTTTTATCCTCAGTCTTTGATCATACTAATTTTGCTAAAGAGGGTTTGTTTGGGTAGAAACAAATTTTTATTAGTAAAGTCAACACTAACCATTGTATTTCGTTAGGAATTCTATGTTTATGCTTTCACAGATCAAGCACTCTTAAAAAATGCCAACCAGTATGGATGACATGTGAATCCTACACAATGTAGTACCGTTTATCAACATTTACTATACACTGATATACATATGTATGATTCATTGCCTCTATATGTTTGTGTGATGTAAAGTGCTCCAACACTATACGCTGGTAAGAGAGGCTCTATAAAATAAATGAAATATATGTGAGAGAGGGGCGATGGAGCGATGATAGGCATTGTTAGGGAGTGATGGTGAGGGACTCATTTAAGAACCCAAATAAAGATTGTTGTATCCTGGTCACTGTAAAGTCATCATTTACTATGCTTTAACCCCTTTGCTGTTAAGCCTTTTCCCCCTCTGGTGCCAGGCCTTTTTTTGGCTATTTGGAGCATTTCGCGATTAGGCCCTCATTACTTTGTGTCCACATAGGCTACCCATGCCAAATTTGCATCCTGTTTTTTCCAACATCCTAGGGATGCTAGAAGTACCCAGAGTTTGGGGGTTCCCCTGAAGGAAACCAAGAAATTAGCCAAAATACAGTGAACATTTCGTTTTTTTTAAATAGATGGGAAAAAAGGGCTGCAGAAGAAGGCTTGTGGTTTTTTCCCTGAACATGGCATCAACAAAGGGTTTGCAGTGCTAAAATCACCAGCTTCCCAGCTTTCAGGAACAGGCAGACTTAAATCAGAAAAACACATCTTTCAACACAATTTTGGCATTTTACAGGGACATACCCCATTTGTTTACTATTTTTTGTGCTTTTAGCCTATTTCCAGTTAGTGACCGAAATTGGTGTGAAACCAATGCTGGATCCCAGAAAGCAAAACATTTCTGAAAAGTAGACAAAATTCTGAATTCAGCATGGGATGATTTGTATAGATCCTACCCGGTTTTCCTACAGAAAATAACAGCTGAAATAAACAAATATTGAAATTGAGGTGAAAGAAACTGCCATTTTCCTGCAATGTCAGATTTTTTAAAGCAATATACCGTTACATCTGCTGGACTCTTCTGGTTGTGGGGATATATGGGGCTTGTAGGTTTATCAAGAACCCTAGGTGCCTAGAGCCAATAAATGAGCTGCACCTTGCAATGAGTTTTCATTCTATACCGGGTATACAGCAATTCATTTGCTGAAATATAAAGAGTGAAAAATAGGTATCATGAAAACCTTTGTATTTCCAAAATAGGCACAAGATAAGGTGTAGGCATAAGATATGGTGTTGAGAAGCAGTGGTTATTTGCGCATTTCTAAATTCCGGGGTGCCCATACTAGCATGTGAATTACAGGGCATTTCTCAAATAGACGTTTTTTTTACATTTGGAAGGAAAAAATGTGGAGAAAGACAAGAGGCAATAACACTTGTTCTGCTATTCTGTGTTCCCCCAAGTCTCCTGTTACAATGGTACCTCACTTGCGTGGGTAGGCCTAATGCTCGTGACGGGAAACGCAACATGGACACATCACATTTTTACATTGACATCTGACGTGTTTTTTGCAAAGAGCCTAGCTGTAGATTTTGGCCTGTAGCTCAGAAGGCACCTAAGGAAACCTATGAATCCTGTGCATTTTTTAAAACTAGACACCTTGGGGAACCCAGGATGGAGTGACTTGAGGGGCTCTCACCAGGTTCTGTTACCCAAACCTCAAACTTTGGCCCCAAAAAACATTTTTCCCTCATATTTTGGTAACAGAAAGTTCTGGAATCTGAAAGAAGCACAAAATTCCCTTCCACCCAGCGTTCCCCCAAGTCTTCCGATAAAAATGGTACCTCATTTGTGTGGGTAGGCCTAGCGCCCGCGACAGGAAATGCCCCAAAACACAACGTGGACACATCATATTTTCTCAAAGAAAACAGAGCTGTTTTTTGGAAAGTGCCTACCTGGGGATTTTGGCCTCTAGCTCAGCCGGCACCTAAGGAAACCTACCAAACCTGTGCATTTTTGAAAACTAGACACCTAGGGGAATCCAAGATGGGGTGACTTGTGGGGCTCTCACCAGCTTCTGTTACACAGAATCCTTTGCAAACCTCAAAATCTGGCAAAAAAAAACACTTTTTCCTCACATTTCGGTAACAGAAAGTTCTGGAATCTGAAAGGAGCCACAAATTTCCTTCCACCCAGCGTTCCCCCAAGTCTCCTGATGAAAATGGTACCTCACTTGTGTGGGTAGGCCTAGTGTCCGCAAAAGGAAATGTCCCAAAACACTATCTGGACACATCAAAATTATCAAATACAAAACTACCTGTATTTGCAGGGGGACACCTGAGTTTTTGGTCCTGGGCTCAGCAACCATACAGGGAAACCTACCAAACCTAGACACTTCTGAAATGTAGACACCAAAGGGAGTCCGGGGGGTGTGACTTGCATGGATCCCCCAGCGTTTTCTTACCTAGAATTCTCAGCAAACCTCAAATTTAGCTAAAAAAATCAAATTTTCCCACATTTCTGTGTGAGATCACCGCACCGGGACGAATTTCCTACCAACCAACATTCCCCTCAGTCTTCCAGTAAACATGATACCTCACATGTGTAGGTGGTCCAAGTGTCTGTGACAGGGAAGAGCCAAAAACATGTCGAAATTGAGGGGGAACCAAAGCGGGTCCAAAAGGGCAGTTTGAAAAAAAAACCTTTTTAAGCTGACAAGTGGGGCAGAATTTTTATCGGTATAGATGAGACAATGCTGGGTGGTAGGAATTTTGTGGATTCCTGCAGATTACGGACGGTTCCATTACCAAAATGTGGAAACAATTTGCCAATTCCAGCAAAGTTGGAGGTTTGCAGGGCATTGTGGGTAAGAAAATGGTGCAGGGTGCATGTGAAACACACCACCCTGGACTCACCCAGATGTTTAGTTTTCAGATGTGTCTAGGTCTTGTGGATTTTTCTACATGGCAGCGTCCCAAAGTCCAAAAAGTGCAGCCCTCACCATTCCAAGTGGGAGAGTTAGCCAAGCTCTCATGGGCCAAATGTAAAACCAAAATCCAAAATAATCAAATGACCTATTGCCTGCCATGGGATAAGATGTTTTAGTGTGCAGGGGGAGAGTTGAAAGACTGTTACCCCCTTCAGTTGGGGTGGGGGCATAGCCATGCCCATACTGGTTGGTAGCACCACCACACTATTTTTCTTTTTAAATTCCCTGGCATCTAGTAGAATTTAAGCCCCCCGGGTGTGGAATGGGGGTAATTGCCCCATCTGCCCACTGGTGGGCAGAACAACTTTGGTCCCATTTATTTGGGGTGGGGGTATGGCCATAACCCCACCCTCTTATCTTGAAAAACAACATCCTCCCTGGTCTCTGGTGGGCTTTCTTCCCACCTTGGGGGTAGATGGGCATTCCAAAAATAGGACGATCTGCCGCCAAGGAGGGCAGATATGGCCAACAGTAAGGTGCCCCCATGGGGAGCGACCCTTGCCCAAGGGGCTGCCCCCCCCAGACAAAACACACTCATATACAGACACCAATCCCTGATGCCTAAATGGTTTCTGCCCCCCTGGGGGCAGATTGGCCTAATAGAAATAGGCTGATCTGCCCCCACGGGGACCAGAAATGGCCTAAAATAAATTTGCCCCCTCCCACCCCCAGGGGAGTGACCATTGCCTAAGGGAATCGCTCCCCTTGTGTGAAATTGGTGCAAAAAATAAATCCCTGGTGCCTAGTGGTTTCTGCCCCCCTTGAGGGCAGATTGGCCTAATAAAAATAGGCTGACCTGCCCCCAAGTGGGCAGAAATTGCCTAAATACAATTTGCCCCCAGGGGAGCGACCCTTGTCTAAGGGGTCGCTCCCAGTATATAAAAAAATAAAGTAAACAAACATTTTTTTCATCTCTGGTGTATAGCGGTTTCTGCCCCCCCCCCCCCCAGAGCAGATCGGCCTAATTATAATAGGCTGATCAAAAGGCCTAAAAATATTTTGCCCCCCTGGGGAGTGCCCTTGCCCAAGGAGCCGCTCCCCTCATTCAATAATATATAAGAAAAAAATCCCTGGTGTCTAGTGGTTTCTGCCTCCCTTGGGGGCATATTGGCCTAATACAAATAGGTCAATCTGCCCCCGGGGTGGCCAGAAATGGCCTAAAAATAATTTGCCCCCTAGCGGCCCTTGCCCAAGGGGCTGCTCCCCTTATGCTTACATTTTTAAAAAACTGCCTGGAATCTAGTGGGCGATCGGGCAGCAGAAATGCTGAGAGAGACAATCAAAGGAAAGGAAAGGCCTTTCCTTTCCTATGATGCCTCTCTCTGCCCCTCCACGTGATCGGAGGAGAAATGCAAAAGCTGAGCTTCTAGCACAGCAGGGCAGACCTCTGATGAGTCAGCACACAATCGTGCACTGACATCATCAGACGTCACGGGGAGAGGGGGTGGAGGGAGAAGCGTTTCCCATTCCATGTCTGCCCAGGGAGGGGGGTGCCAGGCCCTCGGAGGGAGTGCTAGCACTTTCCCCGAGGGCCGGTAGCTGGACGAGGTGGTTACGTCCCTGGCACCTGAGCCCCACGTCAGCAGACGTAACCACCTCGTCCCGGGCACCTGAGGGGTTAAAAACTAATATAACTAAATATATAATGACCAATATACTGTAGAAAGCACTGTTTTTATCATTTTTCCCCATATTTTCTTGGGGGGGCTTCCAAGCCCCATTGTAGTGGTCAGGCTCGTTCGCTATAGGGGATGATATGACGAAACTTGCCTGGGCTGCTTTGGGTTCCCAGTCCAGCCCTGGTTCTTTCTCCAGGTTTAATTATCCAAGATTTCTGAGTATATTGTGGAAAACAAGACTTGCAGTTAGCTAGGGCCTCTTACCAGAAATGCCTTGTGCATAGTACATACAATATTAAACAAAATATTTTGTTGTATTGGGAGTTTCAGAGCACAGGTTATGGGTTCATACTTTTTGATATTCACTTTTTGGACAATTGATTCTGTATTGCTTGCAGTTCTTGGACAGACACTTAATACACCAGCTTATTTTTCACAAGGCTGGGGCAGCTTTTGTGAAATACTACTCTGAGGGCTTTTTTTCTTTTTGTGCTCAAACTATGATTTTCACAACATGACAAGCAAATACCAAGGCAGTGCAGTTTTAGGTTTGGAGTCTCTCCCTACGAAAAATGCCTCTGCGTTCTATACATTTAAGCAGGGGAGTTTATGCTTGAGGCATTTAGTGATGTCACTGTGTTTTACAGCACCCTTCTCGAGTTGGCTGAGCATCTGAGTCACCTACATACATCCACAGCTGGGGGTCGACACCGATGATGTGGGCAACAATGCACATATACACATAGAAAAGGAGTGGAGTCAAATTGGATCAAAACTGGTACCCAGCCTGATTAGACTGAACCATTCCAGATTTGTTTATTTCGTGAGAAAAGGAAGGTGTTCTCATTAGAACTGTGATGATGTAATTATTTTACATCGACCACACCTTCTCCCCACCTGCAGCCGTCATCTTTGTATCACACTCACTTCCCACATCTACAGTACTGCAATAGTCCGGCACCTCTTGGGTTTGAAACTTTCAATTTGCCTTCACCCCCCAGAAACAAATAAAGTCCATATAGATATTAATGACCATTTAGCCAGGAATCATTATCTAAAGCTATTTTTTCCGAATGCCGTCTTTTCACCTATATTTTAAATTGGTTGAAGCCAAGGCTATAGGTCGCAGGCAGACTGCGCACAACAGCGAGCACATCATTCTGTCTTTAAATGTTCTGACTCAGGGCACTCACCCAGACTAGACCAATGGACTTCTGACTGTTCCTGTCGCTCAATCCATCATAACCTCTCTTATTGTACAAGGGCCAATCAATCTTCACAAGCAGACCTGCTCAGGGGAATTTCATCTACATTAAGTAGCTGAATTTGTTAAGCTAGCAAAAGGTTTATGTTTGCATTACGTTTTCTTTATTGAGTACACCATGTCAGACTTATAAAGCTGCTCAAATATTCAATGCATTAGTTTGATATATTTGTTTAAAGGAGGGTCCGGTTGAGCACTAAGCGACAGAGACTGCAAATCTCCTAGTTCGCTTTGTTTTTTTGCTTGCATACTTTGAGAAGCATTTGCTGTAGAATCCTAATCCAAAAATTGCTGCTTCATTATTGATGTTTCACAAATGCTTACGTCAGCTAAGAATCCTATTGGAACCCCCCTGGTGCACTATTTTGTTCTGATCTTTGCACAATTTACACAAGTACTCTTTCACATATTTCCTACTCATTATCTGTTGGCTGCCTCTTTTGCACCCATGGGGATCAAACTAACACTTGTGACGGTGGGGTAATAAGTCAGGGGAGGGCCATGGAAGGAGAGGGTCAGGAAGGAGGGGATAAGAAGAAGAGAAAGGAATAAGTGATGACATTTCAGGCCTGTTTGGCAATACAAGGGTACGAAGGCTAGAATATTTCTGCAAGAGTTCAGAAAGTAAGGATGTACAGATGAAATCACTGGTTATATTTTTTCTAAAGAGGGAGAACAAAGTTCCTGAATGTACAAGTTTTTACTGAAGATCTTGGGCAACCGATTAACTTCTGTCTATGACCTTGGCAAGGAGATACATATAACACTGAGGGAGATCAGATTTCTGGTAGAATCTATTATTCCTAAATATGAGCACTAACAATTACAGCTCAGTCAAAGAGCTTTTTATGAAATGTTAGAAAATGCCATTCTTTAACCATTCAAAGCGAAAAAAATATTATTTACAGCTACACAATGAAATATACCTGATAAATGTGGCACTTTTACAGATCTTGATATGTATTCTTGGTCACAGAAGAACTTCTTAAGGACCAATTTATGTTACTTTTAATAGTTACCTATTTTCGATACATTTTTCAAATGTTTTGCTGATTCTGCAAAGCGCTGTGCCAGTTTACTTATTATGTTCTACATAAAATCACTAAATGAAAATAAACAAAATAATAAATAAAATGGCATGCCTACTTTCTTCAAAGAAAAAATAGGAAACAAAAGAGGAAGTTACACTTGTAATGAAATGTTCGAGAAACAGTAGCACTTTGGGGAGGCGTACTATTTAAATTGAATTTCATTATATTACGTGTTGAATTCAAATGAAAAGAAGTTTCATGGAGAACAAAAATCACCTGTGTTGATGACGTTTTAAGGACCATCAGGTGAAAACCTCCCCTGATGCCTGTTGAATGTACAATATACTAAAAAACGTAATACATTTTTCAGGCACAACACTAACTCACTATGCTATTTTCCTAATGCTGGTGACAATCACTGCATTTTGCAACACGACAAAAGCTACCTCCCTCCACGACCTGTGTTATGACAGGCCGTATTATGGAAGTAGATTCCACAAGGAACTGGTGTTTAACCCTGTGGACTACTATTTTCAGTAGGGGACTGGTCCTCCTTGTCAAGAGTTAAGATCACATTTACTTGGGTCTCCGCTACTTGCAGGGACAAAGGGGCAGATGTAGCAAAGGATTTGCGCCTCGCAAACGGCGAAAATCGCCATTTGCGAGGCGCAAATGCCTCTTTGCTATGCAGAAATGCATTTTGCGAGTCGGAACCGACTCGCAAAATGCATTTCCGACTCGCAAATAGGAAGGGGTGTTCCCTTCCTATTTGCGACTCGCAGTGGGATGCAATTCCATTTGCGACCGCGTCTCACAGTTACCATCCACTTCAAGTGGATGGTAACCCACTCGCAAATTGGAAGGGGTCCCCATGGGACCCCTTCCACTTTGTGAATGGACCCCAAAATATTTTTTCAGGGCAGGGAGTGGTCCAAGGGACCACTCCCTGCCCTGAAAAAATACCGAAACTAAAGGTTTCGTTTTTTTTTTTAAGTGCAGCTCGTTTTCCTTTAAGGAAAACGGGCTACACTTAAAAAAAAAAAAACTGCTTTATTTAAAGCAGTTACGAACACGGAGGTCTGCTGACTACAGCAGGCCTCCATGTTTGCGAGTGCCTATACTCGCAATGGGGCCGCAATTTGCGACCCACCTCATGAATATTGATGAGGTGGGTCATTGCGACCCCATTGCGAGTCGCAGTCGGTGTCTGAGACACCGTACTGCATAGCAAATTGTGACTTGCAATTTGCGAGTCGGATGGACTCGCAAATTGCAAGTCGCAATTTTGCATTTTGCTACATCTGGCCCAAAGTCCGGTGACACATCCACAGTGTTGTTAAGAAGGTATTCTTCATAGGCGAATTACGTGGTTCACTGATCTCTGGATAGCCTGGAGAATGCAATGTTCTAAATATATAGTACAATGAAAGTAAATGATTCCATGCATCATCTGTACATTCGGAAAGCGTCTTTGTAGGAAGTAGGAAAATTCATTATTCTTAATAATTCAGTGTGGATTACATGAATGGAAAGGACACCAATGAAAATGAGGAGGTGATGCTCAGTGATACATCTGTCATATACTGTGATGTGAATTCAGCTAAGATTAAATCGTGCGAATTATCCAGAAGTATATTTATCCGTCAAACTTAAAAAGCATCTTCATCTCTATGAAGCTACACAACATCGCAGACCATCTTGAAATGGCAAGAACTATGTACCATCGGTGCGTAAGGTGAGCAGGTGGTGCCGGTGGGGAAAGGGAGGGCACAGGCACTTATTTTTCCGCATTAGAAATTTCTCAATTGCAAGAGAGGAAAAAAACATAGATCTGAAAAGGGGCGTAGCTTGGTCAGTAAGATTGAGGGGGAGTAAGCTTCTAATTTAACAACAATCACGTAAGCACACAATGTTAAAATACATTATAGGACACGCAGTGTGCACAAGAGGGGTTTAAGGGGCAGTGGAAAGGGAGAGGAATGAAGATTGACAGGGGTACTAAAGCCCATATTTATACCTTTTTAGCGCCACATTTGTGCCGCTTTTTGATGCAAAAGCGGCGCAAATTTACAAAATACAATTGTATTGTATTTTGTGAGTTTGCGTCGCATTTGCGTAAAAAAATGACGCAAATGCGGCCCTAAAAAGTATAAATATGGGCCTAAGTACGTTTGTTATTTTGTGAAAAAAACAACATTTTTAAGACTTTCAAAACAGAGAGAATTAGATTGTGCGTTTTTTTTCCCTGTGTATATGTAAACAATTCTGATGAAATCTGACAGATACTTCACCATACCGACTGAAAACATTTGTACTCAACTATTTATCTGAGAATACATTTATTATGGGGGTGTAACACCCCAAACAACCCCCTTGAAGCAAGGACCCTGGATCTGAAAGACTGAAAAAGAGAAAGACTGAAAAAACGTTGCAAAGGGAGAAAGCAGGAACTTGTAAGAGTGAACAAAAGGGGTGGGCACTGTTGGTACTTAGATTAAAGACTACCAGACTAAAGACTGTGGTGCACTAATGTTTAATTGCACCGACCGCCAGATTGTGAGCAGAGCTTTAGGCACTGGCACCCTTTATTTCACAGATTAAGCACCATGTACAAATACTACGTGCTGATGCAAAGTGGTATAGTTTATTAAAGGTGACGTCATTCCGCCCCATCCAAGAGCACAAGCCTAACACCTACCTTCCCTCAGATGTTGTGCAAGAATTTGGTGTGGGAACATAGGATGCTTTCTGTGCCTATAGCAGCATCATGGGAACAAAAATAAGACTACCTGGTGCAACCAGGGAGAGGGATCTCAGCACTTGCGAACAATCTACCCTGACCCTCAGAATGTCTGACACCCTGTCTGCATGCTGAATCGCCAGACCTATCGTTGGCCCGCACTGTGCTCCAGCTCTCCCCAAAAACAATAAGCATGCCGGCCACAGGAATAGAAAAGATATCTATACAGGGATGGAGGAAAATCTGTGAAGGCAGTTAGTGACATTCTGGGAGCTACTGTAAGAGTGAAGCGCTAAATTACCCTAAAAAATACAAATGGGGTCTAGGGCATAAAACTATTGCAAAATAAATTAAGGGAAGTGGAGATGGGCATGAATATTTTCTGATGGTCTGACAAAGCACAAACAAGCATACCTGTCAACAGGCCGTATTTCACATGGGGCAGCTTTAGCCAGTAATATTTTACAGCCAACAGTATTGTGCATGCTAGGATTTCTAACCTTAAACGTGTAATAAATAGGATAAGCAAAACGATGGTCACAAAATGCAAATTACTTTTAGTTTAGAAAAACATGACTGACTCAATATTTGACACTTTACATTATTCTACGAGGTATTTATGACAAGGTCTCTGTAAAAGGAGGGTAAGAAGGTGGGTTGGTATTTCAGTTAATAAAATACTATCAACTGAAAATCAAAGGGATACTGCAAGTCACCTCAGAATTCCATGACCTTATAAAAACACTCATTCTACACCTTTTACTAATATAAAATCATGAACATCCTCAGGTGGGGACTCGCAATATCTTGGAAGTGTACAGTTCAAGGTACATTATCCCAAATAACTTTACAAACCAATAGCAACCAAAGAGATAAAAGATTTACCTATTACAAAGGGGTTTAAATTTATAGAATGTAATATGCCAGCTAATATAGCATTGTGACCCTAACATTATCAGGAGGTCATTTTTGGAATTTAAGCTTCTGCTATATAAACACTTGAGTTGGCGGAGCAAGTGAGATTTCTGGTTGGCATCTCCCAAGAGAAGCTCAGGTATTTAATCTTCTGCTTCCTAAGTCCCTCTCATCATGCTAGACGTGGAGATCACTTGCTTTATTAGATACATTAATGGAATTTATGTGGCACATGATGGTGGGACCTTAGAGAACCCTATATGGAGAGTCAAAAGTCAGAGTTGTTACCCCCACCACTCTGACACATGAGAGTGCTCAAGGTGGCAGTATTTCGCTACATCAAAGATGAGAAAGACAGTCTCTGTGCTTTCTGCTGAAGACCATGGCGGTAGGTAGAATTCCTTCCCTATCACTGGTAGGAGGACCACCCACCCCCCTAACACTCCCCAGACGCCCCAATCCCCCTCCATACACGTTCCCCCCTTCCAACCACCCCATACACGCACACTCGCAGACACACACCACGCATTCTCACACTCTCTCACACAGGCATATATGCATTCATACACGCATGCATCCATTTATTCACGCACACATCCATACACACATTCATGCTGACATGCAGACATGCATTCACATTTCCATTCATACACAGATTCTCACACATGCACACATGCACACACACACATACAAACAACACTACACACACATTCGCAGTCACACACACACACACTCACACATTCATGCACACACACCCCCACACACAACAGAAACTCAACTTACCCACATCCAGGGGATCTTCCGGCAGGGGACGGGGCAGGGCGCTGCTACCTCCGGTAGCACCCACCAGCAGAACACCGCCAGGCTGTATTATTTGACATAATACGGCTGGCGACGGTTTACTGGCGTGGCGCTGCTAGTGGTAGCAGCGCCACCTTAACAACATCCGCCAGTATGGCCACAGCCGGATTTCCACCCTTCTTGTGGCAGAAATTGGGCTGTGGTCATAATTTGGCAGACGGATGTTAGCCACGGCGATGGTCTTTTGGCGGCCGGCGCCGCGGAGGTAGGCGGCATTTACCGCCATTGACATAATTAGGGCCAATGTGTTGTCAGAGTCACCTGTCTTAGCCATGAGCAAGAAGCCCTGATAAAGTCTCTGGGAAACTCAATGGCATGTTTGATGGCATTCTGTCTGCTGCTAGAAAGTACACTGATGCGCCACTCACACCTTATGAGGATATCTGGGTGATACAGGAAGGGGTTCTACCGGTGGATCAGAAAGCCAAGAACCTCTAATAAAGACCTCACTAAAAAATTGAAAATAGTGCAACTGAGCTACTGTGAAAAATTACCAGGAGTTCAACCACAATGAGTGAGTCTGTTGCAGTAAACAAGGGGTACGATCAGATGGGAAAATGGAGCTCAGAAATACAATGAGCAAAAAGGAGCACTCTATGGGTAGACCATTGCTAACCAGTGCTAAAGTGCATATGCTCTCTGTGTAAATTGTATTGTTGATTTGTTTATCCATGATTGGCATATTTGATTTACTAGTAAGTCCCTAGTAAAGTGCACTAGAGGTGCCAGGGCCTGTAAATCAAATGCTACTAGTGGGCCTATAGCACTGGTTGTGCCACCCACATGAGTAGCTCTGTAATCATGTCTCAGACCTGCCACTGCAGTGTGTGTGTGTGCAGTTTTAACTGTAAATTCAACTTGGCAAGTGTACCCACTTGCCAGGCCTAAACCTTCCCTTTTCTTACATGTCAGACACCCCTAAGGTAGGCCATAGGTAGCCCCGAGGGCAGGGTGCAGTGTATGGTTAAGGTAGGACATATAGTAATGTGTTTTATATGTCCTAACAGTGAAATATTGCTAAATTCGTTTTTCACTACTGCAAGGCCTGTCCCTCTCATAGGTTAACATGGGGGCTACCTTTAAATCTGATTAAAGTGTAGATTCCTTTTGGGAGCAGATGGACATGTGGAGTTTGGGGTCTCTGAGCTCACAATTTAAAAATACATCTTTTACTAAAGTTGATTTTGAGATTGTGTGTTTGAAAATGTCACTTTTAGAAAGTGAGCATTTTCTTGCTTATACCATTTCTGTGATTCTGCCTGTTTGTGGATTCCCTGTCTGGGTCAGTTTGACAGTTGGGCTGGTTGCAACTCACACTAGACAGTGACACAAAGGGAGCTAGCTGGGGTGTAGTCTGCATTTCCTGATGAGCCATCTGTGCTAGGAGGGAGGGGAGGAGTGGTCACTCACACCTGAAAGGGCTGTGCCTGCCCTCACACAATGCAGTCTCCAACCCCCTGGTGAGTGTCTGAGGCCTGGCCTGGGCAAGGCAGGATTTCACATTCCAAAGAGGCTTTACTTTGAAGTAGGCCTAATTCAAAGGGGAAATTGGGTATAAGGGGGGCACCCAAAACCACAGACTTTAGAATACTTCTGGAAACCAATAGGAACCTCTGCCTGGATAAGAGCTGAAGAGCTGAGGAAGAAGAGCTGCCCTGCCTGTGACTGTGCTTTGTGGAGCTATCCTGCAGTTGCTGCTTCTGCCAGAGTAAGAGGGCAAAGACTGGACTTTGTGTGCCTTCCATCTTGTGAAGATCTCCAAGGGCTTGATTTAGAGCTTGCCTCCTGTTGTTTGACGTCTCAGGGACAGCAAAGACTTCTCTTTGCCAGCACCTGGAGTCTCTGGAGAGACTCCTACTCTGCCCTGTGGTGCCCATCCAGTTCCTGGGACCCTGAAAGGAGAAGCTGGCAGCCTAAGAGGAAGAAATCCACGCACAGAACACCGTGCAGGGAAAAGATCGACGCGACTCTGATCTGCGGCTGGGAAATCAATGCGCCGCCAGCTTTGCAGCTGAAAATCGCTGCTCGCATGTAACGCAAACGAAGAATCGATGCACGAGCTGGAGAAACGACGTGCAGCATCGCTGACGGAGGCTGGTGAGATCGCAACCCGCGCTGCGTGGTTTTCGGATCACTGTGCAGCTGGATTTCCGACGCAAGTACTGCTGGGCGTGTAAAAACAACGCAAGGCCTGCCCGGACCCGAGAGTGCTGACCGGATCGATGCATCGCTCTCCTGCAGAGTGAAGAAATAATGCATCTCGACCCGCCCAAAGGAGAAATGACGCAAGGTCTCGCTAGTGAGTTGAATTGACGCATCGCAAGCCGTTTCTGACGCACACTAGCCCGTGCAGGGTTATTTTTGACGCACCCAAGATACATTTTCACACTAACATTGTGAGTGTGTGTTTAAAACTACATGAAGTCTCTTTATGTTTTTTAATTGATAACTTGACTTGTGTATGGTGGATTTTTGTCGTTTTGGTCTTGTTTTGTTTAGATAAATATTTCCTCTTTTTCTAAACCTGTATTGTGTCATTTTGTAGAGTTTTCATTAAGTTACTGTGTGTGTTGGTACAAATACCTTACACCTAGCACTCTGAAGTTAAGCCTACTGCTCGTGCCAAGCTACCAAGGGGGTAAGCAAGGGTTAGCTGAGGGTGATTCTCTTTTACCCTGACTAGAGTGAGGGTCCTTGCTTGGACAGGGGGGTAACCTGACTGCCAACCAAAGACCCCATTTCTAACAAACAGTTTTTGCCACTTTCCCTTCCCCTAAATATTTCCCTTATCCTTCCCCTAAATAACCACCCAGAATACTGGTGGGAGTGAGGGCAGAGTTTTAATCATGCTTTTTATAGCGCTTTCAAAGCAGTTACTCTGCAGGTGTTATATCAAACAGGATAGAGCTACACACAGATACTCCACTTCTGCATTCAGTACCCGTCCTTGGCTCTCATTAGCCACAAAAAAAGATTGCATGATAATCAAGTAGGCTTAAGGGCTGCAAGGTGGCTGAATTGTACGTGAATTGGAAATCATTGCAAATGGCACCTAAAAAGGTAAAAAGTGTGTGGCACAGTGGCATGCAACTGACTTTACAAGTTGTACATCGTCTACATTTTTAAGATGCTGCAGACACACAATATTTTAGAGGATGAAAGAGGATGGGATTTCACAAGGTGATTATGCATTTTAAGCGGCTAGTGGTGAAGATGAGCTGCTCTGAGTACTATGGACATTCAGAACCAGTTTCCCTGAGTGAACTCTGATACCTCGAAATCTGCTTAATGGTTGTCACTAACTTCTCTGGTAATTAGGACTGGTCCTTTATGTAACTAGTTCCTGTCTGCGTGAACTACATCCTGATAATAAGACTTTCACTTCAGCTTCTGCAAGAGACACCCTTTTTCCACCATGGCTTGCTAGACCACGGCATTGGGTTGTTCCCTCTTAAAGAAGGCGCTAGTTGTTGGATGAAACTTTAATTCACTTTTCCTTGTTCAAGTCCCATCACCTGGGCTGCCCTCCCAGTGTAACAGTGTAACAGAGTCAATTAATCTTAGCAGATGTTGATTGTATTTCTAAGAGAAACACTTCCTAGTAGAAGTATAATGTAGGAGATGCCTCCTGTAACAGACTGCTGTTATTAGCCAGAGGCAGTAAGTCTGGCTGATCCAAGGTGAATGGTTGACCACAATTGGTGAATGGCTAGCTATAGAAGTATGGCACGCTCAACGTTGCGCCACGTTCCCAAGCTGTACTGCTGCAGCAGATGTACCAACACATGAGGTTAGCATGTTAGGCCATCCATTAGCAACAGACAAATTTATTTAAAAATGTCAATGGATGTCCGTCTTTCCCTTATGCTCACGATATGACACACGAACATTTAGACAGAAAGTATGTCCAAACAGCAAAGACACAGTGATAGAAATGGGGTTTCTGGTTGGCTAGGGTATGCACCTAGGCCAGGCAGAACCTACCCACTCTAGTCAGGGCAAGGGAGTTACACGTCCAAGATAACCCCTGCTCACCCCCTTGGTAGCTTGGCACAAGCAGTCAGGCCTAACCCGGAGGCAATGTGTAAAGCGTTTGCACAACACACACAACACATGTGACGCAAATTGTACACCACAAAGTAAACACAACACTGAGCTATGTAAAAATAAACTGTATTGCACAAAACATAATTAGACCAACATTACACATTAGTTATACCCTGCTACCTTAGCAGTTGTCAGAACGTTACACAAGTTACTAATACTCTGCAAGAATACGCAGTTGTCACATTAGAACACATAAGTACTCAGGATTCTGCAACATAAGCAGTACTCAGGAATTACAGTAAGAATTCTATGCACTTGTCATGAATACCTCATAAATACCCATAAAAGGACCATTAGAGATCATATCATAAGTCATAAAAGATAAATATCAGTAGGTCATGCCCATGAAAGGAACATCAGCACATATATATAATGGCAGGAAAGCAGGTAAAAACATATAAACCCCCCCCCCCCCAAGGTTCATACCAGGCTCATTGAGCCAATACTTTATCAAAAGTACCTGGTTTCTGAAGCAGAGGCACTCCCAGTGCCTAAAGGAGGAGCATAGGGGGCCCCTGGCGCTCCTGTGCGCACAACGGGGGCCATGCGGTGCTCCTGGAGGAGAGGGGCAGTCGACACCCTCTCCTCATGATAAACGGGCCCCTCCAGGTGCCCGTGATTTACCTGGGGGCCTGCCTCGGCCTCCTCACACCCTCTCCGCGGGGTGGGGGAAAGGCGAGGCCCACAAACAAGTATGGGGCGAGAGGAAGGGGGCCTCCGTTGAGGTCTCTACATCCCTGTTTTCCAAGAAAAATGCCCGTTTTCACAAAAAGAAGACCGTCCTGCTCCTAAGGCAGAGACCCGGGGAAGGGGGTGCTCCCCGCGCCTTCCCCCAAGTCCTGCAGTGAGGCTTGTAAGGATCGGACCCCTCCTGGGGCCCGAGTAGACACTCTCCTGCACCCAATGTGGTGCGCAAGTGTTTAAAGAAGCTTCCTGGGCCCCCGCTGTGATCCCTGGAGGATAGGAGGTGGCTGGTGCCACGGGGGTGCTCCCAAGAGCGGACTGTGCCCTGGAGGCACAGGAAAGAGTGTGATCCTCGCGCTGGATGTAAATTAGACGCCCGGGTTGCAGCGGTGATTTGGGAGCATAAACAGAGCGCTTTTTAAAGCGCTAAGGCCAAATCTGGAGCCCGGGCTGCGGCAGTGATTTTCTCCAGCAGTCAAAAACGCACTTTAGAAAGCACTTTAAGGTCCCCAGAGAGCGCTCCGAAGACGCTATACAGCAAAAGCAGGACTCCTCGTGCTGGAGAGAGTTTACAGAGGTCAGGGGCTACAGCACCCTGCCTCTGGAGACAACAGATGAAGAAGGGGGTGCAGGGCTGGAGAACCCAGCAGCAGGTCAGCACAACAAGGGGGTGCAAGCAGTGGCAGTTCCTCCTTGTGACCAGGCAGGTCACAGGCCAGCACAGTAGCAGCAATCCAAGGTGGTCCTGGTGAGTCCTTTCACAGCGTCCTGTCCAACTCCAGGTGAGGTTCCTGGAGTTCCCAGAATGTCCAAAATGATGCCTAAATTGTGGAGAAAATTCCCCTGTACTTATACTGAATTTGCAGTGTGTTTTGCAATGGGGAGGAGAGTGGGTTCCACCCAGTTACAACTGGTTCTGGGAGTGCCCTTTCTCTCCTCCAGCACAGGCTCCAAACATCAGTGGGGGGGGGTAAATGACCCTATTGTGTGAGGCCAGGGCACAGCCTTTAAAAATGCAGGTGTGCCCCGCCTCTCCCTTCTCTCAGCCCAGGAAGGCTATAAAATATGTAGATGCACCTCTGTGACACCTCCACCCTCCCTGTGTTCAGGCTATCTGAAAAGTATGCACAAAGCCCCAACTGTCAGTCTGCCCAGACGTAGATTGGAGGCAAGCTGCAAAAAAACAAAGTCATAAGCACAGATAAATGGATAAATGCGCACTTTCTAGAAGTGGCATTTCTGTTATAGTAATAAAAAATACACCTACACCAGTAAGCAGCATTTCTCATCACTTTCACAACCATTCCAAACATGCCTACGCTACCCCTCATAAATCAGACAATACCCCTGTAGGAAGTTGGCTCTGTATGTACTATTTCAAAGTAAGAAATAGCATGCACAGAGTCCAAGGGTTCCCCTTAGAGGTAAGATAGTGGCAAAAAGAGATAATTCTAATGCTCTATTTCGTGGTAGTGTGGTCGAGCAGTAGGCTTATCAGAGGGTAGTGTTAAGCATTTGTTGTACACACACAGGCAATAAATGAGGAACACACACTTAAAGACAATTCCAGGCCAATAGGTTTTTGTATAGAAAAATATATTTTCTTAGTTTATTTTAAGAACCACAGGTTCAAGATTTACAATCAATACTTCAAATGAAAGGTACTTCACTTAGGTATCATAGGAACTTTGAATCAGCAAAATAGCATGTACAGTTTTGGCAAAACTGGCAATAAGCTATTTTAAAACTTGACACAGTGCAAATTTCAACAGTTCCTGGGGGAGGTAAGTAGTTGTTAGTTTTGCAGGTAAGAAAACCACCTACAGGGTTCAAAGTTGGGTCCAAGGTAGCCCACCGTTGGGGGTTCAGGGCCACCCCAAAGTTACCACACCAGAAGCTCGGGTCGGTCAGGTGCAGAGGTCAAAGTGGTACCCAAAACGCATAGGCTTCAAAGGAGAAGGGGGTGCCCCGGTTCCAGTCTGCCAGCAGGTAGGTACCCGCGTCTTCGGAGGGCAGACCAGAGGGGTTTTGTAGGGCACCGGGGGGGGACACAAGTCAGCACAAAAAATACACCCTTAACGGCACGGGGGCGGCCGGGTGCAGAGTGCAAACAGGCGTCGGGTTTGCAATGGAGTTCAATGGGAGACCCAGGGGTCTCTTCAACGAAGCAGGCAGGCAAGGGGGGGGCTCCTCGGGGTAGCCACCACCTGGGCAAGGGAGAGGGCCACCTGGGGTTCGCTCCTGCACTGGAGGTCGAATCTTTCAGGTCCTGGGGGCTGCGGGTGCAGTGTCTTTACCAGGCGTCGGGTTCTTAGAAGTAGGCAGTCGCGGTCAGGGGGAGCCTCTGGATTCCCTCTGCAGGCGTCGCTGGGGGGGTCAACTCTGGCTACTCACAGGGTCGCAGTCGCCGGGGAGTCCTCCCTGTAGTGTTGTTTCTCCACAGGTCGAGCCGAGGGCATCAGTTGCAGAGTGGAAAGTCTCACGCTTCCGGCGGGAAATGTGCAGTCCTTTAAAAGTTGTTTCTTTGTTGCAAAGTTGTTTCTTCTTTGGAGCAGAGCCGCTGTCCTCAAGAGTTCTTGGTCCTTTTAGATGCAGGGTAGTCCTCTGAGGCTTCAGAGGTCGCTGGACCCTGGGCAACGCGTCGCTGTTGCAGTTTTTCTTGAAGTGGGGAGACAGGCCGGTAGGGCTGGGACCAAAGCAGTTGGTGTCTCCATCTTCTCTGCAGGGCTTTCAGGTCAGCAGTCCTTCTTCGTCTTCAGGTTGCAGGAATCTATCTTGCTAGGTTCTGGGAGCCCCAAATACTCAATTTAGGGGTGTGTTTAGGTCTGGGGGGTTAGTAGCCAATGGCTACTAGCCCTGAGGGTGGCTACACCCTCTTTGTGCCTCCTCCCTGAGGGGGGGGGATGGCACATCCCTAATCCTATTGGGAGAACCCTCCATCTGCAAGATGGAGGATTTCTAAAAGTCACAGTCACCTCAGCTCAGGACACCTTAGGGGCTGTCCTGACTGGCCAGTGACTCCTCCTTGTTTTTCTCATTATCTCCTCTGGCCTTGCCGCCAAAAGTGGGGCCGGGCCGGAGGGGGCGGGCATCTTCACTAGCTGGAGTGCCTTGGGGCGCTGTAACAAAGGGGGTGAGCCTTTGAGGCTCACCGCCAGGTGTTACAGTTCCTGCAGGGGGAGGTGAGATGCACCTCCACCCAGTACAGGCTTTGTTACTAGCCACAGAGTGACAAAGGCACTCTCCCTATGTGGCCAGCATCATGTCTGGTATGTGGCAGGCTGACAAAACTAGTCAGCCCACACTGGAAGTCGGGTGTGTTTTCAGGGGGATTCTCTAAGATGCCCTCTGGGGTGTATTTCACAATAAAATGTACACTGGTGTTAGAAATGGGGTTTTTGGTTGGCAGTCAGGTTACCCTCTGTCCAAGCAAGAACCCTCACTCTAGTCAGGGTAAGTCACACACAATCCAAAATTAGCCTGTGCCCACCCTCTGGTAGCTTGGCACGAGCAGTCAGGCTTAACTTAGAAGGCAATGTGTAAAGTATTTGTGCAATAAATCATACAATACCACCATATAGCACCACGAAAATACACCACACAGTATTTAGAAAAATATATAATATTTATCAGGAGAATTGTAGGTCAAAACAAATAAAGTTGCAATGTGAATTTGTAAAGATATCACTGAAAAGTGATATAAAGTGTCTTAAGTCTTTAAAAAGCAAACAAAGTCTCTTTCAAGCACAAAGTACCTGGTTTGGAGTGGAAAATCTCCGCAGAGGGCCGCAGAAGAAGACATACGTGGAAAAATGGTGTGTGCGTCGATTTCTCCCCAGCACACACAGACTTGCGTTGTTATTTTTCACGCGGGGAAGTCGTGCGTCATTTTCCGGTGCGCAGACAATCTCTTTCTGTGGGTCGTGGGGATTACCAGATGTCCCGGGTCTGTGCGTGGATTCTCCTGCTTGTTTTCCGGCTGCGCGTCGTCTTGCGGGGCTGTGCGTCGAAGTTTCGCTCTCACGGCAGGCGTCGTGTCGATTTCTCCTCTGGAGGTCGGGCGGCGTTGTCCTTGCAAGGCCGTGCGTCGAAGTTCCGTTCGTCCCGAAGGAGTCGCATCGATAAGCGTCGGTGTGCGGCATTTTTCTCGCCGCGGAACAAGCTGTGCGTCGAAAATTTCGGCGCACGAAGCGTACAAGTGAAAAAGAGAAGTCTTTTAGTCCTGAGACTTCAGGGAACAGGAGGCAAGCTCTATCCAAGCCCTTGGAGAGTACTTTCACAGCCAGACAAGAGTTCAGCAAGGCAGCAGGCCAACAGCAAGGCAGCAGTCCTTTGTAGAAAGCAGACAGGTGAGTCCTTTGAGCAGCCAGGCAGTTCTTCTTGGCAGGATGTAGTTTCTTGTTCAGGTTTCTTCTCCAGCAAGTGTCTGATGAGGTAGGGCAGAGGCCCTGTTTTATACCCAAATGTGCCTTTGAAGTGGGGGAGACTTCAAAGAGTAGCTAAGAAGTGCACCAGGTCCTCTTTCAGTTCAATCCTGTCTGCCAGGGTCCCAGTAGGGGGTGTGGCAGTCCTTTGTGTGAGAGCAGGCCCTCCACCCTCCCAGCCAAGGAAGACCCATTCAAAATGCAGATGTATGCAAGTGAGGCTGAGTACCCTGTGTTTGGGGTGTGTCTGAGTGAATGCACAAGGAGCTGTCAACCAAGCCCAGCCAGACGTGGATTGTAAGGCACAGAAAGATTTAAGTGCAAAGAAATGCTCACTTTCTAAAAGTGGCATTTCTAGAATAGTAATATTAAATCCGACTTCACCAGTCAGCAGGATTTTGTATTACCATTCTGGCCATACTAAATATGACCTTCCTGCTCCTTTCAGATCAGCAGCTGCCACCTCAACAATGTATGAGGGCAGCCCCAATGTTAGTCTATGAAGGGAGCAGGCCTCACAGTAGTGTAAAAACGAATTTAGGAGTTTTACACTACCAGGACATATAACTACATAGGTACATGTCCTGCCTTTTACCTGCACAGCACCCTGCTCTAGGGGTTACCTAGGGCACACATTAGGGGTGACTTATATGTAGAAAAAGGGGAGTTCTAGGCTTGGCAAGTACTTTTAAATGCCAAGTCGAAGTGGCAGTGAAACTACACACCCAGGCCTTGCAATGGCAGGCCTGAGACAAGGTTAAGGGGGCTACTTAAGTGGGTGGCACAACCAGTGCTGCAGGCCCACTAGTAGCATTTAATCTACAGGCCCTAGGCACATATAGTGCACATTACTAGGGACTTATAAGTAAATTGAATAGTCCAATCAGGTCTGATCCAAATTTACCATGTTTAAAAAGGGAGAGAGCATATGCACTTTAGCACTGGTTAGCAGTGGTAAAGTGCGCAGAGTCTAAAAGCCAGCAAAACAGGGTCCAAAAAGTGGAGGGAGGCAGGCAAAAAGTTAGAGGTGACCACCCTAAGGCATGTCAGGTCTAACAACTGGCATCAGTGTGCATTTATTGTGCTGAGAAGTTTGATACCAAACTTCCCAGTTTTCAGTGTAGCCATTATGGTGCTGTGGAGTTCGTGTATGACAGACTCCCAGACCATATACTCTTATGGCTACCCTGCACTTACAATGTCTAAGGTTTTGCTTAGACACTGTAGGGGCATAGTGCTCATGCACCTATGCCCTCACCTATGGTATAGTGCACCCTGCCTTAGGGCTGTAAGGCCTGCTAGAGGGGTGACTTACCTATGCTATAGGCAGTGTGAGGTTGGCATGGCACCCTGAGGTGAGTGCCATGTCGACTTAGTCATTTTCTCCCCACCAGCACACACAAGCTGGCAAGCAGTGTGTCTGTGCTGAGTGAGGGGTCCCCAGGGTGGCATAAGACATGCTGCAGCCCTTAGAGACCTTCCCTGGCATCAGGGCCCTTGGCACCAGGGGTACCAGTTACAAGGGACTTACCTGGATGCCAGGGTGTGCCAATTGTGGAAGCAAAGGTACAGTTTTAGAGAAAGAACACTGGTGCTGGGGCCTGTTTAGCAGGCCTCAGCACACTTTCAAATCATAAATTGGCATCAGCAAAGGCAAAAAGTCAGGGGGTAACCATGCCAAGGAGGCATTTCCTTACAACCCCTTACCCATAAGGCAGGGTATTTCTAATGCAATCCTATGAGAAGGCAGCACTCACAGCAGTGAGACACCAAGTTAGGTTGTTTGTCACTACCAGGACAGGCCACGCAACATGGCACATGTCCTGCCTTCTACATACATGGCACCCTGCCCACAGGGCTAGCTAGGGCGTACCTTAAAAGTGACTTACATGTAGTAAAAGGGGAGTTCTGGGCATGGCAAGTAAATTTAGATGCCAGGTCCCTGTGGCAGAAAACTGTGCACACAGGCCCTGCGCTAGCAGGCCTGAGATAGGTTTGACAGGCTACTTCAGTGGGTGGCACAAGCAGCGCTGCAGGCCCACTAGTAGCATTTAATTTACAGGCCCTGGGTTCAGGGATACCACTTTACAAGGGACTGATAGGTAAATTAAATATGCCAAATATGTATAAGCCAATCATACCAATTTTACAAGGGACAGCACATGCACTTTAGCACTGGTTAGCAGTGAAAAAATGCTCAGAGTCAAAACGTCAGCCAACAAAGGTCAGAAAAATAAGGAGGCAAAAAGCAAAAAGTCTGGGGAATGACCCTGTAAAGGGCCAGGTCCAACACACAGACTCAATGTAATTGTGTGCAAAATATAATTGATGGCTATGTGACTACACTGACAATGTTCTGAATATTCTCTTGGAAATTACTGCTAAGAAAAGGGGCACTCAAATCCCATTGTGAGTGGCACACTATTGATTAATTCAACAATTTCGAAATATACTCTGTATCATAAGACGTGATATCAGCAGCCAGCTACAGCAACAATGTCAAGCTTTGTACCATTCAGAATAGCATGTCTCTCCACAAGCAGGTAAATGTGAGATGTAAAGAATTCATAGGTAGTAGGGCCCACAGTTCTTTGTTATGCAGTTCGTGCTGTTTTTTTAAAAGTGGTAGCTCTTCCAAATTCGTAGTAAAACGTTGTTTTCGGCCCTATTTTTTGTCCAAGGCGAGCAGGGCATCTTTCGTCCACCTTGACGATGTGCCAAACATTTGGGAGAGCCGATCATTTCCGCTGTTTATCACTACAGAGAGGAGCACCACGTGCTCGGGCACCCGATCTACTTCACACTTCCACTGCACTTGCTATATTTACTCCACTAGCTCCCTAACTGATCACATGCATATGCTCATAGTACTTCTGTCTTCTTCTTGTGCTCCTGGGTGAGGATGGACATTTTGAAAGTATGCTATTACCTGGACTTGGTTAAATTCTGCCAGGACATTGGTTCGTTTTGAGAATTTCAAGATGAAGGGAATGTTTAATTTCTATTGAGTACATTCCTTATGTGGGCCTTTGTTCAATCTGGACACAGACCCATGTAGTATACACACATTAAGGGAAGCAAAACATCAAATGGTGAGCTAGTCTTACAGTGAATCAATCAACACGGCTGTTCTACGATTTCCCAAGGAAGCCAGATATAGATCTACTCTTCATAAGACAAAAGACGTTTTAGACATCATATTATGTCAGAATTTCTTGGATTGTAGAGGGCAAACAGGGCACATATTTCCAATTTGTTTTCTGCTTGTGGGGCTTTGCAATGTAGATTAGAAACTCTTGTTTGTTTACTAAAACTCAGTGGTTCTCAAAAGCTTTTCCCTCATTGCCAAACGAAACACCATCAAAGGCCCACAATGTCAGCAATCAATGTTAAATTCGAAATAGAATCCACCAGTTGAATTTTCTGCAGCATATTACATCTATATTGAAGGAAATGTCACAACCAAATTCTCTTAAGGATTATGTACTTCTTCAGAAATTGGAGGTTTTTTGTGATTACCAGCCATGTCTATGAGTCAATATAGGACACAGTTGTGCTAGGTACATCTCTTCACTCACTCACCAAATAACATTTAAAAACTGCAGAAAAGGGAAATTGTGCAGTTAGGACCTCCATAGAGTTATGCAGAGCATTATTTCTGCATAATGTTCTGTTGAAATACCATTTGGAACGATGACAAGTTTTTCCTGCTATCGAATCCCAATTACTGGATGAAATATCCCAGTCTGTGAGGCCTCACCCGGTACTAACATATGGTTTTACAGTCACATTTCCTCCGGCTAAAAGCAGGTGAATTATGTAATTGGAATGTAATTGGTAAATTTGTCCGCCATATCTTATTCCCCATTCTGGGCCTAAAACTCATAAAAAAGTATGATGCTCCAAACTTCCTCAACCATGTAAGTTAAGGCCCAAAATCTATTTTTCTCATTCAACTTAGGTATTCTAATTTGGCAAAATGTAACTACTACTATGTCATAAAAATAGCCATGCTTTTGCAATGCATGTCCACCATATCCTACTATTAAATATCACACTATTATATTACGTTTGATTATGCCGCTTTTATGGTATAGCTGAGCAAAAAGCTTACACTTTAGCTCTGAGACAAAAAGGAAAAATGTCTCGACTCAAGAGACTGTATATATTGTTTCCTGCTTTCGACGTGTTCTGTACATCTGAATGTAGTTAATGCATTCTAATTAAAACTGCAATGATTGTCCCCAGTAAACAAGTCAACACAGGAAGGCTCAGTTAAGCCACTGATAAGATCACTTTTTATTGTTCATTCAATTTCAAATGAGGGAGGTCTCTGTGCAGAGGGTGACCAATGATGAATTAGAAACATACCAGGACAAAAAAGATAAGAAGGGGCCCTGCAGGTTCACCACTGGGACCTTTTACAGATAACAGAATTTATTTAATATTTTTGGGACAGTAAGGCATAAATGCTGGCCACTGTGGTCTGGTTTAAATTGTTGTATATCATCTTATTTCCGTTTCTAACAGTTTCTTTCTTTATGTATTATTTGGCTACTTATTAGCAACAGTAACATTTTTACCAGAAACGTTGCCTAGGGAAGAAAGTACTCAGTAGACAAGACAGTGGCCATGGTGCTCACTGGCATAAATCTCCAGGCAATGTGGAAAATGCAACTACACATAATTTGCTCCCAATCTGAAAAAAAGTGTGGCTGCTTTTTTCCTGCTGCTTCAGGCCCTTCAGCAAATTAGTCTTTCATTATTTCAGGAATAAAACATTGCTAGAGCACCGCAGATTAGTGCCGCCCTGTAACAGGTGCTTATATCTAGGAATAGGAAAGTCACATTTATGCGACAACCATGTAGCATGTGTGTTGTTGAGCAAACGAAACTCAGTGCACATCAAATAACTGATCAGTCTCTCATTTGGTCGATCCATTCCTGCTGTCATCCTGTCTTGGGTGCAAATTATGGGTGGGCGTAACTCGTGTAATTCAGTGTATCACAATCACATGGAATTACTTGAGAATTCTTCAAGATTATGCTTGAATTACACAAGAAGGGCAATCCTGTGTTTAGCCCTTTTTTAGTGCAAAAACGCCCCTTTATATTAAAAACTTATGGAAGAATGTATTTTATGCCAAGAAATAGCATTAAATGCTGCAGAACAGGAATACGAGGTGCAGGCAGCCTCTCACGCTTGCTACATTTACTCTGGGGTAGGATTTTCCCCCAATTTACTACCAGCATTTAGGGCTACATTTAGTCTTGTAATAGGAGATTTTTATGTGTCTTTTTTTGACACAGGGATAGTGCAGGGCATCCCTTCTGCTTTTTATGCAAATGACAAGATCTTTCTTAAAGCGAGCTTGGCCCTGATGTGATGTTACTCTTGTACCTCGGGCACTTTAAATATCGCAAGTTACTGCTTATTATCTTTGAACAGGAACAACTGAACACTAAAAGCAGATCAACATCATGGAAAGAATTAAAAAGAAAACTACTGCAGGTTTGACAAGGCTGTAAATAGCAGGTGGAGGACGAGCAGAATACTTGCTGACCCTGAGACAGGTAGCACCAGCACAGACAGCCTGCCCTACCCACGGAAACTGACGGAGGGGCTAAAGCCCTCTTCGCCCAATGTGTCTTATAAAAATTAACATCACTACATTCTGTATTACATGAAGAGCATTACATTCACTAACCAGCAAAAGCCTATGTTTGTTTTTTTAGATTACTATTGCTGCACTTTGTTAGCCAGGAAGTCTCCTCCTTCGCATGATTCCTTCAGCAATTAAGCAAAACTCCCCTTCCTTCAGAGCTTGGGACTGCCTTAAATATACATTGATGAACTCTTACTGCAACAGAGTAATAATCACACACCTGGTGGGTATGTAAGGCAGTGTTTTACCCTTTTCACTGCCATCACAGGGTGCTTTTGAAAAGACGTCCCAAAAGTCCTCTAGCGGTTTGTGACACGAGCGCTAGTTCAAGGGCACCTGCCAAAAGGTACAGGCAGTACTACCGGGATCTGCAATGCCTCCATCTACACTGACGATACCTTCCCTGGACTTTGAGGACAGCCTGACTTCAGTAGGAGACGGTCCTCAGCCTAGAAAGGACTGATCAGCAGCTCCCTCAAAGACTAGAAGCTCTGCCAACAATTCCTTCTAGGAGTGCAGGGAAGATCACTTAGCGGGAACTGCGCACAGATAATTTACACAGGAAATTGTGTGTACCTCCGTTCTTCAGTGGACACGGATCACATAAACAAAACGTTCATAGCACTCGGAGTACAGCGAGTTTAACGGGGCCAGGGGCCATAATATTTGGTCTTTTTGAATTGAGGGTGTTCTAAATTCATCTCCTTTAAAGTTAATTTGCATCTTTACTTTCTGCTTTAAATCCTTGTTTTTAGGAATGAACTACTCATAAGCTAATTTACCACTATCCAAAAATAGCACGTAAGCCCAGTTACTTACTGTATTTTCCTGGAAACTGCTGATATGCACTTGAAAAATTGGCATGTACTTGGAGAATTAAAACAGAGTGTATGTCAGTTCCTGCCAGATGTATGCGATTACATTATTATTAAAACAGGATGTGTGATGTTCATCTACTTTCTCTTTGGCTTTCAGACATTGTAAACAAGACAGCACACCTGTTGGTGCCTTCTTCAACAGCCATTTTAAAGGTAAAACTTCTTTCGCAGCCTGAAAGGCACAGTAAATCCTCTACAATTACATTTAAATGTAAAACAGTATACGTCCCCCAATTTACATTTGTATGTAGTCGTCATTAAATTCAGTTGAACAGGTCCCCTACCTAATTGTTTTTGAAGACCTGAAATATGTGAAGAAAAGGTGTTTTCCTTTATGAAAAGCTTCTTGACTGGATAGAAGTGCAAGAGAGAGTAGAGCGTACAGTGATACAGCCGACTGCCAACAGTATCCCAATCCAGATTTGTACGAATTCACACAGGCCAAAAGCACCCTTGAAGCAAACTTGACTCTCTGTTTGACAACATGGACAACAAAAGGGCTTAACTTCCACCGAATGGCCCGTGGATTGAGGACAACATTAGGTGCTGCGAAAAAATTAGAACGCTATGTGGTGGTGCTTTGCCATCCATTAAAGAGCCCTGGTATTGACTGGTGCAGAGGTGGGCAGATGGCAAGATGGCAGACTTTCACTCTCCCTGTCCGTGTACCACCAGTCTGTAGTGAAAGTTGGGAATCATTTACATTACGGCATTTCACGGGTAAACGACTCCCATCCCATGCCTCCACTGATGCCAAACTGAAAACAGCCATTGGTGGAAAAGTGCGCAACATCCACAATAAGACGAGAATTTTGCTGGTCTAAATATTGGCCGGGTGATCTCATTGGCTCAAGTCAATGACATCTGACACTTGTAGATGAGAGTGAGTGGAAGGGCAAACCTACTGTGATGGTCCTGCCTGATACTGCTCTTATAGGAAACACTAGCTGCGCATGTTTAAGGAGGTACATTGTAACTAGATTGAAAAGTATTTTTACTGATAATCTTGATAGCCAATAAACAATGTCTTCATATATTTTCTGAAATAATAATCCCTACACGTCGATTGTTTCCCCTCCTAAATCACGAGAAAAAAGAATCATGGGGTCTCATTCGCAAATGGTAAACTTACACTTTTGTTGTAAGTTTGATGTTTTTTATTTGCTATTCAGAAACTACGAGTGTAGATTTACGTGTAGTAGTATCTTTACAACTGCAGAGAGTGTCCTATGTTTTTTATGTGGGGAGTTCTCCGCAGTCGTAAAGATACAACATGTAAAATGGTACTTGCAGTTTGGGAGTAGCAACAAAATAGTAAACTTACACCAAAAGCGTAAATTTACCTTTGTGAATAAGGTCCTTAATATCAACCTGTTGAGCAAGAGCCCACAAAATGAACTGTGATAATAACCACATACTTCATATTTTTTTTACAAGCTAATCAAAACCCTTGGCACACATGTAGAGAGTGCATTTACCCTCCTGAAGTCTTCCACTTACTCCCTCCTGCATAAATTACTTTTCTACCATCAAACTTAATCGTTCATTTTCCCCATGAATTTCTTTTTTTAGGAAGCAATTAGGAAGTCTTTCATAGGCATCGCTATGAGCGATACTTACGTTTCCCCTCGTGGGTTTACGAAGACATTTGGAACAGTGCCTCAACCTTTGTCAAAGTAGCCCCGCATGATGTTAGGAGACCCTAATATCATGGCTGAACCCGACTGATAACGTGGAAAAGTCAAAGATGAGTCTGCACTTGTATCCTGTGTCTTAGCTCAACAACATGAAATAGCTTCTTCCTTCCCTAACGGAGAAGAGCCTCTTCCTGTCCATCCGCGCAGGTGTCCTTCCTCACAGAAAGGGCAACGATGACTCAGACGCCAGCTGCGGATTCTGCTACAATTGGCTGTCCCAGCGTGCGTCATGATGTCATAGTGGCGAGTGTTATGCCTAAAGCACGATTGTGTACGGTACAATCGCTGCTGTAAAGTAAACCATCAGTGCTGATGTTTCTGACAGCTGTTAAAATGTAGTAAGAGTATTAAGCTATAAGGAACCAAGAGAAATCGGAAACGTTTCCTGTGGCTGACATAAACAGACCCCGATGGAACCCATGCTCCTCTTCAGCTGTAACCTTCCTTCCACAAAACCTTAACATATTATAGGCCATTTGCATCAGATCTGGCTTTGTTCCAAAACTCATCTTCCGTTATAAAACAGTCTTCCATGCAGGTCCCTCTAATTGGCTTTTTGGCATTGCTGGTCGCAGTAAAATGGAACTTCTAAATACACTGTCCTGGACTGTACAGATAGAAACAGTAGAACGTTGCTAATTTAACACAATAAGTCGAGCATAACCCGGTTCAAACCTAGGGTGCTTTTCATTAGTGCCCACGAGAAAAGATTGTGTACCTAATAAACATGCACATCACATTTTTTTAATCTGAAGGCATCTGTTCTTCCTTGATTCCAAAACATTCTTGTACCCCTCTAGCGTTTTTATAAAAAATATGAATTTGTACTTTATTGTTTCAAAGAGCGTACATTTTAAGCCTTAAATAGCAATGATATGCATCGATTTAAGCAGCTTAGCAATCGAGTCGTTTACTGGTCACAAACAGTGCTAACTCCTTGGCGCTCTGAGCCTCTTCTGTAATAGGTAGTGTGGACGTGCTCATAAGGAGGAGTCTCTCATTTCAACCGGTGCATATGAATGTGTCCCTCAGAACACAAGGTCCACTGCCGAAAAAACACTATTGCATTCAATGCAACAGTCTTTGTGCACCATCACTGTAGTGGGCTGGCTTTAGGTTATTTCTTGAGGAAAAATTATGGCACAGGGAAAGGGGCGGTCCTTTGCTCAAGGATACGGAGCACTGTCTGGGGATGCTGTCCCGATTTAGGGCTGAGGGTTGCCAGTAGACAGAGGAGTGCCATACTGCATACACTTCCGACCATGGACCTCATTTATTACATGAATCTGCTCATTCTGTGTCAGTCATTCATTTTGGTGGAAGGTTGCAGCCACGAGCGTACTTCACTGAAAATGAAAATGGGTGCCACATCTCTAGAATGCCCGATACATTTTATAATGGGATGCCTTACTCTGGACTGTGGTTGGCTCAAAGCAATCAGGGCTGTGGTCTCCACTGTCAAGGAGTAAGGTACCTTTTATATAACCCTCATCCCAGCAGTTAGATCTCAAGATGGAAAGTGATTGTTGGCCACAGTATGGAGCTTAATTTAACACCAATACAGTAAAATCGCTCTTGAATGATCAACTCTGGTTTAGTTGTTAACGCGAATATAAATGTAGAAAATACAGAAAGTGGATGAGAGTAGATTTCCAGACATCAATGTCAATGTCACAACACGTGAAGATGATTCCAAGTGATTATCTAAATGCATGCTGTGATTTTCTTCAACCCATTGTTGTGCCTTGGTTGCTGTCAAATACTTCCACAGGATGAAAAGACAAAACCGTAGCTTGAGGCACTAGCATTCTGATACTATTATTCTGCACAAGTCACTTTTGATGAATCCACCTCTAAAGCCTAGCATTTCGGAATCAACCAATCGTGACTTGTTGCTGTTTACTAATAGGGATTTAGGGTAGAACTAACGTAAATGTCATCTGCCTAAAATTCTGAGGAGATGTGGTTCTGGGAAGAACACCTCCATGTTGTGCCATACTTCTTCATTGGGTTTCCCACACCCAGGTCACCATATGGTTCAGACTGACCTCTAACACCTAGTGTGGATGCAAGTTTTTTTTTTTTTTTTTTTTACTGGTGCAATAGTGTATCAGAGAATTAGTGGTTAAAAAAACTGTCTAGACTTATCTTCCCTCTATGTTTATTCAGGGATGATACGGCTAGGTTAAATGTGCCTACGGCTAGGTGGAAGGATGTGGGATATTACTGCCTTGCCGCCCTGGAGCAATGTACTCATGACTGGGCATTCCATTTGCTAATTAGGGAGTTGCATCAAATACACAAAAAGTCATAGGACAAATGCTTGCAAATAGTCTACACCACTGGCGATGCTCTGGGTAGCAATCCAACCCTTCGTTTTTCAAACGCATTGCCACTCTGTGCTGAAGTCCACCTTAAACAAATCAGTCCTAGTCCTGTTCCTAAATTGAACAGTTCATACCAAATTCGAGAACATAGTTAAGACTACATATCTTCTTAAATGTACACATTTATCGTATTCTATATTCATAAGGAAATTTAAGCCACCTAAGGCAGTGAGGGTCAGTCACTAATTAAAATTAAAGTACCATATTTTAGGACTGCATTGTCAAACTAGCACAGAGTTGGTAGAAGAATTAATTAATCATCTTTGACTATTCCTGACAGCTTTATCGTAGCACTGTGTGCCTGCATATTTATTTTCTTTATTAATGTCCCGTACAATCCTGTCCTTAATTTGAGCTGGTGGTTGTGGGCGAGTGGGGCCCATCGGCACTCATTTTTGGTGATCCGTACTTACTTTTCCTCATCAAACATTTACCAGGTTTGAGAAAGGGAAAACATATAAATGGAAAAGAAAGAGGAAAAGAAAGACGTAAAATCTGCACTGCCACAAGGGGAGAATGCAGGAACCTGCAAGAGTGAAATAAAGGGGCAGCAGTGTCTGGTATTGTCTTAGAGAGGCATGAAGTGGATCCGTGACTATGAAGCCTTGGCATTCGGCACACCAATATTTAATAACTCTGGCCGTGGGCTTCTAAGCAGTGCTTTGGGCACCTGCACTCATTATTTTACAAATTAAGCACACTCAGTGATGCAATATATATTAGTATATAATGAAAACTAGCAGCACTTATCTTGCTCCTCCTGCTTTCAGTAGACACCAAGGGGCATATTTAAGAGCCCCTAGCACCACTGGAGCATCACTTTACGTGACGCTCCAGTGGCGCTAACCTCTTCTCGATACTTACAAGGAGGTGCAACACCACCTTATAAATATGGGCCCCTCTGACGCAGTTTTCTGCATCCGAGGACCGTGCAATGGGTGTTGCTGTGGGCGTGCCAAAGCAACACCTAGTGCATTTTGATGTTGCCTCAGTTTTATGAGATTTTGTAAACTTGAGGTGGCGCCAAAATCTAATGCCACCCCAGCGGTGGCATTAACAAGGCACAACGAGGAGGAATACTTTCATTCTTCCTCTTTTTTTGCTTTTTCTATGCGTGCTGCTTTCTGCAGCACGCATAGAAAAAGCAAAATGCCAGAAATAATTGTTTATGTGAAGGAAGTTGTCCCTTCCTGCACATAAACAATCATTTCAAAATGACGCTTTGGCACTTCTGTGCGTGTTGCATTCTGCAGCACACACAGAAGTGCCAAATCGCCATTAGTGATTGTTTATGTGCAGGAAGGGACACCTTTCCGCACATAAACAATCACACCCCTCAACACAGACATCCTTGCACAGTAGTGCAAGGATGACTGTGTTGGAGCTGGCAGCTAAATTTAGCGCCAGCGCAGGGGGCAACTAAATTCGGCGCATCCCTGCATTGTGAAAATTACCAAGTGCAGCGCTGCTAATTTTGGCACAGCGCCGCGCTCCATCATTTTCCTATAAATATGGGCCCCAGTGCTTCAGTCATTATACACAGTTACATCATGACACGCACTTCCTCACACTTGTGTTTTAACACATTAGTTGATGCATCAGGCTGCGGTAAAGTGCCATTCTCTAAAACATAAGAATAGGATACAGCTTGCAGCAGAACCCAAATGAAGTCCTGCACATGTAGTTAATTTAAATTAGTGAAAATAACACATGTATGAACCTGAAACATCTCACACCGTTGACGGTTGAACTGTTACTTGAAAGTTACAGTTGTTTGACAGCTGAGTAGGTGAATGGCATCGTTTGGCTGACTAACAACACACACTGGAGGGGATGCCTAAACGTGGTTCACATTAGGTGTGGAAATTAAGGTTACTGAGTAAATGTTTCTCCAACAGCTCACCATGAAGTACACTGCTGAGATAATGACCTGCTCTGGACGTATCTATTATCAAACCATCTACATACCTGGTTACTTGCTTGCACACACATCTTCCTTCCTAAATAAAAATCTTTAAAAACATTACAAATCTTGATTCCACTGCAGAGGAAAATTTAAGACAATAATGTAGGAATACTGGCTGTTTTTTTCTCGTCATGGTGCTTTACATGTCACCAGGTAACAGCTTTGTATTGATCGTGAGAAAACCTCTTTTACTGGATGGAATGTTGTACATGGCAAAGATATGTTTGCGCTTTGTCTGTGGAATCCAGTTTCTTTTAGCAGGCAGTAAAGTTCCGTAGCAAAAGCTGCTTAAAAGGAGGAACGTACTAAATTGCTTATCATAAGAAAAATAAGCGCCTCTCAGCAGTACCCAGGAACATTTCAGGCTGCCTTGTTATTAAGGACAATTCCTTGATAAAGACTTTGGAAATGTCATACAGGTTGAAGACTCTGAAAATGAGCAGATTGATGTAATAAGTTACTTAACTACAGCACCGAGAAGTAAATTTATTAAGAAGTAATGCAGTGCAGCACAGCAACCAAAGATGCAGAGCTGCATTGTAGGACTAAGTTATGCCACCGTGTCTCTTCTCCACCCTGCACTGGCACACTTTGGGCAGCCAAGAGCCACGTAACACTCTTGCACCATAGTGCTTCCGGTGCAACATAATATGCTTAGACACAGTTTGAACTTTTATAACTTTGTGTTTGTGCTGTATTTTACTGCACATATACAAAGTTAGCGAAGATTATCTCAAACATTACGTCTGTATCGAGGAGTCGTACATTTCCGGTGCAAAGTCATGACTACCTTTTTAGTAGATCGGGTATGCATTGAAACCATGGGCATTTCCATGTAACACCATGGGACCAACCATGAGACACCCCTTGATGAAAAGTAGTGTGAAGTAGTGCTTTGTGTTACATCAGGGCTACTTTCCAGCACAAAGTTTGAAAGTAAATCCCATGAAAAGTTTTTGCACTGGTTTGCCTCACTTTTTGTGACTCCGGCACACAGCCTTGATAATCTGGCCTCCAAGGGTTTGTTTCATTAAGGTCAAGTGCGCAAAGCGCACTCTGTCCTTAATGTAATCTCTCTGTATGGGATTTTGAACAACACCCATCAGTTTGGTTGGTTTGTGGGCTTATCTTTAAAAATTTGCTTGATTTCATTAGTGAAAGGAATGCAACATCATGCCTTTTCCGGTGTTTAGCCCTCCTCAAGCTCCCCGGTCAACTACTGAAACATACGAAGCGTCATGTTTTTCAGCATGCTTTCTGGACTAATTTTTATTTTTATTTCACAGGCAGCACAATTTCTCTTGGCAGTAATCAAGCACTTTGCATGACATCGACCCTGCTACATGGAAACTTGCACTTTTGCCGGTTACATGGCTAATTGCACTTTTGCCGATACGTTTGACTGCGAGCAAACGTTTATTTCCTTTTGTGTGTCTGCTTCGCGCTCATGGCAGCCATCGGCTCGTTATGTGAAACTGTTTTACTTTTCAGTTTATGTGGCAAGAAAAATCCAGTTAGGAGTTTACAATGCTGATAGCTCTAGCTCAAGCAAATGTGAGATCCATTAGATTGCAAATGCTTGTTTTTTCAATGCTATTGCCGAGACAGCAAGACAATCACAGGCAAAAGCAGCGACGTCCAATTTAGGTCCGTACTGGCCATTTCCTAACAAAATGTTCAAGGTAATCATTGTAGGAAAATGTCACTGTTGGCATGGTTACCCCCTACGTTTTTGCCTTTTGTTGATGCCATCTTTAATTGAAAGTGTGCTGGGACCCTGCTAACCACGCCCGCACCAGTGTTATTTCCCTAAAACTGTACCTTTGTCTCCACAATTGGCACAGCCCTGGCACACAGATAAGCCCCTTGTAAATGGTACCCCTGGTACCATGGGCCCTGTGGCCAGGGAAGGTCTCTAAGGGCTGCAGCATGTATTATGCCACCCTGGGGAACCCTCACTCAGCACATGCACACTGCCTCACAGCTTGTGTATGCTGGCGGGGAGAAAAAGACTAAGTCGACATGGCACTCTCCTCCGAGTGCCATGCCCACAAACCACTGCCTGTGGCATAGGTAAGTCACCCCTCTAGTAGGCCTTACAGCCCTAAGGCAGGGTACACTATACCACAGGTGAGGGCATAGCTTCATGGGTACTATCCCCCTACAGTGTCTGAGCCAATTCTTAGACATTGTAAGTGCAGGGTAGCCATAAATGTACATGGTCTGGGAGTTTGTCAAACACAAACTCCACAGTACCATAATGGCTACACTGAATACTGGGAAGTTTGGTATCAAACTTCTCAGCACAATAAATCCACACTGATGGCAGTGTGAGATTTAGTGAAGAATGCACTCAGAGGGCATCTTAGATATGCCCCCTGCATGCCAGCCCAACTGCTAGTGCTAGGCTAACCGGTCTCTCACAGCCTGCCACTTCCAGACTAGTTTCTGGCCACATGGGGTGAGTGCCTTTGTGCACTCAGTGACCAGGAACAAAGCCTGTCCTGGGTAGATGTGCCTCACACCTCCCCCTGCAGGAACTGTAACACCTGGTGGTAAACCTCAAAGGCTCAAGCCTGGTGTTACAATACCCCAGGGCACTCCAGCTAGTGGAGGTGCACCCACACGGACACAGCCACCACTTTTGGCGGCAAGTCCAAAAGGAGGGTTTATGAGAAAAACAAGGAGGAATCACCCTCCAGCCAGGACAGCCCCATAGATGTCCAGAGCTTAAGTGCCCCCTTCCTTAGAAAATCATCCATCTTGCTTTGGAGGATTTAGCCCAATAGGACTAGGGATGTGCCCCCTTCCCCAGAGGAAGGAGGCACAAGGAGGGTGTAGCCACCCTCAGGGACAGTAGCCATTGACTAATACCCTCTACCCCTAAACACAGCCATAAATTCAATATTTAGGGGTGACGTGGAACCCAGGAAATCAGATTCCTGATGACCTAACAGGAAGGACTGCTGACCTGAAAACCCCACAAAGAACAAGGAGACGACAACTGCTTTAGCCCCAGGCCTACCGGTCTGTCTCCAGATTCAAAGAACCTGCAACAGCGATGCATCCAGCAGGCCCAGCGACCTTTGCCGACTCAGAGGACTATCCTGCAAATCCAAAGGACCAAGAAACTCCCATGACAGCGGATCTGTCCAAAGCAACAAAGAATAAACCATCTTTAAACGACTCCCACCTCAATCCTGCATTGTGAGTCCCCACCACTCTGCACCCGATGCCCCCAGACCATGGCCAGAGAAACCAACACTGCAGCGAGGACCCTCAGGCAACTCCCATGGTGTTTCCACTCTGAGAAGACCTCCTTGCACCCCCACAGCGACGCCTGCAGAGAGAATCCAGAGGATCCCCCTGACCGCAACTGCCGGGTAACAAAGAACCCGACACCTGGAAGAAGCACCGCAATCGCAGCCCCCAGGCCCGAAAGGAACCAACTACTGGTGCAGGAGTGAATAGCAGATGACCCTCCTTCTTGCCCAGTCAGTGGCTGGCCCGAGAAGCTCCCCTGTGCCCTGCCTGCATCGCCAGACTGACCCCCAGGTCTCTCCATTGATTTCAACACAAAACCCGATGCTGTGTTTGCACACTGCACCCAGCCACCCCTATGCCGCTGAGGGTGTATTTTGTATGGTTGTTTGGGACCCCCTCAGTGCTCTACAAACCCCCCCCCCCGTTCTGCTCCCGAAGGACACAGGTACTTACCTGCTAACAGACTGGAACCGGAGCACCCCTAGTCTCCATAGGTGCATATGCTATTTGGGCCCCTGTTTGACCTCTGCACCAGACCAGCCCTGTGTTGCTGGTGCTGGGTGTTTGAGGTTAACTTGAAATCCCAATGGTGGGCTACCTATGCCACAGAGACTGAACTTGTAAGTGCTTTACTTACCTGACAAACTAACCTTTACTTACCTCCCCCAGGAACTGTTGAAATTTGCAGTGTCCACTTTTAAAATAGCTTACTGACATTTTATGCTAAACTGTGTACATTACTGTTTTCATTCTAAGTTCTATATTTACCTATGCCAAGTACCTTACAATTTATGTACTTACTTGATACCTGAATCTTGTGGTTCTAAAATAAATTAAGAAAATAATATTTTTCTATATAAAACCTATTGGCCTGAAGTTAAGTCTTTGAGTGTGTGTTCCCATTTATTGCCTGTGTGTGTACAACAAATGCTTAACACTACCCTCTGATAAGCCTACTGCTCAACCACAGTACCATAAATAGAGCATTAGTATTATCTATTATTGCCACTATCAACCTCTAAGGGGAATCCCTGGACTCTGTGCACACTATCTCTCACTTTGCGATAGTATATACAGATCCAGCTTCCTACAGTCATTTACTCTGTTGGTTTTATAGAAACTCAAGAGTGCTTAAAATGATCTTGTACAAATAACCTGACAATGGACATGGGTCCAGCCCTCTCAGACTTACAGCCGTGCTCTTAAAACGATTCTTAATAAAGCCAAAGAACATGGTCAAAATGCTTTGAAAGGCATCATTTAACACTTCAGATCATGTGGTCTTGATGTGCAGTCATTACCAAAGCACAGTGGCATTGCTCACAGAAGTGCAGAGAACAGTGGTAAACCATTAATTATCAAGTTATCCAGACAAAAAGTAAACTTGGAATGCCTTCTCTCCATGACGTCATGCCTGTGAAAGCCACACCACCATCACGTCTTTTCGGGGTGCTCCTATGGCTTATCATTTAGTGGCGTGTGGTGTTTTCACTTTTAAAAAATTAGTATTTAAGTGATTATTGGTATTTTATTTTCGAAGGCAACGACTAATGTGTTAGGCAGTACATGAACCCTAAGGTTTGCACCCAAAGTATTGTTGAGCCACATAGTTCTATATAAACCACCTTCAGTTGTTGCTCAGAACTAACATATATTTCTGTGACTAATATGAAATGGATTTCACGCACAAGCACCATAAGTCACACAAAGGATGTGAACTCTGTGGACCTCAATACAAGGATCCTTTTAATTTCACTGGAGCCATTAACAGTAGTTAGTAGCCACATGACATGTGCTGGAGCACCATGGAGCTGTCAAGTTTCATTTGGAGATTTCAGCTGATGTCTGGGAACAAACTACTAGTCAAAATGAGGAATTACCAAGGACTCAGACATAGATTTACAGATTTCCCACAGTCATTAACCATTTCTATGGGTTCAACTCATAATCCTCATAATTCAGTCCCCCTGGATTTAAACAACCCCTTTATATTGTTAACTCTTGGGGGTGGATAACATCAACATCATACTATCTGGAACATTAGTAAAGAGGTTCTGATTTTGGAAGGCACTGTCTTTTTTACACACTGTCTTACCTTTGGAAGGAAAAAAAGTAGAGAAAGACAAGGGGCAATAACACTTGTTTTGCTATTCCGTGTTCCCCCAAGTCTCCCCATAAAAATGGTGCCTCACTTGCGTAGGTAGACCTAATGCTCGCGACAGGAAATGCAATTTGGAAACATCAAATTTTTACATTGAAATCTGACATGTTTTTTGCAGAGTGCTAGCTGTAGATTTTGGCCTCTAGCTCAGCCGACACCTAGGGAAACACCAAACTGGTGCATTTTTGAAAGCTAGACACCTAGGGGAATCCAAAATGGGGTGACCTGGGGGGCTCTCACCAGGTTCGGTTACCCAGAATCCTTTGCAAACCTCAAAATTTGGCCAAAAAAAACACATTTTCCCTCACATTTCGGTGACAGAAAGTTGTGGAATCTGATAGGAGCCACAAATGTCCTCCCACCCAGCGTTCCCCCAAGTGTCCCGATATAAATGGTACCTCACTTGTGTGGGTAGGCCTAAGGCCCGCGACAGGAAATGTCCCAAAACACAACGTGGACACATCACCTTTTCCCAAAGAAAACAGAGCTGTTTTTTGCAAAGTGCCTAGTTGTGGATTTTGGCCTTTGGCTCTATGCCGGCACCTGGGGAAACCTAGGAAACCTGCACATTTTTGAAAACTAGACACCTAGGGGAATCCAGGATGGAATGACTTGTGGGGCTCTCACCAGGTTCTGATACCCAGAATCCTTTGCAAACCTCAAAATTTGGCCCAAAAACCACTTTTTCCTCACATTTCGGTGACAGAAAGTTCTGGAATCTGAGAGGAGCTACAAATTTCCTTCTACCCAGTGTTCACTCAAGTCTCCTGATAAAAATGGTACCTCGCTTGTGTGGTTAGGCCTAGTGCTCCTGACAGGAAATGCCCCAAAACAGTATCTGGACACATCAAAATTATCAAATACAAAACTACCTGCTTTTGCGGGGGGCACCTTTTTTGTGGTCCTGTGTTCAGCAGCCATCTAGGGAAACCTACCAAACCCAGACATTTCTGAAAACTAGACACCAGAGGGAGTCCAGGGAGGTGTGACTTGCGTGGAACCCCCAATGTTTTCTTACAGAGAATCCTCAGCAAACCTCCAATTTAGCTAAAAAATCAAACATTTCTGTGTGGGATCACTGCACCGGGACAAAGTTCCTATCACCCAACATTCCCCTCAGTCTCCCAGTAAAAATGATACCTCACTTGTGTAGGTGGGCCAAGTGCCTGGGACAGGGGAGAGGCAAAAACATGTCAAAATTGAGGGGGAACCAAAGCGGGTCCAAAAGGGCAGTTTGAAAAAAAAACATTTTTAGGCTGACAAGTGCAGCAGAATTTTTATCGGTGTAGATGAGATAATATTGGGTGGTAGGAATGTTGTGGATTCCTGCAGATTCTGGAAAGTTCCATCACAAAAATATGGGAAAAATGTGTGATTTCCAGCAAAGTTGGAGGTTTGCAGGGCATTGGGGGTAAGAAAATGGTGCGGGTGCATGTGAAGCACACCACCCTGGAATCAACCAGATATTTCGTTTTCAGATGAGTCTAGGTCTTGTGGATTTTTCTACATGGCAGCGTCCCTAAGTCAAAAAAGTGCAGCCCTCACCATTTTAAGTGGGACGATTTTGAGAGTTACCAAGTTCTCATGGCCCAAAATAATCAAATGTCCTCTTGGTTGCCGTGGGATAAAATGTTTTAGTGTGCGGGGAGAGCTGAAAGACTGTTACCCCCTTCAGTTGGGGTGGGGTCATAACCAGGCCCATGCTGGTTGGTAGCCACCACCACACTATATTTTTTTTCTTTTTAATTCCCTGGCATCTAATAGACTTTCTGCCACCCCCTCCCCGGGTGTGGATCGGGGGTAATTGCCCAATCTGCCCACTGATGGGCAGAACAACTTTGGCCATACCCCCACACTCTTATTTTGAAAAACAAATCTTCCTTGGTCTCTGGTGAGCTTTCTGCCCCCTTGGGGGTAGATGGGCCTTCCAAAAATAGGCCGATCAGAAATGGCCTAAATACAATTTGCCCCCATGGGGAGCGACCCTTGCCCAAGGGGCTCCCCCCCCCCAAACAAAACACACACATACACACACACCAATCCCTGGTGTCTAGTGATTTCTGCACCCCCCGGGGGCAGATCGGCCTAATTATATTAGGGGGGGCAGAAAAGGCCGAAAAATATTTTGCCACCCCCTTCCCGGGAGTGGCCCTTGCCCAAGGCGCCGCTCCCCTTATGCGTAAGTATGGATTAAAAAAAAATTCCCTGGTGTCTAGTGATTTCTGCCCCTCTTGGGAGCAGATCGGGCCTAATTATATTAGGCCTATAAACCCCCAGGGGGGGCAGAAATGGACAAAAAATAATCTGCCCCCCACCCCGGGAGCGACCCTTGCCTAAGGGGTTGTTCCCCACCCAGGGGGTCAGAAATGGCTTAAAATTGATTTGGTTCCATGGGGATCGGCCCCTGCCCAAGGGGCCACTCCCCTTACTGAAATATACAAAAAAAAAATCCCTGGTGTCTAGTGGGCATTTCTGCTGCCCGATCGCATCGCGATCAGGCAGCAGAAATTCGTCGAGAGGCATGAAAGGCCTTTCCTTTCATGTCTCTCCCACCCCACCTCCCGGTCGGCAGCGAAATGCTTTTGCATTTATCTTCCGGGATGCGCGATCCAAGGTGACCTCTGATGAGGTGAGCGCACGATTTGCGCGCTGACGTCATCAGACGTTACTGTGATGATAGGGGGTTGAGGGTGGATGGGGAAGCGATTCCCCTTCCATTCCTGACTGGGGTGTGTGGGATGGAGGCCCACAGGGGGAGTGCTAGCCAGCTCGCACCAGGCACCCAGGGGGTTAAACAGGATCCACTTGGATACTTTGAATGGGATTAATAACCATGTCGAGGCCATCCAAGTTAAAATCTAGCAGGACTCGTTCTGACAAACATCACTTAAACTTCTAAGTGACTACAGAGTGTACACATTTACCTAGTGGCTGGAAATCACTGCCTGGGCCGAGGGGGAGATGCCTTTGTGGCTCCCATCCAGGCATTACTGGAGCCTGCACTTCACAGGCAAACATGAAGTTTACATGAAGCCTACAATTATGTGGATGTCGCACTTCCTGCCAAGTTTATTACAACATAACGAAATGCAGACAATTGTTTTGTTTGATAACGCAACCTGGTGATTAGAGTAAATTCATGCCTGGCACACAGAGATGCAAATACACAAACTTAGACAGTTTATGACCGCATTGTGCTCACTGTTCTTCACACTTTAAGTGGGTGAACGTACATTCCTTTGGCTCTATCATCAGGACCAGCTTCAATGCTGGTGGCACTCTGGGGTCTCATTTACAAGAATCTGACACATTGCCATTGATGTGTCAGGTTTCTTGTGCTTCCCACACATTTCTTAATGACACCATGATGCACTGTATTTACACTACAGGGCTCCATGGTGCATGCTTTCACAAATGCATCAGAAATTCAGACGCATCTGTTGGTGCTAAACTCACGCATTGCTGGAGTGGCGTTGTTAAACTGAAGCAACTTCAGCAATGTGAGGAGTCTCCCAAAGGAAAAAGCCCTGCATCAATTCTACGCCTGCAATGAACAGGCAGTAACATTCTGATGCGGTGAAGTCGCAGAGTGATGCAATGAAATGTTGTAAATTTCACTGCTTGAGTTCTGTGTGGCTTTTCCCGTGGGAACGCCTACCTTGTATACATTATACCTGGTGCATGTATAATGTGACCCAGGGCTCTACAAACTGACACATTGGGCCCAATGCGTCAGTTTGTAAATATGGAGCAGTGCAGTGCACAGCTAATGCCACTGCTGCGTCCAAAAGAAATGTAGCAACGGTGGTGCCAAGGGCCTGTAAATGAGGCTCTTAGTGCAACAATCTTTTTTGGTGGCTTCCTTCTCCACGGATTGCCTCACTACCACCCTTCAACATTGCCCCTGATCCCTCCATTGCCCCTCTTTCATATCCATTTCCTTTGTTTTATAGCGCTACTCATACCATTGTAGGGTGTCAGAGTACTTTACATGATACGCACATTATACAAGGCCATAGAATTATACATATGTACATATGTCTATAATAAATATTATATATGACAATGAGGATTAAAAGGTATTGGAGCCACATGTCATCCATACTAGTAGGCAGTATATTCTAAGAGTGTGTGGTGAGGAGAAGCACAAACACTTGCTTTTCTAATAATAATAATGTATTTCCATCCAAACAAACGCTTCTTTGCAACATGAAGATCATGAAAGACTGTGGAAAAATACATTTTTAACCTATACATTGCAGTTTGCATGCAGCTCTTTGATGACATTGTATAGGTTACTTTTCTCTATTAGGAATTGTAACTTGTGAACTGCAAGTAACAAAAGGATCTCTGTGGCAAAAGCAGTAACCTACTAGCTATCCATATAAAATACTGTTCTGTCATCTGCATGATACACCGTGGGCCCGATTCACAACAGTAAACTTAGACGTTTGGTCTAAGTTTAGATCAAACGTCTATGTTTGCGTTTGTGAATCAAGACCATTCTTTGCAGCAGGCATACTAATCCTCTGAGCTACTTTATGATAGGTCCAAATTGCCACCAGCAAAACTCCTTCCCTTCAGCAGGAACATTAATCACAAGTTATGTTGACATTTTCATTATTGCCTGACACACAAGGAACTCTCCAGCAGATGTTTTAAAACAGATAGGTTACTTCTAAATAGAAAATCCCAGCTCAGTGTTAGGTGCTGCTGTCATGACCACATTTTGCACCTATGCACCAGTGATTAATTTGTGAAGGATTAAGTGCAGGTACCCGAACCTCTGCTCACAAGCCCGCAGCCGGCGCTATTAAATATCGATGCTCCGAACACCAGTGCTGCATGGTGTTGACGCCACTTCTCCGCCCACTTACGTCACTTGTTCAGGTTCCTGCTTTCTCCTTTTGTGACAGTTTTCAGTCTTTTCCTTCCTCATTCTTTGCATGTTTTCCTCCTCTTGCTTTTGGAAAATGTCTCCCAAAAATAAGTGCCAGTGGTCACCTTCAGCAACCACCAACTCAGATTAAGCACTGATTTGCCTATGCTCAAAAGGGAAACTTGCACCTGTTTTTGGAAAACATTTAGGGGGTTATTCTAACTTTGGAGGAGGTGTTAATCCGTCCCAAAAGTGACGGAAAAGTGACGGATTTACCACCAGCCGTATTACGAGTCCATTATATCCTATGGAACTCGTAATACGGCTGGTGGTATATCCGTCACTTTACCGTCACTTTTGGGACGGATTAACACTCCTCCAAAATTAGAATAACCCCCTTAATGTCTTCAGTGCTTTCCTGTGCCTTTATGGCGGGTCCCTTACCCTCTCTGCCCTTTCACCTTTGCCCTTTCCTTCCTATTTTGTCCATCTCATTTACTATAATGAATTGTACCTTTCCCGTTTTCTACTATATTTTAATGAACATGGTGAGCCCCTCTACATCCCTCAACACAATTATCTTTTCTAAAACCAAATCATTATGTTTATTTTATTTGTAACAATTTCCGTTCCCATAACTCCTAAAACATATAACTTACCTGTACCCTTACCTTACTTTTTAATCGCTTTTACTATTGTTTTAACCTGCGTTTTTTGCTTCCAGAAATAACCTAACAGCGAAGAATATGTCAGCAATCAGTAGATGCACTGACCTTCCGCAAGCATCCACCGCTCTTTTAATCTGTGTTGATTGCAGCCGAAACATTTGCTTGCATCGTTTGCAATTTAATTTATTCATTCCTACTCTCTGTGCACAGGTGCGGAATTGTCTGTATTATTTTATTCTGCAGTGGCGAGATAACATTTTGAACAGGTACAGCATGGAGGCTGAGATTGAACAGCATTTATCTCTTATACATTTAAAAACTTTTCGAGAGCTTTGCACCTCTGTGTCTGTCTTCTAGAGCATAATTACTTAGGCTGTGGCTGGGCTAATCCAAAAAACAAAATTACCTGTTAAATGACGGACACTTGTCTGTGGAAAACGAAAGAATCAACATAAGCGGCAGGTACCCAGGTGACAGCAGCACAGCTTTCAGGATGCTGACTTGAAGTACAACCTAAGCAAGAATGGTGTCAGAACTCACTAATTCCCTCATTCATCCACCTTCACCTTCCTTTCGGGGACTTAAGCACTTGCTCCAGAGATGTGTCTGTAACCCACTTGTCACTCTTACCTTAACTGCCCAAGGTCTGTGAGTGATAAAAGCTTGTACTTGTCAGCCTTCTTGGCTCTGTTCTGCATGGATTGGAAGATAAAATGTGTTGCTATATGCTGAGAGAGGGAAGCTTGGTAAGCTACTGACAAGCTGTACTTGTTCTGTGGGGAAGCACAGCATTCTCTGATTTGAACCTGCTTTGTAATGGGGAAGCTTGTGCGGCCGTTTCCCTAGCTATGCCTGTCACCTAAAGGAGGGAAGCTTGCACTGTTTCTGCCCAAGATGTATATATTCTTTGAAGAGGCATTTCCACTGCTGCTGCCCCATGCTCAAAGGACATACTTAATGCACTTAAATAACATGCCATATGAACCATGGACTGTTTCACAATATTTGAAGTGATACCCACAGTCTTGAGGAAGGTGCCTGAAACTGCAGGGGTCATCTTCGAGCACTGATACATGTCGGTAGAAAAGAGAAGACTGGTCCATTGTTTGAACCTCTTGTTTTCCATTTTGTGGTAGCCAACCACCAGGAAAAAAATGCTTAGCTCATCCAAACAAAATCTTAATAGGCCTGACAAAGGCAGAGCATAAGTGCAGATATAAGAGACATAACCTTACCCAAACTAAGGAAACTATAACTAGGAGGCTGTACAGCAAGTGAACTGTAGTATTCTCGATGCTTCCTAGAGATAGATGTGGAATCCACAGATGAAGCATTTCACTTAAGGTATGTGAGTGTTCATCATTCTACATGAGTGTGAATATATGATAATTCCTGGTTTTGCTGTGTCTTCCAGGAGTTTGCAATTCTTATATGTTTATGTCTACTTTGAGCTTACTACAGTACTGAAACTCCTCTCTCTCCCTCTTCAGTGCGTTAGCTACCTGGGTTACACTTGTCCAGTGTTTGGGAGAGTTGTGTGATGTTCCTTCTGCTACTGCCGCCGATCCACTTTTATTGTGCACCTTTATTGTCTTGTGTGCACTTTTATTGACTTGTGAAGCTTGGTTTAAAACTTTCCAGTACACAAAAGACAAAGGCCCTCATTACTCCGCCAAGGTTGGACCAGAGTTTCTGCCCGCCAGCCCAGTGCGGATGTCGGCCGTAACATTGGAGCCGGCAGCTGCACCCGTCGTGCTTTTCACTGTCTACTGTGCAGATAGTGAAAAGCAGGGTGGGGCTGTGTCTGGGGGGCCCTGCACTGCCCATGCCAAGTGTATGGGCAGTGCAGTGGCCCCCAGGGGCCCCGAGACTCCCAGGCTGGCGGGAAGGGGAGTGATAATCCCCAGGGCAGCGCTGGTGGATTATAACCGCCGGGAAAACGATGGCGGAAAACTGCAGGTCCCGGTGGTACGACCATGGCGCTACCGCAGCGGTCATAATACGGCAACGGCAAATTGTACCGCCAAGGTTGTAATGAGGCCCAATATGATTTGAATTGCCAATAGTGGTTTTAATGCACAATATGAAAGAATGAGTGGATCCTCACAAAATATGTGAGCCTAGTTCAGTTTTTTTTTTACACGTGAAACAAGCAGTTTCTGGAGTGGATTAGACAACTTTGTAAAATTAAAAAAACACAAGTGGTTCTGTGTCATGCCCCACACATTTCTGCCATTTTAGCCAACAGTACTTTGCATACCGGGCTTTTGAGCCCATAAAGAAAATGATAAAGGCACAACTACAAGCCACACAATACAACATACTGTTGCAGACCTTTGAAATGCAAAATAAAATGTAATTCCTGACTTTCTGCCTCTGTTCATAAAGGCGGTCATAGGTGAAACAGTTCAGTGGGTGAGAGGGCACAGGACGTCTTTCAAATGGAAGTGCAAGCATCTCACTATAAGTGGGCTAACATTAACACTGATTGGAAAAGCTGAAAGCTAAAGAAGACATCAACATGAGCAGTTGCTCTGTTTGTGGAGATACAAAGAAAGAAACAAAAATGCGCTGGCACCCTTCTTACAGAGCCCATGATAGGGTTTATATTCGTCTGATTTAGGCGGTGCTCTTAAACCATCACTGTGATGGCTTAACTAGTGCAGCGTGTACTGTAGATGCTGTCCAGCGACGGCAGCCACGGTTACTCTGTATTTCATGCCTTTCAAAATCTCTATTCTTCATCTGTGATTTACCCCTACTACGCTGTAGTCCATGATTGAAGAACGGGAGATAAAAATGTGCACGTTTGGCCACGTGACCTGCCTAGTTCCGACGGTTGTTTTTGTTTCCTTAGATATTCATTGTGGAAACAAACTTGATTTTATGTTTAAAAAGAACTGCTGTGCAAGATTGCTTCTCTTTCTCCGAAGAACTGAAAAACAGCTAGGCATCTAAAAGCCTTTGAAATCGTGTGCACTGTACCGTCTCTGCAATTGATTTTGGTTACTTCAGCAAAATATAAGAAATACTATAACTTTTGCATTCTTCCTACAGTTTGCATTTTCCATTCGAAAATTGCTATTTTAAGTCGACCCTTGTTAAAAAAGCAGAGACTCACCGGCCAAAGGACAGCCATTTACCCCTGACTCTCGCTCTTCGAACAGCTCCTAACAGCTCCTAAATTAAGGTGATGAGTGGGATAAAAGGTTAACTGGGTACGAATTCTCTTCAGCTTTTTCTCCAAAATGAATACCCATGTGAACCCGGAATTACTAGCTCCTCTTCTACTGATTTTTCATAATTCTAGGGACAAATCTGATGACATTTACCACTTGCTTTATGCAGTTGGTAAATATCAGCAGGCAGGTTTATGAGTGTCGTGGGGTGGGACATCCAGGGTGAGAGGCGGCTGCAGCTTGCATTTGGAATGCTGGTGTGGGCAGGTTATTGCAGGGTTGTGTCTCTGCCTGAAGCTAGTGCCCTCTTTAGATGCAGTTTATGAGATCTGGCGTTTTAAGACCTCGGGTTGATTTATTTGTTGGTGGAAAGGGTCCTCTGTTGCAACAGAGATTGAGTTCTCTTTCCACCAACCTGAAGGTCCACCCACCTCATTTAGAGTTGGGCAGACCTTCGGTGTATAAAAGGTGGAGACTACTCTGTCTCTGCCGACTACACACACATCCGAAGGCCCCACAGAGTAAGGGCTGTCGCAGGATTCTCCATGTGTCTGCTGACCATATTTAGATTGTGCAGACACATGGCGAGTTTTCACTGCTCTCCACTGCCATGAAAAATGTAGCTGTAAGTGGCAGTGAAAAGGCATAGAGCTTTCACTGCCCAGATATTTATTTGCATTAATGGCAAGAGTAAATCTGTTTGACAAGGTGAAACAAGAGGTTACATTAAAAAATTGGTGGGGAAAGAGGTCCTCCAGAACTGTGGATGGGACAGGGCGTGCCGCAGTGGATGAAATAAGGTAGAATATGCAAATATGCTTCAGCTTGACATTTCTACTCGTGACAAATGCGGATTCCCAGAAGTACTCCTGGAAACCGTTGTACATTCCAAATAAGTCAAACATTTACCAAAAATGTAGGCCTAATCCTACAAGAGTAATGCTTGAATATGTTCACTTGGCAGCATAATTTGATAAATCATCTTTCCTGGTTTTGAGTTAAGCAGCTCTAGAGAGTGCACATGTTGAAGGTAGGCACATTTAAAAGAAGCATTAAATGCTTTAGCTATTTTGAATCACTGAAAGAGCATTCTATCAATGCATGGGTTTGTATCAACAATGTCTTATTCAGTGTTTCACAGGATCGCCTGATACTACATACATTGGGCACTGTTAAATGGTTTTATAGTAACAGCTGTGTATAAAGCTTAGAAAAGGCAGAAGTAAGGTATGAAGTGCCGCATTGAAAAATACAAAAGGTTTCCTTGAGCAAAGTGCATGGGAGCCATGCAACCTTCAAGCATGGAGCTGTCGCAAATATAGAACCGTTTTGTTTGAAATAACACCAAGATATAACACCCCTTCAGACTATACCCTGCATTTGAAGAAAAGCATCTAGAGTGAAAAACAAAAGATATACACTTCTGTCTGTAAATAATGAATGCACAGTTATGTTTGAGTAATTGAAATCTAATGGGCTTAAGTATCTACAAAACTCTCAAATTTTATTTTGAGTATCTTTTTTGTTGCATTCAAATTTTCATCTTATATTCCTGAAAAATGTGTGGTTTCCAGTATTGCGAACAGACATTACACAGTTTATGTTAGACCAGGTTATGTGAATTCAGTGAGATTTCAACAGGCACTGCCTTAATAAAAAGAAATGATTATGTTGAGTTCTTACCATACCTCACCTTTTTCTCCCAGCAGTACCTGGATTAAATATGAGGATTTCAATAATATAACTAAACATATTTTTAAACATTGACTTTTTTAGGCATAAAAGTCTCGTGCATGGGCATCAATGCCCTGAGTGCTTCATCTGCATGGAAATCTGAACTTCTTGTACTGATTTTTGGTCTTAGGCAAACATGCATCTTGTGTGCACCATGGCCTAGGGCTGTCTCATCGTACTGCAGTCTTGTTAGACCAGAAGGTGCGCCCCAAGCACTACACTCGTTGTTGTAGAGGATTGTAGCCCATGCCAGGAGTTAAATGGGATAAACACTGTGGTGGCAGCATACCTGTTTTGTGTTTTATAGTAATCAGTAGGCCTTGTTGCGTGTGTCAGGGGAGTGGTGATTACTGGCCCACTCATGTAAAGTTCTGCAAATGTTTACTTACCTCACCCTTGGCCTACATGATACAATGTATGTAGCACCATGCAGCACTTGATGCATGCTGGTGCTGCATTTATAAATGTGCCTATGGATGGCACATTACATGGAGGCATGTAGTTTACATTTTAGAAGCCTAGGGCCTGGGAAGGCTAGATGGAGGTGAGGACTGTCATTCCGCAGACAGGGGATTGCTGATGTATCTGATAGCTGGGGTGAAAACACACACAATGGGGGAAGAGGATAAATGCTTCCTCTGTATAATCCAAACATCTCTTTTACTTAAGGAGGAGTTACTGGTCAGTGGGGCCTATGCCCATTGTCAGGTGAGATGGTCGGTATAATAAAGTTGGCATTGAAGGACCAGGGAATCTTTATGGAATGGAGGGCGTAGGCCTTTGAACCTTTGAAAGTTATATTTCAGTGAAGGATGACAGCCCGATGTGAACCCTAGTTAATCCCTTACACTGTGTTGAATGAATCTGAACTCTAGATGCTCCTGATGTGGCAGACTGTCCCTTTGACAAAGGACAGGGCAGAGGAGAGGGCACCTCAAAGAATTCAGCACCCACAGCACAAATTTAAAAGGACAAGACATTAAATCACATCTGGGCCTGAATATGAACTGGTTTTTTCAACAGCGCTGCACACCAGGGTGGAAATAATACCACCAAGACATTTAGCTGCTGTAGTTGACTCCTAAGGTCCAGTATCAATAATCCACCCCACTAGAAGGGAAAGAGGGGCTTGGAGGTACAGTCCTAGTCAACGCTAGTGCACCCACCTTAAGAGATTGTGGATCTTATTTAGTGGCATGGTTTTTATGCTTTTTGTGTTTATATAATAAATGCTACTTTATTACAAAAGTCAATATTTGGCTGGACAGTCATTTATGGAGATTACTTTGGAGTCTTGTGCTTCTGTACCACTTACACCTACCTCCCACGAACAGCTTTGTACCGATTGACCCTAGCTACCACTGAGAGTCAAGTGCTGAAGGGGGTAGAGCTTGGACCAATTTCTCAGGACCCACTGTCGGTTGGGTGCCAGGACAGCAGGAGCAAAGTACCACAATCCCCAAGGTTGGGTCTAGTAAACCTGCTTGCCCCATGGCCCTCTCTCAGAGGTTCTGACACCACTAAAAAATACAAAGGTAGAATATCAGCTGATTCATAAATTACTGGTCCTGACAAAGTTAAGAGCTGGAGTCACATTTATTTTAGTAGAAAATGTTTGATGGAATAAAAATATTTAACTGGGCAGTTCAACACGTGTTCCTGATTTGTTACACAAGTTGTATTTTTGGTAAGTATTACATTTCAAACAAGCACAATACTGCTTTTATCAAGAATTTGACCTTTTTATGTGAATTTTAATAATGCTATATAATGTTCACTGGCTCCTAGGAATATATGGCTTTGAAATGGCTCATTGTTTCTAAATGTTACGGTTGTCCCACTACATGTCATAGAAATTACAGAAGTCACTGAGCCAATGGACATTTTTTGACAGTGCAGCTTATTAATAATTTGTATTATTTTATTATTAATGATATATTAGAACATTGGAATGTTGGGCGCTCCATTGAAAACAATGAAGTGCTCCACGCTTCTTATGGCCAGTAGAAGCCTGTTAAAGCAGATATGCTAATTAAAAAAATGATTAATGATTTATATGTTATTACTAATGAGAAAATGTATAGAGAAATTAATCATAGAAAAATAATGTGCACGTTTGAAAAATGTGCCCTCTGTGTACTAAAACGACTGAAATTGTACGTAATAATGAAAATATATGAGAAAAACGTAATAATATGTCATAATGAGATGTATAACCTATGTTTTACATTATTAATTTATAGCGTTAAGTTAGCTGGACTAAAGGCCTAGTTCCACTGGGCCTTGCACACTCGAAACATGGAAAAACCGAACACCTTGCAAAGGACTGGAAACTGCTGTATACAACCTTGACCCATTCGAAATTGAAGTTACTTAGCTAGAATTTTCTGCAATGTACCGGTGGACAGGAGATGAAGAAGACAATTTGCTACAATTATGTGTAGAGCAGGCTAAATTAACTTTCCCAGGACTTGAACAATAGAGGCACTGACTGAAGAGCCATATGCAACAATTTTTATACTTGATGAGCCGGATGATGGGGGCATCGCATGAAGAACCAATCCGCTTCTTGTGGTTTGGAACATATGAAAATTAGTAGATTTGGTAAACAAAAACTATAGGTTAAAGTCATATCTGCTGACTGACCAATTAGCAATTAGGGGGATGGACTGGGAGACCCTAATAAAAAGTCATGACAAGGGGCGAGAGATCAGAGTTGCGGGAAGAAAATTGATGACGCCAGGAGACGCTGTCTGAGGTGCTGATATTGGGTTCATACTGTGAGCCCAATTCATAGCTGACTAATTGATGAACTGAAGACGAAGACTGATCTGTTGCTGATCCCTCCTGGATAGGTAGCTATAAAAATGTGAATGATGATTTTATGCCTTTTCTTCTAGGTACCAACTGCGCTGATTATAGATATCCTCATTTAGGTAGATTTTTCCAAATTAATGTTTTCTCCAAATTGTTTTCGCATGAAGACCCACATGCTAATGCTAATCTTGGTTAGGTAAGCTATTGAAGGGTGACGTTGACAGTGACATTTGACTGACAAACTTAATTGCTGAACTTCACTATCAAAGCTAATGTTGTAGCTTATGGAATTACCTTTTCACATGTGTCTTCTTAAGTGATGGTGTTTTATTAATGAATTAATACATTGAATAAAGTTTGAACTAACTGATGATTTAGAATTGTAAGCAATAGGGAAATTAAAATTGTTAACTCTTTACTGAGTTGTGGTTATTCATGAGTAGATGGTTTTGAAGGTAATTAACTAAAATTGTTTCATGATTATTGATGTTGTTCATTGTTCAATGGTCACTGCATGACCAGGATACTCCATGCAATTCAAAAGGTTCTTCTACCTATACGCGTCCCCTTGTAAGTTTACTTACTAAGGACCAGGCGCGCTCGCAAGCCGATAGCTCCAACATTCCAATGTTGGTCACACAGCAACAGCTATGAGCAAAGGCCTCACAAAGTGAGGGGATTTTAATCCCCTCAGCCTCTGCAAGGCTCCTGTAAGGCCTTTGTTTTAATTATTAGAACATTTTGCCCTGTAGTAAGAATGTTAAAATGGCATTACAGCCCTACGCAGCTGGGCTATAATGGCATTAATGTACCGCTCCCTTGTTAAAGTTCAGACTGCGGTGGGCCTTTAGTGGCCGGCATAGCATGCTATGGCGGGCTATAAGGTTATAATAGTGAGAGACTTAGGATGAGTATATTTAATTGAAGCTATAAAGGTATACCTGAATTTCAAATGGTCATGGCATGGCATGTCACTTAGAGTGTATCAGATGAAATGCCTGTTTGCATATACATGAGCCTACTCATATCACAGGAACTTACCTAGAGAGCAATGGAACATGGTAAAGCAGTAAAAGGATGAATGATTCATGTTTGTGTACAGTGGTAGAAGGAGGAGAGAAATAGGGAGATATTTACTAAGAATTCATGCAGCACAGTACAGCAAGGCAAACTGATGTGCCATGTTGCATAAATGGGAGAGAGCTGAGGAGCACCGTAGTTACAAAGGTATGGCACTCTCTAGCTCTCTCTCATTTGTGGTACACTTCTGGTAATCTAGCAAAAACACAGTCTCATTTGTGCCATGCTGCAAGGGAACCTGCATTACGGGCAGGATTATTTTTGTGTAGTAAGGGATACTTTCTGTGGTGGGAGTACTGATTCACACAATTTCAGCTTTAAAAACTTTAATTAATCTGGAATTGTGTGAAACCCAAATGAAAGCCTGTGCTCCACCCAAACAACACCTCCACTAAAAAATGTAATGGAATACGGAGCAAGCATCTGCATTGTCTTACATTTCTTTAAAAAGCCAGGCAAGGACATGCAAATCAAGCTTTGCGTGGCTTTGTAAATCCAAAATAAGCCTCTGCAATTCCCTGTGTCTCCATGCATGGGGTGACACGAAGGCTTAGTAAACATGGGCTGAGGTATTTTCTGGATGTTGAAAATCTTGAGCAGGGACAGCCTGGGGCCTGTGGCTAAGCGAGGCTTCACAGAAAAGGATGCCGTTTTTCATGGTCCAACAGTAGCCTCAACCTTTTCACTCAAAGTATCTGATCAAAAAGATATTCCACATTAGGTAGACTTAGGGCCTCATTTAGTGTTCAGCAGATGGAGTGTGTACTGTATGCGTGGCAGAGAACCTGGACCACTGCCATGGTGAAGGTTATCTGTCTGATGCCTTTAGAGATGGCTGTCAGCCCATTGGACTTCTCTTGGATTGGCAAGAACCGCCATCACTGAGGTTCGTGCAAATGCATTGAAACTTTGACGGGCAACTTAATCCAAATGGCAGAGCCATACGGCAAAGCTTTAACTTTTTTATTTCCAAAAACAAATCCCAAAGCAGGATTTTATTTTTTAAAACAAAAAAAACATTGACCCCTTTGCCATGGGAGATTTCTCCAGTGGCACAGGTGTCAATAACAAGATTTTACTTCCCGTGATGGGCAATGATAACTGGCCATTTGACAGCCCAATCTAAATCAGGTACATACTCCATTTAATTTAAACCTTGTAATCCCGTCACACTTAATGGACAAATACAACCACTATATCTCACCCTGTCAAATACATCTGATTGTATGTACCTCAAGTTAAAGTTTATGAAGAGACAGACAACACATAATACATCAGAAAATAATCTAATTCGTCGAAGAATTAAGTACACAACACAAAAAAAATATCTGCAATTCTAAGGTACACTGTGGTTAGTGACAGATCAGAAAAGTGAAAAAGTAGAGAACATTAGCTAGATAGCATTATCTTATGTAGCTGTGCAGTTTTCTTCTGCTGGGGTCCTCGCAATAGTAGCTTCACTCCGTAAGCATATTCAGGCCTGGAACGGTTTTTCAGTAGCGTAATATGACTACCCTGATTGTGCTAACTCCACTTCTTCCTCTTGCTGGCCTGTCCCATGTTCGAAACTAGCTGCATCACCTACAAAGTCTTTATGACCTGCACTCCCACCTATCTGAATAATATTCTCCTGTGGATTTCGGCATACCTGCAGCCAGGGCACAATCAGACTGGAATGATGAATTGCAAAAAAGAAAAAAATAAGGCAAATTGTACTCTCCGTATAGGTTCTGGACCAGTTATCAGGATTGCCCAATCACTTATAAAAGTTTAGGAAAGAGCAGAAGACATATCCCAATAAAGAGCACTACATCATGATGAAATAACAAAAAACAGCTATCTCGCCATTCACACTTTTGTTGTATTTATGCTTTTTATAGTGCAAAGGGCTTTTCTGCCTTTCTATTAGGTTTGCACTACACAAAAAAGTGGTTACCTAATTACATACTTGCATGCTAGTATTTGATGCATTCAGGAAGATGCCCTGCAAGCTGCTTGCACTTTTTACGCTAATTCAGTCACCAACCTCATGACCTAGAGGGATTTTGTACTGATTTGGCAACTGGCACTGGATATTTGGTGGATGTCTGTGACACTGATCCTTTTCCAATCTGCCACTACCAGTAAGCGTGGTCTCCTGGGATGTTGGTGGAGTCACCAGTCTCCTGCTGCTTGTAGTTGTCTTTTAAACAAGCATTTCAAATGTTGCATTGATGTTTCCATAGGGGGAACGATGGTTAAAGTTATTTGTTACTACAAGAGAACCAGAATAGGATTAAACCTTCTCCGTCTAGGGGCATCTCGAAGAGTGCTTTTGTGAATAAGGCTTGCGTGTTTACCAGCATTATATGCGAGTGTGTTTTAAGAAAATAAAGCAGTGAGCCACATATAAAACTTCACCCTATAGATCTCTTGGTAATATGTGATGAATTTCCATGATACACAAGTGAAAATACCGTTTAAACAAATTTTCTGTCTCATACTTGTGGGTCCGAATTAAGATCTACAAAGCAGTAACAATGTTCATTCAAATGAATAATATAAATACATTTACAGGCAACAGACGCAAGAAACAAAAATATTGTCATACTCACAGTTAAAATTTGGCTCGATATTCTTTCTTGCCTCAAGACTTACAACTGCGATTTGAAATATGATGTTAAGAAGTAGGAATGAAAAACTGGAAAAACATAAGGATTTTAATAACCGTCCTGTGTGGCCTAGAAGAAAGGGAGAATAAAACAGATTGTAAACACACATTAACCTAGTCACCAACTTAATTTCAAACTATGTATACATAGATGTTGCAGTTCACGCAGGACTTGACAGCCCATGCATTGTAAATCTTTAATGACTATGTTATCTAAGGTGAATATTAATATAAGAGAAGTCTTCGGTTCAGAACAGGGACTGAGTGAGATTTGCATACACAATTTATATTTCGTACAGCATGAAACATACTGCCTTACAAGTTGAAAATAAATGTCCCATGCACCCGAGTAATGGAAAGAAAACTGCATGTAAACATTTTCTCTCTAGCGGCTTATTCTTCAGAACTCAGGAAGAAGCATGTAGACAGATTGCAGTGTGTAGTTCAATATTGCTAAATTGTGCAATTGAACATCGGTCTTCGTATGGGCAGCAGACATATTGACACACAATATGTTTTTTTATTTTGTGCAGGAATGCAATAATACAATTGTCGAGAAGAACTCTGGTAGGTGAATCGGCCTTGCTCAGTAGAAAGGAATACTGTAACAGGAAAGAGGCTACACACGCATGTGGGATTGGTCTAAATAATCTGTAGATGTCAGAAGATAGCTTGCGTTGACCATTACGCCTATACCTACATGCCTTTACTGTTTCCATAGTGAATCGGACGATGATACCTGGTGAGGTAAGATTATTTTCAGTTACCTCCCAAACAATAGGCGAGGGCCAGATTTAGACCACATTCTATGTTGACTTTTTCTTTGAGGACTTCCCTTTATAGGACAAAAGGGATCTGTTACCTAGATCAATTAATTTATTACATGCAGTAAACCAGCTCACATCACCGATTAAGAGAAATGACGAGCCAATTAGTCTAAATAAAACTCATGCATCTGTTAAAATGCACACCTTTGCTAAAACTGATAGTTTAGTTGTTTGAAACGAAATATTTGCTAAAACTCACAAATTTGTTAACATGAGCCACAAATACCTAATTTCTCATGATTCTGACAAGTAACTCAAGATTTAGTGTCCTGGTAATACTCGAGGTATCGTGTAACTGAATACATTATTTAGAGAGGATTACCAGATTATTAAATATAAATCAGGCACAGTGTCTTGAAACGACAATTTCCAATAAACAAATCAATGCATTTTGATATAATTGGACAACCGCACTAGATAAAAATTATTTGCTGAAGGAAATCCTGAAACTATAAACATGGGCCAATTTGGCAAAAGTCACATGTGGAAGCATTCTAAGTTCTTCACAAAGCGTTGCCTCAATTTGGATAGAATGCTTAGTAGCAAAAGTCGTTAGAAGATGTGAGGAGCTTACTTCTCATAAGGGTTCTTGTCAAATCATGTTTAGTAATGGGGCACTCAGAATTCAAGATTTCTGTGATTTAACGGTGGTCATAACCATACACTAGCCTGACACTTAATTTCCTTATGTAATTCAAAGTATATGCATTGTTTAGCAATAAACTGGGCCTTTATTAAACTTTGGTTCTAAAATGAAGGATTGTCGTTCTTGAAAAATAATAACGGTAAGATCATCAAAATCAAATCATAAATGTAAAATTCAATACGAATATCATCAATATGCAATTCTACTAGAATTTGCAAGATTTAAAAGCTGCTTTTGGTCGTTTTCTCCCAACATTTGTTAATCCATAACATTATGTTTAGTTTGGATTAATTAATGCAATTTATGACCTAAGTTTTTTGCCAGTTTACAGGGTCCTTTAGACACTGGCCACAAGTCTGTCAGCCCCCTAGGTTTGTGAAGGGCCTGGCCTCTCTCCTCCTGGCAGATGACCACTCACTGTATTGAGAGAACCAAGCCTGTATGTTGTAGATCACTCTAACCTAAGTGTTACTGCTGGTGCTGCTGATGAATTAAGACAAAGCTTAACACTGAGCTAATACTATGGGCAGGGATGTGGAATTCCTGTTGCCCGACGCCCGGGACATCTTGTTTGGGGTCAAGGGCAACAAGTTTTAATGTTTACTTTGTCCTTGGGACAAGTAGGCCCAACCCCCTGCAGCACAAACCCTTTGGCTGCCTGTTTACAGAGAGTTGAACTCTCTGCAGTTGAGGTAATGTGTTTCCTAAATATAATGCTGTTCGAACTTGTATTTATGGTTCATTATTTGAAAGCCTTCATTATTAGGGTGCGTGCTGTAAATAAATGTTTTAAGGTCACACTTCACTACTGACGTTGGTTCCAGTACAAAAAAAAAAAACGTGTACACACATGTTTGAAAAGTTTAGACTAAGAGGCTAAGTATAATGCTCCCAGAATGCTCTCTGATTATATGCAAATGAAGTGTCATTTAGTAAAATGTGTTGATGCATGCTAGTATTTCCCAAAAATATTTCTAATGGAAAATCAGTGTAACCATTTTCAACACGATTATGGGAAGCATGAAAATAAACAAACACTGACAAAGCCAACTGATCTGACATATTTTTATAAGTCTTTTAGTTTCATCAATGCGTGTCTTGTTTTGACATGGCTTTTGTAACACTTTATTGTTGTGGGAGCTATCAGGCCCTCAACATTGTAACAAACATTGGCAAAACCCCCCCAAAAAGTTTTTGAACTCTTAAAGCACACGTTGCCACCAGCGGCATAACAAAGGCCCCACAGCCGCCCTCCAGGGGGCCCCGTCAGCACAGCACCTGCCCTGAGTGAGTCTGGAGAGGGGGCTCCTCCATGTTCTTTTCAAAGGGGCACCCTCCAGTTTCGTTACGTCACTGATTGCCACTGTAGTTCCTGACACTGAACAAAACTACTTTGTGTGGCAATATGCTCCTTGTGGAAGAGCAGAATGCGATCACTCACAGTAAAGCCAGCCGAAAGAGAGAGAAATAGAAGTTTAATAAAAACAAAATGTCTTTGTTAACACCAGACCTAATTAGGGACCAAGACCCACATGTAGGTAGCTTTTTGCATGTCGCAAATAGCGACTTTCACTGTTTGCGACGTGCAAAAAGCACATTGCGATGCACAAACCCAGTTTTGCGATTCAGTAACCTGGTTACCGAATCACAAAACGGGTTTGCGACTCGCAATTAGTAAGGGGTGTTCCCTTCCTAATTGCAACTCGCAGTGCAATGTAGGATTGTTTTGTGACCGCGAACGCGGGCGCAAACCAATCGCAGTTTGCACCCATTTCAAATGGGTGCTAACACTTTCGCAAAAGGGAAGGGATCCCCATGGGACCCCTTTCCCATTGTGAATGTCACTGTAAACATTTTTTCAGAGCAAGCAGTGGTCCTGTGGACCACTGCCTGCTCTGAAAAAATGAAACGAAAACGTTTCATTTTTCGTTTTTGTTATGCATCTCGTTTTCCTTTAAGGAAAACGGGCTGCATTACAAAAAAATAAAGCAGTCACAGACATGGTGGTCTGCTGTCTCCAGCAGGCCACCATTCGTGAGGGGGTCGCAAATTGCGACCCACCTCATGATTATTCATGATGTGGGCATTTGCGAAGCCCTTGCGAATCACAGATGGTGTCAAGGACACCATCCTACATTCAGATTTGCGACTCGCAATTTGCAGGTCACAAATCTGAACCTACCTACTTGTGGCCCCAAATTCTTAAAGAAAGTCACAAAAGTGCACCCATGGTATATGTCGTACCCCTATAAAATATTTGTGAACTGTATTTTAGCGTGGGTAAATACGATGTGTAGATTTGCTCATGTGAAAATCTATTGAGCATTTGCAAGTTCATTTTCCCTCCAGCCACTTTCTTCCCAACCCTGGAAGAAGTTCTAATTCTGCCATTGTCAGGAGTAAATGTCCAACCTTTCTTATTATGGGAAAATATTAGAGAGAAGCTGGTAAAAATCTTTAAAACATGCAGGTTAGTAGGTTTGCAGACTCAAAGGCATTCCAGCCCTGGAACTATTGCTTACTGCTTCCTCCAGCCCCAGTATGCAGATCTGCAGAAAGGTGGCAAAATAAGGAAATTGCTACAGTAGGGATTGAAACTCCAAGTATTCAAGCCCTACTATGGTAGTAGCCCTGGCATAATCAGAGAGGCTATTAATTGCTGCCATAATTTGTCGCCACACTACATGGCACCAAAGGGACAAGTAGATCTTTTTACAGGACAAGTAGATTTGAGAAGCAACCTGTCCCCTGGACAAGTAGATATTTTAATAAATTCCACACCCCTGATGGGCCAGATGTATCAAGCGATTTTGCATTTGCAAACAGTGCGAATTGCAAAATTCTGCCGTTTGCGAATACAAAAATGCCTTTCAGAATGTATGAAAGGCAGTCGCAGTGCAATTTTAAGGAATCGCTAAAATAGCGATTCCTTAAAATTGCGACCCCATTTAGAGAATCGCAAATTGCGATTCTCTAAATAGGAAATCGCAAATAAGGAATCCTTATTTGCAATTTCTTAAGCACATGTATCAAGCATTTCCTAAATGCGAATTGGGCATTTAGGAAATGCAATTACCACCAACAGCAATGCATTTTTAAAATTGACATGTAGCGCACACATGCCCCTAAGGCTTGTGTGTGCTTCACATGTCCGTAAAAATATTTTTGGGGTGCAGCAGAGGGGGCCTAAGGCTCCCAGCACCCTGGGATTTGCATTTCCTAAATTGCGAATTCCTAACTGGAATTTGCAATTTAGGAAATGCAAAACCATTTGCAGCAGGCCCATAAGTGCAAATGGAGTTGGATTCTCTATTTGCGATTCGGTAATAGCATTTGCGAATTTTAAGAAATCGCTATTACCGAATCGCAAAAATCATGCATACCATTTTGCATTTCTTAAATAGCGATTTCTTAAAATTCGCTATTTAAGAAATGCAATTTGGTTTTTTGATACATCTGGCCCTATGTTTTTTCACTTGCTTGGCTTTCGTTTTTTGTATTTCACAAACAAATTACCAAAACAGGATATTGTTTGTGAAATACACAAAACGTAATTACCCACAAACGCAAGGAGTCCCCCTACTCATATTGTGCAGGGACCTTGATTCTGCTCTCTACCCTTGACCACCATGCCCAGCATGGGGATTTGGGCATACACATTCCGTAACGGTGGCTCTGCCCTTTGACACAAGCAAAAACAATTGATGGCAGCACATGCAGAGAGAAAACAGTTGCCTGTCAGGGCCATTGACTGTATGCCCCCACATCAGCCAAACCCTAAATGGCTCCTTTGATGTTGATTAGGAAAACAAGGATGTTGTGAAAAGGTTTTGGAACAGCTACAATGACTGTCCTAAACATATGCTACATGGAAGACACTTTAAAAGAGGAGATAAAGTGTTGAATCGGATGCTGGTGCTCCTAGGAAGGAATGGGACAATATTCACAAAGGGAAGTCTGCTAAGCTCCTTATATAACCATTAGCGGTTGTCAGAGCACATATTTAGTGCAGCAGGCACCCTACATATTTAGGTCATGGGCCATCCCAATTGGCCAACCTTTTCAGGTGGCTGAGAGGTATTAACAATAAAGCTGCAAACACCCCTTCACATGCATTCAATGACTTCCCTACAAAGATCTAAGAGGCCCTAACACAGACACACCGAGAGATGGAGCAAATTCCGAAGCTACAAGAATATGCAACAGGGATGTGTTAAAGTAGCACCCAGTTGGTACGTGAAATACCCTGTCATAGGGTGTGACAATGTTATAACGGAGCTACCAGTGCACAATTGCACTGTTTGTAGACCAGTATCTGCCGCACCCAATGCAGTTTTGTGAATTCTACAACTTACATAAAATGTCCCACTGCTCTTGTTATTCACTTCATTGGTGTTACTAAAACGAAGTTGGTATCCAGACAACATTCTCAAAATGAATAATTATCTGGGGGATGGTCCAAGGTGGCCGCAAAACAATATCTCTTGTAGCATGCGATTTTGTTTCAAATAAGTAAATAAATGACTTGAATCTATTTATTTCATTCTTAATATCCTCACTACTTGTCTAATTCTCCAATTCATATTTACAGTTAAATATGAAAGTCAAGATCTCCCTGATTCAATTACCTTTGTCAAAGAATGGAAATCAAAGAATGGAAATGCTGTAACCTAAATTTCACTTAGAAATATCTGTGTTAATATTCTGAATCCATGATTTAATCTTACCTTATAGCTGTAATATAGGGACTAAAATAAATACGGTATTTAAAACTGTCTATTGTTTATTCCTTAAAAACGTGTTAAATGCAAAACAGATTACAAAAGTTATGTCCCTCTGGGTACCGGAAACTGCTGTTCCTTGCTTGACAACACTGCACAGGGGCTTCAGAGCACTACCTCACGCAGTGCCTCTGTAAAGATGTAATTATCAAAGGATGTCGGGGTTTGATCACTGCTACAAATTCGCTAAGGTGAAATGCGTCTAATTCCATGTGTGATCTACATACACACACCCTTGATCAGAAGCATTGATTGTTTTAAGAAAGTAGCAATGCCGCGTTTAGGGCCAAAAAGTGGCCAGCTTTTTTCAGAACTATGTGATTCCAGGGCCCATATTTATACTTTTTTAGCGCCGCATTTGCGCCGCTTTTTGACGCAAAAACGGCGCAAACTTACTTTTTTAGCGCCGCATTTGCGCCGCTTTTTGACGCAAAAACGGCGCAAACTTACAAAATGCAATTGTATTTTGTTAGTTTGCGCCGTTTTTGCGTCAAAAAGCGGCGCAAATGCGGCGCTAAAAAAGTATAAATATGGGCCCAGGTGTCTTGTTTTGTTAGCACTGAGAAGCTTTAGAGTGTGTTTAGTGATTTATTAGGACGAGGAAGGTTTAGCACTCTGATCATGCCCATAACTCCAACTTGGAATCCCCTGCTACACTGAAACGGATAAACTTGAGAATTGTCATGGAAAAGGTTTTCACGAATTATCTTGGTATCTTTAATCAATAAAATCGAGTAATATCTGTAACAACTCCTGCAAAACTAAGACAAATGTTTAACTTTGTGAAGGGAATAACCTTTAGGGCGTAGGGAGCTATGAATAAAAAAATAAAAAAAATCACATCCCATGTGTATACTAAATCGATTAATGATCAATTTAGCAACCCCCTGCAACGATTTTATTTTTTAACCATTAGCCAATTAAGCAATGTAGACTTGCCCAAAATGTAATAGTAAATAAAGCAGCCTCGTCCACTAAGCTTATTTGTGCTCTCTTAGTCTCTACCATCCAGAATCTCTCCTCCATAGCCAATACTGGCTACTGTTATACAGTGAAATATGATTGTGGAATGAGATTAACATTTGATTCAAATCCAACTGAATCACAATCACAGTCAGTCGCAAAGGCCATTTTATGACTCAAAAAGTAATTCCTGACTCACATTGTGTACTTTACCACTTGCCATGTGGACTTATGAATCATAGGCTTTGCAACCACAAAAAAGACTTGAAACATTAGGCCCTGAGTATGTGTACTGACTTGAATGCGTTGCTGATGAATCTTCTCTGAGAAATATGCGAGGACTTTCTTTGTCAAAGGCCCCGGTCACTGGAGCTATAAGGTATGGCCATGTTTTAGTACAGGAAGGCTTCGCCAGTGTGCTTCTTTCACGGTACAGGAAGTGCTTGCTTTCATAGCCACATAGCTGTTTTTGGTTGGAAGCCAGGGTGGCTCAATCAATGTAAGCTCTCATTACTGGAAAAACAGCAGCAGGATATTAACCTCATATGTAATGTGGCTGCCTATGTCACCCTTAGGGCGACAACACAAGCAGGCAGCAGCTTAGCGTTGTATGCCCCTGCCAGGCTGCACACTGTTCTCCTGGTAACATTCTGCCTCTGCACATGAGTTTATTTACTGGATGATAGAGTTCAGAAATGGGTAAATCCCAAATGTTCAAGATCAGATGCTGTGTATTCCTGTTATCTGTTTGCTAATAATGCAAGCAGCCAGCTTGGGCCATATCATCTCTGGCTGCCCTTGGATCACCTGTAAGCCCATTATCTTACCAAATAAACCTGCAACATAATGTTCTCCAAACAAAATTGAAGTGGTGTCAGTTTGTTGATTGCGTTGTTCTTTATATACATTTATCTAGTGTGTTAAGTATGTGTGTGCTGGTGGCTGTGGAATATCTGCACTTTGTGGTTGAAGACAACAATTCAAGTATTTTGTGTCTCTCTTGTAGCATTTCCTTCCTTCTGCATGCGCAAGCAACACATTTGTCTATGACATGATTCGAAGAAATGGTTTCCCGTGGTGTTAGCTCGAGTTTGTAGTAAAACAATGTTATGTCAAACAGGAACGCATTCATGTTTAATATCATACTCTGCACATGCAGCTGTGTTGGTCCTCGAAAGGCTCCAAAAGTTCCATATATAACAATCCCCTATCATTAAACATTCCTTCATATATTGCTTAACACTGGATCTAGCGGGCTAGGCCTTTGTCACCTGAGCGCACCCCATGAAATATTCCCTAGTTTCTAAAATAGTTGCCACCATTTGGGCTTGGTCTCTGTCATTTACCCAGTGGCCTAACTAATGACCACACAAAGGCAATCTCCACTTAGGATACATGTGATTAGTACCTACATCGCTCTACTGTATTCTATTCTGACACGCTATTTAGCACCTCCTACATATGTGCAGTGACATTAAGGCCCTCATTTTGACTTTGGCGGTCTTTTTCCAAGACTACCAAAGCCGCGGGTGCCAGAAGACCACCAGATCACGAGTGCTGAAGGATTTCTGCCACATTCTGGGCAGAAATCCTCCAGTAGTTGTGCTGGTGGTGGGAGGCGCATGGGTGGTTCCACCACCAGCCCTGCCCTGCCAAAAGAACTCCACCAGCTGTATTATGAGCATTAATACAGCCGGGTGGTGTCCTGATGGCAGAGCGCTGCCGGCGGTGGAAGTACCTGTTCCCGTTCCATGCCGGACAACCTCCTCGCCGGACAAGGTAAGTCAATCATCCAACAGGGGAATGGGGGTGGGCGGGGGGGGGGGTGTTGTGTGTGAGTGTGTGAGTGGGTGTTGGCTGCGTGTGTGCATGTATGTGTGTATGCATGTGTTTATGGGTGTGTGAATGTATGTGTGTTTGCATGGTTGAATTCATGTATGAATGTTGAAGTGAGTGCGTGTATGAATGTTGAAGTGAGTGCATGTATGGATGCTTGTGAGTGTATGCGTGTATGGATGCTTGTGAGTGTATGCGTGTATGGATGCTTGTGAGTGTATGCGTGTATGGATGCTTGTCAGTGTATGCGCGTATGGATACTTGTGAGTGAATGAGTGTATGGATGCTTGTGAATGCATGTATGTCAGTGTTGGTGTATGAGTATGCGGGGTGCATGCGGTGTGCATGAGTATGCGGGGTGCATGCGGTGTGCATGAATGAGTGTATGCGGGGTGCGTGTGGGTATCTGTGTGCGTGTAAGCAGGGTAAGGGGCTGTACTACAGGGGGTGGGGGAGGGGGCACTGTAATAGAAGGAGGAGTGGGGGGGCTCTGTTCTGGTAGGGATTCTGGTATTTAAGGGGGTGGGGTATTGGGCTTGCAGAGGGGGGAGTCGTCTGCCAGTGACAGGAAAGAAATTTCCTGTCACCGGTAGCCTTTCCTCCAGTGTCTTCGTGGCAGTGCTACTGCCGCAGAAACCCTGGTGGAAAGCTGGCTCCAAACACTGCCGGCGGCCTTCATTGGACCGCTGGGTTGGAGATGCTGATCTCTGGCCCAGTGGGTCCAACAGCCCTGGCGGTAGAGGCGGGGATGTGGTGGGTTGGCAGAGGCTAACCCGCCAGACTCATTATGTGGCGGTCTTCACCGCCAGCCCGTCAGCGGTGAAACCGCCACTGTGGCCCTGGTGGTCAGAAGACCGCCAAGGTCATAATGAGGGCCTAAGTGTATCTTGCTTATGCCATGGCCTCATACCTTATGAAACATGGGCTAAATGGGCTACTCAACAGCTAACGACCTATCAACCACACACTTCGAAGGGCCTCCAGGAACTAATGCACATTGGAGTACCACATCGTCTCGTCAGTGGTATGAAGCACTATACATGCGTTACGTACCAGGATGCTACCTTACAACCCTCAAACCATCTGTGCCTCGCAATGGTTTGGGAAAGCTACACAAACACCGATAACAAACACTGATACAAAACAATCTATTTTTTGAAAAGCAGCAGTTAATTTGAAATGTTTCCCTGCTTTTACTTTAGCCTGCTGTAACAAAAAAGCGCATACAAACACACACAATACTGACAGCCTCGAATACCTGGTGTAGTCAGTACAGCCAGTAAGAAAGCCTAGTCACAGCTGCAGTCAAACTAAACACATCTTGGCGTTCCCTTAGTACTTGCAGAGCTTGGATTTAGTCACATTAATGTTTTAGCCCACCCCTTAACTAAAAGGAAAGATATTTGTGAATTTTTAAAATATTGTAAAGAAAAGTGTTCATGCTTTATTAGCATCCGTCTAAATGAAACAAAACTTATTATTTAGCTTACAGTGTAAATGTAAAATATGTACGAGTTTTAAAACTGATTGAAGGATGAGAAACAGGATGGAAATTAAATGAAAACACAAATTGGAGTCTATAGTGTTATACATTATTGATGCAACGGACTCAGGGCAGACCACGTTGGCGTTTTGACAGTACATAAACTATAATGTATAATACATATCATTTGTACATGATATCCATAAGCGGTAACACTGATAATCGTTTTTTACTCATGACATACCTTTAATAATACAAACAATTCTGCTCCCGCAGAGCTGTGGATAAATAATGATAAATAATGTCAGTAGTAAAGTTTCCTTTACCACTCAGAGCTTTTGTGTGCCTCTTTTGGCAGTGGTCGCTAGTTTTTGTGTTCAAATAAGGAAAGTCCCCAGGTTTTCGTGATTGCTCCCACATGCTCCTCACATTTTAAATGTTACCGCTTATGAAGTCATTACTAAAATATGGATTTAAGCTTCCTGTTAAATCGCCATTTTGTCCTTTTAAATATTGCCAATTAATCGATAGATGCCTAAGTTAAGTATCTGGCAAGTGGGAGGAAAGCCCAGGTTTGCTTCTATATCGCAAAAATAATATTTTTAAATTTGAAGATATGACAGAAAATATTTGAATAATTGTATACTTTAATTTTCTCGTGCCCTACGATTAGTTTCATGCAATTTCTGATGTTATATTTGCTCCTGTGCACCTTTAGTGTAGCTTTGTGTTGCATAGCATACACAATGACCTGCAAAACTGCCATGGATTTGCCTCATCTCACTGTCAGAGTGCAAGTTACAATGAGTGTGGTGTGGAATTGGTAGATGGTGCCCACCAGCAGTTTCTGATTTCTACAGGCCTGCGCAGTACGTTCCACCAGTTTGCTTCCCTAATATACTACCATTGAGTGGATTCAAGGCTGACAGTGGGTTAGTTGTGTGTCAATGTGCCCAGATCAATGCTAGGTATGTGTGAGGTCTTTCACTTGATTTATTAATACTGAGCATAGCCATAATTTCAGTGACAAACCGTCAATAGATAATGGATAGTTCTGTGAAATTATGGCAGGGGGTAATATGAACAAATACATTGGCAGAGGTCTCGTGGGCCAAAACAAGGAACCTGCATTACATGGTATGGCTTGGTTTAACCAGTTAGAGGAAATCAGCACATTCTAAGTGTAACATGTTTTCACATCACAATGAGCCTTTCAATGTTAGGTTTTCTCAGATCGTAGATACTTAGTTTAGCTGGTAACTGCTTCCACCAGGCGTCTTAAAAAATATATTAAAACACATTGCAGAGTAGTAAGGAAACAGCTGGTTAATCCATTTGCACAATGTATGAGAAAACACATTTGCCACTGGTTTCCCTACCTATGGTATTTTCATTCTGACCCATGATCTATTATATTGAAATTTGGACAGTTCAATATGAACAGGTATGGCTTTTTGGCAGCACATTCACTAGAAATCTCATTGTCTAGTGATGGAGGAATAGGCATGGTAAACAATGAATTGAGACATGACTGTGCTACAACAATTGAAAATGCTACAATGAAAAGCAGCTCCAGGAGCATCTGACACAAGACATGCTGTACATATATGCGTAATAACCAAAAGAATAGGAGAACACAATACAGCCCGTGGAAACAGAGTATTTCAATGGAATAAATAAATACTTTGAATGTAGCATGCAAAAATAGAGCCATTCTGTGCACTGCTCAGAAAGAACTGTTGCGGAGAGGATGGTTATAACCATTTGGTGCTCATTTCCATAAACCATAATACAAATTGTCGGTTACTGTAAAAGGACAATTTCTTTCAGGGAGGCGAGTTGTCGATGATCTGTGTTTAAGGCATGTGGCAGCAAACCAATTGAATTTAACAAAAATGTGTATTCAAACAATCCTTCATGTAATGCAGAAGTTATTTGGAATGTTAACATACCTTGTCAAAGGTCTGTAGACATAGATTTTCAAATGAATAATTATGGAGGTTGGGATATAAACAGATGAGACCTTTAAGGGGAATGATATACTGAAGAAGCTGATCACATATTTATGATGACATGCAAAACCCTGCTGCTAAATAAATCCTACCTACGGTAACAACCCTGTCTACGGATATGTGTGCCGAAGAAACAGAGGCATTACAATCCCACAAACTCACTTCTCATATTGCCTATTATTGTACTTGAGGTAAGAGATTATGTTTGAAACTGGAGCTCCAAGTACTAATGTATGTCATATGTACTACATACCAGGCCACTACCTCTGGTCCCGCATGACAGAAAATACATGGGGCAAAAAGTGAGAGTTCCCGTGAGCCATTCTTTGGAATTCCTGTGACACCTACCCACTTTACATCCTTTAGGAAAGCACCAAAGACAAGGCTTTTTAAAGAAGCTTACGACTCATCAGCAAACCCTACTGAAAGCATACCTTATCTTCAGACCTAGTCTCCTCATCTAGTACAAGTCCTATTTGGTGGCATGCTACTGCAATATCAAATAAATAAATACACAAATATGTTGTAAGAACCTCGCTCTCTGTTTAGTGGGGAGTAACATTTAAGGTGCCATGTTCCCCACCTAAGCTGTTACCTTACGTGGAATAAACTTATTCATATCCATCTCAGGCAGCCACAGGTGTTCTGGCTCTGTTATAAGATTGATCCAGTAGAATTACAGTTCACCACACAAACAATCGTTGGCAAAGTCAGCATTGCTGGTCTTTTTTCTCCATACAGTTGATGCTACTGACTTCAGATCTTCAAGGTGCTGCAGAAAATCCATTCAAACCTGGCAGGGAGTCAGACAATCTGGACACAAGCTGGTTCCACAGCTACCTTATCACGAGATAAGCCAGACAACTCCCTTTGAAGAAAAAATATTCCTATCCTGGAATCTTCATAGTCCAACAGAGATTTTGGTAATCTTCCATTGGGGGAGCAATGTCAAGAAACTGAAAAAAAATTCTGTGTAAACGTAGAATGACACATTTACAGGAGAATGTGATTCCAGGACTAGAGGACGGTTCAGTCTCTCCAACAAGTATATGACAAAACTACCAAAATTTGTCTAAACTTATGTGGAATTAGGGTGACAATCTAGAATTTTCACAGGTTCATCAACTACTAATTCGGAGATTTCCTTATCCATCTTTCTCAAAAGTTTGCGCTCCCAAGAATTATTGTGAGATCACAAAATGTATTAGCAGCTGGAGCCCGGCTTAGGCTCTTTTGCTTTTCATGGTTTGTTTAGTGTAGAACTATTAATTATGTTGGGCCTTGATCAGGTATGTACAAAAACAACTTTCTGAGAAGGTGTAAATGCATTGAACTATTGCTCTGTTATCACTGTCGTGACAATTGTGAGATGATGACTATCAGGGTAAGAGTATTGAGAAAAGAGAGAAAAAGGACAACACCTATGCTTGAACTTTATGAAAGGATGTTTTATCCCAAAATTCATAGTTTGCCAACTAAGATTTCAGTATGAACATGGAACTGGATTTTGAGTTTGGTGGATGGGTTACTCTGTCACAAGGTATGCGTTTGGGCATATGAAATGCAAATAAAAAATCAGCTTTCACCCAGGCCTACAATAAATAAGGCAGCCACAATAAATCCATAGATGAAGGGTCACATTAAGGCATGGTTATGTGCTCAAACCTCAATTTATGTAAAAGATTAACATTTCTAAACAGGTTTTGGAACATATATCATACCAGATTCAACTTTAAAGGAGCCAATTGATAAGAATGGATGAACTGCTAAAAAACCCAATTAAACCCTGCTCACGTGTTTTTATTAAAGGCAAACGAACTGAATCACCAATGGTGAGATCTGCATTAGTCAACAGGAGTGGCTTGAGTGTGGACAAACTAACTGTCTCTGACACATAAAAATTGAAAAAATAGAATGTGTTGATACTGGTACAGAGGCTTGTTGACATCACTGCAAATCACTTAAATGATCTCATTTTCCATCTAGAATTCTTTCCAAGGTGATCACTGACACAGCATAACTATAACTTTACGATACTTTCTCATAATAGCAAGTGGTTTTATGTAAAAACAAGGATTTAAAGCATGTCAGACCTCATCAGAGCAGATGCACAGAGCTTAATAAAACAATTTTACGAGACAGTACATAAGGACACATATTTTCACATTACAGCCCATAGTTTACAGAGATGAAAATCCAACTTATGTGTGGCCTATTAACCAGCAAAAACATTATTAATATGTGTACTCTAGAAAAAATCAAACATTTGGTACAAACTACCAGGCCTTCGATGCCTTTAAAAGAGAAGTCTACTAGAACCTTTCGTACATGGCTGTGTATAAGAGGTGCATTTTACAACTGGTAACACCTATTTCATTCTTCTAGAATACTTTCATTGTATTTCTGAATTTGAACGATTCTCAGGTAATCCAAGTAGTGGAAGGTACTATTACATCTGATTTATGAGCCTTTCAAAATGTTGGACTTCTCCACTACTTTTGCTATAGTTGATTCAGACTTTTACCAGTCTACTCCCTTGCAAAATGAAAAACCTTTCCGGAACTTAACAACATGGTGCAAGATCCACTGATCGACTCAGGTCCTTTGATCCTTAGTTAACATACCAATAAGCACCCTGTCTCATTTTATAGCATTCAACTTGATGGAAACAACTTGCAATGACATCAAATCTTTATTTTGTTTGCAAACTTTTGATCACCTAGCTGACCATACTTTGTCCACAATGTAGACCATTTTCCCATTGAAAAAAGTCACATGCACCAGTCCACTCTAGAGTTACATTCTAATACAACAGAGCTCATTGTTTTTTACTCTAAAACTAGCACTGTATGATGTAATCTGACCATGAGTTCCACATTCCTACCATGATTTACCCTAGGGGCAAGGGAAATCTAAAGAACATGGGGGCCAATTCACAAGAGAATTTTGGTGAACCTAAGGTAGTACTGAAGGAGCAATCTTTAACATGCTCTTGTCGTAGTTTGGACTCTTGCTCTGGGCAAGACTGCTGGTTCGAGGATGACAGTACTTATGTTTGTAGGTGGCTATGCCTATCCTACAACAAGTTGCAACTGTAGTCCCAACCCTTCCGGCTCACTAGCAGTACCTCACCAAAAACCCAAATAGTTAAAGGTGATTTGTGGCAGCCTTTACGCATGGACTCAGAAGTATGACATCTCAGGGAGTGTCGTGGTTAAACGGAGATGACCCCTTTCTCACAGATATATCATGTCTCAACCAAACACAGACAATAACGAAGATGCAGTAATGTTTCAATAGTTTTTATTTAATACACTCTGCAATCTGTGGTAAATCGCATGGGCTTCAATGATTAGGATAATGAACAGTGCAAGAAACAGAATTGCAAACACAAGGGTCATGATTATAAAGACCCCCACAATCTTGCAATAGCATAAAAAGACATCAGTGTGTGTGGTATGTCCTAATACCCTACCATAAGAGGCCTACCTTCTACCTGGAAGAGAGCTGGGTATGTTAAACCTAATCTGCCAATGCCATGTCCCTGGAAGGAGCCCCCAACCCTTGTTACCTTGGAATGAGGTCTCGTGCTCAGACTCCGAAGGAACACAAAGTCCAGGTCAGCGTCAAGGCGACGTGCAGCATCGATAGCAGCGATGGTATCTGGTCAGAATCCCTCTGATTATGTGTCTAAAGTGTAATGTATTTATACAGATCTACTTGGACCCCTGACGTAGGTTGTTCCAAAATAATAGATAACACAGCATGCTTGGGACGGTAATTTCTAATGAGAGCACCTACAGTTTGTTTGTCTTTGTCGCATGAGTTGAAGCCTTAGCGCGGTGGCACTGATAACATAAATCTATAAACAAGGCAGCCATCTTAAAAGAATTAATTAAATAAATGGTCTAAGACAGAGCAAGCTAAGTAGGTTAAAAGTCACTAGGTGACGGGGGCACGAGTCTGCAAGCCAAAAGGCTAAACTAACTCCTGTTATCCCATTATATCAAACTAGGATTCACCACACTCTTACACTCCTTTATGAATTGGTCGTAAAAATATTAAATAGGAACAGAATTAAAATATTAAGGGACTATGCATATTCAGTCAGGATGTATAGAAAAGACTGTGTGCGCCATCTTTGCAATTTTACTAATAGAGAATTATACATTTCAAGGACGATTCACAAAGGCATGCAGGAGTATATGAGTACTCCTATAGTAATAATTGCCGGAACCATAAATGCTTTGGTAATTGTGCTTCAAAATGTTGTTCAAGGTCAAAACCTCCTATTGGTCCTAGAAAAGAGAAAGGAATGCATTTCTTCAACCTGATGTGTTTATGTGATCAGCATATATATTGTTTAGTGATGGTTTTCCCATGGTGATGAATTTGTGCTACTCATGGCAAACTACTGCACTGTTAATAAAAGAGTGGGTAAAGCAAGCGTAGTGTGACCTACACGTTTGTCTCTACTGTCAAAGAGTGCATCCTACCACAGTGTATATTGTTGAAGACGTTGCACACTGAACCTCTCGTGTGTAGACGGATGCTGATTCCCTGTGACTGTCCGTTTTAGTATTGTAAGTTAAGTGTGATGGATCTGTAAACAGGAAGGGGAAGACATTTAAACAGCCCTGCTATATGTTTTAGAATCAGATTTTCACTGCAAAACGTGCCTGCTTCCTTTCATTGATATATTGTGAAATGGCCCTATTCTTTTGGTACACATGCTTGCATTTCAACCATGTGTTTTATCAGCAGGGGGCAAAAGGGGTAATAGAGAGCAATATATTTTTATTTGTCAGAAACGCAGCAGGGGTTATATCAAACTTGTGTACATGATGGGGCAGAGCATCTGTTTTTATGTGATTGCAATGATTAATACTAACATTAAATTGGAATTTATAATAGTGCTGTAGAAGTTACAGCTGGAAAACAGAGGCAGCAACTGCTCGCTCTTTTTGACTCTTGCTATCTGCAGCGCGTGAACTAAGAGAAAATTTGAGTTAAACATACACATTTAGGAGACTGCATTCTCTGAAAACAAATCCAGCTTTGCCCGCACGAGTGCACACATTCAAGATATGGCCACAGAAGTTAGGTTCGATTTGACGCAGGTTCATGAGGGATACACACATTCATGATACGGTCACAGAACTTAGGCTAGATTGGACACAGGTTCATGATACTGGTCAAATTGAGATCATTGCCAACAGGCACCTATATTGACTTTGATGATTTGTGCTGGATATATGTTAGAATTCTCACCAACTTGACCTTCAGGATGTATGTTGACCACTTACAAATGCTCAAGTTACATCAGATGTTTTAACAACAATTCCTCCATAAACAAATCTCTTGAAATATGGAGGAAGTGAGGTGCTTTAAATATGTTATATTAAAAGATGGAGGGGTGAACAGTACAACTGGGAGAAATAAGAGATATCTTCACATTGCAAAACATGATTTCATGTAGTCAATCGTGATTCGTGTAATAGATGCCATGCGTCTTTGTAAAGAGGACTATCAGCGAGTAAGATATCTTAGATCATGATTTCTGTCCCGCATCTTTGCTTTTATGAGCTTTCAAACAAATGCATCAGATGAAACTCCGGATGCTGAGTACAGAGTACCATGTGATGTGGGTAAACACATAATTGTAAAGGAGAGATGCCAATTCAGGTGAGGAACTCAAAACATATGAGAAAAAAAGTATTTCTATATTTAAATACCCTGCAGCATCAAATTCCTTTTAAAGCTTTTCTGCATGTCGTCACACATTATTGCTGCAAATAAGGGTGAGTAAAGTTAATAATTGAGGGAGTCCGACTGCCTAACACGATGCGGACAAATTAGAAGTGAGGTTTTAATATACATACACAAGTCCTCATAATATACAACGGTAAACTGTCAACAGTTAAAAACACTGACACCATTGTGCACGCATAATTTAAAATCCGACACCCGAAATGCATTCAAGTTCAGTTGCAAGGAGAAGCAAGGAGAAGCAAGGAGAAGCAAAACATGCCAGATCTTATTAGACTGTATGACATTGTTCACACTCAAATGCTATTTCTTCAGAGGCAGATTGTTTCCCAAGGTGAGCCAGATTCTCATCCCACCTTCTCCTGCAGCAGCCACGCCATGACGCTTTAAACTTTGCAAGAAGTGTTGCTTCATCAAATGTATTTGCAACTTGTTTTCTTCCATTTGAGCCTTCGTCTGTAGCAACAACTGAAGCTTTGTTGCTACTTTCTAGTTCACAAGACAATGAATTGTATTAATTGTGTATGCTGCTGCCCCGAGAAATGAGTCCAAAATCAGGATGCTTCATTCAGCCTTATTTTGAAGGTCTTCAGCTGCAGAACAAGTGCTCTTCAGTCACTTCGCTCACTCCCAGCAGACCAGAGGGTTAAGTTCACAATCCCATGCGCCCTTTTTCTGGAGTATGGGCCTGTGGCCACGAATATCTTCAAAGATTGGCCACCATCTCAAGCCTGCCCAGAATATTAGATCCAACACAATCCAGTCTAAAAAGAACATCCTAGAGAGGAAGATTATCAGGTTACCCTGTTTTCCGAACCTATGCAGCCAGTGGTACAGTCATAATATCAACAGCGAGAATGCTATTGTTAAACACTGTTGTACAATACATACATTTTTCGAGGTCGGAAATATCCTTCCGACAAGTAACAAAAACGAAGAACTCTCAGTATACAACAGAGAAGACTCCATAAACTTCTTTTGTATTTTATACAGAAATATAAATATGAACATAAAAGATGCCCCATTCGACATGAACAGTCATTTTCTGAAAAGGTGAGTTAAAAAATAAAAAATAGTTTTGTGAGGCTTGAATCATCAAACATGTTGCAGATGATAAGTTACTACTACGGCTTGCCTGCCATGGCATAAAGCTACATTTTCAGCACCCACTTTCCCAGCAGACACTTGTGTCTGATATCCCAGCAGTGGACCAGCAGCACTGTGAGCTTATCCTAAATGAAGCTCCTGCTTTATGGGAGGTGGGCTAAGGAAACAAATATTGATGGCCCAGGATGTGGAGGCTGGTGTTTCAGATGGTTCATAATTCCTTTGGTGAGCACAAAATTCAAGGAATTTCCTCTGCTCCACTGGAGGGGCTTATATAAGAGGTTACCTAGATAATGTTAACCTGATTTTTGCCTCTTTGTTTAGCAAAGTGTCACAATTCTCTCCCAGAGTGTATCTGATAATCAATTCTTTCAGTGTGTTGGTTGTGAAGAGCCTCATACTCATTCATTGACTGCTGAGAGGTGAACCGTTCGATGTCCAAAATGGCACAGGTTTTTGCCACCTGAAGCACATGTTCAGTATTTCCAGCTTGTGGTGTGTATGCGAAAGTGTGTGCATGAATTGTGTTTTCTGTTTGTCGTGTATATCTAAATATATTGACATGGGCAGTGTTTCCAGCCTGAGTGCACTTGTAAATGTAGGTACATGAGTATTGTTTCCTGTTTGTCGTGTGTATGAAAATCATGCTGCACGGATTGTAATTCCTTTTTGTGCTCTGCATACCAATCTTGGAGCAGTGGAGCGTTCTTGTTTGTGGTGTGCATGCGAATCTAGGGGCTTGGGTAGTATTCATTGGCTGTGATGTGTATATGACTTAAGGTGCTTGGTAGTATCTCATTTCTTTGTGAATCAAGCTGCTTCATCTGAACCACACTTCACAAACCTGAACTAAATGATACTGTAGTGATGACAGCTATTTCCAAGTATTTGGTTTGCAAGTGTAGTCTGAACATTGTTTCTCTAACAAACTCTTTTAAGAACGACTGAATGCTAAAAACAAGTGCACTAATCGTTTATGATATATTAGCATAAATGCACAATGTTCTATGCAGACATCAACTGACATTGTTTCTAAGATCTGAATAATTTTCTCCAAGTTTTAATGCAGGTTCAACATGAAGGAAGCACAAACATTACTGTAAAATAAAATACACGAGGGATCAGCCAGGCAGCTCAGGCCTCCACCATCATTTTTTTGAGAAACATTAGATATTTCTCATCGAATCCTAATGTCACTTCAGTTTATCTTTGCGTATTTCCTGTGATCCCTGTCTTATGTTTGAACTTGTCTTCACATTCTTCATCAATCCCCTTGGTACTTAGAATTGATCTTTGGTCTTAAAGCACTCGAGCATCGTGTAATTCCCAGAACAGAGCAGTGAATGTCAAACAATAGCTTTGGATTTAAAGCTGCCATTTAAATATGTTGGTGTCCTGCTGACACAGAGATATAGTGACTCTCCGTGTCACTGCCTGTTGGGATCTCATTATATTTCAAGTCACGTTCTCGCCATTATCTATATGTTTTACTTACAACAGCTGCATTTTCCCAAATGTTTATTATCCTGAGTTTTTTCTGAATATTGTTCACCGTTCCTTAACGTAAATGCAACAACTTGTGGAAGCACTGAATTTCTTTTCCTATCAGGTACAGTGTGGAAACAATTCTGAAATCTTCCCCACACTGCACTTCAATACCCCAGGAGTTACAGAGCTATCAGGCATTACAAAGATCCACGGAGACACCATTCACCAGTCTTATTTGACATTTTTCAACACCAAAATCTCTGCGGGAAATTACTGTCAGGCAGAAAAAAAGAATTACCTAGAGAATCGGACCATAAATTACCAAATCCCTGGTAATTCCACATTAATCAGAGTTCAACCAGGAATTCCTGTTAATTCTGCACACTCCGAGTTTAAGGGACCCTGGGATTGTTAACTGTGGCACTGTATAATTAACGCCAGCAACACAAGGGCATTTGTAAGGATGTCCACTATCACCGACTTGTTTTTACTCTCCAATATGGTTACTTTGTATTATGTTATTTAGTGGTATGATATTCTATGTTATTAATGTGTTGTAGTATTTACGTGCGTGGTCTCGCGCATGGCCTCGCGTCTGGAACCCCGATGGTGAAGGGGTTGCTAGGCGCTCGGGGGCAGCGCGAGCACCACGGTGGGAGAGACAGTTGGGAGACGGAGCGGCAAGCGGCTTTGTTCTGGGGGGCGCCCGGAGACCTTTTATTACGATGAAAATAAAGACATTTTAACCTCACCGTGCTCAACATTTTTTCCTCTGTTTTGCCCACAACACGTGTGTGTTGCATTGTCTGCTATTAGGAAGGACTTTTTGCACCACAGTCTGTCTGAGGATCCCCCAACGCCCTATTCCGTGTCTTGAGTTACAGTCTCCATGCTAGTAGGAGTCTGAGTCATCTAGAGATGATATGTGATGACGTCATCTGGATATTGGGTGCTTTTTCTTCACCTGAAGAGTGAATCTCAACACTTAAAGAAGCTCACGATGAGGAATAGGAAGATCATTTTGCAAAAGTATACAAAAACACAAACAAGTTGATGAGAAATAATTTAAAAGGGGAACAAGAAACAAATCCAGGATGGCAAGAAAAAGACTGGAAGCAGTATCGATAAGTGTAATCCAGTAACATAGGGGCCAGCTTGAGAGTGCTATGGAATGCCGATGAATGTGTCTTGGGGCAACCTGCTGGGGGCGGACTATCAGTGATGTCACTTAGCACAATGGGGTAGAGTCTTAGATGGTGATGGAGATAAGGCCAAATCCTTGAGCATAAAACAGTTGTGCATTTATCACTTTAGTCCTCTCCCCTGCAAATGTAGTTGGTGATCCTATGAAAAAAAAGGCCCAGGCTCAGTCTCACTACCTAACTATGCACATCAGTTTGATGCGATGGGGTAGGAATGTTGAATTGAAAATTCTTTGGATGCTGCAAAAACGTTCACAGTGTTGCTATCATATAACTCTGGGACTGAATGAAGTGCTTGAAATGATTAATTTTAGTAACATCTGTTTAGTCTACGACTGACATACCAAATCTAGTCTGATGCCTGAGTCTGCCTTTTGAATAATAAAAATAGAATGTGCTTCTTTACCTTTGTAACTACACCTCCCTGCTGTTGCATTAAAATTATATGTGATGGTTCTTTTTTATTAAATTTTTGCATTGGAAGTATGTGGCTGCCATGTTTAGGGAGCAGTGTGTTTGTTTTTTCGTTTGTTTTAATTTTGTAGCACGTACTTGCACTAAAAGATTTAAAACACCAACCCATGTGCTTGCCAAGGCCAGATCTACTAACATTGCCAATGCTTGTTTACAAAGGGGAGCACTGGCTAGGTATGAATCTGTTTGTGTATGTTTGGGTATGACACTCTGGGCATATAAACGTTTGCACCATCGCTGCTTTATTATACATCTCTAAGCGCCTATATTTTTTGCATTAACTAAGATCAACACAAGATGCTCCCCATGAATATAAACGGAATTCATATTTGTTGGATAGAAAGACATATACATACTCATGATGATGTCTGGTTGTAGATGTGTATAACACATTTATAACTTACGATATGAAAATAACTTGGTGAAGTGAATGAACTGGAAAGAACACACTTTCTGAGGACAGTATGTGTGACAGCCATACCTCTTCCCTTTTGGGGCTGGCAACAGACACATAACATACAGAAAGAGGCTTTTGGTGGGCCCTCTTCAACCACTGAGGGATAAGCCTCCTTCTGGCTTTGGCATGATGGTCCAAGATCTCGTTTTGCATCAGCCCACAGAAGTTCGCAGATGTATACATATGCATTTTATATTGGTGAGAACATTTTTTTTCTCTATGGTGCAGCCTATTAAACTCACACAGTGGTATTAGGTGTGGCTGTTTCTTATTAAAGCCAACCACTCTGCCTCATGATGCCAACACAGTAGTATGGTTCCCCAGTGTAAAAATACACTTCAGTTTCAGCACTGAAAAGGTTAAAAGACGTGCATTCCAGGCTGGTAAGACACAAACATCTCTTGACAATCTTGCCTGTCACTGTAGTTTCTCCTATCATTGAAATTTCTGTGGTACATTACCAAGGGGCAACGAAGCTTAATAGTCTGCATACTCTAAAGTTTGCCATCTAATGTTTATGGCTCTAGTAAAACATAAGACAAAACAAAAGAAAAACACAAATATAATATCTCAGTTTCTTTACAGAGCTTCAGATGAGTGTTTTTGGGAAGATATAGAATGGGATCATAATTATAATAACATTCCGCACACTAGAGATATTGCAGCTGAGCTGAGAGATAACAAAAAACTATTTTTTCGCGGAAATAATTTATCTTCGAAATTCAGCTTGTGGCAGGTGTGAAGTTCCACTACTATGTAAATGAAAAAACGAAACAAAATCCACACTGCATTTAATGTTCAGCTGGATTGGACTGACCGATTCAACAGAAGAACATTGAACACAAATTAATTTTTCATGTAGGAAGTGTGAGTCCAAAGATTCTGCTAAAATTATTTTACATAGTTCTTGAGTAGGGCCATCTCCTAGGCAGACTGCTGTGCCTTTCAGCTCCACTACAAGTTGGAGGAAGCCCCTTTTAAGGATTTCAAGTGTCACATTTACAGTTCAGAAACAGACGTATCTTTTCACAAGATTAACGTGGATAAATGCAAAGCGGGTCATCTGGTGATACTCAGCTGTCAGAGGAAATTGTACAGAAGAGAAACGTGAACGATAGGGTGAACACTTGGCGAGCTGCCAAACAGGTCAACGAAGCCCATTTTAGAGTCTGAAATTTTCTTTCTAGACCTTCCACCTCAGGGGCCACCCTTCCCGGTATAGCCAGTGAACAGGGTGAGGGTATTTCTCAGCATCAATTATTAAACGTTCTATGGCGAGAGCTGAGCATTGATAGAAGTGCAAGATTGTTTTCCACATTTTAATGTAGGTGATTTCCAAACGTTTGACAACCATGGAAAGCATGGGAAGAGGCTGTTTTTCCCATGTCTAGTAGTTGTGCATTACAGACCCAACTCATAAAGCTGCTTGCACATCTGCATTGCCACTTTGGTATCTAAATAGCTGCATCTGTGAATGTAAGCTGCATGGTGTTATTCACTCAGAAATGGATGTCCGCAAACTGCACCAGTATGACGTCATTGTACATGTATGCAGATTGTTTCACAATGGTGTAGGAGGCTGGCCTGGCTTATAGTGGGTACCTTGTGGTACTTACACCCTGTGCCAGGTCCAGCTATCCCCTATTAGTATAATAGAGGTGTTTCTAGCAGCTTAGGCTGATAGAAGGTAGCTATGGCAAAGCAGCTTAGGCTGAACTAGGAGAAATGCAAAGCTCCTACTATACCACTTATATCATATAGCACAATATCATAAGAAAACACAAGAGGTAAGCACCTATCAGGAGGGGTCTCTGACGTCACCTGCTGGCACTGGCCACTCAGAGCTGTCCATTGTGCCCCAGCACCTCTGAATCCAAGATGGCAGAGGTCTGGGACACACTGGAGGAGCTCTGGGCACCTACCCTTGGAGGTGCAGGTCAGGGGAGTGGTCACTCCCCTTTCCTTTGTCCAGTTTCGCTCCAGAGCAGGGCTGGGGGATCCCTGAACCGGTGTAGACTGGCTTATGCAGAGATGGGTACCATCTGTGCCCATCAAAACATTTCCAGAGGCTGGGGGAGGCTACTCCTCCCCAGCCCTTCACACCTATTTCCAAAGGGAGAGGGTGTAACACTCTCTCTCAGAGGAAATCCTTTGTTCTGCCTTCCTGGGACTGGGCTGCTCAGGCCCCAGGGGGGCAGAAACCTGTCTGAGGGGTTGGCAGCAGCAGCAGCTGCAGTGGAGACCCCGGAAAGGCAGTTTGGCAGTACTCGGGTTCTGTGCTAGAGACCCGGGGATGCATGGAATTGTCCCCCCAATGCCAGAATGGTATTGGGGATGACAATTCCTTGATCCTAGACATGTTACGTGGCCATGTTCGGAGTTACCATTGTGACGCTACATATAGGTAGTAACCTATATGTAGTGCACGCGTGTAATGGTGTCCCCGCACTCACAAAGTCTGGGGAATTTGCCCTGAACAATGTGGGGGCACCTTGGCTAGTGCTAGGGTGCCCACACACTAAGTAAATTGGCACCTAACCTTCACCAAGAAAGGGTTAGACATATAGAAGACTTATAAGTTACTTATGTGCAGTGAAAAATGGCTGTGAAATAACGTGGAGGTTATTTCACTCATGCTGCAGTGGCAGTCCTGTGTAAGAATTGTCTGAGCTCCCTATGGGTGGCAAGAGAAATGCTGCAGCCCGTAGGGATCTCCTGGAAGCCCAATACCCTGGGTACCTAGGTACCATATACTAGGGAATTATAAGGGTGTTCCAGTGTGCCAATCAGAATTGGTAAAATTTGTCACTAGCCTGCAGTGACAATTTTAAAAGCAGAGAGGGCATAAACACTGAGGTTCTGGTTAGCAGAGCCCCAGTGATACAGTTAGGCACCAGCCAGGGAACACATATAGGCCACAAACCTATGAGCACTGGGGTCCTGGCTAGCAGGATCCCAGTGACACATATCAAACATACTGACAACATAGGGTTTTCACTATGAGCACTGGGCCCTGGCTAGCAGGCTCCCAGTGAGACAGTAAAAACACCCTGACATATACTCACAAACAGGCCAAAAGTGGGGGTAACAAGGCTAGAAAGAGGCTACCTTCCTACAAATGGTGGGTTGTAATTTTTACAGTGTGGTGACCCTGCATCAGGCAGTGAAAACCGACAAACTCACAAGTATGTTCGTGTTTACAAAACCAGTCAGGTACCCCATAAAAAATAAATACCAAAACGTAAAATGTATTAAAATAATACATCAAACAAGGCCTTCAGAAATTAAATATTAATATAAACTCAATGTGTTAATCTGATAGCAGCCACCGTAATGAAAGATAATGGGGGTCACTCTGACCCCGGCGGGCGGGAACCGCCATTTGGCCGCTCCGCGGTCAAAAGACCGCTGGGGCCATTCCGACCTTCCCGCTGGGCCGGCGGGCGCTAACATTGTTAGCGCCCGCCGGCCCAGCGGGAAGGCGACCTGCAACACTGAAGCCAGCTCTGAATGGAGGCGGCGGTGTTGCAGGTGTGCGACGGGTGCAGTTGCACCCGTCGCGCTTTTCACTGTCTGCTAGGCAGACAGTGAAAAGCAGGCTGGGGCCCTGTTAGGGGGCCCATGCACTGCCTATGCCAGTGGCATGGGCAGTGCAGGGGTCCCCAGGGGCCCCGGACACCCGTTCCCGCCAGCCTCTTCCTGGTGGTGAAAACCGCCAGAAACAGGCTGGCGGGAAGGGGGTCAGAATCCTCAAGGCAGCGCTGCTTGCAGCGCTGCCCTGGAGGATTCTCCCAGCCGGGGGGAAATCCGGCGGGAAACCGCCGGACCCGGCTGGGCGACCGCGGCTGTACCGCCGCGGTCGGAATGACGAATGAAGAACCGCCAGCCTGTTGGCGGTGCTTCCGTCATTCGCCACCCTGGCGGTCTATGACCGTCAGGGTCGGAATGAGGGCCAATATCTTTAGAAAGATATATTACGATTCCATTGTCCAACATTAAAAAGAACGTTTAAGTGCACAGTTTATTGGTTAAGTTCATGCTGTGTCAACAGTTGCCCAATTAAAAGTCGCTCAGCATTTCCGTGGTTATATAGATTTAATTCCATATTCATCATGACATAAAATATCGACAAATGCATGTAATAGTCATCAACTTAAAATAGTGACATTGAAGGTATAATGTACAAAATACAAAAAAATCACCAGAGTACAACAAAATATGCTATTCTTCCTATTTTCTATTTAGTTATTTTAAATATATAAAGCCATATGGCCAACTTCTATTCATAGGGATAACTAATTAGAAAAAATGGAAAATGTGCAGCATTCGGTGAGATAACTCGCATTTCGCTTGTTTCTCACTTTTGAAGCACAAAAACTCGGTATTGTGTGGTAAATTTGCCGCGAGGTAACACATAAAACAGCTGTACCACATTTTTCCTAAGGCAAGATGGCTGCGTGGTAAGACCTGCCTACTTAAAACTCTGGCTGAGATGAAGCAAATACTAGCGCTGCATCTGGACACCTCAGTTACTCATTTATGGCTTGGGCTGGCCTAATCTACCCCATCTCATGTAATCGTCACTCAGGCCCTTCCGTCCTTCCTATCCAGAAGGAAATATTCATTGGACACTTGTCTTATTAGTCAAGAGTCAGGAAGGTATCTCTCCAGTTCTATGTAAAGTGAGTCTCTCAGAGATCGGGTCTAACTGTATTTACATAGCGCTTACGGACCTCTGGCGAAGCCTTGACGCTCTTTTTTCGGTAAGCAGCACACCACTCTGGAATCCAAAAGTACTAATAATAAAGTTTGGCATTCCTTTTATGTTTAGCTATTTCTTTTGGGGCAAAAATTAGTTTGAGTAAACCCACTCTGACAGGCATTAAGTATGCTTTTATTACGCACCGCAAAGAGGGAGGCTTGGGTGAAACATTAAAAGAACTTGTATGCACTACATATTTTAAATTTGATTCAAATAGCGGAAACCCAATAAGAAGTGATTTGCAACTTTATTGTTTTAACAATTTTTTAAGTCAGATTTCGAATACGACCATTGAGCTCGGTTAATTTTGTTCACTAACACAGAAAATTCTTTTGAGTTTGATGTAGCTGAAGGAATACATTCTGCCTGTCCAATAATAGCCAAGTATTTTCAGAAAGCTTGCATGATGTGTCTGGAGAAGAAACGTTAAGAGCCTTGTTTAGAGTCTAGCAGATGAGATGCTTTGTCACACCCTGATGGATATAATGTCTGCTATATTATAAGTGCCACAGACTATAATGCATTTATAATGTAGTGAACAGGACATTTGTTATGTTTGTGACTACCTATCATATTCATGAAACTCTACATAAGGCCACAAGTCTGCTTTGCTTTGGTAGTCTGCTTTCTTTGGGTACAGTTCGGTGTCTTGTGTTATTCCTGAATGCACGCCTTACTATCCATCTTAGTTGACACAGAAATATAAATACGTCAAGTCAGACATGTTACACAACTTCTCTATTTATATTCCCTGGCAATGTACACCGCTTCCTGAACCAATGAGCTTCAGTTATCACTGTGAGTCAAAGAAACGGGAATGTGCACTAAAATGCTTTGGCACATGGCTTTTTCTGTATATTTCCTCACTACGTCAGATTCAGTGATGCTATTCGTGAATATTCGCCCTTCCTCACACACAGGGTCTGATTAGGAGTTTCATGGTTCTGTTGGGGGGGGGGGGGGCAAATCTTCCCATACATAACCATTAGGTAACACCACATCAGTATCGTGCAATTACAAGTTAAAAACCATAGAATGGAGAGTTCCATGTGAAAACAAAATTACGGGTCATAAAACAGCACATAATTCTTATTTCCCTGGGGTTTAATCCATACATTTACCAACTGCTCTGAGCAGGTGATACATGTATGCTACAGCCTCTGTAAGGTTCATACTGAAAGGAGATCTCCCTTTTTTTAATTGACAAATAGACTTTTCTTTCCAATTAGTCCTGAAATATCTCATTCAAAGTATATCATTCATCAAAGCCTACTCTCTATCTCCCACCCTCCCTCTCCCTCTTTTCTCTCTCTTTCTCAATTTCTCTTTTTCAATCTTTCTCCCACTCAGGCCCTCAGACTCTTACACACCCACTTGCAGACCTACTCCGACACTCACACACCCACTCACAGACGCACTCAGACCCTTGTGCACCCACTCAGAGACTCATGCATACACTCACATACCCACTCAGACACTCACACAAACACTCACAGACCCACTTAGACTCCCACATACCCACTCAGACTCACTGAATCCCTTACTCACCCACTCACATACCCACACAGACACCGACGCACTCACTAAGACATGATGCACCCACTCTCATACCCAGACAGACACTCTCACAGCCACTCTCACTCCCAGAAACGCTCTCTCACACCTATTCTCACACCCAGAGAGACAGGCCACGGCCAACTCCTGCCGCATATGGCCCAAGGGCTGTGTGTAGCATGGGGTTGGGTGGTTAAGGGGTTTGGCTGCAAGGTCTGGCCACAGCCTAGCCTTGCAGCTAACCCCAGCAACGCATGGCCAAAGGGCGTGCACAGCAAGGTTGGGTGCTTATAGGAGGTTGGACTCAGGCCTTGTGGTCAACCACTGCCGGGCACAGCCAAAGGTGGTTGGATTAACATATAGTAATGAAAATTACTATAAGTTTTTTTTAAAAGTAGAAATTCACTGAAAAAAAAGAAGGTTATAGGGACGTTTTAGTTAGGAAATAGAATTAAAAAAACATAGAATTTCACTTAAAAAAACAAAGGTTACAGGGATGTTATAGTCAGGCTCACATTTTAAAGGTAGAAAACCATAGAAATTCATCTGTTATAGCATATAGTTAGAGTTAGCTTAAGTAACTATACTCGTGCTCTAAGATAACTATAACTCATGCCCCTGCCATGAACTGCTAATTACCCTGCAAACTATGGCACTCATGAGACCTTTGATAACATCATTGATAATATTAATGTAGTATTTGAGGTAACATTTTTGACGACAAATCTGTGCATGGTAGGGGCGCAAGTTATAGTTACCTTAGGGCATGGGTTATAGTTACTTGAGTACTTATGATACCTCTAAATATAACAGGTGGCAACCTTTGTGGTTTTTAAGAGAATATATATATATATATGTATATATATAAATATTGTAACCACCCAACCTTCGGCTGTGTGCAGTGGGGGTTGGCTGCAGGGCTTGACTTGTGGCCAGGCCCTGCAGCCAACCCCAATAACAACACAACCCCACATGTACCCCCCCCCTCCCCAGGCCTATCTCAGCTCCGGGGACCCCACCCCCCAGGGCCCAACGTAAATATTTCATTTTTGGGGGGGGAGGGGGCTGCGTGCCCCTCCAGGCCGAGCTCAGCCCCGGGGATCCCATCCCCTAGACCTGGCTTAAATATTAAATTTTGGGGGGGGAGGGCCCCTCTTCCCAAGGTCGATCTCACTCCAGGGATCCCATCCCCCAGAGCCTGGCCTAAACATTTAATTTTGGGGGGGGAGAAGGGGGCTGCGTGGCCCCCCTCCCCAGCGCTGATCTCGGCCCTAGGAACCACTGCTACCGACGACATCAGGAGAAAGCTTGACAAAGATGAAACCGTGGCCCTTATCCTCCTTGACCTTTCTGCAGCCTTGGACACCGTCTGTCACCGCATACTTCGCACACGCCTCCACAATGCTGGAATCCACCACAAGGCCCTGGACTGGATCACATCCTTCCTATCCGGCAGAACTCAGAGAGTCCGCCTCCCTCCGTTCCTGTCAATAGCCACCAAGACCATCTGCGGAGTTCCCCGGGGATCCTCTCTCAGCCCCACCCTTTTCAATGTCTACATGGCGCCGCTCGCCAACATCGTCCGATCCCATGGCCTTCACATTGTCTCATACGCGGACCTCTCACTCATGAAGGACCCCGCCACTGCCAAGACCAACCTCCACACCGAACTTCACGCCATCGCCAAGTGGATGGAGGCTAGCCACCTCAAACTGAACTCGGATAAGACCGAGATCATCATCTTCGGCTCCAACAAATCAACATGGGACGACTCCTGGTGGCCTGCCGCTCTAGGAACCACCCCAACGCCCACCACCCACGCACGCAACCTCTGCTTCATACTGGACTCATTGCTCTCTATGACCCAGCAAGTCAATGCCATCTCATCTTCATGTTTTAACACCCTCCGCATGTTTTGCAAGACCTTCAGATGGATCCCCATGGAAACCAGAAGAACGGTCACCCACCCCCTCGTTAGCAGTAGACTGGACTACGGCAACACACTCTACGCAGGAACAACAGCCAAGCTCCAGGGAAAACTTCAGTGCATTCAGAACGCCTCAGCAAGACTCATCCTCAACCTCCCTCGCCACGAACACATCTCAGCTCTCCTCAGAGACCTCCACTGGCTCCCCGTCAACAAAAGGTTCATCTTCAAACTCCTGATCCATGCTCACAAGGCTCTCCACAACGCCGGACCTGCCTACCTCAACGTGCATCTCAACTTCCACGTCCCAACACGCCAGCTCCGCTCTGCCGACCTCGCCCTCACCACCGTTCCCCGCGTCCACCATACTACAGCCAGCGTCAGATCCTTCTCCCACCAAGACCTCGAACTCTGTCTCCGTCAACCTACGTATGACCAAGGGCCTTCTGACCTTCAGGAAGCATCTCAAGACCTGACTTTTTGAGCAGTAGCACCCCCGCGCCTTGAGACCCTACCGGGTGAGTAGCGCACTTAACAAATAACTCATTGATTGATTGATTGAACCTCATCCCCCGGGGCCCAGCCATGTGACCTAGGTGTCCCCAGGGCACCCAGTGACAATGTTGGGGACTGCGGTGGGAGCATGAAGGCCCCTGTGGTCCAAGTTGGCTCCCCACCTCCTCTGGGAGCCAGCAGTGCTGTCACAGAGAGGGAGCTGCTAAAGCAGCTTCCTCTCTGCAAGAGCAGCTTCCTCTGTCTCCCTGCCTACATCTTTGCAGGCAGGAAGAAACAGGAAACCTCTGCTCGTAGCAAGGGAGAGCTGTTTCACAGCTCTCCATCGCTGTGAGCAGAGTGTTTGCTGTGACCTGGTGGCGGCTGTCAAAGCTCCCACCAAGCCACAGCAAACAGCTATGTCCCAGGGGTGAGCATCACGGGACATAGCAGAAGCTGCTTCCAGGGGGGTGAAGGGTGGCGGTCCCCAGGGCCATCAGTGGCTCCTTGAGGGGAGCTGCATGGCTCCCCTCCAACATCCAATGACCCTAGGGAGGTGGTGGTCCCCGGTGCTGTGCGGATGCCGTGCGCCCTCCACAATATATTTGAAAAGTGCCCCGGGGAGGAGGTGGTCCCCAGGGTTGCGGGGGACCACACAGCCCCCCGCATTGCTTAAGCCTTTAGCACCAGTGGGGTGGTGGTCCCCAGGGCTGAGGGGGATCCGTGCGGCACCCCGCGATATACTTGAATAGTGCACTGGGGAGGTGATGGTCCCCGGGGCTGTGGGGGGACGCACACCACCCTGCATATAAAAGGTGAATGTCCCTGGGACCTGGCACCCCGGGGTTCGCAAAAAACAAGCATGCGATTCCACGCTTGTTTTTCTTTAAAAGAGTTTTACCCCTGCAGTGGTCCCTCTGAGATCCAAGCACCAGAGCTAAGGGGGCAGGGTGACTCTACACTGGCCCCTTGACATTTTTTTATTTTTCCTTTTTTTATGGGGCTCAGCTGAAGCAGAGTCTCAAGATGGCTACCAACACTTCCTGGTTTTAAGTTTTGGCAGCCAATCAGAGCTGTGCATTTCCCTGCATTAGCTTGTCATTATTCGCAAATATGTAGCAAAGGATCCCCATCCCTAGTTTTGCAAATTTATTTTCCCTTTAATATCTCAAAAATGACTGAATGGATTTACACCAAATATAAGAAAGCACAATCTGCATACCGAAAACTAGCTTTCTGCCACATTTGTTGTAATTCCATCCAGTTGTTCCGGCTGTAGTCGTGTTCAAAGGTAATATGGTAATTAATGTGGGAAACACAACTTTTTGAAAACCCCCCCATTTTTCTGCCCCCACTTTACAGATCAATCCAAAACTTTCTGTGCACAACAAGAATCACTGGCACACTTTTTTGGGAAATTTCAGGAAGATTAGTCAAATGGTGCCAATGATATTAGCAAGTCAAAAAACACTTTTTCTATGGAAACATAATTTTAACTATAACTAGCTAGTGGCGACCACCACTAGGTAATATGTACACATACACACACACACACACACATATATAAATATAAATATATATATATATATATATATATATATATATATATACATACAAAAACAAACAGTTGCAAGCAACTTTACCACCGCACTCCAGGAGGAAATTCTTTCTCTTTTTTTCTTTATTGCAGTCAAAAATAAGTTACCATCCTTCACCACTGACGCGTTTCGAAGGATGGTGACTTATTTTTGACTGCAATAAAGAAAAAAAGAGAAAGAATTTCCTCCTGGAGTGCGGTGGTAAAGTTGCTTGGAACTGTTTGTTTTTGGATTTATGAGAGGAAATGGTCCATTCCTCACACCTACACCAGCATGAAAGAGCGCGCCGTAAGGAGGACCAGTTTGTTTGTTTATATATACATATACAGGAAGAATGACCACAAGGGCACGGACAGCCACATAAGAACTGTAGTCAATCTATCTAAGAGACCCTTGACGGCTGAAGAAACTAGTTTATTCGGTCTGGGACTATCGTTTTGTCCGACCAAATGTTTAGATTATGTGCAGACTAGAATTGATCTTTTTCAGTTTGAAAGAAAACTCAAGCTGAAAAAATGGTTTCAGACGAAGGTAACAACACACCCTATGATAGGGGAAAGGGCTCCAACGAGCAGATTACTGATCTCTGATATTGATATGCTACACACTATATCCATTTTGGATGACAACACACAGGCACATGATGACCCCATTATGAATTTGGGGGTCTTAGGTCTAAATACAGGTGTTACATGTCCTAGCCCTTTTAAACCTAAATCTACCTTTCTACCAGCTATACAAGATGATGCCATTGATGTGTTTGAGAGGGATGTAATTAGACAGCTAAAGAAAATCAGGTTTAGTGCACCAGGTAGGAAACGTGATAATCTATCTATTAGTCAACGTAATGCATTGGACAGACTAGCGAAAGACCCAGATATCGTGATACATGAATTGGATAAGGGTGGTAATGTAGTAGTCTTGGATAATACATCCTATCTGAAGGAGGGGATGAGACAATTGAGGGTAGTAGAGTGTTATGTTAGAGATGAGCAATCTGATATAAAGAGGTCTACAGTTAGATACCATAACATGCTGGCTGAATGGAGGGAGAAAGGCTTACTCGAATGGGAGGAATATCACTTTTTGAAATGCGATCACCCCAAGACACCAGTCCTGTACCTATTACCTAAGCTCCATAAGGATAGTGTTAATCCCCCTGGTAGACCCATTGTATCTGCAATGTCCTCATTATTGGAAAACACATTGAGATACATTGACTATTTCTTACGACCTTTTGTTGAATGTCTGCCTTCATATGTTAAGGACACTACGCAATTTTTGAAATTGATGGATGGTTTACAATGGGAAAATGATTTCCTTCTAATAACCATGGATGTCACTAGCTTATACACCTGTATTCAACACGATCTGGGTCTCAAGGCTGTGAGACATTTTATGAGAGCCCGATCCATTTCATATCTGGATCACACAGAAATGATCTGTGATATGATCTGGTACTGTCTCTCAAATAACTTTTTTCTGTTTGATAATTCAATATATAAACAACTACAAGGGACAGCGATGGGTACCTGCTTCGCCCCCAGCTATGCAAATTTATTCATGGGCTGTTTGGAGGAGCAGGTATCCCAAGACCTAAAAGAGTTTGAGGATAAAGTGATTTTGTGGTGTTGTTATATTGATGATATTTTTGTAATATGGAGAGGAAATGAAATAACAGCTAGGGATTTTGTAACGCAAATGAACTTGAATCAGTTTAACATACAGTTAAATGCACAGTACAGCAAGACTGCAATTACATTTTTAGATGTGGAGGTGAGTATAGATAAGGATCGGGTGGCAACTAAACTATACAGAAAAGCGACAGCTGGCAATAGCCTGTTGAATGCTAATAGTGCACACCCCGCTAATCTCATTAGGAGTATTCCATATGGGGAGTTGTTACGTGCTAAAAGAATATGCAGTACCAGTGAAAGTTATATACAGGAATGCAGTGTGATGTGTCAAAGACTATCGGAAAGAGGCTATAGCAATACATTGATTAGGACAGAAGTTGATAAGGTGGATCTCAAAATTAGATCGGATCTTTTGTATTCCGTAAACACTACTAAGGATGATGAACAAAAAATAAGGTTTATTACCACTTATTCAAATCAAGCTTTTCAGCTAAGGCAGGTATTGAGGAAAAGTTGGCATATTCTGCAAACGGACTCCCATTTAAGTAGTGTTTTGCAGGATCTACCATCTATTAAATTTCGAAAAAGCTGATCCATACGGGATAACCTAAGTCACAACATGATAATGAGTGCTGAAAATATGACACAGATTAGGGCCCCTATTCAGGGATTCTATTGTTGCCAACGATGCAAAGCCTGTAGATACAGCACTAACTGCACAGATGTCATCTGGGTAAACGGACGTAACAAACATCGAATTACAGGACACTTCAATTGCAATACTGAATTTTGTGTGTACTGTTTGAAATGTCCATGTGAGAGAATATATGTTGGTAGCATTATCCATAAGGCCAAAAATAGAGTTCTAGAGCATATGAGAGCTATCAGGAATAATGACAGTAATTACCCGGTAGCAAGACATTTTCAAGAGGTACATCAAGGAAATGAGAAACTATTGAGATATTTGGTGTGTGACCATGTCAAGAACAACAGACGGGGTGGTGACAGACAAAAAACCCTGCACATTTTGGAGTCTAAATATATTATCAGGTTTATGACACTGTCACCTGGAGGACTCAACTCTAGTGAGGAATTGAGTAGTCATCTGGGTTAGTTATTTCTGGGTAGGAGTTGGAGAGTGAGATTGTAATGCTGGTTTTAAAATATAGAGGTATGGACACTTATTGGGAATAGTATTTTTGATTTTTCATGCACAGGGTTTCTTTTGATTTGCAATACGGGACTATGAGCACATATGTGTATATATTTAATGAAATATAGAGAATAGTAATATGACATACAGTAAGTATAAGAAATTACAAGATTATTATGTAAAGTAAGTTGGACAGGAACGAATAATCAATTTAATCTAATGAATATATTTGTTATATAGGTTAAGCCACATGGAGTTGAAGAACAGTATTTAAATGCAGACAGGTATATCCTGTATAAATGACTAGTCCAATATGGCCACCACGTTTTCAAAAGAATTTGATTTGTATGGTATGTTTGTCTGTCTTCAGTTTTATTGGTTTCAGGTATTTGTGTGTTAATGTGCTAAGCTCCCCCATCTGTGAACATGGCTAATTTTGATTACACTGGAAGTGTCCTGACCTTTCTTGGGATTACAGGAAATTTGCTTAAATTTATTTTTGGTGTTTCCCGACACCATGGTCGGACCGCCACCTTTTGAGCCTCGGTATTTCGGGTTTCCTTAGTGAATATATATATATATATATATATATATATGTATATATATATATATATATATATATTCACTTAAAAAAACAAAGGTTAAAGGGAGGTTCTAGTTAGGCTCACATTGTCAACGTACAAAACCATAGAAATTCACCAGTTATAGTTGGAGTTACCTCAAGTAACTATAACTCTTGCCCTAGGGTAACTATACCTCACGCTCGGGGGCATAAGGCTAACGAAGTGCGGGAGACAGCGTTTCATTGTTTTTTTAATATTGAGAGCTGAGTTGCGGATGCACTGTGTCTCTACTCTTAAAATCAGAAAAAAATGCTTTCTAGCCCACGGGGGGTCTTTCTGGGACCCCACCACCAGAGTGAAGGGGTCATGGTGTTCGTACGCTGGACCCTTTTGTTTTTTTAAAACTTTTTTGGGGGACTCACTGAAGCCGAGTCCCAAGATGGCTGCCAACACTTCAACAGCTTCTTCTGTTGAAGTACTATCAGTCAATCAGATCTCAGCATGAGATTGTTAGGGGTTGCAAATCCTCCGCATTCCTAGATATACAAATTTGGTTCCCCCTTAATTTCTCAAAAACTACTGAATGGGATTACACCAAAACAAAAAAAAACACTCTTTCTAGACCAGGACCTACCTTCCTGCCATATTTGGTGTAATTCTATCCAGTAGTTTTTGTGGTATTGCTGTTCAAAATCTCTATGGAAAAATGAATGGGGGAAACATGTTTGGGACCCCCCTTTGATCTCGGTCCCCCCTGGATGGATCATCCCAAGAATTTGCAGGCAGCAGCTGACGGAACTGGCAAATCTTTTTGGAAAGTTTTGTGAAGATTTGTCAAGCAGCGCCAAAGATATAGGCAAGTAAAAAAAAGCTTTTATAGGTCCTAACTATAACTACCGAGTGGCAACTGCCACTAGGCAATATATATACATATATATATATATATATATATATATATATATATACACACACACATATACCTTTATCCACCGCTAAACCCTAAAAATACCCTACTACCTGATAACCTTACCCACCCTTAAACCCTAAAATACACTTACCATCCTAGAACCCTACCCAACCCTAAACCCCTACCCAACCCTAAACCTAAAACACCTACCCAACTCTAAATCTAAAACCCTAAATGGGTTCATCTGTGTTTATATATATATATATATATGTGTGTGTGTGTGTGTATGGAATATATATATATATATATATATATATATATATATATATATGAAAGAAAAGATGTCCTGATCTGCGTGTTACGGCGCACTTAATTCTCCGGTGGTGCTGGTTTGAGGCAGGACAACCATATTTTCAAAAAACAAGATTCTCTTTCTGTTTTAGCAAGAGAAAACCGCACTCTGTCGTTGTGCCAAAAATACCTTAACTTTTAATACATTAGTGAGATCATAAACAAACAAACAGGAATCCCCTGACGCGTTTCGGTCTCACCAGACCTTGTTCACAGGTGTTTCCTGTGTGCTAATTTCGGCGCTTAAAATAAAGTACTCCAAAGTAACAGAAAAAATACTCAAGTTACACCACTTATCAAGAGTTACTCCATAACATCACTAAATATATATACTTAAACAAAGAAAAATTAAACGTTTTTCTATATACATATTTACCAAATTGTAACAGTGTTTTGACTACAATCCAAGGTGTTTTTCACTGAGTTCCACATTGCATTCTGGTATATGTAGTTTATAGCATTTCATTAAATCAAATTATTTTTAAATATATGTCATAAAATCTTGTTTCAGCGACTAATAGAGACTTCAAAACAATTTCTGAGGTGTGTTAACAAAATATAGGGGCCCTCATTAGTTTTTAATTTATATTCACATTGGATTCATATTCATGTATTGCATGTTACCTACAATAGCACAATCCCCAAAGTTTCTTTTAAACAAGGCCCTCGCTAAATCCTGCACCTCTGATGGAAGAAAATTAATGTTTGGGTATTATTCCTTCAGTCAATTTATATTGATAGCACCAAAATTGTATGTCTATCTGACAAATGACAACGGGAAAGAAAGCATCTTATCAATTGGTGGAAATGACATAAAATAAATGAATGGCAACATCTTATGAGCTATGACAACTCTTATAGGTGTACAAATAACTCCTCATCCTGGTTTAAACCTAGCGGGGTGAGAGATCGGATATCAAGTATATGTCTGGATTCTAGTTGACGCAATTTCTTTTCTCTGTCACCACCGCGTTCTGATTTTAGTACCTGATCAATTACATAGAATGTCATGAGTTCCCACTTGCTATCATGTTTCTGTTCCATATGTCTCGCTGTTGCATAGCTCCTATCTATATTGATAGTTGCTCGAATATGTTCTAAAATTCGCTTTTTAGTCTCACATATGGTACTGCCAACATATTTCAACCCACAAGGACATTCAATCACATATACTGTGAATCGACTTTTACAGTTCAAGTGCTTACGTATCACTCTCTCCATGCCAGTGTTTGTTGAGTACTCTTTCTTATTCACCCCAATTTTACATGCCTTACAGCTGCTGCACTTCCAAAAGCCAGTTTTCTGTAACCAGTTTGCTTTTGTAGTTTGGAAATGGCTGTGCGTTAATTTATCCCTTAAGTTTGCTGTTCTTCTGAAAGTCATTAATGGGTATTGTCCCATGATTTCCCCCACTATTGGGTCCATTTGTAAAATTGCCCAATGGTTTTCCAAGATTTTACGAACTTGTGTAGCACTCTGTGAGTATGTTGTTATGAACCTCAGCTGTTGTTGTTTGGCATGTTTAATGGCTTGGTTTCCTCCATGAATTAGTTGTTCTCTTGATGATTGTTTCACACGTTTCTGTGCCAGAGCTAAACACTTTTTCGGATATTGTCTTGCCAGGAATCTCTCCTCCGCTAATTTCAAGTGCTTCTCACACTCTTCCGGCTCTGAGCAGATTTTCTTTATTCGTAGAAATTCACCATAGGGAATGTTCCACTTTGTTCGTGGTGGGTGAAAACTGTTAGCATGTAATATGGAGTTCGTAGCTGTTATTTTCCTGTGCAATGAAGTCTGAATTGTCCCCTCTTTAACATAAATTTCTGTATCTAGAAATGTCACACGTGTTGCACTGATGTCGTAGGTGAAATTAAGTTTGCCTACATTAGAGTTCAAGATCTTAAAGTATTCATCAAATTCTGACTCAGTACCATCCCAGATAAGAAAAAGGTCATCAATAAACCTCAACCAAGTCACTACTTTTTGTTGGTAAATCTCGTTTTCTTCTGCCCAAGCTATTCGTTGTTCAAACCATCCCATCGTCAGATTCGCAAAATTGGGAGAAAAAGAAAAACCCATTGCCGTGCCCTTAATTTGCAGATACAGTTGTTGGTTAAACAAAAAATAATTATTTGTTAGACAAATGTTAATCATTTCGAGAAGCATCTCATTGTGTTGATAAAAACGTATATTCCTTTGGTTGAGAAAGAATTTGCATGCCTGGATTCCTATTTGATGTTCAATGTTCGTGTACAGCGAAACTACATCCATTGTTACTAATTTATAGGTGTCCTGCCAAGGTATCCCTTCCAATTGTAACAGTAAGTCTCCTGTATCACGTAAATAGGAGTTCAAATTTCTTGCCAAGGGTGCTAGAAAGAAATCTATGTATTCTGACATAGGTTCTAATAGAGATGCTTTGGCTGATATTATAGGTCTACCTGGTGGATGTTGCAAATTTTTATGAATTTTAGGGAGGAAGTATATTGTTGGAGTTACAGGATGTTCCACTAACAAATATTTTGCCTCTACTTGATCAATGAGGCCTTGATCTTCCCACCTTAAGATACACGAATTTATCTCCTCCTTCAGTTTTATTACTGGGTTCCCAGTAGCAAGTGCATAACAGGTTTTATCCGACAATTGCCGCATCGCTTCTTTCGCATAATCCTGTTTATTTTGTATTACAATGTTTCCACCTTTGTCCGCAGGTTTGATTTCAACCATTGTTTCCATCTGAAGTCTGTGCAACGCCTGTTTCTCTGGTATGGTTAAGTTCTCCTCTTTCTTATTCCAATTCTTTTTATAAAGATCATGAATGACCATCTCCGCAAATAAATCTATTTTATTCCCTGCTGGTAGTGCTGGGTAAAACTTGGAAGGTGGTCTTTTATCTGTCAGGCCCGCCCCAAGGGGTTTAACTATTTCAGTAACTTCCAATGGTTTGTTTCCCAGATCTAAATTCACCAGAGTCATCAACGTCTCTTTATCTCCCACAGTAAGGTCATACTCCTGTGTTGGTGGATCATTTTTCTCTTTCATTTTATTTTCCGCAAAGGTTTTGGCAAGTTTGATTTTGCGTATATACTTATAAAAGTCTATGCCGATTTGTACTAAATCCAAATCTGTAGAGGGACAGAATTGTAGCCCCTTTTTTAGGACAGATTCCTCCGATTGGGACATTTCTCTGGTGGAAAGATTAATAATATTTAGCTCTTGAAAGTTGCCGCTGTTTGAGCCCTGGTTTTTCTTTGTCTTCCCTCTTTGTCCCCTTCGTGTGGGTTTATTCCTTTTGCGCCTCGTCCTCTTCCTCTCCCTCTTGTTTTGACTTGCTGATCTTTGGATTGTTGTTGGAGGGCGAGGCGCATCTCGTTTAACAAAGTTAATTTTACTCCCTGTGTATTTATTGAGGTTGATTCTCCGTCACTGGATTCATTATCAGTTGACCTTGATTCATTACTTGATTTATCCGATTTGTATATATATATAGATACACACACAGAAACAAACAAACATTAATATTTACCTTATATGCGTGCTAAAGGCATGCGTGGTAAAGGCATATGTGTTGTGAAATATTTTGTGTTAAAAAAGTAAAAAATGTGTGGTAATGGTATTGGGTGGTAAAAAAATAATTGGAAAGGCTGTTTTCCATTTTGAATACAAGGCATTGCAATCTACGACTGACTCGCACCTCTTTTCCAGATTTACCAGGTACCATCCACAATTTAATCTCTGATAAACAAATCTTACCTTTCTTCAAATATCAGTATACAAGCAGGCGTGCTCAGGCAGTAGTGCTTTCTTTGTTACTTCCACCTCTTAAGGGAATAACATAGCCATCACTACCCCAGAAATAAAACTTAAACAGAATGAGGAAAGTCCTGAAATCCTTTTTTACCTCTGTTAATTGGCTAATGTCAAGCAGCTTTTAGCTATGTCTTGTTGTTTGACCAAACAGCACCATGAGGACTTTGGATGAAATGATGCGCTTTAGAAATCTGCAGAAGCACAGAGGTAAAACCATTGCAGTGCTGGAGTCCAGCCCACCTGCCAAGAGTAATATTACAACCAATGTTGGCATCTTTAAGAAGGCCCTGAAACTTTGCTCTTACATGTATCTTCCAACCTTCTTGGAACCACATTGGAACTCCCCCCCCCACCCACCCCTACAGCGAAAGCATGATTCCTGTATTCTTGCACAGGATCTCACTAAACTCCCCTCAATTGGCACCCTTAGCTACTATTCTGAGGGAGCTGTCCAAGGGCCTAAACAGCAGAAACAACAGTGCTGATGCGGCCCAAAATCGACAAGATGGGGGTGGTGAAAAACACAGTAGATAGATAGATAGATAGATAGATAGATAGATAGATAGATAGATAGATAGATAGGCAGGTAGGTGTATATTTAGGTAGATAGCCGCCAACCAGTGGCTTTTCAGATACATTTCTCAACCTGTTTAACCGGCAAGGAGAGCTTTAGTTAAGTAACGAAAGGCAAACCATTGGGTAGTACAGTGCTGCCCGTCAGCCCTGCCACCGCTCCTCATGTTAGTGCTTGCAGTAATAGTGGTAACTCGCTTGCCTATGAAATTTTGGCAGCAACAGCTGAGGTAGAGTCAAGATTGCAGTTCACACAGTGTTAGTTTTTCCTCAGAAGCACTGACTGTCCCGGATCAGTGTTTTCTTGAATATGTCACTCTGGTGTTGGTAGACCAGAATGAAGTAGCAAAAACTCAACGAGGGTGACTTTGTATGAAGTTGCCTTCTGTGTACCTCATCAGCCACAGCAGTTCAAAGTCTTCAAACAGTAAAGTATTGTTCTCCTAAGAAGCCTGCGTGTGAAAAATCCCTGTAACATTTCTCATCTACCGCAGAGACACAAGGTAGAAAAGAAGTTTACTATTCTTTGCAATTTTCTTTACTTGCTATTCATTGGAACACATTCCGTTTGAACCCTAGTGAGACGTTGACATTTGATGAAAAAAAAGAATGCCCGACACACCCTTGCGCCGTTAAATCCGTTACACTGAATATTGCTTCATGATTCTTTAAATAAATGCCTTAAAGACAGAACACGGTGCCTTTGACATTTGTTGAAAGTCGAGCTTTTATAAAAGCATGTTTGTAAAACGAATTTACATTTGTTGCTGAATATATTTATTACCTAACTCAATTATATTATTTTATTGATCTCAGAAGGATCAAGGGCTGATGGACCCACCAGGATTTAAACGTGTGACTATGATGTCAAACACATATTGCCAAAGGAGATGCATTGGTCCCCTCAGCGAGACTCAGCTTTATATGAAAAATATTTCAAACGAACTATAAAAGTGTAACATACCTTCAATTAAATTATTTAGGTATTCCCTTCCCTTGTAACTAACCTGTCAAACTAATCATATTTATTTCTAATTAAAAGTAACAGTGGGCCAGAAATTCAGAAATGCTACAACTGGTAGTGAGAGATCAGGGAACTGGAATTGTGCAGCAGGTGAGCACCACATTATGCAGCATAATTTTCTAAATTATGAGGTAAGAAAAGGCACATATGCAGCATAATGCTACACTTATTTTATAGTTTTACTTCATTATTTTCAAATTTTTGCACACGGTAATACTATCTCGGCAGAGATTTCACCAGATTAGTAACAGTTTAAGCAACTGAAAGATGACCAGGTAACCTTTGCAAAGGATATTGCACTGTGTGCGATGATGTCACAACGTTTTTAGCAACCTTTGATCCGTTTGAGCTAGAAACCCTTTTACTTTATTAAAATCTGGAGGTCACACAGCTGATGGTGGGTTATGTGGCAAATGCAGTAAATCCATAATTCTGTTTTTAAAAAAAAAACATAGCCGCAGAATCAATCAATCAATAATCTGTTAAACGTGCTACTCACCTGGTAGGGTCTCAAGGCGCTGGGGTTGCTACTGCTTGAAGAGCAACGTCTTGAGACGCTTTCCTGAAGGTCAGGAGGTCCTGGGTCAGACGTAGGTTGACAGGGAGGGAGTTCCAGGTTTTGGTGGCAAGGTGGAAGAAGGATCTGCCACCGGCTGTGGTACAGTGGATGCGGGGGACGTTGGCGAGGGCGAGGTTGGCGGAGAGGAGCTGGCATGTCGGGATGTGGAAGTTGAGATGTTCATTGAGGTAGGCAGGTCCGGTCCGGTGTCGGAGAGCCTTGTGAGCGTGGATCAGGAGTTTGAAGATTATCCTTTTGTTGACAGGGAGCCAGTGGAGGTCTCTGAGGTGGGCTTACATATGTTCGTGGCAAGGGAGGTTAAGGATGAGTCTTGCTGAGGTGTTCTGAATGCGCTGTAGTTTTCTCTGGAGCTTGGCCGTTGTTCCCGCATTGAGTGTGTTGTCGTAGACCAGTCTACTGATGACGAAGGCGTGGGTGACCGTTCTTCTGGTTTCAATGGGGATCCATTTCAAGGTCTTGCGAAGCATGCAGAGGGTGTTAAAACATGAGGATGAGATGGCGTTAAGTTGCAGGGTCATAGTGAGATATGACTCCAGTATGAAGTCGAGGTTGCGTGCGTGGGTTGTGGGAGTTGGAGCGGCTCCTAGAGTGGCGGGCCACCAGTTCAGTTTGAGGTGGCTTGTCTCCATCCAGTTGGCGATCGCGTGAAGTTCGGTGTGGAGGTTGGTCTTGGTGGTTGCGGGGTCCTTCATGAGTGAGAGGATCAGCTGTGTGTCGTCCTCGTAGAAGACAATGTTGAGGCCGTGGGATCGGACGATGTTGGCGAGCAGCACCATGTAGACATTGAAGAGGGTGAGGCTGAAAGAGGATCCCTGGGGCACTCCGCAGATGGTCTTGGTGGCTTTTGACAGGAACGGGGGGAGGCGGACTCCTTGGGTTCTGTCAGAGAGGAAGGATGTGAGCCAATCCAGGGCCCCATGGCAGATTCCATTCGTCGTGGAGGCATGTGCGAAATGTGTGGTGACAGGCGGTATCGAAGGCTGAGGACAGGTCTAGGAGGATGAGGGCAACGGTTTCACCTTTGTCGAGCTTGCTCCTGATGTCGTCGGTAGCAGCGATGAGAACGGTCTCGGTGCTGCTGTTCTTGTGGAAGCCGGACTGGGAGATGTTGAGTAGGATATTGTCCTCCAGGAAGCGAGATAGTTGGCTGTTGACTATCTTCTCGATGACCTTCGCAGGGAAGGGGAGTAGGGAGATGGGTTGGTAGTTTCTGAGGTCTTCGGGGTCGGCTTTGGGGTTTTTTGAGCAGGGAGTTGACTTCAGCATGCTTCCAGCTCTCTGGGAAGATGGCGGTCTCGAAGGAGCTGTTGATGATGGTACGGAGCTGGGTGGCGATGATTTGGCTGGCTTTATTGAAGAAGTGGTGAGGGCAGGGTTCGACGGGAGAGCCAGAGTAGATGGTGCTCACGATCTTGGTGGTTTTCTCGTCGTTGGTGTGGGTCCAGGCACTCAGGATGTTGGTGTGGATGGGTGTTTTGGGGTCGGCGTTGGCAGTGGTGGTGTTGGACGGTGGTGCGAAACTGCCATGGATGTCTATGATCTTGCGGTGAGAAAAGGTGGCGAGGGAGTCGCAGAGGTCTTGCGAGTGAGGGGGGTCGGCAGAACAGGACTTGGGGTTGGTGGGTTCCTTGATGATGCTGAAGAGCTCCTTGCTGTTGTGTGCGTTGTTGTCAATTTGTTCTTTGTAGAATGATCTTTTGGTGGTCCGGATGAGCTGGTGATGTTTGCAGATGACAGCCTTGAGGGCAGCCTGATTGCTTTCTGTTTGTTCTTGGCGCCAGGTCTTCTCGGCTTTCCGGTATTCCCTCTTGGAGGTCTGAAGGTCGGTGGTGAACCAGGGAGCTTTCTTACTGGTGCGGGTTTTGATAGTTTTCCTAAGTGTAGCGAGGGTGTTGGCGCAGTCGTCCAGCCACATAATTCAAGTGGCCCTGTCAGTGGTGTATTTGTTTTTATACTACTGCAAATTTTACCTGATGGCTCCATCAGAGGAGAATTCTCCATCACATGACTTTACTCCTCGAACTGCGTGATTTCCCTTTGCGGTTTAACTCTAAGTTAGGCATGAAGTGCCGGTCCCCATCTTAATGTATGCTAACAGCTGTTTTCAGAGGTGTCATTATTGTTAGCTCAGCAGAAGAGAACGCAGACTACAGTTCCTAGAATGCACTAGTTTTATGAAAGCCCAGATGTCCGAAAGTCGTGCCCTGCTGACTGACAATCTTAAACCCTCTTCAGCCACTCCTTCTGACAACTCTCATTGGAAATCTAGGCTGCTCCCAAAGCCTGTTCCGCAACTTTAGCTCTCTCACCTTTCATTCGTTCAGTTCCTTTCTGTCACTTTGGGTTCTCTCACCCTCCTCCCCTCATCCGTCGTCTTCCCTTCTGTGCCATATGTTCACCAAAGCGCCTAATACTGAGGCTGCATGCGTGTGCTACACTTAAAAAACGAATTCAACTTTATATTTGTTATGTGGGTATTTACTAAGCACGTGCTTCTCAAAGTTTCTCGGCGCTATCAAAGAGCAACACAAGTGAGAAATAACAAATGTAAAATATTAACCATTTAATATGAAAAAGTTAAAAGGTAGATCTTTAAATATTTGCAGAACTTAAGTAATGAATAGATGGACCGTACATAACTTGAACGGTGCTCCATTCCCTTGCTGCTACTGTAGAGAATCCTCGGTCGCCAAAAGCTTCTGTCTGAGTTTTTGGGGTGTCAGGATGAACTGCCCCCGGCATCACTTACAGATAGCTCATAAGAAGAAACTGAAATGATCGACTCCTTTCATTGAGATAACTCTAACCTTTAATGCACTCTTCCCAATCTCCCTCACATAACGCGAGGACTGCAAGGTGTGAACACAAAGCACTGCAAGAAGCATTTTTTTCATTTCTACACATGCGGCATACGTTCACGTGAACTGGCCATGAAAATAGTTGCTACACTCTGAAAAGTATTCCCAGGCTGTATCTGCAATGAAGGAAAGAAAGAGGAGGATATTATGCGGCTGCCTGACTGCTCATAAACATTGGCTCTAGAAGTATGTGGTCACCGCGATTATAGTAACTCTGGGCCCGTTTGAGCTACATATAAGTTATTTTTTGTTAACATCTACAAATTATGCAGCAGATAATGGATTATGTGGCAAACCCATATCAGCATCCGAAAATCGCTGTGGCTGCAGTAACGCAAAAATCCAGTGACCCTGTTCATAATATTAAACACAGAAATAAAACTGGGAACAATGCTAAACATGGATATTCAAAGAAGAAGCACAAATATTCCAATTCAAACTCAAAATATGTAATGGATAAGAATGTAATGTATTTCTTGCTGCCACATACTTCACATGGCTGTGTGAAAAAAGGGTTAGAGACCACAAAGCACAGGAGGCCTTTCTTATCTTGCATTTTCACACACTGCTCTTTTGCAGGGGTATTCATCATGAGCCCATTAAGCTCGAGCTTGGATTGAGCTCGAGTGTTTTTATTGACAGGTACCAGTGATGGATGACGACTTAACAAGAATTGACTACAGGCCAAACCTTTAGTACAGAGAACAGTTACCTAGCTAGATCACAATGGACTCTAATGCTACCAAGGAAAGTGAGCTCCTACTTCTTGATTTGCTAGCGAAAACCAGCTACTAATTTGGGTGTAGTGGCCCCTTCACTAACTTGCACCCCAGTGTCACTGCTCCGCCTGTACTATTGATAGCTACACCCCTGCCAGGGAATATTAGGACAAATGAATGAAAAGGAAGGGTTGTCATTCTCAGTAGGGGCAATGACCACATTCCCGTCATGTTATTATTTTCGTACAGTATTTTGTATGAATCATTCTCTCCTACTTGTTTCTTTAGCGGAAATACAACAATAATATATTGATGCAACAATATGGCCCTATCAATAATAGGTAGCCCTCCTTGCCATAATATTCGGTATGTATTTTATGTAGCACAGACCTACCTGAAAGGAGTATAGGAGCATTTCATCGAGAAAATGTTAGAGTATCAAGAGTGTTTCCAGCATGTGGTACTGTACTTAGAGCAGTATGCCATGCAGGATCCACCTGAAAAGTGTTACAGAAAGTAGGTTGTGAAAGAAAGTGTTGCTAAGGAAACATGCTAATGTTATTGTACTAAGTAGACCACCTAGTTGAATACAGTTCACAAGATTCCCAAAGTTAGAAACTTGTGTTATGATATCCTATGTTATATTATGTCATAATATGTTGTGTAATGTTATAACCATTTTTATAGCACATCTCTACCATTTGTTAGTATCTAGAATGCCGCCTATCATTTCCTATGCAGTATTATATTGGACATCTAATGCTGATAGAATACATTGGGCAAGACTCACAAACAAAAGTTGGTAAGTTGGAAATTAAAGTATTATTAGATAGATTTTAACCAATTCACAGAAATGCCCAGAAGTATGACAGGAAATGCACTCTATAACCGACTTCCATGAGTAGCCCTCCTCTATATTTACTCAAGGTGAATGTTCGCATGAGTAAGTGTGGTGGCATTGTGTGTGACTCTTTCTGTTCGGTGAAGTTTAGATTGTACTCCTGAAGATGATTCTGACCAGGAATGAGATGGGGCCTCACACTAGAATATTGAAAGGAATTACTTCAAGGTATATTGAGTGTTGATTACATTAGGGGGGCGATCAGTCTTGAAAACATTAGGCCTGGAGATGACAGAAATGTGGTCTGGATGGTTCCATACTTTGATCTGTTTTGAGCTGATATATAACTCTTGAAAGAACCTTAGGGCATGATGTATCAAAGGGTTCTGCCGGATCTGTGTCTATGGTGAAATACTTTGATACATAAGTATCTTAATTTGATACATACAACAAATGATTCAAATTTGAAACATGTCAAATGGATTAAGACATTACGTCCTAGTGGAGAAGAATTTATAATGATGTCCTGAGGTGCAGATCACGTCGATATAATCGCAGAATGTCAGCAAGAGAGATACAATTCGTGGCTACCTCTCTTACTGTATCACTGTGCACTAATCAACCTTTGGATGCAAGTAGTGTGGTTATAATGATCAATCATACAGCAGAATCGTCTAGTGAGTTACTGTTCTCCCTTACACTGATCTCTTGACTAGTCCACAGCAAAAATCCCAGATGTCGGTGACTAATCCAATGCCAAAAAAGGTCAAAGTATACCCCAATACCAAAATATCAATGGGTTGGTTTTGGCATCATGAAAATGTGAAAGGTACTGGGGTAGTGTAGATGTAGATTAATTTTACCAGTTCTGAAATTATTCTGTCTTCTTTATAGTCTCCATGCTATGCTTTCTGGGTATTCAGATGTTTTTTTCTTCATATGCATGATTATCATCTGTAGAACTCAAGCGTTTATTTGTGATGCAAGCTCTAAAAAACATCTTGCCCCTGTTTCCTCTGTACACATTACAGCCATCATTTACCTTGAGAACAGGCCCCCTCAAAGGCGTGCTTTGATTTTTTTAAAGAATTGTTAATGATCCTTGTTGTTTTTCTCCACAGATCAGGTATAAAACTTAAAACATCCTGGATCATTTTATCTTATAACTGCAGCTTTTTATGTCTTTTGGGCATTTCAGTAGCGAATTATCTCATTCTATTTGATAAAGTATTGTGAATTCTTATGGTAGAACAGATGCAAGGTGGTCTTGTAATGTAATCATAGAGTTCAAAAGGAGAGCCAACGACTCAAAATCTAAAGCAACCATAAAGCACAGCAAGTTCCACAATAAAATATAAATGTGCCTTTATCTTGCCGAAAGATAAATTTCATGTTGTGTGGATGGATGGACTGGCCATTTCAGAGTTTTTGGCATTTCTCAGTTTGGCTGCAATCTTAGTGGCTGCGTTTAAGGATGGTTCAGCAGCCACAACCCAGTCGCGAATGCCATTTGCCAATTTATTTGAGAATTGTGTTGTAATATGCATCAATTTTTTAAAACAAATCTTAAAAAGGAGCATTCTCCTATCTCCTTTGGAAAGGTTTTAGCTTGCTTGCTACACTCGCTCATACAGTCAAATGCAAGATTGCTTTGAATCTTTTAGCAGGGGCTGGTTTTGGATAAACATCTAGTCCTAGATGTTTCATGAAAAAGTAAGAGTTGGCATACGTAATTAGATTTCTTAGTTGAAGCATGTGAACTCAAACCTTAGATAATGCAGGAGTTGCAAGAGTGCAAGAACATGTGCACTCTAAACTTCCAATGATTTATTAATCAGATCTTGCCAATGAGCTCACCCCTGCTACAGTAATTCTTTGTGCTATAACTGCTATTTTTTCAACGGTTCAATGCTACTGCCAAACATGATCAGCAAGGGCACCTCACCGACACCAATCACTGGTAGTAAATCATCAACTGATCAACGCATTAATTACCCAATCATTTGATTGTCTTGCTAAACATTCTAATTATCAGAGCTCTATGTAAGCATAGAGATGCTATAACATATTTCTTTAGTCACCTGTAGTCTTATATGTTTCTAAATGTTCACACGATTATTAGTAGTCTTAAACACTTCTGGTGTATTTTAAAACCTACTAATGATGGTGTGGATGACATTGAAGCAAGTATCCCTAGTCCTGTAACAGGAAGAGTGGTTCACGCTAGTGATCACGCCCATGCCAACAAAGATTCTGAAGTTGGAGCAATGGGATGACGAGCTTGACTGGGGCTGGTGACTGGATTCTTCAATTAGGAAAAATGTCTAGTATGGAGTCTCATCAGAAGTCAACAATAACAACTCCCATAAAAGAATTATGAAGAAGATGTCAGCACAAATTGACACATAGTTGGATGCCTCAACAGTATCACCCAACATGACACAGTACACACCACCATGCAATTGCACATAATAAGTGAAAACTCTGAATATATATGCAGAACAACTCAAATATGCAATTAACTATTGAGGGATCCAGTAGCCCTTGCTTCTGTCAACTCATTTCCACACATACATAGCTTACAGACAGAGCACTGACCGCACTCCTGCACAAAACTGAATCAGAGCCCAGTCTGTGAAAGAAACATTGGGAAAGTCATAACCTGAACCATCACTGTGATGCCATATGAGAGGCATTTTGTGTGCTGTATATGTGCTTTTTAAGAATAACAATAACTGACACTCACATGTTGTATTCCTTAAGCGTACTGGTTCTGCCATCTACAGAACTAACATAACACAGGTATTCTTAAAGTGCAGGTTCACCATGAAGGGTATCTTGGTATTGCATAACACGTTTATTATTATCCAACTCAATGGTATTCATTTGATCGGACTCAGAAGGATGAAAGGGTGAGTGGACCCACCAGAATTTGAACATGTGACCATGAGGTCAAACTCAAATCCATACTGTGGTTGCATATATTCACCGGGCCTCAAGACCCGGTGTATAGTAGAAACACGAAGATTTACAGCAAAAACTGATGCAAGAAAACATAATGCACTCTTTTAAATGTTTGAATGAGTACCCAGAACTAGTTGAAGTTTACGAAAGATTTGAAATGTCCACCATAATCCAGAATAAGGGCACCTGCTCAGGAAGCTACTTTCTCGGGCCAGACGTTTCCAGATGCTTCAACATATCCATGCCTCTTGTGGGACATCTTCAATTTGAAGCTCTAGAAAGTGTGTTTGCTTCAGTAGCATTCAACTTCTACATTACCCTGATGGGCACAGCACCGTATTTCAACTCACAAGATCAGCAGACACATCAAATCCTAAATTACAAGACAAACCTGCTAACCCCATACTACTTTTAAATGTGGGGAAACCTTACCTAGTAATCCATACAGGCCCTACAGAGGCAAACCACACAACTGATCTCACAAACCCATTTTTATTTCATTACAAAAATCTATTTCTATTCTTTTCAATAAAACATTTTTGTCGGTTTTTGTACATTCATTATTAAACATGTTCACTTTTCACCTACAAACCACCCTTGAAATTCTACTGTTAAACGCTAATCATTCAGCCACATTCATACACAAACACACAAAGTCCCCGAATTAAAATCAGCTCGTCATGTTTAAGGTCCAGACATTACAGTAAACACAAGCAATCATTTTAGCTTCCCCCCATTTCAATCTTCAATTTCTATAAAGCATGATTCTTCAGCTTGCCATTAGCAAATAGCATCCAATTAACATAGTTTTTTATTTACATTTCAATTCTCACTTTCTGCTGTCTAATGTAAGGAACTTTCTCTCTGTACAATCATATTATGTTACCTACCTCGCTGGTGGCACTTCCCTCTATAATTGAGAATTTGAGCCCCTTACTTTCTTATTTAGCAATATGTTACAATCCATATTAGAACATTGGAATGTTGGCATGTCCATTGAAGACAATGGACTGCTGCGGGCTTTTACAGGCCGGTAAAAGCCCGCAGCGCCAACATTCCAATGTTCGCTTTGTTCACAGCAACAGCTGTGAACAAAGCCTCACGGAGCCCGAGGGGATTTAAATCCCCTCGGGCTCCGTGAACATTTTTTTTTTTTGATAGAACATTCTGCCCTGTGTGGCAGAATGTTCTAATAGCCTTAGAACCCGCCGTAGCGGGCTCTACCGGCTATTAAAGTCCCTCTCCCTTGTTAAATGCCCTCGCCTTCGGCTCGGGCATTTAACGCGGGGAGCGGGCCTTTAATAGCCGGTAGAGCCCGCTACGGCGGGTTCTAAGGCTATAATATGTTGGCTCAACAGGCTTCATTGTGATTCAAACTGAAAATCTTGAAATTTCAAAGTTTGCAAGCCCAGTTTTATCCTCAGAAAGAATTCATATTTCTTTCCTTAATTTTATCATATTAATTCTTGCATCCATCACCGCTTAAAGTTGGCGTGGACCTTTAAGTTTGGGTACATGTTTATACATCAAACCTCATGCATTTCGGGCAGGCATTCCATGACATACAGCAGACCTTTAGTTTGCAACAAACTGCCCAATCAGCAGTGGGTAAACGGCGGCTTTTTGACATTCTAGCCCTAGCTTTGCTACCTATGAAAAGCTAAAGAACCTCTATGAAGTCCCGTTTAACTCTGTGTACTGCTCCACTGGACTCAGTCCAACAGGCCAAATTCTCACAATTCCACAATTGTTTTCTTTTTAGAATATGGCAGGTGCTCATTTAAGATCCAAATAGACATCATCAAACCTACCAAAAGGAAATCCCTGGACATTTTGGAGAACCTTTGGCTCATCTGGCGATATCAAAAGCTGGGCTATAGTGTTGTAAGCTCTTGCTTTCCTTCTTCCTCAACATGATGAGTGACTTCCTCACATCAGTATAGCGAATGATAACCTGAGAATGGGACTTTTAATGTACTGTTCACTAGTTCATCTTCTAGAGGTCAGCATACCTGTCCCATGCTCTGGATGTGGGAGAAGCTTTCAACATTTCTTGGTCCCACAAATTCTCTAGTGGATGAGCAATGTGTAGTGAGCAGCAAATACTCACAAACTATCCAATATATTTACGCAGTTCTGTGTGTACACGTGTACCTCACATTTGGTTGTACATCAGTATATGTAGGTCTTATTAGCACATGTACTTCCGAGGAATGAGTGTGGGCTCCCAGCTTTCTCTGTTTGGAAAAAAAATCGTTTATTTTCTCTTTTATGTTCTTTTAAAAAAGACATTTTGAGCAACCTAATTAATGCCCGTAATGGAGTGTACCATGATTTACAGTGCTTATTGATTTCTTTGTGTTTCTGTAGCTTGCCCTTTGGTTTTACAGCTCTGTGAGTATTTTGCTTGGGTATAAGTGACCTTGCCTCTTTCTTAACCAACGCGATGGATGCTGAGGTAGCCTTTGCTGTGCCAAATTTACATGTGATATTCAATTCTATCGTTCTTTTTACCTCTTTATATCTATAAGATTGTGCATAACTGCGTCTTTAATTCCACTAATTAAAAATCACAAATCATTATGAAATGTGTAGGCTCTCTAACAGTTAATATCATCAATAAAATATACTGGAAATAAAAAGAGATGAGTAAAAAATCATGGAAATAGTGCAACGAATAAATAATTGATTTGGTGTTGTAAGAGGCTCATATGTTTACCAAACTACTGCATTACGAAATACTTCAAAACAATTTTCTTAGAAAACTGCTATTACCATTTTTTGCACACTTCCCACAAATTCTTGTTGGTGCCATTGAAGTCAAGCATATTTTAAGCTCAACTTAACTGCCTAAATTCTAAATTAATTTGAACAAAAATCTCAAGTGTCATGAACACTTTAAGCAAGAGAAGAGCTAGTGCATGGCACTTAAAGTGTCATCTTGCGACTTCAGTGTTACACTTTGTAATTACTTAAATATGGGTTGTACACACAGGCAGTCTTTTTGTATTTATGAAAGCGTTCTTTAATTAGAAGCATAATTTCCAGCTTGATGTAGTTTAAAAGCACTGAAACAAATACACAATTAAAAACAATTCTCGGAGTTCAGACTTTGTTTGTGAGAACCCCAAATGATTTCCCTTTATGTCTGATAAAGATTTATAAAACGAATTATTGGTATGTTAATACCTAAACCTTTTCATAGTATTAATTTATATTTCAGAGGGTATTTTTAGTAAATAATTGATAAGCAGAAAATTATGTTTACTGTTTAAATATATACTTATGGGGGAAACAAACATAGGCTTTAAGTGATTTTTCTAATTCTTTTACTGGTCGGGATTTTAAAATACTGGTTATGTCAGTAAAAAATCAGGTGGCACCCTAATAAATGAGTCATGGGCAGCAGCACTTGGCAAGCAGTGTTGGTGCTTGCCATGCAATCTGACATCTGAAAGTGTTTTTTAGCACCTCAGCAAACGCTGTGGGTGTCAGATTTTGATTGGATGGTGAACCAGCCTTTATTCCCTTTTTCATGAATACTTCTAATCTGTGGTTCTTAACCTTTTGTTTCTGGAGTCTCCCACATACTGGAACCCAGAAACCACCAATGAATCATTACTGAAACTTAGAGATCTCTGGTAAATCATTACTGAAAGCCAGGTACCCCTGCCTAAGCATTTCTGATGATCTGAATTATAATCAATACAAAAAATACAGAAACACGCATTCATCAAACAAATACCCAAATGATGTAATATTTTATTTAACTCAAAAATCAAATATAAAAAATCAAAATGTTAATCTTAATGAGATGGGCAGAGCTTTCCTACATTCAACTGAGGCAGCTCATTGTCCATGCGATAGTCTGTTTGATGCACTTATATTGCTCCCACCAATCAATCTGAGAATATTAACCTAGGTTTTAGCCTCCAGTGTCAAATTCCTTCACATTTATGTAACTTTTACATTTTTTCAGTTTTGTTTTTTGCTTCTGTATTTATATACACTATTGATCTTTTAATATTATTTAACTTTCTAAGCAGTTGAGGACCCCCTGAGTAGGCTTTGAGGACCCCAGGGATTCCGCAGCCAACAGGTTAAGAACCACTGCTCTAAACATTTCATTGCATGCTCTAATCCTTTTGAGCCCTTGCCTTCTGGCAGGAACTTCCACTTTTTGAAATCAGAAAACAAACATTTTGCTCCAAATTAGGACAGATATACAGGCTCCGATTCATCACTACTTTGCGCAAGGTTCGAGTCACAAACATGATACAAACCCAACTCATAGTGTTGTGGTGAGATTTACTTTCCAATGCAAATCATGATTTGCAGTGGAAATGTTCCAAAAGTAGCACAAATTTGCAATATATTCTACTTTGTACTACTTTGCGCAAAGGAAGCATACCATGGGTGGTGCATGGGGATTCCCATGCAACCACTCATGGGTTCAGATGCAAATCCCGATCCACCAGCATTTGTACACAATGATTTGCACCAAATAAATCCTTCCTCAAGGCAGGGATTACAGTGGAGCAACTTTTAAAAGTCTCCAGTTTTTCCCAACTTTGCGTGTGTGCTGCACTGTACAGAACGCATAAAGAGGAAAATTACTAAAGCACTAAACATATGCTTGACAGAATGCACACACCGTTGTAATGTAGTGCAAGCAATCTAAAGTGCAACAGTGCAGGGAGAGAGGAGAACAGTGCCATAACTCAGTAAATAAAGTGTTGCTCTCGTCTCCCCCTTTCACCCAAAGCAGTAAACCTGCTCCCATGCCGGCAGCATTACACTTTCGGCATGAGATTACGTGGAGAGACAAAAAGTTGAACGTGTTCACTGAACACGTCACTGCACCAAGGCAGACTGAATATATTAAGTTTCATATCAACCTCTTTTTCTCGCCCTTGCCACTGATATTAAAAGGAACGTAAAACAGGCTAGTGAAGACGTGAGAACTTAACGTTCCTTAAGCGTTTTTTAGATAACAACATGCGGGTTACGTTAGCGAGATGCTCATCTCAGCCACATTTGTTGGTTGTTTTCATATCAGACAGATTTCTTGCCAAAGAGTAATACTTTTCAGAGGTTGTCTGCAGTAAACGTCTGGCTTATGGTGCCTTTGCGAGGATCTAATACGTTAAAATTAGGCCGTCTTTCGGGATATTAAAATACAGATTATAAAGCGAGCAGGAAATATGTTATTCTGGTAAGAAATATGTTCGCAGGGAGACAACCTGGACTGTGCATTGAATGGATTTGTTTGAGAGATGGTGGGCCACGCTTGGCAACCACAACTCCCATACCATGTTACCTCAAGCAAGAGCTTTTTGTTATTTATTGTTGCGTTAGGAGGCTGCTCACAGCCGCTTTTTTAAGGTGCTGTAAAGTGCAGAATTAGCCATTCACTCATGTTACTCAACACGCTCTTCCAGTCTCTTGTAAAAGCATAACATCTTTTAACAGAAGGATTATTTAAAGACAACACAAGAAAGGTCTTGTAACTGTATGCACATTGCCTTTTTCACTTATGGAATTATGGACAGGTTATCCCATCACAAACGTGATGGACATCACATCCACCATACTGAAAGTGCCATTGGATGTAATACCCTTCTAATATGGCAGATGGGATATCAGTAACACCTTCCCAATGAACTCTACATCAGCCCTAAATTCTTTACACAGTGCTTAATTTGAGCTGGCTGTTGCTGGTGGGGCCATCAGCTCTCTTTTTTGGAGACTGTCACTTTTTTCCTCTCTGATATTGACTGTGATCATATGAGAGAGAAAAGCACAACGGGGAAAGATGGAAAAACGGGCACAAAAGGACAAAGAAGGCACCAGCAAAAGTGAGGTAAAGAGGCAGCAGTATCTGTTAAGGGGTTAAAAAGGCCTAAGATGAATTAACCCTTGGGAGTCGACGTGTCGATTTTTAAAAGCACTGCCGAAACACCGCTTTGGGCACCAGCACTCATTATTTTACAAATCAAGCACTGACTTTTATAAGTAAATCACTCAGCAACAGGCCTCTCCAGTTTGATATGCAGATATTAACATAAAATGTAAATGTAAAATAAATTGAAGGTATTCATAATGCAGTTATGTACTATTAGTAAATAAAATATAAAAGTGCACTGTCTAGACACAGTAAATAAGGGCAGTGTGTGCAGGCACTTTTTTTTTCAAATCATAGGTATTCATGCAGGTGCATTCAGTTCCCAATGAGCCTTTAGTGATTTCTTAAAACCAGATGTTTTTCTAAACTTTTTTATTTTAGGGCCCCGCATGGAGCCAAACATAGTCTTGCAGTCACTGTCACTTCATGCCACCTTATTGTACCCAGGTATGTTAGAGAGTTGATTTAGGAAGGAAGATCTGTACCTGAGGGTTTTTTCTCTATTTGGTGTTCACTGGAGGGCCTTTTTATGGAGCATCATGTTAGTTGTGGGTATGACGTGGTTGGAGCACAAGGATAGTAAACAGAAGGAGAGGTGATGTCTATGACAAGGATCAGCCGAGAAAGGGCCTGACCTAACTTTCAGAATGATCCACTCTTAAATGGTGTCCAACCTCAGTCAAATGCTAGCTTAAAGAATTTCTTTGTCAAGAGCCTTCCTCTCAGGTCGGCTTGAGAGAATTCCATCAACTGGAGCCAAGTGCTCTGGGGTACGTAGCCGTTTCATTGTTTACATCTCTTGAACCTCCATTCTTGGTTTGTAGGTGTGTTGGCCAACAGAATGTTCAGGTTAATTTATCTTCATAATCCAGCTGTTGCCATGACCCTTGATCCCTTTTGCATGAGGCATCATGTATGGTTATTTCACCAGGAGCCAATGGACTGTATTCAAGACAGGTTTTGCATGTCCTTTTTTAGATTAAGGTTAGGGTTAGCTATCTGATTTTTTGGCAGGTCTTATGATTGCAGTTTCTGTAATGCATATGCTTCTCTGGTTTGGGATCTGGAGGGTACCACTCTACAGAGCGTCTTTTCCTTGCAATGGTTTTCTGGTGACCACCAAGACTGTTTGTGCAGCACCATTGCAAATGCAAAACAAAGACCAAGGTTCAAATCTCTAAGAGTCTGCTCTGGTGTGCTTTACTTCCTCTGGTGCACTTTAATTCTTTATTTTGGTGTATAGTCACAGGTTTTTGCCCACCTCAGAAAGGCGATGTACTACAGAGATATGTTTCTCTCTTAAAAAAGTAGAAAAAAAACCCTCATGTAGAGACTGGCCTCTCTGCCATCAGATAGGACTTCCTTACTAGCAGAATAACCCCTCTGATTTCCCTATATCCAGTAGACAGAGGAAAGATTCTCACCTTTGACTGATATATTTTTAGGCAAGAACTTAAAATCAAATAATTGACCACTGAAAATAAGCATCCAGGAAATCCAAGCAGACTTGGTTGTAATGTGTCTTGCATTGACAGGAAGCGGCGGGAAAGTGTCCTTTCATATATTGCCCAAAGCAAGAATATTGGCTGAAAAATGCCCCAGAGTGCTGGCAGCTCTTTCTGAAAGTTTATGTGGGTTTGGACGAGGATACTAGGAATGCACTTCTCAAAAGCACAAAATATAGTTTATGTAAGCTTGAGAGAGGAGAATGAAGCACTTAGTAGTAGAAACTCTAAATATTGCTGAATGTGAAGCTTATTTTAGGAGCAAATCAATAGGTCATGGACCAATTATTTCCTTTTTGTTAAGCTTGTTTAATTGAAGTGTACATGGTTGTCTCATCATGACCGCTAGCCAACTTCAGTACCAATTTAGATTACCTTTATTCTAGCACCACTCAGCGTGTATGTCGGAAATGACTTTATCCATCATACTGATACATGGGTGTACATGCCTATGTTACATGGATGTATAATGACTGTGGTCAGGCATGTCCAATAGGTCACCGTGCATAAGCAGACACTACACAAATTGTAATAACTTCCAGACCTATGAGGATATCAAATGCACTAATCACGTGAAAACAAACTGCCTAAATGTATTTGTTGGTGACACAGATGAACCATGGTGAGAACACATCAGAAGAATATATAAGTTGTTCATCTTGCTCACTATGCACTCTCCAGACAGGCCCCACACTGATGTCCTCCACTGATAGCAAACAGAGGCTACAGGAGCACTCGAACACTCGCAGGAGAGCTTACATGATTGCTTCTTCAAGCTGAACATCAGCTCTTGCATGGTACAAAGACAACAATGCCTGCAAGCTGTGCGGAGATTTGAGCTGCTACCTCTGCTAACCTTTTAACTCTAGCCCAACTACACTTAGACAACTACTTTTTTCATGACTTGGACCTCTACACCAACCAGAAAATACAGAGCTTTAAGACAGCAATCGCAAGACAATTACATATTTACGTCTTGAATATCCACACCAACCAATAAAATACAGTGCTTCCACAAAACAATCCCCAGACAACTATATATTTACTTAACTTGGACCATCTAAGACAACCAGGAAAACACAACCCATCAAGACAGCAAACCTCAGTCAACCACTTCTTTATTTGACTTCAAACCTCTATGCCAACCTGTAAAGCATAAAGACAAAAAACCCAGACAACTATATATGTATTTAACTTGGAACCCAAATCACAAGCAATGCAGGAGAAAATGGAGCCATGGCATAAAAAGTTAGATCGATGGTTGCATTCAAAGGAAAATCGAAGATTCATTAAGCCAAATGTTTTTCTCACAAGGTCAGCTGCTTACAGTTCAAAACATTATACAATTATGAAAGCAAACATGACATCAGTATATATCTAGAAATTAAATGGTTAATCTTCTGCAGCAATTATTTTCCACATTAATGTCTATTATCCAGGCTTCTCCATTATCTGGTGAACTACTGGTAGCTCTCCAGTTACATGTGAGTAGCGCTCCTGTGTGTAGCCCCACCTACTAAAGTAGAGGCTTTTGTTTGACTGAATTCATATATGCAACTCAAAACTAAAAAGTGTGTATTTGAGAGAACAATTTGTGGATTTTTATCAACCATAATCTGACATGTGGAGAAAAACAGTTAAATTTCCAAAACATATTTAAAGCTGATATCTGAGTGATAAATGATGCGGCATTTGGAAGGCTTATTATGTACATCCTTGCCTTGCTGTGAGGTGCACTGACACTATGACTATTATGTATTACCCACGTAGAAGTATTCCACATTGATAAAGCCTTTTTTACTTTACAGCTGTTGCGCAAAAGAGGATCACTCCTGGTAATCTTGCATATGGTACAAATAATATGATCTTGGGTGATGTGGTGAGTTCTGCAACACTAATAGTTTTAATAGCTAGGAGATTTTTATTAAATATAAGTAGTTCTTGTTACAGAAAAGGTTGGAGGCCCCTGCTGTAAACAGTGGGTAATACAAGATTAAAAAATACAACACATGCCTAACCACTTGTAAGAAAGTACTAGTAGGAACAAATAAGTAAATAGAGACAAAACATTGTACAGTAGGTTCAGTATACAAGTTCATCATAAAATTGTATCTCAATCGCCTTCTAATATGGCACAACGTACAAAGGTATAGGCATTTAGTCCCAAACTGTTTATTTAAAAAAAGGAAAATATTGTAACAGTAACTTTGCACCCTATGGTCACCTTGCGTTTTAAGATACTTCACTATATATTAGTGCAGAAATTACTTTTAAATTCACATGCTCCATCGCCTGGCTTGCATCATATTTTTACCATCTTTAAAGTTTTGCTGGAAAACACTTTAAGGACTATGCTAATTCGTAGATGGAGCCATCACTACTTAATTTAATTAAACTCAAAATATGTTCCTTAGATTGTGTTAATCTTTCGTGCACTATGTGCATTGTATAAATAGAAGGAACTTCAACAAAAGATGGTAGTCACCTAGGTCCTACTGAGCAGTGAAACACAAATGTACGTATCGTTGTGCTCAACCTGAAAAAATGTTTCGCCATTAAAGATGAGACCAACTGCTTACAAAATTTAGAAAAGATAAGAAATCTCCAATGCCTAATCGTAATTTGCCACGTTTGCTAATTATTTCTGTTATATAAAAGTATGTATTAATTCCTGAAGCAATTTCGTCCCAATTCTGTATATTGATACCTTTTTCACTTACTGTCTTTCTTGTTGTTTCAATTATTTTTATTTTAAAAAAATCTGTTGTTCAGAATTATATTTTATGTTCAGTGATGCATTTGAACCTTAAAAAGGCGAGACAACTGGATTTAAAGATTCTTGTTCCTAATCAAGCAGAATGAATTTATCACTTATTTTTTATACTACAAGGCTCTTCACAAAACATCCCAAATCCGAATCCAACATACAAGAATCATCGAACTATTGACATTACACTACGAATGTTACGCGGCACTCTGCTTGCCAGGACTACACCAGGACGTACCAAGGTCTTGCACAATACATTACCTATCGGTTTTGTTTTATACATTCCCTACCTCGTGACATGTGATTTAAACACTGGCCTCATTTACCTACTTGATATACAGCAGTATTTTAGTACTATTTCCCTACTCTGAATTTTCTCCAAGCTGCCCTTACTCTAGCCTTGAAAAAGTCACTTGTGTTATGAAACACGTGTTGGCTGTGCTTGATGGACGTATCTTTCTACTTACTAAACTGCTGTTCAAAATAAAAGATGTTTCCTGTGAGAAACGCAAAATATTGATGCGCTTTACTTGTCGATGGATTCTTCATACTTTGGATTCACTGCTTTTTTGTATTACTGTTTTGCACGCTGTGTGCTGTGGTCATCTGTTCATTGCTATTTGTGTTTATCCATACACATTCTCTGTGCCTACGGGTAGTAAGGCATCTGACCACCTGCACCATACACAAATTTGGGAACTCTGTATTTACTAATTTAGCTACCTCCAGGACGTGCAGTACTCTACACCACTACTACCCTCAAATACAAGAATCATCAATCAGACAGAAAGGAATATTACAAAAAAAAAATCTAAGAATAATTTTTGAGTACACTGTAGCTCGGAGGAACAGAAAAGATAAACAACCAACATAACACCTAGGACCAGATGTAGTTAACAGTTTGCACGTCGCAAACAGCGATTTTCACTGTTTACGACGTGCAAACTGCACTATGCAATGCACAAAACCATGGTTACCGAATCACAAAACTGGTTTGCGAGTCCCAGTTAGGAAGGGGAGCCCCCTTCCTAATTGCGAGTCGCAGTGCAGTGCCAGATTGCTTTGTGACCGCGAACGCGGTCGCAAACCAATCGCAGTTAGCACCCATTTCAAATGTGAATGGCATTAAAAAAAAAAATCCAGACAGGCAGTGGTCCTATGGACCACTTCCTGCTCTGAAAAAATGAAACGAAAATGTTTCATTTTTTTGTTTTGTAATGCATCTCGTTTTCCTTTAAGGAAAACGGGCTGCATTACAAAAAAAAAAATGCTTTATTTAAAAGCAGTCACAGACATGGTGGTCTGCTGTCTCCAGCAGGCCACCATCCCTGTGAGTGCCGCAAGTTTCAAGGGGGTCGCAGACATGGTGGTCTGCTGTCTCCAGCAGGCCACCATCCCTGTGACTGCTGCGAGTCTCAAGGGGGTCGCAAATTGCAACCCACCTCATTAATATTAATGAGGTGGGCCTTTGCGACCCCCTTGCGAGTCGCAGATGGTGTCAGGGACACCACCCTACATTCCAATTTACGACTCGCAAATTGCGAGTCGCTCTGACTCGCAATTTGCAAGTCGCAAATTGGAATATACCTACGTCTGGCCCCTAGTTCTTAACATATCAAGGCCCAGATTTACTAAGTGCTTGCATCGCCACTGAATATGTGATGTGCATTTCTTATTTACATAACTATTATCTGTATATGTAAGCAACATTGGGGAAGAATGCGTATTTCGGCAACACAAGCTGACGGTAATTGGTACATGGCCAACTAGTAAATGGGGAAAGGGAAGGTAGCAAATAAAGTACCGGAAGTGAGTAGTAAATAGTCAACTTTGTTCAAGATGGCATATGTAACAAGCTACAAAATGAACTGCGATTTATGGTGGGTAGGAAAGGAAATGAGGAGGACAGCAGAAACCAGTAGGGAACCAGAGAAGGAGAAGGTGAGCTCACAGGGACCCATAGAGGAGGAGCACTGTGATGGGCAATAGGTGAGGTTTGCAATTATTATATGTGCTGATTTTATTAACAACTGCAATAAAGGTTTGACTTGACTTGAGAAGGTGAAGTCACAGGACCCAGAGTGAAAGAGCACTAATTATTTGAAAGGCAGGGGTGGGGGAGAAGACAGAGAACAGGTCATTATTGATGAAGGTGAGGGGATAAAATGTCAGCATGGAGGAGCAGTGTGACACTAGAGACTTGAAAGTGATGGCTATAAAGCGCAAGAAGCACCGTGACACAGGAGAAGGGAAGGCAGCGGGTAGTCAGCAGATGTGAGTACCATGGACGAGGAGCGTGGGAGGGAAAGGGAAAGGACCAGGGACAATCCTTGAGAAAGAAACGGATTCTAAACTGAACCTAGCCAAAGTATTTGACCAGACAGAAGAAGGAAACAAGATGAAAGTACTCTGACGTATAATATAATGACAAATCAATTAGAAGCAAACTAATAGGAGTGAATAGCTCCACTTTCACACTCACGTGTACAAACCTTTCAGAGCAAAATTAAGATATGAGTATCTCTACAGCGAATCAACTCCAGAGGGTGACACAGCTCACAGCTTGCCAGTGGCTGCTAACGCAGTGGTGAACTCTCTTGGGGCATAACAGACAAGTATTTTGTTTGATAAGCATTGGCAAAGTCAACAGGTATTGCCCTGGAAAGCAGCTGAAGTGGTTATCTGTTGATTGTAAGCACGTGTGTCAAAAAAAGGAAAAAAAGGAAACATGCCACTGCCTAAACAAACACACCTTATGCTTCTTATCAAAATGCTGAACTAAAAAAGACAAGAACTGCACATAGTTTAATAGGAAAGGGGCTGGTAGGTAGGTAAGGCACACCCCAGAAAAATATGATTCCTAGTGGTTCACAAAAAGGTAAATATTGGTTTCAAACTATTGTTACCTGATGTTATAGCTTAAACACAAAAGGATGACCACAACACATTAAATTTATAGAAATAGGAAGAAAAAACATTGGCTAAGAGAGTATTGCCCCACTAGCAATGACAATAAATTACACTTCGTTTTAGGCAGCAGTTGACAGGTGATTAGAAATAATGGCTTCATGGACAGCAAGTGAGCCAACGGCTAAAGTGGGTTGACCCACGGCTCCATGCTGCTTGCTGTGGTGGGTGGAAGCAAAAGTTATTAAATAACAGCTGAACAGACAAATGGATGAAAGGGGTTTACCCAACGCCTCTTCTTGTAAACAGAGCTGTCTTTTTTTTTTTATTCTGAGCATTTTTGATTACATGAGGCTGGTAAGACAGCTAAAGGTGAGTCTATGGCAAACCTAAAAAAAAATGTCATTCTTTGGGGCAGTTCATAAGCTGGAAATCAGATTCCCCTAACTCAAGAAATAGTCAACATTAACTAAAGGACACGTGAGGAGAGATACAAGCGTTGCTTTAGATGGATAGATAGTGTCAGCCTTTGAGTACCCGCACTTCATTCGTTTGAAAGGGAGAGTCAGTAATGATGTGAAACCCACACTCCAGCAGCTACAACAAGGGTAGGGTTGTCACTGGATCAATGGGCTGGTAGCTGTGCCAGAAAAATGCTAACTAATACTTTAATGGCCTATTCTTCCTTTTAATCTGCTGGAACATGCTCAATAATAATCATGCAAAGGGAACGCATGACAGAGGTCAAGGTTGTGTGCCAAGGGCAGCTTTAGGTGCCAAGCAGCTTCAAGGAAAATAACACGGAGAAATGATGAAATTGGGAAACAAATGAAGAAAGGAAGAAACATTTAGTATGAGAAAGTGGGAAGGTAGGAAATAAAAACTTAAGAGGGTAGGAAATAAATATGTCTACAGATAAAAAAGAGTAAATGAAGTAAGAAGGAAGGAAACATGAAAGAAAAAGGAAATGGAAAAGGAACATAGTGTGTAATGAAGGGTGAATTAATAGAAGGGTGGAGGAATTGAGGATATAGAGTTGAAAGGAAGAAGGGAAGGGTGGAAGGAAGGAAATGCAACAGAAAGATAGGTGAAAAAATGGATGTGAGGGTGAAAGGTAGGGTGGATGACTAGAATGACAAACAGAAGAGAGGAAGGCATGGATGAGTGAAAAATGGAAGGTTGGAAAGTTTAAAGGATGGGTGGGTGGACAGATAGATGAAGGGCGAGTTGAAGGAGAAGGACGGAAAAGAGAGATGGATGAGTTAAAGTGTAGGTGCGTGAAATGAAGGAGGAAAGAATGGGTAGGTAAACTGATGTTAATAATGGATTAGTGAACAGATGGATGGGAAAAAATAGATGATAGATTAGAGGCAGGAAGGATTGGATTAAAGGACGATGGATGGATGGATGGAAAAAAACAGATGGACAGAAAGATGGATGGTTGGCTGGAGTAGTGAAAAGATTATTGGATAGGACGATAAAACAATGGAGAAATGGAAGGGTTAAAGGGTAAACTGGTAAATAGATGTGTGAATGGAAGACTAAAAGGATGAAGAAAGGGTGAAGGGCACTCTTCTGGATAGGGCTGGGCACACTTGCTTTTTACTTGGTGCCATTTAAATGGGAGAATATTTTGATTTCCTGACTACTCCCTTCAGGAGAGTAATAGCTCTTCTCACTAAAGGTGCATTACTTTCAGCGAGACTGTGTTGGGTCTCCTCAACAACAAAGAGGTATTCTAGGATAGTGAAGGGGGCGTGGCCAACTGCCGAACATGACAGACATGCTGTAGTAGAGTTCTCACCGTCAGCCCGGGAAACCTACATAAACTTCTCTGACAATGGGGAGAAGACATAATATATTGGGGCTGCAACTGGAGCCGTTTGGGGCCAACCCGGCTATATCAGACGAGTGACGCTTCATGGGCTGCACTCTAGGAGGTGGGGCCTAGTGAAGGAAGAGGTGAGCTGTGTAGATGGTACGGAATGAGCTGAGCTTGGCAAGGAGCAGGGTACCTGAGGAGAACAGGATGTCTACTCTGTATCACCAGGCTCGGTGAAGAATGATCGTCTGCCTGTCTCCAGTGGCCGCTCCTCGCCATGTGCTGTCATTGAATCACCGGGCCTTGGAAAGACGGAGCCTGGAATACTCTGGCCGCGCATGCCAGAGCATACGATTGGCCTATCAAAAGCCAATACGCCCAGATATGCTGAGATAAGACATGGGGGCTGTTGAATCTGAATTTTCTGAGGCTCAGATTCACCGAGCAAAGTGGGCCACAAAATAATAACAAAGGCCAGGCACCATCAGGGACACGTAGAGAGCATCCACTGCATCTGTCTCTCGCTCCTTATTGACAAAGCCACCACACAACACACAACCCAAAGAAACGCTTTTCCTGAAACTCCTGTCAAAACGGACCCGCATGCTTGGGTGATTTCCCACTTTTGCAACTGGGGTATAGAGAACCTGGCACTGCAAATGGTCTGCGGGGGCTGGGAATGCCTGAGGCCTATCTAACACTTCCTATAAAGAGCACTGACTATGCAGCCTACCCCATAACCTACACAGTGCTACAAGTATAACGTGTGGTGCTTTCCCTCATTACAGTTGATCAAACCTATACAGCAAGGTCTCTACCCAGCCTCTGAAGGACAAACCAGAATATCAGTTAGCAACAGACACAAACATTCACATTCAGGTGAGACCTCGATATGGTGACAGCCCCACCAGTCCTCAAGAAATCTGGGGAGGTATTGGTGGCAGCGCAGAGCGTACATCATGCTTTTATAGGACCCTCAGTAACCCCTCTGGACACTCAATATAAGAGGGGCGGGCACACCACATCAGACATCCGGCTCGGCGCAGGAATATCCTATGTATCTAACTGTGGTCTTAGTCAGTACCCTGCTGACACCCTCGATTGCCACTGAAGAACAGAATTATTGAAACCGCTGCCTCTTACAGGTTCCAGAAGGGGGCCAAGCCCATACGCACCAATATCAATATGGGGTGAACCAAGCGGGATCGCTCGAAGCCCCCGCGGGTCAATGGGGAACATCCAACACCACAATAATGAAAATCTCTGCCTGGCAGCAATGGATGACTATTCCTCCCACAGATCAGTCCCATCCAATGGATAAAATAGACCTGACACTTCATGAAATAAGTGATTCACAGACAGCTACTGAACACCAAACATATTTCCTGGCGAAGGACCTAGGAATATTGAGAGATGACCATTGAAAATTGTCTGACAAAGTACACACAGCCAAGGAGAGAATACCAGAGGTGGTCCCACAACAGTCCTCCAATACCACCATCATCAAAGAGCTCCCAGGAAGAGTTAATATGCTAGATGAGGGAGTGGAAGATGCTGAAGGCAGGGCAGACAACCATAATGTAAGAATCATGAGCATTGAGGAAGGGACAGAGGGGCCGAATCCAAAGCTATTCATAGAGGACTGGCTCCAACGAATCATGGCCCCTCAAAGTCTAGCCTCAACATTTACGGTAGAACGAGCACACAGGGTACCGACTCACCGCCCCCCTCTTGGCACATCACCTTGCCCCAGGTGCCAGATGGCATGAATCCTGAATTTCAGAGACCAAGATCATCTTCTGCAAAAAGCCAGGCAAGCGGCACCTCTCATTATGGATAGCACTACAGTCTCACTCTTTCTTGATTACACTCTTGAAGTACAGCGTCGCCAGGCATCTTTTCAATGAGTGAAGAGACAGCTTTGCACCGAGGAAACTTACCTATGCTTTATTATTCCTGACTCAGCTAAAAATTCTACATGAAGAATGATCACTGTTCTTTAACACTCCAGAAGCTGCCTGGAATTGGCTAGAGCGACAATACCCTGCTGCTCACTTCCCACCTGCCTAGGGTCACACAGGAAAAGGCCCTGGGGACCGCCACGCAGACCAGGGCGGAGCCGAAAATTGGCACTGAAAACAGTGCCCTCACCTCAACAGGCACTAGAGGACAGAGCCACAGTGCTTGCAACAGTGATGTCTATGGCAGCACATAAAAACAGGTCCTCATCGAGTTCCTCTGAAACAGCACATTCAGATTCTGACTAGAACTCCAGTATGGCGCTTTTCCCTACTATCACACAACAAACGGCAGACACTCTGATTTGATTACATCTATTACCAAAGAGGCTGAACTAAAACATAGTTTATACGCAGCCCCCCTCCGCTTGGGGGCTGCTTTCTGCGTTACATTTATAACTATTGCTAACACTGAAAATGCCCTGAAGAGAAATGCTTATGGGAAGAACACTATAGGTTCTTGGAGGATTTTGGTGGGAGCTACATGGGTTGAACTTGTCCCGGACTCAGAACAACCACCTCATAGGTTGTTCTCCGCGATTGGTCCCCTCCTTCAGCATTGGCACACAAGTTTACAAATGCTTTGTTATTGTTTGATCAAGCAGACGTTTTCTGTTGGGCCTTGAATTGGGAAACTGTTCTTTAATACACCACATATGTATTTGTGCTCCACAATTATACAGTAATGTGTAGTGCATCACCCGGGCGGGAATATTATTTAATGCTATAACATGACATACATACTACAGTGCTACACTTTACTAACATGGAACGTTAAAAGCCTCAGATCCCCTCATAAAAGACATAGAGCCCTGGCACAATTACACCATGGAAAAGCCTCTAAAACATACTTACAGAAGACCCACATATCTGCCCCCAAAGCAGTTAAGCTGCAAACGAAGTGGAGAGGGCAACTATTCACCACAATATATTAGGGATTTGCCCACAAGGCAGCCATTTGGATCAGGGCAGGGATCCCTTTCAAACTGCAGACAACCAAATTAGACACACAGAGCCATTATGTTTTCGTTCAAGGGCTCCTAAATGGTAATGCAGTCATACTGGATAGTGTATTTGCCCCAAATACTGAACAAGATGCATTCCTCCAACTGCTATCTTGGGTTGTGGTTTATAGGGGGAGACTTCAATGCTGTATTAGATGTCTCATTGGATAGATAACACCCTCCACTGCCCAATACTAATTCAGTCCGACAAGACCTGGCACTTACAAACTGGATGTTGCACTGAGCTCTAGCAGATATATAGAAAGTTCACAATGCAGAGCTATGAAAGTATTCCTTCTTCTCTCCACCTCCTGGCCTCCACTCCTGTCTAAACTGTATATTATGGCCAACACACCTGACAAGACTTTTCACTGATATGACCTACTTAGCAATTACATTTTCAGCCCATAACTCCTTAGTGATGGTTCTGGAGTGGGGCCATGTCCCTATGCCAATCCTGATGTGGCAAATGCAGTCGGCCCTAGTGGAAGGCGTGGCATTTCGAGGAACGTTAGGTGATGTTATAGACAACTACTTCACTAGTAATGAGGGTCCAGCCTTGCCATCTCTGATAGAGTGGGAGGCCTTCAAAGTGATGATCAGAGAGGTGTCTATAACAACAGCGAAAAGGTCCAGATGTAAACTATTAGCGATTTTACTCTGCATCAAAAATACCGTTGGGGTCCTTGAAAGTGAGGTGATTACAAATCCCACGCACTCATCACAACTGTAGGATACAGCATGCAGAAACATTAGAACAGCTTAGAGTGCTTGACTACACAACGTACACTAATAGGACACACACAGAAGGGGATAGAGTCAGTACTTTACTGGCCCGCTTGATCCAACCCCCAAGGACCACAACGAATTTCTGATATTGCGACTCGGAAATTGCGAGTTGAGTTGCAAAATAAAAAAAATAATGAAACCATTTGGTTTCGTTTTTTCAGAGCAGGCAGTGGTCCATTGGACCACTGCCTGCTCTGAAAAAACCTTTTGGGCAACATTCACAAAGGGACCCCTTCCCTTTTGCGAATGATTTACCACCAGTGTGACACTAGTGGTAACTGCGAATTGCTTTGCGACCGCATTCGCGGTCACAAAGCAATTCTGCATTGCGATGCGAGTCGCAAATAGGAAGGGAACACCCCTTTCTATTTGCGAGTCGCATTCACAATTTGCGAGTCGGTACCGACTCACAAATTGTGAATGAGCATCGCATAAGGCTGTTTGCATGGCGCAAACTGCGATTTTCGCAGTTTGCACCATGCAAACGGCTTCCTACATCTGGCCCTAAGTGTGGTATCAACATCAGGGACCAAATGTGCAACATAATGAGAAATGGATACCGCTTTTTAAACATATTATGCCAGGTTCTAACAGTCAGGCCTACCTCCATCGCAGACACTTAAGGATATATTACTTGCTAATTTACGACTCACTCGGGTATTAGGAGATGCCCACACAATATTAGCTGTGCCTATCTCAAAAGAGGAAATATGTATGGCCATTAAAGATATAGCATGTAAAAAAGCACCGGCAGTAGATGGACTACCTATAGAATTTTACTCTACATTTGCACCTGATTAGTCCCACGGCGGGAGAAGCTATAACGAACTGCACTAGATGAGGGCTGTCTGCCAGCCGCGACCAGCTAAGCCTTTGCCACATCTCTGTTGAAACTGGGCAGAGTCCCAGAGGATTTATCCTCTTACAGGCCATTCTCCCTCATGACCAGAGATTATAAAGTTCTTAGCAAGGTGTTGGCCCAGAGATTACAGCCCTCATTACGACTTCAGCAGTCTTTTCCTAAGACCAACGAAGCTGCGGGTGCCAGAAGACCACCAGTGCTGGCGGTATTCCGACCACCATATTACGACTACTGAAGGATTCCCACCACAATTTGGGCAAAAATCAATCAGCAGTCATGCTGGAGGTCGCCGGTGCAGAGGCGTTTCCACCGCCACAGCAAAAGGACTCCTCCCACCGTATTACGAGCAGTAATACAGCATGGCGGTGTCCTGATGGCGGGGCGCTGCTGGGTCCCCTTCCCTTGCGGAAAATCTCCTTGCTGGACAAGGTAAGTCGATCGTCCGACAGGTGAGAGGGGTGGGAGGGTGTGGGGTGTTGTGTGTGCATGTGTGAGTGGGTGCATGCCTGCGTTTGTGAATGTAAGTGTGTATGCATGTGTGTATGTGTGTGTGAATGCGTGTGTGATTGTTGAAGTGAGTGCGTGTTGGTATGTTTGTGGGAATGTGTGTCTGTTGGTACGAGTGAATGAGTGTATGTATGCGTGTGGGTGAATGCATGTATGTAAGTGTTGGTGAATGTGTGTATGCGGAGTGCATGTGGGTGTGTGGGTGTGTGTGTGCGTGTGCGTGTATGCAGGGAGGGTGAGGTGGCAGGAGGGGGGTGCTGTCATTGAAGGGAGGGTCATGTAATTGAAGGCAGGTTGGGGGAGTCCTCTGATGGTGGCACAAAAGGAATTTCCTGTCACCGGCAGCCTTTCTGCAAGAGTTTTTGTGGCAGTGCTACTGCTGCGAAAACCCTATCAGAAAGATGACTCATAATACCGCAGGCAGTCTTCAGAGGACAGCCGGCCCTGAGGTGCTGTCCTCTGGCCCAGCTGTCCTACCACCCTGGCGGTACCAGCTGAGATGTGGCGGTTTGGCAAATGCCAAACTGCCACATTGCAATATGGCGGTCTTCGATGAGATTGCCACTGCAGGGTCGTAATGAGGGTCTACATCTTTTAAACATTGACCAATGTTGGTTTGCCCCTCGCATGAGTACTTTCTTGAATGTTAGATGACAATATCAGATTATGGAAATTGCAGGTAGTCCCTATCCCAAAGCCAGCTGTATCTCTTTGGACTTAAACAAGCATTTGGCTGCCTTGAGTGGGATTATCTTTTGCTCATCTTACAAAAATTTAATTTCCCAATGGTCTTTGTAAATTGGGTCAAAGTGCTTTATGCGCACCCAACGGCCAGAGCTAGAACAGGGACACACATATCTTCTGCATATCCAATATCTTGGGGTATTCGACAGGGCTGCCCACTGTCCCCATTTTTATTTGTCCTTGCGATGCAACCACTTGCACAGCGACTGCAACAAGTTGGGACAGGTTGGAGTATACCAGATGGATAGCAAAAACACATGGTCTCCTTATATGCTGACGAATATATATATATATAAGACATGACACTGAATTTAACGCCTATAGTTAGAAGACTACCCCTGTCTGGAGATCTGTCAGGTTAACAGGTTAACCACACCAAGGCAAAAGTATTCTCCTTTAAAGATACCCTGCCCTCTGGCACGATCCCACTGAGTCCCCAACAAATTCCAGTGGCTCAACATACCTTTCGGTACTTCGGCATTCAGATTTACTGCTCCCACACAGATCTACTGTATGGCAGGTAATATCGGACTTGTGCGCCCAGATAAGAATTTGGGTTACCCTCCTCCCTTGTCAGTAGCTGGCCTTCTGGACCTGGCTAAGATGTTGATGTTCCCGAATCTCTTATATTAATTTGTTATCTACCTATGGTTATCCAATCCACTGTTTTTCGATCATTTAACTTGCTCCTAACTGACCTAGTATGGGCGTCTGGGCACCACTGCATCAGCCTTCAAAAATTGCAACAGCTGACTGCTGAAGGAGGAATGAGCGTGCCGGATTTTAGATCTTATTGTTTAGTGGCACAACTACAGTGGTTTTCTTACTGGTTAGCGGGCATTAACCTGCAGGAAATAGGTTGTACCCTGACTCAATTACAAAGCAGTTTCTTACACTCACTGTTGCTGCCAGGGACAACGTCTTGTTCCAAAGGTTTGCCATTGTTACATAATGTCATTGGATGTTGGCATTCAGCACTTCGTCTCACCCGAACCATGACTCCGTGTGCCCCTAATATTCCATTGTGTGGCCTCCTTACACCTACAAGTACATCGTCAATGGCTAGACTCCAACATTGGGAATAACAAGGTGTAACTACCATAGTAGATTTCTTTGAAGAGGGTCTGCTGATTCTGCACCAAATGTTTATACAAGTACATGCTCTTCTCGGGACCCTCTTCCTCACACGTCACTATTTTATGATTTATTAGAACCCACTGGACACAAACAGGGGAATAGCCACAAACACACACTTTGATACAAGCAGTTCACGAAATTGGCTAAGGTAGACACTTGGTCAGATGGCTTTAAAGGGGCATACACCCTCACCTTCAGTTTTCTCTGTCCCCACTGCGAGACAAGTGAGAAACAAGAGATAGTTCACTCACTACACGCTAACCATATACCCCATAATAAACGTTATAGGTTTATTTGATTTACGATTTTTCAAAAAGCATACCTAACACCTACAAGAGTTCATGCACTCTTCCCCTGGGAGGCATCCAATTGCCCCCGATACGTCAATGAAAATGCAGATCCATTACACATGATCTGGGCATGTCGACACCTAACGCTGGACTAAAGTTGAGGATTCTATAAAAAGGGCCCATACTTAGGCGTGTTTTGTTGATCTGGCATTACTAGTAGCCAAGCGGCAACTCACACGTTGATTTGGGATACACTGGAGGGAGGAAGTATGCTGATGTGAAACTACAGAAAGCGCAGCACTGCGCAAAGAAGAGTGTAAGGGCTTACGTAAACGACCCATTTCTACGACATGGGACATGCTACTGGAACAGGTCCGACTGCAAACACTACAACACGACTGACATATGTAGGTCTTCCCGAATAGCAGGAGGTACACCCAATGAACTTTTTTTTATCTCTTACCTACTACATAAGTGATTTTGAATATTGTGCAAACCCTGCCATAGATGTGTCTATTTCATTTTCTATCCAATAGTATACACGTACAGAGCGTGAATATCTTGGTGTTTATGTTGAGGGGGTGGGTAGGAGTTACTGGTTTCGGACGAGAGCAAGTGAATTCTAAAGAACGAGGAATTTGAATATGCAGACAAGATCAGGGTCGGTAATGTTACTTAATAGTTTCTGTCAGTGTCAACCGTGGCTCTGGACGCCCATAAATGTTATGATTAGAATTCCGTCGAATGTCAATGATGCAGCCATATGTAATTGCTAACCGTCTTTTTTTTTTACTGATAATGTAAATGCGTTAAAAAAATAAAATACAGTAGGTTAGTGAGTGCCTGCGCATCAATATTTACATTTCAAACACTGGCTTCAATAGACAGTAAAAAGGTTTAAAACTACAAACTAAACCGCCAATTACCTTCTATGATAAAGACATTTGCATGCTGAACTCACACAATTGAAAACACCTGGGCTTTCCCGGAATCTAGTATTTTAGATGAATTGTAGTTGTATCATTTAGGGAAGAAAACATTGTTTAATAGTTCCGTTTCTGATTATGAACCACACAAATGAGAATTTGAATCTTGGCTTCAACCAATTCACCATGTTATGTGACCTGACCAACTACGCCCACTACGCATCTGCTAAACACTTAGAAGCAGTATGTATATAATGGCTTTATGTAGTATGCAAAACACTAATGAAATGTGTGACCCATATGAACTGCTGCACCCCGTCGTATGGGTTGGAGCACCACAGGCACCAGGTCGTCTGGCTGGTCAAGGACATCGAACTCTGGGGTGAATCCACAAACACAGAAAAATACACCATTTCGAAAAGACTACTGTCTCTGCTGTGCAATTAAGCATTGTCTCTGTCATTTGTTGAGGAATCCTCTAAAGAAAAAGAGGTTTGTTTAGTTTCATTCGAAACTGAGAAAACACATGCTTTGTCTCATTTCTTTGCAGTTTTTTTCAAATGAAGTCGTCTTTTTGATCTGCTCTCCACCCTTCATTGTGTTCTGTCATTGTAAATTCTAGAATAATATGTTTCTCTTATAGTAATTACACAGGCAGACAAACATTAAATCGCTGTATCCGTAGCGAGGTACTTGAGATTAGTGCTTCACAGAAAAGGCACAACAGTGCCCCCTACCAGCAGAAAGTTGCACTGAAGTAATTTTAAGCTTGAATCCTCTATTTCTGAGAAGCTGAGAGCGTAGAACTTTTAACACCTACAGCACAGTAAATCTTCGAATTCCGGAAGCTGTAGAATAAATGGGTAATCATTAAAGGAATGCTGACTGACGCAAGACTGGAAGGGAAACTCAAAATGTTATATCTCTTTGTACAATATCCTTTTGTAAACTCTGTCAAAGACGGTTGCCAGCAATAACCAGAAGCACTGACTTGATGGTGAGGGAAGCCTAGAATCTTGAACTGAGGGGGACACGCTTCCATGTAGCCACTAATTCGATTTTAAATTCTGACTCACAGTTCAGCAATGTGGCAGGGCTGGGTCGGTCTGTGCTCTGCAAGATCAGCTGAAATGCAGGCATAGAATTTGTAAAGAGGTCTGAAATTTTCGAAGGCGTTGACCTCAGCAGCTTCGCCTTGGAACGTACATGAATGGACAAAGACCAACCCGGTGTAACAGGCCAAGTCATAATAATCACATTTTTTGCAGCTGCGTGGATTGTGTTTTCCCACTAGGGTATCGCGTATGGGCCCGTAAACTTATTTGCGCTCATGAACCCACAGGATATTGTGTCAGTCAACGTGCCCTTTTAAAAAACTTTATATCTGTGGACTAGGACTTGATTTGTTTTAGTTAAAGTAAATTTATTAGTTTTTCTGTTACAGCGCGTAGGGTTCAGGCTGCAAGGAAATCAGATGCCGGGCATATATGATACCCAGGTGCAACATTAAACTACACCATACCGCTGTTAAATTGTGTTTAAAGCAGGAATCCAATAAATTGCTTCATGATGACGTAACTGGTCCGACAATAAAAAAACACATGTGCAGAAAAGGGCCTGGGCGCAGTGTCTGAACAGGGGTAAATATCGTGGTGTATTACGAAACAGTTAAACAGCATAAATGTTCGCCTAAATGAATGGCCAGCATAAAGCAACATGAATGTGCGAATGTGTAGGTATAAAACTTTACATGCCGGCACCCACACATAAAGACGTAAATATAGAACTTGATGTTCCTACTAGTACGCATTGCCTTTGCTTTTGCAGGCCTCTATAATAATAGCAATTAGGATGTAAAATTATGCCAGGGCCAGCGGAAGTGACATCTTGCATACTTTGACATCCTTTGGCTTCTGATGACATCACAGAGTTGACCTAATGCGCCCTGTTATACCGTCTGAAACTCAAAATCCTCCTGTGGATTGCTGAAACGATGGTGAAAGGAGCAGTATTCGAATCTACAGTGAGTACATAGATAAAAGAGCCCTGTTTACCTACTCTTCTTCCTGCTGCCTTCATCACCCCTGAGACCAAAGGTAGCAAGGGGAATGTCAGGGGTAGCACAGATCAAACAAGGAGAAGCAGCTCCAACACTCGGGCACGCCTACTTGGCATTCATAACCAAAACTCTTTCTGGCCTTCACAAACAGATGCCCATGACCAAGCTAAAATATCTCGCTCACCCCAGTAAAAACAGCTTCTAGAAAATGTTGACAAAACAGATATCTGGTAAGCCGAAAATTGCAACTTTCGTTGTAAAAGGGAAGTACACACATCAATGTTTCAAAATCATTTTGCAACTTATTTGGAGGTTTCTAACGATTTATCAACTATACTTTAAATAAAATACACAACACAATAGATCTATCCCTAAAGGCATCTAAACGTATGCAATGCAAATTGCTTACAGTGCATTACTATGATTCACATAAAGCACTAGCTTCAGTAATGGTGATTGAAAGGTCATTCAAAAGGCAATTGGGCCTCTAGTTTTTTACAAACTAGTGAAGGCATCCCAATCATAGCTAATTGACAAAATAATCGGTGTGAATGTTAATTCAGTCACTAGGGTGGGAGATGCTAATGATAGACACTTCTTTGGGAATTCCCTCACTGTAGCATGTCCTACTAATATTTTCTATTCCGGATTCCTAGCTTTCTGACCATTATTTACTGGCTTGAAGCCTGCAGTCCATATCTCTGGCACCCTTGTGATATTGAAATATGTGCCTTTACTTTTCAGTGCAGCAGTCCGGGATGCTGTAAACCTGACTTCATGTCTAGCCTAATCCTGATAATGTGATGTGGTAAATATTAATATCTAAAGCATTTATTGTTACCTGCGGTAATATATGTTCTTCTGGATAGTAATCAATATTTGATGTATTGGATTAGGGAGCAGTACGTTTTATGAACAAAGTAGTGAATATTTATTCATGTGCCCAGTGTGTCAAGCTGGAAGATGTCATCATTGTTATAGTACAATCAGTAAAGGAAGAAATGTGCATCATAATCATTATCTTGAGTTTGGTGGTTGTTGGAAATTACCCTTTCTGAAGGGTTAACCCTTTACCATTTTGCCTTCCTCCTCCCATTTTTCGGACCTTTTTTTTTTTGTTGGTTTTATGACGCTGGGCAATTTACCACTGCTAATCACTGTTAAGTGCACGTGCTTTCCCCCCTAAAATATGGTATGAGTGGGTTACACCTGTTTGGCATATTTAATTTATTTGTAAGCCCCTTGTAAAGTGGTATACTATGTATACACAGGGCTTGTAAATTAAATGCTACTAGTGGGCCTGCAGTGCTGATTGCACACTCAGAAGTAGTCTTTCAAACCTGACTCAGGCCTGTCACTGCAGTGCCTGGGTGCACAGTTTACTGCCACCTTGACTTGGCATTTCAAACTACTTGCCAAGGCCTAATCTCCCCTTTTACTACACCTGAGTTACCCTTAAAGTAGGCCCTAAGTAGCCATATGGGCAGGATGCTATGGATGTAAAAAGTACAACATGTACTCTTATGTTTTGCAAGTCTTAGTAGCGACAAAAAGCCTATTTCATTTTTCACTATTGTGAGGGCTGCTCCTCTCCTAGGTTAGCATTGGAAATATCCTTATATATTTTTATGTGGTAATTTCTGCTCTGAGAGGAGTGGCGTTGCCTTATTTGGTATGTTTGGAATGGTAGTGAAAAGTCCTGCTTACTGGAAGGTGGGGCTTTACATTACTACTTTAGAAACCCCACTTTTAGAAAGTGGACATTTCTCTGTTCCCATAACTCTATGTGCCGGATGTACAAAGCTTTTTTTCTGTTTGCAAATGGCCCGATTCTCAGAATCGGGATGTTTGCAACCAGAAAAAAGCATTTTTGGATGTACAAAGGCCTAATTTGTGATTCAATAATCGAATCGCAAAATGGTTACCCGTTTGGTATTAGGGAGGGGTTTGTCAAAGGCGTCTCTTCCGATTAGCGTCTCGCAGTGGTATGTATGAATGTTTTGCAACCAAATTGCAGTCACAGAACATTTGCTTTTTACCACTAAATTCAATTTGGTGGCAACCCATTTGCAAACTGGGGACCTCTTCCTCTTTGCAAATGCATGCAAAAATGTTTTTTAAGGGCAGACAGTGGTCCCATGTACTACTGCCTACCCTTAAAAAATGAAAGTGAAATGCTCCATTTTACCTTTTGAAACACATTCTATTTTCCTTTAAGGAAAATGAAATGCTTAAAAAAAATGCTTTATTTAAAAAGCAGCCACGGACAAGGTGGCATGCTGACCCCAGCAGACCACCATCCCTAAGAAGTGCCGGCCATTCCTAATGGGAGCAAGTTGCAACCTCATGAATATTAATGAGGCAGGTTCCTTGTGACCCATTTGGGAATCGCAAACAGTGTCTCAGACACTGTTGTAATCACAGTTTGTAAATCACAATTTGTGAATCGCTAAAATTTGCATATTACAAGTCACAAACTCTGATGGTTGTACATCTGGCCCAAAGTGCCTTGCAGACTGACTCTAATCCACATCTAGGACTGAGTGAAAGTTACACTGTGTGCATACTTTCCAGACAGCCAATCCACAGGGAGGGCTGGGTATAACAGGGGATGCATCTTCATTCATCTGCGTACTGAGTATTCCTGTGCCGGGAAAGAAAGAGATCGTTTACACCTTACATGTCAATAGATCGTGTCCTGCCCTCACACAAAGGGCTGATTTACCCTTTAATGCTGTCTGGAGCCAAGGCTGGATTCAAAGGAATTTGGTGTAAACTTGAAAGGGTTCCTTTGAAGTCATCCCTACATCAAAGACATTTATGAGTATAAGTACAGGAGCGCTGACCCAATGTTCTCATTGTTCCAATTTATGCTGTTTTGCCTATGATATGTATTTGCAATATAAGATATCTAGACATATATGTTTTATATAATCCTGTGTGGAGACTCTTTTGTTGTGTATTCATTGTTTCACTGGTGTGTGTGTGTTGTGCAAACACTTTACACCCTGCCTCTCATGATAAGCCTACCTGCTCTGCACCAAGCTACCATAGGGTGAGCACAGGTTATCATTGGTGTGTAACTTACCCACCCTGACTAGAGTGGTGGGTTCTGCCTGGCTTAGGTGCATACCCTAGCCAACCATGAACCCCATTTCTAACAGTGGTGACATTGATTTGATATTATTTAGGAACTGGTTAAAAGTGCAGCAACTGGTACATTGATCAAAAAAGTCATAGCTATCATTAGATTTTTTCAGCACAGTATATTTCTTAATCAATCATTAAAAATACAATTTAAAATTAGATGATCCAGTTCCTTATAAATTAGCAGAAAGTGTTTAAAATTTCTCAATTTTAATTACATAATCTATGCTAAAAAAAAACCTTCCCGTAATCCCTGTTACAACTTAATAGCAATCAAATAGTTTATCTTCTCATTTTTAGGTTTCACCAAGGCAGGGCATGTGCTGTCTCTTTGAAACATACTGTATCTATTCTGCAGGCTTCAAGCACACTCATCGTTTTTCAATCATTCTTTTGTGTGCTGTTTGGAAATTCTTGTTTTTCAGAGCTGCATCGGTTTTATTTGTCCCTCCTTTTGTTGTTTGGTTCCCGCCCATGAATCCTAGCTCTCTTGCTTGTAGTTGTTTGCTCCTGTTTATTTATGTTATTTTCGGCACACAATTGTTTTTGTCTTGGCTCATGTTTTCAGAATGTTGTGTTTTAGGGCTTTTTGATCTAAATGCGCTTAGGTGATGGCATTTTCATTTTCCAAACACACACGGTATTTATATTTTTGAGATTGGCATGTCTCTGTCTTTTTTTTTTGTTGGCATGGGGAGAGCACGGCAAGACTTGAACCCAGTTTCCCAGTTCTAAAGTTGTCAGCTCCAGATGTTATGCTACATACTTTCTACCAAACAGTCCCTCATACTTCATCTCTCTGGAGTCCTCCTCTAGCCACAGGCACATACATAACACAGCATTCCCAAGGTTGGCTTAACCTGTAGCCTATCCCAAACATATGCAGGTAAAAGTCCTGGAGATTCAAAAGAAGCATGATATCGGCCTAATTCATCCACCTCTGGGAGGAATCTCATCTTGTGGTGCTACACATCTCATCACATCACTTGAGATGCACCTTTGGGCTAAACTGCCAGTGTAGCCGATGACCACCAAATGAGGCCCCCAGCTGGCGGTCCTGGGGAAGACACAATGGTTTGAAAACACCTGAGCGACCTTTACAGAAAACCCAGAACAACGTTACCAACTTGTGTGCACAAATCGGGGACAGGTAGTTCAATAAAAAGGGAAGCCTAGAATTATAGAGAAATGTGATAAATGTGCATGTCTTTCTTTCCAGAAGAAGTATCATTTTTCTTCAAGTTCATTTTCTTATTTTATTTGTTTGTTACTTCAGAGATATGTACACAACTTTCAGACATGTATTAATTCCACCACCCGCTTTACAGAATAAATATTTCAGCTCTGGCGTGCTTTGCGTGTAATTGGTGACACAGTAACAAATGTGTTAGTCTCCCTGACTCCAGGGGCATGGCTGCCACTGGTGCAACAAGTGAAGTGGAGCACAGCGTGGGAACATAAAGGGGCTGTGGCACCCACATTCTGAACTCTTTTACTACCTGAAAAGGGCAGGGACCTTCCTTCCTGGTCACATGGCACTTGCTGTTCTGTCATGGCTAAATTTCAGGAAGATAGCTGCCCTAAAGACAGTCAGTGAAACAAAAACAGCAAGAAAAACTAATTCCAGGAGAGGCTGTGCTGGAGATGTAGGGGTGTATTTATGAGCAGGCTTGGCACAAGCACAAGCGGCAAACTCCAGAGGGGTGCACTGAGCAGCTCCCATTCTTTTAGGTCTCACCTAGGCAGTGCTTATGCTGTCTCTTCAAGATATGCTGTATCTTCTCTGCAGGCTTTGAGCACGCCCATCATTTTTAATTTGCCCTTTGGTGTACCATTTGGAAATCCTTGCTTTTCAGTGGTGCATTGGTTCTGTTTGTCCCTCTTTTTGGTGTTTGGTTTCCAACCATGGAGCCTGGCCCTGTTACATGGTGTTATCCCTCTTGTCTATTTATATTAGTTTCGGTGCACTATTTGCTTTAAGTCTTGGCTCTTGTTTTTGGAATGTTATTTTTTGGGGCTTTTCGATCTAAACATCCTCACCTGACGGTATTTTCATTTTCCACATACACCAGCTATTTCTGTTTTTGAGATCGTCATGTCTGTGTCTATGTTTTTTTTTTTTTTGGGCATGCGAAGAGCACGTGAAGACTTGTACCGAGTTCCCCATTTCTAAAGTTGTTAGCTCAGGATGTTATGCTACATTCTTTCTCCCAAGCAATTGTCTTTTTTTGGCATCCCAAAGTGCTCACTCAAGGGGAGTTTAACAAGTATTGCTGTACTGATACTACCAACCTTTTTAAAAACATATTGCATTTATACTTTTGATATCGGCATGTCAGCATTTTTTGGGGGGTTTCATGGGGAGAGTGTGCTGCGACTACTAGCCCTTTTAAAACCATACGGTATTACAATTTTTGATATCGGCATATATCTGCCTTTTATGTGGGTTTGGCATAGGAAGAACACGCCGCGACAGTTCAACCGTTTGGATTAACACAAACAATATACACTTATTGTCCACATAACAACAGTTAAACAGGGAAATAAAAAATATCTCTTGCAAAGGTGAGACCTATTGGCTTTGTCAATGCTTGTTAAACCAGCGGTAGCATCTTACCGATGCTTCTAAACGTGATTGCTAAACAACCAATAGCAACATATAAAAATATAAACTCTTTCTGTTTATGTTTTTGATGGAAGTCACATGAGGAGAACAGGAAAATGCATCTTTTCAAGAGGTTCAATATCATAACATAATTCCACTGAGGTAATCACAAAATCCTCCCTCAAAAGTGCGGCAACTGCACTAAACTAGCCTCTTACCAATGGCATGAGGACCATTTAGAATCGAAGTGCCCTGGTCACCTAATAGTCTAACTGTGATATAACATACAATAAAGTAGTCTGAAAGTGATGCAATGATGCTTAGAGCCAAATCATAACCACTTCATCAACAGAAAGAAATTGACAGCTTCTTTCCCAATGATTGATATCCCCGTTGCCAGTAGTGAATCACTGACATTTCCCTGACAATCAGCAGAATATGGATTCAACAGGTTACAATAAATAGTCAAGAGGACAAGCAATAAGTGTCACCCTGAAGTTCAAAGAATGCCCAGTAAATTGTTGTATTCTCATTCAAGCCATCCCATCTAGTCCACGTGAAATTCTGAAAAAAATACTTTTTTCATGCATGACATTTTATACTAACGTTGAGGAAACATCTGAGTAGCAACCTATGAAAGAAGTGTTTCAAGTAATTAAGTTTAAACCACTTTCGGAATTTGAAAGTACATGTTATATCTCAAAAGGCCTTTCAGCCAGAATACAGTGTCTTCAATCAAGCATTTTTGAATGTTTAGGAATTTCCATGTTTACTCAATTGCCTCTAGCTTGCAACATAAACATAGGTGGCACAAATTATATAAGGGATATTAAATCTGTACCCATAATTGTATTCCTACACAGTGGTGCAGGTTTCTGATATATTTCCAATTCACATACATTCCCAGAAGTACACATGGAAAGTGACCCCTTTGACCACAAACATGTAGAAGTGCCATGTGACTCATTTTGGTATTGTTACATCGGGGAAAGACAGCCTCAATGTGCAAGTGCATTTTTTGTTCTCCACTGGGAAAACATTTTCCCCACATAGAACACCCTTCTGCTACTTCCCCTGGCTCTGTGGGTCTACTTGTATTTCCTTATCCACCTCAATAGCTTGTGTAAACATCTACACTTAGAGCTCAGTTAATGTTGGTGTGAGCAGGAAACCGTGTCACTATTTCCTTCTGACTGCAAATCCCCTAGATTGTAAGCCAATATTGCTATACTTGTCTGAAGATTCAGCGGAGAGGCCCTTAATGAATCCTACTCAACTCATTATTTTTCGAACACACCTCTATACAACTCTGTCAAAATGCTTTTTGCATAAAGAAACAAAAAGAATATTAATAGTAGCAGTGACAAATGTAACCAGATATTCGGTTTCTCTAGTGCTCTCCTATTTTTGTAGGGCTTGCACTTTTTCCTTCTTTCTCCAACTACAGAGTCACTGTATCAAATCGGACAGCACCTTAAGTAAGGTTTGAGAAGAACCTTTCTGATTACAGGAGGTATCCATTGACTACAGCTCTGTTCTGTTTAATGAGATACCATTATCTGGAGGATTCTATGTAGTTCTTTATTCATCTATCCTGAGAACTGCTTATTTCATACTATTCTTCTTTTCCTGCCCGACACCACAAGAATACTTCCTACCTGATCAGTAATATGTATACTTTGGACTTTTGTTTGAAAAAGGAAACCCTAACCATGGGTACTGAATATGCCTAAGATCCTTATCAACATCTGAGTTCATGGCTCATTATTACCATCTTTGTCTTACGAGATTTGAAAGCCCTAATAAAAGATATGGTCATGTGACCCATAAAGATTATTGATTTAGTGGCAAAACTAGCTTCCTCAAAAGCCTAATATGCTTTTTGGAGTTTGTACTCACCAGAGATTTATATTTGACTAATAATGAGCACTATGTAGACAATAATGATGTATATTTGCATTTCAGCTATATGGAGCGGAGTACTAAAATGGTCAAAGTCATCACTCAGTGGGTACAGAATATGTACCACAGAACTGCGGCAATTGGGAACCTCTACTTGGGATATAGTTTCAATAGATTTGACCACAATTTAATTCCAAGACATAGATTCTAAATTAGACTGTGCAGAAGGAGGAAAAGCCCAGTTTAACTTCACCAAGCATTATCAACTATGTCTCATAGGGCTCTGTTGTGGAAATACAGCTTATACATTAACTTCCTTTTCATTACCAAAGATCAATCTGAACCACTGCTCATAAATAGACACATGGGTAATTTTCTGTTTCAAGTTGAATTGGTTTCAGGTGCAGGCACTAATAAACCTGTCATGTCAGAGTGGTATTAATGTTTTGTCCTGAGTGACTTGGTAAAGGGCATAGTTACTTGCTGATGGCAAATGTGATAAATGACAGACCCTTTCAAAACTCTACTGCCTGAACTGTCTTTCAGGTAAGGAACTTAGAAAGTGAATATTGTCTGGAATTGATCATTACTGCACTGCACAGTAGCTAAGTCTATATTGTATCTAACGAAAAGCTCTAGAAGTGATAAGCAGTCATTAGTCAAATTGCTCAGACATTTATTAGTTCCAATTTTAAATGATAATATTAATTGTATCTTGTGCTTCAATGGGAAATGATCTTGCAAGATGTATTCAAGGATTATCAATTTGGTGTAAAAAGGGAGGAAGAGATGGCAGAAGTCCATGCCCTACATTTAGGGGGGCATCGATTTAGTCTCTTTTGATGGGATGACACGTACAGCACAATGCATGGTGGTGGGGGGGGCTCCCATTAAAGTGGCATTGAAAATCAGTGTGCTGGGGCAGTTGGATTTGTGTGGGAGCTGGTAGCAGAGATATCTTCATAGCTGCACATACCAGCTGCAAAATGGTGATTTCCCAATGGTGTTGTGAAAAAGATGCTGAAGATTTGATACGGTTGCAATAGGTGCAGTTGAAAAGGAAAGTGCATCTTTAGTTCTGAATGTGTCACAAGTAGTTAAACCTATGATCTGCATTTTGATGTGGTACATCATTGGTGTTAAAAAGACAGGCACAGGCTTGCTGTGTAGACCTTGCAGGAGGACAAACGACAGAGCTATTCTTCATAATCATTCAGGCTGTGATCTAAAATGGGAGTAGGCCTTGCTGTCTCCACGCGTTCTCTCAATTTCGAGCGATGTGGTAGCCTTTTCCAGCCAAAGGAGAATTAACCCCTTAGCTGCCAGGCCTTTTCCCCCTCAGATGCCAGGCCTTTTTTTGGCTATTTGGGGCAGTTCGCGCTTAGGCCCTCATAACTTTTTGTACACATAAGCTAACCACGCCAAATTTGCGTCCTTTTTTTCCAACATCCTAGGGATTCTATAGGTACCCAGACCTTGTGGGTTCCCCTGAAGGAGACCAAGAAATTAGCCAAAATACAGCAAAACTATTTTTTTTCCAACAAAATGGGAAAAAAGGGCTGCAGATGATGGCTTGTGTTTTTTTCCCTAAAAATGGCATCAACAAAGGGTTTACCGTGCTAAAATCACCATCTATCCAGCTTTCAGGAACAAGCAGACTTGAATCAGAAAACCACATTTTTCAACACAATTTTGGCATTTTACTGGGACATGCCCCATTTTTACTATTTTTTGCGCTTTCAGCCTCTGTTAGTGACAGAAATGGAATGAAAATCCCAGAAAGCTAAATATTTCTAAAAAGTAGACAACATTCTGAATTCAGCAAGGGGTCATTTGTGTAGATCCTACAAGGGTTTCCTACAGAAAATACCAGCTGAAATAAAAACATATTGAAATTGAGCTGAAAAAAACAGCTATTTTTCTCCACGTTTTACTCTGTAACTTTTTCCTCCAATGTCAGATTTTTGAAAGCAATATACCGTTGCGGGGCTATATGGGGCTTGTAGGTTCATCAAGATCCCTACGTACCTAGAGCCAATAAATTAGCTGCACCTTGCAATGGGTTTTCATTCTATACCGGGGATACGGCAATTAATTTGCTGAAATATAAAGAGTGAAAAATAGGTATCAGGAAAACCTTTGTACTTCCAAAATGAGCACAAGATAAGGTGTTGAGAAGCAGTGGTTATTTGCACGTCTCTGAATTCCGGGGTGCCCGTACTAGCATGTGAATTACAGGGCATTTCTCAAATAGACGTCTTTTTTACACACTGTCTTACATTTGGAAGGAAAAAATGTAGAGAAAGACAAGGGGCAATAACACTTATTCTGCTATTCTGTGTTCCCCCAAGTCTCCCGATAAAAATTGTACCTCACTTGCAAGGGTAGGCCTGATGCCTGCGACAGGAAACACAACATGGACACATCACATTTTTACATTGAAATCTGACGTGTTTTTTGCAAAGTGCCTAGCTGTAGATTTTGGCCTCTAGCTCAGCCGGCACCTAGGGAAACCTACCAAACCTGCACATTTTTTTAAACTAGACACCTATGGAAATCCAGGATGGGGTGACTTGTGGGTCTCTCAGCAGGTTATGTTACCCAGAAACCTTTGCAAACCAGAAAATTTGGCCAAAAAACACTTTTTTCTCACATTTCAGTGACAGAAAGTTCTGGAATCTGAGAGGAGCCACAAATTTCCTTCCACTCAGCGTTCCCCCAAGTCTCCCGATAAAAATGGTACCTCACTTGTGTGGGTAGGCCTACCGCCCGCAACAGGAAATGCCCCAAAACACGTGGACACGTCACATTTTCCCAAACAAAACAGAGCAGTTTTTTGCAACGTGCGTAGCTGTGGATTTTGGCCTCTAGCACAGCCGGCACCTAGGGAAACCTACCAAATCTGCACATTTATGAAAACTAGACACCTAGGGGAATCCAAGATGGGGTGACTTGTGGGGCTCTCACCAGGTTCTGTTACCCAGAAACCTTTTCAAACCTCAAAATGTGTCCTAAAAAACACCTTTTCCTCATATTTCAGTGACAGAAAGTTCTGGAATCTGAGAGGAGCCACAAATTTCCTTCCACCCAGCGTTCCCCCAAGTCTCCCGATAAAAATGGTACCTCACTTGTGTGGGTAGGCATAGCGCCTGTGAGAGGAAATGCCCCAAAACACAACGTGGACACGTCACATTTTCCCAAAGAAAACAGATCTGTTTTTTGCAATGTGCCTAGCTGTAGATTTTGGCCTCTAGCTCAGCCGGCACTTAGGCTAAGCATTTCTCTTCCGCGATTGCGTGCTGACATCATCAGACGTCACTGGGGGGGGTCGGGGGTGAAAGGGGAAGTGATTCCACTTTCATCCCTGATGGTGGGCCCAGGGGGGAGCGCTAGCGCTTCCCCCGTGGGCCCGGTGCAGGACGAGGTGGTCTCATCCCAGGCATACGGGAATCGTGTGCTGGGACGAGACCACCTCGTCCAAGGCACTGAGGGGGTTAAAATATGCTTGCAAAGCATGAGGGGGCAATGTGTCATGACTCATGGTTCTAGGGATAGACATACGTGTAGTAGAGTCTTCTTATGGTACTAATGTTAATGATATAAAGATGGGTCAAGATTGTATGTATCAATATTTCAGTGAACGAACTGTGAAGAATCTTTTGCATTATGCAGGAATTGTAATCTATTACAGACTAGTGGGTATATAAAAACAATATATGAACTCTGATTAGAATGGTTTCCACAGAGGAAACACTCAACAGCTTGAACAGCACCCGCTCCGGAGCCCCTGCTGACCCCTGCCCGAACCACATATACATCAGAGCCAGTGCATCCATCGCCCCCAAGCTCTGGAAAACAATCAACTACCCCATCAACACTGGCACCTTCCCTGAGGACTGGAAACACGCCGAAATATGCCCTCTCCTGAAGAAACCTTCGGCTGACCCATCAGAGCTAAGGAATTTCTGGCCCATGTCGCGGCTACCCTACGTCACCAAAATCCTGGAGAAAGCAATCAATGCACAACTATGGAATTTCATTGAGGCCAACAACTCCCTGGACAGCTCCCAGTCTGGCTTCCGCAGCAACCACAGCACAGAGACAGCCCTCCTGGAAGCTATTGATGACATCAGATTACTTCTAGACTGCAGCCACACCGCAGCACTCATACTCCACGACCTCTCAGCAGCATTCAACACGGTCTCCTACAGCACTTTGCGCACCAGACTCCATAACATAGGAATCCGTGGAAAAGCCCTGGAATGGATCCACTCCTTCCTCTGCGGGAGGATGCAGAAGGTCAGATTAAAATATTATATTTATTCTTTGAGCCAACAAAAAGATAGATTATATTGGTCTTTTTTTCAACCAGGCTGAATTGAAAAAGTAATTTTGTTTTCCGGTGTAGAGAAGTGTCCCCACTTATTTCAAGCAAATTAACCTAATAGAACATTAGCTTTTGATCCCAGTTCAAAGCATTCTTATTCAATTGACAAGAAAATTACAGAGGAGTTCATTGAGTTTTTCAAGATTCTCATGAAAATGGGAATGGTCAAATATCACTTTGTCAAGAAGTAGGCCCTTTCTAGGTTTTCTGACTTCTCCCTCTCTCAAATGTTCTGCCTGTGATCTCAAAGGAATGCCTGTGCAGTGGAAAGGGATGGACAGCATATAGAGGAATAAGGAGGAAGTGTATCTGGTTCACACAAACTTCCACCATATTGTATTCAATCTGCTTGGTAGTCTGGATTATTTTATCAGCTTTGTGTCACTCGCCCAGAGTAGTACCTAAATCACATTGGTGTGAAAGTCTTGGAAACATCTGTGGGAATATAGACCTACCTATGTCACACTAGTGTTATCCTTCAGAAACCCCTTCTCAGCCCAATTGCCCTTCAGAGCAAGAGTGGAACTGAAAAGAGAGAATGTTTCCCTTGCCAGTTCATGACAGTCTCTTCTTTTCTGTAGGAGGAACCTTCCAGGTTGAACCTTGTCCTCTTACATATTGATTCTGGGATCTATGAACACAACCCCATGAACATGTCTACCAGAATCTCAGCCTAGGCCTCCAAGGAACAGCATGCTTGTCTTTTGAGGTACTTGCCTCCTTGAGCCTGGAGGGCCGTGAAATGTCTTCATTCAGAAAATGCTATTGACCAGATGAAAGAATTCCTAGTTAACTGGTAGTGTACAAGGGAGTTTTTAGATACTCGTGTTGAATGAAAGATAGTTACTCTTCCACTTTGCCCAGGCCAGAGCAAACTTTCAACAAGAACTGCTTGAAACAGTACCGGTGCCTGAAACCTCCATGCCTGCTGGACGTTTGTGGTCTCTGAGAGAGAGATGTAACCAAGAATTATCCACTATAAGTCTTTAAATTCAAATATTTGTACTAAACAACCTGATTCGACAAGAACAATACATGAATACTCTCCACTAGTTAAAAAAATCGATGAGCATACTGCCAGAAAGCAGAAAGTAATACTTAATTTTCATTGCCCAATACACCACAATAACAACCACCAAAAATGATAAGAACTGTTATACCATTGCACAATATAAACCAGCCATGGATTCAATGGGGAATGACAGCTGAGCAAGGGAAGGAAGATTAAAAAGTAGAGTGTGCTAAAACAGGGAGGCACAGAGAAAGGAAAAAACTGAGGGTAAGCAAGATGTACAAAAGATGGTAGACTAAATTATGAGAACCTCTGACTTGAAGTTCATTCATCAACTCGCCAGTATCTTTAAGGTCTACTAGGCCTATAAAAGGATTTCAGCAGTGACTGCAAGTGAACGTAGCACTCTGCTTATTGTGGACAGTCAGGCCCATGTCACCCCATTAGTGGGTCTCCTCCCAATATTGTTTTTCTCACTAAGACAGCAGAATAGGATTTCTCATTATTCACCAGCTGTGCAAGATAACATTCAAATGAGGGAACACCCAAGAATAACAGTACCAGTTTGAAATTGTGCAGCTCCTTTATGATTGTAAACGTAAGTTAGGAAAATAAGAGTCCTTTTATCATCAATGTGCAACACTACTTTCATTATTTGTGATTCCCTCAAGGTATGCTCATGCACCTCTGGGGTTTAAGGATCACTATAGCTGTTGCACAATCATTTTTGTCTGGAGGGCATTCTGTCTAGAGGTAAGCTGGTAAATAATTTTCATCTGTATGCTGCTAAAATGTCCAGACAGAGACACGTGCACTGACAAAACAGAAGCATTACCTCTGTCACCAATATTGCAAGCCGCAAGCCAGATACTAGGATAGCCCAGTACTATAATTTGAGCCATGAGCTCCACTTCAGACCCTCAGCCAAATCTTCCACCAGAGGTGGCATGCTATAGTTTTCCTCTGCACCTTTCTTCCCCGAATTATGTCAGACTGAAGCCTGGTCCTCTTTGGGTTTCACCTGGATCACTCCTCGCCACTGAGGCACTTCATCAGCAAACACGGCTTGCCCACATGGCCAGACCACAACTCATATTGGTCCCAGTTATACTAGCGCTCACCTAGGCCAAAGAAAGCCAGACATTCCTCACATCCCACTCTGAACATCTGTAAGCTCCTCAAAGCCATTCAGTTGGTGCTCTCAAATTCCAGGATTGAGGTTTAGGAGCCCTGCTGGAAATAAGCCTTAGTAGAGCCTGCTGGACAGGCAGAAAACCTTCAAGAAAATATGACAAAAGCAAACGTTTCTCCCCAAGTTTGACTTGCTTGGTCTCACAATTTAAAAACACATCTTTTGGTAAAGGTGGTTTTAAATTGCAGGTCTGAAAATGCCACATATAGGAAGTTGCCGTTTTCTTACTTTAATTATCCTATGCCTTAGCCTGCCTCCAATCCACATCTGGTCTGCATTAGGTTTAGGTGACAGCTACATCTGTAAATTCCATCCAGACAGCCATAAAGCACAGGACACTCCACTGTCCCTGTATTTCCAACTGCATAGTGGGAAGTGGGGCTTCCTGGGTAGGAGGAGCTCACACTTCAAAGGGTATTGACATGACCACGCACAAAGGACTTATAAACCCCAACAGACCTCCTGGCAGACAGGACAGGGCTGAAAAGGGACACTTCTGGATTGATGACATTCTACTAGGAAGAAGGATCAGGGTATTGCCAGAAGGGACTGCCACTTTGCTGTTTTTTCCTGCTGTGCCGGCCTGCTGCTGGCTAATTCTTGCCCGGGAGTGGGAGGACTGGACCTAACTCTATACATTCTGCAATCTAAAGTTTCTCCAAGGGCCTGGCTAAGCTTACCTCCCTTTTATGAATTCTCAGGTGTTAGACCCGACAGCCTTAGGGTGGTCAGCCCTAACTTTTTGCCGGCCTCCTACCACTTTTTTAGATACGGTTTTTGCTGGTTTTTAGACTCTGCGCACTTTACCACTGCTAACCAGGCACATCACTTGGAACCGGTGCATTCTGAGGCAGAAAAACCGCTTTGCCACTGCCTGCGCCGAAGCCGCAGACACCGCTCATTGACTCCGCAACAGAATGACCCTGACTTACAATGCAGCACCAGTTTGGCCAAGAGCACTTACTTATCGGAGCCAGTGGTCATCACTAGTGGAAATCGCCACATCAACGACGTTTCCCAATCAAGAAACGACAAATCACCTACAAGCGTGATACATCCCCTCCCTGGATCAACACATCGCCACCGAACCTCAACGCAACAAAGGTACTGTCAGTGAGTCTACGTGACTCCTGTATCCAGCCCAGGCTCCATTGCGGTCGGACTGAACTTTTGGATTTGCCCAGGTCCAACGTTACCAAGTTAGTGCCAGTTGGAGCTATTGTCTTCTAAGCACTGCATGTTGATCTCATCTTTGAGAATTCATAACTTGACTTATGCATTTTGGATTTTTGTCATTTTGGTCTTGATTCACTCAGATAAATATTGGCTATTTTTATAAACTGGTGTGGAGTCATTTTATGGTGTTTTCACTGTGTTACTATGTGTGCGTGAACAAATATTTTACACATTGACTCTTTAGTTTAGCCTGACTACTCTGTGCCAAGCTACCAAAGGGGAGCACAGGTAAACTTTTGGTGTGTATTGTACTTGCCCTGAGTAGGATCGTGGCCCCTTTTGGACAAAGTGCAAACCTCTGCCAACTAGAGACCCGATTTCTAGCAAGTACAATAGGGGTATTTTTCCTTGCACTATCTATTTTTAACCTCTTTTCAGTTTCATTTATTTTTGTGACCCTACTCTAAATAAATGTGTGTATGTCTACTTGAAAATGGTGCAAGTCCTTAAATAAGGTCTTATTTCGTTAACGTTATTACTGCTCTGTAGGTTTGTTGAACACAATAGGATTAACTTGTTGCACAGTCTAAGGTACAACAGGTGAGCCAAGGTTACCTTATTTGAATCCCATTAGTGTGAGTTTGCGTAGGAAGCTCGGGAGTTCATTCGAAGTTGACATCAATTTCTTGACTTCATTCACATTGTACTTGACAAACCAGCACAGCCCCCTAATGCTGATGACGCTTATTGATTATATACTCTCATATATATATATATTACACCCTGTAATATAAAGGAAATAAATCAGGGCTATGGCATTATACCTGTTATTTCTTTTTTCATCCAACTGAATGCCCTGTCCAATCGTTTTACCATATAGTATTTAATTTAAGGATATATAACAGGTACCATGCATCTTGCTACTAAAAAATAACCTCTGTAAATTCTGGTGACATTTGCAAACTAGGTAGCTACGAGTGTCATTAACAAGAATCAAAAACATCCCTGAATGGAAATATGATATGACCTTTATATATCGCTGCTTAATAAGCATGCTGTGTGTATTTATTTTCACGTTTTAGTCGGATTAAATTTAATAGAAACCAGTATGCCCCTATGAAAATAGATTTAAAAAAATCAAACATCCCGCTTTAAACTACCTTTTTCACCCATCCGCCGTGCACTGAATAATGCGCCAATAGTCTGGGTTCTATCACAAACAATCTAACATGTCAGTGACGAGACGGATGCTAGATTCAACCATCAGTGAAATTAATGTGATCATAGACAATTTGAATTTATATTTATATATTCTATAAATACATGTATCCCGGCACACGGTTCTTTCTATTCTCGACTGTGTGATCATAACCATTCAAAATCAAAAGGTAGGATATAATGGCACACTACAAGGAAACATCAGCCTCCTTCAAACCCAGCTACTGGCAGTCGCCTTCACAGATAACCTTAAGGTGACTTAAAGGAGGCCAGAAATCAACGTGTTCCAACATCCACATAGAGCCTCATATTACAGTGTGTGTACAATGTAACCAAGAAAATTACCCTATGGGACTACAATCTCCCACATAAAAATGAGATGGGGAAAAGCTACATAATATTAGAAAATAAAACAAAACTGTTTCTTTAAAACACCTAAGAACATCTAGACGTTTTAGTGCATGCATTTTTATTGTTCATCCCCTAACAACATTTCAGAGAGCTACCTGTGAAAATCTCTTCAAATTATACACTCCACCATTTACCTGATGACAACATTAAAAAGTTATTTTATTAGAAAGAGTATAATTTGCCTTCACTTCAGGAGTTAATTGTTGAACTTGTTTCTGTGTCTTTGTAAAGCAATTTTATCTCTTTAGAAAAATCTCAGTGAAACCCAGGAAACCCTTTTTAGGTATCGCCAGCGACCGTGCATGCGCTGCAATACTCTCTCTCTTGCGAGAGGTATTGTATACAAGGGGCTTGCCACCCGGCCGTTGCTTAACATTTGTTGGCATCATGGTCACCCTTATTCGCTGCCTTCTAATTGGCCAACGCATGATGACTTCACTTTCTCTTCTTATGGCTGAAGTATGGACCAAATACTGATTGCTTCAGCTTGACTACTTTCTTTCAGCTTATTAAATTATTACTTTTATTTTTCTTCTCCCTGCCAGGTAGCTATGTTTTACTTTGCCACACACGTCAAATAAGCGCTTTTCTACATTGAAATGGAAGTTTATTGTGTTTATTTGTTGGCTTCATTTTCACTCTTATTTGCTGCCTTCTAATTGGTCAGTGTGTGCTGGCTTCAATTCCCCTTATTCCGGCTTGAGCATGAACCAAGTACTGATTGCTTCAGCTTCATTGCTGTCCTTTGCTAGTCTCACTATGATTGAGGTATTATTTTTGTCTTTATCCCTGTCGTCTTGTTGAACATCTTGCCATTTGTAGCTATGTTTTAAGATGGCACACACACTTTAAAGAAACCCTTTTCTCCTTTGAAATAAATGTTTATTGTGCCAACAAATGTTATCTGCTTTATTGTGACAACAGATGTTATCTGCTTCCTAATGTATTTTCACTAAGGCATGGACATAGGTGCAACTGCTTTCTTTGTATACAGGGAGTGCAGAATTATTAGGCAAGTTGTATTTTTGAGGATTCATTTTATTATTGAACAACAACCATGTTCTCAATGAACCCAAAAAACTCATTAATATCAAAGCTGAATATTTTTGGAAGTAGTTTTTAGTTTGTTTTTAGTTTTAGCTATGTTAGGGGGATATCTGTGTGTGCAGGTGACTATCACTGTGCATAATTATTAGGCAACTTAACAAAAAAAAATATATACCCATTTCAATTATTTATTATTACCAGTGAAACCAATATAACATCTCAACATTCACAAATATACATTTCTGACATTCAAAAACAAAACAAAAACAAATCAGTGACCAATATAGCCACCTTTCTTTGCAAGGACACTCAAAAGCCTGCCATCCATGGATTCTGTCAGTGTTTTGATCTGTTCACCATCAACATTGCGTGCAGCAGCAACCACAGCCTCCCAGACACTGTTCAGAGAGGTGTACTGTTTTCCCTCCTTGTAAATCTCACATTTGATGATGGACCACAGGTTCTCAATGGGGTTCAGATCAGGTGAACAAGGAGGCCATGTCATTAGATTTCCTTCTTTTATACCCTTTCTTGCCAGCCACGCTGTGGAGTACTTGGACGCGTGTGATGGAGCATTGTCCTGCATGAAAATCATGTTTTTCTTGAAGGATGCAGACTTCTTCCTGTACCACTGCTTGAAGAAGGTGTCTTCCAGGAACTGGCAGTAGGACTGGGAGTTGAGCTTGACTCCATCCTCAACCCGAAAAGGCCCCACAAGCTCATCTTTGATGATACCAGCCCAAACCAGTACTCCACCTCCACCTCCACCTTGCTGGCGTCGGAGTCGGACTGGAGCTCTCTGCCCTTTACCAATCCAGCCACGGGCTCATCCATCTGGCCCATCAAGACTCACTCTCATTTCATCAGTCCATAAAACCTTAGAAAAATCAGTCTTGAGATATTTCTTGGCCCAGTCTTGACGTTTCAGCTTGTGTGTCTTGTTCAGTGGTGGTCGTCTTTCAGCCTTTCTTACCTTGGCCATGTCTCTGAGTATTGCACACCTTGTGCTTTTGGGCACTCCAGTGATGTTGCAGCTCTGAAATATGGCCAAACTGGTGGCAAGTGGCATCGTGGCAGCTGCACGCTTGACTTTTCTCAGTTCATGGGCAGTTATTTTGCGCCTTGGTTTTTCCACACGCTTCTTGCGACCCTGTTGACTATTTTGAATTAAACGCTTGATTGTTCGATGATCACGCTTCAGAAGCTTTGCAATTTTAAGAGTGCTGCATCCCTCTGCAAGATATCTCACTATTTTTGACTTTTCTGAGCCTGTCAAGTCCTTCTTTTGACCCATTTTGCCAAAGGAAAGGAAGTTGCCTAATAATTATGCACACCTGATATAGGGTGTTGATGTCATTAGACCACACCCCTTCTCATTACAGAGATGCACATCACCTAATATGCTTAATTGGTAGTAGGCTTTCGAGCCTATACAGCTTGGAGTAAGACAACATGCATAAAGAGGATGATGTGGTCAAAATACTCATTTGCCTAATAATTCTGCACTCCCTGTATTAGGAGTTTCTGCTAAATGTCAGATATTTTTTTTCACGCATGGAGATATGAACTGATTCGCTCCTAATAACAAGGGTGCTGTGTTGAGAACGAACAAGCATTACACAGCCAATAGGTCACGCCTTTGAGACTATTGGCTCTGCAATTGCCTTTTGTTCATGCTGTACAGGATGGGCATTGTGAACTTTGGCAAAGATTTGCCGCCATGCTATATCACAGCATGGCTCCTGTGTAGAATGGCTAAGAAGAAGAATAATAAAAAATGATTCTCAAGCATCCTCCTCAAGTCCACTTTAAAACAAAAAGCAAATTAGCCCTGGCTGCACCATAGCACATTTTAACATTAGTATTAGCCACACTGCAACGCATCTGCACTGCTATACAGTATGGCTACAAAACATTGCCAAAGAGAATAGCTCTTACAGGCAAGATCTATTGAACTTACCAATGCTTGTTACCTACGTCCTCACATCCTAACTTGTTTCTAAACTTGTACTGATGTGTAAAGCTTTCAACTTGTCAGACCTACAAATAGTTTCCTGCTGGGAGTTAAGCACACAATGGTCAGTACACCCACATTTTCAGATAATGCATTACAAAACTAATAGCAATTATAAAAACAAAATACTAACAATATATTTTTATGTAGTGCTCATTATCACAGTTTGTCAGGCCATAAATAACAGGTGCTTCTTTATTATCTATCGTCTATCAAATAATTGCTGGCTTATGTTTTTACATTTCATAATGCAGTGCAGGCACTATCAGGCTTAACCCAGCACTAACCCTAGAAACCTGCCTCTGATATTGTTCCTTAACGCCAATATTAAACCTTCAACTAAACCAAGGATCATCTCCCAGTAAGGCAATTTGTAATAAATGGCACCCAATGCACAAACCTTTGAAGTCTACATTTATTATGATAAACACCTTAACTGAACAAATCAAGGCGCAAATAAGAGGGCCTGCACTATACACACAACTTGCCACTGAAAACGCAAACTGGCTACCTAAGTGAACAGCTGCAGAACTCAGAAACTCTTACCAGTTCATTATCTCTCTTTTTTTCTATTTGTTGGGTTATTCTTTGATTATGTCACACCTTGCACTTATCAGGCTACAGCGGAAACATAAAAACTTTGATCCTCATTTGAAATATTTATTTTCACGGCCCAGAATGTTAGAGATGTGGTTCTATTAAGACCCCAAATGTGTACAGCAGTGCTCAGCATATACTAGACTTATGCTGCTGGTCCTAAATTGCTTCTTTCCAACTTGCATTCTCAGGCCTACGTTCGTATATATTGCAGTACAAAGACTCAGCTCTAACCTCCAACCACCAATCACTTTTAGAGAAACCTCCAGCCAATCCCAAAGCAGAACTCTGCTCTGTACCCACAATCCAGCGACTGACCTCTGTCCATGCCATGTAATCAGGGCCATTGCTGAGAAAAGTGCTAATTGCATAAAACACAGAGTAAACTTTGCAACCTACTCAACAATTTAAACTTCAAAATAGTTTAATTACTTACATTCTTTAGAGACAAATCAGATGTGTGTGTATTGTATCAACTATTGTAGCGCATTGATGGTGTCACGTGAGAGCAACTGAGTTTGGTAAAATATTATGGATTTTAAGTTTGTAGGATATTTGTAGGTGTGCCGTAAGGGTTTAACACATGGTACATTGGTCTGTTTTAACTGTAACAATAATATGCATTGTAAAAGTGCATATTATTGTTTTTTATCTGAACATACTGAACATATTATAGACTTATAATACTTAATGTTATGGTTTATGGTGAAACCAACGCAGATTTCTGTGTGTTTGTTTGGCATAATCTCACGTCAGGGCTTCGAGAAATAGAACTGATTCTGTATGGAAATGTGTATAAATGGAAATACTATTTCATAAATGGAGTTATCAAGCGTATGGTATTCTTTGAGGAGACCTTGCCGTCTGTATATATTCACACCAAGTTTATCGCACATCATTGATGTTTATCTATATAAAAGTTTGGGTCAGTTAAGCAATGAAGTTGCACTCATTGAATGCCTCGATTTCCTTATCTAATACATTTGCATTCACATCGCAATGCTTGCAGAATAAAATAAAACAACACACTTGCATGAAAACCTTCGCCTTGTAGTACAAGCAACACGGGCAACAATGAGCTATTTAAACTTCGTTACGAAAACTCACCCATTTAGTACATGCACATAATTATCGCCCTGTAAGACATAGCTGACAGCATGTGGATGTTTTCAAAAGAAAGGCCGACGTTCTGTTTCTTTCCAAATCTAAATACAATTACCGACAAAGAAACAGATGGTTTTCTGTCTGCATCTTGTGCAAAAAAATTAGCAAAAACGGAAAACTCGGATCCTTTTTTATAATCAAATGCCCAAGCTCCGCATATAATAAGCAGAGACATACCCGGGATGTCCAGGCCTGCAATGCACGAGAGTGTAAACGCTGGCCCCTTTAACACTCACTTATCTGCAGTGCATGCACCGACTCTTAAAAGCCCGCCGCCTGCTAAATATTTAATGGACGACATATGGCCCAATGACAAAATCCGTTGCTGCTGTTTAAACGTCAAGACAAGTGTCTCGGCACCTGACCTGACTTCGGTCTTCATCTTAGCTGACACACAAAAAAATACACAGGTCACTAAATGCATTTATTTTTCCCTAACAAGTCTAACCCACATTAACTGTCACAATAGCACATAAACCCCCCAGTGAATAATCATCAACATGAATAATTAAACACAACCTATCACTGTCTTATAGAGAGTGCTTGTAAACAAACAGCTTTCTAACGTACGTTTAGCAGCAGCGTCAGCAGTTCGCGTTAGGCCTGGCTCGTGCGTGCTGGGCAGCAGGCACAGCAACAAAGCCAGGCAGGGTGCAGGAAGGCCACGGAAAAGCCTCGGGGTGTAAATACGCGGCAGCCATTTTCCTGGTCCCATTGCCTTCCGTTCCCTCAATACTCTGGCGTGTGATCTGTTTCACTTTGAGTATATTGTCAGTACACTGAAAAACATGATCCCAATTAAAATGAGCTGCAGCAGGAAGCCGCGAAAGCACTGAAACCGCATGCAAAAGATAATAACAGGCATGGTTGTCACTGCACTACCCATGGGCAGTGAAGGTCTTTCTTCCTATAACCGGAATTCACATGCATTAAGGCATCTTTTTTTAAAGACTTCTAAAATATCAAAGACATCTGGATGAAGTGTTTTTTATTTGTGCTGGTGGTTTCAGGTGGTTGGTCCCGGCATTCATTTTTGGGGTCAGGAACTTTTTTCATAATTATATTCGAACCACAGAATCAAGAATAAGATAGAAAAAGGAGTGAGAGGAATAAATAAAAAGACGGTAAAACGGTGAAAAGAGCCAGCAATAGTGGGATAAAAAGACAAGTACTATGGTGGAAGACAGTGGTAAGTGGTGGGATCAGGTGCAGTGTCTGAAGTAGAGGGATCTAAGAGGCATGATGTGACCACACTTTTTTATTTTTATTTTAGAAAAACAGTTCCCCTACTTAAAAAAAAGACTACGGTCCTGGGACGGTTAATTCCAAGACTGAAAATGCTTCAGATGAAATGTAGGGCAAGGAGTCTCCGTGCTGTGAAACAGAGTGAGGGACATATAGCTAAACAGGCCTCTTGCCAGGGTGTCTTCTTCCCTGCAAGAAATGTAAATGTGCAAAACTGATCAATCTGCAAATGTAAAGGGTACTAGGAAGCCGGAACTGTCTTTAACCAGGCCTTTTCCCCCTCCTGTGCCAGGCCTTTTTTTGGCTATTTGGGGCAGTTCGCGCTTAGGCCCTCATAACTTTTTGTCCACATAAGCTAGCCAAGCCAAATTTGCGTCCTTTTTTTCCAACATCCTAGGGATTCTAGAGGTACCCAGACTTTGTAGGTTCCCCTGAAGGAGGCCAAGAAATTAGCCAAAATACACTGAAGATTTGTTTTTTTCAAAAAAATGGGAAAAAGTGGCTGCAGAAGGCTTGTGGTTTTTTCCCTGAAAATCAACAAAGGGTTTGAGGTGCTAAAATCACCAGCTTCCCAGCTTTCCGGAACAGGAAGACTTGAATCAGAAAACCCAATTTTTCAACACAAATTTGGCATTTTACTGGGACATACCCATTTTTACGATTTTTGTGCTTTCAGCCTCCTTCCAGTCAGTGACAGAAATAGGTGTGAAACCAATGCTGGATCCCAGAAACCTAAACATTTCTGAAAAGTAGACAAAATTCTGAATTCAGCAGGGGGTCTTTTGTGTAGATCCTACAAGGGTTTCCTACAGAAAATAACAACTGAAAAAGAAAAATATTGAAATTGAGGTGAAAAAAAGGGCAATTTTTCTCTACGTTTTACTCTGTAACATTTTCCTGCAATGTCAGGTTTTTGAAAGCAATATACCGCTACGTCTGCTGGACTCTTCTGGTTGCGGGGATATATAGGGCTTGTAGGTTCATCAAGAACCCTAGGTACCCAGAGCCAATAAATGGGCTGCACCCTGCAGTGCGTTTTCATTCTATACTGGGTATACAGCAATTAATTTGCTGAAATATAAAGAGTGAAAAATAGCTATCAAGAAAACCTTTGTATTTCCAAAATGGGCACAAGATAAGGTGTTGAGGAGCAGTGGTTATTTGCACATCTCTGAATTCTGGGGTGACCATACTCGCAAGTGAATTACAAGGCATTTCTCAAATAGAGTCTTTTTTACACACTCTCTTATATTTGGAAGGAAAACATGTAGGGAAAGACAAGGGGCAATAACACTTGTTGTGCTATTCTATGTTCCCCCAAGTCTCCTGATAAAAATGATACCTCACTTGTGTGGGTAGGCCTAGCGCCCGCGACAGGAAATGCCCCAAAACACAACGTGGACACATCACATTTTTTGAAAGAAAACAGAGGTGTTTATTGCAAAGTGCCTACCTGTAGAGTTTGGCCTCTAGCTCAGCCGGCACCTAGGGAAACCTACCAAACCTGTGCATTTTTGAAAACTAGAGACCTAGGGGAATCCAAGATGGGGTGACTTGTGGGGCTCTGACCAGGTTCAGTTACCCAGAATCCTTTGCAAACCTCAGAATGTGGCTAAAAAAACACGTTTTCCTCACATTTCTGTGACAGAAAGTTCTGGAATCTGAGAGGAGCCACAAATTTCCTTCCACCCAGCGTTCCGCCAAGTCTCCCGATAAAAATGATACCTCACTTGTGTGGGTAGGCCTAGCGCCCATGACAGGAAATGCCCCAAAACACAACGTGGACACATCACATTTTTTGGAAAGAAAACAGAGGTGGTTTTTGCAAAGTGCCTACCTGTAGATTTTGGCCTCTAGCCCAGCCGGCACCTAGGGAAACCTACCAAACCTATGCATTTTTGAAAACTAGAGACCTAGGGGAATCCAAGATGGGGTGACTTGTGGGGCTCTGACCAGGTTCTGTTACCCAGAATCCTTTACACACCTCAAAATTTGGCTAAAAAAACACATTTTCCTCACATTTCGGTGACAGAAAGTTCTGGAATCTGAGAGGAGCCACAAATTTCCTTCCACCAAGACGTTCCCCCAAGTCTCCCGATAAAAATGATACCTCACTTGTGTGGGTAGGCCTAGCGCCCGCAACAGGAAATTCCCCAAAACACAACGTGGACACATCACAATTTTTGACAGAAAACAGAGGTGTTTTTTGCAAAGTGCCTACCTGTAGATTTTGGCCTCTAGCTCAGCCGGCACCTAGGGAAACCTAACAAACCTGTGCATTTTTTAAAACTAGAGACCTAGGGGAATCCAAGATGGGGTGACTTGTGGGGCTCTTACCAGGTTCTGTTACCCAGAATCCTTTGCAAACCACAAACTTTGGCTAAAAAAACACGTTTTCCTCTCATTTCGGTGACAGAAAGTTGTAGAATCTGAGAGGAGCCACAAATTGGGTAGCCTAGTGCCCACAAAAGGAAATGGCCCAAAACACAACGTGGACACATCACATTTTTTCACCGAAAACAGGGGTGTTTTTTGCAAAGTGCCTACCTGCGGATTTTGGCCTCTAGCTCAGCCGGCCCCAGGGGGGGCAGAAATGACCTAAAATAAATGTACCCCACCCCCCGGAGCGACCCTTGCCTACGGGGTTGCTCCCCCTGCGTGACATTGGTGCCAAAATAAAAATCCCCGGTGCCTAGTGGCTTCTGCCCCCTTGGGGGCAGATTGACCTAAAATCGGCCAATCTGCCCTCAAAATGGTCTAAATACAATTTGCCCCCCAGTGGAGCAACCCTTGCCTAATGGGTCGCTCCCCATCTCTAAAAAAACAAAAAAAAAAAAAACACACAAAAAAAATTTGCCCTGGCGCCTAGAGGTTTCTGCCCTGTCCCCTAATAATAGGCCGATCTGCCCCCGGGGGGGCCGAAATGGCCTAAATAAATGTTCCCTTCCCCCCGGGAGCGACCCTTGCCTATGGGGTCGCTCCCCCTGCGTGACATTGGTGCCAAAAAAAAATCCACGGTGCCTAGTGATTTCTGCCCCCCTTGGGGGCAGATTGACCTAATAATAGGCCGGTCTGCCCCCCGGGGGGGCAGAAATGGCCTAAAATAAATTTGCTCCCCCCCCCCATTCCCCCCCGGGAGCGACCCTTGCCTACGGGGTCGCTCCCACTGTGTGACATTGGCGCAAAAAAAATATATCCCCGGTGCCTAGTGGTTTCTGCCTCCCTTGGGGGCAGATTGGCGTAGCAAAAATCGGCCGATCTGCCCCCAAAGGGGGCAGAAATGGCCTAAATACAATTTTCCCCTCCAGGGGAGCGAACCTTGTCCAAGGGGTCGCTCCCCATCTGTAAAACAAAAAAAAAAAAATCCCCGGTGCCTAAAATAATTCCCCCCCCCAGGGGAGCGACCCTTGCCTAAGGGGTCGCTCCTCTTGCGTGAAATTCACGTAAAAAAAACAAACTCCCTAGTGTCTAGTGGTTTCTGTCCCCCTTGGGGGCAGATTGGCCTCATCAAAATAGGCCAATCTGCCCCCAAGGGGGGCAGAAATGGCCTAAATATAATTTGCCCCCTAGGGGAGCGACCCTTGCCTAAGGGGTCGCTCCCCACCTCAAAAAAAAAAACGCCTTCCAAAAAAATGCCCCCCATTGGGAGCGACCCTTGCCCAAGGGGTCGCTCCCTTATGGCAACTTCAACAAAAAAAATAAAATCCCTGGTGTCTAGTGGGCGTTTCAAAAGCCGGATTGCAAGCAATCCGGCTTTTGAAACGCTCAGAGAGACTTCAAAGGGAAGGAAATACATTTGCTTCCCTTTGAAGCCTCTCTGGGCCTCCCCCACGTGATAGAAAGAGAAATGCAAAGCTGAGCTTCCAGCGCGATGGGAGGAAGCCCTGTGACAAATCAGCGCGCGATTGCGCGCTGACGTCACAGGGGGGGGTGGGGGGTCGGGGGGGGGAGCACAGGGGGGGAGCGATAGCGCTCCCCCCAGTTCCCGGGTGTAGGACGAGGTGACCTCGTCCAAGGCACCCAGGAACCAGTGCCTTGGGCGAGATCACCTCGTCCAAGGCACCCTACGGGTTATTGTTTGGAACCACATGTAACTTCCTGATTACACACATGTATTCTTTTTGAGAGTTATTGTAAAGGAGCTACCAGCTGAGCTGTGAAGTGTGTGCTTTTAAAAGACAGATTTGTTCCTTTGAGAGATATTGTGTGCTTTTGAAGAGTTTTATAAAAAAATGTGCACTACATACAATCTGGCTATTACTGAATCTAAATTTTGGAAGCACTTTTTGATGTTGAAATTTTTTGCGCATTTTGTATCAGATTAACTTATATTATCTCGCACTATCATGCAATGTATTGCGTCTGAAATAATGATTTACATGTTCACAGTGCTTTCTCTCACAGACAGGGGACCTTGTAGCCTTATCTTTTTTCATCTGCATGACTAGTGAAGCATGTTAGGATGACGATTATTATAAGACTGTCTAGCAAATACATCTAACTTTACAGAGGAAGAGTCATTTGTTCAGATATTTACGTGTCTCCTTTATTGGAGAAATAAGGTCTATCTGAGGGTCCGCTATTTAATATCTCATGACTTGCCCTGACAAAGGTGGTTATTGAATCATTTTTTCTGTCCACCGAAACATGCGCCGGCATATGGTGTTCATTATAAGAGCCATCAGAATAAAGATTTAAGGGTATAATGCTTCAATAACATAAGTGGATTGCCTTTCTAGAATCATAAAAAGAAACGGAGATACAAGTGGACCAAAACAAAAATCAACCTGGGAACAACTTGCATTAAAAAAAATATATATATATTTCCTTTTTTTCATTTCGTTTTTTATATGTGAGCAATGAGTCAGTACTATTGACTACAGGTGAAAGAACTTGGATCATCAACATTTCTTCATCTATAAAGGATCAAAAAACTTTTTTTTTTTTTTTCTTGTGTTGTTTTCCTTAAGAACTTAATGCAATCAAAGTGATTCTGAACTCTATGAATTAGAAGTACTTATTTGTGATGAACATTGATCCAGGACTAATATTGTGTTTACATTATTTGTTCCTTAGGTACTTTGTTATTGTTTCGAGTTTTGCCTTTAGTTTACTTGTACCGCGAGTTATTTCTTATTTTTTGTGTGATTTTGTTTCTTATATGACTACATACAGGAGATGTTTGTCTTGTATGAATGTGAGCGATTGAAGTGTTTTTTTTATGTGGATCTTCCTTACATGTTTATTAGTTCAATACGGCTTGTCTTTCTTCTTAGTTTGATTATATACAAGAGATACTTTGGACACATTTATAATAAATCTATACTTTTTCTGTATATTTTTAGGTATTTTGTGACTTCTATGGTTTCCAGAATATTTCCCATAAATTTGGTTACGAGGTACATGTACCATAATGCTTTTCCCAATGTTTTAGATAATTTGCATTTCATTTTCAATTAAGCAGTATGTTATTAGGGTCGAGCCTGCGTTGCATGTGCTCGCGCATGCGTATCGCAGCAAGGCGCTTTAGTGTTTAGAAAAGGGCTCGGAGCCCTGTCGACGTCAGGTCAGTGTTTTTCATTTGGTTCGTGGGCTTGCCTAATAAAATCTGCTTGCTTTCATTAGTCGAAGGCATGCATACGTCATGCCTTTTCCGGTGGCTAGCCCTCCTCGAGCGCATCGACCAAGTACAGAAAACATGCAAAGCTTGCGGTTTTCTGTCCGGCTGGTGGACTACATTTTCTCTAATTTATTAGCGCGATTTGGCTTGGCAGAAGTCGAGCGCTTTACATAGTTAATTGCACTTTTTCGGGTTACGTACATAAATGCACTTTTGCCGATAGGTGAAAAGTCGGGTTAGGAGTTTACAATGCTATCAGCTCTAACATGAGCAAACGCGAGACCCGTTACATTGCAAATGCTTGTTTTATATGTAGTTACCTGAAGGTGAAAGACCGAAAGAAGTTACTGAATAATTTGTTTTTTAGCCATGCATTTGACCATGGCCCCATGTTCACTCACCCTGCCCCATAGCGTACAGCTTCACAGTTCCCATTCTGTTTTTTAATTGACTTCGACCACTGGTGAGGAGTGGGCATCCTTGGTATTTGGCAATTATGATGTTTGGCATCATCTAAGGTAGTCTTCTAAGAAAAGCATTGTTCTCTAGTACTTACTTATTTATTAACTAGTTAAGCATTGCCAGAATTATCTACTATGTTTTTTTTTGCTTCATAGGGTGAAAGAATCAATGCAGGGCATAGGGTCGGTATAACAGATTTCAGGCTCCTTAGTATCCCAGGAGGTATTCTTCAGTCATCAGATTATTCTTCAGTAAACCGATGTTATCTATTTGATCATATGTTGTCTTGGAATTCACAACAGACAGCATGGAAAGTCACTCATTAGAAGCAATATTTTCAGTAGTTTTCAGCTTCTAAAAATAAATACAGACAGGAAAAACATTGTTTTCTGTCTGTATTTATCTGTAGAAATCTGCAACAATGGAACACTGGGAGCCTTCCTTAAACATAACCCAGAATCTTCCACTTCTTCAGTAAGATGTGAAAAAAGGTTGCAAACATGAAGAATCTGAAAGAATATCACCCTTTGTAACTCTATTGTCCTTCCACGGACTTTTAAAATAGTTAACCCAAGAGAATGTTTGCTTGCTTTTGAAAGTCGCAGATACCTTCTTTTTAATATATTTCCTCACCCATCAGCGATCTGGTATTAAGACATTTCTAAGAAGACCGCTCTACCTCCATGGACAAAAGCATAACTTAAAAGACATGCATTCTAAATTCTCCATTTACAAAACCAGAACTAAGTGCTTGATTTAGAGTTCAGCAGACGTGGGTCATCCACCAAAATGTGGCCCATATCTCATCCACCATATTAAGAGTGATTTGATATCAATGGTACTTTAAATGTACACGTATGTCAGATGTCCCTTTCTGCCAGACACTACAAACAACCCCATTTAGCCCATTAATGCCATGTATGCTATTCTCCCTAGCTAAACTCCCTGTATTCTAAAAAGTGTATATCTTCGACTATGAAAAAGGAAAATAGCACCCTCTGATGGTCATGTATGCCAAGTCATTCCAGATAGGTGATTTGAGCCTGCTCGGAGACAGCAAGAGGTGAATACTCAGATCCCAAAATTTAGGGAACAGAGAGCCCTGGGTATGATTGTCCAGGCCACGGAGTTTCAAATGTTATGGATGTGCTCATGTATGTTAATAAATGAGATCTCTGAGATAAGTTAGCTCTTAGAAAAAGTTAAATGTTTCTGATACCAGATTAAGTTATACATACCATTTTCAAAGTAGGCTTCAAAATTCACATAATGGCTCCTATGTCAGGCTTATTTAAAATGTAACCTGTTTTGTGAAAGACAGAATTATGAGAACACAATTAGGCTTACTTTTTTGACATATGGTATTTCGTGATGTTGGTGGGAGAGGGGGGTAGGGTCCTGATACAGTGGAATTTTGGCAATAGCAGAATACCTGATTTTACACTTGTGGGAATGAGTGACTATTAGATTCTCTGAGGATTCCAGCTGCCGTGTGTGATTGTGAAGAGGATGGAACATGTTCAGAGGGATAGAAAAAAGGCTAAATATGTTTGCAGAGACGTGAAATGTTGGTAGGAGTCTGAGCGGAATGAAAGCAGCAATAGAATAAAGAACTATCTGAAAGATGGAGAGCATTGAGATTACATTTTTGGTCCTTTTGAATGAATTACATATTTGCCAAAGAAGGCATGTTATGCTTGATTATCTGAACAAAATCAGTGCTAATGTCATTGTGATCAATAATAAATCAGCACTGATTTTGACTTGTTTTCAAGAAATCATCCAGGATTTGCATTTTGATGACACATGGTTGTTAACAATCAGCACTGCAGACAATCTTAGATAGACGTCTTCTTGATTGCAAGTCATTATTTGATGGAGGGCTGAAATTGAGTTTTCAGAAAATACTCCAGTGATTCACTTGGGTTATTCTGACTTCTGTTCTAGAAAGGTGGAGTAATTTAGAGAAAGGAAAGCCTCTGCATCTAGCTAAGACTTTGATAACATTCCAAGAATTCAAAGACTTTGGGCCTTGTGTATAGTTTGTGGGACAGAATTCTATGTCAAAATGTGGCAGCTATACCACCTCACTACAAGTGCCATATATCATAATGCAGTTGTAATGTGATGACAGGGATGCCAGTCACATTGGTGACAGAGTATACCTTCTATCAAACTCTAAATAAGGCCCTTTCTACTAAAATCATGTTTTTAAGGAAGGCTCATCTAGAATGGCTTCAAAGACTATTTGAGAGCTGATATTGTGTGTATATTGTAAGAAAAACTACTGAATGTACAGGCAATGAGGCAGGCACACTTTCTGACTATAGCTGTGAGGATGAATGATAGCATGATGCAAATACAGGATAATGATAAAAAATACACCAAAACGTTAACTTAATTATATGAAATCTTCAATGAACAATTCACTCCCTTGTAGATGAAAATGTTCCATTAGATGTTGTTAGGAGGTGAGGGGCGATTCATAAATGTATCTAGGCATCTTGGACGTGGTGCTACACAAATACACTTTGATATACTCTTTCATGTCTTGGTGAATTAGCTCTGAAACTTTGAACTCCCTATTAAAGTGCAAAGAGGCACCATCTTTTCATTTGTCCTAATTCTATATGAATATTTCCTGAATAGTCCCAGTTTAACCCATATTATGTACTTTGAGGCTAATTTACAAGGCATATAATTGTATGTCAACGTGTTCTGTAGGAGTACTACTTTATGTACTCCAAAAAGCATGTGTGAATGGGACCCTTAATCCCTGAGTCCTTTACATGAGCAGCAATTGGCGAGGCTGAAATTAGTTTTCCTCCTCATATGGATGCAATCTAGTTGACGGAATATTGTGTTAACATGTCCATGGTAGTGTCCTAACTGGACAATGCTGTTCATCTTTTTTGCAGCAATGAATGCAAACATTTAGACACTTGTGATGATTACCGTGCCATGATTCATTTAAAAATAAAATCAGTGATATAGGTCTTTACATTGAAGTTATCTCAATATCACTTACCAGGGTTGGCTACAGTGAACTACGTCTCAAAACCACAATATTCTTCGTAAATGAATTATTAAAATGGAACCCATAACCTAAGAATATTGATGCAGAAGGAGGAGTGAAGAAAGCATTTTTTTAAACGGAGTGATTGAAGGATGAGAGGCTAAATAAACAAAGCACACATATTCCATACACTTGAAGACATAGAAAAGAAATTAACATGGCTTTCCGAAATGTGTATCCAAACCCCCCAAGGGTCTAATTTCAGCCTGTTAGAAGTACAAAAAAGACACATAATGGCCTCTAAACATAGATCTAGTCAGTAAATTCCTAATCATTCAAGAAATAGGCTTAAATAAGTGAACACCACGTATATGGTTAGGAACAAATAAATAAAAACACTTGCACTGCCATACGAAGTGCCTATCTTTTATGGAGCATTTGTCTTGTGATAAGTGATGTCACGATGAAAGTCAAGGCATTAAAGTAACATTTTATGTCCAGTTGGAGTGTGCATTTGCAATCTTTTGAGTGTTTTACCCTTAACCAGTCATGTCACTGTAAAACATAGAAGGCTCAGTTTTCAAATCTATGTGTGGGTGCAAGATAGACGTACATGCACAAACAACTGTATTGGTGCAAAACTATTATTTTCAGAATCAGATGTTGCACCTTGTAATGGATTTACCCACACAGAGATTTCTGTGTGAGTACATCTATGCCAAGGAGTGTGGAGTGGATGGGCAGTGGATATTACGGGGCTTGAAAACCCTGTGAATTTGTGGATACCGCAAACATACATTTTTGTGGGTATTCAACAAATGCTTTATAACCATTCCCAAATTTGGAAAAGATTGGAAATGTACCCAAGACCAGGGCCTTTACTGAAGTTGGAATTAGAAGAAAAAGTCTACAAAATTGGAGTAGGTGTAAAGGAAGAAATAATAATTTGGCCCACATAGCACTCCCCCCTTTGCAATTGAATACTATGCACAACTGCACAAGTAGAAATACCTCACTATTTTAGCAAATGGGAATTTACCAGAGAATGTCTGGAAACCTGTGACTGCCACAGGTTTACAAGCATAAACTGAAAAACTTTTGTAAATTCTCCAAATGAGTACATTTACCAACCTGGAAGGTTGTAAACGTCCCACTGTATCTTTACTTATTTCTATGTGAATCAGGCCCACTATTGCAGACCACATTCTTAGCATAGCTCCTACTATAGTTGTATAATAGGGGCATATTTGATAGATATAATAGGGACTTAATTGATAGATGGTTTTATTCATTTTTTCATTTTTGCTCTAATGCATACACCTTTTTCCTGTCTATAACGTTTCTGTTTTGTTGAACTTCACTGAGGATGTCTATATACATTTATATAAATTCACCTTCCCATTCAAATTACCTTGTTCATGTTCATAGTGGATCACAGTTACTGAAGCATTTGGGCATGCTTTAAGTAGGGTTGACAGGCCTTTTCACCGTAGCAAAGGGGTACGAGACAATCAGCCATCTCACAGATCAATCAATATTTAAATTTACGGCATGACCATTTTAGCCACACAAAGAACACCTAAGTCTGAAATAAATGTCACAGGGTTTCACTGGAAGCTCAAACTCAGGTTAATGTAAACAATTCTCAATACAAGACTGTAAAGATACAATATTACCATTGGATGTTCCAGGCATTGGGAACAATAAAAGCTTGATTAGCATAATACGCATTAAGCACTCAAGCACTCAATTAAGGCTATGCAGAACAATAAAATAAGAATCGAATGCGCAGTTAACAAGCTTTGTCCAACTCTTCTAAGCATGACAACAAAATAAAATGACCTGAGTTATTTGATTAAGCAAAAGAAATCCCGAGAAATATCAAGTCACTAATTGAAGTGCTGGGCTACTACACATAGAGACAAAACGTAAAAAGGAAATAAAGGACAAAAAGAATTTGGAAAAATGACATCTGGGGCAAAATTACGTTAACTGATGTGGGCTAAAAGTAAGTAAAAAAGGAAAGTTTCAGCATTTCAGAAGCTCGGTCAAGAGTCTTCTCATCGGGTCAGAAGAAAAATCGAAGGGTCTCATTACGTGTTTGGTGGTCACAGGATCGCTATGTTGGCGGCGGAGGTCATACCGCCGACGGCCTGGCGGTGAAGACCGCCAAATCATGACCATGACTGTCTTCACAACAAAACACAGTCAAACCACTGCCAGTACTTCCAGTACCACTAGGCACCTTCAGACCGGTAGGGACAATGTTTCTGCCGGACACATTATGAGGCTGCACACCGCCAGGCCTTCCACTGTGGTCACACTGCCACCAAAACCCTGGTGGAAACCAACTCTATACAAGGAAACACCCACATTCAGGAACACAGACGTGTCTGGACCTCCCCTGCAGCCTGAACTTGATGTCCTCCCACTGCTCCCGCTCGCACAATGACTCAGGAACGATTGACGGCAACAAAGACAACAATCGTAAGTACATACACCTAGCACACACTGGAGGGAAAGGCATTAGTACATACCCACACCCAACACACACATCCGGAACGGCCTCTGATGGACACACACACACATAACCACACACCCATATGAGCACACACACACCCCTACATACACACACGTACACCCAAACAACACAACCATGGCCAACACATGTGCTGTACACCCACCAACCCACCTCAACATGACAACACATACATACAACCACACGTAATAACACCACAATACCAATCAACACATCACACTGCCATTCAACTAACAATTCGACACACCACATCCACACCACACACAATGCATGGGGGATAGCCAACACCACACACACTCATGCCCACAACAACCACACAAGGACACACACCACCATCACACATGCCAACAATTACTATACACAATTTGGCTACACACTTGCAGAGAACAAACACAAACATATCCAACACAGAAAACACAGCAATGACAGTGGGAAAAATGGCAGGGCCACTCACACATGTAGCCCAGGCACAATCGCAAGTACAACCTAAACACACACAAGTCACACACACACAAACGAAAGCCTACAAACACTAAACAGCCATGTAAAAGAATGGCAGGACAAGCATGTTACCATTGAATCCAACAATAGGTTGGCCCTGATGGTTTCAGAAGGTGAAATGGATTAAAAATTATCAACTATATACGATCGTAAGAGCAAAGGCACAAATGGCACTGCACTGTGCCCCTACTTGACTACTGACTGCAAAATGACCTCCACAGGGTAGGGCATCAAGAGGGCAGGCAGGCACCTCAGGGATTGGGGAGGGTTGGAAGAGGGGGTTTGGACTTGGGAGAGTGATTCTTGGACTTGAGTCTGGACTTGGGAGGTGGGTCTTTGGGTATCGGTCTGAGCTTTGGAGGGGGTCCTTGGCCTTGGGAGGTGCAGACTTCTTGACAGGGGGAGGGACATGGGCACTACTGGGGGGGCAGGGGAGGACTTGGAGATGGAAGGGCTGGACTCGTGGAGGGACACAGAGCACTTGGTCATTTCACGGGGTGGGAGAGGAGTAGGGAACAGGGCAAACTCTGAGAGAAAATATTTTTTAGTCACACGGAGCGGTCATGTTTGAAAGTGGAGGGAGAGGGAGTGGTTGCCAGATGTGTCTTGGAGGATGTCTTGGGTGAAGGTGCATACGTGGTATGCTTGTGGGTGCTGGGTGGGTGAGTGCAGGACTTTAGGTGTTTTGGAACGAGGTGGGAAGGAGGTGCTAGGCGGTGCCTTGGTGGATGGGTACTGTCTGTTGGGGTTGTATTTGCAGGTGTGGTACATGTGCTGCATGTGGGGGTGTTGGTGGTTGTGGTGGGTGAGGATGTGGTGACTGGTGTGGATGTCTGCGGGTCTGATATTGTGCTGACTGTGGGTAAGATGGGACTGGTGGCTAGATTGGTCAGTGATGGTGTGGTGGCTGCAGGTGTGTCTGGTGTAGTGTCTGTGAGGGCGGGAGTGGTGGGGGGTTCAGTGCAGGGAATGAATGTTGTTGTGTCTGCAGGTGGCTGTTGTTTGTGTGCCTGCCTATGGTGGGTCTTGTAGTGCCTATGTTTGTCTGTGGAATCCTTGTCTGTTGTGGTGGATGCATGCCTGTGTAAACATGTGCTTTGGATGGGTATAGGGTGAGGGGGTTGGGTTCGGAAGAGGTAGTTGGGGAGCGAGCCTGAAAGGATCTCTGTAGGCCAGCCATGGCATCATCAGTGCCCTCCATGAATGCACTGCTATGTTGTACTTGAGCTGCCAGTCTGTGGATGACATTTACAGTGGTTGACTGACCCACAGAGATGGACCTCATGAGGTCAATAGACTCCTTACTGAGGGCAGAAGGGCTGACTGAGGCAGGGGCAGAGGTGCCTGCCGCAATGGAGACGCCCACTCTCCTAGATGAGTGGGCACAGGCAACTGGTTGGGGAGCAACTGGGTGTGCGGTGGTAGTAAGGGGGGTGGTAGACAAAGATGGTGCTGGGGTGGTCCCAGATGGGTCCGCCACCACCAGGGAGTGTCTACTGGAGGAGGATTTCAATGAAGAGGTGGCAGATCAGGTCCACCCTGGCACTCCCCTTGCCCTCCGTACCACTGGGTCCCTCTGTGTCATTGGTGCCAGCTTCCTGAGGCCTGTGGACCGCTGCTTCTCCACTTGCCTGTGCCTCTTCTCCTTCACCAGACGATGCTGATGCACATAAAGAGATGGAAGGGAAGAGAGAGAAAGAAAGGTAAGGGGCAAAATGGTTAACATATACCTCTGATTGACCCAGCTAAACATGTACATCTGTCACAATACATATCATGGCTAGGCACTTTTATCTGCCAATACACATTACCTACATCATGTTGTGACGTGTCACCACTACCCACACCTGTCTGCCAACCCTTACACATAAAGCAATATCTAAGTAAGACAGCACTACTACATCCATCCCCAAGATACAAACCAATGCCCTTTGAAGCTGGCACAGCATGCCCGGGATGCAGTATTAATACTATGCCTGAATACACATCTGACCCCCCGATGCCCCTATCATCCATTGGATGTGCAGCTGACACAACAAAACACAGCAGGCCTCTACTGATTAGTCCATGTACTCTGTAACATGTCCATTACAGTGAAAACAACTCTATTCACAAACCACACACCACCTACCTGTCCTTAGACATGGCTGCCCATTCAATATAGTGATGCCATTATGGAGGACAACTCAGATTTAGCCAGTACCAGTCAGAAACCCAAACACTTCACATCAGATGTGTACTATCTGAATCCGTGGTATAACCATGTAAGTAGTCAGACCCTATCACAGAGCCAGAGCTGCTGACACAAAACACACATATCACTACTAAGCATGCTGCCAAGTGCATCTACAATGGGACATGTACCACATGTTAACAGCCCTAAAACATCCATTGAGTGCAGTGTCACAACAGATGAACCATGACAACTCCACCCTCAAACACCATTCTACAAATGACAAAACCTGTCACTGAGGCCAAACAACACACATCACATGGGGTAAATGCTTGCATGCAGTATGCACACATGGACAAACGCCACTGCCAGTACACCTAATATACATCTCACTAACACATAAGCAGCCTGAGAAGACAGAATACAAAATTACCTTCACCTCAACATACCATGTGTCATGCAATGCCCAAACCACTCCTAATCTGCCACTACCTAATATCCAAGGCAAGCTATAAGAGCTACAGGCTCAGAAGTGCCACCAGATATCCATGTTGATATGATGTAGGCAGTCAGTCAGCAATGTAGCATAGGACTAGCTAGGTCTTTGTCATACATGCCATACCCGCAGCATGGTGATACCTAAGGTTCCTCCCAGGGCACTTACCACATCCAATACTAAACTATAGTTTGGAAGGCCACATCCCCACAAATATTGCTCCTAGGAATGTATTTTCTGTGCAATCAGACTTCATCAATTCAACATGTTCAGTATCCCACGTTGCCTACCTACACATTCCCCACAGCCAGCAGATCACCTATATATGCCCAGTCATCCATCAGGCCAGTACTCCTGTCCCATGAATGCCATTTTAGTGGTGGAACAGTAATGCCAGGCCAGAATCTGTCATTACCATTATCATTACATGATTTCTTTAGTCCCAGTGATAAAGGAGAGTCACACAGTCGCATATGCAGGTAGGTTGCACAAATGGCAGTGGACTGACACCCCAGAGCCACAATGCTCAGGGTGATACTGACACTCACATCCATTGTATGGCCAGGAGTGAGCCACACATGTGCCTATGTCATTAGTGCATCACCACATTAGTGACATGGAGAGCCATGGAACCGAGAGATTTACATCAAATGACTCTAATGCATGGAGACACATCTACAAAATATACTCTGCCAGGGTGCCAAATTAGCATTTCCTAATGTTGATACACATGTAGCATGAACTACAATGCCACTCTGCCAAGAATGAGGCACCCAATACCATTTAAGGCCAGCCAAGTCACAGGATAAAGTGTTTACTCACCCCCTCCCTCCCATTGTGGCTGCTGTGCTGCCCTCAAACGCCCATCTAGCTCAGGGTAGGCCACTGCCTAACTGTGGGCCATTAGGAGGGTCAGTTTCCAATGGACACCCCTCCCTCGTTGGGAGGACGTCCCCAGCTGGGCCTTCGCGGTCTTCCGGGCCTAGCGTCTCAAGTCCTCCCACCGCTTGTGACAATGGTGCTCCACTGGGCATGGATCCCCAGGGTCTGCACTTGCTTGGCAATGGCACGCCAGATCCCCTTCTTCTGATGGGCGTTGACCTGAATGGGTTACACAGACAGAAGGAGAAAGTCATGTAGACTGGCACCATACCAACAGCAGTGGACTATAGACATCAGGCCCACCAAATGACCACACATACCCATCCTTACACTTCACACCCATAAACTCTATGCCCCCTGCATGCATTTACCCCTGACTGAAACACGTATGCCATTCACCCATACACACACCCCTATCACACATGACTATGGCATTGGGCTCACCTGCTCCGCTGGTGCCCCTTACAGCTGTCCATAGGCTTGGGACCAATCACCTGCAGGACGTGGGATGATGGCTCCTTGAGACAGTACATAGCAGCTCACGTAGTGGAGGCCTTGCTTTCAGGAGTGTCAGGAGTCAAGTGAGCAAGGCTGCACAAAATGGCGGTCACGCCGTCGGGTATAGGACCATCATTTCCGGCGGTGATCGCCATGGGCCACAGACCCCCATAGCAGCAATGTTAACCAATGAGAAGTTGCATTGCGGTTGCAACCGCCTACCGCCATGATGACATATGCCAGCGGACTTAGGTCCCTTCCATCTGTCCAATGCTGCAGGACAGGTGGCTTCCATTTTGTGCACATTTCATGCTTTGACTCAGATAAATAAGTACACCACACACTTTTAAAGGCTGAATGAGGAATATGCCTATGCTGTGCCATCTTGGTTTGCCTCATACATGTGACATGCATGACACAGTTACCTCATATGGCTGGTATGTCTACAGTGTTAGGTGTGTGCCACAATAATATGTAGTGCTAATGTGTGGAGTGCATATCACATTGTACAATCACTCCTCTCTATCATAGATACTGTGTCATGAGGATATTGAGACATGCACCAGTGTACCATCCGCTAGTGGACCTTGCAACCCTGGAGGAGAGGTATATAATTCAGACCTATCATCTGAATCGTCAGTCCATCATGAATCTATGTACCCAGTTGGATCCAGATCTATTGCCTGCCATACGTAATCCCTACGCCATCCATCCCACAGTTCAAGTTCTGTCAGTATTACACTTTCTTTACACAGGCTTCTTTCAGTTACAGTGGGCATGGCAGCAGGGATGTCACAGCCCATGTTCAGTCTTGTGCTGAAGGATGTACTGTGTGCTTTATTGAAACACATGGACAGCTACATCAGGTTCCCCCAATGAGGGGATCTGGCCTATGTGAATGCAGACTTCTATGAGGTGGGACACATCCTTCATGTAAAAGGGGCCATAGATGGCATCCATGTAGCCTTTGTCCCTCCCAGTGCCAATTAACAGGTGTATAGGGACAGGAAAAACTACTAGTCAGTCAATGTTCAGGTGGTGTGTGTGGCAGACCAATACATCTCCAAAGTGACAGCCAAGATTCCTGGATCTGTGCATGACTTCTACATTCTGAGGAACAGCAATGTCCCCCACATGATGGCACGACTACAGAAAGAGAGAGCATGGCTCATTGGCTCATTGGTATGTATGCAATTGGATGTGTGTCTCTGTAATGGCACCTGTCATCACAATTTTCCCTGTGTCTGTACCTGTATTGTGACAGGTCCTACCTCTGAGCACACAGGTGACTCTGGCTATCCTAACCTTCCCTGGCTGTTAACACCAGTGAGGTACCCTGCCACTGAAGGAAACTCTGTTTTAATGAGGTTCACAGCAGGACGAGGCGCATAATAGAAAGAACATTTGGCCTCCTGAAGGCCTGATTCAGGTGTTTGTACGTTTCTGGAGGTTCCCTCCACTACAGTCCCCAAGAGGTATGCCAGATCATAGTTGCCTGCTGCATGCTCCACAATCTGTCCCTGAGACAGCAGATACCCATACTAGCAGATGATGAGGAGGCAGCTGGACCAGTGGCTGGTGATGCAGAAGTGGAAAGTGATGAGGTGGCAGACGAAGAAGGTGCAGCTGACTCCAGGGCAGAGCTCATCAATCAGTACATTCAGTAACATACAGGTATGGTGTGTGTATATTTGCAAGTGTACTATTTCACGATATTTTGCTCTGAATGGTCCTCCTGACTTCGATTATCAGAGGTGGTGTAAAGTATTCCTATACATATGTGTGTGTTGTGGGAGGTGACTGAACGCATGTAAGCTGCTGACTAAATATGTATCTTCTCTACCATGTGTACACTCTCTGCAGATTACAAGATTGACATCTCCTATGGACAGCGCTGTATTGTGGTGTGTGTCCTGCATTCTCCTGTTCTCTTGTCATTCCAGCAAGTGGCAGTTAATCTTTGGCGATCCTACCTATTGCTTGATTAATTCATGTTCATTAGCCTTTTGTTACTGTTCACAGAGTTGAGTTTAGCGCAATACACATAGCAGCTACAGTGTTTTGTGATGTATTACCTGAGACTGGTGATGTGGAAGTGATATCTGTAGTGCCCTGTTTAGATGGCTATCTACACTGGACAGGACAACTATGAACTGCATATATGCTTTGTGTGGTGCCATGCCTACAAGCCTGATGATAGTTTCTGTCATGATCTTTTTGCAGGTTGAATATTTGGATTTAAACTGGTGTGTGGCTGTACTGGTGAGTCTCTTACATCTATTTTGGGCCATTTCTGTTGTATTGTGTCTTCTGCAGAGGATGCCTCCAACTGCAGTCCATTTCACTGCCCGTTGGATTAGGGGAGCATACCCACATGACATTTTGCAGACCAAACATTTGTATGTTTACAAATAAAGACACAAATGCAGTTGCTGTGATCTAAAGTGTTTATTTTGCATACAGTGCCAAACAGGTGATGAGTGGGGTCATGGTAGATGGAATCATCAGAGTAGGTGGCACAGCCGTCGGTAGCACAGGTCCAGTGGCCATTGGAAAATTGAGTAAAATCAGTGAACAGTCAACAGGAAGTCTCAGTTACACATAAGGAAGTCTAATCAGGAGAGGGTCACTTCCTGGCAGCAGGTTGGGTCTTGACATCTGCTCCAGCCGGATGTCTGGATGGACATCCACTTTTGCAGGGGGTTTGTCAGCTATAGAGGGAGGGGTGCCTGAGGCCTGGGGTTCACCTGGCAGAACCGCCATTCCTCTAGCAGCAGCAGCAGATGAAGATGGTTCTGATGTGATGTGGCTAGTGGAAGGGGCCTGCTGGTTGGTGGAGGAAGCATGGAGGGTGGTGCTTATGTCCTTTAGCACCCTTGCAATGGAGGCCATGGTGGCATTGTTGGCCTGCCACTGCTGCATAAGCTCCTGGTGGTGTTCTGTCTGGAGCCTCTGGTTTTCCCCCAACATGGTTATTATCTGGCCCATCCTGTCCTGGGATTGATGATATGCTCCCAGGACTTGGTAGATGGCTTCCTGGTCAGACGATGTCCTTGGCTGCCCTGTCCTCTGGCCCACATGTCCCGTCCCACCCCCCCCTGCCCCAGTGTGTCTGTACCCCTGGCACTGTGTGCCCAATCCCAGTGTCAGCAGGACGTTCATTGTCTTGGGTGCGAGGGGGTGACTCAGGTCCCTGTACTGTCGGCCACACAATTGATTGAACAGTCCTTGGGGCACAGGTTTGGCGACAAAGGGTTGGCTGTGATGGCGTTGGCAAGGGTAGGGGTGATGTTTGATGTGGGCAGGATGAGGAAGGGAGTGGTACACTGGCCAGGGGTCCCAGATGGGCTAGGTAGGTTGTCAATGTTCAGACATCCAGCATTGTTGTCCTCACTTGGGCCTTCAACCTGGGGAGGGCTGGCTTTCTCTGTCTCTGGTATCCTCTCTGTGGTGACAGTACCAGGGGTACCTGGGGAAGGAGTGAAAAAGGGTTAAAAGATAGAGGTGTGATTGGTTGTCTGTTTGTCCGATGCATACAGTGGCTTGACTTGATTCCCAGCAATGGCAATGACAGGTGCAGCTGTGCTAACACAGTTTGTGGATGGTGGATTGTGACATGTGTACCATGCCCCACGGGGGTTGTTTTGCTTTGTGTAGTGCCATTGCATCACTATCATTGCCACGTCGTGGTCCTCAGTCAAAGCATCCAGTTGTTGTATCTAGTGTGATAGTCATACATGCTAGTGATGTGATGTTGAGTACACATTGCAGGTATTGCTGGGGATGGGTTAGTGCATTGTGGGAGTGGTAGTGATAGTTATTGGCTGTGCTACCCATGCACTTGGCAGGGAGTGTGTGGACACTGGGGCAGGGTGGTGGTGTGGCATGCAGGAGAGTGGCATTAGGTGATAAGGTGGGAGGTGTAGTGGGAGATGGGGTGAACTGGGGAGTGTTTGGGTGGTGAGGAAGCATGCTGGACAGGTCGTTTAGTTCCAAGGGAGTGGTAGTTACTCACTAGAGTCTAGTCCTCTGGGTATTCTAGTCAGGCTTTCAGAATGCAGTATGTCCATGACCTTCTCCTCCCACGATGTGACCTTGGGGGGAGGATAGGAGCACACCACCAGTCTTGTGCACGGGCATCTGGTGTCATGAAGCCTTGGAACACACCTTGCCCCATAGGTCATTCCATCTCTTCCTGATGTCCTCCCTTGTGCGTGGATGGTTGTCCACTGAATTGATCCTGATGACTATTCTCTGCCATAACTCAATTTTCCTGGCTATGGATGTTTGCTGTACCTGTGCTCCAAACAGTTGTGGCTCAACCCTGATAATTTCATCGACCATGACCATCAACTCATCATCACTGAAGCGTGGGTGCGTTTGACGTGGCATGGTGGTTGTGTTGTGTGTGTAGGGTGCGGTGTAGGGTGCTTGGTGTGTTGGGGGTGTTTGGTTGTGAGCGCTGGTTGATTGTGGTGTTTGTGTGCAGTTGTGATGTGTGTATAGTGTTGTTCATGCAGTTGTGTGGTGAGTGTGTAGTATAAATGTGCCTATAGTGTATGAGTGTTGAGTAATTGGATTGTGGCTTCTCAGTGTATGTGGCATTCGTTTTAGTTGCCAAGGATTGTGGGTTGTGTGGGGGGTGTTATATAGTGCTATGAGTGTGTCTGGTGTGTGTATGTGTGTCAGGTGTGGAATATTCAAACTGTCCAATGTGGTGTTGTGTTCTGGCAGGAGTGTATTCTGAGCACGTGGTTCAGGCCGCCAATGGTTTTAGGCAATGGTAGAACTGCCTTGGTGATTTGAGGTTCATACTCTGGTGGGTGGAAGGTTGTCGGTGTTGTGGTGCTGGTGGTGGAACCACCTCATTCCCTCCCTGGCGGTGTTGATTTTGTGGCTGTATTTTGGTGGTCTTCATAGTGTGACTCTCAATACGGCAGTCAGATTACCGCCAACATGATGTTTTTTTTACACCCACCACCACAGCGGTCCTGCAAAAAGACAATCTAAGTCTTAATGAGGCCATAAGTCTTCTCTCAGCAAGTATTAGGATGGTGCAGGACAAGGGCAAAGAGGTCTGTACCTCTCAAAGTCCAAATAATGTCTCTCCAAAATCTAAATGGTGTCTGCCCAAATCCAACACGGGGACGGCAAATTAAAGTGCACAGTAAACAGCGATTTGTCTATTTATGGCACCATCTCAATCTAAAGGTCTCACTATCCAAACAAAGCACACCATGCCACATGCATCTGCAACATCACAAACATTTTTGAATACTGTCATGGAAAGGCATGCATCTTCGCTCTTCTGTATGACTTTGCAACAATTTATAATGTCTATGTTCTCAGTTTCTTGGTGTACAAACTTCAATGTTACTTTCTCAGGCTTTCTATGAATAAGACAATAGCACATCTATTTCCAAACTAACATTTTATGGAAACAACATCTGAAAAGAAATGACACGTTAGCCAATAAAACAGCTTTCTTTTGTTTTAAAAGTCTGAGACCTAACAAATCAATATGGCTAACTAAGGTAGAATAGAATAAAAATGGCACACTTTATTCTTGTTAAACAAAACACATATAACATTATAGCTGTAACATCATCATTAATAAATATTGTCAATGATATATGCTACAGTAAGTGTTAAAGTAAAATAATTTATTAATACATTTTAATAAGTATTATGGGGGACCAACATTTTTCAACATTAGCATATGATATTTAAGACACTTTTTTATCAAGAAATTTATTATTGTTTCAATTAAATCTACTTCTTAACATCATAAGAAAACATATGAAATAAAAAGAAATGAGTGTATTTTGATTAAAAGATCTCTTCCGCATCACATTAGATCGCTAGCCTACATTGAATACACCTTAATATGGGCTTTTTTGAGTGCACAGCTTTACAGTTAACGTGTTAGCATTTCACAGAATATAATAAAGTATGGTCGCTTATAGATCATCATTGTGACATGACAGGTAATAGCCAAATCTCGGATGCACAACAGTATTTCATGCAGAGATTTGACCCAGACTGAACTTCAGTCTAATGAAAGGGCATAAACTATCATCAGAAAGTCTGCTGCAGCAGGGCTGAAGACAATTAAATTTAAGTCTATTGCCCACTGTTTTGAATACTCTGCAGAGGGTATTAAGCACTGTTATGCACCTACTTTGTAAATACGAGGGTGCATAATGAGTGAAAGGACAGTACACAGCTTCTTGTAGGTTATAAACCTATAAATACCAAGACCCCTAATCACATCCACCACACATGAAAAACAAATATATTTAGCATTTTGCAGTTTTTATATACCATAAATTTGGCCCAAAGGCTCTAGAATGCTTTACACAAGCAGGGGATTATATTACACAGGCACATTAAGTAGTTTGCCCTGAATCACAGACACAAACATAGCTCATTACACAGGCACATTAAGTAGTTTGCCCAGAATCACAGACACAAACATAGCTCATTAGCTCCCTAAATCAGCTGCTCTGCTTGCTACACCACATCTCCTCCAATTAAACACTCCCATTCCCCTCAGTGACGCTTTTCACATCCCCACTAAATTTAGAATGCAGGTAAAAACAAAGGTTACTGACAGCAATCTGTGCATTTTGATTGGCTGAGATAGCCTCGGCACTCCACACAGGATGCTAATATGTGTTATAATTCTCAGTACAAAATATTTGACAGTGCTTCCTTTGTGAATGAAACTATTTACTCTTGGCCCTATTTGAAAGCAGGCCTCTCCAGAAAAAATCTGCAATCTGGGTTCAACCATCTGGCTTTTTGACCTCGCCCCATACAAAATAAGTTATATTTTCTTAGCCATTACTGTACTGTAACTAGATATGACTAGCAGCAATGTTGATGCACATGTTTGAAATTATGTGGCTTCTTGTGGGCTAGAAATGTTCAATCCTTCTAATCTCATATTTATGCATTATCTTCTTTTTTTTAAATGAAGGAAGGAAGGGGTATGAGAGCTTGAACAGCGATCAAGCACAAACTCTTGGAAATTTACAATATGAAAAGTACATTAAATCATCTCTGCATTCCTAAATTTCTTCAAACTCACAATATAATAGAATCTAACTCACCATTTTATTTTTTTATTTTTCTAAAAATGTGTCGTACAAAAGTATATGTGTTTGTGCTTTTGTAAACAAGAACCATTATCCGGGATATATTCAGAATTCCCGATTATTCAGAAATACTTTCTGGTTCAAAATTGTTTTTTACATTAAAGTCGATATTTACCTCACTGTATTTCTTTTTACATGTTCCTCTGCAAATTAACAATCAAGGACGCACTTTACAAGCAGTCACATAAAATGCTGACATTCAAGTAGGTTATTAATAAAGAAAAAAACAAAGCAGTCAATATTGTTTGATTATACATTGTTAAACGTATCCCTGCTTAACACATGCAACACTCATAAATGTATGGTAAAATGTTTTGGCTTCCTATGTGTGTCTGTTAGCAGATATATATGTTATACTTTTATGGCTCAAAGACCAAGCAGCCACATAAAACGGAATGGAAAAGGCGCAGCTTATAAGAATAAACAAACCAGAAATAGTATTTCTTACACATCACATGGAATTTCACTCCTCGTATCTGGTAGAGACGGACACTTCAATAATAGAAACCACCAATAAGATTATTGATCACTTGATCTAAAATTAACACACTCTGTCTGTGCAACTTTATGTGAACCCGCATTTATAAAGCCCAGACTCTGCCACTTACCCATCTTTTTGAACTTAAGTTATACACATAGCAAATTCCAATAGTTCAAATAATCACAGAAGAGGCGATGTTACACAGTATAGTCACCATCTTGGTGCAATTAACAATTGACCGGCAACAAATGGTTTCTCCTGGATCTGCTGGCCTAGGGGGGTTAGCCACCTTCTGCACTATGATGAACATATTTACAATTTAACTGCATGTTGTCACTGGTGTCATGTTTGATTGTTTTACTGTGTCTGACAGTGTCTGTGGAATTAGCTTGATATTTCATCTATTCATTAGCTCTCCCTTGCATTTGTGGGTACATGTTACAAACCATTATGCCTCAACTGCAGACATAGAAATGATGTGCATTTGGTAGGATAGAATCTACAACCTGAAAGAGCTATATTGAACCGGCTATAAAACCTGATTAGCACGATGCAGGCTTCTGTGAAAAGTTGTCAAACAGAGAAGCGGGCAAAATATTACCATCTAGTTTGCCTGCATCTAGATTTGAGAATGTGAGATTAAAAGACGTACTTCATGAGGAGTGAATGAGTTAGGCTAAGATTGCCAAGTAAGGAGAAGGGTCTGGTTGACTAAGATGAATTAAAGTCAAACAGTGTCTAAAAAGCCCTGACTAAAATCTTGGAAACCACTTTAAGGAGGGCTCTTCCAGGTGTAGGTCGTGTGGAACAAACTAGGTTTAGGAAAACATATTCATTGGCTTTAAATGGAATGTACCAAGCCCACAGATGCTCTGGGGTAATATAGCCTGGTTATTAACTTCAAATTGTTTTTCCAGAGAAATAAACTGCTGACTGAGTGATAGCAGCCCATTATCAAAACAGGTGTGGCTAAAAGAGTCTAAGGAACCTAATGAGATAAAGCTCCGTTTTGAAAGCATATAACTGATAAATAGTGATTTATCAGATGGCGCACACACCTAGGGGCGTATGTAAATATCTGATGCACCAAGCTTTTCTTGAGGTACAAGGAAGACCAAAACACTATTTGAGCACAATATTTAGAACTTTACATTGAATTCTTAAGGTCATCGGTTGCCAGAATAATTTCAAAAGGATACGCATTATTTCAAGAAACATATTAGCTCATATCACAGTTTTAACATTGGGGGTTCTGTAACTTCTGAAGTCTATTCAGATGTTTCACTGAAAGACCCATTAATAATCCATTTAAAAAATAAAGCTTTTAAGTCAGTAATTGCTACAACAGTGATAGCTGCAGCTATGAAGGCCAGGAACATGCATAATTTTTACAATTAGAACCATGTGTAGAAATCGAAGCACACACATCCGGTCACATTTCCCTCGTCTTGGATAACTGATGGCACATATGTTCTAAAGCTTTATGTGAACTGTTTAAATCAGTTATATACACTGTACTCAATATTCTGGGGGCAACAATATGGATTTCAGCTGCAGCGTGTCAACATTTTTATTTTTAATGATCCCTTCATAAGTTGTGAAATACTTAAAGACTGAACCATGTATTTGTTTGAACGCAAAATAATTGTACTATTGCACGAAATAACTCAAATAATGGTGACCTCAAATTCTTCACATTGATTCTTCACCTCAAGCCTTCCAATAGCCATTTACTTTGTCAGTAGTAAGTGTTGAATTTAAATGTCAGGAGTGAGCATACCATTGGTCTAGTAGCAGTGGAAGATGAGGCAAATGCTTTGGACTAGATTGACTATCAAAAGACAGTCACAGTTGTTCTAACAACAAATTGATGCTAGCAACTGCCTGCTTCTTTGCATGCAGATTAAAGTTCATAAAAGGATTACTGTGCATCAAGCAAGGTCCAGTTAAGAGCATAAATGATAAGCTGACTTTCATGGTCTGGCCTCTCATTAACACTAAAGCAATGAGCGCTATCTATTGTGTTTTGTTTTTAAAGGCTACCATAATCCAGTGGGTGACGGGTCAGATGCCAGCAAGTCACTGAGCTGTACATCAATGCAAGCTAAGAAGGGAATTTGCCCACTGCTGCCTTAAATGGCACTTGCAGGAAAACTAAATTAATGCTTTTCTACCCTGAAAGTGGGGAGGGAAATGAAATAAAATGTACTGATGTTCATATCTTGCAAAAGGGCTGTTGTATAAGGAACTGCATTGCAAGCAGGGGATTATTGCCTTCCTCGATCATTGAACCCTGCCTTACAAGAGTCATTGAGCAGGTCAGCAATAGCCTTTGTGCGAGAGACATATCACCAAACCTCCAAGTGCAACTGAATGCAGTGCAAGGATGCAGTTCAGCATTTCAATTTTCACACATTTGTGTGTGCACAAATTCCTTTTGTGAATTTGCACATGTATCAAATTGTTTATTTTTCAATTTGCCCCTGGATAGATTGAAAAAAGAAGTTTAGACCTGACCTGAACTTCTACATAACATAAATCAGTAGCTCATATTCTGAGTTGAGACAAAGATTCGCTAAGGTATCGTGGTCTCTCATTTTGGTAGACTTGCTGGACCTGAAAGGCGATAATGAAGGTTTTCTGAAACATTAAAACATTAATCATAGTGCAAAAGAGTTAATAGATAAAAACATAATGCCTGGAAAGATATCAAATTAAAATAATTAGAAAATCATAATACATAACTTTTACTAAAATATCATAAGTGATAATTGGAGCAACTAAAAATAAAGCATGACTAGCTATCCAGTCGGAACTGATGAGCCTATTCAAGACAGGGAAAGAAACTTGTTTTAAATAATAATCTTATTGTCATTATCGTCTTATTTGAGGGTCAATGATTAATTATGAAGAGGCGTTAATGTCACCTGTTAAAGTTTGGGGTCCCTGTACCTTGTGTCCCAAAATAAGTATAGTTCGAGAAGAAAGAATCAAAATAGCTGGGAATGTTTAATGGCAGACTCTAAATGGACCATTGTTGGATTTTCCCGGCCTTGGACAAATTAGAGGTTTGAATATGAGTCAGTTGCAAACATTTGTACTAGTATTAAGAATATCTTAGAAGGGGAATTACCTAGTTTAGAGACAAGTTTTACAGAGACTTCCATGTATGATGACATTTTCGTTGGGAACCCTGCCTGCAAAGGCACCTGACTCAGCCAGCCTCGTGGGTCGTTCTCCACTGCATCATGGAGAACAAATAGAGGCCTTCACTATTGATCACGTTTAATGTAGGCATGGTGTAATATCTAGTATACTCTTCAGCTCCAATAAGAGATTCAGAAATAGTTGAATATGAATGCAAGTTTGGAAACTTGTTTCTGCTTTAGATACTGTTATGAAAAACCGATTTGGAATCAAAGTAGGTTTTAAAAGGTTGTATAACGTTACAGTGTGTTTAATCAGTCAACTTCATATCTGAATGAAGTTTCAATGTGTAGTGATCAAGGACTGGATTTGGGTGTGAACAGTAACCGTATTTCTTTTGTAAAATGTTGGAGGTTACACCTCCCCTACTTCTGCATTTCTACATTCTGTTACAAGGGCGGGTGATGTAAGCTTTCCTGATGCCAGTAGGGCCTGCCTTGGGTGCTTATTGTATCTTCAATAATGAAGGCAGACTGTCCATCCAATTAAGACATGCTAATATGCGAAAGACCACCAGGGTTGTATTATTTCGAACTGCACAAACCGTACCCCTCACATACAGGAGATTTGTCATAGAATGTCAGGGAAACTTCTGATGTGAGTACTTGAAATTGAACTACATTATATGACAGCAGTTGCACCATGCCACGCATGCACGATAACATTTCTGTCACAGAGTTATCCTCTTAAGTGGGCCTCGCCATCATAGTGGGAGTCTCCTCAGAGTAAAACGTTGTACCTTAATGAAGAATAACTTTAAATTTGGCCGACCATCATCTGATAGTGAGGCAGGTGTGTCTCCACTGCTGCACTGAATGCTGACAGTCCAATCACTAAAGTTTAATTTCTAAAGTGAAGCACCTCTTATTTTCACATGTGCTGAAGAAACGCAGGTCTGGCCTGAAATGTTGCCGAGCCAGGTCCGGCTATAGTTAAACCTGGTATTGAGAGGATGCAAAAACTTGATTATACAGACAGCTTGGTAGTGTTCCCTAAATTGAATTAGTCTAATATATACATTGTGTGCACGCAAGGCTACGGATCGCAGACAAATTGTTAATTACTGGATTTCCTAAAGGCAGAACATTGTGTCCTCATGGCGTGCTAGAAAGTAGAAAGCTGAATGTTAAGCGTAGAATGGTGTCTTAAGCCCCTTCTTGGGTTTTATTAAATTATTTGTAGTTTGTTATAATTTGACTGGAAAGCAAATGCTGCTCCCTAACCCTAGGAGCAATTGAAAAGTGATAAATGTGCATATTCTGATAACATTGACAGCAAATTATCAGTTGTCTAATAATGCCTTATTTAAAGTCATGACTGTTTCAATTATGCAATCTTTAAAATGGGTACTATATGTTTAAAATTAACATATGAAAATATTGTTCCACAACATCCTGAGGTACATAATACCTTAATTTTGGACACAAATAACAATATATTGTTGATTATAACATTAACGTCACAAGCCAGGATTTTGTCAGTGGGAGCTGAATCATTGAAAATGACTCCATGAACTTAATTCCTCACAGCTGAAGGAGAGTATAGTCACATGTACAATAGATCCCCATTTTACTGTATTTAAAAGTCAGCCAACTTCTGGACAGCCAGGAAGTGAGTTTGCTGAGAGATGGTGACTGTGAAATGTGTGCTTATGACTTGTGGTCATTCTCAAGTACAGCTGAATGCCATTGGAGAAGCTAGTACAACATCTGATGTTAGAAACACCGTAGTTGATACCAGATGGGGTTGTCTGGCAGACACTGAGCACACATTCCACCCATCTAAGTAAAGTTCTCCTAATGTAAACCATACATGTTACATTTTCAACATTAAATAGGGATTGGACAGTGAACATTCACATTATATTTGTTTCACAAATTTTCTCTTTACCACAGAACACTATGGGTCTCATTATATTTTGAGCCATAAAAGTATAACATATATATCTGCTAACAGACACACATAGGAAGCCCAAACATTTTACCATACATTTATGAGTGTTGCATGTGTTAAGCAGGGATACGTTTAACAATGTATAATCAAACAATATTCACTGCTTTGTTTTTTTCTTTATTAATAACCTACTTGCATGTCAGCATTTGAGTGTTTTAAAAAGGGTCTGGTGAACATGTGGTGTTGTTTTGTGGTAAAACATTCTTCATGTATCAAAACCCAACATCTCCAATATCATTCAAGTGGTCATTTTTGTGGTCTGTCATATGTGAGGCTTGAAAGGTCATCACAGGTTCGTCATGTCTTACATACGTTATGCAGATGAGAGGATTATCCTCACAAAGAAGACTGGCATTACATCTCTTGACAATGGAGAATGCTGAAGTTCCTCCTTAGCATCTTTTCAAACACGCATCACCAGAAGTAGAATGAATCCCTAGATGACCAAACTATTGTGAGACAGTGAAGGCGGCACATGCCTTGGAATTCTGCAAAGAAAACCTGATGTACTCCCACTAAAGAGCGAAACACATCTAAAGAGCCAATCACATAAACTTAATCTCGACAAAGACGATGCATTGAAAAAAACAATTTTTATTAAAAGAACAATGGCATTGAAGAAATTGCCAACAAATACCTCTAAAACATTGTCACGGAGTGTCACACTGTTGTGCAGAAGAACTGGTGTGATTACAGTGCACTTGGAGGTGGACTGTTGCTATGCTTCACTGAGAAGTCCAAAATGGAAGCTAATTTGTGAAATGCCTATTGTCTTGTGTGCGTCCAGTTTGGAAATATTTACCTCTGCTGTAAGCCTTAACTACTACCACTCTTTAGACATGTTAAACAGAGTTGTGTTTTCAGAACTGCAGCACTAAGCGGCAGCTTTTACAGAGTTCTTTTCAATGAGTCAGACTGTAAAATTTAGACAAACAATAAAGCCTTACGATATGAGGATGCAGGCTATTTACATCATCTTTCATGTGCCATTGTTTTCTAACATGTCATGGTAAGGTCTACATTTTCTTAAAATAGTGATGTACTCTAACTTTAAGTAGAGCCCCTCGTTTCACAAAAAGGTCTTCAGAATATGACAGTTTATGTTTTGTGTTAATCATAGTTTTAATGGTTAGACGTAGAGAGCTTCACTGACACACATTTTAAATGTGCCATTGCTTGTATCTCAGAGTTCGACTTAGGTGGAATTTGAATTAAATCACGTTAGAGAGATAAAATTAATGTTCAATTGTCATTTAGACTCCAGACTAACAGTGCATATAGGAACAATATTGAATTTCTAGTGATTTGTGAATTATTATTCAGTTTAAAAATATGTGCAAAAGGGAGTGAAATGCAGTTCTCTGTTGTATCTAATGAAATGCAGTAACAAGACTTTCCATTTGGAATGAAATGTATTATTCATATTAATGAAATGTTATTAATGCTGAATTTATACGTTTGCATATTACATGTATTTAACTGAAACATTAATTAAATGCATTATTATGTTTTCTCTTGCATTAGCATGAGTGAGGCCTGTTGAAGCTTGTGACTATGCAAAGAAATGCTGATTCATTTCCTAACATGAACTTTATTTCAGGTTATGTTCTCATGGCAAGTTTAGCTAGTTGCTAATAGGTGCTATTGCTTAAGTATAGGGAGAATGTCACGTAGTGTCCTTGATAGAAGAACAGTGTGAAACATGGATTGGTATCATATCAAAATATTTCAAACGTGCGATGAAAGATGTTCCCATGACAGACCAGGGAAAGAATTGGACTGTTTCAATTTGGAGTCATAGGATTAATTCCTATCGGATGATGCCCATTCAACATGACATGAACTGACACCTTTGACAAATCACTGTGGTTTGTGAGTTCTAAAATACTGATGAACGTTTGAACTTTGGAGCAGTCCGGAGCAATCCGGAGCAGTCCTAAGCAGTCCCCGCAGATCAAGGCAGCTTGCAGTCCCCTGATGCTTCCTGATCCCGGTGTTTTGCTTATGAAGATTCTCTGAATGCTGTACTCATGGAGAGGTATCTTCTGCATTGCCATTTGCCCTTTTATATTTAATATTCCTTTTATTTTCCACATCCAGAAGACTCTTGACTGAGCTTCTGAGATGCTAGCACTTTCCCTTTTTACTCATATTTTGCCTGAGCTAGTTAGTGATCTGCAGTCTGAGATTATATTTTTCCAAAATATTTCTGTCCCGTTTTATGCTTTTTGTATTTTCCCCACAGGTGTTTCTCCCCACAATTGTATTTACCTGATTTGGTTAGCTGTAGGTTTGACCTGTGTCCAGCCAAAGAATATTGACCCTGCTTAATTTAATTGATGAATGATTGTTAACTCTGAGCAACACATTATTTCAGTTTCTTAAATATTCTTATTGATGTTATGCATTATTCTTCTTGAATGCTTAGTTTCATTAATGTTAGTTTGCCTAACTCTATTTCAACGCATTGGGCAACCCTTAGTGATTATGTATTTTTATAAGTTGGTTTTGGTCAGTATCTACATGACTTTGTGCAGGTGTTTGTAATACATCCTTTAACTTTATTCCTGATAGGAGTTTTCTTTCCTTGTCCACATTGGTCATGGTATTTAATTTGTTTGGGTTTGTATTGAAATTTTGTTGATGGTTCTACCACACTACTTACTGGATCCAAAGATTCATGCACCTTGATGAAGATTGAATTCTGTGAAGTATGAAAATGCTACAGCAATAGTAAAATAAATACCAGCAGTTCTTATTGTGATCCCTCACAAGTTCACTAGAAAGTTCACTATAAACTTACTCCACCAATGACTCAACTTCTGCTAGTGAGTAAATTAATTGCCATAACAAATGTGCTGCCATTAAACCATTACTTAGACATTATCCAGAGTTAGCATGGTAAAGTCAGAGAGAATCCGCACAATATGACATTTTCCTCAGAAAGATAAGGGAACTTGTTTAATTACTACAATACTTTAACCAGGTTTCAATGTTGCTGACCTGTGTCTATGATAATACTGCAATACATAGCACTCTGGGATAGTGTCAGGCTGATTAACCTGACCCTGGTCTTGCTACTTCTGTGAATTATGCAGCATAAACATTCACCGACACTGCAAACAAGTGCTTTTAAAGAGAGCTCTCTCCATATCAGGCCCATCAATTCTTGGCGATGAGGAATGTTCACACAAGAAATAGAAGAAAGAATGCTGCAAAGTATGTGAGGTGATAGCCAAAGGTTTAATGCAAAGCTGCTAAGGCTCGATATGGCATCAGTGTCAGGTAGGTGCTACAACACTTTTTTGTAAAGCGTAGAATTTCACATTTACATGCCCCATGCCTGTGTGGGATTCTAGTGTGAAGACATCTGTCTGCATGCTGTGGATTTTCCAATAGTGTTGGCTTTCTGGGTAGGGGGCGGCTGAGTGAGGGGTGGTAGGAGCAGGGAAGGAAGTCAGGTCTTGCAACTCCCAACTAACCCCATACACACATGATCAGTATGTACTATGTTCCATTGGTATGTGCTTGTCAGTGTCTCCTCTGTGGGTGTGGTGCGAGCTACTTTCTTTCCATGTGCACTTATCAGACTCTCCTTGTCCCTGTGAGAATGTCTCTATCTCACTCTTCTAGTCTTTAACTTCATATCTTCCTGTCCCAGATAAGACGTGGGCACAATTGCTTAACATATTTTGAGAAAATGAAACATACCTCATGATATGTTCCTGAGTTTTAGTTAGTGCGAAAATGTATGCGAGGTATACCTTTGGTTCTAAATCATGCATTATGTCTTTTCAATGTATTTTCACAACACTTTTGAAAATCATGTGCTGAATTTTGGCAGCACACCGCAAGCGCCCGTGGCACATACCCTGTTTCAATTGTCCCCAAAGACATTTTCCTCTTGAACCAATCACTCTTAAGTGAAAATTTACATGAAGTTACACTTGTGCAAAAAATAATCTTTTCACGCTTGCCACATTGGAAGATGGAAAACACTCATGGGGAAGTACTTATGGAGGTGTTGGGGACATGTGTAGGGATGTGTGAAATTTGGCTAATTTGCTTTCACGTAATTAAGCAAACGTTTTGCAAAGTTGCATAAAACTATGCATAATTATGTGAAAATCAAATCTGCTATATTGCATTATATTTTAGCATTAAACGCATCCATTTTTGGTGCATCAACACCCTTAACAAAAACACAGCAAACAACAGCCGCAAATGGCATGTAATTACATGAAGAGACATAATGGCATAATTTTGGGAATTGCACATAGCAAGCCTAATACAGAAATCCCAAAATTATGCAAGTGTAATTCAAATTTCTCTCAAGTCTCTCAGGTGTAGGTGTGTATTCTCAGGGAGAGATAGATTTCCAACTACTCCTCAAGAGTTCTTGGAATTAAAAATAGCCAGGCTTTCAATACTACAAAACAATTTTTTTTCACAGCCTTGTTAGGGTGCAACCCCTCACCTGTAATTGCACCCAGAATTACTTGTACAGTGTGTTAACATCCTACCAGAAACGTAGATTTCGTTTAGATTTAGTTAGTCCTTGCTAAATGAGGGATAAGTGCGCGGGCACAGTGTTAGCACCCAGATTTCTGCATAGTGTTCCCTATTCCCAGGGGCCTGTCTCCTGGGCAAGGGGTGGCGGAAGCGGGAATGGAAGAGGAGAGAAGTGAAAAAGTGCCTTGACAGAAGGAAGCAATGCCTGTTCCTCTCTTGCCATACAAATTGGTCACTCTAAGATAAAGGTAGAAGTCTGGCTGCTGCTGCAGCCAAATGCCACAAGCAAATGTAAAGGTTTAAATTTATGAGGATTAAAATCGTGTCCAATGTTCTTGCACTTGAGAAAACCTGATGTGGGACCAATGGACCAAATGTGATCGGGCAGATCAGAACTCCACATAGGAATTCCAATCTTCCCAACGCAAAATTAAAGCTTACTTCTCTATGTCGACTTAAGACCTGTGACTTTTTCACAATGGGAACATTCCAAACCAAGTAGAAGATACTCTCGAAAAGCTTGCGATCCATTTGTGGCTACGACGCACTTTGGAAAAGCATGTGATCAATATATGGCTCCTACACACTGAATGTATCACCATTCTCTGCTTCCTAGACACTTTCATTAGTTTGATTAATAAGGGCACGTGGCAGTTTTGTTATTGTAGAGCAGTTGCACATGATATTGCAGCTAGCACAGCCTCATGCACCAGAAAAGAGTTACATTTGTGATTTGGTAGATTAAAACACTGTGGTGGGACAGGCTGTGGTATATCTAGGAAGTTAGTTCTTCTTGACTTTGTACTTGTTCAACCTTGCTAGCCTGCTTGCTAAAACTTGAGGGACGTGTGTTTATGTGATTCTGTCACTGCATAAAAGACTAAGGCCCTCATTACAACCCTCAAAGACTGCCAGGGCTGTTTCGACGGAAGCACCGCCAACAGACTGGCAGTGCTTCCCATGGGATTACGACCGCGGCGGAAGCGCCACGGTCGCACCACCGGGACCGGCGGTTTCCCGCCACATTGGTCCCAGCGATTGTAATCCCCCAGGGCAGCGCTGCATGCAGCGCTGCCCAGGGGATTACGAGTCCCCCTCCCACCAGCCTTTTCATGGCGGTATGAACTGCCTTGAAAAGGCTGGTGGAAAGGGGAGTCGCAGGGCCCCCTGCCACGGCCCCATGGAGCTTTTCACTGTCTAACTAGGTTTCCGCCCAGCGGGGATCTCCAAATAGCCACTGCAGGAGTGCGGCCGCATTGGCGGCTGCGCGGCAGATTCAACTTGGTGGGTGGCGCTTGCCGCCCGCCAATGTTGAAATGAGGGCCTAAGAGAACTGCTATGGTTCCAAACCAATGCCTTCTGGTAATATAATTGGCTGCCAATAAAGCTTTCTTTTTCATAACATACCACCTTGGAAGTGTCAATGATCTCTCAGGAATATTAAGACAAACAACATATGCACTGGACACTCGAGACCTAGAAATCCACAGTTGCAGATGATGGATAACTTAAGACTGCAATGTAGCTTTGAGAAAAATACTCAAATGAAAAGAAGCCACATTTGCTTGCTCATATTTTGTACATATCTATTTCATAGAATTTTGGTAATCTAATAATGCAATTTAGTATAAAAGATAGCACAAACGTTTGAATATAGTACACCTCAAAGGGACGTTTGTGAGAAACTTTTACATTGTATCATATTTGAATGATGATACGTTGTGTGGCCCCCCACTGGTTTTTCTCACACAAATTGTGGCAGGTAAAACATGCAAAATATATGTGGGGAAAGCACAATGGGGTCTGATTCACAAGGCCGTTTTGGGCATAAACAAATGTTGACAGCCAAATATACCTCCAGTTACACCTGTCAAGAATGTGCAAAAGTTAGACAGCTGAGTTTATAGATATGGGGCATCCAATATGAAGACCGACAAATGCACCCATTTTATTTGGACTCAGTGATGTGAATGAAAAAGCTGCGGTCCGATTCACAAAGGTTTGTTGTGACTTACTCTTGTAGTATTCCTGTTTTGCACCTAAAGTTCAGGAATAGCCAGGTGTACTTCTAGAATAAAGGTGAAATCCAGCACTACTGCAAAAGTAAGTTATATCAAGTCATAGCAACATCTTTATGAAATGGCATTCTAGTGTTTCCTTCAATGGAGACCTCTAGTATAAAAATAGTGTTTAGAGGTCTCGCTTTTAAGTGCCCACAAATATCTTATTTACATGCTAAACAAGTAAAGGTCGTTTGCATGGTTCCAAAGTCTTTCAATTATTCTTACTGTTAGAATGAAAGTCACCAAATATCTGAGCAACTATTCCATCGTCTTGTTTTTCTTTTTCTCAACGATTGAGGAGACCCAAATCCCAATGGACCCCACCACCTTCAGATCAGGTGCTCATTATGGACCCATTTAGAATATACCAAGACTTCAAAGAACCTACATTTGTCCCCAGAATTTAGTCTAGAAGTGCTAGCCCTTTTATCCCCTTTGTACAGGTTCTAGTTAGTGGCAGCATTTATTTATTCAGTTTTCGATTACAGCTGTTGCTCCCAGTGGTAATGCCTAGTGGCCTACAAGCAGCCTGGACAAACCAGCCCCTTCCTATTTATTTTTTGTAACATTAGCTAATGTTAAGGAATATTATGTGCAGGGTTCTTGCACTAATAATCTTGAATATTGGAATGCATAGCTTTGAAGAATTGTTTGTGATCACGTTCATTGCATGTGATGTTAGGGTTAATCCTACCCAATTATGAACATCATTTTAGTATGAAACAGAGCTTGAAAGCTTATAGGTGGCTTCTGTTCAAATAAACACTAAAAGGACTGCCGCATTCCCCACATATTTTTTTGTTTCCCCGCTTCTTTTGTCTCTAGGTCTTTCCTAAGTGTAAGACATAACGATTCCCACCGGAGCAACCTATGAAGGTGTACCAGCCTAATGTCACAAAGGCACTAACCCTGCGGTGCATTCATGTCCAACCTTCCCATACGCTCTTTTCAGGAGGGATATTGACACAAATGTTTGAGTGAAATTGAAATTTCAAACTACTATGTGAAATTGTAAGATCACTGATGATCCACAATTGATTTAAGAATCGGACATTGCTTTCACAAAGTGTATGTGTTAAAATCAATAGCTGTTAAAGTTGCTCAAAAGTGAAGGTATCACACTGGCTAAGCTGTTTGTTCTATTGATTTCCCAGCTATGACAGGAGGAACACAACAGGGTTCCAGCAGGAAGCTAAACACCTACCAGTGAATAGTTACTGAAATACTTGAATAAAGGTAGAGAGAAAAGATTTGAAAACAATCCTGCTACTGTTCTCCTTCACAAGAAGGCCATTGTAGTTAAGAGACTAACCTGCTGGGACTTCCTTGTTTACTCCAGCACCTGCCCCTTCCCAAGCGCAGGCCCACTCACAGCTGCTAAACTACCTATGAAAGTGAGTTTTTAATCACAATATACAAAGCAAGCACTGCCTTTTAAAAATGATTAGACATTTAGGACTGTTGTTAACAAACGTTCATCTGGGGGTTCGGGCTGCGTAGGAATTAAAATGTAATTCGACTCCACACTGCTATGCTTTGTTAACAAAAACTGTTTAGTGTTTGTGTGAGACTACGAATTTTGAGTTTAGCTTATTTGGAAGCCTGGCCTGGCCAAGAGAAACTTTAGTGGACATTTGCATTTTAAAATCTGTTAAGCATTGGAAGGCACTCCGTGTAAGGTAAAGTTTATTTGAAAGTCAGGCTAATTAGAAGAAGTACTGTTTTGAAAGCCCATTGCTTTGCTGTTCATTTATTTCAGGTGTCTTACTTCAAGGGTCCTTTCTCCTGCACCCACTCAACCATCCTCTAGAGCATAGGCTCTCCATACCTCTAAAGCCACCACAAAGCTATGGGTGATCTTACACTTCCAGGACACATGGCTGTACCCTAATTGGAAACTGTTATTCACCTTCATAAATCTCTGGGTATTACAGCCGCCATCTTAAATTCCTCTCCAGGGCATTCAGTCAAGGAGTCCAGGCAATGGATGGAAACATTAAATGTGTCCCTCCTGGTTGGTGGAAATAGTAGGGCCTGCTAGGGCCAAGAGTCTGAATATGTGACCTAGCCTGTCCTGAGATCATACCCCAAGCCCCTTGTACTGCTCTTGTTTGTATAACATAAACGCATTTTTTCCACAGAATCACTGATTTTCATCTATTGGTTGTCTTTTCAATGGTCAGGGGTGGGCTTCAGAACCCACGTATGGTTGGTGTCTCTTGATTCCTTTAGTTGCACCACCGTCAGTTTAGTGGAGCACTGAAAGGACCATATAACATAGCTAGTGGGGTAGTGACAATTCCTGTGGGTTGCTCAAAAGCTGCTCCATGGTAGACTCCACAGAGAAGTTACTGCGACTATTGCATAATGGTTATATCTTTGCCATTCCTGGTTGAACTTATCAGATCAAGTCCCAGACTGGTTCTATTATGCCTGTCCCAAGAGAGTTCAGTGTGCTACTCGGTAATATGTCCAATCCTATTGATTTCTCCCTGTTGCTCAAAAGGGGAATTTCAAAATAACTTCAAAGAACCTTATATCACATGCTACAGCTTATTGAATAATGTAAATTCCTATGAGCTGTTCATACTGTACTCCTGAGTGAAGAGATCATAATTTGTACTATGACTTGTTGCATAATGGGTAATCATTTGCTGCACCTGGTAGATTTAGGAGTGCATAGAATAGGACTGATTTTCCATTGTCCATACTTATAGGGCATTCCAGCCACACCTGGACAGATTCATCAGGCATATACCTGGCTACCCATCTCTACTGGTTTGTCCCTTTGAAACTAATCCCATCACCCATCAGAGCACTCACCACTGTTAGTGCTATAATGCCTAATTTTATTGGCTGCTCTGCGTCTTATGCAATGTTCTTCTATACATCTCTGTGGGCTCAGCTGCATAGCTGCAGTTGCAAGCTTTGATCAATTTATGCTTACATTCATGGAACCAAAACCATTCCAACATAGGCCAAATACACAGACATGTACTGCCTATCTAAACATTAGCAACTAATACTCATGCATTCTATCAATTACTCCTACTTCCTACCATGCATATGCGTAAAGACAAAACGCAATAAGAGCACAATTCTCATCCTCATGCACAACAGCAAACACTAACCATACAAGTCACATGACAAACACGTTTCCATCCATAGTACTCCCATGGACTAGTGTGCTTCCGTACGCACTGCACTTTGGCACTTTCTCAGGGATATGAATGTCATTTCAATAAACTAGAACTTGGACTCTGGAGTTGTTCCAGGCACACTTAAGGAATTAGAGACTATGGCACCTCACTGAGCCTATATATCATAGGCAACTTTAGAGCTATCTCTATTATCCTCATTTTAGAGAGACGGCGATGCTGTCCGCCACAGAAAAGATACATATTCCATTAACATTCCGAAAGCACCTTGACTAATTCCAATCATGACTCTTTATTAGACATCAGCCAGGGACAGTCATCCATGTCTGAAATGAGGGTCTAATATGCCCCAGGAATGGCTCATCACACTACTGTGGATATAAGATCTTTTTGTTGTATTTTGCTTTCCAGTTTTATTTCTCAGTAACAGTTGAGCAGGGTTGAAGACTAGCTCTGCTTTTCTACCTTCAACATATTCTGTTGTGCACAGCCAGAAGCTCACATTTTATCTGGGATTCCCAAGATTGTAGTACTTCCATAAGTAACTGCACTGATATAATTGAACCCTTTAATTGACATAGACATATGTATATGACAGATGAGTTTAACTGTATGTCCCAAAAACTGCTGTTCAACCTACAAATTCTTTGATTTCTTGGATCATCCTTCAAAAATACTTTACTGATTTCAGTACCTAAAAGTACAAAAAAGGGTTTCAATTGAAAAGGCCAGCGCTTCAAATCATCATTATGTAATGCTTTTCCATAGTTATTGAGAGCCAACATTTTCACAGAAAATGCAGATAAATATTACCTTGAGTGAAGCAAGTTACAAACTGGATTTTTTTAAAACTATGACTTCTATTCACTCCCCAGATAAATACTATCATACAGAGATGCTTCTCCTCAGAATCCTAAGGTTCTATAGAGACATAAGGTTCTACACAGACATGACAGTAAGCCTATTAGATAGCTCAAGGACTGAATTTGCAGAAATTTGTCAAGAGGAATTCCAAAGATCAATGGACATTGTCACGAACAAATGAAGCATATGATTGTTGAAAATCTATCAATCAATCAAGAATTTGTAAAGCGCACTACTCACTCGTGAGGGTCTCAAGGCGCTGAGGTGGGGGAGGTGCTGCTACTGCTTTATAGGTAAAGCAGACTCTCTTCGGACATAAGGTGAGAGTTAGGAGAGGAAAGAAGAATGTTTCCAGGGGGATGGAGTGTGTCACTGTTCTGGGAAAATGGCAATCTCCCAAACAGCGGTAATTATGATGCTGTTCATGAACCTTTCCAGTAGTTTTTCATACACAATTTGAACCTTAATTTTAGTGCCTGAAAATTGAGTAAATGTTTAATTTGGGTGTGAAAAACACACAGAGAACCCCATTTTTCGAGATGCAGAGGAAAGGTTTTTCTGCATGGAAGAATATTCTTCATATGGAGAAACCAGAAAACAAACCTACATGTGCAAATATGCATATTCATAACACTTACTCCTGTGAACTGTGTGTGCTACAGAAATTGCAATAATAATTATAGAATAATATCTTTCCTGGAATTCTGCAAATTGCACAGCTTTCTGAGCATTGACACCCCCAAATCCTATAGATACTAGGAAAATGCCTAGGACTCATAAATGTAGCAAACCGATAGGTATCACAGTTTGCTCCTTCAATGATTTAGGGACTTATAAGTGCAACACATTAGAATTACCTTTTAGCGTCCAGTGACAGATAAGTAACGTGTAATTCAGGGACAAATAAGGAAGTTAAATGAAGGATTTGATCATTCAAATTTAGAATACCTTCACCATAAGTACCAAAACACTTATATAGGCTGTTTGGATCCCAGGTGTAATGGCCTGCCATCTCACACAATTTACTCTGGACTGAGGTTATTATTGGCATACATTGATATTATAAATTAACACACATGGCTGGAATGGATTGACCTTACATTTTTATGAAGGATGGAGTTACACTTTGTACATCTGTCTCAGATATTTAAAACTAAATGGGTGAGTTAAGACCATTCTGTCAATCCTATTTCCAAGGCTTTGCAAAAACTTTGCCTGCCAACATGGCTGACAAAAATAATAAATGTCAGAAGGGTTTAGAATATACGGCATATAGTGTACACTAATCATATTGCTAAAGAACACAATACAGGTTTCAAGCACAAGCCCACAGTGTAATTTGAGAGGCACCATATTCGAGTAGTTAAATACATATTGGAACACTTTAAAACTCATAACTCAGAATGCCAATTAAATTGAAAAGAGATGTAACTGATATTAAGGGCATATTTGTCTGCCAGAAAAGACCTCGGAGGTGCTAGAAAAGTTCTTTGTTTGCCCTTCCAGACATTTTTTGTTGGCATAATACTTCTGGCAAAGTGAACACCCAAAGGAGGTCTATAAGCTACAAGAGTATGGGTTGGAGAGTTGTGGTGGATCAGTGTGTTCCCAGGCACCTATGGTCAATCACCTTCATGTACTCTGGTACACACTTGACCAACCTCACCTTCAGAAGAACAGTTCATTTGATTATCTCATTATTTTTCTTTTGGATCTATAAAATGGCACGGACTGACTTTTGACAAAATTATGCAATTTACTGCTCTTTCCTCTTATGGTCATTATTGTTTCCAAATCTATCGATATCCTTTGTTACTCATTTCTCGTTGGACTATCACTGCTCAAAGTAATGTTTTATGTCCGGTTTGGTTTGCTAACACACTGCCTTGAGCAACACACACTTCCCTGAACAACATAACTTAAAAAAGAGAAGTAGACAGTTTTAATATGACGAATTAATGGCTAGGATAGACCTTATAAATTGGCACAATGAAAAACGCAGTATGATGGTGGAGATGTGTTAATATTATAAGTGCACAGTTTATTCTTTGATATCGGGTGAAATACTACATAATTTTAAATTGTGTATTTCATTGCTCATGCTCAGTGATCAAAGGAAGCCATTTGATTGGTGGGAAAGAAGTCAGACTGAGGAAACCTGTGGTGTGGAAATAATTAATTTGTAGTATATGCTCAGCCTGCTATCTTCACACAGATCTGTTCTTCATTGAAGTCATTAAAATGCAACTGTTTTCTTTACCTAAAAGTCTTTCCATTCCCACTGTCTCAGCACAGGCTGGAGTGATTCAATAGATTAATATGGTCGCAGTGTTCCTGTTACAGGGACCATAATAAAAACACCTCATTGCATAAACATTCTAACACAGTTTGCAATGACCATGCTAAAACAAACACAACATCATATGCAATATACACATCTGTGTATATTTGGCAAAATAAATGTACACATAATGATTAATGCCAAAGAAGTCAAGTAGTGGCACCTCAATCAAAGACTACTACAATTTCTGATTACTTGGACAACATGGCTTGTGATAGTCCCATGACCTGAACAGGCATCTAACAAAAAAATAATTGTTGGAGTTCAGATACCAAACTACAACTCTACTTTACATGGTCGTACATTCTAAGCACAACATCAAGCGGGTAAAAAGCATTTCAACCTTGCAGTAGAAGCAAATGTAGACAATGTAAGCAGTCAAAACATTTATGAAGAAAACAAGAATAAAATCGTACCTTGCATTGTTGTTTTTGTTGGTTCTGAAAACAAAGGAATGAGCAAGAGGTAGATGAGGTAGACAAACGATATCCCATTGTACCGGAACACGCATCCTGGAGGGAAAGAGAACAGAAATCAGTTAAGCAATCAAGTTTGTCCATCAACCACCTTCAATCATGTAGTGAACAAGTTTTGATGTACAACCACATAGGAAACAAAGAAAAACAGTTATTATGGTACAAAAGAAGTAACATTCTCTGATTGCTGAATCACTGCTGGGAGTGAAACAGTAAAGCGGTCCCCACGTGTTGCTATGGAGATGCTACGATGATAATAATAACAGCGGTAGATCTGCTAGGGTACCGTACAAGACATTTCCACCTTTAGGATACCACCAGCGATATTTATGCTTAATTTAACTTTTCAGTTTTTTTAGCATGACTGGGCAGGGGAGAGTGGATGTACACAGTATATTTGTTCTACGGTCTCTTTAATTGTTACCGAAAAATAGGCGAAAGGGTCTACGACATTATTTTTTTTAAAAATCACTTGCCAGGATCGAGAGCATTGTACATTATTTGCACACAGATGACCAATATATCAATCGATATTTAGCAGAAAAAAAAAACAATGATGTGAGGTAAGCAGACGAGGGATGTTTGCTATACATTGGACAAATCCATGACAGTGTAAAATTAGGACAATTTTCCTGACCATAACCCTGTACGTAGATTTTTCACTAGGCTGCTAAAGTAGCATCCTTAATATACGTTTTAAGTTGCACTCCATCGACCAGTTGAACAAAAAAATGGCAAAAAGCTAATTCAGAAATCAGATGATTTGGGATTCATGTCTTCCTCTCTACTAAAATGTCCAGATTCCAGGCAAAACATCAGCCGTCATTATGAGTGGTGTTGCATTAATTCAATTTTATTTATTTATGTTTTGGAACCCAATTGAGGTCCACATAAGAATAAACAGTAGAACAATACTTTTGTCTCTACCACCCTTTACACCTAAAATCTAGTTGGACATGTTTAAAATTTATACAATAAAATGTTCTATAAAAGTGCTCAGCAATACTTTTTCCGAACTTATAGTTGCACACTACTTTGCTCCTATGTGCAAATGCGCGCATCAGTGCAATTAGAACATTATTAAGTGCAAGAATATTAGGCAATTTAAGCTCATTACCATCCATATTTGACCTAAAAGTGACGAGTGCAAAAGTACAAATAGAACACTATGAATGAAAGGATGGAACACAATATATACAAACACAGTCTCGAATGTTGCCTATTTGCCCATAATACTACAAATATAGACATGTACTCAAACTGAAGTGTTCATTGACCAAACCCAATTCTTCCTTATGTGCTTCCTACTAAGGGGCTTCGCTTAAGCCATGAGCTACATAAGCCATGTATAAATCATGGAGTTACAAACGAATGAGAACGTCAATTGCCTTGTTCATCCTTACCACAGAACCCCTCAAGTGAGCATATGACAGATACTATTGCCCCATCCCTTATGGGATGTGGGTATAATAAGATGCATTATTATACTGGGACCACCTGATTATTTTATCTCATATAGCACCCAATGCCTATTTAAGTATAAACACCTCATGTAGGCATATAATGGATACTACTGCCCAATCCCTTATGGGATGTGGGTATAATAAGGTGCATTATTATTCAAGACCACCTAATTATTTTATCTCATGGAGCACCCAATGCCTGTTTACTTATGAATCAATAAGCTTGCTTTTCAGCATATACACTTAGAATAAATATAAAAAACATTAGAAAAAATTAAAAAATTCTAAAACAAAATAGTTCATTAGGTGGATCATACAAGGCTCGGAGGAACTCAGACGCAGACAACAAAGAGTGCTGAAGACAAATTGGTTTTAGCCATTTACGCAGGAATGAGGCAAGGGATGGGCAGACAAATAATACGTGGATTAAATCTTGAGTTTCAGCAAGGCAAAAACTGCACTCTTTCACTGTACCATACCATTTTGCCAGTAGTGTATTCAAAGGGAGCAAACCCTGGCGAAGCAGCATCCAGAAATCCCTAACTCTGTGTGGAATTTCCATGTAATATAAGGTTGTGTTTTTGTTATTGCTAGGGTATTTGCTAAATTCATAAAATAACTTTTTTTTTTGCAGCTCTCAAGGTCTAGCTGAAAACTCAATGCCCACGTTGCCTGCTTCAGGTTAACTTTCAAGTGCAATGAAGATAATTCCAGGCCCAGGCTTTGGTCCAGCTCCAGCCTTTCAAGAAAAGTTCTTACGAAAGGAGTATTTGGCCTTACTCTTTTCTGGGAAGATTTCTTTCCTTAGTATAGATCTTATGGTGTTTTCCTCACTCTTTATAAGTGAAGTGGCCAAACGTATAACCCCTGCTAATCCTTGAACGTACGTACTTTGGAGAACTATTTCCAGCCTTAAGGCCACCACTGAAACAGCAGTGTTAACGGTCAAGAGTTTTCTAAGGATTTTCCTTCTGACTGATTTAGGAGCACCCATTTAGAGATATCTGTGAATTCCACACCATACAGAAGGGATGAAGGAATTTTGACTTGATATACTAATAAGACATATGATGGTGTCCAGGGTACTATGATTGAGCCTACATCCAGATTGTTCCAGGGGGATGATGTTATTCTCCTCTGCCCAGGATGTGAGTCTGGAAAGCAGACATTTGGTGAAACTTTTGCTCACTGCGTCCAAGAGGGCGATCTGGCAGGGCAGTTTCGGTCGCCCTTGTTATATAAGGGTACAATGATACTGCCAACCCAGGAGGGATGTATGCTTTTGGAGAGGCAGCATCTTCTGAAGACTGCATGTAAGATCTTGCTCCAAAAGCTAATGTCTTGTTTTATTGATGGGAAGTTCATCAGGTCCCATTGCAGCAAAGGAACGCATAGAATGAATAGCAAAATCTACCTCTTTTATTGAGGGAGGGATAAGAGAGTGCGTCCCCTTACTTTAAGGGGTCCGGAACAGTACAACTCCAATTGAAGCGTACAGGAAGGCGATAAATTCAGACCAGCGGGCTTCAGCTATAACGACAGGTGATGGACGGACTCTAGATCCGCAGCCATTACCCACCAATGCCCAAAAGCGCCTTGCCTGACCCTTAGTTGCTGCTTCCCGGAGATGGATCCAAAGCTTATCCCCAGATTCTTTTGCGAGGTGGGCCTTCAGACGCCTCTTTCTCCTTTTTAACAGAGCTACCCTGACTTTCCTTTCCCCAGAATAAACTAAATACTGGGACCTGACCAAGTTATTTATTTCCCTGTTTAGATCAAGCAGTGTGCGAGGATCGTTTTCCGGCCAATTTTTAACTCTCCAGAAGAGGAGTTAATTAACGGCTGCTTCATGAATTTGGAAAAAGTTTGCAGTTACATACCCTCCCAACTAACCAGATCAGCAACCACAGATACTAACATTGCTGATATGCCTGCAACCCTTTTAAAATTCCACTGTGTCCTCCCTGTCTTTTAATCAAAACTCTGAGTTAGCCCACCAAACTTCCAAGGTGGTATGTTCGTTTCTACAGTGATATAAAGCAAATTATGGTCACTCTGGGGGGTGTTTATAATCTTAAGGTCTTCCAGTAGACAGTAGGAAGAATAACCAAGCACCAAATAATCTAAGATTGCCCTTCCCCTCAAAGATATATGTGTGAAAGAAGCTGGAGAATCAGAAGAAGGCATACCATTGGCAATAATGCAATCGTTTTTTTAAGAAGGCTGAGGAAAAGTTTCCCTCTTTTAATGGTTTTTATTGAGGGGGGAAAACGCAAGCTGGAATTTGAAGTGCAATTTCCCTCTCCACTTCACGCATTTAGCATAAGTGGAGAGAGAAACCCGGCATAAGGAGTGGAGTGGTAATCCTAGTGATGGTTCAAGATCCCATATGAATGTGTGTATTGAGAGTATTTCACGTGCATACTTAAGCTGCTGCAATCAGGGGAAGTCTTTCAATGAAATAAGGGGCAAAAACATGCAAGAATAGGCACAGAAGCTACTTTTCCACATATTATTCACTAACATCCTCCAGTCAGGAATACTTCTGTCTCCACCAGTGCCCCATGCCCTGCAGTTTTGATTTCAGGAGGAATAATATCGTGCAGACAGCCCTCAACTAGTCCTGGACCCAACAGGCTCCTACACGTATTTAACCACAACTAGTTAACTTCCATTCCGTTCCATTTAAATAGTTTTTATTTGGTATAAAAGATACAACCATAATAAAATATAATCAACATTCCATTATATTCAAAGCCGACAACACTGGTTTAAGAAATATTAACAGTAAACAACAGCTTCTTAAAATCACAATCAAGTATGCCAAACAGCATTTCATCATTGTAAATAGCAGAATCACTAGAAGTAGTGAAACTGTTGTCTCATCTGATATTTCAGTCATAGGCAGAGTAATAAAATCAACAGAGCAAAATCGACACAAACAAAAACAAATCCATGTCAATTTATCGCAAAAAGGTGTGTTTTGGGAGAAACAACACAATAGGAAGATTCTCGCTAAAATGTTCGACTTATAAAGAATATAGGGGCAGATGTACCAAAGTAAGTGTTTGCGATTACCAAATACTGAATTTTTGCGATTTGCTATTTGGTAATCACAAACACATACGTACTGAAGTGTTAACACTTTTTGCGATTCCCATTGTGTCGCAAATAGACCGATCTTTTCAATAAAGCGATGTTTTTTTTTTAAATGCAGCCCGTTTTCCTTAACGGAAAATGGGAAGCATTTCAAAAAGAAAAATTAAGTGTTTTCTTTTCATTTTTTAAGTTTAGGCAGTGACCCCTGGGACCACTGCCTCCTCCTAATAATACTTTTACACCCATTCTCAAAGGGGAAGGGGTCCTTGGGGATGCGTTCCCATTTGTGAATGGGTTACTACCTACTTAAAGTAGGTGGTAAAATGCAAATGTTTTGCGACTGCATTTAGGTCGCAAAACATTCAAACATACTAGTGCAACTTGGCATTAGAAAGGGACACCCTAAACACACCCCTTCCTAATACCGAATCGCAAACCCTATTTGCGATTTGGTAATAGGTTACCGAATCGCAAATAGGACCTTTGTACATTCCAAATGCTTTTTTTAAAGTCTTAAATGGCCTGATTCTGCAAATCGGGCCATTTGTGACCCACAACAAAGCTTTGCACAACTGGCCATCATTCGAAAAATAATAATTTAGTGGGATCATATACCTCTTTCATCACTTGATGTCCCTGTTTTTTCCCATCTCCACATTTCTCTTGTCATTCCTACTGACTCGTCATGTAAATTAACTAAGTTGTATTCATTTTTGTACTGCTCCTTGGATGCCTATGGCAAAAGGGCCTAGTTATAAATAGCCTCCATTTACATCTCTTCCAGCTTTTCTACATTATGCCTAAGTTACTCACTCTTTGACATAATCTACTCATACTACTATACAAATATGGCATCAGGAACACTAAAAAGGGAAGTACTTACTTTCTGTCAGATAATCTTCATCCAACTAAAGCAGCAGTCATTTACCCACTAAATAAAGAGATCTTTACAAGGATCAAAAAAGGGAAACAAAATGACTCAAAGATCAAGACTAACACCTCTTTAGGCCCTCTTACCTTTTTTTCTTTCCCTTTCATATATTTGTTTCTTCCAGCCTCAGTCTTTCCCTTTACACCCTTTACCATCTTATAACAATTGTTACTGCTTTAAAATACTGCACAACCTTAATTTATTAATGTAGCAGCAATGTGATTTTTGCTCTGAACAACAAACGACTTCACTTTTTGTCGCAACATAACACTTTCCTTTGTATTCTCTTACAAACAAAAAGTTCAGAAATAGCTAAGAATAAACATGAATCTATTCATTCTGTGCATTGACTGATATTCATCATACCTGGAATCCAGGCAACGATATAGACTTTAAGACCATGACTCACTCACAGAAAGGATCACATTCCATCTTAGCTTGTTTGTACGTGGCACTTCGAAAGAATAGGGGGGTCATTATGAGTCCAAACTCATTGTCGCCAGTGTGGTGAACCCCTTTCCTGGCCCTATTATGATTTTCCTACTGGGCCGGCGGGAACCAGGGCCTTTACATTGGCGCCGGCTTGGTGGCAGTGCAGCGGGCTCAGCTTCCAGCACGGATTGGAGGAGAAATGCAAAAGCATGTCTCCTCCAATCACATGGAGGGGGCGAGAGAGGCATGAAAGGAGAGGAAAGGCCTTTCCTCTCATTTTAAGTCTCTCTTTGCATTTCTGCTGCCCGATCCCGATGTGATAGACACCAGGGATTTTTTTGTTTGTTTATATCATAAGGAGAGTGGCCCCTTGGACAATGGCCGCTCCCTAGGCCGATCTGCCAACAGGGGGGGGGCAGAAATATCTAGATACCAGGGATAATTATTAATATTTATTTATTTTTTATTTATCTGGGGAGCGACAACTTAGGCAAAGGTTGCTCCCTTGGGGGTAAATGTACTTTTAGGCCATTTCTGCCACCTTTGGGGGCAGATCTGACTATTCTTTTTAGTCCAATCTGCCCCCAAGGAGGGCAGAAAGCACTAGACACCAGGGAATTTGTTTTGTTTTTGTGTATGTCACAAGGGGAGCGGCCCCTTGGGCAAGGGCCGCTCCCCAGGGGGACAAAATATTTTTAGCCCTTTTCTGCTCCCCGTGGGCAGATTGGCCTATTTATGTTAGGCCAATCTGCCCCCAAGGGGGGCAGAAACCACTAGACACCAGGGATTTTAATTGTTTTACATCAATTTCATGCAAGGGGGGCAACCCCTTAGGCAAGGGTCGTTCCCCTGCAGGGCAAATTTATTTAAGGCCATTTCTGCCCCCCTTGGGGGCAGATCGGCCTATTTTCATTAGGCCGATCTGCCCCCAAGGGGGGCGGAAGCCACTAGGCACCAGGGATATTTTTTTGTGCCAATTTCACGCAACGGGAGAGACCCCTTAGGCAAGCGTTGCTCCCCTGGGGGGATTTATTTTCGGCTATTTCTGCTCCCCTTGGGGGCAGATCGTCCTATTTCCATTAGGGAAATCTGTCCCCGGGTCACTCCCCATGGGGGGCACATTACTGTTGGCCATATCTGCCCCCCCGGGGGCAGACTGGCCTATTTTTGGATGGCCACCAGAGACATGGGAAGATTTTTTTTCCAAAATAAGAGGGTGGGAGTAGGGCCATACCCCCACCTCAAATTAATGGGGCCCAAAGTTGTTCTGCCCACCGCTGGGCAGATCGAGCAATTACCCCAGATCCACTCCCTGGGAGGGGGGGCAGAAAGCATACTAGATGCCAGGGAATTTAAAAAATATATAAAATGGGGTGGTGGCTACCAACCAGTATGGGCCTGGTTATGCCCCCACCCTAACTGAGGGGGTTAACAGTCTTTCAGTTCTCCCCCCGCACACTAAAACATCTTATCCCATGGCAAGCAAGAGGACATTTGATTATTTTGGGTTTTTATTTCACATTTGGGCCATGAGAGCTTGGCTAACTCTCAAAATCGTCCCACTTGGAGTGGTGAGGGCTGCGCTTTTTGGACTTTGGGACGCTGCCATGTAGAAAAATCCACAACACCTAGACACATCTGAAAACTAAACATCTGGGTTATTCCAGGGTGGTGTGTTTCACATGCACCCCACACCATTTTCTTACCCACAATGCCCTGCAAACCTCCAACTTTGCTGGATAACACACATTTTCTCCCATTTTTGTGATGGAACCCTCCGGAATCTGCAGGAATCCACAAAATTCCCACCACCCATCATTGTCTCATCTATACCAATAAAAATTCTGCTACACTTGTCAGCCTAAAAATGTTTTTTTCCAAACTGCCCTTTCGGACCCACTTTGGTTCCCCCTCAATTTCGACATGTTTTTAGCTCTTCCCTGTCACGGGCACTTGGCCCACCTACACAAGTGTGGTATACTTTTTATCGGGAGACTGAGGGAAACGTTGGGTGGAAGGGAATTTGTCCCGGTGCAGTGATCCCACAGGGAAATGTGGGAAAAATATGATTATTTAGTTAACTTGGAGGTCTGCTGAGAATTCTGGGTCAGAAAACATTGGGGGATCCATCAAGTCACACCTCCCTGGACTCCCTTGGGTGTCTAGTTTTCAGAAATGTCTGGGTTTGGTAGGCTTCTCTAGATGGCTGCTGAGCCCATGACCAAAAATTCAGGTGTTCCCCGCAAGAATAGGTAGTTTTGTATTTGATAATTTTGATGTGTCCAGATAGTGTTTTGGGGCATTTCCTATTGGAAATTTGTGGCTCTTCTCAGATTCCAGAACTTTGTGTTACTGAAATGTGAGGAAGACCTGGTGAGAGCCCCACAAGTAACCGCATCTTGGATTCCCCTAGGTGTCTAGTTTTAAAAAATGTGCAGGTTTGGTAGGTTTCCTTAGGTGCTGGCTGAGCTAGAGGCCAAAATCCACAGCTTGGCACTTTCCAAAAAACAGCTCTGTTTTCTTTGGGAAAATGTGATGTGTCCATGTTGTGTATTGGGCATTTCCTTTCAGGGGCGCTAGGCCTACCCACACAAGTGAGGTACCATTTTTATCGGGAGTCTTGGGGGAACGCTGGGTGGAAGGAAATTTGTGGCTCCTCTCAGGTTCCAGAACTTTCTGTCACCAAAATGTGAGGAAAACTTGTTTTTTGGCCAATTTTTGAGGTTTGCAAAGGGTTCTGGGTAACAGAACTTGATGATAGCCCCACAAGTCACCACATTATGGACTCCTCTAAGTGTCTAGTTTTCAAAAATGTGCAGATTTGGTAGAGTTCCCTAGGTGCCAGCTGAGCTAGAGGCCAAAATCCACAGCTAGGCACTTTGCAAAAAAGAGGTCTGTTTTCTTTGGGAGAATGTGATGTGTCCATGTTGTGTTTTGGGGCATTTCCTGTCTTGGGTGCTAGGCCTACCCACACAAGTGAGGTACCATTTTTATCGGGAGACTTTGGGGAATGCTGGGTGGGAGGAAATTTGTGGCTCCTCTCAGATTCCAGAACTTTCTGTCACCGAAATCAGAGGAAATAGTGTTTTTTTGGCCAGATTTTGAGGTTTGCAAAGTAATCTGGGTAACAGAACCTGGTGAGAGCCCCACAAGTCACCCCATCTTGGATTTCCCTTGGTGTCTAGTTTCCAAATAAGTGCAGGTTTGGTAGGTTTCCCTAGGTGCCGGCTGAGCTAGAGGCCAAAATCCACAGCTAGGCACTTTGCAAAAAACAGGTCTGTTTTCTTTGGGAGAATGTGATGTGTCCATGTTGTGTTGTGGGGCTTTTCCTGTTGCGGGCGCTAGGCCTACCCACACAAGTGAGGTACCATTTTTATCGGGAGACTTTGGGGAATGCTGGGTGGGAGGAAATTTGTGGCTCCTCTCAGATTCCAGAACTTTGTGTCACTGAAATGTGAGGAAGAAGTGTGTTTTGGGCTAAATTTTGAGGATTGCAAAGGATTCTGGGTAAGAAAACCTGGTCAGAGCCCCACAAGTCACCACATATTGGATTCCCCTGGTGTCTAGTTTTCAAAAATGCGCAGGTTTGCTAGGTTTCCCTAAGTACTGGCTGAGCTAGAGGCCAAAATCCACAGCTAGGCACTTTGCAAAAAACAGCTTTGTTTTCTTTGGGAAAATGTGATGTGTCCACATTGTGTTTTGGGGCATTTCCTGTCGCGGGCGCTAGACCTACCCACACAAGTGAGGTACCATTTTTATCGGGAGACTAGGGGGAATGCTAGGTGGAAGGAAATTTGTGGCTCCTCTCAGATTCCAGAACTTTGTGTCACTGAAATGTGAGGAAGAAGTGTGTTTTGGGCTAAATTTTGAGGATTGCAAAGGATTCTGGTTAAGAAAACCTGGTCAGAGCCCCACAAGTCACCCCGTCTTGGATTCCCCTAGGTGTCTACTTTTCAAATATGCGCATGTTTGGTAGGTTTCCCTAGGTGCCGGCTGAGCTAGAGGCCAAAATCCACAAGTAGGCACTTTGCAAAAAAACAGGTCTGTTTTCTTTGGGAGAATGTGATGTATCCACGTTGTGTTTTGGGGCATTTCCTTTTGCGGGCACTAGGCCTACCTACACAAGTGAGGTACCATTTCTATCATGAGACTTGGGGGAACACTGTATGGGAGGAAATGTGTGGCTCCTCTTAGATTTGGGAACTTTGTGTGACTGAAATGTGAGGAAAAAGTGTTTTTTGGCTAAATTTTGAGGTTTACAAAGTATTCTGGGTAACAAAACCTGGTGATAGCCTCACATGTAACCCCATCTTGGATTCCCCTAGCTGTCTAGTTTTAAAAAATGTGCAGGTTTGGTAGGTTTCCTTAGGTGCTGGCTGAGCTACAGGCCAAAATCCACATCTTGGCACTTTCCAAAAAACAGCTTTGTTTTCTTTGGGAAAATGTGATGTGTCCATGTTGTGTATTGGGCATTCCCTTTCGCGGGCGCTAGTCCTACCCACACAAGTGAGGTACCATATTTACCGGGAGTCTTGGGGGAACGCTGGGTGGAAGGAAATTTGTGGCTCCTCTCAGGTTCCAGAACTTTCTGTCACCAACATGTGAGGAAAACGTGTTTTTGGTCACTTTTTGAGGTTGCAAAGGATTCTGGGCAACAGAACATAATGAGAGCCCCACAAGTCACCCCCTTATGGACTCCCCTAAGTGTCTAGTTTTCAAAAATGCGCAGATTTGGTAGAGTTTCCTAGGTGCCAGCTGAGCTAGAGGCCAAAATCCACATCTAGGCACTTTGCAAAAAACAAGTCTGTTTTCTTTGGGGGAATGTGTTGTGTCCACGTTGTGTTTTGGGGCATTTCCTGTCATGGGCGCTAGGCTACCCACACAAGTGAGGTACCATTTTTATCGGGAGACTTGGGGAAACACTGGGTGGAAGGAAATTTGTGGCTCCTGTCAGATTCCAGAACTTTCTGTCACCGAAATGTGAGGAAAAAGTGTTTTTTTGGCCATATTTTGAGGTTTGCAAGGGATTCTGGGTAACACAACCTGGTGAGAGCCTCACAAGTCACCCCATCTTGGATTCCCCTAGGTGTCTAGTTTTCTAAAATGTGCAGGTTTGTTAGGTTTCCCTAGGTGAGCTAGAGGCCAAAATCTACAGCTAGGCACTTTGCAAAAAACATGTCAGATTTCAATGTAAGAATGTGATGTGTCCATGTTGTGTTTCCTGTCGCGAGCATTAGGCCTACCCATGCAAGTGAGGTACCATTTTTATCGGTAGAATTGGGGGAACACAGAATAGCAAAACAAGTGTTATTGCCCCTTGTCTTTCTCTACATTTTCTCCTTCCAAATGTAAGACATTGTGTAAAAACGAAGTCTATTTAAGAAATGCCCTGTAATTCACATGCTAGTATGGGCACCCCGGAACTCTGAGATGTGTAAATAACCACTGCTTCTCAAAACCTTGTCTTGTGCACATTTTGGAAAAACAAAGGTTTTCTTGATACCTATTTTTCACTCTTTATATTTCAGCAAATGAATTGCTGTATACCCGGTATAGAATGAAAACAGCATTGCAAGCTGCAGCTCATTTATTGGCTCTGGGTACCTACGGTTCTTGATGAACATACAAGCCCTATATATCCCCACAACCAGAAGAGTCCAGCAGATGTAACGGTATATTGCTTTAAAAAATCTGACATTGCAGTAAAAAAGTTACAGAGTAAAACGTTGCGATAAATTGCTGTTTTTTTCACCTCAATTTCAATATTTTTTTATTTCAGCTGTTATTTTCTGTAGGAAAACCTTGTAGGAGCTACACAAATTACCCCTTGCTGAATTCAGAATTGTGTCTACTTTTCATAAATGTTTAGCTTTCTGGGATCCAGCATTGGTTTCACACCCATTTCTGTCAGTAACTGGAAGGAGGCTGAAAGCACAAAAAATAGTAAAAACGGGGTATGTCCCAGTAAAATGCCAAAATTGTGTTGAAAATTGGGTTTTCTGGTTCAAGTCTGCCTGTTCCTGAAAGCTGGGAAGCTGGTGATTTTAGCACCACAACCCTTTTGTTGATGCCATTTACAGGGGAAAAAACACAAGCCGCCTTCTGCAGCCCTTTTTCCTATTTGAAAAAAACAAAATTTTCACTGTATTTTGGCTAACTTCTTGGTCTCCTTCAGGGGAACCCACAAAGTCTGGGTACATCTAGAATCCCTAGTATGTTGGGTAAAAAGGACACAAAGTTGGTGTGGGTAGCTTATGTGGACAAAAAGTTATGAGGGACTAAGCGCGAACTGCCCCAAATAGCCAAAAAAGTCCCTGCCACCTGAGGGGAAAAGGCCTGGCATTAATGATACAAAGACTAATAATAATAAAAATGAGGAAGAAGAAAACTAATTAACATAATCACCTAAAATATTCTTCTTACATTATTGTAAGGTTAGTAGTATTAACATGTGTACTTTGTAAAGCACACATAACCCATAGGTATCTAGGTGCTGAATAACAGATGTTTGTTGTTACCCAACTCAATGGTACTCATTTTATCAACCTCAGAATTTTGGAGGAAAGGCTGAGTGGACCTGCAGGGGTTTGAACCTGTGACCATGAGGTCAAACACAGATTTCTAAAGTGGATGCCTTAATCCACTAAGCCACCCACCCAGATACTATTAATAGTAGTATGGATAGTCTACTTATCATTCTAGCCCAAATCTAAGGTAACATTTGTTTTCAAAAGAGATAAATTAATAATGTTCCCTCAGCGAAATATACATATATATCCATAAACTTATATGGTCTTCTTTACATGTTGTGATATATGAAAACTAGTCTGTCAATCATATATCAGAGATAGGGGATAATAAAAGAAACTTAACAATTCATTTTCAATTTCCCAACGCATTTCGTTAGGAACTGGAACGTTTTCATCTTTATGACAAGAACAGTTTTGTTCTCACTGTACGAATGGAATGTTATTACTATAATTGTATTCTGTGAATACATGAATTCTTTGATTAATATTAGCACACTAATTCATAGAACAGTTTATATAAAAACTGAATTCTGGAAATATAACACTAAGAATAACCCTACCGAAAGTTCTATTTATTTTAAGGTGAGGGGAATTTCTTTACATATTATTTATTTAAGTTATGTAAAGATCTAATAGTGATATATGTATTCACAGGAAATAAAGAATATTAAAAGAATTTAAGGCAGTTGCCTTTAGGAAGCGACATCAAAGAACCATGAAACACATTTTGACAAAAGCAGATAAGTGTAGAAATGAGACTATAGTGACTCACAAGATCTACTAAAACCTTGAAGTTAGTATATAATTGTTTAACAAAGGACTGATGTCCAGCAAAGAACTATCTTGAACACAAGACATATATGATACACGTAGGTGTTTACAGCAGGAACACAAAAGCTGAGCTTTCACAGCAGCCACATGCTTAATTTCTTTGATGGTTAAGCTCACAGTGGACACGAGCTGTGAAACTGCTGCCCTGAAGCTCATTCACTGGGTGTTTTTGTTTGGCTAAGATTCTCCAACATGACGCTGAGCAAGTACACTGTACAAAGGACGGCAGGTGGTGTCTATCTGCTTTCAAGTTTTATTTACAGCAGTTACATTTTGGAATGATGACATGTTCTATTTACAACGACTTGAAGGAAGCACATGTATTTTAGCAGTTACCAAAGCACTGTTCATTTCTACAAAAAGCAATTATATTTGGTGAGTGATAACTATGTTATATTAGCTCAATGACTTTCCTTTTTATACCTTGTGCCTCCTGAAAACTGCAGTTAATGCTACTAGGAGGAGAAAACCGTCACAGGACCTTCCACAAAAAAAATAAATAACCAATGAGCTATGAGCTATTTATTAACCCCAACAAACTACTCAGGAACATGATTTTATGATAATGGCAGCAACCTATATAGGACGAATTGTTACTGCAAAATCTGTCCTTGTGATCTATCTGAAACGGGTATTTTATATCAACGGTTCACTGACATTTCCATAAATGAGCCAGAAAACATAAACCTGCGCAAAGATGAATGTTTGCTTCTTTTTCTTGTTAATAAAGACTAAGGGCCTAATTGCGAGTCTGGTGGTCCAAAGACCAACAGAACCGCAGTGGCGGTCGGAATGCCACTGCTGTGGCGGTCTGACCACCACATTACAACCTTGGTGGTCCAACCGCTAGGGGACTGCATTCTCCACCGGGGTCGGTGATTCCGATGGGCTGACGGTGGGGGCAGGTTACAATCAGCCAAGGTGGAGCTGCACACAGTGCCACCCTGCTGATTACAACTTGGTTCTCAGCCAACCTTTTCATGGCGAGTTCACCACCATGAAAAGGCTGGCGGAGAACAGGTGCAGAGAGTGCGTATTAAGAGGGTGCTGCTGCCCCCTACGGGCGGCAGCATTGCCACTGGCTTGATTATGAGCTGGCGACAATACTGCTGTCACTTTCCTGCATGGCTGAGGTTTCCGCCCATCAGTCCAGAGGGAAAGTCATAATGGGGCCGACGGGGAGGTCACTACTACAGTGGCGGCCACCCTGTCGGGAGTTTGGCGGATGGGTGTTCCCGTCCGCCAAACTCAATCAAGGCCTTAGTTAGCCTCCTGTCAATACATTCATCTGTACTGTATTTCAATAAGGTTTGTTTCACAAACACTATCTCTGGTCCTAAAGATTGGAAAAGTCAATGTGTGAATATTGTGGGAGGAGCAGTAAGTTTGACTACATTTCACTGTCCAGCCTTACATTACCAGAACCTCTTTAGATGAAAAAGCCTATTTTTTACACCCTGTCAATTGATCATTTGAAAGAGAGTAAGCGGAAGATATACATTATTCCATTGTTATACATTGCTCATTAGCATGAACGACTGGATTATAAATCCAGTAATTACAGATATGATGTAGTAATGGTGGGCAACAGAACTTAACTACTTTTGCTATGTCATAAAGGAAGTCAGGCTAGAGTAGCTGGGCTCTCTGAGAGTCTGTCAGAGCAGCACTGGAAAGCAGGGAACATGGTTTTTGGAATGTAAGGAATGGTAGCAAGAGTGATGGAAAGAGGTGGCAGGAGGCCACACATTTTTGTTTTTTAATTTGGAACAGGAAAGAGATACTATGCTATCCATGGCCCCCGCATTACTCGTCTGCCCCTGTGTAGCACACAAAAGCAGTGTCAAATGATTTTAAGGGCCAAACATAACATAAAGTTATAGAAAGGTAAAAGGTGAATTACAGAGATGTTTTCACCTCGGGGTTCTGAGTGACATAAGAGACAACTAGAGCTGCACTTTTGTTGTCTATTTGATGTTACTCATAACCCATAGGTGATAAACATTCCTGTAATTCACTGTTACCCATATATAATCCTATAACTAGAGCCTGTCAGCATAGCACTGGAAAACAGGGAACACAGTTTGAGGATGGGAGGAAAGAGAAGACACAGAGAGTGGTGGGTGTAAGTTGCAGGACTCCATGTACTTCTATTTTTGAATTTGCACAGGGAGGAGAGGCCATTTTATGTATGGCTCCCCCATTACTCCTATGCACATCCATTGAAAGCAAGGGAAGATGGTTTAGAGGGCCATAAATAACATAAAATTATAGCTGGGCAAAAAGTGAATTACAGAGATATTTTTCTCTATCATCATGGGCAACTCATTATAAGCAACTTGAGCTTCGGTCATGTCTACTTTATGTCACTCAGAAGTCAGTAAAAAACATCCTCTTAATTCATTGTTACTCATCTGTAAATCTATTTATAATCCACACACACCACAAAGCTGCTCTAGAGGCCTTCATTGACAGCCAACCTAAGTCTGACAATTGAGCAGATAGTCCATTTTGCACCTCGGGATCAGTGAGAGGATTTAACCATAAATTACTGCACCATCTTGCTTGAAAAAGTGAGAGATTTCATTCACTATGTCCAATTTGATCATTATATTGTGCTTGAAATGATGGCAGTTGATATTTTCATCCCTTGTCACTAATGCACAGTCCCCTGCACCAACCCTACACCAAATACGGACAAGCAAAAGATAAAAGGGTGTGTATCAAGTGCAGATCATGATACATTTCTTTGCAAATCCATGCCAATCATTTTTTAAGTGCTGGAATAAGATGTAACAGGTGCATGGTGGTGGTAGAACACATTTATGATGGGAAACATTCCTGTGCCAGTGTGCTCCACGGGAGGTGAACTACCACCAATGTGTATGTGACAGTGATAGAAGAGTGGCAGAAACCAGCTGTTGATTTACAGCAATACCTGAAAGTTTCCACAGTCATTCCACCCTAAAATATTTGTATTTTGTCACATTGCAGTACTGCAATCGATATTGTGGCAAAATTTTATTTTTGTGGGCCAAATAGCACATACTGAGGCAATGCAGGATACATTCTAGGGTACCTGCTGAAGGTGTAATCACTGTAAGAGTACTAAGTTCCAATACTTCAATATCCATCTGTTTCTGTCTCCTTTAAAACACACATAAGAATGATGTCCCAACAGACAAGAGAACTAATCGGCCTGCTGTGTATTTTCGAACGCTTTCAAAACATTCACTTTCTAAGACATTGCACAAGCTCTTGTCCAATCACACTTTGATGGTGGTAACACATCAGACAGATGTCTTCTGAGTCTACACATATCCATATTTAACGTGTCTTCTATGCTGTTATTTGCCGTTTCACTGCCCAGTGAAAGTTCAACCACATCACCAACACACTTAGGAATCTCCAATGGCTCCTGTTTCTCGCATTCATAGAACGTAAAGGTATGAAATCCAGAAATTCGCCAGGAGTACTCTTTGTGTCATCTAGAAGGTTGTCCGTAGTACCAAGCTTGTCTACTTGGCTCAAACATCTGTCATCACTGCCCACACCTGTAGTAAGACCGAATAACACAGGAAATCCATAAGGCAATAGAAGAACAGGAACAAGCACTCTTTCCCCTCACCCTCAGGTTCTGTGATGATATCCTTTTCCACCTGATGTTCTGGAACTGCCTTCCATAAACCTGTAACCCAAGTGGGATGGCTTTCAATTCTGAGCTCTTTACCACACGCTGCTGCCCTGTATGGCAGTTCAATCTCTTTAGCGACATAAAATATATAAACAAGAGATGGGTGTGTGTGTGAGTGTGTGTGTTTTTGAAAGAGTATTTAAAAATGTCAAGTGAAATCGAACTGACATTTTACCATACCTCACTCTTGTACCCAAATGTTTAGCAAATAATGCATTTATTAGGGGTGTGACTCTCCAAACACCTCCTCTACGCCTTTGCTTGGGCCGCATGTAGAGCTCTGCAAGTGTACCACGTTTCCCCCACGTTTCTACATTCCCTTGCGATGTACAGGACTCTACATACCCCCAGGCGCCAGGCTTACCTTCATTACGAAATGTATGTTTGCATACCATGGCAGTGCCCTTGACAGCATACTGTGTGTGTCTAAAGTAATACGTTTTCGAGAATAAAGTTTGCCAACAGCAATAGAAAGTGCCCAAATCACTTCAAAGTCTGAAAAAGCCACTCTTGCCAACCCAGCCCTTTCAAAGCATTACCAGCCACAATTGCAACTTAAACTGGTTTCAATTACTGCTGAGAAATTATACATCTTTTTTTACCACTAATTTATAGAAGGAAGTAAAGGAACAAAAATAGTTGAAAGTTACAATATAATATTGGTTTCACATATATCACTGGGATTAAACCAAAATACAAGGGCATGTTTTGTATTTGAAGAATTAGACGTGTTTACCTAATCCCTTCACTGTTTGGCTGCATTTAAATAAATGAGTCTAATTTTATTTAAACACATGTGAACACATGCTCTGTGTATATTTTAAGAAATGTGTGTATTTAAATAATGTATTTTACAATGCACTAGTGTGTCACATTCAGGTAAACTGTTTAAGGGGCAGGGAATTATATCATGGTATATACATTTTACAATGAATTACAAAGAGCCACCGTTTTACGTATTATGATCCATTTGCTGAAGGGTACTTTCCAATGCAATGAAATGTTAACATTAGTTTACATAAACAGGGAAACCATTTAATGCTAAACAATGATAGAACATCCCGGTCATAGTATGAGATCAGTGGAAAACGCTCCTGGGTAAGTCTGAAAAATTACGTGTTCATTGATAAGGTGTCAGATACCTAGAACTCTCTGCCAACTAAGGCCAGAGGGTTGAAAGAGTGATAGTTGTCAAAATGAAATGGGCAGTCACATACCTCGTCCAGGAATTTTCACCATTTTTGTTTACATCAATTAGAAATGCGCGACTCATCCTTATTTGCCTTAGGAAGTCTCTATTCATGCTACTAAAATTGTTAATTGTATTTCATTAAATTCCTGTAACGGGTCATTCTTATGCCTTGAATGAGTATTATTTTAATTTCGGATCTTAATTAGATGTATGTTGTGAGTCAATGAAGTTAGCTGGTTTTTGTGTGTTTTGTCTATATTGTTTTCTTTCAAGTTAGGTGTTTTTTTATTGTTTGATTGCTGTATCCTTTCCAATGAAGAATGAGTGATTGATTGACTTTCCTGTTATGCATAACATGCATTTATGGGGCAGTTGAGCATTAGATGAGTTTGCTTTTAGTTTCTAGGCAAACTCTCTGCCTGGGACTTGTGAGAATAAGTCATGTAATTGACGGGTGTGACCCAAGCGTGTGAAGACTGGTTGGAGGTCCGTGCGATTTAATCTGCTCCCTGATAGAACGGAATGAATTTAGTGACCTTGGATAACTCAACTTCTGAATGTTAATACCTTGTGTGTGTGTTTAGTATATGTTTATCTAAAGTGACGGTAAGGAAGTTTAAGTTTCTGTCAATAGGGTTCAGGTTTTAGTCTGATCTGAATTCACTTAAAAATGCAGTTGGGTGTGTGATGCTGCAAGTTAGATTCTTACAACTATGAGTAATGTATTATAAAATTCAGCATTCTTTCTTTAAAATGCAAAGGTGGGAAATAATTTCTAAAAAAGATGTGCAGGGACCTTTTGTGACAGCAGAAAACAATTCCCACTGTTGCTCCACAGTCACACATTGTCTGATTCCCGTCAGCTGGAATATCTACCCTTTGGGCTGGGACTTTTGGTGGGCAGAACATTATCAGTGCGCTATGTGAAGCCCTGAGTGGTAGTAAGGGAAACTCCCTGCTGGACAGCCATTCAATTGTCTAAGCGCATGGAATCTGAGCAGTGTGACACCTGCAGCAAGAAGAATTTGAGATGTTCTTTGTTCCACCAATAGGTTGGGTTTGGAATATTTCGATTTAAGAAAACATTTGTTATAATCCCCGTGAATAGGATATTCCTTGAGCTGAGATGGGAGTTTTCTTGCTGTCTTGCCTTGTTTTTAGGGTCGAGCCTGCGTCGCATGCGCTTGCACATGCGTGTCGCTTGCGAGACGCTTCAGTAGTTAGAAAAGGGCTCGGAGCCCTGTCCATGTCACGTCAGTGTCTTTCATTGGTTTGTGGGCTTTCCTTTTAAAATATGCTTGCTTTCATTAGTGGAAGGCATGCATACTTCATGCCTTTTCTGGTAGTTAGCCCTCCTCGAGCGCAGCAACCAAGTACTGAAAATATGCGAGGCTCCCTGTTTTCCGTCCGGTTTGTGGACTACTTTTTATCTTTTTTCACAGCGCGATCTCGCTTGGCAGAAGTCGAGCGCTTTGCATGACATCGACCCGGTTACATAATTAATTGCACTTCTGCCAGTTACGTAGACAATTGCACTTTTGCAGATAGGTTTCACTATGAGTGAACTGTAGCAGCGTAATCGTGCTCTTTTTTTCCATTTAATCTGGCAAGAAAAGTCCAGTTCGGAGTTTGCAACTGCTAATAGCTCTAACTCAGAGAAATGCGAGACCCGTTGCATTGCAAATGCTTGTTTATAGTAGTCATGGTCAACTGAAGGAGTGGTGCGCTTCATTTGGTTGACCCAGGTGGCTGTATGAAATGAGAATGGGAGGAGAGGCTGTGGTATGGCAAAGAAATTAAGCTTCCTCAAACACTTCAGTAGTGATTCCGAAAATGAGTAACATTTTATCTATCTACTTTGAGAAACTTGCCATTAAATGGGAAAAGCTAAGCATCATTGAAATGTTAAAAATGTTAAATAGCGCAAAGCTAAAAAAAGCAACAATGAGCATTCTGTGAACATTGCTTAAATGCTCCACTCTCTAGGCAAACAAAGTTCCCAGTTTTTTTAAGATAAAGCAATTCAGAGCATAGTTTCTAAACATTTGCACATTCTTTTCAAGATGGCCATTCCTCACACTCTGTTTCCAGTATCACTTAAAAATTAAGATAGCTTAGACATATTTACATAATATAACAGTGGCGTATCGTAAAATGATGGGCTACCCCTGCCAGAAGATGATGTGGCGTCCCTAAGTATTCCATTTCTCACAAACATTTTATGGCCATGACCGGAGTGGGGCCCTCTAAAGAGTTTGGGGCCTCTTGAAGTGGTGGTGCCCCCCCTGCACCACAGGGGCTGCAGATGCCTGTGTTGCACAACTGGTGACACATTGAAAAGCTCAACTAAATTACTGTTTTTCTCTAGAAATGCCTTCAATCATCAATACAGACACTGTTCTAGTGTTTTCGTAGAATTTAATTTGTTTAATAATAATTGCAGAGAAAACATGAAGTAATTTCTAATGGACCTGGTCCAGTGCTTAATTTGTAAATAAAAATGTGCCGGTGCCCAAAGCCCTCCTCTTAAACATGCGGCTACTGCAATCAAATGTGCGAACACGGAATACTGAGGCAGCATAATCCTGAAGCCATCTCGGACCTCGTCAATCCATTTTAATCCTCTCCCTGCCCTTTCAGCTAACTCCTGCAGCTTTCTACTTTCTCCCTTTGTGACGCTTTTACGTTTTTCCCTTCCTCCGTCTTTCCCATATGTGTCGTTTGATCGCAGCAAATGCTTGAGGCAGAAGAATAAGCGCGCCGGCCCTCAAAAGTAAGTGTCGGTGCTCAGCACTGGAAACAACAAGCACAAATTAAGCACCGACCTGCTCAAATGATTTTACATGAATGGAGCATGTCTGAATAACACTGCTCTGCAGCAATCTAAAGGCACTGAATTGTTCGATAAGGCAGAATTTCTAGGAGCATAACCGCACTTAGTAAGAGTGAATTACTAAGGCACGGGCCGTTCCACCTTCTTGGAGAAAGGGATTCATGTCTGTCACCAGCTACGCAACAGCACCACACCAAGGTAAGAGGGATGTATTAGGAGGAAAGTTGCACAGTTAGCAGTCTAGGCTGCATTAGTTAAAACATTATGTTGCATTTCTCAGTTTGCAAACTTACCTACATGCATCAAGACACTGCAGAAGAATCATTACAAGAAATCAGTAAAACCTATCACTATAAAACATGCTTCACAGAGTACAATAACATCAGGTAGAACTTCCATCTGCCCAGAGCATAGCCCTCCTTCCTCACCAAAAAAGAACCTTGAGACTGGTCACATGCGCAAGGTGTAATAGGAGTGAGAAATTAAACCAGAAATTGAAGCTGTGATGACTGAAGTGTACTTTGGCAAACGCATTTACTTCTGGAAGGAAAGTTGTACCTATCTATATCCTATCAGGCACACATACTGCATTGTTCAGATATTGTGGGACTTATAAGATGTGAAATCTTTACCATGCATCCAATGTCAAATGTTAATATTAAAACTTTAAAGATGAGTATAGAAATTTCACAAATATACCTACATTTTTATCACAAAACAATCACATAATTCTGGTACCAGTGAAATAAAATTCATGTTTCTTAGAAAAGCCTGCCAATGTAATTAAATAAAAAAAGTGTTTACAGTGCAAATGCAAGAGACTGGAGAACCAAAGCAAGCAGTGCATTTTCATTCTTATCCAGTCACCAGGTGCTGAATATGATGTGAACGCTGATCTTCGATTGAAGTGCCTTCATCCTCCTCAGTGACCTCAACTACCACGAGGAGGACCTTGTGATCCCAACACGCCCAACCTCTTTGAGGGCCTGTCCAACCTCAGACTCATCCAGCGATTTAAAGATTCCACATATGCCACCCGATACCTATTGGACAACATCTTCACCAGCTTCAGCAACATCACAGTAGACAAATCGACACTGATCACCTCATTTAACCACACCTTCATCATCTTCAACATACCCATCTCACAACACTGCAGAAAAAGTATTGCCAAATCTTCACAACGGGACTGCAGTAAGATATTAGAAGCATCCTGATCTTCCAGAATCCTTTTCCACCGATCTAAACACTACAACACCTCCCTGAGTCCATCTCCAACATCAACACCTGGATCACCTCCTGTGCAGACACACTGCCTCCTCTCAAAGCCAACAAAGCCAAGAGAACAGGGGTGCAAGCAAGCTGGGACATGGAAGAGCTTGGGCTCACCAAACACTACTTGAATGCAGATGGAGACAAATTCATGATAACACTGACAAAAGCACCTACAAATCCACCCTGAGATGCTATCATCAGCAAATTAGAGCCACCAGATGCCCCCCACTCACCGACTTCAGAGAAAACAGCACCAACAGTACCAAGTAAATCATCACCATAGTGAAAGACTTCACCTCTCCAGCAACAAGCTCAGCTAGTGTAACCTTCTCTCAGGACTCAGCTGTACACATTCTCCAGTAACAAGATCAGGGGAATCTACAACAGCTTTGGGCCTCAACTGCCCCCTTCGTCTCCCTTAGCCCTCCTGCCTATCTAACACCCAGAGACCACTCTGACCACCTGGCCCACCATCACTACTCTAAAAACACCAACAGCCATGCACTCCAGTGCATTCATGGACCCCTGTCATTACCACATCTTCTTCTAAGGACTGGGCCCCATCAGCACAGCCCTCATCTCAATCCTGAGGGACTCAGCCATCACAGCCACTTATCTGGATGCAGATGCTAGGCAACTACCGGGCAATCTCCTTGATACCCTACTTGGAAAAAGTCATGAAAAGGACGATAAACAAATACCTAGCCACCCACCTCCATGGAAATCACCCCATCAACACCACTCAATCTGGATTCAGGCCCGCCCACGGTACAGAGACTGCCCTCATCGCATTAATGACATTTGGATGATCATGAACAGAGGTAACATCGTTGCCCTCATCCTATAGCACCTTTCTGCAGCTTTCACCACCATCGTCCACCCCATCCTTAACCAAGTACTGCATGTTGCCGGCATACAAGAGCCCACACTTCACTGGATTTGTGGCTTCCTGACAGGCCGCACCCAGATGGTCAGCCTGACCCCCTTTATCTCGGACGCCATCATCTGCCATCATCTGCCGAATTCCACAAGGATCATTACTCAGCCCCACTGTGTTCAGTGCTTACATGACCCCGTTTCATCTGTGCCTATGAAATCAATATCATGTTCTGAAGACATCCAGCTCATACTCTTCCTCTCAGACATAATGGCACATACCTAACCAATTTCTTCCCCTGAATGACCAAAGTCTCCTGGTGAATGAAAATCAACTGTCTCAAGCCCAACACAGACAATATGGAAGTAGTTACGTTCGGCAATGACACCACGCTCTGGGACTCCACCTATTGGCCTGCCTAAACTCCTCATGCATGCATACAAAGCCTTACAAAACATTAGCCCTCAGGTACCTAAACAATCATATAAACTTCCACAAACCTACCAGACAACTCTGCTCAGCCATACTCCTACTCGCACAAAACCCTGCATATGCAGAACCAGATCTGGAGGTTGTGCCTTCTCCAATCTAAACCCTAGAATGACCTACACATCAGAGCTGCCTAATCAGTTCCCCAATTCCACAACAAACTGAAGACCTGGCACTTCACCTAGCCCCAGCCCTGGCTCCCCCTGCGAAACTCTGTTTCAGAATTAAGCTTCCCTCTAAAGAGAGCTGTGCGCCATAAAAATACACATATCATAACATAACTTAAGTAAGGGTTACATGATTTATTTACTGGTGGCACATTAATGGTAGCAATTTGCCTGAAACATTTTTGCAACCAGTAAATAATTTTCCAAACTTTCCCACATGCAAATAGGCCGGGTCAGATAATTCAGATTCAGAGTGGGTCGCAATCTGACCTACTTCATTGATATTCATGAGGTAGGTCACAAATTGCAACTCACTCCAATTGGAACCCTTCACAAAGATGGTGAGCTGCAGGGATCAACATACCAGCTTGTCTGTGATTGCCTTTCAATGAAGTAAACTGTTTTTTTAATGCTATCCATTTTCTTTAAAGGAAACAGTGTTGTCTTAAAAAAAAAAGTTTACTTTTTTATTTTTGTTTTTTAAGAGTTGGCCAACAAACCTTTTTTTTACATTCACAAAAGGAAGAGGACCACCGGAACCAATCATTTGGGAATGGGTGACCACCCAGTTCAATCGTTTACAACAGCTATTTCTATCCATATGCACTTATACATATGGATAGGAATAGCTGCTTGCAAATTGATGCCTACAATATATACTTCCAAAAGCAATTTCTTATCCATTTCCAAACACATTTAAGGAGTCGAAAGAAAGTTTCTAACTCCTGTAGCAAAAAAGCATTTTAGATCAGGCCTTTGTACATCTAGCTCTATAAAAGCAAACAGTAGTTGGAGATTGCTATCACACTCGATCTACTGTCATGTCATGTTATATTAGCCAATACCTTAGCTTTTGGAGGCTGAGAGATTTGGGAGTTGTTAGTGGTATGATAGACTGTGTGCATGTGTAGGAGTCTGTTTCATTTTGCCCGAGTATCCATGTGTACTCGTCTCTGTGCCACTGTACTGCGCCTCCCTATCCTGGTGTCTGTTTTCCCTCTCCCAGTGTTTATGTCTCTCTGTCTCATTGTCCACATTTGGGTCTCACTGTCCCAGCGTCCATGTCTCCCTGTCATAGTTTGTACTATGAGACAAAGAGGTGTACTGCTATTCACACTCTGCATGATGATACAAAATCTCAACTTCAGTTTATGCCACTCATGAAGGATGAAACCTCCGCTCACATTCTTCTGTAGGTTTCTTAGCTACTGCAACAAACAAGAAGCAGAGCAAATAATGGGGATCGCGCATTTGGCGCACCACCTTCCCTGTGGAGCTGCAATCCTTTAATCCTGCTTAAACTGTAACTCGACCTTTTCACGGTGAAATTTTCACCAAATAAACCTCGGGACAAACTGATCAGGCCATATACACCCAACAATTTATGTGCTATTTAATACTGTCTTCTCCACAGCTGAATAACAGGAAGCATTTCCCAAAATTTTAAACTCTGCATTTGCAAAAGAGAACTGAATTCCCATCTTTTTACATACAATTACGTATACATTCCACGCACGAAACACTGCAGCTAGTGGAGGGGTCGAGATGTGTTATATATCAGATAGAAATTAAAAAGCGCAAACATTCCATTCCATTTCATTTCTCGTAGTTGTACATCAATGATTTGTTGAATAAAATAAAGAAAAGAAGATAAGTTATTGGTGAAGTGGTATTATTTATAAGATAAAACAAGAGGTAGATTAGTATTTTTAGTACATGATATTTTGGGGAAAGTGTGAGGAATTGGGTTGTTGGTTGAGAGGCGTGTGAGCCCTTTTCAAGCAACAGCCACAATCCTTGTTAGGGTGAACCACAGTCACTAAATTACTCTGTACTTAACTCTCTGGTAGGTTTGCACAAAAGCAATCAGGCTTAACTTAGAGGCAATGTGTAAAGTATTTATGTAGCTCACAAACAGCAATAAAGTGAAAACACAACACAATAAAAAACCCACATAAATTTAGCAAAATAGAGTCAATTTAAATAAATTATTTGACAGCAAAAATTCCAATCAGTAGAACTGGAGATGTGCAATTTCAAGGTTTTAAGTTAAGTAGGGTTCCTAAAACACAAAGGGGGTCATTCCGACCCCGGGGACCGTGGAAGCACCGCCAACAGGCTGGCGGTGCTTCCTGGCCAATTCTGACCGCGGCGGTAAAGCCGCGGTCAGAAAAGGGGAACTGGCGGTTTCCCGCCGGTTTTCCCCTGGCCAAAGGAATCCTCCATGGCGGCGCTGCAAGCAGCGCCGCCATGGGGATTCCGACCCCCTTCCCGCCAGCCTGTTCCTGGTGGTTTACATCGCCAGGAAGAGGCTGGCGGGAACGGGTGTCGTGGGGCCCCTGGGTGCCCCTGCACTGCCCATGCCACTGGCATGGGCAGTGCAGGGGCCCCCTAACAGGGCCCCATAAAGATTTTCAGTGTCTGCTTGGCAGACACTGAAAATCGCAATGGGTGCCACTGCACCCGTCGCACCGCAGCAAATCCGCCGGCTCCATTCGGAGCCGGCTTCATCTTTGCTGGGGCTTTCCCGCTGGGCCGGCGGGTGATCTTTTGCAGATCGCCCGCCGGCCCAGCGGGAAAGTCGGAATATCCCCCGCGGTCATCTGACCGCGGGGCGGTGTTTGGGCGGTTTCCGCCCGGCGGGAGGCGCCCGCAGCCCGCCGGGGTCGGAATGACCCCCAAAATGCCTACTGTGGTTATCTGGTAGCACTGGACTGGTAAAAAGTCACAGGTTCAGGCTGACCCTGATTGAGGGCATCCTGGCTATCTGGTCCAGGTTACTCCCACTGAGGATTGTACCTTATGTCTTTGATGTGGAGCATTGTATCATGCTGCATGGAATTTTGATGAGGAGCTGCGAGGGCTGCGATGCATGTCCTGCATCGAGTGTCCCGCACAGTGTTAGTTCTGATGAGGTGCTGCGAGGGCTGGGATGTGAGGTCCTGGGTCAAGTTACATCATGCTGCATCAGTTCAGATGAGGAGCTGCGAGGGCTATGAGGTGCTGTGATGCGGGGTCCTACGTTGTGCTGCGTCAAGTTGGTCACATTGCGTCAGTTCTTAGGGAAACCACAGCTTGGCCAGAAGGAGTACACTCTGATGTTATTCAAGACACCAGGACCTGGGGAACATCTCTTGGGGATCAGGACTAACTCCAGCAGAGGCCAGTTGTAGGGGACAGGCAGGTCCAGTTGAGTCTGGGCAGCTTGGCAGATGGAGGACAGGTCTCTGGAGCTTGATATGTACCTGTAACTCAGAGCAGGAGGCCAGTAAGCAAGCTGTTGGGGTCACTCTGGAAGTTCCGGGTTCAAGTAGCAGGTCCAGCCTTCCTTCCTTAGGCAGCAGGGCAGTCCTAAATGCAGCAAGGCAGCAGAGCCATCCTTCCAACAAAAGGGCAGCAGAGTGTTCCTTCTTCTGAGTCTTCCAGAAGTCCAGAAGTGATCCGAAGAGTGGGTCTGAGGGACCAACTTTTATATCTGGTGCTAGATTTACAATGGGAAAAGCTTCTGGAGTCAGGCATTTGTAATTTCCTGTCTAACCGCTCTTATCCAAGTCTGTCTCTATTCACATTAGGCCAGTGTCAAAGTCTTTGTGTGTGAGCTGAGGTAGTGCCTTTGAAGTGCAAATGTAACAGGTGACAGCTCCTCAGTCCTCATCAAGTCAGGATGGCCCATACTGCCAGCACCCACGCCCTATACTGTGATATTGTCTGGGAGGAATACACAAAGGCCAACTGCTGTCTATGCCTAGTCATGTGAACCATCAACAGGTTGCAGATGCCAAATGGTTAGGACATGGAAATGTCATGTTTCTAAAAGTGCCATTTTCAGAAAAGCGGCGTACAATTCAGTGATACCATCAAAGAGGTTTTCAATTATAATTCCTAGGACACCAAACATGAAACTTCTACCTTCTCCCACACAAAAGTTATCACTTATCAAATGTATAATAATAAGGTAGCCCAATGTTATACTATGGGAGAAGTAGGCCTTGAAATAGTAGAAAACTAATTAGAGAGTTTTTCACTACTAGGACATGTAAAACTTAAATGTACATGTCCAGTTTTGTAAATGCAACTCACAATGCCATATGAGCTGCTCAGGTCCTACCTCAGGGAAAACATATATGTATTAGAAAGGACGTTTTAGGCCTGTCAAAAGGTTTATTTTGCAAGTCCAAAGCACAGGCCTGGGATACCTTTTTAAAAGGGTAGTTAAGTGGGTGTCTAGTAGCATTTAATTAAGGAACCCTGGGTATATGGTATGCCACTTTACTAGAGACTTATAAGTAAATTATATGTGCCCATTGAGAGTAAGCCAATTTTGCCATGTTTAAAGGAGAGCGCACAAACACTTTAGCACTGGTTTTCAGTAGTGGTGTGTGAAGTCCTAAAACCCACCAAAAATTGATTCAGAAAATAGGAGGGGTGTAGGAAAAATGTTTAGGGGACTGCCACACAAGGGTGTCAGGTGTAACCGACATGCTAGTGAAAGAAGCCCTAGAAGGTAGAGAGAGAATCTAAGGAAACTGGAACAGATAGCATTCCCATTTCACAGCATATCTCAGCTCTCAGAGAAGGCCTGTTACAACAAGGTCTTCCACTTCCATTTTTCTCCACCAGAAGAAGGAAAGGGTAAACCTTCCATCCTTTCCATCAACATTCTATAAAATATTTTTTTAAGGCAGAGAAATCTAAACCCCATAAATGTGGTAACCTTCTACTTGTAGGGACCCTAAGGAAAAGTAGGTGTTAGCGTGTGGGATGTGTTGGAGGTGTTGGAGTGTGGGATACCATTCCTTTTCCTTTTATCCACCCAGGGACTCTTGCATTTCCCCATTCATGAGATATTGGTCATCATCCTCCATTAGGACATTTCTTGATGCTCATGATAAAAAAGCCATTGGACTCCCCAAAGGTTTCCATTGAAAATGAAGTAACTAAGGTAGATTGGAAAACCCATTATTTACCATCCTTCTAGAGGCTGGAAGGATGGCACAAAAGGATACCCCGTTATCATTACTCACTTTTGGATATCTTCAGGAATCACTTAGTGAGTAAAAGGAAGGACACATATTTAGGTCTCACTAAATTATGATAACATCTGCCTCTTGGATGATGTAATAAGTCTACCAAGCATTAATGCCCTGATAGGTGTTTTTTACATAAAAGAATCCCTCTTTACCTGCCCAGTCATTAACTAATTTCTGCACACTGCTTTCCTGTCCACTTGCCCTTTTTTGTCTGCTACTAAAGGTGTCCACCAGTAAAGGGGGAGGTAGGGTGATTTCAGTCTATAAAAGAAAACCTTGTGACTTGTGTTCCCTGAAGATACTGCCCACATCTAGCAAGATAACATAGTATCAATAATTATGGGTGGAGATGATAGAGAATGTCAACTCAATCAATCAATCAGAAATTTGTAAAGCGCACTACTCACCCATGAGGGTCTGAAGGCGCTGAGGTGGGGGGGAGGAGGTGCTGCTACTGCTCGAACAGCCAGGTTTTGAGAAGTCTTCTGACGGTAAGGAGGTCTTTGGTCTGACGCAGGTGGGTGGGAAGAGTGTTCCACGTCTTGGCTGTGGGGTGCAAACATGATCTGCTGCCGGTTGTAGTTCTGCGGATGCGTGGGACGGTTTTGAGGGCGAGGTCGGCAGGGCGGAGATGATGGGTCGGGGTGTAGAAGGAGAGCTGTCTGTTGAGGTATTCTGGTCCCGTGTTGTGCAGTGCTTTGTAAACGTGGGTGAGGAGTTTGAAGGTGATTCTCTTATTGACTGGGACGCAGTGCAGGTCTCTCAGATGGCCTGTGATGTGGCAGTGGCAGGGGATGTCCAGGATGAGGCCTACGGAGGCATCCTGGATGCGTTGCAGCCCCTTCTGGAGTTTGGCCATGCTTCCTGCGTAGAGGGCATTGCCATAGTCCAGTTTGCTGCTTACGAGGGCTTGGGTGACTATTCTTCTGGTTTTGGAGGGGATCCATTTGTAGATCTTGTAGATCAACAGGGTGGCATGCGATTGGCAAATGCAAATTAGGCGTTACCCATCCTTAATCACTTGAAATCAAAGACTTTTGCAGGAAGGGACTTGGGGGGGGCTCTCTCTACTGGAGTCCACACCATCAACAAGGGCTTCTGTTTAGAGCCAGTAGCTTCTGCCAGGAGATCCACATAAAATGATAGCAGCTTATGCAGTCATCTAGAAAGACAGCTTAACATCCTCTCAGTGATTTATACATAGTGATCCTGCAAGTGTAGGCATGTGGGCTTGTTGGGCAGTGGAGTCTGTTCAGTCAGTAAATAATGTTACCAGCCTCAGGATAGAATATCAGTGTTAGTCTGAGATAAATATCACACATTTTTCTTTAAGCTTAGCTGTTAAAGCAAAGCACACTGCCAGGGTTCGGCCGTGGTTTAGCATGGCAGGCCTCAGACATGTGCAATACAGGTACGTGGCTATGTACACAAATAAAAAATGAACATTCAAATGTTCTTTTTTTCATAATTGAACACTTAAGAGTGACAAAAGTAAAAATCCACAGCATGAACACATAACTGGGTGATGTATACAGAAATAAAGATAAGGTCCGATGAGGGCAAGGAACAATGTGATATACAAAGATGCAATTCAGCTGCAAGGCCACACACGCATTCAGTAAAATGGACAATGATAAAGAAATGCACAAAACATATAAGGACAGGAAAGGACATCAGCAATGGGATCAAAAACTCAGGAGAGCTTGGAAAAGAGAAGAACAGGTCCCACGGTCGGACTCAAATGAGTGTGTAGCGAAGTACAGAGGTGAGATGGGCTGAGCTAACAAAACACAGCAGTAGCGAAGCAGATACAAAATAGTGTCAGGTTGCTCCCTTGAGCACCAGGCAGCTGGTGAAACCTTAATTTTCTTTTTATGGGCATACCATAGTCAGCCATGGCATATATCTGCAATGTAACTGGGGCTAGCTCCCAATATTCTGCTTGATGCATCAATCAGGCATGGTGCAAAGTGAAAACTCGTAAATGAAAACTTGCAGATACTTGCAGAAGTTTACCTCCTTAATACTCAAATGGCAGGATGCTTTCTGCAAATACATATACATAGCTGAAACTCAAGAGACAGAGGCCTCGCTGTGGCGTGAGATTTCCGCCTATGCATTCACATCAAAATGAGACAGTATTGAAGACATGAGGAAGGAGAGAGCAGCCCCTTTGACTGCAGTTTAGTTCTCCCTATGTTTTCATGGACAGCTTCCACTTGATAAATGTTTACCAACTGATGGGCTCTCAATCTCTTACAACTGCTGAAGCTCGTAAATAATTGATACATTTCCTTGAGAAATGCAAAAAAGAGTGATTTGCAATTTGCAATGAACAATTTTAACAATTTGATAAGCTGTTATTAAGTCGAGCAGTCAAGACCTCCTGTATACTTTAGTATACTTCTCTTGTGGGCTTAAAGTCACCCTCCTCCTTTTCATTTGTTTGTTTCAGTGTCATTTAAAACTTCTTGCCTGCTAGCCGTCAGTCGTGCCTCTTTGTTCCTCTTTTTTCTTTTTCGTTCCTCTCACAGAGCAGGGACTAAGTACAGTATCATTACGCTTTGTTGTGTTTATCTGTTTCTTGGGGGGGGGATTTTTTTAATGTGTTTTCTGCTCTGGAGCCCGTAGCTGCTAGCTTCTTTTGTTTGTGGCAGCAAAGGAAGGCTCTCCTTTACACAGATGCTCCCTCTGTCTTTCGTATCTTTGTGTAATGGCCATGTTATATAAACATGAATAACTAGCGAAATAAATGTGTCATTTTGAATCGTACTATTGTGAGCACAGCGTTACCAATTAGCTATTCGCCACCATGAACATGACACTGTTGAAATCTGGCTGCACCGCCAGGCATGGTAGTGACAATGGAACCTGTCTGCTCTCTCTGGTTCCTCTGGCTCTGACCGCAGTATTCATTCTCCCTGCCCTCTACCCCCTCTTTTCCTCCCCTCCCATAAGCTATGAAACGGCAAAACATGCTTTCTTCTCCCCTTAGTCACATGGGCCCTAATTATGACTTCGGTGGACGGAAAAGGCCATCTGCCAAAGTCCCGCAGTCAGGATATCGCCAGTTCGGTCCCCTTCCAGCGGCCCCTATTACGAGTTTCCAGCTGGGTCAGGCCCAGGGGAAACAGCCCACAAAATTGACGCCGGCTCATAATTGAGCCGGTGGCAATGTTGCGGTGCATAGGGTGCACACAGTGAAAAGTGGGACGGGGCTGGCCATGTGGGCCCCTGCACTGCCCATGCCATGTGCCAAGAGAATAAAGAAATGCTGATGAACTAAAATACTGCTTTTTACTGCTAATCTGGATTGTCTTTAGAACTTGTGGTGCCCAGTGCAACACTTTTTTGATGCTCAGCCCCCCATGACCTCCTTATTCATGGATTCTTTCACTACCACCCTCCAACAGTACGAGTCATCTCTCCATAGCCTCTCTATCACATGTATTTCTTTTGTTTAATAGCATTAATTATGCCAGTGTAGGGTGTCAGAGCCCTTAACATCACATGCACGTTATTGCAGAGACAATGAATCATATGTGTGTAAATCTGTCTATAAGAAATGTTACATAGGGCTGTTAGAAATGGGGGTTACCTTAGCTGTGTGTCTCCCTTACCATGACTAGAGTGAGGGTCCCTACTTGGACAAGGTGCAAACCACTGCCAACTAGAGACCACATTTAAAGGACAATGAAGATTACAAGATGTAGGAATCACATGTCATCCATACTAGTCAGTATATTTTACTCTTTGGTCTGGAGAAGCACACATTCAGGATTGTAAAATGTATCACATTGTTTGTTGGTAGCCATTATTAATAAGAATGCATTTCTACCCAAACAAACTCGTTTTACCAACATTAAAAAAAAAAGAAAGACTGGGAAAAACATAACACTTTAATTTATACCATGCAGTTTGCATGCAGCTCTGTGATGACATTCCATAAGTCACCGTGCCACATTAGCAGGGTCGGACTGGCCTATGGGGCTATCATGCAGTGCCTGACAGGTTGGTCTGACAGATCAGTGTGTGGGCCATTTTTCTGACTGTTTGTGGGCCTGTTTTATAGTCTATGGGCCAATTTTAACTGTTGAGTTCCCTGGTATTAAAACAAAAAGCGCCTTCCACAAGTTCAAATCCATGCACTCTTCTATACCATGCAAGACACTTAGGCCCTCATTACGACCCTGGTGGTGGTGGTAAGACCGCAAACAGGGCGGCGAAAAAAAAAATGGAATTATGACCGCGGCGGTCGCCACTTTACCATTCCGATCGCCATGGCGGTGATGACCGCTGGGCTGGAGATTTCGGTCTCCAGCCCGGCGGCCGTCACTAGACTGCAACGGTATCAGGACCCTGCATACCGCCATGGATTTCGGGTGATTGGGAACCGCCATGAGATCCATGGCAGTAGGCACTATCAATGCCAGGGAATTCCTTCCCTGGCACTGATAGTGGTCTCCCTCACCCCCTGCTACCCCGCACGAGTCCTACCCCATCACCCCCTGCCCCTCTGCCACCCCCCAAAGGTGGCACAACCCCCTTCCCCACCCACACCCCAACTTGCACATATACACATATACACACCCCTACATGCACACACCCCCAACATGCACATCCATGCACCCCTACACGCACACATACATCACAACACATACCCGCACACATACAGACATGCACACCGACCATCCCGCACATATCGGATATTTCATTTTCTTTGGCAGGGGCCCATGAGGAAGAGGTGAGAAGGTGTGTGGTGTCAGACCTCAACCCGCCAGTGGGGTCAAGGCACAGGTTATAGCCTACTTTGCCATGACCTAAGGGAAGGAAATTATCATTTTTGGACTGGACAGTGAATGATTTTAGCCCCAGTGCTAGGGGATACTTGATTGGGCATGTTCTATAAATTGTCATAGTGGCTTTTGAAACACCAGGTGGACCAGCTCAATGAGAATTAAGACTGCCCTTTTGTTGCACAAATTATTACCCACGTCCACCTACCCATATGAATCCGCTCACATAGAGAACAGGTACTGATCTGTAATGGAACCCTGAAGAAAGGTGTCAAGACACCCACAACACAACACTACATGGTTATGCTAATGGTAATGCATAGCTATTAGTCAGATGTCTGGCAGTATGACATAACATAAAAAACATAAAGTAACATAATGCAATGTAAGGCATCATAACATAATGTAACATAAAGTAACGTAACAACGTAACACAGCATAACATAACATATCAAAACATAAGATGTAGTTTTCCATGTTCAGCATTATAAAGGGGTTTATGTCCCTCATTCATTCCAAAATTGCATCTAAAGCAAACCCAAGTCGGGAATGGGTTTTGTGCTGTTTGCTTCCACATCCTGTTGTTTATATTTTAAGGCATTGTTACCTTATTTATTTGTCCTTTGTACACAACTGTGTCCAGCTCAGCTCTTTCAAATCAACCCAACGTGCCACGGCTTTTACTCTAAACACAGAAATGGCCATGCAAGGCCTCACTCCTCAACTTTATACCAATGGCATGACAAACTATTTCTAGGTATCATGGGGCACCGACATACACACTTAAGATACTCTCAAACCTTCAGCTAATCACTGTTATTTTAAGTCTTTCTTAAATGTAATCAAACCAAAACACAGTTCATTCTTCTCAATGGTGGTAGGCTCCTGCCCTGGTGAGGATACTAGCTGAAAATATGAGACTGAAAGCCTTCTTCCCCTCCATTTACATCAACACCCGGACTTCTATATTGATTCCTGCTTCACTTTCCAATGGCAATTACAGATTAAATTTCTCATGACTATGTATCAGCTATGTCTCCTTGGAACGATCAACCCCCTCCTACTGAGCCACACTTTCTGCTCCAGAGATCAAGAACTCAGCTTTTCGCACATCAGCGGGGCACCCGCCTGCTTAACAGCTCCTAGACTTCATGCATACACTTTGATGCCTCTCATCCATGCAACTGCCCCCTCATTTTACCCACCAATGGAAGAACGACCATATCCACTGCATTCCAAGAACCTTGGTGCCATATCTTCCAACACAGATCATATTAAGGTTACTCTCCATAACGCTGAAAGCCATCAGCACCACTAAACCAGGCTAGCTATAAAACATGTCCTCCTTGCCCACATCTGCATCATTGGAGCAGTAATCTGATGAAACTGTGGGGGAGGGGGGGTTCTGAGCGAGGAAACAAAAAACAAGAAATTGAGTCTTCTTCTTTTGAGACACGTCTCTGTAACAATCGTCTTTTTCAACTGATATTGCTCTTCACACTTTTCACTTCTCAAAGAGAGCTAAAAGCCTTAGTCATCCCTTCCACACCACCACAACCACACCTCTAAACTCTTGCTTTGTTTGTAAATGCATGCATGTTTCTGCAGGTATTAATATATTTATCTGTTCGTTTTTGTAAGTATGTGAACCTGTGATTTGCTTTTACCATTTAAAGACCCTGAACATACTTATAGATCTGTTGAATGCTCCCATTCTTAGAAGCTATGGCACGTTCCATTTCGTTTTCACAAGTTAACATAGTACAGAACTTTTCTGTCACCTTTTCCCTAATGCAGATGGTCCTCTTCTATGTGCACAGTTAAGGGCAGAACAAAGCTGCTGCATTTATATTTCTATTTACAGAAACCCAAGTGTTATGTGGAAACGCAGTTTACAAAATGAGTAATAATTGTTAACTAATGAAAAATCTTTTAAAACCCGAAAATAAAACAGATAAAAGGGTTTTTGATGCAAAGAGAGGTTCATTTTGCATGGCCACTACGCCCTGTAATGGCCGCTTACCCAATTCTGCCCCATAATTAGAGTTGTGTCCTACCTAAGGATTGCAGAGCCAGACAGGACAGCCCGCCACCCTGGCATTTTCTCAAAAGGCTGGTGGCTTCGGAAGCTGCTTTGAAACGTTGAAACACCGACTATTTTCGCCAACTAAGGCCACCTTTGGGAGACGTTGTTTATTTTCTAGATAGTTTTGCAGCAATTTTTCGCTTAACCTGTGCTTGTCCTTCACTTTCATTGTACATTGCACCACATGCACTAGACTGCAACTATACCAAATACATGTTTATTGAATATAAGTGTTTGTGAGCAAACTCTGTAATTTTGACACTTTTCCATGTACTGGTGTCAGATCCCATATTGCTTAGGACCTATCATTGGAGGTCCCTATTCTTAAAGCTTACAAATGTTTCCTTAAGTGAGACCTAGAGAGCCCAATCTTTCTTCATATTGAGAGCACAGCGGGCCGGCACACCTCTAAGGCCTCATTTTAGTTGTAGCCTCCTGCAATTTTGTGCTGGTTTGAACGTTTTTGCCAGGGATGATTTTGGTTTCCAGTCAGTAACAAGTTGCCTTGTGTGCCACAATGTGCACTAATCCTGATTACGTAACCCTAACTCTGGGAATCAGGACTAGGGAGTTTCTAATCACTGACCAGTGTTTTGTTCCGCTTACATGTGTAAAACACGTTCTGAATCAGAGACAAAATTAACAGTATTAATTTAGTACAGGGTTCCGTCAATGAGTTGAACATCATTAACAACACATAGCAATCTGATGCCAATTCTTTGTTGTAGAATTTCTACAAAAACCAAACATTTTCATCTCCAGACTATTGTGAATCTAAGGGTGTTGGTGGGTGCCTGATTCTCTGCCAGGTGCTGCCTGCCAAAGTGAGAAATGACCACCAAGCAGGAGTTCGTTTCTTAAAGCATTGGCTAAAATCGCCATCATGGAGGTTCCTGTCAATGCTTTTTGAAGTTTGGTGCACAGCTTTGTCAACATGACATGACAGAGCTTTACCAAACTGGTTTCCTTTTTTATTATCAAAATAAAATCCTGAAGCAGGATATTCTTTTTGAAAATAAAAAAGAAAATGCTCCTCTCACAATGTCAGTCTCCTCCGATGGGAAGAGGAACATTTAGCAGTTTTCTCTGTCCATTACCACCTAGGTTTTTCTGCCATTGTCAGGCACTAAAAACTGACCTCTAATTTTTCCGGTCTAAATCAGGTGAGCGGGATTAGAGATCTGCCTTCAAAGGCCTGTACTCCGTAGGGCCATCAGAAGGGTTTAATCATGGCAGAGACTGAGTAGTCTCTGCTGTTATTAAGCCCGTAGGCTATGGTTGCTCTCAACTAAATTGAAGGGGCGCATCTTTATCTTGGCCGGTATGCATACTCCGTTGCCATTGAAATGGAGTATGCATACCGCCAAGATATAATTCAGGCCCTAAGTTTGGTGATCATCTAGACCATCTTTGTTAATCTTTAAATATGTTTCCTTATCTCTAGATAGCACATTAAAAAGGAAGACAAGTCTAAAAAGTTTGGAAACCAAATGCCCATACAGCTATCAAAGGCTCAACGAAGTTTGCAAATTACTCAGTTATTGTTTCACTCATTTCATATGAATATGTCTAAAATATATGTAGGAGTCATTCATGTTAATATATCAAAATAGTTACATAAGAAATATAGCCTGGGCCGCTGAGGGGAGCCATCCTGGCCAATTGAGACATGCTCAGCTTTTTAAGTAGATGCAGGTAGCTGAGCCTTGGAGGACAATATAGGTGGGCAGTTTAGGAACCCTATGGCATTTCTTGATCATTTCATTGATTGCGCTGACCAGGGATCCTCCTTCTTTTCAGCTGCCACGTTTCCTGCACCGACACAAATGAGCGCTGCAGCCCAGAGGTGCATTACATCTGGGCATGTGAAAATATGTACTTGCCTGTGACATTCTTAATATTAATGTTTGCCCTTCAAGAACATTGCCAATTTCTACTTGCATATGTGCCTTCACCTGCAAGACGTTTTTATCCACATCGAACATTTTCACTCTAATGATCCTAGCAACACTGAAAAACTACAAACAGCAGTTGCCTCCCAAAACGTATTTAGCCCTACATACATTCACTAATATTAGGTATGATACTGCTCATGAGTGACTAGCAGCTTTCAATGTTACATTTGTGGAAAAAAATAATTCTACAATCATACTGTTGACTTTCCATTTCCCACTTTTCATTCTCCTGGCTCTCTTTTAATGTAGTCCTTCATGTGGGTCAATGTTTAATGTCCTCAGGAAAAACAATGCTGATTTTTTAGTTTTTAGATGTGGAGGGGATTCCTCTTTTCATGTGGTCCCATCAGATTTCATTTATCGACTGGAGTCACTGCCATATTTTATCTCTGGCAGTGGTAGGCTGCCAAACTGCTTCTGTTCATGTTTTCTTACACCTAAACATGATGGAAAAGTGGCTGGCCTCAAATGAATGATCACACTTTCAACTATGGTCAAAGTAATATTGCAAATAAAAGTGAACCAGTGGCAAGACAGTTAGATGTCAATGTGTGCTGCAGTGTAAAATCACACCACCCACAACAGTGAATGTAAACCACGATTTTACTGCAATAATCCAGTATCTGATGGTAGTAAACATTTTCAGGTGATGATGAATAGTGCAGTAGAAGCTAATTTACCCTTACTTTATTTTCAATTATGTCTTTGCTTTACACCATAGTTCATTTTTTTCACATTAACATTTTCCTTGTATGTGTAGTTTATCTATAATAACAGTAAAGGACTGGCAACGATAGGCTACTTTGTTTGAGAACATTATAAAAATAGATTTTTGCAAGCTTTTACTGTAGCCTTTAGTATATTATACATTATCCTTGGCAGCCATCCTCCTGCGCTGATGTGTGCATTAGCATGAACAGGAATCGATTCAGCCAGCTATAATGAAGTCATATTTCTTCCATCCTGACCAATTATGTACCACTCTTGTGTCTTGTTTAACAGCTTTACAGCTGAAATTTGCTAAAGAAGGTTTAGAAAAGATAATGTTATGGAAATAATGGCATGTGTTATCTCTGGTGAGTTGGTCTGTTGGTTTTTTTTAAACATTCTTGTTTGACAAAAATACTGCTTTCTATTAGATGCTTTCAGGTTTCTCGATAGCGCCAGGAGGAGGTTATTGCTGTCTGAAAAGCAAGACTGAAACCATTCACAAATTCCTCTACTGGATTCAGGCAGAACGTGTCGGCAAACTAATGCTAATGGTGCTCATTACCAATTTATAAATATGGATTTGTTTATATTTAGATTTTTACTTTCCCTATTTCAATCTGCTCTGTGCGGGTCTAATTCAAATTGCAATCTCACTTCTGTACTCAGTGGATATTGCGTTTCTTGTTACATGCTTTAGAGAGCATCATAAATTGGTATAAGAGACCATATTGATAGGTAAATAGGTAGATACTCCTCAATTCAACTAGAAAGGCTTTCAGAACGTCACTCCCATTGGCATTTGACCATCATTATGGTAAGGAAGACCCTGGTTCCTTATAGACAAAGTCCGCTCACTGTTAATGCAGTAATCGTGACAAGCCAATGATAAAGGCTAAAGGCTTGATTGGTTCAGTAGTAAACGTCACATAGCCCCGATTTGTTAATTCTGAATACTTACAACAAGGGCAGTAGCCCTGACTTATTTATTGTGAAAAGCATTCATTAAAGACAATGGGCCTTTAATGATGTATTGTTATCAAACTGTTAAAGACTTTATACAGGTGTTCTGTTGTTATATGGAATACCATAGGTTTTGAACTGATTACCACCTTTGACAAACCCTAGAGGTACATGAATCCCACTCTGATAACTCTTGCTTGTTAGATCCTCTTAGGAGGGCCTGTTGTGGTAACCTGTCTGATAATGTCTTGTAATAAAAATATATACAGAATACATACATGCATACATAAATACATACCTTTACATACGCAAAGGGCCTCTGGGTCAGACCTCTTTTTCCTTTGGACTATTTGAGTGTCATTCATAATCTAATTCAGTCTAGGACAGCCTACAGTATTTGTCAAAGGGTACGCCCACTTCAGGTATTGGCTTTATTGCCTTGTAAGTGGCAGCATTTTGCTTGATAACATGCACATCCACCAGGATATACATGTGCAACTGTGCCAGGAATTATTTAATTTGTAGTTTACTGCATTTTTCAAGGCCACTCCTTCTAAACCAGCCAAGCACATTGAAATGGTATTGTGCATGGTGTATCACTATTTTACTGTTCACAAGATGGCAAACATATTGCTTCTGTTGTGCGTGATGACCATGTTGGAACTAGGGGTGTGCAAAACTTATGGAATTTGTTTTTGTGTAATCACTTAAAACATTAGTATAATTAAGCAAAATTAAAGTAAAATTGAATGCAAATGTCATTGTGTTCTGTATTTTAGTGCAAAATCTATCCTCACATCAATTTATGACAGGAGGACACATTTCGCACTCACAATAGTGCAAAACACAAAAACACCATGAACAACAAGCTCGCAGACCAAGAATTCGTAGCAAATGTTTCCCACCAAACTGTGCATTTGCTGTACATTTTTTATGTGAATGCCACATATTTACACAAAGTACCGTAATGGCTTACCCTTAGGAATTTCACATAACAAGCACAATGTGAAATTTCGGAAAAATAGGTGAATTATGTTGGCATAATTTAAATTTGCCAAACTTCAAACTAACGATACACCATGTACAATAACTCCCCTATGTTTAATTGTATTTTTTTATTGCAAGCTTAAGCGTAGAATTTGCGACAGCATGTTTTCTTTTCTTATTTCTATTTATTCTTTTAATTTATCTGGCATATTCTTTTTGAGTGTGGGTGCTTGTTGGACTGTGACAGCTAAGTTTGCCCAGGCAAGAATGAGTCACTGGGTGAATGAATGGATACATAAGTGCAAGGATGAGTAACAGAGAGCCTGTACGATGAATTAATGAGTACCTAAAATCACCAGTGACTAACACTGAAATGTAATTATTTATGCATTTCATAAAGCACACAAAGACCATTCAGTCAGCATTTATGCTGAGTTATTTTATTTTTCGGCACAGTCAGATTGCAAGTTGCAGTTTGAAGTACCTGGTATGGTGGGTAGAACTGAACAAGATCAAATATTGGTGTTTGTCCCCCAGGCACAAGTTCTAAAAAATAAGTGGGGGGACGTACCAAGTTATGCAGTATGCAAGTGACATCATGGCATCGCATGTAACATCACAGGAAGTGGCATCACAACCCATGACCTCACAAGAAGTGACATCAAATCTTAAGACCTCACACAGGTTAAGCACATTTACCGTGTTAACATTTGAGCTCATTACAATGTTTAACAAATGAGAATATGTGTTGACCTTGTGCCAAAAAAGTGACACAACCAGATGCAAAATCTGAGCCTCGACTTACACACTTTTGTTTTTAAAACCCTGCCACAAAGAGATTGGAAACAAGGAGAAACATGACAATACATCTGTTCTGATTAATTGGCTACAAATCCTGCATTTTAAAATATCTAATGGGGTTAAGGCACCTGCTGCAGAGGTCTTTGTGTGTCCAGTAAATCTCAGGGAATAATAATAATGGTAAGATATTTTTGGGGGTAATGCATTTGCTGGAGAAACCTGTTTTCTCTAGTCCCACGTTTGAATCAAAGTAGCATAGAGGGTTAATGTGCCTGCTTCAAAGCATGCCATCTAACTTCAAATGACAGATTTTTATTGTATGTCGCTAGGTAAGTGAGCTACTGATTTTAACACAGAGATCCTTTTGTTACTTGCAGTTCATAAATGGTAATTTTTCTAATATATCAATTTATGAAGGAAATGTGACTCCTACAGCTTGTAACCCTCACTGTCTTATGTAACACATTGTGTACATTGATTTACACATTTATAGGATTTATTGCCAATGTATAATGTGTACGTGTGATGTAAAGCGCTTTGACACCCTGCGATAGGAAGAGTAGCCCTGTAAAAGAAATAAAACAAAATAGTAGTATTTAAGTTGTTATTGTATAATACTGGAACGGACCAACAAATCTTAAGTATATGTGAAGTGATAACAAGAAGCTGTGTTCTTTTGTTTCCCCTCCCCTGCATTTGCATCTAGGTATGAGGCTCAGATAGTTCCCAATCACAATAAGTGGAACAAAAGGAGTCCTGATGGCCCCTTAAATTCGTCTTTTGTTATGGGCTCAGTTGGGAGCCTGAAACATGAAAGTCCCCTCGCCGCCTGCACATTGCTGCTGGAAAATGAAAGCAGACAAGCTGCAGGCACTGCTGATTGTGTCCTAGTGTCCAAAAATTACACCAAGACAAGTTCAGCATATTTCACAGGGGCCCACTTCTTGCAGGGTGGACGGCGTCCACCCTGTGAAAATAGTGCATGGACACCGTGTACCCACGTATACCCCCAACTTGTGCTCTGTTTTTCCCACAGAATACTGTTTTTCGACACCTGCAGAGGCTATTCAAATTTACTCTGTTTTCATGGGTACCTAGTGCAGACTTTTCAGATAGGGGAGAATTGAGATCATAGAGGAAAATGAAATTAAATGTGTATTTTTTTATAGTTCAGCTATTAACCCGTGAGGGTATCAAGGCACAGGGAGATTACGTGATTTGCCCAAAAACATATGATGGTGCATTGACACCGAGGATCAAACTCCAGCTCCTGAGGCGGTCTCTCTGACTGCTGTGCTACATATTTTACATGGGTTTTGGAGCACCGTTTTGTACAGTTTGAAGATGATGTAAGAGGTATTTGGGGGGCATAAGATACAGGTCATTGCAGTAACCAAGTTTAAAGCGTATACGTTCTTCATATAAGCAAGACTTATTGGCATTGCTAATACTTGTTTATTCTTTTGTCACCTGACCTAAGGACTCATTGCTCAACTTTATGCTTCATACTGGCTAAATGTCTTTAATCATTTTATAATTTGTTAAATATTGTGCCCCCATTACTGTATATTATTTCAGGCCCCCATCCATGGCATCTGAACCTTCCTTACAGTATCACGCCTCCATTTCCTGTCTTTAAAGTATGATAAGCAAGAATTCCTTTGCAGTGAGAAGAAAAATGTCCCAGCAAGACCTAAGCCAGCGGTTTTCCTAGTCAGCCAAAAGCAACAGCTTCAGCTTCTGGCTTTCCAGATGTGATTCAGCTGTTTTTTGCTCCTTAACCACCATTGTGTCTCGTTACATAATGTAACATGAATGTCAGTTTTGCTTCATTATTTGGCAGATTGCTATGTGTGACTTGCCATGTCCAGAAATTCTCGCTGTTCTAAGATCAAGGTGTTTGTATCTGCAGAATTAATATACTTTCATAACTGTAAAATGGAATTAATCTATCCAGGTGTCCTCAATTAATTGTAATTGTTAATCAGCATCTCAGGCCGTCTACAAAGCCACCTCACATCAGCAATGCCCTCAAGTATTAGGCCTACATACTACAAATCCACAGTTTTTCATTGCCACCATAAACACAGCTCTGTTTTTGGAAAATGTCAATAGAATATTAAGGGCCTGATTTAGAACTTGGTGGTCAGGTTATTCCGTCACAACGGTGACGGGTGTCCTGCACGCCAAAACCTAAATCCCATATATATCCAATGGGATTTAGATTTCGGCAGATGGGATATGCGTCACTGTTGTCACACAGTAACCCATCCGCCAAGTTCCAAATCAGGCCCTAAGTTGGCTTGTAAATCACAAAAAGCTCTGGACTCACTGTAATTATGCCAGGAGTGCTTTCTGTTCTATTATATGGTTGACCAATTTGTTCTGGGGCAAGCCCTTCTTGCTTCCTGCGTCACTTCTCCCATCCAACTGGGATGCAGCTCAGGAGCACCGTCAAGAGGAGAGGGGGTGCCTAACAGCTAGCTGGCCACAGTATGGATCTGTATAAGTATTCTCTTTGTATCACTCTACCACTCAGGTTTTCCTCACTGAGACCATCAAGTCAGGCCCAGTGATGAATGTAGCAGATGCAAATGAGGGAGGAGTGATAGTTTCTGGGAAGTCTTTCCTGGCAGCTCTGCTCTACAAGTTACTGATATCTGATATAGGGTTCTTCAGAGGCAGGAAAAAAGAGCATTGCTTCTAGGTAGTGCTGCTTTATTTACATACTCACAACATCTAGCAGGCTGGCTTTTTGTGAGCCCTCAGTTCTCTCATGTGTTTCATTATATTCCCTTAAAAAGGGACCAGAGTGACAACACTCCAACATGACCCTAAGAAAGATGCACAAATTAAGACTACCTTTTATAGATAATACTCGAATCTGCTGCAAATCACACTAAGAGGCCGAAGAGTAGAGGACTTCTGTGTGTCCATCACAGGAGCTTGGCAGGTTTGAGCATGACTTTCCAGTCCAGATAAGATTACACTTATAGACAAAAGTCATTGAGTGACTACCAGGATGTCAGAATATCTACCACACCTATAGAAAATCAAGTTGGCAACTTACACAGCTTTTGTTGTTACTTTCTTTTGCGGTACTCCTGGCTTAGGTCTAAACTTGACTAAGATAGGGCTACCCCTGCCTTACTGTTGAAACGTAGCAGTAAGCCAGTTCTGCATGAGTGAGTCACATCAACTCATAGCAACATCTTTGAAAATTAGACCCTCAATATTTTGTAATTGTAAAGGACTCTTTGCAGCACATGTCATGGTAGCCAGGTCCCCGTTTCCCTTCCCAGGAGAGTGCATCGTCTGTGACAAGCTGAGGTGGACCACAGAGGAAGGTACCAATTCAGAGTTTTTAAACAAGTGGTTCCCAGGTAGCAGGAAATTAACTGATTTACTGATGAAACGACATGGGGATTTTTTGGACAGGGACATTTCTCATCCTTTTCCCAGATCCTTGTTTGTCCAAGTCACCCTCCCTGTAGTAGGTAAAAAACTAACTGTCAGTGTTAAAGCATGACCTTCACATCCTGTTCGGCCAAACCATCTTTTTCTCACACTCATAGTTAGTATTAGGTCAAGGTGCTCAGTGCAATGGACCGAGCAGAGCACATTCATTATTCAGATTATTATGAAACGGACAGCATTATATAAAATTTTGCAGCATGAAGCAGAGCAACATTGCGGAGACCCTTGCTTCAATTACTCCCTAAAGATTTTGCTACGAATAGATGTATTAAAGCTTGTAGTATTTCTGGATTGCTCCTGAATTCCAAGTCTAGGACAGGTATACGCCAGACTTACTCCTGTTGTAGTCTTGGAATTCCTGAATAAGGCATAGGTCTATGTGAAGCAGTCACCTTATGTGAGACAGAAGCACTGATTAGCCCACTCACCAACTTCTGGTTCAAGGATTTTTGCCAACCTATTTTACGTGGCAACCTCTCTTCACACTCCACGACCTGTTCCATTTGCCTACGTTTGCTTGCTTACACAAATATTGTTTTTTAAACCATTTTCTAAAAAGACAGTTGGCAAGGTAGAAGCAGCCAAAGCTTGGTAGAAAATGAATTGTGCTCATTCATTGTGATGTCATTCTCAGCTCTCCTTTCCACACTATTCTGTGGTACTCCTTGCCATCTGTGATCAGAGGTACCATGAAGTTTAACTTTATTGCCTCACTGGTTGGTCATGTTCTGGTGCTCTCACTGTGCAGTTATGAACACTCTCTGTGGAGCCTCCTTGCCCCAGCTATAGTTGCCCCATTCTGCAATGTTCTAAACAATTAAGCACCACAAGTGAGGGATAGGGCCTCTTGTTCCTTTTCTGTAGTTTGTAATGCACTTTTAGTCATTGGCCTTTCTAAGGACATAACTCCCACGGACACCTGCCTACTATTGAAAAAATGAAACTGGAAAGTTTATTTTTTTCCTTTTAAATGCATCCCATTTTCCTTAAAGTAAATCAGGCTGCATTTAAAAAAACGAAGATTTCTTTCATAAAAAGCAATGAGAGACATGGTGGTCTGCTGACCTCAGCAGGCCACCATCCCTGCTATGGCTGTGATTCCTAATGGGTTGCAAATTGCGACAGACCTCATTAATTTGCATAGAGTAGGTTGTTTTGCAACCCACTAGAAACTGCTAATGAAACTCCAAAGAGTTTCATACATTTGGAATACTGATTTCCTCATTGCAATTTGGAAAGAATCATAATTAAGAAATTAGATTTACTAATATTAGTACATCTGGTCCTATATCCTAATGTATTATGTCCTAATGCACATATAATAAGGCCAGAGGGATATCCATCATGGTTGTGATGGAGTAACTGTCCACCAAACTCTAAATCAGGCTCCTGGTATTGCAGCTCCTCCTGAACTACCAATATGTGCCAGCTATGCACCTGCTAAAAACCTGGGGGAATTGTGACCAGCACTAATTGTGTAAAGCAGTCCCTCAATTTTTTTAATGCTTTTCACTTTATTCGTGCTTAAGCGACACAGTCATCAGCACATATATAAACAGGCATGGCATTCTTTACTGCCTGCATAATAAAATGCTGTTGACTCTCAGCAGAAGATATGTTGACTTGAACAGCAGAAACTATTGGGTTTTGCCAGATGTGCACTAGGGATAGGAACAAAAATGTGTTAATACCAGGATTGTGAGACTCAGTTGTACGATTTAGGGCCAGATTTACAATGCCCTTGCACCACCAGAGCATCACTTTTTGTGACACTCTGGTGTCGCTGAGCAGTGCTCCACATTTACAAGGTAGCACTAAGCTACTTTCTGTGGTTTAACACCACCTGGTAAATATTAATCCCTCAGATGCAGTTTACTGCATCAGAGGGGTGTGCAATGGTTGTTGCTGTGGGTGTTCCACCACAACCCCCATTGCGTTTGACGCTGCCCCAGATTTACAACAAATCTGAAATCTGTGGCAGCTCCAAAAACTAATGCCACCCATTGGGTGGCGTTAGCATGGCACAACGAGGAGGAATACTTTTATTCCTCCTAGTTTTTGCTTTTTCCATGTGTGCTGCGTTCTGCAGAATGCAGCACACGTAGAAAGAGCAAAAGGCCATGTATGATTTGTTAATGTGCAGGATGTCTTAAGACAGCTGGGTGGAGACCAGGCACAGGCCTCCAGGGTATGAAGGAGCATCCAGCCAGAGCGCTCCATCCAATCCCGTTGCTTTTCTCATGCTGGTTAACAGCATGAGAGCAGCGTCTGGATTGGTTTGGGGAGCTCTTCCTCTATCGGAGAGCAGAAGAACAAGGAGGAGGACGCGCAGCCATGGGTAAGTGCCTTTTATTTTTAAATGTGTAATACATGTGTTTGTAATGCATGTGTGTAATGTATGTAAGTTTGTAGTGCATGTAAGTGTAGTGGTTGTGTTTATGTTATAGTTGGTATTCCTAAGATTTTATTTCACCTTATTTGACAAAGGGGAGAAGAGTTTTCTCTGAGTTTGAGTGCACACCTCTTTTTAGGAAGAAGGTTCATATTTCAACAAAGTGTGAGTAGAGACTTTTTATCGCTACTTTTTCTCCTCTGTCCCCACATATGTGAATTCATTCTGCGATTTCACTCGCTACAATAAAATACCGGAACCATTTAATAGTTTTCTGAACTCCTTGCTTTAGTAGATGGATCAAATACCACGAATCTCCTCTAATAGTGGGGCCATTATCACTTTTTCCCTTTTTTCTGCTCCTGCTTGTCAAACCACAAATTCAGCGGCACTAGCATTTTCACTTTCCTTCTCAAAAAAGGCATGTTTCGATTTTGTCATTTTTCTACCTTATTGCTGCTCTCACCAAACAAAGCGGGATATAAAGAATCAGATAATAACATATGAAGATATTCTATAATTAAAGTATGTTCTTGTGTAATTATGCCAGCTACAAAGGACAAATTATAAAGCTGCTAATACATGAATGAGCTTTGTTTTTACTGAGTAATTTTAAAAGCCATCTTTTCTTTTCATGGCCAGCAGCCCCCGGGCCAGATGGCTGCTCGACAGAGAGCTCTGTTGTGAACAGTCACCCTGCTGGACTCAGTGCAACTCAGAAATCATCTGGAACCTGTTAAACTGTGAATGGCAGATTGCCTGGGACTTGGGACTGCAGGCCACAGAGAAAGCAAGTCCTTGCGGCTTCTCCCCCTCCCCCTCTTGTTTGCAGCTGGCATGCAATGTAACTTGACTTTTAAAAGCTTTGTTGTGTTTCCCTGCTAGCTTTATCCCCAGCTTTGTCCTCATACCACACAGCAAAGTGACACTGATCCCGGAAAAGCTATTCCTTTCCGTTTTAATATTTGATTGGTGTTGTAAGTGTTGTAAAAACATACACGTGCCACATAGTTTTAGAATTCGGTGTACTTGACTTTAGTGTAACCAACAGAACTTTGTGATAAAAGACGCCTATTTACCTCTGCCACAGTTCTTTTAAAATAAATAAATAAATAAATATGCAGGGCATGAGTCACAAAACCAAGAATAAACGAGGGGAACAAGTTTTTACTTTTGTGTAGTCATTACACAGATATAGGTGATCGTATAGAGAGTGCAGCCTATGCACACAGACCGGCATAGCAACAGACATCTATTTTCACAGGTCCAACAAACATAAAAGAACCAATTCAAACAGGCAAACAAACATGCAAGCATCAGTGCATAAAGTCAGTCATCCATAACCCGAGCATATGGTGATGTGCAGCAGGCGGTACAGACGTGATGAGCACAAATTCAAGGGAGTACTGGTTAACTCACTTCGGAAATCAGTCACTTCTCGCCACAAGTGGGTACTGTGAGAGAGCTCTTGGTGAAAAGCCATATGACAACACTAGGCGCTATGTAGCATGGACTCACTGAGTCAAGATCCGAGGTCGTGTATCAGAGGAGTTCTGAGTGACGTACTGTTCAGGGGTACAGAGTTGTGTCTATTTTTCAGGCACAGGACAAAGAACAGCAGAGAGCACGCCGTTACGTGTAATGGGGCTCACTAAGGGCAGAGGAGCGTCGTTCCACCGTCCCCCTGCCCCCACCGCCAACAGCAGCAGCTGTAAAACGTTTCCCAAAAAACTATCATAAACTGGGTTTATGATTGTTTTTTGTGAAAAGTGGTGGGGCCTCGGGGATAATGAGCAGTGACTCCCCCTCCGAGTGCATGTGTGTTTGGCCGAACGTCTCGGGCCGGCCAAACACACATGCGCACAGGGCTGTCTCCAGTCCAGCAACACAGTTGCCAGGGAGTGAACTAGCTGGGCGCTCCCAGCCAATCCTAAAGCTGCACTAAGCAGCATCAGGATTGGCACAGGGCAGGCTGAGAGTTTGTGCCTGCCAGCAGCGAGGAAACCTCAGAGTAGCGGAGCGGAACACGGTGGTAAGGTAAGTGTTTTTTTTAATGACTTTTTATTTAATTTAATCTCCCCCCCACGAGCCGGCCCGCTCCTTCTGCTTAGCGCGAGCCGAGACTGACTTTATTGTTGAGTAGGTGGGAGCACTGTTACGTCAAACCGTTTTCTCATGTCACCCACTAGTAGACCAACCAGTTCTAATTTTTACTTCTCTGCATCATGAAGTGGGGCTTTGTAGTAGTGTTTCACCACAAACGTAGGACTAAAGTACCAAAATGCAAATAAACTATTTTGTGACTGCACAAAGCATTCACGTGAAGATATTTTGAAAGACAAAAAAGGCATCTTGAACCTTCGTTTCTAAAGTATTTGACTGAACTGTGTAAATTCCCAAGATGTCACTTGAGAATATACACCATATTTTAAAAAACATGCATTGCACAGGCTTCCGTGTACACAATTAGCATTCAGGATCAGATATACAGGTTCAACAGGTGTGTTTTATGAATAAATGTGTATTTTGTGTCATTAATGGGTTTAGGCACTCCATACGTTATCTTATGCACACTTTATCACTCATCTTTGGGCTCATGTATCAATTTATCCATCCACTTTTTCACTGCTGAATTCAACCTCTGACACAACTGCAAAAAAAAAGCACACAAACTCAAGAATATATGCAAGATAAATTAAAAGAATAGCAGTAGAAAAAAGAAAACACGCTACCATCTAAACATAGCGGGTATATGCTTGCAGTAACAAAAATAAACATAGCAGTAGGATTTCTTGCAAATGTATTGTAAAAGGCTTGTCATTGCTTAAATGTTCCAGCATGGTCATCAAAGCAAGTGGCCCATTAGCACTACCTGGAGAGCAATAGCACTCTGTTAAGAAACATTAAAATAAAAAAGGACAAGAAAACTAGAAAAGGAGAAAATTTAAAACTCAATGATTGCCCAACCATTCCTGTTACTAAACCACATTTATTTTCAGGTGGATGTTTAAATGTGATAAAAATGTCATCATGATTGAGGCTGATACAATTTAACTTTCTACATAAGTCATACTATTAGCGGACCTAACCATTTAAAATGGAGAGGGCTACTGCCCCCTGCTGGTTAAGATACCTCAAAGAAGAAGGTACGCTTACACAGATGCTCTGGAGCTGCCCCAGGGTGAGCGGATACTGGAGGGAAATAATTTGGTATTTGGAATTGGACATTGCCCAGGACACCGCTCCTGGTTATATTAGGCATCCCTAATGATGTAGACATCCCCATGGCACAATTATTGTTGTGAATGTTGGGTTTCCTCGTCACAAGAAAATATGAAGCAAAATTGCGGGGACAGTCAACAGTGCCAACAAATCTATGTGGGAAGTAGGCATGAACAGATGTGCGGAAGTAAAAAGTGTGGTGTATAAATGCAGGGCGAGCCTGACCTAAGAAATTTGATAAAGTCAGAGGTAAGTGGTGAACATACTATGGTTTGAATGAAAAATCAGATGGCACCTCTAGCACTAATATGCCCAGTTAGGCCCCCACCCCAAGAGACATCAGTAAAGCAAAGGGAAAAAGGGAATTTCTGGATCAAGCATACAATCATGCAGACTGGAAAGAGAGGGGGGAGCGGTGATGGGGTGGGGGGGTTCGCTCCTGAGGCAACTGTATCCTTGTGTTACTGTCATGTGTGTGTTTTGTGATTTTGTGTTTTCTGTGCCAAAATTCAATAAAACAAATGATTTTCAAATTAATCAATTAGACTAAAAACCTTGTCATAATGTTTTACAATAAGCAAGCCAAAACTATCACATTGGACATAACATTTCTAAGTATACCAATCAAGCCAATAGTTTGTCACCATAAACAACACACCCTGCAGTTTTAAGCAGAAGCGTTTCTACAAGATAACCATCAGCCACACAGTCACAAAATTAGAAAGGCATACAAAAGGCATACAACATTACAGTTAGCTAAGCAAAACACCATCTCTGCTAAAATGGCCTAAAACGGATTCTCGTAGAACAAACCTACAATATTTATGGTTTGTCACACAGGTTAACCGACACCAAAACCATTGCCTACTATGGTAGCTATCAGTAGCCTTTAATATGCTGCAAGATATTCCTTATGACTGCCCCTCCCATCTGTGCTACTGACAGAGACAAACACCATAAATTATCTAGTTATATAAGACACTATACCAGCACTACAATGTCATGTGTGTGCCCCTGACAGTCCAAGCTCAGGCAGCCATTCTGCTGCTGTCTCAGGTGGCTGAATGAATTTTAAAAAAATCACAACTATGAGAAGGTAAAACACTTTTTCAGCAGAAGCGCACAGTTTCTGCCCAATCAAAACCTGTACTCTTGCCTACACGTGAGCGGAGCAAAATTCCTTTATGTAGCACTACTGAAAGCTATTTCTTAGGTTGATCATAATACGTCTGGAGACAGCTGTACTGACAAGCAAGACCTAAAAAAGAAGTATGTATTGCCTCTTTAGAAAACTGAACTTATTGGCATGTTTGGATGGCCCACTTCTATTTTGGTATCCCTCATTCTGAAGAAAAACTGCCACAAGTTTGCTTCACTCATAATTTCTGTGAAGAAATCTAGGCAGTGTAGGCTTCCTCCAAAAACGGTCAACATTTTCTCCTTTGTCAGAAAATGCCCAAGCTAACATGTTCGTACCCAGTGTTTAAATATCAATAAAGGCAGGAGCTTTCCGTGCAATAACTTGTTTTATTGAGATGTGCAAAAGATAAGAGACTTGCTGAGCCTTGTTCAGGCAACGCACGGCATGACTCAGAAGATTTCGATGAAGAAACCTAAGTACTGTAGACTTCCGCTAAATTTTCATAGATTTCAACCTTCTTCAGGAACTGTCGTGTCGAACATTTTCATCGTTTACATATTAACGCAGGCAAATAACTGCACAGCCGTATCCCGGCCATGCACTGCATGACTCAAACGATTTCTGTGAAGAATTTCAGGCTTTTTAAATTCCCGCCTACAGCTTCTTTAGGTTTCTCCACTTTTATAGAAATGTAAATGTTATTAGCTGTTCTCTGGGAGGGTTTTCTATTATCGATGATTAAACTCTATACTGATATGTTTTCAATTAAATGTGTTTGTGATTCTTTTTTTTTTTTTTTTTATAAATGAGGTCCTGTTGTTCTGTTTTTCGGATATGATTCTGAGAAGCATCTACGCAATTCAATAAAGTAATTCATAACATTAATTTTGAAAAGTAGGGTGTCGATAAAGGAAACACATATCTGGAACACAGTGCTTAATTTGAGATGGTGGTTCCCGGTGCGGAGCACCAGCACTTATTTTTGAGTGCCGGCACCTATTCTTCGGCCTCAAGCATTTCCTGCGAGCTAGAGACACATATGGGAAAGACGAAGTAAGAGAAAAATGAAAATTCAGTCAAAGGGAGAAAACAAAGCTGCAAGAGTGAGTTGCAGGGGCAGAGAGTGGCTGTAAATGGATTGAAGAGGCCCGAGATGGCTTCAGAATTATGCTGCCTCAGTATTTAATTGCAGCAGCCAAGCGTTGCAGAGGAGGGCTTTGGGCACCCGCACGTTTTTATTTACAAATTAGGCACTGTTGCAACACTATGAACTGGATCACAATTTTTACAAATCAATGCCAGCTGCAAATTACAAACATATTTCTGTATGTTCTTTGTCAATTGAATTAGTGTAGGTGATGCCAATTTTAAACAATCCTACACTTGTGCCAAATTTACAGCTAATTAATGCCCATTTTATTGAGTTTAATTAACACGTATTCATGCACTTCAGTATCAACCGGCAGAGCTTTTAATAAGACAAAAAAGACGTAGAGTGTTTTGTCTCATGAAAAAATATTTCAAAATTTAAATTGTGGGGCAGTATTCAAGCAGCTGTATTAATGTCAGAGTTTGATTGCTGGGTTCGAGTGTATGATGGAACAAAGAATGCTGGAACCACGCATGCCTGAACAAGGAGGTCGGAACAACGACCGCGTTGTTACCACGATTTTGCAAAAGCATGCCTAGTAAAAGCGCGTGTAGGAACTGCATGCGTGGTTCTAGCTTGCGATCCCCCACCTGCTCTAAGTCCCAGAAGTACCCAACCTCTAATATTAAATCCAGCCCGATCCCCCACCCCTAAAACAGAACTACCCCAGATAACTCCCACTCACCCTGAGCCCTAACTCTTCCCCGACCTCCCCGACCCGCCCTAAAAACAACTGACCCCTACCCTGCCCATCAAAACAAAACTACCCCGATCCCCCACACCCAAAAATCTAATTACCCCGATCACCCCACCCCCGCACCTAAAAACCAAACTACCCTTCCCACCCCCAAAACCAAACTATCTCACTCCACTTACCCACAAAAACCAAACTACCCCGATCCCCAGCCCCTAAAAACAAAAGTACCCTGATACCCCTACCCTTGCCCCTAAAAACCTAACTACTCCAATTCCCCCACCCCCAAAAATCAAACTACCCTGATCCCCCCACCCCTCACCCACAAAAAACAAACTACCCGATCCCACCACCCCACCCCTAAAAAACAAACTACCCCGATCCCCCAACCCCAAAAACCAAACTACCCTGATCCTCCAACCCCAAAAACCAAACTACCCTGATCACCCACCCCCAAAAACCAAACTACTCTGATCCCCCACCCCCAAAAAACAAACTACCCCAATCCCCCATCCCCCATCCCCACAAACCAAACTACCCCGATCCCCAACCCCTAAAAACAAACGTACCCCGATCCCCCCACCCCGCCCCTAAAAACCTAATTACCACAATCCCCCACCCTCAAAAACCAAACAACCCTGATCCCACCACCCCAAAACCTAAACTACCCCAAACCCTCACCCCAAAAACAAAAGTACCCTGAACCTCCCACCCCCGCCGCCAAAAAAACAAACTACCCAGATCCTACAACCCCAAAAACCAAACTACCCTGATCCCCACCCCCAAAAACCAAACTACTCTGATCCCCCACCCCCAAAAATCAAACTACCCCAAACCTCCACCCCAAAAACCAAACTACCCGATCCCCCACCCCAAAAACAAACTACCCCAACTCCCACCCCCAAAAACCAAACTACCCCACCCCAACTCAACTCCCAAAACAAAATTACCCCGACCTCCCACCCGACCCTAAAAACAGAACTACCCAGATCCCCAGCCCCTATAAACAGAACTACCCCGATCCCCCACCCCTAAAAACCAGAACTACCCAGATCCCCCACCCTTAAAAGACCAAACTACCCCGACCCACCCGCCCCCACCCCAAGCCCTTAATCTACCCCCCAAGCCTGCACCAGCCCCACCTACCTGACTGCGTCCTCTCCCGATGTACTCTCTTTTTCTCTGCCTTATCCATGCATGTGCTACATGCATGGTTAAGGTAGAGAAAAAGGGAGTCGTTATCAACACAAGCGTGGTTCCACTTGCGTTAACAACGTAATCGTTGTTCTGGAGTCGTCATTCCAGACGTTTCCCGCTGGATTCAGCCCTAAACTTCAGTGCACATATGAATGCACTTTTCCTCATGCCTTGCCCAAGGCCTTGGAGGAATGTTTCCCCTCTTACTTTTCCCAAGGGCGGGGGTTATGATTATTTAGAGCACCGCCACCTTTTCAAAGGTGAGGTAATGGCATTTTCCTCTTCACCTTTCTTTTTGCTGAAGGGCAAGGGCATTTCCTTTTTTGGATGGCTGCTTTGAGGTGTCCTTCCATGTGGATGTACCTTTGTTCACCTCTTTCAAGTATGCCATGGGTGGAGATTGATTTTCTCCCCTTCCACCTTACCTTTCCCATGGGTGGGGTATTATCCAATTTTCCAACCCTTCCATTGGGAAAAGGTGAGGGTATTCTGCTCATTTCCCTCACTGGCTCCTGGGTGGGAATGTGGGTGCCCAAAGACAGACACTGGATCCTCCCTCTGCAAAAGGCACTGGTGGGTTCATCTGTCTTGCCCAAGTTTGGGCACATTACAGAACTAAGCCCACTCTGTTCAATGGGAGTAGGTACAATATTGAGGCTTGACCCCTTATCATCCACATGGCTGGGGTTTTTTATTGCCCCTCATCATCATGCACAAGTGGCAGTTACTCCTCTGTGGCACACACAATATAGTATTCCACAGAGGAGGGTGTGGATTCTCATGCCCCCTGTTTTCTATTGAGAACATGGGGAAACTGTAGCTCGTAGCCTCATGCTGCTTACGTGGTTCTTGAGCACTTTTTTTGGTTTCTGGGTTGCAATGAATTTCCCTTTTTAGGTTGAAGCCTACCAGAAAGCACAGCTGCCTTGTTGCGGAAGACTTCTTGGGAATATTCTGAAAGCTTCCCTGGTAATACATTCTGCCCATTGCTTACCATAGGCTTTGTGTCTTGTAACTCACATTTGTTTGCTTTCTATTTGCTGGCTTTATTTGCTTAGACTGTCCAGTATTTATTTGTGTCTGTTTCTGTGGAGCATAGCCTGCTTACCACCTCCCTAACTGGCACCTTGCATTCCTCCACTAGTGCTCCCTTTTGGAAAATGCTTTTTTTCTATTTTTCATGAGGCACTCAACATGCTGTATTTCTTTGAAGAGGTTTCATGCCTCCTGTCTTTCTGCTTTCCTGATTCTACTTATCTTTGCCACTTTTCTCACCAATCTTGCATGCCTGTGAAGAATAATGCCCTGTCTATGAACTTGTTTATATTGGTAGGTGCTCTTTACTAAAAGCACAACTTAAACATCCTCAACTTCACACCCAGGCTCTGGGGTTAAGGGAACAGGGGTTTCTGAAGCAGCCCCAAAATAACCTTTCTGGAGTTCAGGCATGAATGAACAATAAACAAGCCTTTACATTTTGTTTTTATCTTGTCACATGTACTGTCCATTCACCTAGGTCAAATGTTAGGCTCTATCTTCCAAGGGAGGTTGGTTTTCACTGTTCTTTCTCTGACTGCAAAGTGAAATAATTTATGTGAAAATCTTGCTAGGTACTTGGGATGGTAAAGGCTGCATGATGTTATCTTTTTCTAGCACACTGCACAATTTAAATGGTATTAAATGAACTGTACAAATATTTCAGAATACATCAGAATTAGAAAAGCACAAGTTAAGTACATTTTTTGAAATTCCAAAGTTTAGTGGAAACAAATACTTTAATGTGGCCAAACCAAATCAGTACACTAGGTGATGCCAATTTCCACACATTACTGTTTGTCTGCTGTATAGTTTTATCAGTAAAACTGTATGTCTGTGCAAATGTAATGGTAATTTCAATTGAAAATGTATTGTCTGTAATGGTAGTGTGCTACCACACCATGCATATTCCACTCTACGCCGCTCCACTGTACTCCATGCCTCTCTATGTCATTCCACTCTGACACTCTGCTCTCTGATACTCTACGTCCCTCCACTCTATGACACTCTACTCCACTCTATGTCCCTCCACTCTACTGCGATCTACACTACACCACTTACTCCATTCTACGGTTTGACACTCCACTCCACCCTACACCACTCTACCTTACACCACTCTAATCTACACCACTCTATGCCACTCCACCCTACAACACTCCACTCTATGACAGCACTCTACTCCACTCTATGCCCCTCTCTTGTACGCTACTAACTTTTAGCAATGGAAAGAGTAAACATGCTGGTGTACAAAATGGTTAAAACACTTTGGTAAAGCTCTCGCATATGTGTGACCTTTTAGCTTTGCAAATGCTGGGCAAATATTCACCAAAGCCACGTAATATCTGAAAAGCATTTGAACCAAAAACAATTGGTGAACCTTTGTACATCGCTGTCTGAGTTTTGCACAATGAAACTCTGCTTTGAGATGTTTGACACGTTTCTAGATTCTGCCATATTACTTATGAACTATAAGACAGATCTGCACTGATATTGTCACTATCATAGCTGGACACTGTTACACTCAAACTTCGTACGATTTGGTTAAGGATGAACAAAGTTATTAAGGATGAAATACTGGATTAATTACGGTGTCATCCTTAAATCAAGAAGCCCACCTTCATCTTTGTAATCTAAATACAAATATATGTGAACACTCAGATAAAATGCGTTATTGTTTTCTTGCACAAAATCAGCACACAGTGCAGCATTGTCATAGTTGAACATACAATAACATTTCTTAACACTACATTAGAATGGACGTTCCTGCAACATTTGTAGCATTAACAATGTTGCTTAAAATTGTAATAATTACAATGACTGTTTCAGGCTATTCTATTCAATTAATAAAAACGATGCAGACACCATTTCAATTCCATGTATTTCCTTTGTATAACGCAACATATCCTAAAAGCAAAACCTTTATTCATTCTACTCAGATTACTAGCCATGCACAGGTTCAGAAGGATGAAGGGCTGAGATGGCTCTGGCATGTTATAAACATGTAGGTTTCTAAACAGATGACATCCAGCGTATAAATTAACCCTTAAAAAAATTAGTTTTCTGTTTAAATTCTTACTTATTTTCATTGCAGCGTTATATCCATTTACAATCTGCTATGTTGTACCCTCGTTTGATTGTGCTAACTTCTACTCAATGGTATTTGGCAACCTGGATTTCATATTATGTGTGTTTATATTTCTCATTACGTTTGCATAGACTTCGTTTATTGTAATCTTCTCTGCCTCTGTAATTGTCATGACTAATGTAGTTTATAACAATCAGTCTCTGTATAGCGCTCGGATATCTGACTGGGTGGAGTCCATACTTAGTAAAATAGCAAATAAGTACATAACAAAATAAATAAATGAACAAATAGTTGTAAAAAAATCACCTTCATTCAATAACTTTATTTTAACTCTGCATGCTAATTTTGTTTCCGGGTCACTAGCTGCTGTAGCCTCTTTTAATTCTCAGAGTTATTGGTCCGAGTACTTCCCACGGAATGTCATCAGCTTGAGTAAAACTAGATACGCAGGAGACTAATGTTTCATGTTTCCTGTTGGTTAGCGATAAACATGGACTGTACATTGATTGGACTTTATCGCATGATACTAGGATAGCAAACCATGTGGCATGGATCTCACACAGCATATGTCCAATCATGCACACATGTAAAGCTACTGATAGGATTTAACACGACGGGGTTGTTTCAGGGCTTCTGTGGGTGGCAGGAAGAAAAACAAACAAACTGTACAAGCTGAGGAAGACCTAGGCAAAATGGAGAGGGGCAAACTTTAATTCACAGATAGGAGTCTTGGGAAACAGTCTCATGTGACGTGAGGGCCTCTAGTAATAGGGGTGGGAGAATGTAAATCAATACTCCAGTTCACACATTTAGTTTCTCTTGAATTTTCAGGTCCGATATAATCAGAGTTGATAGAAAACAGATGCCATTATTAGATGTCTTAAATATCGGATGCAATAGGGTACCATTTCCTGAACTTCTGTGCTGAGATTGCTATAATCAGAAAAATGTAACATGCCAAAAGAAAGAAAAGTTAGTTTCCCTTTAAGTCTTAGGAGTTTACTACCAATTAGTTGTGCTGTAATGCACAGCTATAGGAAATAGTATATTTTTGTTTAAACAAATGTTAGACATGCCAGATTAGATATTATTTGCCTTGAAACATTTTATTCCACAGCATTTACACATAAACAGATAAACCTGGCGTTATATGCAAATTCCTGAAGTAAACCTCAGCATAATGGACGTACTGTAACAACTGCAAACCTAAACTGCACTGATATCCTCCATTTATTATTAGCCGCACAACCATAATGCACATCAAATGCACTGTTCATAAACCCAAAGATGACATCACAGGTGGCATCACCAATGGCATTCTTGATATCACTGGAGACATCACATATGACATGATCAAAAAATCACCAATAACATCACAGATGGGGCATTACATATATGTGACATTACACAGAGGTACAATTTCACAGTTCTATTGACAACCCAAAGATGTCCTTACAAACTCATAATAGAGAACAGAGGTTTCGGTACCAGTCACAGATATTCTCACAGTAATATAAATTCTTTAAATTTAAATTTTTTGAGGTGGTGTATATAAGTATCACTAAGTTTCACTATGTGGTCTTCATAATCATATAGGCAGATGAGTTCTATGTTATCGAAAAGATAGTAACAAGTGTTTACTAGTTCTTGCTCATATCCCCGAACTTGCCCTCTCCATATCTCTCCCTTGAAGGCCCAGTCTTGCAAGGTGAAGGCCTACATTTTCCAATTTGGGTTACTAGTCCAGAACTGTCTCCATGTAATGCTAAATAGTAGTGGGTTGCGGTGAGACCATGTTTGACCTAGGTATAATACTGACTCAAATTGTTCCCGTATATGTTAGGAGCAAAGAAGCAAGTACAGTCTGGAATACAAGTCATGGACTAAGGGTGAATTTCCTTCCATATCTCTGTCAGATTCCATAGCTACACCCATCAACCAAATTTTGGGGCCTCGGCCCTGTATCTGTGGCAGACAAGGGTGGGTATGATTGATATGCATTAACGTCAGGAGAGCAGCTGAAGTCACCACCCCCATGCAATTGGAGTGGCATGAGAAAGGAAGTCTGATCATGTGCAGGTAGAGTAATTCATCTTCTGACATGATTGGGAGATAAATTCAACATAAGGTCAGCAACACTCACCTAAGCGCCCTTCCAGTAATATATATCAGCCTTCTGGGTCTATTTGTTCTTTTTCAATCATGAAGAGAATCCCTGCCCTAACTCGTATCAGCATCCCCTTCACTCAAGATGTGGACATTAAATTGATTTCTCCATCCTTTCCTAAATTTGGCCTCCCCTGCCTTTGTCAAGTGTGTTTCCTGTACGAAGGCAAAATCTATCCCTTGATGCTAAAAATAAATGATAATTTTATACTGTTTTAATATGATGCAGTGCCTCTAACATTCCAAGCAAGGAATGTGTACCATTACAAAAGCAGTGAAGCCTAGCTTAGAGTCAATGTGTAAAGTAATTATGCAGCACGCAAATAGTAATCACGTGAAAACACAAGAAAACTCCTTAGCCAATATAGAAAAATAGCAATATTTGTAATAAATAAAGTAACACCAAAATGGTAAAAATCTAATCAGTAGAACCGGGGTTATGAGTTTTTAAAGTTTCTAGTAAAAATAGCACCAAACACAAAACATCAATTGTGGTCATCTGATCGTGCTGGACTAGGTCAAAGTCACAAGTCAGGCCTACCGGGATGGAGTATGGGTCGGATACAGGGACAGGTTCATACCACTGAAGATTTTACCTTCTCTGAGTTTAAGTCTACCTGGGGAGCTTCAGTGGAAGTTCTCATTAGAGGTTGATGTGGGGAGCAGTTCAGGTGTTTCAAATGGTGTCAGTTTGGTGTGAATAGTCCGTTGTCGCTGGAGCTTCATGCTGGTGGTTGGTGCAGACTGTCACCATGGATGTTGGATCTCAGGGAGGATGCGAAGTGCAGATTGTTGCTGGAGATTCATGTGGCCGGCTTCACAGTTAGTCTTTGAGTGATGTGATGAATGCATTTGTGGTGGAGAAAAGGCCAAAAATATCTTAATCTTTAAATGGGACTCAAGAATTGTGATTCTGAGACAGGAGGAGTACTCTCTAAAGCCAGTCAATGGTCCAGGACCTGAGAGGACAGCTCTTGGCAATCAGGACTCACTCCAGCAGAAGCCAGCAGCAGGGCACTAGTCTGCTTGGCAGTTGCAAGGCATGCCACTGGAATCTTTTTGTGTCCCAGTAGCTCCAACAAGAGTTGGCCCTTGGAGTCACTTCTGGGAAGCCTGGGTTTAAGACAACCCAGTCCAATCTTTCTTCTTCAGACAGCAGGACAGTCCTTCTTATGAATCTTCCACAGGTTATTAAGCGTTCTTATGGGAAGTTCTGAAGCTGCCACTTTTATGCTCAGGGCCAGCTTGTGGGTGAGGCATGCTCCCTTTGTGTAACCTTCCCTCTTTACTGCATCTGGCTCCAAACTCTCAATGATAACAAAAGGCAGGCAGGTCTAAGTATGAACTGCATTTGTCAGTGGTAGGGCATGCTGCCATTAAAGGTGTGGAAGGGGGTGGGCAAGCCCTCAGACTACCCTTTGAAGCTCAGGAAGGGCTGAGTACAACACCCCAGGACATCCGACTTAGAAGAGCAATACCCTACCCCACACTGAAGGCCCTTTTGTCCCCATGTCTGGAAGGAATACACAAAATGCCACAGGAGACCCATTTACAGCCATGTGCTCATGGACACTGGGAGAAAGGCGCATTTGATCAATGCAGAAAAATAGAAACTTTCTAAATGTGGAATTTTCAGAATGGTAAATTAAAATCAGACTTTCTCATTAAAGAGGATTTTAAATTGCAGTTCATGTGAGTAGAAGAAGCATTTCTGTATCTGTTTCCAAACTGAAGTTATCTCTTATTAAGTGTTATAAGGTAACTCAGTGCTAGTCTGGGAAGAGATAGCATTAAAACTGTAAAAAAACTGTTTTGGCAGTTTTTCACTGTAAGAACCTGTAAAATTTAAAAACACGTGTCCTACTTTTTAAGTACCATGCACCCTGGCTTAGGAGTGGTTAGAGCCTATCTTAGGGGTGGTTTATACATATTATACAAAAGGAAGGTTTAGGCCTGGCAAACATTATTCTTGCCCGGTCGAATGACAGTTTAAAACTGCACTACAGGTTGCGGACGCATGCCTGAGATGTTTTAAAAGGCCAATGTGGATGGAGCAATGTGGGTTGAGTGCTGCAACCCACTAGTAACATTGTATTTACAGTCCCTGGATACATGTAGTACCATATACTAGGGACTTACAAGCAAATTAAACGTACCAATCAGGTTTCGGCCAATTTTATCAGGGTTAGAAGGGAGAGCAAAGGCATTTCATCACTGCTTAGCAGTAGTAAAGTGCACATAATCATAAAAGCCAACCCAATCTGATGTAGCAAAGGAAGGCAGGAACCTGGGGAAACTTTGCAGAGAGGGGCAGGTCCAAAACACAGAGTTGGGGATGTCTCTCCCATAAGTACTTAACATTGTTAGATGTGATCTGTCATGACTTTATATATGCTGTGCTCATGAGCCTTGTGACTCATAGGTTCACAACCATCATTTGTTTCATCATCTTCTTGTTTAGGGTTGTGACCATCCTCTTTTCTGACTTGTGTTTTTGGCTCCCAGATTGGCTCACTTTCTGTAAAGTAACATGCTCATTTAAAGTCAGGCCTGTTTGCTGCCAACTTATGTCATTTGTGCACACAGCCAGGATAGTGTTCATCAAATGAATGGATTCCGAGGTCATGGGGGTAACCTCTGGTAGCAATTATGTTTCTATCTTCTATTCCTCTTCACTGACAAGGAACGTTTTGTGGATGCATTAGAGCGGAGTCTGTGGATAGTGGAATGCACTATTTCCACCACTGTGGTTTCTTTTGCTGCTTGCACCATTGTTGGTCTTGACCTATTGTCATGTTGTCACCTCTGCTTCTTCCTATTTTGTTGAGTGTGTCATGTTGGTTCTTGCTCATAGACATAGTTAGTTGCAGACCAGACATCTGCCCATTCTTCAGCTTCCATAGGGTCAGTAAAGAAGTGTAAAGTATGTGTGGCAGTGATCTTCAACTTGGCGGGTAGCATTAGAATGTACTTGATGCCTGTGTCCCTAAGTTTGTTTCTCATCACTAGGAACAGCTTGCATTGGGATTGTAATACAGCAGTTTAGTCTGGAAAGATGAACACCTTGCTACTGACTACCATAGAGTGTCCAATTTTCCTGATGTGATGATGTCTACTGAAGAAACTGAATAATTTAGCATTGACGTAACCACAAGTCCCAGTCATGATCCCACTGATGGTGGTACCACTGGGATTCTGTGTACTCTCTTGACCACAAACAGTTTGGGAAGGCCCTCTGGAGCATGCTGAATCAGTATTCTAGATATCCTTCTACACATGTTCCTTCCACTTTTCTGTTTCCAGCAGGCTAATGATGTGGACCTGATTTCTTCTACAGATTCTCTCTGTGTCCTTTGATCTATATTCTAAATATTCTAAGTAACAGATTTGTTTTTAAAGGTCCCCCATCTTAACATGCCTTCCTTGCACTTAGTCTCATTGAGGCAAGCTTGCATTCCGTTTTTTCCACTTTGCCAAATAATGTATTTTGATGTCTCTCACAAGTCAAGTTCTAGGGCCTACTCTTTCTACTTTCTACTCTAATCCAAATGGGATTATTTTATACCTATTATTATTCGTACTAACGTGGCTGCTTTTATGTTATCAGTGAAGTCTGCAGTGCATGCTGGGAAACTGTGTGGTGTGGGGTGACTCCTGACCCTAAATTTGCACAAGGTTTTTATTTGGGTGTTAGTGCCTGCACACTGGACTGTCTCTCCAGTCAACAATATAATTTTCCCAGGGAGGTCCTCAATATATGTCAAGTTGTTGGCCTTCTTCTGGTATAACAATTTTTACAGTATGTTTTTAATTAGTTTGATATATTATAGGATTTCAGTTTATTGGAACTGTGATGCCTTTTGTCTTAGTATATTTTTAAAGTTTTAGTGTGATTTTGTTTTTCATTTAATCGGAAATTGTTAATTTAGTAGTGGGTTGTTGAGTTTGTAGGGGATTCAGGTTGGAATTTGTAATTGTATTAAATCACTAATTACTTAGCATTCAGTTTATGCATTTAATTGGTAATTATTTATATAAATGTATTTGTTGATTGTTATTTACATTTTTTAACTTTTGTTAATTGGTTGATAAATTTCTTTATTTCAATTATTCTACTTAAATTTATATATATTAATTTTATTAATCATAATTGTTTATTTAATTTTTAATGTAATATAATTATTCATCTTTTTTTTTAATTTTATTCGTATGGAGGTGTTCAAAGTTAAAGTCAAATGGCACTGTATTTGATTAAAATAATTAATTATAAAAGTGCACAGTTAAAATACACAATGAATTAATTTCATATTACAAGTGCGCACTAGTTTGACTATGTACAACAGCAACACAAATTGATGGGTCCTTCAATGTCTGGAGAAAACAAAAGCCGTTCTACACAAGCTAAAGTTATGGGTTTTCAATATACGTAATAAAACACACCTAGTTTACCTAACATAATATTTTCAGAAAAAAATAAAATGAAGTAATGTTCGGGAAGGAACATTGTCAGACACACAGGGAAATTGGCCCCATGCTGCCCTAAGAGGAAGGAAAGCAGGCTGCGAAAGGTACTTGGCCTGAATTTAAACAATAGAGGGCCAGATTTAGCAAAATCCGATTTTGCGACTTGCAAATTGCGAGTCTGAGCGACTCGCAATTTGCAAGTCGCAAAATCAGATGCAGAATGGTGTCTCAGACACCTTCTGCGACTCGCTATGGGGTCGCAAAGACCCACCTCATCAATATTCATGAGGTGGGTCGCATTTTGCGACCCTATAGCGAGTCCCTGCACTCACAGGGATGTTGGCCTGCTGAAGTCAGCAGACCTCCATGTCTGTGACTGCTATATAAATAAAGCAGTTTTTTTTTTCATTTTGCAGCCCGTTTTCCTTAAAGGAAAACGAGTTGCAAAATAAAAAAACTTCCGAAACCATTTGGTTTAGTTTTTTCAAAGTAGGCAGTGGTCCATGGGACCACTGTCTGCTCTGAAAAAATATTTTTGTCGACATTCACAAAGGGGAAGGGGTCCCATGGGGGCCCCTTCCCTTTTGCGAATGAGTTACCACCAGTGTGACACTGGTGGTAACTGCGAGTTGCTTTGCGACCGCATTCGCGGTCACAAAGCAAGTCTGAATTGCGATGCGAGTCGCAAATAGGAAGGGAACACCCCTTTTGCAATTTGTGAATGTGCATCGCGTTCGGCCGTTTGCATGGCGCAAACTGCGATTTTCGCAGTTTGCGTCATGCAAACGGCTTGCTACATCTGGCCCAGAGTCCTTTCCCAGTGGTTAACTGCATATTGCAGATAGGGTTCAATACCACCACTAGTTTGTAACACAATGAATTGCCTGTTTGTGAGCTTCTTGGGTTCAGCTGCATCCCTCTTTGACTGTATGTCTAAAAAAGAACGATTCAGCCACCTCTTTTCAGACTTGTTTGTGCTGGTAGTGTTAGAGAACAGGGAGGGTCTACTCAGTGGTGTAACAAAACTTGAGGGGGGCCTGCTGCAAAGTACCGGGAGGGGTCCCCCTCCCACCTGGACCCAGTCAGAAACCTGCCGCCCATACACAGTGTACTGAGCTGAGGAGGGAGCCCTGGAGCTCACCCCACCCCCATACTGAGTGCTGTGGGGGCCTTTGTTACACTACTGGGTCTAACAAAAGATGTGAAGAATGATTTGATGTAGGCCAACTATGAGATATTCATCCCTTGATCACAATTAAGACATTCCCTAATTACCTGCTGGCTAAACAATGCATTAAAATTGTTCCAAACTGCCGGCCATAAACTTAGGATGGGCAAGTTTAATTTAGTCCTCAATTTATGTGAGGCCCAGTTCCTCATAGCTCGCAAAGTGTGGGCAGCTAGGAAGCTGTGACAATAATCAGCAATGGAAATAGTCTTTTAAAAAGCGTGCCCACAGACTGCGTGGATTTAAGTAATCTTGTGGCTATATTGGCAGACCAAGCGCTCTTATGATCACAGAAAATCCCCAAGTATAGAAAGCTGGATACTGCTGAAGGCGTGTTGGAATTAACGTAAATTGGTCTCATATTACTGCTCTTAGCACCACATGCCATGGTGGGAGACTTGGGATAGTTAATGCCCATATCCAAGGACATCATAGAAGAGGGTAAGTATGATATTAGGGTTGGGACACTCCTAGGTATACAGGCTAGAAGAATGGCATCATCAAGAATAAGGCAAGCTTCAGCTGCTTGCTGATCCGCGGGACACCCTGCCCACTCCCTAAGAAACAGTGATTCAATTTGTTGATTTAAAGAATGAATAAAATAGGTGTCAAGATGCACCCCTGCGTTACTCCCTAAAGAGACCAAATGGTTCAGTGCACTCCCCATTCTGGCTATATCTATGTCTGACAGATAAATTCATGTAAATAATGTAAAATATTTGCCAGGGTGGCATCAAGGCCTGAATGAAGCAATAAGGACAATAACTTGGATCTGTTCACACATTCAAATGTGCTAGACAGGTCCATTAAACCATGGTACAGCGGGCACTCCCTGGTGGACAGATATTTGCATATGATAAGATGTAGGTTCAGGCATTGACTGCTCTACTGTGCCCAAGTGCCCAAGCCCACTCTAAAGCTATGCTGTAAAAAGCTTAAGATGTTGAGGGTATTTGCCCAACTTCTGATCCAGTTATACATAACCCTCGCCAAGATTTTAGCTGAGGAGTCAATGTCGATATTCATTTTAGAGTTGTAGGGTAGGAACTGTTGTAAATTGAAAAATGTTTTTCCTTTTTCAATAATTTTTATCACCTAACATTTCTATTTAGTACATTTAATTAATTTGCTTTATATTTAATGAATATGCTTTTATTTTAAATATATTTTTTCGTTTTCATTATTTGGGTCTGTATTTAAAGGTTTCATTTAAGAAACAAATTTAGGCCTGGCGATGGTGTGAATCGTAAATCTGACCCCTCCAAAGTTCAACACTTCCCTTACTATTGCCTATGCTCGAGTGGGAATGGTAAATATGACCACTCTGAAAACCAAACATTTTTTCTTCTGTTGCTAAGATTGGAATGGGAATAGTAAACCTGGCCCCTCCAGAGTCAAACATTTTCTCTACTTTTCCTAATGTTGGTGTAGGATTGGTAAATCATAGCTCTTCAAAGTTCAACACTTTCTTTACTATTAATGTGATTGCAGAGGGAATAGTAAATCTCACCTCATACAAACTCCAACACTTTCCGTGCTGTTGCTTATTTTAGAGTAGTAATACTGCACTTAACCACTGCAAAGTCCACTTCTTTTCCTAATATTGTAATAATATATTTTTTATTTTTATTGTTTGTTTTTTTAAGTTTTGATTATTAATAAAAATTAAATAATTTGTACTTTTTATATTATAATTTTTGGGACTACTGTTTTTATTTTATGTTTTACATAGTTGGTTTTATGTGTTTGTTAAATGTGTGTTTATATATGTTTATTGTTATTATTATTAATTATTTTAAAGTAAATTGTTTTTATTAATTGTTTAAATAATGCTTCATTTTTTATGTAAATATTTTATTATCTAATTGTATTAATATTCTCCAATATTTTATTTTTTATTGTATTATTAGTGTAAACTTTAATTTCTAAATGAAATTAAGTATAATGCTACTTATAGTTAAATCAATATCCTTATCTGCTTCTTGACGACATTCTGGTCCAATATTTTTAGCTCTATATTTTGTAGTTTACACACAAAATATGTAAACACCATATTTTGATTCCTACATACAAAGTATGTAAACACCATATTTTGGTTCCTGATTTTTTTGTGTGATATCTGTGTAGAGGGATTTTTTTTCCTCATTATGAAGTCATATAACCATACGCCCTCTGCTCCAATAGAAGCCAAGGAATGACTCTCAGGTCTTAGAGGCTTTGTGTAAGTTACAGTTGTACAAAGTGTGAATCCACTATCTATTTAATGATTTGTTACTTATGGGTTGCGATACAAGAAAGAGGATTCTTTCATTGTTGTTTGTTGTATCATAATGATTCCTTGTACATGATCCAGGATTAAAGCCTCTTTCAGAAAGTTAAACTATTGTGCATTTCTGGTGAGCCATTGGAAGCTAAGATTAAATTACTGCTTATGGATTTCTCAAAATCCAGGGCATACCAAAAAAAAAGGGCTCATTTATGAGGCCCTATTGGCACACTGCGCCACTGATGCATCAGTTTTTTTTACGCTCCACCTTGCGTGGCTTTTCGTGGCTTTGTACATATAGACCTCTTTCACACTTAAAACTGCATGAAAGGGGCTTTCCATGGGTGTTGCTCAGGGTTTCCCCACACAACACCCATGGAACGCGAAAGAATCTGATGCATTCCCAGATTTACAAGTCTGGGAATGCGTCAGATTCCCACGCCACCTCAAAATATCTTTATTTCTCCCTGTTTTTTCCCTCTTTCTATGTGTGCTGCAGAATGCAGAAAGAGGAAAACAGCTTCCTTGATTGATTTTCTGCAGAAAGGTGTCCCTTCCTGCACAAAAACAATCATCCCCACAATGCAGGAATCCTTGCACCATGGTGCAAGAGTGTCTGCATTGGCGCTAGGCAGCAATCCGTGTGCCAGCGCAGAGGGAGAGGACAGAAATGTACCATATCTTGTAGATACGGTGCATTTCTGCCGTTTCCCTGTGATGCAGCGCCATCCCGTGCCACGGGGCTTGTAAATAATCCCCAAAGTGAGCACAGAAAGATCTCACTTAACACAGTCTTTGCCATAGTTTTTAGTTGACTGACATCTTAAATAGTTAAAGATTTTGAGAAGCGATATTTTATTACCTTAGTGGTAAATGGTTGTTTGGCACTTTTAAGGAATATGTTCGTTTTCACTAGAAATGCAGCAGCATTTGTTGACATCTCTAAACTAAGCAACGGAACACAGCACAATGACATAACAATAAGCAAAAAAGCACACAAAAAATATAAGATAGCACAACAAAACCGTCAAAACAGAATGCAGCAAAAAAACACAACAGCACAAGCAACATCTCGCCACCACACAACAAAATGCAACATAACAAATAGGCACAAAGCTTCTGGTCACACATTCACACTTTCCCAAGTCTTTCTTAATAGGGCGGAAAAAAGTGTTTGTACCAAGCACTGCACTTACCACCAAGAACACGTATGGGCGCCAGTCAAAAATGTTTTGAGACCCGGCCTAAGGAATGCGTTCACATTCCAGAAGCGGGTCCGCACAAGCCAGCTAACCACAAGTCAAGTTCACTTCTCTGAAAATATTCGGTGGGACACGAGTTGGCAGGGCGGACCGGAACCTTTCAGATTTCAGGGAATGGTTAAAAGCTATGTCTCGTGTAGACATATTGGAATGTTTAGTTGTTGGGTTTTTTAAATGAGTGGGCAAGGAAGTTTCAGGACAATGACATCTGGGTCAGCAGTGACCGCAAAATAGCTTTAATTTCATCAAAGATAATTTCTGCCGTACTGCTGGTAAGATAAATCACTCTCAATGCTCACAGTGCAGTGCTTTCTCTAGCAAATTGCATTATTGCTAAGGTCTGACAAGAAAAGCCTCATTTTTCCAAGTTATCAACATTTTCTTAAGTAACTTGGTGGGTGCCTTTAAAATAATTTCACAATGTACTATATTTTTGAGGGCCTCCGAAACGTCTGTAGTGCACTTTATCATTGCTTGTAAAAGATGACCCTTGGCAGTAATGGGCTTCCATAGGACTCACTCTCAGTGTTCATTCTAGCAGGAAGCCATAAATCTGATATTATACTCGAGGGCTGGCAAACATGACTTTTACCGCTCCTCCCACAAGAGGTAATATAAAAAAGAAAATATTGAGCTCTTTTATATAAACTGCTGATATACCTCCGTACTTCAATAGACAGGATTTTAACACACCATGTGGCTAAAATGTTAAAGGTCGTGTGAGACCTGGGGGCAGAGCTCTTTTGTGTCTCAGAAGCACACCTGGACGAAACAGCTGATTTTGCAAATTCAGAGTGGCAATCCACCACTCACAAATGCAAACTGTAATTCACAACAGACACTATGAACTAGAAGGGGCACATTAAAATCCATATGCATGAGAAGGGAAAGCGAGCGGTTCTCCTCATTGTGACTCGTTAATGGCTGCATCAATGCTTATAAATTGCTTCTCTGTTGCACACCATTGAATGGTAAATACCTAGGAGAAAGGGGTGTGACGCAGGCCATGCAGCCCCTGTGGCACAGCAGGTCCTCCAATCGTTCAAGTGCGCCCCATCCAGCCGAATGTCAATGTATATATGTGCGATATATGAGACTCGAGGGGCCCTCCTCACACTATGCATAGGTGGAGAGGGGGGCATTATTTTGCATTATGCCACTGCGAGGATGCATGATACGCATTTACAAGCTGGAAGATTTCTATGACAAGTGGCGCAAGCGCGTGGCTGGATCAACATGTGTATATTTGTGTGTATGTGCCAAATTCTCAATGCACCGTTGTTGGTGGCATTGAGATTTCTGCCCTATCAGAGGAAGGGTTACAAAGCTTGTGTCAGTGTAGTAAAGACAATAAGGTGCACCTCAATTTGTGCAGACCATTTGTCAGGTGCCCACCTGATTCACTGCGAACAGGACTAAAGACTACACTCAACGCGGAGTTGTGTTGAATAAAGGTAACATAGTGCAGTGACGTGGCCAGTAGGCATCTGACTTATATAGTGTATAGCTATATAGGTATATATCAAAATGGCATATACATGTATGAAATTAAAATGGCTGTAGTATATGTATGTGACATGATCACTTGGACATAGTCTTAGTGCTGTTACTGAAGACCAACAACCCTGGTCAAGAGGGAACAAGGAATACATTCTCTGAGGTTGATAGTCCATAGTTTCATTTATTTGGTTCATGATATCCTAAAAACAGCAGTGACGTGAATGAAATTGGGTAGTGCATGCTCACATAAGCCGTTCATAATCTATTCGAGTCAGCGCAGAATGACTTTCTGGAAGATGAATTGCGCCATTGTTGGAGTTCACCTTATATGCTCTGACTAAAGGTGCTGGAGCCGCTGCTCTCTCCGTCTAGACATCTCAAGTGTAGGTGAAACACGCAGTGCCTGACGGCAGAGGCATTTAAGTTGTAAAGCGGGATACTAAAATGGCATCCTTCAGCTTTCAGGAGGCAGCTTTGCTTTCTGAAGAGGCAGTTTGCTTGTTTGCCACCCAGCTTTGTGCTGTGCTTGTTGCAAACATGTCTGTCTTCAAAGCAGACGCAGACCGAGAAGTCAGTGATAGGGTAACAGCAAAAACTTAGAATCTGGCAAGATTATTTATTAGATGTACACAAATGTACTTTGTAAAGGTAGACCGGAAACATACATGGATGAATAACTGTAAGTATATTTTTCAATGAGAAATCTTAATACAATACACTTAGGATGTATCTCTGTGAAAATTAAACAAACAAAACTGCTGACTGCCATGAGAATGAGACCCAGTACATTTTGAGATAATCAAATGCTATATTGGCCTTTGTGAAAATCTAAAAAAAACAGACATTTGAATTCATGGTTTCAGGGATGTCTCTTTATGTGTCTTTTGAAAAGTTCACTAGATTTTGTAACTTCTGTTGGTGAGTTTACTCTATCAATAGCATACTGCTCTACCGTACTTCATTAAATCAATAGACAGAAGGGTGTATTTGTAGACTGGCAGATGCAGAACATCCACCATTTTTTGGTGGATGCCCACATTTGCCAAACTCTACATCACTCCCAGACGTCTTAGAGGCATTTAGACTCTGTTACAGTTTATCACATAGCTGCGACCATGAGACGACCGTGAACCACAAGCAGAATCGGATGCCACAAACACATTTAAAAGAGTGCTTTATCCCTCTTTTTGGAAGAATCTATTCTGGATTCTCACATGCAAGAGGTTGAGTGTACGCGATTGCGGGGTGGGGGGCAGGGCGCGGGCCGAAAACAGGGAGTCTCACAAGTGAGTAGCTACTAAAGATGCTTCTTGTAGCTACTTTTGCTCCTTTTTCCTCACCTGGTATATTTTCCACAGAACCATCGGTCACTGTTGAATACTGATGGTTCATTCTTCAAGAGATGCACTTGCTTTTTGTGTGAAATGTTCTTAACACATTATTTTTATGATTTCAAAGTGAAGTTAAATTTTCATGTTTTGACAGGACTGTTTTGGATTTTCATATGTTCCTGGGATGTGTAATCGTTACGTGACTCTGGTTTAGTTGAGCTCCAAGCTAGAACCATCAGGAAAGAGCCTCCCAGGCTTACCATTTGATAGAAGTGGATAAGCAGAGATTTAGACAACCTTATTACAATGGACAAGAGTTGACATTTAATTATATGGTCATGGTGTCCTGTCAGTCTTGAAGGACGAGGAGGAGGCAGGGACCATCAATCATAATCCTAAACATAACACATATGGATTGGATAATTATTACATGAAAACATTGAACTGAGTTTTAGTACATATCAGCACAATTAGTCTCTCATTCTGAGTGACCCACAATTAGCATATGGTCTTGGGTTTAACTTGTGAACTGTGAAACTAATACAAGGGAAACAGTTCAGTATTTGTTGGGTGCACAATTTATATTCCCTTTATGATTGGCTAACCTCTGGATAGGTGATACCATGCTCATAGCCCATGTTATTTACCACACCAAGGTTCACAAACTCTGAATGGGCATTTTTGGCCAGCACAATTTCTGCCAAGTATTATCTGCAGAAAATCATGAAGGCAAAAATCCCTATGGTGCACATGGACCGCAGTCTCGAGTCAGGTGCAACTAGGAGTTTCCACTCAAACTAGGATTAGCAAACCACCAGAAATGAGGTCTTTAGGTAACAGTTTGGTAAACAAAGCGAAAAAAGGTTCATCAAAATCAGGTCTGCCTTTCAATAAACCACGTTTATATTTCGAAGATTTATTATGATATTAGCTTTCACTTCAATTAGGACTTCTAAGTCTCCATCGTTTAGGAAAATGAAAATAAAGCATAAACATTCTTTAGCATTGTAAACACTAAAGTATAAGGGTTAATTCTTCAATTTAAGAGCAATGGTTTTCAGAACATGTGTACTAATAATTAATATCCAATTTCTCACCTACTCACCGCCTACTTTTGAGGATCTGTTGTTGAGCTCTCACTGTAGCGGCCGAGCCATAAGAGAGGCAGGAAATGCCAGGAATTACAAGCATCTTGCAATGTGGGCTAATCTGAAACAGAGTCCTGACGGATACCAAAACAGTGCAAGGCCTCATCCGAAAGTACCAGCAGTTTGGAAGAGGCGCATTATCTTCAGATCTGCGACATTTTTCACAACATTGCCAACCAGCAAGCACATCGATTACATTCTAGAATAATCCCAGAAATGTATGGCAACGTAGTTGGTAACTGTTGCTCATTGGTTAACTAAAAAACCTGGTTTAGATGAATGAAAGCAGAATTTTCCATGGCCCAAGATTGGTTAAAAATCATTACTTTGTCACTACAACAGTGGAGTGGGGTCTTGCATCTAAACTAATTGGCCCGGTTGTCTTAGCAACAAAAGACCGTCGCCTAAAATGAAGTCGAGTGCGTGGCATGTAGACACGATTATCAATTGGCTGCCCAGTGGCTCACATCATGTGTTATAGCTTGAGCCCGTCCTCAATTGTTTTTTGAAAATACTTGTTTGCCTGTTGGAAATTTCAAGTCCCTACTTCTAGCAAGTAAAGGGAAACTGCAAGTCACAGAACGCTAAGACAATCTTAGCGAATCTATCATACATGTCACATGGCTGCTCGGCAGCCATGTGCCCTAACAAAAATCTAAACTTACATTTTCGATGCCTCCCTGATCTGTAGAACGATAGTCATTTCAAACTGAAAATATGACAACTACATAAGGCAGAATGCTAATAATATAATGCAAAAAACACAAGACCCCCGTTAAACTGATGATGTTTTTATACCATTCGTAACTCCTGCTTTTGAGATATGGTAAATTGTACTGATAAGCATCTAAACCAGGGCCTTGCAGGGAATGTGAATCTGCCTCGTAATCAGTCCACTCAGTTTTAATGCACGGAATGTGCGTGACTACATGTTCTTCTAGCTGGTAGTGTTCCGTGGTTCAATGAAAGACCCCAAAAGTATTCTATCTGCAACAGAGGTAGGAAGCACTAACCTTGGTGGCATATTTCTTCACAATAACAAGCACATTCGGGGCACTCAACAGCATAACCCAGTGTGTGTGTGGGCGCGACTGAGTGCGTGTCTCTAAGTGTGTGAGTTATGATGTGGGTGTGTGTATGTGTGTGGTTCCAAGCATGTGTGTGTTTGTGTTTATGTGCAGGTGTGCATGCTGCATGCATATATTTGTGTGTGCATTTGTGTGTGTATACATTTGTGCATGTGCCCATGCTGCATGTGTGACTGTATGCATTTGTGCACATGGTGGTGAATGCACACATGCATGTGTGTATGTGTGCCTGTGTGCACAGCTTGTACGCCCTTCCATTGGAAATAAGAATTAAAATACAAATACAAACTGCTTTGTTGTTCCTCCATCACCAGATTATCTGTATTCAGCTTTAATGCTGTTTATTATCCCAGTGATTAAAAAACATAAATATAATGATGATGAATATGAATATAAAGTAGCATGACTACATTGATAAGTAAGTCTAAAGGCAATTTCTAAAATTGCTTGAATAAAGAGAAATGCCTTGACAAAGTTTGAGCAACTTGGTATCTAGAGCAGTGAGCATATTCAGTTTTGTAAATCAGCCTCCTGAGATATTTTAGATGCTGCCCTCAATGCTAATTTCCAGAGAGCTACAAAGAATTAGGTTTTTAGTTGATGGCAAACCAGGAGAGCAATGAGTGCCCCTCTTTCTTTACTTGTAAGTTTTTCAACATGTTATGTTGTGTGTTCGAATGGTAATGAAGTAGTTGTGGCAGAAATTAGTGACATACATCTAATGAATGTGACATTTGCATAGCGCTTCACATCACCAGTATGGCTTTGTAGCTCTGCCTTGGGTGAACGATAAAAAGCCACACAGACTTTTATGAGTAGATGGTGAAGCATGTGTCAATAATGTGACCTCTGTGAAAAGCATTGAGTTTGTGAATGAGGTTGGAAAGGAGTGTCAAATCAAGTGGCTACGGATTTGTCACACTTAAGTGTTTCAGTAATGAGAAGGGTGCAGTGCTTAATTTGTGCTTGTTGTTTCCGGTGCTGAGCACCGGCACTTATTTTTGAGGGCTGGCGCTTGGTTTTCTGCCTCAAGCATTTGCTGCGAGCAAAAGACACGTTTGGGAAAGACGGGGGAAGAGAAAAACGAAAAAGTGTCATGATGAGAGAAAGCAGAAAGCTGCAGATGTAAGCTGAAGGGGCAGGGAGTGGCTTTAAATAGATTGAAGAGGTCAGAGATGGCATCGGGATTACGCTGCCTCAGTATTCCGTGTTTCCATATTTAATTGCAGCAGCCGCATGTTTAAGAGGAGGGCTTTGAGCACGGGCACCTTTTTATTTGCAAATTAAGCACTGGAAGGGTGTAAGGTTAAAGGTGGCATACTTGGTTACCTATACCATCATCCTCTGATCTCAGTCTCGGCATTGTCTTTGATTTTATCTTTGATTACATTTGTCACTGTAGTGGCCTAGGGATTTCATCATTTATTTCCGTTCTCACTTGTGCATCCAACATTAGCTGTTTTTTTCCCCTTTTTAATGCATGTTTCTACAGTTTTACAATGTGCTCCTTCAAGGCAAAACCTGTGATGTAAAACTGTTTTTATTCTTAATGTTTTCTTAGAACCCCTTTTTGGGTGGTTAAAAGAAAATTAAAGTTAAGGTGTTGGTCTCCCTGAACATTCGGGGGCAAATTCACAAAGGCATTCAAAAGTATCTGAAGTAGGACTCCAGTGTGAATTGGCCCCAAGTCCTCAAAAATGGGAATATTCAGAGTATTCACAATGAATTAGTAGAACTATTTGGCTCTGAACATTTTTTTGCTGTGTGTACAGTAGCGAAGCTGCTGTGCAGCATACTTTTTTTTTTCCGCACTTTCAGCCATGCCGCACAGCTGCTGTACTACTGTACAACATGGGTATATATACATTGACAAATCAACAAATCTTACAGACACCTATTGGCTTTTCCAATGATTGTTTAATCATGGTCAGCCAAGCTAGCAGTAACATTAACATACAATAGCTTCTACTGCCTTCCCTTAATCCACGGGGTCATCTGGCATGGCAAACAGAATGACTGGAGGAAAGGTTCAACACCTCTCTTACAACAATAAAAATAATTTCCAAACACGGAGGGCTTGGAGCCCTACACAATTTGCTCCTCAGGTTACAGAGCCTCAAGGAAACAGGCCATGTGCAGCATAGCAACAGCCAGACATGTTCTGTATGCAACTATTTATTGTTCAGTTGCCATATCAAAGTTTGAGGGGGTGGGAGATTTCCTAGTGTCCCCACCGCCCCATGCCCAACCCCAGCTCCAAAATCACGGATGGTTAAATCACCTCTTACCCCCCCCCCCCCCCCCCCCGCCCCATGGCTCCCACCCCCTGTTGCCATTGCCTCTGAGCACATAGTGGCAGGCATGTGGCAGCAGCTGCAAGTCTAACGCAGACCTTTTAAATAAGTTTACAGGTCAGGGTGAATTAATGTCAATGTCACGCTGTGAGGGTTATTAAAACACGAATTCAGTGTCAGCCAAAGAGAAGCAGTTGAAAGAGCTGAATCGCTGTTGTAGTTTATGTCAGGCACACATGGAAGCACTGAAATGTATCGTCCCCGGTCTACTTCAACATTGTGACATCAGTGAGCTCTTGACAAACGGCACGGGAGGAGAGAGACAAAAATAAACAACATGCCAGAGTCAGTCAGAAATACCAGGCTGCTTTCTCAAAATGCTTCCCTGACTGGGAAATTAGGAATGGTACTTCAAAATGTATAGCTGAGCAGTCTATTCCTCCGCCTATAATCTTTGAAGAACATTGTGAGGTTGCCCAACACAAAGATCAAGCCTGGCCGCAGCGGTAAATCACACCTCCACTTTTGCAGGACAGTTTTTTGCAAGGTGAAAATATTAATAACAAGGGCTCAAGTCTTAAAAAATGAAGTGGGAGGACTCACTAATGTATGCAGAATGGGCATGACATCACTGCATGTGACATCACTGCGCATGACATCACCCCACGTGACAACACCAGAAGTGACATCACAGGAAGTGACATGCATGTTCAGTTGGTCTATCATGAGTACACTTGAATTTATTAAGAGATTTAACAAGTATTCTGCTGATCAGTACTTAAGCCTGTGACATACTAAACTTGGCACTAAGAACAAATCAGATAACACATTGCAATAAAGATGTTAGAAACTGCAAATGTGAACTATAAAATGTATTAATCTACCCAAGATAGCACCATTGTATAAAACAGCAATTATAAACACTCTGATTATTATAAGAAAAGAATGCAAGTCACACACTGTAATTGATATTCTGAGCCTGGCGATCTGTGTTGTCTCCTAGGTGTGCATGAGACCCGAAATGGCCATGCTGTGTTGGAGGATGCAACATGGCACATGTGAGCAGGACAGAGAAATTGGGCTTCAGGTGAGCACATAAGCAAGGAGCTCTGTTTAATTGGGTGGCTGTCAGAATAATGTCTGTCAGCTGTGGCACATAAAAAGAAGACTATGGGGGTTATTCTAACTTTGGAGGAGTGTTAATCCGTCCCAAAAGTGACGGTAAAGTGGCGGATATACCACCAGCCGTATTACGAGTTCCATAGGATATAATGGACTCGTAATACGGCTGGTGGTAAATCCGTCACTTTTCCGTCACTTTTGGGACGGATTAACACCTCCTCCAAAGTTAGAATAACCCCCTATATATATTAGAAGACTGTGAGCATTTTGGCAGTTGAAGGCGAAACAAAAGGAGCCCAATATTGCTTCTCAAAAGGAGGGGCTTGAACACCATCATGCAGCCATTAGATGAGGATTGTTGCTGTACCATCTTACAGAGGTGGTTGTACGAAGAATGTCTGCCCCTGCTAACTGCTTCTTTTGCCTCTAGTGAGTCCTCACAGCAGCCCTGTAAAGTTTTCTAGGTCCTTGGCCTTATAGTCTTGTTAATTCCATTATAAAATAGGAATACAAGTCCCAGAATTCAAAGGCAAAACCTGGACTGGACCAGAACATCAGGCATAGACCTGGGAAACTTGGCAGCTATGTCGCAGGGAAAGCCGGACAATGGAGCAGTACAAAGTAGCATACCAAGGATGCCATGGTGCAAGTCACGGAAATTGTCCCTTGGACCTTTTGGGGTAGGATAATACAGCAATTATCAAGTATCAATGGACCTTTCAGGGCTATGGGTTCTGGTGCCATTGCACCTGCTGCACCAATTGTAGCCATGCCCCTGGAAGTGCCCCCTTTCGTATCCACACAACTTAGTCATGATCAGGTGGGCAACATGCTGCCACTCATTCCAGAAAATTGTACTTCACCTTTAGTTTTAAAACTTGCAAAACGTGTGTAGCAGTAGCATTTGGTGCAATTGGAGGACTTTGATTGGCGTTTGGAGAAATGCCTGCCTATCAAGATTTTCAAGTAGCTTGGAGCCACACTCCCAATTTCTTTAACATCAGTAAGGCATTTTAAATCTATGTGTATTTCACACAAACTGTATAAACATGAGTGAAATTTAACAAAGCGATGGATGATTAGCCCAGTGTGTTAAACCAGCAACACTTTCATACATACCAAATCACAGGTTCCATTGCTATCAAAGTAGACAATTTAAAAATGGGTCTTAGCGATATGATATCTCTCTGCATGAACAGTTTAACATTAACGTGAATAACAGAGGGGGGTTAGTGTGAAAATGTGTGTGACAAAGCTGCTCTTTTAAGTGCTTCAGTCACACTTCATACAGGGTGACATTGCGAAGAATGAGAATGTTACCAACAAAAATGTCTAGCTCAATACCTTGAAAATAGCACAAAGCCATATAAAAAATATTCCAGTACTTGGCAACCTGCACAAATCAACGTTTGCTCTCAGGGCACAAATCCTAAACAAAGAAGTGCAGGGATTAACCAAGTTAGGCAATATACAAGTGGCATTATAGCGCTTGACATCACAGTGTGTGACATCACAGCATGTGACATCGCATGTGGGATCACAGGAAGGGGCATCACAACCCATGACCTCATCGGAAGTGACGTCAGATCTTGATACCTCACATATGGTTAGCAAGTCTATCATGAGTTCATTTGAGTGGATTACAGCATTTAACAAATTATATTTTGCATTGTGGTTGTTCCAAAATTTTGATGTAACCCTGATGCAAAATCTGTGTCTCAACTTATGCATTTATTTTTTATTAAACCCTGTCACAAAGAAATAGACAACAAGGAGGAAAGTGGCAGTAAATCTGTTCTGCTTGATTGGCTGCAATGTCTGTTTTTAAAAATATTTTATGGGTTTAAGGCACCTGCTGCAGAGATCTTTTGTGTGCCAGCTAAATCTCAGGGAATAATAATAATGGTAAGATAACTCTGGAGGATAACGTATTTGGTGGAGTGATCCAGTGGTGGCTGCCACTCAACACAGGTGGCAGGGTGGGGAGAACGAGGTGGGGTGTGTGGTTGGGTTGAAAATGAAATAAAAGAAAAAAAAAAAAACTTACCTTTGGGGAAGACCCGTTTGTCTCCCCTCCGTCCTCTTCCTGTTCCCAGCCAAGCACAATGCTGCTGTCACCAGCAACAGCAGAGTTGTGATTGGTCTGAGCGGCCTGCTTCGCTGCTCATAGTGGGAGCTTGGGCATGTTCTGCCAGCGGCCGTGCAATACAGCCGGGTAGAGAACATGCAAAGCGTGCATGTCTGTTTGGTCGGTCCAACACAGCCGGCCAAACAGATATGCGCACTTTAGAGTGCACATACCCCTCTTCTGGCTCCCTCCCTTCTGCCCAAGCCTGCTCCGCCCCTTCTCCCAGGAAAAATAAAATGATAATAATGTAGCGTTATTATCATTTTATTTTTCCTTTCCTCACAATCCAGTGGGACGACGCTCCTCCGTCTTAGTGGAGGAGCTGCCCCGGGAGAAAAGTGTTTTGTTTAGTTCTAGTTTTGATTCAAAACAGCATAGAGGGTTAATATATCTCCTGCAAAGAACATTATACAACACACAAATGACAGATTTTTTATTTTATGTAAATGGGTAAGTGGGTTACTGCTTTTAAAACAGAGATCCTTTTGTTACTTGCAGTTCATAAATTGCAATCCCTCTAATATAGCACTGTTAGATATGAAAGACATGGGGCTCCTACACCTTGTAACCCTCACGGTCTTATGTAACACATCCTGTACATTGTTTTATACACATATGATTTATTGTCAACGTATAATCTGTATGTGTGAAATAAAGCGCTCTGACACCCTGCATTGGATGAGGAGTGGCACTACTCATCCCAATGCAGGGTGTCAGAGCACTATACATCACACGTACACAAATAACAATTTAAATACCACTATTTTGTTTTATTTCTTTTATAGCACTTTAGCACTACTGTAGTGCTAGAGCACTATAAAATAAATAAAACAAAATAGTGGTTTTAAAATTGTTATTTGTGTAAATACTGGGGCGACCAACAAATCTGACATTCTTACAGTGTATGCATATCTCCTATATTCAGGGACTGAACAAAGTTAAAAGCATTTCTCTCTTAAGTACCTGTGAAGTGATGAGATGTGAGCCTTTATTTTCCCTCCTTCGGATCTAGGTGTGTGGCTCCTAATCCAACAAAAAGAGGCCTGATGGCTCCTTAACTTCAGCTTTTGTTATGGGCAAGCTGGAATCTGATAAGCCCCCTCCCCACTGCACCTTGCTGCTCGGAACAAAATCAGACAACATGCAGGCACTGCGTTCAGCATATTTCTGTGAATTCAGGGAGAAGTAGGAAAGGAACGTGGCACTTTGCTGAAAGCGACCAGCTTTGCAGCAGGGTAGACGGCATCTACCCTCTGAAAATAGTGGGAAGGCGGTGTCTAACTGCGTCTACCCTGGACTCGATGCCTGCTGATAACCTCAAAAAGAAAGTCAAAGCAACAAAATAGGAGTCTCTCAAGCCCTGTGCCAATCAGCAGGAGCCCAGGACTGTTCTTATATGTACACCTGCTGCATGTGAAGATTTATTATCTTCCGGTTCTGCCTGAAATAGTGCAGGCAAATGACCCAACAAGTAAAACAACAGCTTAGTCCAGCGTGCAAGACTCAGTCATGCTGGAGAAATAGCCCTGTTCAAGAATGTTCCTCAGAAGTATACCATGATTGCATGTATTTCTCCCTTAACAATAATATGGCTGCTGATTTGAGTCCCTTCACACTTGCAGTTGGCACCAGCATAATTAGCTTGCCGCAAAATGCCACATTTTCATTCATTTGATGGATGCAATGAGAAATGGAAATAAAATTACACACATTTGCCCCAAGCAGTAGCAGAATTGTGCGTCTGGCTGGACTATCATGTTCGCTTTGCAGTGCAATTACACCATGTAGGAAAATGGAAATCGTTTTATTGGGTAAAGGTTGTAAGAAATGAATGAGTAATAATACGTTTGTTAATTAAGCTTTCTTGTTATATCACAAACTATATCGTTAGGCAAAGCAAAAACAGGTGTTATGATCACCCTAATCAATACTACTCATTTTCTTAGTTTAGGGAAAAACAAAAGTTTCAAATAATTTTAGGGTAATTATTTTAAAAGATCATAAATCGTCCTTTAGGTTTACACCTACGTATAGAGTGGACTTACTTTTAACATGTAAGCATGTGTAAAAATGGTTTGTATTTTACTCAATAGGGGAAATACTTTTTCCCCTTCCCCTAAACCCAACAATTATTTTGTGTGTTCACTCCCCATTCCTACCTTAAATGGAGATTAATTTCTGAATTTGACAGCAGTAAGTATTAGAACTCTACCATGCAGACCTTCATGAATACCCAGTTAATTTGTATGGCATTACCACCCTGAAATTCCCATTTACCGCTGTAGGGAGCAAATTTACTCCTGCTTAATTAACATTGTACCTTGGAGGCTTGATATTGCTTGTTAACAAATCCATTTAAGAGTTTAAATTTAAGTGTTTGCGTTGCAAATGTGAATTTGTTCTCATAAACTATGGAATTTATGCACCAAATTTGAACATGTGGTTGCACATTACTTTGTGAACCAGGCCTTGTGGTTGTCCAGAAAACAAAAATGCAGCCTCTGTGGTGTGATGCTATCTTTCTTTGCACCAACACAAGTATTACATGCATGTTATTGATAAATATGTAAGCCTTCAGAACCTCACAGGGACCTTCCTCAGATACAAATGACTCAATACGCATAATGCACTTATTTACAGACATAATTATACGTTTTTCGACGTTTACAGGGAAGATTCACTCTTGCTTGTTGAAGTCACTACTGAGTTCCCAACAGCTTATATATGTATCTATAATAGAACAATATTAATTGCATTGACCTACTAAAGGACTCTGTCCCCTCACAACAGTGTGGTAACTTTGAATGACGAGTTGCTAAGTGGATCAATCAGGTTTGGGACCTCTGATTGTCAGGTTGCACACAAGCTTCTACAGTGAATCCATTAGTCCTCTGAATTGCAGAAGTTCTGCTGAAGTCTTAGAAACCACAAAGAAACACTCATCTTGAGACCTTCTTGAGGGTCCAGTCTGACACTCATTTCAGGTGCAGATTACCTTGGTCACTTAATTCGCTAAGTGCAATATTTTACATCTCTGTGATTATTGTTATGCTATGTTACACTATATTATGTACTGTCAAGTAATATTTATGTGGTGTGCATTCTGCTACTTGTATGGCCTCGTACCACATAACATTTTTACAGGTTGCTTTTGTTCATTTTACTTCCCTCTCACAATGAATTGTTTGTGTGAATTGTTTGCTCAGGAATACATCTCCAGTTGTCTGTGAATAGATCATTGTGTAGGATTTTCTGCAGTTTTTGTTCTGTATGTTGGCATTTCTATAATATGGGTGCAGTTTCGAAGCATATTCTATCTCCGACTCTTTTTATTTGCCTGCATGTGAGGTAGAGTTTAAGGAAAGAAGACATGTCTGACAAATAACAGTAAAAACAATGTATGGTCTGATCCTTCATGAGGTATCGAGTTGCTTAGCATCACAAAGACAGCTTCACCCAGCGGGCAACGAAAAGGGTGAAACACCTTCTCTACTCAAAAGAAAGAGTAAGTGAACCACGGTGTTTTATGTGGGGCCGGTTTATCATTCACAGTATCATTAGTGGACTACATAAGAGTATGAGGTACATATAGACATGTTTTCTGCTTTACACAAACGCTGTGGTGGGACATGCTGGAATGTTCTGACAGAAAGTGTGGGGCATACTGTGAGCTGGATGTCGCTAACGCGTTTCTTCTGGATGACTCAGAGGCAAGGCAAAGTTCTAGCAATGAGTGTCTTCATGAGCATGGTTGTGTCACTGTTGGGCATAGTGCAGAGTAATTCATCCTGAATACAGCCTAGGAGACGGCCCTGAATCTAAAGGACTGTAGCTGGTGGAAACAAATGCAGGACAAGTAGAGATCAAGAAAATACGATTAGAAATGCCCTGACTCGCCCTTTGCCCACTAACGTTTCAAGTGATTAATCAGAAACCCCACATAAGATAACCCTCTTGAATAACATAAAAACAAATAACATGGGAAAGCCCTCCCTGAAAAGAGGGTGACGACTTCCTGAGTGTAAACGGAAGTGGCCAACCTCAAATAAGGACATTGAAAAAGTACAAAAGTGGAGAGGTAGATGCAGGAGGGCATAGGGTACATTGCTAATAGTGCACAGAATATTAAATAGGGCTATCTAGAAAAGAACAAAGGAATTTGAGAAAGGTCAGCTGATATCCATTTCTGACATGTAATGAACATCTCTAGCATGTTACAGGTTGCTAATCAGAGGCAGATTTTTGTTATTATCGTTTATGAAGATACGGCAAGCCTAAACGAAATGGAGGCATTGCCCCTCCGATGTTCTGTATTTCTATCAATGTGGATTCCGGTTTGTGGTAGTTTGGCTGTGTGAGGCAAATGAAAGCAACGTGATATTCAGTTCAGCCTTATTTCAAACATAAAGATGTTTACCTGTGAACTTTATGGCAGGAAGCAAGCTTGAATCAGTACTGTTTACCCTCACGTTATTATACTGTGCAATTTAATTGTAATGTGCCATGGCATTAAGCAACATACTTGCCACAGCTAAGGACAAATTTAAGAAATTAGAACTTAAGAAAAATTGCAAAATATTTTTATTCTAAAAATGGTGTATAATTTGCAGTTGCATGGCATTTGATCCCAGGACAGGCCCTGAAATTGGCTGCATTTCCGGCCCACATGCCTTTCTACCACTTTGTGAGCAAAACTACTGTCCATTTCGAGCTATGGAAAGGTCCTGGAAATGAACTAACAAACTAAGAAAAGAAGGAACATAAAAAACACAATATGAGTAAAGTGAGTTAAGACTATGTGTACACAGTAAACTAATTTACTCTCATAGTTATCTGGACTGTTTTGCTGCAAGATTTAGTGGCGCAGATTTTCCTAATGATTCGACCACTCTATTGACAAACATTTTAAAATGTATTGCTGTCCAGTGAAAAGAACCAAAATGCACGTATGCAAGGAGTTAATACAAGATTGACCTCAAACATGCCAAAGAATTCCCAGTCTGAATTTAGAAAATTTGTGGAACTAAGGCAAACTCTGAAAAATCTCAAATTGGACAGGTAAGGGTTCATTGAGTATCACGTTTCAGAATTTTCTCCATCAAACACTTGTTAATGTCCACAAATAGGGTTGGAATGTCTTTCTGAACCGGGTTCCAGTCACGAGGTATTGCTCAGCCCAATGTGTTCATCTGAGCATATTGCAGATTCTCTTTTCAAATTCTAAGGGCCGTATTAATTAACGAGTTGTGTCACTCTTGCCCCTCGCACCGGGGTGCATGAGCGAAACAACTACAAAATGCGATTTATCAAGCCACACAAGACCACTTTGCATGGCCTTGAGTGGCTTGATAAATCTGAAGTAAAGTAACACATCACAAATTGCTGCATTGTGTTACTCTGCCCCAGCGAGGTGTTCAATGGGTGGTGTATGGGTGTTCCCAAGCAACACACATGGATTTTGATGCATTCCCAGATTTAACATTAGTGGTAGATCTGGTAATGCGCCGAAACTGCTATGTCTACCCAGGTGAGGCATAACAAGGAGAATTATCTTTACTTTTCCTCAGTTTCCTTTTTCTATGTGTGCTGCATTCTGGTGCACACATAGAAAGAGGTAAATGCCTGAGGGGATAGATTTGGTGCAGGAAGGTGTCCCTTTCCGCACAAAACAATCCCCTCTGCAACGCAGGCACCCTTGCATCATAGTGCAAGAGGGCCGGCTTTGATGCTAGGCAGCCAAGAGTGTGCCAGCGCTGCTGGGAAAAGGCAGGAATGCACCATACTATTTTAAATACAGCGCATTCCTGCCCTTTCCCAGTCACTTGTCGGCTCCGATGCATCAGATTTCTTGCACTGCCCTACAACTGCCTAATAACGTCATGGATGTGCTGTATTTACAATACAGAGCTCCATGGCGCACGTTTTCACAGATGCGTCAGAATTTCTGACGCATCTGTTGTGCTAAACTGACACATTGCTGCACTACAGTCCAAAAAATGATGCTGCTCCAGCAATGCGAGGAAGGCTTCCATAGAGAAAAGCCCTGAATCAGTTTAACTCATGGAGTGCTGTACTGTAAAGATAGTGTATCCATGGTGTCGTTAGGGATGGCAGGGCAGCACAGAAATCTGACACATCAGAGCCGGTGTGTCAGATTCTTGTAAATGAGGCCCTTAGTTTCTAACAACACCATATACTAATTCACAACCAGCAGCCTCTCATTTCAGCAGTGAAGACAGTTTGCAGCTAATATTGTCATCCATGTCATTGTGATGCTAACACAAAACAGGCTGGTAGTGCACACATAGGACATGATACTGTGGCCTACCGCACTTTGCTCTGTTTTAGTAATGTCAGACATAAGATACAATCTAGAAATACGTTCAGTAAAATCATCTATTATAACAGGATTAGACTGGAAAAGTTAACATTACATCTGAAACAATTAATTTCAGTTCCGTCTCAGCATTTTGAAAGAATTTGTCTGCAGGAGGTTGTTACTCCTGTCTCTGCTCAGCTGACTTGATAAATGTCTCTCGTATTGCACTTTATGTGTTATCCGGATTACTGTCATAGTTCCTGAAACAGCTTCTTAAGCATGTATTTACAGGCTTTCCAATTTGTTAGAAAACCTACACCTGGAAATTCCATTTCTTTCACATCTCGGCATAATTTGTAAATTATAATAGCTTGGGTTTTACACAGCGCTTTGTACCACAGTATTGCCGTTTTGTGGCAGTACTGATAACAGACCTCAAAACCTGTGACTGGCCATTGAAAAAAAAGTTCAGCCAAACGCAGAATCTCTTAACTTGCCAGATAAATCTGTTTTTGTACATTCCACCAAATAGTTTACATTTAATCGCCTGATCGGTGATTGTATGCGGAGGTGGGACGGGGGAGTCACCAATGTAGAAGCAAAAGCTCCTGCCCTATGTGGACCCTTGTCCTAACCTCCTCTTTCGTTCAATTTTCCGGCTGGGCCTGTGTATTTCTTCATCCATGAGCACAATGGATTTGCTTCACGTGTTTTTGTGCCAGGTTGCCAGCGGTGCACTAGTTCCGGCTGGACTGGGGTTTCACCCTCAGCCGTGGTAGAGGAACACTGCGCTATCAGCAGGCTATTAAGAGGCTGATGTTAGTGGTACCCGATATTCTAGTGAGGGTACATGCTTTTTGCTCACTGAACTGTAAGCGGTGTCTACTGACTGACTCTGGGTAAAAACTGTCTGCTAGCCCATGATTGGAGTGCTTCTCTTTCTGGCAGGTCTGCATTGTGCGGTTGGGATCCACGTGTGTAATATGAATTGCACTCCCTACATGGATACACCCCATGCAAACAGAACGGTATTTTTGTACTTAAATGAGGACTGTTTAGAATCGGCATATATTCGAGTCCGTGGGTCTCTACTGCCTCCCTGGGAATGCACGGTGCCTTGAATAGTTCGTGCCTCTCAGTCCGCTCCTTTGCGAATCCTCGAAAGGTAAAGCCAGCAAGGAAGCCCTATACTTCAGTTGTCTTAAATTATTACATTTTTAACCTGCCACCAGGACCGGATTGGCCCCAGCTTCGCACCAGTAGCTACAGTTTTAGACAAACTCCCCCGCGAGTCTGTAGGGATTATTGATCCTGATTTCAGCGGTATGTCTGGCAAAGAACAAGACAAGGGAGGGTGCTGTTTACCCGTGGCCGGAAGACTAGTAATCTGATTACTTACATCAACTCTGACTTTGTAGGACCAGGCCTTGTGAGGCCCAGAGGACTTAGATTAAAGGCAGTATTTGCCTTTAATCTTAGGCTTTCAGTTTTTAAAATTATATTTTTCCACAGTTCCAGAACTATCTGTACCACCTCTCTAGTCCTAAAGTTTAAGCAAAAGACTGCAACATATGAATTAAATAAAAACTCCCCGGTTGCTAAAAACGATTCTGACATTTAAAAAAAAAAAACCTGTTGCTATCGGAAGCCCGTATTTTTTATTAATTCTTGGGTGCACCAGGTCATTTTGGTGACATACAGCAAGGGCACATAAATTATGACCAGCTCTTCATCAGCTATGGACACCTCCCCACGTTGACCTACAATGACTTATATGTATCCCTTTTAAACCACCAACATCTCCCAATGTGACTTGTAAGATCGGTTGGGCGGTTGTATTCTTCCTTTCAGCAGTGCCTGCCAGGATCCATTTTGGCACCTTCAAACCATTAGTTTCTGTTGAGGAAATCCCAGTTCGTTACCATAAGGTGGATGTTTGAGTTTTTTAAATATGTTGTATTTTGTAGCAATTTTGGCAGATTCTCAGCTTCCTGGACTCCAACCTACTGAGTCACTCCTCCATGCACCCACTTCCACAGAGCTACCAGCATAACTAGGGTATTTTAACATTCTCTCTGGACCTTTTAGTTCCATTGAACAAGGATGTTGGCAAAGCCAAAGAAAGAGGACTGACACCCAAAAGTTTCCTAGAAAAGCTAAGAAATAGGGCCCAGATTTACTAAGGACTTTCATTGTCTTTGCATGACGAAAGATGTAACAAGGCAACCCAAGCCCTTAAATGGGACTTACAAAGCCACACAAGGGGTGATTTGAGCTGGTTTGTAAAAAAAGAAAGTAATGCAGTGCATAGGACTGCCTTGTATTATCTTGTGCCGTCGGTGGAATATGGGTGTTCACATGCATCCATCCATGGATTTCGGTGCATTCCCAGTTTTACAAACACCTGAAAACCTGGGGATGTGTCAAAATGGTGAGCCTCTCAGACCCAGGCATACCGAGGAGAAATATCTTTGTTTTCCCTTGTTGCTTCCTTCACACATAGAAATAGGACATGACACATAGAAAAAGGAAAATATTATTGTAAGAACCCCTTTCAGAGAGCAATGGGGCACGCAGGGGCTACTGGGCTCAACCCAGATGGGTGAGGCCTTCTACTCCTTATGTCCCGGGGACCAGCCTACTATGGATCCTGAGCAAAAAGTACCACTTATGCACTTGACTCTCAGTGGCAGTAGTCAAAGAGCAGTGAAAGGCTCCCTTGAGGGGGTGGAGTGCAGATACAAGTGAACTGGACTCATAGCTTCAACTGCAAAGAGTACAAACAATAAATCAATGCACAGTCAAATACTTACTTTTACAAGACAAAGGAGCATTTCATTTCTAACTCTACACATGCAAAGGAATAACAATATTCAGAAGCAACAACAAAATCCCTTTGAGGTCAGGTCTCTAGTCAGGCATACTCCTGCCCCACCCTCTTCCTTGTTACATGTTCGGGATTATCCCCCATTCACTGGTGGTTGACTGCTCCCTGATGCTCATTGATGGGCTATACTCAGGGGTTCCCCTCTGATGCTTCAGGAATTAGTTAAAAGTGTCTTTGGTGCCACAGCACAGTTAGCAGTGAGTCCCTAGGGCCCATCAGGCTCAATTCAAGTCTTACTGACTCCCGCAGCACTGAAGTGTTCAGTGTTGCAGGGAGTGCCTTCAGTTCAAGCACCTGTGAGTTCTGATCCCGCTGGAAAAAGTCGGGCAGCCTGCAGCCCACGCAGCAGCACCCATCGTTGCAGGCTCTCCCTCCTGAGCGGTGCTATTGGAGTTCTCCAGTTATCAGAGCTTCTCCCAGCTCAAGAAAATGCAGCAAGTTGGCTTTCTGAAGCTGGAGGTGGGGAAGCCTTTGTTTAGCTCCCAACAGGAACCCAGTGAGTGAGCGTCATCATCCGCTGTGTCCTCGGCTATTCTCAAGGTGTCCTACAGGTCGGACAGTATTCTCTCTAAGCAGGCTTGACATGCCGAACGCAACTGCAGTCATTTGCTCGGGCAATTGCACAAAACCTCTTGGCCACGTTGGTACGGGCAGCCCCTCCTGTCATACAAGGTGCCACTGTACTTTATACAATGGAAAGGCTCCTCTGGTGCAAACCCCTCCACCACGGCGATTACGAGTCTCAACTCTCTCATAGTAGCAACTTTACCAGTGGCCGTTCCTGGTATATGGGGTCACCACGGTGCAACGGTATGGGTTTGGCAAAACCTGCACAGCAATATCTCACAGCTCAGTCCATGGCTGCCCTCTCCTGGTGTAAGGGGGTTGCCGAACTTAACTGAACCCAATCGGTGAACAGCCGTTTTCTCACACCTCTCTCAGGGAGTCATCTTAGCAGGGCTTCCCACTGAACCTTAAATCCTCCAATTCTCTCATCTTCCTCACAAGGCACACTGGCCTTGGCAAGCAGGCAGGGACTGGTGCTCCAGGCTCCAGGGAAGGTGGTCTTGGTTCACCTCAGTGGTGTCCCCTCACCCAGCAGGAAGACTAGCAGGACCTGGCCCCCAGTCATGGTCACAGGCAGAAGTCTTACAGAGATTCCCCTCCTCATATGTCCTGTCTAACTGCTTGGCAGACTACAAAGTCTGGGGTCTGAACCTGCCCTTCTTATAGTCCGTTTCCAGACACCAAAATCAGACATAGGGTCTGAGTCTTTGAAGTTTTGTGTTGGGGTTCTGCTTCTTTTGAATTGTCCACTTCTCTTTTTCTTCTTTCCCCTTGAAAGGTCTCCGAAGCTGATTGATTCACAGCACAATTCATGGGAGTGACCAGAATTCATACCAGAATGTCAGCCACAGTGATATGTGTATTGAAAGTCTAATCCCAGCCTCCTAGCCCTACTCTTTATGATTCCATTATTAGCCCCATCTCCTTCCTAAGATGTGTCCAGACTCCTTCTTTGTGTTCTATCACTGAATCAAAGAGCAACCTTTTGAAGTATAAAGCGAGAATCCATTCTCCCTTCTTTCAGTGTGTGCCGCACCCCAGACCATTGGAATGCAGCAATGCTCAAGTTGGTCTGGGGGGAGTCCCCTCCTCCTCGTGTCTTCACCAGGCAGATCTGGGCTTTCCAAAATGGTACCCTCCATGTAATGTAACATTGCAGGCACACTTGCACTCAGTGTACACTCACAGCACACTTACTTGCCAGTATTGTTACCTCTCTACTTTTTACATTATAGACACACATGCATTCAACACACACATTCAGTCTGTGTGTGCTGTTCAATACTGTAGCTTTTTTGTACTGTGCCAGAGTGTGCTTTTTGCAGACACACACTCCCTGTCAGCACTCACACTTGGCGTGTGTGCTGCACAATGCTTCACCCTTCATGTGTTATACTTTACATACGCACACATAAACACAGCCCATGCTTTCATTTAATATACACTGCGCAGCACTAAATCTTTCATGTCAGGTATTTCTTGCAGGTACACCTTTACTGACCACTTGCAGTAATCCCACATGTGCTGAACAGTACTGCTCTCTCCCTGTACTGTACACTTCCCAGGTACACATACATCCAGTGCAGAGTCACTACTCCTAAGCAGCACTCTATATCTACCTGATGTAGGCCAAGAGTGAGCTAAGCACACAGCAACTGAACTTTTAAAAAAGGTGAGTGAGTCTGTAGACCTCACTCCAGTGACACAGGTTAAAAGGGACTAGTTCACTCGTACAGATCACTACAGTCATCATATCATCATATCATACACAGTATGCTGCCACTACTGCGCATGTGCTGCTTAACTCCTCGTGAAGATGATAGCCTTCCACCACAATGAGAGTAGCGCTGTTTCTGCCCCTCTCGGACCAACATGAATGTAGTCCATGAGACAGGCCTATGCCAGTGTGCACATGCATGATCCATGTTCATCTATGATTAAACTAAATCTACATTAGGGATCCAGATAACAGTACAGTGTGGCACTCAGGGCTGGTGTACGTCTTTTACCATGCAGAGGACTTTTCTGTCCCAACAGTCTTTAAAGATTGTTTGTTTTGCAGGAAGGTGTCCCTTCCTGCACAAAAACAATCCTGCTCATAATGCAAGCACTGTTGCATCATGACGCAAGGGTGTCCACATTAGCACAAGTCTCCACGCAATGAACCAGTGCACAAAGGCTGCAGAAGTGCACCATGTCTTAGTAAATATAGAGAATTTCTGCTCTCTCCCTTTTATGCAACGCAGCACAGCAAATTTCTTTGCTGTACTGCGTGAAAGCTTAGTAAATCTGAGCCAAAGTGTCTGTTGTCTATAGACAGTGTCTATTGTCTATAGAGAATTAAATAATTCCAATTGCAGTGCCTTACATTTCATGACTCTGCTTCAGGTCATATCTCGACCAATACGGTACTAAAAGAATCTGCTTTATTTTGTTGTTTGTCATTACAGTCCACCATTTTTAGTTGTATGTAAAACACATTTTGAAATGTTTTAGCTCTAAATATAGATTGAATTTTATTTTATGTGACTGTTGTGTAGGGGTGGAGGACACTTGTGTAATTCAGTGTAGCGCAATCACGTGGAATTAACTTAAAATTCCGCAAGATTACTCCTGAAGTACGTGAGAAGAGTAATTTTGCATTTAGTGTTATTTCAAAGACCTAAAATGTCCCCTTGCATCCACAATGGATGCAAGTATGTATTTTGCTCTAAGAAATAATGCTAAAAGCAACTGTGCTTGCACTCACAAATGTGCTCATGAGCTTGAATTTTCCCCTGACTTTCTTCAGCATTTAACGCTATTTTCAAAGGTGGAAATGCACCTTGCATCTAAAATGGATGTGAAGATTACTTTGCTCTAAGAATAATGGCTAAATGCTTTAAGAAGTATGGCTAAATGCAGCACAAATAGAGAGCAGCTGCTCACACTCATAAAATATAATCTTGCGTTAGGATTTTCTCCTTCAAATTACCTTTAATTACACGAGGAGGAGTAATAACAAGATTATTGTTAATTCCACTTCATAGAGTAACACCAAATTACTGAAATTACTCCAATTACGAATTTAAGTTCTTCCCAGGTCACCTATTGTGTCATACTGTACCTTATGTCTAAATCTCTTACAATAAGTAGTGACAGCTTGTCCTAGTTCGCCTTGTAGAGTCAAAATTACAAAGGGGAAAACATGAGCCTCAAACTGGAGTGTCACGTTATCAAGGTACTGGGATGCACTAGTAAGCAGATTACATCCTCTCGAGGCTAACAAATTACTAGTTGCTCCTAAATTCTGACCCCATCCCCTACTCAGCCTCAGTTCTATCTCTCAGCAAACTACGTGTCCCTTCCCCTGAATAATTCATGTAATTTCCAACCACATGTCTGCCAGACACTCATGCCCCAGTTGACTTACCCACCCCAACCTGATGCTAGTCACCTATTGCCCCTCCCATCACAGTGCTGAAACTTCATATGATTAGAGCCAGTGCCCATCCACCTGCTACCACATTCTTCAGCTTATGCTGATGCTCTTCCCTACCTCCTAGCCCAGTGTTGCCCCCAGGCTGACAACCGAACTTGCCTCTGATCTGCAGTCTATGATCCTACAACCCCCATACATCACTAGTTACAGTGCACTCCACCTACTTTCTCTCAAGCCACTGGTTTCTTTCTGATGTAATCCCCTAAAACCTCTCATACAGCTCACTGCATAAACTCCTTTGTCCATTCTCATCACGATACTAACTCCAAATAATTTCTGTCACTCACCTCTTCAATCAGTTATACCCCTTATGCTTTCCTATGAAGTTCATCCGGGTCACATCTTTTACTTCCTGGTTGAGTGCTTACCTAAGGATGGAGATGCACCTATTTCCTTGTGCTCTTAGGCTATGAGCATCTCTGGCTGCCTTTTCACATTGATTGATGTTGTGCTGTGTGCACTCTCCCTATTGCTCCATCATGTCACAGCCTGTGCTACCCCTGCATTCTAACGTTTCAGCTGTACGTGCATGCACCCACATTCTCCATCCATTCATCGACATAATCCCTCATGTGTTCACCTTCCCATACATCATTATCTATTCACTATTGAGTATCTACCAATCAATGTTTATTTAATCCACAGTCAGACATTCAGTAATCAGTGTTCAGCGTCCAACTTTAATCTCCGAGATCTATAATTCTATAATCTGTATATTAAACGAACGGGAGCATTTCAGGACCAAGGCCACAAAGTTGTGTTGGCTTTGCACTTTTGATTGTCCTGCCATGAACCTTGGATGATAGATATGTTGTCTAATAGCATGAGGGTGCTACTTCAAAAACAGCTTTACATTTTTTCTCAATGTGCCAAGAGAGCCACCGCACACAGCAGGACAAAGAATTGAGAACGAGGAAGAAGTGAGCTAGGGATAAAGAGACAAGATGAGGAGGATAATCACAGTGTTGAATGCAAGGGTGAATGAAGACCGAAGGGGAAGAATAAAACGGGGTAGGGTAATATCGAGCACAGAATATCCTAAATAAAATACTGACAGGTAAGTAAGTCTAGATTTTCTCTACTTAACTCCACATATATCTACCTACGTGGTACATGTATCTTCAAGGTACATAGATGTGGAGCTAAGAGTCGATATTCCTCTATCTCGACATGCGTGATGTCGATGTTCAGTAGTACAACCTATGCCTTGGTATTTACCTGAACTAGTTAGGTCTCACCAAATACACTTCACTGGCTATGTTCTTTCTCATGTACACACGACAACATGTTGTGTGGAAAAGTCACCCTCTGTGACATTAGGTCAATAAAAAAAACTTCATGTTTTCAAAGTAGAAATTTACCAGAAGGAAGCATTCTCACTCTGTGCTTCTAGAATAACCGACGACACAACATCATCATCATACATGAGCAAGAGAGACCAAGGCAGAAAAAAAGAGAACGAATGAAAGATACACTTATGAAGCGCAACAAATACCAAAATGAGGGTGTCCTGACAGTGAAGGAATAGGCACAGCTGAGATTAGTTGAATAACCATGTTTTGATTTTTTTCCCTAAAGACTAGTTTGTTCCAGGTTTGGTGGGATGATAGAAAAGGGATTTTCCACCAATGTTGGCTTTTTTTATCTTTGGAATAGTGAATCAAATTAAGGTGGGTAGCAAGAAGTAATATGAGCCCCAAATCATAGATCTGCTGCACCTTTACCCAAGTAGCTCCTGTGACAGGTACACAGTGCTTTAAAAGTAACTCTTTACTGCATTAGATGCTAGCACATGTTCTGTAGAAGTTTAGAAATGGATTTTCACCAAGAAATTTCTAAAAACAGTATGGCACTACTGTTCAGAATGGGTTAAAGTCTTCAGCATGGTGGCAGGAAGTCCAATATGCAATGAGTTACGGTAGGATTTGTGCAGTTTGCTTGGGAGCAGAGGTAAAATCTTGAGCAGTAAATGTAAACAGTAGAAACAGTTTGAGCTAACTGTTGATTTGAATCTGGAATAACAGACTACAGTCAAATGCCTGCCCAAGCTTTCACCCAGATTAACATGTATAGGTGGTTGGACAAGCTCTGAACAAGGGCCATATGGAATTAAACCCTCCAAAGATTGATACCTGCGTTGTTTTTCCATTCAATTTCAAGATGTAAGCAGCATCCACTGGGCATACCCTGACATACAGAGTCTAAAATTGTCTTCTACATGGGTAGGTGGAACTTGCAGAGTTTTACCCCGCAGATTTTCGTGGAGATACACAAAAACTCTGTGAGCTTCTGTGGAGTACCCTGAGTGGGCATTGAGCTGGATTGTAGCGCCAAGAGCTTGCTCTGTGCTCAGAAATCACCACACAGCATGCTGGAGGGCACTGCAGTTCGAGTTGGATTTGCTGACACTCAAGTAGATATTCTACTCGAGCAATAGCTTCCCCATTGTGAATGGGTGCGATCTCCTGCGACCGCACGCATTGGGAAAATGTTGCTGGGTGCCCTCCTAGGGCCTGAAAATTCACACTGGGGATGCCAATTCTTGCTCGCACTCGCCAACTTACCATTGGCAAGCCAAGTGTGAGAAAAATCTCTGCCATAATGCAGTCAGAGCAATTTGGCAGGAGCACTGCATTACATACGTAATGAGAAGTGGCCAAAACTCAACGAAATCCACTGGCTGAGCAGAATTTATCACGCACCCCTAGTCTGCTGTTGATTATACTTCCTCTGTAAAGGTGATAAGAATGTGTGTGCCATGTGCGTATGAAATCAGCTGAAGATCAAATTAATAAATTAGCTTTACCAGAGGTGGCACATACTGATTCAAGAGTATAGGGATCAGGCATGACCCCTATAGAAAGCCACTTGTTGTGATGTTGAATTAAAAGTAGTGAGATGGACAGCTTGAGTTGTAGAAGTATGCAAGTGTCAGGAAACAAGCTCAAGCCTCACGGCCTCTATTATATCACACCCTAGAAGTTGCCCAAGTATTAGGTTTGCTAACATATTCCCCCACCAAAGCCCAGTTACCCTGATCCTCCGCTTGGCATCGCAAAAACTTGCACTTCATACACAACCCCTCTGAATGACTGAGTAATCGTGTATGTGCAAGACTTTAGGGGGCACTGTTACATAGTTTCTGCTGCACAGTTGTTCCTTACCCTTAATGCTCTCCAGGTACCTCCTGCAGATCTCCAGGCATCTATGGTGGAGGATCCTCTTGCTTGAAGCCCCCCCCCCCATGAGAGTCTCTTCCTGGTCCACATCATATGCACTTCCAATGCAGCAGTTTTCCTGAGGGTCCTGTGTTGCTTAGGCTCTTTTTTGTAACAGCCAGCGCTTGCAGGCTGGGGCAGCGTGACTAAGGCAGCCCTCATTTGCTGGGGCTGCGGTACTTCCAGTCGGGATGGCCCTTTGTTGCTGGGGCTGAGCAAGGAACTCTTGCGAGGCCACCCAAATATCGGCAGCCATTTTGGAATCCAGGAAGTATTTAAACCCCACCCAGGAAGTGCTTGATGCACTGCACTGAGCTTTCTGGTTGGGAAGAGTTGGCAGCCTGTGTCTCCGATCTGGGTGGTGTTTCCTCATGGCCCTGGAGCCGACTTGGAGCCGGGAGGTGAGTGCAGACCTTGGAGACAGGCGGAGGGCTCTCTGGACCTTCCCTCACAGATAAGTGTCAGGCCTCTGCCACTTTATGTTTTTGGACCCAGGAACATTGGCACAGTGAATACAGCCACTGGGCGGTTGTACAATATTGAGAGATGGCTGCAAGCACTGCTTTGGTGCACAGTACTTTATGTGCTACATTAGAGGCAGCTGAAATAGCCCTACAAGGAACCAAACTGACACCATGTGCAGGACAGCACCTTGCGACCCTGCAGGGGCATATTGTGAATGTGTGGTGCTGCAAGAAAAGAGTGTGTTTTCCGTGAAACAGTGTTATCAGTGTTATGCCATATTCCATAGAGGTATTCCATAGAAGCCACAAGGTTGCACATGACTTGTCTTGTGTAAGCCTTCTCCCTCCTTGTTACATTTTAACAGGGAACCTCTCCATTTGCAGGCAGGATTGCTCTGGGCCAGGAATCATCACTGTCACTACCACATGAGAGTAGTATCTCCACAAGTTGCAGAGCACTGGGGCAAGGCCAGGTAGTTGAGCTGTGATTATTCTCAACTTCACAAATGTGCACCAGTCCATGGTTGTCATTTTAGTTTCTTTTGATAGTTTGTTGTTTGTTCCCAAATCCCCTTTTCTTGGGAGTATCTGTTGGCACGTGCTGATGCTATCTGCTGGCTGACGGATGCTTTCAGGGGATTATGGGACCATGCAGACTCTGCGACTGAATGGTGGAGAGAAGAACGAGTTCCACCTGGCCTGGTTCTGACAGCAAGGAGGTAAACAAATCTATTGCTTTCCCTTGAATACACACAAGGATAGTAGCTAAATCATAGCTGAGACACTGTTTCAGGTCCAGTAAAATTAAAGAGGTTCAGCTTCACTATCTTTTTTAAAATATATTTTTATTAAAGTTTTGTTAACTTACAATACAAGATAACAGGTAACTATATAATAAGGAATCTCAGTGAACAGACCTTGATAATTTATATACCTGTAGATAAACAGTATTATCCAGAGAGCTAAACGTCTTTCCTCCTGTCTAATGCTTCAGTATATCCCACAATTTTCCAAATGAGCATCGTCCCATTTCTCCATTTCATCCCACATGCCCTCCCCTCCAACACAACATGGTAGGTATATGTCTTTCATTTCCCCCATCCAAGACTCATTTTCCTCAGGGTAATCTGCCTCCAACACAATATTACACCACATTATCTGCTTCACTATACAGATTAACATACCCCAAGGCCCTAACTCATCCAATCTACTAGATTATGTATATCTGATTATTCACTGGTATCCCCTGAAGAACTAGAAAAGGGCCTGTGATAATTCACAATCTCTAACTTAGGGCCTGATTTAGAACTTAGCCGACAGGTTACTCCTTCACAACGGTGGCGGATGTCCTGTCTGCCAAAATCTAAATACCATTGGATATAATAAGATTTAGATTTTGGTAGATGGGACATCTGTCACTGTTGTGATGGAGGAACCCGTCCTGCAAGTTCTAAGTCAGGCCCTTAGTATGGCATGGTAACATATGAGTGTCAGGTAATATAGTGGCCCATATTCATATACAAATATTAAGATCAGTAATAAACCCCTTCAAAAAACACAAATAGTCTCTGACCCTTTACCCCAGTGCTGCCTGCGGGTGTAGAAATGTTTCCCAAATCAATTTAAAGAACTGAATTTGATTGTTGCTTTTATATATAATTATATATATATAATTTATTTGAATTCAGCAACATTCGCTAATTTAGCTAGTCATTCCAGACATACAGGGAGAGCTCATGATCTCAAATGTTTCAAAATGCATATCTTTGCAGTGGCCAGTGCCTTCACTAGCCACTTGCTTTTAGGTGGTACAATTCAACATATCTTGAAGAAATCCCATTTTAGTTGTAGGGGATGTCATGTAGCTTTCTGAATAAGACAATGTTTGCCATATCAATGCCCAATAACAACGTAGTTTAACACAATTTCACATTATGTGGATAATGTGCTAACCTGTCGCCCCTCACCTCCATTATCATGAAGCAGCAGACTAGCTTTGCGTAGTCTGGTCAGGGACCAATAATAATTATTTAAAGTAAGAGAACTTTAGCCTGCTGTCTCTGAGTAAAGGGCCAAGTGCTGAAATAAAAGTTGTCCAGTCTTCCTGTGATTATTCTAGTTCTAACGATTTCCTCTAATAACTGCAGGGCCATTCCCGGGTTAGGCTGGAGTATATGTGTTCTCTCACAAGGCCATGTTTCCCTAAGACAACTCCATTGTACTTTCCAAAAGTCTTCAGGTACTTCCAGATAGGTGTTCAATTACATATATTTCCATAATTGTGATCTATCGAGCCCAAATTCAGAATTCTGGTCAGAGAATGTTTCCTCTCATACCTAATATTTTATGTAATGATTCCAAGATTAATAGCAGAGTTGACTCCGTACTGTATAATGATCAAAACCTTGATTGAAAAGCACTGAGTACAGTATTTAATTCAATAAACTTAGACAGTTTTCTTTTAACCTCTTTTTCCAAGATTTATTGACTGCAGAGGCAATAAGGATATAACACAATAGGGTTTGTAGATGCCTTTTCAGAGGCAGGAATAATAGTGCATGGTTTTACATTATCCTTGCCATTGTGGGCATTGTTATAAAACAAGAGTTTTCTTTTGTAATCTTAGAATAAGAACAAGAAATAGGCGATATCTGCTGCTTAGAGTATAATGAGCTGTTGTGTTACTTGATGGAAAAGGAACAAGCAAAGGAATAACATGGTGGTGAGATGAAACCAATGTGGCGGTTTGTGTAACCTTAAGTAGAAGATCGGAAAGAAAGATAGCATCCAAAGTATGTCTAGCTATTTGTGTTGAGTTTAGTAATAGAAAAGTGAAGAAAAGTCATCAGACCAAAGATTAAGATCATCAAGTAGGATGGAAATATGAGATTGAATTAAAAGTATTGCAATAAAATTAGCTAACTCTTTACCAAAGTCAAAACAAGGTCCTGGTGGGCGAAATAGTATGAACCCTGAAAAGGAAAAATCATTAACTAAATAAATAAGAATGATTCTGCTAAAGAAGCAACTAAACAGATCTATTTCCGCTATATGCACTGCCACTGGGCAGGCAACAGCATCAAGAGGGAGCGAGGAGGGGGGAGCGATAAGGAATGAAGAAGAACCTGCAAGAGTGAGATAAAGGGAAAGGGTGGTGGAAGAAAAAAAGGCCTGAGTTGGAATCAAGAGTGAGCAGCCTTGCAACAGTATCCCCAGCATCCAACCACACTGACAGTGGACTCCTAACAATAATGTTGGGCCCCTGATCTGATTTTTTGTTTCTAAAAATGATTCATGAATAGCCTCTAAGTAGTTCCTCCCATACCACCTATTCCACATGCCATTGTGTTTGTCCAACAGATGCATTGCCAGAATAAAGGAGGATAGCTGAGTCAGGATCTACAGGGCCACCTCAATGTTACCAAACTTGTCCTGTCACAATTGGGGCAGATAGACATGATTATCTCAACTAGTAAAGATTGACAACAACAGGTGAGGTATTTACGAGAGCTGGTAAATACCTTCATACCTTCTGGTATTTACCAGCTCTGTTAAATAACGCCTTCCTGAGTTCAGACTCAGAGAGGGGGTATAACATGCAGCATTTAGTGTCTTCGAACTAAATTTAACATCATTGCAATTACCGGGTATTATTCTGGGGTATGGGATTGAGTGGAAGCCAACAATTACTCGCTAAACTCTACATTACTTGCAGTTGCTATCCTTACGTAAAAAGGGGTTTGGATATGGATCCGAATTTTAAATACCTCATTTTGAGTTCAGACTCGGAAATGGGGCATAAAATGTAGACTTAGGTATCATCTGCACTAAATTCCACATTTACTGTTCATTACAGGAATTTTTGGGATACTTCATAGAGCGTATCGGACCCTACAATTACTGGGTAATTTGCGTAACCTGGAGTTTACCTTTAATCAGAATTTTATGGCGCAACTCGCGACCTCTGAAAGTTCAGTCCAGTATTAAAAATTCTAAAGAAGAAAGGGTTCAGTCGCCTTGCCTTGCACTTCGCCAATGCAGTTGTCACATGAAGTCAATCCATCGAAGTGGTGTTGAAATCGTAATCTCGGAATGAACAAGCGTGTTGTTATTGCAAATGTACTTCAGATGTTAACCTTTAATTCTGCAGCGTGCGACAGTGGAAAACGACCAGTGCTTATTTTCTGTACCCATGACACATTGATGCGGAGAAGGACTAGACGAACAGTGAGAGGAGAGTAACACACCACACCAGAAGCCTCTTAAAAAAAATACAATACAGCCGGCTTCCCTCGGGGTCACCTGTCAGCAGTGTGTGGTAGGTAAACCGCTGGTAGTGCAGGGCGTGCAGCTGCCTGTCTCACCTTTGTTATTGACACGTCACGTCGTAACGACGGTGTCAGTTACACAATAGAAGCAGGCGGAACGACAAAGAGTAAACAGTCTGCATAATGTAGAACGCCGTCACCAGACAAGTCCGCCGGTCATTACCAGTGGTAGTCGACGCATATGTAGCAGTATATTTTATTAGTGTTGTCTTGCCAACGCAGTCATTTAATCATGGTTAAAGAATCTTGGGCCAAAAAAAGAAAATCAGTACAAAACAGAACTGGCGACAGCAAATCCATTTACTGCAGAATAAAAATATCTGCACCACTTTGCTGTCAGGTCTTCTAAATTCGCTCTAAATTTAATGCGTGTTAAAAAGAGGACATTTTAGGAAGTCATCCTTGTTAAAGAAAAAGATTTGTAGTGTCCTTCTGAACAAGCATGTGCTCTTCTGCACGTTTTAGTTTGCCAACCACTCTTCGGGTACTGGAGTTTACACCCACCCCACACCCACCCAACACAGGCGTCACCAGTCAGTTGATCCTGCCACTAAAACAGCCCGAGTGCACGTGCTCGAGGCCAGTTCTGTATCCTACCTACTGATGTCTGTGTGGTCATTCATTAAAGCATGTGAGCCTAGGGTTCAGAAAATTACATTGCCAACGAGCAGGTCTGAACTCCCCTCATGTGCGCTGGCTGCAGCTCCGTTGTTTCCCAAGAGGACATGCAACCCAGGCAGTGGCGTAGCATGGGTTGTCAGCACCCGGGGCAAGGCAAGTAATTTGCACCCCCTAACCCGGGGCAAGGCAAGTAATTTGCGCCCCCTAACCCGTGGATTTAGTCTCTTCCAAGATGTTGCGCCCGGTGCGGCCGGCCCCCCCCGCACCCCCCACACTACGCCACTGAACCCAGGGCACCCCACACCTGTTGCCTATAAAGAATGCCCCTGCAGCCACCCACTGCTATGGCTGGCCCTGCGTTGAAAGAGAAGTGAAAAGGGGTGAAGATTCGCATCCAGCACTCTACAGGAGGCACCTTTGCACTGCTGAGCGTCACTTCAAGAGGTGAGAAGCCCTCTCAACTCCAGATGTGCCCGTGTGGGCAAAGAGACTGCACCGACAAAAAAATGTTTGAAAAATATCACTTTAAAAAATACTTCTCAATGCAGTGATATAATTGTGTGTTCAAAGGTGAAGCGGTTCTGCAGGTTAATGAAATGCAGTTTTTGAATTTCAAACAGATTATACTTTTATATTTTTGCTTCAAGATGTCTTAAATAATGAAGGTGTTTCTAAAGTAGAGTTCCAGGACACCCTAGTTAATCCCTTTTCAATTAGTCTCCAAATAAATACTTGTCCATTTAACAATTATTAGTGCTAGTGCCAAGTCGAATAAACAGCAGCTCAGTGCTGCTGATCACCTGGGGGCTACATGTAAATGTCAGGAGGGCCGCATGCGGCCCCCGGGCCATACTTTGAGTTTCACTGATCTAGAAAGTATGAGCCGCCTTGCCGCAAGCACAATCTGAGCCCACAGGACCTCACTCCAAGCTGAGAGACACACATTTTGACCCTAAAGTGCACCTACCTGCTAATCCCCAGCTGTGCACAGGAGAGTTGTCAACGCGGCCCGGGAATAAGTGCGGCACTGGGCATAGTGACTGCCAGCAAACCTCAGCAGCACACGCCAGTAAAAGGAACAGTAAGGCCCAAGGTTACACCAATATCAGTGAAGGCCCCACACCTGACTCAGCAGTGGCCGCGGGTGAGAAGTGACCCTTGACACTGCTGCATCACCACAACCGGCCCTTAGTGTTTTGACTACAGGGCTCGCAAACAGGCAGCCTCAACGTGGCAATAAAAACAGTTATGAAAAGGGTAAAAGCTGTGAACCTGGCTCGTAGCAGCTCAAATAAGTAAAGAGTGATCTCGGCCTGGGGCTACTGGTTCATGCGTCCGCCCAGAATGTCTGACAGCAGAGGGCCCAAGGTACAAACCTGAACTGCTGCCACGTTCCCCAGCACAAATAAAGAAGCTCTCCGTCTCCCATGTTGCAGTGGATCCGCGGATAGAAGAAAAGCAAAGATTAGCAAGGAGAGTGTGATATGGTAAGCCCCCTGGTGGCCGTTTGCTGTCACTGCTCTGTGACACATCGGCCACCCTCTGCCCATGAAGAGCGCGATAACCGTGCAGGACAGCCTGCACTGGAGGTTGCCATGGGCCTGAGTGGCAAGCATCAAAAGGAGAAGCAAGAAATGCTCCTGCGACCTCGCCTGAAACGCACCCCATGTCAGGGAGAGTGCCCAGAGTGTTGTGCACCCCCTTGGTGACATCACTGAGAGGACACTTGCCATACTGCCCTAGTAGCACATCACTTGAGAAGAGGCCCCGGGAAATTGGTGAAAGGTAGGAAATATAAATGGACTTCCCCATGAAGGGAAATGGAGAGCCAGTGAAGCTATGAAAGGTGAAGTCAGCACCGCATGCTCCCCTGTTGGCTGCCCGTCGTTGCTGCAAGGAGGGGAGGGACTGTAAAACCCCTACAGTGAGCCGCAAGGAGCTCAAAGCTGCCCCAGCCAAAGCAGCTGCCAAGAGTCCAGCTAAAGCCAAAGCCACAAGCAGGCAGGAAAGGCACATCCAACTAATGAAACCAAAGGTAGCCAAGCCAACAGGCAATGAGAAAGAAAGAAGGTCCAGCCAATTGACTTCCTTGAAATGCCAAATTAATTAGAGTTGTTGTGAGAGCCCCAACCGGAGGCCTGGACCCTAAACCTCCCAAGTGTTTAGGTACAGAATTTAATTGGAGGTGAGCTCCCACTTCCAGTAATTTGAAATACTGAGCCCAGTGCTTCAATGGTGATTAATTCACTTAATCAAAGTAAGTTCATTCCAAGGCTTTTTATTTCAATTCCATAAGTGGACTTCTTAAAGTTGAAAAAGAGAAAAGAAATAAATCCCAAAATTGACAGCTTTATCGTCCAAGTAAAGTTGGTCAAGGATGGAGAAAGGATGAGGAACAATGTTCGATGAAAAACAGCCAACACGTGTTTCACCCCATAAGCGAGTTAGCGGGGGCTTTCTCAAGGCTGTGAAAGATATGTGTGGACAGTTATAAGTTACATGTCAGATCTTACCCAAATGTGAGCATGCATTCCATGCATATCATGCGGGACATGTTGTGCTGCTCATAGTGACATATATAGGTAAAATGAAAAAGTGCCCTGACAGTCTCCCCAGTGTTGCCCAAAGATTGGAACCCTACAAAAGTATTAATAAGATGTGATGATAGATCGGTTTTGAGAGGTCCACTATTCTTATTTGTATTATAAGAGGAAATAAGGTGATATAGGGTAGTTAATTTCCTAATGAATAGTGAGTGAGAAGAAAGAGTCCTTTACAAACTGGCACTCACGTGGTATAAATACATGCTAAAGAAGAAAGATTATGAGCAAGTGCTGTTATAAAATCGAGTTGTGTAAGGAAAGACTAGAGCATGCGATATATCCACATTTCTAAAACAAAGAAGAACGTTACCCAATTCTAAATATAGTAACAGACTTCAGACATCCATGGTCTCAATTGACGGTGCAAATCTGAACATAGAAACCAAATGGTAACAGCTCACTTGTGTAACCAAAAAATATAATACAGAACAAAAAAGAACAACTTTTCAATTCTTAGAGGAAACAACTACCCTCCACTAACATGATCAAACAAAACCCATTATTGTCATGAGCCTTTAGATCCCCCCAAAAACAGAAGCATCATTAACACAGAAATTCTAAGTCCACTCGAATCACATAAGAAATATATATATACTGTACATATATACCCCCATCAGAACAGTAAAAAAGCATCACAATTAAGGATAATGTAAGAATAATGCAAGTAATTAACAGAGCCACAAGACCTTGTTTATGCCTGTAGTGCTTGGGCACGCCATGTAAAAACGTCTAAGGTATGAATGGGAATTTTAGAAAAAGTTTTTTTGCTGGAAACGTGAGTCTTAAACTCACCATATAGCACAAAAAATTGTAAACCGGAAGAAAAATGGTACCTGGAAGCGCGGTGGGCGCAAGGTGAAAACGGCGAAAAATCGCCGACAGGCAGCAAGCCGTTAGTCAGCCTGCAAGCCTACTCAAGGCGCAAGAAGCTATGCGCCATGCATGCCCCCCCAGCAGCTGTCTGACACCACCACAAGCTGAGACACAGACATACAAGGAGCCAGCTGAGGACACCTTCAAAGAGACAGTGCCAGTTACAGAATGAGCCCGGTTGCTTGCTGGGTACCCGCAAAAGAGACACTGCTGCAGATGCCATGGCACTGCTCCCCACGCCAAGACAAGTAAGGAGCCACCTGCCATCTACCCCATGCACATGCCCAGTGCCACCAGCATTCCCCAAAGACAAGAGAGGAGGAAAAGCCTAGCGTGGCCTGAATGCAGGAAGGACATCATCTTCAACCTATCTACACTAGCACTTCCCTGCAGTGGGCTAGAGACTGTTACCCCCCTACACTGCCTAAAGACACACAAAGGGCAAAAGGAGAGTTGCACACCCACGAGTGGCAACCTGGTACTGCCCCGACGCAAAGAGAAGACACCTAGTTCTCAGACAGGACCAGTCCTGTGAGAGTTCAGTGCAAAAAGAAGACATGTGGCTGGATGTTACACCACATAAAGGAAGTCAACAGCATGGCATGACACCACGCCACAAAGAAAAAAGAAGGAGAGGAGATCAAGTGACAGACCTGTCACACTGAAAGACCAGGCAACCATAGATGCGCAAGAGCGAAAGATCACAGGGTGAAGAGATAGAGGACCCATGTCACCACTTGAGAGTGTACCTACACACAAACCAGCGACTTAGGTGCAGCGACCTCAATGGAGAAAGCCCCGATGGGAGTACCAAACCCATGCCACCTGCATGCACAAACTGCATACCTGCCCCACCCTTCAAAGTGTGATCCTCTCGCCACCTGTCAGCGGCTGCTTGAAGCAGGTGGCATCACTGCTAGCAACTGCACATGCTGTAGGATAAGAACTGCACCAAATATGTGACGAGGCACATGGCTGCGAAGTCCCTCCAGTCACCCTCAATCCAGCACGACATCACAATTTTTCATCCAGGTCACCTAATGGCAAACATCATGATTGCCATGTGCATCAACTTATCCAACGAAGTAGCATCTCATCACCAAAGTGGAATCGTTCCTCCGCAAAACATCAAAGGTCTAACAAGGCACTCCTGGCAACTTGTAAGACTGATTGTCCAGAGAATATCTGATAGTCCTACCGCACCTGGTTCCTGCTGGCAAGCACACCGACCACGTATCATCCTTATCATCCACAGTTGTGGTTGCACAAAAGACGTGGCCGTAGCTTCTGTCAGAGAGCCTGCAGCTGCCTGCAGACAGCACACACACAGCCCAGCACAGTCCATGTAGTCCTGTGGTGACCCATCAAAAGCGCCTCAAGGAAATTCCTGAGTGAGGAATCCATAAACAAAAGGTGGCCAGGAAGCTGCTGCACTGACAAGGTACCAGGATGCACCAGGGCTTCGGAGGAGGGTGTCAAATCACTGCAGAAGTCTTCCCAGTCTTCGCATGATTGGTCTTCATGAAGTCAGGATGTCTCACAAGGAATCTCCGCAGCGGAATCCACCAATGCTCCTGATGCATCAGGTTTAGACTGCTTTAACACCAACTGTATCACTGTGAAAGCCCACAGGACTGACCAACAGAGCATGAGTGGACCATGAACTAACTAACCGGCTGTCACTGAATCTGGACTCCATCTACACAGCATTCATGCCCAGGAGCAGCAGCTGGTTAAATCATGGATGCATGCATAGATGCATGGGTGCCCATAGCTGCATCTGTCCACTGCCATCCTACGGATTGCCTCTCAAGGGTGAGAGACTTAGTTGGTGTTTTATGTGTTTTGTGTTTTATCCTTGCAGGTTGGACTTTGAAGAATGTAGTGTCCTGCTGGGCACACGTGCCATTTGGCACATATTAGTTTGCCAGCCCCTCCCTGAGGGCTGGACTTTACACCCACCCCACATCCATCCAACACAGGCGTCACCGGTCAGGTGACCCTGCCAATAAAAGAGCCTGAGTGCATGTGCTCAAGGCCAGTTCTTTTCCCTGCCTACTGGTGTCCATGTGGTCATTCATTATGTGATGAGGGCCTAGGGCCCACAACATTACATGTATCTCTCTTTCTATTCCTTGCTGACTGAGGCATCTGTTTTGAATCAGAGCATGTTAAACAATTATGCTTTCAGCTTTCAAAAGACATAAAATAGTCACATTCTTCTCAGCTGCAAAGTGTGACAATATTGATTTTCAAGAAATGGTTGGAGGAGGGACAGGAAAGTAATTTAGGTCTTTAAGTGCCTGGTACCTCCTAGGCAGCAACTTTAAATATCCTTCAAACTTGACATCTTACAAGAGCAGTAACCTAAGGCCCGATTCACAAAGGTAAACTTACACATTTTGTGTGTTTATTATTTTTCCGCATTCACAAAATAAAAACAATTTAATAGTATTGTTATGGCTGTGAAGACTCCTCAGTCAGGGCAGAGAACTCTGTGCAGAAAAAGATAGGATAAGCCTATCTTTTTAAGTGCTTGGTTCTCTGCCCTGAATGCAGAGTCTCAGCAGTCATAAAGTTACTATTACATTGTTTGTTTGTGAATATCAAAAATAGGTAAAATCACCCAAAAGTTTAAGTTTACCTTGGTGAACCGGTCCATAGTTTGTGAATACCAAAATAAGGTTAACTTACTCAGAAATTTTAGTTTATCTTTGTGAAAAGGGATTAGTATTCCCTGTGGTGGCCCTCAACATTTTGAAAAGGTCCATTGAGGCTGGGATGGGAGATCACCCAAAGTGTGCTCATTCAAAGTCTTTTTTAAGGGGTTGGCACTTGTGTGCCTAACTAGAGCACAGTTACTTTGGCATGGCTTTACAACTTCTCTGTACAAGAAAAACTAAAGAATTACCACAAACAGCATGTCTCCAGGAGACAGCAGCAGGACCTTCATGATGCTGATGGGGCATATCAGCTAATTGAGAATGATGTCAGAATGTGTACATTCACTCGTTCATCCACCTATATATTCTTCTCAGTGAGTTAAGCACCTACAGCAGAGATCTTTTTATAACTTACCTCACTCATGCCTTAACAGCACAGGGTCTATAAGCGATAAAAGCTTGCACTCACCTGCCCTGTTTGGTCTGTTCTGCTGGGTATGGAAGGATGCACTTGCTAAACTGACGTGTTGCCACAGATTCCATAGTGGTGGGCCATTTCTAATTTTCAGGGCATGATTTAAGGAGCAGCACCCAACTATCTGTAGATGTATACCCAAAGTGTGAGAAAATACCTTATTACTCATTTTTGCAAAAGGGACATTTTAATTGTATTGTGTTGCCTCAATGACAGTACATAGCTTCAATATAGGGATGGTGAGTGGGGTGTGGGAGGTTACAACATTATGGTCAAAACATTGTCCTACAAATCTAATCACTCCACAATATCAACTACCACTGTATCACCAATATAAGTGGATGCTGAGTTAAGAAGAGTAAATCTATACTCCCTTACGTACACTTAACCTTAGCTATGTGGTAGTTGGGTTGTTGGAGCAGTGGACTAGGGCATCCATGCTACCAATCTGTGTGTAAGCTCATGGTCACATGATCGAATCCTGGTGGGTCCATCTCTTCAAAAGTATATATAATGACTACCACTGAGTTGGGTAACAATAATCATCTGAGTGTTTTTCTCTCAAAGAGACAGAAGACCATACCCAAAGTCTGCGAAATGTTGCACTGTGTTAATTTTATAAAGAATGATATTTCATCACTTATAAACGGGCAAGTATTGGCTCTATGAAATGTTTGCTACCTGATTGTGACTAGCATTTGAGGGATAAATGGCTACTGTAGCCCGAAAGCATCCGTCTATGTTCTCACGTAGATTGTGGAATCAATGTATATGCAGTACTTAAATAATGAGCACATACATCTGTTTATTGCAAAAGGTACAGTTGACTGCACGTTAAAAACTACAATTAATTCAGAGAGCCATCTTTCAGATGTGGAACCTTTTCGCTGAAAGTTGGGCATGACACCAGTTTATATATTCACAGTGCAGATGAGTAATGGCCAAACAATGCCAATGTATTTCAATAGAAATAGAGTGGCTTGCATTGCAGTCTCACAGATTCATTGTATATACACTTTCGGTCGAGTATACAGCACACCATCACGCAACTGCAGTGTTGCTTGCAGATCTGATAAAGTGTGCTTTAGGTCAGGTTATAATTCAAGGGGAACCCTAGCCGCACAAGAAACTCCTCAAAATAAAGGTGGATGTGTAATTGCATAAATTCCATCTTCGTGGCTCCAGGCATGTGTATCCTACACCTTCTGTGGCATGGCTTTTGAGGGGGACCTGGGAATAAAGGTCTCAAGACCCCTTTAATTGGTGCATACTTAATGTTTACCACCCACATTGAAACCCACATTGAGCAGTTGTTTTGTCGCTTGTCTGGCCATGTGCGAAAGGAAGCTTCTCATTTCCTGGGGAAATAGAATGCTATTAATCAGGGGGTGCAAACTTCAGAATGTGTGTGTGCCATTCCAGTGTTTGCTCACATTCCAGAGGTGGTCTCACTGCCCTCCGCACTGTATGCACTTACACAAGCACCGCCCCTTGCCTTCAAGGGCAAAGACATTGAAAATAACTTAATTGAGTGACTGCAGGTAGGGACGAGGCTAAAAACTAAACCACCTTCAATTGAGGGTCTACCAGTTGTCGTGGTCCTTCTAAATTTCTAGCAGGCCTTCGCACAGGTAACTGCACCATTCTGCCACTGAGGCTGTTGGAAACAGCAGATATGCTGGCCTACGAGTGAAGGTTACTTTCTGCACCGCGAGATAACGCAAGCACAGAGAAAAAAAAGGGGTCAAATTCCAGGCCAAGCCATGATGTATAAAATCAACTCCCCTCATACTTCTTATTTCTTGTGGAAGCCCTTACCCTGGTAAAAAGTAGCAAATGAACTAAAAACAACGGTGGAAAGATGTATTTGTCTCCTGTTCAATAGGGGGTTTTCTTCCAGTATCCCTCGGAACGTAGAAGCACCCCACAGCTTCAACAGACTGTAAAGTAAACTGTAATTCACATCTCTCACAGGGTTCATTAGGTACTAATAGGGAGTAGGTTAATATAACACTCAAAACTACTCTTTCACAAAGGACCACCAACATACCCCAGAACTGCATAGACAGCTGGAAAGGGCAATGCCTGTTTGTTCTGCTTGCACACTTGGAACCACCTGTTTCTGGCTGGGTTACCATGCTCCCTGGCTAGCTTAAATGCATTTGTACATCAGTACAATGTGTAGTCAGGCCCTCTCAATTACTAGAAGCTACTGTATCTGTCCATATAAATCTGATTATAAACTTCACCTCGTACATAGATACCTTTACCTTTCTTCCGCCACCTGAATAGACAGATTATGTTACTCTGTATCTTATACAGATGAAGGCACTTATGTTAATGCTTTACACTTTCGTCTGCAGTCTTGACTCAATATGTTGTGTTAATCTATGTTTTATACTTTTTATACAAATGGAACAGTTGCACTCTCCCTGTTTTTAAAGCACTCCTATCACTAGGCTCAGATTGGGATCATTATTAGTCCCAGACACTGGCAAAAAAACAGTGGCCCACATTTCTGGATGGCGCCCTTTCATGAAACACCATTTGCTTAGTGTCATTGGACTTATTGTTAGGGAAATGTTGTTAAAAATAAGCATCTTAAAGCTTATAGAGCAACTAACATTGGCGTAAACTAGAAGCACTGTATTTTGGCCGGCTGGAAGTGGTGAAAAAAACGGTGGAAGAGCCTCAACTCCTGATGAGTCTAGGGATGGCACATGGCAAAATGGTATAAAAAAACAGAAAAGCACCCAAAGCCGGAATTTGTACCTCTGATCACTCTGTACTTTATACAGTAGACATAAGGCAGAAGCACTTAAAAATGTGTTCTAAGGCTACCTTATGACTAATAGTTAAACTAAACAAAGGCATACAATCCATGTTATAAAGAAATACAGATGTTTTTGTTATTATCTAAAGAGCCCACTTTAGTTATCTTGCTCTGGCCTTTACACAATCCTAAAACATGTCCAATTAGTAGTTAATTTATTTTTTGTAGTTTTATATTGCATGAATGCAGCCCAAGGGCACTGGAGCAATTGATTAGTTACATTACACAAGATCATTTTTTATTTTATTTTAAGCTTAGAGTGATTTGCCCAGAATCACGGGATGTTTAGCCGATGCTGGGACTCATCAAACATAGATCCCAGTTTGAAAGTCGGAAGCTCTGACCTGAAATCCATTCCCCTCTCCCTGGCGAGGTCCTGCATACTCCGACACTCCTTGCTCACCATGCACTGAATGTTATGTCCCAGCAGGGAGAGAGGGTCGGGTAAAAAGATACTGCTTCTGGGCAGGGCTGGCCCCACAGGGGGCAGAGGTGAGGATGGCCCATGGGCTAGAGCAGCACTTGGCCCCAAGCGAGGCTGCATCTCAGACTCAACGTCTCCCCTGCCCATCATAGCCTGGCAGGGGAATAATGAGGGAAAATGCATTATGTGGGCCAGTTGACAGAGGCCTAAAAACTGGCCCACAATTCACCTTTAGGCACTGGCCCATTGGCCAATGCCTGACTGCCCACCATACCCATCCAACCCTGCTTATTACCTCTGAGCTAGATCTGCACTAGATCGCTCCTGTGCTAAAGAAAAAGAAAAAAGAGAAACACGTAGGTGAAATTAAATGCATATGTAGTTTGAAGTCATAGAACAGCAGTACAAAGTACTTTGGCCTACATTTATATTTCATTCTGTGTTTTCCCTGATGAGAAACAAGGTACAGGGCTGCATATCCTAAAGAGAATTTGGGAAATTTGGATAAAAGCGCTTTATTCATGACTGGTGACAATATCATCAATAGGACTTTGTAGTCAAAACAGCAGGATGTCATATTGATGACTTCAGCTCCAAACACCTTTTTTTACTGCTTTCCTGCATTCCAGCAAGGCTCCGAGAGTGGGAACACCGAAGCCTTGTTTAGGGATGCTGGCTAAAATGTCCTACTATGTAATGGAACATTAAGAAACATGCACAGTGAAAGCAAACCCTACTGTACTCTAAATACGGGGGTCATTCTACGAGCAAGAGCACCTCATCCATTCATTACTTGTGAGTCAGGTGCAATGAAAAAGTGAGCAAGTGATGAGAGCTCAGTCTCTTGAACATTTCCCTTCATGGTGCCTGTGTACCCAATGACTGTTGATGTCTCGTGTCACGTTTCTCTCAGCCCTTGCTGTCTCCCTGTCTTCCCATGTCTTTCCTTCTTATAGCTTCTGCCTTATGCTGTCTCACTCTCTCCAACACCAGATGTCTTTTCTTATGTTGTTTCTCTTGTCTTCTATTCCTGGCAACTCCTCTCAGTTTATCACCTCTTTTATTTCTTACCATCCTGCACTTGCGTCTCCCTCTGGCACCCCATGTCTCTTATCCCTGCTTCTTGTTTCCCTCCCAAGCACCAGGCCTCTTTTTTACCTCAAAGGCAAAAAGTACAGATGATGGACAGAATTCTGAACAATGCAAACTTTCACCTCCAGTCGCAAAGATCTGAGCTAATCCATCATTTTTTTGCCCACCATGCCATGACAGTTTGGACCCAGCCATATCCAAATCAGTCATGACCCTGCTCCCAATGGGAATAGTCCAGCCCGAACTGCCAGGCCAGGTCCTCCCTGGACTGGAAACAAGCATCCTCGGACAGGTTTCGGGGTATCACCCCTTATCAGCCCAGCTAGCTTGAATCCAGTGGCGCAGTGAGCACAAGACCCACATCTGGGCATACCCTTTCCGCTTAGGGCAACAAAAGCTAAAAGGACAGATGATTGACAGAATGCTGAACAATGCAAACAGTCACCCCCAGTCACAAAGATCTTGGTTTAATCCATATTTTTTTTGCCCAACACGCCACCCCAGTTTGGCCATGTGCAAATTAGTAATGACCCTGCTCACCTCATGCCACCATGTTACTTCCAATGAATGCAACTATTGTTATCTCTCTGATCCAGCAAGGGGGCTCTATTAAACTACTTATGCAGAAAACATAAATATAATTTTACATCAAGGAAATGTGTTAATTTCTATTTGTCACACGTTTTGCTTCACCAGTGGTTAAGACCCCCAGCATGGAACCACAACCAAACTCAGATGTACTACAGACCTAGCAATGCAGGTTAGGCTGCTTCTTTGGTTTGTAGGTCAAAATCAATTTGAATATGGCTGGTCACCTTCTCAAACTGGATGACAACAAACGTTCATTAAATGGAAAAGTACTTTGGAATTCTTAGCATTTATGAGGAGTTTGTCCAGGCATTTTTATTCACTGTTTTGTTGCTCTAAGAATACTCCAAAATATCAGGAGTGGAGAAAGAGGCAGGCCTTAATTTGTCTCTTAAAAACATATATGTGCAATTTCTTTTACCGTTTTTGTTAAAGTATAACCAATGGTTAGTAATTAGGTGCCCTGAATGGTGCAGAAGGACATCTTGGAACTCAAGCAGAGATAAAATATTGTGGCTGTGCTGTGAAAAAGATTATTTGATGGCCCTGCCTTCGATGGGTAGGCATATGATGTAGATCCATGTGTTGATAGGAGTAGTATTTGTAGAGCATGGGTAATACTGGTTCTTTACATACTCTGTTTAACGTTCGAGGTCGCCATTCAGACTTTTGTAGATGAAGACAAAGCAGCAAAATTTTGCAGATGTCAATTCTCCCTTATTTAATGTGTATACATGAGTGTTCCCCCAAACAGGGAGGACGTGGCATCCGCCAGTTTTTGGCAGTTCACCCTTATCCCTCAATCTCTAAAACATCCTCGCTATCTGTGCTGATTTTAAATATTTGTAGCTGGACAACCAGTTCCTTTGGCTGACCTCGTCATGCTACAACGAACTGTGTACATTTAGGCCCTCATGTATCAAAATATTTCCCCATAGACTCAGAATGGGCAAAACCCTTTGATACATCAGGCCCTTAATCCTGTGTCTTGGGTATCTATTGTAACCAGTTCTTATTACGTTAATAAAGTTCTGTGGGCTAAATGTTCGCCTAGAAAGTTGCAGGCATCGTGTTCAAATTCTGTCAGGGCTGACTCAGCTTTCCATCTTTTAAGGTTAGGGAAAGTAAATACCATTAAGTTCTGCAATAACATATATAAGCGCCTAGAAACAATTGACTTTCTAGTCCGCACTAGATAAATAACCATTAATATTAGACATGCAGTAAAGTCTGTGTTGAGTTCTGCATGCTTGACAAAAGTTACAGGAGATTTGTTTCACTGCAGCACGAAAGAGCGCTACGTCAGCAGTATAAACAGACTATGGGTTTAACAACCTTTATCATAACACATTCTCAGCAACAATTCAACCGGAAACTTGTAGCACTTTCAATCCATCCTACAGAGAGGAAAGCAACGACACGCAACAATCGCTTCCAACTATAAAAACATACTAATCATTTAAATTTCACTTTATGATAGGATAGTGACACGGTTCTCAAATCTGCATTCAGCCCAGTCACTGAAATGTGAAATTCAGCAAAGCTCTTGCAATTGCTTTAATACGTTTCTTTAAATGAATCATTGCAAAACTTTAAGGAGAGCTGTAATTTAAAAAAGCACCCGACTTGAAATAGAACACGGGGGAATTGAGTCAATTTAAAAAAGTTTCAGCGAGGTCACCAATAAAGTTTACCACTTTTAATAAGCACTTAAACTGTACTTTTCCAAACATATATACATATGGCTTTGAATATATCTTGCTTAATTAATATCGACATGTTTTGCTTAGATAGCAAGTAATATGTCTTAGCAAATTTGCTCAGATGGACGTTTCGTCTGTGTTCCAGGGAGGGGATACCGGCCCGAGCAGGTGAACAGAGAGTTCTCGAACTCTTAGTAAGCAGATTTACACATTGGGTACAGTCAGATATTTACTTCTGTCAAGGCAGAAGCCAATTTCTGTTGGTGGTGGGAATGATGAGGAAACACCCAGAAAATGTACAGTATAACACAGAGAAGGCTTTTCTCCATGGGGAATTTATTTAACCTTTGGTGAAAAAAAGAAAAAATATTTTAAATCAAAGTGCAATTTTTCTAAGAATTTACATATTCATAAATGCTCACCTTACTTTTAAAAATGCAAACTTATTTTGTATATGAGTAATCTGAAATTCATCAAAATATCCAGAACTTCTCTTGGGAACCTGATTGTTAACAGTCTTCCTTCTAGGGATCAAAGAGAACTTCCTGGTTAATGCAGAGAAGCAGCTTTGACTGTCATTTTAGACAATAGGATTTCAATTGTATTGTATTGTTTAGTTAATTAAAACCATAACAATTTCCATACAAATTTAAGAAGTACAACTTATGCCATCAGTAAAAAAAAAAATATATATATATATATATAGCTAATGTGTTTTAAAACTAGGGTCATTTGTAAAAACAAATGGTACGCAATACTAAATACAGGCTTTAGTTGAGTTTACGTGCTCAGTCTGATCATAGCTAATACAATTTTGGTCTAAAACTAATCAACACAGATCATCCCTGCCTGCGGAAGTCTGTTATGCAGGGGTGCCTCTTGATCTTGGGTCATCGTTAGGGACCATAGGCAGAAATGTAACAAGTTTACTGCAGGTCCCCCGGATTTAGGCATGCGATTATCAATTCCCTGCATGTAGGAATACCCCTATCATTGAAGCTTCTTTTAGCCATTGTAGGCATAGGTTTCGAAGTTTGGGGCAAATCCAGAGCCAGTGGAAAAATCAACTTTTTCCCCTTTACAAAACCTACAGGATATGGGTCCAGAGTATTTTAACATTGGTTGATTAGCTAATGTAGGTATAATTATCATACGCAAAATCATGAATCAGTGTTTTATGTGTACTGGATATGGGATTACGAGACAGGAAGCTGGTGTAAGATTATTGTTGTATTCGACTACCATCCATGCGTGTGTGCACAGAAGCTGAATTTAATTTCGTCTTCCAGATGAGATTGCAGCTTTATTGTCCTGTTTGTTGCCTTTTTGAAGGCATCATATGGCACGCCTACAGCCCACAGTTTGTTTCAATCAATCAATCAGGAGTTTGTAAAGCACACTACTCACCCGTGAGGGTCTCAGGGCGCTGAGGAGAGGAGAAAGTGGGGGAGGTGCTGCTACTGCTCGAACAGCCAGGTCTTGAGAAGTTTCCTGAAGGTCTTTGGTCTGGCGCAGGTGGGTGGGAAGAGTGTTCCACGCTTTAGCAGCGAGGTGTGAGAATGATCTCCCGCCAGTTGTAGTTCTACAGATGTATGGGATGGTTGCAAGGTCGAGGTCGGCAGAGCAGAGATGCCGGGTCACATAGAAGGAGAGCCGTCTGTTGGGGTATTCTGGTCTGGTGTTGTGCAGTGCTTTGTGAGCATGGGTGGTTTTAACCCCATATAAAATACATGTCGAACTGGATACACCCAATTGGCAAGGCCTGACTTACTTATAAGGCCCTAGTATATGATACTCAGGGTACCCAGGACATGTAAAAGAGAGTGTCCACTCACGGTTGCAGCACTGTTTGTGCCATCTTTCGTGTGACAAGGTACAAAATGGCTGCCAGCCTGCCACTGCCAGTTCGACTTTGCCATTGAAACCAATGGCAAAGCCACCCTATCGCTTAACATTACATTTAAGTCTCCCCTAATGAAAGCCTATGGAGTCCTATGGCAAAGAGCTGTATTTTGTGGGTTTTTCAATATATTAGCAGCAACACTTCCAAATTGTTGTTTTGTTGTGGCTAAAATTGGTAGCCTCATTGGGTGACACAGAGATACCAGGTGGCATCCCAACCTGGCTAACATTTGACTGGGACCACTAAACTGGGTCATGTAGGGTATCAATTAATTGTGGCACTAAATGTGACTTGATGTCCAGGTCGAAATTAATGTCACTATTAAAGGTAGGCAACTTTTAGACCGTTGCCACCCTGTGCTCTACTTGTCCAGTAGCCTCACAAAGGCACACACACACAGCTTTCTGACTGCCTGGGGAGACATGTGAAAGACTCCCAAGCTCAGGAACAAAGGCAGTGCCACAGCAGCGAGGTGTCACCTCCACAGTCAGGATGGCTCCTCTGGGGTTTAGCCCAGAGGCAAGCTTCAAAGGGGAAGCTGCATTTGATGGGCCACCTGGCCCAAAACCCCTGAGAAGGATGCCTTTTGTTCCTGTAGACGGGATGGAGACAGGGCCAGAGAGGGGAAACTTACCCCCAAACCGGTTTTACTGTGGGTCTGTAGCCGTCAGGTAGCCACACCTCTGGGGTGGAGAACCAAGCACTTGAAAACCAAGGAAGGGTTGTAATTTCTTGAAAGGGGGTAAGAATGTAGCATTCTGAGATAGCCATATGCCACACATCACAGGAACTTCATCACTAGATAGGAGGAGACTCGGTAGCCCATTAGCTAATGACCTTGTGATCCCCTTAGAGCACTTTCCTGGGACAAATATGGCACCCCTGGCACCCTGACCCTCAGATCATGCTGGATTCAGAGAGTGGACTGAAGAAGGACTGCCCAGCTGCCATTGGAACTGCAGAAAGAGAGGCTTCACACTTGGAAAGACTGCACGTACTGCACTTTGGGCTAACACAGTTTAGAATGTGCCTTAGACTCCTGGACTGAGGAAAGGTTGAATCACGAATCCAACAACAGCAGTGACTCCAAAGCTGATCTCCTGGAAACGGCTCCACATACACAAGAGCTGAAATCACCAAAGTCACAAAGTTGGTAACCAACACAGAAGTTCTGTCACCAGGCACCCAGGAGGATATATCCGAGATATCCAAAACCTGCACTCGTGTCTGTTGAACCCAGGAGTGCTGTCCAAGACTGGATTAATCATACCCATGGACACTAGCCCCATTAATGGGCTTTGCCCTAATCATGGTGAAAACTGACCTGTACCCCAGCCTCGGCTGGCCTGCTACTGTAACAAAGAGGACTTTGAGACACTCCAACCTCTGTGGTTAAGTTTGCCCCACTCCACCCGTGGACCGAGAAACACCCACAAAAGAACCCCCGTCGATCTCACCACAACCGGAGCATCCTTTGAGCAACTTTTTGCCTGCATCCCTCAGCATCAGGACCACTCCATTGAGATTGGTTGTCCTGTAAAGTTTGGATCTTGCCTTAAAAATGCTCTAGTGGCAGGGTAACTGTCCATAGTATAATTTCTGCCCCCCTAGACCTCTGTCCTGCCGGTCTTAGTGACCCAACTTGGGTTGGAGTTACTGAACTAACTTTTACAAACTTTTCAAAAGTTTCCAATCTTTTTGTTAGCCAATGCCTGTTTGCGGTTGATATAAAAGATATTTATTGCTTAAATCTATATCTCCGGAACACTCTGGTTGATTTTGATACTTAGGGTCTCTAAAAATTAATTAAAATGATCAACTATTTTTATAAATTAGTGGCTGATTTCTTTCCTGTTGTGTGACTTTCTTATTCTGGTGGATGTTGCTGTTAAATGCTTTGCACATTGTTCCTTTGCTAAGCCTTGCTGCTCACAGCCACAGCTACCCAGGGTTGTGCTTAAGGCTAAGTAAACCTGTCTGGACCCAAGACGGTATTTGTATGTATACTGTATGATAAGGCCTTCCGGCCATATCATATAGTACACCCAAATACTCTCACATTCTAAAATAACTCCATCTCTTCATTCAGAAAATCTTCCTCTTTCATTATCTCTTTCGCCTTCCCGATGACATGGCGATCCCTGCAAAAATAAGAATCACCCAAAGAAGAGTAGAAAAATGTAAACAATATGTTTCCACATGTCTTTAGTTGATTGGGCTTCCCTTCATCAAAAGCAGTCACTAACTGGCAGCAGCATAAGAAAAGGACGCTCTGTGAGAGTGAAAGACATCCATTGTTACCTCAGTGCTTCCTGTTTTGAGTTGTGGTGTGTGGGATGGTGTGACTAGCATTTTTTCTAAATATTGTACAATTAGACCTGAACTAGACTAGTCTTTCTGTATGGTAGTCTATTGTAGCTGTTTGTGGCGAGGGTGTGGACATATGAAATGAGAGGTAAAAGGTATGAGCTGGGACAGAACTATCCTGACTTCACCCATTGTGATATTTTGAATATTACTGGCTAGAGATTCTTCAACCACAGAAGAAAATAAGCCAGGGAAGAAGGAGAGTGGGCAGATTCTTCTTCCTAAGTCTAATATTTATTAAGATTCCCCCATGTTTTTTCATCAGGTGACAGGCCTTCCTCTGGAGAGAAATAAATGTGCCCACAATGGCTCCTTTACAAAAAAAGAAGGCATCCATGGCAGGGGGTAGAGAGGGAATTGCTTCAATGCATTTCACAGTGATGTACATTTTTAATAGCACCCTGCTACTCTGACACTGACGCAACTGCTGAGCACCTTGAATAAGCATGATGGTCTCACCCAGTGCTTTTTGTGAGTACGTAGATGGACTCGACTCCATAGGCCACAGTTTTCCGGTTGGGGTGACTCTAGTCTCTGATTATCCTGGGGGTCTCCAGGTCTTTCCTCAAAGAAAGGATGTAGAGAGACCTGGTGCAAGGCCAGGCTACATGACTCGGCTTATGTTGAGTAACTCTGCATCAGAGAATAGCATGACACACTTTGATAGGTTTCAAATCAGAAGAAGACAATCAAGGCCTGACTAGGAAACAAAAAACAGCCTTCTCTTTCCATCCATCTATTCTCTCTCACTCCTTTCTGGTCAGTCTTTCTCTCTCTATCACTGTCACCCCCCTCCTGAAGCCTCCAATGTTTTATGTCAAGAGCGCTGCGGACAGTCACAAAGGCACTTAGAAATGGGTGCACCAACATGTTAACAAGAGCTGTGACAAGGGTCTGGCTCAGATCTTAGAGCCCGTACACATGCTGAACTCTGAAAATGTTTGTTACGTTAATCATACAGGTAACATAACCTAACAGTAAAATATGATAAAGCCTCTTAAAAAATAAAAACAATATGCATTTAACATATGACAGCTTTGACATTAATAAATCATCTTATAGAGCTGCACTGAGAAATTATTTGTAAAAGTGATAGGTTTTACACCTAAACCATTACTGAAGTAAGAGGCACGACAGTTGTGCCTGATAATGGCCCAGATTATTATAGCGCAACATTGTAGTCTATTCAATCAACACAATAGGTTTTTGTACAACTGGTATTCTGAACTCACACATATTTTAAATTGCTTTCACATGGAACAATGAAGAAAAAGGAGTTTTGGTGAAATAAAATATTTGCCTACGATCACACAAAGCTGCGACATATCCAGGATTTCTGATATCACTTTGTACAAAACAACCAATAAATGCGAGCTATTTGTCCTTCCTTTTTTATGTTAAGGCTTTGTAATTGACCTATTTGCGGAGTTTTCATAAAGTACAAACTCGAGCCAGAGGGGTTTGAACACTTCACCTGAGCACGAGTTACATTACACAAGGTCACATTCATTTTTATAGGAATGGTAAGATTAATAGACCTGTCCAGAGTCACAGAATGTTGAGCCGATGCCCAGACTTGAACCTGATTCCCCAGTTGCAAAGTCTGCAGCTCTGGCCCTAACGCTGCATCCTCGATAGAGGAAGCATGGAAGCCAGAAGCCACTTAAAAGCTCTGCTTGTTATGGTTTCGAGGTTCCAACAGGACCTCGAGCTGAGCCAGAGCCAGGCTTCAGGCTTGAGCCTGGCTTGAGCTTTCAGTAGCTCGCCCTTCTTTAGAGGCACTACCAGCAGCCCTGTGCTTTCAACAGCAGCATCCAATTGCTCCAGCCCACCAGGGGGCTGCCAGATGGAATAAAAGGCCAGTCAGGCCCTGAAGACAATCTTGCAGTTAGACTCTACGGGCTACATTCGGGAAATCGGGTTTAAACCTTTTCACACTTAGAAATGGTTAATTTGCGTTAAACAAATTTGATATTCACCAAACCTTAAGTTATCTATCTACATTTCATTGACAAATGTCTTCGATAAGTATATCTGTAAAATAAACCAACAGCAATTTATTCAGGCACTTGGGGTAGAGCACCAGGTGTGTGAAGTACCAATATAGTTGTAGGTACCAGCGAGCTTCAAAATGGGAAAGATGTGCCACCTGCTGGAAAATAAACTTAGGCAAAGGGCCCAATTTCCCCCCGAAATTATTGATATATCCAGTGCTTTAAATGGAAAAATAGAAGTGCAGGTACTCTGTACCAGAGTACCTGCTTATTTCTGAGAAGTGCCGGTACTCTCCAATTAAAAGTATTACTTTTTCTCGAGAAGTGCAGGTACTCTCCCTCTTAAAATAAAAAAGTGCCCGTACTCCGTACCGAACAGTACCGGCCCATTTAAAGCAGTTAATATATCTAGGAAATCTGAGTGCTGGCAAGCAGATCTAAAGAAGCCGCACTTACGGTAAGCTTTTGGGTAACAGTTCTATTTATGCGCATGGATTTCAACCGGGGTAGATAGACGTTTTAGTGTGAACAACAATGAACCCTGCACTCCATCTTCTGTTCAAAAGCGTTTGCTTTTATAATCGCCTGCACTAGTTTTACACGATTCTGACGTAGCTATTAGTGATGCTTAGGAAATGCACCCCTTTCCGCCGAGGGTTGTTGCCTAAGAGGATCTTGTGTGGATAGGAAGCAGTGCTACAACGTGGACCTCCCACGTGAGAACTAAAGTAGTCACATTGAGTCAGCAAGCAAACATTATCCAATGGCAGTCTGACGGAATCACGCTTGCGTGACCTGACGTCACTGCGTGCCAATAGTTATATCATGCACGGTGGTTCAGCAGCAAAAGCATCCGCTCGCTCAGCTCTTTGTATTACTAGTTCCGTTCAACGTTCTTTATTAGTTGCTGTCAGTGTTCCGGAGTAGCTTGTTACTCATCATAAAGCGCCTTCAACACCTCGTCAGGGTTAGTAAACTCTATGTAATTACAATTACAATCAATGATGCAGTAAGGGCCAACCATCAGCTGATTACATAAGCAGATATGAGAATTGCCTACTAAGGATGCATTACCCCAATTTACAGATTGAGAATAGAGTACACCTGCATTCTCTTTACTGGTATGCTATGCAGAAAGGAACTAACAGTAGGCGAGGGTGAATTTAACCATTTGATAAATTCGACCGTCCTGCCATTCACTAACCTCAGAGGGGCCTCACCTGTGGCACAGCCTTTCCTTCCTAAAGCCCTCTCATCTCTTTGGACTTTCTATATATCAAAACAATTATATGACAAAAATGTTGCTGCTTTACAACTATAGCATTAAAATACTCCATGCGTTAGTTAGAGTTTGATGGACATGGTACTCATTCACAAATGTGTCAAATGTCCAGTTTACTGTTACAAGCGCTATTGACTATAAGACACTCTAAATATGGCAGAAAGGACATCTGTCATATTTGTGACAGAGTTTCCTGACCAAAGGCTCTCTTTCATCATTTCCCTTTAGAGATTAAGTATTATGGCTCATCCCAAAATGTTATACGGTTTCTTTTTTGAGATATTATCATTTTTTAAGTCTAATTCATGAGGCAGAGGTCTGGGGGTTCTGTTCACTCTACCCCATGACAAGTATCAGTGGTTGTTTGAAATGTTGTGCCCCCTGGAGCACACATTGCTATTAAGCATGTGAGTGTGTGTCAGATGGGCAGAAGGTCCCTCAGTAAAACCAGCTGAACGTTGTCTGCACTGCATTTAAATGGTAATAGCGTAACTGCACTCCTTAAAAAAATTTGCTGCACACCTCAGAGGCGTGCTGCAGTTTCATGTTTCTCATAAATGTTAATGAGCCCTGAAGCACTGTGCATACAGTATATGATAGTTCCAAGTGCTAAACCCCTTAAAAACAGGATTTAAGTGCTTATTAGAAAAATACAGGAACATATCTAAACTAGTTTTTATGGATGTACTCAAAGAGGATGGTTTCATCCCCACATTCTCAACCTCGGTAAGGTTAGCACATTTTCTCTTATCCCTCAAATAAATAGAGTCCCAAAACAGCTAAGTTTTACCAACACGATCTGGAACTGAAAAAACCACCCCCTTTTTCCTGCACATGTGAAAACGGCTAAAAGCATAAGTCATCTCCCGATTAGACTTCAGCTATGGCTTTCAAGCTAGTATCCATCAATCCTTAGCCCCATAAAAACAGTTGCCCATTCAATGGAAAGACTGCTATCATCATTGAGAAAATTCAGCTACATCTTGCTTATTTTTAAGGATCTACACTAGCTAACTATTGACACATGGATTAAGTTCAAAATATTTGACTCTCCAATAAAGCCATCCCTTAAACCTTCCTCCGTATTTGGAGAATCTGCTCAACATTTCAGTCTTACAGCCTTTAGTCAGGACCACAAATTCGATCTAGCTGAAGCCACCTACACTTAAGACCTCACAAGTACTGTGCCACTGCTTCTCTTGGGCTGCCACTTTCTATAGCACCCTTCCTGTAGATGTCAGAGCAGAACCCAGGGTCCTGACATTCAAGAAACGTCTAAAAAGTCACCTCTTCTGCATTCACCTGAATGACCAAGTCTCTTGGAACCTACCTCCAATCCATCAGTGCTCTAACATGTTTTAACTGCTTCTTTCTCAATTGTACTGTTCTGTTCGTTCCAGCCCTCTAAAAACCGATGGTGAAAGAGACCAATAGAAAATTATTAACTTAATAAATAAAGGGAAGGGAAGTCCAGGACATCATACAGTAGGGCCATGAACAACACCCAGACAATTTATATAATATGGTTCCAGGAAAACCGTGATTGAGAAGGGGAAGAAAATGAAACAGCACTGTCCAGTGTGTGTGTGTGTGTACATGTGCATGATTATTCCTAGTTCCCTCTAGTTCTTAACTTTAAACCTCAATGATCCTTGCTCTGGTTCACCGGGGCAACAAAATGGTTACGGAAATATGAAGTAGGGCAATAGTGGCACTATATTTTCATACATAGAAAATGTGCACTTTGGCACAAAGGAGAACAAACTGAAACTAATATAATCAGGACCACGTAAGTTAGTAAATCTTCCTCAGATTTGTATTGGATACGTCCCTCGCTGATACAGCAGTCACGGGGAGATCATGATAGGAAAGGGGCTGCAAAGGTTACTTCCACAGACTCAACCGCCCAGTGACATCAATTAAGGGACACACTTAAATAGGTGGCAGGCTTGCCACCAACAGCTAACTATACACTCTGTGGCTTTTTCCAAAATATATTTTACCCTTCAGAGTTTTCTGTGATCTTTTGACTACAAGCCATTACATAAAGTCTGAAGCAAACCCACCAAGTATAAGCAGAGAAGCAGGCGTTAAGATGCAACTCTTACTTTGGATAAAGGCGATACATTAAAAAATAACAGTAAACACACATATAACACAACAAACGGTATGTACTGAGACAAAACCCAATCTTTAATAACTGAAAAGCCTTTAAAATGTAAATTAAAAGGGAAGACGTACAGTCAACGCCTCAATATAAGAGATTGCTCCAGCATTTTTTGGAGCGGGTGAGAAGAGATAATATCAATGGTTCTAATTATTAACTTCCTGATCAAAATCAGGAGCAAGGATTAACAATGCTTGCCCTTATAATACCGAAAGTAACAGTGCCCCTGTGGCTTAAAGGCCATCAAGCTTATGTTGTGTAGAAAATATAAATTTGAGCTCATGTCATATTAGCAAATAATGGTATAATGGGAACATTTAATAGGTGAATTGGTTAGAAGTTCAGTCCTTCCGATGACTGATCAATGAATGAATATACCATTTGTAAAGTGCAGAGCTGTCTGAAGGATGACCTGCTGCTACTGACAGAAGAGTAAAGATGATGGCTGCCTAGACAAGACTAGCAGGACTTGAATAGCCAGGTTCTCATTCTTAAATGAAGATTTATTTGGAAAGCCCAAATGTTTAGTGGCAGAGTGCTCCAGAGTTTAGGGGCCAGATGGGAGCAAGACCATCCTACAGGTGAGCATAACTCACAGTAGGAACCACAAGCAGCAACTGATTAGAAGATCTCAATGATCTGAACGGAGCATAATGCTGAATTCTGTTCCCTAAGTAGACAGAACTTTTGTGATGAAAAGCACAGACAGTAAGCAGCAAGCATTTAAATGAAATGCCGCTATGGATCCGACGCCAATGTAGAGACTACTGATGCCCAGAGATAGGTGCACGTCTAGGCATATTAAGCAGTAACTGAGTAGCAGCATTCTAAATCACCTGACGGCACTGGCAAAGATAATCTGGCAAGCTCAGATACAGAATGTCCGCATAATCAAGGTGGAAAGTGATCAAAGAGTGTACAATAGTTTTCCTAGTAAATTCAGAGACTAAGCTCAAATATTTTTTAAGACGTTTTAAAATCAAGAAACAAGTACCAAAGACAGCCTTTACCTGTAGGGTAAAGGAAAGATCATTAGCAAATCAGACCCCTAGATTCATTGCATGCTTCAGAGGGAAGAGAGGTGGGCCAAGTTCCATAGGCCACCAGGTGCTAGACCAACAAGAAGGGAAACAGCAGAAAATGTGACCTCTATTTTTGATGAATTCAGCTTTGGATAACTTTGCTTCATCCAGTTCGCCACTCTCATCAGATGAGATTGAAAGGAATGTTGTGTATTACTATTGGCCTCAGAAAAGGACAGCAAGAGCTGAGTATCATCTGCATATGAAGCCACCTTTAACCCAAGAGGCTGAATAGTTTCTACTACGGGAGCCAAATAGACAATTAAAAGAGTGGAACTCAAGGTCAAATCCTTGGGAACACCATAAAGGAGAGGCTTTGATGTAAAGAGAAAAGGCAGAAGAATAACTGATTGAGATCAGTCAAATAAAAAAGACTGTAGCCACTGTTGCGCCAGGCCACCAATGCCACAATCAGACAAACACTGAAGCAATAGCTGGTGCGAGACGATTTGAAAGGTCTGATAGTTTGTCCCTTCTGTCAATGACTTAAAAATAAGATAGTCAATTTGATGACTTCGATGCTCTTTCGAAATGTCATTTGACGTATGTCAACTTGCAGTTAACTTCTGTCTTATTTATACCGCATGTGATGATGTTTCTCTTAAGACAATTTTCATGCAATGTAGATAGGCGCAGATGCCCTTGTTTGGTTGTGGGAAGTTATGTGTGTTTGTGTAGTGCACAACTAAGCTGGGAGGGTATCCCGTCACTAAAGCAGGAGCTGTATGGGTCAAACCAGGATTGGGGCTATGTGAGGCGGCAGGTGTTCAGCTTCTTGTGGAATTCAAGAACTGAACAGGAGGCTGTGATGTGCAGGTAGTTCCAGGGCTTGGGAGCGAGGTAAGAGAAGGCTCGACCGCCTAATCTGGTTTTGCGTATCCAGGGCTCGTGCAAGAAGGAGTCCAGCTTAGAGGAGATGACTGGTAAGTTTTAAGAAGTTCATGCAGTTGCTGTGGTACATGGGGTCAATAATATATAATTCTTTTTATGTGTGCATGAGGAGTTTAACGAGTGCTTCTTTTAGATATGGCAGATCGAGGGGACACCAAGACATCAAGGAATAAGTAGGATATGTGCTTCATAGGTAGAGTCTGTTGACCACGTGTTTTTCTGTGATTCTCTTACATGAAAAATAATAAAAATTGCTAAAGCTGGAGAACTAAGACTGAAGGACTTGTGGTAAGATAACGTTATATTTCACATTAATAAGGTCTTAGAAAGTATATTGGAATGTGCTTTATTTCTAGAAAGGATTTTAGAGATAGATTAAAGAGATTGTTAGAGCATGTTTTTTGTCTTTATGATTGTAGAAGTATTTTTTCAAATCTTACACAGCTTATTTGTAAGTTGAAGTGAAATACTAAACTGCGTTACTGAACTCTGTTGATGAAAAACATAACAGCTTGTCAAACTTCAAAGCAGTAGATGTACTGGAGTCCCAAATACAGATGAGAGTTGGTGGAAGAAGATGGTTTTGCCATGCAGATGACAAAGCGCAACCTCTTTCGTAAAAGTAGTTCTGCAATGAAATTGGAGGGTTATAAGTGTTACCACCCTAATTTGTCTTACTTGAAGAGGAAATTGTATTGGTTTGTGTAGATTCCAGAAAGGTTATCAGAGGTTTAAATATACCATTCCAGTATCTTAATTCAAGTTTGAAAGTTCATTTTCACTCCTCAAAACACTGCTAAATACCATTGGTTTGTTTCTGCATAGGACTGATTTTACTTTTCCATTAAGCGTGCGGTAAATGAAAATCAATTGGCTTCAGCTATTCAAAGCAACACACACACTCTTGCTGTTGTACTCTAATAAAGAACACCCTAATGAAGAACATCCTATTTTCCATTATCAGGTTCATCACAGGTTTACTGTCCACTGACTGTTCTTGACTGAAGGGAACGTTATACCTTTCTGTAATGGAAATCTGTCTGACACCAAAAGAAAAACAGTAGATTGTGATGTTTTAACCTGCACTTGCAAAATGAGATGACTGGGAGTCAGTACAGTGAGAAATTCAGGCCTGAGTTTAACAGGCTCATATTGAAACAAAGGGGGAGTTTCACTTCTGGTGCTCTGAGAACCCTGTACTGCAGACCACCAAGCTGAGAACTAAGCAACCACAATAAGCATGTAACTCTTAGGGTGGCAAAACAAAGCAGCTCAAGGCTAGCCAGTGGTCTAACAAAGGCCCCCACAGCCCCTGTGGTGTGGAGGGGCCCTGAGTACCAGGTGGACCCCTCAACATAGTATCCCAGCCTGACAGCTCATAAGTGAGTCCGGAGGAGGGCCCCCCATGCACTGTGCAGAGGGGCCCTCTCAAGTTTCGTTAGGCCACTGACGCCAACTCAGAGAGGGCTGTAAGCTAGAGACTCAAAACACAGCAACACAGCAAACAAGATTTAATAAAGCAATGTCCAGTCAGTGCTTCTCTTTTGAAATGTACAAGTGGTTTAATACACACACAACTAAACACAACACCTAAAACATGAACTAGACATAAATATGCAAATGGAAAACCAACAGGAACACCCTCTAACGGGCATCAAAATCTACAGGGGCACACAACAGGGAAGGGCCACAGATATCAAATAACCCTCTAAATGCCAACTAGACTACTTATGCTTGTGGCACTTTTAATGATTTGCAAAGTAGGAGGTGCTACCCCTACAACTTGACATTCCTCCATATATGCCGAGGCAAATGGGTGTTGTGCCTCACTAAAAAGCCAGGATAACTGGCTTTGCCAAGGGTGTCACCATACAACCAAGAGCTAAATATAAGCCCTTCACCAATGATAAAAAACAAACATTTCAGTATTTGGAACATTTTAGAATATTGTCACAAAATGCACTTCCCAATTGAAAGCTGTTACAAATTGTCTCTCCAGTTGGCAGAGGCATTCACCCTATCCAAGTATGGAGAACAATCCTAGTAAGGCTACGTCACAACACAACCCAGGCCCCCCGCCATCCCCTCTGTGACGTCAGCACGCTGCAATGCACGCTGACATCACAATTTGTTTTCCCCACCGGAGCAGGAAGCAGCAGGTAAGGCCGCTTTCTGCTCGGGTGGGGAAAGCAGCCCCTAAAGGGCCTCCCCACCTTTCAGGAATGCCTCGTTTGAAAGGGGAGATGCTCCCCTTTCAAACGAGGCTTTCCTGAAATGGTTTCTTGGTGCTGCGATCCACAGCCAGGAAACACCACTAGACACAAGTGATTACACTTGGGGGGGTCGGCCCCCTTTGAAAATGGGCTGCCCCCCCCAACAGGCAGGTATGTTTTAAAAAAATATGTTAAACATATATATATGTATTTTTTTTTTATTAAAAATGAAACTGACAGGGGGGACCTGTGATCAGGGCTGACCCCTTGTGGGGGCATTTTTTTAAAAATAGATGTATGTTTCCCTGGGGGCCACTATCGCCGCCCCCCCCCTCAAGTCAATGCATGTCAATGATTGTGTGGTTTCCTGGGGGCTGCGATCAGCATAGGTTTTTATATATATTTGCCACCAGTTGTCTTGCAGCGCGCGTCTTCAAAGCAATGCACATACTCCAATTTCAACCGTAGCTTTCAGGCAGCAATAAAGAAGTCAAGCTAACTCTTGTGATTATGTTTCTGCTAGGGAAGGATCGGACTTTTGTCTAGTGGCAGTTTTGACATCATAAAGTAGTGCAGAAGGTTTATATGCCTGCTGCAAAGATCAAATCTGTATTTTATGTGAATAGCGAGTGGTTTAGTGAAATGTATGTGCAAGGGGGGCTATTGAGAGATGAAGGGCACTTTTGCTGGGTGGTAGTGAGGGAATCCAAAGAGTGGGTCATGGGAGTGGGAGGTGTATCCGGCAGCAAGCACAGAGAGAGTGCTCTCTTGGGAGCTCTCAAATTTAGTTCAGCCCCAAATTCCACTGCCCAAATCATATTGTGGAGACATCAACATTTTCTATCACAGAACAGCCTGGTTTTGTAAGGCAGGACCCTGCCTTTTTGGTCCTGGGCTCGACGGCCATATAGGGAAACCTACCAAACCCAGACATTTCTGGAAACTCAATACCCGGGGGGAGTCCACGTAGGTGTGGCTTTTGTGGATTCCCCATAGTTTTCTTACCCAAAATACCCAGCAAAGGTGAAATGTTGAATAAAAACTCTATTTTTTCTTGCTTTTCTGTCACACAAACTACAGGAATATGCTGGGATCCATGAAACTCCTACCACCCAGTGTTTCCCGACCTGTCCTGATAAAAACGCTACCCCACTTGCGTGCCTATACCTAGTGCCTACATCAGGAATGGATCACCCCAGGGTCAACAGTTGCCCTCATGTAAGGACTAACATTGACCGCTGTGTGATCCATTCCTGTCACGAGCACTAGGCTTACCCACACAAGCGAGGTACCATTTTTATCGGGATACTTGGGAGAGTGCAGGGTCTAGGGAAGTCTGTGGCTCCCCTCAGATTCCAGAACTTCCCATTGCCAAAATGTGCAGCAAATGTGTTTTTTAGCCATATGTTGAGGTTTGCAAAGGATTTCGGGTGACAGAACCTGGTGAGAGCCCCACGAGTAACCTCATTCTGGATTTCCCTAGGTGTCAACTTTCCATAAAAATCACATCCATTTTGTGTTTTGGGGCTTTTCCTGTCACAGGCACTAGGCCTACCCACACAAGTGAGGTAGCATTTTTATCAGGAGACTTGGGGAAAGATGGGTAGAAGGAAGTTTGTGCCTCCCCTCAGACTGGAGAACTCTGCAGCACCGAAATGTGAGGAAAGAGTGTTTTTTTAGCCTTGGTTTGAGGTTTGCAAAGGATTCTGGGTGAGAGAACCCACAAGTCACCCAATCCTGGATTACCCTAGGTGTCTACTTTCAATAAATGTATAGGTTTGGTAGGTTTCCTAGGTACCAGCTGAGCTACAGCCCAAAATCCACAGCTAGGCACTTTGCAAAAAACACATCATTTTTCAATAGAAAAATGTGATGTGTCCATGTTGCGTTTTGGGGCGTTTCCTGTCACGGGCACTAGGCCTATCCACACAAGTGAGGTTCCATTTTTATTGAGAGACTTGGGGGACCACAGAATAGAAGAACAAGTGTTATTGCTAAATGTCTTTCTCTACATTTTTGCCTTCCAAATGTAAGACAGCATGTAAGAAAGAAGTCATTTTGAGACATGCCCTGTAATTCACATGCTTGTATGGGGACCCCCGAATTCAGAGATGTGCAAATAACCACTGTTTCTAAACTCCTTATCTTGTGCCCATTTCGGAAATACATAGGTTTCCTTGATGCCTATTTTTCACTCTTCATATTTTACCAACCAAATTGCTGTATACCTGGATTACAATGAAAACCCACTGCAAGGTGCAGATCATTTATTGGCTCTGAGTAGCTTGGGTTCTTGATGAACCTACAAGAGCTATATATCCCCGCAGCCAGGAGGGTTCGGTAAACATAACGGGATATTGCTTCCAAAAATGTATCATAGTTGGAAAAAGTTACGGAACAAAACATAGTCAGAAAGGGCTGTCTTTTTCAACTCATTTTCAATATTTTTTTATTTTAACTGTTACTTTCTGTAGGAAAATCTTGAAGGATCTACACAAATGAACCTTGCTGAATTCAGAATTTTGTCTACTTTTCAGAAGTGTTTACCTGTCCACGATCCACCATTGATTTCACACCCATTTCTGTCACTAACTGGAAGGAGGCTGAAAGCACAAAAAATAGTAAAAATGGGGTACGTCTCAGTAAAATGCCAAAACTGTGTTGAAAAATATGGTTTTCTGATTCAAGTCTGCCTGTTCCTGAAAGCTGTGAAGATGGTGATTTTACCACCACAAACTGATGATGCCATTTGCGGGGAAAAAGCACTTTTCCCCATTTTTTTTTATAAAAAACAGATGTTAGCTGTATTTTGGATAATTTCTTGGTCTCCTCCAGGGGAACCCACAAACTCTGGGTACTTTTACAATCCCCAGAATGTTGGGAAAAAAGGATGCAAATTTGGTGTGGATAGCTTATACGCACAAAAAGTCATGGGGGCCTAAGTGCAAACTACCTCAAATAGTCAGAAAAGGGCTCGGCAGTGGGCGGAAAAAGGCCCAGCGGCTAAAGGTTTGAACAAGCTGCTTGATGACAGACTACTAGACTTCAAGTCTGATAGGAACAGTATGTAAGCTCTTTTTATATTTACTGACACTTGACTAGTCATGTTTAATTATCAAAACTTTTTAAACCAACAAGCAGAAAAGGTAAAAAAATAAGGAAGGCAATAGAAAGAGCAGGATCACAGGGGACAGGAAGAATGCAATGTTTGGAAAAGGAAAGTTATTAAAGACTGGAGTGGCTTTTTCATAGATTGACAGTTAAAATCCAGCATGTTTTCAGAATCTTATTTCACATGGCAGCCTAGAGTAAGTGCCTACAAAAAAAGGGTGACGGAAATGATCTATGTACCCCTAGGGCATTTAATGCCTGTTTTAGAGCTTGGGGACAGGTTACCCCATCACAAATATGAAGGGAGCCCTGCCCACCTTATTACAGGTGCTAGAAGGTAGAATGCACTTGCAATAGGGTATAATGAGCATCCGTCACATTTGTGATAGAGTAACCAAACTGCAAAACACTAAATCAGGAATTTAGGGCCTAATTTAGAGTTTAGGGGAGAGGGGGTTATCCCATCACAAACGTAAAGGATATCCCTATGGTAATTGTAATAAGGCAGACAGGATATTTGTTACATTTTTGACTGAGTAACCTGTCCGCCAAACTCTAAATCAGGCCCTAAGTCTTCATTGTCAGCCATTCTGATGTGTTCATCATCCTGACTTTAATATGGTATTCTCAGTGGCTCTTTTAGGCGTCACAATACTCTAGGTGCAACACCTGCTGCCCTCAAGAACATCAGAGCCGCAACCAATAACCTTCTTTTGTTGATTAGTCCAAATAGCATACTAAATTATTATCTTGTTAGTGATTGGTTGTTTTGAAGGTTGAAAGATCTATGTGGGGAAACAGAACAATTTAAAAGGAAGCACATTTTTATCCGTACGCATCAGTTTACTCAAACTTTTTGTTGGGGTTGGCTTAGATACTTCTATAAGCGAGTGCTACCTACCTAAACATAAAAAGGGAATTCGTTTCCAGACAGGGTCCATTACCCATTCTGGTAGACCTGCTTGATTGTAGCTTTGCGATATTGCTGCATTAATCCGCAAGTGAATCAGGACCTCAGACGCTACATGACTGCAATCCATTATAGAAAGGGCACATAAATAAGTCAGTGATATTTGAAGACACTTACATTTACAAAGTTAGACGGAAGGAATATGGTGGATTTGTATATTTGCTGGCAGAGACACAACACTTTTGATAAATGTCAATAAGAGTCAGATCAATGTATACTGAGTACAGACACATCTGCAAGAATACAGCAAGAGGGCTCGTCTAAAAACAACGAGATTGCTTGTAAGTAAGTTTATGCTAGTGGTCGGCATGACACAGTTAAAATAATAAATATCAGAGAAATGTGCAGACTTAATAAAACTGTCACCGTTTATCATGTTACAAATAATTTCTTATTTATCCTTTTAAACTCTACAAGAAGTTGAATATCTTCAGGGCTTTAAAAGAAACAATGTATTTGCCAAGTTTGTAAGTGAAACGATGAACTTCTGTGTTCGGGACCAAAATTGTTAACCGCATACGAGCTAGTTAAAATGTTTTACTGTAGAATACACAAACAGATTCCTTTTTGTTCCTTACTGTGAATTTGTACATAAAATACCAAAAATATATTTTAAACTCTGTTCAGCACTAAAAACTGGATATTTTGGTAACGTAAACGCTGCAACATAGAAGTCATTTTCTTAAAACGTCTCCCTTTTGAAAAGTCTACCCCTAGAGAGTATAGTTGGACAGATGTGATGCAAATTGTAAGAACAAATGAACTGATTTAAGTGACTCATGTGTATTTCTAGAAAAAAGTATAATTGAGGCAGTGGTGAACTTGTGTGGAAGTTCCGAGAAACATTAAACTAATTTCATAAGTCAGATATACATGTTGCCATATATGATTTGGGAAAGGTTTGGCAATACTACATACGCATCCATTTGTTTGAAACTGTAACGCCCTCTGTTAGGTACACTGTGCATGCACCTACCAAAGATGCACCTCACCAAATTCAGTCTATCATTCACATCTCATTTCGAACTTCCACAGGTGATGGCAGAGGTGAAAATCATGGTAAGAATATGACCTTATTTCTCACCCCACTTCCTGGGTCAACCTTATTTGAGATGGGCGTCAGCGTGAATTAGAGCCCTTCACGTTCCCCTTCCTTGACTAAGAGCATTTTGTTTCTTTTAGCAGACCTACCACCTTGATCAAGGGTGGAAATAGTGTGCATTCGTGCATTCCTTTTATTTGCTTTCCCTAAGGGTAACGGTGTAACCCCCAATGTGTCCCATGGAAAAAGGTATTCATTGTCTCCTCCACCTCACCCAATCAGGGTGGTATTTTTAGAAATGAGAAGCAGTACTGTCTTTACATTTGCAAAGGCAGCACTATGGCAGCTGTAATATACTCCAGTCCACCGTGGTGTACTAAATGTTTTGAGCCATGGAACACCAGTGCTGCTGAGAGCTGTTCCTGTGCTCTTTTTAGAACTGTAAACAGGAACCTGAGGTCCCTATGATCTACAATGCTGATCTGTTGCCCAACAAATGCTGCAGGCCATGAAGGAATGAGCACAGTGGTCTGTTCTCAATCGCATTGCAAACAGCTGTCCCAGTCCTCTGTGGCTGAGAGGTGGGGGACACATATGTATCCTCCACCATTGGACAGGTAGGGATGAAGCCACATTCCCCTCTATTTGTGTCAGGCAGAAAGGGTTTGGGGAGCACGGACTATTTCACAACCAAGGCTATGTTAGAAAGTGTGCAAAATGTGAATCCTAGCCCCACACTTGGACAATTCTGGATGGGGCAATATTCTCTTCATGCCCTAGTAGAACGTGGAAGGTATAAGCAAACCCCACCCCTAGGCTTGGGCACTAGGGGTGGGAGTGTTAAGGCCCTTGGTCATTGAAGGGTGGTCAAAAATTATATTTGTTAAGCTCGTAGGGTATCAAAGAATTGGGCAAGGCTGAAATTGTTCTTTCAAGCTGTTAAATGCGAATTTATTTTCTTTTTACACTACATTTTAAAAAGTATTTTTTATCCTCCCTGATCCTGGCCGTACCACTGTGATATATATTTTAAAAACCAAAGGGCCAACCGCATGTGCATCATGCAACATGTGCTAACCTGCTGAGGTGCTTTTCTGTTTTTTTCAGTTTCCTTCTAATGTTCGCACACAATATGAGGGAGGGGTATATGTCAAGCTGGTGCATGCACATTTTCTGCCACACAATTTTGTGTAATTTTGCAGAGGCTGCAAACATTTGCAGATATACGCAGCAATGGCACATGTGCACTGGACACTCACGTTTTCCCTTTATTTCTAAAGCGACTTAGTGACATTTGAACAAATGAGGAAAAGGAACCTTCTATTAAAATTCTGTGGAGCTTCATTCAGAGGATTTGGAGTTGCAAAGTGACATATTTTGGGACCCCTCTTAAAACATTCCAATCACTTGAAACAAATATTTGATCTTTTTCACTAACCTGCACCAAATCTGGCATCCCGAAGGTAGGAGTTTTGCATACAGTTTCCTCCAACTGCGCTTCAGATTGGTCATAGATTATGAAAGTTTTTAAGAGTGCAACAATGGGATATCCTGTGCACTGCACAGTCAAGCATTAACCAAGGAGCTGCAACCAAAGAGTGCATCTGTAAATTTACAGTCTTGGATTCTAGTTTCATAATAATTTAGAAACAATATTGAGGATTTCCTCTACAGGCCACAACGAGATTGTATAGGATGTGGTTTCTTTTGGGGGTTCTGTGTATTTGTGTAGTGCATGGCAACTCACAGCAGAACAGGTCAGGGTGTTTTCAAACATCCAGACAAAAACATGCCATTATCAGAAGTATGCACTGAGAGCTCCCAATTTTGGAAAGCTCCGGTAAGTCACGTAAATTAAACATGCCTCTGCTAAAGATGAATTGCCCCCAACTGCCAGCTAAGTGGCACACTTGTTCTCAAGAGCTCTGAAATGGAAGCCCAAGGTCAGAGATGACTTTAGTGAGGAAGAGGAGGAAGGTTAAACATTGAAAGCAAACTGTGTGCAGAGGTGTTTGGAGGCTCGGTTTCAGGGCAGCACTGCGGATGACTGAACAACCTGCTTGTCTTTGACGATGTGATTAGACAGAAAACAGCCAGGGCCAGTGGAGCCTTTTCCTGTGTGATCCTGCCAGGAGTCAATATCATCTTGCGGTAAAATTAAGATCAGAGCAAGTTTCTGTCTGGGGCCTACTACAGCCTTTGCACCTGATTTTTAATGAGCATTTCAACAGTTTCTGTCTCAAGTTTGTTTTCTTTGCACGTTTTAGACCTACTTCTTTATTTCGTAAACCTTGTAAAAAGCTTCGATGCGAGGCAGACTTGGAAAGTATCCCATTGCGTGCCAAGGAACCCACATAAATAAATACCAATTTAGTGTAATTTACACAGCAATGTCTCATTATGGGATTTTCTATGTAAATAGGACAACGGTTAAGCCCATATGGGAAACTTGAAGCTATTTATGAAAGAAGTCCTTGCATTTTAAAGTCACAGTTTCTGTGCTTATTCTTTGAGGAGAATATGTTTCAATCCATAAGAGAAATTGCTTTCAGGATGAAGACTAGAAAGTTGGCTAGGTACTTTGAAGATGTTATGGTATTGGGATAATGCCTGTGGGTAGCTTCCAGCTTCAATTATTGGTACGTAAATCGGAACACTTATACTACTCTAGGTTTTTGCATGGAAAAATTACATTTTGCCCTAGGAGTGCGTGGGTTCGCTGTTGTTTTAGATTTGTAGGCCCTGATTTGCATATGTCATGCAAAGCAGGCAGCAAGTAAAGTCGCTGTGCTGGATTGCACGAACAAGAGAGAGCAGAACAACTCTATATCTACTAGGATCACTTTTGGCTGTCTTGATTCAACGCTGACGCCCTTGCACCACCATAGTGCAAAGGTGTGTACGTTGTGGGAAGCATAGGTTTCGCACTGGAAGTGGGGGGCGGGGGAGCAGTGGGGAGTCCCTTCCAGTACAAAAACAATACCTTAAGGTGTTTCCCACTTTGCATGTGTGCTGTACAATGTAGCAGACACGCAAAGTGGGTGAGGTAAGGAGAAATGAAAACACTTCTCTGCTATTCCTGCCTTTAAAAAAGGTGCAGGATTTTGACACAAATCACTACCTACAATTGTTTGTAGATTGGGGTTTGAGTAAAAACCCATGAGTGGTTGCATGGGAATGCCATTCACCCCCCCATGGAATGCCCTCTTGATGCACAGTAAGGCCAAGCAGTGCATTATGCATCTTTGTGTTACTTTGACTTACAATCCAATACAAATTTCGATTTACGTTCGATTATATATTGCACAGCACTTTGGCTCAGGTTTGTGTAAAAAAAGTAACCCAAACTCAATGCAAAATGTTTGTAAATCATCTGTGCGGTAGTTCGTGCAGAGCACTGCAAGATGACTGCTGCAGCGTCCTTTAGATATGTGTAAATGTGTGCTGTGGCATGATTGCATGTTTCATTGGGGTACAGTCAGATCGTATGAATATGACTGAGAAAATGAGGAGAGAAGTGATTTAAATTCTTTGGCAATGCGTTTCTCAGAAAACAAAAAGGAAACAAGTGCTGTTCTCAACATTCGGGATGATGTAAGTAGGTATGTAGCATACTTTTGTGTAGTGCAGACCTCGCTGTAAAGCTATGGAGTGCCGAGCAATGTTTGCAATGAGGCTCTACATCTAAGTCCTATTGGTTGCGGGGGATTCTCCTTCAACTAATCGACATGAGCTTCTTGCTAAGTTGTAGGAGGCATGGGGTCCTTTCTGATGCCGATGAGGTTGTTGTCTCCATCCTGGGTGAGTATAGAAAGAAAGCCTACCTTTGGGTCTATTCCTTCTCGCACATCCTTGTCTCTAGCCTGGTGATATCCTGGCTCTTTGTATGACACCTTATTAAAGATATTGCTAATTTATGAATGCTGTGCACAAAATAGGCAAGTATCTCTAAGCCTACTGGGCAAGTGGATTTCACAAGGACGCTGTTTTACAGAGAAAGGCACTCCAAGAGTTACTTTCAGTGTCCAAATAGAAACGTTTCACTGGTTGAGACAATCAAATTTTCCATTTGAGACATTTGGTCTACCCCAGATTTGCAAGATCCTAAAAGTAGTGAGAAAGGAGAGGCTCATGATGGAATACTCCTACTGCACTGTATTGCAGCTTTTTCATTTGCAAGATGGCTGGAAGCGTGTTACAGACAAGTGATGCACAGAGAAGAATAACTTATGCCAGAACAATAGTCCCACTTGTATACACTCGAGACTGCTGAATGCAGAAATCAGTCGATCCCTTTCTGTGTTGGCCATTTACAAGTAAATGACCGACCCCTTCTGTGCTGGCCATTTACAAGTAAATGACCTTTACATATAGGTCTGAACCTTTTGAGTACCAGCTTGTGCCCATGCAAAATAACTGCTCCTGAAACATCGGTGACAGCTAGAGCAGAATACGTAAACTAACAAAAGTGGTTTTGGCAATATTATATAAAAGTATGATTTTAGTAAAAACATCCCACAGTAATGTTTATGGATTATGAATGTTTTTACAACATCAACAAAGCGGAATATTAGATTTAAGAATCCGAATTATAAACATACAGCTGAGCAATGAGTTTTGTATTTGCACCACTTTCTAATATTTGGAAACAACGGTGTGAGAAGAACACGTTTTGATTAGGGCATAGTCTGCATTCAATGATATTAAATGTCTGTTTTTGAACCTTAGTGCAGATTATTGTACCTGTCCTTCCTTAAACTCAATGTGTCTCCTTATTAGAAAAGGAAGCTGTTTACTTATGGACCTGTAATGCTACACAATATTATATGTTGTGCTCAATGAAACCTTTATAACAGAAACTTATTTTTTTGCAAGGAAGGTAAATGTGATTTTGTTGCAATGTGTCTGTGTGAGTTGGTTATTTATAATACATTGTTAACGTTAAAAACGAATCCATTAATGGAGATCTGTGTCGGGCAGTTGAAGGTAAGTTCCTACCCATCAGATCAAGGTGTATCAATTTAGCACAGATTTGTATAATATTTACTACACAACTGGAATTTTCGTTTACTTCGGCCACACATTACATTGAAATCTGGAATTACCTGATGAATTAATATCGTATTAGTGTTTCTTTTATGGATTCTGTGTTTGAATGGAAATTTTATAATGTAAAGTACAAAGTACGCAGGAGTATTTTCTTCTTGCATTTGGCCATCTTTTGACATGAACTGCCTCATGCACCTACCCCACTGTCATTTAAGGAATTAAGGGCCAGATGTATCAAAGGGTTTTACCCATTCTGTGTCTATGGGAAAATGTGTTCGTACATATGGCCCTAAGCACCATAAGGTGCCTAAAACCTCTAATAGGGGCAGGTGTAATATTTTGTTTTAGTGTAGCAATAAAGTTCCTGCATTGCATTGTGCAAGGGGGAGAAAGCAGTGCAGAGCCATGTCTATTAACAATGGCTTGCTGCTGCTCGCTATTCTGTCCCTGGTGCACAAACAGGCTGCTAGCGCAATGCACAATCTTTGAAGTAAAGGGAAGAAGTGCTTGTGTGTATCTAGCATAGGATTTGTACTGTTACCATACCCATCTAGTAGAAAATCCTAGGCCAAGAGGAATTCACAAAAATTCCACACATTCTATGTGTTCTGTACAGTGCAGCACTCTTGCAATGTTTTGAATGGAGAAATGAAAAACATTTTCCTTGTTTGCACCTTCTTCAAGGAGGTGGTGTGTTTTGACACAAAACCTAGTCTGGCCATCTTAGTAGATCAAGCTTTGAGTCAATACCCAGGAGCGCTTGAGCTGATCTGTCTAAGATACACCAAAGTAACAAACCCTTAACAAAAAGTGGAGGAAAGTGCTAATTGCGCTGAGAAAAGGGCATCCTTTCAGAGCAAAAGAGTTTGTACCCCTTAGCATGACAATGAATGACTTTACTCTGGTGCAATCCACTAGAAAATCTGGCTCATAGTCTTCTGTGAGTGTCAAACTCCTTTTCAACTTTCAGTTGCCTGCCTTTTTCGCTTTAGTATATCTCATATAATCGTTCATGCAGATTGTGGAAACGTTTCTCACAAAGCAAGCAGTATCGGATGGGCTGAACACAGTTTATTTAAACAAGGCAGGAGTAGTGTGTTAATCCACTGAGGGGAAATTATTTTTGTAACTCATCTTGTTCTCAAATTCTCTTGGAAATGTAGGAGGAACTATCTATAAATAGTGTGAAGCTCAAAGACTTGATAGGAATGTGTCCGGTAAAACGAAATATGTTTTCAAAACCTGTCGACAATAACAACATTGAAAGGAATCAATGTTCTACCATGATGATAGTTGAAAAATACAAGGTATTCATATGCATATAAGGATATTACTGGAGTGGGTCTGCTGGAGGTGCGAGGTCTGCATGTTCTATGGTGATGTGTAATTAAGATTGCAAGGTAGTTAAGTTATGTTTATTTGGTCCGCGGACCCCCAGGGGTCCGTGACACATTCCCAGGGGGTCCGCAGGCCTGGGCTGGGAGAAAGGCACTTCCCCAGCTGGGGCCTTCGTGCGTGCGTGTTTTCATATTTATTACTTCCTTTGTTGAGCAGTTTTAAACGCACTGCAAAGCTCCTTGTACTGCAAAAATAAAAGCGTCAAGCTAACTCAAGTGATTAATGTATCTGCTGGAGAGAGATGGGAGTTTTGTGCAGTGGCTGTTTTGACTCAAAAGGTAGCGCAGAGGGTTAACATGCCTGCTGCAAAGAATGTGTATCATGCAAAGAACAGTATTTTATGTGCATGGCACAGTGGGTTACTGCTTTTGTCACAGAGATTCTTTTGTTATTATGCAGTTCATAATCGTAATCTAGCACAGTGAGCTGTGAACTGCCATTAAATAGCTGCACGCAAACCTCATGGCACAAATTAGAAAGTTGTTTTTTTCCTAGTCTTTCATTTTCCTTATGCTGCTAAAAAAGGTTTGCTTGTGTAGAAATACATTCTTATTGCTAACGCAGTGCTTAATTTGTGCTTGTTGTTTCCGTTGCTGAGCACCAGCACTTATTTTTGATTGAGCAAAAGACACATATGGGAAAGACGGAGGAAGGGAAAACTGAAAAAGCATCACAAAGGGAGAAAGTAGAAAGCTGCTAGAGTGAGCTAAAGGGGCAGGGATGGGCTTTATATGGATTGAAGAGTCCCGAGATGGCTTCAGGATTATGCTGCCTCAATATTCCGTGTACCCACATTTAATTACAGCAGCCACATGTTTAAGAGGAGGGCTTTGGGCACCAGCACGTTTTTATTTACAAATTAAGCACTTTGCTAACGCCATCGCTAATCACCGTGCTGTGTTCTGAATCCTAAGTTTGTACTTTCCCCGGACCAAGCAGTCTTAGAAAATGCCTACCAGTGTGGATGACATGTGAATCCTACACCTTGTAGTCCCCTGTAAAGTGTCCTGACACCCTACAGTGGTGTGAGAGGTGCTATAAAACAAACTAAGTACATGTGACGGAGAGGCTAGGGAGAGATGAGTGGCCCTCATGATTTACTTCCTTTCCCCTTCACTTATTTAGGTGAAAAAGCTTTCTCAGATCTTGCATACCAAAAGATAAAAACAGAAATCACTCTGGAAATGTAGAGTCTGACCTGAGGATTCACCTTTCCTAAATAAAACCAAATATTGAAAAGTTAGTTGCCGAGATGCAGCACCAACCTTCCCAATTAAAATGTTTTGATTTCTCCTTATTTTTTCAATATAAAAGAATTTTGTCTTTATTAATTTGGGTATTTGTTTGGTGTGTACTTGTTATATTTTTTTGCGAATTACTGTTTTAATGTTTGAAAATTAAATGGTACAAATTGCTGGGGGTCCCTGGCTTCCAGTAATGATTCATTGGGGGTCCTCAGGAGTCAAAAGGTTGGGAACCACTGATTTAATATAATTGTACGAAGATTCGTTTAACCTGATCACATAAAAAAGTGAAATTCCTCTCAAATAGCCTACAATGGAAGTGCCCCATTTAAGGCATCAGGGCACAATTTGTTTGGATTGTTGACGTTTTGACCATTACGCAACTCCAATAAGGTTGAGCTACATAAAAAAAATCAACAGGGATAGGAAAGATCTAAAATTATCTAGCTTTCCATAATGAGACTCTTTTCCTCCCCCCACACCAGCATTTCGTGATTTTGCCTAGTGCAAATTTAATGCAAAATTGGCTAAGGAGTGTGAAGCCCACAATTTCCAGCATGAATGCTGCACAAAAAATTACACTGTCTTTGTGCCATTTGCTTTTTAGGGTCGAGCGCAAATCGCTCTGTCCCTGGTGTAATCTCTCTGTGGGCTTTTACCTATGCCCATTTGAAGCCCATCAGTTTGGTTGGTTTGTGGACTTGCCTTTTAATATTAGCTTGATTTAATTAATGAAAGGCATGCATACGTCATGCCTTTTCTGGTGTTTAGCCCACCTCGAGTGCACTGGACAACTACTGAAAACATACGAGGCTTCATGTTTTCCGTATGGTTTCTGCACTGCCATTTCTCTTTATTTCATAGGCAGCGCGATCTCACTGGGCAGTAGTAGAGTGCTACGCATGACATCAACACTGGTACATGGATATTTGCACTTTTGCCAGTTATATGGATAATTGCACTTTTGCCGGTTACATGGATAATTGCACTTTTGCCGATACGTTTCACTGCAAGCGAACTTCTGTTTCCTTTTGAGTGTTTGCTTTGCACTCATGGCAGCCGTCTTCTCACTTATGTGAAACTGTTTTACTTTTCAGTTTATGTGGCAAGAAAAGTCCGGTTAGGAGTTTACAACACTAATAACTTTAACTCGACCAAAAGCGAGACCTATTGCATTGCAAATGCTTGTTCTGCTTTGCTTCTGCTTTTTAGGTCAAGCCTAGGCAGTGCATGCGCTGCCTCTCGACATGCTGTATCTACTGTATGGGGCTTCAGCACGCCCATTGCTTGTGATTGGTTCCTTTATGTGCTTTTCGAAATTCCCTTGTTTTCATTGGTAAATAGATTACATTTGTCCCTCTTTTTGCTCACACCCTGGAGACTGGTCATCTTACATAGATCATCTCACCATGGGCCATATTAGTTGGTTTCAGCGCACTACTTTTTAGGTCGAATGTGCAAGCGCTTTGACCTGTTGTAAGTATTGTGGCCTTTTAACCACACCCACCTCACACCCATCACTTTCACTCGTTTGTTGGCTTACCTTTCAAAAATCCTTTGTTATCATTGGTAACTGCTTTACTTTTGTCCCGCCTTGGGGCAGTTTTGTTACCACCTTGCAGACTGACCCTCATACATGGATAATTGCATGATTGCCGATATGTTTGACTGTGCGCAAACTTATTTTTTCCTTTTGTCTCTCTTCTTTGCGCTCATGGCAGCCATGGCATGGCACTCTGAATCGGCTCATTTACGTCAACTGTTTTACTTTTCATTTTCAATTTATGTGGCAAGAAAAGTCCAGTAGGGAATTTACAATGCCAATAGCTCTACTTGGAGAAAGTGCGAGGCCCATTGGAATGAATTGCAAATGCTTGTTTCTTTTGCCTTGGCTTCTCGTCTAGAATTGTTCTGTTTATTGGTGGCCTTGCTACCGTTGCCTCACACCTCACTACTGTGACATGCGTCCTTTCAGGACTGCGGTCTTCATTTAGGCACCCTGTGTGTAGGTATTTTCTTTTAAACCTTTCAATTGCCATTGTTTAGTGAGCTTTAATGTTTAATGAGGTTATTTTTACGATATGCATGTTTTTTCACAGAAGAGTCGCCGCCGGGACTCAAACCATGTTCCCAAAGTTCCTAAGTCGGCAGGTCTGTAGGTTTCACTACATTTTCTCTATTGAGGACTCAAGGAGAGTGTATTTGTTGATTGAAAAACTTTATTTCGGCGGTTTGCCCTAAAAGCATGCATAAAACAATACATTATACAAAACAATACATTAATAAATATAGAATTATATATTACTAACATAAAAACAGCAAAAATGAAATTCTCATAAAAGACAGCAAAGACTAATCAATCTCTAGTCATCTGAGGTGCTCCATTTTGTATATACCCTATATTGCTTGTCACAATATATTACTAGGGCCATCTCTGGGAGGGTTTTGTTAGCTCCACAAAATCAGCTTATAAATCCTTAAAACCTTTTCGGCAATTAAAAACACCAGTTTAAAACATTTATGCCCCTCCTACACTACCACCAATGCTCATTCAGAGCATGGCTTCTATGTTAGTTATAGAACTAGCCCACTATCGGTCCTCGTAAAGTGGCAGTGCAACAACGAGCCTTTCAAGGGCCTTACTTTACCAGGGTCCTGAAACTTCATGTGGAATAACTCCCCCAGACCGTTCGCATGCCCCCTCCCGAGCCAGAGCCCTATCTCTTCTGATCCACACACCCAGGAGAAAACGGCTCATAGGATAGACTAAAGTCTTGTCTGTACTTGTCTTAAACAGGCGCATCACCACTCGATAATCCCCAGGGATTAGCAAACTGGCCTAAGCCACCGCTGCCTTGAGGCTCGATCCCCAGGGCAGACAATGACAATATGATTGACCGTTTCAGGCTTAGATTTACACAGGGGGCATAAGACAGATGGCCCATCTCCTCGCCACAAACTACAGAAAGCATTTAAGGGCAAGCAGCCGTATCTAAATCACAGATACAAACTTTTTGCCCTAGGTGGTGTAACATAGTCCAGGATATCTTCAAATTTGGGCACAACTTTGAATTCCAGGTATGTTTCTGTGAGATGACCCAGGTTAGCCCTATACTATTTGCACTCCCTAATATATTGCCAGTAAGCCACCTTAACTACCTGTTTGTCTTCACAGCGGATTTGGTCCGGCTGTTCCCAAAGTGCCTCAATCTTCAACTTTGTAAACCATGCGAAGACAAAGTCCAGCCAAGGGGCTTTCCGAGCTAGGACTAGCCTTACCAAGTGTCTTAGACATGCACTGTACGTGGCCAACTCGGGGGTAGACCATACCCGTACCCAATAGAGTAGGGGATTTAGCTGTATTTGATCAATCACCCGATTAATACCCATATTATATCTCAAGGGTATAAGCGGGGTACTAGGTGGTATGGCCACTAGCGCCCTAATAAAATTGTTTTTAGCTATCTCTATCCTATGTGAGTTAGCATACCCCCATATTTCTGCTGCATAGTTTGCTGAATTGAGGGCCTTAGCTCAATAAGCCTCAAGAGCTGGTGAGATAGAGCGAATGCTTGTGGCTCTGAAGAATTGAAGAATGGCGATAAATCTATGTGCTAGTGTTAGGGAACTTTTTACTACTTGGGGGTCCCATTTTAACTCTGGGGACAAGGTGATCCCTAGATAATCAAATTCTGACACCTTTTTAAGGTTGGAATCACCCACTTTTATGCTCCTCGTTCCGACTGTAGAATTTTCAAAGACCATAATCTTGGTCTTAGAGAAGTTTATCTCCACCCCCCTTTCTCTACAAAAGGACCTGAATTTTAACACCAGTCCCATTGGAAACTTGGAAATTAGAAGTGAGTCATCTGCAAACAGAAGGATGGGGATTTTCCCATCACAAATGGTGGGAGAATCATTTATACACTGTCCAAGATATTCTGTGATGTCGTTCATATATAGAAAAAAGCGTAGGGGCCAGCACACAACCTTGTCGATCCCCCCGGCCTATCGGAATTCTAGATGTCACTTCTCCTTCCCACCCCAGCGGACCTGGGCGTAGTTTCCACAATGTAGTCTAATCAAGATGTCCACTAGACTACTAGGGACTCCCATCTTCCTTAGAACTTGCCACGGTTTATCACGTGGGATTACGTCAAAAGCAGCTTGCAGATCAACAAAGGCTACATATAACCTCTGATGCTGGAGGAGGACCTGTTTCCAGTACAATACTGAAAACCTAAATACCTGATCCATGGCACTTGTCTTGGGCCGAAATTCTGCTTGCAAGGGCGAGAATATCTCAATGCTAGCCGCCCAGCCCAACAGTTTGTCAAGAACATGCTTAGCGAATATTTTTTGGAGATTATCCAGCAGGCTAATAGGGCGATAGTTCGCAGGGCAGCTCTCATTTCCTTTTTTAAACACAGGAATAAATTCAGCCTCTTTCCAGGTATCCGGCATTCTGCCACTGCTTACTAGTGCATTAGAAAGAAGATTTATATACCCTGCCCACACTCGTGGTTCGGACTTGTATAGGTCTCTGGGAATTCCATCCAAGCCTGGAGCTTTAAGAGGTTTCACACTATCGATAGCTACCAGCATGTCTTCCATTGAAAAAAAAAATAGAAGACTAACTGCCTCACCGAAAGCTATACAAGGGTTTTATGCACCTAATGCTATATCAAGGTCTACTAAGGGGCTCCCTGTGTGTTGATGTGGGGTACCACCAGAGACCTCCCCCTTATCATTTACACTCACCAAATATAAAGCATCAAAGTGTTCCTCCCACTTATCTGGTGCAATGTTACAGTGCCTCAAAGTACCCAATTCACCAGTTCCATCTGATATTATGGCCCAGAAGGCATGATTATCTCTTAGCTTCAATGCCTTAAGTAGCTTTTGCCAGCTTTCATCATCTCTTTCTTTCCTTGCCACCCTTTGAGCCTTTTTATACATTGCTCGTGCGTACTTAATAACTGCTCAATTACACTCCCTTATGGCGGTTACCAGCACCCGCTTAGCCATCCTACAATCCTGATTAAACCAATGTGGATGTTTTGCACTCACTAGAGAAAATCAATTTAAGTTTATCAAACAGTAGACCATGAGTTTGTAAAAAAAGATTGGGGTCTACATGCAGATCTTCAAATTTGTCTAAAAACTGTACGAACCACTGATAGATCCTAGCATGCGCTTCCCGATCAGCCAGTCTAGGCCACGTTACTCATCACTGATTATTAGAGATAATGGGTTTCGGCAGGTATGAAAGTCCCCAGTTGGGAGACCTAACAAATTTCCCTCCATTAAGCCATACTGCTAGCGGGCGTGGTCACTCTCAATGGTGCTAAGTACCTCCGTATCTACCAGATCCGGCCATAATTGCACATCCAACAAGATATTATCAATCACACTCCTCTGGTGTCCCCTTCTAAAAGTGGGAGCTCGCACTTGATCCAAGTTTGTTCTCCCATTACCGGTACGTAGCCCGTGGGCCACCTCCATTGCCACTATCTGCAGGGCCATGTGGGAAAGATGACTTATTGGCCTACCTACGAGCTGTGGGACACCCCATTGCTCATCCTCTTCCCTGATTACCATGTTGAGGGCAAGAAACGGTTCAAATTAGGTATTGAAGTCTCCAGCCGCTATTAGGCTAGACTTACTTTTATAAGCTTCCACTAGCATTTCAAGCATTGCCAAAACCAAGGACTCTCTGTCTGCTGGCAAAGTACGTGCATACACATTTAATATAACCAAGGTTAACCCCTTCCCCGCCACGGACGTAATGGTTACGTCCATGGCAGCGCCCGTGTGGCGCCATGGACGTAACCATTACGTCCTGAATGCTTCCCTCGGGAGAAGCGCTAGCGCTCCTCCCGAGGGCCGCCCCCCCACCCCCCTAGGTCAGGGCTGACCGGGGAATCCCTTCCCCTTCCACCCCCGACCCCCCCCACCCCCCCCTGTGACGTCAGCGCGCGAGCGCGCGCTGATTTGTCACAGGGGCCTCCCTAGTCGCGCTGGAAGCTCTGCTTCCAGCGCGATTGAAAAAGAAATGTCTCGCATTTCTTTTTCAATCACTTGGGAGGCCCGGAGGGGCTTCAAAGGGAAGGAAAAGTATTTCCTTCCCTTTGAAGTCCCTCCGAGGGTTTCAAAAGCCGGATTGCTTGCAATCCGGCTTTTGAAACCCCACTAGACACCAGGGATTTTTTTTTTTTTCATTGAAATTGACTAAAGGGAGCGACCCCTTGGGCAAGGGTCGCTCCCAGGGGGGGCATTTTTTTTAAAAGGCCTTTTCTGCCCCCCCTGGGGGCAGATCGGCCTTACTAGGCTGATCTGCCCCCAGGGGGGGCAGAAACCTCTAGGCACCAGGGACCATTTTTTTTTTTTATTTATTTTTTTGTTTAATTTTTTTTTATTGAGGTGGGGAGCGACCCCTTAGGCAAGGGTCGCTCCCCTTGGGGGAAAATTATATTTTGGCCATTTCTGCCCCCCTTGGGGGCAGATTGGCCTATTTTGATGAGGCCAATCTGCCCCCAAGGGGGGTAGAAACCACTAGACACCAGGGTTTTTTTATTTTTTATTATTGTTATTGACAAAAGGGAGCGACCCCTTGGGCAAGGGTCGCTCCCAGGGGGGGCATATTTTTGGGAAGGCCTTTTCTGCCCCCCCTGGGGGCAGATCGGCCTACTATTAGGCCGATCTGCCCCCAGGGGGGGCAGAAACCTCTAGGCACCAGGGACCATTTTTTTTTTTTTGTTTCATTTTTTTTTTTTTTGGTGGGGAGCGACCCCTTAGGCAAGGGTCGCTCCCCTTGGGGGAAAATTATATTTTGGCCATTTCTGCCTCCCTTGGGGGCAGATTGACCTATTTTGATGAGGCCAATCTGCCCCCAAGGGGGGTAGAAACCACTAGACACCAGGGAGTTTTTTCTTTGCGTGAATTTCACGCAAAGGGAGCGACCCCTTAGGCAAGGGTCGCTCCCTGGGGGGGAGGGCAATTTATTTTAGGTCATTTCTGCCCCCCCTGGGGGCAGATCGGCCTATTATTAGGCCGATCTGCCCCCAGGGGGGGAAGAAACCTCTAGGCGCCAGGGCAAATTTTTTTTTTGTGTTTTTTTTTTTTGTTCTTTCTTTTTTTTAGAGATGGGGAGCGACCCATCAGACAAGGGTCGCTCCCCTGGGGGGCAAATTGTATTTAGACCATTTCTGCCCCCCTGGGGGCAGATTGGCCGATTTTAGGTCAATCTGCCCCCAAGGGGGCAGAAACCACTAGGCACCGGGGATTTGTTTTTTGGTGCCAATGTCACGCAGGGGGAGCGACCCTGTAGGCAAGGGTCGCTCCCGGGGGGCGGGGGGTGGGGGTTGGGGGGGCAAATTTATTTTAGGCCATTTCTGCCCCCCCGGGGGGGGGCAGAACACTCTAGGCGCCAGGGCAATTTTTTTTTCGTGTGTTTTTTTTTTGTTGTTTCTTTTTTTAGAGATGGGGAGCGACCCATCAGGCAAGGGTTGCTCCCCTGGGGGGGCAAATTGTATTTAGACCATTTCTGCCCCCCTGGGGGCAGATTGGCCAATTTTAGGTCAATCTGCCCCCAAGGGGGCAGAAACCACTAGGCACCGGGGATTTGTTTTTTGGCGCCAATGTCACGCAGGGGGAGCGACCCCGTAGGCAAGGGTCGCTCCCGGGGGGGGGGGGGGGGGTTGGGGGGGCAAATTTATTTTAGGCCATATCTGCCCCCCCGGGGGACAGATCGGCCTATTATTAGGCCGAACTGCCCCCCGGGGGGGGGGCAGAACACTCTAGGCGCCAGGGCAATTTTTTTTTTGTGTTTTTTTTTTGTTTCTTTCTTTTTTTAGAGATGGGGAGCGACCCATCAGGCAAGGGTCGCTCCCCTGGGGGGGCAAATTGTATTTAGACCATTTCTGCCCCCCTGGGGGCAGATTGGCCAATTTTAGGTCAATCTGCCCCCAAGGGGGCAGAAACCACTAGGCACCGGGGATTTGTTTTTTGGCGCCAATGTCACGCAGGGGCGACCCCGTAGGCAAGGGTCGCTCCCGGGGGGGGGGGTGTTGGGGGGGCAAATTTATTTTAGGCCATTTCTGCCCCCGGGGGGGGGGGCAGAAACCACTAGGCACCGGGGATTTGTTTTTTGGTGCCAATGTCACGCAGGGGGAGCGACCCCGTAGGCAAGGGTCGCTCCCGGCGGGGGAGGGTGGGGGTTGGGGGGGCAAATTTATTTTAGGGCATTTCTGCCCACCCCCCCTGGGGCCGGCTGAGCTACAGGCCAAACACCACAGGTAGGCACCTTGCAAAAAACACCTCTGTTTTCTGTGAAAAAATATGTTGTGTCCACGTTGTGTTTTGGGCCATTTCCTTTTGTGGGCGCTAGGCCTACCCACAGAAGTGATGGGTGGAAGGAAATTTGTGGCTCCTCTCAGATTCCAGAACTTTCTGTCACCGAAATGAGAGGAAAAAGTGTTTTTTGGGCCAAATTTTGATGTTTGCAAAGGATTCTGGGTAACATAACCTGGTCAGAGCCCCGCAAGTCACCCCATCTTGGATTCCCCTGGGTTTCTAGTTTTCAAAAATGCACTGGTTTGCTAGGTTTCCTCAGGTGTCGGCTGAGCTACAGGCCAAAATCCACAGGTAGGCACTGCTTTTTATAAAAAAATGTGATGTGTCCACGTTGTGTTTTGGGCCCTTTCCTTTCGTGGGCGCTAGTCCTACCCACACAAGTGATGTATCATTTTTATCGGGAGACTTGGGGGAACGCTGGGTAGAAGGAAATTTGTGGCTCCTCTCAGATTCCAGAACTTTCTGCCACAGAAATGTGAGTAACATGTGTATTTTTAGCCAAATTTTGAGGTTTGCAAAGGATTCTGGGTAACAGAACCTGGTCCGAGCCCCGCAAGTCACCCCTCCTTGGATTCCCCTAGGTCTCTAGTTTTCAGAAATGCACAGGTTTGGTAGGTTTCCCTAGGTGCCGGCTGAGCTAGAGGCCAAAATCTACAGGTAGGCACTTCGCAAAAAACACCTCTGTTTTTTTACAAAATTTAGGATGTGTCCACGTTGCGCTTTGGGGTGTTTCCTGTCGCCCGCTAGGCCTACCCACACAAGTGAGGTATCATTTTTATCGGGAGACTTGGGGGAACGCTGGGTGGAAGGAAATTTGTAGCTCCTCTCAGATTCCAGAACTTTCTGCCACAGAAATGTGAGGGACATGTGTTTTTTTAGCCACATTTTGAGGTTTGCAAAGGATTCTGGGTAACAGAACCTGGTCCGAGCCCCGCAAGTCACCCCTCCTTGGATTCCCCTAGGTCTCTAGTTTTCAGAAATGCACAGGTTTGGTAGGTTTCCCTAGGTGCCGGCTGAGCTAGAGGCCAAAATCTACAGGTAGGCACTTCGCAAAAAACACCTCTGTTTTTTTCCAAAATTTAGGATGTGTCCACGTTGCGCTTTGGGGTGTTTCCTGTTGCCGGCGCTAGGCCTACCCACGCAAGTGAGGTATCATTTTTATCGGGAGACTTGGGGGAACGCTGGGTGGAAGGAAATTTGTAGCTCCTCTCAGATTCCAGAACTTTCTGCCACAGAAATGTGAGGGACATGTGTTTTTTTAGCCAAATTTTGAGGTTTGCAAAGGATTCTGGGTAACAGAACCTGGTCCGAGCCCCGCAAGTCACCCCTCCTTGGATTCCCCTAGGTCTCTAGTTTTCAGAAATGCACAGGTTTGGTAGGTTTCCCTAGGTGGTGGCTGAGCTAGAGGCCAAAATCTACAGGTAGTCACTTTGCTAAAAACAGCTCTGTTTTCTGTGATATGTCCACGTTGTGTTTTGGGGCATATCCTGTCGCGGGCGCTAGGCCTACCCACACAAGTGAGGTATCATTTTTATCGGGAGACGTGGGGGAACGCTGGGTGGAAGGAAATTTGTGGCTCCTCTCAGATTCCAGAACTTTCTGCCACAGAAATGTGAGGAACATGTGTTTTTTTAGCCAAATTTTGAGGTTTGCAAAGGATTCTGGGTAACCGAACCTGGTCCGAGCCACACAAGTCACCCCTCCTTGGATTCCCCTAGGTCTCTAGTTTTCAGAAATGCACAGGTTTGGTAGGTTTCCCTAGGTGGCGGCTGAGCTACAGGCCAAAATCTACAGGTAGTCACTTTGCTAAAAACAGCTCTGTTTTCTGTGATGTGTCCAGGTTGTGTTTTGGGGCATATCCTGTCGCGGGCGCTAGGCCTACCCACACAAGTGAGGTATCATTTTTATCGGGAGACGTGGGGGAATGCTGGGTGGAAGGAAATTTGTCGCTCCTCTCAGATTCCAGAACTTTCTGCCACAGAAATGTGAGGAACATGTGTTTTTTTAGCCAAATTTTGAGGTTTGCAAAGGATTCTGGGTAACAGAACCTGGTCCGAGCCACACAAGTCACCCCTCCTTGGATTCCCCTAGGTCTCTAGTTTTCAGAAATGCACAGGTTTGGTAGGTTTCCGTAGGTGGCGGCTGAGCTAGAGGCCAAAATCTACAGGTAGTCACTTTGCTAAAAACAGCTCTGTTTTCTGTGATGTGTCCACGTTGTGTTTTGGGGCATATCCTGTCGCGGGCGCTAGGCCTACCCAAACAAGTGAGGTATCATTTTTATCGGGAGACTTGGGGGAACATAGAATAGCAAAACAAGTGTTATTGCCCCTTGTCTTTCTCTACATTTATTCCTTCCAAATATAGGGGTGTGTGTAAAAAAGACATCTATTTGAGAAATTCCATGTAATTCACGTGCTACTATGGTCACCCCGGAATTCAGAGATGTGCAAATAACCACTGCTCCTCAACACCTTATCTTGTGCCCTTTTTGGAAATGCAAAGGTTTTCTTGATAGCTATTTTTTACTCCTTATATTTCAGCAAATGAATTACTGTATACCCGGTATAGAATGAAAACGCACTGCAGGGTGCAGCTCATTTATTGGCTCTGGGTTCCTCGGGTTCTTGATGAACCTACAAACCCTATATATCCCCGCAACCAGAGGAGTCCAGCAGACGTAACGGTATATTGCTTTCGATAATCTGACATTGCAGGGAAAAGTTACAGAGTAAAAAGTAGAGAAAAATTGATGTTTTTTTCACCTCAATTTCAATATTTTTCTTTTTCAGCTGTTATTTTCTGTAGGAAACCCTTGTAGGATCTACACAAATGACCCCTTGCTGAATTCAGAATTTTGTCTACTTTTCAGAAATGTTTAGGTTTCTGGGATCCAGCATTGGTTTCATGACCATTCCTGTCACTGACTGGAAGGAGGCTGAAAGCACAAAAAATTGCACAAATGGGGTATGCCCTAGTAAAATGCCAAAATTGTGTTGAAAAATTGGGTTTTCGGATTCAAGTCTGCCTGTTCCTGAAAGCTGGGAAGCTACTGAGTTTAGCACCGCAAACCCTTTGTTGATGCCATTTTCAGGGGAAAAACCACAAGCCTTCTTCTGCAGCCACTTTTTCCAATTTTTTTGAAAAAAACAAAATTTTCCCTGTATTTTGGCCAATTTCTTGGCCTCTTTCAGGGGAACCCACAAAGTCTGGGTACCTCCAGAATCCCTAGGATGTTGGAAAAAAAGGACGCAAATTTGGCTTGGTTAGCTTATGTGGACAAAAAGTTATGCGGGCCTAAGCGCGAACTGCCCCAAATAGGCAAAAAAAGGCCTGGCACAGGAGGGGGAAAAGGCCTGGCAGCGAAGTGGTTAATACCTTGGGAATCGTAAGTTAATGCCCATTAGGTCAGGGGAGTCTATCCTCAGTAATTCATGCCAACAGACTATGTAATTTCTGACCAAGATCATAAGTCTCCCCATTGACCGGCCCATTTTCCTTGGTAACAGGGCCTCAACGCTATAAGTGGTAAATCCTCTAACAAAGACCTTGTTAACAGCCCATGTTTCTTGGAACACACGGACATCATATTTCCCTATAAGGGAGTTCCATGCTTTGTCAGCTACTTTAGGGTTCACCCCCGCCACATTCCAGATTAGTGATAAATTTGTCCTGTATTCAGCCACCTTTTCGGGAGGATCACCCCTTTGTCCATCGCCCATCGATATACAAGATGCCCCCCCACGGGAGCCTCTAGGGTTGATTCGGTGACAGCTGCTCCTTGGGGTGTAAGAGTTCCCCTGTCCTTCCGTAATCCCAAAGTACATAGTCAGTCTAACTGGTCTATTGTGGATAGTGGGTAGTAAAGGTTCCGAATAGGTACCTTAAAGGTAGTATGTTGTAAACACCCGGGTTGTAGTGATTTGTTGGTCAGACAGTATATTCCGAAAACCCTTGCTACTGGGGGATGAAAAAAAACCAGGAGTAACACTCAAATACCCCCATTCACTTGGTTTTTAGCACCAATCATATTTAACAAAGATTGGACACTGCTAGGTGACTTGAAGTTCACAATTATATAGTCCCTATGTGAAGCTTTTGGCGTAGGACTCACCCACGCCACCCTTCGGATAGTGAGAATTTCCTCACAGAGGACTGGTGGCCAGCCCGACTGTTTCCATAACCAGTGTGCAACTTTATTTAGTAATGAGTTATGCGACTCACTTGTTCCTCTAGGTAGCTGAGGAACATTCTCTATGATAATAATGTAGGGGGTACACTCCGGAGGAAAGTTAGGTTGTATATCAAAGTTGTCAGTACGCAAACACACAGACCCAGCTTCCTCCGATCCACTACCACAGTCTCCTACCCCTTCCTCACCACCCACATGGTGTCCACTACTTGGGCATTGGAAAAGTCCCTTAGGGAGTTCATTAAATACAGGTGGACCTCTTCCTTTACTTGTTGTTTGGTGGATCAACCATCCCTCTCCATTCCCTCTCGGGCGTGCTCTCCGGGTATCAGGGATTACACCTGGCTCATGGGTCCTGCCACAACCTCCCTCCCTAGGCTTGTTAAAGGGATCTCTGTTGTCGTGGTTAAACTCAAATCGTTTAATCATAGCCTCTATCGAGTTGAGACGCTCAATTAGATGCTGCAATTTTAAGTCAAGGATGCTACATAATTTTTCTTCCATCTGTACAAACATTTCCCCCTGAGCCTGCCCTTGTCCCTGCCCCTTCCCATTACCTGCTCCCTCTTTTTTAGAATGGATGGAGCGCTGGGCTGCCCACACTTTTTTGGAAGGAATAGAGCGTTGGGCTGCCAACTGGATATGACCACAACTTAGGTGATTATAATTGCTTTCAGGATCTGGTCGTGTCCTCTTCTCCTTTGTTACCAGCTCATCGCCTGTATTATTTGTGGGAACTAAATCCAGGGCTCCAAACTCAAGGGGATCATACTCCTGCCTCTGAGCCTGATCTGGCTCGTCCACTTCCCCCTGAATCCCAACTGCCACAGGATCATCACAGGGCATCACCTCACTACTTCCTCACCTCCCAACTATCTCTTCATCAATAGAAGCTCATATTAATGAGGCCCCCAGCACCCCAAGGGTGGGGAACGTAGGGAGGATACAGAAAGCCGATGCTCTGCCAGCTCAATTTCCTTATCGATTAGCCTCACAGCCCTTACTATAAATTTGTACATACTCGACTTGCAAGGACCTACTTGACCTATAGAGTTCGTAGGCCCGGGGCAGCCTTGCTGGTTGTCTTATGACAAGATGTCTTAGCTCTAGGCATGCTGCGAGATTAAAGTAAGGGGCCCCAGCAAGCACCAACCAGAGGCTCAAGCACTTATCTCCTAGCAAACTTCCCACTACTCATGAGATTGCAAATAAGAATTGAATAAGTGAGCCCAGCACCTTCTGTGGCCCCCAACTGCTGGAAGCAGAGATCATTCAGTGCACCTCCGGTCAACTCAGGAGGGGGTATGCAGCTTCCCCCACCGCCTGGACTGCTGTGGGATATAGTGCGCACCCCCCATCGATTTGCCAAGTTCTTAATGATGGATGTTAAAGGGGGGCCCAGTCCAGCCTCCTTCTGGCTCCAACGGGCGTCCCGCACTGCGCTGTCCCCCTGGCACTTTATAGTGCTGCTGGGGAGGTGATTATGGGCAGCTGGTGTAGTGAGATGGCTGCCTCCTGGGGCTTAGAGCAGTCTGGGACTCGTAGTTCCCCTTCTGATGTTCAGCGCGTCCCAGCGTATTTGTTATTTCACTGCGTTCCTCATGCACATCTCTCCTTTGTGTTTCCTGCCCCTTCCACTTCCTTAAAAAAAGCTGGTGCTTGTCAATCTTTCGATTGCCATTGTTTAATGAGTTTATTTTTACAATTGGCATGTTTTTTCATGGAAGAGCCACCACAGGACTCAAACCCTGTTTCCCAGTTCCTAAATCGCAGCTCTGTAGGTTACGCCACCTCCTCTTTATTGAGGTCTCACGGAGAGTGCATTGGTTATTCCGCAGCAGTCCTCATTCACATCTCTCCCCCTGCATTGCCTGCCCTTCCACTTTCTTTTAAAAAAGCTGACACTTGTCAATCTTTTGATTGCCATTGTTAAATGAGTTTATCTTTACCAACAGCATATATTTTCATGAAAGAGCCACCACAGGACTCAAAGTCTAAGTCGGCAGCTCTGTAGGTTGCGCCACATCCTCTCTACTGAGGACTCAAGGAAAGTGCATTCATTATTTTGCTGTGTTCCTCGTGCATGCCTCTCTATCTGCTTTGCCTGACCCTTCCACTTCCATGCCCATAAAAAAGCTGGTACACGCTGAGCAGTTATCTTGCATCTCATAAGCAATGTTCCCTAAAGGGTGCGCATGTGCACTTAGCGCGCAATCTCTATTGTGATACGGGGTGCGTGGCCAAGATGGTGACCTGAGTGAACGCTTAGCACCCAGCTCCACTCCTGGCCTGACCAATATCTTGCAGCTATTACCCCCACGGATCCCCAGGTGGTCGGGACTGGGGTACCCTGGGGCCAGCAGTCATTGGGTAGCTTGCCGACGGTGCTGACCGCGTCAGAGCAGCGCAGTGAGACAGCGATAGCGGCTGGATCACTGCACGTGGCTGCCTCTTGCTGCATGGAACGCTGCAGTGGGGCCTGGATGCTGACCCCCGGGTGGAAAGCCAAGGACACGGACACTAGCGGAGAGATCTCCGCTGGCCCGGGCTGTGGGTCACGGAAGTGGACTCGGAAGGAGGGCCTGTGGAGATGGCAGCGCTAATGTCTGCAATAGACCAATGTGTGTTACAGCAGCAGGAGACCAGGCTTTACCGGAGGCGACGGAGAGGAAGCGGCACCGTGCTGAGACGAGTGGTGAGCGGAAGGTGACGCCTGGGGGGAGGGCCAACACTGCTGCTAAGGGCTCTGAATACGCATCAAACTCATACACTGCCCTCCGTAAGGACTGCATTTCGGACACAGACTCATCAGTAGAACATTCCAGCGGCACGACAATCAATTCTTTACAGGGACCAGATGTCACCCGACGCACAGAAGATGATCTTTAATCTCACTTTCATGTCTGTCACTGACTGGCACTTGAATGGGGATGCCTTACCGCGGCGGTGAAGGTGCTGCTCCATGCCTGGCACCGGAACTAGTGAACAGTGAACTAGTGAACAGTCAGGCCAAGATGGACGGACACCCTTATCATAATAAGGATTCAACATGGCCTTACTCGCAGATTTATGACTCCAACAGGGATTTGACATTATAATTGCTGGCATAGCAGCAACAAAGGACTCTGGCAGTCACTCTATGCATACAAAAGTCCTCTGATCGGTGTACTAGAAACGGGCCGGAATGGCCTTGTGCGTCCCACTTGAATACTCACGCCCTCAACATGGCTCTCTGAATGGACAATTTTCAACTCTCTAATGGTTTTGGTTCCCGTTGTGATTACAAGAGGGGTAGTGGCTACGGGCCCGTTGGATATCAGCCTGAAAGGGGTTTGATGTTATTGTGGGTCTTTATGTTCTTTTACGGTTCCTGATAAAGACGCTGGGTGGCCTGGAGGGGTAGGGACATGGGGATAAGGGTACAGACCTATTAATGTAATTAATTTGTGACACTGCATCAGATGTTGGACACAGGTACCAGGCACACAACGCAATTTATAAATTCTTAATCTGGGTGGCTCCCGATGTTATTTACACTTTGGAGAGTCTCACTACAGATAATGAGGGCATATACATGTTGGTGGAGGGTTCGTTGGATGGCATGCCCTTAGCGCTAGCCAGCATATATGCTTCTAATTCGAGGCACAGAGAATTTTTGACATCAATAACACCTATACTTTTCCAGGGCCCTTCTGTTACCTGTAATGGGGTGGGGGGAGGCAACTTTAACTGTGTTACAGATGTTGAAATGGATAGATCTCACATGCCACTGACAAGGGCACCCAGAAGAACTACATCACAGGGGCTCCATTCCTGGATGTCCGATTGAGGGCTGCACAACATATGGCACCTATGACACCCCCAGGAGCGGAAATACTCCTTCTACTCCCCAGTACATAGACTGCATGCCAGAATCGACTTGATTCTGGGACCATCCTCTCTGGCTCAGGATGTCCTGGCAGGTGAGCTACCTGGCCAGGACACTGCCCAACCATTGTCCACTACAGCTAACCTTACTATGGGGCAGACCGCTCACGAGCATATCAATGTGGCGCCTACAGCCTGAAATGCTAACCAACCCTCCATTCTGCCAGGAGTTGGCTGACTGTATTTCTAGATACTTTGAGCTAAATAGGACAATGGCTTCCTCACGGGCCTTGGTGTGGGATGCCCACAAAGTTGTCATGCGGGGCCCCTGCCTTTCGGCCACTGGAGGAGTCATATGTGTCTTGGTACGCAAACTGACCTCAGCTGAAGACAGACCTGAGAATCTTTGAATGAGATGTTGCGCGAGGTACCACATGCCCAGATATGCTTTGAGAGCTACGTGCTCGACACAGGGAAGTAGATTCACGCCTGCGTAGGCATGACTACCGACATTATCTCACTAGGCTCCACGAAGTGGGGAATCGCTCTGGAAGACTGCTGGCATGGCTGACTTGCGGCAAACGACGTCACGCTCCCATAGGGGCAATTAGGTTGGACTCTGGTGTCGTGGTCAACCCGCAGGCATCTATCAACAATGCCTTTCTGGACTATTACAGCATGCGCTACAAAGCACAGCCTGAGCCCTCTCCTGTTCAATAAGTGGACTTCCCCACTAATCTTCACCTGACCCAACTCACCCTACTACAAAAGATGGATTGTGACAAACCCATCGGTATTGAAGAGGTCTGGACTGCATTGCACTAACTAGCTTATAACAGAGCATCCGGAACTGACGGGTTACCAGCAGACTACTATTCCACATTAACTGCTCACCTAGCCAGACCATTTCTGGAAGTGCTGCATAAAGCAAAAACGCTGGGTCATCTCACAGACTCTAAACGTGAAGCACTAATAGTGGTCCTGCCTAAACCGGGTTGTGATCCTTTGAATGTGTGCTGATATAGGACCCTGTCATTACTTAAATTGGACTGTAAATTGTTGGAGAAAGTGCTCGCAAATTGATTGCTCCTGTGATTGGTCATTTGATTCAAGAAGATCTATCGGGCTTCATCCCAGGATGGAACACAGTGCATTAACTAATAGAGGTCTCATAACATACTAAAGTACATTTCATACTAACAAAGTTTTTATTTATTTGTCATTAAAGCTGTGTGTTATTTTATATGTAGCTACCCGATGGTGAAAGACCAAAAACTTACAGAATATTTTTTTGCCACACCCTTCTACCTGCTCCCACGCTCACTGACCCCACCCCATTGCAGCATCACAGTTCCCTTACTCTTTTTAATGCACTTCCACCACAGGACACTTCAATGTATTTTTGGCTACTAGAATTCACCTTTCGAGTTGCATAAATAAAACACACGGAAGACATACATATATATGCTTTATAACATGTCACTTATTTGATCTTTTTGTACATAGGAAATGTCTTTTCCACTCCAAACCAAACCACATGGGTAAAAGACATTGTCATATACACGGACAATAGCTCTAACTCTCGCAAATGTTAGACCGATTGTCCTGTAAATGCTTGTTTTAAAAAGTAAATATACCCCTGCTACTGGCTACACAAGAAGTACGCCATCACATGCTTCTGTGTGATATCACTGTTATGTAAAGTGGAAGTGGGGATGCGTCAGTTCACCACAGGTATGAAAATAGAACGCTATGAAATTACCTTCTGCCTCCTATCCATAGTAATTGCTTCAGTGGAAGGGGGCGGTTGAGGGAGAATGGCAGGCCCATCTCCTCTTTTCTTATTTACACAGCCTATGGCAGTGAGTGAGCCACTGGGATAGGATGGTCAGATAGAACCCAAACACCCTTCTTGCTTTTGTTCATTACCCGCACACCTTATTCTTCATGCAGAAAGTGAATATTATGCCCAGTGGGTGTGGAGGTTTTAACAAAAGCTCATCAGTGCACTGGAACTCGTCTTTCCTCGCGGCTGTTTTTTTACTGGGCTGACCTCTATTTTTTTGCCCTTGCCAGCAATGACATGACAAAACAGTGAAATATGTTTTTTTTAAACTCTACCCCTAAAGCAGCAAATAAATCATCTTAACCTCGGCGCATAGATGCCTGCTTTTTAAGTTGCAAACGCTACTGTTTTTGGAATTGTAGACTTTGTATTTGCAAAAGCAGTTTGTACATTGAGCCCACGGTAATACACAAATGACCCCAAAACTGGATTAGTATGCTACAAAATTTCTACTAATTGTGCCGGAAAAATTCCTGAGTCATGACGATGTATCCTACGCGGTCTGTTTAATGTGTAGTGTTGCATTAGTGTACTGATGCATTAATAAGCTTCACCCCAGGCACAGAAGTCATACATCGGTTCAAGTCGAAGAACTTTACTGTGTGTTCTAGGAGTTCTCAATCAATCCATTATTCACAAACATATCTATAAATATGATATACCGTGCACATTATTTTAGAATTTTTTTAAAAAAGCATCCTGAACAATAACTGGTCCTGGGATATTCGGGTCCAAATTTCATGATTTCTAAAGTACTATTTTTTAATTTGATCTTAAATCAATGGATTTGCGCTGTTTCATGTGCTGATTGTAGATGAAGATCGTGAAGCTTTAAAAAATGTCTACGCCTTCGAAGGCGTGTTCTCAAAGTCCATTCAATCAGCAGATGTGTTTTCCCACCACAGGCAAAAATAGAGCTGTGCAAAGTTGTGCAATTTGTCCTCCAATCTTTTTTTTTTTTAAAGGAGGATTTGCAAAATGTACACAATTCTGCTGCTTTCATTGGTGCAAACTTTTAAAACTTTGAAAAATCTTGTAGGAAACAGGTAAATGTTCACAACCAGAGAGTGATTTTCCAATCCCCACGTTTGCCTTTGTGATTATCTTATTTAACTAAAAGCAATGTTCCTCAGTGCTCAAAAGCTAAATAAGAAACAACGAAAACCTTATAGCCTGCACCCAGGGAGCCCTTTTTTTCCAAATAACTTATATTCTTTTCATATACAGGCGCATATACTAATACAATGAGAGCATTTGGAATGCTAGCAGACAAACAAATTAATAGATCCCAAAAAATATATACATATCTTACAAAGCACAATATAGTGCCTGGTAAAGAACAAGTCATGGACTGTCCCTGTAAAAATAAAACATTATAAATTTTACAATAACTGGTATACAAAAATATTTCAATAGTTGAATAACAAACTTAGTATACTTAAGAACAACCTTGAGATCACCTTTGAAATTATTATTGCTATCCTAAAACAGTTATTGTACTCTACAAAGGATCGGCATCTTTAACTGTGAAGCGAAGCTTTGCACTACTCCATGCTTTCTAATATCGTATTATAAGAGCACATGGAATATCTCTGTACGACAATAGTATATTTCCTAAACAAAAAATAAAACAGGAGTTAAAAGCTCTTAAAATTCACTGGAAGTTCGGCCTTGCAGAATATTTTTCCATCCAAACTGTGTACATGTTTCTGAAGTTTTGTTAATGTTTATGCCGGCCTCCTAATTGCAGAATAGGTGCGATTGGCTACAGAGCCTGATCTGACCTAATAAAGAGCAAGAACACAGCATCTGTTGGAGTGGTGCCGAAATGGAAGAAGAACGCTGCTACATTTCTGCTATTCTGTTTGAAAGATGAAAGGATTAAGTTACATGAGTGGACCTCGGTGAATTATTTTCCTGTGCCTAACACTCCTGATTTTACACGTGAAAGAGGAATGTAAGGCATCTGTAGCATGTCGTATGATATCATGTGGCATGCACTTGTGATAGCACAATTTTGAGCTGCAAATAAGGTGAAATTCTGCATTTTTTAGAAACTTGTGTATTAAATATTGACTTAAAGGAAGGAGCTGAGGCGTCCACTTTAAAAATATTACATTAAATTTTCCCAAACAAAACAACCTAACATAATTTCTCCTTTCTGTCCTCCCTTCCAATGCATATTTAGTTTTGTAGCAGGACAGCTTGTCAGGTTGGGCCTTATCCGCATAACCTCAGGCTGAGTCTAAGGGGGTTCCCACTAGTCCCTGAAAGTCAGATTGAAGAGGATTATCTGTTCTGATAGTTTGCTGCCAATTTTGACACATTCAACTGTAAAGAGAAGTGAGTGATGTCCCAAAAGAATCTTTAGAAATGTTTCAAGTTTAGGGAATCTTTCAAAAAACGGAGTTCCTCTGAGTTGCTAAGGGAAACAGTTTTTGGATCTTTGGCTGTTCTGCATATCTATGCAAATATGTTTTTTTCGAAAGTGAGCAAAGTTGTACAAAAGCATCATACCTAGTAAACAACAACAGCAACAACAACAATAATACTACTACTACTACTACTACTACTAATAATAATAATATCAATTTCAATGCTACATCTGTAAAATGAGTGTCACTTTGTCATACAGTTTATGATCTGAATGCTGATGTGTAGGTAACTTATTAATTGTGCACTAAAACAGACATGAGCTAAAAAAAAGTGTCCGTATCATATCACTGTGATTTTCGTTAGACCACCCAAAAAGTTAGATTGCCAATATGATAGCAAAATTCGCTATACACTCAGCAGGACATCACTAAAAGATGTACTCAATATAGCAGGTTTATTAAGGTAAGGATATAAAAAAATCGTTGTAGAAAAAATACTTGAGAAAAGCACTGAAGAACATTCACTTCCAGGTCATCGACAACCAAGAAAACAGACTGACGCAAGAAGTCCACTCCAGATCCCCATGGTCTGATGTTATTCCCCTATTAAATAAACTACATTGATGGTGGCATAATATCAAACCATGTATGTGACAAAAGACAGACATATGGGGAACAATATCTTGTTATGTGAACAGGTACTCTAGGCAGGTTCCCAACTGCTCTGATAAGCTATGTGACATTTCCCGAACTAAAGATATGAATTGCGCTTATTGCACTCAGCTATCTGGTACAGTGCATGAGGATTCTGATTATTAACAGCTACCTCCATGTTTGCTTTGCTTCTAGAAAAAAGCCAGAAATGTTTTAAGACACTTTCCTGAAGCTGGTATAGTTTTGTGGAAAAGCTAAATAAAAGAACAAGAGACGTGGAGAGAGCATTCCTTTAAGTCATTTACTGAATGTATGATCTCTGCGGTATGAAAAGTCTAGTATAATCCCAGAAGTGACTTTGTTGACACTACCATCACAATACTATACAGACACAAGTGGTGGAGTCTGAGCAAGTTGCATGACAGAACTATTAAAGTATTCACAAAATATTAAATGATTTTTTTGTGTGCAGAGCAAAAACATGGACAGGGAAAAGACTTCTCCACATGGAAAAATATTTTGCTTGGAATAATCACAAAAAATGATGTACAACTTTACCTGTACTGTATCCTTCAACCGACGGATTTTCCACCAATGTAAAACCCATCAGCTTAGAGTTACAAATATATACATAGATATCTAAGACTTGCACATATATCAATGGTGTACTCTCCTTGATTGTAAAAATCTCATCAAATTGAATACATGAATACAAGGGATTGGTGAAGTATCTGACTGATCAGTTAATGTTTTTTCTGAATTGCAAAAATAGAAATGTACATAAAACACAAGCCAATGAGTTATTGTTTATTATTTTTTGTGAATGAGACTGGCAAGTACATTTACATCGAGCAAGATACAAAGATTTTCAAGTGTGTAAAAATCTCTATGACAATCGTACCTCTGGGATCGTGAGAGTCTTACAAATGTCCCTGATTTCATTTGACTATCGACTGCAGATACTGTGAGGATAGGTAGAGTATTTGTGAAAAGTGAAACAGAAAGATGAAAAGTATACCATAGAAGTCTTTGGAGTGCCGGGTAGGAACAAAGGAGAACTTGGGAGGCAGAGACATGCTGAGTCACCAAAATGCCATGGTTAGTAGAAGTAAAACCACACACCCTTTAACCTTTATGGCACTGCATGGTTGAGCTCTTCACCTATTCTTAGCCCCTGGAAGAGCAATGAGAGAAAACTACAGCACCTAAGCAAAGTTTTCAAAAAACTGCTTACTTTCTGCATCTGATGACCTCATAATTCATGAGACTTGCAGTATTAAAGAGCATAAAGACTAGTAATGGAGGGCAAAGGGTAGAAGCTCCTCTCCTAAGCTACCTCTAGTAGACGTCAACAGAGAGTCAAAGGAGAGACAATTTAAACTGCTAGATCTTAACATTATCTTAAAGAGCACAGAATGCATGTATTTTATTTAGTTTTGAAAACTGGACAATATACCAGAGTCTGACTGGATATGTGCTGAATGTACCACTAAAGAACTGAGGGGCTCATTTAAAAGCCCTGTGGTGCAGGGCGGAGTAGCAAGTGACCTAGCTGCCCTGCAGCATAGGGAAAGGACAGAAATGAACCATATCTATAAGATACAGCGCCTTCATGCCCTCTTCCCCTGCACTGGCACACAGTGGGCTGCCTAGTGCTGATGTAGGCACCCTTGTACCATGTTACAAGGATGGCTGTGTCACAGACAGGATTGTTTCTGTGCAGGAAGGTACACCATCCTGCACAAGAACAATCCATGATGGCCTTTTCCTCATTATATGTGTGCTGCAGAATGCAGCAGATATAGAAAGTGGAAAAAAAGAGGAGAAATAAAGATATTTCTCCTTGTTGCACCTCCCCTGGGGAGGTGTAAGCTTTTGACGGATTTCATAGTTTACAGATTCTTGTAATCTGGCAATGCATCAAAACCCATGGGTGTTGCATTGTAAAACCCACCACAACACCTCCCTGATGCACTGTAAGGCAATGCAACAACTTACACTGCGTTGCCTTACACCACATCTACAAGGCCTTAAAAAGCCACGCAAAGTGGCTTTGCGAGGCCTTGTAAATATGGGCCTGCACTACGCGCCACCAGTGCATCACAAAAAGTGACGCACCAGTGATGCACAGGGCTTGTAAATAAGCCCCTGAATTTTTAAAATCTGCATGCTTTCGGGCCTTTGACTCCAGAGTAATAGGAACTTTACGAAAACTTACCACATTAAAAGCAAAGTTCTACTATTAAGTTCCAGTTTGCACTTTGTGTGAAAATTGTGCCAATATGTGTGTATTTCAAACTCAAGTTTAGGAAGTGCATGCTTTGTCTTTTGCAGTGATGACAATCAGTCGAGTACACACCCTCAGGTGAGTCACCTGTGAAGCTCAGGGTCCATTACAGTAATTGTTGTTTTCCGTTTGGAAATTATTTGTACCCCGAGGCGGTCTAACAGAAGTTTAAAAAAACAGAGAAAGAGCATTTGTAGAGGACACCCACAAGAAATTCTTCAAGCCTGAGGTCAACGCCCATCTACATCGAATCCAGCAAATATTTCACTGTAAACAGCTTTACTCTCCTTTCTGACCGAAATTGCAATAAAGGTTTAGAGCATTCACTATTTACTAAAGTTGGTGTTTGTCAAAGAAACAGAGTTCATTGTCCTCCTTGCTTAATTTGAGCTGGTGGTTTTCGGTGGGGGCCGCACTTAATTTTGAGGATCAACACTTATGATATTTACTGAGAGCAAGAGGGGTAAAAACACACAAATCTGAAAAACAGAGGAAAAGAAAGAGGGAAAACCTGTCACAAATGTAAAAAGCAGGCGCCTGCAAGAGTGTGATAAAGGGGCAGGTAGTGTCTGGTAATAGATAAGAGACATGAGCTGGATTTAAGGCGACCATCATTGGTATTGGCAAGCCAAAATTTAATTGCACAAGCTGAATTTTTCTTAGCAGAGCTTCAGGCACCAGCACTGTTTAGTTTACAAACTAATCATTGCTTGGCCTGCATTGCAAGCCCCAAAAAAACAGCAACAAAAACAACAAGCATAGGCATAAAAATAGGAATAACATTTATTATTATTATTATTATTATTGTGATTATCATTATTATTATTATTACTACTACTTCTACTATCAGCAACATGCCAAATGAAAACTTGTGTGAGACTTGGAGAACAACTGTAGCGAAACGTCTTCTGCAATCGATACCAGATTTATTGATATTATACCTGATATCTGCCTGAAGGCAATTCATTTGCACATGACAGCTACTCTGGTCTAGACAGCGCCATGAAAATGATCCACCGTGGACCACTGTCAAAGTAACTGTCAGATGTTTACCTAGGGAAAGGTACAATTTCACAAGCAGGAACGAAGAATTGCACCTAACATGAAGCGGCAGACTCAAACTCAAAGTGTCATTCATAAAAGTAGAAAATATCCTATTTAAAAAAAAAAATTCAATGATCAGATTTATTCAGCAGATGTACTGCAAGACATTTTCAAAGATATTTGTGAATTTAATTCTCCGTAGCATCATTATCTCATATCACACCTTTGTGAAAAGGTACTTATATTCATTACCCCTAAGGTGCTAAGTAATATGATAAATGATTTCTCTCGAACTTTTAGGCCTCCTAACTTACATTTATCTTATAGCTAATGGATAGAATCTAAGACTCGAAAGACATGCCATTTCTACACTTACTTTGGTAAATCTCAAGTAACAAATAAGCGTATTGGCGCCTCTCATGGCACTTGTCCTGCCCAGAAATCTGAAGGAGAAAAACTACCCATGTTCTGAAACCCCCTGTTGCCCTTTTGTATCTAGTTCTATCATATTTTTCCTCATTCCCTGAACTCAGGGGTGGCGAGATGACCTGGAAAAAGAATTTCATGGACTCAAGTGACTCTGGTAATATCCTGCCAATATTTCTGCTTCCTTAACCAGAACAAAACCCAGCCCAGTTACATGTTTTCATCTTAGAGTCTTTTCCAACTGGATTTCAGCCTACAATGAGCACTGAGAGCATGGCGAACTCAGTGCTGGATACTCTTTGATGATATTGGTGTTAGACTTTTGATTGTGTAGGACCTTCTTTATTGTGCTTGTGATTTCAGGCCCTGTGTCCGTGCCTTGTGAATCTTCCCATTGCCATGTGTAATCTGTAGCAATGAAGTGTTCTGCTCCGTCTACTCTTCTCTTGACTTTTGCACTTGGCCCTCATGTACGAGATCACACCCAGTGCCCGTTGAGCACTAACTCTGGTAACTATTTTTCTGGAATCACAACAGAATGTTCTTTTGTCTGCAAAATCTGTTCGTTTGTAAATTCTTGTGGTCAATGTTAAACTTCTCAAGCTTTGTAAGTGTAATACTTACAAAGTTTGAAAGGAAGCATCGGCTTAAGTGAGGTAGCAGAATATCTTTCCTGCTATCGGCCAGGACTGCAAGTGTTGCGGGTGGATCACTCCAGTGCAGCATTTGAGCTCCACGATTCCCTGCCACTAAAGTCCCACCAACAAAGAGGTGGGAATTCAGGTGGCAGGGAGTCACATGATCTCTGCATGCTAGGTGGTAACTCTCTGCTCTATGCTGCTCAGTGCTAAGATGCTCAGGGCTAAGCCCAGCCCTGTTGTGTCCACTCCTCCTATCATCATTTGTTGGGAGGCAAAATTAAATCAGAAATGTTGATAAAACCCACTGGCTTTTCTCTTTGATATCTCAGCAGAAGGGAGTGCGAAAAGAGAAAAATCACAGATAGCAACAAGCCACAAGCGTGTATTTATCCCAAGTGGCAGCCTAATACATATAAAGGGTATATTATCTGCATGTCATGTTCTATGTCTTATTCATTACATACGCGCTAGAACCCTTACCCACATAATATGACTTGCATTATCATAGGCTCTTCCTCTATCACTCGGAACCAATATGTGTTATAAATAAGCCCTACAGTCCATTTGTCTAGTAGTCATAGGGAAGAGATTCGTCAAATTTTCTAGAGGTTGAAGGTGGAGGCTACCAATAAGGCACGTTTTATATTCTATTTTCCATCTCAGGAACTGTTACAATTGTGTGACAGAATAGGCTTAACGAAACTTATCTGGGCCCCCAACTCACAAAATTAAAATACTGGAAGGTCAAGAATAGGACCATTCATACATCAATAGTCCACACGTGCTCTGAGCCCAAAATACGTTCCTTAAGTCTAACCTGTCACACAATTGGCCTCCCCTCATGCGGGTCAGTACTCACAGGTGGTTCTGCGAGGCTGCATCGGTACCAATATAGGTTTATGGTAACAGTCATTTCATGTTGCTGTTCAGACACTAGTTATTCTCAACAGTGCGTTCTGGGACAAGAAGTTCACTTGTGGTACTGTGAATGAAGGTCAGAGAAAACAAGGATACAGACCTGTACAGTGTAGGAAGGATGAATCACCGATTATAGTCCTTGTTTCTTTGCGTTTACAGCTCAAACATCTTATTAATGATACTCCCTCCAAACCAGTGTTACATCTTAACAAAGCCAGTGTATGTTCATAAATCCTTGAAAATGTGTCTAATACAAACTGCAGCACTCTCGTCCTCACTTGCGCCTGTAGTCTGGCATATCTTCATACCTGTCTCAAAGTGTCATGTTAAATTATGGGTGAAAAGTGTTTTTTAAATCATAATTAATAAAACTTCTTTAATCCACTGTATAACCCGATGAGAGTAATGTGTTCTTTAGTAACCAAGAAACAACACAGTTTATGGTATGTGATCCTTAAATGGACATGGTCAATATTAATGCTACAAAAACTGGCTGCAATGCTCTGCATATACCAGCATACCAGAGGTGGAACCGGAATAACAGAGAACAGGAGTACATCCATAAGTACGACTGTATGGTGGCCTTTTTAAGGGAGACCTCAGCCGCATTGCACCTTCTATAATGCTTTTCTGCACAGAGGAGGACCAGAGAAAAGAGAGGAAGGAATAGTCAAAACAGTGCGTCTGCATATGTAACATTTGTCTATTAGGGATGCCTGCACCAGTGCAAAGGCCCCGCCGGGGCCCAGCCCTTAGCAATGATAATGCGCTCCTTGAGCTTGCTGGACCGGCGTGTGCACAGTGGCACCGGTGCACACAGAAACACCTTCCATGAATATGGCCTGCTCTTATTTTGTACATGCAAGTCATAAGAAATTTTTCTGAATGAGGACCTTTGGCGTCTGCAGTTGCTGACAGACCTCATTTCAAGGCCATGCAAATGGCAATACAGCGCTACACACATCTCCGCTAACAGAGCATGACGTAACAACATTCTGATTTAGGAAGCAATGGCCCACAATCCTTAAGTGCTAATGTATTGTGTCTGTCACGTGCGTCTTGGACTTCCAAATGATGTTAGCCAGCTGAGAGGTTCATGGAATCATTTTAACATGCACATATGCAAGTCAGACTACAACATGGCCAACAAATTAACATGAATAAGAGCCAGGCTCTGCATGCAACAGGCATCTGCATTTTCCATATTAAATGAAAATGGAGACCAATTGGTGAACGCTAATGAGAAAATTCAATTGGTTGTTTGGCACATGAAACTTACACTAACAGAAGGATGAATTTGGAATTGAAGTGCCTGCTGTTGTGAAAGTAGCATTTCATTGAAAGCCTATTGATTTGTGGAAGCAGAATTGCAAACCCCTTGGCACACGGTACCTGAAGGAAAGCGTGATCCGAATCAGGCATTCACAAAACATGCCCGTCTCCCAGCCAGGCAGTCATTATTTATACTGAATTGTCTTAATGACATACATTTCGGAATGACATTATCTAATAAGAACACTTCCTGCTTTGTACACATTATTGAATTACCAAATGTCGCGTGTACAAGGTCCTCTTTAGACACTTTCTCGGCAACAGTAACTAATATGGTGAAATACGTGAGTTGGATAGTGCCCTGGAGTCACAGGGTTCGCCGGCTCTTTTGAGTGAACCCACACCGCATGGCAAATAGATACATCTGTTTACTGTAGTACATACACTTCGCATGTGACCTGATATGCCCTAATGCCATAAGCGATGAAGAATTATTATAAACCATATGGCACAGCTGTTAGCTATTTTAAATGTATAATTTTCCTACAGTTTATTGTATTTTATTTTGGGGGTTTAAAATGGTATTAACCAACTGCAGATGGCCTTAGAACACTTTTGGTTGTGGGTAAATACATAGATTAGTGAGTTGTAGAACATGGTATTTAAGAACCAAGTATTCTGTCTGGAAAGGATGGACCTTGCCAGGCATCCCTGTCATCAAGTATATTCCGAAAGATGGCAAAGCGTTAGATGAACAGTGTCTTGAATTCTAAGTGTGAAGAAGTCATGACAGTCTTACAGGTCTGACAAAGCAGTACTTCCAGGATTAACTGAAGATTAATGGCTTGAAAAGGATTGGTTTTAAAAATTCTAGGGAGAAGAGGTGAGAATTTACGGATTTTCCTAGCTTGAAGAAGTCTTCTTGGACTCTTGGGTGTAAGGGTGGAGAATTCCAAAGGGAGGAGCTCTGCTGAGAATTGGTAGCAGACCTGATGCTTCTGGGTGAGAGTTGAGGGATGAATGTCCGAGTAAAGTAGGTCATTAATCATCCATTAGACACCTTGTGCACATGACAGAGTTTTGAAGACTGCCTTTTCTCTTACTGAGAGCCAACAGAGGCATACAAAATATATAAAGTAGTAAAATGTTTCATTATAGGGCAATACACATTTCTTTCATAATTTTCTTATGATCACTAAAGTTTGTCTCAGATATTTAGTTCAGACAAAAAGCTGGTCAGGAAAGAATTCTAAATTTCTATTACAGGGAAAATCTCCCAACATATGGAAACGGATCCCTCTAGATCTTTTTAAAACCTTAAAAGTATAATACAAATAATGAGTGGCCGTAGTTCTTCATGAAGGGGTCATCCATACAGACATACTGTCCTCACCCTGAATAGAGGACTTGATACCATCAGGTGCAAGAAGGCAGAGCACAGGAGATCCATTCTCTCGAATATGTTGACTAGCAACTTCAAGGATGATTTTCCAAAGGCCTCAAAGAGATAATCTGGCCCTAATCTCATGTCTGAAAACAAAACTTAGATAAGGAAAGAACACCCTGGTGAAAGCTTGTTTCATATAGTTTTGTGGCTAGTATGTTCCAAACCTTTACTTAAGTCTAGAAAACCGTTTCAAGCAAAAGAGCTTCCTAAAGGTGGAAATCCCCCAACAGTGAGAAGTCAGGTTGGATCGAAGGGCCTCAGGATCTATTAGACATCTCAAATACATTTAGGAAGGTGGGGACTTGCAAGGTGGTCGCAGACCCTTTCCTGCATAAAGAGATTCCAGTCAAAGATGCATTTGAGGAAAAGCTATGTTCCCTGCATCAAGAAAAATATACGTGACAACAACAGCACATAGATCATGGGGACTGGAAACATATGACACAGATCCAGTCGTGTGATCTCCAACAGGCTTAGGCACCCACTCTTAAACCTCTCCTTATAGTTTCATGCCCCACATGTGGGTATGATTGGAACAGCGGATTGAAGAGGCCCCAGGGAAATGAACTGTAGCAGGGACGCATGACCACAGATCCAACCCTGTAACCTCCAAGAGGCCCAGGCACTCGCTCCTAAACTTCTCCTTATAGTTGCATGCCCCACATGTGGGTATGACTGGAACAGCAGAGAGCGGGAGAGACCACAGGAAAAAGGACTATTAGTATTAACAGGAGTTCTGTTGCTGTGGAGGACGTCTGCCCCAAAGCAGGGCAGGGCCATATAAGATTTGGTAACTTCTTGTTGGGTTCCCGGCATCTCTAAGCACCTAGTCAATATACTAGACTAGGTGACACATTTTTTTCTGCGTCACAAAATGAGGAAAAATGGTCATCCTTTTACAAAGAGTAAAAATAACAATTACTTAAGCCTGCTCATGTGAGGAATAAGCACTGCTCTCTCGTGATACAGCATGTCAGACAGGGAGGGGAGTCTGGATTATCTTTGTCTGCTCTTGCTTCATTTTTTTGCAGAATTATTCGCCTTCTAGTTCATGACTGCTGTAAGTTTTATCTACAAGTATCTGTATAAGATGGCACAGCTGGGTAAAGCTGATCTTCTGATAATATTGACACATGTCAGAAAGTGCTGTAATTTATCATGTTGCTATACTCACTATTATTCATCAGCTCCACTTTTTTGCATAGTTGTTTGGTATGCCATTGTTTTTTTATTTTATTTTGTATAAATAATGAAACATAATCCGGCTGTATCCAAGAGCATAAAAGTGCACACCTAGTTGAATCATAAATGTAACAGTAGGTACAATAGTAGCATGCTAGTTATACTACTCAATGTCTACAAAACCTTGTAGTGAGTGCTCAAATGACAAGTAATTTCCGCCCACGCCCAGAAAGTGGCAAGCGTGCATTGTGGGGGCTAGTCTCCTTTGAAATAAAATGTTATCTAGCCCCCTGATTCCAGATCCAGCAACAATTATTGAGCCGATCCGGGTCAGTCTCACCGACTCATACTGTGGCCCGGTGCAGTGCGCTGAGTTTAGCCCTCTCCATGGAGCGCCAGCCAGCAGGGAATATGGGGAGGCCCCCAATTTCCTTTCTAGCTACAACTGAAAGCAAATGACTCACATAAAGCACAACTGGCAACTTATTTTCTAAGAGTCTTGTCCTGGCTTGAAGGTGAAGATATTACAGCTGAAACCCGGCCCCTTGCTGAGTGGGTTTTGACTTTCTCAAACTCAGTATCTGAGGTGCTCTGTAAGATTGCCCGAGGTAGCTGTCTGTATAGTATGTGTAATTACATTAGTAACCACATAACTGCCACTTACTAATACATGTGTAATACTAACCAAACGAACCCGTTTTAACCTATTAGGAACAACACATGTATGGAATAAAAACGGGCCTTGAAGGATAAATACAACTCTCTGGTGTAGTTGTGTTACACCACTATATTATTAGGACTGTAATATAAGAGCAACAGGTAACATAAGGATGCCTGCAACAAAGGCATTAACCTTCGGACGTATTTTAGGTAAATTACAAATGTGTTACCTCCCTGTTATATGCTGTGTTCTGCAGCAGGCGCATTGACGCCCTATGCTAATTAAGGATGAGTCAAACCTGTGGCCAGATTGTGCACACATCTACTAGTAAGTGCATTTACAGCTGTGTTGTTATCGTACCATTATTATATTCTTAAACTACGCCTACTATATCTTTAAAAGTACTCTAATTGTGACTAATTCAGTTAGCCAAAACACCTTTACTGCCCTTGTTTACCAACGTCTCCAAGCAACAAATAAAAAATGATGTAGAAACTGACTGTCGTGGACCCCACGCTTCATGACGCTGTTCTGCATGACTCCATCAGCCATAGCTCTGCCCCTTTTCTGCTGCTATCTCCTGACCCACAATATTTCTTGTTCTGTTGTTCTTTGAATAGTTTTTTCTATTTCCAGCACCAGATTTGAATTTAGACCAACAACCACTTCTGAATCTTACTATAAATAGAAGGAAACTATTCCAGGTGATATCACCTAGTGCTCAATCAAACTGAAAGACAAGGAAAGGATTGAGGCGAGGGATGGATCCTGTGCACATAAGAATAATCAGTCTTTTGAGACTATATGTTAACCTGCCACCCAACAGAAACATTTGCCAACACATGTTTTGGCAAGTAGCTGTCAGCTGTAATTTTTGAGAGCCGCCACAGTGCAGAAAATATTGTCTAGGGTCCATGCCTCAGGGGCTTAGGGTTGGGTTTCTGCAAGTCTTTATTTATGGCCCCAGTCACTAGAGTCTTATACTCTGAGCGCTTATTAAACTGACTTTAATGAAGCGTGTGTTGTGCTTGGGTTTAAATTGAGCTGTTTATCTGTAATGACCTTTTCTTGTTGAGCAATATGCAGAAATTATACTCGCTGTACTAGAGTAATTAGCCTCACAGCGGCCGCTGCTCGGTTTCTGCCGATAGCATGCGTTACACAAATGCATACCGCATCATTAATGATACAATATTAACAAACACTGCAATGATCTGTATGAATGTATTCCTCCCACCAGTCTGTATTCATAATATATTTCATATACTGCATTTTTAAATATACCCGTTCCGATAAAACACATCTGCTTGTTCGACTGCACATATAACAAGCTAAAACAATTCGCCTTTGTCTCACAACAATCAGGAATCTCGTGCAATCTGTTATTTCACATGCGTACGGTTGTTGATGCCAGAACTCAATGCCAGTCACAATTTCATACAACGTAGCACTGTGTTATACAATTGTGATAATGTTAAACTGTTTTTTCTGTGCTATATTTATGGGAACCCCTGTAATGACTGAGACATGCTTCAAAATTGTTAATAAACAAATGTAAACAAAAAAACAAACTATAATGATTTTGATATTGCACGTTTTTTTTCTTAAAAATACATTTAAGTTCTTATGCGTGCAGTTGGAATATTCCTGGAAGAGCATACTGGGCACCAATGAATGTGCATCTTGTTTCTTTAGGTAATTTATTTTCAAACACCAATCAACAGTGCACAATTTGTGATAAAATATGTAAAGGGGGAAAATAAATTATTGGTAGCCTAACACAGGCACTGCCAAACGCCGGGGCAACCCCTTGCCAAATGCTGGGGTTACCAAGACAACCTAGTCTTGATTTTATCTTTCTTCCATCACACTTCATAGCATGTTTTGCAGGTCCTTTTGAGAACTGGCATTAGTCAGGACCGTTATGTATAAAGTACTCATTAATAGGAGCTTCTAAACAGCCTGCTTGTTCAATTGTTCTGTTTTTGTTTCATCCACGTTAATCTTCCACCCATTGCAGCATACAACATGAGACAATGGGTCTGCCACTCTATTCATTGTCTAGTGTCACTCTGAGTGATGAATTTCTTTCCTTTCACAAGATGCACATCTGCAAAGTAGTTACCAAAAGAGCCAGCGACTACTTTGGCAATATGTTCTTTTTGAGCCCCAAAAATAGTTTGGCTTTTAGCTAATTTCTTCTTTTTTTTAGATTGATTAGGAGCTTAGCACCTTCCCCAACAATAAAGTTTTGCAAAAAAAGTGCCTATTGTTAACACAATCTCACATGGATCTTAACTTGGTGACCACTTCAGCTGGTGCACCCCCAAAATGCAATGCCTAATAGTATAAGGTCTGCAGTGATTGAATGTTAGAATATCATTAGCAAAAATATATTACAGGAACATGTGTCCTAAATATAGTATGCAAATATATAATCCCAATGTGGGTATATTTTCTATTATAAACAGCAATATTTTTGTAAATATTTTGGACACATTGTCTGTCAGCCAATATTTTGGTTGTAGAATACTTGTATCATAAATCTGCAATACATGTAACATTGAAATTACTCCAAATGTCATCATTGGAATGCCATCAAGCCACATGCCTAATGACTGTGGGGTAGGTGTGGCACCTTATTTGGGAAAGACTGGCTCAGAACCCTGGCTCTCATTAGGCACTTGATTACTGCATGTGTTGGAAAATGGGTTATTGGTAAGGGCAGGTAAGTACCTACACTTAGCAACAGACCACTAACATCCACTTAGGTCCAGTTAGGTCTCAGTAAATTAAACCCAGCTCAACCCTTGGTAGCTTGGCAACAAGCGACAAGGCGTAAAGTATTCAAATATCGCAAAACAATAATTAAATAAAACACAGGAAACAGTTTAAACATCCACAATCAATTTATAAAAATGGGAAATATCTTTAGCTTTAAAATGACACCAAAATGAATAAAATCTGATAAGGGGAACCGGAGATAAGAATTTTTGAAGAATTAATGCTTTCTAGTGCATAGAAACAAAAAGCACCAATCTGGTCATCTGGTTGCACCGTGACTGGGGCAAAGTCAAAGTTTAGGGCCGACCGTGATGGAGCCCGGCTCGGCTACAGCCTGCAGGAGGCCTCGGTCAAAGGTTTACCTTAGGACTTAGTCATTTTTCTGGAGATTTTCTTCAGTGGGACGAATCTGCCAGTCCGACCTCCTGGAACTCTTCCTCGGATACGCACCGCAGGAGATTTTTATCTTCGGAATTAGTTGTTTTTTCGAGGTGAAAATCCTATGACCGGGGAAAACCTGAATCTTGATCCGACGTCCTTGGAGCCCTCTTCAGATACACTGCCTGGGAGGTCCCGGTCAACTTCCTACATTCGGACTTAGTCACTTTTTGGGAGATTTTCTTCACCAGGATGAACATGCAAGTCAAGCCGGGTCGCGGTTGAGGCAAGCCAGCTAGAGTTGCTGCGGCGGGTCGGTCCCTCTATGGAGCTTTTTTCCAAACGTTCTCCAAACTTCTGGATTTTATTCCAGGTGTTCTTTTGAGGTCCACAGTTCACCTCAAAGTTCCAGAAGCTCTGAGATGCTCCTTGAGGGTGTGGACTACAACTCCCAAAATGCATCTGACGCAAACTCCTTTTTAGCCACTAGCCAGTGGTCAACTGGTTGGTTTCTTCAGGATTTGGTGCAGGGGACTCTGGTTAGCAAGTTTTCATCTGTAGCAAACAGGGAGTCCCTCCTTGAACCAGTTGAAGCCAGGCAAAGTCCTTTTTGTGGTGAAGCCCAAATGTGCAGCTGGCGCAGTCCTCCAGAGTGCAGTATCCAGGTGCAAGCCAGGGGTCAAGCAACGCAGTTCTTCTTCGTCTGTATTTTGTTGGAATCTGCAAGGGATCTGGTAGGGAACTGAGGTGTGGGTGCAGGTCTGCCAGTTTTATCCTTGCTCCTGGGTGAAAAATAGGGGGATCCTGATTCTCCAATCAGGGGCAGGGTCCTTCCCCCTGTGATGACCACTTCCTGGGAAGTATGGCAAAAATCAATTCCAGGGAGCAACATTCCTCAAAAATCAATCATGGCTGAAAGTGTTTTTTGGAGGCTACATCTGGCTGAACCCACCCGCTGGTTTGGCTAAAAATCCTAAACACACCCCTCTCCTGCCCTCTCCTATTCTAATCAAGGGGGCACCTAATTGTCTGGGTTTGCAGGATGTGAGGGTGCTACTGAGTTGCTCCAAATATCCTTCCCTGTCTTTGAAGACCAGTTTGGCAGCCCCTCCCCCATTCCTGTTTCCCCATCTGCTGAGGGAAGATCTCCTCCCCCAGACACATCTCTTTGTTTTGAGCCAGGCCACTTCACACCTCATCAAGGCAGCCTGGCCAGGCTGCCAGAGGCTGGCCAATCAGAGCAAAGCAGCAAAAAACACTGCAGGGCTGAAGTTGGCAACTTTTCAGGTAACGTTTAAAACTCCTTACCTGAACAAGTTATATTAAATCCAACAACTGGAAGTTGTGAGATTTATTATAACAATTAATCTGATACCAAACTTGTGGTATCTGTTACTTTAAGAGGACTTTTACCTCACCAGAGCTTATAAAACAATTTTTATAAGGTCCCTGCTTATAGTTACATGGCACCCAGCCCTAGGGGCACATAGGGCACACCTTAGAGGTGACTTATATGTAACAATAAGGTAGTTTAAGGCTTTGGAACTACATTTAATTCCAAAGTCGAATGTAACTTTAATTTAAAAGCAGCTAGCAAGGCAGGTCTGCCTTTAAAATGACACTGGGCACCTCAGCAGTGCACCTTTAGGTGAACTACCTATGCTGGGGTCCCTAAACCTACATGCCCTACCATATACTAGGGACTTATAGGTAGGTTGACTTAGCCAATTATAATTAGCCTAATTTGCATACTGATTTTACACAGAGCACAGGCCCTGGGACTGGTTACCAGTACCCAGGGCACCATCAGAGTCAGGAAAACACCAGCAAAAAGTGAAAAATGGGGGCTAACAGTTAGGGGGGCCTCTGCAATCAGCTCTGTTTTCTCACAGCGTGTGAAAGTGGTACCATCACGAAAAGGTACCAGGGGATGAGACTTCTTTGCCCTCCTCTCTCCAATGTCTTTAGGTTATGGTGTGGTATTGTGGGGGTGCTGGGGTCTCTTCTTCTTTATGCTTGTAGTGGTAAAGCATGCAACAAAGCAACAGTTTTCAGTTGCTACAACAAGATTTGCAGCAGCTGACACAGACCATAAACACAGGAGGATCCTAGCCTCAACTGGGTCAAGATTTGACGAATAATAAGCTGTGTTTGCTTGAGTGCAACACTGTCTTTGTGGAAGGGGTGCATGAGCCTCCCATGACCTCAATGCCTGTGGGGTTAACGTTGGTGCTTTGTAGGGCACTGGAGTCCTCCTCTTCTCGATGCCTGCAGGTGTGAGGATGGCACTGTGTTTAGAAGTGGTGCTGGAACTTTCTGGAACACCATCTTCTTGATGCCTGTGCCTTGATGTTGACACTGTTTTGGATGAAGTGTTCTAGCTCCCTTTACTGATTGTGGGGACACGTTGCTGTGGGAGGGGAGCGTGTAGCCCTTTCATACTTACCAACAGCATTCTCACACCCATGAGATAAGCAGTTGAATATTAGAAGAAACACTCTCACACCCATCACAAACTAGGAAGCACACACTAGCAACAGCACTGACATCCCTTATATGCCAGCAGTCACACACTAATGGGAATAGTTACATCCCTGAGAGACTAGCGTTCAAACACTACCAGAAGCACTATCATACCCCTTGAGAACAGCAGTCACACTACTGATAGCAGCAGGAGATTGGCCACAGGCCCTGGCCTGTGGTCAACCACACCTAAAGGCAACCAACCTCCAAGAACCAATATAGCCGCAGAAACATTATACCGCAGGGCCATGTGTCATTAAAATGGGGAGAACACAGTCTGGCCCCCCTCCCTGAGCCTTATTGAGCCCCAGGAACCCCATTCCCGGGGCAAATGTCATTATAAAGAGAATGGGGGTTGTGTGGTCCCCTTCCTGGAACCTTTTTTCCTGACGACCCAATCCCACAGAGCATATTGCCATTAAAAATGGGAGTGGGTTGCGTGGTCCCCCTCCTTAACTCTATTACAGCCCCGGAGACCCCATCTTCTGGCCCCTGCCTTAATTGCAAGTGGGTGCCCGGTACCAAAACAGATCACCCATTCAGAATCAAGGTGGGGGCCCTAGGTCTCCCCCTTGGCAACAGCTTGCATAGTATCGGAGGCGGTATTGGTCCCACCCGGAGGGAGCAGCTGTTTGTTTCATGCTCCCTCTGGGCATGAGCAAGTTTGCTGCCCCCCCCGGTAGGCGCATGCTGAAATTTTCCGCTGACTGAGAGCAGACTTGCCTTCCCTGACCACACTTTGGGAGAAGGCATGTTTGCTCCCACCCGACGGGAGATTTAAAAATGCCCCCAGAGAAACTACTCTGTCTGGGGGTGGGCTCCCCGTGACTGAGTAATGAGCTGGCTCAAGGGGATGGGGTCTCTACAGCCTTTAAGACTCAGCCAGCCCTCCATTTAGACCAGGAGATGAGGTTCATAGGGCCTAAAAAGGCTCAGGGACGAGGGACACAAGACCCCTCTGCTTTTATTCAACCAATTGACATTCAGGGAATGGGTCCCCACGGTCCTTTAAAAACTCAGGGTGGGACACCACGTAGCTCATCTCCCTTCTCTTTTTAAAGGAAACGGCCTTAAGGATAGGGCTGTGGGGTCTTACAAAGGCTCATGGAGTGGGGGCCATGCAGCTCTTTTCTCTTTTATTGCATTTCAGACTCAGGGGATAGGTTCATCGGGGCTTCTTAGGGCTTGGGGAGGAGGGGCACACATCCCCTCCCCTTTACAAACATGTCAGCCATGGGAGATGGGATTCCCGGTGCCTTTTTAGGCTTGGGGTGGGGTACCTATGTGCCACCCCCACACCGGCTCTGGCCCACTACAGGAAGTACTTTTTTTTACTGCATAGAAGCAAGCTTTTTAAAAAACAAATCTACCATAGATTTGTGGATCTTCCACAAATTTGCTGCACAATTTAAAAAAAAAACATTTGAAGACTGTTAGTCACAGAAAATGTGCTTTTCATGTTTTATCATTATTGAGTATAGCATCAGCCCCATTATTTATGGGTTTTGGAACCCCTGCACTATAGGCATTGCAAGACCTAAGGACACTGCTGCGGCTCGTCACAGCAGGTTGACGATTGTGGGGAAATATGCAGTCAAAAGTACTGCCACATTTTGCAAAAAGTAAAGAATAGCGTCAAGAAAGTATCAGTTGACTTTACAAATGTGTAAAATACTGGCAATTGACTTTCAGTCTTACGGAGAATCAATAATTTTCAGCAGGCTCTAGAATGGGACATTCCATTTTGAAAGCATGGCACCATACCTTTATTATTTCTCATATGTTAGGTTTTGGTCTTGACTTTTATAAATACTTCCAAACACACAGACACTGAAAATCGTACACACGCGCACACACAACTCCTTGCCTCTGAGTATACCAACCGTTTACTTTGCAAGCTCGGTAGTTTTGTCAAAGTGACATATTTCCTACCACTAAGAGTCGACAGACTATAAAAATAAAAATGTATTTATTCAAGTACGGGTTATTTTTGTTTGGTGGCACATTTGTAATGAGTAGGGGGAGGGATGCCTTGTCAAGCCTACCATGGTGTGTCTATTGAACTGTTCCTTTAAGTAACAGGCAGCTCTCCTTTGAACTCTGAACTTTTTACACAGTAGACTAATTATGTCTTCAACCACATATGGGTCGCGTTTATTTACCCAGAGTCTCAATTTGCACAGAAGCATTCGTGTAGGATTTCATTATTTGCTAAGGGTCACTGCGCCCTTTAATTTAACTGAACACAAGCTTACATATTATTTATATTTCCCTACAAAGAACTGAACATAAAGAGAAGTAAAGCTACTAATACAGCTGTAATGTATGATGATTTCACAAACAATCTGCATACATCTGCAAGTTACACCAGAAGACGCTAAGGTATAATATAACGTGTATGTGATCTTTGAGAAAAACAGAGTTGCTGTTTGCAATATTGGTGAACCTATTTGTTCGAACTTGTTTTTTTCGAAATTTGAAAAAAGAATGGAATTCACCAAGTTTTTTAAACTAACTTGGTGAATGGCTATTATCACGAAATTGCATTTAACTACTTGTTTTTTAACATGAGATGGCATAGATACCCCTTCCCATTGCTTATTTTTACCCTCTCTGCCTTCCGCCGCAGTATTCCTCCACTCTTTCATTATTTGTTTTTTATATGTATTTATTCATTGCATAGGGCAAATCTATCTACCTCCTTCTTTTCTTCACTTTCTCTTTTCTTGATTTTTTTTTGTACCTATACACGTCTACTTCTTCCTAACATTGTTTATGTTTCTTTAAAAGCGTCCTCCTATTTTACAACTTTTATACTTATACTATTTGTATGTCCCCTCACCTATTCCTGTTCTAAATTGTTTCTGGTTCATACATTTAATATTCTCTAAATTGATTTTTACTCAAACCACACATTACTGTTAATATGATCCCACACAATGGTGTTCATTTATTGTACCTCAGAAGAACAATAGTTCCGTTGGCTTCTGAGTTGCATGTATTTGGGAAAGCGTGTCTCCCAAAATGCTATCCGACCATAGGATTTGCATAATTCTTGATCCATCGCTTGCTAATAATCGCCCACCAGGAACTGAAGGGCAACACTAAGTCAAAGTAACATTTTTTTTAAAACAGTCCACCAAGATCCATGAGATGTGTCTCTCCCAAACAGGGGTCTTCGGCCTCCTTCCTGCCTTCACTGAGTAACATGCTTAGAAGCTTCTGTCTAGATGACACACGCCATCTATTGTATTCATGACGATCATGCCATGGGCCTAATGGATGTGGGGCCTGAGTGGCTCACTCCGTTGCCTGCCCATCTGTAAGGAAATGCTAGTTCAATTCTGTTATCAGGCTATAAAGTTAAAAAAGCAAAGTGTCTCCATCTCACTTTTAACAACTCTTTTACCTAACAGCTCTGTTCTTGTGTTGTGGTGGGGTGACTACCATTCTTGTAAGGGACACCCTGTTCTACGGCAATTTCAAGTGAGACTGAATCATATAGCATAAAATAGAATAATACAATTAAGAATACAGATACATAAAGAAAAATTATGAATTAATAAATGATGTACACGAGTGGTTCGGGGACGCCTTGGGGTCGGTAAAATGTACTCATGAGGTCTGCAAATGCTTGGAAAATTATATAAGATTCACTGATCAATACATTGTATATAACTTAAAGAAGCAAAATGTAAAAATAAAAAAATTAAAACGTTCTGTAAATGTGAAGGAATTTGAAATTGGAGACTAAAAATTAAGTTAACATCCTCAGATTGATTCTTGGGAGCAGTGCACATGCATAAAAGAGAATATAATATGGACAATGAGTGGCCTCAATTGAGTATAGAAAACCTCCAACCTTCCCATTAATATTAAAATGTTTATTTTGTATGTTTGTGAATATTTCATAATTTGTGTATTTTTGATGTGTGCATGTTTCTCTATTTTTAGTGGTTCAAATTATGGGAACACCTTAGGGTGGGTGGCTCAGTGTCAATCACTGAATTCCAATAATGATTCAGTGAGGGTTCCTGGGTTCCAGTAATGATTAAGTTGCAGTCCACAGAAGTCAAAATGATAAGAACCACTGATGTGCACTATAGTATTGTAGGTTTTCATATGGTCATATAGCACAAACATACCAGTTCTGATCCTTTTGCATGTTTAAAAGACCCAAGTTTCTCACATAACCTGAATGAACAAATGTTAAACTAAACTGAAGGTAGCAGACTTTTATAGCTGATCAAAGTTAAAATGGTGACCGTCAGTCAAATGCTGGACCACCTACCGATTTCACATCTCCTGTGACCCAATTGTTCACTTCCTTCAAAACTCGGAGTCCTTCACCAAAGACCAACCTGTGCCCACCCTGTTTAACTTACTGCTTGAGATCAACCTCCCCTGCATTGTACATGTGCATCATGCAGCTGTTTCACAAAGGTGTTTTCCATTAGAGTGACTTGCGCATAAAAGCATGCGTCAAGATACCACAGTATCAAACAGATGTATAACGCATGCTTGAAAGGAACTCTTATGTGTGTGCAAGTTATGCTTTGAATATATATATTACACACACATGTAGGAATCACCAGAGGAGAATAAGAAGGACTGCCCTATGCAAAGCAAGTAATGGTTCCCACCGCTAGATGGTAACTTTATAGATATTTACATTTAGAGAAACATTGTCCACACCTACCTGTGCGCAGTTAAAAAGTTCTGCCAATTGTACTGTAAAACATGTGCATAAGAGAACCAGTCTATTTTTCAGAAAGTGTGTAGAAATTGACGTAAGCTACATTGAACATATTTATTTTATAGAAAAGATTTTACAGCAGGAATTTATAACGAGATTTCTCTTTTCCCTAACCCTTTATGTGTACATCGTCCAGAGGCATACACTAAAAACAGGTCTGCAATTTACATTAAGTCATGAAATCTTTAGGTGTGATTGGTAGGGTGATGTAAGTGAATATCCATTGATAAATTGCACACATGTGGAAACAGACTTTACACCCTAGAGGGTATGCACATGACATTCTGTGCCTTTGTTTGTGAGGCCCCTTGTAACCTGCACAAAACTGGCTACTCCGCACAGCATGACACACCACAAAACATGTTTCCTTTCGATTATACATTTTTAATGGTTGCTGAAATGGTGTTGCCTCTCAGCAGCCAATCGGAAATCAATCCAGTTCCCCTCCCTTTCACAATCCAATCCCAATGTCAGGCTGTATTGGATCAGGAGGCGCCTGGCTGAGTTGGTGAAAGATGTTAAAACAATATATATTACACAGAGCGGATATGTGTGTTGGAGAGCAGCAAAGAGACAGGGAAGCAAACACTGGCTGTATTTGCTTATTATACCTCGTGTTTGCTGCCTGTTCTTCCCTCTAATCAGTTCACACTCATGTAATTTAACAAGTCACTGTCTATCTTTATGTCAACATTGTAGATGTATTGTCGCGAGGCCATGCCTCCCGGTGTGTCAACAGTTGTTTAGGAACCCAGCTAAATGCAAATAGAGATGCAAAAGAAGGGAGACACGATTTCATATAGACAGTCACAAAAGAGGCAGTTCTATCAGATGCCATTCTTAGAGATGTTTACCAAAAGGGAAACAGTTTTCTTTTTCAATCTACCCAACCCAATGCAATACAACAGGCGTTGGTGGCTCTAGTAACAATAAGTACCGTGCTGTGTCAGCCATATTGAAAGGAGAAGCTTACATTTTATCTTAAACAAATTGGTCCTGATCCATTGTATTCCAAAGGTAAGGGTGACTTACGTCTGGAAATTAAGGAGGAAGGCAAGAATATGTCACACAAACAGAAAAATGTTTGTACACTAGGCTTTGTTTTCCGACTTTGTGACAAGAAAATTGAACTCAGAAATGGGTTACACATTTGTGGAAGAAATTGCATTCAACGTAGTATACTCTTGTCTGTCATTGAAATGTGTATGTTGCCCAATCAATTAATATTTGTTTGCTTCCAGGTAGCTCTTCATTTATTATTCCAGGGCACAAAAGTATCATTCAGGTCTCTGGACCAGGATAGGTACCTAGACGTTGGACATCATTTCTTTCGGTCCATAACGAAGTAAAATGATTCTTATCTGATCCTTTTACCCAGTACTTAATTTGCAAAAAAGAAAAGTGCCAGGGCCCTTGTCAGGAAACCACTACAGCTGGCACCGTCCATTGCATCTGTCATCGCTACTAATGACAATTCAGATTTTGTATATGTTAAGAATGATTAACACCAGCCAACCAAGCTATTGTTATAGCTTTGGGTGGCAAGTATTTGTCATTTTTAATGTATATAGCATCAATAACCAATGGCTGCTGTGATCATTACACAATTAGACAGGCATCACCATGTGCCTGGCTGTCATAAGTCCCGGTGTTGATGATTAAGTGCCCATGCCGAGCACCGGAAACCACCAGCTCTATTAAGCACTGATTTTACCTGATGATGTGACATGCATGGGTCACCTATTGTTTTATCAAACACTGAGAGGGTGTATCCCATGTGTCTGTCCTGGCAAACACTCAACCACAATTTATGGCCGAAAAGGTCAAAACGCTGATGCCTAAATGATCAAATGCTTGCTTGAATGCAATTACAAATGGGCATAACATTGAGTTAACTGCTTGCCAGTTGACATTTAGTTTGCAGTATTTATCAGCAAGCTCTTGGGTTTTTTGTCATTTTATATTTGTTTATATTATAGCACATCACCTTCACAAGCACTGCACTGTCATAGCTCCCTTCTACGAATAACATTGAATAATAAATTGACATGTTGTGTGTATGAATATACATTTATTCTCTACTTGGCGGTTGATATGTTCTGTTCTATTTCCCATTACTTGGCAACATAGATGACAACCCTTAGCCTCTTTTCTAGTCATAATTCACCGTACAGAATCATTTCTGGACAGAATCATCATATGATATATAAATGCCTTTAAGGTTGTTTGTCAGCAGGGCCACTGGAATTATGCGATTGTGCAGCCGCGGCGATTTACACATGATTATAGGTTTACTGCATTTGCCACACAATCCATCATCTGCCACATATTCTGCAGATTTAAAAAAAAAATCTAGCTCAAACGGTTCAAAAGTTACTATAAATGCTGTGACGTGTTGCCACACACAGAAAGGCCCTTCGCAAAGCTGGACTGGTCATATTTTTGTTGCTTATTGCTATATTTGGGTGTTAAAATGGTACTGATGAGGTGCAAGTATTGCCCAGACAGTGTTACCAAGTTTACAAATGCCAAAGTAATTAAGTAATAGTATTAAAAAATGTGCTGCATTAGGCCGCATAATTTGTCTTTTCTTGCCACATAATTTACTCAATCCTGCCTCAAAATTTGTCCCTCTCCGGACGTATAATTCCAGTGGCCCTAGTCATGAACAAATTAGTAATGGAAAAGTGAATTTGTCATTTTGAAAGACCTCTTTAATCAGTTACAAACCAGGATACATATTTACAGGATTTAAGACCATGTGCGCTACTAAAAATGTGGAAGCATGCACGAGGGAACAGTATGATTTGAATAGCTTTCCTTGCATACGCCACTAATCCTTAAACCTCCCCTTGCAGGTTTCTGATCTTGAGAAAATTCCACATACAGCAACTCAGGAAATTTGTGGCACATCATAGATATATTTTTCTTCACATTTATTAGATTTTTCTTATTTCCTCACACCCTCTAAAAAATTAATAAATTCTAAGGGCTGTAAGGTGGATTATCAATAACAAGAACATTGTCTGACAAAATGTGGCCTAAGCATCGTTTGAAAATATGGCTCCATTGGATGATGATTTTTAATCATCAACTCCAATGTGCCTATATTTTTGCAAAAGACATTTATGACAAGACTTTTTTGTGAGACAATACTTAGGTCACAATGTTCAGTTACCATACCCTCTTACGCAATTTTCCACTCTACCAGTAATGCCCGCTTCATTCTTTTGATGGCTGTGAAGCGCAGATGAATGCTTAAAAAGTATTTAAATGTTTTTGAATGCCGACAAAGTTGCTACTTCAAGGGCCAACTCCCAGAACCTTCCTTCACAGAAATATATGACTTGGTCCTGAAAATTCAATAGTGAGTCCAAAGCCCCACCGACTCACAGAAAAATCTTGTGACTTTGTCCCTGTAATGTACTGGATAACACCACATTCATCATTTCAAAGGCCCTGCCCTCTCCTAGGTGTCAATTATGAATGTCAAATCACCTGCCTACTTAGCAGGAATGCCACACTGACAACTAGGGTATGCAACTCTAAGAAGTCTTGGACTCATAGGTTCACAATTTTAATTTAAAAAAAAACACTTTGACCTTAACAACTAGTTTTTTGGCTGTATTATAAAAAAGGAACAGTTTCAACACTTGTTTCCAGCAGTGGAAGATCTGCTCTCACTGCTGCAGAACTACTACGTATGACAAATTAAACTATTCCGCAGCTAGTCCTCCATCCCATGTTGGTATCCCCTATGAGGAGATTGTCACCCTCTGAGCCTGCCATCTGCACTTGTGTTTCCTGCCCAGCACCATTGCTTTAGCTCCTGCAGCCACCACTCACGGATGTTGTCACCCAAGCCCTTGGCTTCCGACACCCCTGCTTTCATTATCCCTCACCTTCTTCACTCTCCCAGCACCCCTTACGTGCATGGAGGAGAGATTGCATTGACTTCCATTAAGTATTTTTGGGATAGGATGTCCCAAGCATGACCATTTTGCACCAAATGTCGAGACTGGTCAGGCGGGTTTAAATATGCTTTGGGCGAAGTTAGTCATTCTTGGAAATGTAAGTTTCCTGTAGCAAAGTGGAATTTCACAAATATGCCTGACTACAGGGACGTAGATAAGCCCTTCACTCACCCCAAACTCACAAAACACTCCATAAAGAAAGGGGTGGTAATTCTGTTCTTCTGTACCAGTAAGTAGTAAAATAGTATTGTATGCAAAGTTAGGAACCTATTGTATCCATTAGTCAGATATGTGCACTGAAAACATGCATTTTGTAAAGGGTCTAGCATTATTTGCTTGCAACGGACATATAACCAAATTCCATAGCAGAAAAATCTCTAACGGATGAGGGATGATAAATTTACAATTTACAGTTCACAATGAAATGTGTTATATAAATGAAAACGTAATGTTGCATAACTCGTTATTAGCATAGGCATTGGAGAAGTATAACATAAGTTATGATTAGGCAGCGTTGGTGAGGGGTCATTCTCCTCTTCCCTGGGGTTCAAAAAACACTACATTCCCTAAAAGTTGTGTGTGTAGTTTAGCAACAATCAACATGCAAGCCATATATGCAATAACTGATACAGAATCGTTTTTGATGTCATATGGCTTCAGCAATTGCTAATAAACCAAATATTTTGCATTTGTCTCGCTTTTTTATAGTATAAAGGAGGCTGTAGATTGATCCTAAAAACAGTGTGCAATCTTTGATAGACATGTGTAACCCCCCTCTGTGAAACCAGGGTCTTTTCTGGTACCTAGTATCCAGCTTGAATTTAGGGAGGGGTATTGTGGAAATATAAATTCTTTCAATGTGTCTATCTATGAAATTAACAACATTCATGGACATCCTACATTCTTTGCATGATGGCCATAGAATTGTGAAAACACTGTAATGAGGTGGAAGTGTGAACAAAGAAACTATAGATGTATTTCAGAGTTATTTCCACTGGAGTGATAGGAAATATGAAAAGAAGCAACAATATTAACTAGAGGTGAAGTATAGAGGGCAAAGAGTGAAGGACCCTGGTCAGAGCCGATTGGGAACCATAATGAATGAGGAATTAGGGGCAGGAAGGGTCGATTAAGTATGCTTGAGGAAGAGGAAAAGCTCTGACTCATAAATAAGAGAGAACACATGAGTGAACCAGGGACAAAAGAGGACAAGGATGAGGAGAGAGGTGATGGAAAAGGAAACCAGAAGCTATCAAATTTTAGAGGTACAAAAACTGACATATTTAGTGGGGATACAGTAGAAATAGAATGGGTTGATTGAAGAAACTTAGCAGGCAGTGTGGGAGCGGAGTGTGGTTTTATATCAATTTTATTTGTTTTCTTGAAGAGATTAGTTATTTTCAGAATTAAGGTAAGAGACTGTATGGAATGTGCTTCCCTGTATTTGGTATATACGAGAACAGTACCTGAGGTGTAGAGAGCAGTGGAGGCACTGAGTTTAACAGGTTTAAATATAGTTTAAAGAGTGTAGAAGAGTAAGCACTTGGCATTCAGCAGAGAGAGGTGGTAAGAAAAGTGGAGAAAGCTTTAGCTACATCCTCAAAAGAAGCAGATATCAAGATGATCTGAGCAACGGATTAAACAACATGAGGTTGCAATAGAAAAGTGGGATAGCAGAAAAATGAACAAAAAGTGATCCAGGAAGAGGTGAAAAATGATGAATGAAAAGGACAGAAGGAAGTGGCCCACAGTGAATAAAGGGACAACATAGATAAGAGACTGGAAGAAAGCAAAAGCATGTATTGAGGACAGCATCACAAGCAGATGCAGTGGTATGAAGCTGAAACAAAGGCTGATTGCCGACAGTGGAGATACAATCTCATTTGTATACATGGTAAAGAGGTAGACCTTAAATTTGTCAAGCACAAATATCAGAACAGTGACTTGAAGAACTATGCAAAAGGAAAGCAGAGGCCCATTGGAACGGATAGGTGACTGGTAAGGCTATAGAATAATGAAGAGTAAAATCAAATAACATAATTCATAACTAGGAATATAATTAATTACAGGAAGGATCCAAAGGAAAGTCAATGGAGAATGATGCAGGAAAACGTGGAGGCAACTAAAGTGTTCTTGTAGTTATGAAGGAGGGATCCAAGATTCAGAGTGCCTAGAAGTAACCATGAGAAAAATATTAATAATACAGGTACTGTTTTTGCAAGGAGAAGGAGCAGTCCAAAAACGAAAGAACAAAGTAGGGCGGGGTTTATGGGGGAAGATAAGACAACAGAAGGCTGAAGCAAATTGCGTGGAGCAGTGTAGCAGGATGCAATGGTAGTGCCTTCAGTAGAAACAGTGCTTACAGAGTAGGGATGTGTAAAGATTTATTTGCACCCAGGTTGTGATAGTTTGCTCTTCACAAAGGAGGGCATAGTCTTCTTGCTTTGCCTTACTATGAAAATGTGAAGTTCAACCATCTTTCTCTGGATGTTTCACCCTATCAGACTGAAGAAATGGTATCCAGTTTTGTACGCTACCACTCAGGGTTCCCCATACATCTCTATGGCAGTGGGGAAATGTTGTTCCATCATTCATTCACTGGACCCTGAGAGTCATGGCCTATGGTGCCGAACTTGTAGCAGCCAGGGAATGATGCTGGCCCTCCACACATTGAAGGGAAAAAGGTGAGCAATGCTTGGGTTGCAAGAGAGGCAGCTATTCGCTTTATGTGGCTGTGGGAGCGTTCCACATGGCTCCATCTATTTTCCCTCTCTTTAAAAAAATCTTCATCAAATAAGCACTTCCTAAAGCTCGTGAAGTTTTTATAAAAAAAAAAAACTATATATATATATATAGTTGCGAAGCACTGAGTTTTGTACTTTTACACACTCCTAATAATAATATGAGAGGCATATAAAAGTAAAGGGCAGCATTGTAGCATAAACAGTGTCACCCTAGGAGAAAGAATAAAATGAGAAATGTGCCAAGGCGTAGTTGGCTGGAACAGGAAATTCCCTGATATCAAAACCCAGAACTATACAAACTTAAAATGAATGTGCAGGCACATAAAAATGTCCATCATCCAAACCAATCTCACATTCACATACAGAAATACTATGAGCAAATCAGATACATATTGCTAATAAAATAAACAGTTGCAGTTATAAATATTTCACTATTTCAGCGCATAACGTATTAAAAGACGTACACTGGACAATGTTAATGTATTGTGCTGACGAAAGACTTGTTTAAAAGATGTTTTCATTTTTTTTTTTTGCTTGTTCATATTTGGAGGGCTGAATATTTTTGAACTGTATTCCAGGCTGCAAATTTCAAGGGGAGGGGTGGGAGGGAGGGGAGAGGATGGAGACGGAGATGGAAAAATAAAAATAAAATAAACTTACCTTATCGCCGTCTCCTGCTGCCTCGCTCCTCTTCCTTCCATTTGGTGTCCCAGCATTCGGCGGGACACTAGCACAGACTCCCCAGCAATCCTAGTGCTGCTTTCATGCTAAACATATCATGAAAGCAGCTTCAGGATTGGTCTGAGCGGCAGTGACTGTCGCTCAGACACAGCCCTGGGGTCTGTGTAGTTTCTCCAGCCCAGCTGTTATACCCAGCAGGGCTGGAGAAACCTAAGTGCGCATGCATGTTTGGCCTGCCTGAAACGACAAGCCAAACACACATGTGCACATAGGTGCACTCTCTCCTCCTTCCCCCTTCCTCCTCCCATGGCCCTGCACCACCCTTCCCTGTACTGCTAGCTGAGCCAGCAGATGAAACATAAAACAAGACTGTAACTATCGTTTTATTTTTCATCTCCAGGATCTTGGCCAGAGGGGTGGCCATAGTGAAGGAGCAGCGCCTGCTGTATTCAATATTGTACATTTTATAACATTTACCTTTGCATTATTTAACAAGGCTGCTGCAGTGAACGTCTTTCTGAGTTTTAAACTAGATTGCACAAGCAATTGATGTCTTCCTAGACAGCTGCATTTGGGAGTCCAGTTGAAAAGTACTCACCAACATAAGCACAGATCTGGTAAGAATGTGTGCTATAGAAACAGTGTGTTCACTGAATCTTTTCTGATCCCTTTCTGTGTGTACTTTAAGGTATAAGTGAAGCAGAATGGCTTGATTAGTGGAGTGGAATACAGAACTAACAGCCCTAAAGATGTCAGCATAGAAAAGTGAAATCAAAGACTCCTGTTTGTGTAGGATCTGTGCACTGAATGGTGACTTGGTGTTTACAGGTTATGTACAATGTTAGGGGGTTCCTTATATTTAATATACCACATAAGAGCAGCCGAGAGATCACCCCGGTTTACCCATCCCGATCCACCATGCTGCTTTCCACATTATATTGATTTTAGCACTCTCACTCAGCAGCAACCACTGAAAACTCTGGGTACATACACAGGACCAGCATTGACTGTTTGTATTGGTGGTGGATCGGGATACAAAAGCTGAGTCAGAAAATGAAGAGTGACCCTGGGACAAGGGAGCAGTCTTCTAAAGAAGGCACCTACGGAGGTGTGTCCCTACAGCTCCCAAGACTCCATGCCACAGTAGTAGGCACCATACTGAATGCCAGACTCCAGTCCTTTTATGTCCACGGTGCTAGGCTCTCTGATCACAAGCTGGAGGATCAAACTCTGACTCCCAACTCTTTGGTGGCCTAAAAGAGAGATGCTATTATCGATTTACTATAGACAATCCTGTGGATTCCCTAAGGGCTAGAATCAAACTAAAATTCAAATTTAAAAAATATGACCAACTTGCAACTGTCTCCATTATCTATTCGTCGTCTGCCTTTCTTGGTAATTACACGAGATGCCTCTGGCTCCCCCCTTGTTTTCACTATTTGATAGAGACCCTACCTTAGCAAAGACTCTCTTTAGCATATTCTTTCATTTTATGCAAAACTTTACATGATCTCCTCCTTGTTCCCTTCAAGAAAAAAACTGTCAAAGTGCTGATCAAGTACAAACCATTAAGAGTTTGATTTAAAATTTGGTAGACATATTACTGTGTCACAAACAAAATGAATATTTCATCTGCCCTATTGCAAACGCCATTGGATATAATGCATTTGTAAGAAGGTGGACGACCAGGGACATAGCTTAGTCAGTAAGATGGGGGCGGGGGTTGAGGTTCAGATTTTCCAATCACGTTGACATAGCTTGTTAAAATACATTATATGAGAAGCAGGGCATGAATGGGACTTAAGGAGCAATTTAAAGGGAGAAGAGTGTGGATTATTGGGATACTTAAAACTCAATATTTTGTAAAATAACCATGTTTAAGAACTTCAAAACCACCAGTGTGTCTGTGCGTGTTTTTGTCTACCTGTGTACGAAACAAACACCTCACCTTACTCATCATAAGCCACCTGTAATCAACCATTCATTACAGAATACATTTATTAGGGGGTGTAACAACCCAAACATCCCCCCTCCCTGAAGCGCTGCCCCTGGGGATGGGATATTGGCCATGTTTGTGACAGAGTAACCTGTTTTTAGAAGTTTAAATTAGGCCCTAAATCTCTTCTTTATGCCTTTAGAAAATTTATTTTGCCTAGCTTTCTGATTTTGGGAAGCAGGTCTCAGCCTGAAGGACCATAATCCATGCTGATCTGTGCTCCCTCCTCCCCAGGGGATTATGTATCCTCCTCTGTCTCTGCATTATGGTACCACACTGCTGTCATGGTCTCAGACAGTGATTTAATCAAGTCTATTACAATGATTTCTGCCCGGGATGATCTCTGCCATCATATACTACAGTGTGGTACCTTTCTCAGGTGAATATTTTTGTAGATTTTTAGAACATTTACTAAATAGGACTTTATATCAAGTATAGGATATTAAGGGATATATAAAGTATGGAAATTTCATTTTACTGGTATGAGTTCACAAGCCTTGATTCTGTGAAACAGGTTTGGGAATTTTCATGAACAAAGTGGACACTAAGGACCTCCATTTGAACACAAGGTACACAAAATTAATTTGAGGCTCCCACGCTCACAGATGGAATGTGGATTTTTCTATTTGCCCATCCCATTGTATCATTGAGGGCGGGTCTCAGGAATATTTTTAAAAAACAGTCAAAACAAATAGTCATGGAAATCCTGGTTTATAGTAGAAGCAGGTAGTCGTCGCAGCATATGTCGCTGTATCTTGAATGTTGTAATGGAAAATACATTTTTTAATTTTTAAATAAAAATGTTCACCAACATTTATAAAGCAAGGTGCAATATTGCCATAATTTACCCCTTACACTTGTATTACAGAGTTAACCACGAATTGACTATCGCTAGTAGTGTGTGCTGGGTTGCACAGGCTGCTGCAGTGGAGGCTTTAGGGGTGCCACAGTAGTCTAGGGTATGACAACATAGCTACTCTGACATTCTAATAATGGTATCAATACCACAATAAATGTGTATACACAAATGTCCAACCTATCCACAGATATCAGGGTGTGTCCCATTACTCCACACGATGGCCAAGAACCTGCAATCCAAGCGTGCATCTCTATCACTTTTCTCCAGGAGGGCAGGAGCATACCAGATTTTCATAATATTCACACATGATAAATGTCATATAGAAATAAATTATATCCTCATGCCACATGTGAGAGGTCAGAGCCTGGGAATTGGGTGGGTTGCATTTTTTTTTTTACACGTGTGACCATATAAATACGCAGTACATGTGGGTATCACAACTTCAGGAACAGAAAACAGAAATGTGCAAATACACATTGGTTGTACAGCATTCTTATCCCTTGAACTGCACCCCTATGCAGGTTATTGTGACACACATAATCTTAGTTTCAGTTAGATGTGGCGTAAGGGCCAGAGCAGCTGACTTTGGAGCTAGGGAATCAGGTTTGAGTCTGGCGTCAGCTCAACATCCTCTGACTCTGGGCAAATACTTAATCTCCCCATGCATACCAAAATGAATATGTCCTTGTGTGACTTAACTGGTGCTCATGTGAAGTGCTCCAATACCTTCAGGTCAAGTTCACGCTATATAAAACTGCAAACAAACAAAAAATACAATCTTTCCATTTGCCCAATTCTTCTAAAGCAAAAAGGGCCCTTTACACAGGCACGTGCGCGCGTGTTCACATGCAGATGCACACAATACTGTACAGATGCATAAGAAAACTCTGATATAAAAGAAGGCCAATTAATAGTGCTTCCTTAAACAGCGTTTAAATCGGCCAGCAGAGGCAACACGGTTTTTTCTCTGCCTCCTGTATTAAAATTCTAGGAAAGATTTACATTTCTGATTTCAAGAAGCTATTTTCTAATTACAAAATGCAGGCGGCCCTTGCTGTGAATGAAATGTGTGTTTTGCAGGTATTCCAGATCTTTAAAAAAATGAACCTTTATGCTCCGTTGTACGTAAAGGGCTGAGAAATGTAATATCTTGCCTTTCTAAGTAAACGCTGTCTTGCTTTCTCCTTGATTCTGCTTGACTTCTTATAAAGGACATCAAATAAGAGATGCTGGCAAGGAAGTAAGAGACGACCAATGACCTTTATGATATAACAGAACAATGATTTTTAACACGCTACAAATGGTCAGCTCTTCAAATAGCCTATTAAGACAGGGCACAGGCATGTTTAGTAAAGCTCGCTGCCCTGTACACCAGAGACAGAGACCGGACTGGGAACCCAAAGCAGCCCTGGCAACTTTTGTTAGAGCAGCCCCCATAGGGTGCCCTGAGAGCGGGTCTGACCACTGCAATGGGGCTTGGGTGGGGTTCTGCCCCCAAGAAAATGTAGGAAAAAATGGCAAAACAGTGCCTTCTACAACACATTTTTCATTATATATTCATCGGTATTCGTTTTTAAAGCATGGTAAATGATAACCTTACAATACACCAGGATACAGCAATCTTTATTGGGGCACTTCAATGATTCCCTCACCATCACCCTCTAACAGTGCCTTTCATCTCTTCAAAGCCCCTCTCTCACATTACATTTGTTTTATAGCACCTCTCTTACCAGAGTAGGGTGTTGGAGAACTTTACATCACACACACACACATACAGAGACAATTAATCATACATGTGTAAATCAGTGTATAGAATATGTTACATAAGACAAAGGGTGAATACGAGGTTTAGGCTTTAAATGCCATCCATACTGGTAGACATTTTTTAAGAGTTCTTGATCCAGGGAAGCATAAACTCAGGATTCAGATGGCAACAGAATGGTTGGGGTTGACGTTCTGAATACCCTGCATTGCTACCAAAACAAATCCTTTTTAGCAAAAGTAGGAAAATCAAAGACTGGGGAAAAACATACCTTTCTAACTTGTACCATGCAGTTTGCATGCAACACTTTAATGGCAGTTCATATGAATGTAACTTGAGAACTGCACAGTAACAAAAGGATCTCTGTAACAAACGTAGTATTCAACTGAGCATTGTACTAAAATACTGTTCTTTTATCTGTATAGTGCGCATTCTTTGCAATAGGCATATTAACCCCCTGCACTACCTTAGATGAGTCACAACTGCCACTAGCCAAAACTCCGATCTCTCTCCAGCAGGTACATTAAGCACCAGAATTATCTTCCCACTTTTCGCTGCCTGAAAGCTGTTGAATATACAAAGAACACAGTGCTTTTAAAACTACTGCACTGCTACAAAACCGTCCTCTGAGTAACAAAAGCAGCCCCCACTCTTCCAGCCTCCCGGGAAGCACCCAATGCCTGGTACTGCCAATCCGACATTGCAGTGCACTGACCCTATTGTTAATCGCAAAAAGACATAATGAGTATAAAGCGTATTCTTGGTGAATCTCTAACAAAATAGGCCATACCAGTGAATGGGTGGGCATCTACCCTTCACCTCTGAGGTGGTGGGGGAGGGTGCCAGACAGGAGGGCCCAAGCACACACAAACACTAGAGTCCTTATCTGAGGACCTTCAGTTCTGACTACTTGATTTGTCCTGGACATAACTGTGACTTTCTCAGGAATTCTTGAGCGCAAGCACCCATTGCGGCATAACATGTAAATAAAGCTCTAATCAAGGACGACGTTGTAAGTTGTGTCTGTGTTTGTGTTTGAAGGTGGAGGGTGCTGGCACTCATTTGTGAGGGCCTGCACTTTTTTTAAATCAGACTTCGACCCAGAGAAAGAAAGGGAAAGGCTGAAAAGACAGAAAGAATGAGCAGAAAGGTGGAGAAACAGTGACTGTGGGAGAATAGGAGGATAAAACGGTACCTCCAAAAGTGAGATAAAGAATCATGAGGTGTAGGGATCTGGACGAGAGATGCATGAGTTGGAATCAAAGGTAGCAACCTTTGTATTTAGCAGCCTGGTATTCAACAGAACCAATAGTGGGCTCTAAAGAAAATCTTTGGTTCCTGCATTTTATTTACCTATACACTTACTGCATCCCTCTCCCTTGAGACACTGGGCCCAAGTAACATATGGGCCTCTCAGATACAGCCCTCCATGGGGAAGTTGTAAATGTGATTTTCTGGTTCCTGCTCCAGCCACATCAACGACGTGTGACTGTGGTAGAGACATTCACCAACGCCCACAGAAAACACTACAGGATTTTAGTTGAGAGAAGATATATGACCCCGTAAGGAATACCAAGGAGTGAATATGCCTGGAAATTAGCAAGAGCCTCTTCTAAGCGATTCTTACTTTTCACCACAGATAAGTATTTGGTTGACCTGTAAGTCATTAGGACAGCTCATGGAACTAATGCATTAATTCCAGAAGCCTATGGGCATCGCAGCCCGTCCTAACAGGTGGAGGGGGCACACCATCACCCCACCTTTTTCTTGACAAAGAAGAGTGTCTGGCAGGCAGAGCAATGTTCAGCTTGACAGATCCTCTTCTTGTTCAGGCAGCCAGGAGCTAGACATGCACTAAATGTGCAGGCACGTGGCTGACCTGAATTTTGCTGGGGTGAGGATTTCACAGTCCAGTAGGCGTGACCTTATCAGCCTGGCAAAGCACCTCCGGGCCCTCCCCATCATGATGAGGATTGTCACTGACAGCCTCGCACCTGGGCGCTTCAGTTTTAAGCTTTGAAGTGCACAGGGCTGAGTGTCTATCAGTGACTCCTCATCATAGGGTGGGGTGGGGTGGGGTCAGCAACTCTCATTGACCCCATCCCACTCTGTGATGATTTAGGACCTGCTGCATCCCATCACAGGCTGACCTAAGGTCAGCCAATGAGAGAAGGCAGTTCCAACCCTTCTGGGACCTCCGAGGCTTCCATGCCCGAGAGATAAAGCAGGTAAGTGTAATTTTTTAAAAATGTTTTGTGTGTGTGTGTGCGCGTGTATGCATATGAATATTTGGGTCCTGAGTGTTGTGAATGGATGTGTTTATATGAGCATGTGTGAATGCATGGGTGTGAGAAAGTGAGTATGTGTGTGTGTGTGGTCCACAGACCCCTCCCTGAAAATATTACCAGCCACCACTATCTGTGTGTAACCTGCAGGTCAAAGTTTTTTGAATCCTGGTTTAAGCTTCATGCACTGCAGGTCATCGGGGCTCACAAAGAACCAACAAAGGGACCATGCAATCTCATTGCAAGTGTTTTGTATCACTGTACCAGCAAACCAACAAGCTGGGTGTCACAAGAATAGCGCACCAACAAGTTGAGTTTCTGGAGCCTCATTTTCTATCACGCTCTGTAACACACAGAAACATGTTTATATGAAGCACAGCCATGATAAAACACCGAGTCAGCATCTTCCTGGCTTCTACCTCACTCAATGAACAATCTCAAGATAACTACATTAGTGGGCTGTTCACCCGAGTCTGGTCGGTATGCTTCATCAGATTACATGCAGTCTCAGAAGCACTCTTCTGTATTTCAAAAATCTTGCATGAAAAACTGGTGTTGACTTTAAAAACTTCCAATTGTTGCCTCAAATATTTTTGAATGGCACTCTCCTTTCCATTTTCTGCATACCTCCTCTGTCTGAGGACAGCCTATGTAAAGCACATCTGTTTTATTGTATTTCTGCAAATTGCCCACACCTCATTTCAAAGATCATCCCTCCTTTAAAAATCATACGCCTGCAACCTAATAACAAATACTCTCCTCTAGTTAATCTACTAATCTGCATGAACTCACATATCGCTCCACAAACATCACACCTAACTTCTATTAATTCTCTCTATGAGAAGAGACTGGAATAAATGCATGGAATACTTTTCTTGTGAGCCTAAGTGTAATCTCAGTAACCAACAATAACTAATAAACCACTGGACTAACAACTGATTTTGGGTGTGAAGCAGTAGGACACCCCGTGTAAAATGCTTTAACACCTCATCAGGGTGAGTAAGCACTATGTAAATGCAATTTCAATACAACTAAGCTACTACTTCACTAAATTACACACTTCCAGTGGGAAGGTCAACCACCTAAAGCAACTCAAGGGTTTTCAATAAATTAGCCATTTAAATTTAAATTCGTCCCGCTTATGCCCCCAGTAGCCCAGAAAATGGATCTGCATATCTGAAAAATAGGTTTTGTGAATATCAACCAATAAGAGATCTTCACTCTGCTAGTCAAGGTTTTTAGCAAGTACCCACATTCAACAAAGCCAGCAGGGGCGGACGTTCGTGTGCAGTTTTAGCAGTCAAACTGTGGAATGGGCTTCCACCTGATCTTGGAAAACTCAAATCTGATGCGCTATTCAGAAAGAGGTTGAAGACCTTCCTCTTCCACTAAAAGAAGGACTCATTTGAATTTCCCTGCTGGCCAGTGCTGGGACGTATCTCAGGAAGAAGCTGTTCATGCTATACAAAAAGGCAACTTAACAAATTAGTGAACTAAAATAGCCCTTCATTAAATGTACCACTTCCAACGGGAAAGTCAGTAAACTAATGTAGCAGCTCACTACATGCACCGCTTCCACCAAGAAGCTCACTAAAGTAGCAAACTAAACTAGCACCACACTAAATGAACCACTCCCACCGGGAAGGCTACTAAATTAATTAAGTGCACCACTTCTTCCTGGAAGGCACCTAAATTAGTAAACTAAACTAGCACCTCACTAAATGCACCTCTTTCACTGGAAGATCACTAAATTACTGAAACGAAATGAGCACCTCGCTAAATGCACCACTTCCATCGGTTAGGTCAGTAAATTAGTAAACTCGCTGAGCATCTCACTAAATGAACCACTTCCACTGGGAAGATCTCTAAATTAGGAAAACTTAACAAGTACCTCGCTAGATGTTCCACTTCCACCAGGGAGGTTACTGAATTAGTCACCTAAACTCGTACTTCACTAAATGAACCACTTTCACTGGGAAGCTCATACACTGACGCCTCACAAGATCATATGATAAAGATGATTGACTGGGGGAGTTATAAGTTTACAGAATACCTGCAGAGACCTTAAAGCATTGAACAGCGGTAAATAATAAACACATGCGGGATGGGCCGGCGGCGTAGAAATAGACAGACACCCAGCCTGAAAGCCCGCAGCCCCTGTGAACAGTGTCACAGGGCCCTCACTGCTCTGTGAGCATTGTGACGGGCCCCTCACAGGAGATGAAACAGTCCCTTTCAGTCTAATGCACCTCTTATGAAGCAAAGAGCATCTCATTCGGAGACAGAAATTTAAATCCGAATTCCCACAACTGGGATACATAATACATAACTATCCTGCTAGGCGAAAACTGCACGGCTGCAGAAAGGACGGAAGCACAACTGTCAACTGTGACAGTGTGAGAACCCCCGAGCCCAAGAGGCAAACAGAGGGCACGGCGAAGCTGGATCCAATGCAAATGCCCTGCATCTGGGGACCACCGCGCCCCGTTAGTGCGTAAAGGACGTTTGAAAGAAATAGTGTACAACTGAGCATTGGCAATACTCGTGCGTTCGAGCAGACGAAAGGAACCTGCATGTGGTGCTGTCTGCAGCGGCGGCTGTTATCTGCAGACGGCCCACAGCAGAAGCTGCTGGCATACTCTGCGCAGGGCGTGGGCCCCTATCAGCACCGAGCACTGGCACCGCCACGCTCGGGGCAGCGAGCGGGAGAAGTCAGCGCAGTGTGGAGGGATAGATTGTGTAAATGTGCGAGGGAAAGAGGAGGGAACGGCTAGACACTCACTCTACATCTGGCGCATCGACCCCAGCGGCTGCAACACAGCTTGGGCCTGAGCGATGAGCTACGGAATGGTTGTCGGGGGATGCGTGAGAGTGCGGGAAGAGAGTGCAAGGAGCGGCCACTCACGCCAAAGTTACTGGGGTAGCCCCATGAGCTTGTAGAACATTCGGGAGCCCAATTGCTCTCACCACAGCCCTCGGGGCAGAGGCAAGAAGAGAGCAAAGGGGAAGGGTTTAGGTGTGAGGCACAGGTACAGGAGACCGAAATGAGAAGGGCCGAGAGAGTAGCGAATAAAAGTGACAGTGTGTGCGCGCTAGAGGCGGGGCCCTCACACCGAAGGAAGCGGCCCGCGCGCCTACAACACACCCGGGAATCGTTTATCATCATCGTTCCCAGCTGTGTGCCTCTCGCGCCCTTGGGTTGGGGTGCTCCTTCCACCTGCGAGTAACATCGGTCCCGTGGCACAAGGCGCGGCCCTCCAGTCCCCGTGCGCACAGGGGCACAGAGCTAAAGGCGCCTTCCACCGCGCCAAGCGCATCTCCACGAGGAGAGGTGGCGGCCTGTCGCCGTCCAGCGGGTCCGCTGACAGTTATGTAGAAGTTTCAAGGTATGAACTGTAGTGTATCGTGAAAAAAACCTACTTTACACAAGGACTGCGCCCCTAGAAGTCTCTCTACTCCCGTTGAAAATTCGTGAACCTCCATTGGAAGTGGACACTATGGGCATCGGTAATCTTACCCACAGCCCGGCTGGCAACTGTGCCAAGGTTGACATGGGCGAGGCTCTGACATCTAATCGCACCTGGGGTAGGAGTGACCTGCTCTCCAAATGAAGCCACAACCACTGCACCGACCTGAGGGTGGGTTGAGAGGGTCTGAGGGTACGAGACAGCTGTCCGTTGTCCCAGATCAGACAAAAAGTAAATGGCACCTCGAGACCGGAAAATCCGGAACAACGAGGCACGGAGCATAATGCCGTTCAAGCAGGGCAACAATATTCAGCCCCAAAAACTGCACCTCAGATGTGCACAATTGCTAGCAACAAGCTGCATCACCCCAATGAACACACTGCTTTTGAACCCCAAGTTTTCGTTAAATGTGGTCTCTGTAGCCTCTTCGTCAGTTGACTGCATCTCACTCCCATGCGCACCTCCGAAAACCAGTGCTAACCCAGAAAAGTGCAGAGTTCGATGCACGAGGTCCTTCTCTTGTGCCCCTGGGTTTGAAGGCGCCTGAGTTCTGTGACTTGTGAGGGTTTCCCGGTAAACAGGTACCCCTGTGAAGGGTAGTGATGTGACACACAAGGGCTCGGCTACTCACGCGCCCTCCCTTCGAAAAGCAGCTGCAATCCATAATTTCAACTGTCCCGTTTATTTGTGACATGTTACATAGCGTCCGACAGAGTTCAAGCTAATAAGGAGAATGACGTCTCTTGCCACTGTCTCAGTGAGCACACTGTGTGAAAAGGGTCCGGCACGCGGGATGTGAACCGCCCAGACCCCGGGCACGCGACGCTGGAAGGTTGAGAGGAGGTGCGTGGTGTACGGAGCCCTGGGACTGCCGTGGTGGTGCCAGGCGTATCTCATCTTAGACAACTCATTTAAACGGCGACCCTCGCGCATACCGTCCCCTGTTGGGTGGCGTAGCCAGTGTGCCCAAGTGCAAGGACGGCAGGCTGTTGTTTGTACTATGAAATACGGCAATAATTGGAGTTTGGCGGGCCCCTCGGCTCCAGTGTCACTGAACCTGCTGCACTAATGGAAGTTACGGCCCTGTGGTGATCCGTCGAAGGTGGAAGAGCGAGGCCCGCACAAGAGCAGCCCAAGTCCACCCCTTCCCACTGTGGTACTTTAATGTCCGGTCCTAGCATCCACGGATACCGTTCATTGGCAGACGCATGACAGAATACCAATCATGCATCACCGTGACGATACGCACCGATATCACTGACGATATAGGGCACTCATTTTTTCACATAACACAATGTCAGCGAGAATAATCAGATAATACAACGATAATGCGTTACTGAACGTAGCGCTTCCCATCGCCTTTCCGCACCGTCAAAGCACTATAAAATAAGCGAAAGTATTACCATTTTGATTGTGCGCAGTTTACCTTTCTCTGAAGAATGGAAGGCCGAGTCGGCCATGCCGGGGACTGCAGATAACCAGATCGTTCAGAGGAAAGGGTTTAACTAAATGAACCATCCTAACCCCTAGGTCCTGAGTAATATATAGCACGCAATAGACTTACTTCGTGTATTATGATGATGATATATATATATATATATATATATCAATATCATAGTACAAAGCAATATAACCCACATAAAAAGTGCATCAATATTAACACAGGTAATATTGAGATATAAAACTCAATGTTACGCAAAATATTGCACGATAATAGCTATTTTGAATTGATTATTATTATTGTCCACAACATATTGAGCAATACTGTGCATGTGTTAATAGCTGTTCTTGCTCATACGGCCTGCTTTACTATTACAAAGCTGATATTTGAGAATAAAATGGCATATACGTTATGTGGATATTCAGCAAAGTTTCGGCAAATACATTGGATGTTTGCTCCACGTTTACGGTAAACATTTATATTGCTTTTCACATGTTAACAGTGAGTCAAGCTCTTGTTGGCTCGTGGTGTTTATGTGTGTGTTGTGTGTGTAGGTAGTTAGCATGCCATCGTTCGCCACAAGCACGTTTCACACTACAGGACATATTTCACTCTAAAACTTCCCAGACTTACCAGCCACAAGACACATTGGAAGAAGCAGTCTGAAGATCAGACCACACATCACCTCGGAAGCCATGATTGCGAAGTGGACTCCACAGAGAGCAAATCAAAACACAAATATACACAGTGAAGCCCGGCGTGTCACAGCCACGGTCCCATCACCGGTGTGCCCGCCCCTGCTCGGGTCCAGAGCTGCTCGGCATGACCTGTCACAGTACCCTCCCCTCACGCGCCGACCCACATGCCCATCTCAGCCCATGTACACATCGCCAGGCCTCGCAGCCGAAGGCATCTTCGGCATTCCCACAGTGGGGCAGACCCTGCAGCAAAGGGTTAATAGATAAGCATCTCTCTTGTAGGGCAGGTGAGAATGGGTTTAAAGATAATCCAGAGGTTGGGAAAGATGTCAAAAAACGTAAGATCCTGGTGGGGCTATGTGATCCAGTAAGCGGTAAACTCTGCGACCGGTGTTCAGTGTCCTGTTATCCCATGGACGGAATGATGCTAAGGCGGTGTGATCAACGAGCTTTCGGATTCCGTGGCGGGTATTCTTCAGGCAGAATAGTCAGGGTCGCCCTTCTCATGAAGGAGGTGAGTCTGGGGGTGAGGTGACCCAAAGTTTCCGGTTCCACTATTCCGCATGCAGTACATTCAGGGTAGTCCTATGGGGGCTCAGAAGTTGCGAGCGGCACTCTGCGGGCGCTATCTATAGCGCCGCCTTACTCCAAGTAGTGGGTATATTCAGCGCTACCTTATAGATGTTCATAGACGATGCGATAGAGGATTCTACCGGCGTTGAAATTCGTTGTCTGAAGGCGGTACAATGTTGTGGTTTATAAGTTTGTGGCGGTAGACGAACGTAATGATGCAGGAGTAGGTGCGATGCTGAGGGATGAGTCAGGATTCCGTACACAGCGCATGAAACTGCCGCCACTTCCCCCGAGCATGTCTCCAGCTGCTCCCACCGTGCGGGACAGGGCTCATTCCGGGCGCACCACCGCTGCCTGCTCAAGAAACCTCCGTCTGGACCCTGGGTTCAAGCATCTCACGCCCTGACCGCTAGGTTCTGAGGTGCTGCCCCCAGTGGTGCGTTGCCGAGGTGCGCCCCTAATGTCCTGGCTTCTGCTGCCGCTCCGGCCACCGTGTCCCGCTGCAGTTGTTTCTTGAGCCGCCCCGCTTCACCAGCATTCAATGAAACTTTACAGCAGGCCCCACCCCGCCGAGTGGCAGGCCGCCTCTCCAGTGCCCGGGTGGTGGCCGGAGGCTGTCTTCCAATCAGCGTCAGCAAGGGGCGGGTTCCGGATTGGGCGGGGAAGAGCACAGGCTGGTAGCCGAGACGTCCCTCCATCCCGTGAGTGATCTGCAGGCGTGTGCCGGGCACCCGCGAGGCTGAGGTACGGTGCACTGCCCAGGGCCACAGTCCTGTCCCCGCAGCTCTCGCACCTCTCTGCCAGTCTACAGCGGGGCGGGTCACCCCCGTTACATTGTAGCTACAAAGATTTGTTATTTGCAGTACAGGTGGGCCCAGGGCACACTTTGCGCCTCACAAACGCCTGTTATCTGATCGAATGAATATGCTGCTTCTCCCGGTGATGTACACTTTCATGTTAAAAATATCTTTGCATTTTATTTTTTTACATGCACTTATAGGCGGTGGCACAAGGCCGTTTGAGCATTCACTGGCCGTTTGGGCAGTCCCTTGCGCGCAACTTTACCTTTCTTTTGAAGTTTTCCTGCTTTCTGACGGTCGTTTTTTTTCTAATTTCGTTTTCATTTCGCGTTTCGACTGCGAATTATCCCTTCACTCCAATGCACGCGAGCGGTGGACTGAGGCATGTATTGAACAGACCCGCTGCACAAAGTCCCCATTTATAGAAGCTCTCAAATTATGAAATGAAGAAAAACAAAAAAAGACATAACCTTGAAAGAGAAAATACCTTCGGTTGACAACGAATTATATCTGCAGGTGTGCTTGATTGACTCAACGGTCTTTAAATTGCTTAGTTTTAACCTACACCGTCTAGTCATTAAACGTTCCGTCTTCTCATTTAAATAATGTCCTAATATCATATGCGGGAAGCAGTATTTATTTATTTATTATACATAATACGAGTCTTAACATTATGTTTAAAATCTCATGGAAACCCACTCGTATTTTCTAGGTTTTTTTCAACAAAATTTGATTTTTCTAGTCCATTGTTTCCATAAGTTACTCTGTGGATGTAATTTGCCCACCGGGGAAAATGATTAGCGAGGGCACCCAGTCATTTATCTTTTATTAGCAGTTCATATTTTTTCTTCTTTTCTTTTCGTTTTTTAAAATAAACACATCCTAATTAATGTTTGTGCAAAGCGAATGTTTGTACTGACGTTCCTTGCAAGCCAATGTGTAATCACTCGAACCCGGGTATGGCAATACAATGTAATTGCAAAAGGAACGTGGCATTTTCGAAAGCAGAGTCAAGGAGGCTTAACAAAGAACCATATTGTTCGAATTCACCTTAAATTAGATGTCTTTTGAACGCTGAGAAAGTGGTGCAAGACGTGCGTGTGTGTTCTTGATTTACATCGGGTTCCATCCAACCCCTGGGTGAAGAGTGAACATCAACGCGGCTGCAGCGCCATCTGTCGGCTGAATGCATCCGTCAGCCCAAGTGTCCTTCTACTTGGCACTATCTGGGCACACACTGCACAAGAAACATTCCCAAGCGCCTGAGATTAGCATTACACTAGCCCACTGACCCGCAGGCTATAATAATCAACAATAAGTGTACTTCGGAGCTTTTCCTTCCAGCCATTTGCAGAGAATCTTCGACACTGCATCTCCCAGAGCATGTCATCCATAACCTCAGCTGTTCACATTAACATGGAACGCCAAGATATTAAAGCAATACAACTGCTGAAGGTGTATCTGGCTTTGTCGTGGCCTCTCTGTCACTTGTGAAGTTACACAAAAGTACCAGGAGGTTTTCAGGTAATTATTTTCGGTGGGGATTTTAAAATCTCCGTGGGGCACTTTGCAATTCTCAGCATAGCAAACTCAAATGGAGGACGTGCACTCACTAAATGGCTGATTAAAAAAAAAAACAATCTCACTATTTCTGTGATAATATCACGGTGCTTGAGGAATGGGCCCAACACCTGAGGGCACGTATTATGTAATGGGCTGTATGGTCCCGCCAGGCGTTTGCCAGAAGTACCGCTGCCTGGCAGTGCTTGTTAACTCCCATTGAATAGTGAGTAGAGGTGACTTCGGTGCTCGGGCACTGGGGGGTATTTTGGAGTGCTCGGTTGGACTTTATCAAGGGCGCAACTACACCCAAACTTAGGGGTTGAGCTAACTCTTAGAAAAGTAGGGATGGAGCCATTTTCAGAGCTGAATCAAAATTACCTGTGGGGGCTTCTTCACTTTTCTGGTACTTTACCATGACATGGGGTGTCATTAGTCTCAAAGAAATGCAGCCAGTATTGCATCTTTAAGTTCACTGGCAAGTGTTTTTTTTCTTAACATAAGAAGAGGTAACAATGTTCACGGTTCTCCCTCAAGGAATCTTAGCAACATTCATATTGTTGTGTTTGATATTAGGCCATTATACCTGATGAGGTATGATATTTCGGGTGCTACTCTGTTGAGACGTTAGAGCCGTTAGAGGAAATATTCCACTAATGCAACCAATGAACGGTCTGTTGAAGCAATATTTAAGGTACCCATGTCTCTAAATAAGATGGACAGACCAAGGGTTTGGAAGGACGGTACTGTAGTTTTGGCGCAGTGCTATTTAAGAACCACGCACAGACCAGTATCTTAGCTGCCACACTCGGAACTGCGTCACCACAGTTCCGTCTTTTATTTATACCTTAGTGCTCAGTGCCCCTCCCGGACACGTTGAGCACGCTACACAAACACGGAGAGCCCGCATGGCTCTCCGTTCACTCTTTACATCCCTCCCATGTTTTGCTCCACAGGGAAGGGGACAAACAAAATGAACTTAAACAAATAACGAAAACATGTCCATTTGAACCACCCTCAATATAAAATTAAATGAATAACCACACTGAATTAATAACTGAGAACACTACAAACTTGTTTCTTAGCACCCTAACCCTTCATGTCACTCACAAGGTCCAAATTAGATGGCGGGCAGTCATTGCACCTTGTTCAACAAGCAAAGTCTCTCAGCTGACTATTCGGCACAGGATTAGGGCGTAAGTTATACCTCCCGCTTCTGGTGCTACCAGTCCCGTGTTCAAAAGCACAACGAGATCTGGTTTGCTCAATCCTTGTTGGCTCTGTAGCATCCGTCCTTTCCTCAGCCGGTAGTGGTAAATCATCGGAAAAGTCCTCTATCTCTCCATCATCACTGGCTGACTCTTTCCGACCAGCCCTCTTAAAATGCGAAACATTTCGTGTTACCCTTTGTCTCCCTTTTGCTGCAGTTATCATGGACCCTTTTATGCCAATTACTTCCCACACGTCGGGCTCGAACGGCGTTCGGAATTTTCCTCCTCCTCGTCGATGTTTCACGACCACTCGATCCCCTTCTTGGAACCCTCGATACTTCGCTCGCCGTCGGACACTCGCTCGTTGGTTGGTGGCTTCTCGCCGGTTCTGAGTGGCGTTCACGTCTAATGCAGGAGGTTTCCATTTAGAACCGGAAGGAATACAATCACGTGGAGACACCTTGAACATCAAAGAGGAGGGAGCACAGCCAATGGTGCTATGAGGTGTTTGACGATATGCACTCAGGAATTGATGTAGACATTGTTCACTATTTTCATTCTGTTCTACTCCAATCCTTAGAGCTCTGTTCAAAGTTCGCATGAACCTTTCCACATCCCCGTTTGCCTGGGGCCAGTAAGGCATTATCTTACGATGACGAATTGCCAGACAGTCAAGGTAGGATCTGAACTCTTGACCTTGGAAAGGAGGACCATTATCAGTTCGGATTTCGTCCGGCAAACCAAACAAAGCAAACGTCTTTTGTAGAACGGGTCGTACATTTTCAAACGCTGTTGACGCTATCACTTCTACCACTGGGAACTTGGTATAAGAATCAATCAAAACAGCAGTCAGCCGGCCATCTGGGAAACTCCCAAAGTCCATGCTCACTTTTGCCCATGGTTTCAGGGTGGCCGGTTCCGTTATTACTGGGCAGCTAGAAGGTTCTGTTGACGTGATAATGCAGGAATGACATTTCGCTACCATCTCATCAACCTGTGCATCCATACCTGGAAACCAAACTTTCGCCCGTAGTCTTGCTTTGGTTTTAGCCGCTCCTTGGTGCCCTTGATGAGCCAGCTCAATCACCTTCGACCAGAGACATTGAGGAAGCACGATTCGCCTTCCTCTCAGAACCAACCCATCATTGTCAGTTGATAACTCATCCCGCACCTTCCAAATACTCTGCATAGCGACTCTTTGATCAGGGCTGGACATGTTGGTCTTCTCTAGGAAATATTTCCACCTTTTCTGACTTACTGCCTCCTTGACGTGACTCAACACTACATCTTCCTGGGTAGCGTTCACAATGTCAGTTACAAGAAGTGCATTTGGGCATGCCGACTGCACAACCATGCTAACAAAAAGCTCAGTGTTTTCTTCATCTCGTTCTTGATGATCATCAAACACCTTCGGAGGCGGGTGTCGCAACAGATAATCTGCAGGATTGTTCACCCCAGGCCGATATACAACTGTGAACCTATACGGCTGAAGTAGAACAGCCCACCGTTCAATCCTGGGAGGTGCCAAACGTGGACTACCCGCAAACAAAGGAACCAACGGCTTGTGGTCAGTCACTACTTGAAACTCATGCCCATACAAATATAGGTGGAAATGGCGGCACGCCCAGCGAATGGCTAGAGCTTCCCGCTCTATTTGCGCATACCGGGATTCCACGGTCGACAGCGCCCTACTAGCGTAGGCAACAGGGACCCACTCTTGATGCCTTTGTTCTTGTAAGAGCACAGCTCCAAGCCCAACGGGGCTCGCATCCACCACTACTTCAGTTTTCCTCCCAGGGTTGAAATAAGCCATAGTCGCTTTATCCAGCAACGCGTTTTTAATGTCCACAAAGGCCTGTTGCGCATCCGGGGTCCAGTCCCACCTGTGCTGCCCTTTTGTGAGTCGTCGAAGAGGTTCAGACATGGTGGCAAGTTGTGGTATAAACCTTCCACAATACGTGGCCATCCCTAGAAAACTACGAACTTCCGTTGGATTTTGCGGAACAGCGGCTTGACGGATCGCTTCAGCTTTCCGTGGGTCCACTTGCAAACCATCTTTTGAAAACACATATCCGAAAAATTCTACCGAGTTTTGATAGAAAGCACACTTTTTCTTATGAAGTGTTAGCCCTGCTTCCATCAATCGTTTCAACGTTGACCTCAAATGACGATGATGCTCTTCCCTCGTTTTGGAGTATATCAAGATATCATCACTTAAGTTAATGACCCCGGGCAGTCCAGACAATGTTTCTCTAATCGCATTCTGAAATACTTCAGCGGCTGACGACACTCCAAAACTCAGTCTCTTGTACCTTCTTAGCCCCACATGTGTCGAGAAAGTAGTAATGTTCCTGCTTTCAGGGTCCAGCTCCAACTGATGATACCCTGCATTAAGATCTAACTTGGAGAACCATTGGGCCCCATTCAGATCCGCAATAATGTCATCCATGGTGGGGGTTATGTGCGTCACGTTTGAGACAGGGCACCAGAATCACCGAAATCTAAATCAGGCACTACATCTTGTATTTTTCCCATTTTTCTTGTGTCTACTCGAAATAAAACATATAAAAGCAAAATAATCTTAAAGCCCTGAATGTCAGAGCACAAAATGTGGTGGCATTTTGTTTCCTATTGAGCTATTCCATTTTTAATTCTACGAGGTGTTCACTGTCTTACATAAGCAGTGTAATGTCTTTTGTGTGGACACATAGATCATTGGCTGTGTTGGCTATTTCAGTGGGTGTAAAACATCAACTTTAAAGACAGTATATAACAGTCACTGCCTCATTACGTAGGCTTTTTCAGGCATGCACATATTTGTGATTGCCATACTAGTATTGTAAGAGTCGGAGAATTCATAAGTTAGCTTTTACTGAATCTGCCTTATTACTACTTCGTAGGATTGAGATTGTATTGTAGTACTTGTCCAGAGTTGTAGACGGGTATGGGGCACCAAAGTACATGTCTAGACAGATATCACTCATGGATGGCAGTATTTTATTTGCTGTGATTGTCAAGTTGAGCCATTACCAGGGTGGTTGTGCTTACTAATGTTTGAGTTGGAATGGGGCTATAGACATACTCCCATGCGGTCGTAAACATGTGGCTGTGCTTAAATATGTTATGAAGCAAAAAGGTGTGGGGAAGAGAAAAACATTTACTCCCCATCCATACCATCTTCATTTCTTATGGTGACGGATGGGTGAACTGTCCTTTTGTGCTTGATGAGTAGGTGTAGGTTTGTAGTTTAGGCTAAGGAAAGGCACGACCCAATGAAAATCAGCAGATATCATTCTTCCAGGGTGCACTTAAGCAAGAAGATCACGTGATCCCATTCATATATGGGTTTATAGGATCCGCCCAGGATTGGAGATTGTGTGACCCAAGAAATGAAAGCGACACATTTCTTATGTGAGCCTCTGAAGCACACAGCAGAGTGGAGTTGCAGCAACCCTAAGAAATCGTGTATCTGTTGTGTCCACTCAGGAGCAGAAGATCATTGCCTCAGGAAAATCAAGAAACACCACTTTTACCTAGATGTATAGGTCCACATAAAAATAAAGTGTGGCAACCATAGGAAATTGGTTGACACCACTCATACATGGAACTCTGGGGCTCTGCCAGGAACAGAAGATGCTACATCCCAGGCTTTCGGTGAGAACAACATTGATAAATATTCTTGTTTTGCTAAGGTCTCTAAAGACAAAAAGTCTATGCTGGGAAAAAAAGTCCCTTGCATGGTTACGAAGAGTGTGCCATCCTAATTGTTTTTCATGTTACCATTTCTGTGTTTCTTTTATCAAGATCACAGATGCACCTCCATGTTGCATAGACATAGACCCTAGACCATTGTTCTTAAGTTGGGAAAGCACTTGCTGTCTGGGCTTTGTGGGATTTGTGGCAGTGACAGCATGATTTCTACCGAAGACAAAGGTCTTTTTCCCTGTCTTCTTCAGTGGGTGGAGAGGGTCTAATCCATATTAACATTTTGGCACTTCTCTTTACATAAGGTTGGGATATGTGGGGAATAATATGTCCACTTGAGAGGAACTGTGATTCAAGGCTAGAATCTCCTTGACTACCGCCTTTCTGCCAGAGTGTGGACTGAGCATGGTACAAGAATCCTACTGGAAGACTTTCAAGAAGAAGAGCCCTGTCTGTTGTTGACAGGGGTTGTTGGACATCTTAAAGAGAAGGAGGCTTCCCTCAATGAGCTGAACATAAGGATCTGTGGAAGATGTTGTGAAGTTAGTGTAGCTGCAAGACATGTCGTTGTCAAGATGCTGTAAATGGAAAACACCTACATCTGTCTGTATAACTTAGATCCTTGGGAAACACTGTCATCAGCGTCCCTCTTTGATGAGCCACTTTTGTCCCTGACCTTACTGGCACTGCAGGAAAACCAGAGTCTATCCCTATTTGTCTCCTGGAGCTTTGACAACACCCTCTGATGTCTCTCCTCACCTGGAAAAATCGGAAAGGTAACTAAGTGAGGCAATGCTGGGTTCATAACTGCATACAGCATCCCAATCAATTGCATGCTTGTATAGATAATATTGATTTCAACTTCAAGTCTCTGTCTCCAGTGCTGCTTTCCCCTGAGGACTGCGCCCATCTGAGTCCATGCCCCCAGTACTGAGGGCATCCTCAGTCACTGAGAACTTCCTACTGTGAGTTCTGGCTTTAAAGAAACAAGAGTTCCAATATGAAATCCACACTAATGCACTCATATATTTTTGCTGGAGGTGGGTTGAAAGAAGTCCAAAGACTACCTTGAGTGGAGACTTACTTGAGCATATTATGCTAATATGTGGAAAGGCCTTGACAACCATGGCTAAAAGAACCTACAAACTAATAGCAGAGAATGATATTGTGACCAGAATGCCATAGTAAAAGGATGTCAAGGTAGAACTTCTAGAACATTTTTTTAAGTGGTTGTGATAAAAATGCACTCTGAACATGACAGATTTCAGTTTACCCAAATAGATACGTGGATGCAAAGCAATGGCAATCATGCTAGACAAACAAACATGAGTGGTGATGCTCTGACATATTCATACACATGTAGCAAGAAGGGTGCAGGTGTGCTTCTTGAACACTTGAGATAATCAAGATGAAGCTTCTGCTGCATTCTTGCTGAATTGTGAGAGTTCAACTGCACTAAATTTACACATCTGAGGTGGCAACAGTGCGGCTACAATATTGCTAATGGGTTTCTGAAAAGACAAAGTAGTATCATTTCAAACTGAATTGTACAGGGAATCTTGAATAACTTTTCTTACTAAACAGAGCCAATACTTGATTGTTTGCAGAAGCCCAAATGAGTGATGTTTAAAGCAAAAGCATGAGAACGTCTTCTACAGGAACCTTTGTGTTTGTGAGGGACCTCCAGCTAGAGAATTAAATCACTGTGAATATCACCATCTCCCACAGCTCACCTCATATTTTTGCAGAAGTCCTCAATACTGTTGTCTGCTGTAACCTACCATACTAGTCTCTGGGCTTCAAACTGGTTACATCCCATGTGCAAGAGCTATGAATTATGAAGATTTTCATTTTGTAACATCATTACAGCACAACATGGGTTGTAATGTCAGCATTATGGTCAAAATCCTTTACATTGCTTTTTCACAGTTATGTTATCTGTAATACCATAGCTCTCTCAAATTCACATGTTTTTAAGGCATGATCTGTAGCTGATAGCCGTGCCAATGGTAATTGATGGGCCTGGCTTTGCTGGATTTGACAATCCAGGCTTGTGCAGTAACCATACGTTGCAAGACCAGATGCCCTGGATTTGCTGCTTTCTGTACTTCATAACCTTTGACAATGTTCACTCTACACCACCTTCTAAATACAATGTACCTGTTGAAGGCATGTTGCATGTCACAGAGTTCATACAGATTTTGAGAATGCATCATAGCCTATGAATGGTCAAAGACGTGGTGGAAATGTACAGAGAAGATATAGATAATGACAGGAGAATAATGGAAAAAGAAAAATGGGCATATGTGAATGATAGAAAGAAGAGAAGAATATAAAGAGTTGAACAATACACAGAGTGAGTATGAGAAAGATGGAAAAAGAATGTACACTAAGAAAGACATAGGGGATGAAAAAGAAGAGAGAGTCAGCAGAGAGGGGGAATGAGAGAAAATAAGGATGTGAGAATAGAAAAGTAGAAGATGACTCATACACCTCATAAAATAAAATGTGAATAACAGATATTTATTGTTAGCCATCCCATTCGTTTTTATTTTATCAATCTCGGGAGGATAAAAGGTTATTTGGGCCTGCTAGAATTCATATTTTATTTTAACCATAGGGACCAAAATGTATCCCTGAGGGGAATGCAAGGGTCCACCAAACCTCATAAAGTTAAAGTATGCTTTTTATGCCATCTGCAAAACTTTCACTGACTTAAATTGAAGTGGAGTGCAAGTGATGTTGCCAAATCTTTTTTTATAGAGTAATACTACTTAATATTCTACAGATATCAGTGTTCATGGATATAATGCTAGTTTTGTTATTGATTCTGTGCTATTGTGGCACCTTGGATAATCACACTTTATGCTCAGTTTTTATGTTTCCTGAATGTCTGTACAGCCAACACCTTTCCAAATGTGGACTTTAGTTTTTTTTGTTCTTTTAATGCAAATGGTCGTAATAATGGTTACAAATGAAAAGTGATGGATGAATTGACTAAATCACGTAATCCCACAGTGATTTTCTTGCAAGATGCACATATACCCAAAAATAGGTTGGAGAACTTCACTATGTTGAACCCCTGAAATAAGGTACAAAAACCATTCACATCCACCGCAATACGTCCATTTTGCTGTGGACATGATCTCCACCACAATGAGTCAGAAAATCCTTCTAGTGAAGCACTAGGCGGATTTTCTTTTTTTGAAACAGCGAACTTTACAGTGCAGGGGAGGAGCGTTCAATTAATGATAGATTTGGGGTCATCATATTCAATTATACCCCAGGACTTGTTTGTGAAAGAATGGCCTAAGGTATGCCTTCTACCCAAAGATGTCAATACAGGTGGATATTAAGGTGAAACAATAGATATAGTAGGATACATGTTAGCAAAAATTTAATTTGGAGGAAGACAAGTTGATGGGAAGGTTTATGTAGCCCCAGTGGTCCACCAATATTTGTATGGCATCATCAATATGATTTACACATTGGGTTAGATCCAAGGGCACATAACAGGGTTATGGCATTTGAAGACATCACCCTTGATGAAATCCTAGAGGAGAATAAAGAAGTTTTTACTGACAAATTAGGGGAGCTTAAAGGGCATGTGCACAAAATCATACTGAGGAAGGACGCAGTCCCGGTACAGCATAAGTTGAGGAGGGTGCCCATTAAGGCCAGGAAAGAGGTGCAAAAAATTATTTCTGATATGGTACAGGAAGGTATTATCGAACAGATTGAAACCTCTAGTTGGGTTTCTCTGGTCATTATTACAGAAAAATCAGATGGTACTCTGAGATTCTGTATTGACCTTCGTTCGCTCAACCAAAATATTGTAGTGGACAATTATCCATTACAAAATATAAATGAGTTAGTCCTGTTAGAAGGGGGGAAAGTACTTTTCTAAATTAGATCTTAGAAGTGCTTACCACCAAGTCAAATTGCATGATGACTCAAAAGAACTTACGGCGTTCATTACAATGGAAGGGGTTTTCCAGTTCACTAGGATGCCATTTGGTTTGGCCTCTGCTGCAGGTGTATTCCAGAGAATGATGAGTGATGTATTTAAAGGTGTAGATAATGTGATTTATTTTCAGGATGACATCCTAATTTTTGGTGATTACTTTGCAGAAACATAACAACGTGTTGAGGTGTGCGCTGGAGAAGATCAAGAAGGCAGGTCTTACTTTAAAGAGGGAAAAGTGTAAATTCTTGGTTAAAGAGATTGAGTTCAAGGAACAAGGAGTCAAACTGAAAAGGACTCTATTAGAAGCAATTGGGAAGGTTCCTTCTCCCCAAGACAAATATCAATTGAGGTCATTTTTAGGACTCATCGAATATTATTCAAAGTTCATAAAGAACTTTGCTGATAAAACTGAAAGCATAAGGAAGCTTTTGCGCAAAGGTCAAAAATTTCAATGAGAAGAAGAGCAGGAGATTGCTTTCCAAAACATAAAAACAGAGATGTGCGAAGCAATGGTACTTGTGCCATTCAATGCAAATGCAAAAACTATTATTACAGTTGATGCAAGTGTGATTGGTTTGGGGGCAGTTTTGTCACAAATTCATGACGAGAAGGAAGAGACAGTATCATTTGCCTCACGATCACTAAGTTGGAACAAAACTACTCTGTAATCGAGAGAGAGAGAGACACTTGCTGCTACATGGGACATCAAATATTTCAGAACCTATGTCTGGGGACGAAAGATAATACTTCGAATGGATCATAAACCACTGTTGAGGGTGTTATCACCAGGAGGTGCTAGCAAAGTATCAGCACGATCAGCCAGGTTGGCAGCGAAGTTGCAGGAACACCAATTCATGATTGAATACATTCCTGGATGGTGTAACATCCAGGCAGATTGTTTATCTCGTGTGCCCCTGGATTGGCAGGAAGTAGATAAAGAACGAGCACAAGAATATGAAAAAGAAGAAGCAGTGGCCAGTGTTGATGATGTGATAGAATGTACCCAAGGCATAGTGTCACATGAAGAATGGTGAAAAGGAATGGATGATAATAACGTAATGATGGCAGTTATTAAAATGATAAGAGAAGGAGGGAGGAGAGAAAGTACATTGAGTTTTCAGGTTCGACCATTCCTAAAGGTTTTGGAGGAATTGTCTTTGATTTCAAAAGACGTTGTGGTAAGGGGAGATAGATTTGTTCCTCCGGAGGGCGTAAGATACAAATTATTCAGATTGGCACATGGGGGACATCTGGGCCAATCTTTAACCAAGAGAAGACTGAAGGAGAATTTTTGGTGGCCGGGGGTCGATAGTGATGTGGACAACTGGGTTGAAAGGTGTGTAGATTGTAAGGAAAGTGAAAAAAGGTTGAAGGTTTGAAAACAGAGCATAATGGGAGCAATACCAGATCATGGAAAGGCGTGGCATACTATATGCATGGATTTCATTGGCCCATTAAGTGGAGCTGCATATGATCTGAGGTATGCATTAGTAATGGTGGATGTCCACTCAAAGTGGTTGGTTGTAAAGTTTCTGAGGGAGGTCACCACTAGTAATACCATTAGAGCAATGCAAGAAATATTTCATGAGGAAGGATGCTCTGTAAAATTAATCACGGATAATGGGACACAGTTGGAGTCCAATGAGATGGGAAAATTTCTTAACCTATGTGGGATATATCATTCTCGTACCTCCCTATATAATCCACAGGCTGGTGGAATTGTTGAAAGATGTAATCGAATGGTGAAGAGAGTTATCCAAATGGCGTTAAGCGGTGGGAAGAATGTACGCACTATGGTGAATGATTTAGTATGGGCCTATCGTACCACTAAGAATAGTGTGACAGGCAAAGTACCATTTGAGGAAATGAGGGGTAGGAGGGCAGGCACAAAAATTAACCCACCTTGGATGTCTGCATTGTTAGAAGGAGGAAGTGTAGTTAAAGGGGGAGTAGGAACACCTGTTTTGCATTTGAAGAGGAACATAAAGAAAGGAGATTTTGTGAAAATAAAATTAGGATGTGTAGGAAGGGGTCTTACAAAATTCTGTGGGCTGTCCAAAGTTAAAGATGTGCAGGAGTTCCACGTATTATTGGAAAATGGGGAACGATGGAATAAGCGGAGAGTAGCCCTATACAGTAAAGGTAATAGTACGAGGGAAAGGAGAGGTGATTCTGTAGAATACAGTAGTTTTTTACTCATGATTGATGACCACTTATTTAATAGTGGAGAGGCTGGTGGAGGGAGGTACAATCAGACACCAGGTGTCACTCATGGAACTCAGATACCAGGTGTTAGTCATGGGACTCAATCAAGAGAAGTCAATCCAAGGTGTACCCAAGCAAGATAAGTCAATCTAAGGTGTCGCAAACTCCCAGAGTATTTACATGATTATGTTATGTAACCATTCATTTGTGTAGTAGGAGACGATCTAAGGAATTGTTTTTTTAATTTGTTTTGTCATTTTCCCTAAAATGTATATTGGTTAACACGCATATCTTCTTGTGTAAGTTTCCTTTGCTTTTTTTTTTTTTTTGGTTGATTGTATTAATATAAAGGAGGTGGATGTGTTGTACTTGTGGAATTCTCGGTATGCACAACTGAATAAAGTCAGGATTGAACATCGCCTACCTTGTATACTGTCTCATCAATTTTAACATACAACCACATAAGTGGGGTACTTTTGTATCAGGAGAAGTGTGGGAATGCTGGATAGTAAAAATGTTGTGGATCCTTATAGATTCAGGAACATTCCCTCATAGAAATATATGGAAAATGCATGATTTTGTTTAAAGCTTGAGGTTTGTAGGGCATTCTGTGCAAGAATAGGTCCACACAAGTCACATCTCCCTGGACTTCTTCAGGGGCCTAGTTTTCAGAAATGTCTGGATTTATTAAGTTTCTCTGGTAGACAGCTGAGCCTAGGCCCAAACACTGCAGTGAAAGGACTACTGGCAAATGTTGTCATAAGAAGTGTGGGGGATATAGAATAGTAGGAAAATCGTTCATATCAAATACATTTTGTTCAATTTTTCACCTCTAAATGTAAGCCAGTGTGCAAAAAAGAATACATTTTGCAAACTGCACTCTGATTATAGTATGTGTAACCCCAAATTCAAAATTGTATAAATAACCACTAGTCCTAAATTCAATGTCTTGAGCACATTTAAAAAATGCACAGATTTTTCATTCTTTGGATTTTACCACATGAATTGCTTTATCGTTGATGCACAATAAAAAAATTGCATATATTTGGATAAACACGAAAAACACATTTTCCTGTGACCGGAAGTGTCTGGCAGACATAATGTTACGTTCATTTTGTAATTAGGGCATTTGGGTGAAAAATTACCGATGAAAATGTTATCATCTAGTTCTATATTTTCTTCTTTATTTTCATAATTTTTTCAGTTCAATGATTGGTTGCTTTGGGAAAGCCATGAGCGATCCACACAAATGACCCATTGCTGAATTTAGAATTTAGTCAGAAATATACAGCCTTTTGGTTTAATCACTGTTTTTTGTACCTGTCCCCAACTCAGACTGAAAATAGGCAGACATCACAAAAAGTAGGAAAGGTCACCTACAACTTAGTAGAATGCAAAAACAGTGGTAAGAATTTTTTTATAACTCTGATTATTCCTGAAAGCTGTAAAATGGTGATCTTAACAGAGCAACCCTCACTGATAATGTATATTTTTAGAAAAAATGTTTTTCTTGCACAGCACTTTTTTTCTATATTGTGGATATTTTCTGTATTGCATTCCAGGGGAAACCACAAACCGTGGGGACCTTTAAAATCCCCAACATGTGGGAAAAAAGAACACAAATTTGACCTGGATACCCTTTGTGGGAAAAAGTTATAAAAGTGTGGCAATCAAGTGCCCTAAATATGAAAAAAAGGTTCAGTACTGTGGTGAAAAACTGCTAGCGGTTCCAGTGCCAAGAGTAATAGAATGGGGGAAAGGGGGCATCCCTGCCATGTTTCCCATTTGACAGCAAGGAAATTTGAGAAGTTTCCACAGGATACTGAGACCAAGGGAGAGGTATATAGGCATCAGACCTTGTCTATAAATGCCTTCCGCAGCTCCATCACCTCCATCATTCCACACAGAAATGGCCATTCCACACAGTCAAACTCCTTGTCTGCATCACGGCAGAAGAGGAGTTTATCGTCCTCATAATGGCCTACTTGCCAAAGGAGGTGAGATAGCATCTACAAACTATTTACAGAGGAATGAATGGGCACAAACCCCACTAGAGAGGGATTAATTAGGAGTGGAGTATATTATCCTTAAGTCTAGTAGCCAGTATGTTCATCAGTATTTTCATATCTGCATTTAGGGGAGAGATAGGATGGTAACTGATGCATTAAAGGGGTTCCGGACCAGGCTTGGGTATCAACAAATCCATGCCCTATAAAATACAGGTAAGGGGCAATATAGTTGTAAATTTCTTGAAACAGCTTGCCCAATGGAGGCATTATCAAGGGTTTAATCAACTTGCAAAACTCGATCGGGAAACCTTTGTCTTCTCGTGCCTTTATGGTTACCATATCATTGATGGCCTGTGTTATTTCTGCCTCAGTGATGTCACCCCCATTAATGCAGCTTGGTCGTGGTTAAGTGTAGGTAAATTTATGTTACCCATAAACTCCTATTTTTCTTACGACGTGTTGCTCATGTACACAGAGTAAAGGCAGGGACACTGGAATTATACAATTAGCTGCTATGGCTATGTTTGCATAAACATAGATTTGCCACATATTCCATCATGCTGCATAATCTGCAGATTTTAACAAACATAATTTTGTTTCTAGTTGTTGGAAATGGCCCTTACTGCAGGGTCATCCGCAAACCTTTTTGCCTTCCTCCTCCCCTTTTTGCTGAATTAGTTTTTGGTGGCTTTAGAACTCTTTATCATTGCTAAACAGTGCTAAAGTGCATGTGCTCATCCTTAAAACATAGTTACATTGGCATATACCAAATTGGCATATTTAAGCTACTTTGCTTTGTGTTTCTCCCCCTCTAGATTCAGCACAGTTTGGATGTTGTAAGCATTGTGGAGATTACAGATGACTGGAGTCGACGTGCCGCGAGCCAGCCAAGAGTTGGCGGAGGAAGAAGGAGGTAGCCGGGCAGGGGCAGAGGTAACGGCGGTGTCTGAGCTAACAATAGGAGCCAGAAGTGGTGGGACTGCAGCACGGTACATGGGACATGGCTTTCGGGAGTCAGGCGACCCTGTGGCCGGTACTGGGAAGTTGGTCCCAGGAAGACAGGTGCTGGGAGTCGGGAAGCTCCAGGAAGCCCTAGCCCAGTAACGGTCCTCTGGCACTCCGTAGCAATCCAGCAATAGTATTGCATGCGCCGCATGGAGCATGAAGGTGGCACTGGTCTTTAAGAAGCTGGGGAAGCAGTGCCACTTTCAGATAAGTGGTCCTCCTTTACTAAATGGACAGTTTTTATGAGGGTTTAAAGTGGGGCTCATTTTTAACTTCTAGAAACTCCTTTTATCCTCACTAACATTGAGGGCCCCACTGCTCTGGCCTCTTCTTGAAAACAAGTGGGACATTGGTTTTGTCCATCAAGCCATGGAGTAAAGGGCCTGAAAAAGCTGTAGGAGGTGAGGGGTGTCGGGTCATTAAGGAAAAAGGCCTAGGGCTACAGTTCCCGTGCGTGGGGCAGAAGCAGTCAGCATTAGGCCGGTGCTACTTGCTTCCGTGGTGGGGCCATTTTACCTAATCTTTCCCCCGCCTCTTAATCCTAATCTGGATACAACACAAATTTTCACAGGCTCAGTGGATAAAAAGAGTGTGACTTTGCCACCCCCCATTGTGATCCAGATCTATTTGGAACTGTTTGATGGGGTTTAGTGGTGCTCATGGACATATAAGGCCTAAAGTATGGGAAGGACTTGGTTTTGTTTTGTTCATCTCTAGGACAAGGACGACTGCAAAAAAATTGTGATCAGGGCATTTTCTTCCTGGAAGGGCATGTTCAAAAACTAAATTTAACCCTTTACGTAATAAAGCTAACCCTGTTTCGATATTGAGGAGCCAGAATAAAATTTTCACCCGATGGGGAAAAGAGAAGACCCCCTGAAGTTACAGAAATCTGTTATACCTTCTGGCAATGAGCTAAAGAGAGTTACAGGGGCGCCAAAAGGTTCTTGCTTCAATGAGATCTCCTTTTTGACAGTACTTCGGGGTAGGACAGCAATTGGTCCAGCTTGGGAGTTCCATTAGCAAAGAGTCCAGGTTCCACCTGAAGTGCTCACTGGTACTTTATCTATGCTCTCCTCACCTATATGCTCTGATGTAAATTCCATTCCGGAAGCCCTTGGGGAAGTCATTAAAGCCCTCTCTTGATTTTCAAGAAGTCTCTCCCCAAATCGGGGTTGGGGGGTCTCCAAATGTGGGATCCCGGGTTGAGGTTTTTCCTGGATCTCGATTTATGTAGGAGGTTCGGGCATCAGGATAAGGATCATCACACAACTCTTGGGGGAACTATGCCTTTGCCTCCATCTAAAGGGTTGCAACTTTTTAGTAGTATGCCCTCTTGTCATGATTCATTTTACTGCCATCTGTTAGTAACTCCAGCACTGGATTTAAGTGATATCTTACCAAGCCAATCACCTCATCAGGGAATCAGGATTCCTACTTCTTTGCTCAGCTCAGAAAGTCTTCTTACTTTGATTTAAAAAAACCTGGAAACATTTGTAGGAGGGTCTGACTGTATCTTTGATTCGGTGACAGCTGAAAGAGATAACTAGGGATGATAAAATTAGGGGTTCAAACCAAGATCATTCTACTCACCAGATAGATAGAATGCCTGAGAGTGTAATGGCACAGTCTTATGCAGATATTTGCACTCAGGCTGGTAAACCCCAGTGCAAAGAGTTATCTACCAATATAGGCCCTCATTACAACCCTGGCGGTCGGTGTTAAAGCGGCGGTAATACCGCAAACAGGCCGGAGGAAAAAATGGGATTACGACCATGGCGGAAACCGCCAACATAGACAGCCACTTTAACACTCCGACCGCCACGGCGGAACAAACAAACAACGCGGCAGACACCGCCAACAGACAGGCGGAAGACAATGTACCGCCCACCCTATCACAAGATGCCTATCCGCCACCTTTTCCGGGGCGGAACTAACGCGAACAAAAACACGGCGGAAACAGTACACAGAAGGGAAAACACTCACCTTTCCACACCCCATGAGGAACCAGGACGCCATGGAGCCCAAATTGCAGATACTGCCGATGCTGGTCTTCCTTCTCTTCTATCAGGAGCACCAAAGACAGCGGCGATGACCACGGTGAGTACTGCACCTACAACACAGGGGAGGGGGGAGGGAAAAGAGAGTGACACACACACGCAACACGCAACACCCCCAACCCCACCCCCACCCATAACACCATACACACAAATACATGCAGCAACAGTACACATACACCCTCCCCACCCCCTGGAAGAATGCAAGGACAAAAGGAATTGATTTAAACGAGTGTAATCATGTGAAATCTCATTATCAAAGTTCAAAATCCAGTAAACGCAATTATGTACACCAACTACACAAGTCCGGATAGTGCACCAATCATTGTCCGTGGACCACTGGCCCAAAATGCATGGGCGAAGCCCACACATGATACCTGACTGGAAACAGAGAGAACACTGCAGGGGCATCAGATCGAAATGAAACAGGCACCCCAGGGGGCAGGGGGTCACCGCAGCCAGATGAACGCACGACGCCACTGCTGCGCGAGGGGGCTCCATGCCCATTGATGTATCCTGGGGAGTGCAAAGCCACAGTCTCTCAAGTCTCTCCAGTGGGTGGTTTGCCCACTGCTTTATCCTAGGGAGTGCAAAGCCACAGTCTCTCAAGTGGATGCCTTTCTCCACTTGTTCTGGAGGGGGCTTTGTGCCCAGAGGGCTTCATCCGGCCAAGGACTGAGGTAGTGGATGTGATACTCCACTGGTTCTGGAGGGGGCTTGGTGCCCAGAGTGCTTCATTCTGCCAAGGACTGAGGTAGTGGATGTGATACTCCACTGGTTCTGGAGGGGGCTTGGTGCCCAGAGTGCTCCACGTGCAGTGTGGCCGGTACAATTCCCTCACCTGGGTGTGTGTGCCACGAGATTGCCTAGGTACAGGTAGCATGATACGCCATGGAGGCGGCAACATACCCCACACTGCTGCGGCTTCGCATTCCACCTGCAGGTGACAACTGTGATGACAGTAATGCTTCGTGGAAGCTGCCCAGGGTCCTGAAACTCACCACCAGCCTCGGACAACTGACCACTGGGGATGGTAGGCATGTCTGCGGTGGTGCCACTGTCCGAGGATGTTGAGGGACCGCTGCCCGTGCTTGCAACGGTGTCAGTCGTGGCGGTGCTTGCGGTGGTGTCGGTCATGGTGGTGCTGGCTGCGGGGTCTGTCATGGCGGTGCTGGCTGCGGGTTCTGTGGCGGCTGTGCTGGCTGCGGGTTCTGTGGCGGCTGTGCTGGCTGTGGGGTCTGTGGCGGTGGTGCTGGCTGTGGGGTCTGTGGTGGCGTTGCTGGCGGCGGGGTCTGTGGCAGCGGTGCTGGTGGCGGGGTCTGTGGCGGCGGTGCTGGCGGCGGGGTCTGTGGTGGCGGGGCATGTGTCAGCACCTGCTGAGGGAGAAAGCTGGATGTCTCCTGCAGCCTCGGACGGCCGCCCACCGGGGAAGAGGCTGGGGACTGTCGCAGCAGCTGTAGACGTGCCAGAGGCGGTGCAGGTGGCGGTGCAGGTGGCGGTGTTCGCTGCCGTACAGGTTGGCGTGAACGTGGACAGAAGGTGTGACACTGGTCCCTCAGTCGGTGCCACCATGCCCTCTCCTGACCTGCCCTTCAGTTTTTGGCCCTTCCCCACCTTTGATTGTGGCGCAGTTGTCTTTCCACTATCCCCTTTTGTTTTCGCTGACCCCTTGGTGGCAGGTGTTTTCGGCTTCTCCCTCTGGGATGTGGGCACCTTTTTAACCTTGGCAGGTGGTGGAATGTCCTTGCCCTCGCTCCGTGGCACACTGGCAGCCCTGATGGTTGGCGCACTCGATGACCCCGCAGTTGCTGGCACCACTGTGCCTGGGGATGTGGTGGCTGAGGTGCTGGGCTGGGACCTGGAAAGCCTGGCCCTAGGGGAAGGACGGGGGGTGTAGGGAAGAGGTCAATGCTAGCCAGGAAAAGTTTTTTAGACACACTGGGATGGGTAGATGGAGGGTGTTTGGGAGTGGAGGAAGAGGTAGTGGTTGTAGGAGGTGTACGTCTGCTGACTTTGGGTGAAGGTGCATGGGCTGGAGGCTGTTGTGAGGTGGATGGCTGTTGGGTGGGTGTGTGCCTGCGTTTGTGTACTTCGTGAGAAGGGCTCACTGACACACTGGGAGAGGACACTGGGGATGTGTGAATCGTAGTGGGGGTGGTGAGTGCACATGAGCGGTGTGTGGTGATGGGCGTGCTGGTGATGGAGGTAGTGGCTGAGGATGTAGTGCATGCAGGTGTGAGTGGAGACAAGACTGGGAGGGAGGAGGGAGACTTGGAGGAGGGGGACACAGTGGAGGAAGTAGATGTTGGTATGTGTGCATGGGTATGATGCTTGTGTGAGTGCCTGTGGAATGTGTGGTGCCTATGTTTGCCTGAGCCACTCTTGTGTGTTGATGTGTGTGCATGCTGGTCTGATGGTGTGCTTGGGATAGGCCGAGGTACAGGGGATTGGGTCTGGGTGGAGGAGGTTGGAGGGGGGAGGCTGGACACAGGGACAATGGCTGCCATCAGTGCTGAGGCCAGAGCCTGAAATGCTTTCTGTTGGGCTGCCTGGCCAGAATGAATGCCCTCTAGGTATGCATTTGTTTGTTGCAAATGCCTCTCAACACCCTGGATGGCATTCAGAATGGTAGACTGCCCAACAGTGAGGGATCTCAGGAGGTCAATAGCCTCCTCACTGAGGGCAGCAGGGCTGACTGGGGCAGGGCCTGAGGTGCCTGGGGCGAAGGAGATGCCCACCCTCCTGGGTGAGCAGGCACGGGACACACGCTGAGGGGCTGCTGGGAGGGCCGTGCTGTGCTGGGCGGCTGTACCTGTTGATGCGGTGGGCACAGAGAGGCCCACCACCGCAATGGAGCTCCAATCAGAGGAGGAGTCGCTGTCGCTGGTCTCTGCTCCTGTCCCCGCCGTGGAGCTCCCCTCACCCTCCGTCCCACTAGTGGCTTCAGACTCCGTTGCTTCACCCTCCAGGGTCAAGTGGGATGCAGCTCCCTCCTGCTCCGGGGCCAATGCTCCTCTGCCTGATGATGCTATTGCACACAAGAACAGGGAGACCACAAAAAGGGGGGGAGGAAGACAGAAGAAAGGCATGTTCAGTGCATGCAACACCACTACCGTTGGCGGACACAACAGACAGTGAGCAGCCCTCTGCACTACACCATGCACTTATAGTTCCTAGATTAATCACATGCCCATGGGGTACTAGGCCCAAGCCCAATTGCTGCACACCTGGAAGTCACAGGAGCCTGACTAGGTGTAGATGGCTCTAACCACTAGTGGGGTTGGGGTGCCACATAGTCTGCCTTACAAGGGACCTTGCCTACCAAGATCGCCCTGGCCTAGGGGAACCCACTGCCCACCTCACCCGCCCAGACACCTCGTAATGCGCGCAAAGTCAGCTGAATGAGAGTGTACTCACCCCCTTGTGGCTGCTGTGATGCCCTCAAGCGCCCATCCAACTCTGGATCGCCACCGCCAGGATCCGGAACATCAGGGGGGTCATGGTGCGACGGGTACCCCTCCCACATTGGGAGGCCATCCCCAGCTAGGCCTCCGCCATCTTCTTGCTCCAGCAGTGCAGGTCCTCCCACCCAATGGGTGCTCCCTCTGTGGTGGAGCCCCAGGGTCCGGGCTTCCTTGGTTATGGCACGCCAAATACCCTTCTTCTGGTGGGCGCTGACCTAGAGGAATGGTACAGGGGGAAAGGACATTATTTACCCGTCCGGACTGTCATACTCATTGCCCCCGTTCCACCCTTGCCCTGACGCACATACACTCACCATCCGCACATGCAGGCCTCAGCCCCCCCATGTATCTTCCATCCACACCACTCAAAACAGGCATTGCCCTTGCAGCATGCTCACAGTGTACTCACCTGTTTGTCTGGAGGAACGTGCAGTTGCGTGTACTGGGGGAGGACCCCATCCACTAGTTTCTCCAACTCCTCCGAAGTGAAGGTAGGGCCCCTTTCCCCAGACACATGAGCCATCGTCGCTTCCAGACTGAGGTCACAGCAGCACTTGCACTATAGGTCCTCTCCTGTCAGGTATCAAGTGAGTGAACAGACAGAAAATGGCAGTCACGTCCGCGGCAGTGTGTACCGTCACCGCCGGCGTACATCGTCATTGGCTCCTTGGACCCGTAGGGCCCAATGTTAACCAATGCAGAATTACGCCGCGGGCTTCAACCACCCACCGCGACGGTGTACAACGCCAGCGCAGTTACCTCATATCCCCTTGTCCCACCTTACAGGTCAGGCAGCCACCATTTCAGGGGGCCACATGGCATTAATAATAACTGCGTCACACCTATGTAGGCCTGGAATACTCACAGTTACAGGCACATTGCGGATTAATAAATTTGTGCAAATGACATTTTGGGATACCTCAGTGTTGGCTGAGTCTCTGCTCGCTGTTCTCCTCCATAGGGCACGTCTGCTGGAATAGGTGATGAGATGGCAGCATCCTCCGATGTACAGACCGCTGGTGGACCTGTCGACAATGGAAGAGAGTCACATCCAGACTTGATCGTGGAACAATCCAGGAACTGTGTGCCCAGACCTGATGTCAGCTATCCACCATCCCACAAGGATACCCCCTCTAGTGCATGTCCTGTCAGTACTCCATTTCCTGGCAAGTGGTTCCTTTCAAACAACAGTGGCCATTGCATCAGGGATGTCCCAGCCAATGTTCTCTAACGTGTTGTCCAGAGTGTTGTCTGCCCTGCTGAAACACATGCACAGCTACATCGTTTTCCCTCAGGTGGAGGATTTGCCTACAGTGAAAGGTGACCTCTATGCCCTGGGACATATCCCCAACATCATTGGTGCCATTGATGGGACACATGTGGCATTGGTACCCCCCGCAGGAGTGAACAAGTGTACAGAAACCGGAAGAGCTACCATTCTATGAATGTGCAGATGGTGAGTTTGGCAGACCAGTACATCTCCCATGTGAATGCCAAGTTTCCTGGCTCAGTGCATGACGCTTACATTTTGAGGAATAGCAGCATCCCTTATGTGATGGGGCAACTCCAGAGGCACCGTGTGTGGCTAATAGGTGAGGCCAAGGACCCAATACAGTGTGAATAGTTGTCTGGGTATGGGTTTGTCCCTAAGGGTTAGTGTGTGTCTAACAGTTGTTCCTCGATATTTGCAGGTGACTCTGGTTACCCCAACCTGTCATGGCTACTGACCCCAGTGAGGAATCCCAGGAGGGCAAAGGGAACGCTACAATGAGGCACATGGGCGAACTAGGAGGGTGATCGAACGAACCTTTGGCCTCCTGAAGGCCAGATTCTGGTGCCTCCATATGACAGGTGGTTCCCTCTACTACTCACCAAAGAAGGTGTGCCAGATAATCGTGGCCTGCTGTATGCTGCAGAACCTGGCTTTACGACGGCAGGTGCCTTTTCTGCAGGAGGATGGGCCAGCTGGTGGTCTTGTGGCAGCTGTGGAGCCTGTGGACAGTGAAGAAGAGGAGGCAAAAGAAGAGGATATCGACAATCAAAACAACATAATCATGCAATACTTCCAGTGAGACACAGGTAAGAAGATGTCACAGCCTCCCACATCTCATACAATTTCTGGAGCTAGCATAAGTCTGTCTTTTTCACTCAGTGTATGGACCCTGACTTGTCACTTTGCCTTTCCATTTCACAAATGTAGGTCCCACTTTGTGCCCTCTGCTATAATTCCTCCAGGCCTACAGCTGTGTTACATCGGTATGTGCACAAGTAAAATGACAGTGCTATATTCCATGGTCATTGCAATTACATGTTTGTGAAAGCACAGACTAACTCCAGATTTTTTGTGTGATTGAAGTGTGTTTATTTCTGTGCTAATAAGCATAGGGGCATAGGAAGTGGAGCAATGGCAGTTGAAGGATGGACAGGGTGACACAGTAGGACAGAAGGGTGACATTCAGGGTGGTCTCATTTCCTGGCGGGGGTCTTGGCAATGTTCTCTGTCTTGTTCCTGGATCTCAGGGACTGTTTGCGGGGTGGTTCTCCACCTGCAGGGGTTGGGGTGCTGGTGTCATATTCCTGTGGCGGTGCCTCCTGTCCACTAGCGCCGGGTAAGGTGGTGGGCTGTTCATCGTCCAGGCTAGTGTCAGGGGCCCCTTGTTGTGCCACTGTGTCCCTCCTGGTGTTGACAAGGTCTTGCAGCACCCCTGCAATGGTGACCAGGGTGTTGTTAATTGACTTCAAGTCCTCCCTGATCCCCAGGTAGTGTTCCTCCTGCAGCCGCTGGGTCTCCTGAAACTTGGCCAGTACCGTTGCCATCGTCTCCTGGGAATGATGGTAAGCTCCCATGATGTTGGAGAGTGCCTTGTGGAGAGTGGTTTCCCTGGGCCTCTACTCCCCCTTGTCGCACAGCAGTCCTCCCAGCTTCCCTGTTTTCCTGTGCCTCTGTCCCCTGAACCGTGTACCCACTGCCACTGCCACTGCCCCAAGGTCCCTGATCGACCTGTGTTAGTGGGGTTGCCTGGGTTCCCTGTAGTGGTGGACACACTGCTGATTGACGTGTCCTGGGGACAGAGGGATGGGCCCGCTGGGTGGGTGCTGTGCTTTTGTTTCCTGCGAGAGGAGGCTCTGTGGTGGCTTGTGCCAGTGTCAGGGGAACCGATTGTCCCGAGGTCCCTGATGGTCCGGGCTGGTCATCTTGATCCAGTTGTGCAGAGCTGCTGTCATCACTGTGGGTGTCTTCTGTGGGGGGACTGGATATGTCTGGCACCTCCTGTCCAGTGACGTTGGGTAGATGTCCTGTAGAGGTGTAAAGGCATGATTATTGCACCTGTGTGTGCCATTGTGTGCAATGGGTGAGTGACCCTGTACTCCAGTGCTTGCATTCTTGGCTTGGTCCTTGTGTGATAGTTGCTTTGGGGTCTGTGTGGGTATCTGTAGTGGACATGCTTTGGTGATGGGTGTCCATGCTTTGGTGTTGCATGCAGGGCTTGGTATTGGGATGGCTGGGTTGTGATAGTGAGGCATATGCTAGGTGATGGAGTGAGGGTGAGGGTGTGGGTATGTGATGGCATGCAGGTGGGGTGGGGGATATGGTAATAAAGATTTGCCTTACCAGAGTTCAGTCCTCCTGCTACTCCTGCGAGGCCCTCAGGATGCAGTATTGCTAAGACTTTCTCCTCCCATGTTGTTAGTTGTGGGGGAGGAGATGGGGGTCCACCGCCAGTCCTCTGTACAGCAATCTGGTGTCTGGAGACCACTGAACGCACCTTCCCCCGTAGGTCGTTCCACCTCTTCCTGATGTCATCCCTAGTTCTTGGATGCTGTCCCACTGCGTTGACCCTGTCGACAATTCTGCGCCATAGCTCCATCTTCCTTGCAATGGACGTCTGCTGCACCTGTGATATGAATAGCTGTGGCTCTACCCAGACAATTTCCTCCTTAGCGAACCTGGGGTGTCGTTGATGTGCCATGATGTGGTGTGGGTGATGTGTGAGGTGGTGTGTGTTCTGATGTGTGAGGGGATGTGTTAGTGTGTGTTGTTTGAGGTGCGTGGATGTTGTGTAAGTGATGGTGTTGTGTGTCTATGGATGCTAGTGTTGTTTTAGGTAGTGTCTCTCTCTGGCCTGTTTTCAAATTTCTGGTAGTAAGGGTTTGTGGGTAATGTGGGTGTGTGTTTTATAGTGTTGTGAGTGTGTGGGTGTGGTGTGTGTATGTGTATCAGGTGTATGTATTTTGAAATGTCCAATGTGGTTGTGTTTTGTATATGTGTGTGTATTTTGAGCACAGCGGTGTGTACCGCCAATGGATTACTGCGGTTGAAAGACAGCCGCGTTGATTTGTGGGTCGTGATTGTGTAGGCGTAATCCTGTTGGTGTGACGGTGGAGGTTTTGTTATCGCCAGTTTATCACTGACCTTTGCTGTGGCAGACTTGTGTGGGTGTCTGTATTATGGCGGATTCCGAGTTGTGGGTCGTAATAGCTGTAGCGAATTCCGCAGCCGCAGCGGTATGTTGGCGGTCTTCTGCACGGCGGTAAGCGGCATTTACCGCCAGGGTTGTTATGAGGGCCATAGACTTGGTTGAAAGTCCAGTGAACTCAATACGTTTTATTTTCAACTCTTCCCCTGTCGGGAGGGAGCAGTCAGTAAAAATCACCCCTGCCGAACAGGGTGTAGTTCCAAATTTAAAAACATTGACTAACCAAGGGAACTGTACTATGGTGTCTCATGCTCTCCCGCCGATTGCTGAAAATAACCCTAAAAATTAAAGGAAAAACTGGAGAGGCATGAAAAGACCAATCGAAGAATCACCAGAAAAGGCAGAAGGAAAATGCAATTTAGAGATGAGGCAGATCTCCTGCACAGGCGAGAGGAGGCTTTTTGTGTAGCCCCTCTCTCCTCCCTGGTGATAGGCACTGAATTAGGGGACATAAGGTAATCCCAGTGGTACTGCCAGCATTGAATCCGTTGGCTTTGCCTTTTGTGGTGTCTAGCACAGAGAAAGGTCCTACCGACTTTCTGAATTCAGAAGAAAATACCACTCCCTGCTGTAATGTGGACCTGTGCACGTTAGACTTCATTCCAATCTTTAATGCAGACACCATTTTGAACAGATCCTCGTTGCTTAATTGTTTTGTGGAGTCAGATTTTTTTTTTAGGCCCATCCAAAGCAGAGATATTGATTGGGTTTCCTCATTGTATTTTAAGGTGGGCTTGAAGTCAAGGGTAACCTTCTATTCCAAGTGTGTGGTTAACTTGATTTTACAATATGCAGAATGCATGCAACATCGGGGCATTGATGTTGTACCATTTTTGGGTGCAAATCGAGGTTGTGTTGGTTGGGGGGGCTTTTATGGAAGGGGTAAAGAATGTTATCCACTTTTTGAGCCCTCAAAGCACAATAATAGCAGGTCCCTTGTGGATTTGCAGGGTTTGACAGTTTTTCTTCAAGGGAATGGTAGGCAGGTAGCACTTCAGGAACCAATAATCCCCCTTGCTCAAAAATGTAATGATGGCTTAGATGGGTGGGGTTGGCTGCTGAATATCCTAAATCAAACTTGGGGATCTAAGCTATTGCTGCGACTCTGTAGCTAGCAATGGTTCTACAGTTGTTTCCTGGAATGCAGCGAGTCTAAAGAACTGCAGGGAGAGATTGCATCTGATTTGCCTCCAGGCAACATGGTGGGATAGCGATTTGCTGTGTGATGAATATTATGTTCTAGATTGTAATGCTAGGCCTTCCAGAAAGGGGCACGCTAAGGGGGGAATTGCATGCCTGTTATCAAATAAGCACAAGTGGTGATTGCTATAAAGATTCTAGTAATTTGTTTATGGCCCTAACTCTTCATGTACCTGAAGGGTACTAGGATTTTATCCCTGTGTTATTGGTTAATGCTTGCATTCCCCCCTGAAGCGGCCTATGATAGCCTATGCAGAACGTCTTCTCATTCATTAATAAAGCTCTCAATAGTGAGCAGCCTCCCCATGTAGTCCTGGTGGGAGATTTAAACTGCAAACTGTCTAATTACACTTTGCTCCATATGCATGAAGTTGAAAAAGAGGAAGCCTTGCGAATTCCCCCCAGTGTTTTTCCGTCTAGAATAAAAACCAATAGGAGAGGGAAACTCCTTCTGGATCTTTTGAGGAGTAATGACTGTATTATAGCTAATGGGAGGTTCTCCTCAGATTCACCAGCATCATACACACATTTATCTCCATGGGGAAATGCAATCTTAGACTACAAGGGGGTAGGTTTTAGCTCATTCTCCCTGTTAAGTGATCTAAAGGCTATGAATACCTCCACCAGTGATCATTGCCTGCTCATATATTCCTTGGATCTGAATATGGTACCTACCGGGCCCTGGACATTTGATGGATCACTGTATAGATTTGATAAAAAGAGAGGGAGGTTTTAGGTTTGTCAGAGTTAATAGAATCTGTTCTTCCATCACTTCAATCCTGGATGGTTAATGAAGTGGAAAGCTTTGAAAGGTGTATGAAGCTACTATTAGCTGGGACCTCAGTAAAATCCTCTAAGGGTTGTTTCAAGGCGATCCCCCACCCGTTCCTTTTGAGTAGGGAAATAAATGACTGAGTTAGAATTCAATATTTAGTGTATTCCGTCTGTAGGAATACAAGGTTGTCTCTCTTAAAAAGGAGAAGGAACGTTTGAAGGCCTGCCTAACTAGGGAGGCTAAGGACAGGCTTTGGATCAATTTGAGGGAAGCTGCAATAAATGGACAGGCTAGCTTCTTTTGGTCCCTGATTGTGGAAGGATGTGGGTCAAGAGTGCACTCATCCCCTATAGCCATTGACGAGGCACATTGGTTTGAGTTTATTTCCAACCTTTATGCTACAAATGCGGTTGAGATGAAATGGCCAGCGGGAAATTGGGTTTTTAGTTCTTATGATTTCCCTTCTGAAAAGGAGATTGTGTTGGCTAGTCAAGACATGGGCATTCCTGCCTAAATGGGCTCAGATGAACTACACATCTCTGTGTTAAAGCAGGATACTGTTTCTTGGAATAAGACACTATTTGTGGTTTCTAAAAGTTGTTTTGAAAATAGAAGAATTTCCCCCTCCTGAACAGGAAGTATTATAGAGCCTCTATTTAAGAAGGGCAATCAATATTCTCCAGGGAATTACCGTCAGATCACTCTTGTATGCAGTGGGTACAGTTTTTGCCAAATGTTTACTGTCTCAGTTAAATGAATGGGTGGAAGAAAACAATATCATTCCCTTGCAACAAACGAGGTTCAGGAGTAAACACAGTATGATGGACTATATTGCAGCACTTCAAGTAATGAATGAAACATATGTAACCGTGAGATGTGGTGTGGTTTATGCAGCTTTTATTGACTTTTCAACTGCATTTGATAAAGTGGATAGGGCCTTGCTGTGGGTAAAGCTCACTGACTTGGGTATGCCGAACAGCTTAGTGGATCTTGTTATAGCACTATACACTTCCACCTGGTGTAGAGTATTATTACGCTGTTATAAAGGTTTGCCACAAGAGATACCTGTTTTGAATGGTTTAAAAAAAGGGTGTCTCTTAGCTCCTTTGCCTTTTTCAATATATAGTTCAGATCTTCCCACTTCTATCTCAGAGTGAGGGCTTTGCCCTGATAGTTGGTAGAAAATCTGTAGTCTGTCTGTTATACGCTGAAGATATTATAATTTTGGACCTTACACCCAAAGGACTGAATAATCACGTGCAGTCTCTAAAACAGTATACTAATGCCCATTTCTTAAAGATTAAAATTTCCAAAAGCAAAATTATGTGCTTTCATGGGAAAAAGAAATTAAAGAATCGTAACTTCCAATGGTCTTTGGGGGAGGCCAGCCATTAGAAATAGTGAATTCATATACCTATCTGGGGAAGATAATGTGTTGGAATCTTAATAATAAGTCCCATATGGAAAAATAATATGTATAAAGCTAGCTACCAAGCAAGAGGCTTAGGGGCTTTATACAGGGCAATTGGGAGGAGACATTTTGTGCATCTTTTATCGGTATAGCATGCAAAAATTCCAGCATCACTCCTTTATGGTTTGAAATTGCTTGATATCTCCAAATCGGGCTTTCTGAACTCAATGGAAGGCAGACTCCTTAGAAAGCTTACCGCGGCCAATTCTGCTATCTCAGTGGCGGCCCTAAGGTTGGAGATGGGTTTGAGAAGTGCGTTTGCCCAGGGATTAGCAGGGGTTGTGCATTGGTTTGTATGTCTTGCAAGGAGTGAGAAAGACACATTAAGGTCCTCGCTGTGGAAAGAAATTTTGTCGAATGGTAATAAAAATAGGTTTACTATTTGTAGAAACTTTTCTTATGCATTAGAGATGTTGGAGTTAGATTGTAATTGGATTTTGGCTATAATTTCTCCGAAACTAAAAATCTGTTTGAAATGAGCCACGCGGTCTTTAAGTTTTCGGGTAGGTAAGGAAGTGTGTTAAAAAAAGAGTGGTATCCAGAAATCAATGGAATCTATTTTGGGGAAAAAGTGAAACCCTATATTATAGGGAACTTGCAGCTTGGGGTTAGACAGTTCTGGATCCTGTTCCAGCAAGGATTGCTCCCACTGAATACTCTTTTGGCAAAATGGCATGGCACTGCAGTGGATTGCCATCTGTGTCATGCCAAAGTTCAAGATTTAAATCATGTATTATTTCTTTGTCCGGCCCGTTTACCATCTTGTGTTCAAATGGCTGAGACCCATCTGTCTTCAGCTGCCTATTTTGTTTGCCACAGAGTAACTTCAGTCTTTGTAAGCCCCTCCTAATGAATTGTTCTGTTTAAGGATTTTAACTTTTTTAAGTGTTTTTTAAATTTGTATTAAGTACAATGCATTTGAATATGGTGTTCTTTATATGAAGAGTGTATTGCTGGCATGGTGGTTATTTATCAGTGTTTTTATTTATAATCTTGATCTTTTTATGTGGATCTCTTTGAGAGTTCTTTATCATAAATAAACTAAACTAAACTGCTTATAAGTCCCTAGTACAGTGCACTAGATATGCCCTGGGACTGTAACATACTAGTGGGCCTGAAGCACTGATTGTGCCACCCACTTAAGTAGCCCTTTAAACCTCTTCCAGGCCTGCCACTGCAGAGCCTGAGTGTACAGTTTTACTACATTATCAACCTGGCAAAAAAAAACGTATTCATATGGGGTTTACTTGTGCCTTTCCCTGACAATAACTGCGGTTGTTGCTTGACCAGTGCTCTTACCCCAGTAAACGAACAACCCAATTTCTCACACTAGCCCATACAGTTCAAAGGTTACTAAAAACACAGCTGCATGTGTTGCAGCACAGTGGAAGGGCCTTTGCAAAGGTTGACTGTTTATCTTTCTGTTGCTTATTGCTATATTTGGTTGTTAAACTAGTGCTAATGATGTGGAGCAAATGCCCAGACAGTGTTAACAAGTGTAAAAATATAAAAATAATGAAGTAATACTATCACAAAATGTGCTGCATTATGCCAAATAATTGACCTTTTCTTGCTGCATAACTTACTCAATCCTGCTGCACAATTTGGCATTCCCCTGCTGCATAATTCATGTGGCCCTGAGTATGGGTGTTCATAGAAAGCAGTGAATTCCATCAGCATTCCATCCGGATCAGTGAGTAGTGTTTTGTTCGTGGTCCTCTTAGCCGGGATTACATTGTCACATTGCACCTGCTTCAACTGTGCCCCTAACAAATGCTCCACTTTCTCACCTCATTCTGCTTAAATCTGAAAAGGGCAGATTCAGCTTCAGTCGTATAATGAGAGTTCTGGTGAAATTTGGCCTTAAGCAAGTCCTTGAGAAGAGCTGAGGTTATTGTTGAGTTACACCACACAGTCAACTGCTGTAAGAGAGTTGTCAGTCTATGTTGCTCGGATTCACAAGACCTCTTAAAGGCATCTTAAAGTCAGCAGAGTCTTTCATCGGGTCCCCCCTGATGCAAGCCTGTCTGGATGCCCGCAGCATCTGTGCAGAGGAAACCAAGTCAGTATTGTCCTTTAAATATTAGAGTAGATACCCACACAGTCAGCATTTGTCATCTAGGGATTTGTAATATGTTGTGTTCATGCACCAGCGGGTATGAGAAGGTCATAAGATTTTAATACCTAAGTCAACTAGAACAAGATCATGGTCAGATCTACCATTGGGGAGAACAGAAGCGGCATCTAGATTCCGGGCCAACCAAGCTGATATAAGGAAGAAAGCTATGTGCGACGGAGTGTCATGAACGCAGGAGGTGAAAGTGTAATCCCTATCCCTCAGTGGTAGCAGGCACCAAGGTTCTTTGTCTAGAAATGGATCTAGCGGTAGGTTCCCATCACCCCTATGACTAGCCTGGTTCAGCCAAATGAATGTAAGAGTTTGGTTAGTGTGGCTAAGAAGTCCATTTCATCACCAACTGGGTCATACTATCCTTCCATATCTGTATTATGCATGATGCCAAAGATTTGTGCGGCAAAATTATCACTCCATCATTTCTGTGGTCAAGTGGGGACATGATATCAGCATGTGTGACATTCATTCTGCAGCGTAAAACACTGTGCCCATCCAAACTTGCCATAACTTGTTGTGTTCAGTATCTGAATCAGCACCACATCTGAGCGATGAGAAAAGATAATTAAGCACTTTCTATTGATGTAATATGTCAACCCATTCATCTTAAGAAAATAACCCCCAATGGTCCAGTTGTCTCTGAAGGTACACAGGACATCTAAACGTTAGTAGCCAGTAACAATAGAGGGCTGCCAGGGAACGAAAGGAAGTGTACAGAGGTAAACCGTGGGGTGTATCAGAGGCCTTGCTAGCATTTCACTGCTTGTATAACTACAAAATGTCACAACTCAAACTTATGTGCGAATAACCTCCGTCACCCCTTCCAAGTCCAGGGAACTTGAACAACCAGATCTGTTGATCGGGGAAAGTGAGTACGGATGCCAGTGGCCAAGGACCATGGTCCCCGAGAGGCCTAGGTAAGGGAATTATGACTAGTAGTGGAAACATAACGAGACAGCTTGCATACTAATGTGGGCACCTGGTTCCCCAAGTGATACATCACATCAATAACAAGAAATAATAGCAATAACAAAAGCCCACCTAATTAGTAAATTGCATTAACATGTGGAAATAGAAACAGAACTGAGAATACATTATGGAGACATGACCAGGTCCTGATGAATGAGCAGTCCACATCGAGTCCCAATCAACAGAACGGCGAAGCTCAGCAGAGCAGGAGTTGGTGAGAGTGGACAAGTTCTGCAGGCCATTGGAAGCTCACTGTGGAAAATAGGAATAGTCTTTGCTGGCGAACAGGTCCTAGGGTGGATCAATCCACAGATACCCAGCATGTTAATGGCTTCCTGATAGGTGAGCACTTTGCCAGACTGGGGCCCATTACATCAAATTTGAGTGGTAAATGTGATTTGTCTCTAGGGGCTCCATGCTCCTTAGCAGAGTAATTCCCACCTTCCAATGACCAACATTGCATGACTCTCTGCAGCCGCGTTCATTCATCCTGGTGCTCGGTTGATGAATCCTCCCTCACTACAGAGGACAGAGCCTGGCCACTGGCAGTCTCCCTAGTGTCTATGTTGCTATTATCCAGTGCTTCCAAGAATTTCTCTAGTTCCTCAGGGTCATCATATTCTCGGGTCCTGCCTTTCAAAGTAAGCAACATCACAGCTAATTTCAGAATTTCATAACATATTTCCACAAGACACAATCGTAGGGTTTGGAAACACCTCATCAGAAAGGTGGTTACTGGTGAGAAGTTAGCCGAAACAAAGATTTGGTGATTCTCAAATTGATAGGGGCCATGCTTCCTTGCCATTGATATGATCTGCTGTGCCTATCGGTACCTCAGAAGGCACACCAGGATGGGCCAGGAACATTGCGAAGAGGAAGGGGTGCGAGATCTGTCCCTATGAACCCACAGTATCTCAGCTGCAGTGCAAATGACAGTCCATGGAGTTTTGGCAAGAAGTTAAAGAGAAAAGTAGCTGTGGGCATCCCTTCTATTTGTTCCAGTACTCCACTGATAAAAATATTGTCCTGTCTGCTCCTGTCCTCTAAGTCAACCACTTTTCTCTTTAGTTATCAGCTCTGAGAAGACCAGTCTGGGATACTATTGATATGGACCTCAACATTCTTCAAACAAAGTTCCATCGTGTCTAGGCAGTGTTGGAAGGATGAGATATTGGAACGGAGTGATTGAACATCAGTGGATGTTTTGAGACCGCATCATTGATCAAAGTCATGGAGACCTTAATATTGAAGAGTTCCTAGAGTTAAGTGTCCATGGCCGAAGCTGGCATAGTTGAAGAGTACTGGAACATGGCTCCAGTGGAAGTGGCCGTTGACTCTTTCGAGTTGGAGGCCGCCTCTGAGAAAAGCAGCTGCTGGGTAGTCTTTTATATAGACATGTGCAAACGACCCATAAGCAGAAGAACTATAAGGGTGGAGCTAATATGGTCAGTATGGTTGAGTACAATCCAGGTTCCAAGCAACCACAGAATCAATCAACACTGTCTAGGGAATCCACCAATACCCGGCTCAGTGTTTTCCAGCTTCAGCGGATGTGGGAGGAATCTCAGTGGAAACAGCCAGTGCAGATAGCAAGTTGTCAGGGTACCAAGCAGATCTGGGATCGGTGTCAGGGGTCAAGGAACAACAAGATCCCAGCATCAACTGCTATGCCCAACCACAATGCATCAGGTCAGTCAGTGGGTGCTCTGTTGGAAGGGTGTTGGAAAATGGGTTATTGGTAAGGGCAGGTAGGTACCTACACTTAGCAATAGGCCACTAACCTCCACTTAGGTCCAGTTAGGACTCAGTAAATTAAACCCAGCTCGACCCTTGGTAGCTTGGCAAAGAGCGACAAGGCTTAACTTAGGATGAAGAGTGTAAAGCATTCAAATATCACAAAATAGTAATTAAATAAAACACAGGAAACAGTTTAAAAATCCAAAACCAATTTATAAAAATAGATTATATTTTTATCTTTAAAATGACTCAAAAACGAATAAAATCGGATAAGGGGAACCGGAGATATGAATTTTTAAAGAATTATTGTTTTTTAGCACCTAGAAACAAAAAGCGCCAATCGAGTCATCTGGTTGCACCTCAACCGGGGCAAAGTCAAAGATTAAGGCAGACCGCGATGGAGCCCTGCACGGCTACAGCTCGCGGGAGGCCTCGCTCAAAAGTTTACCTTAGGACTTAGTCTCTTTTCTGAAGATTTTCTTCAGCGGGACGAACCTGCCAGTCAAATCCGACCTCCTGGAACTCTTTTCCAGATACGCGTCGCGGGAATCCTCGGAGGAGATCTTTACCTTCGGACTTAGTGTTTTTTTTTAGGTGAAAATCCTTCGACCGGGGTAAACCTGGATCTTGATCCGACATCCTTGGAGCCCTCCTCGGATACACTGGCTGGGAGGTCCCGGTCAACTTTTTACCTTCGGACTTAGGGGGTCATTCTGACCCTGGCGGTCGGTGATAAAGCGGCGGCCAACCCGCCAACAGGCAGGCGGTCAAAAAAAAGGAATTCTGACCCTGGCGGGAACCGCCAACACAGCCCGCTACTTTAACACTCCGACCGCCACGGCGGGACAGACAAACAGCGCGGCGGTCACCGCCAACAGGCAGGCGGCAGACAATGTACCGCCCACCCTATCACAACTCACCAATCCGCCACCTTTTCCGGGGCGGGAGCCCCGCCGATAAAAACACGGCGGAAACAGACTACGAACGGGAAAACGCTCACCTCTACACACTCCACGAAGAAGGAGGACAGCATGGAACCCGAATTACACATCCTACCAGCTATTGTCTACCTGCTCATCTACCAGGAGTACGAACGCCGGCGCAGACGACAACGGTGAGTACTGCACCTACGACACAGGCGAGGGGGGAGGAGGAAAGCTTACGGGCACACACATGCGCCATACACCCACCCCCCCCACCACAAATACCTACACCCCAATGCCGAGCAACAAGTCAGAGTGACACCACCAAAACCCCCCGGAATAATGCAAAGACACAATTAAAATGATCTATAAAATATATGTATAAATAGCTCCATTGAAGGTATGGGAAATATGCTATATAAAAGATAAAAAAATAAGGAATGAACATAGTCAACAATATATACATAGGCAAAAAGTCCTGCACATTCCGTCAAAGTTCCATAGTCCGTGGGCCAATGTGCACAAACACATGGGCAAAGCCCACACAGGAGACCAGATACCATTGGAGAGAACACTGCAGGGGCATCAGATGATAAAACTACAGGCACCTCAGGGGGAAGGGAAGGGGGGGCACCTCAGCCACATGAGTCCACGACGCCAGATCCACGAGGGGCCTCCATGCCCACTGTCCCATCCTGGGGAGTGCAAAGCCACAGTCTCACAAGTCCCTACAGTGGCTGGCTTGCCCACTGTACCATCCTGGGGAGTGCAAAGCCACAGTCTCTCAAGTCTCTACAGTGGGTGGGTTGTCCACTGGACCATCCTGGGAAGTGCCAAGCCACAGTCCATCAGATGGATTACCGACTCCACTGTTAATGGAGGAGGCATGGTGCCCAGAGTGCTTCCTGAAGCCCTGCTCGACACAGAACCGGCACTGTCAATGGGCCAGTGGTGCTTGAGATGAAGGGCCCAGCGGAGCGGTGCTTGAGACGGCGGGGCCCAGCGGAGCGGTGCCTGAGATGAAGGGCCCAGCAGAGCGGTGCTTGAGATGAAGGGCCCAGCGGAGCGGTGCTTGACATGAAGGGCCCAGCGGAGCGGTGCTTGACATGAAGGGCCGAGCGGAGCGGTGCTTGACATGAAGGGCCGAGCGGAGCGGTGCTTGACATGAAGGGCCCAGTGGAGCGGTGCTTGACATGAAGGGCCCAGCGGAGCGGTGCTTGACATGAGGGGCCCAGTGGAGCGGTGCTTGACATGAAGGGCCCAGCGGAGCGGTGCTTGAGATGGAGGGCCCAGCGGAGCGGTGCTTGAGATGGAGGGCCCAGCGGAGCGGTGCTCGAGATGAAGGGCCCAGCGGAGCGGTGCTTGACAGGAAGGGCCCAGCGGAGCGGTGCTTGACATGAAGGGCCCAGTGGAGCGGTGCTTGACATGAAGGGCCCAGCGGAGCGGTGCTTGACATGAAGGGCCCAGTGGAGCGGTGCTTGACATGAAGGGCCCAGCGGAGCGGTGCTTGAGATGGAGGGCCCAGCGGAGCGGTGCTTGAGATGGAGGGCCCAGCGGAGCGGTGCTCGAGATGAAGGGCCCAGCGGAGCGGTGCTTGACAGGAAGGGCCCAGCGGAGCGGTGCTCGAGATGAAGGGCCCAGCGGAGCGGTGCTTGACAGGAAGGGCCCAGCGGAGCGGTGCTTGAGATGAAGGGCCCAGCGGAGCGGTGCCTGAGATGAAGGGCCCAGCGGAGCAGTGCCTGAGATGAAGGGCCCAGCGGAGCGGTGCCTGAGATGAAGGGCCCAGCGGAGCGGTGCTTGAGATGAAGGGCCCAGCGGACCGGTGCTTGAGATGAAGGGCCCAGCGGAGCGGTGCTCGAGATGAAGGGCCCAGCGGAGCGGTGCTCGAGATGAAGGGCCCAGCGGAGCGGTGCTTGACAGGAAGGGCCCAGCGGAGCGGTGCTTGACAGGAAGGGCCCAGCGGACCGGTGCTCGAGATGAAGGGCCCAGCGGAGCGGTGCTTGAGATGAAGGGCCCAGCGGAGCGGTGCTTGAGATGAAGGGCCCAGCGGAGCGGTGCTTGAGACGGCGGGGTCCAGCGGAGCGGTGCTTGACAGGAAGGGTCCAGCGGAGCGGTGCTTGAGATGAAGGGCCCAGCGGAGCGGTGCTTGAGACTGCGGGCCCCTGTTCAGCGGTGCTTGTCCCGGCGGGGCCCTGTTCAGCGGTTCTTGTCCCGGCGGGCCCCTGTTGAGCGGTGCTCCTCCCGGCGGGCCCCTGTTCAGCGGTTCTTGTTCCGGCGGGCCCCTGTTCAGCGGTTCTTGTCCCGGCGGGGCCCTGTTCAGCGGTGCTCCTCCCGGCGGGGCCCTGTTCAGCGGTGCTCCTCCCGGCGGGCCCCTGTTCAGCGGTTCTTGTCCCGGCGGGCCCCTGTTCAGCGGTTCTTGTCCCGGCCGGGCCCTGTTCAGCGGTGCTCCTCCCGGCGGGGCCCTGTTCAGCGGTGCTCCTCCCGGCGGGCCCCTGTTCAGCGGTTCTTGTCCCAGCGGGCCCCTGTTCAGCGGTTCTTGTCCCGGCGGGGCCCTGTTCAGCGGTGCTCCTCCCGGCGGGGCCCTGTTCAGCGGTGCTCCTCCCGGCGGGCCCCTGTTCAGTGGTGCTCCTCCCGGCGGGCCCCTGTTCAGCGGTGCTCCTCCCGGCGGGCCCCTGTTCAGCGGTTCTTGTCCCGGTGGGGCCCTGTTCAGCGGTGCTCCTCCCGGCGGGTCCCTGTTCAGCGGTTCTTGTCCCGGCGGGGCCCTGTTCAGCGGTGCTCCTCCCGGCGGGGCCCTGTTCAGCGGTGCTCCTCCCGGCGGGGCCCTGTTCAGCGGTGCTCCTCCCGGCGGGCCCCTGTTCAGCGGTGCTCCTCCTGGTGGGCCCCTGTTCAGCGGTTCTTGTCCCGGCGGGCCCCTGTTCAGTGGTTCTTGTCCCGGCGGGGCCCTGTTCAGCGGTGCGCCTCCCGGCGGGCCCCTGTTCAGCGGTGCTCCTCCCGGCGGGGCCCTGTTCAGGGGTTCTTGTCCCGGCGGGGCCCTGTTCAGCGGTGCTCCTCCCGGCGGGCCCCTGTTCAGCGGTGCTCCTCCCGGCGGGCCCCTGTTCAGCGGTGCTCCTCCCGGTGGGCCCCTGTTCAGCGGTTCTTGTCCCGGCGGGGCCCTGTTCAGCGGTGCTCCTCCCGGCAGGGCCCTGTTCAGCGGTGCTCCTCCCGGCGGGCCCCTGTTCAGCGGTGCTCCTCCCGGCGGGGCCCTGTTCAGCGGTGCTCCTCCCCGGCGGGGCCCTGTTCAGCGGTGCTTGTCCTGTGTGTCTAGGGAGCCAGACCTGGGCAAGACTTCCCGCTCATTCGCCATCCGAACTTGCGGTCGCGGCGCCCTCCTGTGATGGAGTCCTGGGCCCGTGGGTGTCGTCCGTCACACCCGGAATGGGGCTGGTGGGCCCTCCTGGGCAGCTCGCCTGCTGCCTGACTTCTCCGCCCTGCTGCCCTTGCCCTCCTTCGCTGAAGCTCTGTGGCCCTTGCCTCCCTTGGATGATGTGGCAGGTGACAGGGCAAGGCTACTGTCCTTGGTGGCAGCCGTCTCAGTCTTGTCGCGCCGGGCCTTTTTCTTTTTTGTCCTCTTCCCAGGGGGTGGGCTGGCTGTCCCCTTGCTGCTGGCCGATGTTCCTGCCCTAGGATCTGGTGGACTTCAATAGCCCTGCACTATGGTCACAGTAGATGCAGGGCTGGTGGTGGCTGAGGTGCTTTTTTTACTCTTACCAGATGGAGGGGGTGGGTCAGTGAATGGAACGAGCTCAAGGTTGGAAAGGAAAAGGACTTTGGAAGGACAGGGACGGGTAGGTGTAGTGGGTTTGGGAGTGGAGGAAGAGGATGTGGTTGTAGGAGAGTCAAGTGTGCTGTCTTTGGGTGCAGGTGCTTGTGACGGAGCCTGTCGTGAGGTGGATGGCTGTTGGGTGGGTGGCTGCCTGCGTTTGTGTGCTTTGGAAGAGGGGGTGACAGACACACTGGGAGAGGACACAGGGGACATGTAAATGGCAGTGGGGGTGGTGACTGCATGTGTGCGGACTGTAATGGAGGGTGTGCTGGTGATGGAAGTACTGGCTGATGGTGGTGTGCATGCAGGTGTGAGTGGAGACGTCACAGGGAGGGAGGAGGGAGATGAGGAGGTGGGGGACACAGAGGTGGTAGTGACTGTTGGCATGTCTGCATCTGGATGTTGCTTGGGTGAATGCTTGTGGGATCTGTGGTCCTTATGTCTGGATGAGCTGCCCTTGGGTGTAGAGGTGTGTGCAGGCTGGTCTGATGGTGTGGATGGGATAGGCAGAGGAACAGGAGACTGGGACTGGGTGGAGGGAGTCAGAAGAGGGAGGCTGGAGACAGGGACAATGGCTGCCGTCAGTGCTGAGGCCAGAGCGTTGAACGATCGCTGATGGGCAGCCTGACCCGAATGAATGCCCTCCAGGTATGCATTGCTCCGATGCACCTCCCTTTCTACACCCTGGATGGCATTCAAAAGGGTAGACTGCCCAACAATGAGTGTCCTGAGGAGGTCAATGACCTCCTCACTGAGGGCAGCAGGGGTAACTGGGGCAGGGCCTGAGGTGCCTGGGGCGAAGGAGATGCCCGCCTTCCTGGGCGAGCGGGCATGGAGCGAAGGCTGAGGGGCTGCTGGGAGGGCGGGGCTGTGCGCTGGGTGGCGGCTGTACCTGTTGTGGCGGTGGGCACGGATGTTGCCGCCACCGCTAGGGAGCTCCCTTCCGAGGACGTGTCGGTGTCGCTGACGTCTCCACGGGTCCCCGTTGTGGAGCTCCACTCGCCCTCCGTCTCACTGGTGTACTCGGAGTCTGTTGTATGGCCCTCCGGGGCCATGTGAGATGCAGCTCCCTCGTGCGCCGATGCCACTTCTCCTCCGCCTGATGATGCTAATGCACACATGAACAGGAAGACAAAGAAAATGGGGGGGGGAGAAATGAAGACAGGTTTAGTGCATGCATTGGCAACACCGTTGTCGGAGAGGACAGACACAGAAGCCCCCTGAACTAGGCCGTGCAATCGGGGTACACTACTCAGTTTTTGTGACTAGGCCTACAGGTCTATGGACGACAAATGCACACATGGGTGAGGCCGGACCATGGATAGCTGTACTTGGCACCTTACAGAGGTGTGGGGTGGGGGCACAGGGCTGTGTCTAACGGAGGGGCCTAGCCTACAGAATGCGCCCTGGCCTGGAGATAGCCACAGCCCTCCTCCCCCACCCAGACACCTTCCCTGCGCGCAAAGATAGCAGAATGTGCTGATACTCACCCCCTTGTGTCTGCTGTGATGTCCTCACACGCCCATCCAATTCGGGGTAGGCCACCGCCAGGATCCGGGACATCAAGGGGGTCAATTGGCGGCTGGCACCCCTCCTACGTTGGGAGGCCATCCCCAGCAGAGACTCGGCGGTCTTTCTGGTCCCGCGGCGGATGTCCTCCTACCTCTTTCGGCAGTGGGTGCCCCGTCTGTTGTGGACCCCCAGGGCCCGGACGTCCTTGGCGATGGCATGCCAAATGTCGATCTTCTGATGGGCGCTGACCTATGTGACATGTACAGGGTGGTAAAGGAAATCGCATCAGTTTTCTGCCTGGTCAATGTGAGTGGCCCCCCCCTCCCCAACCTTGCCATGTGGCACATGCTCTCATCTTTCGTGCGTTGCACTCCTCATTCGCTCCCCTCCCCACCATCTTACATACACCCCACTCAACACAGGCATAGCCCATTCAACGTGCACCCTGTGTACTAACCTGTTGGTATTGAGGACCGTAGAGTAGCGCATACTGGGGGAGGACCCCATCAACAAGTCTCTCCAATTCTTCGGAAGTGAAGGCAGGGGCCCTTTCCCCAGTCACAGCAGCCATTGTATCTCCCAGACCGAGGTCACAGCAGCACTTGCAGTGTAGATCCTCTCCTGTGGATGATCAGGTCTCGAGTGATTAATCCGATAAAAAATGGCGGTCACGCCCGCGGCGGTGCGTACCGCGGCGGTGCGTACCGCGACCGCCGGTGCACATCGTCATTGGCTCCTGAGACCCATAGGGTTCAATGTTAACCAATGCTGCTTTGCGCCGCGGTCTTTGACCGCCTACCGCCACGGTGTGCCACACCAGCGCAGTGACCTCACATCCCACTGTCACACTTCACAGGTCAGGCAGCCGCCATTTCAAGGGCCCACATGGCATGATTTCTACTGCGTCACACAGGCCTAGGCCTTGCATTGCCACTCATACAAGCCGTTCAATGCATAGCGATTCGTGTACTGTGCAAGCTGTGTGAACGAACCTGTGGGTTGCTTGACTCTGTGCTCCATGTTGTCCTTCCTAGGCACCGTCCGCTGGGACTTGCGAGGAGAAGGATGAATCCTCCCGTGTACCGACCGCTGGTGGACTTGTCGACAATGGAAGAACGACATATCATACTTACATACCGGCTTGACAGAGCAACTATACATGAACTATGTGCCCAGCTGGAGCCAGACCTGATGTCCCCCATCCGCCAACCCACAGGGATTCCCCCTCTGGTGCAGGTTCTGTCAGTACTCCATTTTTTGGCAAGTGGGTCTTTTCAGACAACAGTGGCCATATCATCTGGGATGTCACAGCCTATGTTTTCTAAGGTTTTGTCCAGAGTGTTGTCTGCCCTGATGAAATACATGCGGAGCTACATTATTTTCCCTGAGGTGGGGGAATTGGCTAAAGTGAAGGGTGATTTCTATGCCCTTGGACATATCCCCAACATCATTGGTGCCATTGATGGGACCCATGTGGCTTTGGTTCCCCCCAAAGAAAGTGAGCAGGTGTACAGAAACAGAAAAAGTTATCATTCGATGAATGTCCAGGTGGTCTGTTTGGCTGACCAGTACATCTCCCATGTAAATGCCAAGTTCCCTGGGTCAGTGCATGACGCGTATGTCATGCGAAATAGCAGCATCCCTTATGTGATGGAACAGCTACAGAGACACCGTGTGTGGCTAATTGGTGACTCTGGTTACCCCAACCTGTTGTGGCTACTGACCCCAGTGAGGAATCCCCGGACCAGGGCAGAGGAACAGTACAATGAGGCCCATGGGCGAACTAGGAGGATCATAGAAAGGACCTTCGGGGTCCTGAAGGCCAGGTTTAGGTGCCTGCATATGACAGGGGGATCCCTCATGTACTCACCAAAGAAGGTGTGCCAGATCATCGTGGCCTGCTGTATGCTTCACAATCTTGCATTGCGACGCCAGGTGCCTTTTCTGCAGGAGGATGGTCCAGATGGTGGTGTTGTAGCAGCTGTGGAGCCTGTGGATAGTGAAGAGGAGGAAGACGACGGGGACGACACGGACAACAGGGATACAGTCATACAACAATATTTTCAGTAGCACACAGGTAAGAATCAGCCACCCCATTTTACATTTACTTAAGGCCTCATGCGTCTCCACTGTCTGTGTTTCCCCCCAGTTCCTGTTAACTGATTTGTGACTTTCCCTTCCCTTTTCAGAGCTGTATGACCCACTGCCTGACTTCAGCTTTGTTTGCCCATGGACTAAAGCTTATTGAAATTGGTATGTTGTCATCACAAAGTAACTGGACATTATTGCACCGTTATGTGTAATACATTTGTTAAGAATACAAGCAGACTCCTGTTTTTTTAAGTGGAATAAGTGATTTATTTTAAGTGCTACATATAGGTACATGATTGGGAAACGGTGATGGGTGGGGGTGGAGTAATGTCCATGGCAGAGTCCAGTTCTCAGTCGCACAGGTGCATTGTCCATATGCCTGGGGAAGGATGGAGCAGGGGCAGTTCAAAGTTGGACAGGGTGACAATGTGGGACAGTGGGATGACATCAGGGGGTATCTTAGGCTGGCGGGGGTCTTGCAATCCTACTCTGTCTTCTTGTGAGATCTCAGGTTCCGCTTGCGGGGTGGTTCTTCTTCTGCAGGAGGTGGGGTTCTGGTGGCCTGTCGTTGTGTGGGGGCCTCCTGTCCACTAGCGCCGGCGGAGGTGGTAGGCTTTTCCTGGCCTGGGCTAGTGACAGGGGCCCTTTGGGGTGCCACATGGTCCCGCAATGTGGTGACGATCTGGGTAAGGGCCACGACGATGGTCCCCATTGCGGAACCAATGTTCCTCAGTTCCTCCCTGAACCCCATGTACCGTTCCTCCTGCAGTTCCTGGATCTCCTGGAACCGGGCCAGTACTGTCGCCATCGTCTCCTGGGAGCGGTGGTATGCTCCCATGATGGAGGAGAGGGCCTCTTGGAGAGTCGGTTCCCCGGGCCTGTCCCCCCCCTGTCGCACAGCAGCCCTCTCAGTTCCCCTGTGTTCCTGGGCCTCTGTCCCCTGGACGGTGTGCCCACTACCACTGCCCCCAGGTCCCTGTTGTTGTTGGGGTGGTGGGTCAACCTGGGTGCCCTGTAGTGGTGGACACACCGCTGATTTACGTGTCCTGGAGACAGAGGCATGGGCCCGCTGGGTGGGAGCTGTGCTGGTGTTCCCAGAGGGGGTTGGGTCTGGTGTAGCCTGTAGCTGTCTGTGGGGAACCGACTGTCCAGAGGTCCCCGATGGGCCGGGCTGGTCATCTGGCTCCAGGGAGACAGAGCTGCTGTCATCGCTGGGGGCCTCTTCTGGGGGTGGGATGGACATCTCTGGACCCTCCGTGGCGGTGTGGTGGCGTTCGGGTCCTGCAGGGGTATAAAGGTATGGTTATTGCTTCTGTGTGTGGCATTTCGTGTGATGGGTGGGTGTCCGTGTACCCATGTGCAGGCATTTCCTTGTGGGGGCTTTTGTGAGGGTGGCTTGTGGGGGTGATGTGTGTGTGCAGTGGGCATGCTTTGGTGATGGGTGTCCATGCTTTGTGGTCGCATGCAGGGCTTGGTGTTGGGATGGGTGGGTTGTGATGGTGAGCCATTTGCTAGGTGTTGGTGTGATGGGGGAGGGGGTGAGGGTGGGGGTATGATTTGGCATGCAGGTGGGGTGGGGGTGGGAAGCAGTAGTGAAGATTTGCCTTACCAGAGTCCATTCCTCCGCCTACTCCTGCGAGGCCCTCAGGATGCAGGATGTGCAAGACTTCCTCCTCCCACGCGGTAAATTCGGGGGGAGTAGGTGGGGGTCCGCCGCAGTCTTCTGCACTGCAATGTTGTGCCTTGATACCATGGAACGCACCTTCCCCCGTAGGTCGTTCCATCTCTTCCTGATGTCCTCCCGATTGCGTGGATGCTGTCCCACCGCGTTAACCCTGTCCACTATCCTTTGCCATAGCTCCATCTTCCTGGCAATTGTGGTGTGCTGCACCTGTTCCCCGAAGAGCTGGGGCTCTACACGGACTATTTCCTCCACCATGACCCTGAGTTCTGCGTCACTGAACCTGGGGTGTCTTTGGGGTGCCATGGGGTGGTGTGGTTGAGGTGTGGGGTGGCGTTTGTGGTGATGAGTGTGGTGCGTGTGGTGGTGTGTGGTGTTTGGTGCGTGGATTCTGTGTGGGTGATGGTGTTGTGTGCCTCTGTGTTGTGGGATTGTCTATTCTGTGCTCTCTCTCTAGTCTTCGTCAATGATTTTGGGTCGTAGGGGCTTGTGGGTGATGTGGGTGTGTGTTTTATATTGTGTTGGGTGTGTGGGAGTGGTGTTAGTATGTGTATCAGGTGTGTGTATTTCAAACTGACCAATGTGGCTGAGTTTTCTATGTGTGTGTGTATTTTGAGCGCGGCGGTGTGGACCGCCAATATGTTTGAAAGACCGCCGCATGGATTTGTGGGTCGGAATGGTATGGGCGTATTTCTGTTGGCGTGACGGTGGAGGTTTGGTCATCGCCATTTTTTCGCTGAGCTTTGGTGTGGCGGACTTTTGTGGATGTCGGGTTTTTGGCGGTTTGCCAGTTGCGGGTCAGAATGTCCGTGGCGGTTTACCGCGGCCGCGGCGGTGTTATGGCGGTCTTCTGACCGGCGGTAAGCGCCTTCTACCGCCGTGGTCAGAATGACCCCCTTAGTCCCTTTTTCGGACAAACCTGCAAATCAGGCCGGGTCGCGGTTGAGGCAAGCCGGGTATAGTTGCCTCTGTGGAGCTTTTTTTCAAAAGTACTCCAAACTTCTCCAAACTTCTGGGGCTTCTCCCAGATGTTCTTTTAAGGTTCATTTGGGGTCCACAGCTCACCCCAAGGGTCCAAAAGCTCTGAGATGATCCTGGGGGGTGCAGACTATAACTCCCAGAATGCACCTGGCGCAAACTCCTTTTTGGCCACTGGGCAGTGGTCAGCTGGTTGATTTCTTCAGGAGTTGGTGCAGGAGACTCTGATTAGCAATTTTCCACCTGTAACAAACAGGGAGTCCCTACTTGAACCAGTTGAAGCCAGGCAAAGTCCTTCTTGTGGTGAAGCCCAAGTGTGAAGCTGGTGCAGTCCTTCTGAATGCAGGTTCCAGGTGAAGGACAGGGGTCCAGCAGGGCAGTCCTTCTTATACTTTGGTTCTTCCTGGTGGGGATCTGGTAGGGAACTGAGGTGTGGGTGCAGGTCTGCCAGTTTTATACTTGCTCCTGGGTGAAAAAGAGGGGGGTCCTGATTCTCCAATCAGGTGCAGGGTCCTTCCCCCTGTGATGACCACTTCCTGGGAAGTGTAGCAAAAATCTATCCCAGGAGGCAATATTCTTCAAAAATCCATCATGGCTGAATCTGATTTTTGGAGGATACATCTGGCTGAGCCCACCCGCTGGTGTGGCTAAAAATCATAAACACACCCCTCTCCTGCCCTCTCCTAATCTAATCAAGGGGGCACGTAGTTGTCTGGGGTTGCAGGATGTGGGGGTGTTGCTGGGTTGCTCCAAATGTCCTTCTCTGCCTTTGAAGGCCAGTTTGGCAGCCCTCCCCCTTCCTGCCTCACCATCTGCTGAGGGGAGATTCCCTCCCACAGGCACATCTCTTTGTGTGAAGCCAGGCCACTTCACACCTCATCAAGGCTGCCTGGCCAGGCTGCCAGAGGCTGGCCAATCAGAGCACAGCAGCAAAAACAATGCAGGGCTGAAACTGGCAACTTTTCAGGTAAAGTTAAAAACTCTTTACCTGAACAAGTTATATTAAATCCAACAACTGGAAGTTGTGGGATTTATTATAACAATTAATTTGATACCAAACTCTTTGTATCCATTACTTAAGGGGACTTTTAAAATGAAAATAAAGTCTCCCTATTCTAGCCTATGAAGGCCATTCACTACAATGAGGGAAAAACAAATTTGTCTGTTTTTACCTCACCAGGGCTTATAAAACTACTTTTATAAGGTCCTTGCTTATAGTTAGATGGCACCCAGCCCTAGGGGCACATAGTGCACACCTTAGGGGTGACTTATATATAAAAATAAGGTAGTTTAAGACTTTGGAACTACTTTTAATTCCAAAGTCGAATTTGCATATAACTTTAATTTAAAAGCAGCCAGCAAGGCAGGCCTGCCTTTAAAATGACACTGGGCACCTCAGCAGTGCACCTATGGGTGCACTACCTATGCTGTGGTCCCTAAACCTACATGCCCTACCATATACTAGGGACGTATAGGTAGGTTGACTTAGCCAATTATAACTAGCCTAATTTGCATACTGAATTTACACAGAGCACAGGCCCTGGGACTGGTTAGCAGTACCCAGGGCACCATCAGAGTCAGGAAAACACCAGCCAAAAGTGGAAAATGGGGGCACAAAGTTAGGGGGCCTCTGCAATCAGCCCTGTTTTCTCACAAAGGGGCACTGTCTACATCAGTAGAGTCATACACGGCTGAATTAGTAGCCATCAGAATCAAAGACTATGCATAGAGTCAATTGCACTCACCCAAGATAGCCACCACTACTTCCTGCAGTATAGTAGTGTCCACACCACCATCAAGGAGATAGTACCTCAAGCCCAGTCCTATTTTTCTTGAATATAGGGAGTTTACCACCCAGGTAAAAAGGGCAAAGTCTGACCTGGGAGAAGTGGTAGAATATCTGGCCTTCACATGAAGGCTGTCCTCAGCTGCAGTCTAAGGGAGAGTCAGACAGCCTCCCCCAATATGGTGGCATGACAGTCCTCTTTCATTGGCTGTGAGGCCTGGTTTCTCTGCTGGGACCCCTGCAAATGCCGGTAAGGATGAAGGGCACCCGTGGGTCCATCACATCCCCTGTGTAATGCCTGTGTTGGCTGGACCGTGCATGAAGGGAGTCCGGGTTCCCACTTGGACTCCCTGCATCAACTCCTGGGCCCCATCACAGCCAGTAAAAGGGAAAACTGATGGGTGTCACTGTCAGGGCCCTCACACCAGTCCAGGGACTGCTGGCAGTGCAAGGAGTTGGGTGCAGCTAAGGTAGTGAATGCAGGAGGTCTCAGGCCTTCGAACCTGCTGCCTCGCACCATGTCATGGTGGTCGGGCCTCACTCCACCCACCGCTAGATGGTTCGCAGGCTCACCTATGCTGGCATGGTTCCTTGGTGATTGCCCGGCAATGATGCCCTGCATTGAGTCTGTTTGCCGACGGTCAGGGCCCAACAGGCAGAAAACTCGAAGCAGATGCCTCCATGCTCCTCAGCATCAGGCTCCACCTACATTAGATGAGCTTAAAATGGTTAACACTTTTGTGTATCGTGTCAGTTCTAAAACCATTTGGTGATTTGCTCATAATTTTTGCACCATTCATTTAATATTTATGAAATTGGGCAGAAATTTAAGGCCTGATTTAGATCTTGACGGAGGAGTTACTCTGTCACAAACTTGACGAACATCACGTCCGCCGTATTACAAGTTCCATAGGCTATAATGATATAAATCAGGCCCTTAGTATATTGAGATAACTCTTGTAAATTTCAAATTCATGCGGGGTAGAAGTGTTCATTTGCTGTTTAGGACAGTGTGCCAAATCTGCACAAAATTTGTCAGAAGCTTGGAAGGATTAGCTTTCCTACAAGCAAGCCAAGATCTGTGCAAATCCACAAAGTGGGGAGGGAGTGTAAATGGGGGATGCACTCAATTTTCATGTGCCTGTAACATTGCCACTCACGTTGTATCTGCAATACATTTTCAGGTAGTTAGCAAATGAGACCCAGTACAAGAATTTCAGGTTCATACAGGTCCATTAATGGGGAAATTTAAAAACAGGATATCAAAGCATTTTTAATTTACTAATAACTTTGGCACAGTTTGATGGATCTGCATGAAATGTGGCAAGGTTTAATATGTTTAGCAAAAAACAACAAGTGATGGACGGAATGCTGAACATTGTCAAACATTCACCCCCAGTACAGTGATCTGGGCCTAAATCCATCATTTTTTTGCTGCCCATGCCATTCCAGTTTGGACCCAGCCATATGCAAATCAGTCTTGACCCTGTTCCCCATGGGTACAGTCCAGCCCGAACTGCTAGGCCAGGTCTTCCCTGGACTGGAAACAAGCATCCTGGGACCGGTTTCGGGGTTTGACCCCTCATCAGCCAGGCACTATTAATTTGGCAAAAGAAATTGAATGTTCCATGGTTTCTTCAAAGGCAATTCACAAAGAACATTCAGTGAATACCTTATCTAAGGATAATGATGCTGTTGGGAATACTGTGAACATTGTAAATGTCGGTAGTATGACATGGAGACAACCCACCAAGCGTTTGGGGAAAAGACGGACATGCTTGGGCACTGTACATCGAAATTGGAATGTTTGGGCAGTCATATAATGACCAAGGTGTGTGTAGCCATCAAGGGAAGGAATATTATGGGGTGGTACTGCACCTCGTACATGGTGCAGAAAATCCAGTAGTACTTGGAAGAAATGCCAATAGTGTACATGGAGGAAAACTCATACTGTGCAAAAATTAAAAGGACTCTTGAGGTCTTTAGTGATTGTGTAGGGGAAGTTAAAGGGTTTGAGCATCACATCTCAAATGTGATGACTACAGCCTAAACTGCTGGACAGACGTACACCGAATTTGGCAGAAAGGTACCTCTTGATGCAAAAATAAGCCTTTTTGTAATTTTGGTGTAAATTCATTCATTAGTTTTTGAAATATTTAAATTTCTATATCTGGAAACACAAAGACTTAGCGAATACTTCAGATCTCGTGCAGAGATCTGATAAGCTGCCAACACTTCAACCAAAAAGTGTTGAAAGCCATTTTGAGACTCCGTTTCAGCTGAATCTTGAATTTTTTTTAAAATAAAATATGAAAAGGGAGTAGGATACTGTTACTCCCCCCCTCTAGTCTTGGTTCACGGGACCTCTATGGTCCCCTCAAAAGCTTAACAGTATTTTTTTTAAATCACCATGAAAATTGAGACAAATCCACTAATTTTTCTCGGATATTTTTTTAAAAAGAGCCCCCCACCTAGGGCTTATGAAAGCCCCAGGAACCACCACCACCACCTCCTTGGGGCACTGCTTTTAATGTATGCAAGTGGTGCCCAGACAGCACCCTCACACTCTGGGAACCACCACTTTCCCAGGAGAAATCTCTATAAATAAATGCAGGGGGCTGCGCACCCCAACATCCCCGGGGACCACCACTTCCCTGGGGCACTTAAAAATATGTATGTGGATGGGTTCACTGGGCCCGCCTATGACCCAGGGACTGCCTCTCCCCCTGGGCAAATCACGCTAAACTAATGCAGGGAGTTGAGTTGCCCCCCACAGCCGCAGGGCCCACCACCTCCCTGGGGCACTTAAAAATATGTATGTGGGCGGGCCCACTGGACCCGCCTGTGCACCAGGGACTGCCACCTCCCCGGGGCAAATCATGCTAAAAGAATGCTAGGGGCTTGTGTGTTACCCGCAGCCTCAAGGACCACCACCTCCCTGGGGAACAACATTTACTATTAATGAGGGATGCCTGTATGGCCTCCCCAGCAGCCTCAGGGAGGTTCCCACCCTCGGTGGGTAGCTGTTTGCTTTTTTATTGGTGGGGACTACACATAACTCTGCTTTCTGCAAGCAGGAGCTATCAAACTGCTCCTGCTGGCAGAAAGCAGAGTTTTCATCTGTTTCCCTGCACGCAAATATGCTTGTAGGAAAACAGATGAAAACATTGCTCCCCCAAGCAGGGAGCTGCTATTTAAAGTAGCTCCCTGCTTGGGGGAGCAATGCCAGCTCCCACAGAAGTTGGGAGCCAGCTGAGACCAGGGGTACCTTCAGCCTCCCCCGCGGTCCCCTAAAATTAAAAAGAAAAACAGCTGAAGGATCAAATCCTGGTGTCTCATGGTAGTATGTCTGTTTGTTCTGTAATGTTTTTAATCTGAAACATCCATAGTGATGGAACATTGAAATCTTTTTCCAATAAAAACACTGTGAGGTTGCATGTCATAGTTAAGTCTGGATGCTGTACCATATGCAGCCACCTGTGGCCTACAGACTAAGGTCTCCAACGCTCTCACTGAAAGTTGAGGTTTCTAGTCTATGGTGGTCATTCTGACCTCGGCGGTAAAAGGCGCCTACCGCCGGTCAGAAATCCTCCATAATCCCGCCGCGGTCGCGGAAACCCGCCACGGTCATTCTGACCCGCAGAAGGCAAACCTCCGAAAATCCGACCGCCACAACAGACCGCCAGACCAGCGGTCGGCGGAAAGGTGGAGGTGACCAAACCTCCACCGCCACGCCAACAGAAATACGCCCATCCCATTACGACCCACGAATCCACGCGGCGGTCATTCAAACGCGGTATTCCATTGGCGGGACACACCGCCGCGGTCAGAATACACACAAACGAACAAAACTCAGCCACATTGGACGATTTGAATCCCACACACCTGATACACATACACACACCACTCCCACACACACAATACAATATAAAACACCCACCCACATCACCCACAAACCCCTACGCTAAAAAATTCGTAAAGAAGGCAAGAGCGAGACACCAGCATCCAAAATATAACAGCCACAGCCACTCAACACCATCACCCACACACTATCCACACACAAAACAACACACACCACCACACTCAACTCACTTAAATACACATACTCCACCCCACACATCATACACACCACCCCATGGCACCCCAAAGACAACCCCGCTTCACAGACGAAGAACTCAGGGTCATGGTGGAGGAAATCGTTCGGGTAGAGCCCCAGCTGTTCGGCACACAGATACAATACACCAGCATTGCCCGGAGGACGGAGCTATGGCAGAGGATTGTCGACAGGGTCAACGCAGTGGGACAGCACCCCAGAAATCGGGAAGACATCAGGAAGCGATGGAACGACCTACGGGGGAAGGTGCGTTCCATGGTATCCAGGCACAACATCGCCGTGCAGAAGACTGGCGGAGGACCCCCACCTCAACCCCCACAATTCACATCATGGGAGGAGGAAGTCTTGAACATCCTGCATCCTGACGGCCTCGCAGGAGTCGGCGGAGGAATGGATACTGGTAAGTTGAAGCTTCAATACTGCTTCCCCCCCACCTGCATGCCAAATCAGACCCCAACCCTCACCCCCATCCTCGAACCCCACCCTCACCCCCACCCCCATCCTCACCCCCACCCTCACCCCCACCACCATCCTCACCCCCACCCCCTGCACACCTATTCCCCGCCAATGTCTCACCATCACAACCCACACATCCCAAAACCTAGGCCTGCATGCGTCCACTAAGCATGGACACCCATCACCAAAGCATGCCCAATGCATATACACATCCCCCCCACAAGCCACCCTCACCAAAGCCCCCACACACGAATGCCAGCACTTGGGGACACGAGAACCCACAGATACACCCATATGCCACTCATTGAAACTATAACCATACCTCTATACCCCTGCAGGACCCGACCGTCAACACACCGCGGCGGAGGGGCCAGAATTCTCCACACCCCCCACCCAAGAGGCCGTCAGCGATGACAGCAGCTCTGTCGACCTGGACACCGATGACCAGCCCGGACCATCGGGGACCTCTGGACAGTCGGTTCCCCTCACACAGGCCCAGGCCACTACAGACCCTAACCCCTCTGGGAACACCAGCACAGCTCCCACCCAGCGGGCCCATGCCTCTGTCTCCAGGGCGCGTCAATCTGCGGTGTGTCTACCACTACAGGGCACCCAGGATAACCCACCACCCCAACAACAACAGGGACCTGGGGGCAGTGGTAGTGGGCACACCGGCCAGGGGGCAGAGGCCCAGGGAAACAGGGGAACTCGGAGGGCAGCTGTGCGACAGGGGGGGGAGGAGAGGCCCAGGGAACCCACTCTCCACGAGGTCCTCACCACCATCATGGGAGCATACAACCGCTCCCAGGAGACGATGGCGACGGTACTGGCCCGGTTCCAGGAGATCCAGGCACTGCAGGAGGAACACTATTGGGGGTACAGGGAGGACATCAGAGCCATCAACACCACCCTGGTTACCATGGTAGGGCTGCTGCAGGACCTCGTAAACACCAGGGCGGACACTGAACAACACCCAAGGGCCCCTGCCACTAGCCTGGACCAAGAACAGCCAACCACCTCCGCCGGCGCTAGTGGACAGGAGGCCCCCGCACAGCAGCAGCCCACCAGACCCCCACCTCCTGCAGGAGAAGAACCACCCCGCAAGAGGGCCCTGAGATCTCGCAAGAAGACAGAGTAGGATGTCAAGACCCCCGCCAGCAATGGATACCACCTGATGTCATCCCACTGTCCCACATTGTCACCCTGTCCATCCTTGAACTGCCCATGCTCCATCTCTCCACAGGCCTCTGGACAATGCACCTGTGTGACTGTTACTCTGGACTCTGCCATGGACATTCCTTCACCATAGCCCCCACCCACTTGAAACCACCCATCCCATTTTGAGCACTTAAATAAACACCTATTTTGCACCAAAATATCTGGAGTCTGGCTGTGATTTCAATAGATTGTAATTGACATGACAGTGCAAATATGTCCTTGTACATGGTGAAGTCAACAAACAGCTGCCACAAAGCTGTAGTCCATGGGGAAACGAAGCACAGGACTCGTAGTGGGGACCCCAGATCTGAAATAGGGAGGGAAAAGCCAAAACTCAGTCGTCATACACTGGGGCAAATAGACAGGCAGCAGAGATGCAGGAGAGTAGTTAACATTTACTAAATTCTCTTTGAAATGTTACCTGTGTCCTATTGGAAGTACTGTTCAATGATTCTGTCCCTGTTGTCTGTTTCAGCCACGTCGTCTTCCTCCTCGTCACTCTCCTCAGGTTCCACCGCTGCCACAACACCACCGTCTCGACCATCCTCCTGCAGGAAAGGCACCTGGCGGCGCAAAGCCAGGTTGTGAAGCATGCAGCAGGCCACGATGATGTGACACACCTTCTTAGGTGAGTACATTAGGGATCCACCTGTCATATGCAGGCACCTAAACCTGGCCTTTAGGAGGCCAAAGGTGCGTTCGATCACCCTCCTAGTACGCCCATGGGCCTCATTGTACCGTTCCTCTGCCCTGGTCCGGGGATTCCTTACTGGGGTCAGTAGCCACGACAGGTTGGGGTACCCAGAGTCCCCCACTAGCCATACACGGTGTCTCTGTAGCTGTTCCATCACGTAAGGGATGCTGCTATTCCTGAGGATGTAGGCGTCATGCACTGACCCTGGGAATTTGGCATTTACATGTGAGATGTACTGGTCAGCCAAACACACCACCTGGATGTTCATTGAATGGTAATTTTTTCTGTTCCTGTACACCTGCTCCCTGTCTCTTGGGGGAACCAAAGCCACATGGGTCCCATCAATGGCACCAATTACGTTGGGAATATGTCCAAGGGCGTAGAAATCACCCTTCACTGTAGCCAATTCGCCCACCTCAGGGAAAATGATGTAGCTCCTCACGGATTTCATCAGGGCAGACAACACTCTGGATAACACCTTCGAAAACATGGGCTGAGACATCCCAGAAGCAATTCCCACGGTTGTCTGAAATGACCCACTTGCCAAGAAATGGAGTACTGACATGACCTGCACCAGAGGGGGAATCCCTGTGGGTTGGCGGATGGGGGACGTCAGGTCGGGCTCCAGCTGGGCACACAGTTCATGGATAGTGGCACGGTTAAGACGGTAGGTCAGGATAATGTGGCGTTCTTCCATTGTCGACAGGTCCACCAGCGGTCGGTACACGGGAGGATTCATCCGTCTCCTCGCCCAACCCAGCGGACGGTGCCTAGGAAGGACAACATGGAGCACACAGTCAAGCAACCCACAGGTACGTACTCACAGCTAGCACAGTATACGATTCTCTATGCAGTGAATGGCGTGTCTGAGTGGCTATGCAAGGCCTAGGCCTGTGTGACGCAGTTGAAATTGAGCCATGTGGGCCCTGGAAATGGCGGCTGCCTGACCTGTGAAGTGTGACAATGGGATGTGACGTCAATGCGCTGGCGTGGCACACCGCGGCGGGCGGCGGGCGAAGACCGCGGCGCAAAGCCGCATTGGTTAACATTGAAGCCTATGGGTTTCAGGAGCCAATGGCGAAGGGCGCCGGCGGTGGCGGGACGCACCGCCGCGGTACGCACCGCCGCGGACGTGACCGCCATTTTCTATCTACTTATCCACTTGCGACTTGAACTTTCACAGGAGAGGACCTATACTGCAAGTGTTGCTGTGACCTCGGTCTGGAAGGGACAATGGCTGCTGCGCCTGGGGAAAGGGCCCCTGCCTTCACTGGAGAGGAGTTGGAGAAACTTGTGGATGGGGTCCTCCCCCAGTATGCGCTACTCTACGGTCCTCCAGACCAACAAGTGAGTTTAATTCAATATGGATTTGGGGCCACTGGCTGGCTTGGGGGCCTGGCGGGGGGCCTGGCGGGGATGGGGGGCATGTTGGGCCTGGCGGGGGGCCTGGCGGGGATGGGGGGCATGTTGGGCCTGGCGGGGGGCCTGGCGGGGATGGGGGGCATGTTGGGCCTGGCGGGGGGCATGGCGGGGGGCCTGGCGGGGATGGGGGGCATGTTGGGCCTGGCGGGGGGCCTGGCGGGGAGCCTGGCGGGGATGGGGGGCATGTTGGGCCTGGCGGGGGGCATGGCGGGGGGCCTGGCGGGGATGGGGGGCATGTTGGGCCTGGCGGGGGGCATGGCGGGGGGCCTGGCGGGGATGGGGGGCATGTTGGGCCTGGCGGGGGGCATGGCGGGGGGCCTGGCGGGGATGGGGGGCATGTTGGGCCTGGCGGGGGGCCTGGCGGGGGGCCTGGCGGGGATGGGGGGCGTTGGGCCACTGGAAAGGAAAATGCTGAGAAACTTGAACGTGGTATTTCTCCCTCCCTGTACGTGTCACATAGGTCCGCGCCCATGAGAAGATCGGGATTTGGCGTGCCAACGCCAAGGAAGTCCGGACCCTGGGGGTCCACCATCGACGGGGCACCCACTGCCGCAAGAGGTGGGAGGACATCCGCCGCGGGACCAAGAAGACCGCCGAGTCTCTGCTGGGGATGGCCTCCCAACGTAGGCGGGGTGCCTGCCGTCAACTGAGCCCCCTGATGTTCCGGATCCTGGCGGTGGCCTACCCTGAATTGGATGGGCGCGTGAGGGCAGCACAGCAGACACAAGGGGGTGAGTACAAGCATTATCTACTCTGTTGTCGCGCAGTGGAGCTGTCTGGGTGGGGGAGGAGGGCTGGGGGTCCCCCTAGGCCAGGGCGATATCTGTAGGCTGGGAACCCCCGTAAGCCCCTGTGTCCCCAGCCACCACCCTCAGTAGTTTGTCAGTACAGCCATCCCTGGGCCGTGTCATCCATGGGTGCAGTTGTCAACTCTAGGCGTGTAGGGCATGTTCCACGGAATGCGTAGCGGAGCCCAAGTGCGCAACTTAGTGCAGGGGGCATCTGTGTCTGTCATGTCCGCTAACTGTACCGGAGATCCATGTACTCAATATCCCTTTATTTCTCTCTCCCCCCCCTTTTTGTTTGTCTTTCTGTGCTTGTGTGCATCAGCATCATCAGGCGGAGGAGAAGTGGCATCGGGGCAGGAGGGAGCTGCATCTCACATGGCCCAGGAGGGCCATGCCACAGAGTCAGACTGGACCAGTGAGACGGAGGGCGAGGGGAGCTCCACGACGGGGACGACTGGACCCTGCAGCGACACGGACACGTCCTCGGAAGGGGGCTCCCTTGCGGGGGTGGCACCATCCGTGCCCCCCGCCATTACAGGTACAGCCGCCACCCAGCGCACCATCTCCGCCCTCCCAGCAGCCCCTCAGCGTTCGCCCCGTGCCCGCTCTGCCAGGAAGCCGGGCATCTCCTTCGCCCCAGGCACCTCAGGCCCTGCCCCTGTTACCCCCGCTGCCCTCAGTGAGGAGGTCATTGACCTCCTCCGAACGCTCATTGTTGGGCAGACTACCCTTTTGAATGCCGTCCAGGGGGTGGAGAGGGAGGTTCATCGCAGCAATGCGTACCTGGAGGGCATTCATTCGGGTCAGGCTGCCCATCAGCGATCGTTCCAGGCTCTGGCCTCAGCACTGACGGCAGCCATTGTCCCTGTCTCCTGCCTGCCTCTACTAACTCCCTCCTCCCAGTCTCCTGTTCCTCTGCCTGTCCCACCCACACCATCAGACCAGCCTGCACACACCTCAACACCCAAGAGAAGCTCATCCAAACATAAGCACCACAGATCACGCAGACATTCACACACGCAACATTCCGATGCAGACATGCCAACAGTCACTACCACCTCTGTGACCCCCACCTCCTCGTCTCCCTCCTCCCTCCCTGTGACGTCTACACTCACACCTCCATTCACCTCACCATCAGCCAGTGTTTCCATCACCAGCACACCCTCCACTCCAGTCCGCACACGTGCAGTCACCACCCCCACTGCCATTTACACGTCCCCTGTGTCCTCTCCCACTGTGTCTGTCACCCCCTCTTCCACACCACACAAACGCAGCCACCCACCCACCCAACAGCCATCCACCTCACGACAGCCTATCCCTCCTGCACCTGCACCCAAAGACAGCAAACGTGACTCACCTACAACCACATCCTCTCCCTCCACTCCCATTCCCACTGTACCTACCACTCTCCATTGTCCCAAGAAGCTCTTCCTCGCCACTACTAACTTCTTTCCTGACCCTGAGCCCCCCCTCCTTCTCGTCGGGGTAAGAAGAGCACCTCAGCCACCACCAGCCCTGCAGCCCCCTTGACAAGGGTGCAGGGGTATTGGAGCCCGCCAGCCTGCATGTCTGGATCTTCGCCCAGCAGCAAGGGGACAGCCAGCCCACCCCCTGGGAAGAGGAGCAGAAGGCGGAAGGGTCGCCGCAGGAGCCCGCCTTCTACATCCCCCCCGGACACCACCCAGAGACAGTCACCAGCCACAGCTCCAAAGGGAGGAAAGGGCCACAGGCCCACGACTAAGGAGGGCAAGGGCAGCAAGTCGGAGAGGTCAGGCAGCAGGCCTGCTGCCCAGGAGGAGCCCACAACCCCCATAGCCGCTGCCCCGGGAGGAACCGGCACAGCTGCCCCGGTAGAGCCCACCACCCCCATAGCCGCTGCCCAGGGAGGACCCAGCCCAGCTGGCCAGGAGGGCCCCACCACCCACAGCCCAGGTGGGCAGTGAAGGAGCACCATCCCCGCTGCCCAGGAGGGCACCACCAGGCAATTAGCAGTTGGCCATAGACCGGCCGCCGTCTCAAGAACCGCTGAACTGGGCCCTTCAAGGCAAGGAGCGCTGAACTGGGCCCCGCCGTCTCAAGAACCGCTGAACTGGGCCCTTCAGGGCAAGGAGCGCTGAACTGGGCCCCGCCGTCTCAAGAACCGCTGAACTGGGCCCCGCCGTCTCAAGCACCGCTCCGCTGGGCCCCGCCGTCTCAAGAACCGCTGAACTGGGCCCTTCAAGGCAAGGACCGCTGAACTGGGCCCCGCCGTCTCAAGAACCGCTGAACTGGGCCCTTCAGGGCAAGGAGCGCTGAACTGGGCCCGCCGTCTCAAGAACCGCTGAACTGGGCCCTTCAGGGCAAGGAGCGCTGAACTGGGCCCCGCCGTCTCAAGAACCGCTGAACTGGGCCCCGCCGTCTCAAGCACCGCTCCGCTGGGCCCCGCCGTCTCACGCACCGCTCCGCTGGGCCCCGCCGTCTCAAGAACCGCTGAACTGGGCCCTTCAAGGCAAGGACCGCTGAACTGGGCCCCGCCATCTCAAGAACCGCTGAACTGGGCCCCGCCGTCTCAAGCACCGCTCCGCTAGGCCCCGCCGTCTCACGCACCGCTCCGCTGGGCCCCGCCGTCTCAAGAACCGCTGAACTGGGCCCTTCAGGGCAAGGACCGCTGAACTGGGCCCCGCCGTCTCAAGAACCGCTGAACTGGGCCCCGCCGTCTCAAGAACCGCTGAACTGGGCCCTTCAAGGCAAGGAGCGCTGAACTGGGCCCTTCAGGGCAAGAACCGCTGGCCCTTTGGCAGACGTGGCAGGGCAGGATCTATCTCGGGCAGGGCTGCAGGATGTCCTCTGGCCAACTTGCCTCCTCCAGTGGCAGTGGGGTCTGTTATGGACTGTATGGACTGTGGCTTTGCTCTCCCCAGGATGGCCCAGTGGGCAGGCCACCCACTGTATGGACTGTATGGACTGTGGCTTTGCTCTCCCCAGGATGGCCCAGTGGGCAGGCCACCCACTGTATGGACTGTATGGACTGTGGCTTTGCTCTCCCCAGGATGGCCCAGTGGGCAGGCCACCCACTGTATGGACTGTATGGACTGTGGCTTTGCTCTCCCCAGGATGGCCCAGTGGGCAGGCCACCCACTGTATGGACTGTATGGACTGTGGCTTTGCTCTCCCCAGGATGGCCCAGTGGGCAGGCCACCCACTGTATGGACTGTTTGGACTGTGGCTTTGCTCTCCCCAGGATGGCCCAGTGGGCAGGCCACCCACTGTATGGACTGTATGGACTGTGGCTTTGCTCTCCCCAGGATGGCCCAGTGGGCAGGCCACCCACTGTATGGACTGTATGGACTGTGGCTTTGCTCTCCCCAGGATGGCCCAGTGGGCAGGCCACCCACTGTATGGACTGTTTGGACTGTGGCTTTGCTCTCCCCAGGATGGCCCAGTGGGCAGGCCACCCACTGTATGGACTGTTTGGACTGTGGCTTTGCTGTCCCCAGGATGGCCCAGTGGGCAGGCCACCCACTGTATGGACTGTATGGACTGTGGCTTTGCTCTCCCCAGGATGGCCCAGTGGTCATGGAGTCCCCTCGTGGATCTGGCGTCGTGTACTCAAGTGGCTGAGGTGCCCCCCCTTCCCTTCCCCCTGAGGTGCCTGTCCTATTTTCTTTCTGATGCCCCTGCAGTGTTCTCTCCGTGGAGTTCTTGTCGTGGGACTGGGCCTTGCCCCTTTGCACAGGACCCCTGTGATCCACGGACAGTGGTTGGACTACATTTAGTAGCTGTATATATTTTGTACATAGTTTATTTATTTATTGGGATTACTGGTGTCCATATTTCAATATATCTGCCCGTTTATGATCTCTTCTTTTGGTCTTTGCATTATTTCGGAGGGGGGTAGTTTGTGGGTTGTGACAGTGATCTGTGGGAATGCATTGATGTGTGTGTTGTAGTGGGTGTGGGTGGGTGGGTGTGTGCCGGTAATCTTTTCCCTCCCCTGTGTCGTAGGTGCAGTACTCACCGATGTCTTCCGCGCCGCCGGGCGTGCTCCTGGTATATGAGCAGGAATAGGAGTGCGGGGATGACCTGCAACTCTGGTTCCATACTGCCGGAATCTCGAGTGGAGTGCGTAGAGGTGAGCGTTTTCCCGTTCGTAGTCTGTTTCCGCCGTGTTCTTATCGGCGGTGCTCCCGCCCCGGAAAAGGCGGCAGATTGGTGGGTCGTAATAGGGTGGGCGGTACATTGTCTGCCGCCTGGCTGTTGGCGGGAACCGCCGCGCTGTTTGTTTGTACCGCTGTGGCGGTCGGAGTGTTAAGTTGGCGGGCTGTGTTGGCGGTTCCCGCCAGGGTCAGAATTGCATATTTTAGACCGCCGGCCTGTTGGCGGCTTGGCCGCCGCTTTATCACCGACCGCCAGGGTGAGAATGAGGGCCTATGTGTGTTAGTGGGCATTTCCCTGCTTAACTTTTTTTTCAACTTCAAATATTTAAGGTACATAATAAAAGGTAATCAAACTGTTTTAACTTGGCAAATGCATTGTTCTTTTCATTTTGTCAGAATATATCATTCTTCAAAGTCTAAAAAAGTTCACACCCTCCCTCCCTCCCTCTATCTGTCTTCCATCCCTTAATGGGATGAAAGGGAGAGATAGAGAGTTTGGTATTTCAATGGTCTCTCCATACAATGATGCAGGATTGGGTGGTTATAGAGGCTTGGTGTCAGGGACTGGCAGCAGACCCTGTGGCCAGCCACCGCCATGCATGGCCAAAGGGTGCTTGTGGCATGGGTTGGTTAGTTATAGGGGCTTGGATGCAAGGCCTGGCCACAGGCCAGGCCCTGCGGCTAACCAATGCACTGCACGGCCAAAGGCCATGCATGGCAGTAGTTGGATTAATGTATCATAATTAAAATTCAGCCGGGGGCGTAAGTTATAGTTAGAGCTTGTTAGAAATGGGGTTTTTGGTTGGCAGTCAGCTTATCCTCTGTCCAAGCAAGAACCCTCACTCTAGTCAGGGTAAGTCACACACAATCCAAATTATCCTGTGCCCACCCTCTGGTAGCTTGGCACGAGCAGTCAGGCTTAACTTAGAAGGCAATGTGTAAAGCGTTTGTGCAATAAATCATACAATAACACAATATAGCACCACAAAAATACACCACACAGTGTTTAGAAAAATATATAATATTTATCTGGGTATTTGCAGGTCAAAACGATCAAAGATGCAATATGAATTTGTAAAGATATCACTGAAAAGTGATATAAAGTGTCTTAAGTCTTTAAAAAGCAAACAAAGTCTCTTTCAAGCACAAAGTACCTGGTTTGGAGTGAAAAATCTCCGCAGAGGGCCACAGAAGAGGAGATGCGTGGAAAAACGGTGTATGCGTCGGTTACGCCCCTTCACACACGGACTTGCGTTGTTATTTTCCACGCGGGGAGACGTGCATCGTTCTACGGGAAGAAAAAGTGTGTGCGTCGGTTTCGCCCCTTCACACACGGACTTGTGTTGTTATTTTTCACTCGGGGAAGACGTGCGTCATTTTCCGGCACGCGGACTGTCTCCTTCTGTGGATCGCAAGATTAACAGATGTCCCAGGGTCTGTGCGTGGATTCCTCGGCTTGTTATCTGGCTGCACGTCGTTCTGGGGGGGCCGTGCGTGGAATTTTCTTTCTCACGGCAGGCATTGCGTCGATTTCCTCTCTGAAAGTCGGACGCCGTTGTCCATGCAAGGCCATGCGTCGAAGTTCCGGTCGCACCGCAGGCGTCGTGTCGAGCGGCGTCTTTCTGGATCGGTGTGTGGTGAATTTCTCACCGCGGAGCAAGCTGTGCGTCGAAATTTTCGGCGCACAAGGAGTCCAGTTGAAAAAGAGAAGTCTTTTTGGTCCTGAGACTTCAGGGAACAGGAGGCAAGCTCTATCCAAGCCTTGGAAAGCAGTTTTGCAGCCAGACAAGAGTTCAGCAAGGCAGCAGCCCAACAGCAAAGCAGTAGTCCTTTGTAGAAAGCAGTCAGGTGAGTCCTTTGAGCAGCCAGGCAGTTCTTCTTGGCAGGATGCAGGTTCTGGTTCAGGTTTCTTCTCCAGCAAGTGTCTGATGTGGTAGGGCAGAGGCCCTGTTTTATACTAAAATGTGCCTTTGAAGTGGGGGTGACTTCAAAGAGTGGCTAAGAAGTGCACCAGGTCCCCTTTCAGTTCAATCATGTCTGCCAGGGTCCCAGTAGGGTGTATGGCAGTCCTTTGTGTGAGGGCAGGCTCTCCACCCTCCCAGCTCAGGAAGACCCATTCAAAATGCAGATGTATGCAAGTGAGGCTGAGTACCCTGTGTTTGGGGTGTGTCTGAGTGAATGCACAAGGAGCTGCCAACTAAACCTAGCCAGACGTGGATTGTGAGGCACAGAAAGATTTAAGTGCAAAGAAATGCTCACTTTCTAAAATTACCATCTGGCCATACTAAATATGACCTTCCTGCTCCTTTCAGATCAGCAGCTGCCACTTCAACAATGTATGAGGGCAGCCCCAATGTTAGCCTATGAAGGGAGCAGGCCTCACAGAAGTGTAAAAACAAATTTAGGAGTTTTACACTACCAGGACATATAAACTACACAGGTACATGTCCTGCCTTTTACCCACACAGCACCCTGCTCTAGGGGTTACCTAGGGCACACATTAGGGGTGACATATGTAGAAAAAGGGGATTTTTAGTCTTGGCAAGTACTTTTAAATACCAAGTCAACGTGGCAGTGAAACTGCACACACAGGCCTTGCATTGGCAGGCCTGAGACCAGGTTAAGGGGCTACTTAAGTGGGTGGCACAATCAGTGCTGCAGGCCCACTAGTAGCATTTAATCTACAGGCCCTGGGAACATATAGTGCACTCTACTAGGGTCTTACAAGTAAATCAAATAGCCAATCATGGATAAACCAATCAACAGTACAATTTACACAGAGAGCATATGCACTTTAGCACTGGTTAGCAGTGGTAAAGTGCCCAGAGTTCACAAGCCAACAACAACAGGTCAGAAAAAATAGGAGGAAGGAGGCAAAACGTTTGGGGATGTCCCTGTCAAAAAGCCAGGTCCAACAGGGCTGGTAAATATAACTGCTGAATTTCTATGGTTTTATGTGAGAAAATTCAGCACCTAACTATAACTTCCCTATAACCTTTTTTCTTTTAGTTAATTGCTATGGCTTTTTAAATACAGTGGGGAGTTGTCCGCAGGGCCTCCCTGTGGCCAGGCCCTTTGGCCAATCCCCCACATAATACAGGAGCCCCATGCTACAATATAAAAAAAGAAGCAGTACATACATATAAAATGTGGGAAAAAGAAAGGAGAAAGGTGATGAAAGTAGAAGAAACCAAGTATGAGGCTTAGAAAAAATGAGGGAAAAAACAAGGAGAAATCAGTAAAAATGAGGTAAAACTATGCAGAAGGTACACAAAATATAGGTGAAAAAGCAACCAAAGAGAAGTGAAAATGAGGGAAAACCAAGAAGAGAGGAGACAAAAAAAGGATAAAAAAATATGATAAAAGGAATGATAACAAGGGAAAAGTAAGACTGGGGAACACAAAATATGGAGCAGAAAGGAAGGACAAAGCAGTAGAAATGAAAGACAAGAAAGCAGAAAATGCACAGAAAAATGGCCATAAAAGTAAGAGGTGTTTTATATTAAGTATAATATTTTTTTAATCTTCTGATCTGCGGATATCAGAAACTGTCAAATATATTTTTTTATGTATTTTCTGCCCATTGTCGACTATTGTATACATTTATATAATCCCCATAGGGTCAAGTAACTTCTATTCTGACCCCTTCATAGGCATTGCAGCCCACATTTGAGCACCGTAGATCGTTTCCCCAATAAAACAAAATGGTGTCCGCAACTTCCCTGTCAGGTTATGACCACCCAATCAGATTCTTACCCTGACGTGTGAATCTGCAGATCCACTTAAGGTGGAGCCTCTACGTCCACAGACATCTATATTTTTTAAGCTTTAATATCTCAGAAACTGGTGAACTGATTTACACCAAATCACAATCTGCACAACAAGATCTAGCTTCCTATGAAATTTAGTGTAACTCCATTCATCGTTTCGGGTTGTAGGCATGTCTAGAGACCCTATGGGAATTAACATAGGAAGCACACTTGTTTTGACCCCCCTCACCTTTTCTCAGCCCCTGCTTGACAGATTGCCATGAAACTTTCCATGCATAACAAGACCCCATAGGACACTTTTTTTGGAAAAGTTTGTGAAGATTCATCAAATGGTGCGAAAGATATAGGCAAGTCCAAAAACACCTACTGGCGACTGGTTTCTATAGGAAAACCATGTTTTGTTTTGATGAATCTTCAAAAATTTTTCAAAACTTATACTTCTGTGGGTTCAGCTGCTGTCTTGAAACTCCAAAAACGCTTTTCCTATGGAAACTAGGTCCTAACTATAACTACCTACTGGTGACCGCCAGTAGGATATATATATATATATATAATATACTATATATATTTTAGAGGCAGTCACCACTAGGTAGTTATAGTTAGGACCTAGTTTCTATTGAAAAATCCTTTTTTGATTTGCCTATATCTTTGGGGTCGGTTGATGAATCTTAACTAAATCTTTCAACAAACTTTCACGCTCACTTCATCTGCCTCCTGGAAAACTTTGGGGTGAGCTGTCAAGCGGTGTGTGGGTAAGGGGGGCTCCCAAAACTTGTTTTCCCTATTCATTTTTCAATAGAGATTTTAAACAGCGATAGCGTCAAAAACATTGGATGGAATTACACCAAATTTGGCAGAAAGATACCTCTTTGTCCAGAAAGAGGCCTTTTTGTTATTTGAAGTAAATCGGTTCAGTAGCTTTACAGAAAGTAATGAAAATCCAAATTTATATATATAGGGATGCAAAGGATTTGCAACCCTTTCAGATCTCGTGCTGAGATCTGATTGGCTGCCAACACTTCAACAAGGAAGTGTTGGCAGCCATGTTAAAGCAGAGCCCCAGAAAAAAAACATTAAAAAAAAGAAAAGGGGCCTGGGTAGGGACACCCTGACTCCTTAGCTCTGGTGCTGCGGTCCCAGAGAGCCTCCCCCCACAGGGCTAAAAAACACTTAAAAAAAAAACAATTTGCTGTGAAATTGCAAATTGAACGCACACTGAGACATCCATACAACTACTTACTGGACGATGTCATCATCAGTAATGTAATTTGAGCTGTCATCAATGATGTCATTGACCATGTCATGAGTGATATATTATGTAATGTCATAAGCAGTGTATTGGGGGGGTGCAAGTTATAGTTAGCTCAGGTAATTATAACTGCAGAAGTTATATGATTTTCTATGTGTCAAATGTGAGTCTAACGATAATGTCACTCTAACCTTTGTTTTTTTCAGTGAATTTCTAAGGTTGTTTTAATTCTATTTCCTAACTATAACATCCCTGTAATCTTTGTTTTTTTCAGTGAATTTCTATGTTTTAAAAAAAGTATATTTAGTAACTATAACAGTACAGGAACCCATGTTTTGTAGTGTACTGTACCAACTGACTGTTTTATTTTTTGGTTCTTTTTATAATTTTATAAATATATATAATACAACAAGTACTATTACATGTTCAGGAAGCCATAGCTATTTGTTTCTCAATGACTGTTAGTTCTATAAAGTAAATAAGAAAGAGTGGCTTTCTATAATTTACATTTGAAAATACTTTACAAATAAAATAATTTGACTGAGATAAATATAACAAGTATTTTTTAAGCTTATGTATAAGTCAGCAGAGCGTCATACTACTAACAAGATAAGATTTTGTCATGTCTTTTAGAGTGAGAGGAAAAATGGAGATGGTGATATACAGCAATTTGTGCACCTGTTTTTTAAAACTGCTTGTCCTGGACGCTGGCAAGACCCAACCCACGTAGAAACCTGATTGTGAGGAGAGGAGTATATAGTTATATTGTACCTAAATGTAGGTTTAAAAAAAAAACAGGAGTTGGGCACCCGTCACGAACCTTCCTGGAGGGTACACGACTCCGGCAAGATATCTAGGAGGAAAAGGACAACATCTTACTGGAGGAAGAAGAGCCTCCTAAGAAAAAAAGGAAAGTATAATTTAGGATTTTTTTTAACATTCCAGAGAGAGAAAAGAAGGTGAATGCTAAGAAGGTGACCTGTACTTTATGCCAGAAAGTGATTTCACAGGTTAGCGTCAAGAAGTACTTCTGTGAAACATCGAGAAAGTACAAGCACCTCAGCACAATACATTCGACTCAATTGGCTAGAGCAGAAATGAAGAGCCTGGAGACTGAAAAAACAAAAGATGCCATCTTCTAATAATGATCAAGGAACATCTTTCACTACAGCTCATGTTTCCAATGTGCCACCTGGTATTCCCGAGTTTGCCATCATTGGAATATTTTGCCCTAAGTGTACTGCTGCTCTGCGTGTAGGAGAGCAAGCAGTCCCTACAATTATGTAGATAATTAATGCACATCATTGCTATTTTTTTCGAATTACAAGCTGAGTTTCTTGTTTAGCTTGTTATTTAACAAGACATTGCCTTTTTTTGTAAAGAAACAAAAAACACCCCAAAAATTTTAAATAGTTAAAAAATATATAAAAAATAAACAGGAAAAAAAATGGTTGTTTTTAGAACCACTTACGCCTGTCAACAAAATAAATGTTATATGTTTTATGTATGTTTACAATAGGTTAACTTTCGTGAATATGTGGTTCACTAAGTGTATAAGTGGTTCATTGTTGCCTGAGTATGTACATCAGTAGTATATAAGTGACTGAGTGACATAGTTTCTTAGTAGAGTATACATAGGTGAATTGGTGCATGGATGGTTCTATGGGTGAGTCAATGGTTGCATGATTAGGTTATGGGTGACTGAGAGAGTGTGTAGGTAGCTGGATGAGTGAGCGAATGGGTGTGTGAGTAGCTGTGTGTGTAAGTGAGAAGGTGCATAAGTGGTTGTATGTATGATCGAGTGAGTGAGTGCATGATTGGGTGGTAGGTGAGTGAGAGGGTGCAGGAGTCATTTGAGTGACTGAGTAGGTGAATAAGTGGATATACAGGTAATTGAGTGTATGGGTGACTGAATAGGTCATTGACTGGGTGCATGAGTGGGTTTCAAAGTGAGTTATAGGGTGTTTGAGTTGCTCTATGAGTGAGTCAGTGGGTGACTGGTTGTATGGGTGAGTATAGCTGAATGAGATGCTCTGAGTGTTTTTATATGTGAATGAGTGGGTGCATGAGTCTGTATGGGTGAGTGACTGGGTGCTTGAATGGTTGTATGGGTGAGTGTGGTTGCATGACTGGCTGTATGGGTGAATGAGTACATGAGTGACTGCCTGGGTGACTGAGAGGGTGTCTTACTTCTTGCATGGATGAATGAGTAAGTATATAAGTGAGCGTATGTGTGAGTGAGTGCATAAGTAGATGTATGGATGAGTGAGTGGGTGTATCAGTGCACATATGGGTACTGAGTGGATTAGGGGCTATATACATGAGTGAGAGGGAGCGTGAGTTATATGTTTGACTGAGAGGGTGCATGAGTGTTTGCATATGTGAGTGACTGCTTGTATGAACACCTGTATGTACGACCCAGAGGGTGCATGAGTGTTTCTGTTCATGAGTGAGTGGCTGCATTAGTGACTGAGAAAAGGAGTAGCTGTCTAAGTGAGTGGGTGCATCAGTGGCTGTATGGATGAGTTAGAGAATGCATGATTGTATGTGTGAGTGGGTGGGTGCTTGACTAAGCGTATGGGTTAGTGACAGGATGCATCAGTGGTTGTATAGGTGACTGAGAGAGTGCATGAGTGAGAACTATTCTTAGTTACCTCAGCAGCAATTGTTACTTCTTGTTGTATCTCATAACTTAACATTTGTAAATAGTTTGTAAAAACTTAACTCTGAATAGTATCTTTGACAGCATTGAAAGAATCTTTATAGCGGTCACTCCAAGTAATTCTAATTCATTACACCAAGGCTTGAACTATGGAAGACGAGCCAAATAGAAACACTCTCTTTTCTCAGGGGTTTGGCAGCTGAGTTTTCGGTGGTTAATTAAATTTGCCTATAAGTTTGACTATATAACTGTGACATCCAAGTACTCAAAATGTTTCTTCTTCTATGTTTTCACGTACATTGCTTCTATATCTGTAGTACTGAAAATTTGTATACAGGCACTTGTCTTCTAGATGTGGACTCCTTCTTGGGTAGTATGTATCCAACATATTTGATTTCACAGTATCTGTACTTTGCAGCTCAAACTCTGCTAGGTACTGTATTTCTGGAAAAGACTTTAAAACTCTATTTTGTGTACTTGCTAGTCTAAGGCTTACCCAAACAATTCCCTTTAAGTTTGAAAACAAGCTTACTGAACTCAGCCTGTCACTGGCCTTGTAGGATCCCATTTCCCTATGCGAAAGCATTTTTAAACTGAAGGAGTGCAATTTCTTTGTGTCTTTTCAGCAGATATCTCCCCCCACATGTCCTTTAACTCGGTCTTTTCTGATTTTGTAATGTATGAAGTGATGTACCGAGCTACAGTAATGGAGCTATCAGCAGCAAACTGTATGTCCATATTAGCATTCCATGTTTTCAGAATCACAGGGTTATAGTCTTTAATTTATTTGGAAGCCTCTGTTCTTATTAGGTTATATGTGTTCTTTGGTGATTTCCTTGTCAGTGTATGTCTGAATGATGACAGAAAGCTATTGACTTTTCCTTTGGAAAAACCAGGTTGTGGAAATCCAAATAGACATCTTATATAAAAGTTTCCCTTGGATCTGTATTTACAACAGCAGTACTTCCCACATTTATGTGCTTGGAAGTGTAAACCTTGCTGTCTTAGATCTCTTTAGTAGCTTTTGGTATGGGGCATGTGACATATTGTTCTATAAAAGCCAGTACGAAATCATCAGGATCAGCTCCAAATTTTGGTGCTTCTTTTATCCACAGCAGCATGTTAATAGAAGCAGCACCACTTGCTTGATACTCTTTCTGCCAAAGGAAATCAGTGACTTACCCAAGAAGAGGATTGGATTTGTTACAGATGAAAGCCATCATTGCTTGGAAACCTATGGTGGAAATATCTGCAAATATTAGCGGTATCTACTGAGCAGAGTTCTCCAGCTGTCTTTAGATTGATGTCCTTTATATTTGAGTTTGCCTCTCTCAAAAATACAAGCAGGTAGTGCCAAGCACACTCAGTGGAACTGAGTGTCAGAAACCAGGTAGGTGGACCTAGATTTCTAAGCATACATTTAAGTTCTCCCTGCCGACAATACCAATATTCATTTGTCCTACGTTGGCATGACATTAAGTTAATTAAGTTGTATTCTAAATTTTCATCTTTTCCATGAACTTTGTCAAGAAAATCTCTTGCAGATTTTGAAGATTAACTCCTGTCTTTAAAATGTGCTGTACTGCATAGGAAATCTAGACAAGTCACTTTCAAAAAGAAGGTGAAATGTATATGGAATGCACTGTCTGAATCTTGGATCCTCTGAATATAGCAATGTTGATCAGTATTCAGCTGCTGGGATTTGTATTGGCTACTCATCATAGCAACCACCTACTCTAGAGGGAAACAACTGTGGAAAAGAACAAGCTTCTAAATTATTTTCCCAAACACTCTTGGGAGCTCCTTTGGCTTGCTTCATTGAAACAGCTCAATAGCATCAATAATGACTTATTTGGAATGTAAAGAATGGATGCTGTGGTGCTCATACATTTCTTCTGTTCAGGGTTGATCCACTTTTTCTGTGTGACCACTTACTGCCAAAGTTTTATCATCCACATTTGGTATATTTTGTTCAACAGTACCTTTTTTATAATAAACATTATAAGTATAATGTTGCTTGCTTTACTTTGTTAACATCAGCTAACTCTTGCCAGATTTTCTTATTCTTAGTTGGAACACCATTTACTAATATAATGAGTGGTTCATCAATATATTTCTTAATCCCTGCAGTTTCAACATTTTGTTTAAAATCTAATGGCTAATACACTGTTCTTCCTTTGCGTTCTTTCTTTAGCTCTGTTGAATGTAATTGACCTGTTTTTGGTTCCATTCACATGAATATTTGAAATGGATGTTCAGTCTGTATAAGTATGGATTCATACACATTTAAATATTGCAGTTACTAGTTCTAACTTGTTTTGTACGGCTCTAGCTGGCACTTTATTATCCTCTAGCGTATCGTAACAGTACTTACAAATAATGTGCTGCATATACAACTCAAATCTCTCCTCTACTAATAAATAAGCAGCAAATTCTTGCCACTTATCTCTGTTTTCCTCTTCAGTTTTAGGAAATACATATACTTTCCGAGTTTGACTTTTATAGGAACAAATGCACACACACTTGGGTTTTTTAGAACACACTGTGTTAAACTTATTAATCGGTTCTGTAAATGTCTCAGTAGCAATAGCTGTACTATTTTCCTCAACACTTGCAGGTACAAATTCATCATTTTCCATACATTTGTTTTGTGGACAGAAAAAGAACAAAACTGCACAGCCTCACAAAGGGCCAGATGTAGAAACAAAACATTTTTGCGACTTGCAAATAGCGAGTCATAGCGACTCGCTATTTGCAACTCGCAAAATGTTATGCAGTACGGTGTCTCAGACACCGACTGCGACTCGCTATGGGGTCGCAATGACCCACCTCATGAATATTCATGAGGTGGGTCGCAAATTGCGGCCCCATAGCGAGTCAAGGCACTCGCAAACATGGAGGCCTGCTGTAGTCAGCAGACCTCCGTGTTCGTGACTGCTTTAAATAAAGCAGTTTTTTTTTTTTAAGTGTAGCCCGTTTTCCTTAAAGGAAAACGAGCTGCACTTAAAAAAAAAAACGAAACCTTTAGTTTCGGTTTTTTTTCAGGGCAGGCAGTGGTCCCTTGGACCACTACCTGCCCTGAAAAAAATGTTTGGGGTCCATTCACAAACTGGAAGGGGTCCCATTGGGACCCCTTCCAATTTGCGAGTGGGTTACCATCCACTTCAAGTGGATGGTAACTGCGATACGATTTGCGACCGCGTACGCGGTCGCAAATGGTATTGCATCCCACTCAGACTCGCAAATAGGAAGGGAACACCCCTTCCTATTTGCGAGTCAGAAATGCATTTTGCGAGTCGGTCCCGACTCGCAAAATGCATTTCTGCATAGGAAACTCACATTTGCGACTCGCAAACGGCAATTTTTGGCGTTTGCGAGTCGCAAATCGTTTCCTACATCTGGCCCTAAGTTATCTAGCTCTGCTACTGTTCCATGCAAAAGTACCCTATTCATTTCACCTAAACGCAAAGCTGGAGTCTTTACATAGAAAATCCTCCTAATTAAATTTCACATCTTTGATTAGTGAATTGCCAACATTCTGAAGTGATGAAAGGTGCTTTGGCACCCTTTCTTTGATAGACAAACTAGCAAATGTCCTTGTAAATTAATATGCTTTCTTACTTGCATGGATCTAATCCTTGCAAAATTGACATTTTTTGTTTCAGACTTCTGCATTGGAAATCATTTACAAAATTTCTTAGTAAGTCAATTGATTGCTATTGAATACTACAAATGCTACTACAGTTCCACTTATATATAGGAGCCTCTTTACGCCTTTCCTCAAACCCTTCAGTTATCACTTCTTCAACATTCCTTGGAACAATTGCTTCTTTTTAAGTTAGACTACCATCCTTCACCTCATAACAATGACTAGCTGAATCAACTGCATGCACTAATTTGTTCTCTTGGTAATAGCCTTCTTCATTGAAGAAAGGCTCTGTACTGGAGGTATGCTTCAAATCCCCACTAAAAATGTTTACAAAAATTACTTTTATTAATACATCTTTTCTTTTGGCTGCATCTGTTCATACATGACACAGTTGTGCCTAGTGTCTTCATTATTTTGAGTACCAAAATAAAAAAACTTCCTGTTTAAGGAAAATGCCTTATCAACTACATCCTAAACACATTTCTTCTGTTTCACTATGTGTCTTCTCTTTTTATACTGCTTCACATTTTTCAGTAGATTCTGGGTTAACCTGCCACAGAACATTTTAGCTCTAATTTCCTTGATCTGTTGCTGCCTCTGGTTATGCTGTCTCCGTTCCTCAGTGATTCCTTACCCTTCTTCTGACGTGATTGTTGCCCTTCTTTGGCTTATTTCAAACCTTCCTTTTTATGCACTTTATTTTGAAGACTTTGCAATTTCCCACAAACGACTTTTAAGAAATGTTTTGGTTTTCTTACCAGTAGCATCTTTCTCTTTAATAACATTGTCCACATGTTCTCCCTTTTCTTTCTGTGTTGCAAGTAGATAGTATGCTTTCCCCATTTTTTTAATGCTTTTCTTTTTTCAGCATTGTAGATGTATGCTTTCAATACAAATAGATGTCTGTAAAGACAAATAAACAACATATTTACATTTGCATGACATACTGTTCACTAATATATGATAACAATCTAATTATAATACAGTCACATCACTATCTAGTAGGCACTCTAGGTATACTACTTTCCATAGTTAAAGCAGACTATACGAGCCTCTTTTCTTACAGGCATCAGTGTCTGACTCAGTGTTTCACTGTATGCATCAGGTATCTTACTGTATCTATCAGTGTGTACCTCTGTATCTTATCCCAGGCATCACTTTGTCTCCAAGTACATTAGTGTATTTATAAGTGTGACTCTCGATATATCAGTATATGCATCCAGTTATCCCTGGGATGGTCAGTTGATGCATAAGTGTGTGTGTGTGGTTGTGTTACTGTATGGATCAGTATGTGACTGGGTGTATCAGTGTATCAATGTGTCATTATGTATGCTACTGCATACATGAGTTTCTCCTTGGTGTCTCAGTTTATCCATCAGTGTCTGCTTGTGTGTTGGTGAGTACAGGGGTATGTAACTGTGTATGCGATTAGATCTGATCCGGCTGAGTACCTAACTGCTGTCTGGGTGTCTCAGTGAATGTGTAAGAACCTCTTTGTATGGTATATCTGTGTGTACTTCTGTGTTTTAGAGTATTGGTCAGTGTATGAATGAGTGTGTTTATGTCTGGATCAGTGTGTGCCTCGTTTTCTAATTGTATGCTTCAGTGTCTATCTGGGTTTGTCATTCACTCAGTATTTTACTACATACATCAGTGTGTAACTGTATGGATCAGTGTGTGCCTGGATATTTTATCACATTCATCAGTGTGTGTCTGAGTACAATACTATATGCATAATTGTGAGCTTGGGTATATCAGTGTATGCATCCATCTGTGCCTGGGTGTGGCTGTGTATAAATAAGTCTGTCTCTCGATGTGTCATTGTGTGCTTCAGTGTGTATTTGGGGATGTAGCTGTTTGCATCAGTGTGTCTCTGTGTATTTCAGTGTAACAATTAGTGTGTAGCTGTATGCATCAGTATGTCCCTTGGTGTCTCAGTGTAAGTATTAATGTGTCCCTGAGGATGTTTCTGTATGTATGAGTGTTTGCCTTGGTGTGTTAGTGTTTGAATGAATCTGCATCTAGCTACCCTAGTGTATACATGAGTGTATGATGGCTTTAGAGGCCTAGTGCACATAGATCCCTTTCACGCATAATACTGCATGAAAGGGTGTTTCATGACTGTTTCTCTGGGTGTTCTAATGCAACAGTCATGGAACATGACAGATTCTGATGCATTCTCACATTTACAAACCTGGAAATGTGTCAGATTCCTAGAGCACCACATGAGTGGCATAACAGGGGCAAATAACATTATTTCTCCCTATTTGTTCCTCTTTCTATGTGTGGTACATTCTACAGCATACAGAGAAAGAGCAAAACCGCGTGAAATATTGTTTATAAATAGGAAAGTGTCCCTTAATGCATATAAACACTCATCCATGTAACACAGGTACCCTTACACTATGGACGAAGGTTGTCTGCATTGCTGCTAGGCAGACGTCTATGTGGTAGCACAGGGTAGAAGTACAAGAATGCGCCATATCTTCGTCATATGGTGGATACCTAACCTTTTCTTTGGACACCGCGCAGTGCAGCAAAAAAATGTGCATCACAACCCTGTGCCAAAACGTATAAAATGAGGTCTGACACTGAAGAAGTTACAATCTACTAAATTAAACTGTAACTCTTACCTTACAGGTACATAACATACTCCATATAACCTATATATACAATACTATAGAATTAACTTATTTAAACTAAAAACACTCTTAGGCCCTCATTACGACTTCAGCAGTGACAGGTCTGCCACGGCGGCAGTGGCGATCCGACAGCCACCAGGCGTATTACGACCGCGGTGGTGAACAGGCCAGAACACACCCGGCCACTGTATTACGCCTCAGCATACCGTGACGATTTTCGGAGTGGGCCGACCACCACCCGGCGGAAAGGAACAGTATATAAGAAAACACTCACTGTAGGGACACAGAGGAGGCCGCTGAAGACATGGAGCGTGAACTGGAGATCTTCCCAAAGCTAGTACTTGCAATCCACCTACATGACTTGCAGCGCCGATGTAGACGACTACAGTGAATACACCGCCTACCACACAAGGGAGGGAAGGGGACAATCACACCGCCACACTCCACATACACATCCGACACCGACTGCCATGCCCACACAGAAACACACGCACAGCAACATCCCTACCCATATACACATACACACACACATGCGCACTTACACTACAGTCACGCACAACCAGAACACACACCACGCCCCACACACGTTACTCACTCACCAAAGAATACCATACATAAACACACCACAACACTCATACCCAGCCACACACAAACTGATCACAAAACCACGGCTGACACAGACATCAGGTAGAAGACTGGTATACCAGACACATATACGGCACACAACCACAAGTGCTATCCACAAATACACTGCTACCATACTATGACGCCATCGTCCATACCACTCACTCCACCCACACCATGTACAACAACTGAACACAAATCACAATCAATCACACACACACCATCCACACCAACTCCTAAACCCACCACCACCTATCCACCATTTTACACACAAATACAGACAGGGGCAAAGCTAGGAACAGAAGTGATGTTGCCACACAACATCCGTAAACATGCACATATCTCTGGCAGCCATAGTCAAATTCAGAACAACTTAATCAAATTGCACCAACTGGGCAGGTTGGGTAGATATATTATTTTCAAGAACAAAAGGGGAAACAGCAGCTATGTACAGAGCGGGCCATTTGTCAGTTCATTGGTCCATGTGGCATAACAGTGCTAACAAGGCCCCAACTTGACCCCTTACACAACCGTGGTCTCCACACAGCAGGGGCATCAATGGGGCAGGCACCTCAGGGTGCAGAGGGAGGGGTTGGTGGTGTGGACTCAGGTAGGTTACACCTACCTCTTTTGAGTACACTTCACTGACAGTGGTGCCCTAACGATTCACTGTACATGTCCTGCAAATCCAACTGAGGAACCCATTCACTGCTCAGATGTATTGAGTACCACTAAGTCACTTTTCTAGACAACAGGAACGCTACCTGACTGACTGGTGTACCCAATTCCCAACTTACCTGGGAACACATGCCACCTACACAGCATAGTAACGAAAGCTGGTCAAGAAGCTGAACACTTGAATACACTGACATCTATGAGTCACTGTAACAGCATCCAGCTACCATTCCCCCCAATACAGTTGGCATGAAGGACAGTGTGAGAACTCATCCCCTTGTGGCTGCTGCTGTGGTGCTTCCAAGCACCCATCCAACTCTGGGTAGGCCACCGCCAGTATGCAGGCCAAAGGTGGGTCAGGGTCCAATGTGCACCCCTCCCTCGGTGGGAGGACCCCCCCAGCTAGGCCTTCACGGTCTTCTGGGCCCAGCGTCTCAGGTCCTTCCACCATTTCCTGCAGTGGGTGCTCCGCCTACTATAGACCCCCAGGGTCTGCACATCCTTGGCGATGGCTCACCATAAACCCTTCTTCTATTTGGCGCTGACCTGCATGGGAGACACAGAAGAAAACACATTTATGTAGACTTACCACACCCATGCTGATATAGGGTACAACCGCACTGACATTAGTCCACCATACATTCCATCATCTTCCTATAGGTTCACATTGATGGCTTATTCCACTAATCCTGTATGCTTGGTGATCCTACATACACACACACATGCACACACAGAAATTGCACTAACTGCAAGGACACTATTGATCCACTCACCTGCTCCTCTGGTCACCCATACAACTTGGCATACATGGGTAGGACCACGTCCACAAGCTTGGTCAGCTCCTCCTAGGTGAAGGCTGGGGCCCTCTCCCCTGTTGCATGTGCCATCTTCGCAACCAGATGCAGGACACAGCAGCACACTCAATAGAGTTGTGGTCGTGTTGAGTGCAGGAGTGAAGTGGCAAAGTAAAATCGAAATGGCAGTGACAACCATGGAGCTTCGCACCATCACTGCCGGTGGCGATCATGATTGGCCCCTGTTTCCAATAGACACCAATATCAACCAATGAGGAAGTGCACAGTGGTACGCACTGCCTAACAGCATGACGACTAATGCCAGCACTGTTATGTCACTTCCAGCTGTCCTCTGCTTGTAGGGCAGGAGACTACCATTTTATGTGCAAAATGTGTTAGAGTTCAGTCTCTACGCACCGTTCATGCTGTCATATTTGATTGTAATTATTAGGTACATAAGTCATGCACAGCTATACATGCCATATGTGATGTGTGGCAATAGTTAGATGCATATGTAGGTTAAATACCACTGTGAACACTCGTCGATTGTCACAATGTAAGCTGTATAAAACCCTTCCATGATTGGAAGGCTACGTTAGTGCAATTGTGTGAGCGTAGACATCATTCGTAATATGTGGTCATGGTGACATATGTGTTGGCCCTTCCTAGGTATCGACCCATGTGGAAACTGAGGAATGCACCGGTGTATCGGCCCCCAGCTGACCTGGCAACCATGGAGGAATGACACATTTTACTGACCTACCATCTGAACCGGATTACTATAGATGAACTGTGTGCCCAATTGGAGCCAGATCTGCAGCCAGCTTTTGGTAATCCCTATGCTATTCCCCCTACTGTTCAGGTACTATCTGTGCTACATTTTCAGGCCACTGGGTCATTTCAAGAAACAGTGGGCTTGGCAGCAGGTGTGTCACAGCCAATGTTCAGCATCATCTTAAGGAATGTCCTGACTGCCTTTCTGAAACACCTCCACAGCTACATCAACTTTTCCCAAACTGCTGACTTGCCCACTGTGAAATCTGCTTTCTATGCCATTCCACACATTCCTCATGTGATTGGGGCCATAGATGGCACCCATATTCCCTTCATTCCTCCCAGGGTAAATGAACAAGTGTACAGGAATAGGAACAATTATCAGTCCATTAATGTACAGGTGGTGTGTCTTGCAGATAAGTACATCTCCCAAGTGATTGCAAAATTCCCTGGATCTGTGCATGACCCTTACATATTGAGGAACAGCTGTGTCCCACACCTGATGGCACAAGAACAAAGAGAGAGAGAGCCTGGCTTGTGGGTGAGTGAGTGAGATGTGAGATTGCTGTAGCTAGCTACCTGCCTTTCTAACTCTTTACTTTCTACACAATGGTGATATGTGCTGTGCGTACCCACTCTTCCCAAGTCATTCTGGCTACGCTAACCTATCCTGGTTGTTGACACCAGTGAGCTATCCCAGGACAGGAGGTGACAATCGCTACAATGAGGCATGTGGCAGGACAAGAAGAGTCATCAAGAGGACCTTTGGCTTACTGAAGGCAAGATTCCCGTGCCTGCATGTCAGGCGGATCCCTGTGCTACTCCCCAATCAAGGTATGCCTAATCATCATGGCCTGCTGTATGCTGCACAATTTGGCACTAAGAAGGAATGTACCTCTACTGGAAGAGAAGGAATGACCTGATCCACCGGTAGAAGCTGAGGGGACAGAGGACAGTGATGAAGAAGGGGAGGAGGGTGATGTGGACACCAGAACTCACCTCATTCTGCTGTACTCCCAATGAGGACAATGTAAAATTTGGCTACTATATCCCACAGCATTTCCTACATAGATTTGTATTCGATTGACGGATTGTACTACCAGTGCTGGAGGCACAGCAGTGTGTGTGTGATGCAATGTGTGTACTGTCAAATACCCCTTACTGCTTCAAGTGTTTGACTCCTAAAAATAGTTCACACACAAAAGTCATGTTTTCCTGAATGTGTTTCCTGCCTTCACAAGTATGCACTGTTTGGACATGTTGTGTGGACAGAGGGTATGGGCCAATTTTGCTGTCAGTATTTGTCAATATCGTCTCAGTACTTGCATACCAACCTAGAGTCCTTCACATTGTAGGCGGTGGTAACCTCAGCTGATGTGGATGGCCCTCCAGTTGTACAAATGTGCAAAGCTGCATTTTGGTGTAACTTTCTGGTGTGTAGTGCAGCTGACATATGGTAATACTGGTCAGTCGAGAAGTGACAGTATTCTGGCAATGATGTACAACTTTGGACACAAAGCACGTACATGTGTCATGTAACAAACTGTACCTCAATGTGTGCTACATATCTGTTCCTCAAAAGTCTTTCTATCGTGGGATGTCCTTTCACATGCCTTGCACATGGAGGATTGGGACATTCCTGCTGCAAATGTTAGGAAGCAATTTCACAGATTTGGAATGATACATACCTGCTAACTATCAGGCTAGATAATTTGAGGTACTGTTTCAACATATGACATTGAGAAAGGTGTTCATCACATGCATGCATAGTGAATAAAGCACAAATACAATGGATGTGATTTTACAGTATTCATTAACTGAATCAAAATGAGGAATGGGGAAATGCAAGGGAGTGGACAAAATTGTCATTTTGGTGTTCACAGCTGTTGGTGGCACAGGTTCAGAGTCCATGGGGCCATTGGAAAATGGAGCAATGACAGTAGAAAGTCAAGAAGGTGTGTCAGTGGCACACAAAGGAGACAGTTTAGGAGAGAATCACGTCCTGGCGGTGGGTTTTGTTCTTGCCTACAGTCTCTGAGGGATGTCTGGCTCACCGGCCATGTTTGCGAGGGGGTTCGTGGGCTACAGAGGAAGGGGTGCTTGGGTCCTATGAGTCCCCTGGCAGGGCAACCAGTCCACTACTAGCAGCAGATGTGGAGGGCTGGAGTGTCTCGAGGCTTGTGGAAGGGGTCTACATGTGGCTGGAGATCTCACGCAGGACTGCTGCCATGTCCTGCACCACCCCTTTGATGGAGGCCATGGTGGCACTGTGGGCCTGCCATTGCTCCATGGCCTCCTGATGGTGTTCACTCTTCAGCCTCTTGGTCTCCTGCAATGTGGGCAGGATCTGGCCCATCCTGTCCTGGGATTGGTGGTATGCTGCCAGGATTTGGGAAATGGCCTCCTGGCCAGTAGTTTCCCTAGTTTGCCTCCCACTTTGGACCACAGATGGCCTCTGACTAAGCCGGGCTCCCTGTGCCTGTGACCCCGTCACAGTGTGCCCACTCCCACTTGCACCAGGACCTTCAGCGTCTTGCCTGATGATGGGTTGTGACTTCGGTCCCTGTACAGGTGAGCACACAGTAGCTAAACAGGGGACACTAGTTTGGGGGCATTGGGCCGCAGCTGTATGTGGTGGCTGAGTGGTGGGGGTCTGTCTGGTGTGCTGGATCTGGCTTCTGGAGGGTGACTGATCAGAGGTTCCCGATGGGCCCGGGTGGTCATCCAGACATCCTGCTGGACTGGCATCACTGGGGCCTTCTGCTGGGGGACTGGCACTTCCTGGCACCTCCTGGCGGCTGCCAATAACAGTAGTACCTGTATAGTAGAAATACATTTTATTGTGTGTCCTGCAGTGTATTTGACTATGTGTCAGCTGGATAGCAGTAGTGTTCACATGATTCAGAGGATATGGCATTGACAGTCAGTTAGTTGTCAATGATGGACATTGCATATGTGTTATGGTTTCACACATTAGCAGTGGCATGTGTTTCCGTCTGTTCATGTCCTCTGCCCTGTCATTCCCATGTCACTGTCAGCATCTGCCACTTGTTTATTGTGCTTACATCCCCATTTATCTGCAAGCAGGACTCCCTTTGGAATGGGTGCAGTGCATAGTTATTAGTGGGATGGGTGATGCATTGTGGGACTTGTAGTGTTTCTAGTGTTACATGCAGTGACTGGTGGTTGTGTGCACATTGTTTGGGTAGATGTTAATGGGGTGTGTGGGCATGCAGGGGATGGGTGTGGGTGGTTGATGGAGTGGGATGGATATGGAATAGGATGTTTTGGGCTAGTTACAAGGGGAGGGGGACACATGCTTTTCAGGTGCATGTGGTGGTAGGGGTATGTCAGTGACTTACCAGAGTCCAGTCCTCCAGGGACTCCAGTGAGGCCCTCCATATACAGGTTAGCCAAGACCTTTTCCTCCCACTTGGTCAACTCGGTGGGAGGTGGTGGGGGACCACCGCCAGTTCTCTGTATGGCAAGCTGGTGTTGTGATGTCATGGAACGTACCTTTCCCGCAGGTCATTCCACCTCTTCCTGATGTCGTCCATGGATGGCTTCCCACTGAATTCACCTTGTTGACGATCCTCTGCCGTAGCTGCATTTTCCTAGCTATGGATGTCTGCTGGACCTGTGCACCAAACAGCTGTTGCTCCACCCTGATAATTTTGTCCACCATGGTTTGCAACACCCTGTCAGTGAAACAGGGGCTCTTAGGGTGTGGCATAGTGGGTTATGTGGGGAGATGTGTGCTGTGGTGTGGTGGTGTTGTGTGGAGTAGTGGTGTGTGTGAGTGAATTGGTAACAGGTGTGGGACTATTTGATGGTGCTGTTGTGTGATACGTGTTTGTGTGTTTGTGAGTTGTATGAGGTCTATGGGAGTGTGCAAAAGTGTGTCTTGAGTTTTTGGTGTCTCTTTCCAGTTGGTCGGGAGTTGTGTGGCAGCAGGTAGGCGTAGCTAGGGATGGTGGGTATTGTGGTGTGTGTTTTTAAGTGGTAGGTGTGGGTGTGCGAAGTGTGTTTATGCGTATCAGGTGTGGGATTTTCAAAATGTCCAATGTCTGGTGTTGATGGTGACTCAGGTGTGGCGGTCCGTACCGCCAATGGCATACCTCTTTTGATGACCGCTGTGCTGATTTGTGAGTCGTAATTGGGAGACCGGTTTATTCTTGCCATGGTGGCATTGGTTGCAGAGGCGCTTGTTTCCTGCCGTTGTTCGGCCTGTCAGGGTCTGATACCTGGATATTTTCTGTCAGCTTTTGATTTTGGAGTTGTAATAGGGCATTTTCCTGCGTCCACAGTGGTCTTTTGCCGGCAAACAGCATGGCGGTCGGGAGTAATTACCGATGAAGTAGTAAGGAGGGCCTAAGTCTTGAAAAGTGTTTAAAAACAGAAAGTGAAGTTGGCATTGCAAATCTATTCTAGTATGGAAAAATCATAGCTTACAAACAACTAATGTACACAATAAATACCTTACTATACATTTAAATGAGAGTTTCAATACATGTCAGTCTCTCTCTCAGGCAGTATCTCTATGTTATGTCTCTCTATGTTATATACATTTTTATCTATCCTATTTACTCCCACACCTGTGAATATACATTTGTTATAAATATATACTCTAATTCACATACCTCTTAAATAGCTTTTCTTGCTAGTTAAAATACTCTCACAATATCACTTTAACTCTTTTCTTTGTGTAAGCACGAAATCTCAGCATAAGAATGGTACACCACTCTCTCACCAAGGAACCCTTAATGACAACCATTTCGACTTTGCTATGAGTCATTTTGTGGTGGTTAACAAATCAAAAACTGGCTTTCATATTTATTTTGTACTATTATTTTCCATCACCCAACATCTGAATGGTTAGTGGCTGTTAACCCCTTGTTTTCCTTGTATACAGAAGCCAAATTGGGTAGTGTATACTACCGGAGTCGCGACTCCATCTCAGTGCTCAGCGCAGCCCCCAGTGTAACCTCGTGACAGAGTCACAACTCCAGATGGGGGTTCAAAAATATATACTTATGATTGTGTTTCAATCAATTGCTATGCAAATATAATATATTCTCATAATACTGAGTTGGAAAAATTATTTATAGTGCCAAAAAAATACTTTTTATTAAAATACAAATATCCTTCAATGCAACCACCCTCCCCCCCCCACAGTCTTTCACGTCAGCTGCCATAGCAACCTCCTTTGGAACTCTCCACTGTACCAGAAGTCCAAAAGTTCACAGCACTCTCTATATGTCAGCAGCATACTAGCTTTCAATATTTTCTGTGGCAGTTGTGGTTGACTGTTGTAGAGTGGAAGCATATCCAAAATAGCATTACTTGTGTGTGAAATAATCTGACTCAATCAGAGACCTACTAACCTAATGTTCTAATTAACTACCTACTTCTAGCTACCAATCTATTTACAACATCAAATTTAACTTGTGCTTTTTTTAAGCTGGTGCTTCCCTCTGTTTTAATCACCTCACGTTTTGAAAACTGCCTCATTAATATACAGCCTTCTCCTGAGTGCTACTGCTCCTTCTCTTCAAAATGGTCAGATTGTAGGGCATAGCTATATTTTGTTGGACAAGTGAGTATGCTAGAAAGAGTGGTGTTGACAGGGACCTTGGTTTGCATAATATGGATATAACTTGGTTTGGCCAGATAGGGTCAAAGTGGCAGCAATTGCGTCCATTGGTTGAATGAATTAGAGATTCCCAACACCCTAACCTCATGTTTGTGCACTGTGGTGTTAATGACCTAGGCACACTGACTGGGGTAGGTCTGGAAATCCTAATAAAGGGTACCTTTGCACAACTGATGTCACTTTTCTCTCACTGTTCATTTGTGCTCTCTAACATATGCCGTAGGCAGAAATGGAACTGGTTAACTAAATTCTGCCCACAGATTGACAAAGCCAGGAAACATGTTATTAAAACTGTGTAAACCTACCTCAGAGACCTTAATACGGGCTCTATGTACTATAATACCCTGCGCTTTGATATGCCAGGAATATGTAGAAGAGATGGTGTTCACTTTACAGATGAAGGCAACAGGGTGCTTCTGAGTAACTTCAAACTCTGCATCTGCTCTTATGTGTATTAATCATATACACACAATTAACACAAAGGCTCTTCTTAGAGCCACCCTACTTCATGTGTATTAATCATATACACACAATTAACACAAAGGCTCTTCTTAGAGTCACCCTCCTTCTCAAACACTACTTAATTGTGTTTAAAAAACGGATTAATTTTTTTTCCAAAAATGTTGGCATTGCGACTCCATCACAGGTCCACAAACCAATTGCACACATTCAATGTACAACAGCAAACTTATTCTTTAGATTAGTGTGTGAGTGGATCTGTCAGTGGGTGCATGAGTGTGCTACTGTGTCTGTCAGTAAGTATGAGAGTGTGAATGAGTGTGTGAGTGGCTGCATAAGGGTGAGTGGGTGTGTGAGTGGGTCTGCGAGTCAGAGCATGAGTGTGTGAGTGGGTCTGTTGGTGTGTTAAAGATTGTCTGAGTGGGTCTGTGAGTGGCTGGATGAGTGTGAGAGTGTGTCTGTGGGTGTGTGAGAGTCTAAGTGGCTCTGTAAGTGGGAACATGAGTATGTGAGTGGGCCTGTTAGTGTGCTGAAGACTGAGTGGATTTATGAGTGGGAGCATGAGTGTGTGAGTGGATTTGTGAGTGGGTGTGTGAGTAGCTGCATGAGTTTGTGAGTGGGTCTGTGGGTGTGTTGAAGATTGTCTGGGTGGATTTATGAGTGGGTGCATGACTGGGTGAGTGGATTAATGAGTGGGTGCATGAGTTTGTCAGTGGATTTGTGAGTGGCTGCATGAGTGTGTGAGTGGCTGTGTGAGCAGGAGCAGGAGTGTGTGAGTGGGTCTTTGGGTGTGGAAGATTATTTGATTGGATTTATGAGTGGGTGCATGAGTATGTGAGTGGGTGCATGAGTGTGAGTAGGTGTGTGAGTGGCTGCATGAGTGTGTGAGTGGGTCTGTGAGTGAGAGCATGAATGTGTCTGTCAGTGTGTTAAAGATTGCCTGAGTGGGTCTGTGAGAGTGTGTCTGTGGACATGTGAGTGTTTGAGTGGGTCTGTGAGTGGGAGCATGAGTGTGTGAGTGGGTCTATGGGTGTGTTGAAAATTGTCTGAGTAGATTTATGAGTTGATGCATGAGTGTGTGAGTGGATTCGTGAGTTGATGCATGAGTGTGAGTGGGTGTGTGAGTGGGAGCATGCTTGTGCAAGTGGGTCTGTTGCTGTGTTGAAGAGTGTTTTAGTGGATTTGTGAGTGGGTGCATGAGTGTGTGAGTGGCTGCATATTTATGGGTTTGTGATTGGGTATGAGTGGCTGCATGAGTGTATGTATGGGTCTGTGAGTGGGTGAGTGACAGTGTGAATGCGTTAGTGAGTGTGTGCATTAGTGTGTGAATGTTTCTGTTTTTTTCTCTCTTGGCCAGAGTCGTGATTCTTGCGTCTTTTTCACAGGGGCCATGCTCAGCCCCACGACACAGTCACAACTCTCCACGATCATGGCCTAAAAAGGGTTTTAATATTTTGTAACCTAATAAGGGGTCCCTCCGTCACCCTTTAAAAAGCCCCATGAGGTCAGAGTCCCTTTACCCTGCCCCTTCTATTGTTCTCAGACTCTATTTCCATCCCCCAGGACTGTTCACCAGGACTGTGCACTGGTTCATAAAATGGCAGCTGCAGCATTCTAAACAGGTTGCGGCCAACCAATCGCAGTATTCCTCGTGGCACGAGGGTTTGAGACGCTCCGTATAGGGTCACAATGGATCCACATCCCTACATATACAAATTTGAAATTTCGTTGATTTCTCAGAAACTACTGAACGGATTTACATGAAACAACCAAAAGGGCTCTTTCTGGACCAAGAGCTACCTTTCTGCCAAATTTGGTGTAGTTCCGTTCAGTGGATCGGGGGCTATCACTGTTCAAATTCCCATGGGAATTAACATGGGAAATGCACCTTTTTTGATCCCCCTTTTTATTTCGGCAGTCACTTGACAGACCACCCAAAACGTTCCAGACAGCAGCTGATGTGACTGTCAAATTTCACAAAGATTCGTGAAGCGTCTCAGTCAAAAAATGCTTTTTCTGTAGAAACTAGGTTTCAACTATAACTACCTAGCCGACATTAGGTGAAATATACATATATACATGTATATTGCATACTAGTGGTTGGCAGTAGGTAGTTATAGTTAGGGGCTGGTTTCCATAGAAAGAGCATTCAGATGCTGTCTTGAACATTTTGTAGTGATCCGTCAAGTGGGAGCAGAGAAAAAGAAAGGGTCCCAAAACATGTTTTGTCAATGCATTTTCCCATAGGGATTTTGAACACGACTACAGCCTGAACCGCTGGACGGAATTACACCAAATTCGGCAGAAAGCTATCATTTGGTCCAGAATGCATGCTTTTTGTGAGCAGGTGTAAATTCGGTCAGTCATTTTGGAATACTTAGAAATTAAAAATATAGATGTCTAGGGATGCGGCTCCTCTGCAGATCCAACTATCCCCGTGCTGATATCTGATTGGCTGCCAACAAGGAAGTGTTGACAACCATCATGGGGCTCAGCTTGAGCCACGTCCCACAAAAAATGATAAAAAAAAGAAAAGGGCCCAGGGTAGGTTCCCCCTACGTCCCTAGCCTTGGGCTAGGAGTCCCTTACAGACTCCGACAGGGCTAAAAAGCATTAGTTTTTTTAAATCTCGGAAAAATCAGCAGATCCTGATCTATGGATTTTTACAATATTTTTTTTTTTTTTAAAAGATCGGTCTCCCACCCTTTTATTTTATTTTATATAGCCCCCGGGTGTGCCAGGTGCCAGGGCATTTGGGGATTGAAAAAGGAGTTGGGGGCAGGGGGCCCCCTCATAGGGCTTATATTACCCCCGGAGACCACCACCTCCCCAGGGCTAAATCTTTATTTTATATGACCAACAATACCACTTGATATCTGCATATCTGATGAGTCCTCAGAACTGCATTGATTCCGCATTCCACATTCCAATTGGAATCTTCACTCATGATGCTTTTTGAAAATCCAGCAGTATCAGCTGTGCAGCCACTGAGCAAAACCATCTTGTACTAACTGAGGAAGGTGGAAGCCGAAATGTTATAGTGGAAATATATCTGTTCTTTGGTGAAACCATCTGTTTAAGTCACCTCTTTCTTGGATATATATATATAAACATATATATATATATATATATATATATATATATATATATATATATATCTCTTCCAAACACGAAAAGCCCAGGCACCAGTCCATGTTAAAATCCAAGCATTTTATAGCATTTCTGAGCAGCAAGACAAAAAATCCTGACGCGTTTCGGCAACAGCATGCCTTGTTCACAGGTAAGTAAGAGCAGGTGTGAGTGAGCCAGTGCTTTTTGAATACACAGGCATGTGACTTCAATAACCAAACTCCAACTCCCATAATGCACAGTTCCATATAAATAATTTCCTGAACTGGAGCGCTTAATTTCCATATAGCTGCAATAGCGCCACAGGCACTTCAGTTCACCATACAAATGTTCTTATGTGCATTAGGTATCCATTACTTGATAGTCCACTTGCTTCTACAGTTGCTGCCCAGCATGATAACAGCAATACAAGGAATACATGAAAAGTAAGAGGAGAGGCACACTGTCTCCCTCCTATCCCTTGCTCACCTCCATCACAATATATTAAATATATTGTGATGGAGGTGAGCAAGGGATAGGAGTTTCGTGTTTGGGAGATATTTTCTGTGGGATGCTTTGCCCTAGTAACCCAGGCCGCACTGCAGGGTCTGTGACCCCTTATGGAGCAGGAGGTGACAATGATATATATATATATATATACATATATATATATATATATATGTATATATATATATGTAGAGGTGTGCATGTCCTGCTGCGCTCCAACACAATGATTACAGGCATTATTCAATGTTAAGGTTGCTAGTAGCCAATTCCAATTTTCCATAGGTGATTTATTGATTAAAGCATTGTTAAAGTTACTTTTCTTCATAATTATTCTCTGTTCACTTATCTTTTAAACTTGGATAATTTGAGCAGCAGATTTCATTTCAGCAGTACTTTACCCAAGGAAACCTTTTGTCTGAAAATCTGCTTCAGGTGCCATCGTCCATAAAAAAGATCAAAAAGATGTCAGAGACAAACATTTTAAATGATCTTTATGTTAGCACCAGGATTCTACTATTAGTCATGTGAAAACAGCAATAGAACCCTGCTTTCCCGCAACCCTTTGCCTGACTTTGAAGTCTTGCAGATAACTGCTGCAGACCCAAGGAAGAATAGGTGAAATGGGACAATGTGGTTTAAACTAGAAAGATTTCAGCAGAAATTTAATTTGCCGTTTTCCATCACTTTTCTTTAGCATGAGAAAATCCAAATGGTGAAGTCACAGTCTGGAGGTAATCAAAATATAGGCCCTTATTACAACCCTGGCAGTTAGTGATAAAGCGGCGCTAATACTGGCAACAGGCCGGCGGTAAAAAAAATTGAATTATGACCACAGCAGAAACTGCCAACACAGACAGCCACTTTAACACACCGACCGCCACGGCAGTAGCAACAAACACCACAGCTGTAACCGCCAACAGCCAGGCGGAAGACAATGTACCGCCCACAGCATTACAACAGGCCTATCCGCCACCTTTTCCGGGGCGGTACCAATGCCATTAAAAGCACGGCAGAAACAGTATACTGAAGGGAAACGACTCACCTCTTGACACTCAAGGAAGAACCACGACGCCATGGAGCCCAAGCTGCACATTTTTCCAATGCTGGTGTACCTCCTCATACACCAGGAACACGAACGCCGGCGAAGACGACCACAGCGAGTACTGCACCTAGCACACAATGAAGGAGGGGAGGAAAAAGAGAGTGACACACATACGTAACACCCCCACCCCCACGCTCACCCCCAACACCATACACACAGACAGATGCAACAACATTACATGTACACCCCTTAACCCTCAGGAATAACGCAAGGACAAAAAGAATGGATTAAAATGAGTGTAATAGTACAATTTTAGATAAATACGTCCTTAAATCAGTAAACAGTATGTACAATATATACAAAAGGAGGGACAATGCCCACTCCAAGATGTCGGTGGCCCAGGGGGCCATAACACATAGGCCAAGGCCACACTTGACTCTTGCCTCAATACGGGGAGAACACTGCAGGGGCATCAGGTCAAAAACACACAGGCACCTCAGGGGGACGGAGAATGGGGGGGCACCTCAGCCGGAACATGGTACAATGCCACTGGCCTGGAGGGGGCTCCATGCCAACTGCTTGCTCCTGGGGAGTGCAAAGCCACAGTCTCTCAAGTGGTTGGTTTGCCCACTGCTTGGTCCTGGGGAGTGCAAGGCCACAATCTCTCAAGTGGGTGGTTTGCCCATTGATTGGTCCTGGGGAGTGCAAAGCCACAGTCTCTCAAGTGGGTGGTTTGCCCACTGCTTCATCCTGGGGAGTGCAAAGCCACAGTCTCTCAAGTGGGTGGTTTGCCCACTGCTTAGTCCTGGGGAGTGCAAAGCCACAGTCTCTCAAGTGGGTGGTTTGCCCACTGCTTGGTCCTTTGGAGTGCAAAGCCACAGTCTCTCAAGTGGATGGCTTCTCCACTAGTTCTGGAGAGGGCTTTGTGCCCAGTGTGCTTCATCCTGCCAAGGAGGGGGTGAGTGGATGCCTTCTCCCACTTGTTCTGGAGGGGGACTTTTTGCCCAGTGTGCTTCATCCTGCCAAGGAGGGGGTGTGTGGATGCCTTCTCCCACTTGTTCTGGAGGGGGACTTTGTGCCCAGTGTGCTTCATCCTGCCAAGGAGGGGGTGAGTGGATGCCTTCTCCCACTTGTTCTGGAGTGGGCTTTGTGCCCAGTGTGCTTCATCCTGGATGGTGCAAGGTCACAGTCTCTCACCTGGGTGTCACAGCGACAGGTGTTGCAGGGGCTAGGATGCACTGCAGCCCATGTAGTCACTACTACACACTGCTCGCTGGTGGTGATGGCTGCTCAGTGGATGGCAGTTGCGCTGAAGGTGGCGGTGCTGTCAGTGGTGGTGGGAGGCTCCAGCCCTTCCCCTGCAGCCTCGGACGGCTGCCCACTGGGGCTGCTGCTGCTGGCAGTGATGCTGCTGGCGGCGCGGCAGGGGCGGTGCTGACTGCTGGTCAGGTGGCGGTGCTGCCACAGTGCAGGTGGCGGCTGAAATGGTCAATGCCAGCAACAACACTACTGTTGGCGTACACAACTCACGGGGAACAGTCCTATGCACTGGGCCATGCTCTACCAGTTACAATGCTAGTCACCAGCCCATGAGGTATAATGCCTAATGCCATTAGCTGCACAACTGAAACCCACAGGACCCTGCCCAGTAGTAAATGTCCTCCAATATTATTATGGTTGGAGTGCATCTGAGCTTGCCCATCATGGAACCTACCCTGCCATGTTCGCCCTGGCCTAGGGATACCCACAGCCCACATCTCCCACCCAGGTAACACCTGCTGTGATGCCTTCAAGCGCCCATCCAACTCCGGAAAGGCCACCGCCAGGATGCGGAACATCAGTGGGGTCAGGGTACGATAGGCTCCCCTTCCTCATTGGGAGGACAGCCCCAGCTGGGCCTCCACCGTCTTCCTTGCCCAGCAGCACAGGTCCTTCCACCGTTTGCGGCAGTGGGTCGTCCGCCTGTCAAAGACCCCCAGGGTCTGCACCTCCTTGGCGATGGCACGCCAAATACCCTTTTTCTGATGGGTGCTGACCTGCACAGGAAAAATACAGCAGAAAAGGGATTAGTCATACCGTCCGGACTGTCATACTCATGGCCCACCATATCCCTCCCATCCCCTTACACACAGACATTGACCACCATACATGCAGCACTCAGCCCAGGACCCCTCAGGCCCCCCCTACACATGGCTTACACACACAGCACTCCATACATTCATGCCCCACGCATCATGCTTTCAGTGTACTGAACTGTTGGTCTGGAGGAGCATAAAGTAAATGGTACAGGGGTAGGACCCCATCCACCAGTATTTCCAACTCCTCTGAAGTGAAGGCAGGGCCCCTTTCCCCAGACACTCGAGCCATTGTCACTTCCAGACACAGGTCAAAGCAGCACTTGCAGTGTAGGTCCTCTCCGGTTGAAGGTCAGATAGCAAGTGAGTGAACAGATAGAAAATGGCGGTCACGCTGGCGGCGGTGCGTACCATCACTGCTGGCATACATCGCCATTGGCTCCTGGAACCCGTAGGCCCCAATAATAACCAATGCAGTGTTGCGCGGCGGTCATCGACCACCGACCGCAAAGGCGCACAACGCCAGGGAATCACCTCATTTCCACATGTCCCTCCTCACAGATCAGGCAACTGCCATTTCAGGGGGCATAGGCCATGGCACTTAACTGCGTCACAGCAGACATAGGCACATCAACTGACTTACAAGTTCACATACTGTTTCTGTAAAACAAAAATTGCATATTAATCTGAGTATATGTTTGAATATGACCTTCTGCTCACCGTCTTTCAAGCTAGAGTTCAACCACTGAGGATGAATAGGAGATGGAGACATACCCCTATGTACAGACCCCTGGCGGACCTGGCGACAATGGAGGACAGGCACATTATTCTAACCTACAGACTTAATAGGGCCACAATCCAAGAACTGTGTGCCCAATTGGAGCCAGACCTGATTTCAGCTATCCGCCATCCCACAGGTATCCCCCCTCTAGTGCAGGTCCTGTCAGTGCTCCATTTCTTGGCAGGTGGTTCCTTCCAAGCGACAGCGGCCATGGCATCAGAGATGTCACAGCCTATGTTCTCAAACGTGCTGACCAGAGTGTTGTCTGCCCTGATGAAACACATACGCAGCTACATCGTATTCCCCCAGGTGAAGGATTTGGCCACAGTGAAGGCTGACTTGTATGCACTGGGACATATCCCCACCATCTTTGGTGCCATTGATGGTACACATATTGCCTTTGTCCCCCCTCGGAGAAATGAACCGGTGTTCAGGAATCGAAAGAGCTTTCACTCTCTGAATGTGCAGATGGTGTGTTTGGCGGACCAGTACATCTCCCATGTCAGTGCAAAGTATCCTGGCTCTGTGCATGATGCCTTTATCTTGAGGAATAGCAGCATCCCATATGCGATGGCTCCAGTCCAGAGGCACCCGGTTGTGGCTAATAGGTGAGCCCATGGTCCCCATCCAGTTGATGTAGGTATATGGGTGTGGGGTTGGCCCTAAGGGTGAGTGTGTGGCTAACTGGTATCCCTCAATATTTACATGTGACTCTGGGTACCCCAACCTCTCATGGCTACTGACCCCAGCGAGGAATGCCAGGACAAGGGCAGAGGAACGTTACAATGAGGCACATGGGCGAATAAGGAGGATCATTAAGAGCACCTTTGGCCTCCTGAAGGCCAGATTCAGGTGCCTCCATCTGACAGGTGGATCCCTGTACTACTCACCCAAGTAGGTGTGCCAGATCATCGTTGCATGTTGCATGTTGTACAATCTGGCCTTGAGACACCAGGTGCCTTTTCTGCAGGAGGATAAGCCTGGGGATGGTCGTGTGGCAGCGGTGGAGCCTGTGGACAGTGACAAAGAGGAGGCAGAGGAAGAGGATGTGGACAGCAGAACTACAATAATCCAACAGTACTTCCAGTGATACACAGGTAAGACACTGTAACTTCACCTTCCATTGCAGTTTTGTGTTGGACATTGTACATGGCAGCCTGATTTCCCCATTTCTACGGCCACTTACTGTACCCTTTGGCAACTCTATTTTTAGATATCTGTGCCCCACTCTGGTTCCTGGCGTGTTTACTGCTGCCCACTACAGGTCATACCTATGTAAATATAACTGTACATTTGAATTGCAATGTTAACAGCTTGTTAAACTAATACATATTTCAATCAATTGACAGACTCCATACTTATTTATCCCAAGGGTGCTTATTTCTGTGATATTATGTGTAGGGGGTATTGCAATGGGCTGGGTTTATGGTGGAGAAATTTCTAGGATAGAGTCTAGTCTACTGGTATCACAGGTGCATTGTCCAAGGGGGCATAGGAAGTGGAGCAATGTCAGTCAAAGGTGGACAGGGTGACAGAGTGGGACACAAGGGTGACAATCAGAGGAGTCCTATTTCCTGGAGGGGGTCTTGGCAATGTTCTCTGACTTCTGCCTGGATCGCAGGTACCTTTTGCGTGGTGGTTCTCCTTCTGCAGGGGGTGGGGTGCTTGTGGCCTGTTGTTCCAGTGGCAGGGCCTCCTGTCCACTAGCGTCGGCGGAGATGAAGGGCTGTTCTTTGGTGTGGCTAGTGTCAGGGGCCTGTTGGTGTGCCACTTCCTCCCTCATGGTGAGGGCCATGTCTGTCAGCAGCCCTGCAATGGTGACCAGGGTGGTGTGGATGTCCCTCAGGTCCTCCCTGATCCCCAGTGCTGTCCCACCTGCAGCCGCTGGGTCTCCTGCAGCTTGGCCAGTATCTGGCCCATGGTCTTCAGCGAATGGTGGGTATGCTCCCAGGATGTTGGTGAGTGCCTCGTGGAGAGTCGGTTCCCTGGGCCTGTCCACTCCCTGTCGCACAGCAGTCCTACCAGCTTCCCTGTTGTCCTGTGCATCTGTCCCCTGAACTGTGTGCCCACTGCCACTGACCCCAGGTCCCTGATCGTCCTGTGTTTGTGGGGTTGCCTGGGGACCCTGTAGTGGTGGACACACTGCTGATTGACGTGTCCTGGGGACAGAGGGATGGGTCCGCTGGGTGGGTGCTGTGCTGGTGTTTCCTGAGGGGGGAGGCTCTGTGGTGATTTGGGAATGTGGCTGGGTCATCGACTGTCCAGTGGTCCCTGATGGGCCAGGTTGGTCATCCTGATCCAGGCATGAAGAGCTGCTGTCATCACTCTGGGCCTCTTCTGGGGGTGGACTGGATGTTGCTGGCACCTCCTCTCCGGTGACGTTGTGTGTAGGCCCTGTTAGTATGTAAATGCAGTGTTATTTTTACTGCGTGTGACATCTTGTGCATGAGTGTGTTTCCCTCTATGGTTGTTATTACCAAGGCAGCTTTGGCTTTTGTGTGTTGTAATTTGGTTGGCTAAGTGATTGCCACGACTGTGCATGCTGTGGTGATGGGTGTCCATGCAGGGTTGTGAGTGGTGTCCATGCATTGTTGTTGCATACAGTGCTGGGTACTGGGATGGGTGGGTTGTGATGGTGGGGTGTATGTGAGGTGGTGGGATGATGGGGTGAGGGTATGGGTGGGGGTATGTGATGGCATGCAGGCAGGGGGAGTAGTAGAAGTATAGAGTTGGCTTACCAGAGTCCAGTCCTCCTGCTACTTCTGCCAGGCCTTCAGGATGCATGATTGCCAAGACTTGCTCCTCCCATGTTGTTAGTTGTGGGGGAGGAGGTGAGGGTCCCCTGCCAGTTCTCTGTACTGCTATCTGGTGTCTTGCAACCACTGAACGTACCTTCCCCCCTAGGTCGTTCCACCTCTTCCTGATGTCATCCCTTGTTCTTGTGTGCTGTCCCACGGCGTTGACTCTGTCCACGACTCTCCGCCATAGCTCCATCTTCCTAGCAATGGACGTCTGCTGCACCTGTGATCCGAATAGCTGTGGCTCTACCAGGATGATTTCCTCACCATGACCCTTAGCTCCTCCTCAGAGAATCTGGGGTGTCGTGGTGCCATGGGTGTAGTGTGAGTGGTGTGTGTGTGGGTGTGTAGGGTGATGTGTTGGGGTGTCTGCTGTGAGGTGTGTGGATGGTGTATGGGTGATGGTGTTTTGTGGCTCAGATTCAGTGGGTGCTCCTGGCTTGTCTCTCCCTCAGTTGTCAAAATCTTTGGGTCGTAAAGGGTTGTGGGTAGTATGGGTATGTGTTGTATAGTGGTGTGGGTGTGGTGTGTGTATGTGTGTCAGGTGTATAGTTTGATTTGTCTAATGTGGTGTAGTTTTGTATGTGTGTGTGTGTATTTTGAGCGCAGCGGTCTGTACCGCCAATGGTTTACCGCGGTTGAATGACCGCCGCAGTGATTCGTGGGTCATGATACTGTGGGCGTATTTCTGTTGGCGTAATGCTGTGGGTTTTGGTATCGCCAGTTTATCACTGACCTTTGGGCTGGCGGACTTGTGTGTGTGTCTGCATAGTGGCGGATTTCTATGTGTGGGTCATAATACCCGTAGCGGTGTACCACCGCGATCGCAGTATGTTGGTGGCAGTCAGCATGGCGGTAAGTGGCACTTACCGCCAATGTCATCATGAGGGCCATAATGTTTCTGTTGGTTTTGTCATATTTAATTACCTATATGCTACATACTTTTCAAGCAGAAGATATCAATCTAAGATTTTTGTACAGAAGCTGCTGTCCAGCAGCAAGAACATGGACTTTTAAGCACCCTTCAAGACATGCTGAATCATTTACTAAACACTTGCATCAAAGCACACATCTCCCCGAGAAGTAACATTGCAAGACTGGAAACCAAGAAATGAAGAAAGTGAAAACTAGACATCGAGACTTCATCTATTCCAGGGCCACTGGAGTTATGCTGTAGGGGAGCACCAAATTATGCGGCAGGGTTGACAAAATTATGCAGCAAGAAAATGTAAATTGTGCAGCATAACACACTTTTTTGTATAGGATGACTTCATTTGTTTACATTTTTACACAAGGTAACACTTGGGAGCATTTCACCCTATAAATACCAATTTAACATACAAATACTGCAACAAACAATTTAAAATGACCACTCAGCCTTTTTGAAGAGCCATCTTCTGTACAGGCACACAGCGCTACGGGACGTATTTATCAAAGTTTTGCATCACTCTTGCACCACGCAAGGCAACACAAGGGTGATGCAAAACCTAGATGAGATTTACCAAGCTGCGCAAGGCCAATTTCCGTGGCCTTGTGGTGCTTGGTAAATCTGGTGCAAAGCAAATGTAAGGCAGTACTAGTCCTTGTTTTACGTTACTCTGCCCCAGGTAGGCGTTCCATAGGTGGAGGTGGAGCATGGGTGTTGCCAGGCATCCACCCATGGATTTTGGCTCATTCACAGATTTACCATGAGGGCTAGACCTGGAAATTCGTCAAAATGCTACGCCTTCCCAGGGGAGGTGTAAAATGGGGACATATCTTTATTTATACTTTTGTCCCTCTTTCTATGTGTGCTGCATTCTGCAAAATGTGGAAAAAGCCTCTGAGGACTGGTTTTGTGCAGGAAGGTGTCACTTCTTACACAAAAACAATCCTTTCTCCAAGGGTGTCTGTGTTGGCGCTACGCAGCCCAGTGTGTGCCAGCGCAAGCAGAGAGTGGAATGCACCATATCTCCTGCCCTCTCCCTTTTATGAAGCACAGTGCTGCAAGCAAGGTGTCTGTTTAGTAACCTTTGATCAGTTTGAGCTAGAAACAATTTATTTTTGTTAAAGTCTGCAGCTCATGCAACAGATGATGGATTATATGGCGAGAGCGGCAAGTCCATAATTGTGCAGAAAATGCAGCAGAATCACATAAACCCAGGGGCCTTGTCAGTACGTCAAGATTCCAGAACAAGGTACAACTCAAGACATCATAATCACTCTTACATCTCCTGTTTTGCAAGCAAAGACATTTCTCTTCTGTCTCCCTACCAACCGCCCCTCTTCACTCCAAACCCTTTGGAATTCCCTCTGCCATGTAGCGCAAACTCTGTTTACAATTATTCCATCTTACACTCCCTTTTGTATAGTGCACTGCTGCTTTATGGCTAGGTGTGTGCTGTTCTATGCATGTATGTATTTTATAGTTGAAAGTATAAAATAGCTCATTTACCTTTATGTCCTATTTTGAACTTGTAGCACAATCATAGATTATTTGTCAAAACTAAAAAAATAGCAACTTTTAAGCAATAAGGTTTTTCATTTCTATGGCTGAGCATTATGTTATGACGGACAGGCTCCAACTACTCCAGCAGTCAAATGCCTGTTGTTCAGAACAAAATGTTTTCAACAAATGAGTAAACATGGTAAAAAGGTGACATTTCTCGCAATGGCAATCACCTTTGCTCACCAAGACACCTTCAGCAGATTATTATTTTCTCATTTGCCAGGTAATTTTCCTCCTGACTGTTTCTGAAACTGGAGCCTGAAGCCACTAAGGGTTTCACTAAATAGGGGACTTTGCAGTTTTTCTGCTTGTTTAAGACAGCTGCCCAATAGTTGGGCTACCCTTAATCCCTAGTTTTGTGCAGGGTGTGTCCTAACAAGGGGAATTACCATTTTTACAGAGCTAATCAATGATATGTGTTAGAAATGGGGCCTCTTGTTTACAGTGGTCTCCTCCCTGTCCAAGTATGGACCCTCACTCTAGTCAGGGTAAGGGAACCACACAGGTAAGATAACACCTGTTCACCCCCTTGGTAGCTTGGCACGAGCGGTCAGGCTTATCTCAGAGGCAATGTGTAAAGAATTTGTATACACACACAGTAACACAGTGAAAACATCACAAAATTGCTCCACACGTTTAGAAAAATAGTTAATATTTATCTGAGTAAAGAAGACCAAAACAACAAAAATTTAACATCCACAAGCAAAGGTACACATTTTTAAAGGTTAAATCTCAGTAAAGCGCTCCTACTGGGGCTGTCACATCATCTTGATGGAGTCATTCCCAACAGTCTGACACCACTCGCAATGCATTGCGGGCCGGTCACAGAGTTGCACGGGCTCCTGGTACAGAACCTTTGGAAAATGAGGAAACAAAGACATTGCACGGAGTCAGGGAGGTGAGGCATCGCTGGCGCTGGTGCCGTGTTGGTTCCTTACTGCTAGACAGAGGAGGTGAGGCATCAGTTCCTTATGGTTGGAAGGGAGGTTATGGGGTGTCAGTGGTGAGGTGATGGTTGCTTACAATCCGGCGGGCTCAAACAATCCAGCAGGTCAAGAAGCAGTGTGTTGACTTTGTGGTGTTGAGATCACACCACAGGGCCACAGGTGCTGCGGTGGAGTCAGAGTCAGGTGTCCTGGATGCCAGAGGCACAGCACTCGAAACTCATGCTGTGGTGGGACTTCAGAGGTGCTGTGGAAATGTCAGGTTTGCAGTGTTGGTTAACATTGTTGCACTCATCGGGGACTGTGGCTCCGGTGCAGGCAGCGGCGCAGAACCAGACCCAAAGCCCTAGGGGCTGTATTTGACCCTCTTACTGAGGACTCAAGGACATAGGTGCTGGCAGATGAAGTCTTCCATGTCCCTGAGACTTCTAACAGGAGGCAAGCTCAGTCTAAGCCCTTGGAGAACCTTTGGAAGCAGGATGTAGAAAGCAAAGTCCAGTCCTATGACTCCCAAGAAAGAAGCAGCAAGCAGCAGGCCAGCACAGCAAAGCAGCAGAAAGAGTTGCAGTCCCTCCAACAGCATCTAGCTCTTTTTCCTGGCAGAATGTCCTCAGTCCATAAACATTCCAAAGTTGTGGTCTCAGATGTCCAATACTTATACTCATTTCTGCCTTTGAAGCAGGCAAACTTCAAAGGAAAGTCCTTGTACTGCACAAAACCCTGTCTTTCCTGGCCTGGCCCCAGACACACTCCAGTGGTTGGAGTCTTCTTTGTGTAAGGACAGGCATAGCCCTATTCAGGTACAAGTGTCTTTTCCTCCTACCACTCTAGCCCAGGAAGACCCATCAGGATAAGTGTGACTGTCAAGAGTGAATTCACAAACAGCCCAACTGTCATCCTGACCCAGACATGTATTCCATAGGCAGGCAGAGGCACAGAACGGTTAAGCAAGAAAATGCCCACATTTTAAAACTAGCATTTCAAAACGTACAATTTAAAAACCAACTTCACCAAAAGATGTGTTTTTCATTTGTGAGTTCAGAGGCACCAACTCCATTTCTTTAACTGCTCCCAATGGGAAAGTACACTCAAAAGATATTTCAAGGCAATCCCCATGTTACCCAATGGGAGAGGTAGTCCTTGAAATAGTGAAAACTGAATTTAGCTGTATTTCACTATCAGGACATGTAAACCAGTACATGTCCTACCTTTTAAATACACTGTGCGCTGCCCATGGGGCTGCCTTTTGCCTACCTTAGGGTGGGCTTACAAGTAGTAAAAGGGAAGGTTTGGGCCTGGCAAGTGGCTGCACTTACCAGGTCGAAATGGCAGTTTAAAACTGCACACCTAGACACTACAGTGGCAGATCTGAGACATGTTTATAGGGCTACTCATGTGTGTGGCACAATCAATGCTACAGGCCCACTAGTAGCATTTCATTTACAAGCCTTGGGCACATATTTGGCATTATACTAGGAACTTACTAGAAAACAAATAAGCCAATCATGGATAAACCAATCACCAATACCATTTAGACAGCGAGCACTTGCACTTTAGCACAAAGCCAATGAAAACAGGTCAGAAAATATGGGGAAGAAAGCAAAAGGTTTTGGGATAACCCTGCAAAGAGGGCCAGGTCCAACAATATGGCACTTGCCTCGTCACTGGCTTAAAGAAGCGTAGGTAGAAAGCCGGGAGAGTTGCAGTCATATGCTGTTAGCTCAGGTTAGACCTGACAGCCTTAGGGTGGTCACCCCTAACTTTTTGCCTGCCTCCCTCCACTTTTTAGATACTGTTGTTGCTGGTTTTAAGACTCTGCGCACTTTGCCACTGCTAACCAGTGCTAAAGTGCATATGCTCTCTCCCTTTAAACATGGTAACATTGTATCATACCCAATTGGACTATTTAATTTACTTATAAGTCCCTAGCAAAGTGCACTATATGTGCCCAGGGCCTGTAGATTAAATGCTACTAGTGGGCCTGCAGCACTGATTGTGCCACCCACTTTAGTAGCCCCTTAACCTTGTCTCAGGCCTGCCATTGCAAAGCCTGTATGTGCAGTTTCACTGCCAATTTGACTTGGTATTTAAAAGGACTTGCCAAGCCTAAAACTCCCCTTTTTCTACATATATGTCACCCCTAAAGTATGCCCTAGGTAACCCATAGGGCAGGGTGCTGTGTAGGCAAAAGGCAGGACATGCATCAGTGTAGTTTACATGTCCTGGTAGTGTAAAACTCCTAAATCCGTTTTTACACTGTTGCTAGGCCTGCTCCCTTCATAGGCTAACATTGGGTCTGTCCTCATACATTGTTTGATTTGTAGCTGCTGATCTGAAAGGAGTAGGAAGGTCATATTTAGTATGGCCAGAATGGTGATATAAAATGCTGCTGTCTGATGAAGTTGGATTTAATATTACTATTTTAGAAATGCCACTTTTCGAAAGTGAGCATTTCTCTGCACTTAAATCTTTCTGTGCCTTAAAATCCACGTCTGGCTGGGTTTAGTTGACAGCTCCTTGTGCATTCACTCAGACACACCCCAACCACAGGATACTCAGCCTCACTTGCCAACATCTGCATTTTGAATGGGTCTTCCTGGGCTGGGAGGCTGGAGTGCCTACCTTCACATACAGGACTGCCACACCCTTACTGGGACCCTGGCAGACAGGATTGAACTGAAAGGGACCTGGTGCACTTCTAAGCCATTCTTTGAAGTCTCCCCCACTTCAAAGGCACATTTGGGTATATAAACAGGGCCTCTGCCCCTACCAACTTAGACACGTCCTGGAGAAGAAACTTGAACCAGAACCTGCATCCTGCCAAGAAGAACTGCCTGGCTGGCCAAAGGACTCACCGACTGCTTTCTGTGAAGGACTGCTGCCTTGCTGTTGCTGTGCTGCCTTGCTGCTCTCTGGCTGAGGTGAGGTAGTGCTCTCCAAGGGCTTGGATAGAGCTTGTCTCCTGTTCCCTGAAGTCTCAGGACCAAAAAGACTTCACCTCTACAAGAATGACTCCTTGTGCGGTGAAATTCGACACACAGCCTGGCAGAAACGACCCACAGACTGCACAGCGGTGAAAATTTCACTGCACGCTGAGCCGGAACGACGCAGCCCGATTTCGTAATGAGAAGATCGATGCAGCGCTAGCGTAGCAACTGGAAATTCGATGCACGGGCCACTGGCTCGCTGCAGAGCTGAGCCAAAATGATGTAGTCTGACTTCCAGAGAGGAATCGACGCAGTGCCTGCCGTGCGGTAGAAATTCCACGCAACACCCACCGGATCGATGCAGCTCCTGTGACTTTATCCTGTCAGCCCAGGAAACCCATGCATCGTCCCCAGGGCGTCTGAAAACCCTGCAACCCGAAGAGTATCCACGACCTAATGCCGGAAATCGATGTACAGCAGTCCCTGCGTGAAAACTAAGCGACACATCGCCGTGTGCAGCCCAAGAAATTGACGCACACCCCTTTGTTTCCACGCATCTCCTCCTCTGTGGTTCTTAGCGGAGATTTTCACACAAACCAGGTACTTTGTGTTTGAAAGAGACTATTTTTCCTTTTAAAAGACTTAAGACACTTTATGGGGGTCATTATGACCCTGGCGGTCATGGACCGCCAGGGCCAACGACCGCGGAAGCACCGCCAACAGGCTGGCGGTGCTTCCATGGGCATTCTGACCGCGGCGGTACAGCCGCGGTCAGAAACGGGAAACCGGCGGTGTCCCGCCGGTTTCCCGCTGCCCCAGGGAATCCTCCACGGCGGCGCTGCAAGCAGCGCTGCCATGGGGATTCCGACCCCCTTCCCGCCAGCCTGGTTCTGGCGGTTTTCACCGCCAGAACCTGGCTGGTGGGAATGGGTGTCGTGGGGCCCCTGGGGGCCCCTGCAGTGCCCATGCCATTGGCATGGGCACTGCAGGGGCCCCCTAACAGGGCCCCACATAGATTTTCAGTGTCTGCGTGGCAGACACTGAAAATCGCGACGGGTGCAACTGCACCCGTCGCACCCCTTCCACTCCGCCAGCTCCATTCGAAGCCGGTATCCTCGTGGAAGGGGGTTTCCCGCTGTGCGGGCGGGCGGCCTTCTGGCGGTCGCCCGCCAGCCCAGCGGGAAACTCAGAATGACCGCCGCGGTCATTTGACTGCGGTGCGGTCATTCGGCGGCTCCCGCCGGGCGTGCGGTTACCGCCGCCGGCGGGAGTCAAAATGACCCCCTATATCACTTTTCAGTGATATCTCAACATATACTTATTGCATTTTAATCATTTTGACCTGCATCTGATCAGATAAATATTATATATTTTTCTAAACACTGTGTGGTGTATTTTTGTGGTGCTATATGGTATTAGTGTATGATTGTTGAAGGTCAACTTGATGTTTTATCTTTTTCTGCAATTTCGTTTTTCCTGACATTTTTTGACTAAAATCATCATTCAACATGTCTCTGGCTGGGTCTTAAGCAGGAGAGGAAGATTTTGATCTGGCTATGCTGGAGACCTACACTGTTAAACAGCTGAGGGTGTTCTGCAGGGATATGGGTGTACCTACCCAGAAAGCCTCCAGGAAGGAGGAATTCCAAATGGCGCTGAGGGCCTGGGCAGAAGCCCATTCAGTGGAGGATGTTGAGGAGGAGGGTCCAGAGGATGGTCCCTCAGAGGATTTTTTGCCATCAGTGGATGATGTTACCACTGCAATTGTGCTCCCTGCCAAACCAGGGAGCAGTGTCTCTGATCAAGGCCTGACCTCAGAGGCAAGGAGAGAGGAGAGAGAGTTTCAATTATAGATGGCAAGGTTGAAAATTGAGGCTCAATAGGAGGAAAGGAGGGCAGAGAGAGAAGCCAAACAAGCTGAGGCTGAAAGAGTAGCCAAGCAGATTGAAGCTGAGAGAGCTGAAGCTGCAGCTGAGAGAGCCTTGGATGAGAAAAAACTTTAGTTGGCTCATAAACTGTGTCTCAAGGAGCTGGAGATAAAGGCGAGGCAGTCTGAGTCCAGCAGTGATGGTGGCAGCATACATGCAGGACCTGTTGGGGAGAAAAAGATTTGTGTACCCAAGAAAGTGGTGCCAAGTTTTGTAATGGGAGACGATATTGACAAGTGGTTGGCTGCCTATGAAGTTGCACTAAGGGCCCCTGGGACCTCTGAGGAGCACTTGGGCGTGGCCTTGTGGTTTTATGTACCAGCAGTGGCGAGGGACACACTTCTTACACTAGCTCCACATGATAGTAATGTCTATGCAACCATGAAAGCTGCTTTACTGGCCAAGTTTGGGCTGACCCCTGAGAAATACCATCAGAGGTTTAGGGACAGCACCCAACTTTCCACACAAACTTGGGTAGGTTGTTATGATTTCTCCAATAAGTCACTGGATGGATGGGTGCAGGGCAATAAAGTAGATGATTACAAAGGGTTATATGACTTGATTCTGAGAGAGCATATGCTTAGTATTTCTTTTACAGAGTTATGCCAGCACTTAGTAGATAGCAAGCTGACTGATCCCAAGAAGCTTGCTGAGGAGGCGGACCTCTAGATTAGCACCAGAGTGTCCAAGAAGGCACCTAGGGGAGACACCCACAAAGGTGGTCAGGGTTCCCACCAGAAGAAAGAGGGGGGAGATAAACTTAAAGATAAGGAGTTCTCAAAAGGCCCCCAAAACGATTCCCAAGGGGGAGTGGTAACCATTCCTCTTCTAGATTTAGGAAGAAACCAGGGTTCTTTGACAGAAAGTTAGGGATGTTTATCCCCAAATGCTTAGAGTGCTACCAGCATGGACACTCTAAGGGCGACTCTTAGTGTTCCAAGAGAGCACAGTCCACTACTAGACAGACACCTGGGTTGGCTAGTGTAGTGCTCGGGGGGGAGACAGTCCCAGTTAGCTTTGGGGGGGCAGACATAGGTTTCCCTAGTGCCCCTGGGAGATAGAGAGATGGTGCCTAACGCTCACATGCTTGCAGATACTTCAAAGTATAGGCAGTGGGTCACCATTGATGGGCAAAGGGTGGAGGCTCTGCATGACACAGAAGCCAGTATGACTACAGTCAAGAGTCAGCTGGTGTCAGCAGAGCAGATAGTCCCTAATACATTCCACCAGGTCATAGTCGCTGACAATCGTGAGAGTCAACTACCTGTGGCTCTGGTTCCCTTTGAGTGGGGGGGCTCTGGTATTCTAAAAGTAGCTGTGAGTCCTGCCATGCCTATAGATTGTCTGTTCGGCAATGATCTTGAGCATACTGCCTAGAAGGAGGTAGAGCTCAGATCCCACCTGGAGATGTTAGGTTTGCCGAAGTGGGTCTGCATGTCCCCCTGCCCGGGAAGGGAGGGAAGGGAGTCAAGGGCGTCTGGAGCCTGGTAGAATGGCCCAGACAGCTGGAAAGAGGAAGGGCAAGAGGCGCGGGAAACCTGCCTCAGATGTTCCCACGGTGGTGGATGGGGCCCCTGAAGAGGAGGAGGCCCCTGAGCCAACTGGAGAAGACATAGCTGACCTGGGCAACCTACCTGAACTTGCTGGCTGGCAAATAGAGGGTGGGCCAACCAGGGAAGAATTCTGCAAGGTGCAGAAAGAATTCCCCACCCTTGAAGGTCTGAGGCGACAGGCCACAGCCCAAGCAGCTGGTGAAGCCTCTCGCACTTCCCATATCTACTTGGAGAATTATCTCCTTTACAGTGAGCCTAAGGTTCCGGGCCCTGGGGCAGCACGTGTGCTGGTGGTCCCCCAGTGTAACCGAGCCTTCCTACTGGGTCTGGCTCATGACATTCCCCTGGCAGGACATCTGGGCCAAGACAAGACCTTTGGCAGGCTTGTCACCCACTTCCATTGTCCTAGAATGAGGGTAGCCTCAGATAATTTCTTCAGAGCCTGCCCCACCTGCCAGGCTAGTGGAAAGACAGGGAAAAAAGCTTAAAGCCCCCCTTATCCCACTGCCCGACGTTGGCACCCCCTTTGAAAGGGTGGGCATCAACATTGTTAGTCCCTTGGACCCCAAAACTGCCCTGGGCAACATGTTTATCCTGGTTTTGGTGGACCATGCCACCTGCTATCCAGATGCCATTCCTCTGAGAACAGTGACTGCACTGGTGGTGACCAGAGCCCCGCTGGGAATATTTACCCGTGTGGGATTCCCTAAGGAAGTTGTGTCTGACAGAGGCACAAACTTCATGTCTGCAAACATGAAGTCCATGTGGGATGAGTGAGGAGTGACCTACCGGTTTACCACCCCTTATCATCCTCAATCCAATGGGCTTGTTGAGAGATTTAACAAGACACTTAAAGGCATGATTAATGGCCTAACTGAAGCCATGAGTCATAAGTGGGATGTCCTCTTGCCATGTCTGCTGTTTGCTCATAGGGAGGTACCCCAGAAAGGGGTGGGGTTCAGCCCATTTGAGCTTCTTTATGGTCATTCTGTCAGGGGACCACTAAGCGTAGTTAAAGAGGGCTGGGAGAAAGCTTCCAAGACACCTCCCCAGGATGAGGTCAGCTACATGCTGGTCCTCCGCAACCAAACCCAATGCTTCTGGAAGCAGGCCAAGAGTAACCTTGACGCCAGTCAAGAGGAGATGAAGGAGTGGTATGACCGGAAGGCCACTCTGGTTGAGTTCTCACCTGGAGACAAGGTTTGGGTAATGGAGCCAGTAGAGCCTAGGGCTCTCCAGGAACACTGGTCTGGCCCATTTGAGATTAAGGAGTGAAAGGGGGAGGCTACTTACCAAGTGGACCTCAAGACCCCTGGGCCCCCCTAAGGGTTCTTTATCATAACAGACTCAAACCTGACTTTGAGAGGTCTGAGGTCAGTATTCTCCTGGTCACAGATGAGAGCATGGAAGAGGAGAGTGAACCTCTCCTCAACCTCCTCTCTGCCAAAGAAGGTGACGGGTCGGTGGAGGGTGTCATCTCCCTGACTCCCTGACTCTAGATTAGAGAGGAGTCTGCTATGAGATGTTGGAGCAGTTCTTTTCCCTGCTTTCCCTTACTCCTGGACTCACCCATCTGTGTGCCCATGACATTGACACAGGAGACAGTCCCACTGTAAAGAACAAAATTTATAGGTTGTCAGATAAGGTGAAGGCTAGCATCAAGGAGGAAGTCTCCAAGATGTTGGCCCTAGGGGTTATTGAGAAGTCCATTAGTCCCTGGGCCAGCCCTGTGGTGCTGGTACCTAAGGCTGCTGCCCCCGGTGCAAAGCCAGAACTCCGGTTCTTTGTGGACTACCGGGGTCTCAACTCAGTCACATGGACTGACGCTCACCCCATCCCCCGAGCTGATGAGCTCGTTGACAGGCTAGGCGCTGCCAAGTTCCTGAGTATGTTTGATCTCACATTGGGGTACTAGCAAATCGCCTTGACTGAGGGGGCTCAAGAGAGATCTGCATTTTCCACTCCTTACCAGTTCTGGGTGATGCCCTTTAGGTTAAAAAATGCCCCCGCTACCTTCCAAAGGTTGGTTAACAGGGTCCTAGCTGGCAAGTATGCCTACTGCGCAGCCTACCTAGATGACATAGCTGTCTATAGTTCCAGCTGGGAGGAACACCTGCTCCACCTCAAGGAGGTGCTTCAGGCTCTGCAACAGGCAGGCCTGACCATCAAGGCTAGTAAGTGCCAGATTGGGCAGGGATCAGTGGGGTACTTGGAACACCTAGTAGGTGGTGGCAAGGTGCAGACACTCCAGGCCAAGATTGAAACTATCAAGGCCTGGTAACCACCTGGAACACAGACCGAAATGAGAGCCTTCTTAGGCCTCACTATATACTACCATAGGTTTGTCAAGGGATATGGTACCATTGTGTTACCCTTGACAGAACTTACCTCCAAAAAGCAACCTAGGTTGGTGAATTGGACAGAGGCTTGTCAGAAAGCCTTTGATTCTCTGAAGGAAGCCACGTACACGCCCACCGTGCTCAAGGCCCCTGAATACTCCCAGGAATTTATTGTGCAGACAGAGGCTTCAGAGCATGGCATAGGGGCTGTTCTAGCACAGCTAAATGAGGAGGGCTCAGACCAACCAGTAGTCTTTATTAGCAGAAGACTATTACCACGGGAACAGAGGTGGAGTGCTATTGAAAGAGAAGCATTTGCTGTGGTCTTGGCACTGAAGAAGCTGAGACCATACCTGTTTGGGACTCACTTCCGGGTTCAGACAGACCACAGACCCCACAGATGGCTCGGTGCAGATAAGAGGTGAGAATCCTAAACTCTTTAGGTGGTCCATTTCCCTACAGGGGATGGACTTTACGGTGGAACACCGCCCAGGGATTGACCACGCCAATGCTGGTGGTCTCTCCAGAGACTTCCACCTTAGTGATGAGAGCTCCCAGGAGGTTGGGTAGCTCTCCCTACTTTCAGCTGGGGGGGACACATGTTAGACCTGACAGCCTTAGTGTGGTCACCCCTAACGTTTTGCCTGCCTTCCTCCACTTTTTGGATACTGGTTTGGCTGGTTTTAAGACTCTGCGCACTTTACCACTGCTAACCAGTGCTAAAGTGCATATGCTCTCTCCCTTTAAACATGGTAACATTGGATCATATCCAAGTTCGCTATTTAATTTACTTATAAGTTCCTAGTAGAGTGCAATATATGTGCCCAGGGCCTGTAGATTAAATGCTACTAGTGGGCCTGCAGCACTGATTGTGCCACCCACTTAAGTAGCCCCTTAACCTTGTCTCAGGCCCAGCATTGCAAGGCCTGTATGTGCATTTTCACTGCTAACAGCTCACATTTCTAATTTTGAAAGAAGTGTGAACATTAGTTGATACTGATTTCCCACCAATGCCATACAATTAAGAAAATGTTGACAGTTCTGTGTCTAACGTTTTGTCATGGCATCATTTGCACTAAACTGTGAGATGGCATTCTTGGTCCTCCAAGGGGTGTCGACTGCTCCCTCACTCACTTGGGAATGCCACCATTAGATATCATGAGTCAAGCAACAAATATGAGTGGAGGAAAGGGAGGTGTGAGAGACAGAGTGAACGCTTTTCTTGAGCTGCTTGGTCCATAGCTGTCATGTTCAGTATTCCTCTATAGTTGGGCCATGTTCTGTGTGCTAGATTTTATGTTTCAGACATAACACTGCTGTGGCAGAAAAAGCAACACATTACACAGCAATCATTACTTCATTGAGGATTGTCCTACATTTACTCAATTGACCTTGGAATTTCCTAACTTGTTAGTGACCTGCTTAAGAGAATTGTTCTGCCTCACTGAAAAGTATGATGCACTGTCTTCGCGTTGTGAGGTAAAAGTCCCTTGCATGTTGATCAACCTGAACCCCTACACTGAGTACCCCAGCAGCAATGATTTATGGATCCCTGTTGCTGACTTTTGTAGCAATAGGTGGACACGGATTATGCGTGTGCTCCATGACTTATGCCTATTTCATGGATTTTTTTTTTTTTATTGGACAGGGAGGGGTGCTACCCTCGAAGTGGTGAAAGGCTACTGCTTTTTCCAGGTGTTAAGTAGCATGAGCTCAGTGATGGCAGCATACCATGTGGTGATCACAAGAAGTGAACAGGATTTTTTACCTGTATTACTGGAGTGAGGCCTATGGGCTCCTTCACGTTAAGGTCTGCTGCTGCCTGCTTAACTCACCCTTTGCCTTCATCAGGTTAGTATGTAGTGCTGTGTAGTGCTTGTATGTTGTCTGCATGTGTGGGGTGTATGTTTTCCTGTGAATGGTACAATACATGGAAGATTCTGGATTCCATTATGGGAGACTCAGGGGTGACTGGAAGTAGAGGAAGCTCCCTGAGAGATTTGTAGGTACCTGCATTCCTGTGAGCTGGGTGGGACACACATCGGAAGAAGGAGAGCCCGGCTCCCAGAACACTTCTAAGGGTGCTCTTTGATTCAGAGAGCAGTCAATTGAAAGTGTTAGGGCACATCTCAGGAAGAAAATATCACTGTGTTTAACATTTATTTGGGAGAGTCTAGTCAATCCCATGGTGTGTGTTGTGGGGCAATCAAATTTGGAGTGGCTCCTGCTGGGATAGCCTGCTTTCTGAAGGAAGATAAGGGCAGAGGAGAAGGCACTTCAAAAGGAAGCAGACCCCTAACACCAACTTCAAACATTGAGACCCTAAATCATATTTGGTGTTTGGAAATGGACTATAAGTAGGGGAGCTCAAGGCTCCCAACAAATGGTTAACTGCCAAGCAGCCAGATGGGCTGTGCAAAGAGGGGAAGATCTACAAGACTTCTGCCACAGACCAGGACAGGAGGCTAAGGCCTGCCAGTCTTCGAGCTAGATAAGGGGACATCACCCAGGGATATCCATGACCTGGAACCTGCACCATAAGTGTCTATCTGCTTGCCTAGTCCAGTGAGCCCTGTGAGTCAGAGAAGAGCACTGGAGGGAGTTAAATACAGTAGGGAATCCTGGCAAGTGGATCTCTGTAGTGAGGTGTGAGGTGAAGGCTGCTGCACCATTCGGGTCATTGCCCATGCACAGGTTCAAATAATTGACTGTGTGTGCTAGAGGGGGCTGCCGTAAAGTTAGTTATGAAGTTGCCATGCCAATTAGGCCATTGTCTTTGTGTGGTGTATAAGGTGGTGACCCTGTATGTCAGAGATGGTTGCCATGAAGTGTGCTATGCAGATCAGGCAGTCACCCATGTGCAGTGTGTAAGTCAGTGATCTTGTATGCCAGAGGGGGTCGCCGTGCTGTTGCCCGTGTGAGGTGTAAGTCAGCAAACCCACATGCCAGAGTGGGCTGCTGAAAAGTGTTCTGTTCTCTTTCGGCTATCGCCCATGTGTAATGTGTAAGTTGGCAACCCCCTATGCCAGAGGGGGTTAGTTTGTAGAAGAACCTGCTGGTCAGGTGTGGTTACCCTATAGGTGACCCTGTATGCCAGAGTGGGCCATGGGAGGGGGACAAGGATCGTAGCCCATTGGATGCCACTGTTGCGAGGCGAGGCCACCATGGTGACCAGTGCAGGTCAGAGTCCTGTCTAAGGAATGGAACCAAAAGCCATCATAATCCATTCCCCCACTTGTGGGGGAGATCGAAGGAACTTAGGCCCTTATTATGAACACGGCGGTCCGGACCTCCCTGCCAGCGGTGGCGGAAATTACCACCACCGGTATGGTGGTCCAGACCGCCATAAAATGTACATGGCGAGACCGCCACAGGCGGAACTCCGCCACCTGGCAGCCTGGCGATGGCGGAGTTCCTTATCCGACAGGGCAGCGCTGCAGGCAGCTCTGCCCGCAAGATAATGAACCTGTTTTCCCCCAGCCTTTCCCTGGCGGTTTAGCCCGCCAGGGAAAGACTGGCAGAATGGGTGTCCAGAGGCCCCCCTGGGGGCCCCTGCACTGCCCATGTACTTGGCATGGGCAGTACAGGGGCCCCCGTGCACAGCCCCGCTGCACATGTCACTGCCTGATTTACCAGCAGTGATATGCGCGATAGGTGCTGCTGCTTCCGCCAGCCGGCCCAGCGGAATGTTGTTTATTTGACCGGTGGGGTCTTCAACGTGCTGGCGGTCATTGTTTCGACTGCTTGCACCAGTTTGTAATGAGGGCCTTAGTGTCACATTGGAGGAGTGCCAAGGACACAGCCACGCCCTGCAGAGCCGCATATGTGATACACACTAAAGGCAGACGCCCCTCCCGCAAGAGATATTCTCTGAAACTCTGGTCAGATGATCCCTGCTGATGTAGTAAGACTGATCTCAGTGCAATAGGCCCTTGAGAAACTTGTCTGCCAGATGGTCTGTAACACTTTTGATTTTTCTAACAGAGTTGATGTGGGTTTGTGTGTATTGTTTGTGTATCCTGTATTTTAGTTTGTAGTTGTATTTAAATGCTCCTTTTGTCATATAAGAAAATATTTGATGGGACAATCATATATTGCTGCTAATGAAAGCATTTTGAGCTGTGATCCTGTGTTCATTCCCCTGTATCTACCTCCCCGGAGAAGCCTTGGACTGCTTGACCCGTGCTACCACTGACAGTGAAGTGCTGAGGGGGTACTTGGCCCAGTTGCTCAGGGCCCATAGTAGGTAAGGCCCCAGAACATTGGAAGTAAAAGGCCCTAACCCCAGTGATTGGGCCCCGTAGCTCCTGCTTGCTCCATGGCCATTTGAATAGGGCTCTGAAAAGGGTGTTATTATAGATATAATATTGTGTTGTGGATAAAATCTATGCTAGTTAATGCTACTACTGAAATAATATTAACATACATTATACAGAAGCATTTACCTATGCTACTACACCCTCATGGGGGTAGGTTCTGGATTTCTCTTTGCTTTTAAATATTACAATGAAAATTGAAAATAACGTAGCACTAAAAATGTTAAGAACCAAAGAAGCGCGTATTATGCCTATCATACTTGCAGCATGCATGGAGCAAGGTGATTCTTGAATGTGGCACATCAAGATCAAATTCATACCACTGTAACACTAGGTAAAAGTCTGCCTATGGCATACTAGTGTTAGAGAGCAAACATTATCAATAAAAAAATAAGTAATTAAAGCAACATGTTTAACATGTATAAAGAGGCCTAAATAGAGAAATGTGTGTTAGAATAACAAAACTTTTAAGTTTAAATTGTGGGTGACATTGTGTCCGCCACCCAAATTTCTATGTGAATAAATAAATGTCTATGAAAACGTATTTTGATTAATTATAACTACATGCAGTGACAAATGATGATTAATATTATTGCACTGCAAAATTAATGGTTTAAAATTCTCCGAAATGTTTTATTATTCATGTATAGCATTAGTAAAAAGGCCTAACTTTAGTATTATTCCAGTAGCCCAGTGATTAAATGTTATGCTGACTTTACTGAAATGTTTTGAAAACATTGTTTATTAGCTGTTCATTCTGTACTTCCTTGTGATAATATTTTGCAAGTTTTAACAATGGGCTTTAGTTTCTGGAAGGGAGTAATGTTAGCTAAATATTGTTTTTTTTGCTGCTGTTTTTAACAATGTAATTATTACACGGAAACTGCCGTCCGGAGAGGAGCATGCACATGAGCCTATCTTAGAAAAGGAACGAAGAAAGATACAACTGAAGTCTAGATAAAATGTAATCAGGCACTTACCTATCACACCTCATAGTCTTGTCCAATAGAAGTTTAGCTAGTGATTTTTGGAACTTTGATTTAGGAAGGTTCAGATGATGAAAGTTAAATTCACTTCAGTTTCTGTTCAGTTCAGTTTTGCTATTCAGCTCTTCATTCAGCCGCTTATGATTTTAACAGTTCAGTTACACTAGGCCCAACATTACTGAACTGTTTCCCCTTTTCATGTTCCTGATGCTAACCATTGAATACCAGCTGTTGCTGTGCTCAACTGATGAAGACTCTGCAAGCTGCTGTCTCATTTAGGAGAGGTATGACCAATGTGGATGTATTTTTCTTTTGCAGGCTTTACCCTTAGAAATCCAACCGCATATATTTGGTAGTGCCATGGTTAGGTGTTTTTCCAACTTAATTGTTGTCTTATTTTTAATTTTTGCATGCTTTTCAAATGAGCATTTGATAGCTAGGATGTCAGACCCAATATTTGATTAAATGTTTATTAATTGATTCTGATTGATTCAACTGCACAATTAATTAATTATGTTGCTGTTTTCCAAATAATTCTGTTGTTATTTTGCATAATTCTTTTAGAGTGTTTAATGGTAATTACTCTTATAAAACTGAGATTTTTCAGACACTTTGGACAGCCTGTGTTGTTTCTGTATGGCTACCATGTGGTTTTGTGCATTATTTACATGGCCTAAGCATTGTTTATTATGAGGCAATAAATGTTTAAACTTTACTAAATTGGTGTGTTGATTCATGACCACATAGGTCATGGTGTGTGTGAATTATTGACTCCTCATTCTATATTTTGATTGTATTGGTTCTCATTGTTTGATTTGATGATCTCATTACTCCTTTCTGAGTCAAAAGATTTGAGTCGACCTCTGAGGGTTGTAGATGTCACTACACTATTACATGTGTCACCTCAGCCTAAAATTAGGAGGTCACATGCCCACACTAGTACGAAAAGAAGTCTTCAATGTAAAACTGCAAAGTGCGTGTAAGGAACACAAACAGAAACCGTAACTGATTGATTAACCGACTAATCCTATTTGTATCTTGGTGCTGGAACCCAAATTCTGGAGCTGATTAGTCCAAGAGCCTCAACACTGAGGACGTGCAGCTGAAATATAGATGAAGCTCGGGGATCAGCTGATCTAGAGTCTGAAGAGTTGGAGCCTGAAGAGATTCGGTTTCCTCCAGTTCAGAATTCTCAAAGGTAAACAGACAGAATCAGATGTGGCTTTTATACTGTGTCCCACCCAAGGGCTAGAGCCACACCCAGAGGTTAAAGCCAAAGTAAATTTCACAGGTAAGCAAAGATTTCTAGACCAGTTGTAACTTTCAAATTGAACCATACCTACAGACCACAAGTACCAGGTGAAGACACTAGTGTTTCCTTCTAGATCTTAACATGGAACCATGTTCATCAATCCCTAGAGATATTTATCAGTAATAGGTCTTACCCTGTTGCTGCTTGTATCATAACTAGGTTCAAGCCTTATGCTCAGAAAAATGATTCCTTCATAATTACATCCTAGCTCTGCTCACTAGGTCAAGGTCAGTGGCTGATCAAGGCAACTGGATGCTGTCTTCCCTTATCATTTAGGTATGCAATGATGGACCTCCTGCTTTGTCAGAAGTGCCTGCACTATGAATAACTTTCCATTGTCATGTAATGTTATGGTGCACAGCACAATGGCTGATGTTTAACAATAGAAGTGGCATCTTGAGCTTCTTCCTTAAAGTTAGGACAGTCAATGAAAACCAAGGGTGCCACAGTTGGCCACAAAGGGCCTGGCTTAAAATTGGGTGGAGGGGTTACTCCATAAAAATGTGCTGGTTATCCTCTCTGCCTTATTTCAAGTGCATTATAACCTATAGCACTTGTAATAAGATGGTCAGGATATCTGGCACATTTGTGACAAAGTACCAGTCTAAATCAGGCTGTAAATTTCTGTAGTAACGTAGAACTCTCTGCCCTTGCAACGGCAAGTCATACCACTCCCAGAAAGAACCTAAAAGAATGACCATTTTCAAGACCTACAAAAACAGTCATCACCTGCTCCACAAATGGGTTATGTTAAAGTACAGAAGCATTTCAAGCAAATGTATACTTGTACTACTTTGTAGGTCAATAGTTCAACTGTTGCTCCTTGGTGGACCAATACACATTTATCTGACTGTAGCCCGTGCATGTCAGGTGCTGCTTTTCTGTTACTCCTGGACATTGTATTTGACATTAATCTTGGTTGTAATCATTGCAGACCACAGGTGACTCCTCTGTTGCTTCTAGGTGGACCGTAGCAAACAAAGCTCAAATTCTGCATGCCACTTTCAAGTCCTGATGACAACGGCTAAATGATATTTACAAGCTGCGAATTAGGCTATAGCCTCCACTGTCCTTTTGCCCCCACTAATTCTCTTTTTTCCCTAGCTCTGCCTTCACTAAACTCATTCCTCCTACAGGCACCACAAAAAAAATCACTTCAGTCAACTAGTGTGCCTATATAATAATTCAGTACCTCACAGCTTAATCCACAGATTTTATACTGAGTTTTCTCAGTCTCACTTGACTTGACCTCAGAGCAACTCCTTGTGGCCTAGGAATGTCCCATGGTCTAGGATTCCATAGCTCATGGACTGATTCAGTATTGTTCTTCCGGTGGCTTACTAGTGCTGCCAGTGGCTGGTATCCTGTCACTCCTGGGCTGACTCCATATTGCACTTCCTCGTAGTCTAGGTGGCTTAACTACAGCTAGGGATTCTGTTGATTATAAAATGAATACATTGAGGGGCATATTTATACTCTGTTTGCGCCGGAATTGCGTTGTTTTTTTTTTACGCAATTCCGACGCAAAACTAACTCCATATTTATACTTTGGCATTAGACGCGTCTAGCGCCAAAGTCCATGGAGTTTGCGTCATTTTTTAGCGTGGACACCTACTTTGCGTTAATGATATGCAAGGTAGGCGTTCCCGTCTAAAAATTGACTCCGAGGCATGTGCGCCGTATTTACACTCCCGGGCAAAATTCACGCCCGGGAGTGGGCGGGTCAAAAAATATGACGTACGGCCGATTTTGCGCTGTTTTTTAGCGCCTGGACAAGGCAGGCGTTAAGGGACCTGTGGGCTCGGAAGGAGCCCAGAGGTGCCCTCCCATGCCCCAAGGGACACCCCCTGTCACCATTGCCCACCCCAGGAGGACACCCAAGGCTGGAGGGACCCATCCCAGGGACATTAAGGTAAGTTCAGGTAAGTATTTTTTTAAATTCTTTTTGTGGCATAGGGGGGCCTGATTTGTGCCCCCCTACATGCCACTATGCCCAATGACCATGCCCAGGGGACAAAAGTCCCCTGGGCATGGCCATTGGGCAAGGGGGCATGACTCCTGTCTTTGCTAAGACAGGAGTCATTTCTATGGGGGTTGGGAGTCGAAAAAAATGGCGCAAATCGGGTTGAGGTGAAAAATTTGCCTCAGCCTGACTTGCCCCATTTTTTGGCGCCCAAGCTCCATATCCCCCTACGCCGGCGCTGCCTGGTGTACGTCGTTTTTTTCCACGCACACCAGGCAGCGCCGGCGGCTAATGCCGGCTAACGTCATTGATTAAATACGGCGCCCGCATGGCGCTTCAGAATGGCGTTAGCCGGCGCTAATTTTTTTGACGCAAAACTGCGTTAGCGCAGTTTTGCGTCAAAAAGTATAAATATGGCCCTGAGTATTTTACTATTGCCAGATAATACATAAACACACTTGCATGACTGCTCTCATAACTGCTCACATGATCACTACATTAACACATGCACAATCACCTAAATGACCTCCTGCATGATTGCAAAACCTCTGAAGCACATACGATATGACCAATTGCATGACAGTTTGTGCCAGGTTTATATAAAAGATGGATTGACAGATTGCATTGTAAACTGCTTACAAACTCTGCGACAAACATTATGAAAAATTGTAACTGTAAATCCATGACAATTGGCTCTATTGTTTTAATTATGCCAACAAGTAATAGGCTTCCTGTTCACAAAACGCTCCACAAAACACTTCAACATCTCTTCAGGTATAACTGACAATACAGTAAAAAGCAATCTAAATAATTGCACATTGTAAGACATTGGGTTATTTGTTGAAGGGGGTAGAAGCCTCACTTAGACAACAACTACAAACCTTGTTTGGGTTAACCACAAAAATCACTAAATTAACCTGCGCTTAACCCTCTGGGAGTCTGGCACAAAGTAATCTGGCTTAACCTAGAGACAATGTGCAAAATATTTATGCAGTGCACAAAGAATAATAAAGTGAAAACACAACACAAAAAACCCAACCAATTTAGAATAATAGAGCACATTTTAATTAATAAAATGACACCAAAACTAATTTGTTCCGGTCAGTAGAACTGGAGTTATGATTTTTTAATTTTCTTAGTGAAATCTAGTGCCTAAAAGATCAAAGTGTCAACCACAGTTATCTTGCTTGTGCAAGAACAGGTCAAAGTCAAATGTTAAGGCCAACCGCTATGGAGTGAGGGCTGGATACAAGGAGTGGATTGAACCTGACCTTGGCTTACCTTTGAACATAGAAAAAATCTTTAACATTTCTTTGAGAAGGTAGAGTCTTCAGTGGGGTAATGGAGCAGGTGTCAGAGGACGAGGAGTTGTCCTTGATGAGCCACTGGATGAGGTTGCAGTGAAGATGTTTACCTTTGGACAATTTATTGAAGTTGGATTTTCCATTGGGGCGGGGATGTAGGCTACAGTCGAAGAGGGATCCATGAGGCCAGATACATTCATCGAGATATCCAGCTGAAAAGGATTTGCTGCTGGGAAGAAAAACTTAGCAGAAGCTACCACAAAGTCAGGCTGACTGGCAATGCACTTTGGGTGGATCCATATACAGGAAGGTTTGGGTCTTCTGTTAGGTCTCTGAGTAGTTTGTAAAACAAAATATTGTAAGTTCCAGATTTTAACATTAGGTTGAAGCAGTAGCACCAACACTATTTACATGAGTCTAGGACCTGGGGGTACCGCTTGAGGGGTTCAAACTCATTCCAGCTGAGACCAGCAGCAGGGGTCCTGGCCACAGGAGCTTGTTATCTCCCTTTAGCTCACACACTGGAGGCCAGCTAGCTAGCCCTTGGAGTCATTCTGGTAGTCCTGAGTTCAAGGAACAGGTCCAATCTTCCTTTCTCAGGCACAAGGGCAGTTCTTCCAGCAGCAGGGCTGTAAGGACATGATTCCAGAAGCAGGGCAGCAATCCAGTCCTTATTCTGAATCTTCCACAGGTCAAGAAGCAATGAGAAAAGTAGTTCTGAGGCTCCAATATTTATACCTGGTTCCAACCTTTGTGTGTGGGGAGTACATCTGGGTGGAATTGATGGAGTACCACTCTGCGGAATTCTGTGGAGTTCCGTGTGCTGCGGAGTGGCACCCTCTTTGAATGCACCCGATCTTGGAAGCGCTAAACATCGTCAGGCCTGGTTAGCCAGGCCCAACCCTTCTAAGTGCTTCTGAGATCTGATGCGTTCAGGAGAGGGTCATAGGCAATGAAAGCTGCTGTTTCAGGCATCTTGTGCACCGGCCTGTCCTGTGTGCAGTGCACACGAGGCAGGCTGGTGCACAAGAGGCCTGAAATAGCAGCTTTTGCTTCCTATTGCCCCGGTCTTAATTCAGGCCGGATCCGTAGGCAACGAAAGCTGCTGTTTTCAGGCCTCTTGTGCACCAGTGTGCACATAAGAAAAAAACAAGGACTTACCTGGGTTCTCATAGGGGGTCCTCATTGCCAGCGTCACAGCCTGGCTCTCTGCCTCCTGTGCCCGGAATCCATTTTGGAGCTGCCGGCAAGCAGCTCCATCCATCGACATTGGGTGAGTGAATGCGCACTGCATCCCAGTTATGGGCTGCACAGCGCAAGTGTAGACAGTCTGCACTTGCACTGTGTGGCCAATAACCGCAGTGTGCATGTGGCAAGTGCCAAAAACTCCGTTAGCTATACCAGCGGAGCTCGCTGGCCACACCTAGTGGGGAGACACCCTGAAGGATCCTGGCTCAGTATATGGTACCTATGGTGTGTCACCATATACTGAGTCCAGGCAACCCTAAGTGATAGTGAATAGGTGTCCCGATAGGAAAAGCTCTCTAGGGGTAGCTGAGGCGAGCAGCTGAAGCTTATCCAGGAGGAATGTAAAACACTTGCAATACCACAGTAGTCAGACAGTAACTCACCCGAAAGAAAGAACCACACATGTGTTACAAAAATAAAGGATACTTTATTAAAGCACTACTACTAGACTAGCATTGGTATACCTCCCTTTGGAGATATTTGCACACAATATATACACAGAATAACGAACATAAATGGCATAAAATATTCAGGGCCCTAGGGGAGGGCCAAACCATATACTAAGAAAGTGGGATGTGAAATAGTGAACCCAACCAAGGTAAGTGTGGTAGTTAGTCAGTGGCTGGGGGTAGATTAAAACACCAGAGGTAATTATGGTAAGAGTCCCCAGCAACCAGGTGCAAGGTAGTTAACCACCCAGTCATCCCATAGGCTAACACAGGGAGTAGTGGTTGGAGTTCGTGTGATTTAGGACACTAATAAGCACTGGAAAATGCAAGCAGGAGTTGAAGAGGTGTTTGCAGAGTTTTGGGGACCAGCACAGGTCCAGGAGACTCTATCATTGAGGAGGAGTCAAGGCTGGCCCTCAGCACACAGTAAGGCCAAGAGAAATCATTGGAGCTCCCATGAGTGACCCACAAGCAATGGACAAAGGAAGTCACAAGGAGGCCTCACCAGCACAACAAAAGAGGAGTCCCACATCGCAGGAGTTGCAGGACAGGGGCTGATCTTCATGTTGCAGAGTGGTGGAGGATGGGGCTTCTTGGCACCTGAAGATCTCCTGGAGAAAGAGTCAACAAGCATTAGAAATGTGCACCAGACGCAGTGCACATGTGTTCAGTCCAGTGGCAGGAGCTGGAGGCCGACAGTCTCACAAGATGGTCAGAAGACAGGCATGACCAAGAGGAAGCCACAGACTCACCGCCTATGAAGCAGAGTCTTTCGATGTTCGTGGAGCAGCAGACCCCACTAGCTGGTTGATGTTGTCTTGAGGTGCCTGCGGATGCAGGGGAGTGACTCCTTCACTCCAAGGGAGGTTCCTTCATGCTTCCAGGTGCAGAGTCCTTGTGACCCTGAAGGAAGCACAGCCTTGGATGTTGCAGAAGTCTTGCAGGATCCAGAAAAACAATGTTGCAATGGGAGCCTTCCCACCTGAAGCAGATGTGTTTCGGTTCCAAAGCAGACCAGCAACATTTCCAGAGGACAGGAGCAGAATATGTCTGGCAGAGAGTTCCTTGGAGAGTTTTAATTGACGAATCTGAGGACCGACCCATGGGGAAGCCCTTAAGTAAACCTATAAGGGGGTTGGTCACTCTCTGAAGTGACCCATCTATCAGAGGGGGTCAGTGACATCATCTACCTGGCCTAACAAGTCAGATGCTCCCAGGAGCCTCTGCCCATGTTGTTTCCAAGAAGACAAAATCAAGTGGCCACCTGGCAGAGCTCTGTGCACCTCCCTAGGGAAGGAGCTGGGCAGGGCAGTGGTCACTCCCCTGTCCTTTGTGTTTTTGCACCAGAGCGGTAATCAGGGATTTCTGAACTGGTGCAAACTGGATTATGCAAGGAGGGCACCAAATGTGCCCTTCAAAGCAGTCTGATTGTGCTCAGAGGCACTTAGATACCTAATACATAGGGGGGTGGTCCCTTTCAGGAAGTTCTTTGTTCTGCCTCTCCGGCCTGATCCTGGCTCACCCTTAGGAGGGCAGAACAGTGTCTGGGGTCAGGTGCAGTGTGGGCTGGCAGCTGGACCCCGTAAGGCTGCACAAATAGAACTGGGGTATCCTCTAAGTAACTCCCAGAGTACATGGTATCATGGAACTAATACTGGAATCAGTGTAGTTGCATGATTCCACCATGTTTGATATCAAACATGCCTAGGTTCAGAGAATCCATTATGTAGTTGAACCACTAGTGTTGACTAGTGCCCACTACATACCTTAAGGTGGCTTCCCCGCACTTACAGAATCCAGGAAATGGCCTGGGATCTGTAGGGTCACCCTGATCTTGCAGGGGATACCCTCACACTTAGGGACATGCACCCTGCCCTTGGACTGAAGGACCTACCAGAGGGGTGACTTATAGTGTCTAAGTGCAGTGACCAGGTTTGGTGGTTAAAGGGTGCATGCAATGGCAGGCTTGCAGACACAGTTTTGAGACCCCTGGTGTACCAAAGGCCTTGGTACATATGTACCATGTCCTAGGGACTTACATGAGTGCACCATTATGGCAATTGTCGGTGTAAAACGCCTACCAACAGGCAAATTTATAGGAGAGAGCACAGTCACTGGGGTCCTGATTAACAGGATCCCAGTGATCTACAATCTAAACACAATGGCTTCATGCAAAAAGTGCCTGTAACTATGCTAGAAAGATGACACTTTCCTACAAACCCTGTCCTATAGCCCATCTGGTGCTGGAAAGGTTTTCCCTTCCCTTTCCTTACGCTAGTCAATGCTCAAAACTGTCTGGGATGACAAAAGGCTGAGGCTCAGGTTTCTTTTTTGTGTAAGTGGGACATGGCACAGCTCCGCTCCAGCCATCCTGGCAGTATGGCCCATTCTCCCCAAACCTAGTCCTTTTCGTGTCACTGTCAAGGAGCTAAATACAAATACCAACAGCAGAGCCATTCACATTTATGTGACCCAGGACATTGGCAGGAGGCACAAATGGTTGTGACGAGGACATTCAATCTTTTTAAAAGTGGCATTTTCAGAATTATGACAAAAGAAGCTTTAAAATTGCAATTTATTCCAAACAGCGTATCTCAATCTGCTTGCTATCCAATGTTAGAACTTATTAAATGTAATAAAGTAATTCAGTGTTAATTAATGAGAGTGATAAGCTTTACAACAGTGAAAAACAGCATTGGAATTTTTGCAGTGCCAGGAATGCAAAACTTCAGTACACAGGTCCCGCCCCATAAGCTATTAGGGCCTACATTATGGGTGACTTAAAAGCATTAAAAAGGAAGGATTACACCTGGTAAAAAGGTTTATTTTGCTAGGTTGAAATGGCAGTTTAAATTTGCACTACTTGGGGGACAGCTCCATAGCACCTTGCATGTCACACTCAGCAAGTCACTTGAGATGACGTGAACATGCTGACCTTTTCTGCAAACAGGTAAAGTAGTCCTCGTTGAGCTGGGCCTGATAGATGTCTGACACTACCACCACCAACTATCAGCCAACTAATCACATTTCTCATTGGACCACCACACCTATGCCAGGATAGACCATGCCCTATTAGATTAGATACTGCTACCTCAGTCACCCAGGGGCTGATGATCCTGATCGTATTGGACCATGGCCTGGTCCACATCAAATTAGATTTGCCCATCCTACACCCAGTAACAGGGTGTGTCTCCTGAAGACTGAACGACTCCCTACTAAGGGACCTAGTAGGCCAGCACAATATAACAACCGCCACACAAGAATACCTCCAACTCAACCATACAGGGGTCGTAAGGCCCCAAGTGGTCTGGGATGCTGAAGACAGTTCTGCATGGTTTATTCATCAAAGAAGCTAGCAGCCTTGAGCACATAAGGGACATTTAACTTCTCAGATTCCAGGAGGATCTTTTCCTTGCAGAACAATACCCTAAATTTCATTCCTCTGGTGGAAACTGATGGCACTCTGTCACCATACACGCTCCATAGAATTTGACAAACTCAATTACACCTTGGCCGGATCAGGCACCCGTTTCTTTAATGGGGTAGTAAAGGAGGATTCTTACTCACCAATAAGTTATAGGTCCAGCGAACCAGAGGGAACCAGAGGGTACATCCGGGAGGTTAAGAACACCACTAGGGTCATATGCACCTCTAAGAAGGAGAAAGCCGAAGCCTTCCAAGAGTAATATAACACCTTCTACAAAGCTGATCACCCAGATGTAGAGGCCTAGTGGTCCTACCTACAGTTATTTTTATTACCACGCCTCTTCTGACCTGATAGGGATGACTAGGCCCATCTGGGTGACTGAGTTTCTCACATCCATAAAGCTTTTGAAGCTGAAAAAACAGGACAAGACATCTTCACAAATACATTCTACAAACATTGTGCTGACCTGGTAGCCACTCGCTGGCTGAGGTCTACAACAACATGACCTGAGAGGGTTTTCTCCAACGATGCCGGATGCTATAGTCTCACTGATAGCTAAACCTGCCAAGGATCTCACCCAGTGACAGTCTTATTGGCCCATCTCTCTCCTGAATATTGACCTTAAATAGGCAGATTCATGATGACCAGACAAGGCTTGTCTCGTTCAGATCTACCATTGACAGTGTCAAAATAGCCCTCTATATCATTGACCTAGCACAGAAATGTCATGGAGGAGCTACTTTGCTTTCCCTAGATGCGTAGAAAGCTTTTAACCAGGACTGTGTTGAAGGCTATCATGAATAGAGCTGGCTTTGGGGCCACTTTCGGGGGTTGGACAGAAGTGCTGTATGCCTCAACCTGGGCCAGAGTTAATGTGAATTGGATCAAATTGCAGAACATTTGGATCCAAAGGGGAAGCGACAGGGCTGTCCCCTTTTCCCCATGCACTTCATGTATTATCTGGAGCCCTTTCTTCAGAAGATCTGGGACCAAAAGAGGATTAGGGGCATGCCATTTCACCAGGACATCCAGTAAGAAATCAGCCTCTGATGACAATATGCTGCTTACCGATTAATGCCCTGGGCATGCTCTCTCAGAGCAGAGCACAGGCTGAAGAAGATCCATGAACGAAGTTAAGTGGCCCTTTCCACTGCTTCATCCTATATGATAAACAAGGTGGTGTCAGGGGGAGGGGTTGATGAAAGTTGGGAGGGATTGCATTAGTTCTTTAGTAGATATACCTTAGAGTTATATAGGAGGGAATGCCCCCTTCTTGTTGTATATGAAAACAATAAAAAAAATGAAAATAAAACTGTACAGCCTGCAGGTGCAGGCCTGAGAAAAGGTTTAAGGTGCTACTTTAGCAGGTGGCACAATGAGCACAGCAGGCCCGCTAGTAACATTTAATTTACAGGCACAGATAGTTCCATGTACTAGGAACTTACAAGTAAATTACATGTGTCAGTCAGGTGTGTACCAGTTTTTAGGGAGAGAGCACCAGCTCTTTAGCACTGTTAAGCAGCGGTAAGGTGCACAGAGTGCTAATGCCAACAAAAACGATGTCAGAAACAGAAGGTAAAAATCTGAGATTAAGCCTGCCTTTGAGGGCTAGGTCCAACACCCACGCTTTCCCACAAACATTGCCAAATTCCTGTTCAACACCTGCATCACCAGTAAGCTTGACCATTATGACAGCCTCCTCGTCAGCCTTTTCCAGCACTCCTTAAGGAAATCATCAACTTGTACACCAGTATTCTCTTTAGCTGCTCCAGATACACACACACCCACGCACACACAAGACACACACACTGACACACATGCACACCACACGTATACAGAATCTCTCTGAGAAAATAGGTTTTATTTGTAATTTCCTCAGATGAAGAAACACCATCTGTATTAGAGCAAGCAGATCCTACTTCATAATAATAAGGTTTGATCTAAATTGTAAAAGCAGAGCAAGCATAAGAGATAGTCCCCGCTCACCAATCCACATATTAATTGTAGCCCAATTAGCAGCTGGAAGGCACTTAGCCTTGATTGCCACACTTAGCATGCCATTACGGTAAACATAGATTCACAGTTTAGCCAAGTGATGATCTACTCTCTCCAGTCTGCATCTTTATCTTTTACCTTAAGCTTGTCTGTGTAAAATGCAAAGAAAATCATTGCATATGTTTAGGAAGAAGGTTGGTCACTCAGTTTAAAAAATGAACTACATGATGGTAAAACTGAATTTGGAAGAATTGCCATACATCAGCGTAGATTACATTTAAATGCTGCTGAACCACCTACATGGTGTTGGTCCTCAAAATCATAAATATTAAGTCAGTGTCAGCACATAATGGCTCTTACCTCAGGGAACAAAAATGCAGTAAAAGAGGATTTACAGAAGTCTATTTTATCCAAAATAGTGGCAATACGAAGTACCCCACTATGCCTCTCCCAGTCCAGATTAAATAGGGAAAAGGGCTTATTATATGAAGGCCATGCAATGAATTCGAATCCCTCTTGTAAACTAAGGGCCAGATGTATGTAGGTTTGCGATTTTCTAATAGCGAATCTTAGTAATTCGCTATTAGGAAATCGCAAACTGGGATGTATAACAGTGTGTTTAACACTGTTTGCGATTCCCAATGGGATCGCAAATGGTCTACCTCATCAATATTCATGAGGTAGGTCGCAATTAGCAACCCCATTGGGAATGGCTGCATTAACAGGGATGGTGGCCTGCTGGGGACAGCAGACCACCATGTCTGTTACTGCTTTTTCAATAAAGCAGTTTAAAAAAAAAATGCTGCCTGTTTTCCTTAAGGAAAAACAGGATGCGTTTCAAACAAAAATTGAATTTTCTTTTCATTTTTTCAGAGTAGGTATGAGACCACTACCTGCTCTGAATTTCTTTTCACTTTCCTCGTTAATTTACAAGTCAAATGAACCAAGCCTCAAAGTGCCTTCATCTGTAACCTAGCTCGACTTTAGCCTTTCCATCTTCTCTTTCTTGTCACAATGCTCCTTACCTAAGAATATCTACACAGAAGTATCACGTTGTTACTATGTACAGTGCTTCAGATAGAAATGGGTAATTCACAAATAAATGCAAACAATGTCAGGCATGTTTTAATCCAGGTATGGTGCGCTGAAGTCATCCAGCCCAGCCAACACTTGGTTGACCAACTTCTGGAATCTGGCAGGGGCATTTTTCATACCAAATGGCATCACTTTAAACTGGAAGTGCCAATCTGGGGTAGAAAATGCTGACCTCTCCTTGGCCCCCTCAGTTAAGGCAATCTGCCAATACCCAGGTGTCAAATCAAACGTGCTGAGGTATTTGGCAGCTCCCAACTGATCTATGAGCTCATCAACTCGGGGGATGGGGTGCGCGTCAGTTTTAGTGAACTCATTGAGACCCCAGTAGTCCACACAAAACCGGAGTTCTGGGGTGGCACCAGGAGCAGCGGCCTTTGGGACCAAGACCACAGGGCTGGCCCAAGGAACGCTAGAAAACTCAATGGCCCCTAGGGATAACATCTTAGATACCTCATCTTTGATGCTAGCCCTGACCTTATCACTCACCCTGTAAACTTTCTGTTTAATGGGTGGACTGTCTCCAGTATCCACATCATGGGTACACAAGTGTGTGCCCCTGGGATTAAGGAGAACAGGGACGCAAACTGACCGAACACCTGGCGACAGTCCCTCTGTTGTTCACTCCCTCCACAGACCCATCTTTTTCTCCAGCAGACAGGAGGTCAGGAAGAGGCTCACTCTCTTCCTCCACCCCATCATCTGTCGCTAGGAGCATGGACAATTCAGTCCTCTCAAAGTGTGGCTTGAGACTGTTCACATGCAGGACCCTTATGGGGTTCCTGGGAGTCCTCAAGTCCACCAGGTAGGTGACTTTGCTCTTGCACTCCACCACCTCAAATGTCCCAGTCATCTTGTTGTGGAGCACCCTAGGCTCCACTGGCACCATTACCCACACTTTTTGCCCAGGCTGAAACTCGACCAGAGTGGCGTTCTGGTCATACCAATGTTTCATGTCTGCCTGGCTCACATCCACGTTCTCATGTGCAAGAGCTCTGAAGAAAGCAGCCTGGTTTCTGAAGGTCAGCATGTAGCTAAATACATCCTGGGGAGGTTTACTGGGGGCTTTCTCTAAGCCCTCCTTCAACAGACTCAAAGGTCCCCTGACAGGGTAGCCATACAGTAACTCAAAAGGACTAAATCCAAGTCCTTTTTGAGGCACTGCCCTGTAGGCAAACAGAAGGCATGGCAAGAGGATGTCCCACTTCCACCTCAAGGACTCTGACAGGCCCATGATCATGCCTTTTAAGGTGCGGTTGAATCTTTCAACCAGACCATTGCTTTGGGTGTGGTAAGGAGTAGTGAACTTATACGTTATCCCACATGCATGCCACAGAGACTTCATATAAGTAGATATGAAGTTAGTACCCCTATCAGATACCACTTCCTTAGTCAATCCCATGCAGGTAAAAACCCCCATCAACGCACGACCCACCACAGGAGACGTGATCGATCTCAAAGGAATGGCTTTTCAGTACTGGGTGGCATGGTCCACCAAGACCAGGATGAACCTGTTACCCATGGCTGTCTTATGATCCAGAGGCCCCATAATGACAATGCTGACCTGTTCAAAGGGGGTACTGACCGCTGGAAAAGGTTGGAGGGGAGCCTTACATTTCCCCCAACTCTTGCCACTTGCCTGACAAGTCTGGCAAGACCTGCAATGAGCATCTGAGTGCCTGCACATTAGGGACCAGTAAAAGTGGGTGACAAGTCATTCAAAGGACTTGTCTTGCCCCACATGTCCAGCTAAAAGCACATCATGAGCCAGACCCAATAGGAAGGCTCTGACGCACTGGGGTACCACGAGCACGGCGGGTTGACCCAGGCTCAGCAACCTTAGACTCACTATATAAGAGGCCGTCCTAACAATAAATGAGGTGAGATCCAGGCTCCTTTCCAGCCGCCTGGTCTGCAGCCTGCTGATGCAAACCCAGTAGAGTAGGGCATGTCAACTCTGCCTCACAGAATTCCTCCCTGGTGGGCCCCCCTTCCTGCTGCCACTGTGACAGCTCAGGCACCACCCTCCCCCAGCTCAGCCCCCTTTAGGATCTGGGCCATCATCCTCGGGCTCTGCCTCCTCCTCGACCAGGGTAACTTCTGGGGCCGGTATCCAGCGCCCCTTGTCCTTCCTCTTTTTGGCAGTCCCCTGGGCCACTGTTTCAGGCTCCATGGGCTCCTGACCACCCTGATGGGCTGCCATTGACCTGGTGGATACGCATACCCACCCAGGCAGATCCAACATCTCCAAGTGTGACCTGTGTTTTACCTCCTTCCAACAGGAATCCTCTGGGTTGTTGCCAAGCAAACAATCCACAGGCAAGGTCGGACTCACAGCTACCTTTAAGGAACCTGAGACCCCCCCCATTCAAAGGGAACCTGCGCCACTCTGCACAGGCACTCTGAGTTGTCCACTACAACTACTTAGTGAAGTACACAAAGATCTATCTGCTGTTCAGACACCAGGTGACTCCATGCTATAGTCACACTGGCTCCTGTGTCCCTCAAAGCCTCCACCCTCTGTCAATTAATGGTCACCCACTACCTGTACTTTTTAATGTTCTCACGCACTAGAGTTCTCTGGACCATCTCATTGTCTACTTGTGAGACAAGGGTCATCTCAGCTGGCTCTACTACCCATCTGGAACCAAATCCTCTTCAAGCGCTACACTAGCCAAACCCTGGGACTAAGCACCAGTGGGTGCCGGTGTACTCTTGGGGTATTTCGGGTCCCCCCCTTACATGACCCCACTCGTCACATGCATAACACTTACATGGGGGACCTCGTTCCGCAGGTTTCCCTTTGGAGAACCATGACTTCTTTTCATTGGGGAGCTGGGAAGCCTTACCCGGGGAACTAGGTTGGGGCCCTTAGAGAACTCCCCCTGTTTACCCTTGCCCCCCCCTTTCTTCTGAGAGGGACCCTGCCCACCCTTGGCGTGGTCACCCCCATACCTCTTCAGGACCCTGGTGCTTTCCCAGAGTTCCGCTTCCTGTGCAAGCTTCCTGTGGTCAGTCATCGTGCTGTCAATTAGGTGCTGGCGCAGCTCTGGAAAACATAAACTGTACAAGAGCTCCCAAACAATTAAATTGTAAAGCCCCTCATACATTGTCACCTTACTGCCCTTCACCCAACCACCCAGTGACCTGCAAAAAGAATCAACACATTCCAACAATGTTTGAGATTCCTTCATCTTATAGGACCTAAACTTGTACTTATACTGCTCAGGGGTGAAATTGAACAATAATGGCCACAGCACACAGGAAGTATAGTCCAAACAGTATGGCAGGGATAGTTGCCCCTGGTAGTATGATGTTGAAGTACACAATTGCAAGAAGTCTCAAGTCTTATGTGTAGATGGTATCTTTAATTAACAGATACTGGTCATCAAAGTGTCATCAGCGCAATACAGCCAACACGTGTTTCGTCACGACAGTGACTTTATCAAGGCTGCAAAGTAATAATCAAAACAACAGTTTTAGTTATATAGAGGTATATAAACTAAAAGGAGAATGTGTAGAAAGGACTCGAACGAATGGATACCAGTGACCAGTGTGTCAAACGTGAGATCAGTGGATCTTGACAGGTAAGTGCGTGGAGGTTAAAGAAAACATGGCAGATCAAGTTTATAAAAGGGACACGAAGTGCAAGGTATGTGAAAAAAAGGTGAATAATGACCGAGTGTGACGTAATCTAGAAACAATATTTTTCGAGCTAAAAGATAGGATTTTGTCATAAGATAGAAAGTGCTAGTGTTTGGAAGTGAGAAAGAAACCGAATAAATTGGAAGTGAGACAGGTTTGAGAGAGTGAAAGAATGGAACCATACGGAAGGACAGAGACAATGAGAGCAGACAGGAAAAGGTTGAAACCACAATACAGGGGTTTGGAAGGTCATATCAAAAAAAGGGGGAAAAAGAAAAAGGTAGTAAGATGAATGAAGCCCAAGTGGGCAGAGAAAGGAGCAGAGGACATGGCACGTACCGGGGCCGTCCGGCCAGGAGGGTACGTTGCGCAGGTAAGTTATGAGGGAGAACCCTATACAGTTGTATGGGCTGAGGAACGTCAAAAGTATCTGTGTGGAGAGAAAGGAGTGATAAAAGAGCCAATGATAGAGTAAAAGAAAGGGGAGAAAGGGACAAGCAATACATACCTTCTTATAGTGGAATTGTCAATGATGAAAATGAGTAAGTGGTTAGGAAAAGTATTTGAATGCAAGGTGGGCAGGCCCTGATAAGCCTGTGACCGGAACCTGGTAGGTAATAAATAGGAGGGGAAAGATAAAAAAGGGGGGGAATAATGAGCCAAATGATCGTGAGTAAGGATACAGTGATGCAGATCGTGAATTAAAACAACAAAGGTGAAGCTTAAACATGTAAGCCAATCGGTAACACGTAGTCGAAATCAACTAACTGTAGTAAAAAGGGCTGAGGAAACAACCTGGTCTGTTTGGATAAATATGTATAGAAAATGAAAGTGGTCCGCAAAGCGAGCGCATCTAGGTGTAACAGATGGAAAAAAGATCTGTAGAGAAAAAAAACCCGTGTGTAAAGGGCTGCGCTGTATGTTGGGAGCAGTGAATTAGAACAACGAGGCGGCATGTCAAAAAATTACGATATACTGCTGCAGCAAGACAAGAACGTGTTGGTGGAGAGCCATAAATCATGCTTGGTTAACAGCCGATTAACGTGAATGCGGAGAACGTAAAGTAAAAATAGAACAAGTGCAGGAAAAGTGAAATGCGTTCATGTATACCTAGCGAATAACCGGCGTTACGGTCTGCTGAGTGTAACGACCAGAAAACCATTATCGGAACCGAGTAAAAAAGAAAAGCATATGGATAAGTCATAGTTAATGGTACGCCTAATAGTGTTAAATGAGGAGAAATGAAGGTGAAAAGAAGCCCGTAAGCAGAGGGCTGTGCTTAAACGCGAAGAAAGTAAATTAAAAAATAAATAAAGGCGGCACGGTGAGGCGAGACGTGAGAGAAAGTGATGCAGCAAGCAAAGCGCGGTGAAAATAACTAAACACGTCGTGGGTAATCAATGAAAGGCACGTTGGTAGAAGGAAAAGTCAAGTAGTTGAACATGTGTACTTAGAACGTTAAGAAATCTAGTCTATGTGGATATGAAGCTAAGAAAAATGGTAACAGCCATGGGACTAGCTTATCGTGGTGAAGAGATAAACGTTCTCTGAGAAGGTAAGTGGAAAGCCAAAGGGGAAAAAAACAAACAACCGAGGGCCTACCTGGAAAGGTCGTCAAGACGCGCGGCAACAAGTTGGTGTTGAGAGTAACGGTCAGGTACGGGTCTGAGCTCTCGGCTTAAAACGAGAGCAGTCAAGGAGTGGCGCCGAGAATGGAGAAAGGTGGTGGAACGGTAGGGCGGCCATATTAGGTGTGGGGAAAGAGGGTCTTAGGACCTAAATGTAAAAGTTGTCGCGAACGATAGTTGACCACACAAGGTGATAAACAGAAAGTAATGCGGACGTCATAAGTGAGATGCGTCAAGTAGTAAAAGAGACAGAATAGAGGATAAGGGAAGAGACCAGGAGTGAGAGAGTAGGTTGGAAAAAGAAACCCATAGGGGACAAAGAAATACAAGGTAAACGAAGGTGATTGGAAGAATAAAGTTGGGATTGTAAGTTGAGAGAGAGAGAGAACAACACCCATTAAGGTGCAAATTAAAGAGCACCATTAAGTTACGGATGCCAGGTGTGTAATGTGAATATATAGTAAAGTAGAGTGAGTGGAGGCGATAGAGAGCAAGGGTGATGATGTGAATGAAAGGGTAGATCGCATCATAGTAAATATGTAACACTTAGGTACAAAAAGAAATACATAATAAAGTGTAAAGTACAACGTGTAGATAGTGGCGAGGGATATACAGACCAAGGCCACGAAGCATATTGACAAAAGGTTACATATACGTATGGAATAAATAATGGAATACACGCAATAAGGCGTCATTATGGAAACATGCTAAAAAATGCAGAGTGACCCGTGAGATACTGTTAGCACATATCCATTTGGTCAGGCAGTAAAGGAGCAAAAAGAAATCGTCAAGATGGCGGACTAAGGTACTCGAAAGCGACGGGTGGTCATAAACAACCATAGAGTAGATGGTGAACCACATAATCACGAACGACATGGTTAACACATGATAATAATACACAGTGAAGCTCATGTAAGAAAGTAATGTAATTCACGGTCCGTGTTCAGGCCTAGCTCAACTGAGCGGAGTTTCAGGATCCACTTAGCCTCGCATCTGCGTAGATCCCTTGTTCTATCACCCCATCTTGGTGAGTTAGGGATATGCGTAATACCATGGAATCTAATGTTTAACAGATCTTTCTCCCCGTGCAGGGAGTTGAAATGTACAGCAAGGGGATAGTTGGTGTTGATGTTTCTGATGGCTCTGACATGTTCCTGTATGCGTTCCTTAAGTGGGCGTATGGAGCTACCAATGTAAATTAGGCCACAAACACATATCAGGCAGTACACCGTGTATTTGGTGTTACAATTCATGAAGGTCTTGATGTGGTGCGTGGTCCCGGTATTGTAAGCAAATGATACAGTTTTGTTAAGAGCCAGTCGACAGGATATGCAGCAGCCACATTTGTAGAAACCATTGGGTTTATCTGGAATCCAACCCTGTGGACGAGTTGAGGGGGAGGGGCAGAGAAAACTGGGACATAACATGTTCCTGAGCGTGCGGCCTCTAGTGTGTACCATAGTGGGTGACATGCCCACTGAATTCTTGAGACAAGAATCCAACATTAACAAGTGCCAATGCTTCTTGAGAATGCGTAGTACTGTTTTGCTAACAGGGCTGTACTGAGTAATGAAAGAGACCGGTCGTCTGTTGGGAGACCCTTTTTTGCCAGGTAGTTTGTGGCTCTTAAGTAGTAAGGTGTGTTGGTTCATGTTTGAAATGCGCTTACTGGCAGCCGAGATGAGTTTGTTATTATATCCTCTGGCTTTGAAGCGTTCAGTCAGACTCTTAAGTTCCTGTTTGAAAACATCCGTGTCAGTACAGTTGCGTCTGATTCTGACCATTTCACCGTACGGAATGGCCCTGATCTGCGTGAGAGGATGAGCACTCTGCGCATGTAATATGGAGTTACACGCCGAGGGTTTCCTGTAAAGTCTAGACATGATCTTATTATTTGTGATATACAGCAGTAAGTCCAAGAACTCAATTTGAGTAGCGTCCACTTTGTGAGTGAACACTAGGTTAAACTCGTTAGTGTTGAGGTGTTCTATAAGTAGGTTGAGGTCAGGGATGTTGCCAGTCCAGATAGTAAGAATATCATCAATGTATCTCCCCCAGTAAAGGATATGTTCGGTAATGTGTGTAGGACAGTTGGACCATAGATGTTTTTTCTCAAATTGGCCCATGTAAAGATTGGCGTAGGATGGAGAAAATTTAGCTCCCATGGCTACACCCTGACATTGACGGAACCATCTGCCATCATGTAGGAAAACATTATTCTCAAGCACTAGTCGAGTGAGGTCCAGAAGCATCAGTGTATGTTCGTACAAAGTGGCGTCACGGGCACTAAGCGTCAGTTGGAGCATTTCTAGACCCTTCTCCAAGGGAATGGAGGTGTAGAGAGAACTAACGTCAAGACAGACAAACAAACATTCTTCCGTCCATTCAATATCTTCGAGTTGGCACAGCAAGTCCCTAGTGTCCTGTATATACGAGGGTAGGTTATGTACCAAGGGTTGTAAGAAGAAGTCAATGTACTCAGAAATGTGTTCCGTGGGGGATCCAATACCCGAGATGATGGGTCTCCCGGGTGGAAAGCCACCTGGTTTGTGGACTTTGGGTAGAATGTAGATACAAGGAGCCCTAGGTGTTTCAGTGTACAAAAATTTATATTCTGAGTCTGTAAGGAGACAGAGATTCTTCCAAGATGTTAACTTCTTCTCGATGCGGCTGGTGATGTCGAGAAGGGGGTTGGTCTGCAACGCAGAATAGGCCTGTGCGTCATTGAGTTGTCTATTGATTTCTGCAATATAGTCGGTTCTATTCATAATGACAACGTTACCCCCTTTGTCAGCCTCCCTGATGATTATGTCTGGGCAGGTAGAAAGTTTGTGAAGCGCTCGGAGTTCATTGGGATTAAGATTTCTGTAAGGTCTGTGGGTACAGGTGTTGTTCTTGTCCTCTAGGTTGTGTAACTCCGTGCTGACAGCTTTATAAAAAACATCAATGTGATTGTCTGGTGGCAAGGTGGGTATAAACGAGGAACTGGGTTTGAGCCCACTGTTGATGTCTAAATTGGGTGTGATGTCAAGTTGAATGAGTAGTTCGTCAAAGTTGGGTGGTGCAGACAAAGTATTGTCAAGGGATAGAATTGTTTGAATGTCCTGTAGGTCTTTGATGGATTGGTTACACATGGGTGGTGAGGTGCGGGAAGTCCGGTCAATGTCTGGTTTGTTCTGGAAAAACTTTTTCAGTTTGAGATTACGTACAAACTTGAAAAGATCGATGTGTATGTTAGTGTAATCCGGTTTAGAAGTAGGACAAAAGCCTAGACCTTTTTTTAAGACATTTATTTCATGTATAGATAGTTTCAAGTTGGAAAGATTCATAACCTGTACATTATCCTCTGAGGTGGTGACGTTTTGTACCAAGGGGGGACCACTCAGGTCCTTTGGATTTTTGTGGTCGAGCGAGTAGTCATGCCCTCCCTGGTGTTTGCTGTGGTGTTTCCTGCCCCCCCTGCGGGTGGGTTTGTATTTGGGCCTGACCTGTTGTAATTCTGCCGTAGACCCTTTCTGTAACGGCCAAGTTCCTCTAAAAAAGAATTTGGCTGCTGGGTTGTATTTTGTTGGTGTGTGTTGGTGGAGGACCCATCACCAGCTAAGTCTGAGCAGTCACTGGAAAGATTGGAGATATCAGATAAACTGCCTGCGATTGAGCCAACGGGAGTAGTAGCCTTGGTCGGTCTGATGCTAGTCTCCCTATTGATCTGGTCAAACCTGCGTGCAAAAGTGTAGATTCTACCATTCTTGTAGTCGTAGTCGTCCCTGATAAGTTTGCGCATTTTCTTATCTTTGATGTATAGTTGATACCCAGTAAGAATCTCTCTCATGATCGTGTAGTTTTTGTCAGTGGCTTCAGTGAGGTTAAGGTTCTTGATCTCTTCTTCCAGGGATGAGATATCCTGGAGCAGTTTAATGCGTTTTCTATCAGCATGTTTAATAAGTATGTTAATCATGCTGAAAGAAGTAGAGGAAATAAGATGTTCCCATTCCCCCAGTAAGTCGGGGTCAAGATCTTCGAAGGATGGGAATATTATCACCCGCAGTCCCCTAGGGACTTGTTTGAGTTCCAAGTAACGTTTAAGGGTGGTGATATCCCACCAACGGGCTAGCTCTTGTTTTCTAAGTCTCTCTAGTTTGATGAATTTTTGTCTCAGTCCTTCTTTAGTGGGTGTGTGATCTGCAGTACGTGGTACTGGTGATTTCATAGAGAAAAGTTCTGCAGCTAGAGTGTCCCGGTTATCATCAAAAGATGCCATGTCGTGAGGCCTAGCTCAATAGTATACTTTTACACAAAAGGTAAGTACATAATACAGTAAAGCAGTAAATATTGCTAGAGTGCGGCACACCCTATTCAGACAGAAAAAGACCTTGGGCAAAGCACAGTAGGGTAGTAAGGGTGAAAGGCGCCGCACAATCTAGGCAGTAAAACAGTAATTGCAGACAAGTGACAAGATCATAGATGAGTCTGGTGCAACCTGGCCCAGTGCCCTACTACCCTGTAGGCACCAAGAATGGGTATCACAGTACCCAAAGACAAAATTGAACAATAATGGCCACAGCACACAGGAAGTATAGTCCAAACAGTATGGCAGGGATAGTTGCCCCTGGTAGTATGATGTTGAAGTACACAATTGCAAGAAGTCTCAAGTCTTATGTGTAGATGGTATCTTTAATTAACAGATACTGGTCATCAAAGTGTCATCAGCGCAATACAGCCAACACGTGTTTCGTCACGACAGTGACTTTATCAAGGCTGCAAAGTAATAATCAAAACAACAGTTTTAGTTATATAGAGGTATATAAACTAAAAGGAGAATGTGTAGAAAGGACTCGAACGAATGGATACCAGTGACCAGTGTGTCAAACGTGAGATCAGTGGATCTTGACAGGTAAGTGCGTGGAGGTTAAAGAAAACATGGCAGATCAAGTTTATAAAAGGGACACGAAGTGCAAGGTATGTGAAAAAAAGGTGAATAATGACCGAGTGTGACGTAATCTAGAAACAATATTTTTCGAGCTAAAAGATAGGATTTTGTCATAAGATAGAAAGTGCTAGTGTTTGGAAGTGAGAAAGAAACCGAATAAATTGGAAGTGAGACAGGTTTGAGAGAGTGAAAGAATGGAACCATACGGAAGGACAGAGACAATGAGAGCAGACAGGAAAAGGTTGAAACCACAATACAGGGGTTTGGAAGGTCATATCAAAAAAAGGGGGAAAAAGAAAAAGGTAGTAAGATGAATGAAGCCCAAGTGGGCAGAGAAAGGAGCAGAGGACATGGCACGTACCGGGGCCGTCCGGCCAGGAGGGTACGTTGCGCAGGTAAGTTATGAGGGAGAACCCTATACAGTTGTATGGGCTGAGGAACGTCAAAAGTATCTGTGTGGAGAGAAAGGAGTGATAAAAGAGCCAATGATAGAGTAAAAGAAAGGGGAGAAAGGGACAAGCAATACATACCTTCTTATAGTGGAATTGTCAATGATGAAAATGAGTAAGTGGTTAGGAAAAGTATTTGAATGCAAGGTGGGCAGGCCCTGATAAGCCTGTGACCGGAACCTGGTAGGTAATAAATAGGAGGGGAAAGATAAAAAAGGGGGGGAATAATGAGCCAAATGATCGTGAGTAAGGATACAGTGATGCAGATCGTGAATTAAAACAACAAAGGTGAAGCTTAAACATGTAAGCCAATCGGTAACACGTAGTCGAAATCAACTAACTGTAGTAAAAAGGGCTGAGGAAACAACCTGGTCTGTTTGGATAAATATGTATAGAAAATGAAAGTGGTCCGCAAAGCGAGCGCATCTAGGTGTAACAGATGGAAAAAAGATCTGTAGAGAAAAAAAACCCGTGTGTAAAGGGCTGCGCTGTATGTTGGGAGCAGTGAATTAGAACAACGAGGCGGCATGTCAAAAAATTACGATATACTGCTGCAGCAAGACAAGAACGTGTTGGTGGAGAGCCATAAATCATGCTTGGTTAACAGCCGATTAACGTGAATGCGGAGAACGTAAAGTAAAAATAGAACAAGTGCAGGAAAAGTGAAATGCGTTCATGTATACCTAGCGAATAACCGGCGTTACGGTCTGCTGAGTGTAACGACCAGAAAACCATTATCGGAACCGAGTAAAAAAGAAAAGCATATGGATAAGTCATAGTTAATGGTACGCCTAATAGTGTTAAATGAGGAGAAATGAAGGTGAAAAGAAGCCCGTAAGCAGAGGGCTGTGCTTAAACGCGAAGAAAGTAAATTAAAAAATAAATAAAGGCGGCACGGTGAGGCGAGACGTGAGAGAAAGTGATGCAGCAAGCAAAGCGCGGTGAAAATAACTAAACACGTCGTGGGTAATCAATGAAAGGCACGTTGGTAGAAGGAAAAGTCAAGTAGTTGAACATGTGTACTTAGAACGTTAAGAAATCTAGTCTATGTGGATATGAAGCTAAGAAAAATGGTAACAGCCATGGGACTAGCTTATCGTGGTGAAGAGATAAACGTTCTCTGAGAAGGTAAGTGGAAAGCCAAAGGGGAAAAAAACAAACAACCGAGGGCCTACCTGGAAAGGTCGTCAAGACGCGCGGCAACAAGTTGGTGTTGAGAGTAACGGTCAGGTACGGGTCTGAGCTCTCGGCTTAAAACGAGAGCAGTCAAGGAGTGGCGCCGAGAATGGAGAAAGGTGGTGGAACGGTAGGGCGGCCAGGGGTGAGACCATACCTTGTGAGAAGGGCATCCTTCATGATAGAGTAGATGAGCCTCTGAGGATCCCCTAAGGATGTCAGAGTATCCTTCCCCTCTACCTCAAAGTGCCTCCACAGACTCGCCCCCGATGAGCTTTAGGGACCACATTCATATGGAGAGCAGACTCATACCCCGTGAACCACAGAAATATGTCATCCTCCCTTTTATAATCCTTCACAATGTCTTTAGGAATATACACCCTCCTCTCAGGCTGCACTGTGATGTTGCTGCCACCATTCCTACTGGACTGGCTCCTATGATCCAGCTCCCTCAAGCTAAGCTCATGGACCAGCAGTAACTTCTTCTCCTCGATGGCCATCCTCCTTTCTTCCATTCTAAATTTTTCTAACTCCAGCTGGTGAGCCCTCTCTGCCTTTCTGTCCTCTAAGTCTTCAGGAGTCAGACCCTTGGATGAGCCACTGCTACCTGCCCTGGAGACACTCTTCATGGACATAACAGGCCTACCCACTATACCTTTGTGTATGGATTGCTTTTACTCCTCCTCATCCTCCTCCTCCTCTGTGTGCCCCTCAGCTCCATTGGATGTCACACAGGCCATCAGTGCCTTTTGCAGCTCCTCCTTCCTCGTGGAGCCCTTCAATTGCACAGGCAAGTCCCAGCATTTTTCCAACATACAATCTAAAAACAAACTATACTAAAAGATGTATTTTTAAATTGTGAGTTCAGAGACCCTAAACTCCACATTTCTGCCTGCTCCCAAAGGGAATCTTCGGTTTAATAATATTTAAAGGCAGCCCCCATGTTAACCTATGAGAGGGATAGGCCTTGCACAGTGAAAATCGAATTTGCCAGTATTTCACTGTCAGGACATGTAAAACACATACGTGCATGTCCCACCTTTAACATACACTGCACCCTGCCTACTTATGTGGGTGGAACAACCAGTGCTGCAGGCCCTCTAGTAGCATTTGATTTACAGGCCCTGGGCACCTCTCGGGCACTGTACTAGGGAGCTACTAGTAAATCAAATATGCCAATCAGGGAAAGCCAATTACAGATACATTTTACATAGGAGCACTTGCACTTTAGCACTGGATAGCAGTGGTAAAGTGCAAAGAGTATCAAAAACAGCAAAAACAGAGTCCAGCACACATCAACAACCTAGGAAACAGAGGCAAAAAATTAGGGGAGACCATGCCAAGGATGTCAAGTCTAATAGTGGTTAAGCCAACTATGAACTGAACCTAATGCTCTAGCTGTTAAGGATTGCTTTGAGTCTTGGTTCTTCTGTTCCCCAACAGTTTTTCCTCAGGATGAAATGGAGATAAGAAATGTATTTGGAACCTCGTTGTCACCATTGTGGCAAAGGACAGGGCCGTGGTGCAAATGGAAACCCACATCATCATACGTCCCCATAAAGACATGGAAATCTTTGATAACAGTTTGAGCATCAGCTGATCATTGTGGCCCTACCCATAGAAATCTGGAGCAAGAGTTTATAATGACTAGCATGTATTTGTTTGCACCATCAGCGTTAGTGGACCACAATGGTCCAGGTACACACATTGTAATGGTTTGTTGAAAATTAGGAGGGGTATCTGCGGTGGGCATTTGACAATGGAATCTTTTATTTGTTGACAGGTGTCACAACAAAGGACATACTGTTTGGTGTGTTTGTATAGACCTGGCCACCAGTAGCGTTTTTGCAACAAGGTAATAGAAGCCGCCTCACCGCCATGGTCAGAGGAAACACCCTCATGCATTGCCTTTATTAGGTCTAGTCTTTTATCTTGGTTGGGGATAACACGATCACCCTCTCCTGGTATGGTTGTGAATGCAACATTTTGGGTGCTTAGGTGATAGGAATATTTGGCAGGATCTGCCTTTGCCAGGGGTTTACTGTCAGCCGAAGCTTTCACAGCAGCTAGTATTTCATCATCCATCCTCGTCCTAGAACGAGTAATCACAGCAACCAATTACAGCAACAGAAGCCGTAGCAACTGGTGACCTGGCTGTCTCATCAGCCAAAGTGTTTCCTGATCATGTTGATGACCCATTGAATGTTCTACATGGGTATTTGGTAGTGTGTCTTTTAGATCTGCGACCTTCCCCACAGAAGTCAGTGTTTGATGGTGTTCCCTTTTGTATCTCTGAATCCATTCTGGTGCCATTAATGCAGGTATTCATTGAAGGACTGGACGTAATAGTGCAAGTCACGCACAATTGGTGTAACAAGGTCAGGATCTGCATATTCCAGTACCAGTAATAGAGCCTTAAGCCCTGCCAATTGTGCAGTGCAGTCCTCTAAACTCTGCGTGTATGTGTTCTGAGGGTGGAACTTGCCATCACTTATGAATCCGCTCACGGCTGTGCAAGAGGTGGAGTATTGATGTTTTGTGCCTACTGTTGGCTGTGTTGAACAGTCAGTGTACATTTTCATCTGGTATTTTGAATATTCACTTTCATATTGAAGGACTGTCTTGTGCCTGACGTTTTGGATCAATATCAGCATCAGTGGCTGTCAGAGATGTTGCCCTTTGGATCCAGCGTGGATGTAATGCTTTTGCATTAGGGGTCACGACAACTATGCATTTCTTCTGGGCCAGAGGTCTCTCTTTTATGACAGTCATCTGAACAGCAGTCCGAATTATTTTATTGGAAGCAAAATAGTTGTACCGCTGCGGAGTACAAATGTGATTCGTATACTATGGGGACGGTGTCAACTTCATTGAATATTGCATAGGGGAACCCAGTGGCACCAGCAATTATTCTGATGGCTGGTTTGTTTTGTTGTCCCTTGTATGTAAGTGTTTTGCTTCAAGCATGTCCTATTGCAATGCTCTGAGAATGCATGTGTATTCAACCGTCCAATACTTGCTAGAAAAGTTTAGATGTATCAGAACATAAAGTGATTTTATGCATTGTGCATAATCTAGAATGTAAGTTCTGCCAAATTAAAAAAAGCCCAATAATGATTGTAGCTTTTTGATGGTGTTTGATGGTTGCAATTGCACACACTTTTGTAGAAAGGGGCACTAGGCTCTTTCCTTCATCTGATAGCTCGTATTCCAAAAACAGGACACTGAGAAAGGTATTTTTTGTTTTCTTGAAATAAAATTTGTAGCCTATTTCACCCACCACGATGCAGTCAACTCGCATTAGTTGTGTGACCAGGTTGTGATCTGTCAGGTAGATGTCATTGACATAGGACAATGTCTCAGGTTCAATGTCCTGTAGTATAAATGTTTCACTTGTCGAGAACAGTCCAGGACTGTTCTTATAGCCACGCAGGAGTTGTGAAAATGTCCTTAGCGAGCCTAATGCACTGAAGGCAGTCAAATCCCTGCTTTCAGGTGCTCTACTTTGGCAGAAAAACTCATTGGAAATATCCAAGGTTGTTTAGTATTTTTTGAGCTCTAAATAGTTGATAAGTGCTGTGATGTGTGAATTTTGCATAGCAAATGTGCATGTGTGACTGAATGGTCCAGGTTATCCACAGTGCTCATGGGTGATATGCAGGTTTGTATTACACCCTGATATTCAAGTTGCATGAGTGTTTCCCGCACTGGTGTTTTAGCTTCATGTTTAATGGGATATTGTGGTTGTGGAAGTGGTGTTGACCTAATAGGTATTATGTAGTAGAGGGAGTCTTTATCCCAACCTACCAACAAGAGATCCAGCACTCTTGTTTGTGCCTGTGCCCAATCTCTAGCGTAAGCTGCTCTTAATTCTTCAGGAACAAGGACCGAGAAAGATGGCATAACGACATCTTCCCTTAGGGAGAGATTACAGACAAGTTCTAGTGGCCAATCTTTTTTGGCCAATAGGATGTCATAACTCAATGTTCGTTTTTCCAAGAATATATCTTTAATTGTGCACTCTATGTCTCCCTCAATTTGTAATTTTAATTTTTAAACCCTATCAGGGCTGGAGATGTGCATGTCCGCTGTTTTGACTGATAAATATTAATTAGTTGCTGTCACATCCAGAAGCTCTTGAATATTCTGGGACTACTGTGACCTCTGCTGTGCTGTCTAGCAGAGTCAGTGCCCACTTCCTGTTCTTCAGTAAAGCTCTCATTATGTGTGGTATTTCTGTTGAAATTGCTGCCGCTTTTTCTTTTTGAATTGTGCTTTCTGTTGGCGTGGTTTCTCTTACTTTTTTATGGGAGGCTCAGATGAGTGTTGTGAATCTTTTCTTGGTTTCACATACTCGTTTAAATGTTCAGAGTGCCCGCCTCTCTCACTATTTTATCCAGTGAGTTCTGAAAGGAACAAGAATGGTGTATTTCAATATATTGGTATCTATCAGGAGTTTTTGAACTATCTTTATTTCTCACATTGTAGCATTTTTCAGACGTCTTCGGTTGTGGAGAGTTTCCTCTCTGTTTTGTATTATCTTTATTTTGTTTTTGTTTGCCCCAGCATTTCTTAGAACCCTCTGCTACTTGCTTAGTAGAATCCTTATTGAATTTACCTTGTAGTTGTGGTTTACTTGGTCTGGCCCCCAGACTATCCCGACCTATACTTAAATAGGTTTCGGCAATAATCTTCAGCAGCTCACGCTGCTGATCCTGTACAGGAACACCCCAGAGCCATTCACACATTGCCTACACTACTGCTTCCCCTTTATCTTTACTTAATATGATCGAGGATACTGTGGCAAAATTGCACATTAAGTGCATCCCCAAATCTAGGGCTGGGGCAGCCACATATTCATCCTGAATTTGTTTTAGCACTTCCTGAAGATTCGCAAGTGTTGGTGTACCGCGTGAAGTAGTGTAGAGTGCAGTAAACCCTGCACACCAAGTGGCGCAGTTGTCCACTGAAGGAACCATCCTAAATGGCAAGCACATTGTGAGAATTCTATGCTTATCTTGGGGTCCTGTATGGGGAAACACTGCCTCCAAGTTGAAATTTTTTTGTGCTAACCAAAATGGAATCTCCTCACTTTTGGTGGGTACTTTACCCATAATTGAATGCACAGTAGCAGGATTGATTCCCATTGTGGCCACATGTGGTTGCGCTGGAGCAGCCCTTTCTGGGGCGGTTTTCAAAATACTCATTACAAATTGTATTAATCATCTATATATCCCTACTAAATTAGTGTAAAAGTGGCATACATCTGCTACCGCCACTGTACCTACATGAGAGTGCAGTGTATAGGTGGCAAACTCTGGCCATGTTATTCTTTCATTACTTAAAGGACCTAGTCTAACGTTTTGTGAAACATAGGTTAGGGCGTCATCAAGCCAATATTGGTATTCTTGATAAGATAGTGGTATTTCTAAGTATGCATATGGTCTGAATTATGCGGGTGGATTTGCTGGAGTGTAGTGATGAAATGTGTGCGTATTCCCATCTGCTACTGGAAAAGTGACTCAAGAATAAAAAATGTATTTTCTGTATGCATCGTGAGCCGTGAGGCCATTATTTAATAGACGTATTGTAAGAGGGAGTCTAATGTTTACTGCAATTACTATCCTGTTTAGGTCTGCCATTTTTTAAAGTGGAATTTAATTGTTCAGAGATAGAAACACCAACTGGGGAATCCTTTCAAGAGTTCCAGCTTGAATGACCTACAGCATCAAATAGGTACTGCTTATCTAGCTGAGGAGAATATTCCTAATACCATAGATGTCTCCGTATAAGGTAGTTAGGCTGCCTTTGCATGACATGAGAGATAGATACTTGGGAAATATGTAACAGTCAGTGCCTAACCAATGTTGGTGGTGCCATGTCATAGACTAACCTTATAGTAACGAGACTGCTATAGTTTGGGCAGCAGCACTACCTGGTATTGGGGACTGAGTTTGATCCCACACTGTGTTACAGCTGTTGCCCTAACCCTTCTGGCTACCTAGCAGCACCTCAACAATGCCAACGATTAGAGTGATTTGTGGAAGCATATTGCATAACACTCAGACTTCTCAGGGAAGTCGTATTGGAGCAGATTGTATCTCTTTCTCTCAGTTATACAAGCCTCATACATGCAAAGATAAAAAAAAGCAGAATCTTGGCTCAAAATATACTCAAATGAAGCAACTGCATTCTACGCAAAAAGGCATGAATTGCGATTATGAGGATAATGAAACACAGCGTTATCACAGCATAGACGAGAAAATTGAAACACAAGAAGAGTCCCACCATATTGTCACAATAGTGACCTTAATATCCCTACCTATACTACTAAGCTTCTACATGAGAGCAAATAGCAGTGGTAGCCCTTGTTTGCCCTTCTGGTCTCGAGAAGGAAGCACAACCCCTATAACAAAGTTCAGAGATGAAGAAGAGGTCTGTTAGTCGGCTGGGAGTTCTCCCACGTAGACAAAGGGGAACCAAAAGGTTTCTGAAGGAACTGCGTTGATGAGCATGAGATGGCAAGCTAGCTGGAATGTCCCCTTTAAGGTGGTGTGGGCAGGGTGATGTTTTATAATAACAATATCTGTTATTCTCAGAACTGCCCTGACATGGCAACAAATACTTTTCTCTGTAGGGTAGACAATGTACTCTCTGGCCAAAAATACCTGTAAACATCATGTACAGTCTTGGGTTGAGCACAGGATGAAAATGTTGTGTAAATGAATGACAAATTCTGTGTGGAAGGGCAACTGATAAAAGAATTGTTGGAAATGGGGTCTTTGGTTGGCAGTCAGGTTACCCCCTGTCCAAGCTAGGACCCTCACTATAGTCAGGGCAAAGTCAGGCCACTTACCCCCTTGGTAGCTTTGCACGAGCAGAAAGGCCTATACCAGAAGCAATGTGTGAAGTATTTGTACTGACGCACACAGTAATACAGTGAAAACACTACAAAATGGACACTACACCAGTTTAGAAAAATAGGCAATATTTATCCAAATCAAACAAAACCAAAATCACAAAACTCCAACATACACAAGTCAAGATATGAATTTTTAAAAGAATAAGAGTCTTACTCCATAGGAAACAATGGAAAGGTTGATTTTACAAAAAGTACCTGGTTTGTGTCAAAAATAAAGCCGCAAAGGTGAGTGTACGTCGCAAAAGTCAGTGATGCGTCAATTCCTTAATTGCAAGTGAGGCTATGCGTTGTTTCCTATCCAGTCGGGTAGACGATGCCTAATTTTTCTCCCTCACAAGACAGAGATGCATTGATTTCCGGATGGGGCACCTCAGATTCGGGGAGGTTCACAATGACTTTGATGCCCAGTTACAATGTGTGAGAAATCCGGTTGCACGGTGTTAGAAAACCATGCTGCATAGTGTTCACGTCGTTATCAGCAGCCGCAAGCGGGTGTTGCATCATTTCTCCAGCCGCGATGCGTCGATTTCCCAGCCACAATGTAGGTGGGGCTCCGGTTTCAGCCGTGAAGTGGGTGGCGCGTCATTTTTCAGCCACGTTGCAAGTGGTGCATCAAAATGTTCCCCGCATGGCGTTCTGTGCGTGGATTTCAGTCCTTGTTCCATCAACTTCACCTTTCAAGGGCCCAGGAACTGGATGGGGCACCACTTGTCAGGGCAGGAGTCTCAGCAGAGAGTCCAGTTGCTGGCAGAAGAATTCTTTGATGGTCCTGAGATTTCAAAACAGGAGGCAAGCTCAGTCCAAGCCCTTGGAGATTCTTCTCAAGCAAGGAATGCACAACAAAGTCCAGGCTGTCCCCTTTCACAGGCAGAAGTAGCAACTGCAGGATGGTCCAACAAAGCACAGGATGGAGTTTGAGTCTGCCTCCATGGAGTGTCATGCTACCTGTTCCGGGTACATCGCGTGGCTGTGACACACAGGTGAGACAAAGTCAACATGCCACACGCCAGGAGCAGCATCACTGGGCACAAAGCCCCCTCCAGAACCAGTGGAGAAAAGCATCCACTAACCCAGTCCTTGGCAGGATGAAGCACTCTGGGCACAAAGCCCCCTCCAGAACCAGTGGAGAAAAGCATCCACTAACCCAGTCCTTGGCAGGATGAAGCACTCTGGGCACAAAGCCCCCTCCAGAACCAGTGGAAGACGCCACCCACTTGAGAGACTGTGGCTTTGTACTCCCCAGGACCAAGCAGTGGGCAAACCACCCACTTGAGAGACTTGAGAGACTGTGGCTTTGCATTCCCCAGGACCAAGCAGTGGGCAACCCACCCACTTGAGAGACTTGAGAGACTTTGGCTTTGCACTCTCCAGGACCAGGCAGTGGGCATGGAGCCCCCTGGAGGAGCAGTGGCGTCGTATCATCATCCGGCTGATGTGCCCCCTCTCCCCTTCCCCCTGAGGTGCCTGTTTTTTTTTAACCTGATGCCCCTGCAGTGTTCTCTTCGTTTTGAGGCAGGTGTAATGTGTGGGCTTCGCCCATGCTTTTTGGGATTACTGGTCCATGGACATTTCATGGGACAGTGTACCGACTTGTGTACTTGCTGTAAATATTTGTGTAGATTATTTACTGTTCTCTTGGGCTATGTGATTGTTTGAATATTACACTAGTTAAACTCAATTCATTTGGTCCTAGCGTTCTTCCAGGGGGTGACGGGGTGTATCTGTGATGTTATTGGATATGTGTGTGTGTGTTGTTTTGGGTGGGTGGTGGGGGTATTGCATTTTGCGTGTGTTTGTCACTCTCTTTTCCCTCCTCCCCTCCTCTGTGTGCTAGGTGCAGTACTCACTGTGGTCGTCGCCGTTGCCTTTCGTACTCCTGGTAGATGAGAAGATACTGTAAATAGAAATAGTACACTGTTCCAATACAATATGCATGCAGAGTGAGGGTGTACCAGTGAGGGTGTACCAGTATTTTCAGGAGAGCCCTCAAACATCCACTAGGATGCTGAGCGTCATCATTGGGCAATCTCCTCGTCAGACCGGCACAGCAATGTCTGGCGGACCACCCCAATCAAGGTGGTTGCACTCAACCGAAGATAATCTAGCAGATGTAGTTGGGTCTGTGGAAAATACTGACAGGAGACAGGCACGCGTCTCTGGGTAGGTTCTCCGAGGGACCGAAGGAAGACCAAATAATTCTCCTTTGGTTTGAGGCTTGCATGTGCCTATGATGCCTTTTCTCTACTATGGGATGGGCGACCATTTGACCAATTGACGGTGATAAGTAGTCCTTGTTCAGTAAGTGACTTCCCAGCACTTATTCTTTATTTCAATAGGAGAAGTAGTTGTTAAGGTCCTGATGAAGCGCCAAGGGATCAATTTTTGACCGCATTGTGTTAGGACTAGGTATTCTACCTTTTTCCATTCCATGGAGTATAATGGGACATTAATCCATGCATTTACTCCTCTAGTTTCCCTTTTTAGTCTTGGCCTGTTCCTTTTTCTGAGTTATTAAATTATGATGCCTAAGGCTCAGAGCCAATTTTAATTCACTAGTCTCTCCTACTTTTTTCTATTTTTAGGGTCGAGCCTGCGTTGCATGCGCTCGCGCATGCGTATCGCAGCAAGATGCTTTAATTATTAGAAAAGGGCTCGGAGCCCTGTCGACGTCACGTCAGTGTGTTTGATTGATTTGTGGGCTTGCCTAGTAAAATCTGCTTGCTTTCATTAGTGGAAGGCATGCGCACGTCATACCTTTTCCGGTGGTTAGCTGAGCAGTGCCAGTCTCTTACCTGTGTCTCACTGGAAGTACTGCATGATGATGTTTCGGATGTCAATATCTTCTTCCTCTGCCTCCTCTTCCTCACTGTCCTCAGGCTCCACAGCTGACACAATACCATGATCAGGCCCATCCTCCTGCAGAAAAGGCACCTGGCATCGCAAAGCCAGGTTGTGCAACATGCAGCATGCCACGATTATCTGGCACACCTTCTTCGGTTAGTAGTTTAGGGAGCCACCTGTTAGATGGAGGCACCAGAATCTGGCCTTCAGGAGGCTGAAATTCAGCTCACTAATAGCCTAGTTCGCCCATGTGCCTCATTGTAGCATTCCTCTGCCCTTGTCCTGGCATTCCTTACTGGGGTAAGTAGCCATGAGAGGCAGGGGTAACTAGAGTCAACTGCAAATATCAGGTGAAATCTGTTAGACACACTCTAATCCTTATGGACTACCCCATACCCAGACACCTATTCATACTGTGTGGGGCCCTTGGGCTCACCTATTAGCCACACCCGGTGCCTCTGGAGTTGGCCCATCACATAAGGGATGCTGCTATTCCTCAAAATGTAAGCGTCCTGCACAGAGCCAGGATACTTGGCATTCACATGGGAGATGTACTGATCCGCCAAACACACCATCTGCACATTCATAGAATGGTAGCTTTTTCGATTTCTGTACACCTGTTCAGTTCTGAGTGGGGGGGACAAATGCCACATGTGTACCATCAATGGCTCCAATGATGTTGGGGATATGTCCCAGGGCATAGAAGTCAGCTTTCACTGTGGCCAAATCCTCCACCTGGGGAATACAATGTATCTGCACATGTGTTTCAGCAGGGCAGACAACACTCTGGTCAACATCTTGGAGAACATTGGCTGAGACATCCCTGATGCCATGGCCACTGTAGTTTGAAAGGAGCCACTTGCCAGGAAATGGAGCACTGACAGGACCTGCACTAGAGGGGGTATTCCTTTGGGATGGCGGATAGCTAACATCAGGTCAGGCTCCAATTGGGCACACAGTTCTTGGATTGTGGCACGATCAAGTCTGTAGGTGATAATGATGTGTCTGTCTTACATTGTCGACAGGTCCACCAGGGGTCTGTACACTGGAGGATGACGCCATCTCATCATCTGCCCCAGCGGATGTGCCCTATGGAGGAGAATGGTGAGCAGAGGGCCATGTACCACATAGGTTGCACAAGTGTTTTTGCTCTAATGTGAGTAAATCAGTTGTGGCGTGGTCTGTCTGTATTTCTGTCCAAATGTGCTGTGACGCAATTAGGTGCCATGCGCCACTCTGAAATGGTGGCTGCCTGACCTGTAAGGAGGGACAAGGGGAAATGAGGTAACTGCGCTTGCGTTGTGCAGCGTCACGGTAGGCAGTTGAAGACCGCCATGCAATTCAGCATTGGTTATCATTGGGCCCTATGGGTTCCAGGAGCCAATGACGATGTACGCCGGTGGTGACGGTACGCAGCGCCGCGGACCTGACCGCCATTTTCTATCTGTTCACTCACTTGATACCTGCCTTCGAGGACCTGCACTGCAAGTGCTGCTGTGACCTGTGTCTGGAAGCGACAATGGCTCAAGTGTCTGGGGAAAGGGCCCCTGCCTTCACTTCGGAGGAGTTGGAGAGACTAGTGGATGGGGTCCTCCCCTAGTACATGCTACTTTACGGTCCTCCAGACAAACAGGTGAGTACACTGTGAACATGATGCGTGGGCCATTAATGTATGGAGTGGTGTGGATGGAAGATATATGTGGGGTTGGGGGTTGAGGCCTGCATGTGAGGATGGTGAGTGTATGTGTGTCAGGGCATGGGTGGGAACTGGTGGGAAATGAGTATGATGAACCGGACAGGGGAGTCATTTCCTTTCATCCTATACCTTTCCTCTAGGTCAGCGCCCACCAGAAAAAGGGTATTTGGCGTGCCATCGCCAAGGAAGTGCGGACCCTGGGGGTCTATCATAGACGGAGCATCCACTGCCGCAAGAGCTGGGAGGACCTGCGCCTCTGGAGCAAGAAGATGGCGGAGGCCCAGCTGGAGATGGCCTCCCAATGTGGAAGGGGTGCCCGTCGCACCATGACCCCCCTGATGTTCCGGATACTGGCGGTGGCATATCCGGAGTTGGATGGGCGCTTGAGGGCATCACAGCAGCCACAAGGGGGTGAGTACAGTCTCATTCAGTTGACTCTGTGCGCTTTACGAGCTGTCTGGGTGGGGGATATGGGCTGTGGGTTCCCCTAGGCCAGGGCGAACTTGGTAGGGTAGGTCCCTTGTTAGGCAGGCTCTGTGGCACTCCAACCCCAATAGTGGTAGTGGGCATCTACAACTAGTCAGCCTCCTGTGGGTTCCAGGTGTGCAGCAAATGGTGTTAGGCATAGTCCCCCATGGGCAGGTGATTTTCCTACTAACTGCTAGTACATGGCCTAGTGCATAGGGCTGCTCCCTGTGTGTTGTGTCCACCAACGGTAGTGGTGTTGCATGCACTGACTATGTGTTTCCTCTGTCTTTCCCCCCTTCTTGTTTTGTCACCCTGTCCTTGTGTGCATTAGCATCATCTGGCGGAGGAGCAGAGGCACCGGAGACGGGGGAGCTGCATCCCACATGGCCCAGGAGTGTGAATCCACCGACTGTGAGGGCACCATTGGGACGGAGGGCGAGGGGAGCTCCACGACGGGGACAGGAGGGGACACCAGCGACTCCTCCTCTGATGGGAGCTCCCTTGCTGTGGCGGGCACCTCTGTGCCCACCGCAACAACAGGTACAGCCGCCAACCCCCCTACCAGCACCGCCCTGCCAGCAGCCCCTCAGTGTGTTTCCCGTGCCCGCTCACCCAGGAGGGTGGGCATCTCCTTTTCTCCAGGCACCTCAGGCCCTGCCCCAGTCAGCCCTGCTGCCCTCAGTGCAGAGGCTATTGACCTCCTGAGATCCCTCACTGTTGGGCAGTCAACCATTTAGAATGCCATCCAGGGTGTCGAGAGGCAGTTGCAGCAAACAAATGCATACCTGGAGGACATTCATTCAGGCATGGCGGCCCAACGGAGAGCATTTCAGGCTCTGGCCTCAGCACTGATGGCAGCCATTGTCCCTGTGTCCAGCCTCCCCCCTCCAACTTCCACTACCCAGACCCAATCCCCTCTACCTCAGCCTATCCCAAGCACACCATCAGAACAGCATGCACACACATCAACACACAAAAGTGGCTCAGGCAAACATAAGCGCCACACATCCCACAGGCACTCACACAATCACCATACCCATGCAGACACACCTACATCCACTGCCTCCATTGTGTCCCCCTTCTCCACGTCCTCCGCCTCCATCCCTGTCTCGTCTCCACTCACACCTGCATGCACTACATCCTCAGCCACTACCTCCATCACCAGCACGCCCATCACTACACACCGCTCACATGCAGTCACCACCCCACTACCATTCACACGTCCACTGTGTCCTCTCCCAGTGTGTCTGTGAGCCCTCCTCCCAAAGTTCACAAACGCCGGCACACACACACTCAACAGCCATCCACCTCACAACAGCCTCCAACCCATGCACCTTCACCCAAACTCAGCAGACATACACCTTCTACAACCACTCCCTCTTCCTCCACTCCCAAACCCCCTCCATCTTCCCGTCCCAGTGTGTCCAAAACAATTTACCTAGCTAACCTGGAGCTCTTCCCTGCACCCCGCCCCTTCCTTCTCCTAGGGCCAGGATGTCTAGATCCCAGCCCAGTACCTCAGCCACCAAATCTGCATCCGCTGTGGTCCCTGCTAGTCCAGTACAGTCAAAGGGGGCGCCCGTCAGAGCTGCCAGTGTGCCACTGACAGAAAAGAAGGACCATCCTATTCCACCACCTGCAAAGCTCAAAAAGGGACCGGCTTCAAGCAGAGGACAGTCACACCACCCACCCAGCAAGGCCTTGCACAAACACAGAGTGGACAGTGCCAAGGTCCCTGCAGCAGCTGTCAAGATGGGAAGGGCCACAAGCCAAAGGGCACATCACCTCTGGGCACAATGTCACCTGGGGAGGGGCTGGTGACCACCAAATCATCAGGGATGGCAGCCACATGCACCCCAGTCACCACCGCCACCTGCACTGCCACCTGCTCCACTACCTGCACCGCCGCTGCCACAGCATCACTCTGCAGCATCCTCCCCAAGGATCAGCCATCCAAGGCTGCCGAAGATGGTATGGTGTCTCCATCCACCCCAACAGTCAGTTGCACCACGGCCGCACTGGCAGCATCTCCGCCGCAGCCACCGCCTCCTGCACCACCATCAGCACCACCACGTGCACAGCCGATGCCACTCTGTCGGACGTCAGCCCCATCCCCAGTGTGCAGCAGTCAGAGTATGCACCTCCAGGACCCTGGACACGCCACTTGAGACACCACTTCCAGGACTGACACGAACCATCAATTGGCAGCCTAAGTTGCCGCAGGATGGAGTTTGAGTCTGCCTCCATGGAGTGTCATGCTACCTGTTCCGGGTACATCGCATGGCTGTGACACACAGGTGAGACAAAGTCAACATGCCACACGCCAGGAGCAGCATCACTGGGCACAAAGCCCCCTCCAGAACCAGTGGAGAAAAGCATCCACTAACCCAGTCCTTGGCAGGATGAAGCACTCTGGGCACAAAGCCCCCTCCAGAACCAGTGGAGAAAAGCATCCACAAACCCAGTCCTTGGCAGGATGAAGCACTCTGGGCACAAAGCCCCCTCCAGAACCAGTGGAAGACGCCACCCACTTGAGAGACTGTGGCTTTGTACTCCCCAGGACCAAGCAGTGGGCAAACCACCCACTTGAGAGACTTGAGAGACTGTGGCTTTGCATTCCCCAGGACCAAGCAGTGGGCAACCCACCCACTTGAGAGACTTGAGAGACTTTGGCTTTGCACTCTCCAGGACCAGGCAGTGGGCATGGAGCCCCCTGGAGGAGCAGTGGCGTCGTATCATCATCCGGCTGATGTGCCCCCTCTCCCCTTCCCCCTGAGGTGCCTGTTTTTTTTTAACCTGATGCCCCTGCAGTGTTCTCTTCGTTTTGAGGCAGGTGTAATGTGTGGGCTTCGCCCATGCTTTTTGGGATTACTGGTCCATGGACATTTCATGGGACAGTGTACCGACTTGTGTACTTGCTGTAAATATTTGTGTAGATTATTTACTGTTCTCTTGGGCTATGTGATTGTTCGAATATTACACTAGTTAAACTCAATTCATTTGGTCCTAGCGTTCTTCCAGGGGGTGACGGGGTGTATCTGTGATGTTATTGGATATGTGTGTGTGTGTTGTTGTGGGTGGGTGGTGGGGGTATTGCATTTTGCGTGTGTGTGTCACTCTCTTTTCCCTCCTCCCCTCCTCTGTGTGCTAGGTGCAGTACTCACTGTGGTCGTCGCCGTTGCCTTTCGTACTCCTGGTAGATGAGAAGATACTGTAAATAGAAATAGTACACTGTTCCAATACAATATGCATGCAGAGTGAGGGTGTACCAGTGAGGGTGTACCAGTATTTTCAGGAGAGCCCTCAAACATCCACTAGGATGCTGAGCGTCATCATTGGGCAATCTCCTCGTCAGACCGGCACTGCAATGTCTGGCGGACCACCCCAATCAAGGTGGTTGCACTCAACCGAAGATAATCTAGCAGATGTAGTTGGGTCTGTGGAAAATACTGACAGGAGACAGGCACGCGTCTCAGGGTAGGTTCTCCGAGGGACCGAAGGAAGACCAAATAATTCTCCTTTGGTTTGAGGCTTGCATGTGCCTATGATGCCTTTTCTCTACTATGGGATGGGCGACCATTTGACCAATTGACAGTGACAAGTAGTCCTTGTTCAGTAAGTGACTTCCCAGCACTTATTCTTTATTTCAATAGGAGAAGTAGTTGTTAAGGTCCTGATGAAGCGCCAAGGGATCAATTTTTGACCGCATTGTGTTAGGACTAGGTATTCTACCTTTTTCCATTCCATGGAGTATAATGGGACATTAATCCATGCATTTACTCCTCTAGTTTCCCTTTTTAGTCTTGGCCTGTTCCTTTTTCTGAGTTATTAAATTATGATGCCTAAGGCTCAGAGCCAATTTTAATTCACTAGTCTCTCCTACTTTTTTCTATTTTTAGGGTCGAGCCTGCGTTGCATGCGCTCGCGCATGCGTATCGCAGCAAGATGCTTTAATTATTAGAAAAGGGCTCGGAGCCCTGTCGACGTCACGTCAGTGTGTTTGATTGATTTGTGGGCTTGCCTAGTAAAATCTGCTTGCTTTCATTAGTGGAAGGCATGCGCACGTCATACCTTTTCCGGTGGTTAGCTGAGCAGTGCCAGTCTCTTACCTGTGTCTCACTGGAAGTACTGCATGATGATGTTTCGGATGTCAATATCTTCTTCCTCTGCCTCCTCTTCCTCACTGTCCACAGGCTCCACAGCTGACACAATACCATGATCAGGCCCATCCTCCTGCAGAAAAGGCACCTGGCATCGCAAAGCCAGGTTGTGCAACATGCAGCATGCCACGATTATCTGGCACACCTTCTTCGGTTAGTAGTTTAGGGAGCCACCTGTTAGATGGAGGCACCAGAATCTGGCCTTCAGGAGGCTGAAATTCAGCTCACTAATAGCCTAGTTCGCCCATGTGCCTCATTGTAGCATTCCTCTGCCCTTGTCCTGGCATTCCTTACTGGGGTAAGTAGCCATGAGAGGCAGGGGTAACTAGAGTCAACTGCAAATATCAGGTGAAATCTGTTAGACACACTCTAATCCTTATGGACTACCCCATACCCAGACACCTATTCATACTGTGTGGGGCCCTTGGGCTCACCTATTAGCCACACCCGGTGCCTCTGGAGTTGGCCCATCACATAAGGGATGCTGCTATTCCTCAAAATGTAAGCGTCCTGCACAGAGCCAGGATACTTGGCATTCACATGGGAGATGTACTGATCCGCCAAACACACCATCTGCACATTCATAGAATGGTAGCTTTTTCGATTTCTGTACACCTGTTCAGTTCTGAGTGGGGGGGACAAATGCCACATGTGTACCATCAATGGCTCCAATGATGTTGGGGATATGTCCCAGGGCATAGAAGTCAGCTTTCACTGTGGCCAAATCCTCCACCTGGGGAATACAATGTATCTGCGCATGTGTTTCAGCAGGGCAGACAACACTCTGGTCAACATCTTGGAGAACATTGGCTGAGACATCCCTGATGCCATGGCCACTGTAGTTTGAAAGGAGCCACTTGCCAGGAAATGGAGCACTGACAGGACCTGCACTAGAGGGGGTATTCCTTTGGGATGGCGGATAGCTAACATCAGGTCAGGCTCCAATTGGGCACACAGTTCTTGGATTGTGGCACGATCAAGTCTGTAGGTGATAATGATGTGTCTGTCTTACATTGTCGACAGGTCCACCAGGGGTCTGTACACTGGAGGATGACGCCATCTCATCACCTGCCCCAGCGGATGTGCCCTATGGAGGAGAATGGTGAGCAGAGGGCCATGTACCACATAGGTTGCACAAGTGTTTTTGCTCTAATGTGAGTAAATCAGTTGTGGCGTGGTCTGTCTGTATTTCTGTCCAAATGTGCTGTGACGCAATTAGGTGCCATGCGCCACTCTGAAATGGTGGCTGCCTGACCTGTAAGGAGGGACAAGGGGAAATGAGGTAACTGCGCTTGCGTTGTGCAGCGTCACGGTAGGCAGTTGAAGACCGCCATGCAATTCAGCATTGGTTATCATTGGGCCCTATGGGTTCCAGGAGCCAATGACGATGTACGCCGGTGGTGACGGTACGCAGCGCCGCGGACCTGACCGCCATTTTCTATCTGTTCACTCACTTGATACCTGCCTTCGAGGACCTACACTGCAAGTGCTGCTGTGACCTGTGTCTGGAAGCGACAATGGCTCAAGTGTCTGGGGAAAGGGCCCCTGCCTTCACTTCGGAGGAGTTGGAGAGACTAGTGGATGGGGTCCTCCCCTAGTACATGCTACTTTACGGTCCTCCAGACAAACAGGTGAGTACACTGTGAACATGATGCGTGGGCCATTAATGTATGGAGTGGTGTGGATGGAAGATATATGTGGGGTTGGGGGTTGAGGCCTGCATGTGAGGATGGTGAGTGTATGTGTGTCAGGGCATGGGTGGGAACTGGTGGGAAATGAGTATGATGAACCGGACAGGGGAGTCATTTCCTTTCATCCTATACCTTTCCTCTAGGTCAGCGCCCACCAGAAAAAGGGTATTTGGCGTGCCATCGCCAAGGAAGTGCGGACCCTGGGGGTCTATCATAGACGGAGCATCCACTGCCGCAAGAGCTGGGAGGACCTGCGCCTCTGGAGCAAGAAGATGGCGGAGGCCCAGCTGGAGATGGCCTCCCAATGTGGAAGGGGTGCCCGTCGCACCATGACCCCCCTGATGTTCCGGATACTGGCGGTGGCATATCCGGAGTTGGATGGGCGCTTGAGGGCATCACAGCAGCCACAAGGGGGTGAGTACAGTCTCATTCAGTTGACTCTGTGCGCTTTACGAGCTGTCTGGGTGGGGGATATGGGCTGTGGGTTCCCCTAGGCCAGGGCGAACTTGGTAGGGTAGGTCCCTTGTTAGGCAGGCTCTGTGGCACTCCAACCCCAATAGTGGTAGTGGGCATCTACAACTAGTCAGCCTCCTGTGGGTTCCAGGTGTGCAGCAAATGGTGTTAGGCATAGTCCCCCATGGGCAGGTGATTTTCCTACTAACTGCTAGTACATGGCCTAGTGCATAGGGCTGCTCCCTGTGTGTTGTGTCCACCAACGATAGTGGTGTTGCATGCACTGACTATGTGTTTCCTCTGTCTTTCCCCCCTTCTTGTTTTGTCACCCTGTCCTTGTGTGCATTAGCATCATCTGGCGGAGGAGCAGAGGCACCGGAGACGGGGGAGCTGCATCCCACATGGCCCAGGAGTGTGAATCCACCGACTGTGAGGGCACCATTGGGACGGAGGGCGAGGGGAGCTCCACGACGGGGACAGGAGGGGACACCAGCGACTCCTCCTCTGATGGGAGCTCCCTTGCTGTGGCGGGCACCTCTGTGCCCACCGCAACAACAGGTACAGCCGCCAACCCCCCTACCAGCACCGCCCTGCCAGCAGCCCCTCAGTGTGTTTCCCGTGCCCGCTCACCCAGGAGGGTGGGCATCTCCTTTTCTCCAGGCACCTCAGGCCCTGCCCCAGTCAGCCCTGCTGCCCTCAGTGCAGAGGCTATTGACCTCCTGAGATCCCTCACTGTTGGGCAGTCAACCATTTAGAATGCCATCCAGGGTGTCGAGAGGCAGTTGCAGCAAACAAATGCATACCTGGAGGACATTCATTCAGGCATGGCGGCCCAACGGAGAGCATTTCAGGCTCTGGCCTCAGCAATGATGGCAGCCATTGTCCCTGTGTCCAGCCTCCCCCCTCCAACTTCCACTACCCAGACCCAATCCCCTCTACCTCAGCCTATCCCAAGCACACCATCAGAACAGCATGCACACACATCAACACACAAAAGTGGCTCAGGCAAACATAAGCGCCACACATCCCACAGGCACTCACACAATCACCATACCCATGCAGACACACCTACATCCACTGCCTCCATTGTGTCCCCCTCCTCCACGTCCTCCGCCTCCATCCCTGTCTCGTCTCCACTCACACCTGCATGCACTACATCCTCAGCCACTACCTCCATCACCAGCACGCCCATCACTACACACCGCTCACATGCAGTCACAACCCCACTACCATTCACACGTCCACTGTGTCCTCTCCCAGTGTGTCTGTGAGCCCTCCTCCCAATGTCCACAAACGCCGGCACACACACACTCAACAGCCATCCACCTCACAACAGCCTCCAACCCATGCACCTTCACCCAAACTCAGCAGACATACACCTTCTACAACCACTACCTCTTCCTCCACTCCCAAACCCCCTCCATCTTCCCGTCCCAGTGTGTCCAAAACAATTTACCTAGCTAACCTGGAGCTCTTCCCTGCACCCCGCCCCTTCCTTCTCCTAGGGCCAGGATGTCTAGATCCCAGCCCAGTACCTCAGCCACCAAATCTGCATCCGCTGTGGTCCCTGCTAGTCCAGTACGGTCAAAGGGGGCGCCCGTCAGAGCTGCCAGTGTGCCACTGACAGAAAAGAAGGACCATCCTATTCCACCACCTGCAAAGCTCAAAAAGGGACCGGCTTCAAGCAGAGGACAGTCACACCACCCACCCAGCAAGGCCTTGCACAAACACAGAGTGGACAGTGCCAAGGTCCCTGCAGCAGCTGTCAAGATGGGAAGGGCCACAAGCCAAAGGGCACATCACCTCTGGGCACAATGTCACCTGGGGAGGGGCTGGTGACCACCAAATCATCAGGGATGGCAGCCACATGCACCCCAGTCACCACCGCCACCTGCACTGCCACCTGCTCCACTACCTGCACCGCCGCTGCCACAGCATCACTCTGCAGCATCCTCCCCAAGGATCAGCCATCCAAGGCTGCCGAAGATGGTATGGTGTCTCCATCCACCCCAACAGTCAGTTGCACCACGGCCGCACTGGCAGCATCTCCGCCGCAGCCACCGCCTCCTGCACCACCATCAGCACCACCACGTGCACAGCCGATGCCACTCTGTCGGACGTCAGCCCCATCCCCAGTGTGCAGCAGTCAGAGTATGCACCTCCAGGACCCTGGACACGCCACTTGAGACACCACTTCCAGGACTGACACGAACCATCAATTGGCAGCCTAAGTTGCCGCAGGATGGAGTTTGAGTCTGCCTCCATGGAGTGTCATGCTACCTGTTCCGGGTACATCGCATGGCTGTGACACACAGGTGAGACAAAGTCAACATGCCACACGCCAGGAGCAGCATCACTGGGCACAAAGCCCCCTCCAGAACCAGTGGAGAAAAGCATCCACTAACCCAGTCCTTGGCAGGATGAAGCACTCTGGGCACAAAGCCCCCTCCAGAACCAGTGGAGAAAAGCATCCACAAACCCAGTCCTTGGCAGGATGAAGCACTCTGGGCACAAAGCCCCCTCCAGAACCAGTGGAAGACGCCACCCACTTGAGAGACTGTGGCTTTGTACTCCCCAGGACCAAGCAGTGGGCAAACCACCCACTTGAGAGACTTGAGAGACTGTGGCTTTGCATTCCCCAGGACCAAGCAGTGGGCAACCCACCCACTTGAGAGACTTGAGAGACTTTGGCTTTGCACTCTCCAGGACCAGGCAGTGGGCATGGAGCCCCCTGGAGGAGCAGTGGCGTCGTATCATCATCCGGCTGATGTGCCCCCTCTCCCCTTCCCCCTGAGGTGCCTGTTTTTTTTTAACCTGATGCCCCTGCAGTGTTCTCTTCGTTTTGAGGCAGGTGTAATGTGTGGGCTTCGCCCATGCTTTTTGGGATTACTGGTCCATGGACATTTCATGGGACAGTGTACCGACTTGTGTACTTGCTGTAAATATTTGTGTAGATTATTTACTGTTCTCTTGGGCTATGTGATTGTTAGAATATTACACTAGTTAAACTCAATTCATTTGGTCCTAGCGTTCTTCCAGGGGGTGACGGGGTGTATCTGTGATGTTATTGGATATGTGTGTGTGTGTTGTTGTGGGTGGGTGGTGGGGGTATTGCATTTTGCATGTGTGTGTCACTCTCTTTTCCCTCCTCCCCTCCTCTGTGTGCTAGGTGCAGTACTCACTGTGGTCGTCGCCGTTGCCTTTCGTACTCCTGGTAGATGAGAAGATACTGTAAATAGAAATAGTACACTGTTCCAATACAATATGCATGCAGAATGAGGGTGTACCAGTGAGGGTGTACCAGTATTTTCAGGAGAGCCCTCAAACATCCACTAGGATGCTGAGCGTCATCATTGGGCAATCTCCTCGTCAGACCGGCACTGCAATGTCTGGCGGACCACCCCAATCAAGGTGGTTGCACTCAACCGAAGATAATCTAGCAGATGTAGTTGGGTCTGTGGAAAATACTGACAGGAGACAGGCACGCGTCTCAGGGTAGGTTCTCCGAGGGACCGAAGGAAGACCAAATAATTCTCCTTTGGTTTGAGGCTTGCATGTGCCTATGATGCCTTTTCTCTACTATGGGATGGGCGACCATTTGACCAATTGACAGTGACAAGTAGTCCTTGTTCAGTAAGTGACTTCCCAGCACTTATTCTTTATTTCAATAGGAGAAGTAGTTGTTAAGGTCCTGATGAAGCGCCAAGGGATCAATTTTTGACCGCATTGTGTTAGGACTAGGTATTCTACCTTTTTCCATTCCATGGAGTATAATGGGACATTAATCCATGCATTTACTCCTCTAGTTTCCCTTTTTAGTCTTGGCCTGTTCCTTTTTCTGAGTTATTAAATTATGATGCCTAAGGCTCAGAGCCAATTTTAATTCACTAGTCTCTCCTACTTTTTTCTATTTTTAGGGTCGAGCCTGCGTTGCATGCGCTCGCGCATGCGTATCGCAGCAAGATGCTTTAATTATTAGAAAAGGGCTCGGAGCCCTATCGACGTCACGTCAGTGTGTTTGATTGATTTGTGGGCTTGCCTAGTAAAATCTGCTTGCTTTCATTAGTGGAAGGCATGCGCACGTCATACCTTTTCCGGTGGTTAGCTGAGCAGTGCCAGTCTCTTACCTGTGTCTCACTGGAAGTACTGCATGATGATGTTTCGGATGTCAATATCTTCTTCCTCTGCCTCCTCTTCCTCACTGTCCACAGGCTCCACAGCTGACACAATACCATGATCAGGCCCATCCTCCTGCAGAAAAGGCACCTGGCATCGCAAAGCCAGGTTGTGCAACATGCAGCATGCCACGATTATCTGGCACACCTTCTTCGGTGAGTAGTTTAGGGAGCCACCTGTTAGATGGAGGCACCAGAATCTGGCCTTCAGGAGGCTGAAATTCAGCTCACTAATAGCCTAGTTCGCCCATGTGCCTCATTGTAGCATTCTTCTGCCCTTGTCCTGGCATTCCTTACTGGGGTAAGTAGCCATGAGAGGCAGGGGTAACTAGAGTCAACTGCAAATATCAGGTGAAATCTGTTAGACACACTCTAATCCTTATGGACTACCCCATACCCAGACACCTATTCATACTGTGTGGGGCCCTTGGGCTCACCTGTTAGCCACACCCGGTGCCTCTGGAGTTGGCCCATCACATAAGGGATGCTGCTATTCCTCAAAATGTAAGCGTCCTGCACAGAGCCAGGATACTTGGCATTCACATGGGAGATGTACTGATCCGCCAAACACACCATCTGCACATTCATAGAATGGTAGCTTTTTCGATTTCTGTACACCTGTTCAGTTCTGAGTGGGGGGGACAAATGCCACATGTGTACCATCAATGGCTCCAATGATGTTGGGGATATGTCCCAGGGCATAGAAGTCAGCTTTCACTGTGGCCAAATCCTCCACCTGGGGAATACAATGTATCTGCGCATGTGTTTCAGCAGGGCAGACAACACTCTGGTCAACATCTTGGAGAACATTGGCTGAGACATCCCTGATGCCATGGCCACTGTAGTTTGAAAGGAGCCACTTGCCAGGAAATGGAGCACTGACAGGACCTGCACTAGAGGGGGTATTCCTTTGGGATGGCGGATAGCTAACATCAGGTCAGGCTCCAATTGGGCACACAGTTCTTGGATTGTGGCACGATCAAGTCTGTAGGTGATAATGATGTGTCTGTCTTACATTGTCGACAGGTCCACCAGGGGTCTGTACACTGGAGGATGACGCCATCTCATCATCTGCCCCAGCGGATGTGCCCTATGGAGGAGAATGGTGAGCAGAGGGCCATGTACCACATAGGTTGCACAAGTGTTTTTGCTCTAATGTGAGTAAATCAGTTGTGGCGTGGTCTGTCTGTATTTCTGTCCAAATGTGCTGTGACGCAATTAGGTGCCATGCGCCACTCTGAAATGGTGGCTGCCTGACCTGTAAGGAGGGACAAGGGGAAATGAGGTAACTGCGCTTGCGTTGTGCAGCGTCACGGTAGGCAGTTGAAGACCGCCATGCAATTCAGCATTGGTTATCATTGGGCCCTATGGGTTCCAGGAGCCAATGACGATGTACGCCGGTGGTGACGGTACGCAGCGCCGCGGACCTGACCGCCATTTTCTATCTGTTCACTCACTTGATACCTGCCTTCGAGGACCTGCACTGCAAGTGCTGCTGTGACCTGTGTCTGGAAGCGACAATGGCTCAAGTGTCTGGGGAAAGGGCCCCTGCCTTCACTTCGGAGGAGTTGGAGAGACTAGTGGATGGGGTCCTCCCCTAGTACATGCTACTTTACGGTCCTCCAGACAAACAGGTGAGTACACTGTGAACATGATGTGTGGGCCATTAATGTATGGAGTGGTGTGGATGGAAGATATATGTGGGGTTGGGGGTTGAGGCCTGCATGTGAGGATGGTGAGTGTATGTGTGTCAGGGCATGGGTGGGAACTGGTGGGAAATGAGTATGATGAACCGGACAGGGGAGTCATTTCCTTTCATCCTATACCTTTCCTCTAGGTCAGCGCCCACCAGAAAAAGGGTATTTGGCGTGCCATCGCCAAGGAAGTGCGGACCCTGGGGGTCTATCATAGACGGAGCATCCACTGCCGCAAGAGATGGGAGGACCTGCGCCTCTGGAGCAAGAAGATGGCGGAGGCCCAGCTGGAGATGGCCTCCCAATGTGGAAGGGGTGCCCGTCGCACCATGACCCCCCTGATGTTCCGGATACTGGCGGTGGCATATCCGGAGTTGGATGGGCGCTTGAGGGCATCACAGCAGCCACAAGGGGGTGAGTACAGTCTCATTCAGCTGACTCTGTGCGCTTTACGAGCTGTCTGGGTGGGGGATATGGGCTGTGGGTTCCCCTAGGCCAGGGCGAACTTGGTAGGGTAGGTCCCTTGTTAGGCAGGCTCTGTGGCACTCCAACCCCAATAGTGGTAGTGGGCATCTACAACTAGTCAGCCTCCTGTGGGTTCCAGTGTGCAGCAAATGGTGTTAGGCATAGTCCCCCATGGGCAGGTGATTTTCCTACTAACTGCCAGTACATGGCCTAGTGCATAGGGCTGCTCCCTGTGTGTTGTGTCCACCAACGGTAGTGGTGTTGCATGCACTGACCATGTGTTTCCTCTGTCTTTCCCCCCTTCTTGTTTTGTCACCTTGTCCTTGTGTGCATTAGCATCATCTGGCGGAGGAGCAGAGGCACCGGAGACGGGGGAGCTGCATCCCACATGGCCCAGGAGTGTGAATCCACCGACTGTGAGGGCACCATTGGGACGGAGGGCGAGGGGAGCTCCACGACAGGGACAGGAGGGGACACCAGTGACTCCTCCTCTGATGGGAGCTCCCTTGCTGTGGCGGGCACCTCTGTGCCCACCGCAACAACAGGTACAGCCGCCAACCCCCCTACCAGCACCGCCCTGCCAGCAGCCCCTCAGTGTGTTTCCCGTGCCCGCTCACCCAGGAGGGTGGGCATCTCCTTTTCTCCAGGCACCTCAGGCCCTGCCCCAGTCAGCCCTGCTGCCCTCAGTGCAGAGGCTATTGACCTCCTGAGATCCCTCACTGTTGGGCAGTCAACCATTTAGAATGCCATCCAGGGTGTCGAGAGGCAGTTGCAGCAAACAAATGCATACCTGGAGGACATTCATTCAGGCATGGCGGCCCAACGGAGAGCATTTCAGGCTCTGGCCTCAGCAATGATGGCAGCCATTGTCCCTGTGTCCAGCCTCCCCCCTCCAACTTCCACTACCCAGACCCAATCCCCTCTACCTCAGCCTATCCCAAGCACACCATCAGAACAGCATGCACACACATCAACACACAAAAGTGGCTCAGGCAAACATAAGCGCCACACATCCCACAGGCACTCACACAATCACCATACCCATGCAGACACACCTACATCCACTGCCTCCATTGTGTCCCCCTCCTCCACGTCCTCCGCCTCCATCCCTGTCTCGTCTCCACTCACACCTGCATGCACTACATCCTCAGCCACTACCTCCATCACCAGCACGCCCATCACTACACACCGCTCACATGCAGTCACAACCCCACTACCATTCACACGTCCACTGTGTCCTCTCCCAGTGTGTCTGTGAGCCCTCCTCCCAATGTCCACAAACGCCGGCACACACACACTCAACAGCCATCCACCTCACAACAGCCTCCAACCCATGCACCTTCACCCAAACTCAGCAGACATACACCTTCTACAACCACTACCTCTTCCTCCACTCCCAAACCCCCTCCATCTTCCCGTCCCAGTGTGTCCAAAACAATTTACCTAGCTAACCTGGAGCTCTTCCCTGCACCCCGCCCCTTCCTTCTCCTAGGGCCAGGATGTCTAGATCCCAGCCCAGTACCTCAGCCACCAAATCTGCATCCGCTGTGGTCCCTGCTAGTCCAGTACGGTCAAAGGGGGCGCCCGTCAGAGCTGCCAGTGTGCCACTGACAGAAAAGAAGGACCATCCTATTCCACCACCTGCAAAGCTCAAAAAGGGACCGGCTTCAAGCAGAGGACAGTCACACCACCCACCCAGCAAGGCCTTGCACAAACACAGAGTGGACAGTGCCAAGGTCCCTGCAGCAGCTGTCAAGATGGGAAGGGCCACAAGCCAAAGGGCACATCACCTCTGGGCACAATGTCACCTGGGGAGGGGCTGGTGACCACCAAATCATCAGGGATGGCAGCCACATGCACCCCAGTCACCACCGCCACCTGCACTGCCACCTGCTCCACTACCTGCACCGCCGCTGCCACAGCATCACTCTGCAGCATCCTCCCCAAGGATCAGCCATCCAAGGCTGCCGAAGATGGTATGGTGTCTCCATCCACCCCAACAGTCAGTTGCACCACGGCCGCACTGGCAGCATCTCCGCCGCAGCCACCGCCTCCTGCACCACCATCAGCACCACCACGTGCACAGCCGATGCCACTCTGTCGGACGTCAGCCCCATCCCCAGTGTGCAGCAGTCAGAGTATGCACCTCCAGGACCCTGGACACGCCACTTGAGACACCACTTCCAGGACTGACACGAACCATCAATTGGCAGCCTAAGTTGCCGCAGGATGGAGTTTGAGTCTGCCTCCATGGAGTGTCATGCTACCTGTTCCGGGTACATCGCATGGCTGTGACACACAGGTGAGACAAAGTCAACATGCCACACGCCAGGAGCAGCATCACTGGGCACAAAGCCCCCTCCAGAACCAGTGGAGAAAAGCATCCACTAACCCAGTCCTTGGCAGGATGAAGCACTCTGGGCACAAAGCCCCCTCCAGAACCAGTGGAGAAAAGCATCCACAAACCCAGTCCTTGGCAGGATGAAGCACTCTGGGCACAAAGCCCCCTCCAGAACCAGTGGAAGACGCCACCCACTTGAGAGACTGTGGCTTTGTACTCCCCAGGACCAAGCAGTGGGCAAACCACCCACTTGAGAGACTTGAGAGACTGTGGCTTTGCATTCCCCAGGACCAAGCAGTGGGCAACCCACCCACTTGAGAGACTTGAGAGACTTTGGCTTTGCACTCTCCAGGACCAGGCAGTGGGCATGGAGCCCCCTGGAGGAGCAGTGGCGTCGTATCATCATCCGGCTGATGTGCCCCCTCTCCCCTTCCCCCTGAGGTGCCTGTTTTTTTTTAACCTGATGCCCCTGCAGTGTTCTCTTCGTTTTGAGGCAGGTGTAATGTGTGGGCTTCGCCCATGCTTTTTGGGATTACTGGTCCATGGACATTTCATGGGACAGTGTACCGACTTGTGTACTTGCTGTAAATATTTGTGTAGATTATTTACTGTTCTCTTGGGCTATGTGATTGTTAGAATATTACACTAGTTAAACTCAATTCATTTGGTCCTAGCGTTCTTCCAGGGGGTGACGGGGTGTATCTGTGATGTTATTGGATATGTGTGTGTGTGTTGTTGTGGGTGGGTGGTGGGGGTATTGCATTTTGCATGTGTGTGTCACTCTCTTTTCCCTCCTCCCCTCCTCTGTGTGCTAGGTGCAGTACTCACTGTGGTCGTCGCCGTTGCCTTTCGTACTCCTGGTAGATGAGAAGATACTGTAAATAGAAATAGTACACTGTTCCAATACAATATGCATGCAGAATGAGGGTGTACCAGTGAGGGTGTACCAGTATTTTCAGGAGAGCCCTCAAACATCCACTAGGATGCTGAGCGTCATCATTGGGCAATCTCCTCGTCAGACCGGCACTGCAATGTCTGGCGGACCACCCCAATCAAGGTGGTTGCACTCAACCGAAGATAATCTAGCAGATGTAGTTGGGTCTGTGGAAAATACTGACAGGAGACAGGCACGCGTCTCAGGGTAGGTTCTCCGAGGGACCGAAGGAAGACCAAATAATTCTCCTTTGGTTTGAGGCTTGCATGTGCCTATGATGCCTTTTCTCTACTATGGGATGGGCGACCATTTGACCAATTGACAGTGACAAGTAGTCCTTGTTCAGTAAGTGACTTCCCAGCACTTATTCTTTATTTCAATAGGAGAAGTAGTTGTTAAGGTCCTGATGAAGCGCCAAGGGATCAATTTTTGACCGCATTGTGTTAGGACTAGGTATTCTACCTTTTTCCATTCCATGGAGTATAATGGGACATTAATCCATGCATTTACTCCTCTAGTTTCCCTTTTTAGTCTTGGCCTGTTCCTTTTTCTGAGTTATTAAATTATGATGCCTAAGGCTCAGAGCCAATTTTAATTCACTAGTCTCTCCTACTTTTTTCTATTTTTAGGGTCGAGCCTGCGTTGCATGCGCTCGCGCATGCGTATCGCAGCAAGATGCTTTAATTATTAGAAAAGGGCTCGGACCCTATCGACGTCACGTCAGTGTGTTTGATTGATTTGTGGGCTTGCCTAGTAAAATCTGCTTGCTTTCATTAGTGGAAGGCATGCGCACGTCATACCTTTTCCGGTGGTTAGCTGAGCAGTGCCAGTCTCTTACCTGTGTCTCACTGGAAGTACTGCATGATGATGTTTCGGATGTCAATATCTTCTTCCTCTGCCTCCTCTTCCTCACTGTCCACAGGCTCCACAGCTGACACAATACCATGATCAGGCCCATCCTCCTGCAGAAAAGGCACCTGGCATCGCAAAGCCAGGTTGTGCAACATGCAGCATGCCACGATTATCTGGCACACCTTCTTCGGTGAGTAGTTTAGGGAGCCACCTGTTAGATGGAGGCACCAGAATCTGGCCTTCAGGAGGCTGAAATTCAGCTCACTAATAGCCTAGTTCGCCCATGTGCCTCATTGTAGCATTCTTCTGCCCTTGTCCTGGCATTCCTTACTGGGGTAAGTAGCCATGAGAGGCAGGGGTAACTAGAGTCAACTGCAAATATCAGGTGAAATCTGTTAGACACACTCTAATCCTTATGGACTACCCCATACCCAGACACCTATTCATACTGTGTGGGGCCCTTGGGCTCACCTGTTAGCCACACCCGGTGCCTCTGGAGTTGGCCCATCACATAAGGGATGCTGCTATTCCTCAAAATGTAAGCGTCCTGCACAGAGCCAGGATACTTGGCATTCACATGGGAGATGTACTGATCCGCCAAACACACCATCTGCACATTCATAGAATGGTAGCTTTTTCGATTTCTGTACACCTGTTCAGTTCTGAGTGGGGGGGACAAATGCCACATGTGTACCATCAATGGCTCCAATGATGTTGGGGATATGTCCCAGGGCATAGAAGTCAGCTTTCACTGTGGCCAAATCCTCCACCTGGGGAATACAATGTATCTGCGCATGTGTTTCAGCAGGGCAGACAACACTCTGGTCAACATCTTGGAGAACATTGGCTGAGACATCCCTGATGCCATGGCCACTGTAGTTTGAAAGGAGCCACTTGCCAGGAAATGGAGCACTGACAGGACCTGCACTAGAGGGGGTATTCCTTTGGGATGGCGGATAGCTAACATCAGGTCAGGCTCCAATTGGGCACACAGTTCTTGGATTGTGGCACGATCAAGTCTGTAGGTGATAATGATGTGTCTGTCTTACATTGTCGACAGGTCCACCAGGGGTCTGTACACTGGAGGATGACGCCATCTCATCATCTGCCCCAGCGGATGTGCCCTATGGAGGAGAATGGTGAGCAGAGGGCCATGTACCACATAGGTTGCACAAGTGTTTTTGCTCTAATGTGAGTAAATCAGTTGTGGCGTGGTCTGTCTGTATTTCTGTCCAAATGTGCTGTGACGCAATTAGGTGCCATGCGCCACTCTGAAATGGTGGCTGCCTGACCTGTAAGGAGGGACAAGGGGAAATGAGGTAACTGCGCTTGCGTTGTGCAGCGTCACGGTAGGCAGTTGAAGACCGCCATGCAATTCAGCATTGGTTATCATTGGGCCCTATGGGTTCCAGGAGCCAATGACGATGTACGCCGGTGGTGACGGTACGCAGCGCCGCGGACCTGACCGCCATTTTCTATCTGTTCACTCACTTGATACCTGCCTTCGAGGACCTGCACTGCAAGTGCTGCTGTGACCTGTGTCTGGAAGCGACAATGGCTCAAGTGTCTGGGGAAAGGGCCCCTGCCTTCACTTCGGAGGAGTTGGAGAGACTAGTGGATGGGGTCCTCCCCTAGTACATGCTACTTTACGGTCCTCCAGACAAACAGGTGAGTACACTGTGAACATGATGTGTGGGCCATTAATGTATGGAGTGGTGTGGATGGAAGATATATGTGGGGTTGGGGGTTGAGGCCTGCATGTGAGGATGGTGAGTGTATGTGTGTCAGGGCATGGGTGGGAACTGGTGGGAAATGAGTATGATGAACCGGACAGGGGAGTCATTTCCTTTCATCCTATACCTTTCCTCTAGGTCAGCGCCCACCAGAAAAAGGGTATTTGGCGTGCCATCGCCAAGGAAGTGCGGACCCTGGGGGTCTATCATAGACGGAGCATCCACTGCCGCAAGAGATGGGAGGACCTGCGCCTCTGGAGCAAGAAGATGGCGGAGGCCCAGCTGGAGATGGCCTCCCAATGTGGAAGGGGTGCCCGTCGCACCATGACCCCCCTGATGTTCCGGATACTGGCGGTGGCATATCCGGAGTTGGATGGGCGCTTGAGGGCATCACAGCAGCCACAAGGGGGTGAGTACAGTCTCATTCAGCTGACTCTGTGCGCTTTACGAGCTGTCTGGGTGGGGGATATGGGCTGTGGGTTCCCCTAGGCCAGGGCGAACTGGGTAGGGTAGGTCCCTTGTTAGGCAGGCTCTGTGGCACTCCAACCCCAATAGTGGTAGTGGGCATCTACAACTAGTCAGCCTCCTGTGGGTTCCAGTGTGCAGCAAATGGTGTTAGGCATAGTCCCCCATGGGCAGGTGATTTTCCTACTAACTGCCAGTACATGGCCTAGTGCATAGGGCTGCTCCCTGTGTGTTGTGTCCACCAACGGTAGTGGTGTTGCATGCACTGACCATGTGTTTCCTCTGTCTTTCCCCCCTTCTTGTTTTGTCACCTTGTCCTTGTGTGCATTAGCATCATCTGGCGGAGGAGCATAGGCACCGGAGACGGGGGAGCTGCATCCCACATGGCCCAGGAGTGTGAATCCACCGACTGTGAGGGCACCATTGGGACGGAGGGCGAGGGGAGCTCCACGACGGGGACAGGAGGGGACACCAGTGACTCCTCCTCTGATGGGAGCTCCCTTGCTGTGGCGGGCACCTCTGTGCCCACCGCAACAACAGGTACAGCCGCCAACCCCCCTACCAGCACCGCCCTGCCAGCAGCCCCTCAGTGTGTTTCCCGTGCCCGCTCACCCAGGAGGGTGGGCATCTCCTTTTCTCCAGGCACCTCAGGCCCTGCCCCAGTCAGCCCTGCTGCCCTCAGTGCAGAGGCTATTGACCTCCTGAGATCCCTCACTGTTGGGCAGTCAACCATTTAGAATGCCATCCAGGGTGTCGAGAGGCAGTTGCAGCAAACAAATGCATACCTGGAGGACATTCATTCAGGCATGGCGGCCCAACGGAGAGCATTTCAGGCTCTGGCCTCAGCACTGATGGCAGCCATTGTCCCTGTGTCCAGCCTCCCCCCTCCAACTTCCACTACCCAGACCCAATCCCCTCTACCTCAGCCTATCCCAAGCACACCATCAGAACAGCATGCACACACATCAACACACAAAAGTGGCTCAGGCAAACATAAGCGCCACACATCCCACAGGCACTCACACAATCACCATACCCATGCAGACACACCTACATCCACTGCCTCCATTGTGTCCCCCTTCTCCACGTCCTCCGCCTCCATCCCTGTCTCGTCTCCACTCACACCTGCATGCACTACATCCTCAGCCACTACCTCCATCACCAGCACGCCCATCACTACACACCGCTCACATGCAGTCACCACCCCACTACCATTCACACGTCCACTGTGTCCTCTCCCAATGTGTCTGTGAGCCCTCCTCCCAAAGTTCACAAACGCCGGCACACACACACTCAACAGCCATCCACCTCACAACAGCCTCCAACCCATGCACCTTCACCCAAACTCAGCAGACATACACCTTCTACAACCACTACCTCTTCCTCCACTCCCAAACCCCCTCCATCTTCCCGTCCCAGTGTGTCCAAAACAATTTACCTAGCTAACCTGGAGCTCTTCCCTGCACCCCGCCCCTTCCTTCTCCTAGGGCCAGGATGTCTAGATCCCAGCCCAGTACCTCAGCCACCAAATCTGCATCCGCTGTGGTCCCTGCTAGTCCAGTACGGTCAAAGGGGGCGCCCGTCAGAGCTGCCAGTGTGCCACTGACAGAAAAGAAGGACCATCCTATTCCACCACCTGCAAAGCTCAAAAAGGGACCGGCTTCAAGCAGAGGACAGTCACACCACCCACCCAGCAAGGCCTTGCACAAACACAGAGTGGACAGTGCCAAGGTCCCTGCAGCAGCTGTCAAGATGGGAAGGGCCACAAGCCAAAGGGCACATCACCTCTGGGCACAATGTCACCTGGGGAGGGGCTGGTGACCACCAAATCATCATGGATGGAAGCCACATGCACCCCAGTCACCACCGCCACCTGCACTGCCACCTGCTCCACTACCTGCACCGCCGCTGCCGCAGCATCACTCTGCAGCATCCTCCCCAAGGATCAGCCATCCAAGGCTGCCGAAGATGGTATGGTGTCTCCATCCACCCCAACAGTCAGTTGCACCACGGCCGCACTGGCAGCATCTCCGCCGCAGCCACCGCCTCCTGCACCACCATCAGCACCACCACGTGCACAGCCGATGCCACTCTGTCGGACGTCAGCCCCATCCCCAGTGTGCAGCAGTCAGAGTATGCACCTCCAGGACCCTGGACACGCCACTTGAGACACCACTTCCAGGACTGACACGAACCATCAATTGGCAGCCTAAGTTGCCGCAGGATGGAGTTTGAGTCTGCCTCCATGGAGTGTCATGCTACCTGTTCCGGGTACATCGCATGGCTGTGACACACAGGTGAGACAAAGTCAACATGCCACACGCCAGGAGCAGCATCACTGGGCACAAAGCCCCCTCCAGAACCAGTGGAGAAAAGCATCCACTAACCCAGTCCTTGGCAGGATGAAGCACTCTGGGCACAAAGCCCCCTCCAGAACCAGTGGAGAAAAGCATCCACTAACCCAGTCCTTGGCAGGATGAAGCACTCTGGGCACAAAGCCCCCTCCAGAACCAGTGGAAGACGCCACCCACTTGAGAGACTGTGGCTTTGTACTCCCCAGGACCAAGCAGTGGGCAAACCACCCACTTGAGAGACTTGAGAGACTGTGGCTTTGCATTCCCCAGGACCAAGCAGTGGGCAACCCACCCACTTGAGAGACTTGAGAGACTTTGGCTTTGCACTCTCCAGGACCAGGCAGTGGGCATGGAGCCCCCTGGAGGAGCAGTGGCGTCGTATCATCATCCGGCTGATGTGCCCCCTCTCCCCTTCCCCCTGAGGTGCCTGTTTTTTTTTAACCTGATGCCACTGCAGTGTTCTCTTCGTTTTGAGGCAGGTGTAATGTGTGGGCTTCGCCCATGCTTTTTGGGATTACTGGTCCATGGACATTTCATGGGACAGTGTACCGACTTGTGTACTTGCTGTAAATATTTGTGTAGATTATTTACTGTTCTCTTGGGCTATGTGATTGTTCGAATATTACACTAGTTAAACTCAATTCATTTGGTCCTAGCGTTCTTCCAGGGGGTGACTGGGTGTATCTGTGATGTTATTGGATATATGTGTGTGTGTTGTTGTGGGTGGGTGGTGGGGGTATTGCATTTTGCGTGTGTGTGTCACTCTCTTTTCCCTCCTCCCCTCCTCTGTGTGCTAGGTGCAGTACTCACTGTGGTCGTTGCCGTTGCCTTTCGTACTCCTGGTAGATGAGAAGATACTGTAAATAGAAATAGTACACTGTTCCAATACAATATGCATGCAGAGTGAGGGTGTACCAGTGAGGGTGTACCAGTATTTTCAGGAGAGCCCTCAAACATCCACTAGGATGCTGAGCGTCATCATTGGGCAATCTCCTCGTCAGACCGGCACTGCAATGTCTGGCGGACCACCCCAATCAAGGTGGTTGCACTCAACCGAAGATAATCTAGCAGATGTAGTTGGGTCTGTGGAAAATACTGACAGGAGACAGGCACGCGTCTCAGGGTAGGTTCTCCGAGGGACCGAAGGAAGACCAAATAATTCTCCTTTGGTTTGAGGCTTGCATGTGCCTATGATGCCTTTTCTCTACTATGGGATGGGCGACCATTTGACCAATTGACGGTGACAAGTAGTCCTTGTTCAGTAAGTGACTTCCCAGCACTTATTCTTTATTTCAATAGGAGAAGTAGTTGTTAAGGTCCTGATGAAGCGCCAAGGGATCAATTTGTGACCGCATTGTGTTAGGACTAGGTATTCTACCTTTTTCCATTCCATGGAGTATAATGGGACATTAATCCATGCATTTACTCCTCTAGTTTCCCTTTTTAGTCTTGGCCTGTTCCTTTTTCTGAGTTATTAAATTATGATGCCTAAGGCTCAGAGCCAATTTTAATTCACTAGTCTCTCCTACTTTTTTCTATTTTTAGGGTCGAGCCTGCGTTGCATGCGCTCGCGCATGCGTATCGCAGCAAGATGCTTTAATTATTAGAAAAGGGCTCGGAGCCCTATCGACGTCACGTCAGTGTGTTTGATTGATTTGTGGGCTTGCCTAGTAAAATCTGCTTGCTTTCATTAGTGGAAGGCATGCGCACGTCATACCTTTTCCGGTGGTTAGCTGAGCAGTGCCAGTCTCTTACCTGTGTCTCACTGGAAGTACTGCATGATGATGTTTCGGATGTCAATATCTTCTTCCTCTGCCTCCTCTTCCTCACTGTCCACAGGCTCCACAGCTGACACAATACCATGATCAGGCCCATCCTCCTGCAGAAAAGGCACCTGGCATCGCAAAGCCAGGTTGTGCAACATGCAGCATGCCACGATTATCTGGCGCACCTTCTTCGGTGAGTAGTTTAGGGAGCCACCTGTTAGATGGAGGCACCAGAATCTGGCCTTCAGGAGGCTGAAATTCAGCTCACTAATAGCCTAGTTCGCCCATGTGCCTCATTGTAGCATTCCTCTGCCCTTGTCCTGGCATTCCTTACTGGGGTAAGTAGCCATGAGAGGCAGGGGTAACTAGAGTCAACTGCAAATATCAGGTGAAATCTGTTAGACACACTCTAATCCTTATGGACTACCCCATACCCAGACACCTATTCATACTGTGTGGGGCCCTTGGGCTCACCTATTAGCCACACCCGGTGCCTCTGGAGTTGGCCCATCACATAAGGGATGCTGCTATTCCTCAAAATGTAAGCGTCCTGCACAGAGCCAGGATACTTGGCATTCACATGGGAGATGTACTGATCCGCCAAACACACCATCTGCACATTCATAGAATGGTAGCTTTTTCGATTTCTGTACACCTGTTCAGTTCTGAGTGGGGGGGACAAATGCCACATGTGTACCATCAATGGCTCCAATGATGTTGGGGATATGTCCCAGGGCATAGAAGTCAGCTTTCACTGTGGCCAAATCCTCCACCTGGGGAATACAATGTATCTGCGCATGTGTTTCAGCAGGGCAGACAACACTCTGGTCAACATCTTGGAGAACATTGGCTGAGACATCCCTGATGCCATGGCCACTGTAGTTTGAAAGGAGCCACTTGCCAGGAAATGGAGCACTGACAGGACCTGCACTAGAGGGGGTATTCCTTTGGGATGGCGGATAGCTAACATCAGGTCAGGCTCCAATTGGGCACACAGTTCTTGGATTGTGGCACGATCAAGTCTGTAGGTGATAATGATGTGTCTGTCTTACATTGTCGACAGGTCCACCAGGGGTCTGTACACTGGAGGATGACGCCATCTCATCATCTGCCCCAGCGGATGTGCCCTATGGAGGAGAATGGTGAGCAGAGGGCCATGTACCACATAGGTTGCACAAGTGTTTTTGCTCTAATGTGAGTAAATCAGTTGTGGCGTGGTCTGTCTGTATTTCTGTCCAAATGTGCTGTGACGCAATTAGGTGCCATGCGCCACTCTGAAATGGTGGCTGCCTGACCTGTAAGGAGGGACAAGGGGAAATGAGGTAACTGCGCTTGCGTTGTGCAGCGTCACGGTAGGCAGTTGAAGACCGCCATGCAATTCAGCATTGGTTATCATTGGGCCCTATGGGTTCCAGGAGCCAATGACGATGTACGCCGGTGGTGACGGTACGCAGCGCCGCGGACCTGACCGCCATTTTCTATCTGTTCACTCACTTGATACCTGCCTTCGAGGACCTGCACTGCAAGTGCTGCTGTGACCTGTGTCTGGAAGCGACAATGGCTCAAGTGTCTGGGGAAAGGGCCCCTGCCTTCACTTCGGAGGAGTTGGAGAGACTAGTGGATGGGGTCCTCCCCTAGTACATGCTACTTTACGGTCCTCCAGACAAACAGGTGAGTACACTGTGAACATGATGTGTGGGCCATTAATGTATGGAGTGGTGTGGATGGAAGATATATGTGGGGTTGGGGGTTGAGGCCTGCATGTGAGGATGGTGAGTGTATGTGTGTCAGGGCATGGGTGGGAACTGGTGGGAAATGAGTATGATGAACCGGACAGGGGAGTCATTTCCTTTCATCCTATACCTTTCCTCTAGGTCAGCGCCCACCAGAAAAAGGGTATTTGGCGTGCCATCGCCAAGGAAGTGCGGACCCTGGGGGTCTATCATAGACGGAGCATCCACTGCCGCAAGAGATGGGAGGACCTGCGCCTCTGGAGCAAGAAGATGGCGGAGGCCCAGCTGGAGATGGCCTCCCAATGTGGAAGGGGTGCCCGTCGCACCATGACCCCCCTGATGTTCCGGATACTGGCGGTGGCATATCCGGAGTTGGATGGGCGCTTGAGGGCATCACAGCAGCCACAAGGGGGTGAGTACAGTCTCATTCAGCTGACTCTGTGCGCTTTACGAGCTGTCTGGGTGGGGGATATGGGCTGTGGGTTCCCCTAGGCCAGGGCGAACTTGGTAGGGTAGGTCCCTTGTTAGGCAGGCTCTGTGGCACTCCAACCCCAATAGTGGTAGTGGGCATCTACAACTAGTCAGCCTCCTGTGGGTTCCAGGTGTGCAGCAAATGGTGTTAGGCATAGTCCCCCATGGGCAGGTGATTTTCCTACTAACTGCCAGTACATGGCCTAGTGCATAGGGCTGCTCCCTGTGTGTTGTGTCCACCAACGGTAGTGGTGTTGCATGCACTGACCATGTGTTTCCTCTGTCTTTCCCCCCTTCTTGTTTTGTCACCCTGTCCTTGTGTGCATTAGCATCATCTGGCGGAGGAGCAGAGGCACCGGAGACGGGGGATCTGCATCCCACATGGCCCAGGAGTGTGAATCCACCGACTGTGAGGGCACCATTGGGACGGAGGGCGAGGGGAGCTCCACGACGGGGACAGGAGGGGACACCAGTGACTCCTCCTCTGATGGGAGCTCCCTTGCTGTGGCGGGCACCTCTGTGCCCACCGCAACAACAGGTACAGCCGCCAACCCCCCTACCAGCACCGCCCTGCCAGCAGCCCCTCAGTGTGTTTCCCGTGCCCGCTCACCCAGGAGGGTGGGCATCTCCTTTTCTACAGGCACCTCAAGCCCTGCCCCAGTCAGCCCTGCTGCCCTCAGTGCAGAGGCTATTGACCTCCTGAGATCCCTCACTGTTGGGCAGTCAACCATTTAGAATGCCATCCAGGGTGTCGAGAGGCAGTTGCAGCAAACAAATGCATACCTGGAGGACATTCATTCAGGCATGGCGGCCCAACGGAGAGCATTTCAGGCTCTGGCCTCAGCACTGATGGCAGCCATTGTCCCTGTGTCCAGCCTCCCCCCTCCAACTTCCACTACCCAGACCCAATCCCCTCTACCTCAGCCTATCCCAAGCACACCATCAGAACAGCATGCACACACATCAACACACAAAAGTGGCTCAGGCAAACATAAGCGCCACACATCCCACAGGCACTCACACAATCACCATACCCATGCAGACACACCTACATCCACTGCCTCCATTGTGTCCCCCTTCTCCACGTCCTCCGCCTCCATCCCTGTCTCGTCTCCACTCACACCTGCATGCACTACATCCTCAGCCACTACCTCCATCACCAGCACGCCCATCACTACACACCGCTCACATGCAGTCACCACCCCACTACCATTCACACGTCCACTGTGTCCTCTCCCAGTGTGTCTGTGAGCCCTCCTCCCAAAGTTCACAAACGCCGGCACACACACACTCAACAGCCATCCACCTCACAACAGCCTCCAACCCATGCACCTTCACCCAAACTCAGCAGACATACACCTTCTACAACCACTACCTCTTCCTCCACTCCCAAACCCCCTCCATCTTCCCGTCCCAGTGTGTCCAAAACAATTTACCTAGCTAACCTGGAGCTCTTCCCTGCACCCCGCCCCTTCCTTCTCCTAGGGCCAGGATGTCTAGATCCCAGCCCAGTACCTCAGCCACCAAATCTGCATCCGCTGTGGTCCCTGCTAGTCCAGTACGGTCAAAGGGGGCGCCCGTCAGAGCTGCCAGTGTGCCACTGACAGAAAAGAAGGACCATCCTATTCCACCACCTGCAAAGCTCAAAAAGGGACCGGCTTCAAGCAGAGGACAGTCACACCACCCACCCAGCAAGGCCTTGCACAAACACAGAGTGGACAGTGCCAAGGTCCCTGCAGCAGCTGTCAAGGTGGGAAGGGCCACAAGCCAAAGGGCACATCACCTCTGGGCACAATGTCACCTGGGGAGGGGCTGGTGACCACCAAATCATCAGGGATGGCAGCCACATGCACCCCAGTCACCACCGCCACCTGCACTGCCACCTGCTCCACTACCTGCACCGCCGCTGCCGCAGCATCACTCTGCAGCATCCTCCCCAAGGATCAGCCATCCAAGGCTGCCGAAGATGGTATGGTGTCTCCATCCACCCCAACAGTCAGTTGCACCACGGCCGCACTGGCAGCATCTCCGCCGCAGCCACCGCCTCCTGCACCACCATCAGCACCACCACGTGCACAGCCGATGCCACTCTGTCGGACGTCAGCCCCATCCCCAGTGTGCAGCAGTCAGAGTATGCACCTCCAGGACCCTGGACACGCCACTTGAGACACCACTTCCAGGACTGACACGAACCATCAATTGGCAGCCTAAGTTGCCGCAGGATGGAGTTTGAGTCTGCCTCCATGGAGTGTCATGCTACCTGTTCCGGGTACATCGCGTGGCTGTGACACACAGGTGAGACAAAGTCAACATGCCACACGCCAGGAGCAGCATCACTGGGCACAAAGCCCCCTCCAGAACCAGTGGAGAAAAGCATCCACTAACCCAGTCCTTGGCAGGATGAAGCACTCTGGGCACAAAGCCCCCTCCAGAACCAGTGGAGAAAAGCATCCACTAACCCAGTACTTGGCAGGATGAAGCACTCTGGGCACAAAGCCCCCTCCAGAACCAGTGGAAGACGCCACCCACTTGAGAGACTGTGGCTTTGTACTCCCCAGGACCAAGCAGTGGGCAAACAACCCACTTGAGAGACTTGAGAGACTGTGGCTTTGCATTCCCCAGGACCAAGCAGTGGGCAACCCACCCACTTGAGAGACTTGAGAGACTTTGGCTTTGCACTCTCCAGGACCAGGCAGTGGGCATGGAGCCCCCTGGAGGAGCAGTGGCGTCGTATCATCATCCGGCTGATGTGCCCCCTCTCCCCTTCCGCCTGAGGTGCCTGTTTTTTTTTAACCTGATGCCACTGCAGTGTTCTCTTCGTTTTGAGGCAGGTGTAATGTGTGGGCTTCGCCCATGCTTTTTGGGATTACTGGTCCATGGACATTTCATGGGACAGTGTACCGACTTGTGTACTTGCTGTAAATATTTGTGTAGATTATTTACTGTTCTCTTGGGCTATGTGATTGTTCGAATATTACACTAGTTAAACTCAATTCATTTGGTCCTAGCGTTCTTCCAGGGGGTGACTGGGTGTATCTGTGATGTTATTGGATATGTGTGTGTGTGTTGTTGTGGGTGGGTGGTGGGGGTATTGCATTTTGCGTGTGTGTGTCACTCTCTTTTCCCTCCTCCCCTCCTCTGTGTGCTAGGTGCAGTACTCACTGTGGTCGTTGCCGTTGCCTTTCGTACTCCTGGTAGATGAGAAGATACTGTAAATAGAAATAGTACACTGTTCCAATACAATATGCATGCAGAGTGAGGGTGTACCAGTGAGGGTGTACCAGTATTTTCAGGAGAGCCCTCAAACATCCACTAGGATGCTGAGCGTCATCATTGGGCAATCTCCTCGTCAGACCGGCACTGCAATGTCTGGCGGACCACCCCAATCAAGGTGGTTGCACTCAACCGAAGATAATCTAGCAGATGTAGTTGGGTCTGTGGAAAATACTGACAGGAGACAGGCACGCGTCTCAGGGTAGGTTCTCCGAGGGACCGAAGGAAGACCAAATAATTCTCCTTTGGTTTGAGGCTTGCATGTGCCTATGATGCCTTTTCTCTACTATGGGATGGGCGACCATTTGACCAATTGACGGTGACAAGTAGTCCTTGTTCAGTAAGTGACTTCCCAGCACTTATTCTTTATTTCAATAGGAGAAGTAGTTGTTAAGGTCCTGATGAAGCGCCAAGGGATCCATTTTTGACCGCATTGTGTTAGGACTAGGTATTCTACCTTTTTCCATTCCATGGAGTATAATGGGACATTAATCCATGCATTTACTCCTCTAGTTTCCCTTTTTAGTCTTGGCCTGTTCCTTTTTCTGAGTTATTAAATTATGATGCCTAAGGCTCAGAGCCAATTTTAATTCACTAGTCTCTCCTACTTTTTTCTATTTTTAGGGTCGAGCCTGCGTTGCATGTGCTCGCGCATGCGTATCGCAGCAAGATGCTTTAATTATTAGAAAAGGGCTCGGAGCCCTGTCGACGTCACGTCAGTGTGTTTGATTGATTTGTGGGCTTGCCTAGTAAAATCTGCTTGCTTTCATTAGTGGAAGGCATGCGCACGTCATACCTTTTCCGGTGGTTAGCTGAGCAGTGCCAGTCTCTTACCTGTGTCTCACTGGAAGTACTGCATGATGATGTTTCGGATGTCAATATCTTCTTCCTCTGCCTCCTCTTCCTCACTGTCCACAGGCTCCACAGCTGACACAATACCATGATCAGGCCCATCCTCCTGCAGAAAAGGCACCTGGCATCGCAAAGCCAGGTTGTGCAACATGCAGCATGCCACGATTATCTGGCACACCTTCTTCGGTGAGTAGTTTAGGGAGCCACCTGTTAGATGGAGGCACCAGAATCTGGCCTTCAGGAGGCTGAAATTCAGCTCACTAATAGCCTAGTTCGCCCATGTGCCTCATTGTAGCATTCCTCTGCCCTTGTCCTGGCATTCCTTACTGGGGTAAGTAGCCATGAGAGGCAGGGGTAACTAGAGTCAATTGCAAATATCAGGTGAAATCTGTTAGACACACTCTAATCCTTATGGACTACCCCATACCCAGACACCTATTCATACTGTGTGGGGCCCTTGGGCTCACCTATTAGCCACACCCGGTGCCTCTGGAGTTGGCCCATCACATAAGGGATGCTGCTATTCCTCAAAATGTAAGCGTCCTGCACAGAGCCAGGATACTTGGCATTCACATGGGAGATGTACTGATCCGCCAAACACACCATCTGCACATTCATAGAATGGTAGCTTTTTCGATTTCTGTACACCTGTTCAGTTCTGAGTGGGGGGGACAAATGCCACATGTGTACCATCAATGGCTCCAATGATGTTGGGGATATGTCCCAGGGCATAGAAGTCAGCTTTCACTGTGGCCAAATCCTCCACCTGGGGAATACAATGTATCTGCGCATGTGTTTCAGCAGGGCAGACAACACTCTGGTCAACATCTTGGAGAACATTGGCTGAGACATCCCTGATGCCATGGCCACTGTAGTTTGAAAGGAGCCACTTGCCAGGAAATGGAGCACTGACAGGACCTGCACTAGAGGGGGTATTCCTTTGGGATGGCGGATAGCTAACATCAGGTCAGGCTCCAATTGGGCACACAGTTCTTGGATTGTGGCACGATCAAGTCTGTAGGTGATAATGATGTGTCTGTCTTACATTGTCGACAGGTCCACCAGGGGTCTGTACACTGGAGGATGACGCCATCTCATCATCTGCCCCAGCGGATGTGCCCTATGGAGGAGAATGGTGAGCAGAGGGCCATGTACCACATAGGTTGCACAAGTGTTTTTGCTCTAATGTGAGTAAATCAGTTGTGGCGTGGTCTGTCTGTATTTCTGTCCAAATGTGCTGTGACGCAATTAGGTGCCATGCGCCACTCTGAAATGGTGGCTGCCTGACCTGTAAGGAGGGACAAGGGGAAATGAGGTAACTGCGCTTGCGTTGTGCAGCGTCACGGTAGGCAGTTGAAGACCGCCATGCAATTCAGCATTGGTTATCATTGGGCCCTATGGGTTCCAGGAGCCAATGACGATGTACGCCGGTGGTGACGGTACGCAGCGCCGCGGACCTGACCGCCATTTTCTATCTGTTCACTCACTTGATACCTGCCTTCGAGGACCTGCACTGCAAGTGCTGCTGTGACCTGTGTCTGGAAGCGACAATGGCTCAAGTGTCTGGGGAAAGGGCCCCTGCCTTCACTTCGGAGGAGTTGGAGAGACTAGTGGATGGGGTCCTCCCCTAGTACATGCTACTTTACGGTCCTCCAGACAAACAGGTGAGTACACTGTGAACATGATGTGTGGGCCATTAATGTATGGAGTGGTGTGGATGGAAGATATATGTGGGGTTGGGGGTTGAGGCCTGCATGTGAGGATGGTGAGTGTATGTGTGTCAGGGCATGGGTGGGAACTGGTGGGAAATGAGTATGATGAACCGGACAGGGGAGTCATTTCCTTTCATCCTATACCTTTCCTCTAGGTCAGCGCCCACCAGAAAAAGGGTATTTGGCGTGCCATCGCCAAGGAAGTGCGGACCCTGGGGGTCTATCATAGACGGAGCATCCACTGCCGCAAGAGATGGGAGGACCTGCGCCTCTGGAGCAAGAAGATGGCGGAGGCCCAGCTGGAGATGGCCTCCCAATGTGGAAGGGGTGCCCGTCGCACCATGACCCCCCTGATGTTCCGGATACTGGCGGTGGCATATCCGGAGTTGGATGGGCGCTTGAGGGCATCACAGCAGCCACAAGGGGGTGAGTACAGTCTCATTCAGCTGACTCTGTGCGCTTTACGAGCTGTCTGGGTGGGGGATATGGGCTGTGGGTTCCCCTAGGCCAGGGCGAACTTGGTAGGGTAGGTCCCTTGTTAGGCAGGCTCTGTGGCACTCCAACCCCAATAGTGGTAGTGGGCATCTACAACTAGTCAGCCTCCTGTGGGTTCCAGGTGTGCAGCAAATGGTGTTAGGCATAGTCCCCCATGGGCAGGTGATTTTCCTACTAACTGCCAGTACATGGCCTAGTGCATAGGGCTGCTCCCTGTGTGTTGTGTCCACCAACGGTAGTGGTGTTGCATGCACTGACCATGTGTTTCCTCTGTCTTTCCCCCCTTCTTGTTTTGTCACCCTGTCCTTGTGTGCATTAGCATCATCTGGCGGAGGAGCAGAGGCACCGGAGACGGGGGAGCTGCATCCCACATGGCCCAGGAGTGTGAATCCACCGACTGTGAGGGCACCATTGGGACGGAGGGCGAGGGGAGCTCCACGACGGGGACAGGAGGGGACACCAGTGACTCCTCCTCTGATGGGAGCTCCCTTGCTGTGGCGGGCACCTCTGTGCCCACCGCAACAACAGGTACAGCCGCCAACCCCCCTACCAGCACCGCCCTGCCAGCAGCCCCTCAGTGTGTTTCCCGTGCCCGCTCACCCAGGAGGGTGGGCATCTCCTTTTCTCCAGGCACCTCAGGCCCTGCCCCAGTCAGCCCTGCTGCCCTCAGTGCAGAGGCTATTGACCTCCTGAGATCCCTCACTGTTGGGCAGTCAACCATTTAGAATGCCATCCAGGGTGTCGAGAGGCAGTTGCAGCAAACAAATGCATACCTGGAGGACATTCATTCAGGCATGGCGGCCCAACGGAGAGCATTTCAGGCTCTGGCCTCAGCACTGATGGCAGCCATTGTCCCTGTGTCCAGCCTCCCCCCTCCAACTTCCACTACCCAGACCCAATCCCCTCTACCTCAGCCTATCCCAAGCACACCATCAGAACAGCATGCACACACATCAACACACAAAAGTGGCTCAGGCAAACATAAGCGCCACACATCCCACAGGCACTCACACAATCACCATACCCATGCAGACACACCTACATCCACTGCCTCCATTGTGTCCCCCTTCTCCACGTCCTCCGCCTCCATCCCTGTCTCGTCTCCACTCACACCTGCATGCACTACATCCTCAGCCACTACCTCCATCACCAGCACGCCCATCACTACACACCGCTCACATGCAGTCACCACCCCACTACCATTCACACGTCCACTGTGTCCTCTCCCAGTGTGTCTGTGAGCCCTCCTCCCAAAGTTCACAAACGCCGGCACACACACACTCAACAGCCATCCACCTCACAACAGCCTCCAACCCATGCACCTTCACCCAAACTCAGCAGACATACACCTTCTACAACCACTACCTCTTCCTCCACTCCCAAACCCCCTCCATCTTCCCGTCCCAGTGTGTTCAAAACAATTTACCTAGCTAACCTGGAGCTCTTCCCTGCACCCCGCCCCTTCCTTCTCCTAGGGCCAGGATGTCTAGATCCCAGCCCAGTACCTCAGCCACCAAATCTGCATCCGCTGTGGTCCCTGCTAGTCCAGTACGGTCAAAGGGGGCGCCCGTCAGAGCTGCCAGTGTGCCACTGACAGAAAAGAAGGACCATCCTATTCCACCACCTGCAAAGCTCAAAAAGGGACCGGCTTCAAGCAGAGGACAGTCACACCACCCACCCAGCAAGGCCTTGCACAAACACAGAGTGGACAGTGCCAAGGTCCCTGCAGCAGCTGTCAAGATGGGAAGGGCCACAAGCCAAAGGGCACATCACCTCTGGGCACAATGTCACCTGGGGAGGGGCTGGTGACCACCAAATCATCATGGATGGCAGCCACATGCACCCCAGTCACCACCGCCGCTCCGACCGCCACCTGCACTGCCACCTGCTCCACTACCTGCACCGCCGCTGCCACAGCATCACTTTGCAGCATCCTCCCCAAGGATCAGCCATCCAAGGCTGCCGAAGACGGTATGGTGTCTCCATCCACCCCAACAGTCAGTTGCACCACGGCCGCACTGGCAGCATCTCCGCCGCAGCCACCGCCTCCTGCACCACCATCAGCACCACCACGTGCACAGCCGATGCCACTCTGTCGGACGTCAGCCCCATCCCCAGTGTGCAGCAGTCAGAGTATGCACCTCCAGGACCCTGGACACGCCACTTGAGACACCACTTCCAGGACTGACACGAACCATCAATTGGCAGCCTAAGTTGCCGCAGGATGGAGTTTGAGTCTGCCTCCATGGAGTGTCATGCTACCTGTTCCGGGTACATCACGTGGCTGTGACACACAGGTGAGACAAAGTCAACATGCCACACGCCAGGAGCAGCATCACTGGGCACAAAGCCCCCTCCAGAACCAGTGGAGAAAAGCATCCACTAACCCAGTCCTTGGCAGGATGAAGCACTCTGGGCACAAAGCCCCCTCCAGAACCAGTGGAGAAAAGCATCCACTAACCCAGTCCTTGGCAGGATGAAGCACTCTGGGCACAAAGCCCCCTCCAGAACCAGTGGAAGACGCCACCCACTTGAGAGACTGTGGCTTTGTACTCCCCAGGACCAAGCAGTGGGCAAACCACCCACTTGAGAGACTTGAGAGACTGTGGCTTTGCATTCCCCAGGACCAAGCAGTGGGCAACCCACCCACTTGAGAGACTTGAGAGACTTTGGCTTTGCACTCTCCAGGACCAGGCAGTGGGCATGGAGCCCCCTGGAGGAGCAGTGGCGTCGTATCATCATCCGGCTGATGTGCCCCCTCTCCCCTTCCCCCTGAGGTGCCTGTTTTTTTTTAACCTGATGCCCCTGCAGTGTTCTCTTCGTTTTGAGGCAGGTGTAATGTGTGGGCTTCGCCCATGCTTTTTGGGATTACTGGTCCATGGACATTTCATGGGACAGTGTACCGACTTGTGTACTTGCTGTAAATATTTGTGTAGATTATTTACTGTTCTCTTGGGCTATGTGATTGTTCGAATATTACACTAGTTAAACTCAATTCATTTGGTCCTAGCGTTCTTCCAGGGGGTGACGGGGTGTATCTGTGATGTTATTGGATATGTGTGTGTGTGTTGTTGTGGGTGGGTGGTGGGGGTATTGCATTTTGCGTGTGTGTGTCACTCTCTTTTCCCTCCTCCCCTCCTCTGTGTGCTAGGTGCAGTACTCACTGTGGTCGTCGCCGTTGCCTTTCGTACTCCTGGTAGATGAGAAGATACTGTAAATAGAAATAGTACACTGTTCCAATACAATATGCATGCAGAGTGAGGGTGTACCAGTGAGGGTGTACCAGTATTTTCAGGAGAGCCCTCAAACATCCACTAGGATGCTGAGCGTCATCATTGGGCAATTTCCTCGTCAGACCGGCACTGCAATGTCTGGCGGACCACCCCAATCAAGGTGGTTGCACTCAACCGAAGATAATCTAGCAGATGTAGTTGGGTCTGTGGAAAATACTGACAGGAGACAGGCACGCGTCTCAGGGTAGGTTCTCCGAGGGACCGAAGGAAGACCAAATAATTCTCCTTTGGTTTGAGGCTTGCATGTGCCTATGATGCCTTTTCTCTACTATGGGATGGGCGACCATTTGACCAATTGACGGTGACAAGTAGTCCTTGTTCAGTAAGTGACTTCCCAGCACTTATTCTTTATTTCAATAGGAGAAGTAGTTGTTAAGGTCCTGATGAAGCGCCAAGGGATCAATTTTTGACCGCATTGTGTTAGGACTAGGTATTCTACCTTTTTCCATTCCATGGAGTATAATGGGACATTAATCCATGCATTTGCTCCTCTAGTTTCCCTTTTTAGTCTTGGCCTGTTCCTTTTTCTGAGTTATTAAATTATGATGCCTAAGGCTCAGAGCCAATTTTAATTCACTAGTCTCTCCTACTTTTTTCTATTTTTAGGGTCGAGCCTGCGTTGCATGCGCTCGCGCATGCGTATCGCAGCGAGATGCTTTAATTATTAGAAAAGGGCTCGGAGCCCTGTCGACGTCACGTCAGTGTGTTTGATTGATTTGTGGGCTTGCCTAGTATAATCTGCTTGCTTTCATTAGTGGAAGGCATGCGCACGTCATACCTTTTCCGGTGGTTAGCCCTCCTCGAGCGCAGCGTCCGTTTTCTGTCGGATCGTGGACTACTTTTTCTCTATTTTCCTAGCGCGATTTCGCTTGGCAGAAGTCGAGCACTTTACACAGTTAATTTCACTTTTACGGGTTACGTACATAAAAGCACTTTTGCATATAGATGAAAAGTCGGGTTAGGAGTTTATGCGATCAGCTCTAACATGAGCAAACGCGAGACCCGTTGCATTGCAAATGCTTGTTTCTATTTGTCAGTATTTTCCGCAGACCGAACTACATTTGCTAGATTATCTTCGGTTGAGTACCACCACCTTGATTGGGGTGGTCCGCCAGACATTGCAGTGCCGGTCTGAAGAGGAGATTGCCCAATGATGACGCTCAGCATCCTAGTGGATGTTTGAGGGATCTCCTGAAAATACTGGTATACCCTCACTCTGCATGCATATTGTATTGGAACAGTGTACTATTTCTATTTACAGGTTTAGGTCGTGGGAGACCGTACACTGGACCAGAATTCTCCCAGTCCCCCTCTCTTTTTTTGATAGATGAAAAGATACACCAACATTGGTAACACCTGTAGTTCAGGCTCCATGGTGTCCTGGTTCCTCGTTGATTGTTGAGTGGTTTCCCTTCCAAAGACTGTTTCTGCTGTGCTTTTGATGGTGTCGGTACCGCCCCGGAAAAGCTGGCGGATTGGTGCCTTGTAATAGTGCAGCCGGTACATTGTGTTCCGCCTGTCTGTTCGTGGTTACCGCCACGGTGTTTGTTGCTACTGCCGTGGCGGTCGGAGTGTTAAAGTTGCTGTCTGTGTTGGCGGTTTCTGCCATGGTCGTAATTCCATTTTTTGGACCGCCGGCCTGTTAGCGGTATTACCGCTGCTTTATCACCGACTGCAAGGGTTGTAATGAGGGCCTATGTCAGTGAGCAGTAGAATGGAAAGATAAACAACAGTGAGCAAACAGAGGCATGAGAGCTGCAAGTTGTGAAAGAGCGAAGACACACAGGAATACACTTGGGGAGTGTTGAGGAAGGGTGCATAGAGAGAAGAGGCTTAGGGAACTTCTTATGAAAACTGGAGTGTGACAAGAAAACATGAAGTGAGAGAGGATGTAGAAGATGAATGAAGAAGAAAGGGACTACTGACCTGCAGCTAGTGAGGAGTGCATGAGGGGAGAGGGAAGGCAAAGAGAATGGGGTGACGTTTGCAGCTGGTGAGAGTGTCAGATTTTGACATAAGACATGAAATATGAGAATCAGGAACATACACATGGAGGAGATGTAACACAGGACAATGGAAACCACAATCATGGAGAGCTATAGCTTCCAAGGTAGAGTCCGACAAACACTGCTGCAGCCACTTGAGGGCTGTGACTTGATTTCCAGGCAAGAGAGTGCAGGGACCTATAAACTATTAGTGAATGCTAAGGACTGTGTTTGACATCATTGGTTGTATCAACTCTTTTGATTGACACTTTAGTTCATACTTGTCACTCTTTTCCCTCACCTTTATTGTACTTTCACTTTATTGGTCATTTCTGTTTCCCTTCTTTCTCCTCCCTGCACTGGCCTTTATTTGTCTTGGAATGATATTGTTTTTTTGACTCAGCATACTTTGCATAGACTCCTGACTTTTCCTGTGATTAGGCTTTGATGACAAAAACCTGCTTTTATATCTGCCTATGGATTTCTCTTTTTTCGGTAAGATGATTATGATTCTGCCATCTGGTAGAGAGGTATGCATTTCATTTTTGGTTCTTGGGCAAGTTTCCTAACTTGTTTGGGGACTAGGTATGGCGATCCCACATCTCTCACTGAGAAAGCAGAAACACCCTTTTGGCATCATACTCACTTGTTTCAAAATTCCTTTTCAGTTACTCAGTACTCACTGTCTTCTGTTTTCTTTTCTTGACTTGCAGATGCATCTTAGCATGCATCTGCAAAGCTGTGCCATTCTACACCTCTGAGAGACCAATCAGGTCTTCTAACAACCATTCTGTTGGAAACAAGTGTCCAGCAATCTCTACTAGAGAATAATACAGGGAATAGGACCACCTAAATTAGAAAAAGGTGGGATTAATCTCCCTATCCTTTAAGCCACATTACAAGGGTCTGACTACATGACATGGATACAAAGGCTGATGTATTTGATGTGGTCCTCTCAGCAGGGTCAACCCCAAACGTTTTGTCTTCACCCCTTCTATTTCTGAACTTGTTGTTTGTTTCTAGGACTCTGGGCACTTTACTACTGCTAACCAGTACTAAAGTGCTTCACTCTCTCCTTTAAACTTGGTAAAATTGGCTTACACCCAATTGCCACATTTGACTTACTTGTAAGTCCCTAGTAAAGTGGTACTAGATGTAGCCAAGGCCAGTAGATTAAATGCTACTAATGGGCAGGAAGCACATATTGTGCATCAACTTAAGTAGCCCTTTAAACATGTCTCAGGCCTGCCATTGCGGACTGTGTGTGCAGTTGTAAACTGCTATTTCAACCTGGCTAAATAAACCTTCTGCCAGGCCTAATACTTCCTTTTTTAATACATATAAGTCACCCGTTGTGTAGGCCCTAAACAGCCCATAGGGCAAAGTGAGTTGCATGTAAAAAGTTGGACGTTTACTTTAAAGTTTTTCATGCTCTGGTAGTGAAAAACTCTCAAATAAAATTTGTCACTATTGCAAAGCCTACCTCTCCCATAGGATAACAGTAGATTTCCTTATTACATTTAATAATTGATAACTTTTGAGTGGGAACAGATGGTAAAGTCATTTTTGGTATCTGGGGAAATGTAATTTGAAACCTTCTTTTGTGGTAAAATTGGATTTTACGTCACAATTCTGAAAATGCCACTTGTAGAAAGTTGGCATTTTCTTGTTCTAACCATTTGGTGAATGCAGCCTGTTCCTGGGACACATGATTAGATAATCTTGGCAGTTGTTCTTTGTGTATTTCTCCCAGAGAGGATCACAATAGGCGTAGGTGTTGGCAGGATGGACATTCCTGGCTTAATAAGGGGGCAGAGCTATCACCTACCCCACTTTCCACTTCAAAGCACAGGCCCAGCTCACACAAAGGACTTTACAGTTGTCTATTGTGCCCCCAGACAGACTGGGACCAGGGAAGGGAGACAAGAAATTTCAGATACCTCTGTAGGAAAAAACTCCAAAAGCTTCTCCCACTTCAAGGCATCAGATATAAAAGGAGGATCTTCAGACCCATTCCTCAGTGCACTCCTCGACCTGTGGATACTACAGAATCCCTGGTGCCCTGCTACTTTAGGCCTGCCTTATTTGCTCAGATGGAAGACTGGACCTGCACCCTTCATCCTAGGCTAAAGTGACTCCAAAGGTCAGCTGACTGACCTCCTGCTCTGAGCTAAAGGGACATGACATGCTCCAAGGCCTCTCTGCATCTGCCCAGCTGACCTGCTGACTGTACCTGCAATTGAAACTGTCTGAGCCCTGCTAGCCTCTGCTGGAGTGATTCCCTGATCTCCAGGAGGTGTCCCCCAGGTCCTGGACCATTGGTATGGCATCACTTGAGCTCCTCCTTGAACTAAAAGAGACATCCTGACGTTTTGTGCTCTTCATGACCGTGAACGGGCCAGTTCCTGCCAAGATCTCATTGACAATGGCGACCGTCAATGCAAAGCTCCAGTGAACCCAACTCTTAGCGTTACAGTGATGTCCGGCAATTCAAGATCCGCACTTCATGGCACACCATTGACAGCTTGTGCTGACAGCTAACATGAATCTCTGACAACGACCATCCACGATACCCAATAGAATGTTTACGCTACAGCGAAAACAGTCTGCCATGGCCAGAGTGGTCTTTGCGCTACAGTGACATTCGCCCTGCTCCTTGCGCCCCCCCCAAACCAATGGAACTCTTTGCACTGGACTTTAGAAGGTGACTTTTTTGGCTGGACTAACCAGGTGCCTGAATCTGGCCTGCACACCCCTGCATTTGGCCTGAACTTGTGTTTTACACCCGGTCTTCTTGCACGACCAGATAGCAGCGAGTGGTGCTTTGTGCTTTTAGGCATTACACTTAGCTTATATCTTTGAAATTTTATATCTCCAGTTCTACTGTTTGGGTATTTGTCACTTTGGTATCAAATAATGTATTCCATTTTACTCTACTTTACTAAATTGGTGTGGGATTTTTTGGGTGCTGTGTATTCACGTTATTTTTGTTTAGTGCTGCATAAATACTTTACACAGTGCCTCTATGTGTAGCCTGACTGCTTTTGTTCCTGGCTACCGCTGTGTTAAGCACAGGTTGATTTAGTGAGTTTTTGTGGTTCACCTTAATGAGGATTGCAGCTGCTGCTTGAGAAGGGCTCACTCCCCCTCCGCCAGCAACCCAATTTCTCACATAATCCTTTATACATTATGACACAGACAATTAATATGATTTTGGGGAACTAGAGACCATGCACTAAATTTGTGTTAGACAAATTTAATTAGTTATTTGATTAAACTGATCAAGCACACTGCCAGCAGGAATTCCATCTCAGATGGGGGTTAAATTCCACGACAAGTAGTGCTGATATGCTTGTCAGAAATTCCATATGAGAATTTCCTTATTCTCTTTTTCCTGCAGCATCCTTCTCAAGACCTGAAAGATTCTACGAGAACCCCAACAATTTCAATCTTTGATGGCCCACCCTGATCTGTATTTTTTTTCTTAACCACAGCAGTTTGTTACATACCAGTCCAAAGTGACGTTTATTGTCTCATACTTAAGCAAGGAAGCCTCATCAAGGACAAAAATCTACATCTTGAATCAAAGTCCCTGGTATTCAAATTCCCAGAACTTTGTACTACAATTTATGACAATTTGTGGCAGAAAACAAATCCTGCTCTCTGATCATACTAGACTATTAACACTTCGACAATGAGAAACGGATAGCATTGTATATATTAGTGAATACCCTCAGTTAGGGTGAAGCAGGTTGGGCGGTGACTCCCTGGCTGCTGCATTTTATCACAACCTACTTGAGGAATTAAAGGAGGTTTTATATATGGTGGTGAATTGGTCAAACACATCAGCGGCGCTGATAGACTTAACACTACAGGTTGATGTGCAGAAAGACAAAGACATAATTACCCATTTATTCCTGAAGAGTATTTAGAAAGAGCAGAGTGTAAGGTGTAGAAGACTCTGTAAAGTCCCCTGAAGAACCATGCAAATTGGTAACATGAGAAAACCTCTCACTTCAGAAGAAAAGGAACAAAGAGGGCGATGTGGACTATGCATATACTGTAGGACTGTTGGATACTTTGCCAGAAACTTTCTGTATCTGGCAGGAAAATCCAGGGCCTGACCAAAAACATTAGGCCCTGGTGAGGTTTGGTTCCCGTGAGGATAATAGGATTACCCTACAGAAAGAAGGCATCAAAAGGGACCATTTTCAAATCCCAGTAAACTTCTTAACCTCCAGATGACATATGTTACTTGCATTAATAGAATGTAGGGCATCAGTATGTTTTATTCATCATTCTTTACATACATTTCACAGACTATCCAAAGAAGAAAAAGTGAAACAAGATGCCATTATGGGAATTGATCATAAAGCTTTGGGAAAGGAAGGTGTCTGTTAGGAAATTGCAGATTTGGAAATGACTCTAGAAAAACAATATATCAAAAAGATAAATTTTCAGCTCATAGATGCCCCTACTTTCATGGTGATTTTAGGAAGTAAATGGCATCACAAACATAATCGTCAGATCCATTGGAAGGAACAAAATATTGTGTTTTTTCCCAGTGTGTAGACATAAAGGCCCTCATTACAACCCTGGCAGTCGGTGATAAAGCGGCGGTAATACCGGCAACAGGCCGGCGGTAACAAAAATGGAATTATGACCACAGCAGAAACCACAGACAGCCACTTTAACACACCGACTGCCACGGCGGTAGCAACAAGCACCACAGCGGTAACCGCCAACAGCCTGGCGGGAGTCAATGTACCGCCCACAGTATTTCAACAGGCCTATCCGCCACCTTTTCCTGGGTGGTACCAATGACATTAAAAGCATGGACAGAACACAGAAGTCAAAGGACTCACCTCTGGAGACACAGGAAACAACCACAACACCATGGAGCCCAAGTTGCACATATTTCCCATGCTTGTCTACCTTTTCCTGCGTTACGAACACCAAAGCTGGTGAAGACGACCACGGTGAGTACTGCCACCTAGCACACAAGAGATGGTGGAGGAAAAAGAGAGTGACACACACACGCAACACGCAACACCCCCACCCCCAACACCATACATACAAACAGGTGCAGTAACATTACATATTCCCCCCGTGCCCCTCAGGAATAATGCAAGGACTAAATGATTGGAAGAAAGTGAGTGTAATACAATTAAAGAGCATGAATAAGTGCATTAAATTACAAATGTCTATACATACTTACAAATGGAGGGACACTGCCCTGTCCTCAATGTCCGTGGGCCACAGTGCTACAGTACATAGGCCAAGGCCCCACCTCACTCCTGCAACAACACGGAGAGAACACTGCAGGGGCATCAGGTTGAAAATGCACAGGCATCTCAGGGGGACAGGGAATGGGGGCACCTCAGCCGGAAGATGGTACAACACCTCTGGTCCTGGAGGGGGCTACATGCCCTCTGTGCTGTCCTGGGGAGTGTAAGGCAGTCTCTCAAGTGGGTGGCTTGCCCACTGCATGGTCCTGGGGAGTGCAAGGTCACAGTCTCTCAAGTGGGTGGTTTACCCACTACTTGGTCCTGGGGAGTGCAAAGCCACAGTCTCTCTATTGGATGGTTTGCCCACTGCTTGGTCCTGGGGAGTGCAAGACCATAGTCTCTCAAGTGGGTGGTGTTCCCACTGCGTGGTACTGGGGAGTGCAAAGCCACAGTCTCTCTAGTGGGTGGTTTGCCCACTGCTTGGTCCTGGGGAGTGCAAGGCCACAGTCTCTCATGTGGGTGGTTTGCCCACTGCATGGTCCTGGGGAGTGCAAAGCCACAGTCTCTCTAGTGTATGGCTTCTCCTCTGGATCTGGAGGGGGCTTTGTGCCCAGTGTGCTTCATCCTGGGAAGGATGGGGTGAGTCAATGGCTTCTTCCACTGGTTCTGGAGGGGGCCTTTTGCCCAGTGTGCTTCATCCTGGGAAGGATTGGGTGAGTGGATGGCTTCTCCACTGATTCTGGAGGGGGCATAGTGCCCAGTGTGCTTCATCCTGGGAAGGATGGTTTGAGTGGATGGCTTCTTCCACTGGTTCTGGAGGGGGCATTGTGCCCTCTGATGCAGATCTTGGCGACTGCAAGGTCAAAGTCTCTCACCTGGGTGTCAGACCCACTGGATTTGCTCAGTGGTGGCAGTTGCGGTGCTGGTGTTGGTGCTTGCAGTGGTGGGGGGAGGCTCCAGCCCATCCCCTGCAGCCTCAGATGGCTGCCCACTGGGGCTGCTGCTGCTGGCAGTGGTGCTGTTGGCGATGCTGGTGGTGGTGCTGGTGTTGGTTCTGGCAGTGGTGGGGGTGGCTCCAGCCCATCCCCTGCAGCCTTGGATGGCTGCCCACTGGGGCCGCTACTGCTGGCAGTGGTGCTGGTGGCGGTGTTGGCAGTGGTGGGGGGAGGCTCCAGCCCTTCCCTTGCAGCCTCGGACGGCTGAACCGCCATAGTTGGTGGTGGGGGCTCCGATTGAGTCCCAGCACCAGGCCTCCTGTCCTTCCTGCCTTCTGGTGAAGGCCCCTTGCCCTTCCTGTCAGCAGCCGGGGATTGCCCCTTGCCCTTCACACCTGCAGTTGGTGGTGCCTCCTTGCCCTTCACACCTGCAGCCAGTGGTGCCTCCTTGCCCCTCCTAGTCGTAGTTGGTGGTGCCTCCTTGCCCTTCCTGATGCACCTGGTGCAGGCACCCTGTCAGAGTTGCTGCCTGGTGCCCAGGATCCTCTCCCCCTGCAGTAGCTGTCAACACTACTGTGCCCCTGGACTGGGTGGCTGAGGTGCCTGCCTGGGTTTTCTTCACCCTGGCCTGATGTGAAGGACGGGGGGAGGAGGGGTAGGGAAGAGGTCCATGGTGGAGAGGAAAAGCTTCTTAGGGACATTGGGGTGGGAAGAGGGTGAGGGTATGGGAGTGGAAGAAGAGGAAGTGGTTGTAGGAGGTGTCAGTCTGCTGTGTTTGGGTGCAGGTGCATGAGCTGGATGCTGTTGTGAGGTGGATGGCTGTTGGGTGTCTGAGTCTTGCGCTTGTGTACCTTGGGAGGAGGGGGCACGGACACAGTGAAGAGGACACAGAGGACGTGTGCATGGAAGTGGGGGTGGTGACTGCCAGTGAGGTGCGTGTAGTGATAGGCGTGATGGTGGTAGTGGATGTGGATGTAGTGCATGCAGGAGTGAGTGTAGACGCTACTGTGAGGGAGGCGGACGAGGAGGAGGAGGGGGACACAGTGGAGGCAGTGGATGTTGGTATGTCTGCACCTGGATGGTGTTTGTGTGAGTGTCTGTGTGATGATGTGTGGTGCTTGTGTTTGCCTGAACCACTCCAGTGTGTTGTCCTGGGTGCATGCTTGTCTGCCTGTGTGCTTGGGATAGGTTGGGGTTGAGGGGAATGGGACTGGGCAGAGGAAGTTGGAGGGGGGAGGCTAGAAACAGGAACAATGGCTGCCATCAGGGAGGAGGCTAGAGCCTGGATTGATCTCTGTTGGGCCGCCATGCAGAGTGAGTGCCCTCCGGGAATGCATTTGTTTGTTGCCAATGGGATGCCAGCCCCTGGATGGCATTCGCAATGGTTGACTACCCAACAGAGATGGATCACAGGAGGTCAATAGACTCCTCACTCATGGCAGCAGGGCTAACTGTGGCAGGGCCTGAGGTGCCTGGGGCGAAGGAGATGCCCACCCCCCTGGGTAAGCGGGAACGGGAAACATGCTGAGGGGCTGCTGGGAGGGCAGTGCTGGTACGGGGGTGGCGGCTGTACCTTTAGTTGGGGTGGGCACAGAGGTGTCTGCCACCACCGGAGGAGGTATCACTGTCGGAACTGTCTCCGCCATGGTGCTCCCCTCGCCCTCCGTCCCACCGGTGCCCTCACCGTTGGTGGATTTGGCCTCCTGGGCCCTGTGGGATGCAGCTCTCCCAGTCGCCGGTGCCTCTGCTCCTCCGTCAGATGATGCTAATCCATATAAGGACAGGGTGACAAAACAAAAAGGGGGGGGCGAGACAAAGGATACCCTTGTTTAATGCTGGCAATAACACCACCGTTGGAATACACAACACACTCACACACGGGGAATAGCCCTACGCACTAGGCAATGCTAGTCACAATGCTAATCACCAGCCCATGGACAGGGATACCTAACGCCAACTGCAGCATACCTGAGACCCACAGACCCCTGCCCAGTAGTGGAGGCCTATTAGCTTGTTTGGAGGAGGTTGACATCAGACCTTAGCCAACATAGGCCCTACCCTGCACTGGCCACCCAGGCCTAGGGGTACCCACAGGCCCACATCCCCCACCCAGATGCCACCCCACCAGGCGCACATAGTATATTGGGGCACTGTACTCACCCCCTTGTGGCTGCTGTGATGCCCTCAAGCACCCATCTAGCTCCGGATAGGCCACCGCCAGTATGTGGGCCATCAGGGGGGTCAGGGTTCGACGGGCATCCCTTACTCGTTGGGAGGCCATCCCCAGCTGCGCCTCTGCCGTCTTCCGTGCCCAGCGACTTAGGTCCTCCCACTGTTTGTGATAGTGGGTGCTCCGCCTGCCGTAGACCCCCAGGGTTCACACATCCTTGGCGATGGCATGCCATATACCCTTTTTTTGATGGGTGCTGACCTGCAGAGAAATACTCATAGGAAAAGGTGTCAGTCAGACCGTCCTGCCTGTTACACTCATGGGCCCGCATAGCCCTCACATCCCCTTATGCACAGACATTGCCCACCATACATGCAGCACGCTGCCCAGGTCCCTTACCCCAAATCCCCCCTACACGAGGCCCTCACACACAGCACCCCATGCATTCATGCCCTGTTCATCGTGCTCACAGCGTACTCAGCTGTTGGTCTGGAGGCCCATACAGCATTCGGTACTGGGGAAGGATCCCATCCACCAGTCTCTCCAACTCCGCAGTGGTGAAGGCAGAGGCCCTTTCCCCAGTGACATGAGCCATGGTTGGTTCCAGACACAGGTCACAGCAGCACTTGCAATGTAGGTCCTCTCCTGTTGAAGGTCAGGTAGCAAGTGGGTGAACAGATAGAAATTGGCAGTCACGTCCACGCCGGTGTGTACCATCACCGCCGGCGTACATCACCATTGGCCACTGTAACCCATAGGGCCCAATGGGATTCAATCAGCATTTGTACGGCGGTTTCCGACCGCTTATCACAATGGTGCACAACGTCAGCGGAATTACCTCATTTCCACATGTCCCTCCATACAGGAGAGGTGGATGTCATTTCAGGGGGTGGCAGACCATGGCACCTAACTGCATCACAGTACACATAGGCACCATTTGGGCATATACAACAATATTGTGTTACAGTCACAACATGCAATACAGTGCAGTGTTTGGAAATATTGAATACTGATCAGCTTCTCACCGTTTGCCCCTAGATTGCAACCGCTGCGGATGAATAGGAGATGGAGACATCCCCCGTGTACAGGCTCCTGGTGGACTTGACAACAATGGAGGACAGGCACATTATCCTCACCTATAGACTGGAAAGGGCCACAATCACAGAGCTGTGTGCCCAATTGGAACCTGACCTGATATCTGCTATCTGTCAGCCCACCGGGATCCCCCCTCTTGTGCAAGTCCTATCTGTGCTCCATTTCCTGGCAAGTGGCTCCTTCCAAGTGACAATGGGCTTGGCAGAAGGAATGTCTCAGCCAATGGTCTCAATAGTGCTGACCAGAGTATTGTCTGCCCTGATTAAACACATGCGCAACTACATTGTTTTCCCCCAGGTGGGGGATTTGGCCACAGTGAAAGCTGATTTCTATGCTATGGGACATATTCTCAACAATATTGCGGCTATAGATGGTACACATATTGCATGTGTCCCCCCCCTGGAGAAATAAACAGGTGTTCAGAAATCAAAAGAGCTTTCACTCCATGAATGTGCAGATAGTGTGCCTGGCGGACCAGTACATCTCCCATGTCAATGCAATGTATCCTGGGTCTATGCATGATGCCTTTGTCCTGAGGAATAACAGCATCCCATATGTGATGGCTCAACTCCATAGGCACCGGGTGTGGCTAATATGTGAGCCCTGGTTCCCACCCAGGGGTAGTTGGTGTACGGGTATGGTGTGGGACCTAAGGGTTAGTGTGTGTCTAACAATTGAAATGTCCCTCAATATTTGCAGGTGACTCTGGTTCCCAAACCTCTCATGGCTACTGACCCCTTTGAGGAATCCCAGGACAAAGGCAGAGGAACGTTACAATGAGGCACATGGGCAAAGAAGAAAAATAATAGAAAGGTCATTCGGCCTCCTGAAGGCCAGGTTTTGTTGCTTCCATCCAATAGGTGGATCCCTGTACTACACCCCCAAGAAGGTGTGCCAGATCATCGTGGCATGCTGTATGTTGCACAACCTTGCCTTACGTCGCCAGGTGCCTTTTCTGCAGGAGGATGAGGCTGGAGATGGGCAAGTGGCAGCAGTGGACCCTGTGGACAGTGAAGATGAGGAGGCAGAGGATGAGGATGAGGACAACAGAAGTGCTATTATAAGACAGTACTTCCAATGACACACAGGTAAGACACTGTAATTACAATTTACATTGACAGTTTTGTATTTAACATTGTCACTGGCAGGCTGATTGTCCCACTTCTATGGCCACTTACTGTACCCTTAGGCATCTCTATTTTCAGATATTTGTGCCCCACTATCTCTCCTGGTGTGTTGACTGCAGCCAATTACAGGTCATTCCTATGTATACATTACTGTACAGTTATATTGCAGTGTTTAAAGCTTGTTAAATGAATACATGGTTAAATTATTTGACAGAATCCATACCTGTATTTAGACAGAGTCCAGTCTATTTGTATCACAGGTGCATTGTCCAAGGGGGCATAAGATGGGGAGTATTGGCAGTTCAAGGTGACAGGGTGACAGAGTGGGACACAAGGGTGACATTCAGGAGAGTCTTATTTCCTGGTGGGGTCCTTGGCAATGTTCTCTGGCTTCTGCCTGGATCGCGGGGACTGTTTGCAGAGTGGTTCTCCTTCTGCAGGGGGTGGGGTGCTTGTGGTCTGTTGTTCTTGTGGCGAGGCCTCCTGTCCACTAGTGGTAGCGGAGTTGGAAGGCTGTTCATTGGTTTGGCTAGTGTCAGGGGCCGCTGGTGTGCCACTGCCTCCCTCATGGTGTTGGCCATGTCTGCCAGCACCCCTGCAATGGAGACAAGGGTGGCGTTAATGGACTTCAAGTCCTCCCTGATCCCCAGGTACTGTCCCTCCTACAGCCACTGGGTCTCCTGCAACTTGTCCAGTATCTGGCCCATCTTCTCCTGGGAATAGTGGTATACTCCCATGATGTTGGTGAGTGCCTCCTGGAGAGTTGGTTCCCTGGACCTGTCCTCCTGCTGTCGCACAGCAGTCCTCCCAGCTTTCCAGTTGTCCTATGCCTCTGTCCCCTGAACCATGTGCACACTGCCACTGACCCTAGGTCCCTGTGTTTGTGGGGTGCCCTGGGGTCCCTGTAGTGGTGGACACACTGCTGATTGACATATCCTGGTGACAGAGGTATGGGCCTGCTGGGTGGGTACTGTGGTGGTGTTTCCTGAGGGGGGGAGGCTCTGTGGTGGTATGGGACTGTGCCTGGGTTACCAACTGTCCAGAAATCCCTGATGGGCCAAGTTGGTCATCCAGACCCAGGCGTCTAGAGCTGCTGTCATCACTGTGGGCCTCTTCTGGGGTGGACTGGAAGTTGCTGGCATCTCCTCTCCGGTGACGTTGGGTGGGGGACCTTTGGGGATATAAATGCAGTGTTATTGTTTCTGTGTGTGACATCTTGTGCATGGGGGTGTTCCCCTCTAAGGTTGTTCTTGCCCTGGCAGCTTTGCCTTGTGTGAGTAGTTATTTGGTGGGCTAGCTGTTTCCCTCTAGTATGCATGCTTTAGTGATAGGTTTTCATGCAGGTCTGTGATCGGGGTCCTTGCATTGGAGTTGCATGCAGGGCTTGGTATTGGGAGGGGTGGGTTGTGATGGTGGGGTGTGTAGGAGGTGGTGGAGTGATGGGATTGTGGGTGAGGGTGGGGGATAGTGATGGCATGCAGGTAGGGGGGATGATAGTAATAGATATTTGACTTACCAGAGTCCAGTCCTCCTCCTACTCCTGCCAGGCCCTCAGGATGCATGATTGTCAAGACTTGCTCCTCCCATGTTGTTAGTTGTGGGGGAGGAGGTGGGGGGTTCACCGCCAGTCCTCTGTACAGCTATTTGGTGTCTTGCTGCTGTGGAACATACCTTCCCCTGTAGGTCGTTCCACCTCTTCCTGATGTCATCCCTTGTTCTTGGGTGCTGTCCCACGGCATTGACCCTGTCCACGATTCTCCGCCATAGCTCCATCTTCCTAGCAATGGATGTCTGCTTCACCTGTGAACCGAAAAGCTGTGGCTCTACCCGGATGATTTCCTCCACTATGACCCTTAGCTTCTCCTCAGAGAACCTGGGGTGTCGTTGCGGTGCCATGGGTGTATTGTGAGTGGTGTGGGTGAGGGTGTGGGGGTGCTGTGTTGGGGTGTGTGATGTTGAGTGCGTGGATGGTGTATAGGTGATGGTGGTGTGTGTCTGTGGTCTTGTCTGTGGTTTTGCTGTCTTTCTTGTGGCACTTGTTTGTAATGGTAAAGGGTTGTGGGTAATGTGGGAGTGTGTTTTATAGTGGTGTGTGGGTGTGGTTTGTGTATGTGTAATCACAAAGGAGGGACCGGGAGATTCATGGTCCAGTGTACTGTCTCCCAATGACGTCTAACAAATACAACAAAGTACACTGTTCCAAAAATTCAACATTAGAAAGAGGAGGACCTTAATCCACAGAAGTCAGAGCCCTCAAGCATCACAATGGATGTCTGGTATCATCATCGGGACAGACTCGTCGCTAGGCCGGTGCTGCAATGCCTAACGGGCTCCCCGTGGGGGGCTCTTAGCCGTATTGCCGGTGGAATTAAGTATAGGTACTTATGCAATAATGGAGAGAGAATAATAAAATTGGTTATCCATCTAGTTTGTTATAATCATGAATTTTAATCAGTTATGCAAAGATGGAGACCAAGGTTAAAAACAAAGGGAGAGACCAAGGTGAGAAATAATGCTCACGTGCTCTCAATCTTTTAGACAAGAGGAACTAACTATTGTTGTCCTACTTGTTAGAAGGTCTACATGTTTCGCGTCTGTTGGCCCGACAGGGTCCACTGACGCTTCCTCAGGACCAAAAGTAACAAAAACTTCTCCAACAAAAATTAATATACCCTACTCGGGAAAAGGATAATAGAACAGTCACTTACTTTAGTGCGTCTGTTTAAGTCAAAAAAGGTCGCCCTACAAATAGAATCAATCATAAAGAATATAAACATAAATAAAGATAATACATCAAACTTGGTGAATAAAGTGATATAGTGCACCACTCGTGTCAAGGCAAATTAAAAGAATTGAGCTTACCATCCCTAATTTTAGGAGAGAGCTCCTTAGGATCGCTAGTCAGAACCTGGAACTGACGTTCTAAACAGTGGTAGTCATAAATAGCAGAAATAATCAATTAGACATTAGTTGAGAAAACATGTCGATGACGGATTCACATGTAAGTATTAAATAAGTCCATCAACAGAGTGGATTCAACAACAAAAAAGCATTCATAATACAACTGTCGTAGGATGTTACATTGTATGTTCAAAGGACAATTGAATAAGTGGGAAGTATCCCTTAATTCAAAAACACGTTTAAAACGGCGAAATGGCCGAAAAAATCATTCAATTGATTAGTAGTGGTGAGGAATTGATAACCCCAAACGTCTAGCTCAATTTGCCAAGTAATGGAAATTACCAGTGTGCGTTCGCTTATCTTTTCGGACAAATCATGTAAGAGCAATGTTATCTAAACGCTGCCCTATTCAGCCGAAATGGCTGCTTCTAAGAGTCTTAGCAATGGTATAGCGTAAAATCGGATCGTAAGTGAACTGTTATTAGTCTGATTCGTAAGCAATCACTAGGGGATATGTTCCTGTGAACGGCTTTTACCGTTAAGTGGCGTCGTAGCCGCTCGTAATGTGAGGTGGAAGTAACAAGTTATGTTACAAAGAGACGAGCGGAAAAACGAGCGGAAAATGCTCGCGACAGGACCTACTCACATGTGTGCGTCGTTATTAGGTATTAGTCCTACCCTTCTGACTGCGTCCTGGAAAACGGCATGTCCCGTCCGGGCAGCTCTTATCTAGCAGCGCGAGGCTATGCGCGTCTGGGAAGGGTAAAGGAAAGTGAGGAAGGACTAATCAGTGTTGCTAGTGTAAACACTGGAAACAGACTTCACTCCACATTTGTGGAGAGAGGGAGTCGTCCAAACCAAAAAGTATGATGTGATATATTAAAAGTAACGCGAAAACAGTGAAAAAAGGTGAAAAAAAAAAAAAAAAGGTGAAAAAAAATGTATACTCAGTCCGCTGATTCGGTAGGCATTTAAAAATATGCATATCAAAAGGCTATAGTGATCTTTACAAAAAGGTCATATGGAAAGGAAAGTGAGGAGCCTGACTGCTTGTCGGCAAACCACATTTAATAGTACTAGAAAAGTCTTGAAAATACTGATACTAATGTTGCTCCTGTGATAAAGATATAGTGATACACACACGCCCCCGGGATGTGCCTGTAAAGCACACACAACGAACCTTATGGGATCTCCCCCCAATCGAAGGACACTATCCCTGTGGTAATTGCAACGTATGCACACTAACCAGACAAACAAAATCACTGGATCTAGACCCTATAGGGATTTGGCATCTGAAAAAACACACAAATTGTAACTCAAAGAACTGTATATACATGATAACATGCCCTTGTGGACTACGTTATGTCGGGATGACAACACGCCCAGTAAAAATCAGAATTAACGAACACAGGAGCAACATTAGATGCCATAGACTGACCACGAAATTATCAACACACTTTATAGACACTCCCCATACTCCAGATGAACTATGGTGGGTGATATTGGAAGCCCCCTTAGTGAGACCTAATGACACAAAATACCTCTTCAGATTGGAACAACGTTGGATTTTTAGATTAGGCACCTCTACACGGGGACTGAACGATGACATACCCTGGACTACACTCTCGTTGTAATCAGTAATTTCAAGACCTTTCTAGTTCTATTAAATGTGGTTTGCCGACAAGCAGTCAGGCTCCTCACTTTCCTTTCCATATGACCTTTTTGTAAAGATCACTATAGCCTTTTGATATGCATATTTTTAAATGCCTACCGAATCAGCGGACTGAGTATACATTTTTTTTCACCTTTTTTCACTGTTTTCGCGTTACTTTTAATATATCACATCATACTTTTTGGTTTGGACGACTCCCTCTCTCCACAAATGTGGAGTGAAGTCTGTTTCCAGTGTTTACACTAGCAACACTGATTAGTCCTTCCTCACTTTCCTTTACCCTTCCCAGACGCGCATAGCCTCGCGCTGCTAGATAAGAGCTGCCCGGACGGGACATGCCGTTTTCCAGGACGCAGTCAGAAGGGTAGGACTAATACCTAATAACGACGCACACACGTAAGTAAGTCCTGTCGCGAGCATTTTCCGCTCGTTTTTCCGCTCGTCTCTTTGTAACATAACTTGTTACTTCCACCTCACATTACGAGCGGCTACGACGCCACTTAACGGTAAAAGCCGTTCACAGGAACATATCCCCTAGTGATTGCTTACGAATCAGACTAATAACAGTTCACTTACGATCCGATTTTACGCTATACCATTGCTAAGACTCTTAGAAGCAGCCATTTCGGCTGAATAGGGCAGCGTTTAGATAACATTGCTCTTACATGATTTGTCCGAAAAGATAAGCGAACGCACACTGGTAATTTCCATTACTTGGCAAATTGAGCTAGACTTTTGGGGTTATCAATTCCTCACCACTACTAATCAATTGAATGATTTTTTCGGCCATTTCGCCGTTTTAAACGTGTTTTTGAATTAAGGGATACTTCCCACTTATTCAATTGTCCTTTGAACATACAATGTAACATCCTACGACAGTTGTATTATGAATGCTTTTTTGTTGTTGAATCCACTCTGTTGATGGACTTATTTAATACTTACATGTGAATCCGTCATCGACATGTTTTCTCAACTAATGTCTAATTGATTATTTCTGCTATTTATGACTACCACTGTTTAGAACGTCAGTTCCAGGTTCTGACTAGCGATCCTAAGGAGCTCTCTCCTAAAATTAGGGATGGTAAGCTCAATTCTTTTAATTTGCCTTGACACGAGTGGTGCACTATATCACTTTATTCACCAAGTTTGATGTATTATCTTTATTTATGTTTATATTCTTTATGATTGATTCTATTTGTAGGGCGACCTTTTTTGACTTAAACAGACGCACTAAAGTAAGTGACTGTTCTATTATCCTTTTCCCGAGTAGGGTATATTAATTTTTGTTGGAGAAGTTTTTGTTACTTTTGGTCCTGAGGAAGCGTCAGTGGACCCTGTCGGGCCAACAGACGCGAAACATGTAGACCTTCTAACAAGTAGGACAACAATAGTTAGTTCCTCTTGTCTAAAAGATTGAGAGCACGTGAGCATTATTTCTCACCTTGGTCTCTCCCTTTGTTTTTAACCTTGGTCTCCATCTTTGCATAACTGATTAAAATTCATGATTATAATAAACTAGATGGATAACCAATTTTATTATTCTCTCTCCATTATTGCATAAGTACCTATACTTAATTCCACCGGCAATACGGCTAAGAGCCCCCCACGGGGAGCCCGTTAGGCATTGCAGCACCGGCCTAGCGAGGAGTCTGTCCCGATGATGATACCAGACATCCATTGTGATGCTTGAGGGCTCTGACTTCTGTGGATTAAGGTCCTCCTCTTTCTAATGTTGAATTTTTGGAACAGTGTACTGTAAAGAAATGGCTCCCTGTTGCAGTTACCCCCCACTTTTTGCCTGATACTGATGCTGACTTGACTGAGAAGTGTGCTGGGACCCTGCTAACCAGGCCCCAGCACCAGTGTTCCTTCACCTAAAATGTACCATTGTATCCACAATTGGCACACCCTGGCATTCAGATAAGTCCCTTGTAACTGGTACTTCTAGTACCAAGGGCCCTGATGCCAAGAAAGGTCTCTAAGGGCTGCAGCATGTCTTATGCCACCCTAGAGACCCCTCACTCAGCACAGACACACTGCTTACAAGCCTGTGTGTGCTGGTGAGAACAAAATGAGTAAGTCGACATGGCACTCCCCTCAGGGTGCCATGCCAGCCTCTCACTGCCTATGCAGTATAGGTAAGACACCCCTCTAGCAGGCCTTACAGCCCTAAGGCAGGGTGCACTATACCATAGGTGAGGGTACCAGTGCATGAGCACTGTGCCCCTACAGTGTCTAAGCAAAACCTTAGACATTGTAAGTGCAGGGTAGCCATAAGAGTATATGGTCTGGGAGTCTGTTTTACACGAACTCCACAGCACCATAATGGCTACACTGAAAACTGGGAAGTTTGGTATCAAACTTCTCAGCACAATAAATGCACACTGATGCCAGTGTACATTTTATTGCAAAATACACCCCAGAGGGCACCTTAGAGGTGCCCCCTGAAACTTAACCAACTAGCTGTGTAGGCTGACTGGTTCCAGCAGCCTGCCACACTAGAGACATGTTGCTGGCCCCATGGGGAGAGTGCCTTTGTCACTCTGAGGCCAGTAACAAAGCCTGCACTGGGTGGAGATGCTAACACCTCCCCCAGGCAGGAGCTGTGACACCTGGCGGTGAGCCTCAAAGGCTCACCCCTTTGTCACAGCCCAGCAGGGCACTCCAGCTTAGTGGAGTTGCCCGCCCCCTCCGGCCACGGCCCCCACTTTTGGCGGCAAGGCTGGAGGGAACAAAGAAAGCAACAAGGAGGAGTCACTGGCCAGTCAGGACAGCCCCTAAGGTGTCCTGAGCTGAAGTGACTCTAACTTTTAGAAATCCTCCATCTTGCAGATGGAGGATTCCCCCAATAGGGTTAGGATTGTGACCCCCTCCCCTTGGGAGGAGGCACAAAGAGGGTGTACCCACCCTCAGGGCTAGTAGCCATTGGCTACTAACCCCCCAGACCTAAACACGCCCTTAAATTTAGTATTTAAGGGCTACCCTGAACCCTAGAAAATTAGATTCCTGCAACTACAAGAAGAAGGACTGCCCAGCTGAAAACCCCTGCAGCGGAAGACCAGAAGACGACAACTGCCTTGGCTCCAGAAACTCACCGGCCTGTCTCCTGCCTTCCAAAGATCCTGCTCCAGCGACGCCTTCCAAAGGGACCAGCGACCTCGACATCCTCTGAGGACTGCCCCTGCTTCGAAAAGACAAGAAACTCCCGAGGACAGCGGACCTGCTCCAAGAAAGGCTGCAACTTTGTTTCCAGCAGCCTTGAAAGAACCCTGCAAGCTCCCCACAAGAAGCGTGAGACTTGCAACACTGCACCCGGCGACCCCGACTCGGCTGGTGGCGATCCAACACCTCAGGAGGGACCCCAGGACTACTCTGATACTGTGAGTACCAAAACCTGTCCCCCCTGAGCCCCCACAGCGCCGCCTGCAGAGGGAATCCCGAGGCTTCCCCTGACCGCGACTCTTTGAACCTAAAGTCCCGACGCCTGGGAGAGACCCTGCACCCGCAGCCCCCAGGACCTGACGGACCGGACTTTCACTGGAGAAGTGACCCCCAGGAGTCCCTCTCCCTTGCCCAAGTGGAGGTTTCCCCGAGGAATCCCCCCCTTGCCTGCCTGCAGCGCTGAAGAGATCCCGAGATCTCTCATAGACTAACATTGCGAACCCGACGCTTGTTTCTACACTGCACCCGGCCGCCCCCGCGCTGCTGAGGGTGAAATTTCTGTGTGGGCTTGTGTCCCCCCCGGTGCCCTACAAAACCCCCCTGGTCTGCCCTCCGAAGACGCGGGTACTTACCTGCAAGCAGACCGGAACCGGGGCACCCCCTTCTCTCCATTCTAGCCTATGCGTTTTGGGCACCACTTTGAACTCTGCACCTGACCGGCCCTGAGCTGCTGGTGTGGTGACTTTGGGGTTGCTCTGAACCCCCAACGGTGGGCTACCTTGGACCAAGAACTAAGCCCTGTAAGTGTCTTACTTACCTGGTTAACCTAACAAATACTTACCTCCCCTAGGAACTGTGAAAATTGCACTGTGTCCACTTTCAAAACAGCTATTTGTGAATAACTTGAAAAGTATACATGCAATTTTGATGATTTGAAGTTCCTAAAGTACTTACCTGCAATACCTTTCGAATGAGATATTCCATGTAGAATTTGAACCTGTGGTTCTTAAAATAAACTAAGAAAAGATATTTTTCTATACAAAAACCTATTGGCTGGATTTGTCTCTGAGTGTGTGTACCTCATTTATTGTCTATGTGTATGTACAACAAATGCTTAACACTACTCCTTGGATAAGCCTACTGCTCGACCACACTACCACAAAATAGAGCATTAGTATTATCTATTTTTACCACTATTTTACCTCTAAGGGGAACCCTTGGACTCTGTGCATGCTATTCCTTACTTTGAAATAGCACATACAGAGCCAACTTCCTACATTGGTGGATCAGCGGTGGGGTACAAGACTTTGCATTTGCTGGACTACTCAGCCAATACCTGATCACACGACAAATTCCAAAATTGTCATTAGAAATTGATTTTTTGCAATTTGAAAAGTTTTCTAAATTCTTAAAAGACCTGCTAGGGCCTTGTGTTAGATCCTGTTTAGCATTTCTTTTAGAGTTTAAAAGTTTGTAAAAGTTTGAATTAGATTCTAGAACCAGTTGTAGATTCTTAAAAAGTATTCCAACTTTTAGAAGCAAAATGTCTAGCACAGATGTGACTGTGGTGGAACTCGACACCACACCTTACCTCCATCTTAAGATGAGGGAGCTAAGGTCACTCTGTAAAATAAAGAAAATAACAATGGGCCCCAAACCTACCAAAATACAGCTCCAAGAGCTTTTGGCAGAGTTTGAAAAGGCCAACCCCTCTGAGGGTGGCAACTCAGAGGAAGAGGATAGTGACTTGGAGGAAAATTCCCCCCTACCAGTCCTATCTAGGGAGAACAGGGTCCCTCAAACCCTGACTCCAAAAATAATAGTCAGAGATGCTGGTTCCCTCACAGGAGAGACCAACACCTCTGAAATCACTGAGGATAACTCCAGTGAAGATGACCCCCTGTTAGCCAGGATGGTCAAAAGATTGGCTTTGGAAAAGCAGCTCCTAGCCATAGAAAGGGAAAGAAAAGAGATGGGCCTAGGTCCCATCGATGGTGGCAGCAACTTAAATAGGGTCAGAGATTCTCCTGACATCCTAAAAATCCCCAAAGGGATTGTAACAAAATATGAAGATGGTGATGACATCACCAAATGGTTCACAGCTTTTGAGAGGGCTTGTGTAACCAGAAAAGTAAACAGATCTCACTGGGGTGCTCTCCTTTGGGAAATGTTCACTGGAAAGTGTAGGGATAGACTCCTCACACTCTCTGGAAAAGATGCAGAATCTTATGACCTCATGAAGGGTACCCTGATTGAGGGCTTTGGATTCTCCACTGAGGAGTATAGAATTAGATTCAGGGGGGCTCAAAAATCCTCGAGCCAGACCTGGGTTGATTTTGTAGACTACTCAGTAAAAACACTAGATGGTTGGTTAACTGGAAATGAAGTGTGTGACTATGTTGGGCTTTATAATTTGTTTATGAAAGAACACATTTTAAGTAACTGCTTCAATGAAAAGTTGCATCAGTATCTGGTAGACCTAGGTCCAATTTCTCCCCAAGAATTGGGAAAGAAGGCAGACCACTGGGTCAAGACTAGGGTAACCAAAACTTCCACTGGGGGTGACCAAAAGAAAGGGGTTACAAAAACTCCCCAGGAGAAAGTGGGTGACACTAGAAACAAAGAAAAAGAGTCCTCTGTAGGCCCCCAAAAACCAGAACAGGTGGGTGGGCCCCAAGACACAACCCAAAACAAAGGTGGGTACCAGGGTAAGAACTGGGATGCCACTAAGGCCTGGTGCCACAACTGTAAACAGTCTGGGCACCACACCAAGGACACTTCTTGTCCCAAAAACAAACCCCAGAACAAAATTCCTGGGGTAACCAGTGTAGCCATGGGAGATGACTCCTCAGATGAGGAGGTCTTCCTAGCCTTCAACTGGAAACAGGGCCCAACAGGTGAGTTGGAGATTCCAGAGGGAAGTAGACACTTCCACCACCTACTGGTGAATGGAATCCCAACCACTGCCCTGAGAGACACTTGTGCCAGTCACACTATTGTGCATGACAGGCTGGTGCTCTCAAACCAGTACATCCCAGGTGAGACTGCCAGGGTAAGAGTTAGCCTAGACAGGGTCACTAAGAGGCCTGTGGCTTTAGTGCCCATAGAAGTGGGTGGCACTCTTAGCTGGAGAAGGGTAGTAGTCAGTACAGACCTCCCCCTTGATTGTCTCCTTGGAAATGACTACCCAGAGGTTAGTCAGAGCCCAAGAGAGGAACTGGTCCAGTGCCAGGCCTCTCCCAAGGATTCTGGAAATCCTGCCTCTGCAGTAAATGCAAGCAGGCCCCAGAAGAAGAAGAAAAGAAAACAGAGTAGGAGGGGTGGACAACCTTTAGCCAAGGTTACAGCAAGCCAGGGAGATTCTGCTCCAGTAGGGGAGAACTCCAAAAATGGCCCTGATAAAGTCCAACCTGACCCACAAGAAGTCCTGGCTAGTCAGGCAACTGTTAAACCTGAGCGGGTGGCTCCTCAGCTAACAGAAGAAAGAGTGGAAGAAGGGTGTTTACTACAAGATGTGGTAACCCCCCACTCCAATACAGCAGACAGGCAACCTGAACCCAAAGAAGCCTGTAACTTAGCCCCTTCCCTTTTAGGTGAAGAGCTAAAGGTGTGGTTCTGGGCACTGACAGCTGTCAGTGGCCTCTGCTGGGTGTTAGCCTTTATGGCTGCACTATCCTTAGCATGGTGGTCTGACCCCATGCCAAATAGCAAGTTAGGCCCCCTGACCCTATTGGTCATGGTGGGGTTACTCCAGCTCTGGGTAACCTCTCTGGGTAAGCTAGGGGTGACCCTGGCCAAGATAAGGTTAGCAGAGGTGGACACCTCTAAGACCAAAATAGAAAGAATGGGTGGAGACATTGAAGAGGCAGACAAGAGGCAATTCAGACTAGGTCCTATCACTGTGGAAGTGGGTCAGTTCCCCAAAGGGAATGACCTGAACAGAAGGATGTAAGGCAGAGTAGGCCCTGCAACTAACCAGCCTATTTCTCCTACTCTTCCTCGCCTGACAGACTAGGAAGACTCTCCCAGCTTGGGCTGAGTCTCCTGGCCTGTAGGCTGGGGGGGGCTTGTGTAAAGAAATGGCTCCCTGTTGCAGTTACCCCCCACTTTTTGCCTGATACTGATGCTGACTTGACTGAGAAGTGTGCTGGGACCCTGCTAACCAGGCCCCAGCACCAGTGTTCCTTCACCTAAAATGTACCATTGTATCCACAATTGGCACACCCTGGCATTCAGATAAGTCCCTTGTAACTGGTACTTCTAGTACCAAGGGCCCTGATGCCAAGAAAGGTCTCTAAGGGCTGCAGCATGTCTTATGCCACCCTAGAGACCCCTCACTCAGCACAGACACACTGCTTACAAGCCTGTGTGTGCTGGTGAGAACAAAATGAGTAAGTCGACATGGCACTCCCCTCAGGGTGCCATGCCAGCCTCTCACTGCCTATGCAGTATAGGTAAGACACCCCTCTAGCAGGCCTTACAGCCCTAAGGCAGGGTGCACTATACCATAGGTGAGGGTACCAGTGCATGAGCACTGTGCCCCTACAGTGTCTAAGCAAAACCTTAGACATTGTAAGTGCAGGGTAGCCATAAGAGTATATGGTCTGGGAGTCTGTTTTACACGAACTCCACAGCACCATAATGGCTACACTGAAAACTGGGAAGTTTGGTATCAAACTTCTCAGCACAATAAATGCACACTGATGCCAGTGTACATTTTATTGCAAAATACACCCCAGAGGGCACCTTAGAGGTGCCCCCTGAAACTTAACCAACTAGCTGTGTAGGCTGACTGGTTCCAGCAGCCTGCCACACTAGAGACATGTTGCTGGCCCCATGGGGAGAGTGCCTTTGTCACTCTGAGGCCAGTAACAAAGCCTGCACTGGGTGGAGATGCTAACACCTCCCCCAGGCAGGAGCTGTGACACCTGGCGGTGAGCCTCAAAGGCTCACCCCTTTGTCACAGCCCAGCAGGGCACTCCAGCTTAGTGGAGTTGCCCGCCCCCTCCGGCCACGGCCCCCACTTTTGGCGGCAAGGCTGGAGGGAACAAAGAAAGCAACAAGGAGGAGTCACTGGCCAGTCAGGACAGCCCCTAAGGTGTCCTGAGCTGAAGTGACTCTAACTTTTAGAAATCCTCCATCTTGCAGATGGAGGATTCCCCCAATAGGGTTAGGATTGTGACCCCCTCCCCTTGGGAGGAGGCACAAAGAGGGTGTACCCACCCTCAGGGCTAGTAGCCATTGGCTACTAACCCCCCAGACCTAAACACGCCCTTAAATTTAGTATTTAAGGGCTACCCTGAACCCTAGAAAATTAGATTCCTGCAACTACAAGAAGAAGGACTGCCCAGCTGAAAACCCCTGCAGCGGAAGACCAGAAGACGACAACTGCCTTGGCTCCAGAAACTCACCGGCCTGTCTCCTGCCTTCCAAAGATCCTGCTCCAGCGACGCCTTCCAAAGGGACCAGCGACCTCGACATCCTCTGAGGACTGCCCCTGCTTCGAAAAGACAAGAAACTCCCGAGGACAGCGGACCTGCTCCAAGAAAGGCTGCAACTTTGTTTCCAGCAGCCTTGAAAGAACCCTGCAAGCTCCCCGCAAGAAGCGTGAGACTTGCAACACTGCACCCGGCGACCCCGACTCGGCTGGTGGCGATCCAACACCTCAGGAGGGACCCCAGGACTACTCTGATACTGTGAGTACCAAAACCTGTCCCCCCTGAGCCCCCACAGCGCCGCCTGCAGAGGGAATCCCGAGGCTTCCCCTGACCGCGACTCTTTGAACCTAAAGTCCCGACGCCTGGGAGAGACCCTGCACCCGCAGCCCCCAGGACCTGACGGACCGGACTTTCACTGGAGAAGTGACCCCCAGGAGTCCCTCTCCCTTGCCCAAGTGGAGGTTTCCCCGAGGAATCCCCCCCTTGCCTGCCTGCAGCGCTGAAGAGATCCCGAGATCTCTCATAGACTAACATTGCGAACCCGACGCTTGTTTCTACACTGCACCCGGCCGCCCCCGCGCTGCTGAGGGTGAAATTTCTGTGTGGGCTTGTGTCCCCCCCGGTGCCCTACAAAACCCCCCTGGTCTGCCCTCCGAAGACGCGGGTACTTACCTGCAAGCAGACCGGAACCGGGGCACCCCCTTCTCTCCATTCTAGCCTATGCGTTTTGGGCACCACTTTGAACTCTGCACCTGACCGGCCCTGAGCTGCTGGTGTGGTGACTTTGGGGTTGCTCTGAACCCCCAACGGTGGGCTACCTTGGACCAAGAACTAAGCCCTGTAAGTGTCTTACTTACCTGGTTAACCTAACAAATACTTACCTCCCCTAGGAACTGTGAAAATTGCACTGTGTCCACTTTCAAAACAGCTATTTGTGAATAACTTGAAAAGTATACATGCAATTTTGATGATTTGAAGTTCCTAAAGTACTTACCTGCAATACCTTTCGAATGAGATATTCCATGTAGAATTTGAACCTGTGGTTCTTAAAATAAACTAAGAAAAGATATTTTTCTATACAAAAACCTATTGGCTGGATTTGTCTCTGAGTGTGTGTACCTCATTTATTGTCTATGTGTATGTACAACAAATGCTTAACACTACTCCTTGGATAAGCCTACTGCTCGACCACACTACCACAAAATAGAGCATTAGTATTATCTATTTTTACCACTATTTTACCTCTAAGGGGAACCCTTGGACTCTGTGCATGCTATTCCTTACTTTGAAATAGCACATACAGAGCCAACTTCCTACATGTACTTTGTTGTATTTGTTTGTGTATGTGTGTCAGGTGTGTGTAGTTTGAATTGTCCATTGTGGTGTAGTTTTGTTAGGTTGTGTATATTTTGAGTGCAGCGGTATGTACCGCCAATGGTTTAGCGCCATTGAATGTCCGCCGCTGTGATTCATGAGTCATAATGCTGTGGGCGTAGTACTGTTGCCGTAACGGTGTGGGTTTTGCTACCGCCACATTATCACTGACCTATGGGCTGGCAGACTTGTGTGTGTGGCTGTATAGTGACGGATTGCTATGTGTGGGGCATAATATGGGTGGCGGTAATCCACTGTGGCGGCGGTATGTTGGCGGCAGTCAGCGTGGCAGTAAGTGGAATTTACCACCAATGTCATAATGAGGGTCAAAGTATTTTCCATGGCTAGGTGTACATCATATGCCACCTTTAATTGGAGGTGTGTTAAAGCCTGAATCTCCTTAAATGCCTATGGCATGACCTTATTCAGATATTGAAGATACTTTAATAAGATAGTGACATACCAGTTACCACCACAGCAGCCTTATGATTGTCCAATTAACATTCTTGTGAAAGGTAAAATCCCTCATGGGTGAATATATCCTCTGATTTTGAAAGAAGATAAGGTCTTCCAGGATCGCTGAAAGGAAAATTTGCAGATAGTGTTTATTTGACATTGTAACTCAATGGCTGGGCTCCTGTTTTCTTCCCCCCTAAAACCACGAGGGGAGTACAAGCCATGCATTGATTATAGAGAACTTAACGCAGTCACAATATGCAATAGATATCCATTTCTTCTAATATCCTTTCTCTTAGACCAGATGGGATTGGCAAAGATATTCTACAAATTAGATTTGAGGGATGCCTACAATATGGTAAGAATCAGACAAGGGAGTGAGGGGAGTACTGCATTGAATGACCTATATAGGCATTTTGAAAATGGAGTCATGCCATTTGTCCTATATAACACTCCTGAAGCATTGTAGCACTTTGTGAACAATATATTAAAAGATGGATTGTATATATATGTGTTCATTTACCTTGATGGCACCTTAATCATTTCAGAGACCCTTGGACAATAGCGAAGGCATGTCAAAGAAGTATTGAACAGGTTACAAGAACACTCTTTGATTGCAACAATGGAGCAATATCTATTTGAAGTTACTGACATGTTTTTTACTGGGATTCAAGATCTCTGATAAAGAAATCTACGTGGCTGAAGATAAGGTTGAAGTGTATAAGATTGGCCAGCCCTCAGTGATGAAATCAGTGAAGGATATCAAATGTTTCCAGTATTCCCTAATTTCTACAGATATTTTGAACAAGGATTGTCAAGGTCTGTGAGGCCTATATCTTCATTTATGCAGAAGAGGGTTCTATCTCAGTGCGTGAAGGAACAAGAGATGGCATTACAAAAACGTAAAGAAGCCTTCATTATTGCTCATTCTGAAACAGCTAGACAGTGAGTTACCTTTTAACCTGGAGAGTGATGCCTCATAATATGCTGTTGGAGCAACTGTGTCACAAACATTTCAGAGAATGGGGCTGTTCTTTCAGTAACTAATTTTCCAGAACACGTAATGCTGCATGTGTGAAAGAGAAATTTGGACTAATAAGGATGCTTTGGCCCGTTGATGACATTACCTAGAGCAACTCTACATCAGATTACGATTTGCACAGATCATAATAATTTGCAGTTTCTGAAGTCAATTAAGTACATGAACACAAGCCATGCTAGGTGTCTCTATAGCAGACCTAGCAACAGACATGGAAAAGCAGGTGCTTTGTCAAGGCAAGTAGAAAAGAAAAGATAATTCACCCCCCATCGTTTTTGACAATAATGGGAAGGAATGGGGCCTCCGTAGAGAGGAAAGACTCCCTTTTGGCAATAGATGGCTATCTCATTAAATCTAGGCATTTTATTCTAGGCATCCGCTGTTCCCACCATTGTATCAGCATTCCTGAAAAAAGTTGTCAGGATACATAGACTCCCCCATGTCGTTACTACAGACAGAGGGCCTACATTTCTAACCTGATTTTGGAGAACACTCCTGGAAGAACTTTGGTAGTAAATATTTTTTGCGCAAATTATTGTCACCAGGCAGAAAGACTTAATGAAATCCTTGAACAATATTTGAGGTGTTTTTCACAAAACATGCAAAAGATGGGTGCAACAGATTTCAGTTGCAGAATTTTCATACAATAAGACTTTACACACCTCTTTCAGCCATTGTCTGTTTTGCATTTTTCTGCTCCACAGGATTTACACCCCACATTTGTCCACCTACATTTTTCTCCTCCACAGTTCCTTCTGTTCAGACTCTACTCCAAGACATATGTGAGGTCCGTGATTCAACAATAGTTAATTTACGAATGTGTAAAGTCCAGTACAAGAAGTAAAAGAAGTACACAATATTTCCTGACAGGAAGCATAATGCAGATCCATTGTTTAAGACAGGTAAAAGGGTTGTATACTGATTATCAATTCCGGGGTCACATCCCAAGTTTGCACCAAGATTTGCAGGATCTTTCCTATAAAAGGGAAGTCTGCAGTAGTATTAGGGCTTTCGGATTACTGTAAGAAACACCCTGTTGTTCATATCTCCCTGGTAAAGAAGGCTACCTCCTTTTCTTTTGTGACTCCTCCTCCTACTTTAGTGGATGGAAAACATAGGTATGAAGTAGAGGAATTACTCAACTCAAGGTATCAATGAAAACTACAATATTTAGTAGCATGGGAGGGGTATGATGAACATGAAAATTCCTTGAACCAGCAGCATTTCCCCCTCAGTTACATATACGATTTCCGCCAGAAACTCAGGCCGAAGAAGAGGGGTGGCCTTGGGGAGTGAGGTGTTTTTCGACATAAGATACCACATGAAGTAGTTAGTAAATGTATCATATGGTAGAGGTTAAAAACAGGAATTGGAGACTACAGTCATGGAAGAATATAGTTTCCAGCATTGGGTCAGAAACACATTGCAAGCCGAGAACAGGGGCTCAACTTTCAGGTCAGAAAATGCAGAGCCCTATAAAATGTTAGTGGATGCAGAGGATTGTCTTTCAACTCTTTTGTGTCCATATCTCTGTTGCCTCACCTTTCTTATTTTTTCCCATAATCGGTTTCCTCCATTTCACTCTGTCTTCCTCTATGTATTAACTCTTGTTCATCTTGGATTGATCCTGGTTGTCAGCTCTGCTATGGTTTTGCATTGACTTCTGACTTTCTCTGCAAAGAAACTTTGACAAAGAGAACCTCCTTTTGAGCCTAGCTACGGATTTACCCTTCCTGGCGATTACCATTCTACTTTCTGGTAGAGAGGTTGCGTGCATCTAATCTTTGGTTCTAGAGAAAGGTTCCCGGTTTGCCGGGAATTATTTATAGCCTTACTGCCTCTCCCAATAGGCATCCATCAACATGCTTATTAGAAATGGGCTATTTGGTTGTCAGTCCCCTTTTACAAGCAAGGACCCTCACTCTAGTCAGAGCAAAGGAGCCATTACGTGCCTTTGCTATTGCCTGGACACTTTGTCACTCTGTCTTAAAGACTTTGCAGTTTATCTCTTCGAACAATCCTTATTCTGCCTTTCCCGATTCATACTTTCCTCCTTATGGGGGAAGTGTCCCCTGTCTTGCTGAACTTTGCTGTGTTTCCTGGCGGATGGTGAATCAACTGACGTCCTGAGGACGAAGACTGACTCTGCATGCTGACTTATTACGGAGTGTAACTATATATTGATGAAATTGTAATTGTCTATTTGCCTTTTCTTTCTAGGTACCAACTGCGTTCTTTTGATAGAGACCATAATTAGATGTTTTCTAAATTTGTGTTGCTAAATTGTTTTGCATAAAGCCCAACATGCTAATGCTAATTCGAGGTTAGTTAAGGAATTCACTAAAGGGATGCAAGTAGACAAATGACTGAATCTATGCTTTGTTGAATAATGCGCTAATGATACTCTGCTAAGATTAATCCATGTTGATGTCGTGCTTTGTTCTAATGTTTATGATTTTTGCTTTGATGAAATCTTATTCGAGTTGCCATATTATAACAGTGTTGATGTGTTTTACGGTTTTGAGACTAATAAACTTGCTAGTAGAGTGTAATCAATAGGGAATAAATATCATAAATCTTACAAAATATTGGGGGTCATTCCGACCCAGGCGGTCATAGACCGCCAGGGCCGGGGACCGCGGATGCACCGCCAACAGGCTGGCGGTGCATCCAGGCCAATTCTGACTGCGGCAGTAAAGCCGCGGTCAGAAAAGGGAAACCGGCGGTTTCCCGCCGGTTTTCCCCTGGCCTGAAGAATCCTCCATGGCGGCGCTGCAGGCAGCGCCGCCATGGGGATTCCGACCCCCTTCCCGCCAGCCTGGTTCTGGCGGTTTTGACCGCCAGAACCTGGCTGGCAGGAACGGGTGTCGAGGGGCCCCCTAACAGGGCCCCACAAAGATTTTCAGTGTCTGCATAGCAGACACTGAAAATCGTGACGGGTGCAACTGCACCCGTCGCACCCTTTCCACTCCGCCGTCTCCATTCGGAGCCGGCATCCTCGTGGAAGGGGGTTTCCCGCTGGGCGGGCGGGCGGCCTTCTGGCGGTCGCCCGCCAGCCCAGCGGGAAACTCAGAATGACCGCCGTGGTCTTTTGACCGCGGTACGGTCTTCTGGCGGTTCCCGCTTGGTGGGCGGCAAGATTAGAATGACCCCCATTGTGTGGTTACTCATGACTGAGAGGTCTTGGTGTGTTTTGATTCTTACCTATGCCATTATCCAAATTGAATCGATTTGCTATAGTGAATATTTATGATGTTATTGATCTATTGATTGCTATGTTGATTAATTGTCTCGTCCTGAGGTGTCTTCAATCAGGGTCAAAAGATTAATTGGCCTAAAAACGAGTCCCAGACTAATTAATTATTTAAGACAGGATGCGTTATCAGTTCCCTGTCTGCTACTCTGAACCTCTCAAACATGAAAGCAGCCCATTGCATTTAAAGGAACATGCTAAGTTTAGACTATGGCTTCTATGCCACAAGAAATTCAGTACAAATTTACCTGGTTTAGAACTGTGCAGAATGATCTACATAGTGTGATATTAGGACCGTCTTGACCTTAGCCTGGCCATGTTTGATATTGAGCCCCAGCTGTTTGATCATGGACCTACAGTTTTTGATTCTGTGCCAGCACTATGCATTGTTAAGCCAATGATGTATTATCTTGCACTTGTTTTGGTAAGACTGGATCAGCAACAGGCAATACTGGGCCAGCACAACATTGTCTTGATTCAGTGCTGTGAGATCTTGACTCAGTCATACATTATATTGACTGTGCTTTTGACCCACCAGTATATGATCTTGGCTAATCTTTGTGTGATATTGATCCAGCATTGCATGATCTTGGGCCAGAAACTAGTTGATTTATACCAATAAGTGTCTGATATTGGGTTCAGTACCGTGTGACCTTGAGTCATGGTGTGTGATCTTTGGCTAGCAATGTGTGCTCTTGACTCAATAGTATGTGATCTTAAGCCTTCCTTGCCTGACTTTGAGGCATTGCTGTGGTTGAGGCCAACAATGGTTGAAACTGAATCACAGATATACTATCATGTTTCAGTGCTGGGGGTCTTGCCTCAGCCCTGTCTGATCTTGGCTCAGTCATTTCAGATCTTTTCCCAGTTATGTGTAGACCTTTTCGTGCAGCCACGCCTGCCCAGCAAAAGCACTATCAGCACTACTGAGTTGATGATCAGCCAGCCCCAGGTATCCAGCGAAAGAATTTGGAATGGCAAAAATATAGACTTGCAGCAACTATAGCATATATCAAAATACATGATAAATGTATTAATGTAAACTGGTTAACTCAGTACAAAAAAAATGAAATGAAGGCCAAACAATATGTTACGCTAAACTGCTGGGTTTCGTGATTTTTGGAGCGTCTCTTTTTATTTGCTTGTAGTAGGCACACCATTCATACATTCTCTTCCACCTGCACGTGCGTGCACACACACAGACAGACACACAAAAAGCGGAAGTGCAGTCGCAAACCATTTCACACATTTTCTTTAAAATGCCTTCTGAGAGTGTCTCTATTTTCTTTCTTTCTTGCGTCCCCTCTCTCACATATAAAAGCAAACAATCACACATACACAAAAGGCTCATGCGCGATTAAAAACATTTAGGTGGTAGTGAGCTGCATGTGCACATTGAAGTGGGCTGTGATAAATTGGTATATGAAAAGGGGTAGCTTCCTGCATGGGAGACTGGCACAGCAGTATATGCTTGTGCATTGTTAAAGAGGTACTGGGACGCCTATGTGTATAGAAGTGGCTGCTTGTGTGCATGGATCATGGATGTACAGTAGTGAACAATTTGCTATACATGTATACAGAAGGCGGTATTGTTCTGGGAGTTTAGCAGTGCAACGTTTGCTTCCATATGTGGCAATGGCAGCTTGCTGTGTAAAGAGGAAGTGTTGGTGTGTCTGTCGTGTGGCAGTGTGCTGTCTGTGTAAAAAGGAACTGCACTGCATTTGTATAACAAGCATTTGCAATGCAGTGGGTCTCACATTTGCTAGTGTTAGAGGAATTGTCATTGTAAATTCATAACTGGACTTTTATTGCCACATAAATTGGTCAACCATGCCTCATAATTTGTTCTTTTCCAGCCACATAATTTCAGTGGCCCTGCATATAACTGAGGCACATCAATCCACCTTCTTCCTCTATCTGCAGCCAAAAATGAAAATATTGTCATTTAGCATCCTAATTTAAATCAGCCGTGCTAATTCCACGCTAAAGTGCGAAGATATAAGGAGACGTGCAAGCTGTCAGCACAGAGCGCTGGTCCATGTTCACAGCAGAGGATGCTACTATCCATCATACAAGCACACGGCTCCTGTCACTGTCTTGCTGTAGGGCTCAATGTCGGTCCCACACATGAAGTATAAGCGAGCCCTTGCCCTACCTTGTGACTCCTTAATGTCAAAGATGATTAATCAGCAAGGGTGACATCTGTCTAAGGTGCAGCCATGGCACACTCTCGAGCTGTATGGCACGAAATTCTGAAGAAATTGAATTTGAATAGGTTAGAAAATAACAACGTCTTTACGAAAACTGGGATCAAAACGTTTTGTGTTTTGGTTTTTAGCATTCTTTCCAATAGAGCACGTGTTATGTATGAACCGTGTTTAACTGAAGGAGAAAGAATGGTAAGAGTGTGCGTGTGTAACTTATTCAAAAGCCACATAGAAAGAAAAACTCTCAACTGAACACATATTGGAAGTGTTCTTCGGAAAACCCACACTGCAGATGGACATCTTATTAGAATTATCAAAAAAAGTAATTCACCTGAGGATTACATCAGCATCAAGTAGCATTAGAAAATCTATGCTTCTGATAGCCTGTGTTCCTTTTTTTAGGATATTGTGCATTCCATGCAAAGCAAAAGTCAGAGCCTGAGCGGAAACACTGCACAAGAGAGCGTAGTGCTTCAATGAATAGTGTTTCTGAAAAGCAGATTAAAAAAGTAGCACTAGCTGAAAACTACACAATTATACTCATTATGTATGCTCGACAGGAACATTACAGCATCTGGATGTTTAAAGTATAAAATGTACAATTTGCTTCTCTTCTTGTGACCAGACTTGCTTGATCATACTGGAAGGTAATAAATGCACATTTTTACTGTTTTGCGCCTTTCTTCTTCAAAAATTCTTACAACCTACTAACTATAGGACTAGCACATACTAGGAAAATAAGTCAAGCTGATGTATGATCATGCCCACAAAAAAAAATACATGTTATGTGTGGAGAACCACAAAAATGGGCAATCTGTACTGTTGATATTCTGACACGGCTATTTCTAAAGGTATACATTTGGAACTGACAACATTGAAGCTGTTCCTCAGTCACACCAAACTCGGGGAGGATGAATGTGACGAGCCCCTGCTTGACAGATGCGGAGAATGATAAAAGGCTTGTTCAAGGGCACTTGTGGCTTTCATTTCGTGACTACAAGACATGTCATTCGCAACAGAGGACCTTGCGGGGTGTGACTGAGCCAGACCCATGTTTTCAGCCATCCTGCTGGGGTCTTGCAGGCCGCATTCTCAAACGCAACGAAATGAATTGCTGAATAAAAGAAGAGCACTTAGTAACCCCCGGGAGCAGAACTAGCATTTTTGTTAACTTACCTGCACCTCAGAAAAGCGCGCCAACTTTAAAACTACTGGGATGCATTTGTTTGTCTTTTCGTATGTTGTAAAAAATACTCGGAAGGTTCAGGGTGCCCATATATTTTAAGAATGAATTAACAGGCTACGTTTGTGACGAATGTAATGTTTTACACCCTAGTCGTATATGTATGGTGTTAGTGTTATTAATGATTAAGAACCTCCATCATTGCTTGTTAGAATTAAAATCCCACTGCGTTAGCTCCAAACGCATGGTCGCATCCCAGCTCACTCCCATGTAATAGGAAAGCCTTCATTTTCACATCTAGCAACTCAATCTACGCGGAATATATATTACAGCTTTAATATCCCAGAGGGAAAGCTCCCGTCTGGCAAACACACAGAGACCAACAGCCCCAGGAGCTTCTGTCCTTGCAGCGTTTTCCAGGACATACGTGGTACATCTAAATTTAAAAAAAACAGTCACACCAGGCATCGCTTGCAGCCAACGGTTTCGAGAGACAGGAGGTGAAGACACATAAATAGCGCATTTAACATTTCGAACAATTGCACTGAGCACACAGTGTGCGCCTCGCCTTTGCTTTCTGCAGGACAGAGCAGCACCGCCCACCTTCTATTTACTCCTCACAAACTATAGTTCCCTGCTTGTGAGCGAGACAGAGGCCCTGGCTGGTCTTGGAGAAAACAGCACATCACGCATTGTAGTTTGCACTGCAAGAAAAGCTGCACAAATACCTCAGTCTCCGTTCTATATGACCTTTTGTGCAGAGGAAAGAAGGGAAGGGCAGGGAGAAAGCTGTTGAAAAATATAGCAGTGGCCCTGACGCCTGATTGCTTCATCCCGCCACTGAGGGAACACTTAGTAAACAGCAAAAAGAGCCGATAGGTCAGGGCAGTTTAAGCAGCAGACCAAAAACAAGTTAATCGTCAACTTTTGACAACAGCGTCCCTGAGCAAAAAAAACGAGTTAGAGCTATTAGAAGTTGTAAACTCTCAACCTGATTTTTTTTGCCACATTAAATGGAAAAAAAGAGCACGGTTGTGCTGCTAAAGTTCACTCGTAGTGAAACCTATCGGCAAAAGTGCATTTAACTATGTAACAGGTTAGATGTCAAGCAAAGCGCTCGACTTCTGACAAGCGAGATCATGCTGCGAAAAAAGATAATAAAAGTGCAATTAACTATGTAACAGGGTCGATGTCATGCAAAGCGCTTGACTTCTGCCAAGCGAGATCACGCTGCGAAAAAGATAGAAGGTGGTCCACAAACCGGACGGAAAACATGGAGCCTCACATGTTTTTCAATACTTGGTCGCTGCGTTCGAGGAGGGCTAATCACCAGAAAAGGCATGACGTATGCATGCCTTCCACTAATTAAAGCAAGCAGATTTTAAAAGGCAAGCCCACAAACCAATAAAAGAGACTGACGTAACATGCACGGGCCTCCGAGCCCTTTTCTAACTACTAAAGCGTCTCGCAAGTGAAACGCATGCACAGGCACATGCGACAAAGGCTCAAACCTAAAAATTTAACATTGAACTGCATTTGTTCAGCAAAAAAAGGGTGTTGTGTCGATATTGTATTGAGTGTATATTGTAGGGACTGAAAGAGACTCTGTTTCTGTCTACATGTACATACAGAAATACAAATGACAATGTGCTCTCTCTGCTTATATGGTAGGATTTTAGGAAACTTCGTGCTACTTGTGTATGTGGAAGGAGCATTTTGTACCATGTGGGATGATTGTGGTGATGTACGAGGCAAGCATTTCTGAAAGTGGAGTGTGCACTGCACGTGTGCAAGCTAGAGGAATTAGTGCTACACCCTGTTAAGAAACATTAAAGAGCTTATTTCATGTATGTTTGAGTGTATGATAGTTGGTTATCTTTTTTTTATGGAGAAGGTGGTAGAGTGTTGCATCGATATATTGCAGGCACAAACGTTTATTTGTATATAAGGAAGAAGTATGCAGGATGTGCACATGGAAGGGATTAATATGATACATGTTGGACTTGGCCATCCCTGCTGGCTCACCCCTAAACTTTTTGCCTTCAATCCTCCTGTTTTCTGTTCCTGTTTTTATTGGCTTCTCTGGGTCTGTGCTCTTTCTTTACCAATGCCAACCAGTGCCAAGGTGTTTGAGCCCACTCTCTAAAACACGGTCAAATAGGCTTACACCTGACTGGAAAAGTTAATGTATTTATATGTCCCTTCTAAAGTGGCATACTTAAATTAAATGGTACCAGTGGGCCTGCAACACTTGTTTTGCCACCCACTAGTGTAGCCCTTAAAACATGTCTTGCACCTGCCATTGTGTGGTACTGAAAATTCTGGACCTGTGTTATAAACGTCATCGTATCACAACGATTTTGGTATCAGCAGACCGGGAATGATTAGAATAGTATGCACAGGCATTGTATTCATATTCGGGTAACGAAATCACCCGAATATCAGAGTTTCCGTCCTGAACCCTCGTTTTCCATTTAAACGACAGCCATTTTGTGATTGCCCTCACATAGGCCAATGTCTAATGCTGAGAACGAGTCTGAAGGACACGTACATCTTTGCTGACTCCTCTGTGACCTGGGCAAGCTGACTCCACTGCCTGAAGCCAAACCTGTTCGGCCAGTTTCTTTCCCAGTGGCCGAATGAGATTAGTATCAAGGCACAACACATCATAAAACCTTTCATCACAAACAAACCATGCCTAATCTTACACACACCTGTCCCTGTTTCTTTCTTTATGACTTGCTTTACAAGGAGGAGGTGCCCGTTTATATTGGGGGTCCGTCGATATCTGATGAAAGTACTAAGCCTTGCCGGGTAATTGATTGAGGGCTGGACAAACTGAAATACGGGCTTGTCATCATAAACCTGCTATTTCTTTGTAGTGAAAATATGTGAATGGTCAACTGTAAAATAAGGAATGTTTGCCTAAAGCATAATATTTTGTATAAAAGAGAAGGTTAGCTTTGCAAAGGAAGCAGTCTCCTGAGAATATACACCGTGTTGTACTTCTAGGATACCTGTTACTGGCTGCAGCCAATAAACAAGATCTTTGACTTCACCAAGAAGACTCTGTGTTTCTGTAGTCTGAAACAGGAAGGACTCGAAGTCTTAGGGTGTGTTCCCTGGCACCACTGGGTTCTGAAAAACCCAGTACTTCAGTTGGCGCCCAACGTGGGGCGATTTCAGCGGTACCGGTCCAAGCCAGAGGTTCGTGAGGAGCTTCGTGTGAAAATTCTGGAGGAAGGCCGCCACTTAATCGACCCCTGTATGTCGACGTGGTCCGAAAGTCTTTGCTGCGAGGTTCCCCGCTTCCCAACGGCTACGAAGGACTGCTGCCCTGACTATCGCCCTGTTTTGGACCCTTGATGATTTGGTAGAGTGAAACGATAAAACGAGGCTTCTGGTGACGTCATCGATACCTCAGTTAAGTATAAGTGGAGCGTCTCCCAGTCCTTAGTTTGGTTCTTAGTTTGGTATCCCCTTGGGATCTTTGATTTGGAACTTGCAAGTACCAAAGCCGAGGGATTTGTGTATTCACGAGACTATCGTATTCGATAATCCTTTGAAGTTTGAAGCTAGACTAGAGAGCGCAGATGCCTGGTCTTAGCAGATATGGAAATTTGTTTTGTCTTGGTTATAATAGGGATTCCCGATTGGAGGACTCGTGTCCGGTTCCTCCGATTGGAACTCCAACCTATGAACTATATGTGAAACATGGCATAGGCCCCATCATATATAATGAAGTATGGATCCGATACACCAGGAAAGATGGTGTTTTAAAATGGCCCCAATATGGTAGTTTTGACACAGAGATTCTGAATAATCTGGAGGTTAAACTTTTTAAGAAGAAAGCCCGGCCGGCGATGTTTGACTCTTTTCGCCTATGGCGTAAGGAAGCCAAACAGAAGGAAATTAAATTAGCAAAGAGAAATAAGAGGGAAGAGGGTATCTCGATAATGCAAGCTGCCATGCAGTTTAAAGATGATGAAGAAGAACAGATGAATGAGCAGTTGCACAGGCAACGTAAATTGGTGACCGATAAATGTTATCCAGTTCTTCCGCTTCTTCAGCAAGATGCAGCAAAAGAACTTGAGAAAGATCCTTTAATGTCACATTTGTTGAGTTCGCCACCCCCTTATGCGCAGAATGCTGTGCAACCTCCGGTTATTGTGCCTCAGGTTCTTCCACAGCCGCCAGCTCCTTTTCAGTTGGCTCCTACTACTATGGCGCAGCCCCTTCAAGGGCCGCCGACTTCGCTACCTGCTCCATCTGTACCTCCTATGACTTTATGTACTACATCGACTGCCTCTTCTGGTGTTCTTCCTGATACTGCCTCTGCGTCTGCTTCTGCCTTGCCTCCCTCTGTTTTTCCTCCTGTTCTTTCATCAACTTCTCCTTCTGTCCGACAGAGAATGACAGATACTGTTGCCAGCCTTATATTTCCTCGCTTTGGGTCGTCTGGTGTGACCCCAGATTCGGAGTGTAAACAGTCGCGTAGTCAACTGCCTAATTCTCAAGAGAGAGAAATGTTTGACCGTATGGCGCGTAAATGGGTTGTTTACCCTTTAAGATACGATGTAGAGTCTGTTATGGATGTCTTCCGTCAATGGGGAGCATCGAAACAAAGATACGTTTTTGAGAAAATGTGTGCATTCCTTTGTAAGGAATTGGAAGATAATGATTTGGAAACAAATCCGCCTGATTTGTGCCGTGTACGGTTTGAGTTTGCAAAGGGCACGATTGTGGGTTCGGATGTTGAGACAGCAGTTGCGACGTTGTTGTCCTTTAGTTGTTAAATCTTAAGGGGGTGACTCTTGAGAGTAATCTGGCGCTCTTAATTTCCCTATCTAAATCTGTGTCAGAACCAAAAATTCTATTACACACGGTGCTCAGAACAAAGGTTCCACCCCCAACACTAACCTCACTCAATAACAAAAATTGTTTTGTTATCTACCACATATACAATAAGTTATGGCACACGTGAAGATCTCTTAACAATTTATAATAAAAAAGTAACAATTGTAATATCAAACCTCCCTTCCCAAGGCCATTCCTTGGGAATATTACATGTATATTGAATCTTAATTCACCTAGAACCCACAGTTTGTTCACAATATCTGATCCCAGTTTTCACAAATTCCTGTTATTTATCCCAATCTCCAATCCTCCGTTTAATCCACACACTGAATTCAAATCTTCATAAGTAGTCTTTATTGTGAAAAATCATCCAATCTGTCACGTTATTGTCCATATAGGTTACTGAATAGTCTTCCTGTGGATTGCGTAATCATTCCCATAGATCACAGATCAAATACATCACAGGTCAAAGGTCACAGATCTAATGAATCACAGGTCAACACGTGTTTCATCCGGGGTGTACCCCTTGACTTCCTCAGGACCTCCTACAATGACATTGCCTATCATTAGCAAATCAGTAACTCAATGATAATGTCAAAAGCAAATATAAATAAAATATTATTCATGGTGTCATACTCTATCTCAAATATTGGGAACCATGCAAGTGATCCTTATACACCATCGAACAATATCTCCTGAGTAATGTAATTAGTACCAACTTCAAAAATTATACCGTGGATAAAATCACACTAGACACTTGTGACAAATTATCTTAATTTCCCTAGTGTCTACATGCTTCTAAAATTGTGATTATTATAGCATCAGGGTGCCGGCCATTCCAGTGAGTCCCCCATAACCTAATTTACCCAAGTGCTCTGATCCATATAATATGTGTACAATAATGTGTGCAAGTAATTGATACCTCCAAAACTTCGAATTTCTCAATTTCCTTGTGATCTTCTCCACTTCGGTTTTGCCATCATATTTCCCATCCATACGAATATATATACTATGACCATGTGGATAAATCAGATAGTTATAAATCTATATCCACAAGTTTAAACCATTCCTTATTAGCTTGCATATCCCATTAACACTCACCCTTCCTTACTATCGGTTCGTGCGGGCAATTATATTCTCCCTGGTCCGCGTACGATCCTAAGTCAATAACAATATGAGAAGTTAATTTTCGACTACTCCTGCCGAAAACGAACTACCTATTCTGTGTTCGCTGGAATCTCTTACCGTATCCGTCTCTTGCGTCGCGAGTACGTTGACGCTCCTTCTAAACCCGATTCCTTATTAAACACTTGTTTAAATACCCGCGGTCTTCTTCATGATAATCGAAGAAGGACCATTCCACTAACGTCGCATAGATTCGGTGACACAAAAAGAGGACTCCTCATGCATTAGTGTTATAAATATGGAAGACAGACTTAACTCTAAACTCTTCTTGCTGTTTTGCTATATTCCTTTATCTTCCAAACTCATAATTACAGACCTCTATTATTACTATTAAGTGTGTCCCCCCAAATTAATTATTTTACAAAAAAAATGTATTTTACCAAAAGAAAAATTTCTTCCAAAAGGTATTGATTATCCATAATGACACTACCACTAATCTTTGGCTCTACCTATAAGCACTCTACATGTAGGTATCTACTTCTTCATTTTTTACATGTTTTACTTGTTGAAATCATCTTTTGCCTATAACATTACATCCTAAGAGTATTAAACAATAGAAATTATTTCCTGCAAATATCAAGTAACTATGCTCCTAGTCTACAGGTAAACCTTACGATATATTACTAAGTCACCTAACTCCTGATAATTGTCCTTTAGGAATAAGGATCCTTCTCAGTCAGTGTTCCAACATGACTCCTCTGTTAAAAAAAAGGTGCGACAGTACCCGATGAGAGAAGTCCCTCCGGTATGGAAGGACGCCGTTGAGGCTGATGTTGCTAATCAAATTGATGCTGTCCCAGCTCATTTTCAGCATGTTTGGGTACATGTTCCGTGGAAGCGAGCTGAAGTTTTAGCCCTTAAGCAGACTTTGCCTGATCCCCGTAAAAACCCTGCAGGGTATTATAAGGAATTATCACAGACTGCAGACTCATGCATTATGAATTTAGCCGACATAGACATGTTATTTGGGAATGTTGTTCCACAGCCTTTGTGGGGATTGATTCGCCATACAGATCATGCACAAGAGTTAGGTGACTCATGGGCTAATATTAGTGCTGCAAATGATAGACAAGTTGGTGGTGCCAAGCCTGAGCCTTTGGTAGCAGAACTGCCTGCTAGGATCATTACTTACATGAAGACTTTAATGCCTGCGATGCGTGTGAATTGGGATAAATTGTCTGCGTGTAAGCAGAAGAAAGATGAAACAGTGTCTGATTTCTTCACCAGGTTTGAGGAAACGTTTATCGACCACAGTGGTCAAGATATGAGTACAGAAGGTGGTCAACGGTTGTTCGTCAACAAGTTTGTGCACAATTTGCTTGCCGAGCTGTGTAAGAAATTGAAGGATTCAGAGAGTTCTTGGGCCGTTTCCTCTTCAGCACAAATATTCGCTACTGCACAGTACTACGAAAATAGGGATAAAGATGAGAAGGATAGAGCAGACAAGAAAACTAAAGAATTAAAGACTAAGGTTCTTTTACAACAGGCGTATCCGCCACGTGGTGGTCAGAGTAACTATCAGCAACCTCAACAGTTCCAGAGAAACTCGCAAAGGTTCGAGTTTTCTCAACCACGTGTTCCTGTAGGTCCCAATCAGTGTTCATATTGTAAAGAAGAGGGTAATTTCAAGTATAGTTGTCCTATTTTGTTACAGCGTACGAATGTTGCTTCTGGCGCAAGAGGTCGAGGTGTTCAACAAGCTCCTAGAGGTAGAGGACGTGGAAGTTTCCCCCAGAACACGCGTTCCTTTCCGTCTCAAAACTCAATGAATAGTTTTGACCAGCAACATAACGCGTCTGGTAGGACGGCTCACTACTATGCAGAAGATGAGAACTTGGAAGGTAATAATTGCTAGGACAGCCATAGACGAAGAGAGGGAGTTTTTTTAGTTCCAGTGGATCAGAATGGACCTTATGTTAAGGTGATTACCTCAGGTGTGTCGGAGCCTTTTCTGTTGGATACTGGTGCTACAAAGAGTTCTATTATGCACTCAAAACTCCCTGGCGCACCTTTGTCTGGCGAGATGAATGTTTCAGTAGGTTTTTCTGGCGCCCCGGTTAGGAACCCGATTTCTAGTCCTATGTCCCTTTCTGTTGGACCTTGTGAATTGGAAGCACCCCTTATTCTGACGACAGGTTGTGGTGAAAACTTGTTAGGATTGGATTTGTTGAAAAGATTGTATGCAACATTATATTGTTCTCCTTCGGGAGTACAACTTACACTGGGTAGGAAAATGGTCTCTCCAATGTATTTGTCGAAGGATAAACTTCCGACCGAATTGTCGTTTCTTCCTGATACCATTTGGGCTACTGGTCCTAATGACGTGGGTCTGTTGGAAATACCGCCTTATGTTGTGACATTGAAAGCCAATGTTAAATTACCACGCATTCAACAATACAAGATCTCTAGTGAAGGTGAAAAGGCGTTGCTAGCGATCATTTATGATTTAATTGAAAAAGATGTAATTGAAGAGACAAGAGGCAACGTTTGTAATAGTCCTGTTCTGCCTGTTTTGAAACGTACTGACCCCTCTAAGCCACCTGTTTACAGGCTCGTGATTGATCTTAGAGAGGTAAATAAAATAGTTGTGCCACAGTTTCCAGTTGTTCCTGATATCACTGCCATATTGACTATGATTCCAGCTTCCGCCACCTGGTTTTCGGTGATTGACTTAAAGAATGCTTTCTTCAGCATCCCGATTGCCGAGGAGAGCAGGGATATTTTTGGCTTCAGTTTACGAGGCCGAAGTTTCCGCTTCAAACGCGCTCCACAAGGCTACTGTGAAAGTCCATCAATATATAGTCAGGCTTTAAAAACACAGCTTGATGCAATCATTTTACCTGACGGCGCTACCCTTATTCAGTACATTGATGATTTGCTAGTCGCTACAGATACTGAAGAGATTTGTAAAGAAGCCACCTTGTTGTTGTTGCGTCATTTATCTGATTTACATCACAAAGTGTCCCTTTCAAAACTGCAATATTGTCGACAAGAAGTGACCTACTTAGGCCATCTCTTATCGAAGGAGGGAAGGAAACTGACCTCAGAAAGAATTCAGGCAATTGCAAAATTGAGTGTGCCAAGGACACAGAGAGAAGTACGTGCTTTCTTGGGCATTACATCATACTTCAGACAATGGATACCGAATTTTTCTTTGCTGGCCAAACCTTTGGTAGCATTGACCTATAAAGATACACCAAACCCCGTTCCGTGGTCTGAAGATTGTCAGAAAAGTTTTTCCGAATTGCGTAATGCATTGTGTTCGGCTCCTGTGTTGGGTACCCCCGACTACAGTAAGCCCGTTACACTGTATGTCCATGAGAAAGAGGGTTGTGCATTGTCAGTGCTGACACAGTCTTTTGGAGACAAGCAGCGCCCATGCGCATATTTTTCGTCAACTTTGGATCCGGTAGCTAAAGCATTGCCGAGTTGCTTGAGAGCCACAGCGGCAGCAGCTGTTTCTATTCGACAGTCTTGCAGTGGACACGTTGTTAAACAGGACCAAGACACAGCATTTAACTAGTGCTCGATTGTCAGGTTACGAGTTGACACTGTTAGCGAGTCATGTGCACATAAAGAGGTGCGATACGTTGAATCCAGCCACGTTATTGCCGATTTCAGTAGAGACAGATGATGTTGAACAATATGATTGTTTTCTTAGGACAGAAGAAGAAACGAAAGGGAGAGTAGATCTTAAAGATACTCCTCTTGTAAAGTGTGATGGTACCTTATGGGTGGATGGTTCATGCTTCAAGCTTCCGAATGGTGATACGACTGCAGCATATGCTGTCACAACTTTGCATACGATTGTTGAAGCTGCACGTATACCACATAATTCAGCTCAAGCAGCAGAGCTGATTACACTTATGAGAGCGTGTGTGTTATCGAAAGGAATGAAAGTGACCATATATACCGACAGCCAGTATGCGTTTGGTGTGGCCCATAGTTTTGGACGATTGTGGAAAGAACGTGGGTTCCTGACTTCGCATGGAGCTAAAATTCAGCATGGTCAGTTGGGGAGTGAGCTTCTTGAGTCACTGACCTTGCCATTACAAGTTGCGATTGTGAAATGCAGTGCACACAAGAAGGTTACTGATGATGTCGGTCGTGGCAATGCATTTGCTGACGAAATCGCAAAAGAAACAGCAAAAGATGTGATGAATCGAATGTATGTTGCAGGCCCCACAAGATGGGTTGGTGACGTTGGAATATGTGAAGATACGATAGAGGGTGTGAAGTCTATTCAAGCTGAAGCTTCAGAGAAAGAGTTGAGTGTGTGGAAAGAAAGTATGGGTAAATTGGATGAAAATGGTTGTTGGGTTGACTTGTCAGAACATCAGCAATGGTTGTTACCCGATGCGTATGTGCTTGCAGTGGTGACAATGGCTCATGGAATGGCCCATATCAGTGTGAAAGGGATTTGTAAGTTGTTGGCTCCAGTATGGCAAAATGCTGGAATTCCTAAATGTGCAGAGAATGTGGTCAAGAATTGCATGGTGTGTCTGAAATATAATCCTGGTAGGGGAACCCCAACTCCAGCTGGTCATTTTGCGCCTCCAACTTATCCGTTCGAGGTTTTGCAGCTAGATTTCATCCACATGGAAAGGTGCAACAATCTGAAATACGTACTCGTTGTTGTTTGTGCTTTTTCAAGATGGGTAGAAGCATATCCCTTAAAAGACAACACTGCCTTATCCACAGCTAAAGCCCTTGCCAAAGAATTCTTCCCTAGGTTTGGAATGCCGAGAATGGTCTGGAGTGATAATGTGAGTGAATTTGTGGGTCGAGTGATGAAAAAAGTATGTGAAGGGCCAGGTATCCAGCAAAAATTCCACGCTGCAAATCACCCCCAATCAGCTGGACTAGTAGAGTGCTATAATGGCACGCTAAAACTGAAGTTGGCAAAGATACAAGCGAGCTCTGGTCTTTAATGCCCTGACGCTCTGCCTCTAGCACTCCTATCAACAAGAATGACTGTGCATTCGCGAGTGGGACTTAGTCCCTATGAAATTGTGTTCGGCCGCCCGGCCAACATATGGGGAGTGCCAAGACCAACAAAATTCAGTGAGATCGAACACCCTGTACTGCTTGATTATTTGTATGAATTGACAGCTAAATTGCGTGTTCTACACCAACAGGTTCACGATACTCTGCCTCAGGTCTCTGAAGCTCCAGGACATCTTATCGATCCTGGATCATGGGTGCTGGTCAAGAACTTCCAGCGGACAAAGAATGACCAGCCCCGTTGGACCGGCCCCTACCTCGTCCTTCTCTCAACAAGATCAGCTGTTTGAGTGGAAGGGAAAAAGAACTGGATCCACGGCGTACACTGCAAGAGGGTCCCTTTTCCTCTACCGTACGACCGGTGGGTCCAGGAGGGGATCGCTGACTCTGAGACTGAGACTGTGCCTCGTTTTTTGCCATTTAGCGATGCACGTGTAAAAGGAACAATTTCTGAACGAGAAAGTGACAATAATTTGCAAGAAGCTGTGCCACCGTCAATTCGATTGAACACTACAGAGCCTGAACTTTTGTTCCAGAACCAGACAGTACCTGGAAAAAGCCGTTATAATTTGAGACCAAGAACTAAGGACAAATAATTTTTTTCTCGTTCCTTTGCTATTTTTTTTAAAGAGCGGCTCTCTCATCTGAGAAACTTTCTTATTTTTGTTTTTTTCTTTTCGAACCGCCATCCGGGTTCAGCTGTAGGGTCGTGGTTGCCCAAGTCTTTGGAGTGCAGCTGAAGACGTTAGGTCGACAGTTCTGGTCGGTCTAAGGGAGTTGCCCTGGACTGACAGAAGCATTCCCTAGCATAGAACACCCTACCACCACGAGCAGCATTTAGAGAGGATGGAGTTTTTCAAGAATGAGAGACCTGCCAGACAGATGGACTTTAAAGCCAGAATGGGTATAATAATGACAAAGAAACGATTTTTGATATTATGTATTTTCATGTTGCTTAGTGTAATGACATTTTTAATAAGATATGTTTTATTCTCTTTTCAAGTGACATTTGCACCCATTACTCAGCCCATACCTCCTTCTACTGTTTCCTCGCATTCTTTTCACCCCCTGCCTGAACACGAGTCTGCCAGAAGATTAGAATTTGTCAACAATTCATTCATTCAGCTTCTACACCAACACCAATTAGTAGTGAACACAACTAACTGTTGGGTGTGTGGTCTTATGCCTCATACTACTGATAAAGGTATCCCTTATCTGGTCCTGCCTTTCAGCCATAATGGTTCTGTATGGGCATATAGAACGGTGTTCATATACGCGTATGAAGCCAACCCCCTACGTTCTGTGAAAGATAATCCTAAGAATAGTGCTCTAGCTAAGGGTATAGTAGATATGATTAGGGAAGATATTTCCTATGAGACTATCCCGAGAGATGAGACACTAGCATATATTGGATGGAACATAACAGGATATGGAGTTACTCTGAGAGGGGAACCAGCGAGCAAAGAGATCCTCCCCGATTTGGATTGTACCCCATCAGGGTCACCTATGTCTGCAAGGTAATGGCAAGAATCCCAGAGCTCAGTTAGGGAAAAGTATCTGCACTGAAACATATGTTTTTGCGTCTCAGACTTCTCCTTCGTTCTTAGCAGCTAAGGGTACCTATTTCATCTGCCATAATAGAGCCTATTCATGGTTGCCCCCTGACTTCTCAGGCACATGTTTTGTTTCGTTCCTGTTACCTCCCACCTACACTGCCGCGGCAGATTACCATAAGACAAGGATAGTTAGAGGTGTCATAAGTAAAGAAGACACTACAGGACAAGAATTTGGAGATTTCGCAAAGGGTATTCTGCCGTTTTGGGTTCCTATGGTTAACAGCAGGAACATAAGGCAATTGACAAAGGTGGTTGAATCCACGGTAGTTGAAACCGCCGGTGCCCTTGGTAATTTGACTGCTGAGCTCCAGTCGGATCGCCTTATGACTCTTCAGAACAGGGTCGCATTAGACGTCATACTTGCAGACCGAGGTGGGGTATGTAAAGTGATCCAATCAAGTTGCTGTGTTTTCATCCCAGATAACGCTCCGACAGTCTACCAGGCCATTTCCAAACTGCATAAGATCTCCGAATCTATTCACGTGGATAAAGGAGATTGGTCATTGATGGGGTGGTTCTGGGAGCTGATATCCGCCTGGGGATGGAAGACTCTGGTAGTCATTGGGATGATCTTAGCCATTCTTTTCCTGTCCTGTCTGTGTGTACAGTGTGCTCCTGCAATATGTGGCCTCTGTGCTACATCGTGTGTAAGGAAACCTGTATCAAGGGACGAGCTAAGTAATAGGATGATGCTACAGCAACATCTCAACGACTTTATGAATATAGACCTGGACTCAGATTAGCGTGAGTATAGGTTATAGCCTATGTAAGGGCAAAAGGAGGGTCTGTGGTACTGAAAATTCTGGACCCGTGTTATAAACGTCGTCGTATCACAACGAATTTGGTATCAGCAGACCGGGAATGATTAGAATAGTATGCACAAGCATTGTATTCATATTCGGGTAACGAAATCACCCGAATATCAGAGTTTCCATCCTGAACCCTTGTTTTCCATTTAAACGACAGCCATTTTGTGATTGCCCTCACATAGGCCAATGTCTAATGCTGAGAACGAGTCTGAAGGACACGTACATCTTTGCTGACTTCTCTGTGACCTGGGCAAGCTGACTCCACTGCCTGAAGCCAAACCTGTTCGGCCAGTTTCTTTCCCAGTGGCCGAATGAGATTAGTATCAAGGCACAACACATCATAAAACCTTTCATCACACACAAACCATGCCTAATCTTACACACACCTGTCCCTGTTTCTTTCTTTATGACTTGCTTTACAAGGAGGAGGTGCCCGTTTATATTGGGGGTCCGTCGATATCTGATGAAAGTACTAAGCCGTGCCGGGTAATTGATTGAGGGCTGGACAAACTGACATATGGGCTTGTCATCATAAACCTGCTATTTCTTTGTAGTGAAAATATGTGAATGGTCAACTGTAAAATAAGGAATGTTTGCCTAAAGCATAATATTTTGTATAAAAGAGAAGGTTAGCTTTGCAAAGGAAGCATTCTCCTGAGAATATACACTGTGTTGTACTTCTAGGATACCTGTTACTGGCTGCAGCCAATAAACAAGATCTTTGAATTCACCAAGAAGACTCTGTGTTTCTGTAGTCTGAAACAGGAAGGACTCAAAGTCTTAGGGTGTGTTCCCTGGCACCACTGGGTTCTGAAAAACACAGTACTTCAATTGGAGCATGTCTTTAGTGCCAGTTCGACTTGACAAAATAAACCCCTTGCCAGGCCTATAACACCCTTCTTATTACAAAGCCCTCCCTAAGATAGACCCTATACAGCCTATAGGCCAGGGAGCATTGTATCTAAAAGGTTGGACATATAATTTTAAGTTTTACATCTCCTGGCAGTGAAAAACTCCTAAACTTGTTTTTTACTACTAAGAGGACTACCTGTCCCATGGGATAACAATGAGTTGCCTTATTACATTTAATATGTGCCAATTTTTTATTTGGGACAGGTAAGTATTTCATGTTTGGGAAATTTGAATTAGAATTACTCTTAAATTGTAAAGTTGACTTTAAGTTACAATTTTGAAAATTACACTCAAAAGGTTGGCATTTGCCTGCCCCAACCATTTGGTGCCTGCTCCTGGGTCACATTAGTGGGTGTACAGACAATTGGAATGTGTTTATTCCCTCAGACAGCCACACAATAGAGAGATTGGTGTGCTTGGATGGGCCATCGACTGGCAGGATGGGGAGAGCAAAGCAGGGCACAGCCCCACTCGCAACTGAATAGGCTGTGTTCTTCCTTCACACAAATAACTTGTCACTCCTGCATTGTTCATGCAGCCTGCTTCGAAATAGGGCAGGGGAGTCAGGAAACTTCAAATGCTTCAAAGGGAATTTTCTAGAAACTTCTACTTCAAAAGGGGCACCATGTGTAAAAATAGGACCCTCAGACTCAACCTTCAGTTTACTTTCTAGACCTGGTGAAGGACCCTTAGAGAACAGACTGCTGTTGTGCCCTGCGGCATACTCCACAAGGCTACTTTGCTAACCATCGAAAGTCTGCTTTGCTGCCTGAAGCCTGCCTTAAGCCCTCAGAGGCCTGCCCTGCTTCTTGAACCCTGCTTCCTCACCTACATCCAGGACTACCAGCTAGGCCTGGGCAGAGTTCATGGAGTTCTCCTATGTGGAACTCCGTAAAGTGCTGAAAAATTCCACCACACCAGATGGAGTTCCATGAACAGCACAACTTGGCTAAGTCGTGCTGTTCGAGCTGATTTTCAATACAGGAGTTTCTCAGCATGAATGACATCACGAGGAGTGCCAGAGGGTGCTAACTTCTTTCTGCCCCTCAAGTTGATTTTCTAATCGGGCGGCAGCTTCCTCAATGCAAGTGGCAGCTTTCTCATACGAACGGTCGTGGCCTAATGCGACTGCTCACGTTCAGAAATCGTACTCGTGCGCCCCAACTTAGCAATTTCTCTCACTCGTGCCCACCAACTTAATGTTGGCAAAAACTCCACTCTGCGTCACTTCGCAGAGATTTTTGGAACTCTCCACGGAGTGGGGTAAACTCAGCAAACACCGCCGGTGGAGAGGAAATCTTTGCCCACCCCTAATACCAGAGTGATTCCAAAGGCTAGTTTGCTGGCCTTCTGATCAGTCTCAAGGACAGAAGAAGTTCTCTTCATCTTGAGCCAGCGCCCAGACAGAGCCTGAGTGAATCCTAAAATCCCACGTGGTGCCCCGCCAGTCCTGGACCCTTTGTGGTGGTGCTAAAGGTTCACAGATAGCCCAAAAACAAAATGTAGGGCTTAGAAATTTTTGGGCTAACAACCGTTCTGAAAACTTAGAGAACACCAGGACCAACATGCTCATCTATCTGCCCAAGGTGCATCGCAGGTTAGCCTGGTTTCACAGCAGCTCCCACTATGTTCTCTGCGGCATCAAATCCTGTTCAGTGGTCCTTCGGCAAAAGGGGTATCCGGCCTTCTGGAACTGTTGTCAGCTGCTGCCTCCAGGTTTGTTCCACTGAAGATATTCCACTTTCAATAAAGTGACTACGTCCAAACATTGAAATGCCATGAATTTATCCAGTGGTTACCCAGTGATGACACTTCGTCCTCGGACACCACCTGCAGCCTTACCCTGCTGACCTCTACCTTCTCAGAAGATTTTTCTCTACATTTCTTTGAAGTCCAAAGGTAAGCACTGACTGGGTCCAATCCAATTTTTGTATCTAACCTGTGCTTCATTGCAGTCAGTCACATTTTTCGGTTTGACCTAGTCTCACATGAAAAGATGTCCAGGTTAGACTCTTTAATACTTTAGGCACTAGGTTTTACCTTCAACTTTAAAAAATCATATCCCTGGTTCTGCTTATCGGATTTTTTGTTGTTTTGGTGTCAAATAAATAATTAAAATGCACTCTAATTTGGTGTGGGATTTTTCTTGTGTTTTTATTTCATTTAGTACTGTTTGTGTGCTGCATAAATATTTTACACACTGCCTATAAATTAAGTTTTACTGCTTTTGTGTCAGGCTACCATAGCATTAGGGACAGGTTAATTAATTAAGCAAACTTTGAGGTTCACTCTGAAAGGGATTGTGGCTGTTCCTTGAATAGGGGTCACCCCCACTTCAAACAACAACTCAGTTTCTCACACACACTGCGTGCTACAAATATACTTTAAAGGCAGTAATGTACTAATTGCGTACGAAGAACTATGCTGCATATATACACTGAAGGGAACTGTGTGCTTCCTTTGTACTTTAGGGGATGTATTATTGAGTGTGTGCCCCCCCCCCATGTGGTAGCACAGGCCATAATGAAAGCAAAATATAGGGCCCTCCAGAACTTTCCTAATGTGAGTGTAGCGACCTCCACAACATAGGCCCCGGTTCCACTGCAATTACTGTAGTATTGATAGCCTGTAACATCAACAGCAGCCTTATACACAGACGCACATGTGCTCTACATTTACTAGAAGATACTATGGTGCAGCTCAGAAAATTAAAATAAAAAAGATTGAAATACTATTGATGAATATAAATAGTCCATATACAGGAAAACACTTTCAAAATAGTAATCGTGTTGCAGTTTTGTTTCGGACATCCTTTAACTAAATATGGGGGAACTGGCACAAAAGGTAAAGGGTTAAGAGAGAGGCATCAGAGAGAAGGATTAAAAAAGTGAATTAGGGCTGGAAAGGGCATCACTTTGCCAGCCCTCCTTTGAGCAAGCCTTAGGGGGCATTTGAAACAACGGTGGCATCCGGGCAAAGTAAGAAGCAGTAGGAGGGGAATCCTAGCAAAAATATGCTTCAGGGAAGAGACGCGCATAAGATGAACAAGGCAAGCCATCGAATAAGATGAAATCAAATCAGAGTGACTGTAAACCCAACCTACGGTAAGCAATGATTGGGATTTAAGCCCACTGTTACTTCTTGGTAAGTTGGCAATATGTAATTTGCAACCAGACAGCTTGCGCTACCTGGTAGGCTTGATCTGAGAACAGTTTCTTATCTTCTTCTATGGGACATTCTTACTTCGTACCACATGATGTCTGCAATGGAAGGGGAATGAAGAGGTGGATCTCTGTTCCCACCACAAAACTACCTGTGTTTTTCAATGACTTGGCAGGCCTGCTATTGTTGAAAATGTAGATTTTCCGAGTATTTTATAATGGAAAGTCTTAATTTTATTAAAGACACGGAGGCAAGTATTATGCTTTCTTTTCCTGCTTTATTTCAAATAGCAGCCAAGAGAAAACACCAATCCCAGAGGTTTGCGTAACAGGCAACCAATGGGAGATAAGATCAACAACCTTAACGAATCAACACACTATACAACATAAGATATACCAATCCTGACTGCAGGCAGCCCTCTTTTCAGCTGCGAGACTGTCAAGAAAATGATTTGAATAAAGGTACAATACAACAAATTAGGCATTTTGCGAGAACCAGTGCAAAAATGTCTTGAATTCTGTCCAGGTTGGGGGAGTAGGACGACTTGACAGGATGGTGAACGGAGAAATCCATCTTCGATGGAGATTGCGCTGGAGGAGTACTTTGGGTAGAAACGGCATAAAATGAATTAGTTTGAAGAGGATGCTGGAGCGTTGGTAGTAACTAAAAGGGTGGGAAAAGAACAACATTAGTACAGTAAGCGGCGGGATAATACTCGCCTCCGTGTCTTTAATAAAATTAAGACTTTCCATCATAAAATCCTCGGAAAATCTACATTTTATGACAAGACCGGGGGCTCCTATTATGCTTGTTTAAAGCATGTTAATTACTACAGAAGTTGCTGTATTAACAGGTTTACAATAAAATGTGCGAAAAATAAAATCCTTTGACCAATCTGCCGATCTTAGAATATCTTCTAAACGTGATCCAGCCCAAGAGGCTTTTGACGCCATAGCCCCTCTAGCAGAATAGGCTCCAAACTTTGATGTGTCAATGCCCGCTAATGACATTACCCATTTGACCCAACGGGCTAAGGTAGGGGAAGATACAGGTTTGTAAGGTTTCCTGAAGGAGATTAAAAGTTGGGAAGCAGAAGATGTTCTAAGATCGGCCGTCTTTTGTTCATAAACCTTTAAACAATTTCCCACACAAAGTTTCGGATGATTGGGAAAGAAGGGGTAGAAAACAGAAGCAGTGTTGTTTTTTGTACGACGAGAGACATTGAACAGTACACCAGTAAGAGTGAAGTAACGAGCTGAGATATCCAAGGCTTTCACATCAGACAGACGTTTGATAGAAACTAGACAAAGTAACATTGTTAGTTTGGCTGAAAGCATTTTCAAAGACAATAAGTTATTATCCTGCCAGGATACAAACATTTGTAAGACAAGATTGACATCCCATAGAGCGGAGTATTTGGGAATTGGAGGATTGGAGAATTTTACTCCTTTCAAGAGGCGACAAATGATAGGATGTTCTCCTACAGGTTTTTCGTTTATAAAAGGATGATGCAGTGAGATATCTGACCTATATAGATTAATGGTCCCGTATGATTTGCCGGCGCTAGCTTGTGAAGCAAGAAAATTAGCTATCAGAGTGAGATCTGCTGAAAAGGGATCACATGCTTTTCCCAAACACCAGCTAGACCAGATGGACCAAGCTGATTTGTAAGCCTTGGAAGTGCCTGGAGCCCAGGAATTGTTGATGTAGGTTGAAGCTTCGAGTGAAATTCCTGGATAAGATGAGGAAGACCTGAAACTTTCCAGGTGGATAGGAGAAGGAATTAGTTGAGAATAAGATTGTGAGCGAGACCTTGTGGATTGAGAAGGAGAGAAGGGAAGGAGGGCAGAAGGACAGGGTAGTCGATTGATAATTCGAGAAGTGTGGGATACCACACTTGGGTTTGCCACAACGGAACCACTAAAACTACTGTAGCTTTTTGACGACGAAGATGAGCGAGAACTTTGTTTATCATGATGAAAGGAGGAAATGCGTAGTTTATTGAATGGGACCACTGTAGAAGGAATGCGTCGGTCGCTAAAGCTTGAGGATCTGGCCTCCAGCTGAAGAAACAAGGGAGTTGAGCATTTAGACGGGATGCGAAGAGGTCTATATGGAAAGGACCCCATTTGCGATGAATAGAGTTGAAGACCGAAAAGTGAAGCTTCCAGTCGCTGGAGTCGGAAAGATGACGTGAGTACCAATCTGCAACTGAGTTGAGTGAACCGGGCAAGTATTCTGCTCGAACTGAAATTTTTCGGTGCAGGCAGAATTCCCAGAACTTTTTTGCTAGTTCTGCTAGAGGTTTGGATTTGGTACCGCCGAGGTGATTGATGTATTTTACTGCTGTGAGGTTGTCCATACGCAGAAGTACGGAACAACAGACTCTGTTTTTGGTGAAGCTTTTGATTGCAAAGGAGCCTGCAAGCATCTCTAAATAGTTGATGTGCAATGAAGACTCCTGCAGAGACTATGGTGGTCATTCTAAACCTGGCGGTAAAAACCGCCAGGGCGAATGACCGCGGTAGCACCGCCAACAGGCTGGCGGTGCACCGCTGGGCATTCTGACCGCGGCGGTTCAGCCACGGCCAGAAACGGAAAGTCGGCGGTGTACCGCCGACTTTCCGCTGCCCTTGAGAATCCTCCATGGCGGCGGAGCGCGCTCCGCCGCCATGGGGATTCTGACACCCCCTACCGCCATCCTGTTCCTGGCGGGTCTCCCGCCAGGAACAGGATGGCTGTAGGGGGTGCCGCGGGGCCCCTGGGGGCCCCTGCAGTGCCCATGCCAATGGCATGGGCACTGCAGGGGCCCCCGTAAGAGGGCCCCAACCTTGTATTTTAGTGTCTGCTTTGCAGACACTGAAATACGCGACGGGTGCCACTGCACCCGTCGCACCTTCCCACTCCGCCGGCTCAATCCTGAGCCGGCGTCCTTGTGGGAAGGCTGTTTCCCACTGGGCTGGCGGGCGGCCTTTTGGCGGTCGCCCGCCAGCCCAGTGGGAAACCCACAATGACCTCCTCGGTCTTTCGACCGCGGTACGGTCTTCTGGCGGTTCCCGCTTGGCGGGCGGCTCCCGCCGCCCCCCAACATCAGAATCACCCCCTATGTGTCTCCAGTCGATATTTTCCCTCACCGTGCACTCCAGCCTGTTAGGCTTGCATCGGAATCTAAGACAAGATCTGGGGCTGAGGCAAAGATGGTCCTGCCATTCCAAGCTTCGAGATGGTCGAGCCACCATTGAAGTTCTGTACGGGATTCGAGGTCGAGGGGGATGAAATCTGAATAAGCAAGACCTTTGCGTAAATGTCGAATTTTCAATCTCTGAAGAGCCCGATAGTGAAGAGGACCTAGAAAAATTGCCTGTATCGAGGAAGAAAGAAGACCTTCAATCCTTGCAAGAGACCTTAGGGAGAGAGAAGTCTGCTGTAAAGATAGGGTTATCTCTGATTTGATACTTTTTATTTTTGAATTCGTAAGTTGTAACAGGCCTTGAGAGGAGTTGACTACAAAGCCTAGGAATTCCATTGTCTGTGACGGAGTAAGTATCGATTTCTCGTTGTTGACTAAAAAACCTAGATCTGAAAGGAGTGATATGGTGTAGGACAGTTGAGACCGAAGGATAGAGATGTCTTGATGCATAAGAAGGATATCGTCTAGATAGATTATCATTCTGAAACCTTGAGATTGGAGAAGAGCTACTATAGGTTTCATTAACTTGGTAAAACACCAAGGGGCAGAGGAAAGCCCGAAGGGTAGGCAAGTAAATTGATAGGTTTGATGTTTCCATTGAAACTGGAGGAACTTTCTGTGAGAGTAGTGAATAGGAACTGTTAAGTATGCGTCTTGAAGATCCAAACGGCCCATCCAGTCATTTAGAAGAAGCGAGTCTCTTAAATTCAGAATTGTTTCCATCTTGAAATGTCGATAAACGACAAACTGATTGAATTGTCTGAGATTGATGACTGGCTTCATTTTTTTGTTTTTCTGATTACTAAGAACAGGGGGCTTATGAAACCGGATGGAATAGGACGAGCTGGTTGCATAGCTCGTTTTTGAAGGAGATCTTGAATTTCGGTAGAAATAAGATTTGACATTTCTTCTGCAAAGCTGAGGGGAAGAAGGGGAGAAGGTTGGAAGGGAGTTTCGTAAAACTCTATTAAGTAGCCTTTGACTGTGTTGAGAACCCAGGGGTCTGAGGTAATCTCTTTCCATTTGTGGAGAAATTTTTTTAGACGACCCCCTACAGGAGGATGGCCAGAAGATTGGCTTACCTGAATTGTTATAGGACCTGCATTGGTTCCTGCCTCTGAGCCCTCTGGAACGCTGGGGGTAGAATTGTGGCCGAAAGTCTTGCTGTTGTTGATAGTTGTAAGACCCTCTGAAGCCTTGATTCCTGAAGGACCGGCCGGTGGAGTGGCCTCTTCCTCTACCGGCCCTGGCAAAAACCCGTGAGTTAAACACCTTTTTAAGCGACTGCTGTGCTTTGTCCAGTGAGGCAAAGGTGGTAACGTATTTGCTTAATTCCTTGATAAAATTATCTCCAAAGAGCAAGCTGTCAGCCTTAGCTCCTGGATCCATAGCTGCTAGATTCGCTAGCTTAGGATCTAGCTTGAGCAATAGTCCTTTTCGACGCTCGTGCGTGATAGCCGTGTTCGCGTTACCAAGCAGACAAAAGGCTCTCTGAATCCAGAGGGACAGTTCTTCAGGATCAATAGACTCTTCATTGATTATTGCGGATTCTGCTATGTTAAAAATGCGGGATAAGGGACCGACCAAATCAAAGACTTTATCCTGGCAGAGGGCCCAGGCTCTGTCTTCCCCTTTTTGGGGGTCTTTGCCGAATTTGAGAAAAAAGTTAGTAGGGACGGATCTATAGAAGGGGTAGCAGTAATGTGAAGGGGAAGAGAGGGTCTGGGACACTCAGAACGCAGTTTGGCCCGTACTTGTTTATCTAGGGGAAAACGCAGTTTTGCTAGAATGTAACTCGCAACATGTTCTGAAGGTAGCCATTCAGTAGAATTGGGGTGGTGGATTAAGCCAGGATCAAACATGGGATTGCCATCGGAATCCAATAGTGGAGCGTGAGCTTGGTCTGCTGATGCTGATTTAGACTTTTTGGGAGGAGGTCCAATCCAAAAATCAGAGGTATTAGCATCCTCATTGTCTGAGGTAGAATCATTGTCATCCCCATCATCATCAGTGTCTCTAATGTCCGCAATCACAATCTTATGGGTGTTAGACACATTTTTTGTTTTATTTTTACTTTTGGTACCCATAACTTTATTCCCCTCTGTACTAGGAGGCCTGTGAGGAGCTTCGCCCTCTATCCTGAGTGAGTTTGACTCACCATCCATTAGCGCAGATGAGGCGTTAGCCTGATTAAAAGAAGCCTCCGAGGCTTTGCGCTTTCTGCTTTCCCCCGCAGAATGGGCCACATGTGATTGGGATAGACAGGAAGACACAGTAGATTGAATTTGCTTGGAAATTTTTCCCATAGAAGCAGAAACTGCTTTTTTAACAGAAGATTGAATAAAATTATTTAAGTTGTAAGAAAAATTCTCTTCAGAATCTTCATTTGCTGAGAAGAACTCTAAAAAATCAATTTTTCTATGGAGAAAAAAAATAATAAACTGGTAAATAAGGGGTTAAAAAGTTTGAAGGGCAGGGCTTTAGAATATCAACGTGTGACTCACCAGGAAGCTATTGATTGAGAGGCCGGAATAACAAGCCACTCCTCACCAGGAAGTATTGGAGGAAACGAGATGCAGAGCGAAGGTAAGGGCTGTTGAAGTGATTAAATTGAGCAAAAAGCCAGGGAAGTGAAACGAGCGCTTCAACACGAATGCGCTCGGGCTGCTGAAATGTTCAATTCAGCCGAAACCGGTGAAGAGAAAAGAGCGCTTCAAAGCGAATGTGCTCGGGACTGAATAGAGGGTAGTTTAATGCTCGCGTGAGCCGGCGTTCAGAGTTGAACGTTCACGGCTCCGCGAGTAAAGGCGCCTGAAGAGAAAGCTTGGCGCAGCGCGCACGCTGGTATTTTAAGAAATACACCTTAACAGAGTGAACTAAAACGCGCGTAATGCAATAAAACATCAGTCATTAGTATAAATGAAATATAGAACAGTAAACGCTATCGAAAATTTAAAACTGTATGGAGCAACAAAAGATATACTTATCTTGACTGCAAGCAGCAAGAACAGAGGGCTGCCTGCAGTCAGGATTGGTATATCTTATGTTGTATAGTGTGTTGATTGGTTAAGGTTATTGATCTTATCTCCCATTGGTTGCCTGTTACGCAAACCTCTGGGATTGGTGTTTTCTCTTGGCTGCTATTTGAAATAAAGCAGGAAAAGAAAGCATAATAGGAGCCTCCGGTCTTGTCATAAAATTAGATGGACACCAGCTTGTACTATGTGAGTATAATTACACAGACTCGCGAATGCCTTCCTGAATTACACCTATTGTGTTATCTGAAAGCTCATCCCTTCATTGTGAAATCCATTCCACTAAAAGAGAGTAGTCAAGAAATTCTCTTTTTTCTGTCGTCTCACGTTTCCCAAATTTGTAAATTTAACAGCTGGCAATAATAAGGAGAACCATTTAGAGAGGCTGTTACTGTGCTGTACTAGTGGCAACTTAGGTATGTATTTGTTACGACAAACCTTTCAGTTTCTGATGCTTTGCCTCTATTATTTCTCAGTTACTTTCATCCTAGTGTGTTATGGCATATCCCCAAAAGGACAAGCTGTGTGTCTATACAGTCCTCGCACGTTGTCCCAGATGTTCCTAACTATCATAGCAGGGAGCACGCTCAGAAATTCCTTAACCAGAAACATAAATATTGTCCCGATTAAAGTTCCTCTAAAAAACTTCCGAACTGTCCTCTCTTCTCAAAGCATATTTTTAGCAGCTCAATGGCCCTCTTAACGATGTTTCCCTGATTGATATGAGCGTCAGCCAGCAGCACTTAAATACGCATCCACGCGCACGCGCTTGCTTAATATATACGTTTGGCAAGAAGTTCTCTTATTTCAAAACGGACTCCTCAGTCACAGAGGTGAAGTTATCATTGCGTTCAATATTAGCCACAGAGCAGAATTATAGTTTTTGTTGTATAACCGACTCCACCCACGAGGGAATAATATTTACTGACCTTGGTTTAAGCACTTGAACCCGGGAGGCCTAGGTGTTATACTGCACCATATAAATCTCCAAAATGAAAAAAAACACTTCTTTCTTCTGAAGCTTGCAGCAATCGACCATGTCTGTTTTGAAATGTATCATTGGTGCTACATGCTCATAAGAGCCCACCGAATGCCAACGTTCTCATCGCTCCAGGGGATTGTTAAGTACATGAATATGTTAACATATGTTGTGCCACCTTTCTTGAAACTCACTAGGATAAAAGAAAATAACACGTTTTTGAGAATGGCATGGACAAGTTGTCAATTGAAACAGTAAAGGTATACTGCTAGACCTCATGTGCATAGAAAATATTGGGTCTGATTAACTAAGATTTTTTTCACTGGGTGGATGAGATCTGATCCTGACTTAGGGTCCAATCATGAATAGTTTAGGTGGTATCTCTGCAGAAAGTACCACGCGAGCGAATACAAGTATTACCAGGGGCGAGAATACACATGGGAAAAACAAATGCTTTTTTCCCACACAATTTCGTTCTGTTTTCAGAAGATAGAAAATGTGTAAGGAAAGTGCCCAGAATTAAGGAAGTTCAAGCAGGAGTGGACCCAATAATTTCAGGGGTGTTGCTTCATGTTATTCCGCATTCTATTTCCTGGTAATTGCATGGTGCAGGGTTCGTAATACCTCCAGAGACATCAATTTTGGACCCGGTATTCTCGCCACCCCATACGGTACAACGTGGAAAAGGAGGCCTTTCATTATGATTTACACTTATTTTGCCAGAGTAGGGCACCCAATAGGAAAGAAAAGATGTGTACCTCAATTCGATTGTGGATATCAATTATATCTGTTCTCAGCGTGATGTCTGCTTTAATTGGCGTTATTCTGCATGCAAATATGCACACATTGGCAACATTTTTTTACTACAAATAACAGAATACCTGGTTCCAGATTGCACTAATCTGGCACATAGATCAAATCCGTGCCAGATGCATCTGTCACTCACCAGGAACCGTGCACCCGACTCAAAAAAACAACTTTCCAGAGGGGTTGAGGATTAATCAGTGAAAGATATATAGGACCCTGCAAAGCAGGTGCAAGAAGAAAGCTGGAAGCTACCTTAGTGATCCATGGATAATTAGACTAGATACTGTAGAATGGAGGCATCTGTAGCAGAGGGAGCGAAACCCCCAACAATTATCTTACCTCTACCTGGTTTGGCTGCAACCTAGTGGCACCACAGAAGTAGTGGGCGGAGTCTTGTCCATCATGTTGTTTCCTCAGTGTGACATCTTCTAATTGTGGTCTTTCCCTCTTTGTAGCATGCAGGGGATGTAGGATAGGGACCAAAAAGTTCTCAAGACATTCCCTCCCTGGGAGAGTGGAAAATCCCACCTTTGTCCCACTCATAGTTACTCAACAGAGTTCTTTTTTCTGCCGAAGACTTAGTTTAGGTACAAGGGATGCTAATGACAAACAACAAACCTGATTTAAATAGTCTTATTTACATAGTTCTCTTCCTCATCAAACTGTTGATTTTCTCACCTCCAGTCAGCATTTTACGCCCCATGCTCATGAGTTTTTGCCACCGCTTGTGAAGATCTTATGTGAGAACAGGCCTGTTGAAGTGGACGGACTGCCATTGATTGCCTACCTTTGGGTGCTCCTTTTCCTATCGGTGGCTATTCCATTTTCCACCACTCAGTCTGGGATAGAGATCCACATTGAACCTTTTTGCAAAGTGGGATGGGCATAGACTTTGCCTTTGTGCTGCACAGTAGCAATTCCATTATGCTTCTGATAAAATCGTTGCTATCAAAGTGGCAGAGCTGTTTATAGTGCTTGTGCAGTGGTGTCAATGACAACTTCGTATTTTGCCTTTACCTTCACGTGTAGCCGATGGGCTGTTCTCACTTATCTTCATCTACAGCCGACTGGAGGCATCATCTGACTGTCACGCTTGCCAATGGCATTGGATCAGGTCGTTGACCATGGAGGTGAGATGCAATCAGATGTTTGCTTGTGTGAATCTAGAACATAATCCGTATATGCTGCCTATTTCAAGTGCCAAAACAGGTAAACGACAAACCCCCTGCATGAGAGTTAATTTTTCCGCATACATTTTCAAGTCTGCAAATAACATTGCATATTAACGATTTTTATAGTGAATTATACTCGTAAACAATGAATTATTATGTCTGCAGCTGAAACAAGTTTAACACATAATTTCGAACTGTTTTTATTAATATGTTTTGGTTAGTCCACATTTGAGTGAGACGTGCCATTTTTGTTAAATTGATGCGTTTCTCTCTCTGTCTTCCCTCCTGTATCCATCCCTTCTATCGGGTCTTCGCCCTCTGCACTTCTCTTCCCACAGCCTTCACTGAACACGAAACAAAATAATATAATTGTACTTTTTCAAAGTGTGCATTTATTGTGAATGAAACTTTTTCTGGCTTTCTGAATGTTGCATCTGTCCAAGGACTTTACTGCCTTAAATCTGCGTTGGGTTAGCACTCTGGTACTGGTTTGTTCAGAAATGTTGAATTTGAGCTAAACTTCCTATGATTATGTGTTGCTGAGGCTTCTCGAAGTTTATTTAGAAATGGGACAGTGCTACAGTCATGTATATAACGTTGAAACCTCGATTTTGTTCAATATTGGTTACTTTTAGTCATGCCATACCGAATGTGTGTCTTTAGCTAATTTGTTCTGCAAGAAATATGTAAAAGAACTCCTCTTTTTGGAGGTGAGCCAGAGACTTCTCCTTTTCCACCAGAGATGTTGTCTGTTTTCCTTGTGAACCAGATCGCTAGATTCTCATGAGACATTTCTTTTACCAATAGGGATGCCTTCTCATTACTTATGATTTTGCTGCTCATTTGAGACTTGATTTATTGTCTTTTGACTATTCTTTACAACTTTAAAATTCTGAGCCTTCATAGCATTTATTCTGTAGGGCTTGATTTTGAGACTTTGTAATGAAACTCTTTAACTTTTCCCTGATCTAGAACTCAGTTACTGAGTGGTCTTCAAGGCGTTATCCTGCTAAACTGATGTTGGGTGTGATGTTCTCTTATGCTAGATCAACAAAGAAGTGGGACCTACAGAGGTAAATGACAATATTTTGAATTTTTGGGGAGTCCAATTACTGGGGTACAGTCCAGTATTGAGATATGGGCGCCTACTCCCACACCTGTGAATTAACAGATTTGTATTTACTGCTAGTCAGATCTTTGCCTTAGAAGTTTAACCCTCACCCACCCTTAAGACATGCAACATCATCGGGGTCCTCGTATCTGGACTAATGGTTCCTAGTGTGGGCTACAACCCTCTTAAATATGGGTGGAGCTGTTTGTTTTTAATAGCAGAGGTCCAATAAGAGTCAATGGTGAGGGTGAGGTATGCAGAATTTGGGCTGAGAATAGGGTAAAATCAAACTACCTTTCGGTAGGCTGAACAAGTTTTATTCTGGGCTAAAGGGATAGGTTAAAATTGAGATGGAAGTGGCTCTTAGCCCAGTTGGAGAGGTGTTGTCAACCATATCAAAGCAGCATTGCAACAACAAATCATAGCAACTAATTGTGCTATTATTGTGTGTGACGTGTTCAGCTAATCCTTGCTTTTTAGCCAACTGCATTTTACTGCAGGTCCTTTTTAGTCCTTAGGTACAATGCTAACAGAAACAAATCAAGAAATAAAATGTAATATTAGTTAAAAGTCAAAACTGGCTTAAAGTGTGACACTTGTTATGCGGAAACTTGGCAGCTATAAATCACCATGCAACAATAGTAGCACTACTCACATATGGTCAGGTCAAAGTACTGAGAGAGTGAGTGTTGGAGGTAAAGAAATGTGAGATAGCTCATGTGAGAGAGTCTGTGAGTGTAAATGTTTAGTGCAGTCTAGCATAGATCCTTTGGCACACTGTCAGTGGGAAGAAACGAATTATCCTGCAATACTTCTCTTTGAAATTGAATATGTGTATGACAAAAATCGCTACAAAAAAGAAATATGTTTTATAAACACTAGGAAAAACACAGTTCTTGTCTATTTGGGGGGCTTCATAGCTGAATAAACACAGATGAACACTGATTTCAAAACGTTTGGAAAACACTGAAAGCATACTTCTGAAATCGCCAAAAATAAACAATGAAAACAGGAATACCTACAAATAGCACATACAAAATACATATGTTACATACCTACTGACATACATACATACATAAACACATACACACATAAATCACATTCCATTATGTCTCCCAACCCCATTTTTCAGTGTGTTTAGAGTGTTCAGGATGCCTCTTCTCATGTTTCTTTTTTCTTTCTACATACTCTTTTTGGTCTGGCTTGAAGACAGATTTAGTTGTCATGATAGCCCGCGAGTACTAAAAGAATCACAAACAAAAAATACATTCAAGCATTAAGCCACCTTGTTAAGGCATAGTAGAGGGAAAAGAGCAAAACATAAAACAACACTGGTTGTCGAAATGATATCATTTGGGGGGCGTGACTTGGCTGGGAATTAAGTCGGATGCAGATCTTCTGAGCTCTGCAACCATAAAGCACAATATTTGGCCTGCAACAACTCGCAGCGAAGCCAGGGAAGTCCCAGTCTGGGGCAACTTCTCTCCATACTCAGCAGATGACCCCCTGCAGCGGAATGGTGGTTGAGAAACAGCCACAGCCTCTGGACCATTGAGGGTGCTCTGCGCCATCTTGTCCAGCAGCGATGCTCCTGGAAGAGCTCCATCTACCCAGGAGCCAAGTAGACACCTGGAAGCTGCTTGTGACACCTGGAGGTACCGCGTCCATCTCTCCTGCCCCTCTGCCCTTGATCACTAAGCGGGGCAGATCGGACACCATGTTTGAAGGATCTCCATCCCTCCAGAGCTCTGGCCTAGAAGCGGACCTACGCAGTGGTGATCCCCTCTCTCTCTCTGGGGCCGGGTCAGGGGGCACATTGGATCAGGGCTTGTGACCACACCCATGCAACTCAACATCATGGCATCGGCCATGCCCCAGTAACCGCGTGAGGCTTGCAGCACGCCTAGGGCCTGAGAGGACTGTGACTTCGGCCTACAGCTGCAGTCTCCAGACCCTAGTGGCACCTGGCACCATCTTGAGCCTGCACTGCACGTAGAAGCCCTATTGCCTTGGGAGACACGCAGACATTAGGAAGCTGCTGGTGATGCCTGGGGTACCTTGACCCCCTCTTCAGCCTCTCCATTGGGGGTTTGCCAGATGAGGCCTTTTTTTTTTCTATGGGGCCCAAAAGGGGGACACACTGGATTGGGACATGCGACCCCCCTTGCAAAGCTACATCAAGACATCAGCAGCAAATCGGCAACCACGTGAGGCCTGCAACTCACTTGGGGCCCGGGGGCCTGCAACTACAGCTCCAGTCGCCTTCCCCATGAATGTTGGGCCTAGTGCACATGCTGAGGGACATCCCCCAGGGCCCAGTCACACCCCCTCTTGGGGGTTGTAGGAAACAGCACCCCCCTGTTTAAGTTCAAGACTAACTTGCCACTAGATTGGGACTCCGGATGTGCCCGCTGGGTGTCCTCTGCGACTGAAGGAACAACGCTCATAAGGTCATTAGCAGCTGAGGTGCAGCAGGTAAGGGGTACCCCCCAACTCAGACAAGTTTGAGCTGAGTCCTGGGGGTCTCTTATGATAGACCTGGACCCCCCCATCAAAAGGGTAAATGGCATGCTGGGAGAGATAACCACTAAACGTCTTTGAACTCTGACAACTTCCCAGTCAGAATTGTGTATACTGGTGGTTTACTAGTGTGGCACCGGGGCCTCATCGTGGGAGACATGAACACTTTTGCTAGCTTTACACAAATGGGCTGATTGCTCCTACTGCTTACTCCAGATGTGCAGCAGCTCCCTCCACAGCCTATCACTTTGGTACTAGTGCCTCTGGAACTCACCAGACTTCTTCTCACTTACTATGTCCAGGGGCAAAACCTCCAGAGACAGTTTGGTGGTCTCCCTCTGAGCCAAAGCTCCACTGGCTAATATGAGGGGTAAGGGGAAAAATGCCAGACATACTGAATCGGCCCCTCCTGCTCTCTCTAACACATAAGACTACATGAAGTAGCTCCTGGAGGACATCCATCATATCAACATATTGTACTTCAGACAAAACAGGAGGACCTGGAGAATAGAGGCAGCCATAATAACCTAAGCATCAGAGGCATTCTGCGTGTTGCGGAGGGAAAAGATCCTGTTTCTTTCATCAGGGGTCTCTCGGGGTCTATTAGGTGTACTATGGAGGGGGAACTCCTTGTTCTGGACAGGGTGCATAAGGTAACATCGGTTCCTGGATGACCTAATGCACCCCCTGACATCATTACCAGGGTCCCCTATTTCCAGGACAAGGGAGCAATACTCAAGGCTGCGAGGGGGAAAGCAAACTAGGTATTCTGAGGGCACACTGTTCAGATTTTCAAGACCTCTCCCTCCTGACTCTGAAGAATAGGAGAGACTTTAAGTGCATGACTAAGCATTTGCGAGCCCAGGATACTAAATATCAATGGACCCACCACTTCCGCCCACTTTTCTGATGGAATGGAAAGCAATGCATCGCTTGCTTCTAAGAAGAAACTAGGACAATCCTGGGATTACCGGGAGATCCCCCTAGCAGAGATGTCTCACCTCCCTCTTCCACGCACTTAATGCCTGGTAACCCCAATGGCGCACGGTCCATCGACGCAGCCTTAATCATAATCGCATGGCCTCTCAGTACACCCACACAGCGAAAGCAGATATTATCATAAACCTCCAGAAGCTGAAGATGGAGCCTTCGCACTCTGGCCAAGATGAACTGACTGGCGATGCCTTTCTCTGCCCCTGGCCTAGCACTAAGCCGAGCTCTCACTGAAAAAACACCACTCATATCCTTTGCATTGCGCTTGTCCTGGAAATCAGACTCTCATGATCTGTATGATATCATTTGTATTTTTTCTTGCTACCACTCCAGGGTGTGTGCATTTCATAGTGGAAGAACCAGCACTCTTCATAGTGGAAGAACCAGCGCTACCCCCAGCTTCCTACCACCTCCTTCACAGAGTTTTATATCCAATGAGGGCAACACCTCAACTGGGTCGGGTTGCCTCCCTCAACCCTTAATGGATCGGTTTGATTGGTTGGGCCCTGTTGGCCCTTTTTATTCCCCCTCCACCTGTTCTACACCTAGGTCTTCCCTGCTAGATCTCCACCCCCTACTATATCCCCCACAGTTGCCCAATGGTATGAATATGGGCTCATTTAACAAACACACACCTCTGATCAGTTAGCGGCCTTCTTTCTAAACTGACAGTATCTTTTACACCCATTATGAGCAGTACGCATGATCTGAACATGATCTGAACTTATAACCTCTTAATGTTCGAGGGCTTTACTCCTCCAGCAAACAGCAACAGGTTTGGCATTATCTTCTACAGCAGGACCCAGATGTACTCTTCCTGCAGGAAGCACACCTGCTTAAATCTGACTGTGACTGCATGGTACATCCCAAATACCCACACCAGCACTGGACTTATACAGGCACTGAGACTCCAGGAGTTGCCATTTCCTGTAAAAAGGGTTTTTACATGAAGGCTACTAGCACGACCAGAGACCCTGGTGGACACTTCCTTACACTGATGGTAGAAAGGGGCAGGGACAAGCTGTCAATGCTCAACCTCTATTCCCCAAACCAAGCGCAGGATACATTCATACAACAGACCCTCATAGGACACTATGATCAGTTGTGGGTGACATTGTTGTGGGAGGTGACCTGAACTTGGTCTGGAATCCAGTACTGGATAGGAACACTGCACATACACAGGGCATTGGAGCCATGTCCAAACTGCTTAAGAAGGAATTTTCTGACGCAGGCCTAGTCAATGCCTGGTGCTATTTACACCAGGATACAAAGGATTATTCCTTCTATTCTCATGTTCGCCTCCCCTATCCCTATTCTCACATTGACTACCTCTTTGTCACTCCCTCCCTTGTGCAAACCTTAACCTGTGTGCAAATATCTGATATCTCTATCTCGGACCCAGCACACATAGAACTTTCTTGGACCCCCCATGCAGGCACAGCCAATGCCCTTCCACGCTGTCATCTCCAAACCTAGCTCCTGCGAGACCCAACAGACACATTGGCAATACAGTATGCTATCACCGAATACGTTGGGCTCAACTCCCTCCCCAGTACATTCCCCCATATTCTGGGTTTAAAGACACAATCTCCTCCATCACCATAGCTGGAGCTCAGGAGGCTTGCCTGTTTGAGGCAGAAGATATTTTTAATTTAGAATGCTCTGATAAACAGCACCACACAAGAAGAATGAAGCGTCAACTCGCCATACTGTGAGGGCAGCACCGGGCACACATGAGTTAACAAAACAGACCGCTCCCTCCTGGCACTTAAGCAGAACTATTATGAGGGAAGAGACAAAGTGGGACCCCTCCTGGCACGCAGTATCCTCAACAACATGCGAGGTCCCACTTCGCTAAACTTAAGACAGAGAACCCCAGGTGGGCCATCAGGGAATCAGACAAACAAGAGGCCTTTTTAGCCTTTTGCCAACGCCTCTACACCTGAGGGAGAAGACCACACCTCAATAGACTCATATCTCCAGACCTGCCACTGGCAGTCACTGCCGCCCAGTTTGGTTGAGGACCTGGAAGAGCCCTTTTCCAAATCAGAACTCCATAAAGCCCTTAAAGAGTTTTCCAAAGGCAAATCTCCTTGCCCAGATGGCCGTACACTGTCCTTCTACCCGGTATTCCTACCACAACTCCAAGACCACTTGCTTAAACTTTATTACTCCTTCACTCACACCATGGGCCTTACACTGACCATGTCCAAAGCTGAGATCACACTTATCCCCAAATCTGGTAAAGACCCCACGCTTTGCTCCTCCTATTGCCCAATAGCCTAATTGAACACGGATGCCAAGCTCTATACCAAAAGGCTGGCTAACCATTTGGAGTCCCTTTTACCTGTCTTAATAGACCCTGGCCAAGTCGGTCTTATACAGCATAGACGGGGCTCGGACACTATCCGGCGCCTAGCCCACCTAGTTGGAAAGGCTCATAGAGATGCTATCCCCACTGCATTCTCTTCTTTGATGCCGAGAAGGCTTTCACCAGGGTGAGTTGGACCTTCTTTGAGTCAATCCTGCAGAAAGTATGATAAGGGTCCATCATGATCAGTAGGATCATGGACTCATATACAGCACCCACCGCTTCATTCAAGTTAATGGCCAGTCAACCCGCTCTTTCATACTCTCTCAGAGAACACAGCAGGGATGTCCCCTGTCCTCTGAACACAAAGTCCTCTGAGATGTCGATAATCGTCTCTTTGCTCTGATATGGCTCTGATGTACTTCCCTCTCCACAGTGGTCCATGCCCTCCAAATCTATGAGCAGATATCTGGGTACAAAACTGACCTGGCCAAATACCAAGCACTTAGTCTTACCCTGACCACACAACACCTTCACTGCCTACGGGCACTTACCACCTTCCAATGGACATCCGACTCTATAGAGTACTTAGGTCTCACCATCACAAATTCCCTGGCCACATAGACCAGGGCTAATGGCTGAGATACCGCAGAGCAAAACTGGAAGACCACCGGCACTGGTGGCCACTCCAAATCTCATGGCTAGGATGCATTAACATCGTAAAGATGAATATCCTCCATCGATTCGTCTACCTTTTTCAATCATTGCCCACCCCTTTCTCCTCTGACGATATCAAATGGCTACAGAGTGATCTTCGCTCATTCATCTGGAAGGTAAAGAGCTCCAGGGTATCTACTGCATTGTTCATGCTCCCCAAAAACTGTGATCACCTTGCCTGTCTCAATATACAGGTTTACTATTGGGTGACCCACCTGCGCTACGTCTCTGAGTGGGTGGTACGTGAAATGAAAAACACTGGGTACACATGGATAGTTCTGTTGCCTGCCACCCACTCTGGGATCTTGCATGGCTCCTGAGACAGCTCCGCCCTCGTAGCGCTTACATAGCCACCTCAATATGCACAGTTCTGGAGATATGGTACAAACCGGCTACAGCACGGGGCCTGAACACATTTCCATTTCCAAACACACCCATTGCACGTAACCCTGACTTCATACCAGCCCTTCCTCCAGATTTTTTTCCCAGACTGGGTACAAGACAAATGTAGGATCCTTCAAGACCTATTCCAAGGTGAGACTATTAAATTGTTCAACCAGTGCAAAGCCGAATTTTGCCTACATGACTCCATCTGCCACCAGTACTTTCATCTGCAGCATTGGGCTCTCCATCCCCCAATGTACTGGTCACTACTCGCTCCCTCACCCCTTTTGAGACACTTGTCAGAGGATTTAACGACACCCGTTAGCTGGTGTCAAAGACATATGAGGTCCTCCAGTGGTCACGCCTCGTATCTTATCACCCATATCAATGGAAGTGGACCCAGAATGATTCTCTGGATATCACACAGCAATAGCGGGATCAGTTATGTAGGGACATCATGCACATTCACAGAAGTTGCCTCAACATGACACAGAATACAAGATCATGCTTCAATGGTACTACACGCCCACCCACGTACACTCTGTCTACCCTGCAGCCCCTGGCTTAAGCTGGCACTGTGGTACACAAGAGGGCGACTTTCTTCATATCTGGTGGGCATGCCCCTCTCTCACCATTTTTTGGAAGATCCTAAGCTATATCAAGGGCACCTTGGGCTAAACCATACCAGCAGACTACCACACAATCATACTGGGGATATGCCCCACCTTACTGGTAGAAATGACGCATACAGACTGGTACCTCAAAAGCCACATGACCGGAGCAGCCAAACAGCTCATAGCCCGAGCCTGGGCTCTCCATCCGCCCCTCTGAGAGCATGCTGGGCCACACAGCTGTGGCACAGGATAGCCATGGAATAGATGATGAATTAATTGTTCCTTACTGACAAAAAGTTCCCGTGCTTGTGGACGCCTCTTATTAATTACATGTCCCATCTAGAATATACTTATGCTTTCAACTGCCCAGTGTTAGACTTTTTCATCCTTGGCGTGGTCTCCCTTAACTTTTTGCCTCTGTTCCCCAGGTTGTTGATGTGTGCTGGACTCAGATTTTGCTGTTTTTGTTACTCTGGGCACTTTACCACTGCTAACCAGTGCTAAAGTGCAAGTGCTCCTTTACAAAATGTGTATGTAATTGGTTTATCCATGATTGGCATATTTGATTTACTAGTAAGTCCCTAGTAAAGTGCACTAGATGTGCCAGGGCCTGTAAATCAAATGCTATTAGTGGGCCTGCAGCACTGGTTGTGCCACCCACATAAGCAACTCTGTAATCATGTCTCAGACCTGCCACTGCAGAGTCTTTGTGTGCAGTTTTAACTGTAAATTCGACTTGGCAAGTGTACCCACTTGCCAGGCCTAAAACTTCCCTTTTCTTACATGTAGGACACCTCTAAAGTAGGCCCTATGTAGCCCCAAGGGCAGGGTGCTGTGTATGGTTAAGGTAGGACATATAGGCCCTCATTATGACCTACAGCCACCTGCCAAGATCTGACCGCCGTGCTGCCGCCAATGCGGCCGCACCCCCGCCGCGGTCATTATTATATCCCCGCTCGGCCGCAACATAGGAGCCGCGGTGTTGCGGCCGTGCGAAGGGTGCAGTTGCGGCCGTGCGACGGGTGCAGTTGCACCCGTCGCGCTTTTCACTGTCTGCATAGCAGACAGTGAAAAGCTGCATGGGGCCCTGTCAGGAGTTCCCTGCACTGCCATGCCAGTGACCCCGACTCCCCGTCCCGCCAGCCTTCGTAGGGGGACTCGTAATCCCCTGGGCAGCGCTGCTAGCGGATTACTACCGCTGGGGCCATTGTGGCGGAAAACGCCGGCCCCGGCGGTGCGACCGCAGCGCTTCCGCTGCGGTCGTAATGACCAGGGAAGCACCGCCAGCCTGTTGGCGGTGCTTCCATCATTTCAGCCCTGGCGGTCTTGTGCCGCCAGGGTTGTAATGACCCCCATAGTAATGTGTTTTATATGTCCTGAAAATGAAATATTGCAAAATTTGTTTTTCACTGTTGCAAGGCCTGTCCCTCTCATAGTTTAACATGGGGGCTACCTTTAAATCTGATTAAAGTGTAGATTCCCTTTGGGAGCAGCGGACATATGGAGTTTGGGGTCTCTGAACTCACAATTTAAAAATACATCTTTTAGTAAAGGTGATTTTAAGATTGTGTGTTTGAAAGTGCCACTTTTAGAAAGTGAGCATTTTCTTGCTTATACCATTTCTGTGACTCTGCCTGTTTGTGGATTTCCTGTCTGGGTCAGTTTGACACTTGGGCTGGTTGCACATCCCACTAGACAGTGACACAAAGGGAGCTGAGGTGTAGCCTACATATCCTGATGAGCCATCTGTGCTGGGAGGGAGGGGAGGATTGGTCACTTACACCTGAAAGGGCTGTGCCTACCCTCACACAATGCAGTCTCCAACCCCCTGGTGAGTGTCTGGGGCCTGGCCTCGGTAAGGCAGGATTTCACATTCAGAAGAGATTTTACTTTGAAGTAGGCCTACTTCAAAGGAGAAATTGGGTATAGGAAGGGCATCCAAAACCACAGACTTTAGAACACTTCTGGAAACAAGAGGAACCTCTGCCTGAAGAAGAGCTGAAGAGCTGAAGACGAAGAGCTGCCCTGCCTGTACTTTGTGGAGCTATCCTGCAGTTGCTCCTTCCTCCAGCGTAAGAGGGCAAAGACTGGACTTTGTGTGCCTTCCATCTTGTGGAGAAATCTCCAAGGGCTTGATTTAGAGCTTGCCTCCTGTTGTTTGAAGTCTCAGACAGCAAAGACTTCACTCTACCAGCACCTGGAGTCTCTGGAGAGACTCCTGCTCTGACAAGTGGTGCCCTATCCAGTCCCTGGGCCCCTGAAAGGAAAAGCTGGAGAAAATCCAAGGAAATCGGCTTCGGACGACTCCGGACCGACACCGCTGCTGAATCCAGTGACACCGCCTGCAACCGACTCTGTGATCTTTGCTGGAACGCGATGACCTCGGCAGGCCCGACACCGCTGCAGCCCCGCTGAAGTCCCTGACTCCGTGGAAGTCGCCGCACCACGTCATTACGGACGCTGCTCGACGTGCGCAGATTCAACATTTTGCACAGACGCCGCGATCCCCGACTTCGCGCATCGGCTTGTTTTCACTCTTCACCAAGGGTACTGTACCTGGGGGTCTACGTGACTCTGTGTCTGCGCCACTGGTGTCGGATTGTTGGGAACTACTCCGTCACAATGCCGTGTTAACACCTCATCGAAGCATTTTGTGTTTCTAAGTGCTATTTTTTAGTTTGATCTTTAAAAATTCATAACTTAACTTGTGTATGTCGGATACTTGTCGTTTTGGTCTTGTTTTGTTTAGATAAATATTTCCTATCTTTCTAAACTGGTGTGTCATTTTGTAGTGTTTTCATTGAGTTACTGTGTGTGTTGGTACAAATACTTTATAACTAGCACTCTGAAGTTAAGCCTACTGCTCTGCCAAGCTACCAAGGGGGTAAGCAGGGGTTAGCTGAGGGTGATTCTCTTTTACCCTGACGAGAGTGAGGGTCCTTGCTTGAACAGGGGGTGACCTGACTGTCAACCAAAGACCCTATTTCTAACACCCAGGCTCCGAGCCTTACATCTGTTTGATTCATTCGATTAGGGATAATTGCCCCCCTCTCTGTAGCGCCCACCTGTGTTTATTAAACCACCCTGTCTTGGGTGCCAGCCTATCCCTGTAACCCCCGCGAGGCAGACATTGGCTGGAGACCTTGAGTCCCATCCAGGTTCTCACCTTCACCATTTTTGTTATACCCCTGTTCAATTTTCACACTTACTAATTAGACATACAAAGATACTGGAACGCAGTATGGTGTATTCCTCATAGGATTTTACTGTTAGCAATATGCTGGTGTAAAAAGGAACTTCCTTTTTCCTTATTTGCTTGAGACAGCTGCGACCCTCCTATATGTGAAAGCGCCGTCTTTCTGATTGCATTGCAATTAACAAGTGTATGTTAAGCGCTGCTTCGTTTTTAACGATGCAAAATGATGTACGACTTTCAAAATGTTAACAGGTTATGAATAAAAATTATCTTATTGTCTCCAGTTGCTGTGGAAGTCTGCAGATAGAAGCAGTGGACACATGACTTTGTTCTTGATTGCTTGTTTTGTTTTTATAGAGAAATTATTAGTTTTGAAGTGGATGGTTAGCATACTTCCGTGAACTAAGAGACAACATCCTCCACCCCTTTCCATGGTATTCCTCTCAGAGTCTGACAAAGCCAGAGAGGGCTAAATACCTATATTTTGGATACTAGGTACCAAGACACTGAATAAAAAATCCCCTAAAAGAGTTTAGGAAATAGGGATCCTCATCACATAGTACTCCTGAGTGATTGGATGTGTCCTACTTAGTGATTACTGCTGTGACTTAGGGTAAGGACAAGACAACTTTGCAGACTTCAGGACAGAGGATGAGAATATGAAGCATGCTCATAAAAATGTTACAAGGTTGGATTAGGTTGTTGTGCTTTACATTGTGTTTTTGGAGCAGTACTGTTGGAAATGGCGCTTTCTGCAGGGGCATCCGAAAACGTTTTGCCTTCCTCTACCTTATTTTTCTCACTCCTTTTTGCTGACTTTTATGATTCTGGGCACTTTGCCGCTGCTGACTAGTGCTAAAGTGCAGGTGTTCTGTACTTTAAAACATGGTGACATTGTCTTCTCCACAACTGGCATATTTAATTTACTTGTAAGTCCCTAGTAAGGTGCACCATATGTAGCCAGGACCTGTAAATTAAATAATTCTAGTGGGCCTGCAGCACTGATTCTGCCATCCCTGGACTCAAAATTTAAAATTGCAACTTATGGTGAAGTTGAATTTTACATTGCAAGTCTTAAAATACAACTTTTAGAAAGCTGTCATTTTCTTACCTCACCATTCTGTGCCTCTGCCTTTCTCTGATTACATGTCTGGGGTTGTTGTCAGCTGAGCGTTGTGCATACCTTCTAGACAGTCACACAGAAAGGGAGCTTGGGTGTGACATTTGGATCCTGATGGCCCATCACAGGTTTATGGGCTATTAACTGGCTTGATGGGGGAGGGGCTTAGCACTTCCTCACTTGCTATTAAATAGGGATGTGCCTCTCTTCACACAAGGGGCTGCATAAGCCCCTGTAGAGTGTCTGGAACCAGTGAGGGCAGGGCAGGGATCCTATGGACTTCAAATGAAGGCCTGGAAGTTTCTCCCACCATCTAGAACCTGGACACCAAAGTATAAATACTGGACTCCAAACTCCACTCAATCAGATCTCTACTGGAACCAAGGGCACTCTCCCAGGAAGAAGGACTGCTGTGCTACCAGGAGGGACTGCCACTGTACACCTGAATTGCTGTGCTGGCCTACTGCTGCTGTGTGTTGTAGGAGGACTGCCACTTTGCTGTTGGCCTGCTGCCTTCTGCTTCTGTCCTGCAGTGAGAGGGACTGGACTTGCCCTTTACATCCTTGACCCTAAGAGTCTCCAAGGGTTTGCAACCGTCCTGGTGCTGCTGGACTCTGCCATCTGTGAGTCCTAGTCTTGCCTGAGGTGCCTCCCTCCAGTCTCCCAGGAAGAAGGACTGCTGTGCTACCAGGAGGGACTGCCACTGTACACCTGCATTGCTGTGCTGGCCTACTGCTGCTGTGTGCTGTAGGAGGACTGCCACTTTGCTGTTGGCCTGCTGCCTTCTGCTTCTGTCCTGCAGTGAGAGGGACTGGACTTGCCCATTACATCCTTGACCCTAAGAGTCTCCAAGGGCTTGCAACTGTCCTGGTGCTGCTGGACTCTGCCATCTGTGAGTCCTAGTCTTGCCTGAGGTGCCTCCCTCCAGTCCTGTGCCTCAAAAGTGGGGTCTGCAGCTACAAATTTCAAAACGTGATGCATTGCCCCAAGTCCGACATAAACATTGACGCATTGTGTCCTCGATATTGACGCATTGCTCCAAAAAAGATACTGCCTCGAACAAATCCCTGCATGGGTTCTGTAGCAGGCCTACCCTCCATTGCAATCAGCCTGGATTTTGAATTTGCACTGGTCCCTCATGACCTCAAGTAACCTTCTGACTGCTATAGTCTTTTAAGCACTGTTTCACATTTAGGCCCTCGTTATGACATTGACGGTAAATACAGAATACTGCTGCGCTGACTGCCGCCAGCATACTGCCGCAGCGGCGGACATCGTCCACCACGTTATGACACATACACACAAAACTGTTGGAAAACAGCCACAACCACAAATCCACCATATGCACTGAATGTGATAAATCTTTGGTACTACCACACATACTGTTATGCCACCAATACAACACCCTCCAAATAAAGACCCACCAATCACCACAGCGAACATTCAATGGTGGTAAACCATTGGAGGTGCACACCACTGCAGTGGAAATGGCCACCCAAATAAAAAACAAGACAACATTGGCCAGAACAAAAGAAACAACACCTGACACAAATACACCCATCCACCAACATCACTATAAACATACCCCCACATCATCCAAAATCCTTTGCAAAACATGAGAAGAGGGGTACACTTTGCAATGCCAATCCAAAAGAGAACTGCACACACATATCACAACTACCTAATCATCTGTCACGCACCACACCCCACCACTTCACACATAACACTCTGCACAACATTCATACACCACACAACACCCATGTCCCCACAAAGGCACCCCAGGTTCACTGATGAGCAGTTGCGGGTCATGGTTGAGGAAATAGTCAGGGTAGAGCCACAGCTGTTTGGAGCACAGGTCCAGCAGATATACATTGCCAGGAAGATAAAGCTATGGCGGAGAATCGTGGACAGGGTGAATGCTGTGGGACAACATCTACGCACAAGGGATGACATAAGGAAAAGGTGGAACAACCTACAGGGGAAGGTGTGTTCCATTGCAGCAAGGCACCATCTCACAGTCCAGAGGACTGGTGGTGGACCACCTACCCCACAGATGACAGCATGGGAGGAACAAGTCTTGGCAATCCTGCATCCAGAGGGACTCACTGGAGTAGCCGGAGGACTGGACACTGGTGAACCAACATTTACTATCTATCACCCCCCATGCCTGCATGCCATCCCGATGCCTCACCCTGATTCCCATCACCCCACTCCATCCCACACAGTACATCACCCCAAATAACAAACCTAACTGCCAAGCCCTGCATGCCATACCCACTGCATGCACATCCCTCCTAGCTCTGCATGCACACCCACCACCAATGCATGCACAGTATGGAGAACTAACAATTCCACAATCCATCACCATACACAACCAAAGTTGGGAGAACAACAGCAATCACATAGGGAAAGCTCGTAATGCTAAATATGTCAACCACAGGGCCCCGCCCTATGAATCTACGAATGCACAGCAGCCAGCCAATGAACCCACACCTGTGTCCCCAGGACACGTCAATCAGTAGTGGGCCCACCTGTACAGAGACCCGAGTACGTACCACACAAACATGACAAGAGGGTCCTGGTGTCAGTGGGAGTGGGCACATCATTCAGGGGACACAGACACAAGGGGCCAGGTACACTCGGAGGACAGCTGTGTGCCAGGGGACGACAGGCCCCGGGAACCCACTGCCCAGGAGGCACTTACAAATGTCCTGGGGGCATACCAACAATCCCAGGACAGGATAGGTCAGGTGATCACTATCATGCAGGAGAACCAGCGGCTGCAGGCGGTGCACCACCAGGAGGTCATGCAGCAGTTGCAGGGCTTAAATGCTAACATGGCCTCCATGGTAGGGGTGCTGGGTGACATGGCCAAAGCCATGCAGGAGGACAGAGCACACCAGCGGGCAACTTCCACTAGCCACTCCACCCAGCAGACCCCATATCTGCTGAAGCTAGTGGACTGGAGGCCCTGCCACAGGACCCACAGGCCACCAGCATCCTTTTCCCTGCAGAAGGTGAACCACCCTGCAAATGTTCCCTGTGACCCAGACAGACACCAGAGACAGTTACCAAGACCAAGACCACCACGAGAAAATGAGCCCTCCTGAATGCCCCCCTTGTGTTCCACTGTGTCACCTTGTCCATTTTGAACTGCCATTGCTCCCCTTCCTATGGCCCCTTGGATACTGGACCTGTGCTACAAACAGACTGGCCCACTATACTGGACTATTCTCACCATCACCCCACTCTATTGCACTTTGCATAGTTTACCAAATGTTAAAATAACCACCCTTGGACACAACTTGAGTAATAGTGCCTTATCTGAAGGAAATTTACTGTATTGAACTGCATGATCCTGAGCAAATGTCCAGTGATATGTTGATCCTTACTACATATGTGTCTCAGCAGTCTGTACACATCACAGCATTACACTGTTGAAACCACATAAACATCTGCAATAAGGGACTGGCATCATGCTACAGCCACAAAGCACAAAACGTAAAGGTGTAATTTATAGTTCAACAGTCTTACCTAAGCATTAGTGGAAGTATTGCAGTCTCATTTGTGTCCTGTTCTCCACATCCTTCTCCTCTTCCTCCTGCTCACTGTCCTCAGTGTCCACTGCTGCCACAGGTGCATTGTCACCCCCTCCTCCTGCAGATAGGGCACATAGGGGGTCATTACAACCTCGGTTGTCTTGCAAAAAGACCGCCGAGGCTGCGGGAGACAGAATACCGCCATTGCCAGCGGTATTCCTGGCTCCCTATTATGATATTTCCGCTGGGCCAGCGGACGGTAACAGTGTTACTGTCCGCTGGCCCAGCGGAAATGTCACATCAACATTGCTGCCGGCTCGTAATAGAGCCGGCGGCAATGATGATGTGCAGCGGGTGCAGTAGCACCTGTCGCGCGTTTCACTGCCCGAAATTCAGGCAGTGAAATGCGCGATGGGGCTATGCCTGGGAGCCCCTGCACTGCCCATGCCAAGCGCATGGGCAGTGCAGGGGCCCCCAGGGGCACTCCCAGTCCCCTTACCGCCAGCCGTTCCATGGCGGTGTTTACCGCCACGGACAGGCTGGCGGTCGAGGACTCATAATCCCCAGGGCAGCAGTGCTTTCACCGCTGCCCTGGGGATTATGACCGCCAGGCGGAAGCCTGGCGGTATGTTGGAGGGGCCGGCGGTATGGCCGTGGCTATTGCGCCACGGTCATAATTGCTGGCGGAACACCGCCAGCCTGTTGGCGGTGTTACCGCCAATTTACCGCCGGCCGCCAGGGTCGTAATGACCCCCATAGTGTCTGAGGGCCAACTTGTCCAACATGCAGCACACAACAATCTTGCAGACCTTCTCAGGGGCGTAGCATAGGGATCCACGTGTCAGATGGAGGCACCTGAACCTGGCCTTCAGGAGACCGAAGGTCCTTTCAACAATCCTCCTGGTACGCCCATGAGCATCATTGTACCTATTCTCAGCCCCTGTTCTAGGATTCCATACAGGGGTCAAGAACCAGGAAAGGTTTGGGTAGCAAGAGTCACCTGGAAGAAGTGAGAGACACACATTAGCCTTTCACAATGGCATGGGGTATGACTCCATTCATTGGGTGGGGACTCAGACTCACCTATAATCAACACTCTGTGCCTCTGTAGTTGTGCCAGCAGCTTTGGGATTCTGCCATTCCTCAGGACAAAGGCATCATGCACCGCCCCAGGATACCTGGCAGTGACATGGGAGATGTATTGGTCAGCAAGACACACCATCTGGACACTGAGTGAGTGGAAACTCTTCCTATTCCTGTACACCTGTTCATTGGCCCGGGGGGGGAGGGGACTAAGGCAATTCAGGTACCGTCAATGGCCCCAATCACATGTGGTATGTGTCCCATTGCATAGAATCCAGTCTTCATAGTGGGCAATTCATCCACCTGGAGCAATGCAATGTAGCTGCATATGTGTTTGAGCAAGGCAGACATAACCCTTGCCAGCACAATCGTGAACATTGGCTGTGACATTCCTAGAGCCAAGCCCACTGTCACCTGGAAAGACCCAGTTGCTAGGAAATGGAGCACTGATAGTACCTGCACAAGAGGGGGGATTATTGTGGTGCAACGGATAGAAGGTAGCAGAACAGGTTCCAATTGTGCACACAGCTCTGTGATTGTGGTGCTGTCCAGACAATAGGTGAGTATGATGTGCCTGTCCTCCTGTGTAGCCAAGTCCACAAGGAGTCGGTACATGGGTGCTTGCCTCCTCCTCCTATTCCTCTGCAGTGGTTGGTACCTAAGGGACCCAAAAGTAAGAAGGGAATGACAACAGGAACTATGGACACACTACATCAGTGTACACAGAGCATGTTTGTATGTTGGACACTGGAATTGTCTAGATGTGTACATTCGAAAACAATGACTCACTTTTAAATCTGTACATGTGTACTAGCATTAGAAAATGGCAACTGCCTGCCCTGTATGCAGAGACAGATAGAAGTGATCTCAGTCCACCTGCGTCAGGCGTCACTGCAGGCGGCGGTCTGCATCGCCGTGCAATTCCTCATTAGTTAACATGGGCCTCTATGGAGTATGGGAACCAATGATGATCAACGCTGGTGGTGGCGGTGTTCACTGCTGTGGCCTTGAGTGCCATTTTCTTTCTGCCACTTCACTTGATTCCTGACTTTCCACAGGACCACATCTCCACTCCGTGTGCTGCTGTGACCTGTGTCTGGAACCTGCCATGGCTTGTGCAACAGGGGAAAGGGCCCTAGCCTACATGTCAGAGGATTTGGAGCAGCTCGTGGATGGGGTCCTACCCCTGTATTGGCAGTTGTATGGGTCTCCAAACCAACACGTAAGTACATCATGAGTATGTTGTATGCAACATGGCTGCATGGAGATTTGTGTGTGCTGGCAGTGTGTAATTTGGGGGGTATAGGTGGTGGCAGTGTTTGTGCAGTGGTACGGGTCATGTGTGTGCTTGATGAGGGGCAAATGCAGTATGTGAGACATTCCTTTGACACGCTGGATTGTATGGTTAATGATGGCCTTCTGTCTGTGTTTCCTCTGCAGGTAAGTGTCCATCAGGAGAAGGGGTTGTGGCGTGCCATTGCTAAGGACGTGCAGGCCCTGGGGGTCCATAGCCGACGGAGCACCCACTGCAGGAAATGGTGGGAGGACCTGAAACGCTGGGCCCGGAAGACAGCGGAGGCCCATCACGGGACTGACCCCCAATGAGGGAGGGGTGCCGGTCGCAACCATATCTGCTGATGGCCTGCATACTGGTGGTGGCCTACCCAGAGCTGGATGGGCTCTTAGGGGCATCACAGCAGCTACAAGGTGGTGAGTACAGTGTGTGTGACAACCATCTATGTTGCCTGGCATGGGATGTTTAATGCAGAGTTTTAGTCAGTGGATGCCCCAGTATGCCAGCTTCGACATTGCAGTGTGGTCAAGCTTAGGTAGTTGGGGTGTAATGCATATTTAAGATGGCTAAGTAGCAGGCGTTTCAAGTCAGTCAGGGCTTAGTTGGTTCCAATTGATGTGCGAGTGGCAGTGTCTATCTCCTACCTGCTGTGGTACCTAGCCAATGGTATGCCAGTGTAGTCCATACTGCCCATTCTTAGTCCCTGTGTGTGATGTTGATGTGTATACCATCTATGCTGTTGTTGCTGTGATTGACCCTGTGCTCCCTTTCTTTCTCCCCCTCTCCTTTTGTCATCCTGTCCATGTGAGCATTAGTATCATCTGGTGAACAAGCAGGGGCACCAGCGCGAGAGGGAGCTGCAGCCCACGGGACCCAAGAGGCAGAGTCCACCAGCACAGAGGGAAATAGTGGGATGGTGGGTGAGGGGAGCACCACGGGGGACAGAAGCTGATTCAACTGACTCTGATACCTCCTCTGATGGTAGCTCCCTGGTGGGTGTGTACCCCTCTGGGATCATCCCAGCTGCAGGTTCAACAGCCCCACCCCGTACCAGCACCACCCTGCCAGTAGCCCCCCACTGAGTTGCCTGTGCCTGCTTACCCAGGAAGATAGGCATCTTTTTTTCCCCAGGCACCTCAGGCCCTGTGCCAGTCAGCCCTGCTGCCCTCAGTGAGGAGGCTATTGACCTCCTGAGATCCATCCAGTGGCTGGCATCCCAGATGCAGCAATGCAATGGCCTTTCTGGAGGGCATTCACCGTGGCTTGGCAGTCCTACAGAGATCGTTTCAGGCTCTGGCCTCCTCCCTGACTGCAGCCAATGTCCCTGTTTCTTCTGTCCCCCTCCAACTACCACTTCCCAGTCCCAGTTTCCATACCCCAAGCCCATCCCAGGCACACATTCTGACAAGCATGCACACAGAACAACAGACAAGACTTGCACAGACAAACACAGGCAGCACACTTTAGTCCACAAACACTCACATAGCCAACACACAGATGCATACACAACATAATCCACTGCCTCCACTGTCTCACCCTTCTCCTCCTCCCTCACAGTCACATCCACACTCACACCTGCATGCACTGTATCAACAATCCCTGAACTGCCATCTGTACAACCTTGCCCACAGTCACCACAGCAGCAGACCCTCAGACATGCACCCCACACACCACATGCGTAGTCACCACCATCACCACCTCATGCAGCAGACCCACCTCACTTGCAGACAGCACCACAGCATCCATCCACACGTCCTGTTTGACCTCCACAACCCTGTCTTCCCCCTCCAAAGACACACAAATGCTCACACTCAGACCCCCAACAGCCTTGCACCTCACACATGCCCACTGTCCATGCACCTGCACCCAAGTCCAAGTCCAAGTCCAGCACACCTCCTCCTCCTACAACCACTCCCTCTACCTCTACTCCCATTCCTCCTCCTACAACCCACCCCATTGGCCCTAAGAAGCTTTTCCTTTCCTGCCTTGACCCCCTTCCCTCCCCTTCCCCCATCCGGCCCGTAAGAGAAAGGTCCCACCCCCCAGCCCAATACCTCTAGAACCAAGTCTGATCCTGTTCCACCTCCAAAGACTTCAGCTGCATCTAAGGGGCACATGAGTGCGATTCTGGCCCCCCACCCCAAGCCCACTCCTCCACCCCCAAAACAGAAGTGCAGACCCCTCCCAAACCAAAAGCCAAACCCAAGGAGACCCCCCCCAAGGCCCAACCGAAGGAGCCCCCTCTTAAACCAAAACCCAAGGAGCCCCCATCCAAAAAGAAGCCCCCCACACCCCCTGAGGTGCCTGCCTATTTCCAACATAATGCCCCTGCACAGTGGAGTCCCATGTTGTCAGGAGTCAAATTGGGGCTTGGACTTAGCCCTATGGGCATTACAGCTTTGAACTGGCCAATGGCCCTGCCTGTACATATGTTTTTTTTATTTTGATTGGCTTTGGGCTCTTCATCCCACTGGATTACAGTGGTTGAAACAAAAGTATGTGTCCTGGCTTTCTTTGCTCAAATGTAGTACAAAACTAGCCTATCCTCAGTGCAGATGACAGTTCCCTGTAGTGGCAGAGGAACAGTTTTTGAGCAACGAGGCCAGTGTTCAGGCCACTGGTAAGGGGGACGTTAAGGCAGTTGAGTGTCATCAGAGAAAGCTACATTCATTTAAAACAGTCTTACTTGAACTGCTGAATTAAAGTAATGATGACTGGGCTCAGCAATATCTCTTTACCCTAAGAAGAAACAAAGTACACAGGCATTTAACCGCAAGAGTACAACTGGGGTATAAGAGTTCAAGGTGGGAACTATTATGTCTTCACTCTCTGTGGTAGGTATGATCCCAGTTTGTTTATGATGTGTTTGAGTTTAGGTACAATAGAATTTTCCAAGTATCTTCACAAGCCCATTGTTATAGAATCTTAGTGATTTTGGTCTTTGCTGTTAGGTTGCCTTCAATAGCTTCTCCCTCAAGCTCCATACTGCAGGTTTGATTTTGAATGTCTTCTGTGGCTTAACAGAAGGCCTCCATGCCAGCAGCTGATAGATTAGCTCATGCTAATATAGGCTTTGTGCAAATAGGATTTCAGTGCTTGGTGTCAGTGTTGATGTTGTTTTTTTTATCCTACTGACCAACCTGAAAACAGCTAACTTAAAGTTAGCTTTCATGCACAATCATCTAAGCCACCACAAAATAGGAATGAATGACTACCTAATTAGTGTATTACCTGATACTTCATACCAAACAGCCCGATTGGGAACAATGCAAGGAAGGTCTTGAAATGGAAATATACAGAGCAACCAAACAACATGCTATCTTAAAAAAATACATGCATTCAATTTGAAAAGTATGTGAATTTCACTGACCTATTAGGGTTGTATGATGAAACCACACGTGCTGGAACAACGCATGCCTTAACAACGTGGTTGAAATCACGACCGCATTGTTTCCACACATGCCTTTGCCACGCATGACTTTACAATTAATTTTGTTGTAAAAGCATGCCTAATAAAGGCATGTTTGGAAACAGCGTGCATTGTTTTTTCATGCAACTCCCCACCTGCTCTGAGGCCCAAAACTACCCCTACCCCTAATACCTAAACTACCTCGACCCTGCCACCCTGAGCCCTAACAAAAAAAGATCCCAACCCCCCACCCGCCTCTAAAAACTAAAGTGCCCCGACACCCACACTGATCCCTAAAACTTTCCCCAACAAGCAAGCTACCCTGACCCCTCCACCTATCGTACGCCTTAAAAAACACTACAACCCCCGCTCCTGCCCCTAAAAACTAAAGTACCCCAACCTACCATAAGCCCTAAATCCACCCCACCACTAACAACTACCCACCAACCCTGCCCCAACCCCAACCCCAATTACCTCACTGTGTCCTCTCCCAATCCTTCCTCCTCTTCTCTCCTCTTTTCTTCTGCCCTTTAGTAAACCTTCCTCCCCCCTCTAAAAATAAACTACCCCACCCGCCTTAAGCCCTAAATGAAAAAAAATACCCAAACCCCCACCCTAAGCCAAACCCTGAACCCCTTAAAAAAATAGCCCACCCGACACCCCTCCGACCCCAATATGAATCCCAATCCCTTAATCTACCCCCAACCCCTGCCCCACTAACCTCATCACATCCTCCGCATCCTCTCTGTACAGTGGATGGCTTTTTCTGTGCCCTAACCATGCATATGAGTAGTTTAGCACATGCAAGGTTAAGGCATGGAAATAGCCATGTGTGATTCCAACAAGCGTGGTTACGCTTGAATGGGGAACTTCTGCATTGTTTACAATGCGTGGTTGTTAGAAATGGGGTCTTTGGTTGGCAGTCAGGTTACGCCCTGTCCAAGCATGGACCCTCATTCTAGTCAGGGTAAAAGAGAATCACCCTCAGCTAACCCCTGTTTACCCCATTGGTAGCTTGGCATGAGCAGTAGGCTTAACTTCAGAGTGCTAGGTGTAAAGTAATTGTACCAACACACAAAGTAACTTAATGAAAACACTACAAAATGACACAACACAGGTTTAGAAAAATAAAGAATATTTATCGAATCAAAACAAGACCAAAATGACAAAAATCCACAATACACAAGTCAAGTTATCAATTAAAAAGCAAAAAGAGTCTTCATGTAGTTTTAAACACACACTAACACTGTTAGCGTGAACATGTACCTTGGATGCGTCAAAAATAACCACACCTGGGCGAGGGTGTGTCAAAAAGGGCTTGCAATGCGTCAATTTCACTCACTAGCGTGACCTTGTGTCATTTCTCCTTTTGTTGGGGCGGATCACGTCATTTCTTCTCTCCGCAGGAAAAGATGCGTTGATCCGGTCAGCACTCTCGGGTCCGGGCAGGCCTTGCGTTGTTTTTACATGTCCAGCGGTGCTTGCATCAGAAATCCAGCTGCACGATGATCCAAAAACAACGCAGCGCGGGTTGCGATCTCACCAGCCTCCGTCAGCGATGGTGCATGTCATTTCTCCAGCTCTGTGCGTCGATTCTTCAGTCGCGTTGCAGGCGAGCGTCGTTTTCAGCCGCAAAGCCGCCAGCGCGTCAATTTTCCAGCCGCAGATCGGAGTTGCGTCAATCTTTTTCCCACATGGCGTTCTGTGCGTGGATTTCTTCCTCTCAGGCTTCCAGCTTCTCCTTTCAGGGTCCCAGGAACTGGATGGCCACCATTGGGCAGATAAGGAGTCTCTCCAGAGACCCCAGGTGCTGGCAGAGAGAAGTCTTTGCTGTTCCTGAGACTTCAAACAACAGGAGGCAAGCTCTAAATCAAGCCCTTAGAGATCATCACAAGATGGAAGGTACACAAAGTCCAATCTTTGCCCTCTTACTCTGGCAGAAGCAGCAACTGCAGGATAGCTCAACAAAGCACAGTCACAGGCAAGGCAGCTCTTCTTTCTCAGCTCTTCAGCTCGTCTCCAGGCAGAGCTTCCTCCTGGTTTCCAGAGGAGTTCTAAAGTCTGTGGTTTTGGCTGCCCTTCTTATACCCAATTTCTCCTTTGAAGTAGGCCTACTTCAAAGCAAAGTCTCTCTTGAATGTGAAATCCTGCCTTGTCCAGGCCAGGCCCCAGACACTCACCAGGGGGTTGGAGACTGCATTGTGTGAGGGTAGGTGTTAGAGGCTGGCCTGGTTTGTAGTGGTACACTCTGCACCAGGTCCAGTTATCCCTTATTAGTGTAGAAGAGGTGTCTAGCAGCTTAGGCTGATAGAAAAGGTAGCTTAGCAGAGCAGCTTAGGCTGAACTAGGAGACGTGTAAAGCTCCTACTATACCACTGGTGTCATATGCACAATATCATAAGAAAACACAATACACAGATATACTAAAAATAAAGGTACTTTATTTTTATGACAATATGCCAAAAGTATCTCAGTGAGTACCCTCAGTATGAGGATAGCAAATATACACAAGATATATGTACACAATACCAAAAATATGAAGTAATAGCAATAGAAAGCAATGCAAACAATGTACAGTCACAATAGATTGCAATGAGAGCACATAGGTATAGGGGCAACACAAACCATATACTCCAAAAGTGGAATGCGAATAACGTATGGACCCCAAACCTATGTGAGCTTGTAGAGGGTCGCTGGGACTGTAAGAAAACAGTGAGGGTTAGAAAAATAGCCCACCCCAAGACCCTGAAAAGTAGGTGTAAAGTGCACCTAAGTTCCCCAGAGAGCACAGAAGTCGTGATAGGGGAATTCTGCAAGGAAGACCAACACCAGCAATGCAACAACGATGGATTTCCAGACGAGAGGCCCTGTGGAACAAGGGGACCAAGTCCAAGATTCACACTCAAGTCGGGAGTGGGCAGATGCCCAGGAAATGCCAGCTGTGGGTGCAAAGAAGCTGCCACCAGATGGTAGAAGCTATGGATTCTGCAAGAACGAAGAGGACTAGTAACTTCCCCTTTGGAGGATGGATGTCCCACATCGTGAAGAAGCTTTCAGAGGTGTTTCCGTGCAGAAAGACTGCAAACAAGCCTTGCTATCTGCAAGGGTCGCAGTTAGGGTTTTTGGATGCTGCTGTGGCCCAGGAGGGACCAGAATGTCGCCAGTTGCGTGAGGAGACAGAGGGGGCGCCCATCAAGACAAAAAGCCCACTCAGAAGCTAGCAGCAACCGCAGAAGTGCCGGAACAAGCACTACAAAGAAGAGTGAACCAGAGCTCACCTGAAGTCACAAAAGAAGGTCCCACGATGCCGGAGGACAACTCAGGAGGTCGTGCACTGCAGGTTAGAGTGTTGGGGACCCTGGCTTGGCTGTGCACAAAGGAAATCCTGGAAGAGTGCACAGGAGCCGGAGCAGCTGCAAATCACGCGGTACCCAGCAATGCAGTCTAGCGTGGGGAGGCAAGTACTTACCTCCACCAAACTTAGACTGAAGAGTCACTGGACTGTGGGAGTCACTTGGACAGACTTGCTGAGTCCCAGGGACCACACTCGTCGTGCTGAGAGGGGACCCTGAGGACCGGTGATGCAGTCTTTTGGTGCCTGTGGTTGCAGGGGGACGATTCCGTCGACCCACAGGAGATTTCTTCGGAGCTTCTAGTGCAGAGAGGAGGCAGACTACCCCCACAGCATGCACCACCAGGAAAACAGTCGAGAAGGCCGCAGAATCAGCGATACAAGGTTGCAGTAGTTGTCTTTGCTACTTTGTTGCGGTTTTGCAGGCGTCCAGAGCAGTCAGCAGTCGATTCCTTGGCAGAAGGTGAAGAGAGAGATGCAGAGGAACTCTGATGAGCTCTTGCATTCGTTAACTAAAGAATTCCCCAAAGCCGAGACCCTAAATAGCCAGAAAAGGAGGTTTGGCTACCTAGGAAGGAGGATAGGCTAGCAACACAGGCAAGAGCCTATCAGAAGGAGTCTCTGACGTCACCTGCTGGCTCTGGCCACTCAGAGCAGTCCAGTGTGCCAGCAGCACCTCTTTTTCCAAGATGGCAGAGGTCTGGAGCACACTGGAGGAGCTCTGGGCACCTCCCAGGGGAGGTGCAGGTCAGGGGAGTGGTCACTCCCCTTTCCTTTGTTCAGTTTCGCGCCAGAGCAGGGCTGGGGGATCCCTGAACCGGTGCAGACTGGCTTATGCAGAGATGGGCACCATCTGTGCCCATCAAAGCATTTCCAGAGGCTGGGGGAGGCTACTCCTCCCCAGCCCTGACACCTTTTTCCAAAGGGAGAGGGTGTAACATCCTCTCTCTGAGGAAGTCCTTTGTTCTGCCTTCCTGGGCCAAGCCTGGCTGGACCCCAGGAGGGCAGAAACCTGTCTGAGGGGTTGGCAGCAGCAGCAGCTGCAGTGAAACCCCGGGAAGGGTAGTTTGGCAGTACCCGGGTCTGTGCTAGAGACTCAGGGGATCATGGAATTGTCTCCCCAATGCCAGAATGGCCTGGCATTGGGGAGACAATTCCATGATCTTAGACATGTTACATGGCCATGTTCGGAGTTACCATTCTGACGCTATACATAGGTAGTGACCTATGTATAGTGCACGCGTGTAATGGTGTCCCCGCACTCACAAAGTCCGGGCAATTTGCCCTGAACAATGTGGGGGCACCTTGGCTAGTGCCAGGGTGCCCACACACTAAGGTGGTCATTCCAACCCTGGCGGTCGGTGTTAAAGCTGCGGCCAAACCGCAAACAGGCTGGCGGGAAAAAAAATGGAATTCCGACCCTGGCGGAAACCGCCAACAGCGACCGCCACATCAACACACCACCCGCCACGGCGGTACAAACAAACAGCACGGCGGTCACCGCCAACAGACAGGCGGGAGACAATGTACCGCCCACTGTATCACAACCTACCAATCCGCCACCTTTTCCGGGGCGGTAGCTCCGCCGATAAAAACACGGCGGAAACAGCCATTTCGAAAGGAAAACGCTCACCTCCATACACCCCACGAGGAATCAGGACAGCATGGAACCCGAACTCCACATACTCCCAGCGATAGTGTTCCTGCTCCTCTACCAGGAGCCCGAACGCCGGCGCAGAAGACAACGGTGAGTACTGCACCTACGACACAGGGGAGTGGGGAGGGGGGAGGGGAAATTATTACAGGTACACATACATACGCGACACACCCATCCTCACCCTCACCCACTACAACACACACATCAATGCATAGTAACACATCAGAGTGACACTCCCCAAACCCCCTGGAAGAATGCAAAGACAAAAGGAAATTAATCTAAACATTGGAATATATTGTATTACTGCCCAAAAAATATAAATACACATCAAAAAATCTTATATACATAAATGTACAAGTCCAAGCATTGTAGGAGGCATTGTTCGTGGACCACTGGGCCCAAATCACATGGGCAAAGCCCACACAGGATACCTGACTCCAACGGAGAGAACACTGCAGGGGCATCAGATAGAAAAACTACAGGCACCTCAGGGGGAAGGGAAGGGGGGTCACCTCAGCCAGATGAGTGCACGACGCCAGATCCACGAGGGGCCTCCATGCCCACTGTTCAATCCTGGGGAGTGCAAAGCCACAGTCTCACAAGTCCAGACAGTGGGTGGGCTGCCCACTGTAACATCCTAGGGAGTGCAAAGCCACAGTCTCACAAGTCCAGACAGTGGGTGGGCTGCCCACTGTTACATCCTGGGGAGTGCAAAGCCACAGTCTCACAAGTCCAGACAGTGGGTGGACTGCCCACTGTTACATCCTGGATAGTGCAAAGCCACAGTCTCACAAGTCCAGAAAGTGGGTGGGCTGCCCACTGTTACATCCTGGGAGTGCAAAGCCACAGTCTCACAAGTGGATAACAGTCTCCACTGGTTCTGGAGGGGGCCTGGTGCCCAGAGTGCTTTGTGCAGCCCTGCCCGACACAGATGCGGGCCAGCCCCTGCCGCTCATGGGCCAGCGGTACTTGAGATGAAGGGCCCAGTTCAGCGGTGCTTGAGACTGCGGTGCCCAGTGCAGCGGTGCTTGAGACGGCAGTGCCCAGTTCAGCGGTGCTTGAGATGAAGGGCCCAGTGCAGTGGTACTTGAGATGAAGGGCCCAGTGCAGCGGTACTTGAGACGGCGGTGCCCAGTTCAGCGGTGCTTGAGATGAAGGGCCCAGTCCAGCGGTGCTTGAGACGGCAGTGCCCAGTTCAGCGGTGCTTGAGATGAAGGGCCCAGTGCAGCGGTATTTGAGACGGCGGTGCCCAGTGCAGCGGTGCTAGAGATGAAGGGCCCAGTTCAGCGGTACTTGAGACGCCGGTGCCCAGTTCAGCGGTGCTTGAGATGAAGGGCCCAGTGCAGCAGTGCTTGAGATGAAGGGCCCAGTGCAGCGGTACTTGAGACGGCGGTGCCGAGTGCAGCGGTGCTTGAGATGAAGGGCCCAGTGCAGCGGTGCTTGAGATGAAGGGCCCAGTGCAGCGGTACTTGAGATGAAGGGCCCAGTGCAGCGGTGCTTGAGACGGCGGTGCCCAGTGCAGCGGTGCTTGAGATGAAGGGCCCAGTGCAGCGGTGCTTGAGATGAAGGGCCCAGTGCAGCGGTACTTGAGATGAAGGGCCCAGTGCAGCGGTACTTGAGATGGTGGTGCCCAGTTCAGCGGTGCTTGAGATGAAGGGCCCAGTTCAGCGGTGCTTGAGACGGCGATGCCCAGTTCAGCGGTGCTTGAGATGAAGGGCCCAGTTCAGCGGTGCTTGAGACGGCGGTGCCCAGTGCAGCGGTGCTTGAGATGAAGGGCCCAGTTCAGCAGATCCGGCCGTGGCGGGGAGGTCATTTGCCACCTGTCCTGTGGCTGGCGGGGCCCTCCTGCCCATCTGTCCTATGGCTGGCGGGGCCCTCCTGGGCAGCTGTGCCGGGCCTGCTGGTGGCCTCCTGCCCACCTGGGATGGGGCTGGCGGGCCCTCCTGGGCAGCTGTGCCGGGCCTGTTGGTGGCCTCCTGCCCACCTGGGATGGGGCTGGTGGAGCCCTCCTGGCCAGCTGGGCTGATGGCGGTGTTGTCGGGCCTGCTGCCCTTCCCAGCCTTCCCTGATCGCCTGTGGCCCTTCCCCACCTTGGGCGGTGTGCCAGCTGTCGCCACACTTCCTGCCGGAGCCTTGGTAGGGGTTTTAGTCCCTGGTGTTTTCACCCTCTTGCGCCGGCCACTGCCTATTTTGGGATGTTTCTCCGGGGTTGGGCTGCCCGTGCCTTGGCTTCGTACCGAACTGGCTGCCCTGGAGGGTGGGGCACTCCACAGTCCATGGCAGACTGTGATGACAGGGGCCGGTTTTGTCGTGGCTGAGGTGCTGACTGAAGTCCTATGACATGGATGGGGTGGGGGAGTTGGGGGAAAGAGGTTGAGTTTGGACAGGAAAAGCTTTTTAGGAGCAGTGGGACGGGTAGGTGTAGTGGGTATGGGAGTGGAGGAAGAGGTTGTGGTTGTATGAGTTGTAAGTTTGGTGTCTTTGGGTGCAGGTGCTTGGGCTGGAGGCTGTTGTGAGGTGGATGGCTGTTGGGTGGGTGGCTGCGTGCATTTGTGTATCTTGGAAGAGGGGGTCACAGACACACTGGGAGAGGACACAGGGGATGTGTAAATGGCAGTGGGGGTGGTGACTGCACGTGTGAGGGGTGTTTTGGTGTGTGTGCTGCTGAGGGACGTAGTGGCTGAAGATGTTGTGCATGCAGGTGTGAGTGGAGACGTGACAGGGAGGGAGGAGGGAGACGAGGAGGAGGGGGACACAGTGGAGGCAGTGGGTGTTGGTATGTCTGTATGTGGATGTTGCTTGGGTGAATGCCTGTGTGATGTGTGGTGCTTATGTTTGCCTGAGCTTCCCTTGGGTGTTGAGGTGTGTGCAGGCTGGTCTGATGGTGTGTCTGGGATAGGCAGAGGTACAGGTGATAGGGTATGGGTGGAGGAAGTTGGAGGGGGGAGGCTGGAGACAGGGACAATGGCTGCCATCAGTGCTGAGGCCAGAGTCTGGAACGATCGCTGAAGGGCAGCCTGACCAGAATTAATGCCCTCCAGGTATGCATTACTCTGGTGCCCCTCCCTTTCTACACCATGGATGGCATTCAAAATGGTAGACTGCCCAACACTGAGCGTCCTCAGGAGGTCAATGACCTCCTCACTGAGGGCAGCAGGGCTGACTGGGGCAGGGCCTGAGGTGCCTGGGGCGAAGGAGATGCCCACCTTCCTGGGTCAGCGGGCACGGGGCAAACGCTGAGGGGCTGTTGGGAGGGCAGTGCTGGTGCGGTGGGTGGCGGCTGTACCTGTTGTTGCGGGGGGCACAGATGTTGCCGCCACCACAAGGGAACTCCCTTCAGAGGACGAGTCGGTGTCACTGATGTTTGCCCGAGTCCCCGCTGTGGAGCTCCCCTCGCCCTCCGTCCCACTGGTGAATTCGGAGTCCGTTGCATGGCCCTCCATGGCCATGTGGGATGCGGCTCCCTCGTGCTCCGATGCCACTTCTCCTCCGCCTGATGATGCTAATGCACACATGAACAGGAAGACCACAAAAAAGGGGGGGGAGAAAATAAAGACATGTTGAGTGCATGCATTGGCGACACCGTTGGCGGACAGGACAGACACAGAAGCCCCCTGCACTACGCCGCGCACTTGGGGTCGACTATTCAATCCGTGGAACATGGCCTACAAGCCTATGGACGACATCTGCACACATAGATGACACAGGGCCATGAATAGCTGTACTAGGCACCCTACAGAGGTGGGGTGTGGGGGCACAGGGCCATGCCTTACGGAGGGGCCTAGCCTACAGAACTCGCCCTGGCCTAGGGATACCCACAGCCCTCCTCCCCAACCCAGACACCTCCACTGCGCGCAAAGTCAACAGAATGAGAGTGTACTCACCCCCTTGTGTCTGCTGTGATGTCCTCACGCGCCCATCCAAATCGGGGTAGACCACCGCCAGGATCCGGGACATCAGGGGGGTCAAAGTCCGACTGGCACCCCTCCCACGTTGGGAGGCCATCCCCAGCTGAGCCTCCGCAGTCTTCCTGCTCCAGCGGCGGATGTCCTCCCATCTCTTCAGGCAGTGGGTGTCCCGTCTGTGGTGGACCCCCAGGGTCCGGACGTCCTTGGCGATGGCACGCCAAATATCGATCTTCTGGTGGGCGCTGACCTATGTGAAATGTACAGGGGGAGAAGAATAGTCATCACCTTCTGCATATTCAATGTGAGTTGCCCCCCATCCCTACCCTTGCCATGTGGCACATGCTCTCACCGTCGTTTGATGCATGCCTCAATCGCTCCCCTCCCCACCATCTTTCATCCACCCCACTCAACACAGGCATTGCCCATAAAGCATGCTCCCTCAGTACTAACCTGTTGGTCTGGAGGACCGTAGAGTAGCGCGTACTGGGGGAGGACCCCATCTACAAGTTTCTCCAACTCCTGAGCTGTGAAGGCAGGGGCCCTTCCCCAGTCGCATGAGCCATTGTCTCTTCCAGACCGAGGTCACAGTAGCACTTGCAGTGTAGGTCCTCTCCTGTCGAAGATCAGGTATCGAGTGATTAAGCAGATAGAAAATGGCGGTCACGCCCGCGGTGGTGCGTACCGCGGCGGTGTGTACCGCGACCGCCGGCGCACATCGTCATTGGCTCATGAGACCCATAGGGATCAATGTTAACCAATGCTGCTTTGCACCACGGTCTTCGACCGCCTACCGCCACGGTGTGCCACGCCAGCGCATTTACCTCACATCCCATTGTCGCACTTCACAGGTCAGGCAGCCGCCATTTCAGGGGCCCACATGGCTTACTTTTTACTGCGTCACACATACCTAGGCCTTGCATCAACACTCATACAAAGCATTCAATGGAGTGAGAATCGTGTTATGTGCAAGCTGTGGTTACGTACCTGTGGGTTGATTGACTCTGTGCTCGCTGTTATCCTTCATAGGCACCGTCCGCTGGGACATGCGAGGAGATGGCGGAATCTTCCTGTGTACAGACTGCTGGTGGACCTGTCGACAATGGAGGAAAGACATGTCATACTGACATACAGGCTTGACCGAGCCACTATTCATGAACTGTGTGCCCAGCTGGAGCCAGACCTGATGTCACCAATCCGCCAACCCACAGGGATCCCCCCTCTAGTGCAGGTGCTGTCAGTGCTCCATTTCCTTGCAAGTGGGTCATTTCAAACAACAGTGGCCATATCATCAGGGATGTCCCAGCCTATGTTTTCCAAGGTGTTGTCCAGAGTGTTGTCTGCCCTGCTGAAACACATGCGCAGCTACATCGTTTTCCCTGAGGTGGGGGATTTGCCTACAGTGAAGGGTGATTTCTATGCCCTTGGACATATCCCCAACATCATAGGTGCCATTGATGGGACCCATGTGGCTTTGGTTCCCCCCCCACAGGAGTGAACAGGTGTACAGAAACAGGAAGAGTTATTATTCGATGAATGTGCAGATAGTATGTTTGGCAGACCAGTACATCTCCCATGTTAATGCCAAGTTCCCTGGCTCAGTGCATGACACGTACATCATGCGGAATAGCAGCATCCCTTACGTGATGGGTCAACTCCAGAGGCAACGTGTGTGGCTAATTGGTGACTCTTGTTACCCCAACCTGTCATGGCTACTGACCCCAGTGAGGAATCCCAGGACAAGGGCAGAGGAACGCTACAATGAGGCCCATGGGAGAACTAGGAGGGTGATTGAGCGGACCTTCGGGCTCCTGAAGGCCAGGTTCAGGTGCCTCCATATGACAGGTGGATCCCTATTCTAGTCACCAAAGAAGGTGTGTCAAATCATCGTGGCCTGCTGTATGCTACACAACCTGGCTTTGCGTCGACAGGTGCCTTTTCTGCAGGAGGATGGTCCAGATGGTGGTGTTGTAGCAGCTGTGGAGCCTGTGGAGAGTGAAGACGAGGAAGCCGAAGAAGACAACATAGACAACAGGAACACAGTAATACAGCAGTATTTCCAATGACACACAGGTAAGAATACACACCGGCATATTACATATACTTAAACACTACTACCTCTCTACTGTCTGTCCTTTTCGCCCAGTGTATGGTAACTGAGTTGTGACTTTCCCTTCCGATTTCAGAGATGTGGGCCCCACTGCGTGACATCTGCTTTGGCATCACAATGTAAATAAGCATTTTGGCATGTTAATGTCTAATACATTTGTTCAAAATCACAGCCAGACTCCTGATTGTTTTGTGCAATAACTGTGTTTATTACAGTGCTCTATATTGGTGGGTGGTTGCAAATCGGTGAGGGGTGATGGTGGAGGATTGTCCATGGCAGAGTCCAGACTATTTGTATCACAGGTGCATTGTCCAAATGCCTGTGGAAAGTGGAGCTGGGGTAGTTTAAGGATGGACAGGGTGACAATGTGGGACAGTGGATGACAATCAGGGAGGTATCCTTTCCTGGCGGGGGTCCTGGCATCTTACTCTGTCTTCTTCCTGGATCTCAGGGCCCACTTGCGGGGTGGTTCTCCTTCTGCAGGGGGTGGGGTGCTGGTGGCCTGTTGGTCCTGTGGCGGGGCCTCCTGTCCACTAGCGCCGGCAGAGGTGGTAGGCAGTTCTTGGTCCATGCTAGTGTCAGGGGCCCTTTGTGGTGCCACAGTGTCCCGCAATGTGGTGACTACCCTACAATGGTGCCCAGGGCGGAACTGATGGTTCGTAGTTCCTCCCTGAACCCCATATACTGTTCCTCCTGCAGGAGCTGGATCTCCTGAAACCTGGCCAGTACCGTCGCCATCGTCTCCTGGGAATAATGGTAGGCTCCCATGATGGAGGAGAGGGCCTCGTGGAGAGTGGGTTCCCTGGGCCTGTCCCCCCGCTGTCGCACAGCAGCCCTCCCAGTTCCCCTGTTTCCCTGGGCTGTGTGCCTACTACCACTGCCCCCAGGTCCCTGTTGTTGTTGGGGTGGTGGGTTAACCTGGGTGCCCTGTAGTGGTGGACACACCGCTGATTGACGTGTCCTGGGGACAGAGGTATGGGCCAGCTGGGTGGGTGCTGTGCTGGTGTTCCCAGAGGGGGAAAGGTCTGCTGTGGCCTGTGGCTGTCTGAGGGGAACCGACTGTCCCGAGGTCCCCGATGGGCTGGGCTGGTCATCTAGATCCAGGTCGACAGAGGTGCTGTCATCACTGTGGGCCTCTTCTGGGGGTGGAGTGGACATTTGTGGACCCTCCTGCGCGGTGATGTGGCGTTCGGGTCCTGCAGGGGTATAAAGGGATGGTTATTGCACCTGTGTGTGCCATAGCGTCTAATGGATGGGTGCCCGTGTACCCCAGTGCTTGCATTCCTGTGTGGGGGCTTTTGTGACGGTGGTTTGGGGGGGATGGGGATGTGCAGTGGGCATGCTTTGGTGATGGGTGTCCATGCTTTGTGGTCGCATGCAGGGCTTGGGGTTGGGATGGGTGGGTTGTGATGGTGAGACATTTGCAAGGAGTAGGTGTGATGGGGGTGAGGGTGTGGGTGGGGGTATGAGTTGGCATGCTGGTGGGGTGGGGGGGATGAAGTAGTGAAGATGAGACTTACCAGAGTCCATTCCTCCAGATACTCCGCCGAGGCCCTCAGGATGCAGGATCGCCAAGACCTGCTCCTCCCATGTTGTAAATTCTGGGGGAGGACCGCGATCTTGTGCCTGGATACCATTGAACGCACCTTCCCCCGTAGGTCGTTCCACTGCTTCCTGATGTCGTCCCTATTTCTTGGGTGCTGTCCCACAGCGTTGACCCTGTCGATTATTCTGCTCCATAGCTCCATCTTCCTGGCAATGGAGGTGTGCTGCACCTGTGTTCCGAAGAGCTGTGGCTCTACCCGTACGATTTCCTCCACCATGACCCTGAGTTCATCCTCAGAAAACATGGGGTGTCTTTGCGGTGCCATGGGGTGGTGTGGGTGATGTGTGGAGTGGATTGTGTGGTGCTAAGTGTGGTGATGTGTATTGGTGTGTTGTGTGAAGTGCGTGGTAGTATTGCTGGGTGAATGTAATATGCGCGTCTGGGTGCTCGGATATCTATTTCTCTGTGCGTGGTACCGAATCTCTAGGAGTGCAGGTTTGTGGGTGATGTGGGTGTGTGTTTTATATTTAATTGGGTGTGGTGTGTGTATGTGTCTCAGGTGTGTGTATTTTGAATTGTCCAATGTGGCTGTGTTTAGTAAGAGTGTGTGTATTTTGAGCGCAGCGGTGTGTACCGCCAATGGAATACCGCAGTTGAAAGACCGCCGCGTGGATTCGTGTGTTGTGATAGTGTGGGCGTATTTCTGTTGGCGTGACGGTGGAGGTTTGGTCATCGCCAGTTTCTCGCTGACCTTTGGTGTGGCGGACTTTTGTGGATGTCTGTATTTTGGCGATTTGCCTGTTGTGGGTCAGAATGACCGTGGCGGTTTACCGCGGCCGCGGTGGTATGTTGGCGGTCTTCTGACAGTGGTAAGCGGCTTTTACCGCCAAGGTTGTAATGACCCCCTAAGTAACTTAGCACCCAACCTTTACCAGGTAAAGGTTAGACATATAGGTGACTTATAAGTTACTTAAGTGCAGTGGTAAATGGCTGTGAAATAACGTGGACGTTATTTCACTCAGGCTGCAATGGCAGGCCTGTGTAAGAATTGTCAGAGCTCCCTATGGGTGGCAAAAGAAATGCTGCAGCCCATAGGGATCTCCTGGAACCCCAATACCCTGGGTACCTCAGTACCATATACTAGGGAATTATAAGGGTGTTCCATTATGCCAATGTAAATTGGTGAAATTGGTCACTAGCCTGTTAGTGACAATTTGGAAAGAAATCAGAGAGCATAACCACTGAGGTTCTGGTTAGCAGAGCCTCAGTGAGACAGTTAGTCATCACACAGGTAACACATTCAGGGCACACTTATGAGCACTGGGGCCCTGGCTGGCAGGGTCCCAGTGACACATACAACTAAAACAACATATATACAGTGAAATATGGGGGTAACATGCCAGGCAAGATGGTACTTTCCTACACAACCCCCTCCCCCCCCAAACGAAGGACAATAAGACTAGCCATGACCTGAAGAGTCTTCATTGTCTAAGTGGAAATATCTGGAGAGTCCATCTGCATTGGAGTGGGTACTCCCAGGTCTATGTTCCACTGTATAGTCCATTCCCTGTAGAGATATGGACCACCTCAACAATTTGGGGTTTTCACCTTTCATTTGTTTTAGCCAAAGTAGAGGTTTGTGGTCTGTCTGAACAATGAAGTGAGTGCCAAACAGGTATGGCCTCAACTTCTTCAGTGCCCAGACTACAGCAAAGGCCTCCCTCTCTATGGCAGACCAACACTTTTCTCTAGGGGTCAACCTCCTGCTGATAAAAGCAACAGGTTGATCCTGGCCCTCAGAATTAAGTTGTGATAAGACTGCCCCTACCCCTAATTCAGATGCATCAGTTTGGACAATGCATTTTTTGGAGTAACAGGGGCTTTTTAGGACAGGTGCAGAGCACATGGCCTGTTTCAGCTCCTCAAAAGCTTTCTGACAGCTGGCTGTCCCCAATACCTTTTTAGGCATCTTCTTTGAAGTAAGGTCATTAAGAGGGGCTGCAATGGAGCCATAGTTCTTTATGAACCTCCTGTAGTACCCAGTGAGGCCTAAGAAGGCTCTCACCTGAGTCTGAGTTGTAGGGGGAACCCAATCTATGATAGTTTGGATTTTCCCCTGAAGTGGTGCAATCTGTTCTCCACCTACAAGGTGTCCCAGATAAACCACTTTCCCCTGCCCTATCTGGCACTTTGAAGCCTTGATAGTGAGGCCTGCCTTTTGCAGGGCCTCCAAAACTTTCCACAGGTGGACCAGGTGATCATCCCAGGTGGAGCTAAAGACAGCTATATCATCTAGATATGCTGCACTAAAAGCCTCCAAACCTTGCAGGACTGTATTCACCAACCTCTGAAAAGTGGCAGGTGCATTTTCAAACCAAAGGGCATTACTGTGAATTGGTAGTGCCCTCCAATAGTCGAAAATGCAGTTTTTGCTTTAGCATCCTCTGATAACTTGATCTGCCAATACCCTGCAGTCAAATCAAAGGGGCTTAGATACTTGGCAGATGCCAGTGTATCTATTAACTCATCTGCCCTGGGTATAGGGTGAGCATCAGTTTTAGTTACCTGGTTGAGACCTCTGTAGTCTACACAAAATCTAATTTCCCTTTTCCCATCTTTGGAATGAGGCTTTGGTACAAGTAACACAGGAGAGGCCCATGGACTTTCAGAGTGCTCACCCACTCCCAGTTCAAGCATTTTCTGAACCTCTTGTTTTATGCAGTCCCTGACATGGTCAGGCTGCCTATAGATCTTACTTTTGACAGGCAAGCTGTCTCCAGTATCTATAGTGTGCTCACACCAAGAAGTGGTGCCTGGCAAAGTAGAAAAGAGTTCAGAAAACTGACCCAGGAGATTTATGCAGTGGTCTTTCTGCTCAGCAGTAAGACAATCTGCCAAGACTACACCTTCCACTAGAACATCTTGTTCTGTGGAAGAGAAGAGATCAGGGAGAGGGTCACTCTCTTCTTCCTGTCCTTCATCTGTTGCCATGAGCAGGGTGAGATCAGCCCTGTCATAGTAGGGTTTCAGGCGATTGACATGGAGCACCCTAAGGGGACTCCTGGCAGTGCCCAAGTCAACCAAGTAGGTGACTTCTCCTTTCTTTTCAACAATAATGTGGGGTCCACTCCATTTGTCTTGGAGTGCTCTTGGGGCCACAGGCTCGAAGACCCACACTTTCTGCCCTGGTTGGTACTGAATCAGAACAGCCTTCTGGTCATGCCATTGCTTTTGGAGCTCTTGGCTGGCCTGAAGGTTTTTACTGGCCTTTTTCATATACTCAGCCATTCTGGATCTTAGGCCAAGTACATAGTCCACCATGTCTTGCTTAGGAGCTTTTAAAGGTTGTTCCCAACCCTCCTTTACAAGTGTTAGAGGACCTCTTACAGGGTGTCCAAATAGGAGTTCAAAGGGGCTGAAGCCCACTCCTTTTTGGGGTACCTCCCTGTAAGCAAAAAGGAGGCCAGGTAACAGGACACCCCATCTCCTCCAGAGTTTTTCAGGGAGTCCCATTATCATTCCTTTGAGAGTTTTGTTAAACCTCTCAACCAGTCCTTTTGTTTGTGGATGATAAGGTGTGGTGAATTTGTATGTTACACCACATTCCTTCCACATGGCCTTTAAGTAAGCAGACATAAAGTTGCTTCCCCTGTCAGATACCACCTCTTTTGGGAAGCCCACCCTGGAAAAGATTCCCAGGAGGGCCTTTGACACTGCAGGAGCTATAGTGGTCCTTAGAGGAATTGCTTCAGGATATCTGGTGGCATGGTCCACTACCACCAAAATAAACCTATTGCTTGAAGCAGTAGGAGGGTCAAGGGGGCCAACTATGTCAACCCCTACCCTTTCAAAGGGAACCACAGGCAGTGGAATGAGGTGTGCCTTTGGGGTGCCACCTGTTTTGCCACTGGCTTGACAGGTGACACAGGACTTACAACATTTCTTTGTGTCCTCTGACATTCTAGGCCAATGAAACAAGGGAACAAGCCTGTCCCAAGTTTTCATTTGTCCCAAATGTCCAGCCAAGGGAATGTCGTGGGCTAGAGTTAGGAGGAACTCTCTGTATTGCAAGGGAATAACCAATCTCCTGGCAGCTCCAGGTTTTGGGTCCCTTGCCTCTGTATACAAGAGGTTGTCCTCCCAGTAAACTCTGTGAGAGTCACTGACATCCCCATTTTGCTGTTTGACAGCTTTCTGTCTTAGACCCTCTAGTGTGGGACATGTCTGCTGTGCCACACTCAGCTCCTCCCTGGCAGGCCCCCCTCCACCCAAAAGCTCAGCAGTGTCTGCTTCCAGCTCCTCTGGTGTAGGTTCTGCACAGGGTGGAAATTCTTCTTCCTCAGAAGTTGAATCCACTGTAGAGGAAGGGATAGTAGGTAGTGTTTTACCTTTACTAACCTTAGCTTTAGGGAGCACTTGGTCCATTGTTCCAGGATCCAAGTCACCCTGTCCTTTTTGCTTTTTGGCCTGAGCCCTTGTCAAAGCAAAAATATGCCCAGGAATGCCCAGCATTGCTGCATGAGCCTCCAACTCCACTTCTGCCCAAGCTGATGTCTCTAAATCGTTCCCTATTAGACAGTCTACAGATAAATCTGAGGCAACCACAACTTTCTTTGGACCAGTACCCCCCCCCCAGTTGAGATTCACAACAGCCATGGGGTGGCTAAGAGTGTTGTTATGAGCATCAGTCACTTGGTACTGGTGACCAAGTAGGTGTTGTTCTGGGTGGACCAGTTTCTCTATTACCATAGTAACACTGGCACCTGTGTCCCTGTAGGCCTGAACCTCAACACCATTTATTAGGGGAAGTTGCTTGTACTTATCCATATTAAGGGGACAAGCAACCAAGGTGGCCAAATCAATGGCACCTTCAGAGACTAACACAGCCTCTGTGGTCTCCCTAACAAGACCAACCCCAACTAAATTACCAAAAGTGAGCCCAGCTACTCCCTTGGATTGGCTATTAGTAGGTTTGCTCCAACCACCACTGCTATTACTAGGGGCACTAGGTGTAGCAGTAGGGGTTGTGGTAGTGGGAGGCTTGGTGCTTTTCTTTGGACAACTGGCATCAGTTGTCCAATGGCCTTTTACATTACATAAATAGCACCATGGTTTCTTTACTTGATTAGAAGAGGATTTGGGCCCACCACCCCCACCAGAGTGTTTTTGTGGGCCTGATGAAGACTCATTTTTAGATTTGTCCCCACCCTTGTCTGAAGACTTACCATCCTACTTCTTGCCATCCTTGTCACCCCCTGTATGAACTTTTCTGTTCACTCTTGTTCTGACCCATTTGTCTGCCTTCTTTCCCAATTCTTGGGGAGAGGTCAGATCTGAGTCCACTAGATATTGGTGCAACAAATCAGACACACAGTTATTAAGAATATGCTCTCTCGGGATTAAGTTATACAGGCTTTCATAGTCAGAAACTTTACTGCCATGTAACCACCCCTCCAAGGCCTTCACTGAATGGTCAACAAAGTCTACCCAGTCTTGTGAAGACTCCTTTTTGGTTTCTCTGAACTTGATCCTGTACTGTTCAGTGGTTAAGCCATAACCATCTAGGAGTGCATTCTTTAAAACTGTAAAATTATTGGCATCACTTTCCTTCACAGTAAGGAGCCTATCCCTACCCTTTCCACTGAAAGATAGCCATAGGATAGCAGCCCACTGCCTTTGAGGGACCCCCTGTACAACACAGGCCCTCTCAAGTGCAGCAAACCACTTGTTAATGTCATCCCCCTCCTTGTAAGGGGGAACTATCTTGTGCAGATTCCTAGAATCATGCTCTTTTACAGGATTACTATCTGTAATACTGCTGCTGCCACCATGGGGTCCAAACCCCAACCTCTGCCTTTCTTTTTCTAAGTCAAATGCTTCCCTGTCTAGATCCAGCTGTTGGTTTTTAAGCTTCAGCCTGGACTCTTCCACTCTCAATCTATTGAGTTCCCTTTCTAACACTCTGTCATCAGGGTGGGTGGGTTGGGCATGCTAAGACACAGAAGAATGGTGTGAAAGAACAGAGGGAGACCTGTCCCTAACAGATGGCACCCTAACAACCTGTCCTAAAGGAGTGACATCCCTACTGTGATGAGAGCTCACATTAGTACCAGCCATGCTAGGTGGCCTGCTAAGGGGCAGGTTGGGAAGGTTCCCATCTAACACTTTTGCTGGGGCTACCCCAGAATCAGAGTGCGAACCATCAGCTAATCTGTCACCTGATGTGCCAGCTATGGCCTTATCATTTTCAATGAGCACATTAACCAATAATTCTCTTGAGGGATTCTTCCCTACCCCTAAACCTCTATCAATGCAGAGACTCCTTACACCTTTCCAGTTAAGGTGGTCATAAGCTGTGCTGGCCAGATCCAGAGTTTGACCTGTACCAGACATGATAGGAAAAGGTTTAAGGGCCAGAAAAAGAAAGAAAAAGTTTCAGAACTTTTTAAGGAACAGAAAAAAAACTTTTTCAACTTTTGACAAACTTTTTGAAAGTTTTAGAGGTACTTTTCAGCACTTAGCAATAGAGTAAGAGAAGAAAAGCAAAACTTTTTGGTTAGGTGTACATACACTGAACTTGTTTTGTATATTTTTCTCTTATGAAAAGTACAAAATGACAAAGTGGTAAGTAGTTGCAAGTACTTATCCCACCGCTGCACAACCAATGTAGGAGACTGGCCTGGTTTGTAGTGGTACCAAGGGGTACTTACACTCTGCACCAGGTCCAGTTATCCCTTATTAGTGTAGAAGAGGTGTCTAGCAGCTTAGGCTGATAGAAAAGGTAGCTTAGAAGAGCAACTTAGGCTGAACTAGGAGACGTGTAAAGCTCCTACTATACCACTGGTGTCATATGCACAATATCATAAGAAAACACAATACACAGATATACTAAAAATAAAGGTACTTTATTTTTATGACAATATGCCAAAAGTATCTCAGTGAGTACCCTCAGTATGAGGATAGCAAATATACACAAGATATATGTACACAATATCAAAAAAATGCAGTAATAGCAATAGAAAGCAATGCAAACAATGTACAATCACAATAGATTGCAATGAGAGCACATAGGTATAGGGGCAACACAAACCACATACTCCAAAAGTGGAATGCGAATAACGAATGGACCCCAAACCTATGTGAGCTTGTAGAAGGTCGCTGGGACTGTAAGAAAACAGTGAGGGTTAGAAAAATAGCCCACCCCAAGACCTTGAAAAGTAGGTGTAAAGTTCCCCAGAGAGCACAGAAGTCGTGATAGGGGAATTCTGCAAGGAAGACCAACACTAGCAATGCAACAATGATGGATTTCCAGACGAGAGTACCTGTGGAACAAGGGGACCAAGTCCAAGAGTCACACTCAAGTCGGGACCGGGCAGATGCCCAGGAAATGCCAGCTGTGGGTGCAAAGAAGCTGCCACCAGATGGTAGAAGCTGTGGATTCTGCAAGAACGAAGAGGACTAGGAACGTCCCCTTTGGAGGATGGATGTCCCACGTCGGGAAGAAGCTTACAGAGGTGTTTCCACGCAGAAAGACTGCAAACAAGCCTTGCTAGCTGCAAGGGTCACGGTTAGGCTTTTTGGATGCTGCTGTGGCCCAGGAGGGACCAGGATGTCGCCAATTGTGTGAGGAGACAGAGGGGGCACCCAGCAAGACAAGGAGCCCACTCAGAAGCAAGCAGCACCTGCAGAAGTGCCAGAACAGGCACTACAAAGAAGAGTGAACCAGAGCTCACCCGAAGTCACAAAAGAAGGTCCCACGACGCCGGAGGACAACTCAGGAGGTCGTGCACTGCAGGTTAGAGTGTCGGGGACCCAGGCTTGGCTGTGCACAAAGGAAATCCTGGAAGAGTGTACAGGAGCCGGAGCAGCTGTAAATCACGCAGTACCCAGCAATGCAATCTAGTGTGGGGAGGCAAGGACTTACCTCCGCCAAACTTGGACTGAAGAGTCACTGGACTGTGGGAGTCACTTGGACAGAGTTGCTGAGTTCCAGGGACCACGCTCGTCGTGCTGAGAGGGGACCCAGAGGACCGGTGATGCAGTCTTTTGGTGCCTGTGGTTGCAGGGGGATGATCCTGTCGACCCACAGGAGATTTCTTCGGAGCTTCTAGTGCAGAGCGGAGGCAGACTACCCCCACAGCATGCACCACCAGGAAAACAGTCGAGAAGGCCGCAGGATCAGCGATACAAGGTTGCAGTAGTCGTCTTTGCTACTTTGTTGCGGTTTTGCAGGCGTCCAGAGCAGTCAGCGGTCGATTCCTTGGCAGAAGGTGAAGAGAGAGATGCAGAGGAACTCTGATGAGCTCTTGCATTCGTTATATAAAGAATTCCCCAAAGCCAAGACCCTAAATAGCCAGAAAAGGAGGTTTGGCTACCTAGGAAGGAGGATAGGCTAGCAACACAGGTAAGAGCCTATCAGAAGGAGTCTCTGACGTCACCTGCTGGCTCTGGCCACTCAGAGCAGTCCAGTGTGCCAGCAGCACCTCTGTTTCCAAGATGGCAGAGGTCTGGAGCACACTGGAGGAGCTCTGGGCACCTCCCAGGGGAGATGCAGGTCAGGGAAGTGGTCACTCCCCTTTCCTTGGTCCAGTTTCGCGCCAGAGCAGGGCTGGGGGATCCCTGAACCGGTGCAGACTGGCTTATGCAGAGATGGGCACCATCTGTGCCCATCAAAGCATTTCCAGAGGCTGGGGGAGGCTACTCCTCCCCAGCCCTGACACCTTTTTCCAAAGGGAGAGGGTGTAACACCCTCTCTCTGAGGAAGTCCTTTGTTCTGCCTTGCTGGGCCAAGCCTGGCTGGACCCCAGGAGGGCAGAAACCTGTCTGATGGGTTGGCAGCAGCAGCAGCTGCAGTGAAACCCCGGGAAAGGTAGTTTGGCAGTACCCGGGTCTGTGCTAGAGACTCGGGGGATCATGGAATTGTCTCCCCAATGCCAGACATGTTACATGGCCATGTTCGGAGTTACCATTGTGACTCTATACATACGTAGTGACCTATGTATAGTGCACGCGTGTAATGGTGTCCCCGCACGCACAAAGTCCCGGGAATTTGCCCTGAACAATGTGGGGGCACCTTGGCTAGTGCCAGGGTGCCCACACACTAAGTAACTTAGCACCCAACCTTTACCAGGCAAAGGTTAGACATATAGGTGACTTATAAGTTACTTAAGTGCAGTGGTAAATGGCTGTGAAATAACATGGACGTTATTTCACTCAGGCTGCAATGGCAGGCCTGTGTAAGAATTGTCAGAGGTCCCTATGGGTGGCAAAAGAAATGCTGCAGCCCATAGGGATCTCCTGGAAACCCAATACCCTGGGTACCTCAGTACCATATACTAGGGAATTATAAGGGTGTTCCAGTATGCCAATGTAAATTGGTGAAATTGGTCACTAGCCTGTTAGTGACAATTTGGAAAGAAATGAGAGAGCATAACCACTGAGGTTCTGGTTAGCAGAGCCTCAGTGAGACAGTTAGTCATCACACAGGTAACACATAAAGGGCACACTTATGAGCACTGGGGCCCTGGCTGGCAGGGTCCCAGTGACACATACAACTAAAACAACCTATATACAGTGAAATATGGGGGTAACATGCCAGGCAAGATGGTACTTTCCTACGGTAGGCACAGCCCTTTCAGGTGTGAGTGACCACTCCTCCCCTCCCTCCTAACACAGATGGCTCATCAGGAAATGCAGACTACACGCCAGCTCCCTTTGTGTCACTGTCTAGTGTGAGGTGCAACCAGCCCAACTGTCAAACTGACCCAGATAGGGATTCCACAAACAGGCAGAGTCACAGAAATGGTATAAGCAAGAAAATGCTTAATTTCTAAAAGTGGCATTTTCAAACAAACAATCTTAAAATCAACTTCACTAAAATACTGTATGTATTTTTTAATTGTGAGCTCAGGCACCTCAATCTCCACATGTTCATCCGCTCTCAAAGGGAATCTACATTCTAATCAGATTTAAAGGTAGCCCCCATGTTAACCTACGAGAGGGACAGGCCTTGCAACAGTGAATAATGTATTTAGCAATATCAATATTTCACTGTTAGGACATATAAAACACATTACTATATGTCCTACCTTCACCATAGACTGCACCCTGCCCTGGGGGCTACCTAGGGCCTGCCTTATGGGTGCCTTACATGTAAGAAAAGGGAAGGTTTAGGTTTGGCAAGTGGGTACACTTGCCAAGTCGAATTTACAGTTAAAACTGCACAGACATACACTTCAGTGGCAGGTCTGAGACATGATTACAGAGCTACTTATGTGGGTGGCACAACCAGTGCTGCAGGCCCACTAGTAGCATTTGATTTACAGGCCCTGTGCACCTCTACTGCACTGAACTAGGGACTTACTTGTAAACTAAATATGCCAGTCATGGATAAACCAATTAACCATACAATTTACACAGAGAGCATATGCACTTTAGCACTGGTTAGAAGTGGTAAAGTGCTAAGAGTTCAAAAGCCAACAGCAACAGGTCAGAAAAAATAGGAGGCAGGAGGCAAAAAGATTAGGGATGACCTTGCATAAACTCTAAAGTCTAACAGTGGTTAAGGATGTTTCCCCCCATTCTGCCAACAAAATCAAAGTAACCCATACAACCACCACAAGCCAAAAGGACCAACCAGGAGCAGGCACAGGTGTGTGGATCAAGAGCACAGCAGGGTTGGACATCGACTGATGATCAATAGTGAGGAGGTGGTGCTGGGTGGCGGGAGGGGCCGCGGGCAAAGCAAGAAATAGAGAAGGGACAGCAGTGATGGCGTTTGGAGATATGAAGTGGTTGATTCTGGAGCTAATTAATAAGTGACAATGTCATGAATAGCTTGCCAAACCGCCATATAAATGAATTTCGGTGACAAACTGGAGTCTGCTCACAACACAGGTGTCCAGTGCGGCTCACCTTGACAGTTTTTGCATGATCAATTTTAGCCAGGTAAAACCCAGTGCAAGTCGTGTGCACAAATATCATCTGTTAGAGTTTTGTGCACCTCCGCACAGTGTAAAAGAGGCACAGTTAGAGTTTTAACTTGCATTATGAGGACTAAAGCTCGGAACAGTGTTTATCTATTCCATTCATAACGCACAAGCAAATACTAAGAATCAGTCCATCTTCAAGGTGTCAGCTTGTGGCAATAGTATACTTGTTAAATAAAGCAGCCTAGGGTTTAAAATAAAAAAGACCTTCCCCCCTATTAGAAGTGGCAAAATTATTGAAAATGTGTGAGAACATTTTTGAGAGTCTTAGGGCATTCTGGAGTTACAGGGCTACAATCAAAAAAAGGAGAGCCTGTGACCACTGGTTTCCTGGGGCTTTACGTTACTGCTGGATCTAAACCTATGCATCAATTTCACACCTATAGCACTTGACTATCAATATAGTGACATCAAGCAGTCTAAGAAATCCTCTGGCAGGTATTGTGGGATCGAGACTTAGGACTCAATCAATAACCAAGAATGTTCACTTTAAAAGAAAAGGTGTTTTTGTCATTGCATCAGCTAAACGCTGTACATGAGAAGTAGAGAACGCAAATGACATGCATAATTAGTTCTGAGTCTGCATTTCTGTATAGTTACTCCTTGGTTCTACATGGAATGAATTACATAACATTTCCACAATATCTAGTGAGCAGCTATCTCTTTTCCCGCAACTACAAGGTGAGTAGCAGAGCGTGAGTTAGCCCCAACCATACAGTCTTCTGCAATGCCTCTATGGAAGTGAAGTAGTGCAGTGGTGGATAACTCGGATGTTAGAGAAGGTAGTTGCATGGTCACTGGTAAACCAAGGCCAGACTTGTCCACATTGATTAGGAAAAGGCAGGTTACTTATGTTGAGTCTTCCTTGGGCCCAAAGCTGAAACCTGCCATCCAAATAAATGAAGAGCCCATCCTGTATAAGCGACCATCCCTTTTTTGTTCTTCCCCTGTTTGTTTGATGAGGTGAGACACTGAATGAAGTTGGGATTTGTGTCAGTGCCAAGCCACCACAGCTGTTTTTCATCTAATGACGATGTGAATCAATCAGAGATGTGAATCAATCTTGAGTCAAGCTATCACAGGTGCTGCTTCTGGTAGTTTGTCCTTTGTAGCCACTTCACTCCTTTCTGTTCACCTTCTGACACTCTTTGCAGACTGATCTGTGGGAAATGTAGAGTCATCACACAACTACATTTGGGAAGTAAGTTGGCCCACTCTTTGACACACTGAGGTGTTTTCTGGATTACAAGGCCTCCCAATATGGCCTAGAGGGGCAGATCTTGCCTTGGGCTAAAAATAACCAGTTTTTCTTGCACAGATCCTTAAGACCATCTTCTTCTAGGCAGGCGTGTTTTCAGGCAGGGGATACTCCAGTATTCTTCTCAAGCAGTCAGTAGTCTTCCTCTGTAAAGATAGTTTCAGGCAGCTTTCCAGGCAACATTCAGGTTCCTTTTTCCAAATCTGGCAAAGGGGAGTTGGCAGTCGCAACCCCAACCTTGGAGCACTAATGTCTTTCTCATTCTCATGAGCTATGGGTCCCCTGGCACTAACCAAAGAGAATTCGAAACACATTGACTGATGATTTTTTTCCCATACTTATGCCAAATTTTCAGACAGAGGTTTGTGTATTCTACAAGTCCATTTGTTTGACTGATTTCAGGCAGTCACTGAATTTTTCACCTTCCACAGACTTTGTCCTCTGGTGTCAGCAAGAACACATCAGGGTGGTTGATCCCTGTTATGCCAACTCAAAGGAAAATGCACAAAAAAGAGAGAGGCATACCCACTCAGCTATCTGCCAACGTGTTGCAGGTAACAACACTTCTGGAGAAGAATGGAGTAAGAAGGAGGCAATCGCTGTCCCTGTGCTTCACAAGGGCACTCTGGTGGTCATTATGACCCTGGCGGTATTACAACCGCAGGGCCAAAATGACGGGAGCACCGCCAACAGGCTGGCAGTGCCTCCCGGCGTATTTTGACCCCGGCGGTAGCGCCGCGGTCGCACCGCCGGGGCCGGCGGTTTACCGCCACAATGGCCCCGGCGGATGTAATCCGCAAGGGCAGCGCTGCTTGCAGCGCTGCCCAGGGGATTACGAGTCCCCGACCGCCAGACTTTTTCTGGCGGTCTGAACTGCCAGGAAAAGGCTGGCGGTATGGGGAGTCATGGGGCCCCTGGCATGGGCAGTGCAGGGGCCCCCTGACAGGGCCACATGCGGCTTTTCACTGTCTGCTGTGCAGACAGTGAAAAGCGCGACGGGTGCAACTGCACCCGTCGCACGGGCGCAACACCGCCGGCTCCATTTGGAGCCGGCTCCCATGTTGCGGCCCACATCCCCGCTGGGCCGGCCCAGCGGGGATGTCCAAATGGGCACCGAGGGAGTGCGGCCGCATTGGCGGCCGCACGGCGGTTACAGCTTGGCGGGCGGCGGTAGCCGGCCGCCAATTTTGTAATGAGGCCCTCTGTCTCCTATTTTCTCATTTGCGTAAGATTCAAAGTAGATTCTTGGGTTACAACAGCCTGTAGTGAATCTTAGTTTGTTTTAATGGGATACAGGAGTTAGCTTAGCCTGTGGCTTGCAGACCAGTGACTTTCACCATACTTAGCTTGCTCTGTTTTAGTGCATTTATTTAATTAAATCTTTTAAGATGGCTGTCTTGTTTTAAGTTAGGCCCATGTTTTAGTTTGCATCATCAGTGCCAACGCACTAAGGCGTCAAGATCAAGCGACAAAGACAAACAAACTGTAAGTGTTCGCTTTAGGTACTTTCCCTCGTCATGCTTTCGAGGGTATTGCTTATATTAATTACCGTCCCAAGCACACCTTGTTATCTATTGTTTGGAAATAAACCTACCTCATGGGTTCAAGTAGATCTGTGTAAATACTCCTCACTTTAACAGATAGTCAGAGGGATTCCGACCAGATGCTATTGCTGTTATCGATGCTGCACGTCGCCTTGACGCTGCCCCAGTCTTCGTGTTCCTACAGAGTCTGAGCTAGAGACCTCATTCCAAGGTAACCAGGGTTGGGGGCTCTTCTCATGGACATGACATTGGCAGTTTAGGTTTGACATAGCTAGCTCTCTTTTAGGTTAGAGTTTAGGCCTATCATGCTAGGGTATTAGGACATACCACACACTTCATGTCATTTCATGGTGTTGCAGGATGGTGGAGGTCTTTGTATTAATGACTCTTGTCTTTACCATTCTGTTTCTTTCACTGTTCATTATCTAAATCATTGCAGCCCATGCAACTTATCGCAGATTGCAGTTTTCTAAAATAAAACCTATTGAAACTTTGCTGCATCTTCTTCATTTGCCTGTGTGTGGTTGAGCCATGTTAATGTGAGCAAGGGGCACTCTCCGTTTAACCACGACGCTCCCTGAGATGTCATACTCTTGAGTCCATGCCTAAAGGCTGCCACAAATCACCTTTTACTGTTTTGGGTTTTGTTTTTGGTGATGTACTGCTTGTGAACCAGAAGGGTTGGGATGACAGATGCGATTTGTTGTAGGACTGGCATAGTCGCCTACAAACATAAATACTGTCATCCTTAAGCCAGCAGTCTTGCCTTGAGCACAAGTCCAACTACGACATGGCGCCAACCAATGATTAGTGCTTAGGCACTCTTTTACGGATACCCTGAATATCACTGTCTCACAGACAGCAGGTACCCTAAGTACCATTATACAGAGACGTCCGTGGTCTTGGGGAAGATCCTCCTCAGCACCTTATTAGGCTGTAGGTTGTTCAAGCTTGAACTCATAAAGGACTTTACTCCCCACTTGGTTCCATCTCTTTACACATTTTTTACAAAATGGCTAATGCCATAGACATTGCTGAGAATGCTAGACAAGCATTAACACTACACCTAGTAGCGCATGGCTTAAGAGAAGAGGGCAGGGATGTTACATTCATAGTGGAAGCTAGTGAAGCTTGCCAAACAGAAACATTTTATTCCTGGGTACACTTTCCCAAGGAAGACAACACTACATTCACATTCCACACACACAGGATTGCAATATGGTACCAAGCATACCAGTATCAATACCGCTCACTTATCAGGAGCATCAGAACTGGTTTGAAGGCGCCCTACCACATGTAATACAACCCATGAGATTAGGTCCCTTAGGTAATGATGGATCAACGTGGCCTATGTTTCCCACATACACACCTCACCCAGCTATACAAAACATGCAGGCAGCAGACCTGCAAAACTTATATCTTGAATTAGTAACACTTTACAGATGATTAGTCCAGTTCATAATGCGAACATTGAACGCAACACCAGCGTGTCTATCACCACCAGCACCTGCTGGATACCACTTGGCTACTTGGATTAATCCACAAACAGTACATACCATCATGGGTAAGGTACCCACAGAATGAGAGAAAATATTGTTCTGGGTAGCCCAGAAAACAAATCAACTGGAAGCTGTGTTTTCCCATATGGGACCACATGAGAAACATGTAATTCTCACTATATGCTTGCCCTTCGGGATGGTTCCCTCGGTGGATGACTGTGCCCAGACTGGATGAGTCTCCCGTGAAAGGTCGTGTCCTGTCACTGTCCCAGCTGCACATGGGATAAGGATGCCTGATGTGGCGGTCCATTCATTCCTACCCGGTGCTTGCCCTGTTCAGCGGTGCTTTGCCATGGCGGTCTTTGCCCTGTTCAGCGGTGCTTTGACATGGCGGTTCAGGACTGTTCAGCGGTGCTTTGCCATGGCGGTCTTTGCCCTGTTCAGCGGTGCTTTGACATGGCGGTTCAGGACTGTTTAGCAGTGCTTTGCCATGGCGGTCTTTGCCCTGTTCAGCGGTGCTTTCACATGGCGGTTCAGGACTGTTCAGCAGTGCTTTGCCATGGCGGTCTTTGCCCTTTTCAGCGGTGCTTTGCCATGGCGGTTCAGGACTGTTCAGCGGTGCTTTGGCATGGCGGTCTTTGCCCTGTTCAGCGGTGCTTTGACATGCGGTTCTAATAAGGACATTGGTGTGTGGCATGACGTTCTCTACACTGGACATTGGTGTGTGGCATGACGTGTTCTACACTAGACATTGGTGTGTGGCATGACGTTCTCTACACTGGACATTGGTGTGTGGCATGACGTTTCATCATTGCCCAGCGGGGCTGTGGCAGCCGGGGCCCTCCAGGGCACTGACTCCGGCGGTGGACTTCTGACCAGCGACGATACTTGGGCCCTCCTGGGCTGTGACTCTGGCGGTGGTCTCTGGACCAGTGATGATACTTGGGCCCTCATGGGCTGTGACTCTGGCGGGGGTCTCCTGACCAGTGACAATACTTGGGCCTTCCTGGGCACTGACTCCGGCGGTGGTCTCCTGACCAGTGACGATACTTGGTCCCTCCTGGGCTGTGACTCTGGCGGTGGTCTCTGGACCAGTGACGATACTTGTGCCCTCCTGGGCTGTGACTCTGGCGGTGGTCTCCTGACCAGTGACGATACTTGGGCCCTCCTGGGCACTGACTCCGGCGGTGGCCTCCTGACCAGTGACAATACTTGGGCCCTCCTGGGCTGTGACTCTGGCGGTGGTCTCTGGACCAGTGACGATACTTGGGCCCTCCTGGGCTGTGACTCTGGCGGTGGTCTCCTGACCAGTGACGATACTTGGGCCCTCCTGGGCACTGAATCCGGCGGTGGTCTCCTGACCAGTGACGATACTTGGGCCCTCCTGGGCTGTGAATCTGGCGGTGGTCTCTGGACCAGTGACGATACTTGTGCCCTCCTGGGCTGTGACTCTGGCGGTGGTCTCCTGACCAGTGACGATACTTGGGCCCTCCTGGGCACTGACTCCGGCGGTGGTCTCCTGACCAGTGACGATACTTGGGTCCTCCTGGGCTGTGACTCTGGCGGTGGTCTCTGGACCAGTGACGATACTTGGGCCCTCCTGGGCTGTGACTCTGGCGGTGGTCTCCTGACCAGTGACGATACTTGGGCCCCTCTGGGCACTGAATCCGGCGGTGGTCTCCTGACCAGTGACGATACTTGGGCCCTCCTGGGCTGTGAATCTGGCGGTGGTCTCCGGACCAGTGACGATACTTGGGCCCTCCTGCGCTGTAACTCTGGCGGTGGTCTCCTGACCAGTGACGATACTTGGGCCCTCCTGGGCTGTAACTATGGCGGTGGTCTCCTGACCAGTGACGATACGTGGGCCCTCCTGGGCTGTGACTTTGGCGGTGGTCTCTGGACCAGTGACGATACTTGGGCCCTCCTGGGCTGTGACTCTGGCGGTGGTCTCTGGACCAGTGACGATACTTGGGCCCTCCTGGGCTGTGACTCTGGCGGTGGTCTCTGGACCAGTGACGACGGTGCTGGCGGTTGTGTCTCGACCGCCAGAAATGATGGCGCACATCTCCGCCGTGACACTCACAACAGGCTGGGCAGACTTCCTCTGGCCCTTCCCCACGTTTGGTGGAGTCACAGCTGACTCTCCAATCCCCTTGGAACCCATGTCAGTTGTTTTCCCACCAGGAGTCTTAACACGGTCCCGTCGTCCACTCTCCAATTTTAGAGCCTTTACAGGGGGTGGGCTGCCAGTGCCTTGGCTCCGGGTCCTATTGCCTGCCCTGGTGGCCGGCGCACTCCACAAACCTTGAACAGGCACCACTGGTATTGGAGGCTTTTTGGCTGAGGCGCTACGACGGGACTGATGAATTGGAGGAGGGGTGGGGGCAAAAAGGTCAACTTTACAGAGGGACAGTTTCTGACGAACACTGGGATGGGTAGCTGGAGGGGGTCTGGGAGTGGAGGAAGAGGAGGTGGTTGTCGGAGGTGTCACTTTAGCTGTTTTGGGTGCAGGTGCAGGTACTGGAGGCTGTCGTGAGGTGGATGGATGTTGGGTGAGTGATTGCCGGCGTTTGTGTACTTTGGGAGGGGGCGTCACAGACACACTGGGAGAGGACACAGGGGACGTGTAAATGGCAGTGGAGGTGGTGAGTGCAGGTGAGTGGCTTGTGGTGCTGGGTGTCCTGGTGTGATTCATGGTGCCTGTAGATGTGGTGCATGCAAGTGTGTGTAGATGAGACTGGGAGGGAGGAGGGAGAAAAGGAGGAGGGGGACACAGTGGAGGCAGTGGATGTTGCTGTGTCTGTATGTGGGTGAGGCTTGCGTGAGTGCCTGTGGTGTTTGTGGTGCCTATGTTTGCTTGAGCTACTTGTGTGTGTTGACTTGTGTGCATGCTGGTGTGTAGGTGTGCTTGGGATGGGCTGGGGTACAGGAGATTGGGTCTGGGTGGAGGAAGTTGGAGGGGGAGGCTAGACACAGGGACAATGGCTGCCATCAGTGCTGAGGCCAGAGATTGCAGGGTTCGCTGAAGGACAGCCTGACCAGAATGAATGCCCTCCAGGAATGCATTACCGTGTTGCAACTCTCGTTCTACACCCTGGATGGCATTCACAATGGTAGACTGCCCAACAGTGAGTGATCTGAGGAGGTCAATGGCCTCCTCACTGAGGGCAGCAGGGGTGACTGGGGCAGGGCCTGAGGTGCCTGGGGCGAAGGTGATGCCCACCCTCCTGGGTGAGCGGGCACGGGGCGAACGCTGAGGGGCTGCTGGGAGGGCGGGGCTGGTAGGGGAGGTGGCGGCTGTACCTGTAGAGGTGGGGGGCACAGATGGTGCCGCCACCACAAGGGAGCCCACATCGTCGAACGAGTCCGTGTCGCTGCTTGGTGATCCGGTGGCCGACGTGAAGCTCCCCTCGCCCTCCGTCCCACTGGTGCATTCAGAGTCCGTGGTGTGGCCCTCCATGGCCATGTGGGATGCAGCTCCTTCGTGCTCCGGTGCCACTGTACCTCCGCCTGTTGATGCTGATGTACAAAAGGACAGGGAGAGCAGAAAAAGGGGGAGAGACAGAAGAAAGAGAGTTTTAGTGCATGGCATACCGCTACCGTTGGCGGACAAGACAAACGCAGCAGCCCCCTGCATTACGCCGTGCTCCTGCCCTCTGCACATGCAATTTCTGGGATATGGCCTATATGGCAATGGTGGACATCTGCGCACATGGATGCCACAGGGGCAACTATACCTCGACTTGGCACTCTGCTGAGGTGGGGTAGAGTGCCATATGGCCTACATTACAGAGGGGCCTTGCCTACCTAACTCGCCCTGGCCTAGGGACACCCACGGCCCACCTCCCCCACCCAGACACCTCCACTGCACGCAAAGTCCGCAGAATGAGAGTGTACTCACCCCCTTGTGTCTGCTGTGATGCCCTCAAGCGCCCATCCAACTCCGGGTAGGCCACCGCCAGGATCCGGAACATCAGGGGGGTCATGGTGCGACGGGCACCCCTCCCATGTTGGGAGGCCATCCCCAGCTGAGCCTCCGCCGTCTTCTTGCTGCATCGGCGAATGTCCTCCCATCTCTTACGGCAGTGGGTGCCCCATCTCTGGTGGGCCCCCAGGGTCCCGACCTCCTTGGCGATGGCACGCCAGATATCCCTCTTCTGGTGGGCGCTGACCTACATGACATGCACAAGGGAAGAGGAACAGTCATTACCAACTGCACCGTCATTGTGAGTGGCCCCCTCCCTACTCTGGCCATTTGGTCCATTCATTCACATGCATTAATGTTCTATGAACTCTGCCCCCTTCCCTCTTCCAACCAGCCCTCTCCACCCAGGCCTAGCCCATACAACGTGCTCCCTGTGTACTAACCTGTTGGTCTGGAGGACCGTAGAGTAGCGTGTACTGGGGGAGGACCCCGTCTACCAGTTTCTCCAACTCCTGTGCAGTGAAGGCAGGGGCCCTTTCCCCAAACGCAGCAGCCATCGTCGCTTCCAGACCGAGGTCACAGCAACACTTGCAGTGTAGGTCCTCTCCTGCCAAAGGTCAGGTATCTAGTGATTGAACAGATAGAAAATGGCGGTGACGTCCGCGGCGATGATGTCCGCGGCGGTGCGCATCATCACCGCCAGCGCACCTGTTCATTGGCTCCTGGGACCCATAGGGTCCAATGTTAACCAATGCAGCATTGTGCCGCGTTCTATGACCGCCTACTGCGACGGTGTGCAACGCCAGCGCAGTTACCCCACAATCCCATTGTCCCAATTTAGAGGTCAGGCAGCCTCCATTTCAGGGGCCCACATGGCTTCATTTACTACTGCGTCACACATAGCTAGGCCTACACTCAACACACATACAGGAAGGGTTTTGTGAGTGGTGTAGTCTTGTGTGTAACTGTGGGTACATACCTGAAGGAATAATGACTGGTTCTTCGCTGTTGTCCTTCGTAGGCACCGTCAGCTGGGACATATGAGAAGATGGCGGAATCCTCCGGTGTACCGACCGCTGGTGGACCTGTTGACAATGGAAGAGAGACATGTCATCTTAACCTACCGGTTTGACCGTGCCACAATACAGGAACTATGTACCCAGTTGGAGCCAGACCTGATGTCACCAATCCGCCATCCGACTGGAATCCACCCTGATGTGCAGGTGCTGTCAGTGCTCCATTTCCTTGCAAGTGCCTCTTTTCAGACAACTGTGGCCATGGCATCAGGGATATCCCAGCCTATGTTTTCCAACGTGTTGTCCAGAGTGTTGTCTGCCCTGCTGAAACACGTAAGGAGATACATCATTTTCCCTCAGGTGGAGGATTTGCCTACAGTGAAAGGTGACTTCTATGCCCTTGGACATATCCCCAACGTCATAGGTGCTATTGATGGGACCCATGTAGCTCTGGTCCCCCCCCCACAGGAGTGAACAGGTGTACAGGAACCGGAAGAGTTATCATTCGATGAATGTACAGATGGTCTGTTTGGCAGACCAGTACATCTCCCAGGTAAATGCTATGTTCCCTGGCTCAGTGCATGACACCTAAATCCTGCGGAATAGCAGCATCCCTGATATGATGGCTCAACTCCAGGCAACAAGGCACTGTGTGTGGCTATTAGGGGACTCTGGTTACCCCAACCTTTCCTGGCTATTGACCCCAGTGAGGAATCCCAGCACCAGGGCAGAGGAACAGTACAATGAGGCCCAAGGGCGGACTAGGAGGGTGATCGAGCGGACCTTCGGCCTCCTGAAGGCCAGGTTCAGGTGCCTCCATATGACAGGTGGATCCCTATTCTACTCACCGAAGAAGGTGTGCGACATCATCATTGCCTGCTCCATGCTCCATAATTTGGCTTTGCGACGCCAGGTGCCTTTTCTGCAGGAGGATGATCCCGATGACGGTGTTGTAGCAGCTGTGGAGTCTGTGGAGCCTGTGGACAGTGATGAGGATGAAGCTGAGGAAGAAGACAACGACAACAGGGAGTCAGTCATACAGCAATATTTCCAGTGAGACACAGGTGAGAACATTTTCATTTTTAGCATTACATTAACTTTCACACGTCTACCTCTATCCTGTTTCTCGATTTAAATCATTATTTGGTAACTGAGTTGTACCCTTCCATTACGGTTTCACAGGTGTGGTTACCTACGTGTCAACTGCTTGCATCCTTCAAGGGCTTGTGATGTGTGACATAGGTATGTTAGCTTTACAATGGTAAACTCATTATGACACTGTGATTGATAATACATTTTTACTAAATCACAGACTGACTCCAGATTGTTTTGTGTTTCAAGGGTGTTTATTGAAGTGCTCAGAAATGGGAGGGGGTTGTAAAATGAGGATGGGTGATGGCGGAGGACTGTCCATGGCAGAGTCCAGTCTATTAGTCTCACAGGTGCACTGCCCATCTGGGCATAGGAAGTGGAGCTGGGGCAGTTTAAGTATGGACAGGGTAACAAAGTGGGACAGTGGGAGGACAATCATGGTGGTCTAATTTCCTGGCAGGGGTCTTGCCATCTTGCTCTGTCCTGTTCCTGGATCTCAGGGACCGCTTGCGTGGTGGTTGTCCGTCTGCAGGGGGTGGGGTGCTGGTGTGGTGGTCCTGTGGCGGGGCGTCCTGTCCACTAGCGATGGCGGAGGTGGTGGGCAGTTCATCGTCCTGGCTAGTGTCAGGGGCCCCTTGGAGTGCCACGGTGTCCCTCAAGGTCTGCTGTATGTCCTTCAGCACCCCTACGATGGTGCCCAGGGCGGAGCTGATGGTCCTGAGCTCCTCCCTGAACCCCAAATACAGTTCGTCCTGCAGGCGCAGGGTCTCCTGCAACTTGTCCAGGACAGTCGCCATCGTCTCCTGGGAGTGGTGGTATGCTCCCATGATGGAGGATAGGGCCTCGTGGAGAGTGGGTTCCCTTGGCCTGTCTGCCCCCTGTAACACAGCAGCCCTCCCAGTTCCCCTGTGTTCCTGTGCCTCCGTCCCCTGGACCGTGTGCCCACTACCACTGCCCCCAGGTCCCTGTTGTTGTTGGGGTGGTGGGTTACCCTGGGTGCCCTGTAGTCGTGGACACACTGCTGATTGGCCTGTCCTGGGTAGGGAGGTTTGGGCCCGCTGGGTGGGTGCTGTGCTAGTGTTACCAGAGGGTGGAAGGTAGGTCTTGGGCTGTGCCTGTGCAAGGGGAACTGACTGTCCCGAGGCCCACGATGGTCCGGGCTGGTCATCAGGATCCAGTAGGGCAGAGCTGCTCTCGTCACTGTGGGCCTCTTCTGGGGGTGGAGTGGTGTTGTCTGGACCCTCTGGTGTGGTGACGGTCCTTCGGGTTCCTGCAGGGGCATAAGAGCTAGATTATTGCATGTGTGTGTGTAATGGTGTGCAATGGGTGGGTGTGTACCCCAGTGCAAGCATTCCTGTGTGTGGGGTTGTGTGGTGATGGTTGGGGGGGTGTACTGGGTATGTGCAGTGGGCATGCTTTAGTGAGGGGTGTCCATGCTTAGTTGTGTCATGCAGGGCTTGGTGTTGGGATGGGTGGTTTGTGTCATGGGTACATTAGTGAGGAGTTGTAGTGATAGGGCAGGGGGTGAGGGAGGGGGTGTGTGATAGCATGCAGGTAGGGTGGGGGATATGATAGGTAAGAATTGACTTACCAGTGTCCCATCCTCCACCGACTCCTGCGAGGCCCTCAGGATGCAAGATGGTCAAGACTTGCTCCTCCCATGTTGTTAGTTGTGGGGGAGGAGCTGGGGGTCCGCCGCCAGTCCGCTGTACCGCAATGTTGTGCCTGGAGACCGTTGAACGCACCTTCCACGTAGGTCGTTCCACCTCTTCCTGATGTCCTCCCTATTTCTTGGGTGCTGTCCCACTGCGTTGACCCTGTTGACTATTCTGCGCCATAACTCCATCTTCCTGGCTATTGATGTGTGCTGTACCTGTGAGCCAAATAGCTGTGGCTCTACCTGGACGATTTCCTCCACCATGACCCTGAGCTCCTCCTCGGAGAAGCGGGGGTGTCTTTGGCGTGACATGGGGTGGTGTGGGTGATGTGTGGGGTGGTGTATGTGGTGATGGTTGTGGTGAGTGTAGTGGTGTGTGGTGTTTTGTGCGTGGATGTTGTGTGGGTGATGGTGTTGTGTGCCTCTGTGTAGTGGGGTTGTCTATTCTGTGCTCTCTCTCTGTCGCCTTTGTCTCGAATTTTTGGTTGTAGGGGTTTGTGGGTGATGTGGGTGTGTGTTTTATATTGTATTGGGTGTGTTGTTTGTATGTGTGTCAGGTGTGTGTATTTGGAATTGTCCAATGTGGCGGTGTTTTGTATATGTGTGTGTATTTTGAGCGCGGCGGTGTGTACCGCCAATGGAATACCGCAGTTGAAAGACCGCTGCGTGGATTCGTGGGTCGTAATAGCATGGGTGTGTTTCTGTTGGCGTGGAGGTGGAGGATTTGTTTCCGCCAGTTTATCACTGACCTTTGGTGTGGCGGTCTTGTGTGGGTGTCTGAATTTCGGCGGATTCCAAGATGTGTGTCATAATAGCTGTGGCGGTCTTCTGCACGGCGGTAAGCACCTTTTACCGCCAATGTTGTAATGACCCCCTACATCTAATAAAAAGCAGCGCATGAGGGTGTTGCTTCTGCACATGCTAGTATCTCAGCCACGTTAACACTCTTACAGAAAAGCTTCTGGTGGCCAGGTCTATACGAACAGACAAAATGATACGTCCTTTGCTGTGACATTTGCCAGCAAATAAAGGGCTCTAATATCAAACGCCCACTGCAGACATCCCTCTTAGTGTCCAGCAGGCCACTACAATGTGTGTACCTGGACCATTGCGGTCCACTCCAACATAATGGTGCATACAAATACATCTTAGTCGCTGTAGATTCTTGTTCTAGATTCCTGTGGGTATGGCCGCCAGCGGTCGGCTGACGTTTGAACTGTTATGAAAGACTTGCTGATCTTTATTAGTACATATGCAGTTGCAGCCTTCAATTTAGACCAGGGCCCTGCATTTGCCTCCAAGGCATTCAGGGACACCATGGGGACGATGGGTGTTGAACTCCATTACTCCTCACCATACCTTGCTGAGGGAAATTCAGTCGTGGAGAGGTGGAACCATGATTAAAGCAGTCCTTAACAGCTACAGTATTAGGTTCTGGACGCAGTTGGCTTCATCACCTATAGGAAGTCCAGAGAGCACTGAACAATCTGCCAAGACGGTCCTTGGTGGGACGCACTCCTTATGAGGTTCTCTTTGGGATACGTATGTATGTCCCAGATCTTGATGGCCCTGGTTTGATGGCAGCAGACACACCTTTTGACATAAATGAACGCCTCACTGTCTTGCAGGAGCTTCAGCACTTTTGTGATGATAAATCATCCACCAGTCCTGCCACTTTAGGAATAAGGGATTTACCAACAACTTCCACTGGCTGGATTCCTAAAGTCGGGATCTGGTTCGTGAGAAGATCGCTGTGAAGAAGGAATTTGGTCCATCCTACTGAGCACCTCGACCATGGGGAGGGAGGAAAACGAGCTTTTAGAGATTCCAGTGACCACTCAAACAATAGTACCTGTCTGAGATTTGTTTGTTTTCTACACCAACACTACACAGGCTGATGACGTTGTCTACTACGAGCCTCCACGTGAAGTGGATCCATCTACCAGTATTGCACCTGTTCCCGTGTTTGCAGAGACTGCCTCTGGTTACCACATCGGCATTGATGACTTTTCTTCAGACTCATCCATTCCAGTGATTGAAAATATATCAAAGACACAAAAGTTGTACAGATGGCTTAAAATTAACTATTTAATTCACCCATGGAACTATTTATATTTATGTTTGACATTTTTTGCATTGTTCTTCTGGATTGGGTATGTGACTGTTTTCTTTTTGCTAATAAATGGTCATTACGTTCCTGAACGCTCCTCAGTTGATCATGTGGATGAAGTATTAACTCTATATTATTCCTCACATAAGGTCCGAAGAGACCTGTCCCTTGTGAACATTTCAGCTGTGCCAATGCCTGATGGTATTATGTGGGACAACATTCCATTTGATATATACAGGCCTACTGAGGTCATTCAAATTCCATATGTATTCAAAATTTCTATGACAGATGTCATTACGCCTGGTGTTGTATCTGATGATTGGGATGTCCAGACAGTGGATTCTATGTTAACTGAAATGAAGGACCATTCAGTGTTTGAAAGTGATGACGTATATAGACATACAATGAATTATGGGGAAATGTTCTGTTATAATAACTGGGGACATTACTACGCGCACCGTGCTACTAGACACAGGTCAGTACTTAATTACACACAGTGGGGACCCTCCTCAACACCACCAGTGGGGAGCCCAAAACGCTATTTAGATAAATTTACTTATTTCACTGGGCATGACACAAAAAAATCAGCGTCATATTATTTTGAATTATCCCCTTCAAAAATTAGGAAAAATTTGCTAACTGATGCGAAGCTGATTTATTCAGATTCCTTTGTTTCCCGTCTCACAGTTGAAGGTTATGAATACTGGAAGAACACTGTTGATTTAAAAAGTGTATGGGGAACACAAGATTGGCAAATACAGGGTAGGGAAGCTTTATTTAGAGTATACCTGATTTCTGTGCAAATGGTCTTTTTAAATGACACTATTCAACAAACGTCCTTTCTGGGGTTAGCGAAAATTAAACAAATGGCAATTCTTCCTGAATGTCACAGAGGAAGAGCTAGATGCAAAGGTTCAGGCTGGTACTTATAAGTCTTCACTTTCCAGTCCTGGTGGGTGGTTAATTTGGCTAATAGACACCAATGGATGTCAGGCACGTTTTTAGAATTCTCAGGGTATTTCAAGAACAGCCGGCCAGACCCTTGCGTTATCTCGGGTCAACACACGGGTATAGTTACAACATACAGTGTGGGTAAACTGTGCCAACAATGGGTACAGTCTAACACGTTAGCCGTAGTTAAAGAACAACTTAATACTCTTTCTGAAGATGTAGACTTGCAGGTCTTTTTGCTAGGCCCTAGAAAGCCACGCTCTAAATGATTCATATATGCTATGTATAACGATATCTGGAAGCTCTCTCAGATTGAAGCTACTGCGCGCTTAAGGCCAATAGATAAGGAAAACTTAGAAAAGGCTTTAGCTGTTGTCAATAACGGCATGAACACTTTGTCCAAAAGAATTTATTCACTGACAAACACAGTGTCATCTGCGATAGGTATAATTCAGACAGACATGCCCCGTTTATATCATGGTCGAAGTCAGCTGCGTTCCATCATGCAGTTAGGTTGGACGTTACAGACATTGAAAAATGGCAGAATTCCAAAGAAATACATTAATGGTATTGAATTGTTTACTGCTTTTCATTTGTCCAAGGAACAGCAGATGATGGCATAAGGGAAGCGAGTTTCACCATGCTTTATATAGAGAAGTTAGAAAAGTTGCCCTTCACAGTTGCAGAAAGTCCTTCAACAGTATGGCTCCTACATGGCATTATTAATTTGCCCTTTTCCACTTTTCGTTTTTCGAAATGTCTGAAACATCTTGCTGTGGGCAGGTACGAGTGACTGGGCGAGAGCTATATTAAAGAAGAGTGGGAGTTGCCCTTTGATTATAAGTGTCTGAATGGTGAAACAGAGGTCTTTCTCAGCAGAAGCGTATGTAAGACTACTGTTAGCCATTCAATGATTTGCAAGCAGGTGTCCGTTCACGGCCTTTGCAATGCGGGGGTTGAGGACTTGACCTGTTTTCTGAAGGTACTCCCGTCCCTTTAATCCGACCAGCATTTCATTTACTTTCGAATGGACGTTATGTGGCGCTGAGCGACCAAAGCTTTTGCGGTATGCAAACAGGAATTACCTACGCAATTTCAGTCTCTAAGGTCATTAAGTTTTATTCCCCCCACACATAAAATTATCAGACATGTGGCCTCACGTTGATACTATTAATGTAAATTACGACAAGCTGAGCAGACTAAAGGCACTACTGTTTCAAAAACAAGTCGCGTTGACATCAGCCAGCGAGACGTATGCTCTGCAGATAGCAAGATCATCAGCCGTGATACAATCCCTGTTAAATACCAACTTCCCCAAGCACTATGGAGAATTGGTTTCCAGAATTTTTGACACCTCGAGCGCTGCTGGGATTGTCCATTTCTTTAAGGCTGTAGGTTTGTTTTAATGGGATACAGGAGTTGGCTTAGCCTGTGGCTTGTAGACTTGTGCCCCGTCACCCAGTGACTTTTACCATACTTTTACCATACTTAGCTTGCTCTGTTTTAGCACATTTATTTAATTAAATCTTTTAAGATGGCTGCCTTGTTTTAAGTTAGGCCCATGTTTTAGTTTGCGTTATCAGTGCCACCGCGCTAAGGTGTCAAGATCAAGCGACAAAGACAAACAAACTGTAGGTGTTCACTTTAGGTACTTTCCCTCTTCATGCTTTCGAGGGGATTGTTTATATTATTTACTGTCCCAAGCACACCTTAATTATCTATTGTTTGGGAATAAACCTACGTATGAGTTCAAGTAGATCTGTATAAATACTCCTCACTTATCGATGCTGCACGTCACCTTGACGCTGACCCAGTCTTCGTGTTCCTACGGATTCTGAGCTAGAGACCTCATTCCAAGGTAACCAGGGTTGGAGGCTCTTCTCATGGACATGGCATTGGCAGTTTAGTTTTGACATACCTAGCTCTGTTTTAGGTTAGAGGTTAAGCCTATCATGCTAGGGTATTAGGACATACCACACACTTCATGTCATTTCATAATATTGCAAGATGGTGGAGGTGTTTGTATTAATGACTCTTGTGTTTAACATTCTCTTTCTTGCACTGTTCATTATCTTAATCATTGCAGCCCATGCAACATATCGCAGATTGCAGTTTTACTAAAATAAAACCTATTGAAACTTTACTGCATCTTCTTCATTTGCCTGTGTGTGATTGAGGCATGTTGAGAAAGGGGTAATCTCCGTTTAACTACGACGCTCCCTGAGATGTCATACTCTTGAGTCCATGCGTAAAGGCTGCCACAAATCACCTTTTGCCATTTTGGGTTTTTGGTGAGGTACTGCTTGTGAGCCGGAAGTGTTGAGACGACAGATGCGATTTGCTGTAGGACTGGCATAGTCGCCTACAAACATATGTACTGTCATTGTTAAACCAGCAGTCTTGCCTAAAGCAAGAGTCCAACTACGACAACCCAAGCACAACTTAAACACACACGATGCTCATCCTACTAAAAATACATAGGGTAACAACCATGATTCATCCATGTTCAACTTGGAGGGACCAAAAGTACTGGTTTCGGTTGGCTGACAGAAAATGTAAATGGATGAACATAGTAAGATAACACTTCTGGTGCAGGCAGTAGATAAAAACGCATGACCACAAATATAGCTGTTTGATTCCAGCCAGACCTCCACAGCCTGGTGAGCTGATGGTAGTCACTTTCAGAAAAGGGTACTGCATACTGTTGGAAATTACCCTTTCTGCAGGGTCGTCCCTAGGCGTTTTGTCTTCCTCCTCCTCGTTTTCTGACCCTGTTTTTGTTGGCTTTAGGACTCTGCACTTTTTCACTGCGGACCAGTGCTAAAATGCTTGTGCTCTGTGCTTCAACCATGGTAACAATGGCTTCTCCATGATTGACATATTCGGTTGTACTTGTAAGTCCATGGTAAAGTGCACTATGGGGGCCAAAGGCCTCCAAATCAAATGCTCCTAGTGGGCCTGCAGCACTCATTGTGCCACCCACTATGGTAGCCTTTGAAACTTGTCTCAGGCCTGCCATTGAAGAGCCTGTGTCTGAAGTTTGAACTGCCAGATCGACCTGGCAAGTGTACTCACTTGCCAGGTCCAAACTTTCCTTTTTATTGACATGTAAGACACTCCTAAGGTAGGCTCTGGTTAGCCTCAAGGGCAGGGTGTGGTGCATTTAAAATGTTGGACATATCCTTTTACGTTTAACATGTCCAGGTAATGAAAAACTCTCAAATTCTTTTTTCACTACAGCAAGAACTACCACTCCCATAGGCTAGTTTGGGGGTTGCCTAATGACCTTTTTTAAGTGAAATTTCCAATTGGGAAAAAAATAGAAAATTGAGTTTGGTGTCTCTGGACAATTTAAAAACACATCTTTTGGTAAAGGTGGTGTATAAATTGCCGGTCTGAAAATGCCATTTTTAGAAAGTTTGCATTTTCTTACTTTAACCATTCTGTGCCTTAGCCTGCCTCCAATCCACATCTGGTCTCTCTAAGGTTAGGTGACAGCTGCCTCCGTGCATTCCATCCAGACACCCATAAATACAGGACACTTAACTGCACCTGCATTCCAGCTGCATACTGATGGGTCTTCCTGGGCAGGAAGGGTGGAGGGGCTCTCACACTTCAAAGGTTAGTGGCTGACCCCACACAAAGGACTGATAAACGCCCACAGACCTCCTGGCAGACAGGACTGGCTGAAAGGGAACTGGGCACTTCAAAACCACTCTTTAAATTCTCCCCCATTTCAAAGACACATTTGGTTATAAGTACTGGGCCTCTGACACCATATATTAGGAACACTTCTGGACTGAGGACATTCTACGAGAACGAAGGACCGCAGTGTTGTCAGGAGGTACTATCACTTTGCTGTTTGCTCTAATGTGTTGGGCTGCTGCCTTCTACATCTTGCCTGAGAGTGAAAGGACTGGATCTAACTCTCTACATCCTTAAATCTAAAGTTTCCTGAAGGGCCTGACTGAGCTTGCCTCCACTTTATGAAGTCTCAGGGACATCAAAGACCACCTGCATCTTTCTACCAGCATCTGGACTCATCTGCTGAGAGTCCTGCTCTGCCAAGTAGTGCCAAATCCAGTCCTGAGCCTTTGAGGTGAGTGTGGTGCTGCAACAAAAGAACTGATGCAACAACATCGGTGTAACTTTGGGAACCGATGCATCCTACTGCAGAAACACTGCTTTTACTTCTGCCTGCACCAAAGCCCCGGACACCACTCACTGACTGAGCAACGCAATGACCCCAACTTACAAAGAATCCCCAGCTTGGCCGACGTAGAACTGATGCATCAGATCAAGTACTCTTCACTTCTGGATATCGATGCATCACCAACATTGCCCAATTAGAAACAACGCATCACCTGCAAGGGTGATGCACCCCCTCCTCTGGAGCAACACATCATCACCGAGCATCGACACAACAAAGGTACTGTCAGTGGGTTTGCGTGGCTCCTGTATGTTGCCCACGCTCTGTCGTGGTCACACTGCACCTTTGGATTTGCCACGGATAGTTCTGGTTGGAGCTATTGTCTTCTAAGCACTACATTTTGATTTAATCTTTGAAAATTCATAACTTACCTTGTGTATGTTGTATTTTGGTCTTATTTGACTCAGATAAATATTGGCTATGTTTCGAAACTGGTGCAAAGTCCTTTGTGGTGTTTTCACTGTGTTACTGTGAGTGTGCACAAATACTTACACATTGCCTCTTTAGTTTCGGCTGACTGCTCTGTGCCAAGCTACCAGAGGGCGAGCACAGGTAAACTTTTAGTGTGTATCTTCTTGCCCTGATTAGGATTGTGGTCCCTACTTGGACAGAGTGGAAATCTCTGCTAACTAGAGATCCAATTTCTAACACATATGTTGTGCTCTGCCGAACTACAGAACCCAGCTATGGATTACATTTTGTGTCCCAGGTCTCAGCAGTGCTCAGCATAGACACATGATTGTGATGTGCATCAAGTCAAAATTAAAACTTACTACAGCTTTGCTACCTATGGAACTCAGGGTCGGGTTGCCTGCTTTCCCTGGCTATACAGGGGATATTTTCCATACTAATAAGATGTAAGGCATATTTTCCCAAGTTCCACATCACCTGCACAAACTTGTCATTCACAGTGATTATTTTGGGTTGCAACTTGGCGATTTAGCTGAGGTTAAGGCATAACTTTGAAGACGTGGATGGAGAATGCAAGAAGTACTTTACCTACTTTTAAACAGGTCAAGAGACAAAACAATGTATTGACTAGAAATAAACTTATTGCAAAACCGAGGACCAATTCCTCCACTCAAAATAATATGAAGAAGAGCCAGTCATAAAAAAGGTTAAGTGGCTTCTTTTGGTTTTGGTGAGCTGTTCTTCATTCTGTGAGGTAAGCCCAGTGATGTATTTCATTGCCCTGGCAGAGTGCGCTGCCATATTTAGAGATGTTTGGTGGGCATCTCCATGCCTGCAGCAGTGCTGCTGCCACAGTAGCCCCATTGAAGGCACTAATGCTTTGCTGTGTATGCTTCATTTTCACTGCCCAGATGCAGCCAAGACTTTTTTTCAAAAATGATATTGAGAAAAGAAAATTCAAATGGCCTTGCCATACTGAGAGTTTTCTTGTAGCGTGTGAAGTTTCTTATTTGGTTTCCTTTTAAAGACCACTAAAGTCCACTAGGCTTTCCCTCATGAACAGGAAAGAATGATGTTAGAAACCTCCTACCAAAACCCAGATGTACTTTCACTAATGGCCCAAAGACAGTTGTCTCTGAAATTAATCTGCAAGCAAAGTGAGATGAGGTTCTGCTGTCAGAAGCATGATGGTTCCCCTGACTGTAGATGGAGCAGGGGCCCTGCAAGTTTGGCCTACAGTGTATTATAATACATTTGTGGCCAACTATCATATATGACACATTTTAAATAGGGCTCTTGTGGCCAGATGCACAAAGGCATTTTGTGGTTGCCAAACCTGTGATTCACAAAATCAGAGGGTTTGCAACTGCAAAATACCCTTTTACTATTTTTACAAGTCAAAACAAGTCATCCTGCCTCAACAAAGGACTTTGGTGACTTTTTCTGAATCAAAAATAGAGGAAGGTATGAAAGATCCCCTCCCCTCCCCCCAACAGCTTCAATAAGGAGAAGAGTATATCAGTGGTTTGTGGCTGCAATTGTGGCCATCAAACAAGTGGGCAGATACCAACACTTCAAAGAGGGTGGTGTCTGATTCACAAAGTGGAAGTTGTACCTTTGGGACAGCCTCCCCTCTGGGAATCCAGACAGCGGCTACTTGGGGAACAAAAAAAGATTCAGAAGACCACTGCATGCTATAAGAAATTGGTTTGTTATTTGTGCAGGATGTGAGGCCTGTACAAGTAATAGGCTCACCAGTTTCCCTTAATGGAAACCAAGGACCCCATTGTAGAACTTGACTCTCTCTGATTTGCAAAGAAGGGCAGTATAAGGACTACTCATCTAGTAATCACCATTTGCTAGCACACAATAACAGCACTCAATAAATGATTGTCCAGTCAGTGCTTTTTCTTTAAGAAAGAAAGGAAATGTTTCATTTATTGAACACACACTACTAAATACTGCCCATTAATTTACAAATCTATACATCAGGCACATTGAAAATCACATTTACGTTAACCCTTAGTGGGTCATGACCCCCCAAATCACAGTACCCTCCATCTACACCAGAAAGAACATCACAATATAGGGAGGAATCACTTAAATAAAACAGGCCTATTGGCTTTGTCACATGTTACAACCTTAATATATACAGCCAGCCTTTTGACTTTGTCAGGGGGTCATTACTTCAAAATATAAGGCAAGCTTATTGACTTTGTCAAGGGAGTATTACATCAAAAAGACCATTAATCCACATGTAAAAGAAAGTCCACCTGGACTCCCCTCCCATTGCCTTTTGCTGGTGCGGTGTGGGAAGCTAACTCCCACATTGCCCAGCCAGCTTCCCACCCAGCCAGATTTGTTTGTGCCAGTATAGCAGCTAGAACCTTATGGTGACTACACCACACCCCCAGACGTGGGGAACGGGGAAGAGGCCACTGCCAGGGACGGCGAGGTGCAACATCACTCCTTTTTTCTCTTTGTGTTGAGGCCCAGAGTTGACATCCTAGGTCCCCTTTCGTGCATCAGCCTTTTAAGGAATGGAGGCCCACAAAGCAATTGGACCAGGAGAGGGAGGGCCTCATGCATGCCTGCTCTCTTGCCCAAATCAATGCTACACCGACCTCTAGGTACTTCCCCACAGGAGGGGTATAGTTCAGGCAAGCGTCAGAGTCCCACGCGTGCCATCGCTCACAAGGGTTCAAAGGTCACAATCTTTAAGTGACCATAACTCAGACCCAGTTTGGCTGATTTAGATGACCCTCCCACCTGCCTGTAGCCACCAGGAGCAGCTACAGCAGGCCTCCTGGCCTCAAAATCAGCACACTTTGCAGGGAGCAGGTTCCACTGTCTCCCGGCTCCAGCCTCACCCTCTGCTGCGCCCTTCACAGACCCCATGACCTCCTGGCCATCTTGTAGAGCATCTGGGTGGGGGAAGTGGAATCCAAGTCTTCTCCCAACTGACCCTGACGGTTGTAAAGGAACCAGCCTCACTGGTCCTGGAAAGATTTACTGGTCCAAGGGTCAGTTGTAGGCAGAGCCCTTAGTCCATGAGGGAGCTTATCCTTCCAGCTCCCCATGGTATTGCTTCTGTTGCAATCCAGATCCTGGTTCCAAATGCAATAACTCTCTTTCTTCCTTCTGCAAGAGTTTTTAAATGAGGGTGGAAAGTTCTAGAAGCCAAATACCTCTGGCACATCCTGGGGTGCCATATCACCCGTCCACCTCTGACCCAAGCCTCTTGCACCGAATGCTGGGACAATTCAAGATGTCACCATCAATAAGTCACTGTTCTCATCTCCCTTCCCACCAAAACTTCCCCTCCTGTATTGGCTCCAGTTGTCTAAGCTTCCTCCTTTGTTTAGTGGGCCTGGGCTGTCCCAGCCATAGTACAGATTAGCTAAGTAACTAATGAAGATTTTCTTCTACTCCCCTTGTTCCTCAGGAGCTGAATAAAGCACTGTTAATTACTCCTTTAGTATGGGGATGCCTTTGTTCCCTCTGCTGGGGAGCAGAGTAATTAATGTGGGCCATCAGCGTGACAAAAGGACTCGACTCTGACCCTTGGCTGAGGCAGAGAAATATGAAATTTCTGGATGACTCTTCAGGTGTTCATATAGGATCTTGAGATCTGCATATTCAAAATGGCCTCACATGCTTCACCCCAATTTCAAATAGTATATGACACTGTAGGCCCAAGGAGAGCAAAACTGCATTTCAAGGAAGATATCTCCCTATATGTATAATTCAGAGTCACTGCAGACTAAACAGTAAACAATACTTACTTTACCTATGAGTGCCTGCTAATATTATAAGACCTATGCCAGGTGAACATCAATACTTTCAGAGTCCCTTCTGTGCAAGGCTATCTGTGCACAGTTACTGTTGCTGTGCACATTATTGGTCACCCATGTGCAAGCTGCACGTGTCCACACATGTTCACATGTACCCATTCAAGTGCCCCTTAACCTAGCTGCGGCGCAGAGGCCTTATCTTAAAAGGTGGATACTGGTGGTAAACAAACACCATCCAATTACCATATGATTACTGTGGATGAGGCACAAGTAATGAGAATCATCCACAATAAAAAGTCTAAAACCGGGTGATTCGAAAAGGGAAAAAAATTCTAGCCATACTGAATGGACAGAACTCAATTGCAACACATGTTCTTCCAGATCCTTTTTTATAAACCAGTCCATTTAATCAACATTGGCTACTGAAAAATGTTTCCCATTTGAAAACGGAAAGGCTGACACAGAGGTATGCTCTCCCTTTCAGCCAGTCACAGTAGGTCGCATAATGTAGCCTCACTTATTAGTATGGACTAGACAGGTCATTTATGACACCCTGTAAATGTATATGACATACTAATACATAGGTTGTATTGCAAAGTGCAATCATATTTGCAAACCAATCGTTGTGCAAGTTGCACATTTCTAGTATGCAAATAAGAATAGTACATAAGGCCTTCCTTTCTTTGCATGAGGACTTCTATATTCCCATTACAGAATAGGGTGGTAGTCAAATTCTTTAATATCTTGTGGAGAGAATTATTACATCAAGGTGTAAGAAAATGCTTTTGTTTGCATGAGTATTCCCACTTATTTGGACTGATGCTGCTGGTTTTGTGACTGCACACTTGGACACTGCTGACCAGGCCCCAGTGAATTTGTTCCGACCCCCAAAGTATGTCAAATTTAGCTACACTCCTTTAACTTAACTGTGAGTCTTTAGCATATGGAAGAAAAGTGTACACAGTGCATGTAAGTTCAATGTCACTAGTGGAATGCAGCACATACTGTGTCACCACTAAAGTCACAATGGAAAACATGTATCCAGGCCTTACCCTGCAGACTGGGTGTACAGTTTTAAAACTGTCAATTTGTTCTCGCAAAATAAGCATCTTGCTAGGCCTAAAACTTCCTATTTTATACTTATAAGTCATCCCTACAGTTGATCCAAAATGTCCACAGGGTAGGGTGCATGGTATTTAAAACATATGATATACGCATTTTATGATTTACATGGCCTGGCAGAGAAAAACCTCAAAAATTGATTTTCATTGTGGCAAGGCTGACTCTATAAGAAAGTTCTGGGTTACATTATTACATCTTCTGATGCCTATCTTCAGTTTGGGAGTAGCTAGAAAAACATATTCAAGGATTCATTTTAATGATCAAGTTGGATTTTATATTACTATTTTGAAAACTACACTTGTAGAAATTTGTCATTTTCCTGCCTGTGCCCATTATGCCTATCTGCCAGTGTTCACTCTCACCCAGGAGCTGAATGGCTCCTTGATTATGTAAGAAGTGTCTCCCAGAGCTGAGAGAAAGGGAGATAGTTTTACCTTTCACTGACAAGATGGCCACTTGGGCTTTACCCAGGAACATAATTAACTTTAAAGGATGGCTACTGTTAGAAATGGTGTCTCTAGTTGCCAGAGGTGTACACCCTTGTCCAAGTAGGGACCACAATGTGTAAAGTATTTGTGCAATAACTAATACAGTAACACAGTAAAAACACCACAAAAGGAACTCCACACCAGTTTAAGAAAATAGATAATATTTATCTGAATAAAATAGGACCAAAACCACAGAAATCAAGTGTGCACAAATCAAGATATCACTTTTTAAAGGTTTAAATGAGTCTCAAACCTTAAGAATCAGTGGTTGCATCCTTTTAACACACAGTATCTGGGATGCGTCAAAAATAACAATGCATGGGGCAGCAGAGGAGGAGATGCGTTGAAAAGTAAGGCAATGCATCGGATTTTTCAGTGGGGCAAAGATGATGTGTTGTTTCTTTCCACACTGCACGGGATGTGTTTATTTTCCAGGAGCGCAGCCTTGGTGCCTCAATGCAATGGGGGAGATTTTGACACCAGGGAGGATGTGTTGAAAATCCAGAAAGTGCTGTTAGAAAGAAACAGGTGCTGCATCGATCCGGTAGGTGATGCAGTGATTTTCTCACCCCTAGACATGCTCTACGATTTGGTGAGGTCACAGATCCAGTATATGTACCCAAAAGTGCCTTTGAAGTGGAGGACACTTAAAAGAGTGGTGTTGAAGTGCACAGGTACACCTTTCAACCCTGCCCTGTCTGACAAGAGGCCTGTGAGGGGTTATTAGTCCTTTGTGTGAGGGCAGGCCACTGGCCTTTGAAGTGTACGAGAGAGCCCCTCCACCCTTCCTGCCCAGAGAAACCCATCTGTATGCAGATAAATGCATATATAGCTGACTGTCCTGTGTTTCTGACTGTCTGTGTGGAATACACAAAGGCAGCTGTCAACCAGCACAGACCAGACGTGGATTGGATGCAGGCTGTAAGGCACAGATGGCAGTAAGTTCAAAGAAATGCTCAGATAACCCCTGCTGACCCCCTTGGTAGCTTGGCACAAGCAGTCAGGCTTATCTCAGAAGCAATGTGTAAAGCATTTACACATAACACACAGTAATAAATGAAGACACTACAAAAGGACACCACACCAGTTTTAGAAAAAAATAGCCAATATTTATCTATATAAAACTAGACCAAATGTGAAAAAAATCCACCATACAGTAATAAATATAAGCATTTCTGCAAGATGTACTCAAAAATACAGTTCCTTAAAGTTTATAGTTCCACCTGGGGCTATCACGACGTCATGATCAACAAAACCAACAGTTCAGGCCAGCTGCGCCATAGCGGGCCAGCTACGGTGTCAAGAAGACCCTCTAACAGTACTTTTGGAATTGCAGGGCATATTAATCCTCGGCGTGAGCTCTGGAGAGTGGCATTGCCGTGTCGGTTCCAGAGTCGGTGTGGGAGTCGTCCGGTGCTTGAAATCAGGCGCATTGTGGATTGAACTTCGGACTGATGAAGTCAGGAGCGCTGGTGTGGATGTCGTCGGGCTGTGGTGCGAAGTAGGACGATGCAACATGCGGGGCCCACAGGTCATGGTGCAGGCAGTAGCTCAGTGATGGCGTCCAGCGGCGTCGGTGAGACCAGGGCTGTGGTGTGAAGTGGGGCAGTGCGATGTGCGGTGTCACCGGGTCACGGTGCAGGCAGCAGCATTGTCATTGCTGAAATGCTATTGTCAGTAGGCCCAAACCAGTGGTGCGGGACGGGACGGTGCTTCGTGACCCTCACAAACAGTGTATACAGGCACGGTGCAGGCCGGGATGCCTGGTGATGACACTGGAGTCGATAGTGCTGTCATTGGGGGACTGGGGCTGCGGTGCCAGACGCGACGGTGCTTCGTGCTCCTCTCGAGCAGTGTCCACAGGCCACGGTGCAGGCTGCGGTGCCGGTGTCAGCAGTAGCGGCAGCATTGGGGATGCCCAGGCTGTGGTTTGACCAAAACGATGCCGGAGTGTGGGGCCCACAGGTTACGGTGCGGGCAGCGGCTCGATGAAGTAATCCAATGACAGCGTCAGTGAGACCAGGGTCATGGTGCGAACCGGGGCAGTGCGGCTCCTTGCAGCATCAGCAGGTCATGGTGCAGGCCAATGGTTTCTTCTCTTGAACAGCACAAACACACAGTTCCCAGTGCTCCAAGTCGAGTTAACTGAAGCCTTTGGTGTCCTTGAGACTTCCAACAGGAGGCAAGCTCTACTCCAAGCCCTTGGAGAACTTTCTAAAGTAGTACACACAGCAAAGTTCACCCTTTGCACTCTTTTCAGGCAGAAGCACCAACTGCAGGCCAATCCAGCAAAGCAACCCAGCAAAGAGACAGTACTCCTCCTTCAGCTCTTCTCCTGTGCAGAGGTTCTTCTTGATTCCAGAAAGATTCTAAAAGTCTAGGGTTTTGGGTCTTCTTCGTATACCCCGTTCTTCCTTTGAAGGTGGCAAACTTCAAATCAAAGTCTCAAGTGTTTGCAAGATCGTTCCTTGTCGAGGCCAGGCCCTAGATGCACACCAGGGGGTTGGAGACTGCATTGTGTGAGGGCAGGCACAGTTATTTCAGGTGTAAGTGGCCACTCCTCCCTCCACTCTAGCTCAGATGGCCCATCAGGACATGCAGGCTACACCCCAGACTCCTTTGTGTCACTGTCTGAAGGGAATTCACAAAAGCCCAACTATCAAACTAACCCAGAAGGGGAATCCGTAAATAGGCAGAGTCACAGAATGGTTTAAGCAAGAAAATGCTTTCTAAAAGTGGCATTTACAAACTCACAATCTAAAACCCAACTTTACTAAAAGATGTATTTTTCAATTGTGAGTTCAGAGAACCCAAAACTCCATATTTCTATCTGCCTTCAAAAGGAATCTGTGCTTTAAAGTTATTTAAAGGCAGCCTCCATGTTAACCCATGAGGGAGATAGGCCTTGCAACAGTGAAACCCAAGTTTGGCAGTATTTCTCTGTCAGGACATGTAAAACACATAAGTACATGTCCCACCTTTATACCTTACATGTATAAAAAGGGAAGGTTAAGGCCTGGCAAGTAGGTACACTTGCCAAGTCGAATTGTCAGTTTAAAACTGTACACACAGACACTTCAGTGGCAGGTCTGAGACATGTTTACAGGGCTACTAATGTGGGTGGCACAACCAGTGCTGCAGGCCAACTTGTAGCATTACACTCACAGGCCCTGGGCACCTCTAGTGCACTCTACTAGGGACTTACCAGTAAATCAACTATGCCCTATCATCGATAAACCAATCAACAGTACAATTTCTGTATGGAGCACTTGCACTTTAGCACTGATTAGCAGTATAAAGTGTGAAGGGACAATAAACCATCAGAAACAGACCTGAAAAAATAGGAGGAAGAATGCAAATATAAAAATATAAAAGAATCAAAATTTTAATGGGAAGGCTGAAATTTTTCTAAATCCAATAGAAGCCACTCATTGTCCTCAAAATATTTAGTTTGATGCACTTGCACTGCTCCCACAAATCAATCTGAGAGTAATAACTTAGCTTTTAGCCTCCATTTTCAAATTCCTTCACATTTACATAGCGTTTTAAAATTGTAACTTTTAAATGTTGCTTATTTATATACATTTTAATATGCTGGTAATATATTTACATTTCGAAGCAGCAGCTGTGGACCCATTTGGTAGGCTTGGGGACCTCTAGCTCCACCACAGCTGGCATTGTATTTTAACATGTAAGGAATATTTGCCTTGGTAGATTTGCTCGTATGTGGGTTTGTTTTCAGTACGATGTTTTAGTAAATCAGTGTAGTCAGGGCTTGTTCGGTTTGTTGCAATCGCTTTCTTTTTGATCATTCTCCCTTTTACTGACACTGGCTAAAAGCACATGTATCAGCTGCAGCGGCATTTACATGTTGTGTGAGTCTTTCCACACAATATCATTATGCTCCGCTCATGGTGTGCTGAACACCATGGCCTTGATTATGAGCAGTGGCGGCCGGCAGCTTTAGGAGGGAGGGGGGCGGGCGGGGCACACACACACACACACACACACTCATTCTTTCATACACAGACACGCACACACATCCATTAACAACACTCAAACCATTCAAACATGCATGCACGCACCAAACATTCATTTTAAAACATCACACACTCTCATTCTTTCACACACCAATGCACGCACATCCATTAACAACATTCATACCATTCAAACATGCACGCACGCACCAAACATTCAATTTGAAACATCACACACTCACACACACACACACTTACCTTCGGCCTACAGGTCCCAGGAGGGTTGGGACTGCTGCCTTCCCTCATTGGCTGACCTTAGGTCAGCCAATGAGGGAAGGCAGCAGTCCCAGCCTCGTCACAGAGTGGGATGGGGTCAGTGAAACTGCTGACCCCACCCCACTCTGTGACGAAGTGTCACTGATTGACACTCGCCCTGGGCACTTCAGGGCTTAAACTGAAGCGCCCATGGAGAGTGTCAATTGGTGACGCATTCCTCATCACCCAGGGGAGGGCCTCGAGGCACCTTTGCGGGGCTGAGGAGGTCACGCCCATAGGAGCTGTGATCTCCTCAGCCCAGCAAAGTTCAGCTCAGGCAGCCAGAAGTCTGCGCAAATCGCGCATGTCTGCTCCTGGCTGCCTGACCTGAACATGAAGAGTGTCTGTCACGCTGACCTTTGTTCAGCCTGACAGACACTCTTCATGGAGGGCAAAAGGTGGGGGGGTGTGGCCCCTCCACCTTAAAGGATGGGCCGCCACTGATTATGAGGGGATTGGAGTTTTCTGACCCCTGTACAAACCGTGTTCGCGAAGGGTTCGTTATTCTGAGTTGTGTGGAATTTTCCCCACCTGGTAATTCCTGCGTGTGATAAAGCCCTAACCCTTCATTACATTCCAGGAGGTAAAACCTGCTAGAATTTAAAAGGGGGGAATATATGCTATACAGTGGCAAGAATATTTTGCTGTGTCATGCACCAACATCTAGATGTTATTCCACATATTCTTGAAATAGGTGCAATTTATCACACCTGATAAATTCAAAACATAGAGAGGTGAATTTTATTGGGTGCAATAAATTGCACCTTCCCTCCAAGCCAGTCATAATCAGGACCTACGTGTACCCAATTTGCAAAACGTTTTACAGCTGTAATTTACGCATGGAAAAATCATAAATCACACACAGGTTATTTAGTGCTGTTAGCAAATGCATTCACATCTCCTTTTCACCTCTGTAGGTTCCATTTAAGCGTGAAAAATGTTTAAAAAAGCACGTGTGGAAGAGGGTTCTTTCCACAAAAGTGTCAGTGGAGTGGCCAAATAAATGCAATGCAAACGAGGAATGCCCAGACAGTTGTGATATTGTGGATATTCTCAATCATGTGCTCTTTCATTTTAAATAAATATCTGTACATTTAACTTGCATCAGCGACACCCTTTTTAACAAGTGCATGAACAGCTTACATGTCCATAAATTAAAAGATGTAAATACATATTAAGGATAACTATTTTTAAAGACTAAGGGCTTGATTACAGCCTTGGCAGAAGGGATTATTCTGTCACAAACTTGACGGATATCTCGCCTGCCATATTACAAGTTTCATTATATCCTATGGAACTTGTAATACGGCTTACAGGAAATCTGTCACGTTTGTGATGGAGTAATTCCCTTCGCCAAGGTCATAATCAGGCCCTAAGTCTTGTTCACAACAAAATAATAAAAATTCACACATTTCGTAATTCAACACATGCATAATCTGTGCATTGGAGATACTCCAAAAATCAAGGTTTGAAAACACAGTGTCTGATAGGGACTTAAAGTTGCAGACTCTTTACCTTAGAATTTCCCTCAGGCATCAGGCTGGATCTGGAGATTTTTCTTCAAGCAGTACCCATGCGTGCTGTCAGGTGGCATCGGTTGACTCCACATGCATTGTTGGCATCGTGGTTGCCGTGATGATGTCACAGTCGTAAATAGGCACCACCCCGGCTTACTGACATCAGTTCTTTTCTTGCCACGCCAGCCTACGCTCAGATCCAGAGAAGAGCTACCCTCAGTCACATTGTGACTGACTTTTCAACCTTTCTGTCAAAGTTTTGACTCTCTTGGTGTGTTGGGCTGTCTTTCTGTAAGACTGGTTTCAAGCCATGTCACTTCTGTCACTGCATGATGGAGTGACAAATCCGCACCTCGTGTGATTGTGATGCTTGGATCACGGCCTTGACCTGAAGTGGTGCTCCTAGTGCCGGCCATGCACTTAAAGGCTTTGAGGTAGCAGTCCCTAAAGCCATGGCGGCTCGGCCCTCAGCTCCACATCACTCCCAGTCTAATTTGAGAGGAAGGTCATGAGACCACTAGCAGAGCCACGACCACTCATCTTCATCCCACTCCAAGTCCTTGGGACAATCGGGTCACAATAAGAAGTTGAAGAAGAACAAATGTTCTTTGACTTAACCCCATTGCTTGAATGATGCAACACAGGAGGAGCATTGATGCTCCAGGCCTCTATCCTTGTAGCCTGCTTCTGGGTCGACTCCGTGCCTCCCAGAGTTTCTGGTAGTTGGAGCCACCCCTGCCCAACTCAAGGAGTTTTACGAGATCATGCTCCTCATTTTTGGGCAGACCGACCCTTCTGTGATGCCCTCGGGTACAGGAGGGTCAGAGGGGATACCCTCAGGTTCTGTGCCGGTGGCTACGGCCTTGGCCCCAGAGAGCACCTCAGGATCCGTTATCAGATCTGTACCAACACCGGTCATACCGTCATTACCTTCCCCAGTGCTGGCAAAGATCTCAACACTTCTGATGTTGGTCGGGCCCACGATCAACGTCAACCCCATTCTCATTCTCGACTCCGAGCCAGATTCAGACAGATGTCGCTCGACACAGATTCCATCTTCAACAGGGCCTATGTTCCCCAGGCTGGACCCTATAGAATTCCAGCTAGATGATCCAGAAATGGACTGGGCTCAGGAATTGGGCGAAGCCAGTGGTCTAAACACATCTCCTGAAGCTGGCATGCTTTCTCCCCCTACCGTTGCTATGGAGGAGGGAGCCTCTCATTCCAGGGTGGTGAGAAGAGAGTCTGAGGTCTTGGGCCTCGAGCTGCCTTCTGTGGCAGTCAGGACTAACCTCCTGACTGAGGTGCTTCAGTCCTGCTTGAGGCGTGCTCTAGACCCAGCACAGGGGCTCTGTCAACAGGATGATCACCCACCGCTATAGGCCTGCGCCTAACGACCCTAAATTCCTGACTCAGCACCCTACACCTAAGAGCTTAGTCATCCAGGCTACTTCTGCTTCTGGCACATTCCTATCCGTACCCTCGGATAGGGAATCAAAAAGATTGGACCAACTTGGGAAGATGTTTTTCTCTTCCTCCAGTCTGGCGTTGGGGTCCGTAAACACTGCATGCCTTTTGGGCTACTATTCCCATACTTAATGCCATATGGTCACCCAGATGCTGTCACAAGTCTTGGAGGAGGCCCAGCTATTCTCTCCCAAGCTGTTGCTGATGGGAGGGATGCAGCCAAATTCACAATACGTTGTGGGCTGCACATGACCAACTCACTAGGCAAATCGATTGCGTTGACAGTTGACTTGAGGCACCACACTTGGTTGAGGACGTCTGGCTTTTCAGGATATGTCCAGCAATCGCTTATATACATGCTCTTCAATGGCATCCATCTCTTCAGAGACAAACCGGACTCGGCGATCAATCGCTTTAAGGAGTCCCGAGCTACGGCTCAGTCCCTTGGCCTCGCAGCTACTCCTCGCCCCACTGAGTTTGCTTTTTGCCCCTTTTGTGGCTATAGAAGGGCACCCAATCACGTCTATTTCTCTCTGCATGCTGCCCATCCTCTGCGTGGCCACCAACACGGGATCCCATGTGCCCTTGGATCAGGGAGCCTTCATAGTCCTTCGCTTCATCCTGGACCAGTGGAAGGCAGGATGCACCATCACCTGCCACACTTTGAATCAATCAGAATGAACAGGTAGGTTTTGCAAATGGACTGTAGGGGCTACTCGTTCCCCTTTGAGACTGCCTCTCCAGACATGCCACCATCCTACGATCGGATGACAGGGGATCACTTGACACTTCTCCGCAAAGAAGTTATGGCTCTCTTGGCCAAGGGAGCCATAGAGAGGGTCCCTGGCCAGAAGGAGGTTGTGGTTGTTATTCCTGTTACTTGCTGGTGCCCAAAAAAGGACAAGGGCCTTCACCCTATCCTAGACCTCTAGTCCCTCAATCTCTTCCTCAGAAAGGAGAAGTTCAAAATGCTCACTCTGGCTTAGGAAAGTGATAGCAGTGGTCGCAGCTTACCTGCGGAGGATGAGGGGTTTCAGTCTTCCCTAACCTCGATGACTGGCTGTTGAAGGTGGGCTCACCATAGGCTATCTCCCACCTCCAGACTATGGCGCACCTCCTGCATTTGCTGGGGTTCACTATAAACATGCCGAAGTCACAGCTGACTCCCTCTCAGACACTCCCCTTCATTGGAGATGTTCTGGATACAGTGCAGTTTCGGGCCTATCCTCCAGAGAAATTAGTCAAGGATATTCAGGCTATGCTACCAAAGTTTCAGCCTCTGCCTTGGGATTCAGTGAGAATGACTCTGAGGCTGCTGAGCCTCATGGCCTCCTGTATGCTGCTGGTCACAAATGCAGGATAGCATATGAAGGCTTTGCAGTGGGACCTGAAGTTCCAGTTGGCGCAACATCAGGGAAATCTCTGTGACATGGTCCAGATCGCAGGGGGACCTGCACAAGATCTGCAGTGGTGGCTTTTGAATCGTGATTGGGTCAACGGCATATCCCTCTCCCTTCCCCAACCATATCTAGCAGTGGTAACAGATGCATCACTCCTGGCATTTGGCGCTCCATGGGGGAGGTGGAGATCAGAGATCAGAGGTGTCTGGCAGAGTCCAGGCTCCACATAAATCTTCTGGAGCTCAGGGCGATCAGGATTCCATTGAAAGCATTCCTTCCCTCTTTCAAGGGGAAGGTGCTACAAGTGTTCATGGACAACACATCTGCCATGTGGTACTGCAACAGGCAGGGCGGGGTGAGGTTGTGGGCCCTTTGTTAGGAGGCTCTACACTGGACATGGCTGGAATGTCAGGGCATATCCCTGGCGGTTCAACATCTGGCGGGTTCTCTGAACACCAGAGCAGATGAACGCAGCCATCAATGCACGTTCGATTGCAAATGGCATCTCCATCCAGAGGTGGCACAAGGTCTCTTTCAGCAGTGGGGAGAGCCTTGGTTAGATCTGTTTGCCTCTGCAGAGAACACGCAATGGCAGCTGTTTCGCGTGCTGGCAGCAATCGTTCAGTGATGCTTTTCATCTCAAGAGGAACTCAGGCCCCTGTATGCCTTCCCGCCAATACCCACTTCTGCCCAGTGTTCTCAAGAAGATTAAGAATGACCGGGCCCAAGTAATCCTTGTGGCTCCGGACTGGGCACAAAGAGTAGGGCATCCTGAGCTTCTGAGCATGGACATCGATCCTTTACTCAGACTGCCTCTTTGGGAGGATCTTCTGTTGAAGCCGCAGGGGACGGTTCTCCAACCAAAACTGTCCAGTCTCTGCTTTCTTGCATGGAGATTGAGCGGCAGCAGTTGAAAGCTTTTGATCTTCAGCTTGAAGTATGTGATGTTATCTTGGCAAAGAGGCGTCCCTCCACCAAGACAGTATATGCTTGTCATTGTAACAAATTTGTTGAATGGTGTACCAACAAGTCTTTTGATCCCCTTTCTGCACCTCTGTCTGAGGCTCTTTTGTTTGTACGTTCTCTTGCCCAGCAGGGCTCTGCTTTGGGCACCCTTAAAGGTTATCTGTCTGACATCTCTGCTTTCCTCAGACTACCAGTTCAACCCTCCTTGTTTAAATCTCTCATTGTTGGGAGGTTTCTCAAGGGGCTTACCCACATGTTTCCACTGACCTAGTTTATAGTGCACCAGTGGGACTAGAACTTGGTACTCACTTGACTTATCTGTGTTCCCTTTGAGCCCCTTCATAATTGTACTTTCCGCTTCTCACTTTAAAGACCTTTCTTATTGCCATCACCTCTGTATGCAGAGTGAGTGAACTGCAAGCTCTTTCTTCGAAGCCACCTTGTCTCTCTGTCCATGCTGTTAAAGTGGTGCTCGGCACCAGGGCCTCTTTTCTCCCAAAGGTGGTCATGCAATTTCATCTAGGCAAATCTATCACCTTGCCTACTTTTTACGCACCCCCACATCCTTCTCATGAGGAGGAGAGACTCCACCTGCTGGATCCAAAAAGAGCATTGGCGTTCTACCTCAATCGTACCAAAGACTTCTGGGTGGATGATCAACTTTGTTGGTTATGTGGGTGTGAAGAAAGGACGGGCGGTGTAGAAAAGGACCATCTCCACCAGAGCAATTGCTGCAACCACTGCATTAGCACATGTAGTTCCAATCCTGGACATCTGCCAGGTGTAGGAGGCTGGACTGGCTTGGAGTGAGTACCAAGGGGTACTTGCACCTTGCACCAGGCCCAGTTATCCCTTATTAGTGTATAGGGTGTCTAGCAGCATAGGCTGATAGATAATGGTCAGCAACATTGGTGTTCCTGCACATGTTCAAGAAACACTACTGCCTGGACAACCAGGTCTGCAGGGATGGTTACTTTGGTCGTTTGGTCCTACAGGACTTCCTAGTATGATCTTGGTTCGAAGACAAACCTCTGGGGATGGTATTGCTTGGGTATCAATACTAAGGTAAGGAATCTGCAACTAGAAGTCTCTATCAAATGAACGACTTACTTACCTTCTATAACAAATTATCTGGTAGAGAGAGGCATATTCTTCCTTACCGACCCACCAATCCTCCCCACTCTGTGAACTGATTTCTAGGTCATAGACTCCCTTTCAGGGCCCTAGCTCCGGGGGACCATTCTCAGTGTTTTTCATGGCTCCGGACTTCTGGTGTGGAAAGTCGTGAAAAGAAACTGACGTCAGCGCACCAGGGTGGCACCTATATATGACCACGACGTCATCATGGCGACCACGACGACAACGAAGTATGCTGAGTCGAACGATGCCATTGGACGGCATGCAAGGGTATTGCTCAAAGAAAAATCTCCAGATACAGTCTGATGCCTAGGGAAAATTCTAAGGTTAAGAATCTGCAACTAGAATATGTCTTTACCAGATAATTTGTTACAAAAGGTAAGTAACTTGTTCTATGGGTCAGCTATTTTCATAACTTTACTCGGTCAAATGACTACACTCAAACAACAGATGATTTGTAAATCAGTTCAGAACTTTTCTAAATTCTTATAGGATTTAGCTTGGGGTCCCTTAATGAAGGCCATCATATGATGATTGTGGAGTTTAGAACACATTACTGCCAATATTTATTTAATTTATTTCCTTCTATCATTTTTGTATCCAATGCACTGAATTGCCATGTTGAATAGCACCTGTTTCTGTTGAACCCCTGGTTTTGCTTCAATAAATGCTTGTTTGTCATATTAATTAATTGTTCACCATCTGAATTTCAAATTACATGCATGCAAATTGTGGGTTGTTCAGGAAGTAAATTTGCTTTAGGCGCAATTTAGATTCGGAGTCTGATCACGATTTTGGTGGTCCTAAAAGTGAACGACAATCCCATCACACCGGTGGCGCCCCCCCAAGAGTATTACAATGGTCCCGCCAGGCTGACCAGTGGGACATTGTATTACATGTTACTGCAGGGCTGACTGGAGGGAACAGTGCTACAATATTGTTCTCGGCTCATTTAGGAGCACACCATAGCACACAAGAACCATCGGAATGCATACTGTCTGCTCTGTCATACTCTGAATCAAACTCAACCCACTGGACAGTTAACCATAAACTATGCCCAATTGATTTATTTAATTTATATCTTTTTGAAGTGAAAACCAAAAGTTTTTGACACAATAATAACTAGATCATACTTCCTACAAAAGCCAGTAAAGGCCTTAAATGATCTCAGCATACCCACTTCAGCGAGATCGAGGATGACAGTATTGTTACCATAAAATAGGTATGATATTTCCACCTGTTTCAATCTTGGGGGAAAAGAACTTGCTTTTTTTAGATTACAGGAAATATCTGCTTGGAATTTGGAAAATAAGAGGGGAGCAAGGACACAGCCTTGCCTTAGGCTTTTGGGAGTTTCACTTTTCCTTGAAAGAGATCCATTGCTCCCCAACTCAATATGTGTCCATGACTCTTTGTTTAATAGAATTATCAGTACCAGACATCCCTCTGGTATTCATCAATTTATTTATTTTTCCACAGCTTTGACCTATTGATAGTGTCAAAAACGGGTGACAAATTAATATATGTAACATAGAGGACCTGCTGTTTAATCAAAAAATATTTTCTAACAGCAACATCAATACGAGACATCCATCAGTCACGGAATGGCCTTTCTAAAGGCTAATCTGCATGAAAGATAAAATCTTATCCTCTTCTACCACTCTTCTAGATGTTACAACAGTAATTTTGCATAAATCTTGCTGTGTATATCAAGCAGTGTTATCATCATATAATTTTGTAGGCAGTTCCTTGGACCCGTCTTATAAATTGGAACTCAAACTTCCACGCCAAGACCCCAAATTTCTATTTATTTTTAAACTGCCCCAAACAAAGACAGGAGGTCTTGGGCCCATAGTGTAGGATTTAACTGTAGTATTTATGCAGACAGCCTGCCAGGCCCCTGTGCTCTTGATTTTTTTAAAGGTTATAACTAGAACCTGAACCTGCTCAACAGATGGGATCTGGACTGACTGCAAAACTGTCCCCCGATTGCCCTCAACTACCCTATCCCCCAGTAATTAATCTACCTGATTGCCAATATCTTTTACTTTAACTAATGTATTAATATGATGATCCCAGGTTTCCTCCCCTATGGTGTAATGAAGCCCTCTTGGACCCTCGTTGGTTCTCCATTTTAGCTTAATTTTAGATTTTACCTGTTTTAGCCGACATTGCTTTTTAGCAGTGACATTTTACACATTTAGGCTTGCAAGTTTTATTCTAGGAATACGTTGTACGTGTTTCATGTTTTATTCACTTTCTCTCGGCTCATAATCAGTACATTCTGTCCAAAGCTAAAAACACAGTACAAGAAATCCTAGTGAATGCATTGCCTCAAAGCTGTGCCTCTATCATTGCATCATTGCATCAAAGATAAGCCTCTAACACAGTGTTGCTTTGAATATATATTGATGCACTGACCCAGAAGGGGCAGAGGGGCACTCCAGCTGTGACCGTCCATGGACAAATGCTGTGTTCTACATGCAGCTCTGCTGGCGCTGACCACCCAGCTTCCAAAAGGATTGCCATTCACTCTATAGGCAGATTCCTGAATCATTTCTCCAGGTATGGGGGCTAAGGCTAAGCTCTTAGATCGGTCAGAGGGTACACCCACTATGCTTTCAGAATAGTCTTAGGGTTATATAGGAACCTCTAGAAATCTTTTACCATGGTTGGACTGTTCATTCTCTTCACTATGTTGATAGTGCTGGTAACTTTGCTTTGTTTCATCTACCTAATTATCACAGCTCATTCGTTCTATGCAAGGCTACGATCGTTTCAATAAATGTATTGAAAACTTATCTTATATCTCTCTTGTGTTTGTGCCTGGGCATGCATGAACAATACAACAAAATGATAAGATCTGTTTCCTCCTTGGGAGTCAGAGTGGCATGTTCAGGTTGCCATAATCACCTTCCATACCGGTAAAGGTAGGGGTTTGGGTGAAGCACTGACAGCTACCCAGGAATTGGGCCAGCAGTCTCTGGTGGTGTGGAAGGACCCAGTCCCTACATCTGAAGTTCTATCATCTTAATAAATAGTTCTATTATTTTGGTAGAGATCGTATGACAATGGGAATACCTGCATTCTTTTTTCGTACCTAAAATATTTCCAAACAAACTTCAAAAGGTTAGAAGCCTATTCTTTCTCAAGGTAGTAATATTGTCTCTCTATTTCTTTTCTCTTTGTTGGTATGGTTGTAATGGTATTGAGAAATCATGCTTGCTGGTGAAGTTGGACTTCACATTACTATTTTAGAAATGCCACTTTTAGAAAGCAGGTATTTCTGTGCACGTACTGTTCTCTTTGCCTTACTGCCTGTCTCCAATCCACATCTGGTCTGTGGTGGTTGGCAGCTCCCCTTGTGCATTCCACCCAGACAGTCATAAAAACAGGACAATCAGCTGCATCTACATTCATCTGCATACTGATGTGTCTTCAGGGGCAGGAGGGCGGAGGAGCTCTCATTTACACTTGAAAGGGTAGTGGCTTGACCACACACAAAGAATGTTAACCCCCCACAGATCTCCTGGGAGAGAGGGCTGGGTTGAAAGGGGGAGCTGGTGCACTTCAGTCTCCCCCACTTCAAAGGCACATTTGTGTACTGGGTCTGTCCCCCCTAAAATCAGACACTTCTGGACTTAACACTGGACTCTGTCAAAAGGACTGCAGTGCTGCCCAAATGACTCAACTGGACTGCTTTTCAGAAAGGACTGCTCTTCTGCTTGTTGCCCTGCTGTCTGATGATCACTGACTCTGCTGGAAGGACTTTGTCTTCCCAGCACAAGTGGTCTCCTAGGGCTTGCCAGCTTGCCTCTTGTAAGGAAGTCTCAGGGCCATCATAGACTTTGCCTAAAAGAGGAATTCCACACCTCAATGCACTGTTCTGGAAGAATCAATGCAACCCCTGTCTTTCAGCTGAAAAATCAACGCAAAGCCCGTAGACTCGACGCAGCGCCTCTCTCACGGCTGAAAAATGGACGCAGTGGCTGTTTCACTGTCGTTCCATCATCACAGCGTGTCTGGATTTTCCACGCATTGTCCCTGGGTGTCAATTTGTCATCAACCCGCACCACAATAGGAATCAAGGCTCCGTGTCCCGAAATCAATGCATCACCTTTCCTGCGTTGAAAGAATCGACGCATCACCTCACCTGCGCAGTAAGGAACCGACACATAGCTTTGCTTTTCCAGTGCCCTCTGTCCGGCATCGTCTTTGTTTTTGATGCATCCTAAGTACTTTGTGCTAAAGAGATACATTCATTGATTCCTATGGGTTAATACGTACTTAAGCATCTTTAAAGTGATATCTTGACCTGTGTATATTGGACCTTTGTTATTTTGGTCTTGTTTTATTCACATACATATTACCTATTTGTCTGAACTGCTGTGAAGTACTTTGTGTGGTATTTTCACTGTGTTACAGTATGAGTTATTGCATACATACTTTACACATTGCCTTCTAAGTTAAGCCTGCCTGCTGTTTGCCAAGCTACTGGAGGGTGAGCACAGGGTAATTTAGGTTGTGTTGCGACTTACCCTGACTAGGATTGTAGTCACTACTTGGACAGGTTGCATACCTCTGCCAACTAGAAACCCAATTTCTAACAGGACCAAAGGCTTTAAAATCTTCCAAGACACCTGGGGCAACATGTATGAACACTTTTTCCCATAGACACAGAATGGGTAAAAACCTTTGCTACATCTGGCCCCTAGTCCTAATTCTGCACGGCATGCAAAAGTGGAGTTACCTGAGGGCAGAGCTAACAACCTTTTAACACTTGTGTCAAATAGAGAAATAGGCTGTAGAAATTGGGATCATCCATTTTACCCTTTTTAAAGATAGGCAGTATGATTGAATTCAACCAGGATAAATGGTTGGCACACTTAATTCCATTATTTACAACATTTGTCAAGGTTGGTGCAGCAAATCGATGTTGTGTTCACAAACATTCATGAGTACTCCATCTGGAGCTATGTGCCTTATACATTGGGCTTGTTATTATTGTGTAAATAATTTCTGCAACCCACAGATTCAAAAAAGAAGAGGTATTTTCCATTGACTCCTATGATTAAAAATTACCTGATGCTTCATTATTCAATGAAGAATAGATATCCCCAACGTGAGACACTCATCCGTCAACAGGACTAATTGTGGCCAAAGTGTGGGCATTAAACTCTTTGAAAAAGTAGAATTAATCACCTTCTAAAAGGTACAGTTGTCCTTATTGGCACGTGCTACCCAAAAATTTTCCCAAACGTGTTCTCCTACATTGACTTTCCTATTCCTAGTAGCCTTCTTGTAATTTATTCTTAAATCTTGTATATCTTCACTGCTTGCAATGAATGGCTTTTGGCTAATTCAATAGTTAACCTAATGGGATTATGAGCAGTGAAACGGTTTTCAAGGACATTAAAGCTAGTAACCAACAATCCAATGTCTCTACACATTAGTATGAAGTCAATGGCACTAATTAAGCCTCTTCCAGATGTAAATTGGTGCTGCAATGAGAGAGCTCGAACAGAAATCAAAATGAAAAAAACTAATTATGTCATTAACATATAATGTGAGGCTTCACCTTGCGGGTCCTATGTAAAATTTAGGCCCGTATTTATACATTTTTAGCGCCGCATTTGCGTCGTTTGTTGACGCAAAAACGGCGCAAACTTGCAAAATAACATTGCATTTTGTAGGTTTGCGCCGTTTTGCGTCAAAAAGCGGCGCAAATGCGGCGCTAAAAAAAGTATAAATACGGGCTTTAATGTCTTCACTGTTTAGACCTTGTACGCGGCAGGCTACTCCAACAGATGGCTGGCAAAGATGTGCATTGAAATCATCTGGCCAAAATATTGACATATTACCCTTATCTTTCTCGTTCCAGGCTTCTAGGGATTTTCTAAAACTCTGGATGCGTTCCAAATTCTGTTTTCTACATGCATTGTTATAAATTTTAACCACTAATATCGTATTGCTATCAATCCCCTTTAAGTATAGCAGCTGAAAGTTAGGCGAATTCAAACAGGTCTTTTTCTATTTTGAATGAGAGTAACACAGATACCAGGATCAACAGCCCATCCTTTGTCTGGACAGGTCTGGATATACTTGCTGGTGTTGAATTTGCGATGTGTCCATAAATATGATGTATATCAAGCCTCAAGGTTTCCTGTAAGGAAATAAAATAGTATTTTTTTCTATAATTAATCCAAATCTGGGTTATATAACTTGCCTTTAAACCCCGCAATGTTCCAGGAAATGAAGGCGTGTAGTAGCAGGCAAGGTCATTAGACCCTGTTCACGTGTAGATGAGTCTTTGTAGATTCTATTTCTTAAATCAATCCATCTGTTTTAGAGAACCCAGTGGCAGATCTGCTATATGTTGGAACATTGTAATAATGGTGAGCTTGCTGAGAATAGGTCTCGACTTCCTCTTGTGCCAGTGGCTGAATATTGTTGGCTGGTCTGTAAAAGAACCTCAGGGATAGTGCCTTAATCCTACTTTATAAAGATGTGATGTACTCAAGCTCACCCAAAAGACCCCCTACAAGAGCAGCGTCTCAGGAATTAATAGCAATGCAACCTTCTGCCCACCCACCGCACTCTCCTTGTCAACATAGTTTCATCATGCAAATAGCACAGATTGCCAAACTGTTTATTCAGCCTATGAAGAACCTTGTTTATTAGTTGACAGGCTTTCTCTGTTTGTGAAGGGAGTGGTTGAGGGTGGGAAGGACAGCTTTAAAGATGATCAGAGAGGGATTTGCTTCAGGCGCAAATTGTAAGGAATCAGACGCAGGGATGACTCTTCTGTGCTTTGACTAAAGAAATGTTCGTACTTATCAGTGGCGTAACGAACGTTGAGGGGATTCCCCTGCACACTACATAGAAGCCCCCCCCCCCCCCCCCCCCCGACTCATGCATGCAGGAGCTCTCAGGCCTGGGTACAGTGCTGAGGAGGACCCTTGGAGCTCGCCCTCCTCCCCTCACCGCGGGAGGGTGCTGGGAGCCTTTGTTACACCAATGGTACTTATATTTGATTCAGCCGCTACAGCTGGACTAGTTTCCCGCCACTCTTGTCCTAATCCCCCTGATGCCATCGAATTCATTTGCCCAGTGATGGAAGTACCCTTATATTCAACGTGTTTTCATGAATTGCATGTAATGGAAAGAGTTAGTAGACAACTTTTCATCTTTGTTAGTTTGATCATAACAGAACTAAGCATTTCCTTTACATATTCCTCTAAGCTAGATAAGCAGATTAGAAAAGCCTACCATCTTGGACTCTAACCTATCATTAGTGCCCATAACAGCCTTCTTGGAATGTGAAGGATGAAAAAATGGAATTCGAAATATTTCTTCGCTTTTTGCCGTATACCTGAGGTCATGTCGTTTTCTTTCTCTGCAGGGGGCGATCTCCGTAGATCAGCAGTCTGCGCTGGCTGCAAGTCTTTTCGACAGTCAGTGGTGCGATGTAATTGCAACAATAATTAGTGGTACTAACAGACCTATTGTTAGTTCCCTTAATTGTACCAGAGCTGGAACTCTCTTCAGTTAATACATCTACAGATGCTGCTAGCAAAAGCCCCCGCTTTGCTTCTAGGCATTGTTCTACAGTTATACTTTCATTATCTATGACACTATGAATGCCAGTCGTTGACTTTCTTTAGCCCACAGCAGAACTCTCATCCAGATACAATTTAAAGTTAAGAAGTCAGAGGACCAAGATGGGTGGCGCAGTCCACCCTCAACTGGGCTCTGAAGAGCGCAGACGGCCCGGTCTTGGTCCAGACGCTCCCTTGCACGATTATATAGCTCTGGTGTTGGTGTGTGAGGGTCCCTCCTCTTCCTGCCTTCTCCATTGTAATGTGGGGCCCTAGGCCCTCATGCTGGTAAGTAAGGGGACGCAGACACAGTGGTAGGGTGGTACTGAACTGGCCTCAGGCACGTGCGCCCGGCCCCTTTTATTGGCAGGGTCACCTGACTGGTGACGCCTGTGTTGGGTGGGTGTATGTTACATACGTAAGACCAGCCCTCAGCAGAGTGGCTGGCAGAAAGACTAGAATGAGTCCAGCTGGACTCTACATCCCTCCCAAACTTTATTGAGGAACCAAACAAAAGTCCAACCTGTAAAAGAAACAATAACAAAGCACCACAATCAGTCTCTCGGCCTCTAAAAGGCAGACTGCAGAATTGCAGTGGACATGGTGCCGCTGGGAGCACCCGGACACCTCCGCACGAGTCCATAATTTAACCAGGTACAGCTGGGCACGAACACTGTGTGGATGAAGTCCAGATACTTCAGTTGCTTGTCCACGACCTCACAGTTCGCTGGATATTGTTGATCGGGTCCTGCCTGGGCTCATGTGGTCAAAGTCTATTTACAGTTTCTGATGCGGGTGCATCCGGAACAGTGGGGAGTCCACTGTACACAGTTCTGGACGGCATTCTGACTCTGGAGATTGTCTACCTCCTAAGACTGCAGATGACGTGACGGCCTGGGGCACCTGGGAGTCCAGCGGCAGAGAAGCTGCAGTCTTCCCTCTCATGCCAGATCTCCATCAAGCAGGAGTCTCCTCGAGGCCCTTTCACGGGCTTCCACGGAACTGTGTGGACTGTGCTTGCCTATCTCAGGCCCAGCAAAGACGTCTCAGAGGAACAGCCTACAGGACCACATCCTAGTCTCGCATGGAGCCACAAGGTTGTTGATGCAGGGTCCGATTGCTCGAGCCATCCGGATTCAGGTTCTCTGGCCACGGTGCAAAGTCTTCAGGTGACCAGTCTCTCGATATGAGACCTCCGTGCTTCCGGATGCCTGACGTGGAGCTGTCTCAGATGCATTCTCTCAGCGATATTCCGCTCTCACAGGAATTTGTTGGAGGCCCTTGTCCCTGGATTGCGGCGGGACTGCGTGGGCTGTGCGGGCCAACGTCGGCCACGCCAAAGGAGTCTCTCTGAACTCCCAACAGGGCCACGTCCTAGTCTTGTGCAACCCCAAGGGTGGATGGTCCAAATGATCTGGTCTGCTCTCACCGGCAGGCGTCTGGTTCACAGTGCTCATGGCAAGTGTTCAGATGATAAGTTTCTACGTTGCCAGACATGCCTTGTCAGCATCGGTTCTTGTTGCTGACTGTCTCCACTCAGGTGGTGCTGTGCTCCTCCTTCGATGATTGGGCGATGCACCACATCATGATGATGATGTTTTTTTTCGTCCTGTTGCAGACCAAACAGGTGGCGGCGGCTTCGTCAGCGGAAGGACCACTTGATGGACATAGTGGCCACGGCGGGTCTTGTGTGGCCTGTGCAGTCGGCGTCAGGGATGCCATCACAGCCAAGCAGCCGGTGACAGGTGACAGGTCGGTCGTACTGGGAAGCGTGGGGGACCACCCGCATCGCTGTCTTCAGTGACGTCTGCTCACCCCGGTGACTGTCTTGTACTGATGGGTACCTCCTCATCTGCTTGCACGAGTCCTCAGTTGTGTCACTCTACTTCCTTCCACTTTCACACCTGCGATGGAGTTGATCTGTGGTGTGACCGGTCTGTCACACTCCTCTCATCATTTCTTGTTGGCATCGTGCCACTCTCTCTTCTCCTTGGTGTGGCGTCGTGCCACAGGTCACATGTTGCGGCACATGGACCTTGCGCTGCACCTCCGCTGGTACATCTTCCTCTTTGTCCTCGATGTGGCGTTGTGCCACGGGTCACATGCTGCTTCACACGGACCTATCACTGCACCTTCGCTGGTGCATCTTCCTCTTCGTCCTCGATGTGGCGTTGTGCCACAGGTCGCATGCTGCGTCACATGGACCTATCACTGCACCTCCTCTGGTGCATCTTGCTCGATCACAGCGTCTCACGGGCTGAGTCCTGAGGGTAGGACATGATCTGCTCTTCAGGCAGACCTCTCCCGGTCTGGTCCGTTCCCGGATCCTCTTGGTTGACCTCTATCTGGCAGGAGGGTCCCCACTCTCTTCCTCCTTCTCTTCACTCGAGGGCGCCATTCTTGTGCCTCGAGGCTGCGCTGTTACGGCGCTCACTCCTGCCATCTGCTCTGGCAGGGTCGGTCAGTTCAGATGACCTGCTCACTGATGGGCCAACAGTGGCCATCTTCCATCGCTGCGCGGCCAGCTGACATGGCCTCTTTTCCCGTGCGTTACGTCACGCTCTCGGGTACTCTCTCCATCTTCACGGACTTTACCCATGTCGTCACATTCTCGGGCGCAGCTCTCTGTGCTCGCTGCGCACGTGTCAGTCTCTTTTTTTTTTTTTGGGCGTCCTGTGGCAACGCCTGGCATGTCCCTTTCTTGTCCTTCGGTGATGTCCATCACTGCTGGGGCGTGTGGCGTTCTTTCGTCGGTGGCGGCGGACGACTGCCAGAGGCTGCGCAGACCATGCGCGCTCTCTTCGTATCTCACGTGGCACTGGCGTCCGTTTCTCACTGTTGCAGCTTGGCTGGGACAGCTGCAGTCTTCTCCTTCCCTTTTTGCAGCGTCGCCCGCGTCGCTTCCTTCTTTCTTGCCGTTTCCGTCTTCTGCGCCGTTTCTGTCCACGGGCGCACTCTTGGTTTGGAGCAGTCACTTTCTGAAGGTGCTGCTGTAAACTTTCCTTCATCCAAGCTTGTTTTCCCTTTAAAACAGAAATAGGGTGCAATACCAACTCTGGCCACTGGATGCCAGTAGTGAACTTTTTTTCTAACTTGAAAGACAGTCTTTCCTGTTACCGGCCTCGTTTATTTCAACAGATGCCGAGGAGGGCATGCTGCTGAGAGGACTTCTCATGCTGGTGGGGGCTGCAGGTAAGTTCAGTTTTATTTATTTTCTCTCTTCTGTCTTCCCTTTTCTCTTTGTTTTTTTTTCTTTCGGTCCAAACTTTGTTTTCAAGCTGCACAGCCTCGTTAAAAAGGCATGCAGAGGGCACACATTTCAGTGAGAGGGGGTGGGAGGCTCCGGGCACTGTTTTTTTCTTTCAAGTAGGTGCGTGTGAGCACCTCTCTTCTTTACTCCTTTGTTGGAGGTGGGGGCGCGGCCCTGGACATCTGGTGCTTGGATGCACCATGTTATTTCACGTCATTTTCGGTGCGTGTCTGCACCGCCTTCTTTAATTCATGCCGGGACAAGGGGGGCAGCCCCTGGGCATTTTCGTTTCGTTTTGTGGTGCATGCCAGCACCATCGGGGACCTTACGTTGCGGCTGCAGCAGTCCTCCGTGCTGCGGCCGTTTTCCGGCATTTTTGTGGTGGGGGCGGCCCTGGGCAAATCTTCTTTGGTGCGCGAGTGCACCATTCTTTAAAATGAAAAAAACAAAGCGACGGGCCCAGCCACCCTTTTCCAACTTCTCCTCATGGTGCACGGCGCGCGACAGCGCCACTTTAAAAGAAAAAAAAAGGAAAAAACGGTGCCGGCCATTGTTTTTATTCTTGGTGCCTGATCGCACCATGTACATCACACGCGGCCGCAGCTGCATGACACGCTGCGGACCGCCTTCTTTTCCTGGGGCGACGGGCCCCGGCCATATTTTGGCACTTTCACTCTCCTTCTTCGCGGCGCGCGACAGCGCCATTATTTCACATATTGCGCGGACCCAGCAGCCTTCTCCTACTCTGCGGGCCACGCTGCATTCGACTCTTGGGGGGTGGGTGCTCTGGGCATTTTTCCACGTGGGCAGGGGGGAGAAGCAGCACTGCGCGCCTCGTAGCGCATTAATTGTTTTCGGCACCCGCAGCCTTTCTGGCAGTGCTGTGGACACTCCGATCGGCAGCACTCACCCCCTCCTTTCACACCGGTGGTGCTGGGGCTGCGAAGGCCTCCTTCCTCCACCGTCTGCTTTTCCTGCGCCGGTCTTGCTGACAGGATGCATAGGGGTGCCTTAAGCAGAGGCATTCTTCTCCCCCATGTGCACCATCAAAGTTCGTGTCTGCAACCACATGTGATTGCAGATCCCACTCGTCGCCATTGTAATGTGGGGCCCTAGGCCCTCATGCTGGTAAGTAAGGGGACGCAGACACAGTGGTAGGGTGGTACTGAACTGGCCTCAGGCACGTGCGCCCGGCCCCTTTTATTGGCAGGGTCACCTGACTGGTGACGCCTGTGTTGGGTGGGTGTATGTTACATACGTAAGACCAGCCCTCAGCAGAGTGGCTGGCAGAAAGACTAGAATGAGTCCAGCTGGACTCTACATCCCTCCCAAACTTTATTGAGGAACCAAACAAAAGTCCAACCTGTAAAAGAAACAATAACAAAGCACCACAATCAGTCTCTCGGCCTCTAAAAGGCAGACTGCAGAATTGCAGTGGACATGGTGCCGCTGGGAGCACCCGGACACCTCCGCACGAGTCCATAATTTAACCAGGTACAGCTGGGCACGAACACTGTGTGGATGAAGTCCAGATACTTCAGTTGCTTGTCCACGACCTCACAGTTCGCTGGATATTGTTGATCGGGTCCTGCCTGGGCTCATGTGGTCAAAGTCTATTTACAGTTTCTGATGCGGGTGCATCCGGAACAGTGGGGAGTCCATCACCATGTGCAGGCTGTATAACAGAGTACAGAGTCAAACGAAGCACTGCTGGTGTGTGAGTGCCCTTCCTCCTCTTTCAAGCTGGATAATAGAGTCCATTGCCAAAGCGCAAATTAAAAATTCTTAATTGAAAAGTAGCAGATGAGGTAATTACGTACTTCTACTGAAATATTCTATATCAGGAGTACGAAATAGTTATTGAGCTTCTTCTAGAAAAAAATATTTTTGAGGTTATGGTGATGTGCCTTTCTGAAAGTGCTATAGACCATACGGACTATTGCTCACTAAGCTATTTTTTAAAGCACTCTTTTGTTTTGAAGTTATTTCCAACTATTTACACCTTCTGGTCAGTGTCTGCTCACCCAATCTGCGCTGCTCCACCTGCTGCGGCTGCTGGTCCTAGTGAGAGCCTGCCTGACTCTCAGTTCAAGGCCCACCTCCACCCACAGGCACCCACCTGTGCCTCATCCTTGGTAGCCTACGGGCCATCTGTACCAATCTGTGTGTGTCTCTTTGCCTTTCTGTCATCTTTTTTCTCTTCTTGTCTCTTTTTTCTCCTTTTTTCCACTTTTTTTGCTTTTTTCCCCCATGCTCCAACCCTGCTGCTGCTGCCTCTGCGACCCGCCCCGTCCCTGCGATGCGCTTTCCCGCCCTTTCGCTTCTAAGCTGGCTAGTCCCTCCAACCGCCCTCCCCTTCTTAATGAAGGCCCCTGCACAGTGAGAGGATGACTCTTCTGACCTTCTGGTCAGAGTCTACTTGACCCCTCTGTGCAGGTCCACCTGCTGCTGGTCCAAGTGAGAGTCTGCCCTACTCTCAGTTCAAGGCTGACCTCCACCCACAAGCACCCATCCTCACCTCATCCCTGGTGGCCTAGGGACCATCTGTACCTGTCTCTGTGTGTCTCTTTGCCTTTCTGTCATCTTTTTTCTCTTCTTGTCTCTTTTTTCTCCTTTTTTCCACTCCTTTGCACTTTTTTCCCCACACTCTATCCCTGCTGCCTCTGTGGCCCCGTCCCCCTCCTTTCAAAGCTCTTTCCCGCCCTCCGGCCTTCCAGCTGACTGGACTCTCCCACCTCCCTCCCCTTCTTAATGGTGGCAGCTGCGGGGTCGCACCACGGGTGCACTGAAGGCAAGCCCGTCTGTGCCCATCCACACCTGGACCATACCCAGCACAATGGACCCTGGTTCCTGCAACACCCACCGGTACAGCACCAGCACTCCGCATGCCCTCAACCCTGGAAGATCCTCGGCCTACCACCAAGTCGATCCAAAGAACCTTTCCTGCCACCACACGCCCCACCCACAGTCCAGACGGACACCTCAGGTGCTTACTCTTCAACACCCAATCCCTCACAAAACACGCAGTAGACGTCTGGGACCGCCTTGACTTGATCGCCCCTGACATCTCCTTCCTCACAGAGACCTGGATCACCCCCACCTTAGCCCCAGACACCACCACTGCCATTCCTGATGGCTACAAAATTGTCCACAAAGACAGAGTCAATCGACCAGGAGGAGGCATCGCTATCTTCTACAAGAACACCCTCTGCCTCTCAACCACCATCGAAATGCAGAACCGGCCAACCACCACTGAACACCTACTCTTCCTAATTCCGACCAACCTGAACACCTCCCTTCATGGCACACTTGTCTATGGACCACCCAGACCCTGTCCCCAGATCAGCAAAACCTTTGCTGATCTCACCGCCCCCCAAGCACTTGCCTCCACCGACTACATCCTACTCGGTGACCTCAACTTTCACCTTGAAAACCTCAACAACCATAACACCACTTCCCTCCTGGACAACCTCACCCCCTCAGTATCAAGAAACTAGTCAAGCGCTCCATCCCCTCAGCAGGTCACACCCTCCTCCCCGTCTTCTCGGCTGGAAACAACATCGCCATTTTGCACACCTCCGAACACCATCGGACCGACCACCGATGCGTCCACTTGACCTTTACCAAGACCACCGTATGCCACCAACCCCCATTCCCCAGGCAGAAACTGGAACAAAGTCACTGAAGCCCAATTTACCGATGCCCTCAGCCACTCCCCCCACTGGATGCCACAAATGCGTACAACTCAGCAAGCAACCTGCACTGCTGGATTACAGAATGTGCCAAAACCATAGCACCCTTCAAAATTTCAAAAAACCCTGTGGAAACCAGCACCGGAGAAACCGAACGGGAAAATGATAGAAGCCCAAGAATCCAAACACAGCTGCAGACGATTGGAATGAAATTGGAGGAACTGCAAAACAACTGCAGACCGCACAGCCTACAAAGACGCAGTCACCATGCACCACCAGTGCATCAGGGCCTCCAAGAAAGCTGCCATTGAAGAACGCATCAGCTCCAACACACAACAACAAGGAGCTATTCACCATAGTCAAGGAATTTATGAACCGTGGATCAAACACCTTGGACATCCCCCCTCCCAAGACCTCGGCAACAACCTTGCCACCTTTTTCCACTGGAAAATCTAGGACATATACAAAGGATTCAATAACCATAACCCGCCCCCACCACCTGCCAGCATCACCACGGACCCCATCCTGCAGACTCTAAACCACTGGACTCCTATTTCTACTGAAGACACCTAGAAAATCATGAACTCCATCCATTCAGGGGCACCCTCGGACACGTGCTCGCATCAGATCCTGAACCTGGCCAGCGCCACCATCGATCTGCTGGACTATAAACTGTTCCATTGAAACTGCCACCTTCCCATCTGACTGGAAACATGCAGAGATCAACCCCCTGCTAAAGAAACCCTCTGACGAACCAAAGAAAATGAAAAACTACAGACCCATCTCTCTGCTCCCCTTCCAGCCAATGTAACAGAAAAGGCCATCAACATGCAACTGACGGAGTTCCTCGAGTGAAACCACGTCCTAGACCCCTCACTGTCCAGTTTCAATAGCAACCACAGCAGTAAGACAGCCCTCCTGGCAGCCCCCACCCTCTTTGGTATGAGTGCAGTCGTCACCTGGATGCAAGCCAGCTGCCTCAGGCTGAACTCGAACAAGACAGAGATCCTCGTACTCTGATCCACCCCCTCTGCCTCAGAAGACTCCTGGTGACCAGCCGCCCTTGGAAACGCCCCCACTGACCATGCACGCAACCCGCGTATCATCCTAGACTCCATGTTTTTCATGACCCAGCAAGTCAGCGTCGTCTCATTAGTCTGCTTCCACACCCTTCGTCTTCTTCAGAAGATCTACAAGGCACTTCAAACATTGGACCAGACTACCTCAACCACTGCCTGACCTTCTACACCCCGCCAGGCAATTCCACTCCTCCAGCCTCACCGCCATCCCCAGGATCAGGAAACGCACAGCTGGAGGCAAATTCTTCTCCTGCCTCACAGCCTGGACATGGAACATTTTCCCACTTAACCCCAGACAGGCCACATCACTGAAGCAATTCAGGAAGGAGCTCAAGGCCTGGCTCTTCGAGTGATCAGCATGTCCATAACAGCGTCTTGAGACTCCACGGGTGATAAGCCGCTCTTTACAAGTAATGATTGATTGATTGATTGCTATTTTAATAGGCTGTTTTGAGTATGCAATAAACCAAGCTAATGGGTACGAATTACATTAGCTCTTCTCACAGAAATTGAGGCTCAGGAATCACCGATAATAGACTTCCTGAGTGATCTTAAGTATGGGTATCACATTACATTGTGGTGTTTTCACAGTTGGCTTGTGGCTCTAAGCAACCTTCAGCTCATTTGTTCAATATTTCATGTGGGGCAATAGTATTTGTATAATGATAGTAATGCCTGGAACTAAAAAAGAGATCTATATTGAGCCTTCAGTGAAAATGTATCCTGCAGCACGTCATAGTATTATCTACACATGTACTAGTACATTTGTTTCGTTACATTTTCAGGGGAAAATAACTTTAAAAGCCTTGTAGTTTAAGAGAGTCTTTTGTAAAATTTGCGGTTTTCCATTCCTTGTCATCTATGCGTGGATGAAGTGTTTGTGTGCACTGCGCTACAATGAACACAACATTTCAAGAAAGACAAAAACAGGTTTCACAGAAAACCATTTTTTAAACAGCTACAAAAGGACTGACCCCAGTGATAAGGAAATGTTGGATTTTGAATGCATTGTGCTTACTATACACATGAAGTTTCACAGATGCTGTTCCATCACCTCACTTGTGACAGTGACGGGGTCTTTCAAAAGCTGGCCAAAAGGGCTCTGACTTCAAAGGTGCCTTAGGATAAGGCACTGGGTACATAGTTTACACCGCAGTATCATCAGTAACCATGAAATAGCATAGCAACATGATGGGGAATATCTACAAAGAAATGTATGATAACAACAGGCATTGCCCAGGAAGTATAGGGCTAGGCAAATCATTGTTGAATGTGTGTGAACTGTTTACCAAGATAGTGTGGGAGATACTCACTGAACGTTCCTCTGCAGGTGCAATTTGAGATTAAATCAACTGCCTTTCTTGTAGACATAAAGCTAATCAATGAAGGTAACTATGTTTATTTTTTTATCTTAAAATTTGGTAGCTTCGTTTCAATTCCACAAGACTAGAAGTGTGAAATGGAAGTGGGACCAAAGAATTACAACTTCAACAAATTAAATTACAGATTTAGGATTCAATATATAACTTATCACTTTAGCACTAATCCTCTACATGAATATTGATTCAGTCCTCTGACCAAATGTCATCCAGAAATGTCAGAACTAGTTACATAAACAACAGTGAACCATTGTGAATGAATGCAATACCACATGCAAGTGGAAAGTCAGGTCCTTGAGAAACTGTTACAGCAGGCACTCTTTGAGAAAAGTAGAATGCAGAAATAAACAAATTTACATCGTGCTGCACGTAGTCTCAGGCAGAAATACATAGAGAATGAATTTGATGATGTGACACCCATTTTGGGAAAGATGGAGTTGAGGCCTAACTGAGGCTTTGTTGCCTTAAGCCAGGAAAATACACTTTAATATGTTGTAGCAAATGTGTTTCAAACTGATTATCTGCATGTCATATACACATTTTAAGTCATGTGTAGAATAATCGCTCTGCACACCAGTAACCTTTTAAGTGCGCTCGTTGGCCAGTAGGCGACAGCCGTACTACCTCCCCAGTACAGGTGGCAGCCATAGGCCGACTCTGGGGAGGAACTTAAAGGCCCCTCTGGTTTTTTGCATCAAGCTGCTTGGGAAGTGCTTCTTGAGTAGCATAATTGTATTTTTTATTCCAATGACGATTGATGCGCAGGGAGCACTGATGTCATTTCAATAAAAGGGAAAGTAAAACAAGCAGATGGTCTCATTTTACTTTCACTGAATCAGTGCTCCAGGGCAAATTTCAGCCACCCGAGCATACTCTAAAGGAGAATCACCCCTTTCCAATGGTACCTCTGCCCAGTGCATCCCAGGTTGGGGATCACCACAGACAAGCAATCCCCAAGCAGGTAACATCCCACTAGCCATTAGGGATATGGGGAGGGGATGTCATGAGATTATTATAGCATAATTTTATGGGCACATTATTTTAGCCATAGGCCTGCAGCTTGTGCCCTTTAGCCTAGAAACAATTCATTTTATTCTTTTAGCAGAAACTTCATTCTGTGGTAATTTTAAACTTATTTTATCTATTGCACTTTTAGCCTAGAAATTATTTCACTTTCTTAGCATGACATCTTCACTCTGTGCTTGCTCAAAGCTGCACACAATAATGTTGTCAGTGCAAAGTAGAACATCATATTTCCTGTGATTTCATTGAAACATGCACATTTTACATTAGGGCTGTTTTCTTAGAATGCCAGCTGTTTTATTATAAAACATCTCTCTGCCCCTATACATTAGAGAGAAATTCCAGCCAGAAGTTGCCACCGCATGCTGTTGCTTCCTTGCAACCATCTGCTGAGACTCAGGGGGTCATTCCGACTTTGGCGGGCGGCGGAGGCCACCCGCCAACGTAACCCCGCCGGAAGACCGCTCCGCGGTCAACATACTGCGACTGTCATTCAGACTTTCCCGATGGGCCGGCGTGCGACCGCCAGAAGGCCGCCCGCTGGCCCAGCGGGAAAGCCCCTTCAACAATGAAGCCGGCTCCGAATGGAGCCGGCGGAGTTGAAGTGGTGCGACGGGTGCAGTGGCACCCGTCGCGATTTTCAGTGTCTGCAAGGCAGACACTGAAAATCTTAATGGGGCCCTGTTAGGGGGCCCCTCCACTGCCCATGCCAGTGGCATGGGCAGTGCAGGGGCCCCCAGGGGCACCACGACACCTGTTCCCGCCATCCTGTTCCTGGCGGTAACAACCGGCAGGAACAGGATAGCGGGAAGGGGGTCGGAATCCCCATGGCGGCGCTGCTAGGATTCCCTTGGGCAGGGGTAAACCGGCGGGAAACCGCTGGTTGCCCTTTTCTGACCGCGGCTTTACCGCCGCGGTCAGAATTGCCCATGTAGCACCGCCAGCCTGTTGGCGGTGCTACCTCCGGCCTCCACCCTGGCGGTCTATGACCGCCAGGGTTGGAATGAGGCCCTCAATGTCTTTCCTGCCTAGATAGGAGAGGACTCGGAAGATCAGATTAGGGCTTCCTCTGCTGTGCTTTTGTACAGAACCTTACTGGTGTAGGTGTCACAGGCACTAGGCCCAGCCACACAAGTGGCACAGCGTTTTTATTGGCACAAGTGGGGTAATGCTGAGTGGCTGAAATTTTGTGGCTTCCTGCAATTCCAGAAGTTTCCATCACAGAAATGTAAGGAAAATGCATGATTTCAGGTAAAGAATTAGGTTTGCATAGTGTTGTGGGTAAAAAACCTCATGGGATCCAAGCAAGGCACACTATGTTGGACTACCTCTAGGTGTCTAGTTTGAAAATATGTACAGGTGTGCTAGGTTTACCTATGTGCCGACTGAACCAGGGCCCAAAATCCAAAGCTACTCATTATTGAAAAAGCGGGTTAGTTTTGTTTGGCGAATATGACATCCATGTTGTGTTTTTGGCAGTTTCCTGTTGCAGGCACTTGGCCTACCAACAAAAGAGAGGTAATATTTTTAACGGAATAATTAGGGGAATGCTGGATGGAAGGAAGTTTGTGGCTCCCTGCAGATTCCAGAACCTTCCATCTAGAAATGTGAGGTAAATGTGTTTTATAGTCAAAGTTTGAGATTTGCAAGTCGTTATGGGTAAAACAACCTGGTGAGATCCACACAAGACACCCCATCCTTGATTTCCCTGGGTATCTAGTCTTCATAAATGTACAGGTTTGCTAGGTTTGCCTAGGTGCCTGATGAGGTACGGCCCAAAATCCACAGCTACCCACTTTGCAAAAAAAGAGGCAGTTTTGTGTGGAAGAATGTAATGTATCCATGTTGTATTGTGTGCCATTTCGGGTCACAGACACTAGGCCTACCACATAAATGAGGTATTTTTATTGAAAGACTTAGCGGAATGCTGGGTGAAAGGAAGTTTGTGTCTCCCTGCAGATTACAGAACTTTCCATCACAACTAAGCTAGGGCCCTAAATCCACAGCTACCCACTTTGCAAAATACTGGTTAGTGTTGTGTGGAGAAATGTGATGTATTCATGTTGTGTTTTGGGCTGTTTCCTGTCACAGGCACTAGTCCTACCAACACAATGAGGTGCCATTTTTTATCAGGAAACATGTGGTAATGTAGAATAATAGGTTATTTGTTATTACCAACTGGATTTCACTGCATTTGTGCATTCCAAATGTAAGCTAATGTGTAAGAAATAAGATATTTTGAAAAATATCCTCTAAATCATTTGTTCGCACAGATATCCACAAATATAGAGATGTACAAATAAACACTGCTCCTAAATCCATTTCAGAAATACATAGGTTACATTGATACCTATTTTTAACTCTATGTATTTTGACATATGGATGGGTGTATACTCAGTTCACAATGAAAAAACAATTTACTGTGCAGTTCAGTAGTTGACTCTGGGTACCTCGGGTTCTTGGACAACAGACAAACCCTATTATACTCACAACCAAAAGGGTCTAGCCAACTTAATGGCAGATTGCTTTTGTAAATCAGCTCTCTAGACAAAAAGTTACAGAGGAAAACATTGCCACAAATGGCTGTTTTTTCCTGCTCATTTTTAATATTTCTTTATTTCAACATTTAGTTTCTTTAAGAAAACCTTGAGTGATCTACACACAAGACCCATGGTTGAATTCTAAATTTCATCTACTTTTAAGAAATATATAGTTTCTCTGGATCACCCTTGGGTTTTACTCCCGTTTTCACCACAAACTATACGTAGGTGGAAAGCACAAAAAATAGGAAAAATGGGCTACTTCTTTAAAAAAACACCAAAACTGTGATAAAGAATAGGTTTTTTGATTCCACTCTGCCTGTTCATAAAAGCTGGAAAGATGATGACTTTAGAACTGTAAACCATTTGATGATGCCAATTTTAGGAAAAACAACAAACAACAAACAAGACACTTTCATCCACAGCACTTTTATCCCAAAAATCTCAACATTTAGCTATATTTTGCCAGTTTTCCCAGTCCCCTCAAGGGGAACCCCCTAACCCTTGGTACATTTAGAATCCCCAGAAGGTTGGAGAAAAAGGACCCAATGTTGGTGCGAATACCGCATGTGGAAAAAAAAAATATGGAGCCCTCACCCCGATCTACACCACATAGACAAGAAAGGGCTCAACACTGTGAGGGAAAGGCCCAGCAGTTAAGGGGTTAATAATGCATATTTTAATTTGAATGCACAAAAGTGCTAATATTTAGAACCCATGATATCCAAGTGGCTACTTGTTTCAGTGGTGAGCAGTTGTGTCCTTGATGTTTCCTGTTAGAGTCTGTCATTCTGATGGTGAAGCACAAGTATTTGAGGGCCATAGAAGACTCAAAGCTAAATCAATTACTATGGCGAGATTCTATCTAATAGTTCCAGTTCCAGGAATGTCTTAGAGGTGCAATGCAGGAGAACACATGCTTGCACAAATGTACTTTTAATATTTGTATTGTATCTGTGCAACCTGCCTCTCACTGTACCATCTTTATTTTCCAGCGCTGCAGTGCCATGGAGCAGGTTATACAGTTATCTATTACATCAATGCTCTGTACATGTGTATACATGCCTATGTTTGCATGCATTAGTACTAATCAGTCAGAACTATTCGAGTTACACTGCTATTTTCCAAATGTGTGCAGGCATTGTTCACACTTGAAACATATTACTAGTTACAAATATTACATTTACATTTAAGGCTAATCCGTATTCATTTTAACACTTTCACATTGCCACCAGTTGCCAATTCATTACAACATTTTCTGCAGAACTATCTCAAATTTTTCTCCCAAATTGTGAGGTTTAAATGTGATAACCAAATGTTATATGAATCTCATTGTCTCTAGACATTTTAGTCATAAAAGCTAACTAGTTTCTTCAATGGCTGTGTAACATGGTCGGACTCTGGTAGGTCACATGTAATATAAAAGTGTGTACACCTCCGTGCGGCAGAAGAAACCACGGTTCCACCAAACAAAAATGAAAAAGTATCTGGTAATTAGGTGAAAGAGTTCCCATAAGTGCTAAACGAGGCTTGGCCTCTCTAAACTAGCTACTAACATCCAACCTTCAGATGCAGATTAAGAGCAGAACTCTTCTCAGGGGCTCAGTGATCTGGTAAACCCTGTTCATCCATCTTAAAGGAATTCTCAACTTCACAAGAATTAAGCTTTGTTAGACCTTCACTTGAAATCTTTCGTGTGTGTTACCTGCACTTTCAATTTACCTTCTTTATATTACCATCTCAATTTAAAGTTAAACACCAGGAAGGAAATACATCTTAAATGTTTACCTCGGTCGGATGCACCGCCCTTCATTTGGAATTTCACTGCAGCAATACCATGAGTGGCTAGCTGTTCCAGTTCTAGTTTTGTGTTTGTGATCTGGGATGTATAGTTCAAAGCTAAGAATGGGACTAACAAGTAAAAATCCTGGACTGGAGTGCATAGAGTCCCATGAACTTGTGTAACTTGACAGGGCTGTATAAGTATCATGTAAGCACCTCTAAATAAAGTAATATTTTCTTTGATGAATGGCAGAAGTAGAAAAAAAACTCAGGAGGTTTCTAATGTTGACTAACCACGTGTTTGAACGATAACTAATTGAAATGTGTGTAAACCGAACTGCAGTATAACTGACTTGTGAATAAACTGAGCTGCATGCACTGTAATGCATTGCTGGTGTACTGGTGCAGCATGTATGAACACCACCCTGAATGAGCCAAATCTGTTGGCTTGTCAATGCTTGTTTACAGTGCAAACGAAGCCCTACAGGTAGGCATGTTAGTCTTCCCCGTGACTGTCCTCTTTTCCCCACCCAAACCGGCTCCCAAGTTTTTCTGTGTCCTATGCTGAGAAACGCTCTAGATTTCTGCTGCTATCCCATTTTGAACGAATTTCTGGGACAGTGCACTACAGAATACAGCACAAGGAAGGAAATACTTCTTTAGTGTATGGAGAATTATTTTGTATTATTGGGAAAACAACGGGGTATCACTATTCCCCACGGAGTACAGTTTACTTTTTTTCCCTGATATTCATTAACCTGCCAATACAAATGCATTTGATAATGCAAAACGTCTTTTGTTGATTCTGTGTATCTCAAGTAGTTTAAATGGTCACTGTGAAAAAAATACATTGTATTGCTATTCATACACCCCCTAACAATGCAGTCATAGAAACAATACACGAAATGAAATTTACATTTTAGCTCAATTGTTTAATGCATACTGGTGGAGTGTAGCTTTTATAATCGAAATTAACATGAAATGCTTGCAAAATAACGTGTAATAAAGCTGCAGAGAAAACCTGACAGACTAGTGTTAACATACGCGTTTGAAATGTGCCCACGGGGAGTGGCCATCAATGTATACGATGATTAATTAAATTGACTAATAATGAATTATTAATGTACTCATGTATGATTCTGTTTTAGTATTAAGAGTTATATGTTAAGGTTTTGTTGAACTAATCATTAGGTCTTAGTTAGCAAGGGTCTGGGCCTAGCTGCCTGGTCTCATATAAAATGTGTTTTTACTAACGTGCAATGTGCTGTCTTCCTGAAGGACATAGAACTGTACTTTTCCAGAAGCTAGAGATGTGTGTGTAACGGTAGTAAATTCTTTCTCATGAGACGCGACTTGCTCAAGGAGACATTCTTGCTGAATGCAACAGTGTAATTCGCAACAGGTACAAGGTCGCCCAAACTGGTAAAGATAATGGAGCTACTGACTGAAGCAAGGAGTGTAACTTTTCCTACCTGACATTCTACCCGTTGAAGACGTAAATCACAGGAGCCAATAAACTGCATGAGAACTGTTTTAAGTGAAAATTCTAGTAAGGTGATCAACGGACTATTGGATAGAGATAATGATGCACCAAATACTGACCAATTGGAAATTAGAGACTTGTCTGGCAAATTCAATTTAACGACGGGTCACAAGGAGAAATCAGCCATTGCGTGCCTTTATCCTACCACTCATACTCAGCCATTTTCGTGTCTCTTACTGAGACATTAGAGGGACACTCTTAGTGTTGCTCTGATATTCTGATTCAGTCCTTGCTATTGATACTTCAATCCATCCTCACTTTGTCTTGCCCGATATTCACTTCTCCTTCTTATGAGGGAAGTATTCCTACTTACCTTATTCTGTCAAGACTTTGCTGTTCTATCCTGGCTGATGGTGGATCAACTGCTGTCCTGAGGACAAAGACTGATTCTGTATGCTGACCCATTATGGAGGGAAACTATATGATGATGAAATTGTAATTGTCTGCTTGCCTTTTCTCTCTAGGTACCAACTGCTCTTTTGATAGAGACCATAGTTAGATGTTTTCTAAATTTGTGTTACAAAATTGTTTTGCATGAAGCCCAACATGCCGATGCTAATCAGAGGTTAGATAGGGAGTCCACTGAAATGAGTGCAAATAGACAAACAACTGAATCTTTGCTTTGTTGAATAACGTGCTAATGATACTCTGCTAAAGTTGATTCATGTTGACGTCGTGCTTTGTTCTAATGTTTATGATCTTTGCTTTGCTTAAGTCATATTCAAGCTGTCACATTGTGACGTTGTTAATGTGTTTTCTGGTATTGAGACTAATAAACCTGCTAGTAGAGTGTAACCAATAGGGAATAAATATCATAAATCTTACTAAATTCGTGTGGTTATTCGTTGGCTGAAAGGTTATGTTGTGTTTCTATTCTCATTAATGCAATTAACTAATTTGATTGATTTGATATTTGTGAATATTGATGAGGTTATTGATCTAGTGATTGAAATGTGGAATAGATATCTCGTCTTAAGGTGTCTCCAATCAGGGTCAAAAGGTTCATTGGCCTAAAACGAGTCCCTGTGTAAGTAAAATACCTAGGTCGGGACGAGTTATCAGTTCAAGGTGTCCAAAATAAACAGTACATTTCACTTCATTATACAACTTAAATGTTGCAACTTGGACCTTTTGGTAGCCAGGATTGTTTGCTGTTTGATCACCTGGTTTTAGGACCTTTACAGTGGGGGAGTCTCAGCGCCTGAGTCTAACTCACGATATTTGCATTGCAATTGGACTGCATGTAATTTCCACCAGTGTCCGTCTTTTAATGTAAGGCTTCTGCAATGCCACTAGGGTAAGGGGGGACAGGGGCTACACTGGTTATGCATGAACACATGTATACACATGTGTGGCCAGGTGAAGGCTACATATGAGAAATTACAGTCATGCACTGCCTGGAAGCAGAGCACAGGTAAGCTGCCTATGGCAGTTTTAAACTAATAATTCCTTAAACCTTCCATTTATTTAAATGTTATAAGTCTCTGGTATGTATGCCTTATTGCCTATAAAGGCAACATGCATGATATATAAAATTAGGACATGGAGAAATTAATGTTGAGCATGTCCTTTCAGTGAAATATTCCCCAAAACAATTTTCACTGTAGCAATGCTGGCTGATGCCATACGGAAGCATTGGGCTAGATTGTTTCATTTATTAAATACTAAATTCGAATTGGTTGCACCCAGAAAAATACTTCTTCCATTCATTTTAATTGTAATTTTAAAAACCTTTTAATGGTAAAGTCAAATTATTATTTAGGAAATGGCACTTTTAGAAGGTTGACATTTGTCTGCCTAGAGTAGTGGTACTTGATGACAGGATGGCTGGAGAGGAGCTGTGCCCTGCCCCGATTACACTGCATAGGAACTTCCCTCCAGCAGGCACACAACTTGACCCCAGGCCTCTCCCTGTCTTTGTCCACTGACCAGGCTGTAGCCAAACCAAGGGGAAAAGAAGGGACTGGCCAGGGCCAGGTTTGGGTCTAGACAAAGTGGTGTACCCCACAGTAGGCTGGCAATGGCATACAAATGTGCATCCCCAGAATCCTTAAGGAAAGCAAAATCCTGCACCTGGACAATGAGGGCAGCAACACCATGAACAGCTGGAAGAACAAGACAAGTCAACTGATGCCCCTGGTGGACTAAGGGCTTTGCCTGAAGCTGACTCACAGGACCAGATGAGGATCCCCAGGGCGAGTGGAGCTGGCCCTCTTATGGTTCCTGAGAACCAGTTAGGAGAAGACCTGAACTACTGTGGCCCAGCAGGAGGAGAGGAGCATGAGGAGCCAGGCAAAGAAGAAAGCTGGTGAAGGGACCCCGTAAAAAACCAACCACCTGCAGAGTGCGCCCTTGGTGAGGCTAGCAGACCTGCTGAAACTGCTCCAGTTGGCTAGGGCTCAACTCTAGGTGCAAAATGAGTCCAACAGCAGGAAAACGGGACCCAATATAGGCCCATTTAAAGATCTTGACCTTTGACTCCTCCTTTTGTTAAAATGGAGCGTTAGGGGCTCCAATTGCAAGTTCCACAGAAGTCCCTTGGGAGGGCCAGTGTCTGGGGGCAGCACATTCTTAATGCACAGGGAGGAGATGTACATGGTGCCCTATTCCAGTAGGGCCCAGGGAGCCCATGATGATAAGAGCTTGAATAGGGCCTGGAACCCCTTTCCCTGAAGACAAAGACAGGATCCTGGGATCACATCCCTGGGCCTCAGAACAAAGGTCAAGGAGGCCCAGGAACCAATAGCCACTCCCACTGAGAGCGAGCGACAGGCTGCTCCCTCTTTGGAGCAGCAAAGGAAATGCCTTTCCCTGTGCGCTTTACATGTGGTGCACACACAACTGAGGGGTTAGCAGGGCAGCCAGAAGTGGGCTATTTGTGCTGCCCCCCTGCCCTTACCTGCATCGGAATGCCAAGTGGGCTCAGGCAACCAGGAATAAAAAGCTAAAAAAAAAGAGAAAACACATACTCTTGCCGCACAGCAGGAGAACCCACTGCTATAATATTCAGTGCTTTGGGGCTGTGAGAGCCCTGTAATGCCCTGCAAGGGCTTGATTTATATATGCTGCTCTCCTCTGATGCCTAAGGAGTGTTGGGGGAATCAATAGCATTATTATTCATTGTTGTGGGGCCTGCATGGAGTGCAGCCCCCCTTTAAAACTGATCTTAAAAATTACCTGTAAACCCCCTCGCTCATTGAATTCATGCTCCCAGGAGAGGGTTTCATTCTTTTAAAAGGACTGCAGAACTGGGGCTTTTCCTATATTGTGTGGGAGTGCAGAGACCTTTTGAGGTTGGTTCTGTTACGGATTTTATGTCTACATATTAAGTGCAAAAGCAAGATTGAAACATATACCTTGTTGATGTTTGTTGGAGTGTGACTTTTATAACCAATATGAACAGGAAAAGCTTGCAAAATAATGTATAATAAAGCAGCATAGAAAATGTGTTAATACAGTACTAATATACGCGTTTGAAATGTGCCAACGGGGAGTGGCCACCACTGTATACGAGGATTAATGAAACTGACAAATGATGAATTAAATATTGTACTAATGTATGATTTTGTATTAGCGTTAAGAGTTATGTATTAGGGTTTTGCTAAATTAATCACTAGGCCTTAGTTAGCAAGGGTCTGGGCCTAGCTGCCTGGTCTCATATTAACTGTGTTTTCTAACGTGCAATGTGCTGATTTCCTGAAGGACACAATGCTGTACTTTTCCAGAATCTAGAGATGTGTGTGTAACCGTAGTAAATTCTTTCTCATGAGACCCGACTTGCTCAAGGAGACATTCTTGCCGAATGCAACAGTGTAATTTGCAACAGGTACAAGGTCGCCTAAACCAAGGGAAGACAATGGAACTACTGACTGGAGTGACTAGTGTAACTTTTCCTACCTGACATTCTACCCGTTGAAGACGTCAATCACAGGAGCCAATAAACTGCATGAGAACTGTCTTAGGTGAAAATTCTAGTAAGGTGAGAGACGGATTATTGGACAGAGATAACGATGCACCAAATATTGCCCAATTGGAAATTAGGGACTTGTTCAACAAGTTTAATATAACGACATGACACAAGGAGAAGCCAGCCATTACCTTGCTGTTCTCAGCCATTCTTAGCCGTCCTTCCCACCACTTTGATGCTGTTATTTGTCCTTACTCCTGAAGAGACTTTGGCGGTCATTCTGCCCCTGGCGGTTGTAAACCGCCAGGGCAGAGTGCCGCGGAAGCACCGCCAACAGGCTGGCGGTGCTTCATGGGCAATTCTGACCGCGAAGGTAAAGCCGCGGTCAGAAAAGGGCAACCGGCGGTTTCCCGCCGGTTTACCCCTGCCCCAAAGAATCCTCCATGGCGGCGCTGCTCGCAGCACCGCCATGGGGATTCCGACCCCCTTCCCGCCATCCTGGTCCTGGCGGTAAAAACCGCCAGGAACAGGATGGCGGGAAGGGGTGTTGTGGGGCCCCTGGGGGCCCCTGCACTGCCCATGCCACAGGCATGGGCAGTGCAGGGGCCCCCTAACAGGGCCCCATAATGATTTTCAGTGTCTGCCTAGCAGACATTGAAAATCGCGACGGGTGCCACTGCACCCGTCGCACACCAGCAACTCCGCCAGCTCCATTCGGAGCCGGCTTCATCGTTGCTGGGGCTTTCCCGCTGGGCGGGCGGGTGGCCTTTTGGCGGCCGCCCGCCCGCCCAGCGGGAAAGTCAGAATGACCGTCGCGGTCATTTGACCGCGGTGCGGTCTTCTGGCGGTCTCCGCCCGGCTGGCGGAGTCCGCCGCCCGCCAGGGTCAGAATGACCCCCTTTGTCTTTAGCTGTTTGATGCCCTATACCATCCTCGCCGTACCCCTTGCCTGATTTGCACTTCTCCTCCTTATGAGGGAAGAGCCTTTGCTATAACCTGCTGAGCCTTAATTGCTTATCCTGGCTGATGGCAAATCGACTGCTGTCCTGAGGACGAAGACTGTCACTGTATGCCGCCCCATTTGGATGGGTAACTATCTGATGATGAATTGTAATTGTCTGCTTGCCTTTCCTTTCTAGGTACCAACTGCTCTTTTGACAGAGGCCATAGTTAGATGTTTTCTAAATTCATGTTACTAAATTGTTTTGCATGAAGCCCAACATGCTGATGCTAATTAGAGGTTAGTTAAGGAGTTCACCAAAATCGGGGCAAATAGACAAATGACTGAATCTTTGCTTTGTTGAACAATGTACTAATAATACTTTGCTAAAGTTTAATTCATGTTAACTTCGTGTTTTGTGCTAATGTTCATGATCTTTGCGTTGATAAAATCTTATTCCAGTTGCCATATTGTAGTTTTGTTGATGTGCTTATTGGTATTGAGACTAATGAATATGCTAGTAGGATGTAACTAATTGGGAATAAATATCCAAAATCTTACTAGATTTGTGTGGTTATTCATGGCCGAAAGGTCATGGTGTGCTCCATTCTTATTAAATGTGAATGATTAGTGTTACTGCTTAATTGTTGTGAATATAGATTTGGTTATTGATCGGTCGGTTGGGATGTTAAACAGATATCTTGTCCTGAGGAGTCTCCAATCAGGGTCAAAAGATTCATTAGCCTAAAACGAGTCCCATTGTAAGTAAATTATCAAAGCTGGGATGCGTTATCAGTTCTGGTAGCAGAGGACGGTTTAGGCCCTTTGGGGCCCTAGGACAAGGGACCATTGTTTGAAAATTGATTCTGAGATAATGCAAATTGGAGGGATGATGTGCCCCTAAATCCCGAATGACTTTCCCGGAATCTCAGAGCTTGCCGAATTAAGTAGGGTATGTTCTCGGCGCTTTAGTGATAGTGTGAATGACGTAGGGTTTTCCCTTGCACAGCTTATGCATACCGCAGGTGAATTGTGAAGTTTGTGAGTATTTTAGGCCAGGTAATGTTTTAGGAGGAGTGGGCGTACTCCGCAGTATGAGAGTAGGGAAGTCCGCGAACTTCATGTGAGTGTGGCGTTTTGTGCTAAAAAATTGTCCACGTGGTTGTTGATGATGTACGGACCCTGCGTGGTGTAAGACTCCGCAGTATATTGATGGTTTATGTTGTAATTTGCGCGGTTTAATAGGTCAATCAGGCGTGGTTGACAAGTCGAGGTTGAGTCAAAGTGAGTGAATGAAAACTTCGATGGAGATTTTGGGAGTTCTAAAGTGCACTAGGACAACCCATTGACAAGTTGAGAGTAGAATTTGCAGGCCAAATTTTGCTTGCGAATGCGGGAGCCGAGAAGGAGAGAGTAGCGGCCGAGGCTTAAACTGAAATGTCTGTAAAGCTCTGAAGCAATTGTGTTACCCTTTGAGTAGTAGACCGGCAAATTTGAGTTTTGTTGGTGCTCGCAATATATTTAATTAGTTTTGTGTGAATCGAGAGTGTGGAAGACAAGCTGCAAGACTTTGTCAGCCTCAGGGGGTGTGAGTGTGATGTCATTAGAGCCGCGCTGGGATAGGTCAGTTAGTGAGAAGGGTCGCGCACGGATTGGCAGCCGTCCGTAAGAGGCAATTGGTTGAGAAGGTAGGCGAAGAGAGTTCTGGGAATTAAAGTCACTTCCTGATTCAATTGTAAACAAATAAAAGACTTAAAAATTAAGTTCTTCAAAGCTCTAAGGAGCACTTTGAGGGGAGATGTGTACATTACCGCAAGTGTGGGGGAGCCTACACCGCCAGAGGACACTCCGGCTTATGTTGTGATGGAGGAGAGGGGAGTCACGCCATGTCTTTGTCTAAAACAATGGTGCAAATTAACAGGAAAGGATGGGAGTTTGGCATTTCCAGAGAACGGATCGTTCAATATAATGATCTTAGAGAATTTGCCGAAGGCGTTAACTGAGCAAAAGCCGCCTCCGAGGCCAGCACAGTTTGAGGCATTAGCAATTTGGGAGTTGATGGCCATATGCCAACGGCAACAAAAGTTTGAGAGGAGAATGAGGAAGGCAGAAAAGACACTGGCGGAGGCTAGGTGGGATAGTGAGCACAGGATGTGGAGAAGGGAGAAAATAGATGGAGTAAGGATGTTTCCGGCAATAACGCAAGAAGCCGGCACACAAGGAAGAAAAGCCACTTGCAAGATGGATAAAGGGTCTAGCAAAGAAAAGGAGACTAAAAAGTCCTGGGCAGAGGCAGACGACTCAGAAGATGATGAGTTCCTTAATCTGTTGCTGCATGATTGACCACCGCCATATGCCATAGATGACAATAGACCGAGTACAAGTGCAGGTCCTGTAAATTCGACACAGAATCATGGAACCACAAATACAGGCCAGGCAAATACAGTTGCGACGCCAGCTCCGGTACAGAATAGCGTCAGTGTGTCTACTGCTCCAGAGATGCAGGCACAGTTGCAGCCACCACCCGTTCAGAGGCTTTATCCTGATGTCCCAATATTGGAGACAACTACGAGTTTGATGGTGCCCTCAGATCCGGCATATACGAGACCAAAATTAGTGCAGATTGAGCCAACTCCAATTTTACTGCCTCAGGCACAGCAACAGATGGTTCCGAATCATGCCTCAGGCACAGGACCGCAGTTAGCTACAGCACCGATAATGAATCAGGATATGGGGGCTAATGCTCCACAGGGTTTGGGAAGCAGGCAGTTGCCAGCCACCATATCCTTACCTATTACAGTTGGTCCACAAGTACCGTTATATACACAGGCAAAGTCTAGTGTATGTGATCAGGGAGTAATGACCCAAGAAATTACAAGAGGAGGGTTCGTAGGGAGCTCTCAAGGGATGACTCCAGTGGAACAAACAATAAACAGGTTTAGATCACTGTTAGACTTCAGTCTGATAGGGGTTCCTCCAGATACCATGAGACAATCAGGTTTGGGACTGCTGACTCCGCAGATCTCAAGTGTGAATGTACCACAGACACCGATGATGCAGGCTGGGAATATCTCATTGCAAGGGTTAACCGCGCAACAACTGAATGAATAGCTGAATAAGTTAAATTCACCACAGACTACTCCTGCAACAGCAGAGCGATCGGAAAGAGAGGAGTATCTGAATTTTGTGAGGTTGGGCATGGAAGCAACTGAGCTAGTAGAAGGGAGCATGGGAGTGAACAGACTAGAGTCGTACACTGAAGCAGAGTTGAGGTATCTCTGCCCAAAGATCACTAAAGAAGAGAGCAAAGTACACTAGAGACTGGCGAACCTAGCAGATAAATACGATATAGACCTAGACAATACCAAGCATCTGAAGAGGAGTTACAGGTTAGACTTTGAGCCTAAAGATTTTGATCACATGAGGTCTACTGGAATGAAGGCACACCTTAAAGAAATTCTGCAGAGCGCACAGGTCTGGGGAGCCTTAGAGAAGTGGGAAGGCAGATGGGCAAAGAAAAGAGATAAAAGGAAAAGCGACTGCTCGGAGCAGCTGCAGGCAAAATCAGTGCCAGACACTGTACAATAAAAGCGTATCCCATGAGAGAGACAGCTGTAGGGGTTCTTGTCCACTTACCATGGTCCAGAGGTGACATTTTGTCCTTCACAAATGACTTCCCCAGGCTGGCTGAGGAAGAAGGCGATAGAGTGGTATCATCAGACAGACAGGTTTGTGAAGCTTGCGAAGTGTCTTTGGGAAGACTTGAACACGCTGTTTGAGATTATAGTTCCAGCTGACTTGTGGATTGAATGCAAGAGGAGTGTTGATTGGCGGACAGCGGAACCGGCAAGGGACAGAATGACAGGAGCACCGTCTCCCGATGTAATGAGGTACTACTATAAGGTGATTGAGTTTTTGAAGCAGAAGGTGTCGCAGCAGAATATTGATTGGCAAAAGATTGATCGAACTGCTCAGGAAGCCAAAGAGTCGATACATGCCTATTATGAGAGGTTGTTGAAAGCGTTCAAGCACTACAGTGGTACAGAGGTCATAGAGGCAAAGGACATGAATCACCTTGTGTTCAGGTTTGTTGAGGGATTGAGACCAGAGATTAGCCAGATGATCAAGAATCATTTGATCTGTTGGCAGGCGAAGCCGATTGATGAGGTGTTGTAGTATGCAAAATACTGTAGTGACGAAATTGGGTTGCAGCAGAGAAAGTTGAAGGAGAAAGTGATGGTGATGCAAATCAAGGTAGCACAAGCAGGAATGCAGGGGAATGGTTTGCAACAGATGGTGCAACAGCCGCAAGGAAACAGTGTGTTTCAGATGCAAGCGAAAGGCAGAGGTTGAGGAGGTTTTGTGAATCGTGGCCCAGATTTGAATACTGTAGTGGTTCAAAATGATTTACAGGGGATGAAGAAGGTGTTACCGTGTCATGCTTGCAGGGGCGTCAGACACTGGAAGCGGGAGCGCCCGATGATGGTGAAGGAGGGTGTTGTTCAACAAAGCAATGATGTCAATGCATTCCAATATGTTAAAGGACCAAGAATGAGAGGTCCTAATCCGAACTTCCAGAATAACATGGTCCAGATGCAGGGTCTTCAACCCATGCAACAAGTGCAGATGCCACATGTACAACCAGTACAGATGCAGCATGTGCAACAGCAGATTCCCGTGGTACTTAGACAGCAAATGCAGTTGCCCTTAGCACAAATGGGACAGCAACAGGTGATGCTTCCTCAACAGGTCACAGGTCAAGGAATGAGTCAAAGTAACACAGTACAACAGTTCCCTTTGCGTGGTGGGAATGGAATAAACGATGACTGGTTGGATGAGAGTTCAGATAATGAGGAGTGTAGACTTGCAGCATACCTAGAAGTAGATTAGAGAGGGCCATATGTGCAAGGGAAAGTGATGGGTCACAAAGTTTCATTCTTGGTTGACACAGGAGCTACACGCTCTACAGTCCGAAGTGCAGAGGTTCCAAAGTTGCCACTTTCGGGACGTACGATAAAGGTAGTGGGAGTAGCAAATCAGCTCCTGACTAACCCGATTACTGATCCGGTTCAGGTTGAGATTGGTACCTTTCAGGGATTGCACAGATTCGTGGTTTGTGACTCAAGTACTGTATCCCTACCAGGAAGAGACTTAGGGGCATATTTATACTCTGTCTGCGCCGAATGTGCATCAAAATTTTTGACGCACATTCAGCGCACACCTTGCCCCATATTTAAACTTTGACGCCCGACCCCGCGGATGACAAAATTCCGCCTTTCGCGTCATTTTTTGGATGCGGCAGCCCGCCTTGAGTTAATTATATGCAAGGTAGGTGTTCCAGTCCAAAAAAATTACTTAAACGGCCGTGCGTCATATTTATGCTTTCGCGCAAAAATGACGCACGCACGGGAGGCGGAGGCGGAAAATGACGCACAGCCCGATTTGCGTCAAAAATTAACGCCTGGGTCAGGGCAGGTGTTAAAATGGGGCAAACACACCTGCATTCAATCAGAACACACAGAAGCAACAGCAGGGCAGCAGAGCAGCAAAAGGGAGACTTGGAGGTGCTTCTCATCCAGCGTGCATGCAGACGCAGAGCCCAGCAGCAACAACAGCAGCTACCACAACACCAGTAGGGACCCCAAAGGCAACGCAGAAGGCAGGAGAGGATATTCCGCCCCAGAACAACCCTTCATGGCCTCAGGGAACATGACATCATCCAGAGGTACAGGTTGAACTGGCAGGCCATTCAGCAGCTGCTGCGAAACATAGAGCCACAGTTGGCACCCACCTTGCTGACACCCCACACCATCCCAACAGAAACCAAGCTGCTTGCTGTACTTCACATGCTGGCAAGTGGCTCTTTTCAAACAACTAGTGCCCTGGTTGCCGGAATATCACAGCCGTCATTCTCTGCCTTTTTGCCCAAAGTACTGGATGCCATCATTGGACTCACACCCCGCCACATCTGCTTCCCTAACACACTGCAGAAGCAGCAGGAAACAAAACAGGGGTTCTACCTCATTAGTGGCTTCCCACACGTCCTTGTTGCAATCGGCTGCACACATGTACGCCTTGTGCCACCTGCTGCAACTGAACACCTCTATCGCAACAGGAAGCACACACATTCCATCAATGTGCAGGCCATTGTCGATCACCAAGGATTGATCACCAACATTGTGGCAAAATATCCTGGGAGTGTCCATGACTCATTCATCTTCCGTCACAGCACCATCAATCAGCACTTCCAGGATGGATGGTATGGCAATGGAACACTTGTTGGTAAGTACAAAAATCTACTTATATACACACTGCACAGCAACCCTCTAGGACACACAACACATACACCACAACAGCACCATGTTGACAGGAACACCCTGAGGCCGTGACTCCGCTATCCATGTTTCTTAGGTCACCATTGAACCTGTCACACATCTGAAAATACTGTACAGCCTAATGTTAAGACGTCAATGATCACAACGTTTGGAGTGGGTTGCCTAATTGTCACCTTGCAAAATGTAAGCGTCTCAATTATGTTTACATTAATCCATTGCATAAGTCTAAAGGTATGGGATGTCCAGGGTACATTGATATGAACGTGTTAACAACACTGTCAATTTTAACCTGTGTATGGAACTATCATCTCACCCCCAGTGAAGACACAGGGACACCTGCATCACAAGTCACAGTGGTAGGGAGGGCACACTGTACTGCAAATCCCAAAACATACTGCTGACAACTGGTTAGCAGCCAAACACTCGTTCAGCCAAGGAAACAACACAATGTAGATGGTACATCCTACAAGCCTAGGATGCGACATAATAACACAAAAGAGTCACAGACAACACAAGACAACTACTGCCATGCAAGGTGATTTCAAGGGGGCTAGCTACATCAACATGATCCCATTCATTTTATCTTGCAGCTGATCAGGGGTATGGCATCCAGCCATGGATAATGACACCTAACTGCAGCAGAGCGTGCCTACAATGACGCACATAGGAGGACACGCACCATAGTCGAGAGGACCTTCGGCATCCTCAAGTCGAGGTTCCGGTGCCTCGACATCATTGGTGGTAGCCTCCTATATTCCCCGGAAATGGTCTGTCAGATCATTTTAACATGTGCTATTCTGCACAACATTTGCATAAAAAGGAACATTCCCCTCCTGGAACCAGAGCCACACATGCCTGAAGAGGAGGAAGAGGAGGATGGTGGCCTGCAACATGAGGGGGAACAAAAAAACACGGCCGCTGGTTTACATAGGCGGCATCATATCGTGAACAATTTCTTTTAAATATAATCACCATCACCACTTTATGGACTAATTTAAATAAACACCTATAATAATCACCATATCATGGTTTGGCTTTTCATTTTTGCACACCTATATCTCTAACTATCAAATTAAGAGTGTTGCCTCATGGAGCATTGCTGATATACCGATTAGGACACGGAAAATCCCAGAGCAAATCTGATGCATACGATACAATGGTCACATACACACACACTGTAAATGTCATATATCCTGGACATTTCACCTTTGAAGGGCACTAGCAGAGGACCACACCTATTTCACACATACATGTTGGAAACATGGTTCATCGCAGCATATGGCTCACAACTAAGACACCATCACTCAATAAGGGGAAAACAAGCCTCATACATGAGGCAGTTGATGTGCTTTTGCATCAGTAACAGGAATGTATGACCAGACCCTTGACAGCAGTAAGTCCAACTGCATCCAATCTTTGCAAGGACTATCTGTGACTAGAGTTCCATGTAAGCAGAACATAGACAGCACAAGTGCCACACATGTGAGCAGCATTGCACACATGACATTTCATGTACATATCAGCCCATTTCCTGACTCCTGACACACACATGCTCCTGGTCACAACCCACTTGTCTGAAGAGGTCCCTGGAATAGTAAGATGTGTACCCCGATATTCCCTCCTCTACACACACACCTTGTCAATAGCAATCCAGTGTGCTACACCCTTTCATATGGTATACCATTGTCTTAGAACATCTGACTGCATGGACGTCAGGTCAATTAATACACTGGCTTCTAGTTTCCAAGCCCTGTTAGCCCCTGTAGATTGCGTCCCGTGTGAAAATGTCTGTTGTCCATTAGAATGCAAATCTCAGCTACAGGACTCGTGAGAAACTGATGCAGCCCCCACCTGTGATCACCTCCATGCACACCACCCATTTCAACAAGCACTGCCCCTGCTGATGCCTGGAACAGCATAGGAGTTGCCATTTTGTCAAATACACTGATAAGCATTCCTACTAATTAAGCCGTGTAACACAGCCCTTGGGTTCATTTGTCACCTTCAAAAACACAGGACATACACAGTTTTACATGTCAACTGTCTAGTTCGTCCTCCAAACAGTCTTAGTCAGACCACTGATTATGTAACTTGTGAAATTGCTGGATCCTGATTCACCCTGCATCCTGTCAGCCTGGCTGGCATCTGTCTGTGCATCACCCTAAAGTTTCCCTGTGGCTACATATGTACCACACTTGCGTTAGCAAACCTCTCATTCCTCAGAGGGTATTTGGGCATGTGCTTCATCAATGCATACCCAAATACATTTTTAGAGCATCATCTGCCTTTTAACTGTACCATATGAGTTAAATCCTCTGTGAATACCAAGATTCATGGCCCATCCCTTGTCTGGGTCTCATTTATGCATGAACGACAAAGTGTGACAGTGTCCCAGGGCTGTATGCAGGGATTGGGTATGGGGCCTTCAGCAGAACTAGCAATCTCTGATAATGTCCATGAAAAATCCACACATGTCAGGACCCTGACAGTTCACACACAGAATTACATTGCTCAACATTTTGATGGGCTGTGTGTGGTGAATAGCTGCGAGAATAATCAGCGCATAGGCTATGATGTTCCCAGATGCAGTGGGAATTGCAGAGGCTAACCTGTGTGCCAATGTTGTAATGACACCTTGCCCTGTTGACAGTCTCATTACACGTCTTCAGTGACAGGGTGGGACCATCCCCATGTAGGTTCTCATGTCCTTATCCACTTTTCTCACATTGATCAACAAAGGACACTCAGTAGATACAGGAATAGCTGCCACTGACTCATGATGAGACCTGAACCTAACTGTGACAAATTACACCCCTAAAAATATACAGGATCAACATTGGACCACACAGATGAACAAGACACCTCTGTGCAATTTATCACTGGAAATATGTGGGCATGTGCTGCCTCGTCTGCTGGTCCACCACAGCCACTGGAGAGTTGTGGCTCAGTTATATGACCTCAACTGTGGTGTCATCATACATTTGTGGTTCACGTTTGGCTATCTGGGCCAACTACATGGTACCCACTTTCTCAATGCATGTGTCTGACTCACTGTGGGATTCACCAACAAGTGCCTAGGAAGCTGTTAGCAAAAATCTAGGACATAGGATGGTGAAATTGTGGACCATTGACATGAACAAGCGCCTGCCATCTATCTGGTGCATGCTTTGTCATCTGTGGTGTCTATGTTACCCAAAACCTTGGAAGTGCACATAACGGATGTTGCTACATGTATGACTAACACATGTCCTCCCTCATTTCCACAATGACTTGCATCTGAGGTTTGGATACATTGACTTCACATTCATACAAGCATATGTTCAATAATGCATCATGTGATGCACACACACTCGGTCAACAACTACATTAGTTGCCACTGCACACACATTGAGCCATAGGCATTGAGGTATTGTACATATGTGCGTCACATTGCTATCCTCTCCCGATGCCAAACATGCCCAAATTGTGCAATACATATATGTAGGCCACACATATGGCCATCTAGTGCATCAGCCAACCGTCGAAATCATGTTAAGGAAGTAGCGGGTCATGGTCCGCTGCAGTATGATGTCTCACATGTGAACACACACTATCAACACCATAGTGGGTGCCATCAGCCTATCTCTGATGTGTCCCAAATGTAACATAACATAAAAACAGGAAAAATGGCCAAAAACAGTTTATGCACTGAAATTTTGACATTGCTAGCGTTATGCGTCATTTTTTTCCACCAATACAGATTGTGCGTCATATTTTTTGATGCACAGGAGTGAAAATTAGGCCGCATCCAAATAATTGTACAGACTATTTACTATTATTTGGATGCGGGCTAATTTTCATTCCTGTGCGTCTAAAAATATGATGCACAAACTGTATGCGTGAAAAAATATGACCCATAACACGAAAAACAGCAGCCATTTTATGCAGGAAATGATGTAATAGGATATCCTGTTTACAGATTATGTACAGTGGGTGTACTTTCACTTTCACTTTGCAGTCTGTGAATCTTCTAGACTGTGTGGCTGTTTTCTGAGTGCTGTCAAGTGATTTTGTGCTTTTGTGTCCTGTGGGCTATCCAAATTGTCATTTTGTGAAATAAATATTGTTGTTGTATAGTGTCCTACTGTGTTTTGTTTACATTTGTCCAGTATTCTAGTGTTTTTGTTGTTTGTGGGAGTCTGTTGTGGGTAGTGCTAGTTTGGGGATAGTTGGGCTCTTTTAGAGGTTAAGTTTACTTTTCATCTGTTTTTGTACCCCTACTTTCCCCCTTTTCCCCTTTCTACTTCTTTCACCCCTATTCCCCTTTTCATTTGCAAGATGTCTGGTAGGCCACGTCTTGGCAGGATGGGTGAAGAGGAGTTGGGGGGCTTTATATGGCTTGTGTGCCATTTCCTACCACTGATGATCGAGGCAGGGGGCAGGGTGATACAGGGGTATCTGAGGCACGCAGGATCCGGTGGGGAAAGGTGCTGCATCACCTGCAGCGCGTGTATGCCAGTCAGAGGAATGACCACCAGCTGAAGCACCGGTGGGCTGACCTCATCACCAGGGAGCAGGATCTCTTGGACCACCTGGGAATCGTGATTGGTGGCCCTGTTGGTGAGTACTAATCATGTAAATGTGCACGATTAAATGCTCTGTAGTGAGATCAGATGATTTGTACAATATCTGCCAGCTAACTTGCTGATTGTGGGTAATGCTGTGGAAACATACAGGGTACTTGATGCACTATGTGAAGGATAACAATTGCTAGCTGTCAGGAAGCACGTGCTCTGCAAACGTACAGCATACTTTTCCGTTTAGTAAATTGGTGCTGCCTTTGTGTCAGACAACCAAACAAAATAGGAGCCAATCATGTCTATATAGGCCACATTTGCCAGAGAAGTAAAGATGTACTAAAATATTGACTAACTTTGTTGACACAATAGCTAGACTGACTCTAGAAACACTACATGATGCAGAAAATGAGTGCTGGCTTCACGTCAATTGATGATAGCAAAGTGGCCCAGACATATGTCTCATGTGAGTCTGGTGAGTGTGGAAGGAAAGCGTTCACGGAAGTTCTATGAACGTTAGGAATTATTGTGGTCCTTCATCTTTTTGGATACATGTCAGATCTGGATTTGAAAACATCGTGAAAAGGTGTAAGGTGCCCTCAGCTAGCATCTTAGACTGGTATTTGGAGTTAGTTGTGCCACATTACAATTAGGGATGGCAGTCCAAAGGTATGCACATGGCTTCACATCTCCATTTTTGGTGCAAATCACCATTGGAGGGCCACATCAAATGAAGAAACTGTAACAACAGGAGGGCTTACAAAAGTCCCTGCCCCTCTGTACATTGTACCTATGTGTCAGAAAAGTGTCATGGCCACATAGACTTTTTGACTGGTAATGCAGTCCTCAGGTAACCAGGCTTTGGATGTCTCTCTTGGATGCACATGATGAGACGATTACACTCCATTTTAATTTCTGATCACTAATGACGGAGCATGTTTGCCACCACATGATAGTTAGGGCCAATGCATGTGTGCAGATATGTGTGTAACTGTCACAGGAGACCCATGCTATGTACATGTTGGCCGTGATATATCAGATGCAGTATCATCATGTCTGAATGGCTGTCATTTCAATATTCAGCTTACACATTGTATATGTCTTTGAAATTGTTGGTCAGTGCACAGATTTTGAGCACGTTTCTCCCTTCCATGCCTTACAGTTGGACCGGCACCCTACACTGTGGGAGAGGTGGCTACATTTGAGGACCCCGACCACTCCAGTAAGTGTTGATATGTCTGTAATGTGTTGTGTTTGCTGGTGATGTGTGATGGACTCGTGAGTGTTGAACACATAGCAAGGTGTGATGTGCTGGCAAATCATTTGTCTTGTTCCGTGAGTGGGATTTCAGTTTCTCAAAAGTTTTGAGTTGGCCAATGCTTATCCTATTGTATTATCTAGGGGTTGTAGGTCATTCCTGTAGGCCCCACAATGAGTACTGGGGTGAGTCATGTGGATGACACTTGTATCAACAAGAGTCGCACTGGAAGTCAGCTCAGATTTCGTCAGCCTGTCAGACCCACATTCTCCCAGATTGGTACTGCAAATCGCTTTCCAACAGACTTCAGCTTCCCTATTCACCAAAGTACTTATTAAACTGTAGGTAGAACTTCCTAGCAGCATGTACTTCCACATGTAGTGCTACAGGTATGTGGAACTTGAGTGCAATGGCCTAGGTGTGCATGCTAATCATGATCATGGGTGTTCTTGCAACTCTGTGTCTGGTGTAAGTCATGCCTTACTGGAAGTATATGTTGTGTACCAAGCTCTGCATGTCCTGACATGTGTGGCGCTATGATTGGTCACAGGTTTGCAGACTCCTAATTGTTGATGGACCTTACCTGTGGTGTGTGTGTAGAGCCAAACACGTGTGGAGTTTTCTATACACTCCACGGTGTCCAACTTGTTTGGAATTGTTAGTTGTTTCTCCACCCCACCTCAAACACAGGCATGGGTTTGTGAATAGGGTACCTAGGACTGATGCTACCAGTATGTTACACATACGTGTGAATAAGTGACTGTTTGGTCGGAACCTAGTATACACACTCAGGTATGGCACATGGGTACTATACTGGCAAGTCCAGTTACAACTTGCAGACCATGTGGCTTTAGTTTTGCATTCCGTACATTGACATTTGTAGCCCAGGTATTGGCGGAGGATATGCAGCATGATTGTTAGGTGATAACTGGCAGAACTCAGATGGCAAGTCAATGCCAGTTGTTACCCATCTCGTAGGTTTTGGATATGCTATGTGTGATGTGCCTTTGTAGGCTAGCCTGCCATGTACTTCCTCAGGGACATTAAAATATCTGTATGGTGATATGAGCTGTTACTAGTACAGTAGATGTATTGTCTGATTGACTTCTTGTGCCATTTCACACAATGCAGTCACTAATGTAAATTATTTGCATTTGTCTTCACAGCTGCAAACATGACTCCCATCCAGGTCCGTGAGTTCCAACGGCGGGCCATGAGATATCAGCATATCCTTCTGGTAGAGTCGGGGTTCAGGAGGATGGCCCGTCGATACCGCCATGAACGGGCCTCCGGGGCAGGGAGGCCTTTCCCACAGGGTGGCCCTACTTTGCCCACCACAGCCACCACCAGCACAACCACCAGTTCTACCCAGGTGGCCCCACCCACAGCTTTGACTGTTGTCCCTACGTCTGCTGCAGTTCCAGGCCCCAGCATTGCAACAGCTTCAGGACAGCCCACTGGCCTTGGCTCCACCACCCACAAACCTCCTCCGCCGGTACCCAGACTGCCCCAACTCCAACAGTTGACCCTGCAGCATTCCACGAAATGGAACGGAAGATGGACCGTGTCTTGAGGAAGATAAGCAATCTGAGCTGGGATGTTCGCCACATTAACAGGAGTGTGAAGTCGATAAAGCGGACCCCCCGGAGGGACAGCCTCTAGACTTTGGTGACAATGGACATGATTCCCTCCCCGCCCTCCTCTTTCTTTGTTCTCATACTTAGTGGGCTTAGGGGGCTTAGTGTTAGGTTAGTATAGTCTGTTAGTTTAGTTAGTGTTAGTGGGTGGGGGGGTGGGGGTCCTGATTCTTTCTATTTTTACTTATTAAGTGTGTGTGTGGGTGGGTGGGGGGCTATGTTGGGGTTCTTGTTTGTTTAATAAAAAATAAAAAATAAATATATATATATTTGTTTAGGATAGTATAGTATGTGTTTAGGTTAGTATGTGTTGTCCTCCATGTGTCCCGTCTCATAATGGGGGTGGGGGGTTGATGTTTAGTACGTTTCGTTACATGTGATAAGTAAGTTTAGCTTAGGTTAGTTAGGGACAGTTGTGGGTAATGAGTAGTCAGGGTAGATTAGGGTAGGTAAGACTTTTCTCTCAGTTTCCTCTTCTGTGATTACCATTTAATAAATGTATAGTTAACCCTTTACAGTATGTGTTAAATGTTACTTGATCATGGCCTTGGCATTTGTGTACATGAATTTTGTTCTATTTCATTTGTGTCCTATGCTACGAACAAATCCCAACTGAGCTGTAAGATTAGCAGCTGGCCCAGAGCTACCTTGCAAAGATTCCACCATTCGTTGCAAACACCAATCACAGTTAATAAGGATCCCAATGTGTTTTTTTCAATAAGTATGTTTTCAATGTCACATACTGTGCTTCCAGATTTGGTATTGGGGACACTGTGTTATGTCTGACTGCAGTGTGATGTTCAAGGAAACCCTTATAAGGTGAGTGGTAGTATGCACTCTTCTAGTATCGTGATCATGACTCACATAGATCATTTGCAACACTGTTCAGCATGATTACTTATTTGGATGTAAACTCAGACACCTTCATTCATGCAGTTTGTTGACTGTTTGCTTAGATTTGTGGGCAATGTTATATGTGTTAGTATTGTATGGAGGCAACATTTTGCTGCCACTATTTAATGGCTTAGAAATCCCTTGAGGAAGCATTATTCTGTCCAACACAGCATTATGGTGTATGGTTTCTCTTTTCATCAGATATTACCCTCAAGAAGGGCAGAGTATGGTAGAATCCAGGTCACTGTGCATAGTTAGCAGACTACATTATTTCAGGACAGTTGTATTGACAAGCTATGTAATTTGAAAGGAGGCACAATTCAGTGATCTACTGCTACCTGTGAAGGTCTTAAGGGCAGTACTGCAGCAAGGAGGATCTGCTGATTCTTAAGAATAGCAGCCACATCACGATGGTAGGCAGCCAGGTCGGCCCTGAGGGGTTCAATGTTCCATTCGTGCACGCGTTGACTGGATTGCTGTTGTAGGTGTTGGGTCAACTGTATTACAGCTGTGCTGATTTCCTTCAGGCTTTCTTGCTGTTCCTGCAAGATAGATGTTAGCGCTTGCATGGCTGCTGCCTGATCTGCAGATGACATAATGCACGAACGCACCCCCTCAAGGCTGGCTGCCATAGTTTGCATCCCTACCCGCACCTCATAGGCCAGCTCCCGCTGTACCCCAACTACAGTTCTCTCAAAGCTGGTGCCTGTGTCGTCTGAGTCCTCAGCTGTATTGGAGCTGGCAGGTCTTACAATTGGGGTGGTGGGTGGGTCCTCTGTGATGGCTGCTTGTTCTGTGCTCCTCCTTGTGACTGAAAGTGGGGTCTGCAGGGTTCCAAGGACCTCTTGGATGGTCTCCTGGGGAATGTTTGTCAGCTCGTCATCCATGTCATCAGGGTATTCTGGGACAGGCATATCCGCAGGAGATCCATCTTCCTCTGCAATGGAACGGGGTACAATTAGTGGGTCTGTGTTGTGGCATTAGTGATGTGACATGCTTGACTTGTGATGAATTCACATTGTGATCTTGTTTCGTGTTCATTGCTCCAGTCTTTCAGATGGGCATTCTCCCTGGCCTGTGTCCCACATGCATGTCACATGTATAGTATTAAGTTATTGGACTTCTCAGCATCATCTCCTGTAGTGTTGTTTTAGGCCAAATTGTATATTGCCACCTTCTTGTCCTACTCAACCCTCCGTCTACATACATTCTCATGGTGAGGCCTTTCACTGGCTGAGGGTGCTCTGATGGCACTGGCAGCACACTTTACAATCTGGACCTGCCCCAGTCTCTGATCTTTAACATCCACTTAAATGTAGTTGACATGTAGCGTATCCTATGCATAGCATTGTTTTGGCACGATATGGATGTTGGCATTGGTAATGTGTACAGCTGATGTTGGGAATGTGTGGTACATTGGATTGCTCTGATAATCGTATCAGTGTCCTTTTTCCTCCTCTGACTGTGCAGGTGTATTTCAGTGACCAGTTACATGTGTCCTCCCCCTCAATGCTGTTGTCTGAGCAGTATGACATTTGGAATGTTGCATTGTGACCCAGGCACAGGATGGACCCTGACATATGCAGCATGGGTATGTCCTTAGTGCTGTGTAGCTCCTATTGTTGATGACATTGGCTGATGTTTACGACAACTATGGGCATTGACTTTTGTCAGTACTGTGGCCTTTATCTTGTTTCAGGGGATTACTGGAGTTGTCATCCTCAACCCTCTAATTTAGGTGTGTATGATCCCTGGGGAAGTTACTGCCATTGGCTACTTGAGCTGCACACAGAGCGGAGGTGGTAGTGGCAACTGTTGTCGCAGTTACATTCCAGTTGTCGGTATGGCTAGAGGTTGTTAATAGGGCCCTAGTCAATGTAGGGGGTATGGTGGCTGATGTGTGCCGGGATGTCAGTTTGACATTGTGCCCTTCCCTCCTGGCGTGCCTTTACCTTTGCTCAATCGTTGTCATGGCAGCATGCCCCCATGGGACTGTTGTTGGTGTAGTGTTATGGTGTGCCCCAGCTTCTGTCTGTGCAGGCGATGCCCCCATGCCATCCCCCTTTACCCATGCCACTCCATGTATATGATGACTTCCATGCATTTTGTGGTCAGTATCCCCCCCTGCTTGCAGTTAACATTAGTGCATTTTAATTCCACATGCGACTTACCCTGCATGTGCGTTGTCTCCTGGTAGTCTGCGCTGTCTTGTCCTTGAATCCCTGTGACGATCTCCTCAGGGATGATGGCTGCGACTATCTCCTCCATGTGGTCCAGGGCCTCCTGGTGTGCTGGACTCCCATCTCTAGTCTGCAGTGCTGCCTTCCTGTTCCCGGCCATCTTTTCTTTTGTCCTGCGCTTGCAGTCATGCCAGCGTTTCTTGCACTCGATGACTGTTCTGCGTACTTCTGCCACACTGTTGATCTTGTCGACAATTTGTTGCCATATTGCCTCTCTCCTACTAATTGGCAATTTTGAGGTGACAAACAGTTGGTGCTGGTGTTCCGTCACCTCTTTAACCAGAATTTCCTGCTCCTCTGCACTAAAGCGACACTTTCTTTTCTTCTTAAAAGTGTCCTGGTACTTGTGTGGGTCCTCCTGGCTGGTTCCTGCTCTGTTGTCATCTTCCTGGGGTCTGTAGAGGCATCTGGGATCCATTTTGGCTCTCCTCTGCTGAAATGGCTGTGTTCGTGGGGATTTTTGACGCTATTGTGTCAAAAAACGCTGCATATCCGGTTTGTGGGGTCGTAACTCGATCCACAGTAATTTCTGCCACGTTAACGTCGTTTTGCTTTACGACTTGACGCTGCGGTGTGCGTCAAAAATAATGACTCACACCTGTGGTTTGCGCCGCCGTGCATCAAAGTATACATTTTATGCCCGCCCGGCGCACCGAAATGGCGTTAACCGGCAGTTTTGGGTCAAAAAGTATAAATATGGCCCTTACTGTGCAAGACGAGGTGTTCTATCACCTGTTCCAATGAAGGGATTGAGGTGCAGACAAACATTGACGATGAAGGGGACGACGGACAGATCTCAGATCCTGAAACGGAGACCACAGATGAGGAGTACCCCCTGATAAGCTTCTTCCCAATGTTCATAGTGACTGATCTGCCAGCAGACTTGCAGGGGATGGTAACAGAGAAGGTATGGGATTTGACAGGAAAGGAAGTGGGACTGATAAAAGGAGTAGAACCAGTTAAGGTTAGTGTGAAGCCAAATGCAGTGTTTACCCAGGTACCGCAGTACCATATGAGGCAAGATGTCCTCATACAGGTAACTCAAATAATTGCCGACTTTGTGAAGCAAGGGGTCCTGAAAGAATGGATGAGCAGTCCATGTAATTCACCCATAATGGGACTGAGAAAGCCTTGTGGGAAAGTTCGAATTGTCCAAGATTTGAGAAAGATCAATGACATAGTGGTGAAGTGTTGCCCAGTGGTACCAAATCCAGCTGTGATCATGTTCCAGGTTCCATGCGATGCAGAATGGTTCTCAGTTATTGATTTCTCCCAAGCATTCTTTTCTGTGCCTCTTCATGAGGACAGCCAATTTCTTTTCAGTTTCAAATTCTTGGACAAGGTTTAGAGTTGGTGTCGAATCCCCCAAGGGTTTTCGGAATCACCTTCCATCTTCAATCAGATATTGAAGAAAGATTTGGAGTCATTGGATTTGCCTTTTCAATCGACTCTAGTGCAGTACATTGCTGATTTGTTGATTGCATCCAAAACAAGAGATGATTGTAAGTACAATACCATTGCCTTACTGAACCACTTGGGAAAGAATGGGCATAAGGTGTCGCCAAAGAAGCTGCAATATTGTCAGAAGAAGGTGAAATACCTATGTCATCTAATTGAGAAGGGGTCGAGGAAAATATCCAAGGAAAGAGTGACGGCCATATTGCAGATGAGTCCCCCAACAACACGGAGAGATGTTATGATGTTTCTGGAAAGGGTGGGCTACTGTCATCAGTGGATCCCGAATTTCTCAGTTATCTCCAAGCCATTAGTAAGATTGACGGTTAAGGAGGTTAAGCATGACCCAGATACCATAGCTATGTCGGAGAAAGAGATGAAAGCATTCATCGAGCTGAGGGAGTGTATGTGCAGGGCTCCAGCTTTAGGTATGCCTGATTCCACGAAGCCTTTTGTTCTGTTTTGTCATGAACGTGATGCATGTTCTTTGTCTGTCCTGACACAGGTCCATGGAGGTGCAAACTGACCAGTAGCATATTTTTCAGCTTCTTTGGACCCAGTCGCAGCAGCTTTACCAGGTTGTCTGCATGCAGTAGCAGCAGTTGGTCAAAGCCTCCCACAGTTTGAAGGCACAGTGATGGGACATCCTTTAACAGTTATGGTTCCACACTCAGTTGAGATTTTGTTAACCCGTACCAAAACGCAGCACATGACAAATGCAAGATTGACAAAATATGAAACCATTAAATTGGGATCACCGAATGTGACTTTGAAAAGATGCACAGTGCTGAACCCAGCAACTTTACTCCCAAATGAGAATACAGAAGTTGAGGATGCTGATGATGTAGAACATGATTTTCTTGAGGTAACAGAACTGTGCACCAAACCGAGACCTGATATTAAAGATACCCAATTGGAAGAAAATTACTACATTATCTTTGTTGATGGCTCATGTTTGAGAGACTCAGTAGGAGTACTGAGAGCCAGATATGCTGTGTGTACAATTACTGGTATCCTAGAGGCATCTTGGCTTGAAAGAGTATAATCTGCTCAAGTGGCTGAATTGGTCGCTCTTACCAGGGCATGTCATGCCGCTGACAAACTGAAAGTTACTATCTATACCGACAGAAGATACGGATTTGGAATTGTTCATGACTTTGGTCAGCTATGGTCTCAGAGGGGTTTCCTGACCTCTTCTGGTTCTCCTGTGAAAAATGGTGAAAGAATTAAGGAGTAGTTGCACGCGATTCAGTTACCTCAGGAAATTGCAGTGGTAAAATGCAGCGCTCACATGAAATCACAAGACTTTGTCTTAATGGGAAATGGATTTGCAGATCAAGTCGCGAGGTTTGAACTGTATATCATTCAAGGATTGTTAGAAATGGGGTTTCTGGTTGGCTAGGGTATGCACCTCAGCCAGGCAGAACTTACCCACTCTAGTCAGGGCAAGGGAGTTACACGTCCAAGATAACCCCTGCTCTCCCCCTTGGTAGCTTGGCACGAGCAGTCAGGCTTAACCCAGAGGCAATGTGTAAAGCGTTTGCACAACACACACAACACACGTGACGCAATATCCCCACCACAAAGGAAACACCACACCAGATTATATGAAAATATACTGTATTTTACACAAGGCAATTATCAGACCAAACATCACATATCAGTACTATCCTGCTACATTAGCAGTTGTCAGAAGGTTACACATTAGTTACTCTGCAACCTAGCAGTAGTCACACATAACACACAGGTTACTCAGTATTCTGCAACATAAGCAGTAGTCAGGAAAACACGTTATTACATCACAGCACTTGTCATAAGAATATCATAAAATGCCCATAGTAGGAACATTAGAAAACACATGGCAAGTTAGAAAAAACATATTAGCAAGCATGTCCATAAAAGGAACATTTGCATACACATATGTAAAAACATCAAACGCAGGTAGGTAATATATGAATCAAACCAAAGTCTGTAGAAAGAACTTTGGAGTGCAACTACTGTATATTGGTCCTTTAAACAGTACCTGGTTGGATGAAGGCACCTCCAGTGCCTAGAAGGCGAACAATGGGGCCCCCGGCGCTCCTGTGCGCAAAACGGGGGCCTCCCTTATACTCTGGGGTCAGAGGAGGGTGACATGCACCTCTTCTCTTTTATAGACAGGCCCCTCTGGGGACCGTGATTACTGGGGGCCCCCCAGGGCCTCAACCGGCCCTCACAAGGGGGGCCAAAGCCAGCAAAAACAACTTAGGGCAGGAGGGGGGCACCACGCACCCCCTCCGGTTTAATGACAGGCCCCTCCCGGGACCCGCGATCTCTGGGGGCCCCCCGGGCCTCCACTGGCCCTTCCACCAAGGGGGGGGCCCACAATAATGCCTGTTTTACCTAACAGCAGAAAAGGAGCTTCCTGCTCCTAAAGAAGAGGCCAGGGGGGAGGGGGCACTCCTCACACCTTCACTTGGTCCTGCTGTGAAGCCACAAGAAGATCGGACCCCTCCTGGGGCCCGAGCAGACACTCCCCTGCACCCGATGCGGTGCACGAGTGTTCTTCCAGCTTCCCGGGCCGCTGCGGTGATCTTATTTAAAGGGGCACAATGCAGCCAGGAGCCTACGAGTTCCCAAGGCTCCATAAGCACGCTGCAAACCACGGAAAAGCACCCCTCGTGAAGAAATGGATGCAGGGGTCAGGGGCCACAGCACCCTGCCCCTGGGGAGCAGAATCTTAAGACAAGGTCCTCAGGTGGAGGGCCCAGCTACAGGCCAGCACAAGGGAAAGGCAGCAAGTGGCAAGTCCTTCACAGTGACCAGGCAGGTCACAGGTCAGCACAGCAGCAGCAGTCCATGGCGGTTCCTGGTGAGTCCTTTCAGCCTTTGGTGTCCAGTTCCAAGATGATTCCAAGAGTCTCCAAATTGTGGGGAAAATTCCCCTGTACTTATAGTCAGTTCTTACAGTGTTTTACAATGGTAGGGAGAGGAGGTTCCAGCCAGTTACAACTGGTTCTGGGAGTGCCCCCTCTCTCCTTTCAGCACAGGCTCCAAACATCAGTGGGGGGTTACCGACCCTATTGTGTGAGGCCAGGGCACAGTCTTTACAAATGCAGGTGTGCCCCGCCGCTCCCTTCTCTCAGCCCAGGAAGACTATTCAGTATGCAGATGCACCTCTGTGACACCTCCACCCTCCCTGTGTACAGGCTGTCTGAAAAGTATGCACAAAGCCCCAACTGCAAAACACCAAAGTCATAAGCACAGATAAATGTGCACTTTCTAGAAGTGGCATTTCTGTGATAGAAATAAAAAATACACCCACACCAGTAAGCAGCATTTATTATCACCATCACAACCATACCAAACACGCGTACGCTACCCCTCATAAATCAGACAATACCCCTTACACATAAGGCCGGGCATTTCTAATGCAATCCTATGAGAAGGCAGCACTCACAGTGGTGAGACACCAGTTAGGCTGTTTGTCACTACCAGGACAGGCCACACATCTTGGCACATGTCCTGCCTTTCTACATTCATGGCACCCTGCCCATATTGCTAGCTAGGGCGTACCTTAGGGGTGACTTACATGTAGTAAAAGGGGAGTTCTGGGCCTGGCAAGTAGGTTTAGATGCCAGGTCCCTGTGGCAGAAAACTGCGCACACAGGCCCTGCGCTAGCAGGCCTGAGACAGGTTTAAAAGTCTACTTCAGTGGGTGGCGCAAGCAGCGCTGCAGGCCCACTAGTAGTATTTAATTTACAGGCCCTGGGTATAGAGATACCACTGTACAAGGGACTTATAGATAAATTAAATATGCCAATTAGGTATAAGCCAATCATACCAACTTTAGATGGGAGAGCACCTGCACTTTAGCACTGGTCAGCAGTGATGAAGTGCTCAGAGTCCTAGAGCCAACAGCGAGAGGTCAGAAAAACCAGAAGGAAGGAGGCAAAAAGACTGGGGATAACCCTGCATAAGGCAAAAAGTCCAACACAACCCCCTACCAGCCAAAAGCCAGGGGAGAACAATCAATACCTTGATGTACTTCCCTGATTGGGGTGATAGAACAAGGACCCCAGCCCACAACAGCAGGGGCATGTTCCAGTTCTACGCCTTCCTGACTCCACTTGGATCTCTCTGTTAATGCTTCCCAGGCTGCCTAGACCAACCCACAGGGGTTCTCTAGCTGCCAATGGCCAGAACCAGGCCCCAGGCCATCTAGGAGCCTCTGGTCTCTGAAACCATAACAAGTGGGGGGCGGTAGCCCCAGGTGCAAAGCAACCTGTCTCCACTCCATTTCCAATCAGTTCAGGGGCTCTACCCTGCCACTGATCCACCAACCTAGGGTCCTCACCCATAGGTTCTACAGGGGCTAGAGGCGAGGCTCTCCTCCCTCTACCTCTCCTTCTAGGATCCCGCCCTCCTCTCCTAGGAGGCGTATCACCAGAATCCACACTTGCCAGGGTGCTGGGTACAGCTGCCCTGCACAACTCTCTCGCCAGCCCAGGATCACTACCTGGCGACTGACCACCCAACCTAGGGACGACACCCTTGGGTTGCACCGGGGTCCGGGGCGGGCTTCCCCCTCCCTGAACCCCACTTCCAGAATCCTGCATCTCCCCACCTCGGGAGAAGCCACCAGAAGTTTCACACGGGGAGGTGAGCACACTAACCGCCCCCCAACCAGGTCAGAGTTTACCCCCTGAGCCTGTCTATCTAGTCCAGGGACGACACCCTTAGACTGGACCATTGCCTAGTGAACCAGGACTTCCTTGGGAGCACACCTATCCCCTACCAGATCAGAGCTTACCCCCTGAACCTGATCAACCAACCCAGAGTCACCACCCTGCGGTTGAATCATTGCCTGGCGCACCAGGACTTCCTGGGGGGCACACCTACCCCCCACCAGGGAAACACCTTCCCCAAGGGCCACACAAGAGTCTGGCTGGCGCAGGTCTCCTGACCTCTGCCCATCTGACAGAGTCTGGATCCCCCCCAGCCCAGAAATGGTCTCACCAAGGTCATTCCTGGGGGGCTCTGCTCTCAGAGCTGACCCCTGACCCTCCAGGTTCTCCACTGGGGCCCACAGACCCCTCTCAACCCTATGCCTGGATTTCCACCTCCTCAGCTGTAGAGCGAGACTACCAGACACCAGGACCGGCGGAACGCTATCACCAGCCACCCGCCCAAGTCCTAATAACAAAATGGGATCCTTCTGAAGAGCTGGCCCTACGGCACAGGCTAGGCTCACCTCCTGGCGTTCACTCATGGAACCTTCCAGGACCTGGAACTGGAGCTCGGGTACCCAGGGCCTCAGCCCAACCCCATTCCCTCTCCTCTGAGACTGGACATGGGGTGCCTTAACCGCCCCAATACACTGGGACCTACCTGGGACATAAGCCTTTCCCACCACACCTGGTTGGGAAACACCTAGACCACTCTCATTAGGAACACCCCCTAATGCCACACCAGACCCTCTGGTACGCAACCAGAAGTCTGCCTCCTTTGCAAGCCCCCTGGGGTCAGAGAGCTCCCACACTGACAAGTGTTGGCGTAACTCTGAAAAATAACAACGAAGCAGGTGCTCTCTGACAATCAGATTAAACAGCCCTTCAAAATTGTTTACTCTGCTACCCTTCACCGATCCATCTAGTGCAATGCAGCAATCCTCCACAAACTCCTCCCAAGACTGGTGGGACAGTTTCTTACCACCCCGAAACCTTTTTCTGTATTCCTCAGGGGAAAAACCATACTTCACAATCAGTGCATTTTTTACAGTGGAGTACCCCTCCCTGTTACTCTCTTCTAGAGTCAGTAGGGCATCCCTCCCCTCCTCAGGAATAAATCTCCCTAGGCCAGTTCCCCAATCCCTCTCAGGGATCCTGCGCTCTACCAGAGCCCTCTCATATTCCTTTAACCACTGACGTATGTCACCCCCCTCTTGGAACCTAGGTACCAGATCTATGGGTATATGAGGAACATCTTCGCTACAGCACTCTCCATTGCTGCCACCACTGGCCTCCACCTGCAGCGCTGGTGAGTCCAGAACCTTCAGACTGCGTTCTAGAGCGAGTCTTTCTCTGGCAAAGGCCCTCTCTGCCTCTGCCATTCTCTCCTGTACTAAGGCCTTCTCTACCTCAGCCCTTCTCTCCTCAACAGCTAGGCGCGCTAACTGCAACTTCAGGTCCCTCTCTTCCCGCCTATCTCTTAGCTCACAAGGCGTCAAGGAATGAGAGGTAGCCCTGCTTCTTACACTGGACCCAGCAAGGGACTCCCTATCTCTGGGGCCTTCCCTGTCAACTGGTGTCCCCAACCGGTCATTCTCACCCTCCTGATCAGTCTCTCTACCACTCTCTAGGGATGAGGTCTGGGAGCCCTCCCATTGGGAACCCTTGCTACACTCAGGATCCTCTGGGTACTCCCTAAGCACACTCCCTCCCTGGGTATATGTCACAAACCTTTCAAAGAAATCAGAGATCTCCTGAGGTCCCCTTCTACAGGCAGCCCTCTCTCTCTACAGAACCCCTCTAATTCCTCCTGCGTGTAAAACGGCAGGTCCTCTAAATCAAAGGTAAGCGTGAGAACTGAAAACAGGAAAAATGACCAAAGAGAGAAAGTTAAGAGAAGCCAAACATGTGATGGTCTAAACGCAATCCTTGTAGTGAAATAATGAGTCACAATGGTATTGTGCAAGCGCAAGTCCTATCCTCACCGCTGACAACCAATGTTAGAAATGGGGTTTCTGGTTGGCTAGTGTATGCACCTCTGCCAGGCAGAACTTACCCACTCTAGTCAGGGCAAGGGAGTTACACGTCCAAGATAACCCCTGCTCACCCCCTTGGTAGCTTGGCACGAGCAGTCAGGCTTAACCCAGAGGCAACGTGTAAAGCGTTTGCACAACACACACAACACACGTGACGCAATATCCCCACCACAAAGGAAACACAACACCAGATTATATGAAAATATACTGTATAGTACACAAGGCAATTATCAGACCAAACATCACATATCAGTACTATCCTGCTACCTTAGCAGTTGTCAGAACGTTACACATTAGTTACTCTGCAACTTAGCAGTAGTCACACATAACACACAGGTTACTCAGTATTCTGCAACATAAGCAGTAGTCAGGAAAACACGTTATTACATCACAGCACTTGTCATAAGAATATCGTAAAATGCCCATAGTAGGAACATTAGAAAACACATGGCAAGTTAGAAAAAACATATTAGCAAGCATGTCCATAAAAAGGAACATTTGCATACACATATGTAAAAACATCAAACGCAGGTAGGTAATATATGAATCAAACAAAAGTCTGTAGAAAGAACTTTGGATTGCAACTATATTGGTCCTTTAAACAGTACCTGGTTGGATGAAGGCACCTCCAGTGCCTAGAAGGCGAACAATGGGGCCCCCGGCGCTCCTATGCGCAAAACGGGGGCCTCCCTTATACTCTGGGGTCAGAGGAGGGTGACATGCACCTCCTCTCTTTTATAGACAGGCCCCTCTGGGGACCGTGATTACTGGGGGCCCCCCAGGGCCTCAACCGGCCCTCACAAGGGGGGTTAAAGCCAGCAAAAACAACTTAGGGCAGGATGGGGGCACCACGCACCCTCTCCGGTTTAATGACAGGCCCCTCCCGGGACCCACGATCTCTGGGGGCCCCCCGGGCCTCCACTGGCCCTTCCACCAAGGGGGGGTCCACAATAATGCCCGTTTTAAATAACAGCAGAAAGGGAGCGTCCTGCTCCTAACGAAGAGGCCAGGGGGAAGGGGGCACTCCCCGCGCCTTCCCCTGGTCCTGCCGTGAAGCCACAAGAAGATCGGACCCCTCCTGGGGCCCGAGCAGACAGTCGCCTGCGATCCTATGAGAAGGCAGCACTCACAGCAGTGAGACACCAGTTAGGCTGTTTGTCACTACCAGGACAGGCCACGCAACTTGGCACATGTCCTGCCTTTCTACATACAAGGCACCCTGCCCATAGGGCTAGCTAGGGCGTACCTTAGGGGTGACTTACATGTAGTAAAAGGGGAGTTCTGGGCCTGGCAAGTAAGTTTAGATGCCAGGTCCCTGTGGCAGAAAACTGTGCACACAGGCTTAAAAGTCTACTTCAGTGGGTGGCGCAAGCATCGCTGCAGGCCCACTAGTAGTATTTAATTTACAGGCCCTGGGTATAGAGATACCACTGTACAAGGGACTTATAGGTAAATTAAATATGCCAATTAGGTATAAGCCAATCATACCAACTTTAGATGGGAGAGCACCTGCACTTTAGCACTGGTCACCAGTGATGAAGTGCTCAGAGTCCTAGAGCCAACAGCGAGAGGTCAGAAAAACCAGGAGGAAGGAGTCAAAAAGACTGGGGATGACCCTGCGTAAGGCAAAAAGTCCAAAAAGGATCAATGGGAATTGTTACCTGAAACAGAAAATGAGACATGCACAGGTTTTGCATTGAGGGTGGTTGACACATTGGAGGAATTGAAACTGTTGCAGGGACGTGCCAGCATAGATGAGAAATGCACTTGGGCTAAGATGCAATGTGTACAGAGACCAGATGATTTGTGGGTTTCAGATGAGGGGAAGATGGTTTTACCGAACAGTCTTCTGTCACAGTTTGCAAGGTTTTACCATGGACAAGCACATATTGGGAGAGATGCCATGATCAGGTTGTTCAAAATTGACTGGTTTAACCCGAAGTTCAGACACGCCGCAGAGGTGATTGGTCACAGGTGTATCATCTGTCAGCAGATGAATGCGGGGAAAGGGACAGTGTTAAATTTGAGCCACATGGGGAGAGCAGGAGGTCCATTTAGCAGAATGCAATTGTATTTTATTGAGATGCCTGTGTGTGGAGGTCTGAGATACGTGTTGGTGATTGTGTGTATCTTTAGTCTCTGGATTGACGCTTGCCCTACACACAGAAATGACTGCCTTACAGTAGCAAAGCTGTTGCTTAGGGAATTGATTCCATGTTTCGGGTTTCTGATCTCTTTAGAATCAGATAGAGGAAGTAACTTCAACAACGAGGTGGTTAAGCTCTTGTGTGCAGCATTAAACATTGAGTAGAAGTTGCATTGTAGTTACTGCCCTGAAGCTTCAGGATTAGTGGAACAGATGAATGGTACCTTGAAGTCGAGAATGGCAAAGATGTGTGCAGCTACTAATTTGAAGTGGCTTGATGCGCTGCCCTTAGTGTCTATGTCAATGAGATATACACCCAACAAGAAAACAGGACTGTCTCCTCATGAAATTCTCATGGGCCGAGCTATGAGACTGCCCGCAGTGCCTGCAAATGCTCTTGTGAATATCACGGATAATATAGTGTTGGACTACTGCAAGGGTCTGGCTGACGTGGTCCGCTCTTTCTCTCACCAGGTGGAAGCTACCACATTGCCACCGCTAAATGATCCAGGTCAAAATCTGAAAGCTGGTGACTGGGTTGTCATCAAGAAACATGTGAGGAAGTCGTGTTTGGAGCCACATTGGAAGGGGCCATATCAAGTAATACTGACAACTACTACTGCTGTGAAATGTGCGGGAATTCCAAACTGGATCCATGCCAGTCACATGAAAAAGGTGACGTGCCCAACTGATGAGGAGGTAAAAGTTTCGAAAATAACGGCTACAGAAAAGGAAGTCTCAGGGCCGGAGAGTAATCAAAGGGGAACTGAGATAGAAGGAGAGCCCGTTGAGGATGGCTTGGTCACTTTAGTAAGAGACGAGACCCAAAGGGGTGACAGTGAGCCTATCTCAACTGAGGCCCCAGGAGGACCGACCCAAAGAGAGGTTCTCCCAGAAGCAGACGGATATGGGTTTGAAATAGAGCCCCTGACAGACCCAGAAGGTGAAGGAGTTGAGACAGGAGAAAGTCAGAGTGTTTGGACTCCTCCTGAGAAAATTGCAGGTCCATCAAGAGAAAGCACCGTAGAGTCAGAGGAGGGCCACGAGCTGCCACAAGAAAAATCAAAGACCAAGGAGACACTGAAAGGAGATAAGTGGCCAGAGTCGCAAGTGACAAAAGGAAGGGTGATTGTTGATGAAACGATACAGGAAGAAGTTGATAGTACAAGGAAAGAAGATCTCAGTGAAGGAGAATTACAGGGCAACCGTAAATTGAAAAGAAAGAGGGTAGCAAACAGAAGGTACGCAGGTCCTGAATGGGCATATGCAACATCAGCTGAGTGGCAACAAGAGTTCTTGGCATTCTGCTTTGATCGAGAAGTCCCAGGTCAATACTATGGTACCTGAGTTTGGCCAGAAAGGAAAGAGACTGTGTTAAGGTGAAATTGAGCTAAAGGAAGCTGAGAAAAGAGACTGATAAGTTACCGGATGTGACACTGTTAACCTGAATTGACTTTTGAAAAACTAATTTTGACAAGCTGCTAACCTGAATTGACAAGGATCCTGGAAGTGAATGAAAACCTGTAAATATGTGCTAAAGAGAGGCTTTGCTTAGCTTTTGCCGAAAAAAAAGAGAAAAGCTTTAAGCCATCCTCAGTTGGTTGTTTACACTTATAGCACTCTGCTTTCTGATTCTTTACAGATCATGGCTAACACTAGAGATGATGATAGGGGAAGTAGGCGTTGTAAATGTTTGGGTGTTGTTCTGGGTATTGTGTGTGTGATATTTATTATAGTTCTGATTGTGGGTAAGCCTTTGATAGATAAGGACGAAACTAACAATGCTACAATTCCTGAGATCAGTGCTTCACTAACAGCTTGGGAGAGGTTCGAGCAGGACACAAGATATTTGCAGGAAGGAACTAACACGAAAGGGGAACTATCTACTAATGTTTTCTATTGCTTGCTGAGTGAGTATGTTGACACTATGGATGTGAAAAATAGTTATGTGTGTACACAAATTCCTGTTTCGGTGCAAGAGGGACTTACCTATCATAGTTTACCTTTAACCTATGGGATAAGCTGTAGTCTGTTACTAACCCGATTCTATAACCAGGAAGAGATACAGTACTTTTACTCTAATCATGATCTTGTGTTTTCTTATGTGCCTATCATAGAGGATCTGAATAGTGTAGCGAAGTATTATGCCATAAAATTAGTTAAAGGATTCTTTGAGGCGACATTAGCTATTAGTACGTCTTATGCACACCGCAATAACCTGACATGTTTGCTTACACCTGTAGAGAAAAGTTTTTTAGATCACACGGAAGATAGGAGAAGGGCTTTGAAAGGGAAGTTAGAGAAGGGATTGCAACAACGTTCCTTTATTAGTAGTGAGAGCTATAGTGCAGTTAGGGAACAAGGGAAATTAGCTTTAGATGCACTACACGTAGGAAAGCTTTACATAATGCGACCTAAGTCATATTATGACAATGTGTTTGTGGGAACGAGTGAATGCAAGCATGTGTTTCTGTTTCAGACTAAGTGGACTTTCATGTTAAATGGACAGGATCCAGCGATCCCTGGGATCTTTTATATATGTGGACTCAATGCTTATTACCGTCTTCCAAAGAGATGGTATGGGACATGTTATTTGGGGATAGTTTTCCCAAAGATATATCAGAGGATTTAAAGAAATTTTCAAAATTGTCTGAATTACATCGTACTAGACAAAAGAGAGAGACTGCTGCTGGTGTAGTAGGAGACATATTTGGAGCAATAATTCCTTCAGTGGGAGTTATCTTGAACTCCATAAAGATACGAAAGTTGTCTACTATTGTGGATAACATGCTGACAAATTTTACAGGAGCTATACTCCTGATGGATACTGAACTGGCTGCGGGGAGGGCTATGAGTCTTCAAAACAGGCTTGCTTTAGACATTCTTTTAGCAACAAATGGCGGAGTCTGTAAGATGCTTAATGAGCAACATTGTTGTGCCTACATACCTGACAACAGTAATGAGATTAGAAGTATGCTTACTAACCTAACAAGAGAGTACAGATTTGTAGGAATTGAAGGAGCCTGGTGTCTGGGAAAAGGTTGGAAAGGGGTTTGCTAAGATGGGAAGTTGGTTTAGTAACATTTGGCATGGGATATTGGCAAAAATAATACAAGGAATATTGATTGTTTTGGCTTGTTTATTTGGATTATGGTTATCATGCAAAATTAGTAAAAGAATTAGAGCAAAATTGGCAAAACATAATACGAGGAGGGAAGAAAAGAAAAGGGAGAAAATGTTCAGAGCGGGGGAAGAAATTGAGATGAAAGAACTTAGAAGATGAATAAATTGTGAAGGAAAGGGATTTGTGTGATGACAAGAGTCACCAGAGGAGGGATTGTTGGAGTGTGACTTTTATAACCAATATTAACATGAAAAGCTTTCAAAATAATGTATAATAAAGGTGCATAGAAAATGTGTTAATACAGTACTAATATACGCATTTGAAATGTGCCAACGGGGAGTGGCCACCACTGTATACGATGATTAATGAAACTGACAAATAATGAATTAAATATTGTACTAATGTATGATTTTGTATTAACGTTAAGAGTTATGTATTAGGGTTTTGCTAAATTAATCACTAGTCCTTAGGTAGCAAGGGTCTGGGCCTAGCTGCCTGGTCTCATATTAACTGTGTTTTCTAACGTGCAATGTGCTGATTTCCTGAAGGACACGATGCTGTACTTTTCCAGAAGCTAGAGATGTGTGTGTGTAACCGTAGTAAATTCTTTCTCATGAGACCCGACTTGCTCAAGGAGACATTCTTGCCGAATGCAACAGTGTAATTTGCAACAGGTACAAGGTTGCCTAAACCAAGGGAAGACACTGGAACTACTGACTGGAGTGACTAGTGTAAATTTTCCTACCTGACATTCTACCCGTTGAAGACGTCAATCACAGGAGCCAATAAACTGCATGAGAACTATCTTAGGTGAAAATTCTAGTAAGGTGAAAAACTGATTATTGGACAGAGATAACGATGCACCAAATATTGCCCAATTGGAAATTAGGGACTTGTTCAACAAGTTTAATATAATGATATGACACAAGGAGAAGCCAGCCATTACCTTGCTGTTCTCAGCCATTCTTAGCCGTCCTTCCTGCCACTTTGATGCTGTTATTTGTCTTTACTCCTGAAGAGACTTTGGGGGTTATTACAACTTTGGAGGAGGTGTTAATCCGTCCCAAAAGTGACAGTAAAGTGACGGATATACCACCAGCCATATTACGAGTCCATTATATCCTATGGAACTCATATTACGGCTGGTGGTATATCGTTACATTTGGGACGGATTAACACCTCCTCCAAAGTTGTAATAACCCCCTTTGACTTTAGCTGTTTGATGCCCTATACCATCCTCGCCGTACCCCTTGCCTGATTTGCACATCTCCTTATGAGGGAAGCGCCTTTGCTATAACCTGCTGAGCCTTACCTGCTTATGGCTGATGTTGAATCGACTGCTGTCCTGAGGACGAAGACTGTCACTGTATGCCGCCCCATTTGGATAGGTAACTATCTGTTGATGAAGTGTAATTGTCTGTTTGCCTTTCCTTTCTAGGTACCCACTGCTCTTTTGACAGAGGCCATAGTTAGATGTTTTCTAAATTCATGTTACTAAATTGTTTTGCATGAAGCCCAACATGCTGATGCTAATTAGAGGTTAGTTAAGGAGTTCACCAAAATCGGGGCAAATACAGTAGACAAATGACTGAATCTTTGCCTTGTTGAATAATGTACTAATAATACTTTGCTAAAGTTTAATTCATGTTGACTTCGTGTTTTGTGCTAATGCTCATGATCTTTGCGTTGATAACATTTTATTCCAGTTGCCATATTGTAGTTTTGTTGATATGCTTATTGGTATTGAGACTAATGAATATGCTAGTAGGTTGTAACTAATGAGGAATAAATATCCAAAATCTTACTAGATTTGTGTGGTTATTCATGGCCGAAAGGTCATGGTGTGTTCTATTAAATGGGAATGATTAGTGTTATTGATTAGTTGTTGTGAATATTGATTTGGTTATTGATCGGTCGGTTGGAATGTTAAACAGATCTCTCGTCCTGAGGAGTCTCCAATCAGGGTCAAAAGATTCATTGGCCTAAAACGAGTCCCATTGTAAGTAAATGATAAAAGCTGGGACACGTTATCATGTTCAATGATTTATTGAAAATATATCGCTGTTTTTTAGTGGTTATGATAAATATTGCAGTGCTTTATAGACAATAATGATTGTATTTAAATATGGTTACTGATTTCAGTGATACGTGGTGATTTCTTAACATGCAATTATTGTTCTTAGAATGTGGTGATGTAGGTATGCCTTATGTATTGATATGGAAAATCCTTGGCAAATCCAATATGCTTCCCATATATTATAATGTGGTGAACCCATGACAAAGCCAAAAGACTTCTTTTAGTTAAACTGAGACCCCCTATATTGTGATGTTCTATCTGGTATGGGGCGGACGGTATTGCGATTATTTGGGGTCATGAACAATGTTTCCTGTTTTCTGTTTTCACTGATTTCTATTAATTTCGACAGAAAACAATGTATTTCCCTGTCTTTATTTATTTTAAAATATGGAAAAATATAAAACATATGTTTTCTTTTTGGACTATTCTCACTACTGTCAGCCATTCATACTAAATCAATAGTTGTGTTGACTGACTTGTGGGGAGATTAAAAAAAGAAACAAATATTTCCTAATGAAGCTTAAATAACTGTAGCGGCACAGCTGATTAAGATGTTCAGCAATGCAATTTATTTCAAATTATTGAAGTGCACTGTAAATGAGTGAAAGTAATTGGACATTCTAACATGATTAAACATTTTTTGTTTAAATAAAGTTGGAAATATACCCTTTCCCTTTTTAGCTCCATTCTTTACAATAGCAAAAAATAAATATAGAAAAACACATATAAAATTATCAATAAATAAATATAGATGTAAATATCAAAAAATGAATACCATAAAATCAGAAGCCCTAGTCATGACCAACGAGGGATCGAATGTGATTTCAGAATGTCCCTAATCGTAAAATATCCTGCCTGTATGTATTTGTAAATGAATGTGTAGTAATTAGTGTGTGTGTGTGTGTGTGTGTGTGTAACAAATATACCTTACATTTTTTAAAGAAAAAGAACTGACTGGACAATCAGTTATTGAGTGTTGATGTGTGCCAGCAAATTGGGATTACTAGCTCACAATAACTCCCCTGAGTAGGTCTTAGATTGCTCTTATTTGATATGCTGATAGAGTCAAGTACTACAATGGGGCACTTAGCTCTCAGTAAGGGGACAATTGTAGACCTATTACTTGCTGGTGATTAATCACCCTATAATTCCTACATGCCTTAAGGGGATAATTGCAATGCTTAATATGTGAAATAGTAAGTGCTTGCCCGAAGGTTTTGCACAGAAATACATGGTACTTTTTCATCTCTGATTCCTATTTTACTCACTGTATTTCAATTTTTCTCTTCCCCCTTCTTCCCCCTCTTTTATTTTTCTCTCTCTTTCTCTGGTGCAAAGTCTGTGGATGAAAACTAAGTGGTGGTGTTAAAATATAACTTGGCTGCACCATTATATTTTGTTGGAAGAAGAGTAAGGAAGCATTTAATCTCATATATATATATATATATATACATCACATAAACTATATTCATGTGCATGGGGTGCATTAAAAGTCCACAAAATTACAGTGCCTTTACGAGTAAAGATAAAAGAAGTTATACGTAAACTGCCTTTATACAAGGTTAACCAAAGGCATTTATACCTTCGCATCTCAACGAACAAATGATATATTTTATAATCATTCTTCATTCATTGTGTTTAAGAGAACTTTACATGTAAAAATATAACTAAAATGTGTACTTCCTTTCTGTTGTTCAGGCTGGAGTTAAGGTCGAGCAGGTGTCTCAGAAGAAGATAAAAGGTCATTGGATACAATTCACAATGGTGTCTTGTTAGTGGAAATTTCTTTGGGTGTAATGTCAGCTACTGGAAGGTTCTGAGGTTGATTAAAGTGTTGTTTAGTTAGTCAGTGATTCAGATTTCCCGTGCCCCTTGACTATAGAGGACCCTTTGGGAGAGACAGGTCTCCTTTCTTTGCTCGGCTAAGTGGCTTTATGCACTCACATCTCTCAACAGGACTTCTACCGAAGTTTTCGGTGAGGCTGATGCTTTCCTCTGTATTCATCTTTAGTTCATTAGAATAGTTAGGAACATAGATTCGCAGATTAGGCAGGAAATCCGGAGTATGAAGTCAAAGTATCATTTGCTTTTTCTTATCTTCTGCATTGTCGCTATCAAATTATCTGTCCTTTATATGACAGTGAAATTAAATATTGTGCGACATTGTGAGTCGCCTTTGGTCATCATGTACAGATATACCATGTTTTTAACACTCATTTATGTAAGTTTGGTATGAAATTTTTATGAACTAATGTATATTAATGCCGCATAGAAAATGTATTCATATGTTTTGCTAGAACGTGCACTTGAAATGTGACCATGGGGAGTGGCCGGCAATGTATACGGGGACTAATGAAACTGACTAATAATGGTGAAATGTTTATTAAAATTGTGATTTTACGTTAATGTTGAAAGGCTAAATGTATTAGATTCTTGCTAATAAAGCAGTAGGCCTTTGTTAGCATGAGTCGAGGCCTAGCTGCCTGACTCTCATATTAAATGTATTTTTCTAACGTGCAGTGTGCAGACTTGCTAAAGGACATGAACTCTTGTTTTTTTCAAAAGTTAGAAGCTGAATGTAACTGTAGTAGATCTGTTCTCATGAAATTCACCCTCCCTACAGTAACATTTTTAGCTAAATGCAACAGTGTAGAGTAACAAGGTCGCCTAAACCGGTACGGACAATGGAGCCACTGATCGAAGATGTGCAAAGGACCACAAGACGATGAAATCATACCGGACACACCACTTGCTAAAGACGTCAATCATAAGCACCAATAAAATACGGGGGAACTGTTGTGGGGTGACAAATTTTATGATTTAATGTGTTTTTTAATTGGTTATAGATAGTGGTGTGCAACCCTTTGTCCAATTAGATTTTAGGGGACTGTACAATGAAAAAGGGATAAAACCCCTTCAGACACGGAAATTAGTTAGTTAGTTAGGGAGATGCTGATGCGATTTGATATGATCCAGAGACTTTGTCACTTTGCCTAGTGACTTTGCTGATTTTACTTAGAACCATCCTTGTCCTTAGATTACCCATTTAAACTTTACCTCCTTATGAGGGAAATGCCCCTTTACCCGGAGCTGAATTACTGATGGCGAATCAACTGATGTCCTGAAGACGAAGACAGAGCTTGATTGCTGACCAAAGTGAAGGGTAACTATATGACAATGAAATTGTGATTGTCTGTTTTCTTTTCCTTTCTAGGTACCAACTGCTTTTCTTTTGACATCATTTTTTTTGACCCGCCCACTCCCGTGCGCCATTTTTGCACGGGAGTTTAAATAAGGCGCACATGTCTTGGAGTCATTTTTTAGACGGGAACGCCTACCTTGCATATCATTAAAGCAAATTAGGTGTCCACGCTAAAAAATGACGCTAACTCCAAGATCTTTGGCGCTAGATGTGTCTAACGCCAAAGTATAAATATGGAGTTAGCTTTGCGTCGGATTTGCGTAAAAAAAACGATGCAATTCCGGCGCAAACAGAGTATAAACATGCCCCTGTGTTTTTTACCCACTCCATGGGGTCTCAAGGACAAATATTATGGTAGCACTTCTTAAAAGTTATACATTTAAACAGTGAAGACCTGCTCTTTGTTTACTGCAAAAACTTGATGGACCTGTGTTCTGGCAGACTATGGCTCTTTCCATTTGGCAGTGCTTAAAGCTAAGAAGATGTGTCTCGCTATGATGGGAGCCTAGCAGGAATGGCAGTGTAACTGCACTGTCAATGTATTGCACTCTAATGAATGATTAGCACTTTATTTTTAAGCCTACTCCTCTAGTGCAGAATTTACAGGTGCACTATCTTCAGACTGGAAGGAATGGACTCTGTACGCTAGCAGCCGAGACCAGATACATACGTTTGGATACAGAGGGCTTCCAGGCCCTAGTGACGGAGCAAGAACAGAGAGGGACAACGGTGGAAGACCACCTCAATACCATACTGGACCAGGACCAAGAGCTCCTTCACCTATGCAGCAAGCTTATCGACCTGGAGGACAGAAGCCGAAGGGACAATGTTTGTTTCTTTGGATTCCCGGAACAATCAGAGGGGTCGGATGGCCAAAATTTCCTTCAGAGTACTCTCCCTACTATCACAGGCCTAACATTTGACCCCCGTTGGAATTTCAGAGGACACATCGTCTGGGACCGCGACGGCACGATGGAGACACATGGCCTCGCCTGATCATCGCCTGTCTACTGAGACATGGGCAGGCCCGGCAACTCATCATGGCAGCACGCGCCCACAGCCCATTCCGAGCAGAGGGCTACGAGGTCTGGATTGCAGCGGACTTCTCAAAGGAGACCAGTGACCACTGCAAAGCATTCCGGGCACTCCGCCAACTGGATGTGAAATATGGGCAAGAACGGCAAGTCAAAAGATTTCTATGACCCGGAAGACCTACGACTCTTCCTGCATGGATTAGCAACTCAGGCTATGGACACGACACCCCCAGGCCGACCCATGGGGCAGTCCACCAGCACCCTGGATGCACCATCCTTGCCTACCTCCCCGGAAGACAGTCCAGACATGAAGGTGACCTGCACCAAAAGAGTAGGGACCTGGAGAGACTTCCAAGGCCTCACAGTGATAGAGACATGGCGCTCCAGTCTTTGGTGCAACACCCTCAGCACCAGGATAGAATCAAGTCCTGTTCCCCTCTGAAACATCTACATGCTTCTAACTGATGCACAATTGGGAGATAGGGCCCTTCCTGCCCATGGGGGTGAGACTGTAGCAAGAAGCACGGTCCTCTGCTCTGACTGACAGCTGAGTATACTGTTGCAAGCCTTTAAGCGCTAGGGCCTAATTCTATAGCAGTTAGATAAGAAATGTAGAACAATGGTTAGCCACAAAGAGTCCTGCTGTCTCTTGCACTGTTCTATTACTGTTCTGGAACTCTCTGTCTTCCCTCTTTCCCCCTCCCATACTTTTCACCCATGTGGCGCCTCAACCTATTCATAATGGGGGCACAGAAGAGTTCTGTGAGATGCACGGAGTTGTGGTGACTGCTGATTAATGTGCCATTATTTGTCTGATATGAGCCTTCAATGATATGCTTTGTGATGCTTTATGTTGTATTGTAGTTCAACTTGTTCCTGGCGATGGTCCGCCACAGTGATCATGACTTCTTCACTGTTTATTGTTAATGCTGATCGCCGACTCGATCTTATGGTTGCTCACCCTGCTTACTTAGATGCCCTTGTGCCCTTCTCCCACCTATGCAGTGTTGGGCCTAGGAGATCGGCACCCACACTATGTTGTGGTGACCTGGTCAGCCCCCCCTCAGCCCGCCGCCCTCACTCCCCTGCGAACCTATGAAAATAAACCTGCTCCCACCAGACGTTTGACGATTATCGCTATACTGACATCCCTCCACCCCATCTCCCCCCCCAACAAATCTCCCTCGTGGCCATAGCTTGACTCGCCCTGCCTGCCCCATGTGCACTGCCTGGGCTGTACGGTCACACTGGCCCCACAGGTTTAGACCTGCAGTCTACAGGTTCCTCCCGGGGGATGCTCCCCTATCCACAGTCAGAACCCTCTCCCTCCTACCCCTCAGCTTCGTACCTCTACCTTCTCCTTTCTTCTCCCACCTTTCCCTTCCTCTCGTCCTTCCCATCTGCCTTTTACAACTCTTTGCTTTCCTTCACTTTCACTCACTACAACTAACCTAGGTGGGCACCCGGCATCCCCCATCCTCTCCCCCTCTTCACCTCCCTTTCATCGACTGAGTAACGAGTTGGTCCAACACCTCGTTTCAGCAGCCAGTCCTATCCCTACTCCCTCCCCTTCACAGACACCCTCACCCGATCGCAAATAGTTCCTCCTCCCCTCCCCTTCTAGCCTGTCCTCTGCTCTCGCCACTGCCATGGCCGGCCAGACCTCCCTCTCCCTGCTCCCACTCAGGGTCTGGTCCTGGAATGTCAATAGCCTGACCCATTATGTGAAGCGCAAGAAAGTACTCTCGTACCTCTAGGCAAAAGGGACTGATGTGGCTCTCCTGCCGGAGATACATCTTGACACAGCTGAGTCCAGCAAACTACACCGGGATTGGGTAGGGAAAACATTTTTCAGTTGCTCCCTGAGACACCCAGGAAATGCGGAGTGGCAATCCTCCTCCACAAGACTCTACCCATAAAGTAATGGTGACCAAAAAATGGACTGATCCAGAGGGCAGGTATGTGTTTGTCAAACTGCGTCGGTTCTGTCTACACGCCTATAGGCTCTAAACACTTGCTCTTCCTCCAAATCAAGCGCCTAATTGCCGAGGTTAGGGCATTCCACAACATCACAGGGGGAGACTGGAACTTGGCTTGCAACGCAGTACTTGACAGGACTGGTCCCATAGATGTTGTCAACAACCAAGACAGAGCAATACTAATGGACATGTCCTCTGGCCACGGGCTGGTGGACCATTGGAGGCTTACACACCCGGCAGACAGAGAATACACATTTCCATCGCCATTACACGGAACACAGTCACGATTGGACTGCTTTCTGGTGACACAAAATGTAGTGGCCCAGGCCTGCGACTCTCGAGTTCTGGAGTGTGCCCTTTCTGATCACTCCCCGACCCTGATGACTATCAACACAGGTATGGTCTCACTGGGCCGCAAACCCTGGCGTTTAGCTGTACACCGTTACCGCACACCCCAGGGCAGAGCACAACTGCGGGCCCATGTTTCCACCTATATGCAAGACAATAAGGGTACAGTCTCATCTCAGAAGGTACTGTGGGCGGCCACAATAGCAACCATTCGTGGGCAAATGATGCAAGATGAGGCACAGGCCAACAAGCAAAGATTAGCTCCCCAGATAAACCTTGAGGACAACATTGTGCACCTCCCCCGCCAATACACAACCCAATACTCCTTACCTACATGCCAGTGTCTTGAATGAGTCTAAATGGCCCTTAACAAACTGTATACGTCCCGGGCTGAATATGCACTGCAATGCCTGCAGGGGCGCCACTATGAGCAGGGGGAAGAAGCTGGCAGGCTCTTAGCAGCCCCGCTTTGTCAGAGGGAAGCTGTACAGGCCATTCCAGCCATCTTGACCTGTAGTGGTGAGCTTCTGACCCAACCGCAGGGTACTGTTAACAAGTTTGCAACATTCTATCACTGTTTATATACCCAGGAAACAACAGCTAGCCCCACTCAAGTAGAGGCCTTCCGGAAGGGGTCCGTCTCCCACACCCATCATATGAAGGTCAAGCCCTATTGGATGGGGAAATTAGTAAAACTGAAATAGCACAGGCCGTTGCCAATCTCCCATATCATAAATCGACGGGAGAGGATGGCTTTCCTGCAAAATTCTATAAATGGGCTAGAGAGGAAGTATTAGAATCCCTCTATGACGCTTTTCGTGAAGCTGACTGGGAAGGAATGCTGGGCTCTATCTGAAACAGAGCAATGATTGTGGTTTTACCCATACCTGGGCAAGACCTCCTTCTCTGTGGTAGCTATCACCCTATCTCCCTCCTGAACGGGGATATCAAAATACTTGCCAGCATCCTAGTGGCCTGACTACGTAAGGTTATCCCGTCCCTGATACATCACACACAGGAGGGGTTTATCCTAAGTCGCACCTCTAGAAACCACCTCCACACCCTTTCACACGCCATATGGGAGGCCAGAAACATGCCGGACGAAGTCCTAGCACTGTCCCTTGAAGCTGAAAAAGCATTTTACCATATTGAATGAGACTATCTGACTATTCCCAGGTTCGGCCTGGGCAACCAATTTATTGAAAAAGTACAGCTGCTGTACGATAGTCCCAATGTGCAGGTCAACTGTGGTGGTTTCATATCGGACCACTTTCCCATCCGCAGAGGGATGAGACAAGGTTGACCCCTCTCGCCACTTCTACTCATACTAGCTATGGAGCCGCTAGAGGCCACAGTTCAACAATCTCCTCAATTTACCAGAATCCCTCGGGGGGCGTGTCCAAAATCTACCTCTATGCAGATGATATCCTGCTCACCCTAGTGGACCTGGGCCGTTCCCTCCCGGCTCTATTGGTGATATTCTGGGTACCGGCTGAACTGAGACAAGAGCGAAGCGCTGCCCATCTCCAATACTATCACGCGGGTGGTAATTCACAACTTTCCCTTTCGCTGGACACCACTCCACCTGAAATACCTAGGAATCCTTGTTAACCGAGGACTGGAGCATATGGTGCTAGACCACTTAGACCCGCTCATCAATGTGGATTTCGAGAAATGGTCCCACGTGGGCTTTCCATGTGGGGGAGGATACAGGCAGTGAGGATGGTTGCACTGCTGCTCTATATCTATGTGCTAGGAATGCTTCCCATTCAAGTACCCCTATCATCCCTCCGACTGATCGACAAGGTGATTAGAGCCTTTGTATGCGGCTCCTCCCACCCCGCCTATCGCAGGTCAAGCTAATGGCAGGCGGTTCCCATGGAGGCATGGGACTTCCATCAATAGAACACTATGCCATAGCCCTGCACCTCCCTCAGCTAACATATATGCTACCCGAACTAACAGATCCCCTGCAATGGGTAATCACGGAACGCATGTTGCTGTCCAGTCGAGGTGGACTTGGAGCCCTGTACAAGACAGGTCCCCCACAGTCAGGCCCTGATAACCCGATACTGAGGGTGATGCATGCAGCCTGGCATAAGGCACATGGTGTTCTGGACACCCATCCTTCTTTCCACTTGCAAGCCCCCATATGGGTAGTAACAGCCTGCCTGTAGAAGGGTCCACCCTTCATTGGGAGCCCTGGAGTTCGGTTGGCATCGAACGTTTGGATCAGATCATCGAGAACGGTGAAATCAAACCATTTGCGAACTTAAGAGAGGAATTTGGCCTCCTCCCCTATCCATAGTTGTGCTACCTGCAAATCAAGCACTGTCTCTGACGTAGTATGGGGCCAGGCCTAGGACCCTACAGGTCTCCCCTATCCTGGCCTATCTTGAGACGTGGGCAGCTTCAAGGGTCTGATGGCGGGCCTGTACGGGGTTCTCACACATCACCTTTATTCACAGCCCATCTTAGACAATCAACGCTCCACATGGCAGATACGTCTTCAGACGGAGTTCGAGATGGAGGACTGGATGGAAATGATGAAGGCCCTGGACAGAGATGTCCGAGAGGTACGCCTGAAGTTTTGCCTTTTTAAAGTGATTCATGACTGGTAAGAGGAAATTGCATAGAATGGGTCTTTTACCTCACTCTGACTGCTGACATTGCCCAGAGACCCGATGTGATCTGACTCACATCCTATGTGGATTCCCGTCGATCCAATCCTTTTGTATGCTCGACCCTTGTGAGCTCTATGGCACTTCGGGTGGCGCTCTCCTCTTCCTCCATACTCCTGCACGGCTTGAGAGACACCCCTGAGCTAACCCCCCAGCGACATCGCCTACTGCACACGGCCCCTGCAATGGCTAAAATCTGTATCCTCCACCACTGGAAGTCACCTGCTCCCACCACGTCGGAGGAGTGGATGGTGGCAGTGATTCCGACTGCCGTGCACAAATATGTTACTTACAAAATGCAAGACCAAACCACCCAGTACAAACAGACATGGGCGCCCTTCCTCACAGACAACTCCTAGTGTACTCCCTGTCCAACCATTCTAATTCGGATATAATATAAACACAAGCCTTTTTGACTCTGTTATGCCCTAGCATTCTTTCAATACTACATAAAGGAGGTTCTGAGAGAATATTTAGGTGCCTTCTACATATTTTATCTCCCTGACATTCAGAAGTGTTCAAATTCTCCAAAGAAACCCATACTACACCTCAAGCAGTCTTACAGTGGGTGAAAGATCACCATCTTTCTAATGAAATTAGTACGTTTGTTTTTCATGCCACTGTTGTTGAGTTTCTGGGTTACATTAATACACATGAGGACATTAAGATGTATGAGAAGAAACCATCAGCATGTATTCAGTCATGTCATGCTGTGTCAGATGTTTTGCCTCAGAGAAATCCAGATACTGTTCAGGTCCATTCAGCAGCAAACGTTTCACCAGCAGAAACAAATTATAACATGCTTGACAAGGAGCTTTTAGTGATGCAGTGGTCTTTTAATGAGTGAAGTCTTTATTTGCTGAGAGCTACACTACACACCTTTGAGGTATATACTAATCACATAAATTTGTAATTTTTTAAAATGAGAAGATAATTGACCCTCAAAGAGCTTTGGTTGACCTTGTTCTTTTCTGAATATGATTTTGGGCCTGATTTAGATATTGGTGGATGGGTTACTCCGTCCCAACGGTGACGGTTATCCCGGCCACTGAAATCTAAATCCCATAGGAAATAATGGGATTTAGATTTCAAATGTGTTACTGTAAATCCTTAAGTGTGGAATACCCACACCTTCTGCAGTCTTGTTTCCTGGGGAATGCCAAGCCCCTGGACCACCCCTCTTATCTGTTTCTCGTTGCCCCATCACCCTGAGTTGGTCTACCATCAACTGATCTTCTTGATGGGGGCCCTTCTCATCAAATAAGGTGCCCTTCTGGGGTCTGCAGGGCTCACAGGACACCCTTGTATACTTCACGGCTGCATTGAATTGTTGTTGTATAAGTCTGTCTATTATCTTCCATCTTATATATTTGCTAACTGGAATGACTGTGTAGTTCATCACTTCTTGGGATGTGTTGGCAAGTGTGTGCACACATAACAGCCTGATATGTTGGCCATCTCCACATACATTTTTGATATCTGTCCAAACATATTTTAAGCATATGTTTCCTTATACTCATCATCTGTTCTTTATTTCTCACCTCACCGAGTTGCCCTATTCCTTCTACTCCTGATATATTACCAGGTTGCTACCTATACAACATTTCAGTTTCATTTAGGGTACTGGGTCCATCTAGAAAAGGTATACATATTGTATCAGGTCACAGTGGTAAAGCTAAGCTGTGATGTATCCCAGTCATAAATCAGCAAAAGTATTACTATTGTTGTCACTATAATTCCTGGGACAGGGGTACAAATAACTGTCAGCACCCAGGGCCACTTTTTCTCTTCTTTCTTCTTCTTTAGCATTGTTCTTGGAGTTAGTGGTATTGTGGTGGAGATTAGGAGGTCTTTATGCGTAGCAGTTGTAGTCTGTATCTTTGTTCAATGTGTCTCCCATTCCATTGAAGTAGATTCCAGCAACCCTGGATCAGAGTATGTTGAAATGGCAGCCAACTTCCCTCAATCGGTGGTACCCTTCCATTGTGGCATCAGAGGTTAACTAGCACATCATGCTCACTTAGGTACTTTGCTAAACAAATTGGAACACAACCACTTGCACCATCTGTTCCATGGAGGTGTGCAGCACGAGCAGTCCTTAGGAGAATCAGCACAGGTACCGCTTGCACTCTTTCACCTCTGGAAAGGTACAGCATGAGCAGCCCTGTCAGTGTCCACTTGCTGCTTTTGTAGAGCAGGGGTTGTATCTCTGTGGTGATGACGGAGCTGCTGGTGATGCCACTGGTATCTGTTGTCAATCGTTTGAATCCGCTGCCTTCTTGGTGTGAGATTTGTGGGTCCAGGAGGTTAATCCCTCGAACGTGACATCGGTGACAGTCGTCAGGAGGACCTGATATGGTCCTTTCCACTCTGGCTGGAGGCAGTGTCACCTAGTGTGGGCCTTTAGCCAGACCCAATCACCAGGCTGCAGTCTGTGTTCTGGTGGTGTGTCCGCTTCAAGTGAAACCTGCAGCACCAAGCGTTTAAGACAGCGCAATGTTTCTGTTAGTTTCTTGCTATATTGTATTGCTATATTGTAACCATAAGTCATCTGATACCGATAATGGAACAACAGAAATGTGGCCTGGAATGTTCATGGGGCGCCCAAACAAGATCTGGTGTGGGCTCAGTTTTCTGACTCTTTCCAGAGTGCTTCTCACTGCCAACAACGCTAGTGGAAATGCATCAATCCACGAGTGTTTAGTGGATGCACAAATCTTCCCTATCTTATTCTATCTCTCAACAGCTCCCACGGCTGGTGGATGATATGCACAATGTAGTTTCTGTGTGACACTCAGCGCCCTGCATACTCCCTGGATCATGTAAGAGATTAATCCCGGTCCATTGTCAGAGCTCAAAAGGGCTGCTACTCCAAACTGTGGCATTCATTCTTTTAAAAGGCATTTAGCAACAGTTTGTGCACCACAATTCTTTGTCGGATATGCCTCAGTCCATTTGCTAAACATGCACACAATGACTAAAACATACTTATACTTCTGTGCGGGAGGCATTTGAATTAAATCCATTTGCAAACTCTTGAAGGGTCCGTGCTGTGGTAGAAAGTGGCCTGTTGCAGTTGGTGTACCCTTGCCCATGTTATATTGGGCACAAACAGTACATTGCCTTCACAAATGTTCAGCATTTTGGTGCAATTTGGTGCTCTACCAACATTGGGAAAACAAGTGAATCATCCTATCATGACCCACATGTGAGAGACCATGGAAAAGGCAGGTCATAGAATGCAGCATTGTTGATAGCAAGCCTACCCGACCATTTGGAGCTATCCATATACCCTCTTCATTACACATACAGCCTTACCTTTTCCAATCATCCGGCTCCCAGCTTGTTGTTGAATACATATGGGATCAAAATATGTGCACTCATCTTTTACCTGTAGAGCAGACGTCACCTGTACCATCGAATATTTGACCCAGTCAGTGCTATTCTTTGGTCTCTATATCAATAAATGCATTTCCTGTGGAAACTTAGGGCCGCATTTCGAGTTTGGCAGTCCCAGGACCGCCAACAGGTTGGCGGAGAAGACCGTCATATTATAACCATTGTGGTATACCCAACAGAATACAGCCAAAGCACCGCCGACACCACCAGTGCAGTCTAGTCGCCATGGACAACGGTAGCCACCTGCAGGACGACGGAGACCATGTTTCCCCCAGAGAGATTACGAGGTTGCACACCCCCAAGGTTTCCACCACGGTCCCACCATCATGGAAACTCAGGCGTAAACCAACTGTATAAAAGAAGACACTCACCTTCAGGAACCCATACTCGTCATTAGCCACCATGGAACCTGAACCACATGTCTTCCCGCTGCTCCTGCTCGCCTAACGACTATGGAATCTGCAATGACGACAGGAACCTTAAGTACACTCTTACCTGTGATTGTTGTAGATTGTCAATTTTCTTACACACACACATAACATACATTCAGGAAAGGGGTGTAAGAGCGACTGCACAACAACACACACACGCACAGACAGCCACACATGCTTGCGTGTACACAACAAACACGCCACCACAGACACACACACACACACACACAGCTGTCACAGACACACACAGGTATGCACCGAAACACTGCACAGGCCCACATTCACACACTACCACACAACCCCACAACACGTTAGGAAAACAACACATCCTCACCAACTACAATCACTTGGCAGGGACACACAAGGTACATATCACACAGACTTCACAATGTAACACCCACACGTAAAACACACTTACAAATGCACAATTAAACTACTTACCGATAGATTTACACAGAACTCCGTGTCCAACATTTTATGCACATAACGCCCACACTCAATGCACACAAAGCCACACAGCTCACCAACAAACACACCAGAACACCAACAGCACACAATTTCAACACAACTAATCCCTTCAACACACAAATGTCCATGACATAACACATACCCAACCACTTTCGCACAAAAACACTGGACACGACCATGCATACTGAACATACAGCATACTTAGGGAAAGCAGAACACACACACACACACATACATACACACAACTAGTGTCAGCCAGGAACAAATCCACACCAGAGAAAGAAATGCATGACAAAGATGTAACCAGGAAATCAACCACCGGTCGGTTCAAGTAATTATTGTAAGTAAACAATATATATATAACAAAGGCCATAGGCCAGTCCACAATGCAGACATGCTGCATGCACACAGTGAACAGATGTGTGCCCCAAACCTGACTCCTGACTGCCATGTAGCCTCCACAGGAAGGGACATCAATGGGGCAGGCAGTCACCTCAGGATTTATCTCGGGAGACGGAGGGAGGGTGATTTGAAGGGAGGCCTTTGGGATCAGACTTGAGAGGGGGGGTTTGGGTCTGGACTCAGATTTATTGGAGGGCTGGCTTTTAGGTCGAGGGGTAGACCTCTTGGCTGGGGAGGGGCATGGTAACTTGCAGGGGGTCAGGGGAGGCCTTGGAGGTGGAAGAGCTGGAATTGGGGAGGGACACTGAACATTTAGGGGTAATATGGAATGGGAAAGGAGTAGGGGAAAGGGCAAACTCCAAAAGGAAATCTTTCTTAGACAAGCGGGGATGGTCATAGCAAAAGGGTTTGGGTGTGAAGGAAGAGGGAGCGGTTGTAAGAGGTGTTGTGTGGATGTCTTGGGTGCATGTTTGTGCAAGTTATGCTTGTGGGTGTTTGTTGGTTGGGTGAGTGTGGGTTTTTATGTGTCTTGGGAGGAGGGTGGTTGTGCTGGGAGATGCAGTGGTGGGTGAGTGTCTGTTGGGGTGGTGACTGCAGTTATGGTGGATGTGGTGCAGGTAGGTGTGGATGTGGTGTCTGTGGATGTGGTGACTGGGGTGGATGTCTGAGCATCAACTACCATGCTGTCTGCGGGTAAGATAGGTGGAGTGGCTGGATCTGTGAATGTTGGTGTGTTGTATGCAGATATGTCAGGTGTTGTGCCTGTGATGCAGGGAGTCGTGGAGGTGTCAGGGCATGTTGTTACTGTTGATATGTTTGCAGTTGTATGTTGCTTGTGTGCAAGCCGGTGGTGTGTCTTGTGGTGCTTTTGTTTTTTGTCTGAGTTACCCTTGGATGTTGAGGTGGATGCATGTTTGTCTATATATTTGCTTTGGCTTGGTCAGGGAAGAGGGGTTTGGATTGGGAAGAGGAAGGTGGAGGGGGGGACGGAAGACAAAGGGTGACTGGCTGCCATCAGTGTGGAGGCCAGAGCCTGAAAGGATATCTGTAGGCCAGCCAGTGCACGGTGAATGCCCCCAGGAACACACTGCTCTGTTGTATCTGAGTTGCCAGTACCTGGATGGCATTCACGATGGTCGACTGACCCACAGAGATCAACCTCAGGAGGTCAATAGCCTCCTCACTGAGGGCAGCAGGACTGACAGAGGCAGGGGAGAGGTGCCTGCCGCAAAGGAGATGCCCACCCTCTTGGGTGAACGGGCAGGGCCAACTGGATGGGGAGCTCCCGGGAGGGTGTGGTAGTAGCAAGAGGGCTGTCAGACAGAGATGCGGGTGGTCCCAGATGAGTACACCACTGCCAGAGAGTTTTCACTAGAGGAGGATTCCGATGATGAAGACGTGGATTCTGTCTCCCCGTGGCACTCCCCTTGCCCTCCGGCCCACTGGGTCCTTCAGTGTTGGTGGTCTCAGCAGTCCAGGTCCCGTGGCCAGCAGCTTCAACTCTCTGCTGTGCCCCTTCACCTGCCGATGCTGATGCACAGAAAGAGAGGGAAAGAGGGTCATTACATTCTTCACACATACATACATTACAGCATGCACAACAGTAACAACACATCTATGTCAAATAAAGCCCCAGTTAGAAACCATTCAGAGCCTATATCATTTCACAACAAGATACTTCCAACATTCCCATATGACCACAGTATCACTCACAACAGAAGCCAACCTTCGGACCACTACATCACCATCCCATCAATTCAGCTGTAACTCAAAAGCATCATGCACAAGATGGATTCGCTACATCTACAATCTATTCCCATACAGATCATCACTGCCCATCATCAAATCAGTCTAAGGAAATGCAGTTGACTGAAAACACAATATCCTGCCTCCCCCTACTCCACACCTGCCCAGTCCATCACCAGTAGTCATCTTCCATGAAAGTAACCTGATCTCACTTCAAATACGACACAGCATGTTGCTTTCCAATCACGTGCCTAACTTATCATTCTGTACACAACTTACACAATGGCAAACTCCTCAGATGAAGGCACTACATATGGCATACCCATACAGTTGCATCACAAAATGACATAGCATGTAATTGAAACATCAATCTAATACTAACCAAAGATTCATTGGGAGTATCTGGACCCACTTATCCAACTCATTGTCGCAAGACAACAGTTCTATGTACTGCAATAGGGGCCTACTTAGCACACAGGATACATCCACAGACAACCACAGGGAGTGTAGTAACACCACCAATACAATGGATGCCAAACACTGTGCATGAAGGGCTCATTGCATTCCACCATACAGGCTGACTGAAAATTTCTACATGACAACATCTAAACACCTACATCACTAACAACAGTCCAGACGTGATTCTTATTACCTTAGTCCAGAACTAACACTTACACAACTGATTACTAACGTAACCATGAATGAAACATACGCCTAGAGTCAGGTAAATTGAATGACAATATATTCCATAACACCAACATGTGTATGTCAAATGGAACACCTACTACACCATTAAGTCAGGCAGAAATGAGCAGAGCCACTACCAAAACTGTCCAAACAGCCTCTGATTAGCAAAGTTAAGTCTGGCAAAGAAGAGGTTTCAACATAAAAACAGGCACAAATTATCAAATGGCACATGATGTAGACAATAAATAGAATTTATTGCACTCATATAGGTATGGTATTGCACTATGTAGCATGGGCAATATAAATGGGCCTAGACACATACCTTCTCAACACCAAATACATAAGGATAAAATGGTATTTGTAAACATGTAAATGTAATGTCATGAAATGTCAATGTATTATTGTCATCATGAATTGCACATTGTAGGATGTCCACCCTGAACAAACTTCACATTTCCCAATGTATGAATCGAACATAACAATGGGGACAACTCCTCAAACCTCATTGGGAGTGTAGTCAGTTGGCCATACCAAAAGCCTGATTGGGATGCCAGCCTCAAATGAAGTGTCTAACTATTTGAGGACACAGGATTACTTGGCCCTGTTACTCAGCTGTCAGACCCAATGTTGCACAAAGAGCTAGATCCAGTCGAATAGGAGTGGTCAGAGATGAAAGAGCTATACAACTTACCATTTGGGCAAATGGGCTTGGAAACACTAGGTGGGAAGGATGACACAGCAGGTTATAAATATGTATAGCTGAGTAGAGTCACACATGACACAGTCACATGTGCATCTCTACATGTAGTCATACTATATAGTTGACATAGGTGATTAACATGTTCCCATGCACAATACAATGGCCACATATGTGTTTGTATGTTGGCAACTGTTGTACCATGTATTCCTAGTAGTCAGCATATCTGTAGCACTTGCCACATCACCACAGCTGCAAAACATAGACATCATACACTAAACTTTCACGGGCAAGTAGATGGGTTCTGTCAGTACTTACCTTCTTGTGGCTTCTATGCTGCCCTCAAACGCCCTTCTACCTCAGGTCAGGCCACTGCCTAAACACGGGCCATTGGGGGGGTTAAGTTCCAATGGGCACCCCTCTCTCATTGGGAGAACATCCCCAGTTGGGCCTCTGCAGTTTTCCTGGCCAGGCATCTCAGGTCTTACCAACGCTTCCTACAGTAGGTGCTGTGCTGGCTGTGGACCCGCAGGGTCCACAGCCGGCAGAACATTTACCCAAATGGTAAGTTGTATAGCTCTTTGGTCTCTGACCACTTCTATTTGACCCTCAGAGTCCACACTTGTTTGGCGATGGCACACCAAATTCCCTTTTTCTGATGGGCGTTGACCTGCATAGATGACACAGACAAAAGGCGAAAGTCATGTCCACATGCACCATACCAATAGTAGTGGGCAGTAAACTTCAGTGACAGCAAGTAGGCAAACATTCCCATCCTCTCAACTCACACTCATTTACAAATTATCATCTGCATGCATCAACACCTTCACTATTTAACTTTTCAGGTACACCATCATACACCACACCGATCACACATTGGTATTGCATTAGACTCACCTGCTCCTCTGGTGCACCATTTAGCTGTCCATAGAGGGGTTGGACCTCCTCCATGAGCTTATCCAGCTCTTCAGGGGTGAAGGCTGGAGCCCTATCACCTGCAGGACGTGGGATGAAAGTTCCCAGAGGCAGTACACAGGGGCTCAGGTAGTGGAAGTCTTTCTGGCAGCAATGTCACGAGTCAAGTGAGCAATACTGTAGAAGATGGCGGTCACATCGGCCATGTACATGACCGTCACCGCCGCTGGACATTGCCATTGGCCCAAGCCCACCAAAGGAAGCAATGTCTTTCAGTGGCAATTTCCACCGTGGTTGTGACCGCCTACTTCCATGACGACTTCCACCAGCAGATTTAGGTCACTTCCATATGTCCAGTACAGGAGGTCAGGTGGCTGCCATTTTAAGCACATTTCCTGTATGGAAGAGTTTATAATATGTGACATAAATCATACCCCACATTGTTCAGTACATCTGCAATTACTGCCTTTATGTTTAGTTGTCAATTTGTGCATGTGTGCAGTAAATGCTGTTTTACTGGAGGTCATGTGGTGATAGCAATGTACACCTACTCTGAGGTTCCTATGTGCTTTGTAAATGTAGATAATGTGCAACAATATGTGTAAGACATGCCAAATCGGTTCGACTTACAACCATATACAGTAACAGATGAATCTATATGTGTAGTTTAATATTTATTTGATGAAATGTGCAACAAGGAGGGTGTCATTGAGTGCCCAATTATGTGCTGTACTGTAGATATCAGAGTGTTTAACTGACCACGAAAGCAGATACATGGGATTTGTTTATCTGCCTTATGAGATGTCTGCATGCTGCATGTCACAAATTGTTTAATTTTTTTTCACATAGTTATCCTGCCATGAGGAGAGGACGACAGCTACCAGTGTACCATCCATTAGTAGACCTACACACCATGGAGGAGAGACATTGTATCCAGACATATCAGCTGAATCGTCATACTATCATGGATCTTTGTGATCAATTGGAGCCTGATCTGATGACTCCCATTCGCAATCCTTATAGAATACCTCCCATCGTTCAAGGTTTGTCAGTGCAACACTTCCTGGCCACTGGTTCCTTCCAGAATACAGGGACCCTAACTACAGGAATGTCTCGGCCTATGTTTAGTCTGGTTTTGAGGGATGTACTGTGTGCATTGTTGAAAAACGTGGACAGCTACATCAGGTTTCCCTGTGAAGGCAGGATTTTGTGGTATGGGGCACATTCCACATGTGGTTAGAGCCATAGATGGCACCCATGTAGCCTTGGTTCCCCTCAGTGCCAATGAATAGATGTATAGGAACAGGAAAAACTACCACTTCATAAACGTTCAAGTGGTCTGTCTGCCAAACCAATACATTTCACAAGTCAGTGCTAAGTATCCAGGATCAGTTCATGATGCCTTCATCATGTGGAACAGCAATGTCCCACTGCTGATGACACGACTCCACACAGAAAGGGTCTGGCTGGTTTGTAAGTTACAACTGAAATGTGTGTTTGCAATGTATGTCTCCTGCCATCACAACGTTGAATGTCCCACATATATGTGTGTGTTGTTCTACCAATTTGTTCACAGGTGACTCTGGCTATCCAAACCTTCCTTGGTTGTTGACACCAGTGAGGTACCCAACCACGCCAGGGGAAGTCCACTACAATGAGGCCCATGGGAGGACAAGACTTGCCATTGAGCTGACTTTTGGGGCCCTGAAGGCAAGATTTAGGTGCTTGGACAGATCAGGAGGAGCCCTCCTCTACTCACCCAACATGGTTTTTTACATAATAGTTGCCTGCTGCATGCTCCACAATCTCGCCCTGAGACGACAGATACCATTCATACCAGATGAGGATGAGCCAGCACAACCTGTGGGTAGAAATTAAGATTTGCCAAGTGATGAACAGCCAGAGGAAGATGAAGCAGGAGACTCTAGGGCAGATCTCATCAATAAGTACTTCAACTGATTAAAAGGTATGTTTAGTAGGGTTATGTGGTGGTTTGAATTTTCAACCTGAAGTAGATGGGTGGCACGTCACCTCAGATCGTGCATCATCTGTGGGGTTGTAGATCACTCCAATGCCTATGAGTGAGTTGAACATGCAAGCTGAAACTATGTACTGTGTACAGAACAGAGTGGTCTACAGTATCATGTATTGTTATATCAGATGCAAAGCTACACTTGTGGACATGACTTCTCTGATTAGAGGAGTGTATTCTGCTATGTCCCATCCCTCTTCTGTTACAATCACAGATTTGCCTACATTCTGTTTGGCTCATCAACCTTGGCAAATGGCAGACAGTGTCAGAAGCAGATTGGAATTGCAAACAGACATGAGAAGTGGACATGGCTGATACCAGTTACTATAAGTCTTGAATATGTGAAGTGTGACTAACATTGTTAGACTGTCAGGACACTGGGGTGAAAATGTGTTTCCCATCAAGTCACTTGTAGGGTACAGGAGGTTGTCCAATGCTGACTTTTGGGTCTGGATATGTGTCTGGTTCATAGTTGTATGTAATCTACCTTGAACCTAGCTGTCTGTCTGTTCCTACTTTGCAGACAAATGTGCATGTCACTGTGGACTTAGATAGGTGAGTGGCAAGCCTACAGGTATGTGACCAATTTAAGTGAATGGTTCCAGGACTGGTAGCTCAGTACTGATCTGTGTCTTTACCATGGGACATGTATATTTGGAAGCTATGGTATGGGTATGTGATAAGGCTTTACCAGGTGATACAAACAACCAATCTGTGGACCTCCTGCCTTGTTGGTAGAGTTACATGACCCTAACTTCTATATTGTGTAGTTTAGCATTGTGTACACCTTAGCAGACACCCTGATGCTACTGTCAGTCATGCTCTTTATGCTATTAGCATATCTATCACTGTTTGTGTGTAGTTGTAGTTTACAACATTTTTGGAATCTGTCCTGTTACAATTCTATTCTAACGAGTCTCCTGCTGATGGAGTCCACGTATGAGGTCCATAACAACGGATGTGCAATACAGAGTGACATGATCAGACTGGTGTTGGCATGCATAACTATTGTACGTGGATGATAAATGAAACATACACAGGACCTGTGTTTGAGTGTGATTTATTGTGCAAATAAAAATATGTGACTATCAACGTAAAACACACACAAAGAAATAGTGATAGGTTCAGTCATGGTGGATGAATTCATCAAGGTAGCTGCTACACCATTTGTGTCTTTGCACCATAGGAAAATGGAGATTGGTTATAGAACAGAACTGTCAACAGGGTATATCTGTGGCACACAAGGGGAACAATTCAGGAGAGGTTTACTTCTTGGCAGTGGGTTTGGTCTTGGCATCTGCTCTTGTTGGATGTCTGAGTTGACATCCATGTTTGCAAGCGGGTTCTTCAGCTACACAGGATGGGATGTCTGAGGCATGTCCTTCCCCTGGCAGGTCCTCCATTCCACTAGCAGCCGCAGATGTAGAAGGGCCTGATGTATCATTGCAAGTGAAAAGGGCCGGATGTTGGGTACAAAACCTATTCAGTGTGGTATTCATGTCTCTCAGCACCCCTGCAATGGAAGCCAAGTAGGCATTTCGTGCCTGCCACTCTGCATGACTTCCTGGTGGTTGTCCCTTTGTAGCTTTTGGATTCCCCCCAACATGGTGATGACTTTGCCCATCATACACTAGGAACTTTGGTAGGCTCCCAAGTCCTGGAAGATGCTTTCAAGGTCAGTAGTGTCCCTCTGAGACCCCATCCTCTGGCCCACAGCATTCCTCCCACACACCATGCACCCATGTGCCTGTGCGACTGGCACAGTGTGCCCACTCCCAGGTCCATCATTGTCAGGGGTGACAAGGTGTGACTCAGGTACCTGTACTGTGGGGCACACAATGGTTGAAACAGTCCTTGGGACACAGGTTAGGGGGCAAATGGTTGCCTGTGATGTAGATGCAACAGGGCTAGGAGGAGTTGATGTGGGCAGGGTGAGGCTGGCAGTTGTTGACTGACCAGGTGTCCCAGATGGGTCAGATTCTTTCTCAATGCCCAGACATCCAGGGGTGTTGTCCTCACTGGGGCCTTCATCCAGAAGGGTAGTGACAGTCTCTGGTATCCTCTCCATGGTGACAATGGCAAGGTTACCTGTAGTGGGAGTGAAACACAGTTTTGGTTAAAATGGGAGTATTGTAGCAGTTGTGTGAGATGCAGACAGTGCCTTAACATGATCCCCAGCAATGACAATGACAGCGGCTGCTCAATGTTACTCAGTACAACATGAAACTCTATAACTTAATTTCCATACACCATGTTTTATGCTGATAAACTATGTTGGTAGTCATTGTACTTCTGATAAAATCTGATTTTGTCTGATTATTGACATGGCTGTTCACCTATGTTACGTAGTAAACTGTCTGGCATGATAGATGGCACAAATAAGAGCTAAATAATGCACATTGGTGTCCTTCTAGGAACGCAGCGTGTGAGTTACCAATGGACATTGACCCGTATTTGGATGTATTGCATGTACATCCACTCAGCCATCTGACTTTCCAAACCAGGTTGGGATCTTTAATCTGTGGCCATTATATATGGGCACTCACCTTTAGCTGTGTTTTGTTTGAGATGCTAGTGTGAGTGAGCCATAGCATTGCTGTCATTGCCATGTACTGTTCCATACTAGAACAATCAAGATGGGTTAGATACGATAATGGTTGACATGCATGCCCAGATATATTTGGTGCAGTGTACTAGTGTTGAAAATGTTGGGATATTACATTCTGGGAGTTGTAGTGCTATATTTAGTCAGTACTCCACAGGCCATTTCCAAGGGCTGTGGGACCAGATGAGTTTAGTGCACATGTGGCATGCTAATGAGGGGTAATGGGTGGTTAGGAGAGAGTTGTAGTGGGTGGTGTGTAAATTGGGTGAGTATAGGTGGTAAGGGAGCAAGCAGGAAAAGGCAATTGTGTGACATGAATGTTGTTGGTACTTACCAGTATCCACTCACTTAAGTATTCCTGGCATGCCCTCAGGATGCAGGATGTTCAAGACCTTCTCCTCCTAAGATGTGAACGTAGGGGGAGGAGTTTGGGGCCCACCTCCAGTCTTCAATACCGTTAGCTGGTGCCTGGATGCCATGGACTGTACCTTCCCCCTGAGGTCGTTCCCCCTCTTTCTGATGTCCTCCCTTGTGCGCTATCCTTTGCCACAACTCAATTTTAATGGCACTAGATGTTTGTTGGACCTGTGCTCCGAACAGGTGTGACTCTACCCTTACAATTTCATCCAACATGACGCTCAACTCCTCATCAGTGCAATGTGGGTGTTTTTGTGGGGAGATGCTAGTGGTTTTAAAGATGGTGTGGTCAGTTTTCAAAGTGAATTGGTGCAGAGTTCAGTGAATGGTGAGGGGTAGGTGCTATGATGTGAGTGAGTGATGAGCGTTGTGGATTGTGTGTGGTATTAATGTGTGTGTTTTGTATGTTGGGCAGGTGTGTGATGTGTGCCTAGTGGAGTGTAATGGGTTCCTATTCTTTCTATAATAAACTCTCTGGAATGTTGGTTTTCTGTGGTTGTGTGTGGCGTTGTGATTGCAAAGTATTGTCGTTTGTGTTGGGGTGTATTTAGTGCAGTGAGTAGGTGTGTTGGGTGTGTGGATGTGTATCAGGTTTGTGGTAGTCAAACTATACAATGTGGTGTGGTGTTCTGATTGCAGTGAGTAGAGATCGCCAATGGTTTTCCACCATGGAAGAACCGCTGTCGTGATTTGCGGATCGTAATCTGATTGAAGGATTTTTGTTGGGCTGGCGGTGCTGGTGTTTGGACCTCCTCTTTTCCATCCTCCAGTATCTTGGCGGTTTCAGAAATTTGGCTGTTTTTTGGCGGACTTCACTGTTTGACTCTTAATACGGCAGTCGGATTGATGCCAACATGGTGGTGTTTTGTCGGCCACCACCGCAGAGGTTTTGCCAAAAGACCACCAAACTCATAATGAGGCCCTAAGTGTTTTGTTTCTAACATGTCTTGCTGCAATCCTCTAAGGATGCGTGTGTGTTCCACTGTCCAGTGTTTGCTTGAAACATCTGGGCAAATTATATCATAGAGTGGTTTTATGCATTGTGCATAATCTGGAATGCAAGTTCTGCCAAAGTTAAAGAACCCAAGTAAAGACTGCAGTTTCTTGATCGTATTTGGTGGTTGAAGCTGAGCGCATTTCTCTAGCGAGTGCGGGCCAGGCTCTTACCTTGATCTGATAGCTCATATCCCAAAATTACTGACACTGAGAAAGGCTATTTTAGTTTTCTTAAAAGTAAATTTGTAACCAAGGGCTGGCGAATCCTAAAATGATCTGATCAACCCTGGCAAGAAGAACGTTGAGGTCGTCATCTGTGAGATAGATGTCATCCACATAGGACAATGCCTCAGGATCAATATCATGCAATATTGATGTTACACGGGCAGAAAAAAACCTGGTCCGTTCTTATAGCCCTGTGGCAATTGGCAAAAGCATTTTTGTGAGCCAAATGAGAATGCACTCAGGTCCCGACTTTTGTGCGCTGTGTTTTGGCAGACAAAACCATTAGAAATATCTAAGGTTGTTTTGTATTTTTTACGCACTATGGGCCAGATGTAGCAAAGGTTTTTACCCGTTCTGTGTCTATGGGAAAAAGTGTTTGTACATATGGCCCTATGTTGTTAATTAGTGCAGTGCTGGGTACATTTTGTATCCTGTATGTGCATGTGTAGTTGTTTAAGTGTCTATCATCTAAGACTATTCTATACGAATGGTCTGGTTTTCCAATGCGGAATAATGGGTTATTCATTGCAGAGACACAGGGCTCGATTACTCCCTGTTACTCAAATTGAGTGAGAAGCTCTCTCACTGGAGCTTTAGCCTCATGCTTATCAGGATATTAATGCTGAGGCCGGGATGTAGACCTAATAGGTATTACATGGTAGGTGGAATCCCTATCCTACCCTACGTGATTGTGGTACAGCACGGGTGCCTGCACCAATGCCAAGTCAACAGCATAGGATTCAGTTATAGCATCCAGAACAAGATTTGAGAAAGAATGCAAGATTACATCTTCCCCATGTGGGAGCTTGCAGACATGCTCAGGTTGCCGGTCTTTTTCTGCCAATAGGATATCACAATTAACTTCTTCCCAAAAAAGTAACACTTAAAGAGCGCTCTATGTCTCCCTCAATTTGGATATTTAAATCATAAACCCTGTCGGATGGGAGAACGTCTCCGTCTGCAGTTTCGACTACAAGAAAGTGTTAGTTGCTGTCACATCCAGATGATCTTTCAGATTCTGGTGACATTGTGACTTCTGCCGTGCTGTCCACCAGGGTAACTGCCCATTTCTTGTTCCTCAGCAATGTTCCCAAGTTTGCTGGCATATTTTATTGAAATCACTGCCACCTTTTTCTTTTTAAATTGTGGCTTTTGTTGTGGGGATTCGTCTTCTTTCTTGTCTGAGGACCGCTGTAAGTGTTTCTTCTGTTTCATGTAGTCAGTGCTTTGCTCCGACTGGCCCACTCTCTTACTCTGTCTATAAGGCATGTCCTGAAATGTATAAGAGGGATGTGTATCAGTATATCTGTCAGGATGCTTTAAAGTTTCTCTGTTTCTGAGATTATGTCCCCTTTCGGAGTTCTCTGGATGTGGAGAGTCTGCTCTCTGAGTTCTTCTGTCTTTATTTTGTTTTTGTTTATCCCAGCCTTTTTTAGAACCCTCTTTTGCTTGTTTAGTATGGTCCTTAGGGGTGGTGCTCTGAATATCAAGTTTCTTTGGCTTGACTCCCAAGCTAACCCATCCTATATTAGTATAGGTTTCAGAAATAATTTTTAGCAGTTGGCGCTCTTGGTCCAACTTTGGAATTTCCCAGAGCCACTGGTATATATCCAACGCAACCGATTCCCCTTTAATGCTAATGAGTATCATTGAGGTGAATGTGTTGAATCTAGGGTTGGAGCAGCCTGTGTTCATTTTGAATTTGTTTTAACACTTCCGGTAATTTGGCAAGTGTCTGGGTACCATGCATGGTAGTGTAAATTGAAGCGAAGACTGTATCCCATGTGACACAGTTGTCCACTAAGGGAACCATTTCGAATGGCAAGCACATTGTGAGAATTCTATGTTTATCTTGGGGTCCCATAAGGGGAAACAGTGCTTCCAGCTGGTTATTTTTTTGTGCTATCCAGAACTGAATTTTCTGACGTTCCGTGAGCGCTTTGCCCATGATAGTAATGATCAATTGGTGACCAGCTGGTGCAGCCCATGCTGGGGCGGTATTCGTGGACCGCATAGCTAATTGAACCAGTTATCTGTAAAGTGCTACTAGCTCATTATAAATTGTGTGTACGTCAGTTATTTTAATTGTCTGTACACCAGAATTTGGTGAATATGTGGTAAACATGGGCCACGTTGGTCCGTCATTACTTAAGGGGCCTAATCTCACAGGTTGTATTACATGTGGCAGGACACCATTAAACCAATTTTGATGTTCTTGATAAGAAAGTGGTATCTCTAGATACCGGTAAGCCTGGTACCACTGCTGTATGTTCACAATATTATATGTATGTGTTGTACTGTCTTCATGAGGGAAGATGACCCAAGAATAAAATGTTTCTGTTTGGTAAGATTCATGAGCCTCCACGATAAATGTGACATTCTCGCCCTCATCTGTTAAGCCATGAGATACTAAATGCGTGTCTGACATTTTCTGTAATGTTTATGGCATTAGCCATACTAAGTGATGTGTACAGAGAAGGAAGACCAAATGGGAAAAGTCTTTTTATGGGTTGAAGCTTGAACAACCTACAGCCTAGTCAGGCCTAGTTAGGTGCTACCTATTCAGCTGACTAAGATTGCCCCCTAAGACCACGGATGTCTCCACATAATGGTACTTAGGGTACCTGCTGTGTGTGAGACAGAGATACTCAGGATATCTATAAATTAGTGCCAAAACATCATTGTTGGTGGTGCCATGTTATAGTTGGACTCATGCACCCTAGCGAGACTGCTAGTTTAAGGATGACAGCACTTCTGTATGTAGGTGACTGAGCCACTCCTACAACAATTTGCAACTGTCGGCCCAACCCTCCAGACTCACAAGCAGTACCTCACCAAAACTCAGACAGTAAAGGTGATTTCTGCAGCCTTACACATGGACTCTAGATTGTGACTTCTCAGGAGAGTCATGGTGGAATGGAATTTACCCTTTTCTCTTGTTATCAATCAGTATTCTACACACATAGGCAATAGAGAAGATGCAGGAATTTTTTAATATATTTATTGCAAAGACTGCAAAGTTGTGAATATGAAAACCCCCATCATCTTGCAATAAACAGAAGATATGTAACTTCTAGCAAAGAAAGGCTAATCTCTGCCCTTACGAGAGCTTGGTGTGATAAACCTAATCTGCAAGTGCCATATCCATGAGAAGTGCCCATCAGCCCTCTTTACCTTGGAATGAGGTCTCTAGGGCAGACTCTATGGTGACACAAAGGCTGAGCTCTGCATTAAGGTGATGTGCAACATAGATGGCATCTGGAAGGAACCCCTCTAATGACCTTGTTCTTGTGACATGTATGTATACAGATCATGCAGGATCCCTAACGCAGGTATGTACCTAAACAACTCATAACATGGCAGTCTTGTGTCAGCAATTGCATAAACAATCCCTAACAAGTGTGCATTATGTTCCTGTCACATGTACGTGAGAAAGGGACATGATGACAACGTACATCACTGAAAATGACGCTGAAAACAATGCCTTCTCAGAATGGCACTGATAATGAAAATCAAAACATTTCACATAAAATGCAAGAAATGGCAAAAGCTAAAATAAATTATAAAATAAACGGAATAAAACAGAGCATGCTAAGTGGATGAAAGATAACTAGGTAAAAAGGGCAACAGGCCTGCATGCTTTATCCCACCCTACATAGTAGCAATACAGCGCAGGTGCCTGTGCCAATGCCCAATCAACAGCACAAGCCTCCCTGAGCTTTACTGGATCTAGGGGTGAGAAAGACAGTTCAATGACCTCTTCCCCATATAGGAGATTATGGACAAAGGCCCTCATTATGACCCTGGTGGTGACTTCCTCCAAATTATGACCATGGCGGTGATAACTCCCATAGCAACACAAAAGGATGATGGACGGAGTGCTGACAATGCAAACACTCACCCCCAGTCACAGATCTGGGTTTAATCCATCGGTCTTTTGCTCACCATGCCACCCCAGTTTGGACCCAGCCGTATGCAAATCAGTCTTGACCCTGTTCCTCATGGGAACAGTCCAGCCCGAACTGCCAGGCCAGGTCCTCCCTGGACCGGAAACAAGCATCCTGGGACCGGTTTCAGGGTATCACCCTTCTTCAGCCAGGCTACCTTGATTCCAGTGGCACAGTGAGCAAGGGACCCACGTCTGGGCATACCTGTCCGATGGCTGCACTGTGTTGGTGGTAAGAGGAGCCTCCTGGGCAGACTGCACTGTCCAATGGCTGCACTGTGGTGGTGGTTGTAGGAGCCTCCTGGGCAGCCTCTGCACTGTCCAATGGCTGCATTGTGGTGGTGGTTAGAGGTGTCTCCTGGGCAGCCTCTGCCCTCACTGATGGCTGCACTATCACAGCTGGCAGTGCGGGCCCCGTGACAGCTGGTGGCAGTGTCAGTCTGACAGCTTCTGCTAGAGTAGAGTGCCTCGTCTCCTCCTGTACATAGGTTGTGGATCCCTTAACCTTCCTGGCAGGGTTGGCTGGGCTCTTCCCCTTTCTGCCTTGTGGTGCAGGCTCCTTCCCCTTCTTAACATGTGGTGCAGGCCCCTTCCCCTTCTTCACAGGTGGTGCAGGCCCCTTCACACTCTTCCCTGGTGGTGCAGGCCCCTTCATATTCTTCCTTGGTGGTGCTGGCTCCTTCCCCATCTGTGATGGAGGTTTGGTATCCTTATCACCAACAGGAGGTAGTGCTACCACTGACCCCGTGGACTGTTTGGCTGAGCTGCTGGGCTGTGTCCTTGGTACCCTGCCCATATGTGCAGACTGGGGGGGAGGGGTAGGGAAGAGGACAAAGTAAGAAAGGAAAAGCTTTTTAGGGATGGTGGGGCAGGAGGAGGGAGGAGTAATGGAGTGGAAGATGAGGGAATTCTTGTTGGAGGTGCATGTCTGCTGGACTTGGGTGTGGGTGCATGGGCTGTATGCTGATGTGAGGTGGGTGGCTGTTGGGTGTGTAAATGCTTGAGTTTGTGTCCCTTAGGAGGGAGGGACAGACACGTTGGGAGAGGACACAGGGGACAGGTGCATGGCTGTTTTGGAGGTGTCTGCCAGTGAGGTGTGTGTACTGCTTGGTTTGGTGATGCTGATAGTGGATGTAGATGTAGAGCATGCAGGTGTGAGTGTGGACGTGACTTGGATGGAGGTGGTGGAGGGGGAGGATGGGGAGACAGTGGAGGCAGTGGATGTTGTCCTGTCTGCAACTGTATAGTGTTTGTGTGAGTGCCTGTGGGATGAAGTGTGGTGCTTGTGTTTGCCTGTGCCACTCCTGTGTGTTGCCTTGTGTGCATGCTTGTCCGTATGTGTGCCTGGCATGGGTTGGGGTTGAGGGGAGTGGGACTGGGAAGTGGTAGTTGGAGGGGGGATGGTAGAAACAGGGACAATGGCTGCCATCAGAGAGGAGGCCAGAGCCTGAATCGATCTCTGTTGGGCCGCCAATCCACTGTGAATGCCCTCCAGGAATGCATTGAATTGCTGCATCTGGGATGCCAGCCCCTGGATGGCACTCACAATAGTTGATTGCCCTAAAGAGATGGATCGCAGGAAGTCAATAGCCTCCTCACTCTGGGCAGAGCTCACTGGTGCAGGGCCTGAGGTGCCTGGAGCGAAGGAGATGCCCACCCTCCTGGGTGAGCGGGTACGGGCAATTCGCTGAGGGGCTACTGGAAGGGCGGTGCTGGTACAGGGTGGTGGCTGTATCTGCAGCTGGGGTGGTCACAGAGATGTCCACCACCACCAGGGAGCACCCATCGGAGGAGGCATCTGAGTCTGTGTGATCTCTTCCTGTCTCCGCCGTGATGCTCCCTTCGCCCTCCATCCCACTGGTTCCCTCGGTGTCAGTGGACTCTGCCTCCAGGGTCATGTGGGATGCAGCTCCCTCTCTCACCGGTGCCCCTGCTCCTCTGCCAGATGATGCTAATGCACACAATGACAGGATGACAGAACAAAATAGGGTGGGAGAGAGACAAAGGAAACACTGGGTAAATTACTGCAACAACACCACTGTTGGTGTACACAGCACCCTCACACAAAGGGAACAGGCCTAAGCAATATGCATTGCACTACCAGTGATATGGCCAGTCACCAAGGCAAGATGAGGAGCACACACCACCAACTGCAGCACACCTGGGACCCAAAATGCCCTGCCTGAAACTGACAACTAACAAGCTGGGTTACCTCTATTTGACATGCAACCATTACCCTGGAGATGACCCATGCTGCAATGTCTGGCCTGGCCTTAGGGGCACCCACTAACACACAACCACCACCCGGATACCACCCCACCAACCAAAATGTGTAATGATACCCACTGCACTCACCCCCTTGTGGCTGCTGTGATTTCCTCAAGCACCCATCTAGCTCAGGGTACGCCACCACCAGTATGCGGGCCATCAGGGTGGTCAGGGTCCGACGGGCACCCCTTCCTCATTGGGAGGCCATCCCCAGCTGGGCCTCCGCGGTCTTCCATGCCCAGCTCCTCAGGTCCTCCCACCGTTTCCGACAGTGGGTGCTCCGTCTGCCATAGACTCCCAGGGTCCGCAGGTCCTTGGCGATGGCACACTATAATCCCTTCTTTTGATGGGCACTGACCTTCAGAGGCAATAAAGACAGGAGAAAACCATTACACTTACAGTCCAGCCTGTCACACACATGGCACACCATACCCGTTTCCATCCCCATTGGCACACACATAGCCCAGCTCACAACAAGTACACCACCAACAGATAATCCCCCCCTTACACAGTGCCTTCACACACATCTCCATGCATCCATGCCACATGCATTGTACCCACAGTGTACTCACCTGTTGGTCTGGAGGCCCGTACAGCAGTCTGTAATGGGGTAGGACCCCATCCACCAGTCGCTCCAACTCCTCTGAAGTGAAGGCTGGGGCATTTTCCCCTGGTACACGGGCTATGGTAGGTTCCAGACACAAGTCACAGCAGCACATGTAGTGTAGGTCTTCTCCTGTTGAAGGTCAGGAAACAAGTGAGGAATCAGATAGAAAATGGCGGTCACATCCACGGCGGTGTACACCGTCATCGCGGTGTACATCCCCATTGGCCACTGTACTCCATAGGGCCCAATATTATCCAATGAGGAATTGCACAGCAATGCACGACTGCCTACTGTCACGGTGCCCAACGTCGGCTGAGTTACCTCACTTCCACCTGTCCCTCCACACAAGTCAGGCAGTCGCCATTTCGGGAGGAGGGTGTGAACAGGCCTATCGAGAATTGCTGCATCACAGAATAAATAGGCACATACTAGAAATTTACACTGTCCCAATACATAAGTGCACGATGTGGACTGCTCTTGTGGTTTATTTGTTCAAATTGTGACACCGTACTCACTATTGTGTCCCTTAGATACCTACAGTTGAGGATGAATAGGACATGGAGACATACCCCAGTGTACAGACCCCTGGTGGACTTAGCTACACTGGAGGAGAGGCACATTATACTCACCTATAGACTGGACAGGGCCACAATCACAGAGCTGTGTGACCAGTTGGAGCAAGACCTGATCTAATCTATCCGTCATCCGACTGGGATCCCCCTCTTGTGCAAGTGCTATCAGTTCTCCATTTCCTGGCAACTGGCTCTTTCCAAGTGACAGTGGTCTTGGCAGCAGGAATGTCTCAGCCAATGTTCTCAATCGTGCTGGCAAGAGTGTTGTCTGCCCTGGTAAAACACATGTGCAGCTACATAGTTTTTCCCCAGGTGTCGGATCTGGCCACAGTGAAGGCTGTATTCTATGCAATGGGACATATCCCCAATATTATTGGGGCGATTGACGGGACACATATTGCGTTTGTCCCCTGCTAGAAGGAACAGGTGTACAGGAATTGTGAGAGTTTCCACTCCCTCAATGTGCAGATGGTGTGCCTGGTGGACCAGTACATCTCCCACATCAATGCTAAATATACAGGGTCAGTGCATGATGCCTTCGTCCTGAGGAATAGCAGCATCCCAAATGTGATGGCCCAACTACAGAGGCACAGGGTGTGGCTTATAAGTGAGCCTTGTTCCCCACCTGGTGTATGTTAGTGTGTGCCTCCGATGTTAACCTCATAGGATAGTATGTGGCTGAATGTTGTCCCTCACTATTTGCAGGTGACTCTGGCAACCCAAACCTATTGTGGCTGCTGACCCCTGTGAGGAATGCCAGGACAAGGGCTGAGGAACATTATAATGAGGCACATGGGCGGACCAGAAGGATCATTGAGAGGACCTTTGGCATCCTGAAGGCCAGCTTCAGGTGCCTCTATCTGACAGGTGGATCCCTGTGCTACTCACCCGAGAACGTCTGCCAGATGGTAGTGGCAAGTGCATGTTGCACAACCTGGCCCTCAGACGCCATGTCACTTTTCTGCAGGAGGAGGAGACTGGAAATGCCCTGGTGGCTGCAGTGGACCCTGAGGACAATGAGGATGAGGGGGCAGAGGATGAGGATGTGGACAACAGAACACCAGTTATCCGTCAGTACTTCCAATGACACAGGTGAGACAGTGCAACTTCACATTTCTATGACTGTTGGTGTATTCTGTGTGGCTTTGGCATGATGGCATTACCCACTTTTTACCTCTACTTACTGTCACCTATGGATTATCATTTTACAGATGTTGGTGATATGACAACAACGTCCTGATGTGATCACTACAGCCAGCTACAGGTTATTATTTACTAGTAGTCAAGTTTTTTCCAAGGGGGTTTATTATAGTGCTGCGAAATTGAGGGGAAAGTGCAATGGAATGGGGTGATGATAGAGGAAAGTCCAGGGTATTGTTCCAGTCTGTTTGTAGCACAGGTGCAGTGTCCAAGGGGACATAGGAAGTGGAGCAATGGCAGTTCAAGGTGGACATGGTGGCTGAGTGGGACACAAGGGGGACAATCAGAAGAGTCTAATTTCCTGGTGGTGGCCTTGGCAAGTGTCTCTGGCTTCTGTCTGGGTCGCAGGGAAGGTTTGTGAGGTGGTTCACCTTCTGCAGGGGGAGGGGTGCTTGTGTCTTGTGGGTCCTGTGGCGGGACCTCCTGCCCACTAGTGGCAGCGGAAGTGGAGGGCTATTCAGTTGACTAGCTAGTGGTAGGGGCCCACTGGGGTGCTGTTGCCTCCCACATGATGTTGGCCATGTTGGGCAGCACCCCTACTATGGAGATCAGGGTGTTGTTAATGGCCTGCAAGTTCCCCCTTATGCCCTGGTACTGTCCCTCCTGCAGCCGCCTGTTCTCCTGCATGTTGTCAAAGATCTGGCCCATCGTGTCCTGGGAATGTTGGTAGGCTCCCAGGATCTCGGCGAATGCCTCCTGTAGAGTCAGTTCCCTGGTCCCGTCCTCCCCTAGTGCACAGCAGTAGTTTTCTTGTTGGGCTGTGACCACTGCCACCTACCCCAGGTCCCAGATTTTTTGGGGGGTGAGGTGTGGCTGGGGGGTCCCTGTACAGGTGGGCACACTGCTAATTAACGTGTCCTGGGGACAGAGGTTTGGGTACGCTGGGTGGGTGCTGTGGTGTTGGATCCTGATGGCAGAGGCTCTGTGGTGGTCTGTGTTTGTGCTTGGGTGACTGGCTGTCCAGTGGTCTCTGATGGGCCAGGTAGGTCCTCCAGATCCTGAAGTCCAGAGTTACTGTCATCACTGGGGGCCTCTTCTGTTGTGGGACTGGATAGTGGTGGCACCTCCTCTCCACTGACATTGGCTGGGGTACCTGTGGGGATGTTAGTGATGTATTATGTTTCTAGTGTATGACATTTGTACATCCCTGGCTTCCCCTCTATCGTTGGTGTTACCCTGCCAGCTTTTGCTTGTGTATGGTGATGTAATGTGGGTATGTAAGTTTCCCTATGCTGTGCATGCTTTAGTGATGGGTGTCCATGCGGGGCTGGGAGGGGTGTCCATGCATTGGTATGGCATGCAGGGCTTGGCATTGGGGTTAGTGAGATGTGTAGATGCAGTGTGTGGGTTGGAGTGGAGTGATGGGAGTGATGGGAGTGAGCGTGTGGGTGTGAGATGGCATGCAGGTATTGGGGAGGTGACAAGTGTTAAATGTTGGCTTCCAGTGTCCAGTCCTCCGGCTACTCCAGCAAGTCCCTCAGGATGCAGTATTGCCAGTACTTGCTCCTCCCATGCTGTGAACTGTGGGGGAGGAAGTGGGGGTCCACTGCCAGGCCTCTGTATGGCAAGCTGGTGTCTTGCTGCTACGGAACGTACCTTCCCCCGTAGGTCATTCCACCTCTTCCTGATATCGTCCCTTGTTCTTGGGTGCTGTCCCACAGGGTTGACCCTGTCCACGATTCTCCGCCATACCTCCATCTTCCTTGCAATGGAAATTTTCTCTACCTGTGCTCCAAAGAGCTGTGTCTCTACCCTGTCAATTTCCTCCACCATGACCCTTAACTCCTGCTCAGTGAAACAGAGGTGCCTTTGTAGTGCCATGGGTGTTGTGTGATGTGTGTTGGTAAGGGTGTGTTGGGTAATGTGGTGGGGTGTGTGATGTGGAGTGCTTGAGGGGTGTATGGGTATGAGTGGTATGTGTGTCTAGTTGTCTCTGTGCTCTTCTTTTCAGACTCCTGGTAGCAATTGGTGTTCGTAAGGGTTTGTGGGTAATATGGATGTGTGTTTTATAGTGGTTTGGGTGTGTGGGTGTGGTGTGTGTATGCGTGTCAGGTGTGTGTATTTGGTATTGGCCAATGTGGTGTTGTTTTGTATGTGGGTGTCCATTCTGAGCGCAGCAGTATGTACCACCAATGGTTTACTGCCACTGAATGTCCGCCGTGGTGATTCGTGGGGCATAATTTGATAAACAATGTTTTGTTGGCGTAACGGTATGGGTTTTGGGACCACTTTATCACTGACCTTTTGGATGGCAGATTTGTGTATGTGGCTGTTGTAGGAGGCTGGACTGGCTTGTAGTGAAAACCAAGGGGTACTTGCACCTTGCACCAGGCCCAGTTATCCCTTATTAGTGTATAGGGTGTCTAGCAGCTTAGGCTGATAGATAATGGTAGCTTAGCAGAGCAGCTTAGGCTGAACTAGGAGACGTGTGAAGCTACTACAGTACCACAAGTGTCACTTGCACAATATCATAAGAAAACACAATACACAGTTATACTAAAAAAAAAGGTACTTTATTTTTATGACAATATGCCAAAGTATCTTAGAGTGTACCCTCAGTGAGAGGATAGGAAATATACACAAGATATATATACACAATAGCAAAAATATGCAGTATAGTCTTAGAAAACAGTGCAAACAATGTATAGTTACAATAGGATGCAATGGGGACACATAGGGATAGGGGCAACACAAACCATATACTCCAAAAGTGGAATGCGAACCACGAATGGACCCCAAACCTATGTGACCTTGTAGAGGGTCGCTGGGACTATTAGAAAATAGGGAGAGTTACAAAATTAGCCCTCCCCAAGATCCTGAAAAGTGAGTGCAAAGTGCACTAAAGTTCCCCTAAGGACAAAGAAGTCGTGTTAGAGGAATAATGCAGGAAAGACACAAACCAACAATGCAACAACTGTGGATTTCCAATCTAGGGTACCTGTGGAACAAGGGGACCAAGTCCAAAAGTCACAAGCAAGTCGGAGATGGGCAGATGCCCAGGAAATGCCAGCTGCGGGTGCAAAGTAGCTTCGACTGGACAGAAGAAACTGCGGTTTCGGCAGGAACGCAAAGGGCTAGAGACTTCCCCTTTGGAGGACGGATCCATTTCGCCTTGTAGAGTCGTGCAGAAGTGTTTTCCTGCCGAAAGAATGCCAACAAGCCTTGCTAGCTGCAAATCATGCAGTTAACGTTTTTGGATGCTGCTGTGGCCCAGGAGGGACCAGGAGGTCGCAAATTGGACCAGGAGGTAGAGGAGACGTCGAGCAAGACAAGGAGCCCTCTTAGCAGCAGGTAGCACCCGTAGAAGTGCCAGAAACAGGCACTACAAGGATGCGTGAAACGGTGCTCACCCGAAGTCACACAAAGAAGTCCCACGTCGCCGGAGAACAACTTAGGAGGTCGTGCAATGCAGGTTAGAGTGCCGTGGACCCAGGCTGGACTGTGCACAAAGGATTTCCGCCGGAAGTGCACGGAGGCCGGAGTAGCTGCAAAAGTCGCGGCCCAGCAATGCAGTCTAGCGAGGTGAGGCAAGGACTTACCTCCACCAAACTTGGACTGACGAGTCACTGGACTGTGGGGGCCACTTGGACAGAGTTGCTGGATTCGAGGGACCTCGCTCGTCGTGCTGAGAGGAGACCCAAGGGACCGGTAATGCAGCTTTTTGGTGCCTGCGGTTGCAGGGGGAAGATTCCGTCGACCCACAGGAGATTTCTTCTGAGCTTCTAGTGCAGAAAGGAGGCAGACTACCCCCACAGCATGCACCACCAGGAAAACAGTTGAGAAGGCGGCAGGATCAGCGTTACAGAGTTGCAGTAGTCATCTTTGCTACTATGTTGCAGTTTTGCAGGCTTCCAGCGCGGTCAGCAGTCGATTCCTTGGCAGAAGGTGAAGAGAGAGATGCAGAGGAACTCGGCTGAGCTCTTGCATTCGTTATCTAAAGTTTCCCCAGAGACAGAGACCCTAAATAGCCAGAAAAGAGGGTTTGGCTACTTAGGAGAGAGGATAGGCTAGCAACACCTGAAGGAGCCTATCACAAGGAGTCTCTGACGTCACCTGGTGGCACTGGCCACTCAGAGCAGTCCAGTGTGCCAGCAGCACCTCTGTTTCCAAGATGGCAGAGGTCTGGAGCACACTGGAGGAGCTCTGGCCACCTCCCAGGGGAGGTGCAGGTCAGGGGAGTGGTCACTCCCCTTTCCTTTGTCCAGTTTCACGCCAGAGCAGGGCTAAGGGGTCCCCTGAACCGGTGTAGACTGGCTTATGCAGAATTGGGCACATCTGTGCCCAAGAAAGCATTTCCAGAGGCTGGGGGAGGCTACTCCTCTCCTGCCTTCACACCATTTTCCAAAGGGAGAGGGTGTCACACCCTCTCTCAGAGGAAGTTCTTTGTTCTGCCATCCTGGGCCAGGCCTGGCTGGACCCCAGGAGGGCAGATGCCTGTCTGAGGGGTTGGCAGCAGCAGCAGCTGCAGTGAAACCCCAGGAAGGGCAGTTTGGCAGTACCAGGGTCTGTGCTACAGACCACTGGGATCATGGGATTGTGCCAACTATGCCAGGATGGCATAGAGGGGGCAATTCCATGATCATAGACATGTTACATGGCCATATTCGGAGTTACCATTGTGAAGCTACATATAGGTAGTGACCTATATGTAGTGCACGCGTGTAATGGTGTCCCCGCACTCACAAAGTCAGGGAAATTGGCCCTGAACAATGTGGGGGCACCTTGGCTAGTGCCAGGGTGCCCTCACACTAAGTAACTTTGCACCTAACCTTTACCAGGTAAAGGTTAGACATATAGGTGACTTATAAGTTACTTAAGTGCAGTGTAAAATGGCTGTGAAATAACGTGGACGTTATTTCACTCAGGCTGCAGTGGCAGGCCTGTGTAAGAATTGTCAGAGCTCCCTATGGGTGGCAAAAGAAATGCTGCAGCCCATAGGGATCTTCTGGAACCCCAATACCCTGGGTACCTCAGTACCATATACTAGGGAATTATAAGGGTGTTCCAGTAAGCCAATGTAAATTGGTAAAATTGGTCACTAGCCTGTTAGTGACAATTTGAAAGACATGAGAGAGCATAACCACTGAGGTTCTGGTTAGCAGAGCCTCAGTGAGACAGTTAGGCACTACACAGGGAACACATACATATAGGCCACAAACTTATGAGCACTGGGGTCCTGACTAGCAGGGTCCCAGTGACACATAACAAACATACTGAAAACCTAGGGTTTTCACTATGAGCACTGGGCCCTGGCTAGCAGGATCCCAGTGAGTGAAAACACCCTGACATACACTCACAAACAGGCCAAAAGTGGGGGTAACAAGGCTAGAAAGAGGCTACTTTCTCACAGCTGTATTATGTCGAATTGGTGTGTGCGTGTCATAATATGGTGAACAGATATCCACCACCACCCACTTACCGGCCGTCAGCGTGGCGGTAAGTGGGATTTACCGCCAATGTCATATTGAAGGCCAAATTCTGGTAGCCAATCTTTTTTCGGCAATAACATATCATAAATGGTAGTTATGCTATTCCGAAAGATAGCATAAATTGTGCTCTCAATGTCTCCTTCTAATTGTATTTTCAGTTTATACACCCTTTCGGGTAGGGAGACGAGCAGTCTTGACTTCTAAAAGGTCATTAGTTGCTTTCACCTCCAGATGCTCTTGAACTCTTGAAGAGTCTGGTGAACTATTGTGCCCTCTGCCGCGCTGTCTAGCAGGGTCAGTGCTCACTTCCTGTTCTTCAGTAAAGCTCTCATCCTGTGTGGCATTTACTACAGAAATCACTGCCACCTTCGTTTTAAATTGAGGTTTTTGTTGGGGAATTTTCCCTTCTCTTTTAAAAGAAACTTCTGATGAGTGTTTTGACTCCTTTCTCTGTTTCACATACTCAGTTCGCCACTCTGACCACCCACCTATCTCATTGCGTTTATTGGGTGAGTCCTGGAAGGAACAAGATTGGCGTGCATCAGTATATTGATATCTATCAGGACTTTTTATATTATCTCTATTTCTAAAGTTATAGCGGTTTTGAGGGGTCTCCGACTGTGAAGATTCTTTCCTTTCTTTTTTAGGTGTTTGTTTTTGCTTCTCCCAAAGTTTTTTAGAACCCTCAGGTGTTTGCTTGGTAGAGTCCTTATTGGATTTGCCCCGTAAATGTGGTGTACTAGGTCTCTTTTCCAGAGTATCCTGGCCAATAATAGAGTAGGTCTCGTCAATAATCTTTGGCAGCTCACATTCTTGATCCTGTTGAGGAATGTCCTGGAGCCACTGGCTTACAGCAAAAGCTACCGCGTCCCCTTTAAGTTTACTTAATATTATTGAAGAAACAGTGGCAAAATTGCCCATTAGTTGCATCCCCAAATCCAGGGCCAGGGCAGCCCTATGTTCATCTTGTTAAACCAGATTGGTGACAAGAAAAGTGAAACACAAGAAAAGTCTACCTACTGTCACTAGGTGAGGTGTCTAATTCCTACCTACGCCATTATTGTTCTATGTTAGAGCACATCAGGATAAACCCTAATCTGCCCTTAAAGACCCCCCGGGTAGACATCACCCCCCATACCTAAGTGTGGCAGTAGTGAAGAAGCCTGTTGTCTATTAAGACACCTTCCCCGTGTAGGCCGGGGAACCAGCAGTGTCAGCAAGCAGCTGTAGTGAAGTACAGCATGTGGTGGCAGTCATCTGGCTGCAACCTCCCTCTAAATTACAGGAGGCAGAGAGATGTTTTATAATAAAATAGCTAGTGTTCTGAGAAAAGTGACACCATGTAAAAATACATATGTTTCTGTGGGATGTTACAGACATGATGTACCACATTGTGCCGGCAACTCTCTCATCACAGCCTTGAACAAAGAATAGAGTGAAAGAATGTTGTGCTCAGAAATGTAAATTAATTCCTATGGGAAGGAACAGCAAGGTAGAGAAAAATAAAACGGCACCACAAATGTGATCATTTCTCAAAGAACAAAATTGAATAAAATTAAATGTAACTAGGCTAAAGGGCACAGTCAGCAGGCCTATTTGCTAAAATAATGTGCCCAAAAGCACAACTAAAATAGCTTCATTACAAGGCTGGATCTGTCTTTAATGTGCTGGGAAAAAAATCAAAAGATGATTCTAAATACTCCTGGGCTTATCGTTCACAAGTATATCTTTTCCAGCGGAATTGGAATGCAAAAGGTACTGAGAAGTTTGATGTAATGGGATAGAAAAGAAAGCAGAGCTCAAATCTATAACTGTGAAATGGGTGGCCATTATTGTAATGCTGGATAGTATTGTAGCAGGGTTTGGAACTACTGGAAAGGATGGGATCACTATTTTGTTTAGTTCTCAGAGGCCTTCTTCACTAGAAGAATAGGTTTATTGCAGGGACTGTACTGTATTTCCCTTATTACTCCCTGCCGCAGAAGATCTTGTATTACTGGGGCTATACCCTTCTCCCCCTCCTTGGAGATCTCACATGAACTTGTGGCAGTGGTGTCCCAGATATAAGTTTATTTTTACTGGGGGGTAATCCAGCACCTGCCACACATCATTTGCGCCCTGTGCCAAAACCTCACTTGGGAGTGAATCCTGCAGCTCTGAAGGTATTCCCTGTGGCCCTCCCTATGGCCCACATCTAATGACTGCTTCTAACATTAACCCGTTCACCCTGCTTTCCAGAAAAAACAACTATAGGTGAATAGTGAATTGTGCACTGCAGGTTGCACAGCAGGCCCCTTCCCAACAAATTGACAAGGCAGTATCTGATGAGAACAAATTGATGGTCAACAGTGATGGGGCTTTCTATCAACTTCAGGGGTTGTGACAAATACTCATCAAACGGTTGTCCTGTCATGCCGACTGCTATTATTTGTGCTCCCGAGAGTCGTACCTATGATATCTTGGACACCTTCAGAATTGATCTAGTCTTTCTAGTGTCTACCAGGAAAGGAGCAGTCCTGTGTAGTGCAGTCCCCTCTGTATAGGGACCCTCCTGGTCCACTGGTATCACTGGAGCTAGCAGGCAGTCTTTCACTCTCAGGCACCCCTAGAAGTATGTCTCTGATGGTGGCAGGGGGTATGGTGGGTAGCCCTCAGTTTCATTGTTGCAATGTTGCCACTGTTCTCTGTTCTCCCTTGGTGGGGGTGGTAGTGGAGGGGCTTGTGTTGGACCATAACGGGGCTGTGTAGTACTCAGGGGTCTCAAGTCCTTATGTATTGGTGGTTGCATCAAATATGTTGTCAGTGTATGGTGGTGGTGCATTTCGTGGATGGTCGGGTTGTCTTTGAGGTCATCTGTCCCTTGACCTGTCATTCAACAATGGACAGTCTGCCTCCTAGTGCCCTGGCAGATTACAGTGAAAACAAGTTGTTCATGGTGGGGGTTGGGAAGATGCTCTGTTATTTGTTCCTTGACCCCAATCACTGACCTGACCTCTTCCTCTTCCCCTTCCTCTGTTCTCTTCTACTTTGTAAAACTTCTCCTGTGCCACCATCAACCTCCCTTTTTTCCTTTTTACCTTTTCTGTTTCCGTAGCTTTTAAATGTACCCGGTAGTCAGCACAATATTTTGCTGCTGCCAGTACCTTCTTAGTATGCTCCTGCTGCCAACAGACGAAGGATGTCTGCAGGTGGTCTTGTATTTGTTTTCTCAAGCCATAGACAAAGGCAGTAACAAAAGACCTCATAGCGTCCCCCAGTGGGTTTCGCATGCCACTACTCTGCAGGTAGACCTGCAAGAGGCGGTCATAATAAGAATTCACGCTCTCGTCTTTCTCCTGCCTAATGTGTATTATTTTTTACCAATTTACCCTGTCTCCCTATACCTTGTCCTTAAATATTTTACTACCTCCGTAACTCTTTCTTCAACAACTTCTCCGGTACCCCTCTCATCCCCGTTTTGCTTTCAGTGATTCCTCTTTCGGCCATTTAGCTTCTTCATTGCAGTCCTCCCACAGGTCTTTTAGCACTATAATGCTGAATAATATATCTAGATCCTTCCAAAGCAGCCCTCCCATTGCTAATATCCTATTTAGGTCTGTATTCCTTGTATGCGGCTCTTCTCATAATTTCGGGAAATCCTTTGTGAATAACATGAGGTCTGCTCTGGTCCATGGGAGATGCACACATGTGGAGGTGTTTGAGTCTTCTCCTGATGGTGCTTTTGGTACCTCTCACAGGGGCATAGTGAGTATCTCTGCTTTGTTATCACTGGGTATGTATTAGTGTTGATCTCATTCACAACCTTGTATGTTTTTAGTGAGTCTAGCAGCTGTTTCCACTGCTGTAGTTTGTCTACTGCATATTGTAATCTATCAGCTAGTTTTGTATCTTCCCATGACTGCAGCTCGCAGTCGGTAAAGTGAAGCTGTGCTGTATCCAGTCATAAACCTGTGGTAGGGTAGTGGCCACTTCTGTGGAGTGCTGAATGTAAGTGCAGTGTACCTCAGGATACTTATCTATTAAGTCGGCTTGTGCCAAGGATAGTATTTTTTCCTTTTATTGCCTATTGAATGCTTCTTTTCGACCAGCTCTGTCAGCAAGGAACAGCATTTGAGAATGTTTGTTTTGAGAAACATCTTTCTTTGTGATGCTGAGAAATTATGTGGGATAGGCTGCCTGGAGTTGGGCTTAGGGAGGCTGCCCCTCCTCTGCCTAGACTTGGTATTCGGGTTTTCAAAGGCCTCTGTTCAGAGTCTTGACGTTATGTGCTGTGTGATGTGCATAAACACATATTTCCCATATCAGTGATGCATTCCGCAACATCCCGAGCGTAGTTCCTAGAGTCATCTGTAAAATACTGCCTCCATATATACTCTATAAGAAGTGGTATTGGCACCCCGTCCCTTTGCAATCTTTTTTTAGCTTGTCACTGTCTTTATATAATCTATGGGCCACGTGTGCTGCTTCCTGCCTAATCTCTTTCAGAGATCCTATGTATGTCATGCCCATTTACCAGGTGTCATGCCAGAATTTGGCATTGTTCCTGCTGAGCTGAATCTAACTCAGTGTTTTTCATGCTTGAGGAGTGTGGGGGACCTTTTTTCATGCTTGCGGCGTGCGGTGGTCACTTCCAGTATGGAACCTTGAATAATGCCCATTCTACCCATCAATGTGTCTTCTATTAGTGGATCTTCCCCACCATTTGTTCCTGTGATTGTGCTCCTGTCACAGGAAGATATGGTAATGTTCCAACAATTTCTAACTGGTCTTTCTTCCAATTTTCCCATGTGGCTTGCTCCTGCATCTTCTGCCAGAACCGTTTCTTCAATTCTAATAGCTCCCTGTGCACCTTATCCTTCACATCACTTGTGGCTCACAAGTCACGCAACGTTGCATCCCCCAACCAAAATTTGCCACAAGTAAGACAATGTAGCCATGTCATGGGTACCAGTCAGTGGGAACTGTAAGTCTGGTCTCTTGGCTGTCAGTGCGTGCCATTTTTTGAGATAAACAAGGGTGGTGAGGCCTTGGTGTATAGCCACCTGATGTGCAGGAGAATTTTTCGGCAGGGCTGGCTGACTAGTATCAAGGCCCCTTTTGCTCAGTGGGTTGCCCACTGTGGGAAGCTCACTCACCCTATAGGTGCGCACATAGACGCTTCAATTATACTTGGCACAGGGAAACAAAAGGGGTCGATGAGCTTGTTTCACCGCTCATACCCATGTGAAATTAGGTGAGCAGACGCCACATTCAAAGGGTACTTCAGTCATTCAGCCAATCAGCAGTCTGTGTTGTTAGTTGAAGCGGAGAAGTCAGCATCTCACTCCATAGACATTCTAGGGCATATTTAAGAGCCCCAAGCGCCAACTTAGCACCGCTATAGTGTCATTTTTTGTGCTAAGGAGGTGCTAAAGTTTCTTTTCTGATGCACCTTATTTACAAAGTTGTGCAATGCATGCATTGTGCCACTTTATAACCCCTTGTGCCACATTATGTCTGTACCAGGCATAATGTATGCAAGCAGGGCATTCCAGTACTAGGAGGCCAGCAAAAAAGGCACAGTGAAATTTAATAGATTTCACTTCGCCATTTTTGGTATAATTTTTAAATTCTGCTCAAGGGCAGGCATTCAAATGATGCTCCCATAGTAACCTATGGGCATCCTTGCACTTTGCTGCACTAGCATGAAAATATTTGATGCTAATGTAGCAAAGCACCACACTAGCATAAAAAATGTTGACGCTATTGTGCTAATGACTGTCATGGTACGCCATATCATAAATACAGCACAACCATGATGTCGTTAGATGCCAGTAGGGGGGCTCAAGAAAAGTGGTGCATCATAGCTCATGCACCACTTTCTCTCAAATATGGGCTTATATTTGGTACTATTCCACCATAAGCGTTCACCAGTGGTAAGTAAGAAAAAGCTGAAGGTGCTAGTTCCCCAGCATCCTTGTGCAGCCAGAAGGAAGGTGACAAGAAGTGAGAATAAGTACAGTATCTGCACCCCTTGTTGCGATCCTCCCACAGGGGCGTTTAGGGCTGAATGGAGATGAAGTTGACTGAAATCATAGGCAGTGGCACACAGATTAGGCAGGTGATGGTGAACTCTACATACTCTACACATTATACACATAAAGAACAATAAGTGGGGAAACTGTCCCTAGGCTACAAAAGTGCGCCCACCTCTTGCACTTGAATGTGCCTACAGTCGAGTATGTCAAAAAGGAGTTGTAATACTAGCAGTGTGATAAGGAAGTCTACCCGCATCAGGGCAGTAATGTAATGTAAGGCTTATGGCATTTCACATTCCAGGAGATAACGTGCGAAGGCAGGTGGCATCATGAGGTACAATCCATTGCATTTAAGCCATAACACATATCCGTAAAGGCACATTTGTGCAAACAATGTCCTGGTAAGGATAGCAGCCTAATACTCTGCAGTTTCTCTGCAATGTCAAAATACACCCATTTGAAAAGAAGGAGAAAATCCTTATCAGAATATAGCAGATATTAAAAAACGGTGCAATATAGAAAACAAGGGAATGGTGCACTGTGAAAAAAGGCAACAGACACTGCATGATTTTCTATATAATCATTGAAAGGGCTCCTATAGCCACACTGTATAACATTGAAAAGGGCCCCTACCACCACCCCTCTCTTGTACCATGGGCCAAAAGCCCCCAGGGACAATTCAGAGGCCCCCCAAGGACCAGGAGTCTGGCAGACTGTTGCTTAGAAGAACCAGACTGAGGTGCTGACAGGTAATTGAGCAGCACAACCCCTGTCTGCTAGGGTGGGTGGACTCCTACGGCCCTCACCAAGTGCACAACTTGCATGCACAGCCCCACCGCCTGTGACAATTCAGAAGAGAGAGCGCCAACTGCGCATACCAAGGGAACCAGTGTACTACGTACACATGGCCATGGGCCCTACAGAGATCCCAGTACACCACTAACACACGGCCCCAGTGTCCTCCAGGGTCTCCATCGAGAAAGGAGGGACCAAAAGTATGAGAACCAAAGAGATAGCAAGAACCCACCACTGAGGTTATGAACTTTTAACAACAGGCCTCACTATCATTGACTATCACAGAGCCGAGCAGAACAAAATGTAATCTATTCTTGAAAGAGAAAAAATAATTACCACAATAAGATCAATGGTGTAATTGAAGATGTCATGACTGATGTAATATGCGGGGTAATTAGCACTGCATGTGAAGGCACAAGTTATGGTTACCTTTGGGCATGAATTATAGTTACTTGGATCTTTTGCCAACTCCCTGTAGGCATCCAACCCCGTGCCACACACAGCCTTCAGCTGTGCACAGCAGAGGTCGGCCGCAGGTCCTGGCCCAGGCCAGGCCCTGCGGGCATCCCGGGTATGCATCCAGCCAAGTGCCATGCACGACTTTTGGCCATGTGCAGTGGGGGTTGGCCACAGGGCTTGGCCTGTGAATTACAAAACACACTTGCTTTGCCTTGGCCAAGAGCAACAAGTTAGGATGATTTGTACTTTACTGAAGCGGAGTTTCAACTAGCGCATCTGCTTTGTTTATATTTTAAGTGCTTCCAGTTGAGGTTTGATTTCTATGAAATGAGTGTCACTGCCAGAATGGATCATGACCTGTTTGGAAGAGGCCATAGTTTTGTGCAAAATGTCTAACTAACTGGAGTACTCTGTAATGGGTAATTGGGAAGTGCTACCTCGTTGAGTAAAATGTATAGTACATATTGTACACTATAGCTGCACAAAGGACCGTGAGGTAATGTCTCCAGTGACCTTCTGTGTCTGTAATGTTGGCATGTAATTGTTCCTTGAGTGTCTTGATACTGATAACATGAATCCTCTTGTGGTGAAAACGACGAGACTTAAAAGGGCTTCTTTGGTAAATGTGTTTGTTCCAGGTGTGTCTTCAAACTGAAAACATGAATCCTCTTTTGGAGAAAACAAGGAGTCTGCAAAGTGTTTAATCTCCGCCAAACTAGAGGGACAGCGGGGAAAACCTTAATGCCCATGTAGTCCCTGCTGGTTCCCTGCCTCCAGCGGGAGCCTGCATTGCGCCTGCACACATGTAGCAGAAAAAAATGCTGCTCCTTGCATAAGTATGAGTTACTGTTACTTCAAACAACTCAAACAGCTAAATTTCTATTGTTTTGTGCATGTTAATTCTGAACTTAACTATAATGTCCCTGTAACCTTTTATTTAAGTGAATTTCTAAGGTTTTTTAAATGCTTATTCCTAAATATAACGTCCCTGTAACCTTTGTTTTTTTCAGTCAATTTCTATGTTTTTTTAACGCAGCAGAGGTTTACCAACAGGGCCTTGCCAGAGGCCAGGCCTTGTACCCAACCCCTGCGCATGGCATTTGGCCTGTGCGGCGAAGGTTGGCCTGGCCTGCAGCTGACACTACACATGCTGCCAACCCCACGCAGCATGAAGATCTGCAGATCCATCACAGATTTATACTGGAAGTCGTGCTGAGCTACGTGGTGGATCAGCAGATTAATCATTTTGGGCAATTTGTTGCCCATCAGGGGTCCCTCAGGGACCCCTTCACTTGTCCTATGGGGTCAGGATACCTCTACCCTGACCCCTTCTGTCACTTTTCTGTTTTATTCCTCCCTTGCCGATAAACAAAATAGTAGCAACAACTTTTCTCTCAGGTTGCCGGCAGCCAATAAGGGCCAAGGTGTACTGTGGCAATACACAGATTAGCCATGGCAGATATGCGATGGAACCACATCACTAGATATTTATATTTATTTTTTCTTTAATATCTCCAAAATTACTGAACAAATTCACACCAAATAAAAAAAGAGATCTTTCAGGACAACAATCTAGCTTTCCGCCAAATTTGGTGTAATTCTGTTCAGTGGTTCAGGCTGTGTGTGTTGGCTAAAATCTCTATAGGAAACAACATGGGCAACACACATTTCTAACACCCCTATTTCCTGGTCCCCGCTTGATAACTCACCCTTAAATTTTCTATGCAGAACTCGAAAAAGTAGGGCACTTGTTCAAAATGTTCATGCTGATTCATGAAATGGAGCCAAAGTTATAAGGAAACCAAAAATCGCTTTTCATATGGAAACTAGGTCCTTACTATAACTACCTATTGGCGTCTGCCGGATATATATATATGCATGTATACCTATTGTACCTATTGTTAGAAATGAGGTGCAATAGGTATACATCCATATATATATATATATATATATATATATATATATATATATATATATATATATATGTATGTATACCTATTGTACCTATTGTTAGAAATGAGGTCTTTGGGTGGCAGTCAGGTTGCCCCCTGTCCAAGCAAGGACCCTCACTCTAGTCAGGATAAAGGAGTGACACACCTGGTTAATCCCCGCGCACCCCCTCAGTAGCTTGGCACAAGCAGAAATTTGTACCAACACACACAGGAAGACAGTGACACACTACAAAATGGACACCACGCAGGTTTGAAAAAATAGTAAGTATTTATCTAAATAAAACAGGACCAAATGCAGTACAAATCCACCATACACAAGTAAAAATATGACTTTAGCAATTAAAAACACAAAAATAGTACTTAGAGGCACAAATGCTGCAATCTGATGTTAAAGCGGCATCAGGACGGAGTTGTTTCCCACAATGCAGCACCACTGGTGCTATTTACGGAGTCACACAGACCCCCAGGTAGGATACCTTAGCAAAACGTGTGGAAAACAGGTCAGTGCACGAGTCAAGAGTGAGGCGTCACTGGATCTGATGCAGCGTTGTTCCGGTGCTGTGGGGCCAAGCAGCGGAGACATCCTGAAGAAGCATCGGTCCTTGCTGGGGAGCAGTGGAAATGAAGCGCCATCAGTTGTGAGGAGTCGATCCCCTGGCAGCTCCAACAAAGCTGATGTCCAGTGAAGTCACAAGGGTGCGGGGAACTTCACAGGGTCACGTTCATGTCATAGAGTCACAAGTGCTGCGACGGAGTCGGGTGTCACAAACGTCGGGTGTACGACACTCCAACTCACGAGTTTGTGCGGACGTCAGCGGCTGCAGGGACATTGGGCCTACGTTGATGGTGGGGTCGTCGTGCCTCGTGAGGTTCACGGGTCTAGGTGTAGGCAGCGTCGCAAGCTTTGTGCAGCAGCATCCTTAGAGAAATCACATGGAGTCGTCCAGCATCCTTTCACAGGACTTTCACCAGAAATTCACTTCAAGGGGCCCAGGAACTGGAGTGGCACCCTCTGGCAAGCTAGAGTCCAGAGTATGAAGACTCAGACTCAGACTCTGGCTGGTGGAGACTTTGCTGTCCTTGAGGCTTCAAAAACAGGAGGCTAGCTCAGGCCAAGCCTTTGGAGATACTTCTCAAGCAGGAATGCACAACAAACTCCAGTCTTTGTTCCCTTTCACAGGCAGAAGCAGCAGCTGCAGGATAGCCCAACAAAGCACAGTCACAGGCAGGGGGGAGAACTTTTTCTCAGCTCTTCAGCTCTTCTCCTGGCAGAGATTCCTCTTGAATCCGTGAAGTAATCTGAAGTCTGGGATTTTGGGTCCAACACGTATACCCCTTTCTGTTACGTACTGCGCTGGACTTTTCACCTCTGGATACCGGGTTGGCGAATACACCAAGTCTTCTACAGTTTCTGGATACTCCCAGATAGGGGCGATCCCTTCTAGTAGCCACGGTGCCGCTTGACAGGCTACGCCAAAGCAGACCGTACCCTCCAGAAGGAGTCCCAGAGGGAAAAAGAACCAACACTGGGGAAAAAACCTCAAACAGGAACTCCTGAAGAAAAACAAGAAAAAAACGGACTAAACAACAGGAAACAAAAAATAGGCAAAAATCTCCCAAGGCAAAAAGCAGGAACAAAGAACAGGCAAAAATCTCCCAAGGCAAAAAGCAGGAACAAAGAACAGGCAAAAATCTCCCAATGCAAAAAGCAGGAACAAAGAACAGGAGCGAACAGCACAACCATAAGGAAGTGTTTGCAACGCAAGGTGGAACAAGACTGACTGATTTATATACTGAGAAAAGGGAATTGACATCACAGGAAAAGGAAAAAACACCATCTTGAATTGGGAAGAGCCCATAGACCAGTATAGGAAAAAGAAAGTAGTATAAAAGAAAAACAGAGCATGCTGGGACAAAAACGCAAAGAAGACAAGATGGACACAACATGGACAGAGACAGGTAAAAAGACCAGACAAACCCACCAACAACAAAAAGAAGAAACAAAAAGGGCTACAGGTAAGTGTAGCGCGACCGTGAGCGAAATATATGCTTCCCAGAATGTGTCGTCAAAAAACGCGGGGAACGGCGCTCCGAGTATCGGTAGCGCGTTTCTTCCGCGACGACAGAAAGAGACGCCGCGATGAAATCCATAGGTACAATAAAAGGGTGTGGTCTTGGTCGCACTATGTATTGTGTTGTTATAGGAGAACTCGGCAAGAGCAAGATACTCCGACCAATTGCTTTGTGTGGTATTGCAGTAACATCTCAGATACTGCTGAAGTTCTTGATTCACTCTTTCAGTTTGCCCATTAGTTTGTGGATGGAAACCAGAGGATAAAGAAATCTCAATGTTAAATAAGGCACAAAAGGCCCTCCAGAAACGTGATACATATTGAGGCCCTCTGTCTGAAATGACCTCTTGCGGAAGACCATGGAGGCGAAAAATATCCCGCAGAAAAATGCGACTCATTTCTGGAGCCGTCAGTAGTTTCTTCAAGGCTGAGAAATGGGCCATCTTGGTGAATTAATCTACGGTCACCATGATTACTCGGTTACCAGAGGAGGTAGGTAGAGAGCATATGAAATCCGTGGATAGAGTACACCAAGGAGCGGAAGGAACCGGTAAAGGTCTTAATAAACCTGCCACCTTAGTTCGGGGTGTCTTAGTCTGAGCATAGACTGGGCATGCTGACACATAGGTTTCAGTGTCTGTCTTAAGCGAAGGCCACCAAAAAGATCGCTGAAGCAGCTCCTGGGCCTTCCTGACACCTCGATGACCGGCTATAGGAGAATCATGGCACATTTGTAGAGTTTCTGTCTGCACTTTCTTGGTAGGTAGAAAAAGAGCGTGTTGATGATAGAAGTAGTTGTCCTTCTTCTGCAAAAAAGGAGTCACTCTATCCCATTCTGAAGCAGACAGAAACTAGTACTCGGATTGAACGCGTTCTTGAAAAGATTGAGTAGCTCCGATGATTCTGTTAGACTCAATAAGAGGTGGAGAGGAGTTCTGGGCTATGTCAGGATATCTGCGGGATAAGGCATCTGCCACTGAATTCTGGGAACCAGGTATGTACGTGATCACGAAATCGTACTGGCTAAAGAAGAAAGCCCATCGAGCCTGACAACTATTGCGACACTGAAAACTCCGAAGACATTGGAGATTACGATGATCAGTCCTGGCTTCAAAAGGCTCTCTGGAACCCATCAAGAAATGCCTTCATTCTTTACAAGTTACTTTGAGTGCGAGTAGTTCTCGTTCCAGTACACAATAATTGCATTCAGCCTCTGATAATATATGAGACAGATAAAAGATAGGATGTTCCAGTCCATCGTTGCCTTGTTTTTGTAGCAGAACTGCCCCAATAGCTCTGTCTGAGGCATCAGTCACAACGATAAATTTCTTGATATTGTCAGGATGACGCAACACGGGTGCTTGGGTAAAGGCTGTCTTCAATTCTTGAAACGCGCATTCAGCATCCATGGTCCAAACGAAACCCTTCTTCAGGTTCTCTTTCTTAATTGTTTGTGTTATGAAACTTTGTAGGTGGGCAAAGTTCTGAATAAACTGATGATAAAAGTTTGATAAACCAAGGAAACATTGCGTTTCCTTAATGGACGTTGGAGAAGGCCAATCTAAAATGGCACTGACCTTGTCAGGATCCATGGATATTCCGTGTTGATTAATACAGAACCCCAAATACTTTACTTCAGATTTATGGAACTCACACTTCTCAGGTTTACAAAACAATTGTTTTTTCTTGAGTCTTTCCAGGACTTGCAGGACATGATTTATATGTTGCTCAGGAACACGGGAATATATCAAGATATCATCCAAATAAATGACTACATATTGGTTGAGTACATCAGAGAACACCGAATCCATAAATCATTGAAAAACAGAAGGGGCGTTGGTCAGTCCAAAAGGCACAACACAGTACTCATAGTGCCCAAAAGGGGTACGGAAAGCTGTCTTCCATTCATCTCCTTCCTTGATCCAGGAGATGATAGGCACCCCGTAAGTCTAATTTGGTAACCATCTTGGCTCCTTGAATGGCATCCAATATATCTCTGATTAAAGGCAGCGGATATCAATCCTTAATCATTATTCTGTTGAGTTCATGAAAGTCAACACAAGGACGCAGCTCCTTGGTCTTCTTTGTGACGAAGAAGAGAGGAGCCCCAGCCGGGGACGTGGAAGGAGCAATCAAACCGTTGTGCAAGTTATCATCTAAATATTCCTTTAGCACCTTCTTTTCTTGGTCTGTCAGAGAATACATTCAACCAAAGGGGACGACTTCATCAGGAATTGAAGGAGTAGCACAGTCATGACTGCGTTGAGGCGGCAAAATAGGATTACTAGGTTTCTGAAAAATCCTGATATATTCCTGATAACAATCTGGAACTCCATGGATCATATTGATAGAGTTAGTGTTATCCTTAGTTGACTGACAGGACCTTTTGGGAGTCCAATAGGAAGTAGTGGAATAACAATTCTGTTGACAAAATGAAGACGTTAGGGATATAATTCTTGTTTCCCAATTGATATAGGGGTTGTGTCGGGCTAACCAGGGTATTCTCAAAATCATGTTGTGACTTGGTGAGGATATGAGATCAAAGGCAACATGTTCTTGATGCCCCCCAAATGTCAAACAAAGAGTAGGAGTTGAGGCCACCACAGGTCCTGAGGTTAACGAAGAGCCATCCACCGTGTGAACCTGCTCAGGAGTCTCTTTAAGAATGCAGGGAATTCCTCTACTCGTAGCCCAGGTCTCATCCAGATAGGGTCCACTGGCTCCACAATCAAGGAGAGACAGAAGTTGTTCTTCTTGATCTTGTGAACTTTGTAACTTGACCGAGAGGATAAACAGGGTGGACATGCTTTCTTTGGAGGAACATATTGATGGTACTTCAGCTCCTCCCATCTCCTTCCTCCTTACAGGGGATGGGAGTTGGCGGGTCCCGCAGGTCTTGAGAGACGTACCGGACAACTACGGATCAGGTGGCCAGCCTTACCACAGTACAGATAAAGTCCCTTTCATCATCGTTCCTCCCTTTCTGACTTCGTCAATGGCCCACGAACCAGATATTTCTGCATGCGTTCTTCAGGGGGAGTTGGAGGGGCTTCGGATGGAATATCTTCCGTTCGCCGACTGCTAGCACGAAAGGTACAAGACTGGTAAAAAGACCAGACAAACCCACCAACAAAAAAAGAAGAAAAAAAAAAGGGGTACAGGTAAATGTAGCGCGACCGGGAGCGAAATATATGCTTCCCAGAATGTGTAGTAAAAAAACATGTGGAACGGCGCTCTGAGTATCGGTAGCGCGTTTCTTCCGCGAGGACAGAAAGAGACGCCGCGTCTGAGCGCGGCGTTACACTTTCTGCCTTTGAAGTTGCCCAACTTTTGTTTACAGAAACCTACCTTGCCCAGGCCTGGCTCCAGACACACTACAGGGGGTTGGAAACTGTATTGTGTGAGGGCAGGCACCGCCCTTTCAGGTGTAAGTGACCACTCCTCCCTCTACTCTAGCCCAGATGGCCCATCAGAATATGCAGGTTACACCCCAGCTCCCTTTGTGTCACTGTCTAGTGGAGAGGCACAAACAGGCCAACTGTCAGTTTGACCCAGAGAATGAATCCACAAACAGGCAGAGTCACAGAATGGTTTAAGCAAGAAAATGCCCACTTTCTAAAAGTGGCATTTGCAAACTAACAATCTAAAACCCAACTTTACTAAAAGATGTATTTTTAAATGGTGAGTTCAGAGAACCCAAACTCCACATTTCTATTTGCTCTCAAAGGGAATCTGAACTTTTATAATATTTAAAGGCAGCCCCCATGTTAACCTATGAGACAGATAGGCCTTGCAACAGTGAAAACCGAATTTGGCAGTATTTCACTGTCATTACATGTAAAACACATCAATACATGTCCTACCTTTACCATACACAGCACCCTGCCCATGGGGCTACCTAGGGCATACCTTACATGTACAAAAAGGGAAGGTTTGGGTCTGGCAAATGTGTACACTTGCCAGGTCGAATTGGCAGATTGAAGCTGCACACACAGACACTGCAGTGGCATGCCTGAGCTGTGTTCACGGGGCTACTCAAGTGGATGGCACAATTAGTGTACTTTACTAGGGACTTACTAATAAATCAAATATGCCAATCATGGAAAAGCCAATTATATACACAATTTACATATAGGAAGCACTTGCACTTTAGCACTGGTCAGCAGTGGCAAAGTGCCCAGAGTAACAAAAACAATAAAAACAGAGTGTAGCACACAGCAACATCCCGGGAAGTAGAGGCAAAATTTAGCAAAGACCACACCAAGGATACCAGGTTTAACACACATATATATATATATATACATATATATATATATATATATTTTTTTTTTTCTGTTAAAAAAACAAAGTTTAGAGGGACGTTATAGTTAGACTCACATTTTAAATGTGAAAAACCATAGAAATTAAGCTGTTAGAGTTATTTCAAGTAACTATAACTCGTGCCCTAAGGTAACTATAACTCGCACCCCAACCATGCACAGTTTTCTCATAAATAATTTTACTGCAAATATTACAGTGATATCATCAATGATGTCATAGAAGATGTAATGAGTGGTGTAATATCCGGGGTAATTAGCAGTGCATGACTAGGGTGCGAGTTATAGTTACCTTAGGGAATGAGTTATAGTTACTTGAAACAACTCTAACAGCTGCATTTCTATGGTTTTGTATGTTTGAAATGTGATCCTAACTATAAAGTTGATTTAACTTTTGTTTTTTTTAAGTGAATTTCTATGGTTGTTTAATTCTATTTCCTAACTATAAAATCCGTGTAACCTTTAGTTTTTTTCAGTGAATTTCTGTATTTTTTTTAACATAATCTAATTTTAACTACTGTGCGGTTATCCAAACTCCACCATGCACGGCCTTTGGCATGCATCCAATCCTTTGGTCAATCATCTATAACTACCCACCCCATGCCACGAATGGCCTTCAGCCGTGTATGGCAGGGGTTGCCACTCACAGCCTTTGGCAGTGTGCGGCAGAGGTTGGCCACATGGCCTGGCCTGCAGTCAGGCCTTGTGGCCAACCCCACGGCACTCATGAAGTGCTTCTTTTTTTGATGGAGATGTGATCATATTCCTGTTCATCAAGAATATGTCTCCAAAATCAATAGGAAATGCTTTCTGGGGGGGGGACTTATAGTAAGCTGTCCATTTTCCATGGAAAATAGGGGGAAGATGTTCCATATCACTAGTGTGTATGGGGCAGGGCTAAAAGGGTTGGGCTTCTAGGCCATTTTCCATACTTTTAGTTTTTTAAAGGGGGAACACAATCTCTGGTCTCAGCAGCAGATGACAAGAAAGAACCAATTTGTCACAGTCATTATGTGAGATGTTGCGGTCAAAAAAAGAAGTTTACAAACACCTCCTTCAAGGTTTACAGATAACGTTTCACAGTGGAAATGCAGAGAAAACATACTTGCTTTGCCTTGGCTATGTGCACAAAGTTAGGATGATTAGTACTTTACAGAAGTGGACCGGGCACCTGCTTTGTTTTAATCTGAAAGTGCTTCTCGTTGAGGTCTAATTTCTGTCAACTGAGCTTTGTGCCCTGTGTATTTATTTATCTACTATAAATACATAGGGCAGGATGCATTTATTTTTATATTTCTCTAGGACAGCGGGGGGAGCCTCAAGGCCCCCGTGGTCCCAGCTAGCTCCCCATCTCCTGCAGGAGCCGGCATTTCCCTAGCACACAGGGAGTTGCTGGACATGCAGCTCCCTACATGCAGGAGCAATACTTTCATCTCTTTCCATTCCCACATGTCTGCGGGCAGGGAAAGGATGAAACATCCTCTTCCAGCAAGCGGGAGCACTTCTACAGCTCCTACTTGCTAGAAGTGGAGTGTTTGCTTTTGCTTGGTGGGAGCTGTCATGGCTCCCCTCCTTTGGGGCGGTGGTGGCGTGGCTCCCCTCCTTTGTTCAGTATGGGCTGGCACTGTGGAGGTGGTGGTACTCGGGCCATATATGGCCCTGAAGGGGGGCTGCATGCCCACCTCCTTCATTTTAATTAACTTACTGGTCCCGGAGAGGTGGTGGCCCCGGGGCTGAAGGGTCTGCATGGATCCCCTCTTAATATTTCAATGTAACCCCAGGAAGGTGAGGGGAGTGGCTTGGCCGTCCCGCAATATGTCCACCACTCTGTGAGGCTCTGCAGGGCCGGAGCCTAAATCCACCTTTTATCCTGACGGATTGGCTGCCTGGAGTGGCCTGGTGCAGTTCTCCTGGATCGGGACCTAAATCTATGTTCACTCCTGGTCTGGATTTAGTTGGACCAGAAGAAGCTATTTTTGAAAAAGTGGTTATGAGTAAAATCAACAAAGTCATACGTTTTGTTCCCCCTCCTTCTCCTAACTTGACATCTCTACAACACACTGCTCTAAGAGAACTGCAACAGAAGAGGTCAATCAATATAAAACCTTGTGATAAAGGTGAAGGCATAGTAGTCATGGATACTAATAAATATAAACATAAGATGGAAACTATGCTAGCCATTAAGGAACATTATTGCAAGATCCAAGGTAATCCTTCCTCACAGATTAATTCTAGTATTAGAATTCTCTGTAAAGATGGAATACAGAAAGGATACATCTCAAGAAGTGAGTTTATTTTCTTACTGGTAGGAACATTAAGCTACCAACCATATATGGAGTACCTAAGACCCTACAAAAAGATGATTGAAGATCCTCCTCTGAGACCTATTGTGTCAACTATAGGCTCAGCTATGAAGCCTTTCTCAAAATATATTGACACTTTTTTAAAACCTTTAGTCCAGGAATTTCCATTGTTTATCAAGGATACGACACATATGTTCAATATAGTGGAAGGCCTATCTTTTAACTCCAATAAGCATTTATTACTTACCCTCGATATTGAAGCTTTATATACTAACATTCCACAAGAGGGTGCCTACAAAGCTGTAGAGAAAGTGCTTAGAGAAACAACTTCCCAAATACCTATTGACTTTATTCTCAGTTGCTTAAAGACTGTATTATGGGAAAATTACTTTGAATTTGATGGCAATACGTACAAACAGATTGGTCAGTATGGGAGCAGCATGTGCCCCAAGTATGGCGAATATCATTATGTGACTTTTTGAAAAGAGGTTCATATACAATGAAGTGACATCCTTCTTTGAAAATGTCAAACATTGGTCACACTATATAGATGACATTTTCTTTGTGTGGGAAGGAGAGAGAGAGATGCTTTACAAGACTTCATTGAATGGCTTAATCTCTGTGATGAGAACTTGAGATTTTCTCTGAATATAAGTAATCAACAGGTGGAGTTCCTAAACATTCTCATATATGGGGAACAAGGATGCCTATTGGTGTCTCTGTACACTAAACCCACAGCTCGTAAGACCCTCTTAGAATTTGGTAGTTATCCTCCGAGATGCCAATGTCAAAGTATCCCTTTTAGCCAGTTTTTGAGAATGAGGAGGAATTGCAGTCATACTATGGAATATGACAAACATGCTAACGGTCTGAAAGAGAAATTTCTTCAGAGGGGATATACCAGAAGACTAGTCAGGGATGCATATAAGAGAGCCAAATATTACAACCGAGAGAGTATGTTTGAAGAGAGACAGAAAAAAGAACACCAAAGATTGGTTTGCGTGATTAAACAATCATATATAAATAATAAAATCAGAGGAATAATTAATTCACAGTGGAATATATTGAATACCAATCAAGATAAGAAGTCTCTTCCTCTCCCATTGTTTGCTTTTTAGAGAAATTCCAATTTAAAAGATAAGTTGGTTAGAGCTAGGTTGTCATCCGAAAATACATTTATACAGAAAAGCATTACTGGGACTAACCCCATTTTAGGAGACCATAGATGTGGGCAATGCCATGCATGCGCACAGGCTATAGTATCTGATCACTTGTCATATAATAATAGGAATAATATTTTGAAGACCATGACTAATTGTAAGAGCAACAATGTTATCTATTGCATTTTCTGTCCATGCAAATTATGCTAGTGGGTGAGACAGGAAGGGAATTCAGAGTTAGATTCAGCTAACATAAATCAGCCATTAGGAACCTGAAATTCCAAGCACCACTGTCTTTTCATTGTAATGCATGTCACGATACTGAAAGTGATATACAATAGACTATTTTGGGAAAAAATGATCTGTTTAAGAACATTGATTCAGATAGATATAGAAAAAACGGGAGGTTTTGGGGATTTTCTATTTGAATACAGTAGAAAAAGGTTTGAACGACAAAAATCCATGGGAGAATGCACTTTAGTCTATCAGACTATTATGCTATGTTTTGAATTCTCCTTACTTATTACTCTCTGATGAGTCTTTGCTTATTGACATAGATTGTGTCTTTTTTATGCCATCTGGTAGATCTTGGCTTTAAAACATGATCCTGCTTATATATATAAGAGGAGGACAATGATAGCTGTTGTTTTCTTACTCGAGAATTTTGATCTAGTTAAATTTCTTCCAACTATATTTTTTTTAGTCTTCATTGTTGTTCCTACTTTGTCATATTTAGTGTTAGTATATTTCTGAGTGCTCTATAGTTGGTGTATACTCTGTATTTGTATTCTGCACTGTTTCTTTATATATATATATTTTTTTTTTAGTTCTTCACGGCTTACATATCTGCCTATTGTGTTTTATTTTCTCGAGTTTTTATTGTTTATCTTTCGGTGGTGTGTGACACCACTGTATTTTGCTCTTCCTATATTAATTTCATATATGTAATTGTCAAGAGTCCCTCTCTAAGATGGCGGACGCATGGAATATTATTTAGTGGAAAGAACGCATCAGTCTGTTTTTTATGCTTCCTACCGGAGTTTATGTATTTAGCGTCTCTGTAAAGAACAATCAGGTGTTTGATTGTTCCTGTTTGGTGGGTTTCAAATATAATGGAGCACACATTTGTTTAAAGGATTCACTGGACTCGTGATATCTACCTGAGTTGGTGGCCTTTTGTAATTGTCGAGAGTCCTTCTCCAAGATGGCGGCTGCATGGAACATCATTCAGTGGAAATAGCGCATCAGTCCGTTTTTTATGCTTCCTACCTGAGTTTATGTATTTAGGGGCATATTTATACTCTGTTTGCGCCGGAATTGCGTTGTTTTTTTTTTACGCAATTCTGACGCAAAACTAACTCCATATTTATACTTTGGCGTTAGACGCGTCTAGCGCCAAAGTCCATGGAGTTTGCGTCATTTTTTAGCGTGGACACCAACTTTGCGTTAATGATATGCAAGGTAGGCGTTCCCGTCTAAAAAATTGACTCCGAGGCATGTGCGCCGTATTTACACTCCCGGGCAAAATTCACGCCCGGGAGTGGGCGGGTCAAAAAAAATGATGTCCGGCCGCTTTTGCGCCGTTTTTTAGCACCTGGTCAGGGCAGGCGTTAAGGGACCTGTGGGCTCGGAAGGAGCCCAGAGGTGCCCTCCCATGCCCCCAGGGACCCCCCCCTGTCGCCCTTGCCCACCCCAGGAGGTTGCCTAAGGATGGAGGTACCCATCCCAGGGACATTAAGGTAAGTTCAGGTAAGTGTTTTTTTTTTTTTTTTGTGGCATAGGGGGGCCTGATTTGTGCCCCCCTACATGCCACTATGCCCAATGACCATGCCCAGGGGACTTCTGTCCCCTGGGCATGGTCATTGGGTAAGGGGGCATGACTCCTGTCTTTGCTAAGACAGGAGTCATTTCTATGGGGGTTGGGAGTTGAAAAAAATGGCGCAAATCGGGTTGAGGCGAAAAATTTGCCTCAGCCTGACTTGCCCCATTTTTTGGTGCCCAAGCTCCATATCCCCCTACGCCGGCGCTGCCTGGTGTACGTCGTTTTTTTTCACGCACACCAGGCAGCGCCGACGGCTAACGCCGGCTAACGTCATTGAATAAATACGGCGCCCGCATGGCGCTTCAGAATGGCGTTAGCCGGCGCTAATTTTTTTGACGCAAAACTGCGTTAGCGCAGTTTTGCGTCAAAAAGTATAAATATGGCCCTTAGCGTCTCCGTAAAGAACAATCAGGTGTTTGATTGTTCCTGTTTGGTGGGTTTCAACTACAATGGAGCGCATATTTGCTTAAAGGATTCACTCGACTCGTGATATTTACCCGAGGCGGCGGCCTCCGTTGCATCTTTATTATGTTCGAGATTGGTGAGTACAACGGTTTGAATCCAGTCAGTGTATCTTGGACTCAGGCTGGAGGACTTAGGCAGTGAGAATTTTCCGGTTTATAAGTTTCGAGTTTTTGTTATTACTTGGTCTGTGTGAGCAATTATTATTCTTTTACATTCAGGCTACAGATGAGATCTAACTGTATGCTTTTTCTGGTGACATATTTGGTGGAATATTTCGATAAGTTTTCTTTAATATTTTCCTTTCTAATTACTTTATTTCAGATTTTATTGGTTGGATATATTTTTTCAATATTAGGTTTGTCCTAATACATCTGCTTTATATGCAGGATATAACGATATTTAGCTATTTTTTTTAAACACATGTTGTTTTGATTTGCCTTTTCTTATTTTAGCACCTGTTAAATGCATTTTGGACACAGCGTCATGGATATAAACTAGGGGCCTTGTGTCCTGATTTAAGAGGATGTTGAGGGTTCTGGCATTTATGTGTGAGTTTTTTTAGTTCTTTCAGTTTTCTTCATAAAATAATATTTTTCTCTTTGGTATTTCATTCCTTATCTAATTCTTATGTTTTATTTTTTAATTTTTATCTTTATTTTTTGCTATTTGGCAGTAATTTCTCTTATATATCATTTATCTGTGGTATAATTCTTTTCTGACTACAGACTCATCTTTTGTGGTCTGTCTTTCTTATATTGTCACTGTAGGATTTTGAATTTGCACTCTTCTTTGGTGATTCTTTTCTTTATACACAATATCCTGCTGGTTTGAGAGCACAGTGGCATGCTCTATTTTATTACTGGGTGTGTGGAGTATCGATACTGTTAGGACTTTCGATTGAACTTCTTTATCGTATATTGTTGTTTTTTCAAATTTGTTTAGAGTTGACTCTCTGGATGGAACCTCTCTTTTTGGATATTTTTTATTAGTTGTGGACAGTATACCGGTGCCCTGAGGGAGGTGGATGACCTTTTGGCCACATTGCACCGAAACGTACGTCAGCACTGTAGGTGACTGTGTAAAGTTTGGAGCGGGCTAGACAGTGCATTTGGAATATTGGATGTCTACAACCATTACAACTAAAGTCCATTGAAGGAGGAAACAAGACAAGATTCTACAGAAGAACTGTTTGATTGAAAGAGGTTTATAGGCTATCATAGGATATTGTACTACAAATGATTGACGTTATGTATAAACAACATTTTGTATAAGGCACTAATATGAGGTTGAATATTGGTGCATACATGTACTATTCCAGTCACTTGTTTATGCTATTTATTAGTTATTTTTAATTGTGTATGAGTATGTGTGGTATATATGAGTATGAATGTTGATGAGAGAGGGTTTTATAATATGTTCTGAGAGAGTCTTTCTCTCTCTCTCTCTCTCTCTATATATATATATATATATATATATATATATATATATATATATATATAAAAGTATTGCATATCTATGTGTTGTTACTTTAAATAAACAGTATTTCTACATATGGTATAAAATGATATTTGTTGTGGCTCAAGGTTTTTTTATATAATTTTGTTTGGATTCCTTTTGCAACCATGATAGGAGGTGGGTTTTTGTTTCTTATTGTTACTGTTCTCCTGGATCGGGAAGCTGCTGGGTGTCACGAGAGGCGTCAATGGAGCTGGCCTGTCGGTAGGGTGGCAGTGCGGCGTGTGGAGGCGGTGCCGGGCCTGGGGCCTCCTTCGCTGGTTTTGCGCCGGAGCGCGCCCAGCTGCAGTGAGCCCACAGATGGTGGTGCTCAGTGGGTGCCCCCCAACGTGCCCCATGATGGCTAGAGGCTCTGCTGCTGGGTGTTTCTGTGCCACGCGAGCCTTGGCGTCCGGGAGACCTGCGGGCCGGATCGGTGGTGGTGGTCGGACCGCAGGCCCCGCAAGTGTAAGTGCTGGTGGGCCAGCGGCCTGGGTGGGCAGTTGGAGCAAGACGGCAGCTTTGATACACGACCTGGGCGGGCCGCGACTGAATGCGCCTCGGGGAGGAACAAGGCGGTGCCCGAGGACGGAGAGTGCCGTAGGCGGCGGCCCCCTCTGCCCTACAGACGGAGACTGGAGGCTCTGCAGCCGGCGCCTTGAGCCATTTTGGGGCCTCTGACGTCTGACACCTGTGGGCTCCATCGATGGCAACGATCGGGCCGCAGGCCCATGGGTAGGTGAATCAGAGTGTGGGGAGCTGCTTAAGGGGCCCGGTTGTGGCACATGTTGCTGGAGTGGTCGGGTGCTGCCGGCCGGGGCACATTCTCTGTTGGAGGAGTGTGCCGGTTTTGGTTGACGGCCACTGGTGCACATGAGTACTTACCTGTGAGCATGTCCCCTGTGTCCTCTCCGAGTGTGTCTGTGAGCCTTCCTCCCAAAGTACACAAATGCCAGCACACATCCACTCAACAGCCATCCACCTCACAACAGCCTCCAGCCCATGCACCTTCACCCAAACTCAGCAGACGTGCACCTCCTACAACCACTACCTCTTCCTCCACTACCAAACCCCCTCCATCTTCCAGTCCCAGTGTGTCTAAAAAACGTTTCCTAGCTTCCATTGACCTCTTCCCTACAAGTCCCCCACCTGTCCTTCCCGTGGGGCTGGGATGTTCAGATCTCAGCCAGGCTCCTCAGCCACAAAATCCTCATCCAGTGTGGTCCCTGCAAGTCCGGGAACATCGAAGGCTGCACCCATCAGGGCTGCCAGTGTGCCACCTAGTGAGGCCAAGGACCACCCTATTCCACCACCTGCCAAGGTAAAGAAGGGGCCCGCATGCCGAAGAGAAAAGCCCCACCAACTATCCAGCAAGGCCTCTTCCAGAACCAAAGAGAACAGTGCCAAGGGCCCAGCAGCGACTTCCAAGGTGGGGAAGGGACACAAGGGCAAAGGGAAGTCAGCTCAGGGCACGGAGCCTCTGGATGAGGGACTGGTGTCACCCCTCCTGCAAGACAGACCAGTAACCTGTACGGCGGTGGCCACCGCCGCAACGACCGCCACCTGCACCGCCACCTGCATGTCTGCTGCCTCTACTACCGTCACCAGCATAATCCCCAGTGGGCACCCTTCCGAGACTGCAGGAGACAACCTGGTGTCTCCCTCCACAAGTGCAGACACCTGCACCACCAGTAGCATCTCCGCCGCAGACACCGCCGCAGACACCGCGGCAGCCACCGCCACCTGCCCCACGAGGTGCCCAGCCACTGCCACTACAGCGGACATCAGCAGCATCCCCAGTGGGCAGCCGTCCGAGGCTGCAGGAGACGTCCTGGACCTTGCACACACTACATGAGGCAGGATGAAGCACTCTGGGCCCAAAGCCCCCTCCAGAACCAGTGGAGAAAGGCATCCACCCACCCAGTCCTTGGCAGGATGAAGCACTCTGGGCAGAAAGCCCCCTCTAGAACCAGTGGAGATTGGCATCCCCTCACCCAGTCCTTGGCAGGATGAAGCACTCTGGACACAAAGCCCCCTCCAGAACCAGTGGACAACGGCATCCACTCACCCAGTCCTTGGCAGGATGAAGCACTCTGGGCACAAAGCCCCCTCCAGATCCAGTGGAAGAAGCCACCCACTTGAGAGACTGTGGCTTTGCACTCCCCAGGACCAAGCAGTGGGCAAAGCACCCACTTGAGAGACTGTGGCCTTGCACTTCCCAGGATCAAGCAGTGGGCAAACCACCCAGTTGCGAGACTGTGGCTTTGCACTCTCCAGGACCAAGCAGTGGGCAAACCACCCACTAGAGAGACTGTGACTTTGCGCTCCCCAGGACCAAGCAGTGGGCAAACCACCCACTTGAGACACTTTGGCTTTGCACTCCCCAGGACCAATCAGTGGGCAAACCACCCACTTGAGAGATTGTGCTTTGCCCTCCCCAGGACCAAGCAGTGGGCATGGAGCCCCCTCGAGGAGCAGTGGCGCAGTCCCATCATCCAGCTGAGGTGCCCCCCTCCCCTTCCCCCTGAGGTGCCTGTGTTTTTTTCAACCGGATGCCCCTGCAGTGTTCTCTCCGGTTTGATGCAGGTGTCATGTGTGGGCCTCGCCCATGCTTTTTGGGACCACTGGTCCACGGACATTTAATGGAACAGTATACGGACTTGTGTACTTGCTGTAAATATTTGTATATACTGATGATTTTAAGTTGTCTTGGCCTATCTGAATTTTCGATTATTGCACTTTCATTTTGTCCTTGCGTTCTTCCAGGGAGTGACGGGGTGTATCTGTGATATAATTGGATGTGTTTGTGTTTATGGTGTTGTGGGTGAGGGTGGGCGTATTGCATGTGTGTGTTACTCTCTTTTTCCTCCCCCCCTCCCCTGTGTGCTAGGTGCAGTACTCACCGTGATCGTCACCGGCGTCTTTGATGTTCCTGGTAGATGAGGAGGTTGAGCAACATGGGGAGGATCTGTAATTCGGGCTCCATGGTGTCCTGGTTCCACGTTGGGTGTCGTGAGGTGAGTGGTTGCCGTTCCAAAGACTGTTTCCGCCGTGCTTTTGATGGCGTTGGTACCGCCCCGGTAAAGCAGGCGGATTGGTGCCTTGTAATAGTGGGGGCGGCACATTGTCTTCCGCCTGTCTGTTGGCGGTTACTGCCGCGGTGTTTGTTGCTACCACCGTGGCGGTCGGAATGTTAAAGTGGCTGTCTGTGTTGGCGGTTTCCGCCATGGTCGAAATTCCATTTTTTTTACCGCCGGCCTTATCATCGACCGCCAGGGTTGTAATGAGGGCCTATATAATCTCTGCACCTTCTTCGCAATATCCCTTATGATCGGCGCTGAGGATCGCGTGGCGGAGGTCTTTCTAGATGCCAATAAGGCATTTGATTATCTTGCGTGGCCATACATGTTTGACTTGTTGGCTAGGGTGGGGTTGAGTCCTAGGTTCATCCAATTGATCCGCCTGTTGTTCTCAAACCCAACTGGCAGACTGAGAATAAATGGGATGATGTTGGATCCCTTCCCGATGGCGAGGGGCACTCACCAGGGATGTCCACTCTCACCACTGCTATTTGCAGTGGCGATGGAGCCGCTCGCTGCGCGCTTGTGACAACATCATAATCATAGGGGACTTGCGTTCAGACAGCGTCCAATACTGGTTTCTATGTATGCGGATGATGTTGCATTGTATGTTCGCGACCGGCAGCTCCACCTCGACATATTGACGGATGAAATCATTCGATTCGGCCGGATCTCCGGGGTCACAATTAATTGGTCAAAGTCGGTGGTGTTGCCCTTGTCTGATGCAACGCAGCAGTGCTGCTCTGGATACCCCTTCAGTTGGGCGGATGGGCCGGTGCGCTATTTAGGCATTTGGTTGAGCCGGAAGGAGGAAGAGTTGTGGTCGGCCAATTACTGCAAGGCCATTTCGTGGCTGGAAGATAAGGTGGAGGCTTGGTGCTCGCTGCCTCTTTCGCTTACTGGACGCATCGCGATAGCGAAGATGGTGATTCTGTCTAAGTTCTTGTATATCTTTGTTAATCTACCTCTTGTCCTCACAACTAGCTTCCTGAAAAGACTCAAATCCTCACTTGTGGCTCTTGCATGAGCGGGTGGGCAGCCCAGAATTTCATGGTAAACTCTGACTCGGCCGTTCGAACAAAGATCTTGAACTTTATTACAACTGCGCACAGGCCCATTTTGCACACTTCTGGCTGCACCCCCTTACGATATTTACCCCACCTGGCTCCTGAACATGACTCTGTGTGGCCCAATAAGTTATCTGGGGTGATTGCGGAATGCCCAGGGCCTGACAGAGTGGAGTGTATACTGTATCGTGTTCGACAGGAGCTTGGACGATGCTGTTGAAACGCACAAGGGTGCGCAAGCCATTTGCACCTTCGATGCAGGTGTGGGATGTTGCGGGCCTGTCTCCGTCAGAGGGTGGCCAACTGAATGAGTGCCTCCGCTAGTTAAATGCCTACTCTGGGGTCTTGGTTTCTGGAGGGGACGTATATCTCCTTGGAGAACGCACTTGGTGCCTCACATGACACTGCACTGTACCAATTATTTTTCTTTAGAGTCAGGGTCATGCTGGGAGCATGGTACTCCTGCTTTCCCGCAATGCCCCTGGTGTGTCGAGCGTTGGAAATAGTATATTCAGCACCGTCCCTGTGTAGACTCATCACAAATCTATATGTTTGTATGCAGAATACAGAGATTCCTCTCGAGTCTAAAGTTAAGACTCATTGGGAGGCGGATCTGGGTGAGATCATCCCAGACAGGGTTTGGCGGTGTTGTTGCGCCCAGATGCGGGACCTCTCCTCCAACTATAGATTGCACCTTATTCAGTTTAACTTTTTACACCGCTTGTATTATACACCGAGTAGACCAAAGAGAATGGGCCTTAGGGCGGACGATAGATGCGAGTGGTGTTTTGTCCCTGAAGCGGACTTCCTACATCTGGTGTGGGGCTGTGGGGAGCTGCAAGACTACCGGACAGAGGTGCTGCGGGTGCTTGAAGAGATGACTTAGCTCGTGCTGCTGTATACCCCTAGGATCGTCCTCTTGGGATATGTTGAGGATATACCCTCTGCGTACAGGAAGTTAGTGGGACTGCTGCTGGCTAAGCATAGGGTAGCACTGTGCTGGGAGAAGAAACAGACTCCCCGGGGTACTGAAGGTCTGAAGGATGCTGAGGTACTGCCAGGAACAACTAATAATATACTGCGAGCTGATGCCTGAGGGTTCCCGTCCACGAGATATATGGGCCACCCTGAGATTATTTCTTGAGACCCGAACATAAGGCGGTAAATAGCCATTCTTCGCATTCCCTTGGTTATGGAATAATCGACGGACCCCTTTGGGGTAACAAGCTATTGATCCCCATAAGTGGGAGACATGATGGCTGCTCTGACCCACCCACTCCCCTTTCTCCCCCCCCTTCCCTCTGCCCCCTCCCCTCCTCTGTTCTGTTTCTAACATTCAATTGTGATCTGTATTGACGGTACTCATATACTGAGCAAACTTCTTCTATTGATTGCTTTAAAGCTTGATTGCCAGTTTGTTATCAGTATGAGGCTTATTAACTGATTTTGGCCCTTATTACAACCCTGGCGGTCGGTGTTAAAGCGGCGGTAATACCCCCAGCAGGCCGGCAGAAAAAAAATGGAATCACAACAGTGGCGGAAACCGCCAACATAGACAGCCACTTTAACACTCCGACCGCCACGGCGGTACAAACAAACAGTGCAGCGGTCACTGCCAACAGACAGGCGGAAGGCAATGTACTACCCACACTATTATGAGAGGCCAATCCGCCACCTTTTCAGGGGTGGAAACAACGCGAACAAAAACACGGCGGAAACCGGACTTGGAAGGGAAAACACTCACCTCTCCACACCCCACGAGGAACCAGGACGCCATGGAACCAGAACTCCAAATACTCCCTGCGATGGTATTCCAAAGACGGTGGCGACGACCACAGTGAGTACTGCACCTACAACACAGGGGAGGGGGGAGGGAAAAGAGAGTGACACACACACGCAACACCCCCACCCTTACCCACAACAACATACACACAAATACATGCTGCAACATTACATTTACACCCCCTCACCCCCCTTTCAAGAACGCAAGGACAAAAGGAAATGAGTTGAACGATTGTAATCATGAAAAAACAAGTAGTCAAAACTCGAAATACAGTATATACAATTATGTACACCAACTACACAGGTCTGGATAGTGCACCAATAATTGTCCGTGGACCACTGGGCCCAAAATGCATGGGCGAGACCCACACTCAATACCAGACATCAAACGGAGAGAACACTGCAGAGGCATCAGATCGAAATGAAACAGGCCCTTCAGGGGGAAGGGAAGGGGGGGCACCTCAGCCGGATGAGTGCACGACGCCACTGCTCCACGAGGGGGCTCCATGACCACTGCTGTATCCTGGGGAGTGCAAAGCCACAGTCTCTCAAGTCTCTCCAGTGGGTGGTTTGCCCACTGCATTATCTTGGGGAGTGCAAAGCCACAGTCTTTCAAGTCTCTCCAGTGGGTGGTTTGCCCACTGCTTTATCCTGGGGAGTGGAAAGCCACAGCCTCTCAAGTCTCTCCAGTGGGTGGTTTGCCCACTGCATTATCCTGGGGAGTGCAAAGCCACAGTCTCTCAAGTCTCTCAAGTGGGTGGGTTGCCCACTGCATTATCCTGGGGAGTGCAAAGCCACAGTCTCTCAAGTCTCTCCAGTGGGTGGGTTGCCCACTGCATTATCCTGGGGAGTTCAAAGCCATAGTCTCTCAAGTGGATAACAGCCTCCACTGGTTCTGGAGGGGGCTTTCTGCCCAGAGTGCTTCATTCCGCCAAGGACAGAGGTAGTGGATGCCTTTCTCCACTGGTTCTGGAGGGGGCATTGTGCCCAGAGTGCTTCATCCTGCCAAGGACAGAGGTAGTGGATGCCATTCTCTACTGGTTCTGGAGGGGGCTTTGTGCCCAGAGTGCTTCATCCTGCCAAGAACAGAGGTAGTGGATGCCTTTCTCCACTGGTTCTGGAAGGGGCTTTGTGCCCAGAGTGCTTCATCCTGCCAAGGACAGAGGTAGTTGATGTGATACTCCATTGGTTCTGGAGGGGGCTTTGTGCCCAGAGTGCTTCATCCTGCCAAGGACAGAGGTAGTGGATGCCTTTCTCCACTGGTTCTGGAGGGGGCTTTGTGCCCAGAGTGCTTCATCCTGCCAAGGACAGAGGTAGTGGATGCCTTTCTCCACTGGTTCTGGAGGGGGCTTTGTGCCCAGAGTGCTTCATCCTGCCAAGGACAGAGGTATTGGATGCCTTTCTCCACTGGTTCTGGAGGGGGCTTTGTGCCCAGAGTGCTTCATCCTGCCAAGGACAGTGGTAGTGGATGCCTTTCACCACTGGTTCTGGAGGGGGCTTTGTGCCCAGAGTGCTTCATCCTGCCAAGGACAGAGGTAGTGGATGTGATACTCCACTGGTTCTGGAGGGGGCTTTGTGCCCAGAGTGCTTCATCCTGCCAAGGACAGAGGTGGTGGATGCCTTTCTCCACTGGTTCTGGAGGGGGCTTTGTGCCCAGAGTGCTTCATTCCGCCAAGGACAGAGGTAGTGGATGCCTTTCTCCACTGGTTCTGGAGGGGGCTTTGTGCCCAGAGGGCTTCATCCTGCCAAGGACAGAGGTAGTGGATGCCTTTCTCCACTGAAGGTGTTGCACCATGGAAGCTGCCCAGGCTCCTGGAACTGACCACCAGGCTTGGTCGACTGACCACTGTGGATGGCAGCCATGTCTGCGGTGGTGCCACTGGCACAGGACGTCGCGGGCCGCTGGTGGTGCTTGCGGCGGTGTCAGTAGTGGCAGTGCTTGCAGCGGACTCTGTGGCATAGGTTCTGTCAGTGACCTCTGTGGCATCGGTGCTGGCGGTGGGCTCAGTGGTGGCGGTGCTGGTGGCGGAATCTGTGGTGGCGGTGCTGGTGGCGGCTCTGTGGTGGCAGTGCTGGTGGTGGGCTCAGTGGCGGCGATGCTGGTGGTGGGCTCAGTGACTGCGGTGCTGGTGGGGGGCTCAGGGATTGCGGTGCTGGTGGCGGTGCATGTGGCGATGAAGGTGGCGGTGCAGGTGGCGGTCTTCTCCGCCGTACCGGTTGGCATTGACGTGGACAGAAGGTGTGACACTGGTCCCATAGTCGGTGCTACTATGCCCTCTCCTGACCTGCCCTTGATTTTCTGGCCCTTCCCCACCTTGGATGGTGGCGCAGCTGTCTTGCCACTATCCCCTTTTGTTTTCCCCGAGCCCTTGGTGGCAGGTGTTTTCGCCTTCTCCCTCCAGGATGTGGGCAACTTTTTTACTTTCGCAGGTGGCGGAATGTCCTTGCCCTCGCTCTGTGGCACACTGGCTGCCCTGATGCCTGGCACACTCCAAAAGCCCGCTGTTGTTGGGACCACTGTGCCCGGTGATGTGGTGGCTGTGCTGCTGGGTTGTGACCTGGAAAGCCTGGCCATAGGGGACAGACGGGGGGGGGGGGAGGTGTAGGGAAGAGGTCAATGTTAGCCAGGATTTTTTTTTTACACACACTGGGACGGGTGGATGGAGTGGGTTTGGGAGTGGAGGAAGAGGTAGTGGCTGTAGGAGGTGTACGATTGCTGAATTTGGGTGAAGGTGCATGGGCTTAAGGCTGTTGTGAGGTGGATGGCTGTTGGGTGGGTGTGTGCCTGCGTTTGTGTACTTTGGGAGGAGGGCTCACAGACACACTGGTAGAGGAAACAGGGTATGTTTGAATGGTAGTGGGGTGGTGAGTGCACGTGAGCGGTGTGTGGTGATGGGCGTGCTGGTGATGGAGGTAGTGGCAGAAGATGTTGTGCATGCAAGTGTGAGTGGAGATGAGACAAGGAGGGAGGAGGACGACGTGGAGGAGGGGGACACAGTGGAGGTAATGGTTGTTGGTATGTCTGCATGGGAATGATGCTTGTGTTAGTGCCTGTGGGATGTGTGGTGCTTATGTTTGCTAGAGCCACCCTTGTGTGATGAGGTGTGTGCATGCTGGTCTGATGGTGTGCTTGGGATAGGCTGAGGTGCAGGGGATTGGGTCTGGGTGGAGGAAGTTGGAGGGGGGAGGCTGGACACAGGGACAATGGCTGCCATCAGTGCTGAGGCCAGAGCCTGAAATGCTCTCTGTTGGGCTGCCTGGCCAGAATGAATGCCCACCAGGTACGCATTTGTTTGTTGCAAATGCCTCTCGACACCCTCGATGGCATTCACAATGGTAGATTGCCCAACAGTGAGGGATCTCAGGAGGCCAATAGCCTCCTCACTGAGGGCAGCAGGGCTGACTGGGGCAGGGCCTGAGGTGCCTGGGGCGAAGGAGATGCCCACCCTCCTGGGTGAGTGGCTATGGGACACACGCTGAGGGGCTGCTGGGAGGGCGGTGCTGGTAGGGGGGTGGCGGCTGTACCTGTTGATGCGGGGGGCACAGAGGGGCCCGCCACCGCAAGGGAGCTCCCATAAGAGGAGGAGTCGCTGTCGCTGATGTCACCTCCTGTCCCCGCAGTGGAGCTCCCCTCGCCCTCCGTCCCACTGGTGGCTTCAGACTCCGTTGTCTCGCCCTCCAGGGCCAAGTGGGATGCAGCTCCCTCCTGCTCCGGTGCCACTGCTCCTCCGCCTGATAATGCTATTGCACACAAGAACAGGGAGACCACAAAAAAGGTGGGGGAAAGACAGAAGAAAGACATGTTCAGTGCATGCAATACCACTACCGTTGGCGGACACTACAGACACAGCAGCCCTCTGCACTACGCCATGCACTTAGAGTTCCTAGATTAATCACATGCCCATGGGGTACAAGGCCTATGCCCGATTGCAGAACACATGGAAGTCACAGGAGCCTGACTAGGTGTAGATGGCTCTTACCACTGGTGGGGTTGGGTTGCCACATAGCCTGCCTCACAAAGGGCCCTTGCCTACAAAGCTCGCCCTGGCCTAGGGTAACCCACTGCCCACCTCCCCACCCAGACACCTCGTAATGCGCGCAGAGTCAGATGGGTGTGATGGTACTCACCCCCTTGCGGCTGCTGTGATGCCCTCAAGTGCCCATCCAACTCCGGATACGCCACCGCCAGGATCGGGAACATCAGGGGGGTTATGGTGCGACGTGCACCCCTCCCACGTTGGGAGGCCATCCCCAGCTGGGCCTTTGCTGTCTTCTTGCTCCAGCGGCGAATGCCCACCCATCTTTTATGGCAGTGGGTGTTCCGTCTACGGTGGACCCCCAGGGTCCGGATGTCCTTGGTGAAGGCACGCCAAATATCCTTCTTCTGGTGGGCACTGACCTAGAGGAATAGTACAGGGGAAGAGGAAAAACTTCAACCGTCCGGACCGTCACAGTCATTGGCCCACATTCCCACACTTGCCCTGACGCACATACACTCACCGTCCGCACACGCAACCCTCATTCCCCCCACCATGTATCTTCCATCCACACCATTCCAAACAGGCATTTCCCATGGAACATGCTCACAGTGTACTCACCTGTTTGTCTGGAGGACCGTAGAGTAGCGTGTACTGGGGGAGGACCCCATCCACTAACTTCTCCAACTCCTCCAAAGTGAAGGCAGGGGCCCTTTCCCCAGACACATGAGCCACTTCCAGACTGAGGTCACAGCAGCACTTGCAGTGTAGGTACTCTCCTACGAAGGTCAGGTATCAAGTGAGTGAACAGACAGAAAATGGCAGTCACGTCAGTGGCGGTGCGTACCGTCACCTCCGGCGTACATCGTCATTGGCTCCTGGGACCCTTAGGGTCCAATGTTAACCAATGCAGGATTGCGCTGGGGTCTTCGACCACCTACCGCGACGGTGTAGAACGCCAGCGCAGTTACCTCATATCCCCTTGTCCCACCTTACAGGTCAGGAAGCCGCCATTTCAGGGGGCCACATGGCATTAATATTAACTATGTCACACCTATCTAGGCCTTGCATACACAGAGTAACAGGCACATTGTAGATTTAGAAATGTTTGCTAATGACATGTAGTAATACCTCAGTGTTGGCTGACTCTCTGCTCTGTGTTTTCCTCCAGAGGGCACGTCCGTTGGGGCAGGTGGTGAGATGGCGGCATCCTCCGGTGTACAGAGCGCTGGTGGACCTGTCGACAATAATGGACAAGAGACACGTAATAGTCACCTACAGACTTGATCGTGCAACAATCCATGAATTGTGTACCCAGTTGGTGCCAGACCTGATGTCAGCAATCCGCCATCCCACAGGAATCCCCCCCTCTAGTGCAGGTCCTGTCAGTACTCCATTTCCTGGCTAGTGGGTTTTTTCAAATAACATTGGCCATTGCATCAGGGATGTCCCAGCCTTTGTTCTCAACCGTGTTGTCCAGAGTGTTGTCTGCCCTGCTTAAATACATGCGCAGCTACATCGTTTTCCCTCAGGTGGAGGATTTGCCTACAGTGAAAGGTGACTTCTATGCCCTGGGACATATCCCCAACATCATAGGTCCCATTGATGGGACACATGTGGCCTTGGTACCCCCCCCCCGCAGGAGTGAACAGATGTACAGAAACCGGAAGAGCTACCATTCAATGAATGTGCAGATGGTGTGTTTGGCCGACCAGTACATCTCCCATGTGAATGCCAAGTTTCCTGGCTCAGTGCATGATGCTTACATTCTGAGGAATAGCAGCATCCCTTATGTGATGGGGCTACTCCAGAGGCACCGTGTGTGGCTAATAGGTGAGGACAAGGACCCTATACCCTGTGAATAGTTGTCTGGGTCTGGGGTTATCCCTAAGGGTTAGTTTGTGTCTAACAGTTGTCCCTTAACATTTGCAGGTGACTCTGGGTACCCCAACCTGTCATGGCTACTGACCACAGTGAGAAATCCCAGGACAAGGGCAGAGGAACGCTACAATGAGGCACATGGGCGAACTAGGAGAGTGATCGAAAGGACCTTTGGCCTCCTGAAGGCCAGGTTGTGGTGCCTCTAAATGACAGGTGGTTCTCTCTACTACTCACCAAAGAAGGTGTGCCAGATCATCGTGGCCTGCTGTATGCTGCACAACCTGGCTTTGCGATGACAGGTGCCTTTTCTGCAGGAGGATGGTCCAGATGGGGGTCCTGTGGCAGCTGTGGAGCCTGTGGACAGTGAAGAAGAGGAGGCAGAAGAGGATATCGACAACAGAAACAATGTTATCCAGCAATACTTCCAGTGAGACACAGGCAAGAAGATGTCACTGCCTCACACCTCTCATACAATTGTTAGACCCATCATATGCCTGTCACTTTCACCCAGTGTATGGACCTTGACTTGTCACTTTGCCTTTCCATTTCACAGATGTGGGTCCCAGTGTGTGACCTCTGCTATATTACCTCATGGACTAGAGCTGTGTTACATTGGTATGTTGACAATACAATCGACATTTCTATATCCCATAGTAATTGCAAATACACATTTGTGAAAGCACAGACTGACTCCAGCTTGTTTCGTGATTCAAGGGTGTTTATTTCAGTGCTAAATAGTGGAGGGGGTTGTCAAATGGGCAGGGGTGATGGTGGAGGATTGTCCATGGCAGAGTCCAGTCTATTTGTTTCACAGGTCCATTGTCCAAAGGGGCATAGGAAGTGGAGCTAGGGCAGTTGATGGATGGACAGGGTGACGAAGTGGGACAGAAGGATGACATTCAGGGGGGTCTCATTTCCTGGTGGGGGTCTTGGAATTGTTCTCTGTCTTTGTCTTGGATCCCAGGGACCTTTTGCGGGGTGGTTCTCCATCTGCAGGGGGTGGGGTGCTGGTGTCGTGGTCCTGTGGCAGTGCCTCCTGTCCACTAGCACCGGCGGAGGTGGTGGGCTGTTCATCATCCAGGCTAGTGTCAGGGGTGCCTTGTTGTGCCACAGTGTCCCTCCTGGTGTTGACAAGGTCCTTCAGCACCCCTACAATGGTGACCAGGGTGTTGTTGATGGACTTAAGTTCCTCCCTGATCCCCAGATACTGTTTCTCCTGCAGCCGCTGGGTCTCCTGAAACTTGGCCAGTACCGTTGCCATTGTCTCCTGGGAATGATGGTATGCTCCCATGATGTTGGAGAGGGCCTCGTGGAGAGTGGGTTCCCTGGGCCTGTCCTCCCCCTGTCACACAGCAGTCCTCCCAGTTCCCCTGTTTTCCTGTGCCTCTGTCCCCTGAACCGTGTGCCCACTGCCACTGCCCTCAGGTCCCTGATTTTCTTGGGTTGTTGGGTTTGCCTGGGTTCCCTGTAGTGGTTGACACACTGCTGCTTGACGTGTCCTGGGGACAGAGGGATGGGCCCGCTGGGTGGGTGCTGTGCTGGTATTTCCTGAGGGGGTAGGCTCTGTGGTGGCTTGTGCCAGTGTCAGGGGAACCGACTGTCCCGGGGTCCCAGATGGGCCGGGCTGGTCATCTTGATCCAGTTGGACAGAGCTGCTGTCATCACTGTGGACCTCTTCTGTGGGGGAGTGGGCATGTCTGGAACATCCTGTCCAGTGATGTTGGGTAGGGGTCCTGCAGGGGTGTAAAGGCATGATTATTGCGTCTGTGTGTGCCATCGTGTGCAATGGGTGGGTGACTCTGTACTCAAGTGCTTGCATTCTTGTGTGGGACCTTGTGTGATAATTAGTTTGGGGATCTGTGTGGGTATCTGTAGTGGACATGCTTTGGTGATGGGTGTCCATGCTTTGGTGTTGCATGCAGGGCTTGGTGTTGGGATGTGTGGGTTGTGATAGTGGTACATTTGTGAGGTGTTGGAGTGATGGGGGTGAGGGTGAGGGTGGGGTATGTGATAGCATGCAGGTAGGGTGTGGGATGTAATAGTTAAGATTTGACTTACCAGAGTCCATTCCTCCTGCTACTCCTGCAAGGCCCTCAGGATGCAGTATAGCCAAGACCTGCTCCTCCCATTTTGTGAGTTGTGGGGGAGGAGGTGGGAGTCCGCCGCCAGTCCTCTGAACTGCAATCTGGTGTCTTGAGACCACGGAACGCACCTTCCCCCGTAGGTCATTCCACCTCTTCCTGATGTCATCCCGTGTCCTTGGATGCTGTACCACTGCGTTGACCCTGTCTGCGATTCTGCGCCATAGCTCCATCTTCCTAGCTATTGAGGTGTGCTGCACCTGTGATCCGAATAGCTGTGGCTCTACCCGGATGATTTCCTCCACCATGACTCTGAGCTCCTACTCAGAGAACCTGGGGTGTCTTTGTGGTGCCATGGTGTGGTGTGGTGTGGTGATGTGTGAGGTGGTGTGTGTTGTGATGTGTGAGGGGATGTGTTTGTGTGTGTTGTCTCAGGTGCTTGGATGTTGTGTGTGTGATGGTGTTGTGTGCCTGTGGATGCTAGTGTTGTTGATGGTGGTGTCTCTCTCTTGGCTTCTTTCTCAATTTTTGTCGTATGGGTTTGTGGGTGATGTGGGTGTGTGTTTTATATTGTATTGAGTGTGTGGGAGTGGTGTGTGTATGTGTATCAGGTGTGTGTATTTCGATTTGTCCAATGTGGTTGTGTTTTGTAAATGTGTGTGTATTTTGAGCGCGGCGGTGTGTACCGCCAATGGAATACCACAGTTGAAAGACTGCTGCATGGATTCGTGGGATGTGATAGTGTGGGCGTATTCCTGTTGCCGTGACGGTGTCAGTTTTGTTTTCACCAGTTTATCACTGACCTTTGGTGTGGTGGACTTGTGTGGGTGTCCAGATTTTGGCAGATTCTGGGCTGTGGGTCGTAATAGCTGTAGCGGAATTCCGCTGCCGCAGTGGTGTGTTGGCGGTCTTCTGCACGGCGGTAAGCGGGATTTACCACCAATGTTGTAATGAGGGCCTATGTTTACTGTGTTGAATGAGACGTAATGAACTATACTCTGTTTGGTTGTATTTGCTAACAAATACAATAAAATAAATAAATATAAAAAAATAAAAAAAAAACCAGGAAGGTATCCCTTTGCATATTATAGCCCCAGGGAAGTGGTGGTCCCCATGGGGTCTGCAGGACCCCCACAATTCATTTTATTATGTAGCTCCAGGGAGGTGGTGATCCCTGGAGCCCAGGGGCTCCAGGCGGCCCCCCCTGCATATTTAACATATGCGGCCCCAGGAAGGTAGTGGTCCCTAAGGCTTTTTAGACCCCTAGGAGGGAGATCTTGAGCCCCCTCCTCATTTATTTATAAGCCAGCATGCCCCCGGGACCTGGCCCACCTTGAGGCAATTAAAAAAAAAAGCAAGCCCAGGAGATTGCACTTGTTTTTTCTTAATTCACTTGCGAAATTTGCAAATATTTGTGATTTTTTTAAAAAAAAATGCTTTTTTGCCCTTGCTGAGCCCCTGGTGGATCCACTGAACCAGGGTTGGTGGATTAGGATAGTCCTACCCTGCACCCGTTTCTTTTTTTTTTACATTTATTTTTATGACTCGGCTGAAGCCAAGTCTCAAAACTGCTGCTTACTCTTCCTGTTTGAAGTGTTAGCAGGCAATATGATCTCTGCACAAGATCAGGACTATTTGCGAATTATTTGCACTTCTAGATATACAAATTTGGATTTCCTTTAATATCCAAACCAAAAGGAACTTTTCTACCACATTTGGTGTATTTTTCTGCCATTTTCTTTTGTTTGGCCCCTGGGTGGCCAGGTCCCTGGGGCATTGAGGGACTGAAAAAAACAGGGGGAGTGCATTGGCCCCCCCATAGGGCATATATAAGCCAAAGGGACCATTAGCAAAAAATGTGTGAGGCGACCGCACGTCCCCGCACAGCCCCGGGAATGGCCACCTCCCTGGTGCTAAATACAGAATTTATGCGGGGGGCCCCACACGGCCCCCCTGCAGCCCCAGGGACCACCACCTCCATGAGGCGAAATCTTTATTTTATATGGGGGATACCCCTAAGGCCTCCCTCTCAGCCCTAGGGACCACCACCTCCCTGGGGCTAAATACAGAATACGTGTATGGGGACCCGCACGCTGCACCCTGCAGTCCTGGGCACTGCCACCTCCCCAAGCTGAAAAAAATAATAAATGGGTTGCACTGCGAACCCCAGCCCCCGGGACAACCACCTTCCAGGGCAAAGTTAAAGGTTGGAGGGGACCACAAGGTCCCCTTCGTGGAGCCAATAATGGCCTTGGGGACTGTCATCCCCCCAGGGCTGGTTCCTGCTATGTCCCGGGGTGCCCGCCTCCAGAACATAGCTGTGTCAACCCCCCGGGACATAGCTGTTTGCTCTAACTTGGTGGACACTTTGACAGCTCTTCCCAAATCAGAGGAAACACTCTGCTTCCAGCGGGTGAGAGCTGTCAAAGTGCTCTCGCCCGCTGGAAGCAGAGGTTTCATCTCTTTCCCTACCCGCAGAGATGCAGCCAGGGAAGGAGATAAACAAATTTGGACTTCCTTTAATATCTCAAAAACTACTGAATGGAGTTACACAAAATAACAAAAAGTGTGTTCTCTGGACTAAAAACTACCTTTCTACCAAATTTGGTGTAATGTTTCTGTCCTTTTCTTCTATTTGGCCCCTGGGTGGGTCAGGTCCCGGGGGCATTGAGGGATTGACAAAGGAGAGAGGTGCGTGAGGCCCCCGCTAAGGCTCATATTAGCCCTGGGGACCACCACCTACCTGAGGAGATTTGCTAAAAATGTGTGATGAGGCTGTGCTACCCTCTGCACACCAGGGACCACCACCCTGAAGAGATGCAGGCAGGGAAAGAGATGAAACGATTGCTTTGCAGTCAGGGAGCTGCATGTTTACCAGCTCCCTGTGTGCAAAAGCAATGCCGTCTCCCTAAGGAGGTGGGGAATGGGCTGGGACTGCGGGGGCCTTGAGGTTCCGGCTGCTGTCCCATTGCACACTGGGTGCCCTGGGGACACAAAGGATAGATGTCCGGCCCTAGGGTATGGAGTCCCTGGGGCCAAAATAGGTCTGGGGTGTCATCCATTTAATGAAGGCCATGCCCCTGGTGATGGGATCCCCAGGGCTGATATCGGCCGGTGGAAGGGGGCTGCAGTGGCCATTTCCCGAATGCAGTAGCACTTAGTAACTAACTAGTAGGAAGTACTCCAGTTGGATAGACATTTTATGCAAAACTGTGGACTCTTGTTAGACAAACAAGCAGGTGAGTTTCTGTTCTGGCCATAATGCTCATTTCACAGAAATTAAACCTCAACAGGAAGCACTTACAAATATGAATGTAGCAGGTACCCCATTTGAAGCTCAACTTCTGGAAAGGGCAAATGATCATAACTCCTGTGCAGGGCGAAGGCAAAGCAAGTGTGCTTCCTTTTCGATTCCATATTGAAAAATTATGTGAAATCATTTGTGGAATTAAATGCATATTTTATCCATTGGAGCGCAACCTGTATGTGACTGTAATGAGTGGGTTCTTTCTTGTTCTCTCCTGGTGAGAGCAGAGCCCATGGTTCTCCCTTTAAATTGCTATGAGTATGCAAATGTGCAAATCACCTGGAAGCTCTGCCCGCTTGGCCACACCCCATCCACCATATTAGTATGTAAAGGTCTTTCCACTTTCATTCCGCTTTTTGACAGGATGATTGACAGTTTACCAAAGGGCACCCCTGTGTGTTTCCCAATGAATTTTGTGGTGCGCCAGAACTTTGGTTATCACTTGAGGGTATTGGCTCCTTATAACCCTCTGTATACATATGGTCGTATTTGTGGTGAAAGGTAAGGATCCTTCCTGATTGGTAATCTTTATAATCACGTATAAACTTTCTTTGTTTTTTCACAGTAATCTCTTCCTCAAATTTGGAGAGCTTTTTATCCAGGCTATCCTTAACTTCATCAAATGTATTTTGTGATACTAGAGTGAGAATCAATTTAGTAGTTTTATCAATCTCCTCAACAAGACGTATTTGTAGTACCAATGAGAAATACCAGCAAGAATGTATGACCATGTGCATGAGATTCAGCGAAAGGGGATATAGTGCAGATGTTATACGTCAGGCGGTAGAAAAAGTTGAGGAAGTGACAAGGTCAGAAATATTATATCGTACACAGCACAGCGCTACCAAGAATGAGAAGATTAGGTTTATTACGACCTACTCCAACCAAACATTCAATCTAAGGAAAGCACTCACTAGGAGCTGGCATATCCTTCAGACAGATCCTGACTTACATGAGGTTGTGGGTAACAACCCAGCATTAACCTTTCGTAGAGGCAGATCGCTCAGGGATAGCCTCAGTCCCAACATAGTGTTGAGCAGCATTCAATCTGAGAGTGAGAGATCTGATATCTTGGTTTTTTTTTGCTGCCACCAATGCAAAGCATGTAGATACAGCAAAGACTGCAAAAATGTAACATGGGGTGGTGGGCAGAACCAATATGCTATAAAGGGATTCTTTACATGCAACACTGAATTTTGTGTATACTGCCTACGATGCCCATGTGATAAGATATATGTGGGTAGCACAATCCACAAGGCGAAAAAGAGAATGCTGGAGCACGTAAGAGCTATTTGTAACTTTGATCGGAATTACCCTGTGGCACGTCATTTTCACGAAGTACATCAAGGCGATGAAAAACAACTTACATATGTGGTTTGTGATCAAATTAAATCTAACTTAAGAGGTGGAGATAGACAAAAAATGCTACGTGCCCTTGAATCTAAATACATTATTAAATCCATGACTCTGTCGCCCAATGGGTTAAATTTAAGTGAGGAAATGAACACCCAACTTGGCAGTTAATCTGATTCTGATTCCAGTAATGTTTTAGTCTTCGAGCTTCTATGTTGATATTTTTACACTTTTTTAAGTGTTATGTAGTTACGAGTGTCCAATCAGGATAAAGTTAGTAGGATTAGGCGGAAACATGAAATGCAGATTGTATTACCAATTATTTAATTAACATTACATTGAATATATAACTCTGAACTCATGGTATGTATTTATGTTTATATACAAGCTGAGTTAACACGATGTGTTAAATTCATATGTATTGGTTAAATAATAGCTCTCACACGTATATGATTTTTTTTTTTTTTTTTTTTTCTTGGTATGCATCTCGCTTTATATACCTCTACAAGATGGCACTCATGTTTTCCTAGAAGGACCTGTATTTATACTTTGTGACTAGTCCTTCTTTTGTGTTTATGAATATGTATTTATACCTGTTGTTTGTTACACACCCCCACCCGTGAATAAGGCTACGGCTGAAACGCGTTGGGAGGAACACCATTTCTTTCTTTTTTGCAATATATTTTGGAACTATTCGTTTGGTGTCTTGATCTCTCGTTTGATTGAATGAGTGAACTTACAAATATATATATATATATTTATATCACTTTATCATAGAAATAATGGTTAGTGCTGTAGAAAGAAAAATGAGGACATGTGAGTTCTCAAATATCTTCCTCTTCTACTTCAATGAAACATTGTGACATGCACACTGAAACATGCACTTTCAACACCAGCAGCAGGCTGCCAGTTAACACCCTGGTAATCAGCGGCTTTACTACAATGTTGTTATTTGCTCTAATGAGCATCTAGAGTGCTAACATATAAGATTTATGCTAAAGGTGTGACAAATCTGAATGCCATTTTATTGGAATCAATGAAATTGAAGTCGAAAACAGAAAGCATTTTCTACTGAGGACACTGCAGAAGAAATTAGTGAGCTCCATCATAAACAATCCCACTGTGCAAAACAATTAATTTATTTGTGTTTTTATGGTTTTATATAGCACAGACTTGACCTGAAGGTACTGGAGTTCTTTATATGAACATCAGTTACATTGCATATGGACACATTCCTTTTGGCTTTAGGCATGGAGAGATCGAGTGATTTGCCCCAAATCACAAGATTTTGAGTTGATGGTGAAACTCAAACCTGGTTCCCTAGTTGCAAAGTCTGCAGCTCTGGCCATAACACCACATCCTCTCACTATATCAAAAGATCAACTCAATAAAAACATAAAGATAGCACATTTAAAAGTGTTTTGTCACTATTTGAGAATTCAGACAATAGATCCTCATTTTATGCTTTTTAGAGCAGAAACCATAATGTCTATAGAAATTATAAAAATTAAATGTTTAGGTATTACAGTTTTGATTACATCAAGATGATGTCAGACTTTCCACACTTTTGTAATAAATATAAAATGTTAGCAATTTAGTTGTTCATCACAATACTGCGGGGAGGCAGATGTCAAGGACATGGACTTGGATAACCGAGGGCAGGAAGGAGGGGGTCAGAGGCAACAAGTTGGCCATGCTGCGCAGGCATTAAGGGCAGTAGCAGCACAATGGGCCATGGGGGGCAGGAGCAAAAAAAACAACCCTGCAGGATAGACAAGAACATCTGTGACAATATGACAGACCATTGAGGGCAGAAGGAAGAGGCACTGGCAGTACAACCATACATGCCGAAAGACCCGATTCAGGCAGGAGAATTCCGATGTTTTTAAGCCCATCTGTTTCCTGACTAAAACCTCCTCTTTTTCAATGTAAATCAAAGGGGAAAATCAATTCCCCAGGCTTTTTTTTTCAAAATCTCTCTCTTACCAAGTGAAAACTATTGCAAGCATGGTACATTGGATCCCCGAGGGCAGGGTTAGGGATGTGGACTTGGATTATAGAGGGCAGGAGGGAGATGGGCAAGGGCACGAAACTGTCCTTACAGGGGAGGCATCAGGGATTGCAGCAGCACAACACACCACATAGAACAAGCAGGGCCGCAGTGCAGCACAATGGATCATGGAAAGCAATAGGGAGGGGACAGAACCATGCACATGGACAACAGACAGGAAAGGGTACAGAGGCAAGGACAGCAAGCTGACCATACCAGAATGACAGGAGGGAAAGTTGCAGCATAACAGAGCATGAAGGGCAGGAGGCATCAGGGGTATGACAACAGACTAGACAAGGCAGGAGGGAAGGGATGGGGCCTGCACATGGATAACAGAGGGCAGGGTGCAGGGCTGGAGCAGCAAGGTGACCATGGAGGGCAGACAAGATGGGCATTGGAAGCACAACACACCATGGAGGGGAACAGAGAACTTATAATGGTGTAGACACAAACAAAGAAGAGAAGGCCAGAGGGGGTCAGGGATCGGAGGCAGGAAGTTGACCACACAGGGCAGGTGGGAAGGGTTGTGGCAGCACAGAAGACCATGCACAGCAAGATGAGAGAGTTATTCAATCAATCAATCATAGCATTGGTAGAGCTTAGAACTATCACCCCTATGGGTATCTGGGCACTGAGAGTGCTGTGCCTCAGTTGAAAAGCCACATCTTGAGTCTCCTTCTGAAGTCCGTCAGGGAGGGAGTTGTTTGGAGGTAGAGGGGCAGGCTGTTCCAGGGTTTGGCTGATGTGTAGAAGGAATGGCCTCTGCTGCGGGTGCAGTGGATGAGGGGGGTGTATATGATGTTCAGTGAGGCGGAGTGTAGTTGTTCTGCTGGGATGTAGAATCTCAGTCGATGGTTGATGTAGCCCTAGGTTGTGGAGAACCTTGTATGCAAGTGTGAGGATTTTTAACTGCCATCTCTTCTGGATGGGGAGTCAGTGGGGGTTCTTGAGGTGTGGCATTCATGTATAATGGGACACTCAATGATGATGCCTAGATTTCATGCATGGTCTGATGGACAGGGCGGTGGTCTCAGTTCTGCTAGTCACCAGCTGTGGTCCCATATGGAGGTGTTCTTCCCAAAGATCAGGACTTCCATTTTGTCAGTGTTTAGTTTTGTTGTGTAGCCATTTTAGTTCTAGCTCCATGCACGTTATTTGAGCACACTAGGCGTGTCGCTGTGCACTTTAACCTAGATATATTTTATTCAGCTTTGTTTATTATTTTAACAATAGCCACATTTGCAGTCTTGTTTTATTTCTCTCTATCTAGCTGTTCTTTGCCTAGGTCAGCACTGCTTTCTTAAAACAAGACATTTCTTTCACTCTGGACTTCTTTCAAGGCTGCAGTAAGATAGGTTGCAGGTAAACGTGGTAAAGCTTTGTCTCTGGTATTCATAGAAACATACACATCCTTACGTAGGGACGTTTTCTTAGAACATCTGCTGTTTTATTATAAAAACACTTCAGTGTCCCATACACGTTAGAGGGAGATTCCAGCCAGATGACCACGACTGTATGGCGAATTGCTGAATGCTTCGCTACAGCTGCTTATGCAGACTTCAGGCATCTCGCTGAGGTATGAGGGATGATATCTTCCCAGGGGAACCTGAAAGGCAGAACTAGAGCTTAATATGCTGTGCTCTAATATAGCTATGGTAGGGATTAGTTTAATGACTCTAGTGACAATATGGTAGCGTTATTTCTATGCTTCACTCTCCTTGTCACAATTGTAATCCTGTCATGCTTTATTGTCCTGGTTATTGCAGTACATGCTTTATTATCTGAGATACAGTTGCTTTATTAAAAACCTTATTGAAACATATACTGCCTCTGCTTGTCGTTGTATTTGTGAGACTAATGTAACTGAGAGAAATGGATGAGGTCTGAGTGACCATAATTTCCCTGAGGAGTCAATTGTGTCATGCGCTCGGCTGCCCATTCATCCATGCTCTTGGGTAGAGATGAGGCACTGCTAGTTAACCGGAGCAAAACCCAGATTGGGACGAAAGGTGTCACCTGTAGTGGGTTAGACTCAGCCTCCCCTCACCGCAGGCAATTCTGCCGCTCAAATCCAGTAGTAGGATAATGAGAGCCTAAGCGACAGTTTGAGGCAGCTGTTTTTCTTCCATGTTACTACATTAGTTATGGCATTGCAGAAGTTGGCTTTGATGTTGTTGGGGTCTTCGGTGAGTGAGAGGATTAGTTAAGTGTTGTCAGAGTAGGAGACTATATTGAGTCTGTAGGATTTGACAATGTCTGCAAGGTAGGTCATGTAGATGTTGAACAGGGTTAGGCTGAGGAAGGATTGTTGGGGTACACCACAGGTGATTTTCTTGAGTGTAGAAGTGCAGGGAGGAAGGCGAATGCTCTGCATGTGGCCTGAGAGGAAATGAGTGACCCACTTAAGGGCATTTTGTTGAATGCCTATGTTGTGGAGTCTATTGAAGAAAGTGTGGGGGGAGGCTGTATCAAATGCTGCCAGGGGTCCAGAAGGATCAGAACTGCTGACTCTCCTTGGTCGAGGAGGGTCCTGATGTTGTCCACTGAAGTGATCAATGAATGCAGTGGTTTACCCAGAATCCTGATTGTGAGGTGTCGAGAAGGTAGTTTCATTTGAGATAGCCCGTGGGCTTTTTGTTGATAGCTTTCTTGAGCACTTTGGCCGGGAAGGGGAGCAGGGAGATCAGTCTGTAGTTTTTGAGGTTGCTGGGATCACCAGAGGGTTTCTCTAGGAGAGGTCTGACTGGAGTGGCAGCAAACGGCCACGGTGGGAAAGAAGGGGGCAGGGGCATGAACAAAGGCCCATGGAAGACAGAAGGGAGAGAGTAGAGGCAGTACACAGACAAGAGAGGGCAGGGCAAGGGGCTTCCCAACAGATCACATAGGGCAGGTAGGAGGAGCAGTTGCAGCCCAACAGAGCATGGAGGGCAGAAAGGAGTGGTAGCAAAATGGACCATGAGTACACGAGTGAGGGAATAGGGGCATGGAACTTGGACAGGCAGGGTGGAGGTGACAGGGACAGGTGGCAGCCATCTGACCATGCTAGGCATGTGGGAGGGACTGTGGCAGCTCAACAGAACACTCAAAGTAGATAGGAGGGGCAGTGGCAGGCCCATAGAACATGGTGGACAAAAATGGGGGTGCCAGGGCATGCACACAGACAGCAGAGTGTTGGGGTGAAGGAGGGCAGGGGCAGCAAGCTACGCAAAGGGGGTAAGCAGGAGAACAATGATCCATGGAGGTAAGGAGGAGTGGACAGGGATATCAAGCTCAACGGAGGACAGTGTCAGCTCACTGGACCATGCAGAGCAGGAGGGAGGGGCTGGTGCATGTACTTGGACAGCAGATGGTAGGGAAGAGGTGGATGGGGCAGTAAGCTAACTGTTCAGGGAAGTAGCAGAACAACAGCCACACAGACTTGGAAAATGGATGGAAGGAGGAGGGGGGGCAGGAGCAGAATCCTTGTGTCAGGATAGCACAATGCCAGGCAGGCCCTGCATCCAACTCCCCACCATGCATTGTGATGGGCATTTCACTTAGTGTTAAAACCCCCTAGAAATTCACTCAAAAAAACAAAGCTTACAAGGACGTCATAGTAAGGAAATAAAATAAAAAATACCTTAGAAATTCACTAAAAAACCTAAAGATTATAAGGATATTGATATTAATGTTCTCCATATGTTTTGGCAATATTTTGTATCACAATACATTTGTCAGCACTTTTCTGTCATACAATCTTGTTAAATGCTGTATTTTTGGATTCTGAAAAGGCCTTTAGCGTTTGAACAAAGGGTTTTGTTGTACTCATGGGGTCCACACACTCAAAGATTATGTAAACTTCTTTATTTCAAAGAACAGTTCTCCATACGTGCTGCTCCATCTTTCAGCCCATGGCAACTGCCAACTTTTACTACCAAGAGGACTCTTTACTCCCTTGGCACCTCACTTGGACATTGTTGCCACCTCCTCATCCACCCTGTCCACAGCAGACACTTCAGAACTTCCCTTGTTATCTCTGTGCTAAATCTCTTTTATGCAATACTCAGACTCTTCCACAACTTTAGCAATCTGTATAGTTTTTTTTCAAGAGTTTGATCCTTGGCAGCTCATAAATGCTCCAGCACTGTACAATGAGCTGGTCCCTTATCATCTCATCTTTTATTGCCCCAAATTTGCACTTGACAGAGAGTTCTTGTAGTCTAGTGATGCAGTCATCCATCAATTCACCTACGCTCTGTGGCTGAGTGTGGAATGTATACCTTCGCCACATAACATTGGCTCCTTTTGCAAATCTTAACTTCAACCTTTTCCTGGCTTCACAGTCCACATCCTCTATGACAGAGGTCTTCAAACTTTTTTGCTCTGAACCCCCCAACATATTTTGAAGTCGGGCCCCCCTCAAAAATGTTTGGCAAAAATAGAGAGAGTGGAAGGGCCAGGGGTGAGCTTTGGGATGGGGCTTAGGAGATCATATCAGGGATATTGTTCTGTAGCTCATAATCCACGCTATATGTGAGATCTATAAAAGTGCAAATGTATCAAACCAAAACATAAAGTGGCCAAAAACACAAGACCCCATATTTGGGATGTTGTGAGGCTGAGTCTCAATGCAACTGCACCTGCCCTTAAATAATTGCCCCGATAACTCTACACCATCTTCAAGGTATCTCTCCTGAAGAAGCTGTCTCTATCATTTGCAAACTGAAAGATTACCCCCCCTCTATAGCATCCCTTCCTCTGGGCCATCTCCTTGATGTTATCCTAGGATTTCACTACTTTCCTCTTTCTCCTGGACTGTTACTCTGAGGCCCAGGGGATCTGGATGATCAGAACGATGCATCTGAATGAGACCCTATCTGTCGGCCTCCTCACTCACCTTGAAGGACATCTGCTTGTAAACAGAGATCAAAGTTGAATTGATGTATGCATACCCACATGCCCACACGTTTTTAATTTTATAAAGGCAGGACCTATACTTTTTCTTAAACAACAATCATCCCTGAACAGTTATTGTGGCCCTTGAAGTGCCTCTGCACGAAAGTGAAGGAAGGGTAGGGGCAGGGTGGGGAGGAACTTTCCTGTGTTGTGAAGCTCATGGAGGGACTGAGATCGCGATGTGTGTAATTGGTCACCAAATGTAAGGCTGGGAGCCAGCAGTGGCTTTAGCTGATGGAATCACTTAAAGCTTCATGATGACATATTCATGGTGACATATTTTTTTTTGTGATACTTCATGTCAGGGCATTATAAGCCAAGTTTTAGAGAGTGTAAATTTAATAGACACTTATGCAAATGTTTGCACTAGGTGTAGTTTACTTCTTAGTAAAATATGTACTTTGAAAGCACTTGTTTATCTTAAAACCCCAAATTATTTTACAGCAGCTAAACTTATACTGTGTATAATACAATTTCAAAATAATGACTTGCATATTCACAGTGTATTCTGCTCCAGGCTGGGACCTCATACTACCATAAAGATACAATTCATTATTTCTGGCATCTGTAATGGTCACATTGCCCAAATTAAATGTATTACAGAAAAGAATGTATTACCATCTGATTAATTGAACTTGCATTTATTTTCCGACTAAGGTTTCTGCATTATTTTATATGCAACTACCTGAAAGTGAAAAAATAAATAAACTTGAGGAACATTTTGTTCTTGTCAGCCACATTCTTGACTCTATCACCAAGTGAGTGTGGTAGTGACAGTGTCTAAAACGTGGCTAAAAAGAGCAAAATTTCCTGTAAGGGTCTTGTTTTTCCCTTTCAGTTAACTGCATATAAAATAACACAGAAACCTTAATTGAAAAATAAATGCAAGTGAGGCTAACCGGATGGAAATACATTCTTTTACATTATGAGATTCCCCTATATTTTTTTAAAATACTGAAAGGACTGCATGTAAATGAAGACAGTCTGGAAACATGCCATGTGGCGCTTACAGGGCATCTTCATTTAGAAGTTCTTGTTGAGCCATTTGTGCCTCCTTGGGAATGTACTCACAGATCCCCTGGGTGACGCGCCGCACAGTTTGAAGACCTCTGCTCTATGGGTTGTTCATCATTAATCATTGCCGAAGGTAAGTACTTAAAAACATGCCGCCCTTCTTTTCCTAGGATACTTAATAGGATTTATTTTTTCTGCTCACCCTGAAGTCTTCCTCATCTAGCACTTCCAAATAATTGTCAAAGATGTGCACCCATTCCTCACACTCTATAGACAGAACTCCAGATTGTGTTAACAAAAGGAGGAGGGGCCGTGATTGAAGTCAGATCCATTGTTCTTACAATTTTGTTTGAATTTTAGGTTTACACTTAGTAGCAAATGACTTGGTATGCTGTGCCTTGAAGATGGGCTAATGGACGTGCCTAAGGTCTTTCCTCTAATCCACAGTGCATTGAGGAGCATTGTTACTCAGTTGTGAAGACAGTCAATGCAGTGTGCTCTGGAATTGATGAGCTGTGTCTGGAGAACTACCGAAATAATGCTGCCCAAATCTGTGAGTACGCTGGCTTGTTGCTTTGATGATGCGCTATTTCGTTCTAAATTCAATGTCAGGACCGGAGGTGAGGATTATGCTTCTCTTTCTCTGCTTTATTTTACAACAACAGCCAATCAAAATGAAGAACAGTAAAAAACTACAAATCCCAAAAGTCCCATCAACACGTGATGACCATAGAGAATGAACCCTATAAAATGCTGCCTCACATAATTCCACTCCTCTTTCTTTGCTGATTCGCAGCCAGTTAAGTTATTCATGCCTTTACTTCAATTTTGTATGTACGTTGCATGATTGCGCTTTCAGCGCTGTATGGTTTGCGGTCTTCTGACGTTTTGTTTCTATTCTGGGAGTGGTTCTTCCCTCCTGGGGGCTGCCGCTCAGCACACCCCCTGTAATCTATGGAGCAGGGGAGCGAGGACGCGCGGCTTTGCCGCGCAGTCCTTTTTTTCATTTCCAGGCTTCTGGTAATTACTTTTCACACGCTCGCGTTGCTGAGCGTTTTTCCCTTACACGTTGAGACGCGTGAGATCGTCTTTCAGACTGCATTGCTTTGCTCCCCGGTTTACACCCCAGCTATTGTGTTTGGGGGTGAAAAAGATTCTTATTCAGGCTGGGCATGGCGTTTTTCTTCTCTGTAGGGCAGCTCCCTCCACATCGTATCATTTAAAGAAATTTACCTGGACACCACGTATATTTGGTTGTAGTTCATTGTCTGAACCACTGATATTGAGGGTTGGTGTTCTGCCCTACTTTGTTCAGTTTTATTGCTCCTTTGGGACCCTATCTGCTGTTCTCAGCATGGCTGGCTATGAAGACCAGGTGAATGCAGAATACTTTTAGGAGGATTCAGCTGGGTCGTTTGAACAAGATCTGGTTTATGCCTTGGACGCAGGTGTATGTCACACTGTTAATCAAGCCTTGGCACAGGTGATCAGACCCATTAAACATCACCTGATTGGTTTTGCAGAGCAGCAGGGATGGGTTGCCCCTTTGGGCATCCAGTCAATAGGAGAGCCCTCCCTGTCTGGTGGTTCCTTAATAGAATTGAATAATTCTTAACGCAAATGCTAGAACATGTTTTACTCACTTATGATTCAGAAAATACATGTCTGAGCTGGTGCTCACGCTCACTACAGCACATGCTAGTATGGTTGTAGCTGCCTTGTGCGGGGAGATGGTTGACAGTGTAAGAATGCACCCACTAAATGATTGCCTCTGCTCTCAACTGTCACTGCACTTTGCTGAGCAATTGCCATATTCCGTCAATGATGTAAATGTGTACGCACTCAGGGCCAGATTTATGAAAAGTTAGTGCTGCGTTTACGTCATTATTTTATGCAAACAAGAGGCACAAACTTACAAAATATAATTATCTTTTGTAAGTTTGCTCCACTTTTGCATCAAAAAATTACATAAACGCGGTGCTAACTTTTCAAAAATCAGGCCCTGAGTGGCTGCCTCTGCCCCCAGCTGTCACTGCACTTTGCCGGGCGGTGACTGTATTCCACCACCCACAATAGCAGCATTAAAAAATAATTCTGTGTGTGCTCAATGCTTCTATCTCTAGCTTTTTCTAGTAGCAAGGCTGCCTTCTTTTGAACTGCCCTACAATGAGCTGTTGTATCCAATACTGATTTTCGCTCCTTATCACTGTCCACCAACTGCACCGGTACCACACTGCTTAAAGTTCAGTCTGCTTTATAAAGCTCCGAAAAGGAATCGCTGTCACTTATCTGTGGGAATCACGTCAGCTGCACACACATCAGTTCTCACTTATGCAAGGAGATGCGCAGACCACCTAGCTGGCCCCTCTTCACCAAAATGATGTTGTATTCATGGGATCCATGCTTGCAAGGATGATGTAAACATCTTTATTTCAAGGAATAGTTCTCCATATGTGGTGCTCCATCTTCCAGACTATGGCAACTGCCACTCCCTGAAACTTACGTGGAGCTTCATGACAACAGAACTTTAAGCCTAACTAATATTCCACACTGACTAGTAAATATATGTTAATAATGAAAGGTATACAGGCTGTGTTTTAAACGAAGCAAGATCACAACAGGTTGCTATGTAACAATGGCACTAAAACCTATATGGAAGAATGTAGAGTAGTTTAATGGGATATTGGATAGATATGATAGGCCATTTTGAATATAATCGTCTTTTGAATTGGCAGCCAGTGATAGGATTTTAGTTTCTTGAAAACAGAATCAAAGTTTCTTAGGAAATAGATTGTTCTTGCTGATGTATTTTGGATATTCAGCAAGCAGACCAAAGATTAAAACTGTCAATGCCTGAATGTACACATTTTTTACCATAATCATTTAAAACCTGTCTTATTGGTATCGATAAAGCAACAAAATGACAACAGACGCCCACCTACATCCACTGGTCAGTGGGAAGTTACCCATTTAATGATCAGGGGTTAGTAAAGCACAGAATTACTACACAACAGGGAAAGAAGAATGGGTAGTAGCAAGGAAGGGTGGGGAGGGAGGGAAAGGATAGACACCAGTTGTCTGGGGAATGGATATGATTAGGAAGCTTAGCAGTCAGTGGCTGTTGATGGTGCTTGTTCCGGTTGGGTAAGTCAGAGGATCTGCAAGTATAGCGGAAGATTAATTCCCGGAACTCATCCAAGAGGTAATGGAAATAAGGTCACCAAGTTTTATCAAATAGCCATATGGAATGGGTCACTACCGCCGTCAGTTTTTCTATTCCCAATAGCTCCCACAACTTATGCAGCCAGTCCAGTTGTGTGAAGGTGGCATGCGTGCCCCATTTAGAAAAGAGAACCTGTTTGGCGGCTTCCAGTGTCAAGGTGATTACCCGCCCCTAGGAGATTTCAGGGCATACATCAAGGGATCATAGAAGCCTAGTAGGACATAGCTGGGGATTCTGGTAAGGTCTGTCTCAAACATGTCATTCACCGCAGCCAGCACCGCATACCAGAAGGATTCGAGTTTTGGGCGTTGCCATAGGATGTGCGTGAGAGTGCCCCTCTGCCTGCAATTGTGCCACCTGTGTCTCACGGGGTACTTCAGTGACATCTGGGGAATGGGGAGGAAGATGTAGATATCAGAAAGAATATGCTTGTCACAAGAGCGTGTAAGGAGACACTTCCCAAAGGGTGTGACAGGTCAGCTTGTTTGAGGGCGCAACCAGGGATGTGTCAGCCAGTGTGAGATAGTCATGTATTGCCAGCAGGTTGTAGACTTAACCCCAAATGCTGACTGAATCTGTGGGAAGTCCATGAGGCCATTCTCATCATAGAGGTCCTCTATCCATTTTCAATTGGCCTCCGGCCAGGCGACAAATGCTGAGCTATGTTGTGCAGGAGGGTGGGGAAGTCAGGAGTTCCTATTATCGGTGTTTGCGGGGACTGATGTGTGAGGTGTGAAAAGCCTGTGTCGAAGTTGTGGCCTGTCCCATACACCCACTGTGGCTCGCATCACCAGGGAAATATACACTCCCACAGGTCGGTGTCATTTCGGCAGCAATGGCACCTTCCAGATCGGAATGCCCACCACCGCCTAATCAATAAAGCACCAGCATTTTCCAGTACGGGGCTGAGACTACTCCACCATATCGCATAACTGCGCTGCCTGGTAGTAACACTGTAAATTAGGGATACCTAGTCCTCCTTCTTCCTGTGAAAGGTATGCTTGAGATTTAGCCATTGGTGCTTTCTTGCCTTCAATAATAAATTCCCAAATAAGGGCTTGCAGCCTGTTGAGCACCCATGGAGGAGGTTGAAGAGGCACAGCTTACATTACATATAAGATTTTTGGTAGGAGTGTCATCTTGACCTCCTCTAGGCGGGCCAGACGAGGCAATGATTTTTCCATCTGGACAGGTCAGACCGTGCAATCGTCAAAAGGCTTTCGTAATTACAGGTGACTGTACGGTTAGGTGTGGGATGGATACAGAGGCCTAAATAAGTGATCCCTTGTGCGACCCAAGTATAGGGAAATCCGATGCAAGTTGCCTTTGAGTAGCCTCAGGTAGATTCAGGTTGAGTATGGATGACTTCTGAGGGTTAGTATTAAAAATAGACACTCTCCCAAAGGCCTCCAATTCCTATGTCACTGCCCGTAGAGATGTATGAGGGTCAGATAGTGTCAAGAGGACATCATCAGCATATAACATAATTTTATGGTCCCCCTCCCCATTCAAATGCCTGCAATTTGTGGATGATTGTGAATTTGTTGTTCAAATGGCTCCATATAAACGGCAAATAATAAGGGTGACAGGGGGGCAACACTGCCTGGTTCCCTAAGTGATAGAAAAGGGTCTAGACAGGATTCTATTAACCCCTACTCTGGCTTTGGGTGAATTATAACAGGACTCGACCGAATTATGGAACCATAGCCCCAGACCCAAATGTGTCAAGCCCTACAAAGACTACAAAAAGATAAACAGATTACAGTCAAACCGTGCGACAAAGGAGGGGGTATAGTATTGTTGGAAACTGAAACTTATAAATCCAAGATTCAAACTATGTTAAACCAATCAGATTATTACCAGAAAACAGGAAAACATTGGCATGAACGAGTCAAGAGAGAGATAACTAGTATAAGTACTGAAGCCTTAGAAAATGGAATCATTTGCCAACAAGAATTCCAATACCTTAATCCAGCAAAAACTAGGACCCCTGTGTTCTATGAGGTCCCGAAAATACATAAAAACAAGACAGATCCCCCCATGAGACCCATAGTCTCTACTGTAGGGGCATTGACAGAACCTCTATCTAAATATGTTGAGAAATTCTTAAATCCGCGAGTAGCCTCACTTCCAGCATTTATTCGAGATACTAGCCATATCATTGCCAAACTAGAAGGCCTTCCGTTCAACTCGACCACACAACTATTAGTAACAATGGACATTGAAGCACTGTATACCAACATCCCGCAGAAAGAGGAGTGGTTAGCTGTTGCACGCCTCTTCGACAAAGAAGGTAATACAGAACATTCTTCCTTCATCTTACAGTGTCTCAATATTGTCCTACAAGAAAACTTTTTTGAATTCGATGGCCAGACATACCAGCAGAAGAAAGGGGTCAGTATGGGAGCCGCCTGTGCCCCAAGTGTAGCCAACATTTATGTTGGCTCCTTTGAGGAAACCCATATCTACAATGAGATGGCACCATTTTATGAAAACGTTCACCTCTGGTCACGCTTCATAGATGATATTTTTTTCATATGGACAGGTGAAGAAGATTCCCTAACAGAATTCAGCCAGTGGATCAACGCATGTAATCCCAATCTCAAGTTTACTATTCACACCAGTAGAAATAAAGTTGAATTCTTGGACATTTGGATTGGCCATAAAGACTCTCAACTTGAGATGTCATTGTTCACAAAACCAACAGCCAGGAATACCATATTACACTACGACAGTTTCCACCCTACGAGTCAGAAACAAGGGATACCCTTTAGTCAATTCCTACGGGTCCATAGAAATTGCTCTAGCATGAGTGATTATGAACACCATGCTTACATCCTACAGCAGAAATTCCTTCTACGAGGATATCCCAGAAAATTGATCAGAGACTCATACAAAAGAGCTAAATATTATAACAGAGTAAGTATGTTTGAGAAACAAAATAAAAAATTCACACCTTCCATAGCCTGTGTAATTCAACATTCTAACCTCAATGAAAAAATCAGGAAAATAATTTTTGCCAATTGGCACATTCTAAATAGTGACTCCAATCAAGCACCATTAGAGCGTCCCCTCCTGTCCTTTAGGAGAAATCAAAATATATCGAACAAACTAGTCAGAGCTATTTTACCTAAGACTGAGACCTTCTGTCAGAAGTCGATATATGGCAATCGACCTATCACAGGCAACCACAAATGTGGTAACTGTAAAGCTTGCCCGAGAGCCATCCTGGGCAATGTATTCTCGTGGAAACGTACCAACTTCCAACTATTAGATATGACTAATTGTAAAACAACCAACTGTATCTACTCAATCAGATGTCCCTGCCCTCTCCTATATGTAGGAGAAACTGGAAGAGAAGTTAAAATCAGAATATTGGAGCATATCTCCAATATTCGAAATGGTAAAGAAAGTGCCCCGTTGGTCACACACTGGATACAGCATGGACATAAAATCGAGGACCTCTCTTGGACTGTCCTAGAAAAGATTAAAAACTCTGGACAGTTAGAGGATCACAAAATCCGGAAAAAGAGAGAAGTCTTCTGGATCTTTACACTAGATAGCTGTGAAAAGGGATTGAACGAATACATTCCATGGGAAAATGCTATTACGTAAGTCTACTCTTTATTTTTATTTTAATTTGACTAGAGTATGACTTCAATATAAACTATTACCCACAATAAGATAGAGATTCTTTCTGGTAATGATTCTGCTAGTTACCATCATTTACACTATCGGACCTTAGAGCATACTCCATAGAACTATTTGAGTTAACCATGTCTTTTGAGTCTCGCATTACATCTCTAGAGCTAGTAATTAAACTGAGCCCATAGCTGGTTTTTACTTATGTCTATATCATTGACAAATGAACTGCATATACGTATATGTAAGCTCTGGATAACATCCATCTATAGACATTACACCGTTTGAGTAGAGGTACGGAACAATATACATTCATTATTTTTGTTTTCATCTTTCCGGCGTCACCGGAATACCTCCAACATGGCGGCCGCGATAGACTGCCATATTCGCGTACATCCCCGCGGTCTAGTAACACAGACAATACCACCGTACGGCCGCATAAAAACGCCTACGATTAGCGGCAGCTGACTCTAGCCAGCAGATGCGGGAAGAGCGAACGCCGTGATCGGTATTTATTTACTTCAAGTCCGCAGTTTTCTTTTTATAACATTTGCGCTATATTCATTTCAACATTGTTACAAAGTACAGTGTATCAAATCAAATCAAATCAAATCATTAGCATTTATAAAGCGCGCTACTCACCCGTGCGGGTCTCAAGGCGCTAGGGACAAAGGGGGTGGTTATCGCTGCTCGAACAGCCAGGTCTTTAGGAGTCTCCGGAAAGCGGAGTGGTCCTGGGTGGTCCTGAGGCTGGTGGGGAGGGAGTTCCAGGTCTTGGCCGCCAGGAAGGAGAAAGATCTCCCACCCGCCGTGGAGCGTCGGATGCGAGGGACGGCGGCGAGTGTGAGGCCAGAGGAGCGGAGGGGGCGGGTGGGGACGTAAAAGTTGAGGCGTCTGTTGAGGTATTCCGGTCCCTTGTCGTGGAGGGCTTTGTGTGCGTGGGTGAGAAGTCGGAAGGTGATCCTTTTGCTGACTGGGAGCCAATGCAGGTGTCTCAGGTGTGCGGAGATGTGGCTGTTGCGGGGTACGTCGAGGATGAGGCGGGCTGAGGCGTTTTGAATGCGTTGCAGGCGATTTTGGAGTTTGGCGGTGGTCCCAGCGTAGAGGGTGTTGCCGTAGTCCAGGCGGCTCGTGACGAGGGCGTGGGTCACGGTTTTTCTGGTGTCGGCGGGGATCCAGCGGAAGATCTTGCGGAGCATGCGGAGGGTGAGGAAGCAGGCGGAGGACACGGCGTTGACTTGCTTGGTCATGGTGAGAAGGGGGTCCAAGATGAAGCGGAGGTTGCGGGCGTGGTCTGCGGGGGTCGGTGCGGTGCCGAGGGCCGTGGGCCACCAGGAGTCGTCCCAGGCGGACGGGGTGTTGCCGAGGATGAGGACTTCAGTTTTTTCAGAGTTCAGCTTTAGGCGGCTGAGCCTCATCCAATCTGCGACGTCCTTCATACCCTCTTGTAGGTTGGTCTTGGCGCTGGCGGGGTCCTTGGTGAGGGAGAGTATAAGTTGGGTGTCGTCGGCGTAGGAGGTGATGATGATGTCGTGCTTGCGTACGATGTTAGCGAGGGGGCTCATGTAGACATTGAAGAGTGTCGGGCTGAGTGATGAGCCTTGAGGTACGCCGCAGATGATCTCAGTGGGTTCTGAGCGAAACGGAGGGAGGTAGACTCTTTGGGAGCGGTTTACGAGGAAGGAGGCGATCCAGTCCAGGGCCTGGTCTTGGATCCCGGTGGAGCGGAGGCGGGTGATTAGGGTGCGGTGACAGACGGTGTCAAAGGCAGCCGAGAGGTCGAGAAGAATGAGGGCGACTGTTTCACCGTTGTCCATCAGGGTTCTGATGTCGTCTGTGACTGAGATGAGGGCGGTTTCAGTGCTGTGGTTGGTTCGGAATCCGGTCTGTGAGGGGTCGAGCAGGTTGTTGTCTTCCAGGAAGGTGGTCAGCTGTTTGTTGACGGTCTTCTCTATTACTTTGGCTGGGAAAGGCAGAAGGGAGATGGGGCGGAAGTTTTTCAGGTCGCTCGGGTCAGCCGTAGGTTTCTTTAGTAGGGCGTTGACTTCGGCGTGTTTCCAGCATTCAGGGAAGGTAGCAGAAGAAAAAGAAGAGTTAATGACGGTCTGGAGGTGCGGGGCGATGATGTTGTCGGCTTTGTTAAAGATGAAGTGCGGGCAGGGGTCCGAAGGGGCGCCGGAGTGGATAGAGTTCATGATGGATTTGGTTTCTTCCGTGCTGATGTGGGTCCAGTTGTTGAGGGTGATGGTCGGGGATGTGGGTTTGGTGGTGTTAGGTTGGGTCTGGTGTCCGAAGCTGTCGTGGAGGTCGCTGATCTTGCGATGGAAGAAAGTGGCGAGGGATTCGCATAGATCCTGTGAGGGCGTGACGGCGTTGGCGTTGGCGCTGGGGTTGGAGAACTCCTTGACGATGCTGAAGAGTTCTCTGCTGTTGTGGCTGTTTTTGTCCAGTCTGTCGGTGAAAAAATTCCTTTTGGCAGTGCGGATCAGGTGGTGGTGTTTGCGGGTAGCGTTCTTGAGGGCGGTCATGTTGTCAGCGGTGCGGTCCCTGCGCCAGGCTTTCTCAAGTGCGCGACAAGTTTTCTTTGATTCTTTGAGGGTGTCAGAGAACCAGAGGGGTTTCTTGGTGTTGTTCTGTCGCTGCGAGCGTTTGAGGGGAGCAAGGTTGTCTGCGCAGTTGGAGATCCAGTTTGTGAGGTTGAGGGCTGCGACGTTGGGGTCGGTGGTGAGGGTGGGTTGGTTGGCGGCGAGTGCGGCGAAGAGTTGCTCTTCAGGGATCTTGTTCCACTGTCGGCGAGGGATGGGTTGAGTGCGGAGGTGGCGGGTCTCGCGTCGGAATGTGAAGTGGACGCAGCTGTGGTCGGTCCAATGAAGGGCGGAGGCGTGGCTGAAGAAGACGTGTTTGCTGGCGGAGAAGATAGGGTCGAGTGTGTGTCCGGCGATGTGGGTGGCAGTGTTCACCAGTTGTTTGAGGCCGAGGTTGGCGAGGTTGTCGAGCAGGGTGGTGGTGTTGGGGTCGTTGTTTTGTTCCAGATGGAAGTTGAGGTCGCCTAGGAGGATGTAGTCCGGTGAGGCGAGGGCGTGCTGGGAGATGAAGTCGGCGATGGTGTCGCTGAAAGGGGCGCGAGGTCCGGGAGGACGGTAGACAAGGGATCCTCTGAGGGTGGTCCTCGGGTCGGTGCGAATCTGAAAATGCAGGTGTTCAGCGGCAAGAGGGGAGTCTTCAGTGGAGGTGGTGACGCTGATGGAGTCTTTGAAGACAATGGCGATACCTCCTCCTACTTGGTTGGTGCGGTCTTTCCTGGAGATCTTGTAGCCTTCGGGGATGGCAACAGTTAAAACATAATTCAGGAGAGAAGGGCCTGTGTAAGCCACTACTAGTAAACAGTTCTATCATCTCGGTCCTTCCCCTTTTTCTGTTATTTGCAATAGCTTAAATCATCGTATCGAGACACTCACACTCCGGATTTATTCGGTATGCCGGCAAGACCTTGAGGATCTTAATACAAAAACAACGGACCACATTGACCTTAATTCAGCAGCAGATACCAGCTAATGTTCAGGTGAATTCCAGTTCAGATAAATAATGCCAATAATATATATCGACTACATTGTCAATATATCACAATTATTTACTTATCTACTTATTCATTATGTGGTCCTTGTTATTTATTTAGTTTACCCTTCTGCACAACAATAGGTAGCAGCATGTTCTGCAGTGAAGCAGAAACGGACGGAAATATTATTGCTCTACAAAAACGTTAAACAAGACTCTTCAAGTAAGGCCTGCCTTTATCAAAATGTATCACTTTCACTACTGTCCACGTACTAAGCTGCATGTTCTCACCAAAAGGGAACTAAGGCATATTGGTAGAGCAATATAATGCATCCACCAATTAGGATATACTAACTATCAGAGCACTTAGCTGCACTTGGTATGTACCACAGTAACTAATGTCATATGGGTCATTGCTATGTCTTTTAATCACGTAACTTTAGTCTCTATATGTCCATACTTTATATTTTTCTACTAACAATATTACTCAAAATCCACTCTGATCTTTTGGGCACGCATACCCGATAAGATAACATGTCACTTTTGGTAGTGATATATATGTCAAACATAGATAGGTGACTGCCAGTCAACTAGCACAACGATTTATGCAAATTACTATATAATTTTTTCATCAGATTCTTTGACTACATCATCAAAAAGAACACTACAAACCTATAATCAATTTGACCAGGTGATTAGGCTGCTAAGACTAGAGCATCATACAACAGTACCACTGAGAACGGCCCTGAAGAAGGTTGTTCATAATATCCTAAAACACCGAAACGCGCGTAGGCCTTCGGTCCCTACGGTACCACTTGGACAGAATTATGTCAGCATTGTTTCTTTCTTTGTGCATTAGATTATTAATGCTGTTATATTAGAACAATTTATATTTCTATATTCTTATTATTCTCAATTGTTTTTGTTCTATTATGTTATCTAGAATAGTTCTTTGATATGTTGCTTCACTTGTAAATAAGACACGTTCTTTCATCTGTATAGTTCAGTGTGCATGTGGGATGTTTGATTTAGGTGCTCCGTATGTTTTTCCTATTTTTCAGATTTAATGTATATTTTTTTCATTATTGTATTATTATTGAATAATAAAATATTTGTATTTATAAAATAAGTTTATATTAATCACACAATAAGACTATTTTATCTGTAACTGAGTACTTAAGTACAGTAGCCTGACATCATGAACATATAACTGGTCAGTAATATATAGTTAGTATCATCCTAAACTATAGTGTTGGTAAGTGAAGATGATGGTATCTTCAAGGTTATTTGAGTAGCTCTCTTAGTAGTTTTTCTCTACATTTGTTATTTCCCTGTTTGAGCTACGCTTATTAATTCAGGGAATCCCCTTATAATTATTGCCAAATGTGTCAGGACAGCATGGACATATGGCCAGTGGATCCGATCAAAGGCCTTCTCCGCGTCAATAGACAGAAGGATAGCTGTTAGACTTTTCATCCTTGGCGTGGTCTCACTTAACTTTTTTCCTCTGTTTCCAAGGTTGTTGATGTGTGCTGGACTCTGATTTTACTGTTTTTGTTACTCTGGGCACTAAATCACTCCTAACCAGTGCTAAAGTGCAAGAGCTCCTTTACAAAATGTGTATGTAATTGGCTTATCCATGATTGGCATATTTGATTCACTAGTAAGTCCCTAGTAAAGTGCACTAGAGGTGCCAGGGCCTGCAAATCAAATGCTACAAGTGAGCCTGCAGCACTGGTTGTGCCATCCACGTAAGTAGCTCTGTAATCATGTCTCAGACCTGCCATTGCAGTGTCTGTGTGTGCAGGTTTTAACTGTAAATTTGACTCGGCAAGTGTACCCACTTGCCAGGCCTAAACCTTCCATTTTCTTACATGCAAGATAACCCTAAGGTAGGCCCTAGGTAGCCCCAAGGGCAGGGCGCAGTGTATGGTCAAGGTAGGACATATATTAATGTGTTTTATCTGTCCTGACAGTGAAATATTGCTAAATTCGTTTTTCACTGTTGCAAGGCCTGTCCCTCTCATAGGTTAACATGGGGGCTACCTTTAAATATGTAGATTCCTATTGGGAGCGGATGGACATGTGGAGTTTGGTGTCTCTAAACTCACAATTTAACAATACATCTTTTAGAAAAGTTGATTTTAATATTGTGTGTTTGAAAATGCCACTTTTGAAAAGTGGGCATTTTCTTGCTTATACCATTTCTGTGACTCTGCCTGGTTGTGGATTCCCTGTCTGGGTCAGTTTGACAGTTGGGCTGGTTGCACCTCACACTAGACAGTAACACAAAGGGAGCTGGGGTGTAGCCTGTATATCCTGATGAGCCATCTGTGCTAGGACGGAGGGGAGGAGTGGTCACTAACACCTGAAAGGGCTGTACCTGCCCTCACACAGTGCAGTCTCCAACCACCTGGTGAGTGTCTGGGGCCTGGCCTGGGCAAGGCAGGATTTCACATTCAAAAGAGACTTTACTTTGAAGTAGGCCTACTTCAAAGGATAAATTGGGTATAAGAAGGGCAGCCAAAACCACAGACTTTAGAACACTTCTGGAAACAAGAGGAACCTCTGCCTGGAGAAGAGCTGAAGAGTTGAGGAAGAAGAGCTGCCCTGCCTGTGACTGTGCTTTGTGGAGCTATCCTGCAGTTGCTGCTTCTGCCAGACTAAGATGGCAAAGACTGGACTTTGTGTGCCTTCCAACTTGAGAAGAAATCTCCAAGGGCTTGATTTAGAGCTTGCCTCCTGTTGTTTGAAGTCTCAGGGACAGCAAAGACTTCTCTCTGCCAGCACCTGGAGTCTCTGGAGAGACTCCTACTCTGCCCTGTGGTGCCCATCCAGTTCAAGGGACCCTGAAAGGAGAAGCTGGCAGCCTAAGAGGAGGAAATCCACGCACAGAGCGCCGTGTGGAGAAAAGATCGTCGCAACTCCGATCTGCGGTGGAAGAAATGGCGCGCCGCCGGCTCTGCAGCTGAAAATTGGCGCTCGCTGGAAACGTGACCGAAGAAGCGACGCACGGAGCGGGAGAAACCACGTGCAGCATCGCTGACGGAGACTAGGAGATCGAAACCCAGGCTGCGTGGTTTTTGAATCATCGTGCGGCTGGATTTCTGACGCAAGTACCGCTGGGCGGGTAAAAACAATGCAAGGCCTGCCCAGAACCGAGAGTGCTGACCTGATCGACTCATCGCTTTCCTGTGGAGAGAAGAAACGACGCGCCCCAACCCAACAAAAGGAGAAACAATGCAAGGTCTCACTCGTGAGTGAAATCGATGCATCGCAACCCCTTTTAGACGCACACTCACCCGTGCGTGGTTATTTTTGAAGCACCCAAGGTACATTTTCAAGCTAACAGCGTTAGTGCGTGTTTTAAACTACATAAAGACTATTTTTGCTTTTTTAATTGATAACTTGACTTGTGTATTGTGGATTTTTGTCGTTTTGGTCTTGTTTTGTTTAGATAAATATTTCCTATTTTTTCGAAACCTGTGTTGTGTCATTTTGTGGTGTTTTCATTAAGTTACTGTGTGTTGGTACAAATACTTTCCACCTAGCTCTCTGAAGTTAAGCCTACTGCTCTGCCAAGCTACCAAGGGAGTAAGCAGGGGTTAGCTGAGGGTAATTCTCTTTTACCCTGACTAGAGTGAGGGTCCTTACTTGAATAGGGGGTAAACTGACTGTCAACCAAAGACCCCATTTCTAGCCAGGATGCGGTAACGTCGCGTTTTGTCCAGAAGGTGACAAACTTGTTTTGTGTTATCACTGCACCCCCCTCTCTGGAATAAATCCAGTTTGATTGGGATCCACTATGCCTTGCAGATAGGGAGCTATTCTATGTGCCATGCTACTCGTGAAAATCTTAGCATCAACATTCCGTTAAGAAATCGGGTGATAGGAGGTGCAGTGCTTGGGGTCCTTGCCTGCCTTGTGAACCACCGTTATGGTAGCAAGTTGCATTGAGTCCGTCAGCACACCACTAGTGCTAAACTCATTGTACATACGGGCTAATACAGGGGCCAGTAGTGAACTAAGGGCCAGATGTAGTAAGCTGTTTGCATGTCGCAAACTGCAAAAATCGCAGTTTGCGGCATGCAAATGGCCGAACGCGATGCTCATTCCCAAATTGCGAGTCTGTACCGACTCGCAATTTGGGAAAGCGACTCGCAAATAGGAAGGGGTGTTCCCTTCCTATTTGCGACCGCATCGCAATTCAGAGTTGCTTTGTGACCGCGAATGCGGTCGCAAACCAACTCGCAGTTACCACCAGTGTCACACTGGTGGTAACTCATTCGCAAAAGGGAAGGGGTCCCCATGGAACCCCTTCCCCTTTGTGAATGTCGAAAAGAAAAAAAATTCAGAGCAGGCAGTGGTCCTATGGACCACTGCCTGCTCTGAAAAAAACGAAACCAAATGGTTTCGGTTTACTTTTCATTTTGCAACTCATTTTCCTTTAAGGAAAACGGACTGCAAAATGAAGAAAAAAAAACTGCTTTATTTATAAAGCAGTCACAGACATGGAGGTCTGCTGACTACAGCAGGCCACCATCCCTGTGAGTGCAGGGACTCGCTATGGGGTCGCAAAATGCGACCCACCTCATGAATATTGATGAGGTGGGTCTTTTGCAACCCCATAGCGAGTCGCAGAAGGTGTCTGAGACACAATTCTGCATCCAATTTTGCGACTTGCAAATTGCGAGTCGGTCAGACTCGCAATTTGCAAGTCGCAAAATTGGATTTTCCTACATCTGGCCCTTAATGTTTTATAGAATTCTGCACAGTATGGGTCTTCCCCAGGGGCCTTACCTGGTTGTAAGCACTTTATGGCCATAAGAACCTCATTAGGAGTGATATCTCTGTCCAAGGTGGGGACAGTGACCTGTGCTATGACAGTCAACGGGACTGCAGACAGATAGGTAGTAATACTGTAATCTAGAAGGACCTTGGTTGAGTAAAAAGCAGTATAAAATTGCTCAATCCCCTGTATAATACATTCATCCTGGCACAATGGGGTACCAGCCAAGCCTGTTAATTCATTCACCCTCCGGTCCATTGCCTAAACACGTAGACGATAGGCCAGCAGACGTCCTGTGCTGTTCCCCCCACATAATATCTCTGTTTCATCCGGAGGAGTGCATACTCTGCTCTTTTTTTGTCCAGCACTTTCAATTGCTTCCTAGCAGTGGTCAACCAATGGCGGATGGCCAATGAGCATGAGTACTTGTGAGAATCCTCCAACTCATGCACCTTAGTTTCGAGTTGGTGGCGCAAGGTGTGTCAATCAGTGTTAAAGCAAGCGACAATGGCAATGAACTGGCCCCAGAGGACTGCCTTCAAGGTCTCCCACAAAAGTAGGATGGGTGTGGTCGGTGAGCCATTAGTCTCTAAGAAGGCAGTGATCTTGGCCAAAATTTCGGTATTGATGGATTTGTGAGTCAGAAGTCTCATATTAAGGTGCCAGGTCCACGTCGGTTAGGGGACAGTAGGGAGGGTGCAATGAATAACAACAGGGGAGTGATCGGACAGGGCTGCTGCACAAATCTCCACCCCCATTGTCGCCGCTGTGATATGAGGGGAAGTAAGTAAAAGGTCAATTCAAGTGTTAAGTCTGATGTGCCACCAAGAAAAATATGTAACTCAGGTCTGTCATATGGGTATATCGTCATATGTCCGTCATGCCTGCACCTGTCAGCAACTGTTGAAAGGCCAGCATAAGAGGGCTGATTTGCCCCAGTCTGTGGAACAATCTGTCCTTCTGCGCCTCCATTACGATATTAAAGTTCCCACCTATAATAATATCTATATATGACATGGATAACACCCGCCCCATGGCATCTTGTAGAATGGTTTCCTGGTGGTCATTGGGGGAATAGATATTTGCCAATGTAAACCCATGCCTTTTCAGATCTATTCGCAGGGCCAAAAGCCTGCCTGGTAGTTCAGTATGGACCTGAATCACTCGCCCCGGAAAGTGGGTTGCCAGTAAGATTGCAACCCTGGCCCTCTTTGCTGCCCCAGAGGAGCAATGTTGGTGGTCAAACCACCGGGAGTGTAAACGCCTCCAGTTAGACTTAAGCAAGTGCATCTCTTGTAGGAGACAGATGTCAAATTTTGCATTCCTGAGAAAGGGCAAGAGTTTCAGGTGCTTCACTGTAGCAGTAAGTACCCTAACATTAGGGCTGAGGATAGTAACCATCTATGTTTAAGAGCGGGTGGAGTTAATGTGGGCCATAGTCGGGGGTAGACCAGCCCCCAGTCTACACCTTCAGTACTGGTTGTCTGTGACAGAAAAAGGTAATCAGAGGAATCCAGAAGGAAAGGGGAGAAGTAGAACAAAAAACTGTTCAACAAGTAGGTTCCCCACCTGGGGGGGTAGACCGGCCCCCAGTCTACACCATCAATACGGGCTGTCTGTTACATAAAAAGGTAATCAGAGGACTCCAGAAGGAAAGGGAAGAAGTAGAACAAAAAACTGTTCAACAAGTAGGTTCCCCGCCTGGGAACAACCAGAGCTACTCGGTGAGGGGCCATGTCGGTTAGCGGCAATCTCCTCAATTTGGGGGCAGAGCCATGGATCTCCATCACTGTAAGCAATATCTTGGCAAGTGGGAATAGGAGCCATTATACATACTGGATCGATATCCATAAGGGTACGTTTCCCAGTCACTCCGCTATCTTGACAGACTGGTCAGACAACTGGTAAGTCACAGCCATAATTTCTTCTTTTTGCCTGTTGTAGTGGAGGTATGTCACAATGTCTTGGGCTTGTCCAGGAGTACTGGCTGGGCAGCCTGCCCAAAGGGTGTGATCAAGAATGATCTCTTGGTCTGCTAGCACTGGTGCTACATGGCAGAGTTGGCGTATAACTAATTCCTCAACATTGCCAGATACTGCCTGTGATGGAACCGCTTTGATGTGTATATTTGAGCGATGAGATCTTTTTTGGAGAACTTCAAGTTGGTAGCGAAACTCCTAATTCGGGTCTTGCAACATCAAAAGCACTCTGCAGTGGCCATCCAGCTCCTCCTCTCTGGAGTCATGGGTCTGTTCCAGGGAGTGGAAGGTGTGTGCTTGGGACTTTACATCCAATGCTGGAAGACAACACGAAACATTTATGAAGAAGCCCAGCCCACCTTAGCCTCCCACTGCAAGTTGGCTTGCAAACAGCTTCTACAGGGGGTGCCCACATTAAAGTAAGCTCAATAGGGTGTTATGTCAAACTGGAATAGTCCAAGCTCTGTGGAACCAACTAGGACATCTTTTCACATAGGTTTTTTACGATGTGCATTACCAGAACTTTCTGCACTGGCGACTATAAATGTACTTTCTCACACAGTGTGCTTCACATTTCGCAGTGTCCCAAATATCTAATTTTCAAGTATTCAATGAAAATTACCCTTTCTTAGAAGTGTAATGAACCATCATCGCGCCCTTTCATTAAGTGTTGAGGAGAGGTTTCTTTCGTGTAGGTTCCATATCACTTTGGCTGGGAGGTTCATGTCAGTTTCTTCACCTGGTGAACACCTGTTACCATAACCATAAAGCAATCACTATTACACCAGGCAGTGCTTAATTTGTCAATAAAAAGGTGCCGGTGCCCAAAGCCCTCCTCTTAAACATGTGGCTCCTGCAATTAAATGTGCGAACATGGAATACTGAAACAGCGTTATCCTGAGGCCATCTCGGGCCCCTTAAATCCATATAAAGCCACTCCCTGCCACTTCTGCTCACTCTTGCAGCTTTCTACTTTCTCCCTTTGTGACGCTTTTCCGTTTTCCCCTTCATTCGTCTTTCCCATATGTGTTTTTTGCTTGCAGAAAATGCTTGAGGTCGAAGAATGAGCCCCGGCCCTCAAAAACAAGTGCCGGTGCTCAGCACCGGAAACAACAAGCACAAATTAAGCACTGACACCAGGCCATATTCCCCGAAAGGAGAAGCCACTCATTTCTGCACTACTAATAATTCTAGAGGTGATCTCTCCCTGTTCGAATCCTATTTAGTCAGCACGAACAATCTTGGAAGTTCAATATTGTTTGCAGGTGACCCGCCTTCAAACGTCCACAAACCCGCTGCCGGAGCAGATTTACTACCACAGAAAATGCTACTATATTGTGTGTTGTTGCAGTTAAGAATTCCATATATGAGTGCAAATTCCCATGGTCGGAATCAGTTAACTGGACTTACAATTGTAAACGAAGATATTTGTACCCCTAAGAGTTACTTGGGAGTGTTAGTCTTCAAACTGTTAAGAGAAGTGACATAGCTGTTCAGCGCCAAGGACTGTAAAGCACACAAAAGGCGTGTGTACGCTTTTTAATCAACCACTTCCATGTCTAGTGTGTCCAATATTGGCTTGCAAGAAGGGTTCAACTGACTTTCATCCACATCTTGTGTCCACCTTTCACTTGTGATGGTGGTTGTAAGGGTTAAGGATAAGTTGGTACGTGATGAGTTATAAGTTATGGTAGTACCTTAGCTTGTGAAGTTCATACATTTGAGGCTCTGCGCAGTGGCTGTTATTGACACTCCACGAATTTTCACGTCCCTTTATTTTTAGGTTTTCGAGTTTTTATGTGTGTCTGGCGTGTAAAATTCACACAAACACACACATATAGCAACATTTGTAATGTTAGCAAAATCGAGAGACAAAAACACTCATCACAGCTAAGGAAATGTCCACCTTATGCTGTCAGAACACAGTTTCCCTCCAGTCACTCACTGACTGTAGCTAGGCATTTGACCATTTGCCTAGGCGTGCACTGTATCATACCACATACATACAAACACATATTTATACTTTTTTAGCGCCGCATTTGCGCCGCTTTCTGACTCAAAAGCGGCGCAAACTTACAAAATACAATTGTATTGCGTCAAAAAACGGCGCAAATGCGGCGCAAAGAAAGTATAAATATGGGCCTTAGAAAATGTATTAGCAGGTATCTTTGTTTTGGCGTATAGGCAAGCGTCAAACGCCTCCAGGCACTGGTCTAAATTTCTACACCCGTTTCCATTTCTGAGAGTTAGTTTAAATGACATGATTAAAGTGCATTGCCCTTTTTGGAAAACGTTCCATAAATGTAATTTACAAAAGTTCCAAACACAATTATGTTCAAAAGGCTTACGCTCATTACTTTATTAACGTTTTTTCATCGCGTAAACTCTGAGATATTGGGTTCCAGATGGAAATTCGTACAATAATGAGTGCAGCACAGTAAAGTAACCACAACATGGAAGCTTGCTTTTAAGTTGATGCTTAGTGAAAATTCAATCATGCAACAGCCACTACATAAAAAAATCTTTGCTCAAGAGTACGTTATTGTAATGCGGCACCGATTTGTTCACCATGAACTGCTGCAAAGTCAGCAAACTTCTGCAGAATTTAGAATGAATTACTTTTGTAATTCGGCGCTGCAGTTGACAAAGTGTAATGGGCTAATGGCTCTCTTATCTCAGGCGGATTTTGCTGGGCTCGTTTCCTCAGTGATGCATTACAAATAATTGACAGCTACAATTTTTTATTGCACGTACATGTTTTTGAAGTAGCAAATGCAATTAGACAAAAAGACCATTATGTTTTCATTTAAATCGTTCAGCACAAAAAGAAAATAAACACACACATAGCAGTATTTATATTGGGGTATAGGCAATTTATTTCTATTCAGTGACAAGGACAGGCATTTTAACATACTTAGGTGGAAATACATTACTCAGTTGAGTGTTTAGTTAACCCCTACACGATTACGTATTTTTGAAAGTTTTTCTTGATTCTATGCTTATGACACTGCTTTGGTTTGAACTCTTGCACACAAAATGTGAAACGAAATTATAGATTCTGGTCATTGGTGCTAACCCCAGGCCATGACCTATGTTCAGTATCATGACAATATCAGCAGCGACCGGACCTGCTGTCTGTCGGACCGGGAGGCTAGGAAGTTGCTATATGACTTGTGCTGGCAGCGGCCTTACTTCAGTCACATTCAAATGATGCAGTATTCACCAGAAGAGTCAGACTCCCCCCCCCACACACACACACACACTCCCACACTCACGTGAAGCTCCAAGGGGACAAACTCCTTAACACTCAACCATTTAAAATGATGTGTATAAAGATTTCTCTGTGCATAGATGGGGCACTGAGGAATCTCTCTGATTTGAGAGTAAAGAAGTATGATACTCGAATTTGTTAATAATGTTCATGTTTAAAATATTTTTTTCTAAAATATCGTTATTTTTAATAGTTTTAATTTCATACTTTCAATGTATAAGTCTATGACTGTGGAGGGTGATACATTCACATTTTCCGCTTTACCATAGTAATGTAGAGGGCATGATTATCTGGCCCCCGCCTCAGGTAATGCTGATGTCATTCACCCACAGGATTTCTCCACTTTCCAGCCATGCACTCCCGAAAGGATTCCTGCTCCTGGATTATGGACCTGCCATGATCTACCAGCATGAGCTCCAGTTAGACACCAGGCACAGGCCAACTCCCCCACCCCGCGGTGGGCGGGGGAAGAGGGGCACAACGTTTCTAAAATATTTTCCAACTTTTAGCCAGATCCCACTAGCTATTAGTTTGGTTGTGTCACCGACATCTTTCTGCTGCCCAGTCTCTTTTAGTTTTGTTCTACACTCTAACTTGCACAACATTGTAATGTATTCTTCTTTCAGAGTGTATCAGACATACCATTCTCAGTGCCTTAATATTTCTATGGGTACTTCTGCATTCAACCTAAAACACAGTATATATTGTTTGGTTTGATGACTGCTGCGCAAGCTCTAGCTCAAAGCTCAAATAATGGAGGAGTAGCTCTGAGGCAGGTTCTGATATTAAAGGCCTGAACCACAAAGGTAAACATTTGCTTTTTGTTCAAGTTTAAGATTGTTATATTGTTTTATGTGCAGAAACTCTACAGTCATAATGATACAACCTGTAAAATATATTTGTGGATAGCAAACAATTGTAAACCTACACAAAAAGTGTAAGTATACCTTTGTGAATCAGGTCCTAAGACTGTGTCTGGGGGAGAGGATAGTGAATCAGACTATGAAAATTATTTTTGAGTTGATGGGGTTTCATTCGATGATGACTAGTCTTCCAGTGATTCTGAAGAACGTGGCAAGGGCAGTCATAATTAGCCAGGTTGAAATATACATTTCAATTTTATAATTTGCATATTTTTGAGAATTTTAAAGATACTTATGACACAAAAGGCCAGAAATTGTGCCATTGTTTTGCTTTACTGCTGACTGAGCCAAAATACACACACTGAGAGGAGTTAAAAAGATTCTCTGGAATGCACTTCTTAGTCTAAAGAAGAGATTTATTATATCTCTTCGCAAGGCTCGTGAAGGAAGGTCTGCATAACCGAAAGCGCACTTTTAAAATGTGCAACAATAAAGTGAGAACACGTACAAAGAATCTTCAATCTATAAACAGCAAATATATACATGCAAGGATACAAACACCTATATACCTATATATATATATATATTCATACACAATGCAAAGCAAATAATTAATAAAAAGGCATCACCATAGGGCCTGTCTGTTGCTTCATCTTTCTCGTGCCAGCAAGTCGTTGACCCCGGTGCGGGTGCAATAAGAAAGAGAGAAATTTACCCTCACGGGAAATGTATTAGGCATTCGACGTCTTAATCCTGATTGAGGTCTCTGAATCTCCCACTGTCGACCTGGGTCTCTTATGTACCTTAAACAAGCAAGAAAGGGGATTTCTAGAAAAAACCCTCCTGCTCCGCAAGAAGTATTAAAAAATACTGGCTATTTTGGGGAAGGATTGAAAGAAACATGTAGAATAGAAAACACGTTGGATGACATGTTTTGTACAGAAAGATACTCGCACTGTTAACGTGATGGTGAAGCTAAGGCTAAGCTGAATACAAAATGGAGTCTGTAACTTGTGACTGCTAATGTGAAGGTGGACAGCCAACCCAAGCCAAGTGCAAAGTGGTGCGACACGGAGTCAGTGGTCAAAACACAAATATCACTACAGCGACATAATGTAATGATGCCCTATTTGCGCAAAATCATAGGAAAATAATGCAAACAACCAGAACATAAGTGACTGCTGTTCACTGCACTTGTTTTTTTAATGCTTTTTTTGAGTGAAATGCAGTCTCATGTCCAAAATGGACATGAGGACACATTTCACGTGAAAATATAGTGGTGAATGCCAGATTTGCATTCTGCCTAATTTTGTGTAATCTTCCTGAAACATCATCTAATTATTAGAAATCAAATTACTTTAATTTCACAAATGCACAATCTGAGCAGCTGAGAGACTGCGGCAGTGTATCTCAAACTGGAGTACAGGTAGGCACCGCACCAAGCACAGGAAGGTTGCCCACTTGGGAGCCCCACAAAAGATTTCAGCCAGAAAGTCCCCCATTCACTGTAGATGCTGGAAGTAAGGTCAATACTATCAGTTTTTTCTGCCTATTGACTACACCCATCTTTTTATGGATGATGTGTTTCTTGAGGAAATTGTGCAGCAAGCATATTTGTGTGCCAAACAGTCTGTGCCCGTGCATGGAGGCACTTAATGCCTCATTCTAGGGCACACCTGTGGACTCCTGCTTCACTTGGGCAGTTGAAATTTTTTTTGGCACTCTTCATGGGAGTGGTGCACATACCAACAGCACATTGTTACTGGTTGACTCGTGTGGTCTGGGAAATACCCAGCTTTGTATCAGTCATGGACAGAGACTGGTTTTAGATTCTACATCTTATGCTGCATTTCAGTGATAGTTCTGACGCATTGTCACAGGACCCCAGCAGTTTGGTCAAGATTCTGTCTGTCGTGCAACATTTGTCTGCCAAGTTTCCAGAAATGTATTCTCTTAGGGAGAATATGGTGATTGGTAGGCTCTTGATCCTCTAGAAACAGTGGCTGCTGTTCAGGCAGTAAATACTAAACAAAAACACTTGTTACAGTATAAAGAAGTACATGTTGAGAGAGAGCTCCTCTGGTTATCTATACAGCCCAAGAGTATACAGTGGGAAGAGCTCCACATTAAATTCTGCGGGTTGTCTTTCCACAATAAGAATTAGTGAGAAGATTGTATGTAAGCTCCTACAATCACTCCTTTATACAGCTTACAACCTGTACGTTGACAACTTTTATATTCAGCCCAGCAATATGTACAAAGCTGGTACTGTGGTGTGTAGTACAATTTGTAGCCACTGCAAATGATCCCATTAAGAGCTTGTTAGAAGTAGGACTAGGTGGAATTTGAATTACACTGGAGTAAATAGTGTAATTTCTATAATTCTATGTTGATGTATGACATGGAATTAACTTAACATATGCAATTACTCCTGCTTGTCAGAGCAAATTTAGCGAGAGTGAGGTTCTGCTCACACTTGCTATTTCTGTTCTGCAGCAATTAGCACCATTTCTTTGCCCGAAAATACATCCTTTTGTCCATTTTGGACATGAGGGTGCATTCTGTGCTAAGAAAATAGCAATAAACGACAGGAGTAAGTTGAGGAAAAATCCTACCCGAAGAGCACATTTAGCAGGCAGCTACTCATGCTCACTATTCATATTCTGTTGCATTTAGTGCTATTTTAGTGCATAGTGCATCCAATTTGGATGCTAGAGGGCATTTTTTAGCTAATAAATAGCTCTAAATGTAGAATTACTCTTGTAGTAAAACTCAGCATAATCTCATGGCATTCTTAGGTAATTGTGCATGATTACACTACATCAAATTACGTGAGTTATGCCCATCTCTAGTTAGAAGCTCCAAAAAGGCCAGGGCATTGCAATGAACTGCTTGCTCTGAATATCTCAGCGAGGCATCAAGAATCAAGAAATGTGCTCAGTACAATATATGATGAGAGCACTTCTCTGGTCACTGCTCAGAGTCAGCTTGCAGAAATACACAATCCCAATTGCATGCATTTTTGCACAAGTACATGGGCTGAGTAGATATGAAATGACTAGATAATTTAATCATATAATGCAAACTTTAAAATGTATACATTGTATAAGAAGTTGGCTACGTTTCTGAATCAGCTAACAATATACAATGCTTTTTCGCCAGACTACTATGAGAAGACTGATGACCTTCTTTGACTTTCAGTTGGGCGATAATGATACTCTTACTGCTATAGAGGCAGTAATCTTTACTTCATCTCCTGTGGCTGTGAGGCTGTAGGATCAGCACATTGAATTCCTGCAACATAGAAAAAGTGCAGTACATACTGCAGATGCAGAGATTGCTCTAGGCAAGGAAAGAGGCAGGAGAGTTATTGTTACCATACTCAGTCACGCCTGTGTTTTCCAACTTGCTTCACTTTGCTCTGCACAAAAGTGAAGTTCTGACTGAAGTGGAGCAGTCAGTTTAACAGTTAGTAAGTGCCTTTAAATGGTTGTCAATGGATTCATAACTTCCATGGCTAATTATTTGACTAGCTGTGAAGCCTCTCAAATGTACCCATTTAATTTGGAAATTATTTCTAACAGTTCTTACCCAAGTGCAATGATCCAAGACTGTTTTTCTTCTAAAGTTAGAATTGAGGCACTTTGACTTTACTTACTCCAGTAAATAGGTACTCTAAGAAAATGCCTCTTTTTGCCTGATCACTGCCATTGTTTGGTCTGGTGTTGTTGTTTTGTACACTGAAGCACTGCTAACCAGGCACCAGTACATGTCCTCTGACCTCCTGAAATTTGTTGAATTTAACATTTAACTTACCCAGAAGTCCATAGTATAAGGTAGCCAGAGTATGTAGGGCCAATAAGTTAAGTATCACTAGTGGACTGCAGCACCAATTGTGCCACCACTAACGTAACAAGGCAAAGCATGTCTTCAATCATGCCCCTTCAGCCAAAAAGTGCACAAACGTAGTCTTAAAAGTGCAAATTCAACCTGGCAAAATATGCCAGATCTAAACCTTTTTTTAAAAATACTTATAAGTCACCGTTAATGTAGGTCTTAAATGTCCATAGGGCAAGGGACATGGCATTTGAAAGTTGTTAAGTGGTACATGTCCTGGCAATGAAAAATGTCCAAAGTAATGTTTCACTGTGGTAAGTCTGGATCTCCATAGAAAATAACTGTATTGTATTATACTACCTTCTAATACATAACTTCAGTCAGTGGATAGCTAGAACAGTGATTCAAGGAATCAAGTTGATAGAAATTTTAAATCCAATCTAATAGTCAAGTCAGATTTTAAATCGCTTCTTTCAATAGCCTCATTTAGAAAGTTGCTGATTTCTTGCCTCTAGTAGCCTCTTCTGAGTTTATACACAACTGTCTTCTAGCAGCCTGTTGCAACAAAAGGGCCTTGGCTGAGAGTATGAGTGACCCTCTCCTGCTAGGATGGCCCGGGGGATATGCCCACCAAGCTTTAAAGGGCCATCTCCTGTGACAGGCAGATGTAACTCACACCTAGGTGCCTGACGTTGTCCAACTAGCCAGACACCAATCCAAGTGGGGAGGAAATCTTGTCCTGAGCTGGTTGGCAAATGAAGTTCCTCATTTTCATAGTCATACCTCAGGTGTGTGCCCAGAGCTCCAATCAGGAGAAGAAAGGTTCTGCATTGTTGGATTTTGGCAGAGCAGGGCACTGTGGGATTGTTTAGGATCAATCCCCAGGAAAATATATCAAAGTGAGTAGCGTTACCTTTGTAAACATTTTGCTTACTGGCCAGGGAGTCTCCACCACCCCCAAGCTAGTGACAGACATAAAAGTGGCATCTCTAGCTACCTTCTTCAGAACACCTCAGGGCCAGTGGAAGACACAAGCAAGACTCCACCTGCTGTTGAACCTGTGATGGGAGCCCATTTGGCGTTTTTGTTTTTTTCAGAAACAAGCCTGCAGCAAGGAAGATTGCTTCTGGAAAAATGATAATTCACTGTCCCTGACACGTCATCTGTATTTGCCTGATGCCTGGGACACTGCTCATTTTTCCTGTTAATAACATTATAGTCAGTGTACTGTCTGAGATAAATATTGTGCTCTAAATATCATTCTTAGAAATATTACCCCACTGAAGGTAATGAAAATTTACACCCAATTGGATAATATTTTTATACGTGGGAAAAACAATTATGACAGGAAATATTTTTGAAATCTGTATTCAGACATACAACCACTGCCACATCATTTTCTTTGCACTGTCCTGCCCCCAACAGTGCAATGCTGGCTTATTGTGGTAATGTAGAATAATGTTTCTGACCTACTGGGGGATTTTCTGATTGAATTAATGGCTATAGCCCAATCCCCGGCCTGCCTAGATTTGGCTTTGGGTTAAATGTGACACTCTGACCATATCACAGGTAGGGGTACCGAAACAAATCCTCCACAGCCTTGCCAATGGGCTTGGAAATTTGTGCATACAGCCTCCACCCACTGTTATTCCCCCCAGCTGTGGTAAAGGGACATTAGAGGGTCATAATCTCATCCTTGTCAATAAGTTAGCAAGGGGAGATCTTAATGAGATCTTAATCATATGAGGACTCTGATACTGATGTCAGCCTTCTCCTGGAGGTTTGCTCAAATTTTAATCTCATTCAATTGTTAAATCAGCCCACTCATTTAAAAGGTCACACTCATTCTAATATTTGCTCCACCTGCAACCTGTCACAATTGGTTCCTGTCTTCCTTTCTTGTGAACTCACCAATCACCTATTGCTTTTACATTTCTAATAATACATCATTCGTGCCTTCAGACAATCAGTGCACTTTCTCAGCTAAGTAGGTCTGGGTCATGACTATAACACAGTCACCATAGCCCTTGGCTATGAGTTTTCCTCCTGGTTTAGTGACCTTAATGACATTGTTGGCCCTTTTGACACCTTGATATCTTCTTCTCTAGTCAAAATTATGTATTTGAAAAGTATTACATGCTGTTGTACTCATACTCACTTTTCTGCACCTTGGTTCACTCCTGCTAGGAATTAAACAACAATGCAAATGGCTTCAATGAAAATGGAATTCTCAGTACTTGGCTAATATCACATGAATGTATTTCAGTTCCCCTGGGAGTACAAAACGCCTCTCCAGAGTATTGATTTTTATTGCAATCATATATTATGAGGTCTGAATAAAAGTTTTCCAATAACTTTAATAATTTTAAATCTCTCAGTAGCTCAGTGTCCTCTTGCATATGGCTGAAGGAGCTATGCAATGATTTATCAACCATTTCTCGGGATAAAATTAATGGTGTTTTCCAAACACTAAGTTCAACATCTACTCCCTCAAAACGTTTGTCAGTATAGCCCTAACTTTCTTCTGTCCCTCTCTCCTGTTTTTCACCCATCAAATAAACATGTTACAGCAAACATTTATACTTCTCTCTCTGGGACATCACTAGAAACCAGCCCAGGAAATTACTTAAAATTCAGGGTCTCTTTAATTTCTTCTCAAATCACCCCCATGTTAAACCTGTCATAAGTCTAATTTAGTTGCCACTCAGTGGAAACAAACATTAGTTGCTAAGGCCCAGATGTAGCAAAGGTTTTTACCCAATCTGTGTCTATGGGAAAAAGTGTTCGTACATATGGCCCTAAGTCTTTAAAAGTCTGTAGATCCCAATGTCTTTACACATTACAGACCAGTCTCTACTTTCTGCCAATCACCTATCTAGATTCAGAAACTGTTTCAGTACTGAATTAGTGCTAGTCACACCTCTCAACAAGATCCAAGTATGTCTGGACGATGGTAATTCTGTCATTCGTATTTTTCTTGACTTGTCAGCTATACGTGCATAATTTCAAGATGGAACTGGGGTGAGAGATCGTGCTCTAGATAAGTTAACCTCTTTCTTTGCTGGCCTCTCCCAAGGTGTTACAATTTCACCATATCAATCAGATTTTATTTATATTTTTTATGGGGTTGACAATGGTTTGGCACTGAGCCCAACCCTTTTTAATGTGTATGTTGTTCCTCTGGCATCTCTCATTCCTCTGATTTTTCATGCTTTATTTATACGGATGGCATCTTGCTCTTCCTTAATCTAGTTGGTAATGCTGCACACATCCAAGCTAAATTTAAACAGTACTTGCTCTGAATTTCTGACTGGATGATGAATAATTCCATAACATTGAATTCCGCTAAAATTACATTTTTTATCTTCAGAAACCATCCATCTGTTACTCCAATTGGTGGATGAATCGGCTCACCCTTTCTCCTCTTCTTACCCTTTCAGCTAAAAATCGGTTTTGATAAACATATTTCAACGTCACTTCTTACTGTGTCTTTCTTTTCAAAGTATTGAAAAGGTCTTCCCTTTATAACTACTATTCTTCAAAAAACTAAAGATAAAGCCACTACAGTACTGTGGTTAGTCTACATTACTGAAATCCCATCTTTCTTGGTCTTCCAAAAAAGCCAGATGTGTAAGCTGCAAGTGGTCAAGAATGCAGCTTACTGGCTTCCGCTGGAGATCAGGACACAAGAGCCTTTGTCCTTCCATGAGGGAGCTTTTCCCTACACCTGGGGGATATCAAGTCAGTTTCACTGCACATGCCCACCTTGCCTCATATGGTGGATACAAGCAGAGAAAATATGGGACAACCATCTTGCTGTAAATAGAGGAGGATGAGCTCCATAATGAAGCAGTGGGCCTGTGATGGAGGTACAGCTGGGTCAAGGGTTTCTCTAAGAACAGCCAGCTATTGTCCAGCATGTTTTCCCACGCAATGCATTGTTTTATGTTACTTCACACCAAGGGGAGGTCCATTGTGGTACTTGGGCATTCCTATGCAGTCACCCATAGGTGTTAAGGAAAATCCCGATATACAAACATTCATATACAGGAATTTTCACCTACATTTTACCCCTCCTGGAGGCAGGCATCACAAGGAGAAATATTCTTCTTTACCCTCGTTTTTCCTACTTTGCATATGTGCTGCCTTTTTACAACACACATACAAAACAGGGAAAATGGTAATAAATAAAAAATAAAACAATTATTGAGGGATTCATGCATCTTATGATAATATCATGTCAATATATTGCATGTCATAATTTAATGTCGTAAACAGTAATGCAAATGTACATATTTTTTATGATTTTTGACAGCTGCTGGTTCTGAGAACACATGTCCACTACTGACTTTCAGGACCAAGGCGCAGCAGCTGAAAGCTATGGCTTGTCTACACACCCATCCTCTGTTGCAAGAGCAGGTATGAATCAATATCCTAACAAAGAACAATGTTAATTATATTTGTTATTAATTATAAAAAGACACCCATTGATAATAAATTAGTTCAATAAGTTACATCTATAATTGTACACAATCTGTAATGTGAATGATTTAAAATTACCTTTTTATTTTTAGCAAGTGGAAGATGACATGAAATGCAAAGTAGAAAGCCTGATCCCCCTTCAGGCGCACATGTCTGCTGCCACATCAGCTCACGAGGAGCAGTGGGATGAGGTAGAAGAGGTGGAGAAGTAGGACACCGAGTCGCAGCTTATTGGTCTCACACAGGAAAACATGCCAAAGAAGACCTGAAGACCTTCCACATAATCCCTCCATGACATTTCCTGCAAATTGCAAGTACCAATTCAATGGATACTACAGCTGGACTTTCCCCAACCACATATCAACTTACAAGTATGCCTGTTGGCTCACCTACTCCCTTATCCAGTGCAGGTGCAACTCCGCTTCTCTTTATCAACTGAGGGAGAAGAATGCCCTGATGAGAAACTTCCATCTCTGATTCAATAATCTCACTCTCACAACGTACCAGATGTCAACTCACCAACTTAATGGCAATGTGTAAGCTTTGTAAGATCGCCATGCATGTGTCGGAGGGTGATAGTGACTAATTCTTCCCTCTGGAAAGAGCTGTTTTCCAGCAACAATCCTCTTTGAGGGGGAGATTTGGCAGATGATGGAGTCACTACACAAAATCGAACCGCACCAGGAAGCTGTATTAAGGTTTTTGGTGCGCTGTGTGATTAGAATAATCACTCCCAGACCGTGGGAACCTCTGGGGCCGGTTTCCCACACCCCTTGCCCTTCCTCCTTCTGGCAGACACCTGAGCCACTCTTTCAGACTCCAGGGTCCCCTTATCACCCTGACGGTCTGTCATTGACTGGGTGGACACACACACCCACCCAGGCAGACCCAACATCTCCAAGTGAGACCTGAGTTTCTCCTCCCTCCAAGGGGAATCCTCCAGGTCATTGCCAAGCAGACAATCTACAGGCATGTTTGGACTCACAGCTACTCTCAAGGAACCGGAGACTCCCCCCCATTCAAATGAAACCTGCGCCACTCTACACAGGTGCAATGACTTGTCTACCGCAACTACTTTGTGAAGTAGATGGGGATCTATCTGCTCTTCAGAAACCTGGTGACTTCTCACAGTAGTCACTCTGGCTCCTGTGTCTCTCAGAGCCTCTACCCTCTGTCCATTGATGGCCGGCCACTGCCTGTACTTCTTAGTGTTCTGAGGCACTAGAGTTCTCTGGACCATTTCACTGTCCCCTAGTAAGACAAGGGACACCTCAGCTGGCTCCCACCCACCTGGAACCAACTTCTCCCAAAATGCCTGTGACTGAGCACCAGTGGGTGCCTGTGTCCACTTGGGACTTTTGGGATCCCCTCTCACATGACCCACCTTGTCACATGCATAACACTTGCGGGGACCCCCCTCTGCAGGTTTCCCTTTGGAGAACCATGGCTTTTTCTCAATGGGGGGCTGGGAATCCTTACCCTGGGAACTAGGTTCGGGCCCTTTAGAGAACTCCCCCTGTTCACCCTTAAAACCCCTTTCTTCTGAGAGGGACCCTGCCCACCCTTGGCATGGTCTACCCCATACCTCTTTTGGACCCTGGTGCTCTCCTAATGGTCCGCTTCCTGCGCAAGCTTCTTGGAGTCAGTCAGCTTGCTGCCAATCTGGTGCTGGGGCAGCTCTGGAAAACAAAGACTGTACAAGTACTCCCAAGCAATTAAGTTGTAATGACCCAACCTTCTAGTGACCTGCAAAAAGAGTCAACACATTCCAACCATTTTTGGGATTCCTTCTGTTGGTAGGACCTAAACTTGTCCTTCTACTGCTCAGGGGTGAGACCATACCTTGTGAGTAGGGAATCCTTCATGATAGAGTAAGTGAGCCCCTAAGGATCCCCTAAGGATGTCAGGGTATCTCTCACCTCTACCTCAAAGTGCTTCCACAAACTCGGCCCCAATGTGCCTCAGGGATCAGGTTCATATGGAGAACAGATTCATACCCCTTGAACCACACGTATATGCCATCCTCCCTCTAATAGTCCTTCACTTAGTCCTTAGGAATGTGTACCCTTCTCTCAGGCTACACTGAGGTACTGCTGCCAACATCCATACTGAGCTGGCTACTCTGCTCTAGCTCCCTCAAACTGATCTCATGAGCCAGTAGTAGCTTTCTCTCCTCAATGGCTAGCCTCCTCCCCTCCTTCTCTATTATGAGCTTATCCAACTCAAATGAGTGTGGCCTATCTGCCTGTCTGCCCTGCAACTCTTCAGGAGTCAGATCCTTAGAAGACACAGTGCTACCCAGCCTGGAGACCCTCCCCCCAGGCAGTACACATACGTTCTATGCCCTCATGGCTGTCTTGCACCTCCTCACCCTCATTCTCCTCCTCTGTGTGCCCCCAACCTCTTTGGCTGTCACCCAGGCCCTCAGTGCCTTTTGCAGCTCCTCCTTCCTGGCGGAGCTCCTAATGGGACAGGTAAGATCCTTACAGAACTTTTTCAGTTGAGCAACTGTATAACTTTCCAGCTTCTCTAACTCAAAAACAACTTCAGCTGGTGCATCTCCAGACTGAGACATGGTGGTAGGTCACAAAGTGTAAAGTTCTAAGGCAGAACAAAGAGTTCCAGAAGATAAGTTAAAAAATTAAAAAGTGGAAGTAGACGAAGTCCAAAGAAGAAAAACAACAACAAAAGCAGGATCACCAAACAAGTGGTATGTGATTACACAATGGTCTGCACTGAAAATAGTAGTGTACACTCATTCACTGTATGTCAAGTACAAATACAAGTTCCATCCTCACTGCTGATCACCACTGTTAGAAATGGGGTCTTTGGTTAGTAGAAAGGTTACCGCCTGTCCAAGCAAGGACCCTCACTCTAGTCAGGGTAAAGGAGAATTACACTCTGTTAACCCCCGCTCACCCCTTTGGTAGCTTGGCACAAGCAGGCAGGCTTAACTCAGAAGCAATGTGTAAAGTACCAACACACACAGTAATACAGTGAACCACTACAAAATGACACAACACAGGTTTAGAAAAATAGTAAATATTTTATCTAAATAAACAAGACCAAATATGATAAAAATCCACAATACACCATCACAAATATGATTTTAGCACTTAAAAACACAAAAAATTGTGCCTAGAGGCACAAATGCTGCAAGTTGGTATTAAGCGGAGTTGTGACGGAGTCGTTTCCCACAATGCGACAGCACTGGTACTGTTTACGGAGTCGTACGGACCCCCAGGAACAGAACCTTTTCAGAAAGCAAGGGGTCACTGGATCTGAAGCGGCTTTGGTTCTGGTGCTACAGGGCAGAGGAGCAGAGGCATCACGATGAGGCGTCGGGTCCTTACCGCAGAGCGGTGGAGGTGAGGTGGCGAGGTATCAGTCCCTTGGTTCCAGCAGAGACGAAGTCCAGCGAAGTTACGAAGCTGCATGGTGACCTCACGGGGTCGCAATGACGTCACTGGGCCACATGTGACGTGATGGCGTCAGATGTCATGGACGTCGGACTTACGACCCTCCGATTTCAGTGAGGTCGTGCCGGAACAGCGGCTGTGGCGACGCGAGGCCTGAGCAGTCACTGGGGTCGTCGTGCTTCTGCGAGGTCCATGGTTTTGTGGCAGGTGGTGTCATGGTTTATGTGCACCGTCATCCTTAGTGAAGTCGCACAGCGTCTTCTGGCATTGTTAGACAGGTTTTTCTCCATAAATTCACTTCCAGGGGCCCAGGAACTGGAATGGCACCCTCTGGCAAGCTAGAATCCACAGTATTCAAACTCAAAACTGGATGGTGAAGACTTTGCTGTCCATGAGGCTTCAAAATAGGAGGCAAGCTCTACTCCAAGCCCTTGGCGATACCTCTGAAGCAGAAATGCACAACAAAGTCCAGTCTTTGTCCCCTTTCACAGGCAGAAGCAGCAACTGCAGGGTAGCCCAACAAAGCTCAGTCACGGGCAGGGGCAGCAGTTCTTCTCAGCTCTTCAGCTCTTCAGCTCTTCAGCTCTTCAGCTCTTCTCCTTGGCAGAGGTTCCCCTTGATTCCAGGAGTGATCCTGAGGTGATCTATTGTCTGGGGTTTTGGGACCACTACTTATACTCCTTTGAAGTTGCCCAATTTCACAGAAAAGTCTTTGTTGTTTACAAGATCCTGCCTTGCCCAGGCTAGGCCCCAGACCCACACCAGGGGTTTGGAGACTACATTGTGTGAGGGCAGGTACAGCCCTTTCTGGTGTAGTGACCACCCCTCCCTCCACTCTATTCCAGATGGCTCATCAGGATACGCATGCTACACCCCAGCATCCTTTGTTTCACCATCCAGATGAGATGCACAAACAGCCCAACTGTCAAACTGACCCAGACAGGGAATCCACAAACAGGCAGAATCACAGAATGGTTTAAGTAAGAAAAAGCCCACTTTCTAAAAGCGTCATTTTCAAACTAACAAGCTAAAAAAAAACTCCACTAAAAGATGTATTTTTAAATTGTGAGTTCAGAGACCCCAATTCCACATTTCTATCGGCTCTCAAAGGGAATCTGCACTTTAATAATATTTAAAGGCAGCCCAATGTTAACCTATAAAAGTGATAGGCCTTGCACAGTGAAATGAGCAGTACAACTTATCAGTACATGTCCCACCTTTAACATATACTGCACCCTGCTCATGGGGCTATCTAGTGCCTACTTAGGGGTGCCTTACATGTATAAAAAGGGAAGGTTTAGGCCTGGCAAGTGGGTACACTTGCCAAGTCAAACCGGCAGTCTAAAACTGCACTCACAGACACTGCAGTGGCAAGTCTGAGCCATGTTTACAGGGCTACTCATGTGGGTGGCACAAGAAGTGTTGCAGGCCCACTAGTAGCATTTGATTTATAGGCCCTGGGCACCTCTAGTGCACTTTACTAGGGACTTAGTAGTAAATCAAATGTGGCAATCATGGAAAAGCCAATTACACATACAATTTCACATAGGGAGCTCTTGCGCTTTAGCACTGGTCAGCAGTGGTAAAGTGCTCAGAATAACAAAAACAGCAAAAACAGAGTCCAGCAGACAGAAACAACCTTGGAAGTAGAGGCAAAATGTTAGGGGAGACCACACTGAGGATGCATACTAAGAAATATTGCTTACTGAGCGGAAGACACTGATGCCTAGCCTTAACTCAACACTATATTAAGTTAAATGCTGTAAATCATCATAGGTTTTCTATGTGAGGAGCTTCTGTTATCTCCCCAGATCCACCAGAGATACAAAAAAGTAAAATTAAAAGAGTCATGAGTCTTCATTCTCTCTGTAGCTTAGTGCAGACCGGGCTGTGCAACTGACATTCGTCTTCCTGTCTACTGTCCTGCTCATGTCATTATATTTCAACAAAAGGAAAGTGTATGTGCCATGAAACTTAGGGGCATATTTATACTCTGTTTGTGCCGGTATTGCATCATTTTTTGTGATGCAAATCCAGCACGAACTTAACTCCATATTTATATTTTGCCGCTAAACATGTCTAGTGCCAAAATATTGGAGTTAAAGTAATTTTTTGCCTGTAGAAAACTACCCTGTGTCAATGAGATGCAAGGCAGGCGTTCCCAGGGAAAAAAGGACTCAAAGGCCCTAGAGCCTTATTTATCCTCCCATGCAAAAATCATGCACGGGAGGAGGAGGGCCTAAAATAATGGCACTAAGCCTGCTTAGCGCCATTATTTAACGCCTGGGTATGGGCAGGCATTAGGGGACCTGTGGGTGCCCTTCCCTGCCCCCAGGGACACCCGCACCCACACCTGGAGGACACCTAAGGATGGGGGGCACCCATCCTAGGTAAGTCCAGGTAAGTGTTTTTATTTTTTTTGCAAAGTGCCATAGGGGGCCTAACGTGCCCCCCCTACATGGCACTGTGCCCAATGGCCAAGCCCTGGGGACTTGAGTCCCCTGGGCATGGCCATTGGGCTGGGGGGCATGACTTCTGTCTTTAGTTAGACAGGAGTCATGTCCATGGGGGTTGTGCATCGAAATAATGATGCTAATCAGGTTAGAGTATTTTTTTTTTACTCTAACCTGACTAGTGCCATTCTTTCACGCACAACCACCAGTTTCCCCTACGCCTCCACCACCCTGTTAGTCAATAAGTTTGACACTAACTGGCCTTTACCGCCGGCTACCATCATAGCTTAAATACAGCGCCTGGGTGGCGTCCAGGACTGGTGTTTATTTCTCTAGATTTCTGCAACCTAGTTGTTAGTTCTGTCCACTCCTGGTTTTCTCTGTCTTTTGTGGATCTCCTGTTGTGATCCTGTGCTGAATTTCGTTTTTTTGCTGGCTTTAGGACTCTGGGCACTTTATCAATGCTGACCAGTGCTAAAGTGCAAGTGCTCTCTGGATAAATTGTATGTGGAATTGGATTATCCATGATTTGCATATTTGATTTACTAGTAAGTCCCTTCAACAGTGCACAGTGTGGGCCCAGGGCCTGTAAATTAAATGCTATCGGAGGGCCTGCAGCACTGATTGTGCCCCCACGAGTAGCCCTGTAAACATGTCACAGACCTGCCACTGCAGTGCCTGTGTGGGACGTTGTAACTGACAGTTCGACCTGGCAAGTGCACCCACTTGCCTGTCCCAAACCTTCCCTTCTACTATATGTAAGTCACCATAAGGTGGGTCCAAGGCAGCCCCCTGGGTAGGGTGCTGTGTATTTAAAAGGTGGGACATGTGCTGGTGTGGTTTACATGCCCTCATAGTGAAATACTGCTCAATTTGTTTTTCACTGTTGCCAGGGTAACATGGAGATGTTGCCTTGAAATATCTTTAAAGTGCAGTTTCTTATTGGGAGCAGCCGGAGCTGTGGCGTTTGTGGTCTCCGAACTCACAATTTAAAAATACATCTTTTAGTGAAGTTGGGGTTTAAATTGTATGTTTGAAAATGCCACTTTTAGAAAGGGGGAATTTTCTTGCTTAACCATTTTGTGCCTCTCCAACACCCAGGAGTATGTCTGGGGCCAGGGCAGTGAAGGCAGGGTCTTGTGCACTACAAAGACTTTCCTTTGAATATTGCCTAATTCAAACTCAATGGTCTTTGAGACCACATCTTCAGAACACTTCTGGACTGAGGTAATTCTGCCAGGAAGAAGAGCCGGATGCTGTAGAAGGAACTGCCATTCTGCCTGTTGCTTTGTTGTGGTGGCCTGCTGCTTGCTGCTTCTGTCCTGGGAGTGAAAGGACTGGTCTTTGCTTTCTACATCCTGCTTTCCAAGGTTCTCCAAGGGCTTGAACTGAGCTTGCCTCCTGTTAAAATGTCTCAGGGAGATCAATTACTTCATCTGCCAGTGCCTGGACTCTTCTGCTGAGGGTCATAAATTGCCAAGTGGTGCCAAATCCAGTCCTTGGACCCTTGGAAGTGGAAACTGGTTTCTTGAGGAAGAAAATCCACACATTAGATCGTTGCTGCTGAAAATCAACTCATGGCTGGGCTTGCTGCAGAAGAATTGATGCATCGCCTGCCATGCGACTGAAAAATCAACACAGCCCCTGCCTTGTGGTGGATGGATCAATGCAGCGCCTCTAAGACCCACACAGCACCTGTTCCACCGTGGCTCTATCATCACCGTGCATCTGGATTTTTCCAAGCATTGTCCCTGGGCATCATTTTCGCATCAACATTGCACCACAGCAAGAAACCGAGGCTGTGTGGCCAGAAACTGACGCTTCATCTATGTCCTCCGGGGAGAGAACCGATGAATCACCTTCCCGGCCAGTAAGGAACCAACTCAACACCTCCCTGCCAGTAAGGCACCGATGCATCACCCGCCTACGAGGAGAGAATCGGCGCATCACTTCACCTGTCAGTAGGGAACCAACTCATTACCTCCCATGTGCAGTAAGGAACCAACACATTGCTTTGTTCTTTGGCACCTCACCTCCTCTGCGCCCTGCATTGCCTTTGTTTTTGACACATCCCAAGTACTGTGTGTTAAAATGAGACAACCATTGATTCCTCTGGATTAAGACTCTTTGCAGCTTTTTAATATTGATATCTTTGCTTGTGTATGTTGGAGTGTTGTTGTTTCGGTCTTGTTTTATTCGGGTAAATAATAGCTATTTTTCTTAAATGGTGTGGAGTCATTTTGAAGTATTTTCACTGTGTTACTGTGTCTGTGTGTACAAATATTTTCCACATTGCCTCTGAAATAAGCCTGACTGCTCGTGCCAAGCTACCAAGGGGGTGAGCGGGGGTTATCTTAGCTGTATGGCTCCCTTTCCCTGTCTAGAGTGAGGGTCCCTACTTGGACAGGATGCAAACCACTGCCAGCTATAGACCCTCTTGCCAACACTGGTCACTTCACAAAATTGCATGCTCACAGTCACATCACACTTAAGAATACACATTTAGTGTGAATTACATCAAGCAGAAACAATGCAAGTGTGCACTACATCAGGGAGAATGAATGCTAGAACAGCCTTCCTCTCTAGTTCACTAGTTTCCAAGGATGACCACCACATGGATCCTGAATGTTATCATGAGGAATGACTTGTTGCTGCCTTCCACTTTGCTGAAGTACAATCTAAATATAGTATTACATTAGCTCATACAGATTGAATTAGTACCATGAAAAAAGATGTCTCCCTAGGTATAGTTAAGAAGTACACAACTGAGGGGTGACGAAGATAGATTCCTGGGCCCATCAGACCATTTTGGAAAGTGTCAGAAGAATTACTGGTAGAGAATGGTGTTAAATTGAAGTATGTTAAATGAATTCCCTCTAAACCTCTTAAAGACAAATGCATTAACATAGCCCATATAGTTCACCTATGATCCACATTAATGAAACACACACTAGGTGGGACATGTGTACTGTGGGCTACTATGTATAAGAACATTGACATAAAGATTGACAAACATGTCAAATGTAATTGTAGTGATTAACATTACAAAACATATATGTCTCCTTTTGCGACCTCTGGCTGTCCTGGGTAAACCATGCTCTAAGTAGGGTACTGAGTTTCTAGGACCTTTTCACATTTAGTTGTCCAAACAATACACCTTTGCAGTTATGGGAGAGGACTACTTCAGCAAGTGGGTAAAGTTCAGGGGACAACAAGACACAAAGGGGCATATTTACAAGAACTTAGTGCATCAGCATGGATACGCCACTTTTCTTGAGCCCCCCTATGCCCCTCTAGCGCCACCATGAGTGTGCCAGATTTACAATACGATGCGTCAACATTTGTGGTGCTATTGTGGCGCTTTGCTGCACTAGCGCCAAAAATGTTGATGCTAGTCCAGCAAAGCACAGGGAGGCCCATAGGATAATATAGGTGCATCATTTTAATGCCTACCTTGAGCAGGCTTTACAAATTACGGCACAAATGGCGCAGTGAAATCTAGTAAATTTTACTGCACCATTTTATTGGGCCTCCCTGCGTGGGAACGTCCCCCTTGCATACATTATGCCTAGCGCACAAATGATGTGGCACAAGTCTTTACAAAGTAGCGCAATGAATGTGTGTAAATATGGCATAGGGAAATTGCCTCCTTAACACCACATTAGCATAAAAGAAATTATGCTAGTTTGGCGCAAGGAGGCACAAGGGGCTTGTAAATATGCCCCACAAAGTGTATCATTGAATTTCTCTCCAATGGTTTTGCCAAAGAAAGATTTCTCTCAGAACTTGTCTATGACAGTGGTGTTCAGTTCACTGCAGGTAAATGCTAATCTTCCTTAATAGCTCCAGTATTCGACATAATAGAACATCTTCAAATGACTCTCAATCTATTGGGCTTGCGGACCGAGATAACAGGTTGATATATGAGTGCATGCAGTGGGTTATACCATGGAAAAAACCTGTGGTACAAACTGTGAGGGCAATGTTCTTGACAATAGGACAACCCCACACACTGTAACTAGGTACACCTCATTTGTTCTTAGAAGGATTTCTTTCCAATGCTGATCTGTGCCCAAGGTGGATGAAGAAGTTGCCGGATAAAAAATCATAGATACTGAGCAGGCCTATGGAAAAAAAACTCTAGAAACAAGTTTGTTTTATCTGTCAATAAAAACATTAATTTTTTTAGTGACAAAAATATACCTTTTTGCTGATGTTTGCATGGAGTCGATGTGTGAGAGTAAAATACAGTGTCATGTTGATAATGGTTTCTCTAAATTCATTATTCCAGATGTTATTGAAGTAGTGTGTGACAGTGCGGTCAAAGAGGATGGAAAGTAAAGGCACATTTCAAAAGCTGTCCAAAATTACACCTCTCTAACAAGGACTGGAATCTGAAGAACTAGTGGTAGATACTGTTCACTCATTTGGCATCCAGATCACTAGGAGAAGCAACAGTCTCCGCATAGAATTGAGCAGATTCAAATAAATTGTCCAGTGACTCAGACCTTTTTCTCTATTACTACTGGGAATTGGTTCTCTTTGAATAGTTTTATATTCACCTGATCCTTTGCTTTCGTTTTGCCTCACAAAGGTTTAGTTTTGTATCTTATTTACTATTATAAAAACAAGGGAAAATATGTCATGATCGTATTTCCTACAGGTGCACGAGGATGCTCCTTTTAGAGTGTTGGCCAATATCACACCTTAAGAGTACAGTTGGAAGTATGATGTGACTGCTTCTTCAGCATTTTGGGAACTGCTTCCCACTTAGGAGGTCGTTAGAAGTTTGGCAGAGGGAGTCATCCGTTAGTCAAACTTCTAACAAAGAGACTGCCACGGTGCTGGCAGTCTCCCCACTGAGCCCATTACAACTTTCCCACTGGGCTGATTGGGAGAAACCTTGGTCAGCCCAGTGGGAAAGGTGCAGCAGCATTGTTCCTGGCTCAGGGTGCATTTCCAGGGAGCTGAGCAGGGGAACCCCTGCACTGCCCATGCCATTGGCAGTGCAGGGGCCCCCGGTGGTCCCCTGCACCTGTTCTCCTCCAGCCTTTTCATGGCATTCAGACTGCCATGAAATGGCTGGTGGGGAACAAGGTTGTAATCGGTGCTGACTTGAGCATCGCCGTGGCTGCTTACAACCACGATCACAGTCACCCCATCGGGATCACTGATCCTCGCAGAGATGGAAGTCTTTTGGTGGTCTGAGCCAAACTCTTAATCTGACGGTCAGGTTGTCAAAGGTGCGGTGGTTCGCGAAACGCGAGTAAGACTCGTAATTAGGCCCTTAATTTCATGTGCTGTGTTTTCTGCTTTCGGCATTAACACATAACATTATTTTTTCATTGTCTACGATGCCATTCTACTTTCAACATGAACACTAGTCTTCTTCGTTTAATTAAACAGTGTCCTTCCTAAATGATGGATCTTGCTCAAGAAATATACAATGGGAAGTGACATGTATGGCGAAAAGCGAAAATGAATAAAAGGATATTGAAAGAGAAAGACATTCTCACTCAACCCTCGAGCGCCAACACAGATAAGGTGGGTGGCATTAGCAGTCGAAAAGGTTTTTTAGTCGGACATGAACGAGCCGTTCAGCCTGTAGTTCAGCTGTTCACCGCATCGAGTAACGATTAGGAGAGAGATGTCTCGTCAGTTAAAAGAACAGTTTATTTTTTTTATTAAGATCACTGAACGCACTAGCTGCACGCAGCAAATCCTGACTGCATACAAGAAATGTTCCGACATTATTAAGAAAGTGCTTTCCTGTTATGGATCTTCAAGGACTGCTTTAACAATACAGGCATGACTCTCTAATGGTGAGTCATCCTGGCAAATGAAAAACTGTAGATCTCCTGTCTTGGGCATTTTGGTGGCTTTAGTTATGGAGTTACCAGTAGCATGGGCATCAGCACTGAAGAAAAGAACAGACCCAAGGAGTTATTGAATTGTTCCATCCCACGGGCAGCGAAGGAAGTGATGGATGTAGTGCTTGAACTCGTTTCAGCCACTGGCAAATGCTCTAATCTATCTTTCATTTCGCCATGTTTTAGCTTGTCAAGGACCAACCACATACACATGTACTTTGGACCTACCCCAATATAGATGATCTTGCCAGAAGTTTTAGGTCATCATCCTCTTTAAACAGGAACAGAAGCTATCCCACAGTATTTTCAACCTTCTTAGTCGTCTCCTTGATATGTAGTTTGAGTTCCACGGCACTGTGATAAAAGTAAACATTCTACACATTTTTTGTTTTTTATTCACTCACAAGACCAATGCGTGACATGCATGTCCAGATGTGGGTCCAGTGTCTCACATTCATTCATCCAACTACTCTCATACCATGAACAATGACAACTATGTCATATTTTCCTTATCTCCACACTTTGACATTCAGAGCGAAAAATTATTTTACCAATTACGTTTTAGTACATTCAAACCTCTCCAATAGCCAACCCTTGGTGTTACTGTCCGTTAGTCAGACCTTCACTGTGACTGTTTACTTGCATGGATTATTCCTTAAACAATTTGTAAGAATTTATTCTCTTCCCTTTTTTAGTGAGACTTACAAAGTTGTAGGACTGCAAAAAATGAGGAACATATGCAATGAATCCAGGTATGTTCAGCATTTGAAGGGCAGAGGCAGTTCATCCAAATAAGACCATTGCTGAGCTGCCAGCGTCAGTCCTTCAACGATCTAGTCTAAGGCAGGGTTGTTTAGAGTCAAGGTACACAGTACTACAGTCATGAATAAAAATGTTTTAGCCAATTACGACTGGGAATTCCACTATAGGGAGCATTGCAAGCTCTCATTTTTAACTTGTTTGTGTGATTAAAGACAAGGACCAGCTATGTGAAAACCAGTATTGCCCTTTCCTCTATGGTTTTCAATTAGGGTAGCTATAGGTACCCCTGTCTTGCACTTTGGTTACCATGGCACTGGCGTTGCTACCCCTGATCGCTGAAATATCGAAGACAGCAGCAGAAAGAGAAAGTAAGCTGGACGTTGACAGTCCTGTTTAATTCTACATCTTCCATGCATTGCCCTTTCCCAAAGCCTCAGCTGCAAAACCTAAAAGCATTGTGAGGGTAGAACAGTAACTCATTTGTGTGATTTCATCAGGGTTAAGGGGTAGATGATTTTACTAGTGCTGCTCTTCCAATTTTGATGACTTAAAGTCAGAGGGAGAGATAGAGAGTCCTCTTTGAAAGGGAAAACAAGCAAATCCATACACGTTTTGATCAAACCTCATCACTGTCTTATATATTTAGTACCGAAGGCTATGCAAGGTAAGGATCCAGATCAGAGCATGCCTATGCCAAGCAGAGAGTCTGACATAGTCAGTATAACTCAAAGAGCACACCGTTTAGTTGGCACAGCTCCAGATGAGTCCATGGGTTCAAAGTGCAGCAGGATAGTGGTGCGGGAGCAGATAAACTGAGGAACCAGGAATGAAGCTAAACTTAATACAAGTTGTGCAGAACAGGAGTAGTGTAAGGGCATGGAACCTGGACAATATGTTGAGACCTTCAAATGACCCGTCAAATTCATGGGACCCAAAAAAAGGAGAGCAATAGCAGACATTAGGGACATGACAGGCACACAAAGGAATACACAGAAAGTGTGTGAGAAGGTAGATGCCTATCTAGACGTGACAGTCTTCGGAAAACATATTTCTTGTAGATGACAGCTGGTAATCACCATCAGTGCTTAAGCGACACTGAGAGTACACTCTTTGCAATTGCGAATAAGAATGCATTGGAATCCTTGTGTTGGCACTAGTCAGTTCTAGCTACAAAAGGCTTGCAAATTCATTCTTTTAGTGTGTATCCTAGGCACACTTTAGTAACTTAAAGTATTCTTTCACTACTGTATAGTGGAAAAGTAAAGCGTTTTAAAGTCAGACTTTCCAAATTACATAATTTAGAGCTTTCTTTTGGTGCAGCACTCTACCCAGTTAAAGGCATTTTATAGTCTGTCTTTCAGACCAAACACATTTCCCAGATGTGATCCATTCTTCATAATCTTACAGTGCATGGCCTAAACCTGCACCTCTCTGGTTAGTGTGATGCCAGAACTTCATGTTCACAGCAGGTCAATAAACAGTTTAGGGTCTATTCACAAAGGTAAATTTACAAGGGAGTAAATCTGGATGTGTAACTCTTAACTTTGTAGTAAAGTTACTACTTTGGCTATCCAAAATTTCTGAGTGTACATTTAGAGCAGAGTGTAAATCTGCATGTCTCCACCCCCTGAAGTAGAGGGGGAAGCAAATTTGCCAGTGTAAAGTTACTGCAAATAACTTTTCACAGGTAGACTGAGGTCTTGCCCATGGGGCAGAGAAACATGCTGGAAGAGTATGGAGATGGCACTACTGGCAGTAATTGACAACATAATATTTTTCTAGATGCCGGTTCTCCAGTAATGTTGGTGTTGCTGGACCTAGCCACGGCATGTGATATGGTCTCCCATGACATTCTCATCCGCAGATTGCATGCCTTCTGCATCTATAAAAGAGCCCTACACTGGCTGAGGAACTTCCTAGACAATAACACACAGAATGTGTGCCTGGGTTCTTTCGACTCAAGAACGATGCCCATCAACAAAGGGGTCTCTTAGGGATCATGTTTGAGCCTGACACTTTTTAACAGCTATGTAGTACCTCTGGCTCAGATCGTAAAATCATCTGGTATGTCGATTGTGTCAAATGCCAATGACACACAACTTCTTTTTACTTTCGGCCTCAATCTAGCCAAAGTAAAACTTCAGTTTGCGCACTGCATGAAAGAAATCGCCAACTGGATGATATCAAACTGTCTGCAACTCACCAGCGTTAAGTCTGAAATTGTACTCTTTGACAGGGCCCACTAGCTCTGGGCAGCAGACTGGTGGCCTCCATAACTTGGGCCTGCTCCATTGCCCATACCAGTGGTGAAGAACCTCAAAGTAAAAATTGACTACACACTATTTATGAAAGATCAAGTAAACTCTGTCTGTGTCATGTGTTTTCCACCATCAAGCTCCTAAAGAAAGTTTTCCCCTGGCTGCCTACTTCATCCAGGAAAAGCCTTGTTCAAGCGCTCATAGTCAGCAGGCCGGATTATGGGAATACCTTACTGGTCACCTCCAATAGCTCTCTCTTGGCTCAGCTGCAAGTGTTATAGAACACTGCCACCACCTTATTTGTAATCTCCCTCCACAGTCTCCATCTGTGCCTACCTTGGAAAAACTCCACTAACTGCCCATTAGGAAACTCTGTTGCCTGACACAGAAGGTTTTTCACACAGATCAACATTCCAGGCTCAGATACTACCAGCCTTCTAGGCAGCTTGGATCATCTAATAAGGCCCTTCTCCATCCTCTGTGTATTCGGACTGCCAGATACAATGGCAGATCTTTTTCTTACTCAGCCTCTCTCTATTGCAATAAACTCTCTCTTCACATCCGCTCCTGGTCTGACTTCCAGATCTTTAAGAAGAAGTTGAAAACCTGGCTGTTTTGATTTGCCTGTCTGTGTCTCGGAGTGAGTCATGTGCTATACCAAGTACAAAATAAATAAAAAAATAAATAGGACAGAGACCATACTATTGTAAAGAAGAGATACATTTTTAAAACATGTATTATACATTAAAACAAATGAGTAAAAATATTTTAACTATTAATATGTATTTAGTATTTATTTTAAATTCAGAACAAAATAAAAATGTGACAGCATTATTAACTTATTTTTAGATTAACTATTTAATTCAATTAGATATATTTAATTAAATTGAAATTATTTAAACAAATAAAATTGTTAAAAAAATACCACCTACAGTACAATGTGTATATTCATGCATTACAAATGAAACATTACTGAAAAGTATGTATAGAATTAATTTAAATTATTTTATTATTGATTTAAATTAAAATGACACGTTTTTAAATAAAAAAAGTTATTCTATTGTACAATAATGTTTGTATTTTATTTGTATTTAATTGTTTTATCATTTAAATAAATGTATACATGTTTTATAAAATAAATACATTAATTTATTTAAGATTGTTTCTACTGGGATATTATTTAAAGTCCCTCCTGTTGTAATCAATGATGGATACTCGTAGGTTATAAAAGAGGTAGGTTTATTAGCTTAGTTGTAGGTTACAGATAAGGTCCCACTAGCAGCAGCATCCTGCCGCTCATCCCTTCTCACTCCAACTGTCCACTCATTCAAGCACAAACACTGTCAACTTTCCAACCATACAATGACCTCACTCACTGGGAACATTAAGGTAGTGGGGGGAATGCCCAAGATAGCAAGAGGCCACAACACATCTCCCCCTTATGAAAACAACAAAATATTCAACAGAACATAAAAAGGCAAAACACCCCTATCAGCCGTCATTCAAAACTATGAGTACCACCCCATCAAAATAAACAGAACAGGTTAACAAACACCCTCTGCTTAACTTCAATACTCCAATGGGATATAAGATACTAAAATACAGTTAATCAGTACGTTTCAGAAATTCAGAATGTGAGTGTACAAATAACTCAAAACTTCCCTGCTCACCCAACAGAGAACACTAACTGCTTGTTCCTCTCCACATCATGCACACTGGAACAGGACCAGCCCGTTGCCTTCCACAACTCAACACTCAACAGGACTAGAGTTTCTTCCACCTCTACTGCATTGGGGTGTAACCATGTAACCCCATCACCATACACCTAAACAGAACCAGGGTCTCACCTACCCTCCAGTGCATTGGCGTGTAAACATGTAACCCCATCACCATTCACTTACACAGAGCCAGGGTTTCACCTTCCCTTTATTGCATTGGGTTGTAATCACGTACTCCCATCACCCTATACTCGAACACTGTCCCCACATCCTTAACCCCATAGGAAGGATTGACACATATCACTGGCGTGTACCCCCTTTAACATTGGCCTTAACACACTGCCCCTGCATCCTTAACTCCATAGGAAGGATTGACACATCAGTTGGGCATACCCGATTTAACATTGGGCCTAACACGCTGCCCACACATCCTTACATCTTAGGAAGGATAGTCAAAAACACAGTCCCAAATACGGACCAAGAAACCAATATCACAACATTAACATGTCACTCTGCACGTGACTCTAGCATCCAACCTCAAATTATATATCTCTAAAATCAAGCATGGCTTTAAAACTTCAGGCCAATATACACACAGAAAATATGGTAAGCAAAATGTCATGTTAAAATAGAATTAGGGGGCACCTCCCATGCGTAACATACATGCCACAACTCAACAACTTTAAAACATGTCAGTAATGGCATAACATTTCTCAATTCAATACAGCATTAAAAATGTATTTCAGCAGCAACAAGCATTGTCAGCATAAACATAACTTTCTCAATTCAACCCAACGTATCCTTAAAATCCAGTATAGCAGTATTGAAAAATACACTCAAACAATGTATGGTATTGAGTAAAATGCACATAAGTCTATCTAAAGTTAAATTATTCCCTGGAAAATATTCTAATACTCCACACCGATGAGCAACTTCTCACCCGAATACATTGCCACTGTCCATTTTAGTCCACTCAAATGCACGCACGGTTCTTTATCCTTGTTTGGAAAATTGGCACACGTGTTCTCCACTGCACTTGAGCTGTTCCCATGTGCCAGGTCGGTGCTTTAGCCTTCCTCTCAGAAAGCTTCCTGGAAACAGGTAGACAGTAACAGTTTTTTCACAATGTGGGCCCTTAAGCACAGCACTTCAGGTGGTTGCTGCGCAGGTTCACTGATCACTCTTCAGATGGTGTTTAAATGCTGACACCAGTTGTTCCTCCAACTGACTTTCCACTAGGTTACCAAATGTTCCGTGCCATACATTTTTTAATTCTGTACACACGCAGTTCAGTAGACCATTTCCTCAATATACCCAGTCCATACAAGCAGGTACAACAGGTCTGGCATCAGTGCCCAGCTGAGCAGACCACCTTCTCAATCTGCAGGTCACTGCACTTCCTGGTTGCTGCACACCTAGTAGATGAAACAGCTTGCCTTTAAGTTGAACAGGGCAAACGCCCTCTAACTTCTGTTGAGTACAGGCTGTCTGGTAGAAAAGACACTGGTCGGGCTTCCAGGACACTCTTTTTCATTTCAATCTTTTGCTTCATATTTTTCTCTTAGATTTTCAATCTCTCTTGGTTTTCTTCTGTAATCTGGTTCCTCCTTAGATTTTCTGTACGTTCAGTTTCTTTCCTCTTTCACACTCTGGTTCTTCCTTAAATTGTCACCAGTGTTGTAATCAATGATGGATGATCATAGGTTATAAAAGAGGTAGGTTTATTAGTTTAGTTGTAGGTTACAGATAAGGCCCCACCAGGAGCAGCATCCTGCCGCTCAAACGTTTTCACTCCAACTGTCCACTCATCCAAGCACAAACACTCTCAACATTCCAACCATACAATGACCTCACTCACTGGGAACATTACGGTAGTGGGGAGAATGCATAAGATATAAGATAGCAAGAGGCCACAACACCTGCCACCACTTTTGTAATTGGATGGTGTTGCAAACCCAGTGTTTGGCCTGGTGTGGTGCTGAATGTACTGCAGGTCTGAGTTGGAGTCCATTTATGAATCTGTTAGTCCTATTTGGCTATAGTAACTTTAGAAGTGCAATTTGTGACTAGAGATGGACTTACTTTTTTGTGAGTGAGTGCAGGTGCCTCCCCGAAACCCTCCTTAGCCCACTAGAAAAAACCTCTTTACTCCTTCCCTAAACCCTTCCCATTTTGTATTAGCACTTCTCTATCCCACTCACATTTACTACTAAAATGTAGGCATATGTGTGTGGATATTCCCATATTCATGGTGGAGATTTCGGCACATAAACGTTAGGAGAGGTGGAGGCACACGTAGGTTAATGAATGGCATTTTGTAGTATGGGAGCAGTAAAATTGTAATACTATAAATGTTTTATAAAATTAAGTTTGAGAATAGGCCTCAGATATGTTAAAGGTAGCGGTGTGCACAATTCATGTAGTATGCTTTTGTTTAATCACACAAAGTTTCAGAAACATTATGTGACATTAAACGTAATTACTCAAAATGCAAATCTGTTACTAAGGGCTATATTTTAGTGTGAAATGCATTCTCCCGTCAATTTTTAATGCAAGGTTGCATATCACTCTAAAAGTCTTCCTCAACAAACACAACTACAGAGAAAAACAGCTACTCTTGTTTTGCTTGTTTGCATTAATCCTGTGCTCCTGCTCAGGATTTCTGCCCAGAACAACAGCATGATTACATGACTGCAGTGGAATTTTGTGTATGCAAATTTTGAGAATGGAAAATTCCCAAAAGTACACAAATTCCACTGGTATAGTTTAAATTTCAACCACACCTATTTAAAGGTACACTAATACTTTCAAGTGCTTCTTTGTAATATAAAGAAATAAGAGACTGGTGTTGATTTTGTGTTAGCAATAAGCTGCCGGGCATTATCTATGTGGTCCTTATTTTCTGAAGTTCAAAATGACTATGGTTTTGAATCACTGTATGTTGAGTTTACAGCACAGTATAATATATGTATGTGAATTAAATGAGATCTGTTACATGGGACATTGTTGCAGAACAATTGGTTTGGTGATCATTGGGTTCCTTTGAGTGGATAATAATAGATATGTGAAATTCAGATGTATTTATTGTGTAACCAAATCTGCAGTAGCAGCAGGCAAGTTATTGCTCAATGATAAATCAATGCACCCAAGCTCTGCCACTCTCTGCCATATAAAGCTTCATTTTCTGGCACCAGAGCAGAGAAACCTGAACAGCATGTGCAACTCTGAAACTTTACATTCAGATTATGTGCCTATTTTGTCTTTTCAGCACATGATCCTTATGGAGAGCGTGTTTATGAAAACATGTATATATGTATGTATGTATATCTTTATACATGTATTTATATGGTATTTCTATAGTGTGAACCTAGCCAAAGGGCAGGAAACATATGGATTTGTATTTTGTATGTGTGTGATCACATTTGCCAATGGACACCATTGTAACTGTTCTGTGTCACAGATTGTTTTTCTTTTATTAAATATGTTAATAGATATAAGTATGTGTGATTTGTATTAGCCCTACTACTTTCATAGAATGCACTAAATAGCTTATTTGCACCATTTTTATGTGTAGCTTTGCATCACTACCTTCCACTCTGCTCCTTTCATAGTAACCCTTGTCACATCCAATGATTCAAATGATGTGGGGTTGAAAATTCTTGAAATGATCACACTTTCCAGGGAAGGACCATGTTCAAGTCCAAACAATAATTAAACACAACCCTTATATGGGTATCAAAATGCACAATACTGTCTTAGCCATACTTTTACAACTTTAGTTGTAGTAGTAAAATGGCAGGGGTGTCAACCTCTGCTATCGGAGTAAAATTGAAATTATACTTTATGCTGACTGATACAAATTATATACTGAGCTGACACATGTAGCACTGGATTGAAAAAATCTATTTACAGATTAAACAACCTCTAAATGTGTTTAGACACTTCCTCAGAGTCTGTCATTGTCATTACATGTGTTCTGCATTAATATATTAACTATGTCCAGAATTGTGATCAAGATAAGACGTTTTCCTTTTTTGAGACATCTATCTGCCATTATGCTCTTAGCATGTTAGCTACAATTAGAAATTTCTCCTCATCTCTGAGGACATTTCTAGTCGATATGAGACAAGCAGCCAGTAAGATAATTTTCATTAAAAATATTTTGAAAAGTAGTTATGTGGCCTATGCCATCTACACCAGGGATACTGAAAGTACAAGACAGGAGCCACAAGTAGCCCTCCTGATCCTTATGTGCAGCCCCCTGGAGAACAGCAGCACTGGGTTGTAGTTTACTTAACAGAGCATAATCATGTAAAAATATGAGAAACGCTCTTCAAATTTAAAAAAAGGTGCATTTCATAAACATGCTAAAGAGCTTCACTTCAGTAAACCAGATTAAATTATTGCATTGAGAGACCTTGTTTAGAAGTGATCATTTTCAAACATGAACTTAGAAACATGTATGCCTCTCCATCCTGTCAACAAACCCATAAGTAAACCAACTGGCAAATCATTTGTCAAGTGTCTCCTGTGTGTGGCCTGGGTTGTTCTTTTAATGAGAACAACATTATAGTTTATTAAATCAAATACAAGAGAAAGTTTTATACAGCACACATTCAAAACTTGTATTTTAAGGTGCTCTCATATGTAGTAATGAAGAAAAGGGAGGCAAAGTGAAATAAAACAAGTACCTAGTTTCAAACAGTTTGGTCAAGTGGGGAAGCTGGGATTGATCCCAGGTTTTAGGTTTCACACTGTGCAATTCAGCCACTAGATAAGTATCTCTTTTCCTCTTGCGTTTTATATTAAATGTTCATTCTTTGCCTTTAATTCATGGCTCATGAGATTAGGGCATATGTGGCATTTAAAAGCCACATGAAGGCGTAGGTCCACATTTAAGAGGGCCTAGCATCATTCCAACACCACATTAGCATAATTTTTTTTATGCTAATGTGGCGTTGGAAGGCATTTACAAAGTGGCGCAATGCTTGCATTGTGCCACTTTGTAACCCCTTGCTCCACATTATGCCTGCGCCAGGAATAATGTATGCAAAGGGGGCGTTCCAGTGCTAGGGGGGCTGAAACAATGGCCAGAGAAATCTAAGAGATTTCTTTGCGTAATTTTTTATGGGCATTTTTAACGCCTTCTAAGAGCAGGCGTTAAAGGGAGGCTACCATTGTTTTCATTGGGCCTCTGGGTGCATTGCAGGATTAGTGTCACAATTTTACACGCTAATCCTGCAAAGCGCCGGACTGGCATAAAAAGTTATGATGCTAGTATCCCTGACTATCGCCATAGTGTGCCGTATTTTAAATACGGTGCACACATGGTGGAGCAGCGCCACTTTTCATAAATCTGCCCCTTAGTTTATTGTCAACACCATGTACATGCCTCACTTACCCCTGCACCTACCTTAAGCCACCCTGACCCTCTTCCTGCTGGCATCAATGCAACCTGAGGGTGTGCCACAGACAATACTTTTTGGCCTCTGAGGAAATGTTTGCAAGTACCCATGATCTACACAATCAATTGAAATGGGAAAACACAATTGCATTATTTACACAACTAAAACTTCAATCCTTGACAAAGCAGTCTACAGCAGCTCTAGTGATGTGAAGCATGCAACAAACTCCTATTAAGATAAAGGACGGTAATAAAAAAGAACATAAAGTTATGTAATATAAAGTGAGATTATATGATAGGACGTGGCAAGCATGTTCTATAATGTGCTTTAAAATTACAATAGGTTAGTAGAAAATAGCCATCCCTAAAAGTATGCTATAAAATTTACACACTAACAAAGCGAAAAGAAGAGTTTTACACCTCTCCTTGTATAAATATAATTCAAGCCGTAATGAAGGTATAGACGACCATCGACCACAACGTACACAAAACAAAATTTTACTGAACAAGCAGCCCTGAGCACAATAATCTAAATGATCCAGTCCAAGAAGCATTAAAAGTATAACATTGTGAACTAATCATCCACAACACCAACACAGACATAACACAAAGGTGTTGTAAATAGCTACAGCAACAACATTCAGTCAATTATAGTGAGTTTTGCCCATGTCAAGCTTAATCCTGTTAACTATGTGTGGAGCAATATATAAGATGCTACAGAGTTAGTAATCGAGTGCCTTGTAACGTAAATACAATTTCCATGAAAAACCATGGGCTTAATTCTGGTAAAGATGTATTCAGCACCAGACGGGCATTAAATTCAGGAAAACAAACAGCAAAATTTCCAAATTTTTAGTAAAGAAAAGACAAAGGGGCATATTTACAAGAAAATAGGGCATCAGCTATGAATCACCACTTTTCTTGAGTCTCCTTGCGCCCTTTAACGTCACCATGATAGCGCCATATTTACAATACAGAGTACCATGGCACACATTAGCACAATAGCATCAACATTTTTGCTGATTTTATGGCACATTGGTCGATTAGCATCAAAAATATTAGTGCTAGCCCAGCAATGAGTGGGCAGGACCATTGGAAACAATGGGAGTGTCACTTTAATGCCTGCCTTGGGCGTTACAAATGATGGGAAAACTGGCGCAGTGAAATCTCATAAATTTCACTGTGCCATTTTTATGGGCCTCCTAACGCGGGCACACCCCTTTGCACACATTATGCTTTGCGCAGGCTTAATGTGGCGCAAGGGGTTACAAAGTAATACAATGCTTGCATTGCGCCACTTTGTAAATTTGGCGCAGGGAAAAAGGCCTCCTTGATACCGCCTTAGCGTAAAAAACAAAAAATGACACTAGTGTGGCACAAGGAGGTACTAGGGGCTTGTAAATGTGCCCCAAAATTGTAAAAGAAGAGCAGCGTGACAAAATTTAGTCAAAGGACATTATTAGACGGGATTTTTGTGAGAATGTGTTGAAATAATGCCAATCTGGAAACAACGGAAAAGTAAAAGTCTCTATATATATGGGCATATCAGCAAAAATTCGAACTGGAGGCCACTTTTGCATGAAAAATAAAAATAAATATTACTAACAAATCTCTCTGCCACATGCAGGCCAGGGGTGCAAGGTCAGGGTCAGTTAACCTATTGTTTGAATCACTTGAATGCTCTAGAATTTCATAGGACCCATAGTCATGGAGTGATGAAAAAGCAACATTTTCTACCCCATCTTGCTCAGGGCCACAGACAAAAACCAAATCCCAACCTTTAAAGAATGCAGAATGTTTTCGATATGGTCACTTCTAAAGCACCCAAACTGCTAAGGACAGCGTCCAGGTTATCGGAGCTGGGGTAGCACTGAGACACTCTCGTAAGAAAGAGCTCCAACGTAAGTCCCAGTTTGCTAATTAATATCCATGTGTGCTTTTCCTTGTCCCTTACCTCTCTGGGGCTATAGGCGACTGAATGATCTGACCCTTGGTAACCACTTCCATAGCTTAGGTAAGGGAAAGCAACCTAGGTCGTTTCAAAGGCAAATGCAGCAGTAGGCTCTTCTTTTTTATTCTTCCAAGGGCAGAGTTTTTCTGAATGTCTGGTGGTGGGGTGCCCCACGAAATATTAGCACTTCAAGCACTACGGCACCGCAGCAGCACTTTGACTTTCGCAGGAGGCACTATCTAGGGCCTTTTAAGACCACACCACTCTGACATACTATAAGGGCTGCCAAATTACAATGAACTTAGTCCACTTGCTTACCTGCTTTGTCACAAGCTTCTTGCTTGGATGACACAAGCACCAGCCAGCCACTGCTAAATTAATTACTTTCCCACTGTTGTTCATCAGAAAACGTTCTGGTTGCTTAAAGACAGAGGGGGTCATTCCAACTTTGACGGGCGGCGGAGGCCGCCCGCCAAAGTTCCCCCAACAGAATACCGCTAAGCGGTCAGAAGACCGCCGCGGTAATTCTGTGTTTCCCGCTGGGCTGGCGGGTGACCGCCAGAAGGGCGCCCGCCAGCCCAGCGGGAAACCCCTTCCCACGAGGAAGCCGGCTCCGAATGGAGCCGGTGGAGTGGGAAGGGTGCGACGGGTGCAGTAGCACCCGTCGCGAATTTCAGTGTCTGCTAAGCAGACACTGAAATTCAAAGTGGGGCCCTCTTATGGGGGCCCCTGCAGTGCCCATGCCATTGGCATGGGCACTGCAGGGGCCCCTAGGGGCCCCACGACAACCCTCACCGCCATCCTGTTCCTGGCAGTCGAAACCGCCAGGAACAGGATGGCGGTGAGGGGGTCGGAATCCCCATGGCGGCGCAGCAAGCTGCGCCGCCATGGAGGATTCAGCAGGGCAGCGGTCAGAATGCGGTCAGAATGCCCTGCGGAGCACCGCCAGCCTGTTGGCGGTGCTCCCGCCGACCCCGGCGGTCACCCCCAGAGTGCGGGCAAAGTCAAGTTAAATGTGATGAGAAAAAGCAACTCGAGTAAAGTCCCTGGCATAAAAAGGGACTTGTAGACTACAATCAGCATCAACATTAGTGTAAAGACACAGGCTTTCTGCTTGATGTAATGTAAACAGTGTTGAATGGGAGTGCCGAGGGCTTTCCCTGTCTGTGCAACCATTCCATGTGCATATGGATAACTGAGCAGCATGTATGAGAGCATCACAGGGAAACGTGCTACTTTTTAGTAGCTATTGTCCAAGAAGGATCTAAAACACATTTACAAAATAATTCTGCTTTTAGCGCAACAGTTCCTTTATCGTGGAATTCTTCAAATCTTGTATTCTTGTGCAACCCACTGCCAAACTAATTCTGCTGAACTGTAGTGTCTTGGATGATTTAGAATGGAAACTTTCTGGCATTCCCGGGGACTCCTATCAGTGTATGACATAATTGCTAGAAAAGGATGTATGAGACTTTGCTTTGGAATGTTTTGGTTCACAGATACATGCAGAGGAATAAAGATGAATAATTTACAGATCCGTGTGTGGCCTAGTCATTGTGCTGGTACCAGGCTGCAGAGGACACCACAACTGGCAATGAAGAAGAAAGTGCTCTCTTGGACAGTTTGCCGTGGTTCAAGCAAACTGCTTGAGCATGCCACATATGCTTTTGCCGAACTCTAGCCGATGTGAAGTGTGTGAATGGAAAGAGAGCTTCACAGAGACGTCTATTCATCATTGGTCAAGCAACTAGAACCAAGATCAATCAAAAATGTACCGTGCTGCCATGCAAAAATTAAGGCAGGGTCAGACAAGTTTACAAAGACAGTTATCAGATATCAAATAGCACTAGCTGACAGAATAAGAAAAGGGAAGCATACTGCTATTATTTTTACCTGGGTCTTAATAAGTGGAGCATTACGACCTCAGCACAAGGCAAGGAGACCCAAGAAGAAGCACTGGGGTTCTGCTTACTGAGCTGTCCAATACCTGAAGTGACATACAATCAAAGCTGCCATGAGTGATGAGGCTCAATTAAGACTAAGAAGAAGATCAAAACTCCAAAGTCTGTCCTGGATGATCCACAGCCTGAAACATCATCAGGCCTCCATGATGATGCAGATTCCCAGGGATAGTCTACAGTGTTTGACAGAGCTCCACCCTCAACCTAAGCTACCACCGTGAACAGTTACAATGCTGCTGCCTTCTTCAAACACCACACCATTTGATACTGCCAAAAAGCAAAATATTGGTGACAGATGGGCTGCATGAATAGAGACATTTGAAGATTTCATTGATGCACTAAAGCGACTGATAACAGGGCGGTTATGAAATATCTCAAAAATCTTGTTGGTAATGGTGTGGAAAAAGTAAATAAAAATGCCAAGAACTGACAAAGAAGTCACGTACTGCCAGATTAAGTTCAGTCTAGTACTAAATGTTGACTATGAATGATCAATCAATTTCAATGAATTTATTGATGAAGAAGCCATGTGGCCTAGAGTAATTGATGAATGCTTGTAAAATTCACTCAGACGATGAATTTTGAGAAAAATTATTGGGCCTCATTACATGGCTGAAAGTCCAAGAACCGCCAGCCTCAATGTGATTGTAGGACCGGTGCAACTGTGGTGGTCTGACCACCACATTAGGACACATGCCGGTCAGACCCCCAGGGGCCCACCGTACCCACCGGGAACATGGTTCCTGATGGTCCGACGGCAGTCTGAGTTGTACTCAGCCAGGGCAGCACTGAATTCTACTGATTGACTGATTGCAACTTTACTTACCACCAGCAAAGGCTGGCGATAAGCCAGTGCTGAGGGCAACCCTGCCCAGCACTATCAGAATGCACACTGTCTGCTTTATCGGAATGCGCACTGTCTACTTTGCAGACAGTGCACATTCCGAGGGTGGTGGAGGCCTCCCTGTGCGAGGGCATTGACCAATGCCGCAGCACAGTTTCCACTGAGCTGACCGCGGGAAACCAACATGCCTCGTAGAAAGTAGCCATTGATTTCTTTAGTACACTTGACAATGGACATCATTTAATGATGCTAATAGATGAATATTCATGTTTTCCATTGGTTGGAAGATCACTCATCTCTGACACAACTGAGTAATCGGAAAACTTGATGGCTTATTTGCAACGTGGGTTTGCCAGCCATTGTGAAGTCCGCAGGTTGGGAACCACTGTCTTAAAGCCTCCCGTGCCTCCTGCAGGAAAGCTCGGGAAACTGGAGCAGGTGACAGAGTAACAGAACACCAGGGGTGGCCATGAGGTTCCAAAACCTCCCTCCAAGGGCTTCAGCTCATTGGATATATGGGTGAATAAAGGGCCTGTCTGACCCTTCCTTCCATGTCTTTGTTTTGGTGCATATAAGATCCAATACTGACCTCCCTATTTTTTTTTTCACTGACGGCTTAGGCAATTAACTGCTAAAGTATATACCATATTAATAATGCATTTGTACTTTTTGATAAAAATTAATTTTAGTTCTCTGAGAATCAACAATAATCAACTTTAAAAATCACCTTTTTCAACTCTTTGAAGAACCCTCCTCCCCACTTTCACTTGTCTCTCAGTGTGTAATTCTAGTGCATGCAAACGTTCGCCTATAGCCAGAAGTACACATTTGCATACTTTATTAAATAAAACAAACTTTCTAAAACAACACAGTAACCACACCCTTGTAAAGCGTGTTATCGTATTATCCTTCTCTGTCTTAGCTATTACTGGTGTAATACCCACGGCCTGGAGTGTGGTAATGGAAATCACTTGACAGGAATATACTTGTGGTTGATGAAAATTGAGGTAAGAGCTGCGTCTTTATTTTTACATAATTACCTCTCTGTGCTTAATTAATATGGGAGAAAATGGACATAGTTGATGCAAGCAGTATTATTCTGTGATTCACAAGAATATTTCCATCCATTAGGGCTTGTAAAGGCACTTTATAGACCTTCTCCACAAACAGACTGCATTTTTTATCAAAACAAAATTGGCCTCTTTCACATAGGCATTTTGGAGTTAATTAATACAAATAGAAAGGACAGTGTCTTCTTTGCACTTTTAACTCTACATATGTTGGACGTTTCAGAACTGTTACACAAAGGCATCAAAGACTAACTAAAATAGTATTCCTGTAACATTACTTTGTGCACCCAAATATACTTTGTATGTGCACTAGCCATTGAAGTAGTATACTTTTTCTTGATGTAAAAATGTATTTCTTGTGAGAATTACGACTCTGAGACAATTTAACACATGTTAAATGTGGAGAGCCCAATTCACATAGGTAAACCTAGAACAAAAGTCTATGTTTTGACCTAAAGTCTAACTTTACCAGTTTTAAAGTTAGACTTTTGGTCTCAGCTTTAACAGAACCAAAGGAGACACCAATGAACAGGACAAAATATGACACAGAAACAACATTTAGAACACACACAATGCCACAATGCCACATGCTGCATCGCAGCAATCATGACTGTTAGACTTGGCATCCTTGGTGTGGTGTTCCCTAATGTTTTGCTGCTGTTTCCCAGGATGTTGATGTGTGCTGGTCTCTGTTTTTGCTCTTTTTTATTACTCTGGGCACTTTACCACTGCTATCCAGTGCTGAAGTGCAAGTGCTCCTATGTAAAATGTATGTGTAATTGGATTTCCATGATTGGCATATTTACTTTACTGGTAAGTCCCTAGTACAGTGCACTAGAGGTGCCCAGGGCCTGTGAATCAACTTCTACTAGTGGGCCTGCAGCACTGGTTGTGCCACCCACATTAGTAGCCCTGTAAACGTAGCTCAGACGTGCCACTGCAGTGTCTGTGTGTGCAGTTTTAAACTGCCAAATCGACTTGGCAAGTGTACCCACTTGCCAGGCCTAAACCTTCCCTTTTCTTACATGTAAGACACCCCTAAGGTAGGCCCTAGGTATCCCCATGGGCAGGGTGCAGTGTATGTTTAAGGTAGCACATATACTAATGTGTTTTATATGTCCTGACAGTGAAATACTGCTAAATTATTTTTTCTCTGTTGCAAGGCCTATCTCTCTCATAGGTTAACATGGGGGCTGTCTTTAAACATGATTAAAGTGTAGATTCCCTTTGGGAGCAGATGGACATGTGGAGTTTGGGGTCTCTGAACTCACAATTTAAAAATACATATTTTAGTAAAGTTGGTTTGGAGATTGTGTGTTTGAAAATGTCACTTTTAGAAAGTAGGCATTTTCTTGCTTAAACCATTCTGTGACTCCACCTGTTTGTGGATTTCCTGTCTGGGTTAGTTTGACAGTTGGCGCCTCTCTCTAGACAGTGACAGAAAGGGAGCTGGGGTGTAGCCTGCATATCCTGATGAGACATCTGTGCTAGGAGGGAGGGGAGGAGTGGTCACGTACACCTGAAAGGACTGTGCCTGCTCTCACACAATGCAGTCTACAACCCCCTGGTGTGTGTCTGGGGCCTGACCTGGGCAAGGCAGGATCTCACAAACAAGAGAAACTTTCCTTTGAAGTAGGCCTACTTCAAAGGCCAAAATGGGCATATGACGAGCACCCAAACCTCTGAAATATTAGATTACTTCTGGAAATCAAGAGGAACCTCTGCCAAGGAGAAGAGCTGAAAAGCTGAGGAGAAGTGCTGCGCTGCCTGTGACTGTGCTTTGTGGAGCTATCCTGCAGTTCCTGCTTCTGCCAGTGAAAAGGTACAAAGACGACTTTGTTGTGCATTCCTGCTTGTGAAGAAATCTCCAAGGGCTTGACCTGAGCTTGCCTCCTGCAGTTTGACTCCCAGGGCCATCAAATACTTCCCCTGCCAGCACCGGGACTCTCTGCCAAGACTCCTGCCCTGCCAAGTGGTGCCCTATCCAGCTCCTGGGCCCTTGAAAGGTGAATGTGGCAGACAAAGACTGAAAATGCACGCACAGACCGCCGTGCAGGGAAATTTTCAACACACCTTCTGATACGCGGCTGAGAAATTATGTGCCGCCGGCTCTGCAGCTGAAATCTAAGCTCCACCTGCATCGCGGCTGGAAGATCAATGCAATGCAGCTGGAGAAACAACGCACAACACCCGCTGATGGAGGCTGCTAACGTCGCAACCCCACATAGCGCGGTTTTCGGATACAGTGCAACTGGATTTTCAACGCAAACCTCGCTGGGGGCGGAAAACCAACGCAAGGCCTGCCCGGACCGAGGTGCCTGTCCAGATCGATGCATTACTCTCCTGCGGAGAAGAAAAACGACGCACACCGACCTGGAGGAAGAATGACGCAGGGTCTCACTTGCGAGTGAGAAATCGAAACATCACTGGCCTTTTCCGACACACACTCGCCTGTGCGGTGTTATTTTGACGCAAACCAGGTACTTTTTCACACTAGCATTGTTCTCACTGTTTTCTAAGGATTTAAGACTCTTATTCTTTAAAAATTAATAACATCACTTGTGTATGGTGGATTTTTGTCGTTTTGGTCTTGTTTTGTTTAGATAAGTATTACCTATTTTTCTAAACCTGTGTTGTGTAATTTTGTAGTGTTTGTATTGAGTTGCTGTGTGTGTTGGTACAAATACTTTACACCTAGACTCTGCAGTTAAGCCTGCCTGCTCGTGCTAAGCTACCAATGGGGTGAGTGGGGGTTAGCTGAGGGTGATTCTCCTTTACCCTTGGCTACAGTGCGGGTCCTTGCTTGGACAGGGGTTAACCTGACTGCCAACCAAAGACCCTATTTCTAACATTGGTGATAAGCGGTTGGGATTGGACTTGTATTTGTATTTGACATACCGTGATTAAGTGTGCACTACTGTTTTCAGTGCAGACCACTGCGTGACCACATACTACTTGCAATGTGATTTTTGCTTTTTCTCTTTGGAACTTTTTTGTTCTACTTTCATGTTTTGCTGATCCTTGATTGACTTTTGAACTTCATTGGGAATTTGTTTTCTGCCCTTGGAACTATGCACTTTTGTTGACTTTCATCATGTCCCGGTCTGAAGATGCATCAGTTGGAGCTGCTTTTGACCTAGGGAAACTGGAGATCTATACAGTGGCTCAGTTGAAGCAGTTCTGTAAAAAGTTTGCCTGTCCCATTAAGGGCTCCACCAAGAAGGAGGAGCTGTAAAAGGCACTGAGGGCCTGGGTGACAGCAAAGGAAACTGAAGAGCACACAGAGGATGAGGAGGAGGAGGAAGAGCATTCCATACACAGTGGTATTGTGGGTGGGCCTGTTATGTCCAGGGAGAGGGTCTCCCGGCAGGTAGCAGTGTCTCATCTAAAGGTCTGACACCTGAAGAGTTGCAGGACAGGAAGGTAGAAAGAGCTCACCAGTTGGAGTTGGAGAAAATGATGATGGCCATAGAGGAGAAAAATATATTGTTGGCTCATGAGCCAGCTTGAGGGAGCTGGATCAGAGGAGCCAGTCTAGTAGAGATGGTGGCAGCAACAGCAGAGTGCAGCCTGAGAGAAGGGTACACATCTCAAAAGACCTAGTGAAGGATTACAAAAGTGAGGATTACATATTCTTGTGGTTTAACGGATATGAGACTGCTCTCCATATGAATCTGGTCCCTGAAGCTCATTGGGGGTGGGGGGGGGGGGTCTGTGGAAGCACTTTGAGGTAGAGGTGAGGGATACTCTGACATCCTTAGGGGATTCTCAGGGGCTCACTTACTCTATCATGAAGGATGCCCTACTCACAATACATGGTCTCACCCCGAACCAGTATAAGGACAAGTTTGGGTCTTATAAGAAGAAGGAATCCCAAACATGGTTGGAATGTGTTGATTCATTCTGCAGGTCACTGAATGGTTGGGTGAAGGGCAGTAAGGTAACAACGTATGAGGGGCTTTACAGTTTGATTGCTTGGGAGCACTTGTAAAGTTTATGTTTTCCAGAGCTGTGCCAGTGATGACACAGAAAAAGAAGGACTAACAAATATTCATATATCATGTAATCAAAATCGTATAAGGTAGTGTTATTTTAGCAAAGAAAAATAATGTACGTGGGAAATTGTGCCCACGGGGTAGTTCGCCATTATTATAAACAAGCTTAAGTAATCATGAAGAATTGAAAATGTAGTAATCCGTCATAATTACAAATGTATTCTATTATTTTCTTGTCAAAACTGTTATATGCTTAGCTTAAATTTAGCAGAGGCTTTGGCCTAGTTGCCTGGTCTCAAATTTAACTGCGTGGTTTTCACTTGTATTAACAAAGACATATTATTTTACTTTAAGGTTGTATTTTTCCAGTAGAGATGACTAATACACTTATCTCAAGGTTTCGTGCTAGGCTAGTTTCATCCCTTTTAAAGCAAGGTCAGTTTCTGCAGGTGCGGACAATAAAAGTACTGATACAGAAATAATTGGCAAACTTTGTTGCAACTTGTGTTCCAAGGCCCCAAGGACGCCTTATGCATAAATGAGTACTAGGAGAAAGACACTATTCATTGGTTAAAAGGAAGCCACCCTATGAACCCTCCAATGGAAGACCCTGAAGAATTTGGAATGTTTCTTACTTAAACCCACCGGACAAAGAGAAGTCAGCCATTTTCTTCGATACCATTTTGAAGCCTGATTCAAGAAGCCATTTTGAGAGACCCTCTGATGCCTTTTCTCTGTCGCAGAGAAGGAGACTTTAAGAATTCTCACCCTAGAGACTTTAACTTTAATTTTACCCTGTCTTGCCCATGCAGTAAACTTTGCCCCATTCTCCTTGCTGCTGCAAGGAAACTTGCCCTTAACTTTGCCCCTCTGAAATCTGCCCCATGCTGATCGAACCGATGCCTGAAGGACGAAGACTTTTCTTGAATGCTGATTGTATTTGGTAAATATGAAAGGATAATTGTATTATGCATTGTGTTTTCCTTCCTAGGTACCAACTGCTTATTTTGATAGGGCCCAAGCTAGGAGTTTTCTAAATTTGTATTAACTAAATTCGTTTTGTATGAAGCCCCACATGCCAATGCTAATTAGAGGTTAGTTGAGGTATTCACTTGATGCACCATGCTAAATCGAAATCTTGTTATGCTGACTGATGTATGCAATTAGTCAAATACAGTTGCTTATACTAGTGATTTGTATTGCTATAACCGAGTGCATTACAATCTAGATTTTGCGTAGATTGCGTTTCTTCCGCCGCTATGGACAGATAGTAATGTTCGTATATGTATACCATTTGATTTTGAGACTCACTTATATCATGCTAGCTTTGTTAATATAGAGAAATAAATTTATTAACTTCTAATAAACTGGTGTGGTTATTCATGACTGAAAGGTCATGTGGCGTCAAAATATCGATTGTTATTGATTCTTAATGTGTTGTTTGATCTATTAATTGAGTATTGGGTATCGATTATAATGGTTCTTGATTACTGATTTGAGTGATCCGACTATTCTTGGATGAGGAGAGCCCAACTCGGTTAAAAGGTTCACCGACCTCCAGCGTGTCCAAGTACAAGTAATTTATAAGGGGTGGACGCGCTATCACTAGCACCTAATTGACAGCAAGCTGACTGATCCCAGGAAGCTTGCACAGAAAGTGGACTGCTGGGAGAGCACCAGGGTCCTCAAGAGGTATGGGGGAGACCACACCAAGGGTGGGCAGGGTCCCTCTCAGAAGAAGGGGGGGTAATGGTAAACAGGGGAGTTCTCTAAAGGGCCCCAATCTGATTCCCAGGGTAAGGATTTACCAACCCCCCCCTGTGAGAAGAAGCCATGGTTCTCCAAAGGGAAGCCAGTGGCAGGGGGTCCCCCTCGTAAGTGTTATGCATGTGACCAGGTGGGTCATGTGAGGGTGAACCCCAAATGTTCCAAGAGTGGACCCACTGGTGCGCAGTCCCAGGGTTTGGCTACTGTAGCGCTTGGGGAGGAATTGGTTCCAGGTGGTTGGGAGCCAGCTGAGATGACCCTTGTCTCGCTAAGGGACAGTGAGATGGTGCAGAGAACCCTCGTGCCTGAAAAACACTAAGAAGTACAGGCAGTGGTTGACCATCAATGGACAGAGGGTGGAGGCTCTGAGAGACACAGGACCCAGTGTGACTAGAGTGAGGAGTCACCTGGTGTCTGAAGATCAGATTGATCCCCGGGTACTTCACCAAGTAGTTGCAGTGGACAACCCAGAGTGCCGCAGGTTCCCTTTGAATGGGGTGGGTTCTCAGGTTCCTTGAAAGTAGCTGTGAGTCCAACCATGCCAGTAGATTGTTTGCTTGGCAATGACCTGGAGAATTCCCCTTGGAAGGAGGTGGAACACAGGTCACACTTGGAGATGTTGGGTCTGCCTGGGTGGAAATGCGTATCCACCAGGTCAATGGTAGCCCGTCAGGGTGGTCAAGAGCCCCTGAGCCTGAAACAGTGGCCCAGGGGACCGCCAAAAAGAGGAAGGACAGGGAATGCAGGAAACCAGCCCCAGAAGTTCCCACGTTCCGGGAAGAGGCAGAGCCTGAGGGCGACACCCCGGAGCCTACAGGGGAACAGGTGGCTGAACTGGGGAGGTCCCTGAGCCGTCGCAGTGGCAGCATTATTTTGACCTTTTCATTAGTAGTGAGGATTAATAAACAATTGACAAGCAGGTCACAACATGACCTGGTTAATCATTAATAATTAAGAAGTTTGCAAATTGGAACTCACAGCGATTTGTTGCAAAGACAGGAATGGTGACTTGCAAGAGTATCAGATCACCATACCTGTCTTTGCATTCCAAAACAGAAAACCGTCTTAAAATTAACGAATGAAATTCCATTAAAGGGCTTTAAAAAATCAGTTTTGAAAAACGTCACTGAGTTTGCAGTGGTCCCCTAACCCACTGCCTACCCCCTCGGAAGCTGTCACCAGGATTCCCTAAGGAGGAGGTTCCAAAGAGCACAACTTACCCTTTTCAAATCAATTGCCACCCAAATTTGAGTCAGTAAATGGCCAATGGTTTGTGCCTCGAACCAATGGTTTGTGACTAGAATTTTCAGTTGCAAACCATTTATACATCAGTGCTTGAAACGTTATATGGGACACTCCTAAGATGCCCTGGTTTGAAAATCATTTCTAAACCATTTCTGAATCACTAAATAGGTTTAGTTAATATAAAAAAGTATAACAGCCATAGCAAAATCTCAAGTATTGATTCGCCAGGTACCTGCTAAAACGTTTAGGGACATATTTAGAAGAAAGTGGTGCATCAGTTATGATGCACCACTTTTCTTGCACCCTCCTGACCCCCTAACGTCACCATGGAGGACCGTATTTACAATACAGCACAACATGACGCACGTTAGCACAATAGCGTCTACATTTTTGGTGCTCTTGTTGTGCAGTGGTCGACTAGTGTCAAGAATTATGGCGCTAGTTTAGCAATGCTTGGGGAGTCCCATTGGAAACAATGGGAGCCTCACGTTCAACGCTGCCTTGGGCAGGCGTTAACAATGATGGGAAAGATTGCGCAGTGAAATCTTGTAAATTTCACTGCACCATTTTTCTGGGCCTCCTAATGGGGGGACGCCCCCCTTGCATACATTATGCCTGGTGCAGGCATAATGTGGTACAAGGGGTTACAAAGTGGTGCATTTGCATTGCGCCACTTTGTAAATGTGGTACAGGGAAAAGGCCTCCTTGACGCTGCCTTACCGTTAAAAAAAATGTCAGGGCGGTGCAAGGAGATGCTAGGGGCTTGTAAATATGCCCCTAAGGGCCTCATTTACAAGAAACTGGTGCATTGCTCACGATGCGCCAGTTTGCTTGTGCCACCTTGCACCCCACTAACGACACCATGGTAGCACTGTAATTACAATACAGCGCACCAAAACGCTCATTAGCACAGCTGCGTCAGAATTTCTGACGCAGTTGTGGCACTTAGTTGGACTAGCGTCCAAAATTTGGACGCTAGTCCAGCGAAGCACGGGGATGCCCGTAGAACAAATCACAGAATAACTTTAACGCTAGTAAATACAGTACGGGGTGGGGATTGTTCTGCACCGCCGTAGCATCAGAAAAACCGGTGCTAGGGCGGTGCAACGGGGTTGTAAATGAGTCCCTTAGTACATTTGGCCCCTAGTAACATGCCTCATCAAACTAATTACCGAGTGATAACGCCATGTCTCCTGTTTGAGATGCATGATTTCTTTGTGACCTTCTTGATGTCAGACATATTAAAAACACTTTTTTGGGCAATAGCAAGAGCGTTTGTTTTGTGCATAATGCTAGCCCAGAAAATGTGATCATCTGATATCGGCGGCTTAATCCCTCTGCCGGACAAGTTTATATTGCCTTATTTCCTTTAAAAGTGTATTAACTTCTCTGTGTGGTTTCGGGGTTTTCCATTACGTTTGCTGTAATTCCATCAAGGCCTCGTTTGAAATGTAGTCAAGGGTCTTATTTGTGGTTTGGGTCTCACCCAGTCTGCTTGTTGTAGTTTGTGTGTGATCCCATCTTAACAGGGAAAAAAGTTCTACGAACATTAGCACGTGCTTTAACTTTTCACAAATAGCCTATTAAACATATACATATATTGTACTCAAGGAGAAAGTCATTTCATCATAGGCAATATAGACTTCTTTAGATGCTTAACAAAGAGAATATTTGTCTGTCAGCCTTACTATGTATTTAAATGCTATTGATACTAAATTACTTGATCAAAAGTAGAAACAGACCATATGTAGAGACATGCAGGAGAAGCCAATGTTGGTATTGCATTAAAAACACCACTTCAATCATGTGCTTGCAAGCCAAACCACGGTCTTGTGATGTTAATGTGAACTCATTGTAAAGTACCAGAAGTACAATTACTTTTGCGATTCAGCTAGACTTCACTTCATCCTAGAGCATCAGCAGAAGAACTGTAAGGATCCAGGGTCTTGAAACAGACTGCGGTCCTTGTAAAGTTCTTCTGCAGAGGTCACTTTGTCTTGTGATTTGGTAGCCTGAGCCTGTGTTTTAAAATGTATCAACTGCGTTAATAGTACCAAGTTGGTCTATCTATGAGGATCATATTGCAAGACTGTGCACTAACTGATGACTTTGTGAGCATTCACTCGGGTACAGTTACATGTAGCGCCTCACACTGCACATTGTCTGTTAAACGGGCCTAGGGTAGTGTAAGGGCATACTGAGAATATGTTAATTACGGTGCACACAGCAGTGCCCTTAAGCTTACAACCATTACATTACGTTTAAGAAGTTTATGTTAATGAGGTATGTGATGTGGGGCTTCATGAAAACTCAGCTTCTTCAACCTCATCTGTTAGGTGCCGGTGTGTGGGTACATCTGAATTTGATCATGCAGCTATTAAGTCTAGGAACTTGTGGAATGATTGCATGGTGAAGTTTAAGAGCAGTCAATTGCGGCCCCTGTTCATCAACACCAGTAGAAGACGGCATGAACTTGGTCCATTTGTGCTTTAGGATGCACATTCCTAAAACCCTCCTTTCTGTTGTATCAGGAACATAGCTTACCGCTCATATAATGAGTGCTTTATTTCATAAATCTCTGTCAGCTTCATGGAAACTTTTAGAAATGTCAGATAAGTGGTTACCTAATATACTTCAACTCTTCATTGCGTCACTAACTTATGGGCCCCACAGAAGTGATGTTGAAGCCTACAGTCCCACAATATAATCATGAGATCTAGCATATTATACTATGGTAGAAAATTAGAGAAAATTATGTAGAAAGTCACTGAACTGCTACCATACTAGTGTCTCTCCTCCATCGAAAATTAAGAGTATAGGTAGAGTTACTAGGTCACAGAGCTAGAACTGGCAACAAAAAACATGAAGAGCACCTGATTAAAGGAAGGTTTGTTTGAATGTATCAAACCTTCTGTGATTGTTTCATAATGTCTTTGCATTCAAAACGTCTTCTTAACAAAATGTAACTGATTCAGTAAATAGGTCACTTCCAAAAAGATGGCAGGACTAGAATAAAAGTATATGCAAACTCTGATTTGTGCCTGCAGAAGATGAGAATTGTCTTACCTGTGGAGACGTGGCCTAGTGGCTAGAGCTGACAGTTTTAGACATGGGGATCTAGGTTCAAATCCTGGCTCCTGCTCAATAGCCTGTAACCTGTGATACAGCTGGATGTGAAGACCAAAGTGGACATGGGAATGGCACAGGTTTGTCATGGGAATGGTTTAAAAGTGGTGTTTCCAATATGGCTAAAATTATGAGGACCTTTGAGTAAGAAGGCTTGTGAGAGTGTGAATTCTGTAATATGTTTATTAATGTTTTTAGCATATTAATTTATACATTGAATTAACATGTGAAAATGGATGACTTTTGAAAATGATCGCCACAGTTCATTTTCTGTTCCTAACTGAGTAGAATTCTAACTAAATGTTGTAGTTATTTTCTATAATTCAGTGCTTACATAAAAGTGTATTCAATACCCTAATAGATGTGTCCACAGCTACTTACAAGGCCATGTTTAACTGAATCTTTGAATAAATTGAATGTTCTATTGTTTGAGAATGTTACTAATGCATGGTTTCTTCCTCGAGGGTGGAAGAAGCAAATGAGAAAGTTTCTTCCTGGAAGAGAAGTTTAGACGAGATGGAACAATGGAGCTACAGACGAGATGGAAAGAGGAAGATACTGTTGAGAAAATATTTTAGTTAATGTGATGTCGTCATATTTTAGTTTATCAATTGAAACTTCTATCGGCTGAAACATAACCACGCAAAAACTGACCAATAATACGTTTTTCAAGATTAGTGTAACAACTGGAGTAGGATTTTTCTTCACAGAGATTGCAGATATTGCAGTTAGAGGGATCAAAGTTGTTAGATTCCAGAGTTCCCCCTTATGGTTCGAGTTGGCAGTGTGGATTTAGCTGGTGTTAGGCCCGATTCTTCTGAAGACATACCTGATGGTGTCCCCTTGCTGAAGTAGTCTGGATGTTGTTATCGATTAGGGTAATGTATGAAATTGTAATATTATATGTGTCTCTTTTGCTTTGCAGGTACCAGCTGAAACGTATAATTTGATTGCTGCATACTTACAATGTATTTTTATAATAACCCAAGTTAAAGAGATTTTTCCTAAATTTGTGTTTCTAAATTCTTTTTACATGAAGCCCAACATTTAGGTGCTAATTTGTGGTTACTAAGGGTACTGATACTGAACGCTCAAGATTTATGTTGACACTTTTTGAATGTTGTACTAATGCAATCTTTGCCATTGTTACCAGTTCTGGTATTATTATTAAGTGTAATTCTTTGGGAGATTATTTGTCTGATCGTTTTGATTAACTTAGATCTATAAGACGTTTGACAGTTATTTTTGTGACATTAGCATTGTTAATCTAGGGAATTAATGTTTTAGTTCCTTTTAATAAACTGGTGTGGTTATTGTTCAAAGTTTGTAATCTTTGAATATATTGATTATTGTTGATGATTACATTCCTCATTGATGACATCCTCTCATTCCTATGTTGTGTCGATCCATTGACCTGTAGCGCAGAATTCACTATTCAGTTTAAGTAATAGCTAGGATTCCGTAGCACTGCAGCAGTTTTTTGTTGCCGATTACGGTTAAGTCATTCTTTGATGATGTCATAATCTGGTTAATGTAAAGTTTCCTTGTGAAAATAATTTTTTTTTTTTTTTTTTTTTTCAAAATGTTATACAGATTTAACAAGATGAGTTGCTAGTTTCCTTAAGTGACTTCCCTCAGTTCTTGGAGACATCCTGGGTTGAAGGGTATGTTCCTCGCGGAGTTTGGTTGAATTGAGTGAAGTGATTTGTGCTTCCACAGCTTGAGCTAATTTGCAGATGATTGAGGTGAGTATGAGTTTAGAGGAGTGGAGATACTCAAGTAGATTTTATGCATGAGAGTAGGGAAGCGGTGTACTTCATTTGAGTGTGGCGCTTAATGCAGGAAAAATTATCCACGGGTTGTTGATGACAGACCTAAGGAAAGAGGTCTGGGACTCCAGAGTATATTGACAGGTGTAGTGAGACACTTAGTACATGTAATTCATTCATTTAATAGACCAATCTGGCATGATTGGTAAGTCAAGTTTTCTAGAAAATTGGTGTGATTGAAACTATACTGAAGACTTGGTGAGTACTAAGTGCACTAGGATGACAGTCCAAGGATCAGTTGAGAAGTGAAGTTTGCATGTCAAATTTTACTCACGATTGTGGGAACTGTGAAAAAGAGTAGGCAAAAGGTGAAGGTTACTTTGGAAGGTTCTGAAGCGATTGTATTACCCTACCTGTAGTTAATGAGCTAATTTGTTTTCTTATTTTTGGTTTAGGATAGCTCGCAAATTAATATTGCAGTTGATTTTGTGCATGGGTTGTGAAAGAAATTGGTACAATAGGCTTTGTCAGTGTCTCAGTGAGCGCGATGAGGAGGTGTGTATGTGTTAGTGTGACATAAGTGGTGCAGCGCTAGGATTGTTGATTAGTGAGGAAGGTTGCGCACGGATTTGTCAATCAGTCCGACAATAGAGTAACTCGATTGGAAGGTGAGATGGTTGAAGAGTATTGTGGGATCGTAGTCACTTTTCATGATTGGTTGTTCTTACTTTACATTTGATTTACTATTTTTTTTGTTTAGTTTAATTTAGTTCGTAAAAAACTTTTGTTGTGGACATCAGGCTTAACTAAAATTCAGTCAAAAATGAAGTTTTTCAAGGCTTTGAGAAGCGCACTGAGAGGTGATGAGTATATTCTGGCACTCGAAGGAGAGGTTTGTCCACCAAAGAATACTCCGGCATATATTGTATTTGAGGAGAAGGGTGCACAAGCATGTCTTTGGTTGAAACATTGGGCCAAAATTACAAGAAAAGAAGGTTGTTTGGCTTTCCCGGAAAATGGGAAGTTCAATTTGAGAATTTTGGATAAATTGAGGTTACAAATGTACAGTTTAAAACCTCCACCGAGGCCAGCACAATACGAAGCTTTATCGATTTGGGAGCTGGTAGCCAGACAGCAACAGGCATTACAATTTGAAAAGAAAATGAGGAGAGTGGAAAAGACGTAAGCGGAAGCTAGATTGGATGAAGGGCAGAAAAGGTGGAGAGTAGAAACATTACAGGGGATTAGATTATGTCCTGCAAGAACAAAGGAGGATGAGCATGAAACAAAAGGTGGGAAGAAAAAGAAGGGTTCAACAGAGACTAAAGACCAAAAATTGAAAGACGTGAAACGATTCATGTTTAATGATGACGATAAGATGGGTGAAGATGAGATAGTTTCTGAGATTTTAGAGACTTATCTTCCAACAAATGCGAACCAGAGAAGTAATAATGGATCAAATGGGAGTGGAATTAGTAATAAAATTCCTACTGCACCATCCACATCAGAGATATCAAGGGGTATGCTGAAAAATGAAAGAGTTCAAATGCAGAGTAGTTTCAATGATTCATTGAACAACAGACAGCAGTTCAGAATTAAAATTCCTGAAATACAGCCAGAGGCTTAGATTGAAAGGATGACTACTAATTTATTGTTGTCTCATTGTCAGCAAGGATTGAACATAAGAGAGCCTGTTCAAATACAGATTCCACAAATGCAGAGTATGAGTGCAGGACAGATGCAGAGGGTTGGATCTTTAGCTAATCCAGACGCAATTCCTGGACCTATTACGATGGGTCCAGTAACTCCATTATATGCACAAGTAGACAATAGTGGAGTGAGTTCATTGATTCATATTCAGAACAGAGTTTTGGAAAATCAATTCCTAGACAAGGACAAACTTTAAATGAGACTAATTCTTTCATAGATTTGTCTCCTGTTGAGAATTCTGGGACTATATTTTATAATAGTCAGGGACAGAGTGTAATGATTCCACAACAATGTGCAAGTTCAGGACAAGAGCGAGATTTAGATGCACAATCTAATGGAGTTTCTTTGATAGGTTTGTCTGCCCAAGAAATAACAAAATGGTTGGAAGATTTAAGCAATTCAAAAACGCAAGAAAGAAAAGATACAGAGGAAGAAACAATAAATAGAGTGAGATTGAACATGGAAGGAAATGAACTATTGGAAGGGACCATGAGTGTGAACAGAGTTGAGTCCTATACTGAAGCTCAATTGAGACATTTATGTAAAATAATTACTAGAGGAGCAGAGAAATTTTACCAGCAGTTACAAGAAGTAGCAGATGATTATGATATTGATTTGTCAAAAATGAAAACTTTGAAAAGAAGTTATAGATTAAACATGGATGAGGAAGATTTTATACACGTTAGATCTGCAGGGATGAAAACACATTTTAGAGAATTACTTGAGAGAGTACAGGTTTGGAGAGCATTAGATAAATGGGAAGGCAGATGGGTCAAGAAAAGAGAAGGACCAAAGAAAGATGATGTGACACAGGCAGGAGAGAGAGTAAAAATGCTGCAAATGAGAGAAACACAAGAGGGAAGTTTGTACATGTACCTTGGAATAGGAGTGATATTTTAAGTTTTACAAATGATTACCCGAGGTTGAGAGAGAAACCAATAGAGTGGTACCAGCAGACAGATAGATTTGTGAAACTTGCAAAGTGTCTGTGGGAAGACCTGAATACACTTTTCGATATTGTTGTTCCAGCAGATTTGTGGATTGAATGTAAAAGGAGTGTTGATTAGCCAACGAGTGAACCGCAAAGAGATTTGAAAACAGGTGCGCCGTCTCCTGAAGTAATGAAACATTACCATAAGGTCATTGAGTTTCTGAAAACGAGAGTTTCACCGAAAAATGTTGATTTGCTACGCATAGATAAAACATCACAGGAATGAAAATAATCAGATTATGCATATTACGAAAGGTTGTTGAAAGTGTTCAAACAATTCAGTGGTGTGGAAACAATTGAGAAAGAGAGCATGAATCATTGGGTGTTCAGGATTGTTGAAGGGTTAAGACCAGAAATAAACCAGATGATTAAGAATCATTTAATTTGCTAGCAAGCAAAACCAATTGACGAAGTGTTGCAATATGCTAAATACTGTGGTGATAAATTGAGATGAAGCAGAAAAAGCTGAAAGAGAAAGCAATGGTGATGCAGATCAAGGCTGCACAGACAGGATTACATGGAAATTTTCAACAGCTGCCATAGGGAAATGGTTTGTTTCAGAGTCAAGGTCGAGGTTGAAGTGGAATGATGCTTTCGGTAGTCAATAGAAATGTGGATTTGAATTCGGTGGTGATGCAGGATGAGCAGCAAAGGCGAAAGGTGTTACCTTGTCATATTTGCGTAGCAATTGGACATTGGAAGAGACAGTACCCGATGTTAAATCAAGGAGGAATTGTGCAACAGACAAATGGTGCCAATCCATATCAGAGCATGAGAGGACCTAGGATGGGGGGTCAAAATCAAAATTTCCAGAACAATGTGAATAATGTACAAGGTTTTCAGCCTTTACAGCCAATATAGCCGGTACAGAATGCACAACATCAGGTACATCTGGCACAAATGCCACAAATGCAACAAATGCAGCCACAGGTGCATATGGTGCCTGTACAGCAACTGCAAATGCCGAGGCAGGTTCAAATGATACAGAGCCCTATGGATCAACAACAGGTAATGCTTTTGCAAGTGGTCACAAATCAGAGTAAGAACAAAAGTGTAAAAACAGCTGAACAGTTTTCTTTACACAGTGAGGATGAAATAAAAGCTGGATGGCCGTTGGATAGTTCAGATGAGGAGGAGTGTATGATGGCTGCACCATTAGAAGTGGATCAGAGAGGTTCTTATGTGAAGGGTGAAGTACATGTTAACGAGGTTAATTTTCTGGTTGATACAGGAGCAGCACACTCAACACTGAGAAATTTAGAAGTTCCAGACATACTGATTTCAGAAAAGACAGTGCAAGTTGCAAATAAACATTTGGTTAATACTCTTACAGAACCAGTTCTTGTGAACACTGGAATTTTGAGAGATTTCCATAGCTTTGTTGTTTGTGATTCTAGTCCAGTGCCATTATTGGGAAGAGACTTGCCGTGCAAAATAAATTGTTCAATTTTGTGTTCAACGAAAGGGATTGAAATTGAGACAAACAGTGATGGAGTAGATTCGTCAGTTGATGTCGAAAGAAGGATGGTGTCGCAAAAATTTCCTTTGATAGATCTCAATGACCAGACAGATGAAAATGAGCAGGCAAATGAGGATAACAATTTGGTAGATTTAGTTAATTTCTTTCCAGTTTTTTAAATGAAAGATCTGCCGATCGACTTACAAGAAAGGGTTAAGTCAAAGGTTTGGGACTTATCAGGAAAAGACATTGGTTAAATTAAAGGAGTTGAAGGAGTCAAAGTAACAGTGAAAGAGAATGTAGCGTTTCCGCAGACTGCACAATATCAAATGACAAATGAGGCAATTGAAGGGACAAGACCTTTGATAGAAAAGTTTTTGGAACAGGGAGTCTTTAAAGAAGTGATGAGCAGTCCATGCAATTGACCAATAATGGGCTTGAAAAAGCCTAATGGGAAAATTCTTTTTGTTCAGGATTTGAGGAAAATAATGATATTGTGATGAAATGTTGTCCAGTTGTGCCAAATCCAGCAGTGTTAATGATTCAGATTCTTTGTGATGCAGAATGGTTCACAGTAATTAATTTGTGCCAAGCTTTCTTTTCCGTGCCTCTGCATGAGGACAGTAGATATCTCTTTTGTTTCAAGTTCCTGACCAGAGTCTATTGTTGGTGTAGAATTCCTCAAGGATTTTCAGAATCACTATCAATTTTCAATCAGATTTTGAAAAGGAACCTGGAGTCATTGGTAATGCCTTACCAATCAACATTAGAGCAATACATTGATGATTTGTTGATTGCATCAAAGACAAAAGAAGGTTGTAGAGTCTGCTCAACTGCTGCAACTGCTCACAAGCATCCTGGTAAGGCTGCTGCAATATTATCCAAAGCAGCTGAAAAATATGCTACTGGACGATTGACACCACCATGTGTTTGTGTCAAGACAGACAAAGAACATCCATCACGCTCATGACAAAACAAGAAAGGTTTTGTGTAATCAGGCATACCTAAAGCTGCAGCTTGACACAAACTCTCAGTTCAGAAAATGCTTTCATGCATTCGTCATCCATATCTTTGCAAACCAGATATGTAGCTTGTCTTTACAAGTTCAAAGCTGCCCTGATTTTCAAATGTGGGTAACTTTTTTAGCTATCTGATTAGCAAATGTGGGCCAATTTTAATTTGGTGCCCATGCCTGTTGTGTGTCCCAGTCTGATCCCGGTTTTCTGTGTCCGTTTATCTACATCTGGGCCTTGGTACCCCCACTTCTCATCTTTAATTCAGAGTAGAAACTCTCACACATTTTCACAACAATTCAGAATTCCTGGAATATTCCAAAAACTCTTGTCAGACTCTCCTCCAGGGTTAATGTCATCTTTCTTTGCTCCAGGATTGTGACCTTTGCTTCATCTAAAATTTTAGAAGGAGTAAAGAGAGGTTTCTCTCATGGTCTCCTTGCTAATTCATAGAACTTAGATGCTAATGGAAGATGATAAAATAAGCTTTCCATCTGACCCTCCATCTCCAGATCCGTCTCTGCATCAAGCTGTCTCTTCTTCTGAAAACATCCTGTCCAGTATGTATCGAATGTGATTGGAGGGTGATGCAGATATCCTGCCAGATTTGGAACTCCTCGATAGCTAGGTGAGCTGACTGTTACTTGTTAAATCAATCTGCGATTTGATCTGGCCATTAAGAACTATAGGAGCGTTTTCTCAAAGTTTCCTTATGAGTGATATATGGAACTTCTGTCTCAACATTTTAAACATTAGAAAATTATTTTTTGGACTCAATGCCACAGGTCTTTGATATCAGAGGTGATCTTATGACAGCTCAATATAGCTGTAGATTTTGTGCCAGGCTGCTTTAAATTAGGTTATTGAAGATGAAGCATACCAACTCTTCCTCCTTACCTGTGAGGCCCACCTTTAAGTTCCACTTTTGGATCACTACAGCTACTAAGGGAGGAGCAGAGGGATTGAACTACCCAGAACTATGGCACCTCTTATCTCCCTAAAAGGTGTCAGTAAGGGGTCTGGTGCATGGCCCTGACGAGGGATATCCCACAGAACTGAGTTCTAATTCTCTAGGGCTACTGCCCCATTAGACTGGCATCTCTTCTTCTCCAGGTAGACATAGATTGTGAAGCCTTAAGTGGCCTTGGCAGGGGGCTCTTTGAGCGTCCTGTGGTGGACATATTTCTAGTGGTCCAGGATTGCTGTTCTTTATCTGCCCTGTACACAGTGAATACGAGTTCTGTAGAGATGCTCATGGGGGGGCCAGCATCTCTTTACAATGAGACTGGTAGGGAACCATGGCAGAACACAACATGTCCTGCCAAACATAGCTTTAGGAATATGTTATTTACTTTATCTTTACTAATAAGGAAGAACGTCAACATCTGCAGTGAGCCAGCCAACAAGCCTTTAATGTAGCCTGGCCCATTTGGTTTTCACTCTTTTGGGTTATTGGTCAGAACTACCCTGACCCCAGTACATGGAGGACCAGCATAAGAGAATCAGTTCCTGCAATGGACATCAGTAGTAATAGATATCTAGTGACAGCATTGAAGACACAAGACATCAAAGACATTGAGGACCTGCATGGTTTATCTCTTGCCTCCTCATTTGAGCCACTAGATAGTCAATAAAACAAATTTTGAGGGTAATATGGCATAGTTGCTAGATCCGTCAGCTTTGAACTGGGTAACCTGGATCCAAATGAGTCCAGACCACACATTGTGTTATTATGGGCAGTGGTCATGTAATTGCTCTGTGTCAAAAAAATAAAAATGTTAACCCCTCGTTTGCTTGTAAAGATCTCTAATACCATTAGAGCACTATATAAAGCTCAAAAATAAGTCTGGCTAGGATAGAATTTCTAAAGCCCTCGTTATTGTAGGGAATAGGAAATGACAAAGGAAAAAACAGGCAAAAGGCAAACCACCAGCATTTGTCTACTCTTGTACAGTCCCCAACAAATCTTAAGAGGTACATTTTTGGCCAAAGTTGGCTAAGCAGGACTCTGTCTGCAAGTGGATGTGGGGCATAGGGGACACAGTGTTGCAATGCCTGAAAAAGGGGACAGCCCAATACATGAGATAAGGAGACTGTCCTTCTACTACAGTGGCAACTGCCACTCGATGCAACAGCCTGCCACATGCAGTACCTAGCAGCATGTGCGCTCACAACTATTAATTTTCTCAAAGGCAATTCTTGTTTGGAAGTTTTCAAAATCCTGGAACTCCATGACTTCTAGGATATCAGTCACATTGTATAATAATTTTTCAGCATCCAAAACATTTTGCAAAATGAAGTCTACCTCTCATAATATCTGCAGACTATTATTCTGTCTCTAAATCCGAAATATTCATTAACTGATAAATCCTTAAGTAATGTTATTCCTTTAAAGGTAGCTATTTCTTATTAATTCCGCATTTAATTACAGATCATATGCATTTTTCTATAATTTGCATTTGTTTGTAATGTTCATGCAGACAGCTATATCTTTCCTTGAAATTTCTTAGAATGAATTATTGATGCTATAAATTTCATATTTTGCTGTATATACATATTTAATTTACTGTCTTTAAGCTAATGTTCCATACATATTTAACTCTTTTAACTTCCTCTTCCTAAATCGGCATCATGTGGATTTGTTTTTTATCTCAATAACTGTACAATGGTTGATGAATATCTGTCAGGCCTTTGTGTTTGAAGTTTCCTAAAAAGCTTGTTGCTATTTTCTTGAATAAATTGTTGTAGTTCTCTTTTGTCATTAGTATCATGTTTAATATTGATGTGCAAAATTGCTTAATTTTGGTTCTGCAAAATTCACCAAATTTAGTATAACAGACATTGTATGTATTTAACCCCTTCGCTGCCAGGCCTTTTCCCCCTCCTGTGCCAGGCCTTTTTTTGCCTATTTGGGGCAGTTCGCGCTTAGGCCCTCATAACTTTTTGTCCACATAAGCTAACCAAGCCAAATTTGCGTCCTTTTTTTCCAACATCCTAGGGATTCTAGAGGTACCCAGACTTTGTGGGTTCCCCTGAAGGAGGCCAAGAAATTAGCCAAAATACCGTGAAAATTTCGTTTTTTTCAAAAAAATTGGAAAAAGTGGCTGCAGAAGAAGGCTTGTGGTTTTTCCCCTGAAAATGGCATCAACAAAGGGTTTGCAGTGCTAAACTCAGCAGCTTCCCAGCTTTCAGGAACAGGCAGACTTGAATCAAACAACCCAATGTTTCAACACAATTTTGGCATTTTACTGGGACATACCCCATTTTTGCAATTTTTTGTGCTTTCAGCCTCCTTCCAGTCAGTGGCAGAAATGGGCAGGAAACCAATGCTGGATCTCAGAAACCTAAACATTTCTGAAAAGTAGACAAAATTCTGAATTCAGCAAGGGGTCATTTGTGTAGATCCTACAAAGGTTTCCTACAGAAAATAACAACTGAAAAAGACAAATATTGAAATTGAGGTGAAAAAAACATCAATTTTTCTCCACGTTTTACTCTGTAACTTTTCCCTACAATGTCAGATTATCGAAAGCAATATACCGTTACGTCTGCTGGACTCCTCTGGTTGCAGGGATATATAGGGCTTGTAGGTTCATCAAGAACCCTAGGTACCCAGAGCCAATAAATGAGCTGCACCCTGCAGTGCGTTTTCATTCTATACCGGGTATACAGCAATTCATTTGCTGAAATATAAAGAGTAAAAAATAGCTATCAAGAAAACCTTTGTATTTCCAAAAAGGGCACAAGATAAGGTGTTGAGGAGCAGTGGTTATTTGCACATCTCTGAATTCCGGGGTGACAATACTAGCATGTGAATTACAGGGCATTTCTCAAATAGATCTCTTTTTTACACACTCTCCTATATTTGGAAGGAAAAAATGTAGTGAAAGACAAGGGGCAATAACACTTGTTTTGCTAATCTATGTTCCCCCAAGTCTCCCGATAAAAATGATACCTCACTTGTGTGGGTAGGCCTAGCGCCCGCGACAGGAAACGCCCCAAAACGCAATGTGGACACATCCCATTTTTTTTAAAGAAAACAGAGGTGTTTTTTGCAAAGTGCCTACCTGTAGATTTTGGCCTCTAGCTCAGCCGGCACCTAGGGAAACCTACCAAACCTGTGCATTTTTGAAAACTAGAGACCTAGGAGAATCCAAGATGGGCTGACTTGTGGGGCTCTGACCAGGTTCTGTTACCCAGAATCCTTTGCAAACCTCAAAATTTGGCTAAAAAAACACATGTTCCTCACATTTATGTGGCAGAAAGTTCTGGAATCTGAGAGGACCCACAAACTTTTTTGCCCAAGGGGTCGCCCCCAAAATACACAGACAAAACAAAATCCCTGGTGTCTAGTGGTTTTCGCCCCCCCCTGGGGTCAAATCCGCCGAAAAATCGGCGGAACTGCCCCCGGGGGGGGGGGCGAAATACTAAAAAACATTGCCCCCCAGTGGGGCGACCCTTGCCCAAGGGGTCGCCCCCCAAAAAACTTTACAGTAAAAATAAATCCCTGGTGTCTAGTGGATTTCGCCCCCCCCCCCCGGGGGCAGATCCGCCAAAAAAAAGGCAATCTGCCCCCGGAGGAGGGCGAAATACTAAAAAATATTGACCCGGGGGGGGGGCGACCCTTGCCCAAGGGGTCGCCCCCAAAATACACAGACAAAACAAAATCCCTGGTGTCTAGTGGTTTTGGCCCCTAGACAGAAAAATCAGCGGATGTGCCCCCAGGGGGGGCGAAATACTAAAATAAATTGCCCCCCAGGGGTGCGACCCTTGCCCAAGGGGTCGCCCCCAAAAGAAACACAATCAAAAAAATCCCTGGCCCGCGATCGTGGAGCAGGGATCTTGTGAAACCAGGCACAGGGGGAAAGGAAAAATCCTTTCCTTTCCCCCGTGTCTGTTTCCCCTCCCTCACCCCCCAAAAACAGAAAGGACTCACCTGTTGTGTGCTTTCCCCACGACGCGCTGGAAGCAAATGGCTTCCAGCGCGCCCGGCAACACTTGATGACGTCGGCGCGCTGTGCGCGCGCTGACGTCATCGGATTGCCGGGGGGGTCGGTGGTGGAAGGGGAAGGTCTTCCCCTTCCATCCCCGCCTTGGGGGGGAGAGGGGTGCACGGGGGGGCACGCTAGCGCTCCCCCAAGTTCCACTGTGCCTTGGATGAGGTGACCTCGTCCAAGGCACAGGGGAACTGTAGCCTTGAACGAGGTCACCTCGTCCAAGGGACAGAACCGGTTAAAAACCCATACTGGGAAAAAATAAAGCAACAAATGATTGTGTTCTGTGTACAAGGCATGAACAAGATAAATATTCTAAATTTGATGACTCAGGGCCTCATTACGAGACCGCCATGTTGGTGGTGGCAGTCAGTCCGCCAATAGGCTGGTGCAGAAGACTGCCAAATTATGACTATGGCGATGATCCCAACGGAATACAGCCAAAGCACTGCAGGCACTGCCAGTACAGTCAGACTGCTGTGGATGACTGCAGACACCAGAAGGCCAGCAGAGACCATGTTTCCGTCAGACCTGTTACGAGAATGCACACTGCCAAACTTTCTGTTGCGGTCGGACCACCACAGAAACCCAGGAGGAAAAGAACTGTATAAAAGTAGACACTCACCTTCAGGAATCCACACTCATGCAGAGCCTCCATGGAACCAGAACTAGATGTCATCCCGCTGCCCCTACTAGCCGAAAGACAACAGAATCTTCGCCGCTGACAAAGACAACAACCGTAAGTACACAAATTTACCTGAAGCGGTTGTATTGTTAAATTGTGTACAGTTACATAACAAACCAGAGGGAAGGGGGGTGCGAGAGCAACACTCACATGTAACAGTACACTGACACACACACTCACACACAACTACAAGGACAACCTCACATGCGCAGCACACACACGCCACACATCATGAACACACACTTACGCACGGCAGCACAGCACAGGCCCAGTCTCACACAAGACCATACAATAAAACAACACGTCACAACAACACCACAACTGGAACATCACAAACACATTGGCAAGTACGCACAACCCACACTAGCCAGGGACACATCACACATACAACATAATGTACAACCAACAGGGAACAAACACACACAATTACACAATCATACAACTTACCAATCGACACACACATCATACATATCAAACCATGCAAAATACATGCACACTCTCACAGTACAACCAACACATGTCAACACCACACAATACCATCACAACAAAATGTCTGCTAAATACACATGACCATCACACAACACACACCCTATTCGTGGGGACAAAAGCACTGCACACACCCTCCAATGCTGCCCACACAATACATGAAGCAGATGCACCACACACACACACATACACACACCCATACACACACACACACACAGTCCATAGCCCTCAGATTGTGCACCAAAGGCACAAAATGGTGCCCCAACTTCACTCCTGACTGTTATGTGACCTCCACAGGTAGGGGCCTCAAGGGGCAGGTAGGCATCTCAGGGAAGATTTAGGGGGGTAGCGGAGGGTGGGGTTGAGTTTAGGCTTGGGAGGGGGAGTGGGCTTTGGTTTGGGAGGGGGGTTTAGTTTAGGCTTCTTGGGAGGGGTCAACTTCTTGGTGGGGAGAGGGGCATGGGTACTGGCAGGGGCTAGGGGAGGCCTTGGAGGTAGAAGGGATTGGCTTGGGGAGGGAAACTGAACTTTAGGGATGTCACAGTGGAGGAGTAGGGAAAAGATCTACCTCCAAGAGAAAAGTTTTTTTGCACACACGTGGATGGTCATAACAAAAGGGTTTGGGTGTGGAGGGAGAGGGAGTGCTTGTAGCAGGTGCTGCTATGAATGTTTTGGGTGCATGTTTATAGGAGGTATGCTTGTGGGTGTCTGTTGGGTGGGTGAGTGGGGGCATTTATGTGTCTTGGATAGAGGGGCTGTGGAGGTGGAGGGGGATGCTGTGGTGGGGTGATGGCTGTCTGTTGGGGTGGTGACTGCAGGTATGGTGGATGTACTACATGTAGGTGTGTCAGTGATTGTGGTGTCAGGAGGTGTGGTTACTCAGGTAGATGTCTGTGGGTCTGCTGGGGTGCTGTATGTGCGTAGGATGGGTGTGGTGGCTGGATCTGTGAATGCTGGTGTGGTGTCTGCAGGTGTGCCAGGTGTGGTGTCTGTGATGCTGGGGTTGGTGAGGGTATCAGGGCAGGTTGTGACTGTTGCTGTGTGTGCATCTGTATGTTGTTTGTGTGTATGCCAATGGTATGTCTTGAGGTGCTTTGGTATGTCTGTGGTACCCTTGACTGTTGAGGTGGATGCATGCCTGTCTCTTTGTGTGCTTTGGCTGAGTTAGGGAAGAGGGTATTAGGATTGGGAAGAGGAAGGTGGAAGGGGGACGGTAGACAAAAGGTGACTGGCTGCTGTCAGTGTAGAGGCCAGAGCCTGAAATAATCTCTGTAGGCCAGCCAATGCACTGTGAATGCTCTCCAGAAACGCATTACTCTGTTGTATCTGAGTTGCCAGTCCCTGGATGGCATTCATGATGGATGACTGACCCCAGAAATAGACCTCAGGAGGTCAATAGCTCTCTCACTGAGGGTGGCTGGGGTGACAGGAGCTGGGGCAGAGGTGCCTGTGGCAAAGGAGATGCTTACCCTCTTGAGTGAGCTGGCATGGCCAACTGGGTAGGGAACTACAGGGAGGGCAGTGATAGAAAGGGAGATGGCAGACAGAGATGGTGCTGGGGTGGTCACAGATGAGTCTGCCACCACCAGGGAGTTTCCCTTGGAAGAGGATTCTGAAGATGAAGAACTGGATCCAGTCCCCCCCGCAGCACTCCTCTCACCCTCCAGGCCACTGGGTCCCTTGCTGGCGGTATTTTCATGACTGGAGGTCCCGCGGTCAACAGTTTCCCCACTCAGCTGTGCCCCATCTCCTTCGCCCGCCAAAGCTGAAAAACAAAACGTGCCGTAGGGTCATCATATTCTTTGCATACCACTTACAGCACACTGTACACCTCAGCAGCATTGCATCTAGTTGTACAACACCCCCAGGTAGTACCAGTGTAATGCCATCATCAGGTCAGAACACAATACAATGTATAACCCTCAATAAAACCTTGTCACAAACCATCTAGGCTACCTATATCACACCTACAATACCATGACATCAGTAGAGATATCACACAAACCAGTTCATGGCAATGTGACTTGGCCACATTGTCGCGTGGGCTCTCATTATCCTAAATGAGACTACTGGATTTCTAGGCAGCAGGATCGATCACGGTGTGGGGGACTGAGTCGGACCCATGTGTAAGGAACTCTGTCACCCTAAATCCGGATTTTGCTCCAGCTAACTAGCAGTGCCTCATTTCTCCCAAGGGGAAGAGATGATTGGGCAGCCGAGCGCATGACATCTTTGGAACTTCTCAGGGAAGTCGTGGTCACTCAGATCCAAACCAACTCTCTCATTTACAGTATGATCTCATATACAAATGACAAAGGCAGTATAAGTTTTATATAATGTTTTAATAAAATGACTGTATTTTAGATATTAAGGCGTGAGCCGCAATAACCAGAACCATACAACACAGTAGGATTGAAATAGTCACCAGGAGAGTAAAACCTAAGAACAAAGCTATTATGGTGTCTAATAGTTTCTACTCTCCCTCTGCCTGGTCTATTTCGAGCACAGCATGTTAAGCTTCTAACTTGCCTTTCTGAATCCCTGGGGAGACATCAGCCCTCATACCTGAGCAAAGGCCTGTGATCTTGGTTCAGCAGCTGCAACGAGGCAGTCAGTGTCTAGTTGTGGTTCCCTGGTCGGAATCTCCCTCTTGCGTGTATTGGGACAAAGAAGTGATTTTATAACTAACATGTCAGCGTGATCACAAAATGTCCCTATGCAGGAATGCCAAAGACTAAACTCCTACTACGTCTATCGGCAATGTACCAGACTATATCCTTGACCGAAGCACAGAGTGAACAGAAATGTGTTACGGAGAACTCCAGTGCTGAAGTAGGCTAAACAGTGTGATATGAAAAAAAAACAAGACCGTAGAACTGGCTATTTGAAAAATAACAGTACGAAGCCTAATAAAAAGCATTTAGAGCAAAGTGCACAGAGGCTCTAAGCTGCAAGCAAATGAATAAAATACATCCAGGGCAAAGTGCACAAAGGCCTAAAGCCTGAAGCTAATGCGCAAAGGATACGTAAAACTAACCACACTACACCCTCCCCTTGTCGGTAGCAAGTGGTTCCAATAATATAAAAGTATGCCCCAAATATAAACAATACATAAAACTATATATATTTCGACAAGGTCAGAAGACAACAAAGTCATAAATTTAGGAAACATGTGACGATAAAGCCAAATTCAATATAGTGTCAATTTTGTAGGAGAGAAAAAAAAAACAATTGTCAGACAGAAGCAATAGAACGGAGGAGCTCCTCCACCTCGATATATGTCAATATCGGAAGATCCACGCCACAAAGTACCAAGGAGCAGGTGTGTTCCCAAGCCCCAAAACCATTCAGGGCGGCACCCCGTGCAGGGCCTATGAATGAGACAATACCATCTTCCTCCAGGAAGGGAATCTCATAAACTGCCTCATGAAGCAAACGCAACCGTAGTGCACAAGTCTGGGAATGATCCCTAATCGGGAAAATTAACAGATCAGTTTAGACCATCGGAGGGCGCTGCAGTGAGAGACAGAAAGCAAGTGCATGTTCAAATGAGCACCAAAGGCACCGAAACACGGGTTGCACACAATCCAAAACTGGTCTGAATGACAGAGACCAGTCACACTCCAAATGTCCCAGGAGTGTCGCTCCAAAATGCTGCATCATGCGTTCACGACACAGCTGCACTGACGGGAGCAGCAACACAGGATATCGTCGTGGCGGGACAGCCATTGCGAAAAAATAGCAACAATAGCAAGACTCCAGCCAACAAAGCCAAAGTAATCGGGAAACCCCCAAAAATGCTTCCGAAAATAGAGTGTATAGCCGAAGGTATCAAACCGAATATGGAAGAGAAGGTGTGAGCAAAACCAACACCAACGGCTTTGAAAAAATGTGCAATTCCAGCAGTGCTGGACGCATTAAATATACGTCCCACAAGTTCACCAAAGTGACTCGGAAAGTTAGTATTCAAAAGGGACTGTGGGGGTCATTCTGGCCGGCGGTGCCCCGCAGGGCATTCTGACCGTGGCGCTTCGGCCGCGGTCAGAAGAGGCAAACCGGCGGTCTCCCGCCGGTTTACCGCTGCCCTTTGAATCCCCCATGGCGGCGCAGCTTGCCGCGCCGCCATGGGGGATTCTGACACCCCCTACCGCCATCCTGTTCCTGGCGGTTCGCCCGCCAGGAACAGGATGGCGGTAGGGGGTGCCGCGGGGCCCCTGGGGGCCCCTGCCGTGCCCATGCCAATGGCATGGGCACGGCAGGGGCCCCCGTAAGAGGGCCCCGCAAAGTATTTCAGTGTCTGCTAAGCAGACACTGAAATACGCGACGGGTGCAAACTGCACCCGTCGCACCCCTGCAACTCCGCCGGCTCAATTCTGAGCCGGCGTCCTCGTTGCAGGGGCATTTCCTCTGGGCCGGCGGGCGCTCTTTTGGAGAGCGCCCGCCGGCCCAGAGGAAATGTCTAAATGGCCGCCGTGCGGTCATTCAGCGGCGGTAGCTTGGCGGGCGGCTCCCGCCGCCCGCCAACATTAGAATCAGGCCCTGTATTTCCGCTGATGACCTTGCCACTTGTAGTGCTTAGGTCTCGCTAGCAGATGTAAGGCCCACATGCTTTTGAAACAATAAAGCCTTCAGTCTACTCAACTTGTCGAAATTAACCTTGGAAGTAGCAATATGAGGCCAGATGTCCGCTATCTCCCTAATTTGAGTGGGGGGAAACAACACATTCCCGCAGCACGTAACGGCCTTGGTGACAACGACAACGTAAACTATTCCGGCACGCATGCCACAGCAGCGTTCGCTGTTAAGAACAATGTAACTGCCGTTAGAAAGCACCTGGAAAGTGTTTTTAATAACCGGGACTGGAACTCCCTTCAGATAACAATCTAAGTTAGCAATCGAAGCGTTACACGCTCCGTGCAAGGACAGCTGTTTACAAACCATGGAATGGCTGACAGAAGTTTCGCATTCACTACCGCTAAGAAAAACCTCCCTCAAACCATTAATACATCTGTATAAAAAGGGAAGCTCCCACACCTCGTGTATGTAACTGTCTCCCAACCGTTCATATCTACCCACCGGAATGTGCTTCAAACAAGAAGTAAATTGCAGAGTGGAGATAGGCAGATTAATTACCCCATGAATCAACCACTCAGCTGACGGAATCTCAGCAACCTTGAAAGGCAGTTTTTCCAATTTTTCAATATTCAACATGACACACGTCGCTTCCTTTTTAGCCATCAGCTGTTGTTGACGAGTTAAATTAAAGGAGACAAAGATCTCTCTGGCACGAATGTGCTGCCACGGAACGCGACCTGCCTTCAAGGTCTGAAGAGTCCAACCCAGCTGCATGATGGACCGCGTCTGACTCTGCCCATGATATAAAGAAGACATATCTGATTTAAAAATGTCTATAGCAGAGGAAACGATGCTGTCAATTGTGTAAACACGGTCAGAAAGGGTATGCATGCCATTATCTACAACAGACAAAGCCTGCATCAGGTTTTCCTGATCAATTTGCCTCAACCGGGCCGCTGCCTCCTGCTGTGAAAGCTTCCAAATCTCATTATATACTTCGTATAAAAATCGTTTCTTCCGTGGTACCTTAGGTCCTGACAAAAAATCTTGTAAGTCAGTATCATTAGACAGTAACGTGAGATGTGATTTAACTGCATCCAGCGTGGACGACTTCAACCATTGCTGACAAAGCTTTCCCACGCTGTATGTAGTTATTATATCAGCATGTTCTGGTGAAATGTAACGAGGGTCTGCCCTACTAGTCCTGAAACCCCCTGAAGAGGTGACAAAACGTTGATGACACTTATTAGTGTCTACAGGCCATAATAACCACCCGCCCGGATGTACCAATGAAGTGTTAAGCGTACCATTCTGGACCCAGTGTGTAAACTCACTAAACGTAGCATTTACATATCGCTGCCAATTGTTCAATTTGGAAGGGACAGGTATACTAGGCAAATTCAACTCTCTAATCGTTGCCAAGCCCAAACAGCTAGTCTGTTGTACTGTGTCATTGAGGAAAATCATCTGCACAGAGATAATACATGCTCTAAATAATGTGTCCCTGCCCTACATTTGCCAATTTTTCATTCCCCAGACACTTTTCAAATCAACAGTTTTAAACCAATATTCATACCCCTCAACCGAAAGTTTAGACACAAACAAATTTGAATACAGTAATTTAGTATCGGTCAATAACATTTGCTTATTAGCATACGGAGTAACTTTAAAATAGTAAGACTTAGCATCACGTTGATTATGGCCAGAAAAATATGCAAATTTATCATAATACGTCTTTGAACTCCCTTGTGGAGGAGTTGGGCAATGTTCCCATTGCACATAATCAAATATGGACTTAGGGCTACTTGCTTTATGAATAAAGTGGTGTCCATAATAGTTGTAGCAAAACATGTCACCATGATTATCTCTAAATAGGTAAGCATCTTCATCGTCATAGACAGTATAATATTGCAAGTCTGTCAGCATAGAATCTACTGTCTTCACATCCCAATCATCAGAAACAATGCCTGGTATAACAATATCATTCATTGATAACTTGAGGACATACGGTATTTGAATCAATTCAGTGGGACAATATATATCATATACTTATCCCACACAATCCCATCCGGAATCGGTATTGCAGAAATGTTTACATTGGATAAGTCTCTTCGAACCATATGAGACGAAAAATGTGGTTTTAACACAGTCTCCACGTGCTCAATGTCAGATCGTTCAAGAAGAAAATTACCATGTATTACTAGAAAAAAAGTAACCACAAATCCCAACCACAAAAAAACAGTCATAACAGCCATAAAAAGCCATAAATAGTTCCAAGGATAAACAAAATATGTGCGTGTAAGCCAACACAGCAGCTTACGTGGACCTCGGACTGAAGACATCGAGGACGAGGAGCCGGACACTGCATCATCAGTGTCGTTGAAGCAGCCAGAGGCAGTTCTTGCAAAAGGTGCAACTGTGAACAAAGAAGCAGATGGAGGCTCTCGCCTTGGCACACTATAAACCACATGTTCAGAAACACCAGTAGAACGTACAGCAACTTGATCAAAAGATTCCAAATTAATCGTTGTCTGTGGATCAATCGCAAGATCATCTTCCACCCTCCCCAAGCTCGGAGAGGAAACAGCGTCGGTGTAAATCACCTGCAGTGGGACTTCTTCCCCAGTAGTGAGAGGGATTCCGGAACTACTGGGTGTCCCTCTTGGTCTGCTGCGCAGAATCGGCCATATGTTGTAACTTGACATTATCAATGGAAACAAAGCGAATTCCTTTGGCCCCTTGCAGCGGCGGTAAAATCACAGTTCTCGTGCTGCTAACCCCTAACACAGGGACAGGTGCTCGATAAGAAGGACCAAATTCTTTCTTTACTGCGACCTTTTCACGCACTAGATCCCCAATCCTGGGTATCCAGCCAGTAGGAGTTACTGGCGCATCCTTAATTCCTGAGGAGGCAGCGCTTGCAGAAGAATTATGTTCACGGAATTGTTGTAAATCCTGCAAAACAGTGACACGATCATTTATGTCAAAGGGCGTATCTGCCACCTCCACACCAGGACCATCTAGATCAGGAACATACATTTGTGTTCCAAACAGGCACTCATATGAAGTACGACCCCCCAGTGACCTTCTAGGCAAGTTATTAGGTGCTCTCTGTACTCCATACAGGTGGGCTAGCCAACTACGACCCGTACCTATAACTCTGGCCATTAAGGATTGCTTTAAATCACGATTTAAACACTCCACGACAGAATTTCCCTCGGGATGAAATGGAGACGAGAATTGGAGTTGGACCCCCAACGAAGCCATGGTGTCCCTGAATGCCTTAGAGGCAAAAGCAGGGCCGTGGTCCAAATGAAAAGCCGCAACTGCAAATGTATCGACAAAGATGCGCAAATCTTTAATAACAGTCCGAGCATCAGCCGAGCGCTGTGGCCAGACCCACACAAATCTGGAGCACGAATCTGCAGCAACCAAGATATATTTGTATGCACTGTCTGGGGTCAACGGACCACAATGATCCAAGTACACACACTGTAAAGGTTTGTTTGAAATTAGAAGGGGCTTCTGCTGCGGGCGTCTAGCCGAAGAAGCTTTAATTTGTTGACAAACATCACAACAAAGGACATATTGCTTTGTCTCTTTATAGAGACCAGGCCACCAGTAACGGGCCTGTAAAAGCGAAACAGTGGCAGCCACACCAGCATGTGCAGATGCCGCCCCCTCATGAGCTGCAGAAATTAATCGAGGTCTCTCAATTTTATTTGGTAAATCACGTACACCAATGCCTGGAATATTAACAACAGCATTGAACGCACTACTCAAGCAGTAACGATACTGAGAAGGAAATCCTTTAGGAAATGGCGTGCCATCAGCCGTAGCTTTTATGGCAGCCGAAATCTCTCTGTCTGGTTTGGAACTCGAACGAGTCACTGCGGCCACAGTGGCAACAACCACTGCCGACTTTGCGGCTTCATCAGCCAAAGTATTCCCAGCAACGTGTATCCCAACGCGCTGGTGTCCAAGTGTATGCACAACATAGACCTTAGGAAGCGTCTCTTTCAGATGCGCAACCTTACCCCACAACAATTTGTGTTTAATGGTGTTGCCCTTAGAATCTCTGAACCCATTCAACTTCCAATAGTGTAGATATTCATTGAAAGACTGAACACAGTAGTAGGAGTCACAGACCAGCAAGGTTAAAATCGCCGGATCCGCGTGCTCCAACGCTAACAATAGAGCTTTGAGCTCAGCCAGCTGTGCCGTGCAATCTCCCAAGGTTTTAGTATAAGTATGTCGGGGTCAGAACACTCACCACCGCACATGCAGCAGAATACTGTTGTTTGGTCCCAACCGCTGGTTGCGCAGAGCCATCGGTATACATGACCACCTGATATTGGTCAATAGGCAATGTGCCAGCAGGAACTGGGTACTCCATTTCATATTGAAGAAATTCTTGAGACTGCAGTTTAGGGTCAAAGATGTCATCTACATCAGTGGCAGTCAAAGACGTAGCCCATTGTATCCATCGCAGGTGTAAAGCTTTCGAATTAGGAACACTCGCTTTTGTAACAGCCTCTAAGGCCGGTATCGGGGAAACGACAATGATGCGTTGGCCCCTGGGCAAGCGGCCTTTCTTTAATCACAGCCATCTGTACTGCAGTGAGTATTTTCTCAGTCTGTGCAAATCGTTGTTCTGCAGGCAGCAGAATACAAGTGGGACTTGTATGCAATCGGGACTGTCTCACCCTCATTAAAGGTGACATACGTAAACCCAACAGCCCCAGGTATCACCCTGATAACCAAATGTGTCTTATTGTCCCGTGTGTGTAAGTGTTTAACTGCTAAGAGATCAGTCTGCAAATCTCGTAGGATATGTGTATGCTCAATCGTCCAAAATCTACTTGAAAAATTCGGGCGAATCAACTCGTTTAAGGGTTTTATACGCGTAGCATAATCAGGAATGTAAGTTCTGCCAAAATTCAGAAACCCCAACAATGACTAGAGCTTCCGAACCGTATCAGGAGGCTGCAATAAAGCACATTTCTCCAAAAAATGTGGCGCTAAGCTCTTGCCCTCACTCGACAACTCATATCCCAGGAAAATGACGCTGAGGAAGGCAATCTACGATTTCTTAAAATTAAACTTATAGCCAATTTCAGCAAACCCCACAACAATGCGCTATACACGCCTTAGATGTTGCAGAATCTCATCGTCTGTCAGATATATGTCATCAACATATGATAACGCTTCAGGGTCCAACTCGTGCAGAATTTCAGTCACACGAGCCGAAAACAGTCCTGGCTATTCTTATACCCCTGAGGCAAACGACAAAACTTTTTCTGAGAGCCAAACGCACTGAAACTGGTATAGTCCCGACTTTCGGGCGCTATATTTTGGCAGAAAAATCAATTCGAGATATCTAACGTTGTTTTGTATTTTTTACGCACTATATTATTCATAAGCGCTGCGCTATGTGAATTCTGTATTGCATATGTGCGTGTATGACCATTTAAATGTCTGTAATCCACCACTATCCTATATGAATGGTCGGGTTTAGCAACTGGAAATAAGGGATTATTCATCGGCGAGACACAGGGCTCAATTACACCCTGGTACTCCAATTGTGTAATAATATTCCTAACCAATGCCCTCGCTTCAAATTTGATAGGATACTGCGGCTGAGGTTCGCCCTTTATTGGAATTACAGGATAAGGTGATTGTCTATCCCACCCCACATTATTTCTATATAGAGCGGGGGCCTGTGCAAGAGCCCATAATTTACTATAGGACTCCGCTAGTTCTCTCGGAACAAGTGGTGAGAAGGAAGGTGCAATAACCTCTTCCCCCACTGGACAGTCGCGAACAAAGTCAGGCGGCCAATCTTGTTCGGCCAGCAGAACATCATATGATTTTACCACATGGTCCCAAAAGATGGCGTGTACAATGCGGTCAATGTCCCCTTCTAATTGCAGAGTCACTTGATATACTCTATCAGGATCAGAGACTCTCATATCCGCCGTTTCGACTTGTATGAAGTCATCAGTTGCTTTCACCTCCAGAGGCTCTAGAAGACTCCGGCGAACTATTGTGACCTCTGCCGCGCTGTCTAACAGTGCCAACGCCCATGTCATGTTCGTCAAGAGAACTTTCTTCTTGAGCGGCATGTCTAACTGACACTGCTGCCACTTTCTTCTTTTTAAATTGCTGTTTTTGTTGCAGCGGTTTCTCTTCTTGTTTAATAGAAACCTCCGTTGAGCGTTGTGAATCCTGTCTTGGTTTCACGTACTCCGTTCTCCGCTCTGACCGCCCACCTCTCTCACTTCTCTTCTCTGAGGAGTCCTGAAAGGAACGAGATTGGCGTGTATCAGTATATTGATATCCCTATTCCTGAGATTATACCTATTCTGCGGGGTCTCCGGTTGCGGAGACTGTCCCCCATCTTTCTTAGGTGTTTGCTGTTTCTTTTCCCAGCGCTTTTTAGTACCCTCAGGTTGCTGTTGTTTAGCATTGTCTTTATTATTTTTACCCTGTAATTGGGGTTTTTGCGGTCTAGCCCCTAGGCTATCACGACCAATACTGGAATATGTCTCTGCTATTATTCTCGGAAGTTCCCGCTCCTGATTAATCTGCGGAACGTCCCGAAGACGCATTCGCACTGCTAGTGCTACTGCCTCTCCCTTGAGATTTCTCAAAATAATAGAAGAAATTGCGGCAAAATTGCCCATTAACTGCATGCCCAAATCTAAGGCAGGGGCAGCCCCATATTCATCTTGAATTTGTTTAAGCACTTCCGGTAAATTAGCTAATGCCGGTATACCGTGTGCCGTAGTGTAGAACGCGGCAAACACCGTGCCCCAGGTATTACAAAGGTCCACCGGAGGAACCATCCCATACGGCAAACACATCGTCAATATTCTATGTTTATCCTGAGGTCCCGTATGGGGAAATACTGCTTCCAGCGTATTAATTTTTTGCGCCAGCCAAAATGGAGTTTCCTCACGTTTAGCTGGTACCTTACCCATAACTGAGTGTACAGTGGCCGGATTGATACCCGGAACCACCGCCTGTGGGTGCGCCGGAGCAGCACGCGCTGCATTTGTATTTAGTGTCTGCATTTCAAACTGAACTAATCGTCTATATGTAGCCGTTAAGTCTGTATATAAACGATGAACTTCAACCACTGTCATTTGAGCAGCCGCAGGATGAGGTGTATATGTAGCCAATAAAGGCCAGGTAGGACCATCATTACTCAGTGGACCTAACCTAACTTGTGCTACTGTGTGTGGGAGGGCGCCATCAAGCCAATTATGGTGTTCTTGATAAGATAAAGGTATCTCTAAATATGCATAAGCCCTGTATTGTCCAGGGACATTCGCAACAGTGTATTCGTGAAAAGTGTTTGTACCCCCATCAACTGCTGGAAATACGACCCAACAATAAAAAAGTTCTGTTCTATAGGCTGCATGGGCATCCACCACAAAAGTGACCGGACCCCCCTCGACCATCAGGCCATGTGCCACCAGATGTCCTGTGAGCGGTTGTCGCATATTGATTGCTATATTCACTACATTAGGATTCGCCATTTGTAAAAAAATAGCACTAGGTCAGAGAAGGCACACCAATATCGGGGTTTTCCTTTCAAAGTTCAAGCTTGAACAACCAACCACTAAGTAACAGGATGTACCTATACCGTGGTGGCGGAAACCCTCAGCCCCATGGACGTCTCCGCTTACGAAACTGAGGAGTCAAAACATATATGAGACCGAGAGAGTCAGCAGGACCTAAATATTAGAGTCAGACCAATCGTTGGCGGCGCCATGTCGCGTGGGCTCTCATTATCCTAAATGAGACTACTGGATTTCTAGGCAGCAGGATCGATCGCGGTGCGGGGGACTGAGTCGGACCCACGTGTAAGGAACTCTGTCACCCTAAATCCGGTTTTTGCTCCGGCTAACTAGCAGTGTCTCATTTCTCCCAAGGGGAAGAGATGATTGGGCAGCCGAGCGCATGACATCTTTGGAACTTCTCAGGGAAGTCGTGGTCACTCAGATCCAAACCAACTCTCTCATTTGCAGTATGATCTCATATACAAATGACAAAGGCAGTATAAGTTTTATATAATGTTTTAATAAAACGACTGTATTTTAGATAATAAGGCGTGAGCCGCAATAACCAGAACCATACAACACAGTAGGATTGAAATAGTCACCAGGAGAGTAAAACCTAAGAACAAAGCTATCATGGTGTCTAATAGTTTCTACTCTCCCTCTGCCTGGTCTATTTCGAGCACAGCATGTTAAGCTTCTAACTTGCCTTTCTGAATCCCTGGGGAGACATCAGCCCTCATACCTGAGCAAAGGCCTGTGGTCTTGGTTCAGCATCTGCAACGAGGCAGTCAGCGTCTATTTGTGGTTCCCTGGTCAGAATCTCCCTCTTGCGTGTATTGGGACAAGGAAGTGATTTTATAACTAACATGTCAGCGTGATCACAAAATGTCCCTACGCAGGATTGCCAAAGACTAAACTCCTACCACGTCTATCGGCAATGTACCAGACTATGAGGGTCATTCTGACCCTGGCGGCCAGTGGCCGCCAGGGCCCCCGACCACGGGAGCACCGCCAACAGGCTGGCGGTGCTCCAACGAGCATTCTGACCGCGGCGGTTCAGCCGCGGTCAGAAGCGGAAAGTCAGCGGCCTCCCGCCGACTTTCCGCTGCTCGTGTGAATCCTCCATGGCTGCGGAGCGCGCTCCGCAGCCATGAGGATTCCGACCCCCCCTACCGCCATCCTGTTCATGGCTGGAAAGCCGCCATGAACAGGATGGCGGTAGGGGGGGTCGCGGGGCCCCTGGGGGCCCCTGCCGTACCCATGCCAATGGCATGGGCACGGCAGGGGCCCCCGTAAGAGGGCCCCGCAAAGTATTTCAGTGTCTGCCTTGCAGACACTGAAATACGCGACGGGTGCCACTGCACCCGTCGCACCTTCCCACTCCGCCGGCTCGATTACGAGCCGGCATTCTCGTGGGAAGGTCGTTTTCCCCTGGGCTGGCGGGCGGTTTTTCAGCAACCGCCCGCCAGCCCAGGGGAAAACTTGTAATACCCGCTGCGGTCTTTTGACCGCGGCGCGGTATTTCGGAGGGGGGAATTCTGGAATGACCCCCTATATCCTTGACCAAAGCACAGAGTGAATAGAAATGTGTTATGGAGAACTCCAGTGCTGAAGTAGCCTAAACAGTGTGATATGAAAAAAAAAACAAGACCGTAGAACTGGCTATTTGAAAAATAACAGTACGAAGCCTAATAAAAAGCATTTAGAGCAAAGTGCACAGAGGTTCTAAGCTGCAAGCAAATGAATAAAATACATCCAGGGCAAAGTGCACAAAGGCCTAAAGCCTGAAGCTAATGCGCAAAGGATACATAAAACTAACCACACTACAACATGATACTGGATCCCTATCCACAGCAACACAGTCAACCAACAACCGAACTATTGGAAATATAGGTAACATACATTACCACATATCACATACACAAACTAAACACATACTAACATTTTGACCTGATGTCATGTATCAAGCAAGGGACCTCATTGTATAGTAAACACAAGACAGCACGTTGCATACAAGCCATACCCAATTCATGTCACTGAGTACATATCCTTTACCAAGGAAATTTGCAAACATCCAGATACTCTAATTGGCATATCCAAATTTTGAATATGATAGAGCCAGAACATGTCACCTACACATGTACCAATTGTGATGTAGGAAAGGATGTTACATACTTTGTGGACCAAGTCATCCTTTCCTACATCACATGTACCAATTGTGATGTAGGAAAGGATGTTACATACTTTGTGGACCAAGTCATCTAAGTCATTGTTCTTCTGAAAACAAAGTATGGCACAATTATCAGGGCCTAATTATCTCTGGGCATTCACCCACACACCTTCACAGGTAGTATAACTATTCCTTCAATACAATGGACACCTGCCATGTGCATGAAAGTGACATATAGGCAAACCTATCATGCTATTATTCCATCAAGAACCCAGTGACTGAGTGGTAATATCATCATCCACACATCAGATATGACTGGCCCTACAACTGTTTGGGAACAAAAACGTGAGAGTCACAAACCACATCTCAGTCTACCATGACAGGGACATACACCTTAATGCAAGCCAAATGCCTGACTACACATGCAATTCCACTCACATGTATATGTGAACATCCACAGCTGCACCACAATGTAGTCAGTGCAAACAAAAGATTTCCATACAACAAGGACTCAAAACATATCCAAAATAGCACTAGATTAGAAATTATGTTTAATACTCATTACAATGTGGATTGATGACTGAACCTTGCAATGTACACATGATGTTGGCAAAAAACAGTTAAGATTTGAATTGTGTACAGGATGTCTTGGCCTATTTATCATGCCTACAACACTATGGCCCTCATTCCGACCCTGGCGGTTTGAAACCGCCAGGGTGGAGGGCAACGGAAGCACCGCCAACAGGCTGGCGGTACTTCCAGGGCTATTCTGACCACGGCGGTAAAGCCGCGGTCAGAAAAGGGGAACCGGCGGTTTCCCGCCGGTTTTCCCCTGGCCCAGGGAATCCTCCATGGCGGCGCTGCTTGCAGCGCCGCCATGGGGATTCCGACCCCCTTCCCGCCAGCCCGTTCCTGGCGATAAAACCCGCCAGGAACAGGATGGCGGGAACGGGTGTCGTGGGGCCCCTGGGGGCCCCTGCACTGCCCATGCCACTGGCATGGGCAGTGCAGGGGCCCCCTAACAGGGCCCCACCATGATTTTCACTGTCTGCTATGCATTGTTGATACACCTGGACAGCTACATCCGATTTCCACGTCATGAAGATTTGGACCATGTAAAGGCTGATTTCTATGATTTGGGACACATTCCACATGTAGTTGGAGACATAGATGGCACCCATGTAGCCTTTGTCCCCCCTAGGGCCAATGAACAGGTGTATAGCAACAGGAACACTTACTCTGTTAATGTCCAAGTGGTCTGTTTGGCTGACCTCTACATTTCACAGGTTTGTGCAAGGTACCCTGGGTCATGATTCCTTCATCATGCGGAACAGCAATATCCCACTACTGATGACACAACAATGCATAGAGAGGGCGTGGGTGGTTGGTAATATGTCATGTGTGTCTGTAACCTATATCTGCTACCAGATATGTGGATGTCCAAAATTTATGTTTGGTTTGTTGTAACTATTCCTTACAGGGGACTCTGGCTATCCAAACTGTCCTTGGTTATTGACACCAGTGAGGTACCTAACCATGCCAGGGGACGTCCGCTTCAATGAGGCCCACGGAAGGACAAGGCATGTTGTGGAGTGGACTTTTGGGCTCCTGTAGAAAAGATTCCGCTGCATTGATAGTCTGGAGAAGCCCTCCTCTATTCACCCACCAAAGTATGTCAAATTATTGAAACGTCAAATCCCATTTATACCAGATGACGGATGCAGATTTGCCAAGCGAGGATGAGTATGATGAGGATGAAGCTGGAGGCATCAGGGATGATCTAATCAATCAGTATTTTACCTGACTTCAGGTATACAATGTGATGTAATCAGAATTATTAAGTGGGGAATTGATGAGGTTAGGAATGCTGACAAAGGTATTTGCATGACCATCAGATAAGTCATAAGTAGCTCCAAAGCCCATGACTCAGTTGTGCATTCAGATTGTTACATGGTGTAGTGTCCAGCCATTTGATCAAGATGGTCTAGTTTTTTACAGTGCACAATCTGAATCACATTTGTTTGTATGATTTGGCTGTGTAATGTTTAAGTATCAATGTAGCCTATACCTTAAATTTGTCATGTACAAATTGCAGATTAAGTGATCAGGCTCATCCTCATTTGGCAATATCAGACAGTGTCACAGGCAGATGGGAGTTGCAGACTGACAATTGAGATGGTCATGGATTGAACCAGGTACTGTCAGGCTTGAAATTTGTTATGTGTGAGTTCTATGTACAGACTGTCAGGACAGTGGGTTTGTGGTATCCTATTCCAAACTAAAGACGTGTATGGCCAATGGTGCCATGTGTGTGTTCATTTGTTTCTGAAACATGTTATCATGTGCTATCCAGACCCTCTAACATCATAATGGTTTACGTTGCTAAAAACAAACTTTTATTTAGCTGTCAGTCTGTTTCCTCATTGCAGACCAATGTGCATGTGTCTGAAGACTGACATAGGTGAGTGGCAATCCTACTGATACCTTTACATTTACATTTACATTACATACCTGATCATGATAAATTGGAAGGTTCCACGAGTGGGGACATTTGTACTACCTCTTTCTGTTTCATGGGGTATGGTAATCTGGAAGCTATGGTATGAGTATGTGATTAGGCTTTAGCTGATGATACAGTGGAACATATGTGTGCCTCCTGGGATAGTGTAAGACTGACATTTCCCTAACTTCAGAATTCTGTGGGATGGATAGTGCATGACACGTATGCCATAACTTTGAAGTTAGGAACAGTACTTCACTGTGTGAACTTTGACATTCTCCCAACCTATATGTAGGAAAGCGAATTCTAGGTGATTTGAGTTATGTATATCGTTATTAGGCAGTGCAAAATTTAGCCTGGTTACGCAGTACATGTCTGTGGAACATTACAAAATGTTTTACATTTGAGAGAAACTTTTTTGTGCAAGACGTTATACATGACAGTTGTATATGGTTCATAAATGACTCTAACACATGATCTGGGGTTAAGTGGTATTTATTGGGGAGTGCACAGCAAAATTAGTGACTTGAAGCAAAGCAGAACACAAAGTTAACAGTGAAGGGTTCAGTCATGGTAAAAGAAATCATCAGGGTAGCTGTTACAACATTTGGGGACACAAGTGCAGTGTCCTTGCACCATAGGTAAATGGACATAGGTCTCAGAAAAGTCAACAGGGTGTACCTGTGCCACACAAGGGGAACTAATCAGTAGAGGTTCACTTCCTGGGAGTGGTTTTGGTCTTGGCATCTGCTCCTCCTGGATGTTTGGGGGACATCCATGTTTGCGGGGGTTCTTCAGCTAGAGAGGCTAGGGTGTCTGAGGCATACCCTTCCCCTGGAAGGGCCTCCATTCCACTACCTGCCACACATGTAGAAGGGCCTGATGTTTAATTGCTAGTGGAAGAGGACATAGGTTGGGTACAAAAACTTCTCAGGGTTGTATTCATGTCTCTCAGCACCCATGCAATGGTAGCCAAGTGGGCATTTTGGGCCTGCCACTGCTGCATGACTTCCTGGTGGTTGTTCCTCTGCAGCTGTCTGATCTCCCCCATCATGGTAAGTACCTGGCTCATCACACATTGGGGTTGTTGGTAAGCTCCTAAGACTTGGGAGATAGAGTCCTGGCCAGTTGTGCCCCTAGGAGGCTCTATCCTCTGACCCACACCATCCCTCCCATGCACCCTACCCCCATGTGCAGGTGCCCCTAGCAGAGTTTGCCCACTCCCACTGGTGGCAGGTCCATCATTGTCTAGGTTCACAACAAGAGACTCATGTACCTGTACTGGGGGGCAAAAGATGGAAGACTGCCCTTGGGACACAGGTTTGGGGGCAAATGGTTGCCTGTGATGTTGATGCAACAGGGCTGGGAGGAGTCAATGTGGGCAGCGTGAGGCTCACGGTTGTTGACTGACCGGGTGTCCCAGATGGGCCAACTTCATCCTCAATGTCCACACATCCAGGGGTGTTTTCCTCACTGGGGCCTTCATCCAGAGATGTAGTGGCAGTCTCTGGTGTCCTCTCCATGGTGACAAGTGCAAGGTTCCCTGTAGGAGAAGTGGAACACACAGTTGTTGAAAGTAATGCAACAGGTGAGATCAAAGTTTGACTGCTAGCCATGCTATGGGGCATGCACACAAAGCCTTTACATGATCTACTGATATGACAATGACACCTGCTTCCAAAACTGGGTTAGAGCTATGTGGAACACGCAGATGTCTAATTGCACACACCATGCTCCAAGATCTTGAAGTTTCTTGGTGGTTAGATGACTGTTCATTGACTCATATGTTGTCTGAGTAAAGACATGACAATGTAAAGTTATCTCTTAGTAAGGTGTAAAATGTACTGTGGTGACAGAGCTGGCCAACAGTATGGAAGTTACCATTTAATCTAGGCCTCTGTATGGGTGTACTACAAGTACTTCCAGCCTCCTATATAGTTTTCCCCCAAAAGTTGAGTACATTGCTTTGTTTGGATGGTAATTTCAAGGGCCAGGTTACTAGGGAACACAGCTGTAGCTGTGTGTTGCTTCTAGTAGTATTGGTAGTAGGCCATAACATTGATGTCATTGCCATAGACCGTACAATAGTGAAGCATTCAGGTGTGTTGAATTGATTGTTAGTTTCACATGCAAGGCTATTTTACTTGTTGTATACTGTTCTGGTGTCTTAAAGGTGGAACAGTGCCTGTTGAGAGATGTAGTGCTGCCAGTGCCTGCACTACCCATGCCATACAATACAATGTGCCCCCAGGAGAGTTTAGTTGACAAGAGGCATGCCAGAGAGGGTATTTGAACATTTGGACACAGGGGTGGTAGCTGGGTTAGTTGTTGAGGTGGCCAAAGGTTATCAGTGACCATGCAAGTTAAACCTTTTGGTGGCACTGATGGTGTAGTGACTTACCCAGGTATTCTTGTCAGGCCCTCAGGATGCAGGATGTCCAAGACCTTCTCCTCCCATGATGTGAACTGTGGGGGAGGAGGTGGGGACCCACCGCCAGTCTTGAAGACCGCCAGCTAGTGCCTGGCAGCCATGGAATGGACCTTCCCCCTGAGGTTGTTCCACTTCTTCCTGATGTCTTTCCTTGTGCGTGGATGACTGTCTACAGAATTTACCCTGTCGACTATACTTTGTCACAACTCCATTTTCCTGGCAATGGATGTTTGTTGGCTTGTGCTCCAAATAGGTGTGACTCTACTCTGATAATTTCATCCACCATGACCCTCAACTCCTCATCAGTGAAACAGGGATGTTTTTATTGGAACATGGTAGTGTTGGACGAGACAGTGAGGTAAAAGAAATGGAAAGGAAAATAAATTGTTGATGAGGTGTGAATGCTGTGATGTGAGTGGGTGATGGTTGGTGTCTATTGTGTGGGGTACTAATATGTGTGTTTTGTGTGGGTGGGGGTTGAGTGGTAGGTGAAATGTGTAGGAGTGCCTATTGTATGCTTTGTGATATTTTAAAAGTGGCTTCTACCTGGCTGTGTTTGGTGTTTTTGCTGCAAAGAACTGTGGGGTGCGAAGGGTTGTGTTTTATAGTGCAGTGTGTAGGTGTGTTTGCTGTGTGGATGTGTGTCAGGTGTGTGGGTTTTCAAACTATCCAATGTGGTGTGGTGTTTTACTGAAGTAACCGCCGACCGCTGTGATTCACACCGCCATTTGGTTTCAGCCATGGAAGAACCACTATCATGATTTGTGGATCATAATATGATTGAAGGTTTTTTGGTGGGCTGATGGTGCTGGTGGTGGGACTGCCTATTTCCCACCCTCTAGTGTCCTGGCACTTTTGGAAATTTAGCTGGATTTTGCCGGGCTTCGCTGTGTGACTCTTAATAACAGTCATATGACAGCCAACATGGAGGTCTTTGGGCAGCTGCCACTATGACAATCTTGCGAAAAGACCGCCAAACTCGTAATGCCCTCAGTGTTCTTTTGTAATATAAAATTGTCCCTCACAGTACGTAATGCAAGCCCTTCTTAAAAATAAAACTCAAAATAGCCAAAAACGTGAGATGAGAGAGAAACACTCCTGAGAGTGGAACCAAGCCCACTCAATGTACAGTTTAACAAATTGGTAACAACAGGTCTTGCAGACAGCTGCATTGTCAAGCCTACCCTAAAAATGTAATAATTTCATTAAACATCTGTAACAAATAAGTGATAAAAAAACTAAACATATCATGCTCTGTATTTCCATGTGAAAATGTTCATGTGTGACACAGATGCAGTACAAGAAATTCTTGCTGAAGAAAGAACAGACTCCTGTTTTTGAAAGACATGCCACATTTCTTCAAAAGGTTCACTTGTGCAAAATATTTGCATAATTGCGTTTTTTGCAAAATGAATAAACATTTTTTTTGCTCAGTTCAAAGTTTATGGCTGCCAGCCTTTCATGGCAGTTTTACCACCATGAAAAGGCTAGTGGAGAACAGGAGCAGGGGTCCTCAGCGGGGCCCCTGCACCGCCAAAGTACTTGACATGGGCAGTGCGGAGGTCTCCTTGCCCAGCACCCTCACAATGCTCACTGTCTGCTGTAAAGACAGTGAGCATGGCAAGGGTGGTGATGCACCCTGTGGGCAGCAGCATTGCCGCCGGCTCGATTGTGAGCCAGCAACAATTCTGCCACCACTCTCCCGCTGGGCTGACAGGCAGAAACCTTGGTTTCTCCACCCGTCAGCCCAGCGGGAAAGTCATAATAGGTCTGCCAACCTCCCCAATGGAAGTTCAGTGGACGGGTCTTCCCATCCGCCAAACTCGTAGGACCTCAGTCACACTGATTGATGTTCTGCTCACTGCTAGATCCTTATTCATTCAAAAACACAGAGAGGGGGAGAAAGGTGATAATATAACCATATAAAATCCAAAGTACAGTAACTCCAGCATTAACATGTGTTTAAGTAGTTAACTATAGTATATAGAATGCTCAGTTGGCACAAGTACCTCAAGTACTGCAGTTTTCACCAATGAATCAAGATATGACTGCCGCTTGTTTAATAAACAGGCAATAATCCTCTTGGAAAATAGCTATTAACCTCTCCTACGCCAACTGTTAAAATTATATTTCTACTTAATGCTCAATTCACACCCATCCTTCATCCCTCAGTTTACTGCAGTGGTCTAAGGCACCAACTTCTAAATATTGCTGTTCTACAAAATGTTACCATTGCTTCAAACAAACCACTGGGTAAAACTGGCCAAACCCTAGCTCATGGTGAAATTGTTTTATTCCATCAATATTTATACAGCTTATACAAAACATTATTTACAGTACCTCATTGTCTCCTGGTTAAAGTATTGATACATTAGCACCTTCTTGCACCATGAACAAGCCGTTTTAGCACGAAGACACAGACAACATTGAAATCTTGGCTCCAAGTTCTATCACACTATGTCCTATCAGCCAATGAGTAGACCTACTCTTCTAGCCCTTCAATGACACAATGTAGAGAAAATCAATATTGAAAAAAGTTAAATATATTGCAAAATAATATCATGAATCTATACTTAAAAAAGATAAACACATATATTGACAACAGAAATATCATTGTAAAAGTATGCACACTAAACCAATATTGAAAACAGAAACCAAGCCCACAATATTGCTACTACATTAACACTAATCAACCATAACAAATCCATGAAAACCAAAATAGCGATGACAAAAATATCCATACAATCAATACAAAAAGTGAAATTAAATAAATACTATATTTCAACATATAGGGCCTGATTACAACCTTGGCGGATGGGATATTCCATCACAAAATGTGATGGATATCCCGCCCGCCGTTTTACAAGTTCCTTAGGATATAATGGAACTTGTAAACAGCAGCATGTTTGTGATGGAATATCCCAACCGCTAAGGTCTTAATGACGCCCAAAAAAAGTTAAATAAATACAAACATAACATTTTAGAGGGAAACACTAGTTCGTGTTTGGCATAAAAAGTAAAAAAAAATACAAAACTTCTCTTCCAACAACAAATTAAATAAACTAAGAAACAGATAAAAAATAGAAACTCTTTTATAATAGTATAAAAAGGACACAATAGCGTGCAACTAAATATTTCAGAAAAATATACCACTGTAGGAAAGAACTACTCTGCTGGATTGAAACTCCACAAAAGAAGTTTTCAACATGACATAATAATTCTTAACTTAACTCACAAAGTAAGAAATATAAAAAACTAAATTTTTACATAACTGACAAATAATGCAATGCTAACAATCTAGATCTCGAAAATACAGGTATTTGCACTGCAACACCACAAAACCAAGCAAAAGGAAAATAAATTCAGGCCTTCAAATGTTGATAATTACAAATAGAAGGAAGTCAAAGTTGAAAGTAAGTAATGCAACTAAAGGACTAAATTAGCATTAAAATAAAACAAATATTATTAAAAAATAAAATGGAACTCATGAAAACACAAAAGTTGCATAATAATAAACTGACAAGACTATTCAATATCTTCCTCACAACAGACTACACCAAGAACCAACAGACAACAAAATATAAAGAAAGCAACCCTTCATGAAACAAAAGAAAATCAACAGAACTGTGAAGAATATCTAAAATGAAAGAAAAAATGTGAAGCAATATCTCAAAAAGGTAACAATTCCCACTTCAATGCTAGATATAGTTTGTTAAAATTAGTTTACATTTATGAATACTATAAAACCCACAGAGTAAATGTTAAGAATGGCCATCTATATCAAAAATTAAATACTTTGTTAAGTTATAGGAAATATACCTATAACAAGGAAAGTATAGTCAGTAGAAACCACGCCAGAAATACATCAAACATTGCTCAAACCATGCTTTGGCAGGGATACCACAAAAATTGCATAATGAAAAATGTAAGGGAACATAATCACCTTCCTAATATTACAGAAATACAAGTACAGAGTTTCCTACAGGACCTTAGAGAGGCCAGTACAAGCTCAAAAGAGTAACAAATAATTATATTTAATGATATTTAAAGATATTATTCCAAACGTTCCTCAACATGTAATAAACCAACTCCTTGCCATGTCAAATTTTAAAAGGTGAATTACCAGAACATAAAGAGCATATGTTCTTACTACATCATAACCACAATAACTAGAGAACAACTACAATATATAGGACAAACAACAATTTACTAACCTAAACTCAATACAACATATAGATGAAGGACTGCAAATTTATAACATGCCCTTAACCATTTAGTCAAATGTAAAAAAATACATGACCTGTCCTATAATATATACATCCCATTAGTGTACACACTGCTATCTAATAAACATAGAACAGTTTAGAATTCAATTTACACACATTAAACAACAATATAACAACTGGATTCCACCAAAAAGTACAATGGATTTTGAACACACAATGATTTGTATTATAGTAAAAACGTACCCACACTCAGCATTTCAGGGGACCTATCAACAATTTAGCTAGAGAATATGGAAGAACCGACAAAAATCTACAATACAGTATAGGATGTGCAACTACCCCATAATGCATATGAGACTAAAAATGTACAGCTCTGGCATATGTTCCATTAAAAGAAATAACCAACCTTTGTGATATATTACTTGAATCCGCTTACTATCAAAAGCAAGAAAAAAAAATATGCTCACTCATGAATTACTTTGAAGGTACTTTGGTTGATCGCCTGCACTGATCCAGTAAAGAAATCTAGTGGAAGGGTGGAACAATTCCTTTCAATGAATCCCAAGAGAGAGCCACGCTGCACCCTACCAATTTTTAGAACTACTCAAAAAGAGCACAGCTACCATAAACTAAGAATGGGACAAACCCTAACTCAAATTAACCCAAAACTAACAAAACAATCTATGAAAATTGAAGCAATGTTAGCAAGCAAAGTATTATTGTTTGGTAACAATCAAGATCTACTATACGCTGATTCAACAGCAAAAAACATCTTTTATAAGGACCAAACTAAACAAGATAATTTATACATTCCGAAATAACAGAAAAAGAATGTGTAAAGCTTATTTATGAATTTTAATAAACAAAATGTTTAAATATCAATCTGAAAAAAAATATATAAATAACAATAGAATTAGTCAGAATAATCAGTAAACCGAGCAATACAAATTCTTTAGGAATAAATGAATATTAAACACAACAAAAACATATTGTACATATTTTGACAAAATGACCAAATATTTTTCTACCATCTATACACATATTGTAAAATAATAGACCAACATATACATACATAATAACGTGATATTAAAAATAACAATAAGTGAACATTTACCATTCACAAATAACATAGTAAAACATTATTTTACTTACAGTTCTGTAGCTGCAGTCCTAGAAAAAAAACACAACCAAAACAAAATTACAGAAAAGCTAACCTATATAAAAGAGCCCCAAAATGCACAAATAAACCACACAAAACACATTAATCAATGCTCCAAAGAAATTCCACTGAAGCCATGAAAATCTTAAAAAAGAGATACAAAAATAAATACTTCATGAAAACCAGAAATACCAGCACCCTGTCTGAACCCCCATAATGCACACAGCAAACAGTAAGCATTAGGAAGGTGCTGTGCAGTGGTACCCCTGCACTGCCCATGACAATGGCATGAGCAGTGCAGGAGGCCCCCTGTGGCCCCCTGCACCTGTTCTCTGCCAGCCTTTTCATGGCGGTGAAAAAGCCATGAAAGGCTGGTGGGGAACCAGGTCGTAATCAGCAAGGTGGAGCAGAGTTCTGCTCCACCACAGCTGCTGCTACCTACAGCGCCGTCAGCACGTTGGGATCTCTGATTCCGGCAGAGTGACGGTAGGCTGGCGGGGCTGCCCGCCAATATTTTAATGAGGCAGTTGGACCGCCACAACCGCAGCGGTCTGACAGCCACCGCAAGTGTAGCGGTCTGAGGACTGCCGCATTCGTTATTAGGCCCAAAATGTTTATTTTGTTAATTCGTATTATGTTTTCTACACAAGCATAGAACATGAAATAATGTTATAATTTTTTTGTTTGAAAGAACATCTACAGTATAAGATAGAAATATATTTTCAAATATTTAAAAATGAATTGAATAATATGAAAAAGTTGAAAGATATATTTTTGTTAAAAACTTTAGTAAAGCTTGCATAGGAATTGTATATTATACGACAAAATATGCATAAATAAATACACATACTAATTCTACAATTTGTATTGCATGTAAAATGATTCTTTGTTAATGTTAAAATAAAATGGTAAGTTGTGTGAATTCAATGTATGTTTAAAAAAGTTGGTATGGTTTATTAAAAATATATGTTGTAAAATATAACAATAAAGTATTAACAAAATGTTTAAAACCAAAACAGAATGTAAATTAAAAAAATCTGTTGTAAATTTAAAAAAAAAGTTGTATTTACATAATAATTATAAATAGTTCACCTACAAAAATTCAAGAATTGGGAGTAAAAAATGTAATACTTTGGGACAGTCAGATACACAATTGCCACCCCAGACGTAACCTCAATTGAGGAAGAGTGGGAGGTCAAAGGTACTGGTCCCACAACATACATAGCCACATTGAGGAAAATGATTGTCTTTGGGAACCTCAGATTTACTATAGGGGTGTCCAAAGTTGCATGACTTGCTTTTGTGGAATTTTGAAACATTACAGAAAAATGATATGAAGTTAGCCATAATTATGTGCAATGGAAATCCTTCATTTAGCACTATTGAATGAAAGGACGCATTTTGTGAAAACAAAAATGGTATCAATGTACAAAAGTACCATGAACATTAGCATTCAGTTGTTTCCATGGATTGATGGCAATGACGCATAACTACACAAACTGGCATAATGACATAATTTCAGGAATTTTTGTAACAGAAAATTTCTGAAATTACGCAAATTACACAGCTGTGATTTAAATTTTGCAGAGGTTTAATTTACTATTCCTACCTCAAACTTAGGACACTGGTTAAAATGTTGGACTTTGTGGACCTCGGATATGCTATTCTCACACCAAACGTAACAACACAAGGGTTGGGCTTTGAGGACCTCAGATTTATTATCCCCATTCCAAACTCAGCCACATTGGAGAATGTTTTGGAATTTGGGAAGGTCAAATTTACTACTCAAACTCAAACCTAAGCCACATTGGGCATTGAGGGGGGTCTTATTTACAATTCCCACTCCAACACTAGCCACACTAGGGAAAGTGGTGGGCTTTGAAGGGGTCAGATTTATTATCCTCAATCCAAACCTTGCCATATGCTACATCTCTGTAATGGACTTCCAAATATCACCCGCATTCCAAGTTAATTAGGTAAACTGTTTGCAAAATAATCAATGTGAGAAACATTCAAAGGTCACAATGTAAAGAACCCTTGCAGAATAGGTATACCTCTACCAGACCAGGAGGGTCCTGAAAGGATGGTGCCCTCGGCTAAATTCCACTTTGCACATGCCTCAAAATCACTATTTGCACAGGACCTGTGGCTTGAAGTATATCAGGGACAATCAATAGTATAACCAAGTGGCATGTATATGTTGGGCATGTCATGAAATAAAATACAGCAGTAACAGCATGGTTCACACATTTAGATAAAGTAGGTGTAAGGTAAACACATGAAAATGGACACGTCCATTAAAATGTATAGAGAGGTATTAGAGTTGAACACCCCTCCACGTGTGGAGAAACAAATCTCTAGCTTGCACACATAAAACAAATGCCCAACCTACATATTAGGGAGAATTGTAACCCCATAGATGTTGACATTGGCCAGGCAAAATTTAAATACTTACCATGTGAAATATCACCCAATGCAATGTCAGCCCCAATAGTCCCACATCTCCATGCATTTAACATCTCCCCTTGTCCTTGGTGACTCCAGCACTGGTTTCAAGGTCAGATCATACCAACCACATCAACCAGATCGTCAGTCAGGGTAAAACAAATGCAACACAGTCATGCATCCAAAGTATCCATGAAAATCAAAATGGAGAAAAGTAACGGCATGACTAAAGTGTATGAGCACATGTAGTAAAGGTCAATGGCCAGTCCAGTAGTCCAATAGGTGGTCAGGCACACTGCTGTGCCACTAAACATGTCTCTCAGAATACTGCCATGGGAATCTCCCTAGGAAGGGGCATCTAGTGGGCAGTCCCGGCACCTCAATGATGTCATTTTGGAGGGGTGGGGTCGGCTTTTGGCTGGGTGGGTTTCGTTTTCAGAGGATTGGGCATGACCTTGGGAGCAGGATCCTTGTTTTTTGGTTTCTTTGGGGTACGGCTGGGTTTAGGGGGGGATCAGGTTTTGCAGGAGAGATGTGGAAGGGATGATTGGGGTGTGGATTTGAGAGGGGGTTTGGTTTTGACACGGGTAAGGGCAAGGGCAAATAATAATCTCTCCTTGGGAAAATGTGTAGGTTCTCCAAGAGGGATTATGCATTGGGAGGTTGAGGGGGTGGAAGTGTCATGTGTGGGTGCATGCGTTTTTGGTGCTGCTGTCTGTGTGTCTGAAGTATGATATTTGTGTTTTGTAGATGTCTATTGTTGGGTGAGTGTGGGTATTTACGTTTTTTGGTGGTGTGTAACGTAGATGTGCTGGGTATGCTGAGGGTGGTGGATGGGTATGTTTGTGTGGATGTGGTATCTGGGGGTATGGTGGGGATGGAGGATATGGGTGCAGATGTGATGCCTAGGTATGGTGGGGGTGGTGGATGGATCTGTGGGTGTGGGTGTGGTGTCTGGGGGTATGGTGGGTGTGGTGGTGGTTGTGAGGGCGTGAATGTCTGGTGAGTGGTTGCATGCTTGTGTGATCTGTGGTGTTTCTGTTTTCATATTCCGAATGGGACTATTGAGCTGTGTGCATGTATATGTGAGTATGCTTGGGACAGGTAAGGGGATTGGGAAATTGAATGGGGAAGTGGCAGGAAGTGGGGTGGAGGTTTGGGATGTGTGGAGGGTGGCTGTAAGGAAAGAGACCAGGGCCTGACAATGTTTTTGTAGGGCAGGCATAGAACTGTGGATGCCTTCCAGGTAGGCCACCATCTGTTGCAAATGGCTCCGCTGCATCTGGATGGCATTCAGTAGTGCTGTCTGACCCACAGAGATGTTGCTCAGAAGGTCAATAGCCTCCTCACTCAGGGCAGCGGGGGGACAGGGGCACAGGGACACAGGGTGAGGTGGCTGGAGCAAAGGAGATAGCTCCCCTCTTGGGTGAGCAGGCCCTGCCAACTGAGTGGGGAGCAACAGGGAGGGTAGAGATGGTGGTGTGGGTGGCCGACAAGGATGGTGTAGGAGCTGGTCCTGTGGCGGGACATACAGGTCCAGTGTCCTCCCACCTTTTCCAACAGTGGACGCTGTGCAGGCGATAAACCTCAAAGGGTCCACACCTTCCGGGCGAGGACTCACCAAATGGCTTGCTTCTGATGGGCGTTGACCTGCATGCTTGCAATAGATGAAGAAAGAGATCACAATTGCATATTTAAGGATATCTGTTTGGTTTTACACACATTTTGTATAGCACAAGCATTTTTAAATTGTTAACACACTACATGTATAAATCTCACAAGCCGATAAGTACAGGGACATAAATACACATGTTTTGTAGTCATCTGCTGACTAGCCACAACCCTGGTCATGGCCTACAAAGACTAAGCCAGCCCACTAACATCACGTAGCCCACTTAAATCGACATACTGTGATGTGAGCCACTATGAAACACGATATACCACTGTGACCGTCTGAACGGTAAACTACTTGTGCATGACTGTATAGACACCTTTACATCCAGGCACATTGACTTGTTGCATAAGGTCCATACATACTACTACCATGGTATAATCTACACTCTAAGACTTAGGTGACAATGAAAGGGCTGGCATGGGTGTCACTGAGAGCTTCCTCTCTGTGAATGTGTGGGCATGTGGACTACCTAATGGAATCTGTTGCTAAGTCTAACTGGGTTAGGGCCAGATGTAGATAGGTAAAAAATAGCGACTTTCAAATTGCGATTCTTTGCGACTCGCAATTTCTGACTCGCTAACTGCAATGCAGGTAGAAAGTGCGAGGACAATTTGCGACTCGCACACGGAATCGCACCGCAGATAGCGAGTCTGCTGTTTGCGAGGTCGCTTTTTGCGACCGCACAAAAAACGGACTCGCAATATGCAAGTGTGCGTCGCAAATAGCGACTGTGCTGAAAATTGAATGCAGGTGCTGCAGAACACTCTGGAAAACACTTCAGAACGCTCAGGAAAACACTTCCTAGCACATGATGATGACATCACAGCCAGGAAGTTTACAAATACACCTGGGAGGAGGGAGGACCACACCCATTTCAACTTCAGCACAGCTAACAAACAGAGCTCCTGCAACCACGGCTGACAATCCTAGGAAAAGGAAGCTAAAGTTTGCTGAAAAGGAGTTGGAGGTGCTGACTGATGAGTGCTCTCAGCACCATGACGAGCTGTTTGGTAGGGCAGCCCTCACCGTGCCAGACACAGAGAAGAAAAGAATTTGGCAGGAGATCAAGGACAAGCTCCCTGGGGGTCAGCCACCGGAGTGTGGAAGAACTGAAGAAAAGGTGTGATGACCTGTGCTCCCGGACCAAGGAGAGGGTGGCAAAGCGGCTCCGGGAGATGAGAGGCACAGGAGGAGGACCATCGATGGTACCACCACCCACACCCCTGGAGGAAAGGGTAGCCTGAGGCTGTAAGCGGGATGGGAGATCTGAACACCTCTGAGACAGGACCATCAACCGGTGAGTACCATGTGACATGCATGTAACCTCATCAATGCCATACCCCCACCCACCTTGTACACAGGGGCATGCACAACCAAGATAGCTCCATTTCAGAGTAGCAAACACCAGAATGATGCATTATGGGCAATGTAGTCAAGTAGGCAGTTCATAGGCAATAGTTTATTAGGAAGTTGATAACAGATAGTAGACACTGACAGTGTGTTCAATATGTCCCACAGGTCTCCCACAAGACACCCCCACCAGCCCAAGCAGCCAGGGGCCAATGGTCAGCCAGCACACACAGGAGACAACAGGACCAGCCACCACTGCTACCTGCACCACCGACACCATGCCCTCCCAGGAAACACCTGTTGCAACAGTGGTGTGTGAGCTTGCACCAGGTACGTCCAGAGTGCCACGGCAGACAATACAGGGCCTCCATTGCTTCGCAGGCGACGTAGAATATCAACAGCAGAGCGGCAGGCAGAGTCAGGGCATGCCTCCACATCACCAACCGAGGCCCAACTGCTACGGGATCAGCGCCTGCAAAACCAACAATTAAGGAGGATTAGTGGGGTATTGCGGCCCTTTGAACGCAATCATGCCATCAGTATGCAGCAGGTACATTCGGAGTTGCAGGTGATCGGTACCAACACGGGTGACCTTGCACTGTCTATTCGCCAACTAGTGGCAGGACTGCTAACGCAGAGTGACAGTGCACGGCGCAGGGACCGCCAGCTGCTGCAACGCCTGGACAGGATGGCCTCCTCTATAGTTAGGCTGGCTGTCAACACAACAGGGCTGTCTAGGCGCACAGTCAGCCTCCAGGTGGACATGGGCCACTTTGCTGGTGATGTGGCACGGGGACTGGGCCTTCTCAGCCATGCAATGGACCTCATGGAGGCACGACAGGTGGCCAGGGGCACAGGCGACACGCCACAGGACAGTGAGGAGGACTCCACTGTCAGCAGTGTCTCTGCCGGTGACACCAGGGTGCTACGTAGTGGAAGCACAAGGCAGAGCACTGCTGACCCCCCTAGTACCAGCCAGGCTGGCCAAGCCCGCCATAGGGTGTGAGCTCCACACTGTCCTTGGGTTTGGGGCACATGATGTCAATGTGTCCCATGCCAGGTGGACTATTAAAGCCCCTGAACTGTTCCTATTGTACATAGTTTGGTTATTTGCACTTATTAAATCACTTGTTCTTTCCACTTAACACATGGACTCTTGGTGTGTTACATTGGTGCGTATGGTAAAAGTTGGCACATACCTTCCAAAGTATTGGTTTGCAATGTGTTCCCGTCTCAGTCTGCCTTGATTTGCGATGCTCCTATCCCCATGATGGCGATGTGGTTGCTCTTGCTCTTCATCCTCAGAATCTGGGTCTTCAGGGGTGAGAGGTAGCCCACGTCGGGTGGCAATGTTGTGCAGTATAGCGCATGCAACAACTATTTTGAAAGCTGTTATTGGGGTATACTGGAGGGCACCTCCACTTCGTTGGAGGCATCTGAACCTTGCTTTCAGCAGTCCAAAGGTGCATTCTATCATGGTCCTGGTCCTCTTATGTACACTGTTGTATCGCCTCTCGCAATCATTGCTGGGTGTTAAGTACGGAGTTAGTATCCATGGACGTAGTGCATATGCGCTGTCACCTGTTTGGCACAAAACGTACAATGTTAGCAAGGCATGGGTGGTTTGCACATTGACCTGTGTGCATGTCTTCAAGGTGTAATCAGCTCTACCTAGGAGGTATCCGTCTCCAAACTCCCCACGTTCCAGGCGTTGGTGTATCTCACTGTGCCTAAAAATGTAGGAGTCATGAGTACTGCCTGGAAATTTGGCTACCATGTCAGTGATGATATAATGGGCGTCACATACCACCTGAATATTGAGTGAGTGGGTAAACTTCCTATTTCGGAACAGATATTCCAGGTTTGCAGGAGGGCATATTTGTATATGTGTCCCGTCTACACACCCTATGACATGGGGGAAGTTGGCAATCCTGTAAAATTCCAACTTGGTGCTGTTGATTTCTGCCTCATTCCTGGGTAGGTATATGTATCGGGACATGTGTGTGAGTAAGGCGTCTAGGAATGCCCTAAAGAACCGTGATAGTGCACTTTGGGATACCCCACCTGCCACAGCAATGACCCCCTGATAGCTACCCGAGGCCAAGAGGTGCAGTGAACATAGCACTTGCACATGCGTAGGGATGGCGGAGCCACGCACAGTCTGGCGTTCTAGCTGTGGTTTGAGTAATTCTATTAAATCTAGTATAGCTGTGCTGCTAAGTCTATATTTATCATAAATTTCCTCCTCAGTTTGCTGGAAGAGTGTCTGCCTTGTTCTGTATATCTTCTCCTGTCTCTGGCTCCTCCTCCTCCTCCTCTGCTGGGCGGCGTGGGCTCTCCTCCTCACTGCTATCAGGTATATCTCCGCCATCTTGAGTAACCCAGATGCCTTCTGGGTCTCCTTTTATACTTTGGTAATGGTTACCACCTGCTCTGAGTTAGTGGTAAATTGGAAGTGCAAAATGGGCTTTTTGCGACTATTCGGAATTTGCGAGTTGCTATTGCATATGGTTTGCGACTCGCAAATTGCGACTTCCTATTTGCGGGTCGCAAAATGGGGTCGCAAATTTTGCGAGTCGTAACGGCTCGCATCGCATTTTGCAAGTCGGAAATGGGGTTTTTGCATCCCATTTCCGATTTTGCGGAGTCGCAAATTGCGAATCGGGCCATTTGCGACTCGCAAAAGTTTGCTACATCTGGCCCTTAATGTGGTATGTTACTGGTATCACAGAATGCACCAGTTACCATATGTGTCACTCTTACAGAGAGTCCATTCAACATACCAAGGTGTGTTTTGTTTGATTGATTGAATGTAACAAAGCTAGTGATTCACATATAATGATCTCTGCAGAATTAACCAACTATCTGCACTGTATGTGTGTCACTTGTGTAATTGACCTGTACAGTGCAAACATGACTTATAGGAAAGTGGCAACAGACCTGTGGGACTCAGGGGCCTATCAGCATTAAATGTCACACACTGACAATGTGGATCTATTGGAATATGTACCAGGTCAGGGGGTTACCTCAGTCACCATTTCAAATGTAGTCTATGTAAAAGCATTCAGGGCTACTATTGGTTCAGAAGACTCACTTTGGGAACACCCAAAGATCTGCAGGACTACAGGGAGATTACCTTGTGCATCAGTTGTATTGCCACAGTAACTCTGGCCCAGCCTGGGCTATGGCACATAATGGGCAAAACCCATTGCCAGGCCCTGCCCTCTGCAGGGTGAGCATACTGAACCCACACGAACATCACATTTCCATCACCCCAATACATAACAGCAGATCTTGTGGCCGCCCTATATGTGAGCTCAAAGTAGTGTGGCACACTGAAGGGGTCAGTGAGGTTTAGCTAGCTCTCAGGCAACAGTTTGCCAAGGCCTGATCTAGGCTGAGTGATATGTGGGACTGTACACATTGCTAACATCCTTCTCAACTGCTTTTAATAGTATACATACACAGCTCATGTTTTAATGCAAGTACATTTATTTTCTCTTTTACCATCATCTGATGATTAAATATATTATTGGCACCCTGAAACATTTACTTTATATATATGCGAATGCAACAGAAGGAAGATCTAGGGCTTATCACATATCACGCAACACAATGGTGATTTGAAATACACACAGTACAGGGCTGCACAATCCGATGCACATTGCAGTCTGTGAGAAAGGCAAGAATGGTGTTGAACAGAGTCCAAAATGTATATGAGGTAGTAGACTGTTTCTCTGGTGAGCAACAGAGTTGACCATACAGGGGAAAGACCTCTTCAACAAGTTTTACCAGCTCCTCTGGAGAGAAGGCAGTGGCCCTCTCGCCTGCTTGGCCTTGCATGATTGCTCCCAGAGGAAGCAGACAGCAGCTAAAGTGGTGGATGTGTTGATGGCAGCAGTGTCAGGAGAGGTTAGTTATTTTTCAAACCACAGCACACATGTACGCAACATACACTGTCATCAGCATACATGGGGCAGCGACCATCTCAGTTAACAACATTAGCCTATGTCTCTGTCTGGCATAAATGAAACTTCCCGCAGCGCGATTGACAAATTCTGACGGTGGCTGCTTCCAAAAATCCAATATACGAGGTCAGGCATCCATCATTTTAGCAGTTGAAACTACAGTATTGGTGACTGGTAAATGTGTCATCGCCACTACAAATCTGCTGTAACATGTTTACATATGTATTTCTCTAATGATCTATAATTTCTTCTACACAATCATCAGTGTAGTGCGTTACTGGTCATTAATGTCATATAACAGCGGTGCACTGTACGCCGCCGGTGACGGTGTTTTGGAAGGACAAAACATACTTTTCAACATTAAGGTGTACACAAGGAGTATTTAGGTGTATAATGTGCACATATATGTCTTTGGCATAGACACATGTGGACCACAATGGGGATTATAGCAGGAATTTGGGTAGTAGATAATTGTAATGTGGAATGTGTATAATGGTTTTTCAGCCACTAATGTTTTGTCACATGACTTTTAGTTCACTCATCAAATATGTTACTCTGGACATTGTGACTAATGCTCCAATTTATTTGATTCAGAATTGGAAATCCAAGCCAGGGCTGGAAATCAAAGCCAGCGCAGTCAGGTGAAAGTCAGGCGGTCCTGGAATCAGAGCCGTGGTGCAGAGTCTGTGGGGGCTGCAAGGCTCTTAAGGCTCTTGTGGAGCGGTGGGTTTGGAGCAGTGGATCTGACGATGTGGTGGGGTGCTGGGCGCAGGTGTTGGCCTCTCTCTTCTCACCAGCCTGTGTCGCCGGGTCACTGCATCGTTGTCGTTTCTGCCTCCCCCGACCCTGCTGATCTTCTTGCTTCATAGCTCCATAGCTTTGCCCCCTCTTTACTCTGCCCTCGCAGCAGTAGCACTGAGGCCCAGCTCCTATCCTCCTTTTCTCTTTTCATTACTCCCTCTCCCTGCCTCACATCGCCTCCCTGCATCCCCCACAATATTCCCTGGCATTCTTCGGTGGCCGCAGGTGTTTGAGTGCTTTCCCTGCACCTGCAGGCCACCTGTGCCACCCAGGGACTGGGTGGTGGGGAGGAGGGCTTGAGGGGTCCTGAGGAAGATTGAGGAGGTTTGAGGGTGGAGGTGGGAGTGCAGTAAGCTGCAGCTCGTGCTTCTCCACCCACCTTGCCCCCTTGTCTGCCATTTCCTGTTCTGCCATTTGCCCCTCTCCACCCCTCTCTGCCTTCAGACCATCATGCCATTTCACCTGGCTCGCCTAGGCTCCAGGAGATAAGGAACCTGGACACTGCCAGGCAGAGAGCCACGCCTCACGCTTCATCATCACCATCATCGCTTCTCCGGAAACAGCATCTAGGGGCTACCAGGGGACTACTACTGGTGCAACTGGAGTGATATAGCACAGCCAATCCTCATTCCAGTAGCAGCAGGCAAGTGCGGTGACTCTAGTCAGTCATTTGCGAAGGGTGAGCCCCAGCCACCAGCGTGGTTGTGGCTTCTGGGGTCTTACGAGCCTCACTTGCCTTCCCACAGTCCCTCAGGCCAAGGCGGTATCTGCAGTTGTATCAACAGCACTCTCTACCATCTGCTCCATTGACCCCAAACTGGCTATATGTGTAAACGGGACTCTTAATGATGTTACACCTCCCTGGTCCCTTGGTGAAAAGGCAAACTTAGTTCACCCATGCCCAAACACAGACACCCATCAGAGGAACTCGGCTACAACTCGGCTACAACTGATTCTTTATTGCCTGTTACAGCAGCTCAGGAGGCCCGTAAAACTCACTCTATTGAGGTCGATCAAGCATCCATCAGAAGCACGGTGAGGTTCAGGGCGGCCCCATCAACTATCAATACCCCATTAATTATCAGTACAGCTACCTCAATGATTGTATCTCTGCCATTGGCCACTAGGCCAGAGGAAGGAGTGCGCAACAACGCAGCATCCAGGACCCAGTAGTCAGCGCAAACTGTAGTGATTTCAACACATGGAAATCATAGCCAACCCACACGACCGTCTTCACTGATCCATTCAACTGCACCACCAAAGGACCTTTCACTATCAGACCACTGGAAAAGCCAGAGAGAGAGAGGGACTTGCATACCAACCAGCCCTACACAAGATGCACAAGAGAGGAATACCAAAATCAACATGCATAGTAATTGCCAGAGTCAGGAAGGGGTAGGTTCACCAAATCAACCTTTCCAGGATCATAGAATCTCGATCTGAGCCTACAAATATTAACACACTTATTTTTCATCCACAGTACAAATCCAAAGGCACAGGCGATATCCTGCACAGGGGCAACATTCTCTGGCTTCTATCGAATATTCCATCTACAAGCGTCCTGAGTACAACTGACCTCCTGGCAGTAGAATTTGTCCGCCCCAACACAACATCTGCCCTTGAAGTAACCAAGGCTACATGAAAGACAAATCAAACTGCCCAAACAGTCTTTGCTGAAAGAGCAATCTTTGAACAATGGGGTATCAAAATTACCAGGCACTGTGAGGTTGGATACCGACCCCTCTTCTAACGATGGGATCCGCCACTAAACCAGATCCCCTGATCAAGAAAACTTGTCTATATTTAAGAGTGTCCGTGGTTGTTCATCAATGTCTTCAAGTTCCCCAATTGCCAATTCGGGCGTCTCCTGGAGCCACACGTCGCATAGACCAATAGACTTTCTTCAACTTAACAATGACGTAAGGTGGATCTCAAGAACAATTAACAATCCCAATAGGTCTCGGTGACAAACGTCAGACATAAGGAGTGGCGTCACTCCAACAATGGAACCCCTTTATCTTTGCTCCTGGAAAGTGGACGGCCTCCTTACCAAAACCTCGGATCAGGATTTTATCCAAAACACTAGCACCTTTGACATCATAATAATGCGGGAAACATGGCTGGATGGACCATTTCACCTACAGGTCTATATGTGTTTCTTCATACCAGCAATCAGAAAGGCAAAGTATTGTCACCTCCTGGGGGGGGCCTGGCTACCTATGTCTCCCTACCACTGTCAGTCAGAGCCACCCCTCTGGTCTCCACCCTAACATTTATTAACACCATGAGAATTGCTACCTCTATAGATGTGCCTACCACTGAGATAGTACTAGTAAACACTTACCTTCATCCAAAGCTTAAATCTAACGATGCTACCAAGCTGTTGGAACAACTTGAGAACAGCAGTTGGAGCAATAGCTGAAATGGCCGCCATTATCGTCTGAGGCGACTTAAACTTGCCCCTCTTTCCAGTGCCTGGGGCCTTCCAACACAGAGGACCAATAAATATGGATGACTCTCAACGACAAGCAGGACACTACTCAAAGGCCTAGAACAACTAAAGTTAAGAGCCTAGAATGGCAGAATTCTGGAAGACTAACCACATGCAGAGATATATTTTTCAACAACAGCCTCTACAACAATCAACTACACCTTTATCACTCATCCACTGTTTGAACAAGTAGCCACTTACCACCTAGGAGACAGGAGTGAGAGCGACCATTACCCACAGGAACTAGCCATCATCCTGACGCTTTTCAAAATGCATAAAGTAAGCATCCCACTTATTACTTCCTACACCACCAATTACAAATGGGTTAAATGCTCACAATCGAACATAGAGCTTGTATCCAATGCAGCAATGGACCTGGCAGTCGAACTACGGCAGGGAGGTGCTGCAATGGGAACTACTAAACACCAGGCTATGCAACAACTTTGGGGAAACGATCACCACCCGGCAACTCACAGCCCCTTCAGCAACAACCTGCTTGCTGCAGGTCCACCAAATCACACTACAAGATGCCAAAAGAAAAATCAATTGCTTGAAGCCCTAAGGCATCAAAAAAGTCACTAAGAAAGCTGAAGTGGGCAATACACAGGTCTCGCAGTGAAGACCTATGGGCCAAGCTATATTCAGATGCGAAGAGTAGGAACAGCACGGGCTTCTGGCATAGATTATGCAGTCTTACAAGCCGCTCACATGGTGGTATTATATCACATATATCAGAAGCTGTCTGGGCACAACACCTTGGAGTCCACTTCAACAGCATGTACTCAACCCAGCATGCCTACAAAGAGCCTGCTAATGGCAGGATCTCCCCTTCTACACGAATCTCTAGAGAAAACTCCATTTACAATATCTTCTGAATCTGTCACCATAAAGGATCTGAGGCCCTAACAGTCGTCCCCCGCAGTCTTCAAGCACATAGGTCCTTCTGGGGAGCGACCTTAGAACTTCTTTACCTAGAAATTGGCCATACCAGCATTATCCCACAGTCCTGGAAAGGGTCCATAATTTTACCTATCTTTAAAAACGGGAACAGATCGCTCCCAAACAACTATCGCTTAATTGCTCTAATAGAAAATGAAGCAAGGTACTTTGTTGGTCTGCTGTTGGGGCATCTATCTGCATGGATTGCTGAAAAGGGAATAATCCCCTAGACCCAAATAGGATTCTCTAAACTTACTGGTACCATAACTAACATAATGACCATTGGACTTTTTATCGACAAAGCAAAGACACAGAAACTGTAGCTTCACCTATGTTTTGTCGACTTTAAGGCTGCATTTGATCACATGGAGAGGAATCTGCTGTGGAAGAAGCTCTCAAACTGGGGACTTCCAAACTCACTCTTAAACTTGATAGTAGCCTTACACACGGATACATCAGTCCAGATTAAATTGAGAACAGGCACTCATCTTTCGTGAAGGATACCAACAACAAAAGGACTAAAACAGAGCTGCATTCTGGCCCCCACACTTTTTAATTTATATTTAGCAGACTTGGTGGGCCAGCTTGCTCTGACAAATCTGCATGCCCCAAAAATTGGAGACCTGGAATTACCGTGCCTTATGTACACGGATGATCTTGTGCTGATTAGCCACACGAAAATAGGGCTCTAGAGATTAACAAATGCAACCCAACTATACTCGCCGCCAACACCCTCACCCCAAACTTTGAAAAAACACACACAATGTCAATCAGAGCCATAGCGCCCCTGAGCATGTGGATCTGGGGCAAGACACGGCTTCTGCAAACAGAAAAGTACAAATATCTCAGCATCACCATTGACAAATCAGGGAATTTCATGCATCAAAGAGGGTGTATTATGGGAAAAGGCTTAGCCATAGCACTATCCCTAAAAAGACTAAAAGTAGACTTGAATGGTCCTTCATTCACCCCACTCTTACAAGAACTAAAAGCCAAGCTCTTGCCTACAATAACATATGGGAGTGAAGTACAAAGAGGCAGAGATTCAGAAATCCTAAATCACACAGTGAGCAAAGCCTATCGGATCGTCTTTAACCTTCCTAAATGTACTTCCTCCGCTCAATTTAGACTGGAGTTCGGCCTATTGGATCAGTCCCTGGTGAGACAAGATGTATTTATAAACTTCTGGAGTAATTTGAGGCACTACCACTGTCTCTCTTAATTACCATCTATGGCAGGAGCTTTAACACAAGAGCACCTCCTCGGCCAGAGCTTTTCTAGATGAATCACTTAGGAGGACTGGGCTCACCGATCTCTGGAGAACTTCAAACTTGCCATAGCTTTTTAAGGCGAACAAAAGAGAAATTCCTAAGGTACCAATTAGGGCTTTTACCATGTGCAGTAAATGCAGCCCCTTGGCTGAAAGATGCACCAAATACTTACTGCCGTTTATGCAGTGAGAGGACAGAAGATCTCCTACACATCTTCTGTTCATGTGAAAATCTTCTGTTGGTAAGGAAAGCTTTATTAAAAAATAAGTTTAACGAGAGAGGCCTACGAACAAGGAGGCAAGTCGTGCTATTGTCTTTTGCACCAGGGGACCTGCAACTGAATTGTGGTTTTGTGAAATTTCTAACCCTGGTAGAACAAAAGCAGCATCGAAAACCACAGTGATCCACAACTTTACGCACCATCTTTCTCCAATCCTTAATACAAACCTGTATTGTACAAGTCCTCTGCCATCACGGCAAACTGGGTCCTTAGCTGTCACACATGCCTAAAATAATCAACAAGTTAAAAACTACGGCCCTCATTATGACATTGGCGGTAAGTCCCGCTTACCGCCATGCCGACTGCCGGCAACATACCGGTGCCGCAGCGGATTACCGCTACCCATATTATGACACACACATACCAATTGGTCACAATACAGACACACACACAAGTCCGCCAGCCCAAAGGTCAGTGATAAATTGCCAGTACCAAAACCCACAACGTTACGTCAAAAGAACTACGCCCACAGCATTATGACCCACGAACCACTGCAGTGGACATTCAACCGCGGTAAACCATTGGCGGTACATACCGCCATGCTCAAAATACACACAACCTTACAAAACAACTCCACATTGGACAATTCAAACTACACACACCTGACACACATACACACATCACAGCCACACACCCACAACACTATAAAACACACACACACAATACCCACAACCCCTTATGATAAAAAATATTGCCAACTGAGAGAGGCAGACCAGGAGCACCCACAGAACTAGAGCCACAAAACACCATCACACATACACCATCCACACACCTTACACCACACACCCCAACACATCACCCCACACACCCTCACACACACCACACACACTACACCCATGGCACCACAAAGACACCCCAGGTTCTCAGAGGAGGAGCTAAGGGTCATTGTGGAGGAAATCATCTGGGTAGAGCCACAGCTATTCGGATCACAGGTGCAGCAGACATCCATTGCAAGGAAGATGGAGCTATGGCGGAGGATCGTGGACAGGGTCAATGCCATGGGACAACACCAAAGAACAAGGGATGACATCAGGCATAGGTGGAACGACCTACGGGGAAGGTGCATTATGTGGCAGCAAGACACCAGGTAGCAGTACAGAGGACTGGCGGTGTACCCCCACCTCCTCCCCCACAACTAACAACATGGGAGAAGCAAGTCTTGACAATCATGCATCCTGAGGGCCTGGTAGGAGTAGCAGGAGGACTGGACTCTGGTATGTCAACTCTCTATTACTATCACACCCCTAACTGCATGTCATCACATACCCCCACCCCTACCCTCACCCCCATCACCCCACCACGTCACATACAACCCACCATCACAATCCACTCATCCCAATGCCAAGCCCTGCACGTAACATCAATGCACAGACCCCCATCATAGACCTGTATGGACACACATCACTAAAGCATGCACACTAGAGACAATCACCTAGCCCACCAAATCACTACTCACACAAGGCTAAGCTGCCAGGGCAATAACAACCAAAGAGTGCAACACACCCATGCACAAGATGGCACACACAAAAATAATGACACTGCATTTACATCCCCATAGGTCCCCCATCCAACGTCACTGGAGAGGAGGTGCAACCAACATCCAGTCGCCCTCCAGAAGAGGCCCACAGTGATGACAGCCTGGTTCTGGATGATCAACCTGGCCCATCAGGGACCTCTGGACAGTCAATAATCCAGGCACAGTCCCATACCACCACAGAGCCTCCGCCCTCAGGAAACACCACCACAAACACCCACCCAGCGGGCCTATACCACTGTCCCCAGGACTTCCCAGGACACGTCAATGAGCAGTGTGTCCACCACTACAGTGACCCCAGGCCACCCCACAAACACAGGATGATCAGGGACCTGGGGTCAGTGGCAGTGGGCACACTGTTCAGGGGACAGAGGCAAGAGACAACAGGGAAGCTGGGAGGACTGCTGTGCGACACACCAGGAGCCAGAGGGGGCACAGATATCTGAAAATAGAGATGTCAAAGGGTACAGTAAGAGGCCATAGTAGTGGGAAAATCAGCCTGCCATGTACAATGTCCAACACAAAACTGTCAATGGAAGGTGAAGTTACAGTGTCTTACCTGTGTGTCACTGGAAGTGCTGTCATATGACTTGATGTTCTGTTGTCCTCATTCTCATCCTCTGCCTCCTCTTCGTCATTGTCCACAGGGTCCACTGCTGTCACACGCCCATCTCCAGCCTCATCCTCCTGCAGAAAAGGCACCTGGCGTCTCATGGCAAGGTTATGCAACATACAGCATGCCACGATGATCTAGCACACCTTCTTGGGTGAGTAGCACAGGGAACCACCTGTTAGATGGAGGCAACGAAACCTGGCCTTCAGGAGGCCGAATGTCCTCTTGATTATTCTTCTTGTTCGCCCATGTGCCTCATTGTAACGTTCCTCTGCCCTTGTCCTGGGATTCCTCACTGGGGTCAGTAGCCATGAGAGGTTGGGGTAACCAGAGTCACCTGCAAATATCAATGGATACCTGTTAGCCAAACACTAACCCTTAGCGCCAACACCATAACCATACACCAACACATACTGGGTTGGAACCATGAGCTCACCTATTAGCCACACCCGGTGCCTCTGAAGTTGAGCCATCACATATGGGATGCTGCTATTCCTCAGGAGAAAGGCATCATGCACAGACCCAGGATACTAAGCATTGACATGGGAGATGTACTGGTCCGCCAGGCACACTATCTGCACGTTCATGGAGTGAAAGCTCTTTCGATTTCTGAATACCTGTTCATTTCTCCAGTGAGGGGGAGGGGCAAATGCAATATGTATACCATCAGTCCATCAGTAAGTGTCTTTAATTGTAGGCCCAATTCGCCACAATTTGACGTAGTCATCCAAGAACAGGCTGTTCTTGGATGACTACGTCAAATTGTGGCGAATTGGGCCTACAATTAAAGACACTTACTTCACCAACTGAGGACTCTTCAGATTTATTATCCACGTCTACAAACTGAATACCAGGGACACTTGTCCTCTACTTGAACTGTGACTGTACTGTTCTGTGTGCCGGGGTCATTCTGCTGTTGTTATTATTGTGTACTTGTTACGCATATCTGTGCCTATTAGGGGAGTTAGGCACCCGACCCATCGAGCACCAATGTTTAATTTTCACTGATTCTCTTTTTTACCTGTGTTGTTACTCAACGGAAGTGCGGCTGCTCTCACCCTAACAACCCAGACATCAGCACTGACAGGCAAGGAGGCACCACCAGCTGCCAAGGGCAATGGCAAGGAGGCACCACCAGCTGCCAAGGGGAAAGGCAAGGAGGCACCACCAGCTGCCAAGGAAAAGGGCAAGGAGGCACCACCAGCTGCCAGCACTGACACCAGCACCACTGCAAGCGGCGCCACCAGCACCACTGCCAGCACCAGCCATCCAAGGCTGCAGGGGAAGGGCTGGAGCCTCCCACCACCACTTCCAGCACTGACACCAGCACTGCCACTGCCACCACTGAGCAGCCATCACTGCTGGCGGGCAGTGTGTAGTCCTGCCTCCATGGTCTGTAGTGCATCCTGGACCCTGCAAATCCTGTGGGTGTGACACCCAGGTGAGAGACTGTGACCTGGCACTCCCCAAGTGCTGCATCACTGGTCACCAGGCCCCCTCCAGAGCCAGTGGAAGAAGCCATCCATTCACCTCATCCTTGCCAGGATGAAGCACACTGGGCACAAGACCCCCTCCAGAACCAGTGGAAGAAGCCATCATCTCACTCCATCCTTGCCAGGATGAAGCACACTGGGCACCAGGCCCCCTCGAGAACCAGTGGAGAAGCCATACACTTGAGAGAGTGTGGCCTTGTACTCCCCAGGACCAAGCAGTGGGCAAACCACCCACTTGAGAGACTGTGGCTTTGCACTCCCCAGGACCAAGCAGTGGGCAAACCACCCACTTGAGAGACTGTGGCTTTGCACTCCTGAGGACCAAGCAGTGTGCAAACCACCCACTTCAGAGACTGTGGCCTTGCACTCCCCAGGACATCGCACAGGGCATGTAGCCCCCTCCAGGACCAGTGGTGTTGTACCATCTTCTGGCTGAGGTGCCCCCCGTTCCCTGTCTCGGTGCCTGTGTATTTTTGACCTGATGCCACTGTGGTGTTCTCTCTGTGTTGTTGCAGGAGTCAAGTGGGGACCTGGCCTATGTAATGTGGCCCTGTGGCCCACGGACATTGAGGACTGGGCAGTTTCCCTCCATTTGTATATATGTATACACTTTTTGATTTTGAAGCACGATTTTCTAGTATTTTATCTTATTACGGTCACTTTAATCAATTCCTTTTGTGCTTGCATTATTCCTGAGAGGTACGGGGTGTATATGTAATGTTACTGCATCTGTTTGTGTGTATGGTGTTGGGGTTGGGGGTGGGGGTGTTGCATGTTGCCTGTGTGTGTCACTCTCTTTTTCCTTCCCCCACCCTGTGTGCTAGGTGGCAGTACTCACCGTGGTCGTCTTCGCCGGCGTTGGTGTTCATAGTGAAGAATGAGATAAACGAGCATGGGGAGCACCTGCAACTCGAGCTCCATGGAGGCGTGGTTCTTCCTTGTGTCTCCATTGGTGAGTCCTTTGCCTTCTGTGTAGTGTTTCTGCCATTCTTTTGATGTCATTGGTACCGCCCCGGAAAAGGTGGCAGATAGGCCTGTCATAATACAGTTGGCGGTACATTGTCTTCCGCCTAGCTGTTGGTGGTTACTGCTGCGGTGCTTGTTGCTGCCGCCGGGGCGGTCGGTGTGTTAAAGTGGCTGTCTGTCTGAGCGGTTTCTGTTGTAGTCATAATTCCATTTTTGTTACCGCCAGGGTTGTAATGACGGCCTATATGCCTAATGTCTGCTTAAATTTTTAAGATTTCAAACAAAAATGCGACCAATTGTGGCAATAGTTTTATGCAATTGTTGTACCAATTGCTTTATGCAATGGTTTTAGGTAACTATACAAATAAAGTATTTATCTATCTATCTATCTATCTATCTATCTATCTATCTATCTATCTATCTATCTATCTATCTATCTATCTATCTATCTATCTATCTATCTATTTGATTCCACACATTGGTACCCTGGGAGAGGGAGAAGAAGACAACCTCCAGTGTACCGCCCATTTCCAGACCTTCAGGCCATGAAAGAAAGGGATGCTAATAGGATGGTTTGTCTGAAAAGATAAACAATACACGATTTATGTCATCAGCTGCAGTCTGAGCTCATGCCTCACAACACCAATGCAACATGTATATCTCCTATTGTGAGATTAATGGCAGTTTTACACTTTCTGATCACAGGATCCTTTAAATGTACAGTGGCTATATCTGGTGGTATGTCACAACCTATGTTCAATGGTGTATTAAAAGGCATGCTATCAGCAACAATGAAACACATTGACAGCCATATCGGGTTCCCCAGAGGTGAGGATTTAGCCAATGTGAAGGTTGACTTCTATGGATTTGGTCCCGTCCCACATGTGGTGGGAGCCATTGATGGCACCCATATTGGATTAGTACCCCCGCAAGCCAGTGAACACGTCTAGCAAAATAGGAAGCACTTCCATTCTGTCAACGTGCAAGTTTTGTATATGCCAGATTTGTATATTTCAAAGGTCTGTTCCCAATTGCCTGGTTCAGCCCAATGCTTTCTTTGTAATGTGGAACAGCACCATACCCCAGCTGATGTCACAACTACAATCAGAGAGGGCCTGGCTTGTTGGTAAGTAACATCAGTCCTAACTTTGTGCGTGCAATGTCAGGTACTACAATCAGGAAGTGTGTGACTCATTGTAGCACTTATTTCTTATTACAAAACAGGAGACTCAGCATATCCCGACCGTCTTGGTTGTTAACACTGCTGGGGAACCCAACTATGCCAGTGGAAGCCCACTTCAGTGAGGCCCATGGAATAACAAGGCCAGTGGTGTGGGCTTTTGGGCTCCTAAATGCAATGATTTCACTTTCTGGACAAGATCAGGGGGGCCCTTCTCTACTCACCGAGAAGGTTTATCAAATCACTGTGGCCTGAAATACCAAATGATGATGACAGTGGTGAAGAGGAAGGAGCTGACTTGTGACAAGATCTCATGGACAGCTTCTTCTCATGAGTGTAAGTATGTCATGAGATGTCATGACTTTGACTGTACAATGAACTCTTGCTGTGATGATGTGAGGAGTATATTTGTTGAAAATGTTAGGATGCTGAAGCTCTTTGTTTTGTGTTTGTTTAGGTACTTTCACCATGGCATCTTCATTTGAACATTTCAGAGTTGTGACATTAGCAGGTATATGATGCTGTTGGGACATGCAAAGTGGACATGGATTGTTCCTGGCAACGTATGTCACAGAATTTGGGTGTACATGACCTGTGCCAAGACAGCATGCACAATGATAGGGAAGAGGTTCAGGTGACTTCATTGGACTTGTTCCTTGTTGTGTGGTAGCCTTAATGCATTATGTGTGTCATCATGTACTCAGAAAGTATGTAGTTGTAGGCCGAATTCATGTTACTTTCCCTTCACATTGGCTGAATATTCTTTTTCTCTTTTTGTATGAACTGTATGTAGCGGTTGATGTATTTCGTAATTGTAGGCCAAAGTGCATTTGGTTGTGGCATACTATCAGAAACACTGGATTGTAATGAACCTCTGATTAGACACCTTTGTACTGCCATCTCTCTGAGTCTTGCTTTATATGATGTTGGATTCCTTTTTTGAGGTAGGTGATATGGATCCTCAGGTGACATCACCTACAGTGGCATCAATCAATTTGATTTTTGCCAATTGTACAGGTCAATGTCTGATATATCTCTTCCTTCCATGTTCTGGAGGTCTGTACATGTGTTCACTTACACAGTAAAATTCAATCATGTATGAGTTGCTATGACATCTTGCCATCCTATGGTTTGAACAATGTAATAAGAATGCTATTAGACATGACACTTGTACGTATGTGTTGGTGTGACATGGTTGTGATCCTGAGCTAAACATTATGTACATGCAACATTTCCATGCTTACACAAGTAGCTTGTTTTGTCATTGTATAGTTCACATCACATATCTAGATTGCTAAATGTGAAATTCACTAAGCAGACAATGGGTTTGTGATTTTTGAATTTGTTAAAGTGGTAAAGGTGAAGACATACTTGGTGCAAAAACAAACATGAAAGAAAAGTGAAGTAGTCAGTCAAGGTGAATAAAGCCATAGATGTAGATGCCAAATTAACTGAAAACCAAAGTTCAGATTACTCCTTCATTCAAAAATGAAATATTGTCCGGAATTAGTCCACAGAGTGAATGTGTGACACACAAATGAGGAAATTAAGGATGAGGTTTATTGCTGGCAGTGGTGGGAGTCTTACCATCCGCACTTCCTGGATATTTACATAGATGTCCCAGCTTGTGAGGGTCAGAGTGTGTTCAACCGCTGCAGAGGCAGGGCTGGTGATTTGCACTTCAGGATCCAGGAATGGGGAGCACAAGATTGTACAAACTGTGTTAGGTACACAGGTCGGAGGAATTATGTTGGCTGAGATGTTATTGCAGCTGGGGTGGGAGATGTTGGTCTTGGCAGCGTGAAACTCACATCTCATAAGGCTGACCAGATGTGTCAGGTCAATCATCCACATGTCCAGGAGTGTTGTCATCCCTGAGGCCTTCAGCCGGGGGTGGGTTGAGAGTCTGTTCAGTGGACAATCAATGCCCAGGTGCTGTGCTAGATCGATCAGTTGTGAAATAGAGCACATTGTTATCGGTGGAAGTGTGGAATCTACATCCAAATGTTTAGTGTAAGTGCAGACCTAGGAAAATGTTAATGGGCTGGGTTTCCTATTGTGATATATTCCATGGTATTGAACTTGTTGACAAGACATTTGTAGAGGTTTCAAAAACTGCACTGGAATTGTGCAGCTCATTAGATGTGCTGATAGTTTGCAGTTTACATGAAGTTATTGTGGTGTAACTTACCAGACTGTGCTCCCCCAGCTTTTCCTGTCAAAACCTCAGGATGCAGGATGGCCAAGACCTTCTTCTCCCAGGGAAAGAGTTGTAATCGGGTTCTGGGAGGACCTCCACCAGTCTTCTGGGACTCCATGTGTTGCTTGGAGGCCAGGGAATGCACCTTCCCCCTCAAGTCATTCCACCTCTTCCTAATATCCTCCTTTGTGCACAAAGTGATGCCTACAGAATTCACTCTGTCGACTATCCTTTGCCATATTTCCATTTTCCTACTGAGAGGGGTATGTTGGACTTGTGCTCCAAAGAATTGTGGCTCTACTCTTATGGTTTCATCCACCATGACTCTCAACTCATCTTCATAAAAACATGGATTTTTAGAATAGAGCACTGGTGCTTTGCTGAGATTGTATTGCGACGGTCTACTGCCGGCAGCTAACTATTGAAAGAGGACACCCAGCACAACTGTGTTTTTGTAATCGGCTCTGCCGTTACCCGTGACCATGATGGCGATGGAGTACGCACTGCCAACACTGTAGCCCACTGTGCCATCAGAAGGCAGCACTCCATCGACACAGTCATTATATGACTTTTGCGTGCTGGAATACATGACCCCTCTATCATCTAGTGAATTGCAAATAGGAAATGTAATTTCAGTTATGTATGTCGGTTTTTTGATTTCTATAGTTTGTTTATTTTTTTATATATACTCCTCTGATATATCATTTTCTTCTCCCTTTCCTAATTGTTTTTGTCCTGAAACTACTATAAGAATTAGCTACTTTTCTATATATATGTATTGTTTTGAATAATCCCCTTTTTGGTATTTTTGTTTCTATTGTAATAATTCAAGGAAGACAATACAAAGGCATCATTTGCTGTTAGTTTTTGTCAGATATGTCAAAAACTATGGTTGTTTTCTCAGTAACGTCACATCATAGAAACTAGATTGTGGGATTAAAATGATAATTTTGAATCTCTCAGAAATCCAACTTTCTTTACCACAAGAGTTGATTCTAGTGAAACACCATAAGACACATGAACAAGACTTTTAGACTAATTTTGCAGTTCCCAATAAGAACAACGAATTTTGGCTATATTCCAATTAGTTAAAAGCTTGTTCCTACTCATGCTTCTAGGAGGGTTTGACTAATTCCTTTCTTTTAAGCACCACCTAGGAGTCAGATACAGAGGAATAAAGCTCAAACAACTTCACCAGATATGACAGAGTTGACCTATAGATGTTAAGGAGAGGGATGAAAAGACGAACCCTTGAGAATCACCACTCATATTGCGGGGCACAAGCTACCAGATGTCAACAAGGTGTAAAATGCGATATGGATAGACATAGGCACTTTTTGAACAAACAAGAAGTAATCCAGGCCAGCAATGAGCTTTCAAATCCAATGTCCTGTAGTCTAAGTGCTGTTGATGATCTACAGTGCTGAAAGCCTCAGACATATCCAATTGGGCCACCAGGACAGTGGCCTCTCTAGCATCCACTTGTAATCGTAGGTCATCTGAAACATGTACAATGATTAATTTTGGCCTTATCCAGAACTGAAACCATTCTTGGTATGAATGTGGCCAACCATTTGCTTCAGTATCATCTTGCAGCTCTTCATAGTTACTCTCAGTTTCACATTTATTCTCTCTAGGACTTCTGAGAAGTACAGAAGTTGAGAGCTGGGTCTCTTGCTAAGAATGCAAGCAGGATCTAGAGTGCCCTTTGGAAAGATGGGGTCGCAAAGCTTCCATCCAATAATCTGGAACCACTCCAGTGCTCTGTGTATAAATTCACCACCTTACCTCTTCTCTAGACACTACCCCAAGAGAGTTATCTGTCTCTTCTGGGAACTTTTTGTCACCAGAAGGCTATCAGTTTTGCTACTTAGTTTTGAACTGAGTATGGTCAAGTGGCACTAACTATACCTATGCAATAAGCCATATTGTTTTACCAATACCTCAACTTCCCCACTCTAATGCCACCTGACATTATAAAACCACTATTGAAAACAGCTCAAATAAATACTTAAGAAAAGAATATGCATAATGTCTTCAAGATTTGTGTATAAATCTAGCTTAGAGTGCCCTCGTGAAATATTTGCAAGACACCTCAGATCTGTGGTAAAGCACTATCAGGAGATTTACGACCTTCTTGCTGATGGTTCGCCGGATGTGCTTTTTCTGACGGAAACGTGGCTCCAGGACTCTGACTCCTCGATAACTAACTTAGCTTTTCCCCCAGAATATGCTATTTTTACTTTAAATCGTACGACTAGAGGTGGAGGTATTGCGATGGTCACCAAACGGTGTTATCCCTGTCAGTGGAAAGCCGCTGAACTTTTGGGGTGTGAGGGTGCCCTATTTAAAATAGCGTTTAGTCATCAGTTTACCTTCTCTGGGTTATTAATTTACCGGCCTCCGGGCTGTGATTCTGTTTTTAGGGCTACTCTTCCTGAGTATATTAGCATAGAGGCACTAGGATGCGCAAATTTTAATGTTGTGGGAGATCTTAATCTCCATTTGGACTGTCCTTCCTTACCTACTATTAGGAGCTTTTTGGCAGATCTTGAGGCTTTACAGCTCTCGCAGATGATTACCTTCCCCACACATAAAGGTGGTCATATTCTTGACCCGTTCTTCACAAATTTAGAAGGTCTCAGAGTTCTTGGTTCCTCTCAGTTGGTCTGGACAGACCACATGCTGGTGAAAATGGCATGCTCTCTGTCTGACTCTCCTTTTGTATCTCAGGATAGATTTGTTCTTAAACGACACTGGAACAAATTAAGTCTGGAGGATTTTTATCATCAGCTCGAGAAGGCTCCTTTAGGTCCGCTCACTGAGGTCGATTGTGGATACGACTCCTTCTGTGAGTGGATTTCTGGTGCCCTCGATTCTCTGATTCCTATGTGTTGGTCTAAGTGTCACCGGAAGGAGCCGAGCCCTTGGTATGACACTTCCTTGGCATCTCTTAAGAGGGTCTGTAGACAGGCCGAAAGATTATGGAGGAAGTCATATGACTCTGATCTGAAAATATGTTATCTTGCTAAAATCAAGATTTATCACAGGGCAGTGTGTCAAACTCGTGCCTCCTTTTATGCTCAACAGTTTCAGAATTCTACCAATCCATCGAAACTTATTTTTAAAGTATTAAAGGACCTGATGGCGAAGAGAGTAATTGCAGGGGAAATATGCTCGGATTCACATTGTGAGGGTTTGGCCTCTTTCTTTCATGAAAAAGTACAAGCCATCTATCGCACTTTCCCAACGGGTTCCCTGATGCTAGAGCAGGTTGGTTGCACCTTAGGTGAGGGGGAATGTCTTTCCATCTTACCCCCCTTATCTCTGGAGATGTTTGACTATCTCAGCGCCAAAATTAAGTCTGGCTCTCCGGCTGACCCGTTGAAACCCGCCCAACTTAAGACTCTGGCACCAGTTTGCCGCTCCCCGGTACTGTCCTTGATCAACCTGTCTCTTTCTTCTGGAGTGGTTCCCGTTAGATGGAAGCAGGCAGTAGTTACGCCAATTCTGAAGAAGGCGACCCTTGACCCCCTTAAACCTGAAAGCTACCGCCCTATCTCCCTTCTTCCTTGGGCCACGAAAATAGCAGAGGCCCATGTGAATGCCACTCTTACAGACCACCTTGGTAGGTTTAACATTCTTGATCCTACCCAGAACGGGTTCCGCGCGGGTCATAGCACGGAGACGGCCCTCCTCTCGATGGTCGAGCATCTGCGCTCCGTGATGGATTCCGGTCGGACGGCGGCACTGTTGTTATTAGATCTTAGTGCCGCCTTCGACACGGTCTCGCACGGAATTCTGATTCGGCGTCTTGAGGAGGTGGGCGTTTCTGGCTCCGCCTTGCACTGGTTTCGTTCCTTCCTTATGGATAGGTCATTCCAGGTGGCGATCCCGCCCGGTAAGTCGTCACTCTACCCGTTAGACCAGGGAGTCCCACAGGGGTCTTCACTGAGTCCCACCCTTTTCAATCTGTATGTGAGACCGTTGGCTGCGGTCGTCAAGCGGTGGGGCCTAACCATGGTATCCTACGCAGATGATACGCAGCTGGCGGTCACACTGAGTGGGGACTCAGACCTGGAGGCTCCCAGGTTTTGTGATGGTCTGCGGGAAGTGGCTAACTGGATGAAATCCAACTGTCTCCAGTTAAACACCAAAAAGACGGAGATTATGGTGGTTGGTAAACAGGTGGTTTTGTGGGATGATAAATGGTGGCCTTCGGAGTTGGGTGTGACTCCCCTCCCAGCGGCAGAGATAAAAAACTTGGGGGTATGGTTTGATTCTTCTCTGAGTTTCATCTGTCATACCAAGAAGGTGGCGGCTTCTTGCTATGGCATCATCAGAGGACTTCGACCTATCCTCAAATTCTTTGATGCACCTACAAGACAGCTGGTGGTTCAAGCATCAGTGCTGTCTAGGTTGGACTATGCCAACTCCCTACTGGCGGGGATAAACCAGTCAGAATTTCGGCGGCTCCAGCGGGTTCAAAACGCTGCGGCCCGACTGGTGACTGGTCTCCCCAGGCGATGTTCGGTGTCCAATACTCTGCGCTCACTCCACTGGCTCCCTGTGCAGCAGAGGATTAGATTTAAGGTTCTCTGTTTTGCATTTAAAATCTTAAAGGGTACTTCCCCGCAAATCATGGAGAAATTGCTGATTCCTTATGTTCCCTCTCGCACTCTTAGATCGTTAGGCCAGAACTTAGCAGTGGTTCCGCGCTTTAAGCTGAGCAGAATTGGGGGCCGCTCTTTTCGAGTCCTGGCAGCGAGTTGGTGGAATTCTCTTCCTCCACAAATCCGGGCCATTGATGAGCTCCTTCAGTTTAGGCGGGCTATTAAGACCTTTTTATTTGTCTAAGCTTATCTGTTGTGTTTTGTCTTCTTTTGCCCGCTTTTAGTGCTGTGTTGTGTTTACCTTCTCAAAGCGCCGGGACGCCCCTTTGCTGCGGCAGCTGTGCGCGGTACAAATAAAAATAACATAACATAACATAACATAACACCTACATTTTGAGAGGTTAACTCTTAAGATAATATAATGTTATGCTGCATGAATACTGTTTCAAAAACTGTACTATCAAATACCATAGCCAGGATATCTACACTGATTGTGAAGGATCTATGTCATTATTTTCAAAGGATGTAGTTGTGGAGTTAGGAATAGTAAATCTTTATTTACCTACACATACTTATCTTCATGATAAGTTTCATGATAATTGGTAGTCGATTATTTGGGTCGGATATTTTGGTGGCACGATATTTTTGTGGACGATATTCTCATATGCAACTGGTATAATAGCCGACAGTTGTTCCTCTTCTAGAGGATTGTGGAAAAATATGGCAACCATAAATGTAACAGAGTGTGTGTGGCATTTTGGGACCCACACTAACGAGGAGGAATGAATGACACGTGCCGCCGATCAGAAAAGAGTCCACATTTGCTTATAAAATGGTGAACAACATAAATACATGTTCAACTTTTGTAAACCTTAGATGGATGTCTGCTCTATAAATGGATGAAATGTTGTAAATGGTTTATGGCACGGACGTAAATTAGAGGTAGCTGGCGGTAGCACATGTGACTCTTTTGTGCCTTAGGCGCCGCTGGCACTGTCCTTGCTCCCCCTGGCCCAAGGGTTCATTAAAAGAGCAGGAAAAAAGTAAGCAGGTCATAGCCATATTTGTTTTATCTCCTTTCTATAACCATAGCTGGGCTAACAGTGGGGCAAGAGGTTAACCATGTGATGTCATCGGGGTTCCAATGTGCATAATGTCACTTCCACTACCCCAGGCATTTCAGAGAATTGACTTCCATGTTAAGAGTCCTTGTAAAGCCCAGCCACTTCAAAGGCAAAGGTCAAAAGATTATTCTTGGTGCCTTTTGCCGGATAGAGTGAAAGCAGCATTTTGAAAATTCAAAGTGACCCTCTCCAGAATTGTTTATGTGTGATTTCCCGCTTTTGGAACCACATTTCACCATCTCTGTCTAACAACTTACAACAATGCAAGCAACGCATGCTCCCTGTCTCATGTGGCAGGACAGTGTGTACCTAGCATAAGACATTTTGAGGAATGAAAGCTGGTTTTTGAGTAACATTATGTTTTTATAAAAGTGTGATCCTTCATTTCTGTCAACGAACCCATAGAACAGTTAGGAAATGTTGCTTTCTTTCCTACTCAGAGACAGACAGCATGTTCCCATTAAAGGCAGATGAATAAACCTAATTAAAGAATAGAATTCCTTAATTTACGTTTCTGTATTTTCGATAACATTTTTAAAACTTCTAACCCAACTTCTACCATAAAATGTCCCTTCTCTAATATAATACTATTCTAAGACTGGCATCATCCATATAGAATGTGAAAAGCTAAAAAAATGCAGAAAAAAAGGTAATGAAAATAATATTGTTTCGTCTAAAGGCCTTATTGCAATAACAAACAACATTTCGATTCCATACATTTTCAAGCAAAAACAAATATGATAATTAAAAACGAAGATGCCACTGCATTACATTAACCCACTGAGCATGGACTTTCTTTTACCCCTTTTTCTATGCAATGGGTCAAGAGCAATCTGCAATTTGTGGTTCTGGATGTTAGATTGTGTCACCTTATCTAGAATACTGATATCAGTGCAGCATCTTTTATTAAATGGTTTATATAAGAATCTTGCGACAAACCACAGAACTTTAGGGCCATATATATACTTTTTGACGCAAAACTGCGCTAACGCAGTTTTGCATCAAAAAATTAGCGCCGGCTAACGCCATTCTGAAGCGCCATGCAGGCACCGTATTTATTCAATGACGTTAGCCGGCGTTAGCCGCCGGCGCTGCCTGGTGTGCATGAAAAAAAACGACGTACACCAGGCAGCGCAGGCGTAGGGGGATATGGAGCTTGGGCGCCAAAAAATGGGGCAAGTCAGGCTGAGGCAAATTTTTCGCCTCAACCCGATTTGCGCCATTTTTTCCGACTCCCAACCCCCATTGAAATTACTCCTGTCTTAGCAAAGACAGGAGTCATGCCCCCTTGCCCAATGGCCATGCCCAGGGGACTTACGTCCCCTGGGCATGGTCATTGGGCTTAGTGGCATGTAGGGGGGCACAAATCAGGCCCCCCTATGCCACAAAAAAAAAAAAAAAAACTTACCTGAACTTACCTTTATGTCCCTGGGATGGGTCCCTCCAGCCTTGGGTGTCCCCCTGGGGTGGGCAAGGGTGGCAGAGGGTGTCCCTGGGGGCTTGGGAGGGCACCTCTGGGCTCCTTCCGAGCCCACAGGTCCCTTAACGCCTGCCCTGACCAGACGTTAAAAAACGGCGCAAAAGTGGCCGGACGTCATTTTTTTTGACCCGCCCACTCCCGGGCGTGAATTTTGCCCGGGAGTGTAAATACGGCGCACATGCCTCGGAGTCAATTTTTTAGACGGGAACGCCTACCTTGCATATCATTAACGCAAAGTAGGTGTCCACGCTAAAAAATGACGCACACTCCATGGACTTTGGCGCTAGACGCGTCTAACGCCAAAGTATAAATATGGAGTTAGTTTTGCGTCTGAATTTCGTCAAAAAAAACGACGCAATTCCGGCGCAAACAGAGTATAAATATGCCCCTTAATCTGCTCATGTGATTCATCACTTTAATTGACCCTATACTGTTGGATGTCTACTGATTTGAATATGTGAAATGTTGTTCCGGAAGGTGATGTAAGTCCTCAATTGCTTTGTATGAAATCTATCAGACAACTGCCCAAGTAGTGGTGGTGAGAAAAGGACGGGGGGTGAGAAAGTCTACTAGTTCATGGTGAACTCATCGCCATTACTGCTATGGTTTCAGGAGAACCTGGTCTTACAAGTGTGGCTGCACTATTCCTATTGGAGCTGGGTCAAGGCTGATTCGCACATGGCTGGGTCCAAACTGAGGTGGCATGGTGTGCAAAATAACAATGCTGTGAGATGCGGTTCAAGTACCTACCAGTGTCTGAGATTAATTTAAGCATCCCACCCACCAATTTTTCTATACTTCCGAAAAATTATGGATAATATGCAAACCGTGTCTGGTTCTTTGCTCTAGGGCAGAGAAGAATTGTCGAACAAAGAATCTTTGGAAAATTGAATAATAGTATGAGAATTGGAAGGGGAGGTACTAGGAGCAACCTCTCTTCCATCTCCTAGTTCAGTTAATCTCTTGGCGGGGTAAGAAAGGTGGCTGGGTGGAGGTTGGGAGGAGCTGAGCTTCTCCTCTTGAGCCCCCTCTCACCTTTCTCCCTTCCACCAACACAAAGTTATGGATTAAGGTGGTGAGTATGGCTAGTGGAGGAGCTGGGTTAGTAATAGCTGTCCTTATCCTCTCCTGCAGGCCTGTTAACTGCTAAATCCTTGAATGGACCTGCCAGGGACTAGGAAATCTCTCATAGGTCCATCCCATCAAATTTGTTTGTGATGCCACAGGAACTCTGAGACAGCCCAGAAGTGATCACCGAGATACCTCATTTGGGAGTTTGACAGTGCTCAGAAGATACTCAGTACTGGCAAACTCCCTCCTACCACCCCAAAAATAAAAATAACTTGTCCCTGGTGAATTGTGGCTGGTTATTTGTTGTATGTGGATGAGGATGCTGAGGTTTGGGTGACTTGATTCAGGGATATATGATGTGCTTGCATACGGACTGAGTGTGGGTAGTGGGCAAGATGTGCATGGGGAAAAGGCACTTGAGATATGTGCTGCTGCACAGTAGAGGTAGGTACTTGGAATTGCATTACCATTTGTAGCACATATTTAATCACAACAGCTAATTGGTGATCTTGTGATATTCATATCACTCTTTCAGTCCGCTACACGGCTAATTAAAGATCACTGCAGGTTAACAACTATTTCCTCCGTCCTTACACCCATATCCTGACAAATTTCATGTGAAAGGTAAAAACGTTTTGGGCCACTTTTGTCAACATTTCCTGATTATTTGCAGCATTCCAACCAGTCCAAAAAGTACCCACCCATATAAACGTGGGACAATTCTGTAAAATACTGCCTCTTACGTTAATTTACAATCTGCCTAAGTCTACTTCAAACTGTTCTCAAAGGCTTAAACACTCTGGGCCAGATTTAAAGAAAAGTGGTGCAGTGCAGTGCTGCACCAAAATTGGCAGCGCCACACTGTGTCACTTTAGGAATGCAGGGATGCACCGTAATTAAGGGAATACAGCGCACCCATGCGTTTCCCCCTGCGCTGGCACTAAATTTAGCTGCCAGCGCCAACGCAGGCATCCTTGCACCATCGCGCAAGGATACCTATGTTGAGGGGTGTGATTGTTTATGTGCGGGAAGGTTTTCCTTCCTGCACATAAACAATCACTAATGGTGCTTTGGCACCTCTGTGTTTGCTGCACAATGCAGCACACACAGAAATGTCAAAGTGTCATTTTGAAATTATTGTTTATGTGCAGGAAGGTAAACCTTCCTGCACATAAACAATACTTTCTGGCATTTTGCTTTTTCTATGCATGCTGAAGAATAAAGGTATTCCTCCTTGTTGCGCCATGCTAACGCCACCCCCAGGGTGGCGTTAGATTTTGGCGCTGCATCCGGTTTACAAGATTTCATAAATCTGAGGCAGCATCAAAATACAATGGGTGTTGCTGTGGCATGCCCACAGGAACACCCCTTGAACGCCCCTTCCACGCACAGTGCTGGGTGGGAAGGGACCGTATTTACAAGTTGGCGTTAAGCCACAAAAAGTGGTTTAACACCACCTTGTAAATACAGCGCTATGCTTAGAGCCACAGGAGTGTCTTAACGCCACCTTGTAAATACGGTGCTGTTCTTAGTGCCACAGGAGCATCACAAAAAGTGACACTCCTGTGGCGCTAGGGGCCTATAAATACGGCCCCTAGTGACTCGTTCTCTCTGTGCTCAATTTTTAAAGGAGCAATAGCGGATTAAATAGTGAAATTCAACTATAAACTCTTCAAAAAAGAATTATGGTTTCCTATTACAGATGAATCAGCACATTTCAGTTTCACATGAGTCTTTATTGCATCGGAATAATAATAGTGGGCTTAATTTCATTACAAAAACAAATAAAACGTGTTTCCAGTTCATGAAGAAGTATTTACATGAACAGAGGCCAAAATTAAGGAACAGAAATGGCTGACAGTTTCTTGAGCCGGTAGGTTCATAGCACTTATCTGCCACAGGGGCATATTACTAGTACTGAAATTGTCCTAACAATAAACAGCGTGTAGATTTTAAGTGAAGTCTACCAAAGATGCAAAATGTTATCAAAGCGTAGTAAACAGCCAAAATATTTTATATATTAGGAAGGGCACGGGGGCCGATATGTTTGGCGATTTGTGGTGAAAATATACGTATAATGAGTGTACAATGAATGTACAATATCTGACCTCTTCTGGGCGCCCAAACTAATTTGCTCAATGTGGGTAGGCTTTTAGTTATATCAAGAAAAATATTGACTAAAAGAAACATCACTATGAGGGAGACATAGATCCCCATGCTTATTACAGTGTCAGAGAAGCACCTGGTCTAAAATAAAAAGTTACATTTTGATACTTATGCTAATTTTGGGCTCAAATAGGCACTAGTTTTTTATTCTCAGTTTGTTATTCATCCATAGGTATTTTGGGGTAACCTCTTTTCTGCTGCTCACGGCTTTACTTACAAACTTGCATCACTTTCCTCATATTCTCATTTAACAGTTTTTCATATCGTTAAAAACGAATACATTAAGTACTATCATATCCTGTCACCATATAGCCACTTTTCAACTAGATTTGTTTCTTATTGCTAGTGATTACCGAAGATGTGTTGTTGTGGGGAAAATCCTTCACTACCCCGTCATGGGGTCCTCCTTTCACCCCAGTCCTAACAACTAAGGGTATGTTCCTCCCACAACAGAGGAAGCGCATATTTCTTTTTGTTTTATAAATTAAGTCCTCCCTATCTCCCTCCCTCCCTCTGTTTTTCGTTCCTGTTGCGGGCTAGTGAGCACTTACTGAGTCCGTCTTAAACATTGTTTTACTTTGCATATGATATTGTGAAAGTAACTGCTGATTCTGTTATGCCGATTTATTGTTCTAACTGGTGCTGCCACCGACTTTTGTGTTGGTACGCTTTTCACTGTGTCACTGTAAGTCATATTGCTGCCGCTGTTGGGTTCTTCAATTTACCGTTTGCTAGTGTGTGAGGTTCTTGCCTGTTGTCATGCTGGCCTTGGAACTTTCTCTCTTCTCATGTGCTGAGCTGGGGCAGGGTGCTCCGTGAAGTGACCAAACAACTCCTCCAGGCTAAGCAGAGTTTGGCAAGTGTGTTTGGTTGTACCCCTTGCGCTGATTTTTACCGACAGGTGTTTGCCCTAAGCTGAAAAATGAGTGCCAGTGAGGCGCTGCATCTTTTCTACCGCCCGAGTAGATTCTCTTCCCGAGCTGCAGCTTCCTCAACGTGAAAGAAAGGTTTCTCAAATGCAAGCCCTATCGACCATCCACGAACAACCGCATTGAGAAATCTCGCTGGGAGGTGGTCTGGAGTAGGATGTTCCTCATTCTTGCTTGCCAATTTAACGTGAGTGAATGAGTTAAAAACTAGGAAAAAACCTCTGCTCCACTACATGGAGTTTTTTGGAACTCTGTGCTCTAGGCGAGTGGGAAAAACTCTGCAAACTCGGAGAGCGGAGAGGAGTTCACTGCCCACCCCTAGTCTGATACAGATGTGTGAGTGTAGGGGAAGGTGATAAAGTTATCAGGTTACCAGATCTAGCAAGATTAAATCTGGTTACTTGAAGCTGCATTAGTGCATTTGTACTCTTCCAGAGGACAGAATGGCAAAACGTGTGGAGAAATAGAATAATCTCCAGCCCCCTGAAGAGAAGGAGGCTGAGGAAGTTTTGCATATTTCTAGATGGGATTTGTAGTCCCTTATCAGGAAGGCATTCAACACTGCCATTAATGAAAAAGAGATTCCCACAAAAACATTAAGACTGGAGGATGATTCAGAGGAGCTTGCTGACTCTAGGGGCAGATACGTTCAATCTGATCAGGTCAAAGAGGTCCTGGAACACATTAGGGACCTGTCAAGTTTTGTCTCTCCAGCTGTTGATGATGATGAGCTCTTAGCTCAATATAATATGGCACAGAAGGCCATTTTACCCTTTTATTAGGGTATTCAAACTATGCTTCAGAAAGAACGGAAGGGCATTGATAGGGCTTCCACAATTCCTTAACAAATATATTTGAAGGATTTGAGGATCAGTTCCCTCAAACTATAAAAGTGAATACAGTTTTGGCATCTATGTTTTCCTCCTCTTCTTTGGCTTCTGAAGATGCTGTCCTGTCTGATCTTGTGGGTAAAAATGTTAAGTCTGCCTTGAAATGGTCATTTGCTGCATCAAACTATTGTATTAGAGCAAACACCTATGCAGCATATGCTAGTCAAACTCTCCTTATGGATTTTCATGCCATGTTTGACTGTCTCCCACAAAAGAAGATCCTACATTGCTTCTAGCTAATATGGAAATGATGCCTCAATTTTTGTCTGATGCAGTATTTGACAGTCTTTGGGCTTCTACCTGTGCAACAGAGGCATTTATGGCAAGATGTAGAACCTCATGGTTCAATTCATGGAAGCTGGAGGCAAATCAGGGATCCATGATTTCTAAGCTACCTTTTTTGGTCCCAAATTGGTTTCTCCTGAATTAAATGATATGGTGGAGAAAGCAGCCTGGGAAAGAAAGGTTCTAAGGCCATTTAAGTAAACTCCAGGAAAAATGCAATTTGGGTACTGTAGGGGTGTTTTTCAAACCACTGATCAGCGTCCCATTCGAGGACAGGCCCATGTCATGGGGCCACCTTCTATAGCAAATCCTGGCTGTCCTCCTCATGCTCGCATGACAACCAGCAGCAAAAATGACTATATGGCAGTGGGAGCCCGGATCAAGTTGTTTTTACCAGATTGTAAGAAGAAGGTGAGAGAGACTTTTGATAGTGGAACATGGCTATCAGATAAAATTCCAGGGCCATGCTCCCTGTACATGCTTCAAAGTTACACCTTTTCCAACAGACCCTTTAAGACTTTAGTCCCTGAAATACAAACATTCTTTCAGAAGCAAGCCTTAGTCCTGGTTCCATTGGATCAGAGGGGTCTGGGTTTCTAGTCAAACCTGTTTTCAGTGACAAAACCAGTGACAAAACCAGATAGGTCCTTTCGACCAATCTTCAATCTCAAGGAATAAACAGTTTTGTTCTCCTGTGGCATTTCAGGATGATATCTCTCCAGACTGTGCTTTCTCTTGTAATGAAAGGAGACTATTTTGCAACACCAGACCTTCAGGATGCATACTTTCACATTCCTGTACATGTAGAGAGCCAGACCTTCCTGAGATTCATAGTTGATGATCACTGTTATCAGTGCCAGGTCCTACAAATTTGGTCTAGCAACATCTCCCGAATGTTCACAAAGGTATTGGCTCCAGTTATTGCCTTGCATTTGAGGGATGTTGTTCTGTATCCCTATTTAGATGATTGGTCGTTGAATGCTCCTTCTTTTTTTAAGACACAACAAAACTTGGATTTGTTCCTTCAATGCTTGGCAGACTTTGGTCTTCTGGGGAACATTCAGAAATCACATCTGATTCCATCTCAGGAGAATACTTTATCGGAGCTCAAAGAGGAGCGGCTTTTCTTCCTACTGGCAGAATGCCCTCTATCCAATCAGGTATGAGTGACGTGTTCACACAGTCACAGAGTTCTGCAAGATGTTGCTTAAAAGCTCAAGGTCTTTTGGTGGCCATACAGGCATGATTCAAAGGGCAAAGTTTCATCTGAAGTCAGTGGTGACCCACATCCTCAAACATTAGGATCCCAGCTCACAGAAGTACAAACTGATGATTTCCCATATGGATCAGGTGTCTCAGGATCTCTTGTGGTGGCGGGTCCAAGATCATTTGCTGAAAGGGGTCCTTTTCCAGCTGCTGCCTCCTGTAAGCTTGGCAACTGATCCCAGTCTGTGGAGTTGGGGGTCGCGTTCGGTCAATAAGATAGGAAAGCTCCCTAGTCGCTTTGGGAAAGTCGCCAGTCCTCGAACTGGAGGGAACTAATGGCTATCAAAGTAGCCTTTGTTGTCTTTCAGGACTTCTTAAAAGGGAAAAGTGTGATAGTCCTGTAAGCTTGGCAACTGATCCCAGTCTGTGGAGTTGGGGGTCGGTGTTCGGACAATAAGATAGGAAAGCTCCCTAGTCGCTTTGGGAAAGTCGCCAGTCCTCGAACTGGAGGGAACTAATGGCTATCAAGGTAGCCTTGGTTGTCTTACAGGACTCCTTGAAAAGGAAAAGTGTGATAGTCTGGAAGGGCAATTGAGTAGCAAGGGCATAGTTGAACAGGCAATAGGTACCAAGAGCATGTCCCTGAATCAGACTTCATTCCTGATTTGTTTCTGGGAATAAATGTATGTTCTACATCTGAAGGTAGTTTACATTCTGGGAGTGATGAGTTTCAGGGCAGATAGCCTCAGCAGGAATTTACTAACCTCAATGGCACTCCATCTCTCCTTCCTTCCTTCCTTCTGTGTGGTCCGCCCGGTGTTCTGGAAGCGTTGTTGGACCCTTTTGCCTCCCAAGAAAATGCTCAATGTCCTCTATTTTGATATGAGATTCCATCTCCTCTGTCACTGGTGGTGGATGCCCTAGCAGTTCTGTGGCCTCAGGAGTTACTGTGTGCTTTTCTTCCTATTACTCTTCTACCAAAGGCTCAGGTGATTCTTATCGCTCCTTATCGGTCCAGACGTCAATAGTTTCCTTTCCTTCTGGCTCCTTCCAGTGGTCAGTTTTTTTGTCTCTCTCCAAACCAGTCTCCTCTTCAGTATCCACAACTGTCTCTTCTAATGGTGACACGATTATGTCTGATTGCTTGGCTATTGAAGGAGTTTGATTAGTAAATATAGGCTGTTCTTCTCAGGTGGCTCTTGAGACTCAGTCATCTAATAGACAGCTTACCCTGAAATCACATAAACACACTGGAAATCTTTTTCTAAATGGTGTTTCACTAGATCTGAGGATCTACCTGTTTTTGATTCTTTAAAAATTATTGATTTCTTAGAAGATGGTATTGTGAAGGGTTTGAACCTTAGTACTGTTTCCACTGAATGAGCAGCAATCAAAGCCTTTCGTACATTTTCTGATTAATTTTCCCCTTTTTCACTCCTGGTTCTGAGTTTGCTTAAGTGTTTCTGGTTACAGAGAACCTCTATCAGAAAAGTGATTCCTCCTTGGGCTCTGTATACAGTTCTACACAGTTTGCAGGTTGTTCCTTTTGAGCCCCCGGAGGAAGCTGAATTGATCTGGCTGTCAGATATAGTTGTTTCTTAGAGGTCATTACGTCTGCTAGATATCTGGGGGAATTAGGAGCTCTTGTGGCTAGTTTTCTCTTTCTGAAGTTCTTCTCCGATTAATTGGTGCTTAGATTAGATCGTAAGTTTATTCCTAAGGTATCTTCTTCTTTTGATTATGCGCTGGAAGTCATTTTGCTTGTTTTTCCAGAATCCTCTTCAACCTCTCTTCCTTCTACTCTTCTGATTTATTTAGAGTGCACAAAGGCATTTAGGTTGTCAGACTCTTTGTTTATTGCACATGGGTCTGTGGCTAAAGGAAAGTTTCTAATCAGACACTGAGTAGATGGGTCCGTCAGCCATTGCTCAAGAATATTCTGTGGTATGGAAGCCTCTTCCAACTGATATTCAGGGTTGATGTACTAGGATGGTTTCCACTTCCTGGGCCGTGGTGGGAGGGGTTTCTCTGTAGAAAGTAAAGCAATATTTAGTACTGTGAAATCAGAAATCAGAAAAAATGTATTTGAACATCAAATAATGATGATAAAAGCAGACACACTACAAATTACACATAGGGCATCATTACGGTTTCTGACAGGGAGGTTGCCGCCATAGTGGCTACCTCCCTGCTGGGCTCATTAAGAGTTTCCTTCTAGGTCGGCAGGTGGAAACCTCAGTTTCCTCCTGCTGGCCTAGCAGGAAGCACTCTACAGCAGTGGTTCCCAACCTGTGGTCCTGGGACCCCTGGGGGTCCGCGAAGCCTCCTTAGGGGGTCCGCGACTGCTTAGAAAATGGAATAATATTAGCAGATTAGGTCCCTAGCTTTCAGTAACGACTCAGTGGGGGGTCCTCGGTTTCCTATAATGATTGCGTGGGGGTCCCCGGGTACCAGTAATGATAAAGTGGGGGTCCACCGAAGTCAAAAGGTAGGGAACCACTGCTCTACAGCATCAGCTCCGGCTTGTAATCGAGCCAGCAGAAATGCTGTAGGATGCAGGGTGCACCAGCATCTTCTCAATGTTTATTGTCTGCAAAGCAGACAGTGAACATTGCAATGGTGCTGGCCAGGGGGGCCCATGCCAAGTGCATGGCCAGTGCAGGGAGCCCCCCTGAGACCCTATGCACCTGTTCCCCACCAGCCTTTTTGTGGCGGTTCGACTGCCATGAAATCGCTGGCAGAGAACGAGGTAGTAATCCCCAGGGCATCACTGCTTGCAGTGCTGCGCTGGCGGATTAGGACCGCCGTGGTCTTAATATAGTGCTCGGACCACCTCATTGGTGGCAGTCCGACCGACACCGTGATTCTGGCGGTCTAGTGACTGCCAGACTTGTAATCTGCACAGAATGTTAAAAACATAAAAACATTAGATAAAATCACAGTGTGAAAATACACTGAGAGCCTAAAGCCCATTTTATCATTGATTCAAAGAGTCATATGAGTGCTGGCATGGATGGCATTTTTCAGAAAGGATCTAACACTAGAACAAATTACAGGTGAGTTCAGCATCTATGAATATAATACGGCTGGTATAAAATTGGTCAAACGCAGGACCCTGAAGATTGGAAGTGAAAAGTACCTCAGAAAACTGGAATAAAAATCACAGAAAAAAACCCAAAGTGCAACAGGCTCTGTGGAGAACTTTCATCGCATTGGCAGACAAGGATGGAGGAGGAGTCATACTACCAAACCGGACAACATAGCTGCCATTGAATACATCCAAGCCTAAATATAGCTAAAATGGTCCTATTTCATCAGCTAATCACAAACTCCAAGTACACCTCCAGCACTGGAGTTGTTTAATTTAAACATAGTCCTTACAATGAGTGTTGGTTAACTCTTTTACTCCCCTCACCTGCTGTCTCCGATCCATAAAAGATTTTTTCAGCCAAGACCTATCCTCCTTACACACCCCACCAGGCCTAAAAAGTATTTGTTATACCCAAAGAGTTGCACATATGCTTGATATAGTCAAGCTAGGGAATTTGGAGACCTATGTCCCGAAAAACAATCCTCAATTACCTTCCTTTGAACTCCTTCGCTGCCAGGCCTGTTCCCCTCCTGTGCCAAGCCTTTTTTTGGCTCTTTGGGGCAGTTTGCGCTTAGGCCCTCATAACTTTTTCTCCACATAAGCTACCCATGCCAAATTTGCGTCCTTTTTTTCTTACATCCTATGGATTCTAGAGGTACCCAGACTTTGTGGGTTCCCCTGAAGGAGACCAAGGAATTAGCCAAAATACAGCAACATTTTATTTTTGTTTTTTAAATGGGAAAAAAGGGCTGCAGAAGAAGGCTTATGGTTTTCTCCCCGAAAATGGCTTCTACAAAGGGTTTGCAGTGCTAGAATTTCCATCATCCCAGCTTTCAGGAACAGGCAGACTTGAATCAGAAAACCCAATTTTTCAACACAATTTTGGCATTTTACTGGAACATACCCCATTTTTACTATTTTTTGTGCTTTCAGCCTCCTTCCAGTTAGTGACAGAAATGGGTGTGAAACCAATGCTGGATCCCAGACAGCTAAACACTTGTAAAAAGTAGACAAAATTCTGAATTAATTTGTATAGATCCTACAAGTGTTTCCTACAGAAAATAACAGCTGAAATAAAAGAATATTGAAATAGAGGTGAAAAAACAGCCATTTTTCTCCATGTTTTACTCTGTAACTTTTTCCTGTGATGTCAGATTTTTGAAAACAGTAAACCATTATATCTGCTGGACTCTTCTGGTTGCGGGGATATATTGGGCTTGTAGGTTCATCAAGAACTCTAGGTACCCAGAGCCAATAAAGGAGCTGCACCTTGCAACGGGTTTTCATTGTATACCGGGAATACAGCAATTAATTTGATGAAATATAAAAAGTGAGAAATAGGTATCAAGAAAACCTTTGCATTTCCAAGATAGGTACAAGTTAAGGTGTTGAGAAGCAGTGGTTATTTGCATATCTCTGAATTCCAGGGTGCCCATATTAGCATGAGAATTACAGGCCATTTCTCAAATACACGTCTTTTTTACACAATGTCTTACATTTGTAAAGAAAAAATGTAGAGAAAGAGGAGGGGCAATAGCACTTGTTTTGCTATTCTGTGTTCCCTCAAGTCTTCCGATAAAAATGGTACCTCACTTGGCCTAATGCTCATGACAGGAAACATCACATTTTTACATTGAAATCTGACATGTTTTTTGCAATGTGCCTAGCTGTAGATTTTGGCCTCTAGCTCAGCCGGCACCTAGGGAAACCTACCAAACCTGCACATTTTTTAAAACAAGACACCACTGGGAATCAAAGATGGGGTGGCTTGTGGGGCTCTGATCAGGTTCTGTTACCCAGAATCTTTTGCAAACCTCAAAATTTGGCCAAAACAAAAACACTTTTTCCTCTCATTTCGGTGACAGAAGGTTCTGGAATCTGAGAGGAGCCACACATTTCCTTCCACCCAGCATTCCCCTAAATCTCCTTATAAAAATGGTACCTCACTCGTGTGGGTAGGCATAGAGCCCCCAACAGGATATGCCCCAAAACACAACATGGACACATCACATTTTCCAAAGAAAACAGAGCTGATGTTTGCAAAGTGCCTGGCTGTGGATTTTGGCCTCTAGCTCAGCCGGCACCTATGGAAACTTAGCAAACCTGCACATTTTTGAAAACTAGACACCTAGGGGAATCCAAGATGGGGTGACTTGTGGGGATCTCACCAGGTTCTGTTACCCATAATCCTTTGCAAACCTCAAAATGTGTCCAAAAAACACTTTTTCCTCTCATTTCGGTGACAGAAAGTTCTGGAATCTGAGAGGAGCCACAAATTTCCTTACACCCAGTGTTCCCCCAAGTCTCCTGATAAAAATGGTACCTCACTCTTGTGTGGTGGTCTACTGCCCACAAAAAGAAATGCCCCAAAACACTATGTGGACACATCAAAATTATCAGATACAAAACTACCTGTTTTTGTCGGGGGCACCTGCTTTTTTGGTCCTGGGCTCAGCAGCCATCTAGGGAAACCTACAATACCCAGACATTTCTGAAAACTAGACACCCGAGGGATTCTAGGGAGCTGTGACTTGCATGGATCCCCCAATGTTTTCTTACCCAGAATCCTCAACAAACCTCAAATTTAACAGAAAAATCACATTTTCCAACATTTCTATGTGGGATCACCGCACCGGGAGGAATTTCCTACCACCCAACATTCCCCTCAGTCTCCTGATAAAAATGATACCTCACTTGTGTAGGTGAGCCAAGTGCTTGTGACAGGGAAGAGCCAAAAACATGTTGAAATTGAGGGGGAACCAAAGCGGGTCCAAAAGGGCAGTTTGAAAAAAACATTTTTAGGCTGACAAGTGCAGCAGAATGTTTATCGGTATAGATGTGACAATGCTGCGTGATAGGAATTTTGTGGATTCCTGCAGATTTCGGAAGGTTCCATCACAAAAATGTAGGAAAAATGTGTGATTTCCAGCAAAGTTGGAGGTTTGCAGGGCATTGTGGGTAAGAAAATGTTGCGGGTGCATGTGAAGCAGACCACTCTGGAATCATCCAGATGTTTAGTTTTCAGATGTGTCTAGGTCTTGTTGATTTTTCTACATGCAGCATCCCAAATCCATAAAGCGCAGACCTCACCATTCCAATTTGGACGATTTTGAGAGTTGGCCAAGCTCTCATGGCCCAAATGTAAACCCAAAATAATCAAATATCCTCTCGCTTGCAATAGGATAAGATGTTTTAGTGTGCCGGGGAGAGCTGAAAGACTGTTACCCCCTTCAATTGAGGAGGGGGCATAACCAGGCCCATACTGATTGGTAGCCACCACCCCACTATTTTCTTTTTTTAAATTCTCTGGCATCTAGTAGACGTTTTGACCCCCCCCCGGCTGTGGATCAGGGGTAATTGCCCCATCTGCCAACTGGTGGGCAGAACAACTTTGGCCCCATTTCTTTGGGGTGGGGGTATGGCCATACCCCAACCCTCTTATTTTGGAAAAATAAATCTTCCCTGGACTCTGGTGGGCTTTCTGCCCCCCCTCCGTGGGGGCAGGTGGGCATTCCAAAAATAAGCCAATATGGCCAACAGTAATGTGCCCCCATGGGGAGCAACCCTTAACCAAGGGGCTGCCCACCCAAACAAAACACACACATACACACACACCAATCCCTGGTGCCTAAGTGGTTTCTACCCTACCCCCGGGGGCAGATCGGCCTAATAGAAGTAGGCCGATCTGTCCCCAAGGGAAGCCGAAATGGCCGAAAATAAATTTGTCCCCCCAGGGGAGCGACCCTTGCCTAAGGGGTCACTCCCCTAGTGTGAAATTGGCAGAAAAAAATCCCTAGTGCCTAAGTAGTTTCTGCCCCCCTTGGGGGCAGATCGGCCTAATACAAATAGTCCGATCTGGCCCCAAGGGGGGCATGAATGGCTTAAAATAAATGTGCCCCCCCCCCCAGGTGAACAACCCTTGCGTGAAATTGATGCAAAAAAAAAGATCCTTTTTGTCTGGTGGTTTCTGCCCCCCTTGGAGGCAGATTGGCCTAACAAAAATCGGCCGATCTGCCCCCAAGGGGGGCAGAAATGGTCTTAATACAATTTGCCCACCCCCCGGGGTGCAACCCTTGCCTAAAGGGTCGCTCCCCATATATAAAAAACAAAAGTAAACATAAACAAAAATATATCTCTGGTGTTTAGGGGTTTCAGCCCCCCCCCCCCAGGGGCAGATTGGCCTAATTATAATAGGCCTATATGCCCCTGGGAGGGCAGAAAAGGTTTACAAATATTTTGCCCCCCTGGGGAGCGGCCCTTGCCCAAGGGGCCGCTTCCCTTATGTGCAAGTATAAAAAAAAAAATCCCTGGTGTCTAGTGATTTCTATTGGCCTAATGGCAGAAATGGCCTAAACATAATTTGCCCCATAGGGGAGCGACCCTTTCCTAAAGGGTTGCTCCCCACCTCTAAAAAAAAAAAAAAAAAAAAAAAAAAGATCCCTGGTGCCTAGAGGTTTCTGCCCCCCGTGAGGGCAGATCGGCCTAATAACAATAGCCAGATCAAAGGCCTTGAAAAAACTACCCACCTGGGGAGCGACCCTTCCCCAAGGGGTTGCTCCCCTTATGCTATTTTCTGTTTATAAATAAATCTCTGGTGTCTAGTGGGCATTTCAGCAGCCAGATCGCTTCACGATCTGGCTTCTGAAATGCTCTGAGAGGCTTCAAAGGGAAGGAAATTAATTTCCTTCCCTTTGAAGTCTCTCAGGCCCCCATTACGTGATCGGAAGAGAAATGCTTTGGGGGGCTGGGAGGGAAGCCCACGGAGGGAGCGCTAGCGCTCCCTCAGAACTCATAAGCAAGGACGTGATGGTTACGTCCTCGGCACAGGAGCACTGTGCTGGTGGACGTAGCCAGTACGTCCCCGGCACAAAAGCGGTTTAAGATTTAAGGATTGCTCCAGACTGAGCACCTTGGCAGCCTCGAAGCCAGATTAATATAGTCTTCAACATACTCAAAGCCAAGCTCCTGTTGTAGAACAAAATAAGGAGAACTTTTCTTCAACTTGAAGGGTAGTTACTTTATTGTAGCCCCAAGTACTTGAGTCACAGGGTAAAAACTGAGGACATTTCCACACCAAACTTCTAAAAAAGGAGCATACAGCTTCTTACCAACTGCTGATGCCAAATTAGATATAAATCCAACACAACTGAGAAAGAGTAATCTAGACCTGGCTACACATAGAGACCAGGAGCCTTTCAAATCCAAAATAACCCCAAAGTACGAAAATGTGTTCATTTTAGTATGGGTTTGCCACGAATGGACAAGTTCTATATTTTAAGGTTCATAAGCCTCAGGCCATTACGAAAGATGCCATAAAATCTATATAGTCCTCTATCAGGTATTTTAGTTCCTTGTGCCTTGTAGAAAGCAAGACTGCATTGTCTGCATATGTTACTGCAGAAAGTGGCTTACTCTTAATCAATGGTGAATGTACACCCTGAGCCACCAGCACCTTTGCTAGATCATAAACATATAAAAGAAAAAGAACTGGGGCCAATCCACAGCCCTGGGGATCCCTTAATTCATCCCAAATTAAACAGTATGTTCCCTATCTGACCCATATCTAACAGCAACAGAGAGATCATAATGTAAGGCACTCAGAATACCTACCTGTCCCTTACGAGCCCCCATAGCCTCCAGTTTCACCCACAATTTAGAACTCATCTTGCTATTGAATGCACAAGAGGGGTCTATTGATGATAAGAAAATTGATCCCTGCTTTGCTATACTATATTTGACAATAAAGTGGTGCAAATTTGCATTGCTTCATTGTCCCCAACTTGACTCTGAACCCATACTGGAGCATGAGAGAACACCCTTATCCGTCTTCCACATTAACAACCATTCCAAGATGATCATCCCAACTATCTTAACCATAGAATCTAAGAGAGATGTTGTTCGATAGCAGTCGGGGTTACCAAGGGACCCCTTTTAAAAAACTGGGACAATAATGGTCACTCTCTATGACTGGAGTAGACTGGTTTTACATGCCAGATTAATATAATTAGTAATGAGAGGGGCCAACAAATCCATATTAAGTTTAAATAGTCCCACAGGGACCACATTGGGCACAGGTGGTTTGTTTGAGGGACTAACATTGATTGCCTCAATGACCTGTTCTAATGAAAACATAAAGTCCAAGGGAAAACAAGGCAGAGGTTGATCCATGTTCCCTTCGCTTACATCTCCCGGGCTACAAACCTAAGTAGAGTGGTCAACCTATTGGTTGAAGCTTATATGGGTCTCGAAGATTAAATTACCATTAACTGATTTATTGCTACTGACTTTAGCAGAACAACCTGCGTCTTTTAACTTGCAGGCAGTAACTAGCTATTCCCATACTTCATACTGGCATTCAGCTTTCCTTTTCCTTAGGATTCACTGGTAGTCTTTCTTGCAGCTAGCAATAGCAGCACTGTCGCTAATGACAACTTGAAGGGCTTGATGTAATTGGGTGAAGGCTAACCTACATGCCCTGTTGAACCAAGATGATGGCATATCTGCACTGGCCCTAACCTCCTTCATTAAATAAACTCCAATAAGTTTGTCCAGCTTGCCCGGCTGCATAGCATATGGCTCCAATGTAAGGCACCTATTTATCAGTGGCAATAGCACTGCAAAACCTAAGCATGATCCCTGCCAAATCTATGCCTCTCCAGACTCGCCAACGCCTGTTACCTTTAGTCACACTATGATGTAGAACTTTCATCAGCCCACCCACCAAACACCCCCACCCTGCTTCTATGATGTAGTGTGAGTCTGAGGAGCCCTAGGCTAATCCCTTGCCAGCGGTTCCATCTTATAAGTGAACCCCATACTCTTTGTGTTTATTGTTCTTTTGTGCCCCGTGCTCTACTAATTTAGGTGGATCAGGGATTATAGTACTGTCTTGAAAAACATCAGGTATCACAGTGTTCTCATTGCCAACTTCATAGCATAGAGTTTAGTTGACACACCAAGTTTCTCTAGGCTTGCACACAAAGGCCGAAGGCAGTTTTCCAGGGTGAATATTAGTTGGTCATTATTAAGCATGATCATATCAGACTTAAACTTTTCTGTGTTATCTCCAGAAAATGGTGGGGGGGGGGGTTGAGACAAGGCTGAGAGAGGAGCATAGTTCTTAGGACCAGGGTCACTTTGTTCCTTTTGACAGATGGGCTGAGATCGATTGAGGGCGAGGGAGTAGCAGAATTCGAAATAGTAGCCATACTGAGAGCAGAGTCACATGGCTTCACCCTCTCAATATTAGCTGGTTGATTGACTGCAACTGAGTTGGACAGACTTAAATATGGTCATTCTGAGAGTAGAAAATTAGCAGTCAAGGAGAGACATTGTTTGGCCAAGTGAATCTCCTTATCCATTACCGCAACTGCTCGTACAAAGAACCCCTCCTAGGTCATTATGCTAAATGGAACTTCCGTAATGTTAGTTTTGAAGAGTTCCAGTTTCTGTTTTGCCATGATAGTTAATGATTGCTAATCACTGTTAAAGCACCAAGACTCACATGCATAACCTTAATGGGTAAGACAAGACAAAATAGAGGGCAGGACAAACAATCCACACTGTGATGGCACATGGCCATAATATATGAGAGGATATCAGCCTCTGGTTATACTGTGCATGGGTCTTTATATGTACAATGCACTCCAGGGACTTCCATTAGTAGTACCAAAAATAAACATGATTTCTATCTGTTTTTAAAATGTATAGCTTTATTGTTACTTTAAACTACTATTTCCTTTGGATGGTATGTCCAGGAACAGCTCCTCTTCAGTGGCAGAGGGGCGTCGCCCCTCTGGCTAAGCCAGCAGATGACAAATAAAATGATAGCTTGCTGTTTTATTTTTCATCATTTTTCATCCGCTAGTTCAGCCAGCAGCGTGTACAGGAAGGGGCGGGGCTGGGCCACGGGAGGTGGCAGGGAGGAAGAGGAGAGAGTACACTAAGTGCACATGTGTGTTTGGCCGGACGCCTGAGGCCGGCCAAACATACATGCACACTTAGGTTTCTCCAACCCGGCTGTATACAGAAACAGCACAGACCCCAGGCTTGTGTCTGAACAGCAGACCGAGCCACTCACACCAGTCCTGACGCTGCTCTCATGCTAAGTTTAGAATGAAAGCAGCACCAGGATTGCTAAGGGAGCCTGTGCTAATGCCCCAGTGTATGCTGGGACACCAGACCACCAGACAAAGGGGAGCGACGAGTGAGGCAGCATGATGCAGTGGGAGGTCGTGACGATGAGGAGAAGCGGTAAGTGGGTTTTCTTTGAGTTTTTTTAATGTTTCCCCTGTTGTCGCCCCTTCCCCCAACACACACACCCCCTTTGACATATGTGGCTGCTGCCACTGGGTATGTCTTACCTGAATTGTGAATTTGCACTTTGGTCCATTGACACCGACATGTTTCACTTGTTCATAATGAACATGAAAAGTATGCTTTTAACATACAAGATGTTCTAGTTAGTTTCCCCGTGCAATGTACATTTAATACAGAAGTGAGTGCTTGCTCATTTGACTGACTGATTGGTATGTGTATAAAATAAGTTTTACATTGTCTGACCCTTAAGGAAGTCTGTTCCTCTGCTAAGAGTCTGAAGTGGTAATACCGATTCCTCATAAATGGTCTACGGGAATGTCTTAATGAAAGTATACTTGTTTAGTAACATCTTTGCTTTAATGAGTTAGCTGGGCTCCCGTATTGATTTAGTGACACTACATTTTGATGGATTGCACTTAATCGGTAGGATGATTGCACTTAATCGGTAGTATGAGCTGGTTTAAAGTTTTGATAAGCAGAAATAAATGTTTGACTGTATACTAGATGCAGAAAGTGCTTCCCGCCGTATGGTTAATATGGGGAAATGTAAAATGTGTTAATGGGTAAATAGCCAGAGATAAAATATTTACTTTACATAGGTAGGATTGTAATGGAAAACAACTTTCTGATCCGGAAGTAATACTTCGTGCTGTACGTTTTCCGTGTTGCCTATCATTTGCCTCTGTCGGCTGATCTCATGCAGGTGACTACAGCTTGGGGAGAATGACGAGGAGAGAGCATAACATGAAATGATCTTAGTCTCATTAATATCCGTTTAAAATATGCTGATTGACGTTCTGTTGGAGGAGTGTCCAACTAGATCCAGAAACGTGGGACCCATGCCACATTTTTAGGATATCCACATAAGAAATATTTCCATAGAACAAATCTGAAAGGGACTCATTTACGAAGACAACAGTTATCCTAGAAATCTGTTTTAGATCCGCCCGTCCAGGATGTACGTTGAAGCTCCTTTTTTTACAGCGAAAATATTGTGTTTGGAATATTGCATCCTGCCGGAGTTGGAGGAGCGCGATGAAAAGGGAGTGAAAAGTCCCGCGTGCCCGAGAAAGGACTTTTTGTTTGTTTACAAGTGAATTCGACCTTAGAGCATGGAATATAGACTATGCAACCGTGGCAGACTGTTTTCTAGAAAGCGCAGCTTATTTGCAAATGCCTGTGGATGTGTGTGTTAGAAAGTTGTAGCTAGTAGAGCTATCGTAATTACCACTATGATACTTGAGGATTTTACCTGTTGATCTCCTAACAAACGTCTTTCCCCTAAATTGAAGGATCTCAATTGCTATTTTATAAACACAACAAAGCGTACATACGTCATAAAATCAGGGCCATGCACTGCATGCATATGTAACTAGACTTTCTGGTGAAAGCTGTGTTCCTCCTAAGACCACGTTCTATGCCAAATGAATGGATAACTCCTACTATTTATTGAAATAGCTACTCTAGAGGTCAGGAAGAGCTGTAAAAATCCACTCTGAATTTATCAGACCTTTATTGTGGTCAAATATGGTAACTGGCTTAAATAGAAATTGAAGGGTGGGGGTGATGATTGCCCTACTATTTCATGTACATTATTTACATTGTTACATAGTTGTCCTATACACACAAAGTTAGAAGAATAAGTGGTTATTGTGATGTTGGAATCAGTATCAAACAAATTGCTGATCATTATTGTTAGAAATGGGGTCTCTAGTTGGCAGAGGTATACACCCTTGTCCAAATAGGGACCACAATCCTAGTGAGTGTAAGGCACACACAATCCAAATTATCCTGTGCCCACCCTCTGGTAGCTTGGCAGTGAGCAGCCGGGCTCAACTTAGAAGTTAATGTGCAAAGAATTTGTACAATAAATCATACAGTAACACAGTGAAAACACCAGAAAAATACACCACACAGGTTTAGAAAAATATAAGATATTTATCTGGTTAAATTAAGGACAAAACGATAAAAGATTCAATAAGCACAAGTTGAGATATCACTTTTGCAAGTTTAGAAAGAGTCGTAAATCTTAGTAATCAACAGTTGTCTCTTGTTTTCACAAAGTACCTGGTTTGCGTCAACAAAATTACCAGGCACGGAGACCGCAAAGGAGGAGATGCGTGGAAAAATGAGGAAGTCGGGCTTCATCGTTCTGGCTCAGCTGGGCATCGATGTGGGAGGGCCGTGTGTGGAATTTCCATTTGGAACGCAGGTGCTGCATTGATTTTTGTTCTGGAAGCCATGCTGTGTCATTCCAGTGCGGCTGTGCTTCGATTTTCTGTGCAAAAGAAGTTTCCTTGAAGAGATGAAGTCATTTTGGCCCTGAGACTTCCAAAACAGGAGGTCAGCTCAATCCAAGCCCTTGTCGAACACTTTTCAGCAATGTTAGAGGGCAGCAGTCCTTCACAGCAAAACAGTCCAGATGAGTCCTTTGGGCAATCAGGCAGTTCCTGTTGAAAGGTTACAGGTTCAGGACCGGAAGTGTCTGATTTGGTGGGGTCAGGGACCCAGTTTATATACCCACAAATGCCTTTGAAGTGGGGAAAACTTCAAAGCGTGGTTTTGAAATGTACAAGGTCCCCTTTCCGTACCGGTCTGTCTCCCAGTAGGGGTTTGGCAGTCCATTGTGCGAGGGCAGGCCACTAGCCTTTGAAATGTAAGTGCCAGGCCCTCCACCCTACCAGCTCAGGAGGACCCATTCAGTATTCAGATGAGTGCAGGTGTGAGTATCCAATGTTTGTGGTTGTCTGAGTGAAATGCACAAGGGAGCTGTCAACCTGCCCAGCCCAGACATGGATTGGAGGCAGGCTGTAAGGCACAGATGGACTTTACGTGCATAGAAATGCTCATTTTCTAAAAGTGACATTTCTAAAATAGTAATATAAAATCCAACTTCACCAATAAGCAGGATTTTGTATTACCATTCTGGCCATACTAAATATGGCCTGGTTACCCCTTTCTGATCAGGATCTACCACGCAAACAGTATATGAGGGTAGCCTTAATTCTATCCTATGAAAGGAGCAGGCCTCACAGTATTGGAAAAATAGTTTATATGTTTTCCACTACCAGGACATATAAACCACACATGTACGTCTTGCCTTTTAACTACATAGAACCCTGCTCTAGGGGTTACCTAGGGTCTACCCTAGGGGTGACTTAAATAAGAAAAAGGAGAGTTTAAGGCTTGGCAGGTACTTTTAAATGCCAAATCGAAGTGGCAGTGAAACGGAACACACAGGCCTTGCAATGGCAGACATTGGATATGGTTAAGGGGATACTTATGTAGGTGGCACAACCAGTGCTGCGGGCCCACTAGTAGCATTCAATCTGCAGGCCTGGGCATATGTAGTGCACCTTACTAGGGACTTACAAGTAGATCAAATATGCCAATTGGGTATGAACCAATGTTACCATGTTTAAGGGAGAGAGCAAATGCACTTTAGCACTGGTTACCAGTGCTAAAGTGTACTGAGTCCTAAAACCAGCAAAAACAGTGTGAGAAAAGTGGAGGAAGGCAGGCAAAAAGTTAAGGGATGACCACCCTACGGCTGTCAGATCTAACAATTATGATTTGTAAGACACAGCTTTACAGGCAGGGCTCAAATTAAGGTTCAGGAATCATAAGAGCTCAGTGTCAAATCTGAGCAGTAGTATCATGCCCACCAGTATAGCAGTATAAAAATGTTGAACGGTATTTCTGAAAGGCATAGCTCATATGCATAAGAGAGGAATTTCAAAATAACAGTACCAACATCTGCCCGAGAATACTAGTTTTTAGTTTAAACATGTAATCATGACCCATATGGCTCAGTCTTGAGCAAAGTAAAAGTAATGTGCAATTAAAGCCTGCAATCTAAATTTCTCCATATGGGCCTTCTGTGTGATGGAATGTACAGCTCCCCAATCCCATTTTTCCTGTGGCTCATTTTTGATCCTTTATCATGTTATCTGACTCAGCAGGGAGCTCATGGAATTGCTCATAGCAGCTCATGCAAGGTGTAAATATTTCACTGGATCTCAAGGTCACAAAAGCCCCTGTGACCAACCCCACATGGCATGGCCGAAGGTGGTGCACGGTTGGGTGGTTATAGGCAGTTGGCCACGGCCTGAAACCAACGGGCTGGCGCGCATGGCTGAAAGGCTGTGCACAGCTATGGTTGGATATGTTAAAAAAAACATAGAAATTCACTGAAAAAAATAAAGGTTTCAGGGACATTATAGTTAGAAAACAAAGTTTACAAAAATATAGAAATTCACTTAAAAACAAAGGTTACAGACATGTAATAATAAGGTTCTGAATTTACTCATACAAAACCATTGAAATTCACCTTTCATAGTTAGACCTATCTCAAGTAACTATAACTCGTATACAACAATCACTAATGGCACTTTGGCACTTCTGTGTGTGCTGCAAAATGTAGCACACACAGAAGTGCCAAAGCGTCATTTTCCAATGATTGTTTATGTGCAGGAGGGACACCTTCCCACACATAAACAATCATTTCATGCATTTTGCTTTCTCTATGCGTGCGGCATTCTGCTGCATGCATAGAAAAAGCAAAAAATAAGGAGGAATAAAAGTATTTTTACCAACCCTGGGGCTGGCGTTAGATTTTGGCGCTGCCTTAGGTTTACAAGATTTCATGAATCTGAGGCAGCGTCAAAATGCAATTGGTGTTTCTGTGGCACACCCACAGCAACGCCCACTGCATTCCCCTTCCACGCACAGGTCTGTGTGGGAAGGGGCCATATTTACAAGGTGGCGTTAAGCCACAAAAAGTGGCTTAATGCCACCTTGTAAATGCGGCGCTGTGCTTAGCACCACTAAAAGTGACACTCCTGTGGCGCTAGGTACCTATAAATATGGCCCATAATCTTCAACACCCCTGCTTATGTGGCTCACTTTTGCAAACAGTGTGGAAATTGACACAGCTCTCCTATCCAGTCATCACCGACCCAGTCACCTGTTCCATCTGCTTCCCCTTCTCAGACGGGCCCATCTACCTGATAGATGTAGAATAAACGAGATGTACCTCCCTATGGCCCTACTGACCATCATTCTGACTCAGGACCAACAATGGCTACAGCATACACTTCCATCTCTCCATGCAGAATGGTCTAACTGATTTGCAATAGTATAACTCCATACCCTACATCAGAAATAGGCGCTGATCTCCGAAGGGTTGCCACTCCTTTGAGGTGTACATCTCAATGTTAACATTTATGTTTTGTGCTTGTTTATTTGGGATTCGGCAGTTGCAATTGGCACTGGTGTGGGTGGTAGGTGGGGGTTTGTATTTTAGTCAACAAAAGCACCCCCTTTCAAAGTCATGACCAGCTCACTGACACAGATTGCTATTATATTATCGTCTCTGGAACTCTTTCTGGCAGGATGATCCTACTGGCCAATATCTATGTACCAAACACAAACTCACCTGAATTTTACTGAGACTTAGCCGTCCTAATGGGCTGTGCGAAGGTGGATTTCTTACTCATGGGGGCAACTTCAATATGACAAGTAAGCTGCAAATAGACTCCACTGGTGCCTTTCTTATCCCTAAGCCCGACTCTTATCAGGCCTTACACGACCTTCTTGACACCTTTCAACTCTCGGATGCTTGGCATGGCTGCTACGCCCTTGCCAAAGACTACACATTTTAGTCAGCCCAGCATAATGCAGTGTTTAAATCTGAACACGGTTGCACTATTAATGAATATTTCACAATTAACAATGGGTCAGTGGATAGACACGGAGCACTCTGGGAGGCCTTCAAGGTATACATCCGGGATATTTGTATCTGCAAACAAATTGGGGTTCAGCGCAGTACTTGAAATTATCTGTCCAGGGTGGAAAGGGAAATGAGGGATACTGACTTGAGTGCAATTACTGATCCACAAAACACACAAATGCATAGACGCTCTGTACTACTACAGGAATTCCACGATCTTGCAGATCTTGAGGTTACCTTCCTGTTCAAATATGGCCAAGCTCATCAGCATGGGGAGGGAGAGAAACTGAGACACACTTTGGTGCAATTATTGCACCCCAATTACCTTTGCAATGATGTGCTGGACCTCCTTAGGTAGGATGTGGCTGTACATGATAATGTCAGCATTACATGAACGTTTCTAAATTACTATCAATGGCTATATACATCATGAGCTACCGGTGATGTGGAGACCACTACTACATATGTGTGGGCATGTGGCCATGATGTGGCTCACTAGGGGACACCAGCAGTTTTTGTCTGCCTCTATAACCTGCGAGAAAATAGCTCAGGCGATTGACACACTGAGTGGCTCCAAGGCCCCTCAATTGGATGACCTCATGGGCGACTTTAATAAAGCTTATAGGCATATTTTGACCTCCACTTACTGGAGGTATGTGCAGAAGCACTATAAGAGGGGATTTCCTTCCCCTCCTCTTAAATGCCAAGAAAGCATTTGATTCGCTGGAGTGGCACTTCCTGTAGGTGTCCCTGATCAAGCTGGGTGTGCCTCGGGGCTTTAGAGATCTCATCATGCTCCTACACATGAGCCAAAAGACCCACTTGATAGTAAATGGCACCCTTATGGAGGCCTTCCTTATATCTAAGGGGACAAGGCTGGATTGCCCCCTTTTGCCCCCTACTGTTCATCATCACACTGTATCCACTGATCCAACACCTACAAGAATAACACATGTATAGGGGGCCTTCGCTTTCAGAGTGGCCATCTTCTGGCATCCACGTATGCTGATGACATACTATTGTTCATCAGGGATCTACCCACACATTTTCCATTATACATTATGGTCAACTCCGGGCCTCTCCATCAAATAGAATAAATCTGAACTATTACCTCTAACAGATACCAGCACTTACTGTGAGCTGGACTATTCCTTGCATTGGTGCCTGGACTCTACTTGTTAATTAGAAATCATGATAAATAGACAGAGAACTGAAGTTATATGTCAAATCCATGGCCCCACCATCGACAAGCTCACCTCAAAGGTGGAGAACTGGATGAAATTGCCTTTATCTATGGTAGGACGGATAGCCATAACTAAACTGATGGTCCTTCTGTGGTTTCTCTATTTTTTCCTAAATATTCCCATTGCTCTGGCCAAAAGCATCTTCGCCACCCTATGTCGCCTCCTCTCCACCTTGTTTGGGTGGGCAGATGCCCCCGAATCCGGTGGGAAACACTTACTCTCTATTTATGAGCACAGGGAATTCAGGGTATTGGATTTCCAGCTTTATTACTTAGTGGTACTGTTAGACCCCTGTTCAATCAAGGACCCTCACTCTAGTCAGGGTAAAAGAGAATCACCCTCAGCTAACCCCTGCTTATTCCCTTGGTAGCTTGGCAGAGCAGTAGGCTTAGCTTCAGAGTGCTAGGTGTAAAGTATTTGTACCGACACACACAGTAACTTAATGAAAACACTACAAAATGACAGGTTTAGAAAAATAGGAAATATTTATCTAAACAAAACAAGACCAAAACGACAAAAATCCACAATACACAAGTCAAGTTAACAATTAAAAAGCAAAAAGAGTATTTTTGTAGTTTAAAACACACACTAACACTGTTACCATGAAAATGTACCTTGTGTGCATCAAAAATAACCCCTCATGGGTGAGTGTGCATCAAAAAGGGCTTGTGATGTGTCACTTTCACTCACGAGCGAAACCTTGCGTCGTTTCTCCTTTCGTCGGGATCAGGGTGCATTGTTTCTTCTCTCCTCAGGAGAGCAATGAGTCGATCCGGTCAGCACTCTTGGGTCCGGGCAGGCCTTGTGTTCTTTTTACACTCCCAGCGGTGCTTGCGTCGGAAATCCAGCCGCACGATGATCCGAAAACCACGCAGCGCGGGTTGCGATCTCTCAGCCTCCGTCAGCTATGCTGTGCGTCATTTCTCCAGCTCCGTGCATCGATTCTTTGGTCGCGTTTCCGGCGAGTGCCGATTTTCAGCCATGGAGCCGGCGGCGCGCCATTTCTTCAGCCGCAGATCAGAGTTGCGTCGATCTTTTCCCCGCACGTCGCTCTGTGCGTGGATATTCTCCTCTTAGGCAGCCAGCTTCTCCTTTCAGGGTCCCAGGAACTGGATGGGCACCACAGGGCAGAGTAGGAGTCCCTCCAGAGACTCCGGGTGCTCGCAGATAGAAGTCTTTGCTGTCCCTGAGACTTCAAACAACAGGAGGCAAGCTCTAAATCAAGCCCTTGGAGATTTCTTCTCAAGATGGAAGGCACACAAAGTCCAGTCTTTTCTCTCTTACTCTGGCAGAAGCAGCAACTGCAGGATAGCTCCACAAAGCACAGTCACAGAAAGGGCAGCTCTTCTTCCTCAGCTCTTCTCCAGGCAGAGGTTCCTCTTGGTTCCAGAAGTGTTCTAAGGTCTGTGGTTTTGGGTCCCTTTCTTATACCCAATTTCTCCTTTAAAGTAGGCCTACTTCAAAGTGAAGTCTCTTTTGAATGTGAAATCCTGCCTTGCCCAGGCCAGGCCCCAGACTCTCACCAGGGGGCTGGAGACTGCATTGTGTGAGGACAGGCACAACCCTTTCAGATGTAAGTGACCACTCCTCCCCTCCCTTCTAGCACAGATGGCTCATCAGGAAATGCAGACTACACCCAGCTCCCTTTGTGTCACTGTCTAATGTGAGATGCAACCAGCTCAACTGTCAAACTGACCCAGACATGGAATCCACAAACAGGCAGAGTCACAGAAATGGTATAAGCAAGAAAATGCTCACTTTCTAAAAGTGGCATTTTCAAACACACAATCTTAAAATCAACTTTACTAAAAGATGTATTTTTAAATTGTGAGCTCAAAGACCCCAAACTCCATATGTCCATCTGCTCCCAAAGGGAATCTACACTTCAATCAGATTTAAAGGTAACCCCCATGTTAACCTATGAGAGGGGCAGGCCTTGCAACAGTGAAACACGAATTTAGCAATATTTCACTGTCAGGGCATATGAAACACATTACTATATGTCCTACCTTAACCATCCACTGCACCCTGCCCTTGGGGCTACCTAGGGCCTACCTTAGGGGTGTCTGACATGTAGGAAAAGGGACGTTTAGGCCTGCAAGTGGGTACACTTACCAAGTCGAATTTACAGTTAAAACTGCACACACAGACACTGCAGTGGCAGGTCTGAGACACGATTACAGAGCTACTTATGTGGGTGGCACAAACAGTGCTGCAGGCCCACTAGTAGCATTTGATTTACAGGCCCTGGCACCTCTAGTGCACCTTACTATGGACTTATTAGTAAATCAAATATGCCAATCATGGATAAGCCAATTACGTACACATTTTGTAAAGGAGCACTTGCACTTTAGCACTGGTTAGCAGTGGTAAAGTGCCCAGAGTAGCAAAAACAGCAACATCAGAGTCCAGCACACATCAACAACCTGGAGAACAGAGGCAAAAAGTTAAGGGAGACCACGCCAAGGATGACAAGTCTAGCAGGCACAATGTAACTTTGCCTTCTACTGGTATCATCCAGAAGTCAGGCTTCCACATCTTAAACCTGAATGACACCAGGTGCAGGACACCCCTCCATCCTCCCCCCTCACCATGGAACTCCTGAGGGATCCCAAGGATCTACAGTCTCTAGCCATGACCTGCTGGGCATGGTCAATGCTTAGACAGTATTTAGGAGGGGTCCCCTCTACACCTCCAATTTTCCCCTTTTGAATAATCCTTGGCTGCTCTTCTTGGAAATGCCTTGTGCAAAGCACACTGGAGGCTTACCAACTGCATACAACGGGAGATCTTTTCACGAGTGGTAGAGCCCTTGGGCTACCTATGCCCACTCCTCCTGGGAGGCACACCACAATAGATCAATTTGCATTCCACTGCTTACACAGTACTGTACATTACACCCTACATACATACCTTGAAGAACCAGCTGATTTCTCCCCCTGACTTTAGTGATCACCACTATTGACAACACCCCGTTAATCTCCCTACTATATGACACTAGCTTCACCTTGAAAGCTGTGGGCCCAGGGAAATCTAGGTTGGCCTGGGAGCACAATTTGGGATACTCTATATCAGATAAAACATGCCAGTACTGTTGCATGCATGTGCTCTAAATCACAGACACAAGATGGTCCACTATAAATATCTTCACCATGCCTACCCCACACCCCAAGCCCTCGCACGGCTTGATCGCCCTAATGCATGTCTGATTACGCTAACTTTATATACTTAACTGTCCTGTTATTCATGATTGTTGGGAGGCAGTGTTCACTTTAATCTCAACTGTGATTGAACAAACTATCGACTCTGATCTGTTGATGGCTTTTTGGAGGTATGTTAAACCGCTGCACACTGGGCTGATATGTTATGCAACCATAGCTCTATTACTGGTTTAACAACAAATAGCCCTGTACCTGGGCAGTAACAGAGCCCCCATCACTTACGCTTGGTTACAGGACATGGCATTCTGCCACACTACTAGCGAACTTTATGCTTTCCTTCAAAACCCATCCTCCAGGCCCAAAGACATTTAGCAACCTCCCTGAGATTATCTCCTGTCCCTGGACTCTGACTCTGTCCATGGCTCCAACACTTGACTTCAATAATACACAATATGTGACTTCTCAGATATGCTGTCTCTTTACTGGAATGCATCTGGAATGTATCTATGGTGTTTACTCTCGCTCATTGCAATATGTTATGGGCATATGCACCCGCCTTTGATCTGTCATACTGCTCTCAAAACTGGAGAAACCAGATGGGCCCTCTCAACACTTTCAATCCAGAGAAAATAGTCTAGGCTCCTAATTATTATGCCTCTCCAGCCCCCATGTAGACCAGTCCTGGCATTTCAGACTATGTGCTACCCTAACACAAGTCAAGAAAAGCTGGGTGCAAGAGACAATTAATCCTCCCAAAATTTACAATCTTCTAGATAAGGAAAAGTTGCATGGGTTGACTCACAAAAAGGCTAAATTACCTAGAAGTCCACTTGTTTATTTAGCAACCAGCACATGATCAAGTTCAGTGCATTGTACATCATTTATTGTTATTTTGCACCACGTGTGAAATCCCATGTCTATGTAATAAAATCATTTTATTTTACCATTGCTGGCGGTATGGCTGGCTCCCTATTTTGACTTTTCCGCTGGGCCAGCGGAAAAGTCACACAACATTGCCGCCGGCTCGTAATTGAGCCGGCGACAATGCTGATGTGCAGCGGGTGCAGTAGCACCCGTCGCACATTTCACTGCCCGAAATTCGGGCAGTGAAATGCGTGACGGGGCTCTGCCTGTGGGCCCCTGCACTGCCCATGCCAAGTACCGCCAGCCTCTTCCTGGCGGTGCAAACCGCCAGAAACAGGCTGGCGGTAGGGGAGTCATAATCCCCAGGGCAGCGCTGCCCTGGCGGATTATCACCACCGGGGCTGAAATGTCGGTATACCGCCGGCCCCGGTGGTGCGACCGCGGCGCTACCGCCGCGGTCCAAATACGCCGGGAGGCACCGCCAGCCTATTGGCGGTGCTCCCGTCGTTTTGGCCCTGGCGGTCAAAGACCGCCAGGGTCATAATTACCCCCAGAGTCTGCTTTAAGTAGCGAGTCAGTACTGACAGGTGCACTCAGTTAACTGCATAAGTGCTTGGGCTTGTTTCTGTTAACCTTTCTCTAGATTCTGATATGGTCTCCAATGTTACCATTTCTTCTCTTGTTAGGGAAGCAGGAGTGGGAGATCATGCCCTTCACTCACAAGTTTCCTTTTTGTTTGACCAGGATAATGTGGTCTTACTGCCTCTTTTTCAACCCAGCTCTAAACGCATGCAGTGCAGGGTGCCTCAGGTCTTGACTCGCAGCCCCACTGTTTTTTAATTTTTATATTATCCACCTAGCATACCTCATACATACTTTTAGCTTCACTTTTTGTCCTATGTTGATGATACTCAACTGATCATAAGCTTTAATGGTGAAATAATTTCCCTTTAATAATTTACATGACTCGCTCATTTCAGGAGCATATTTTTAAAACATTCTCCACATTCTTCCTCGTTCTAAGAATCTTAAAGAATGTGGTCTTATTCATTCCGACTGAGTATAGGAAAACAAATGAAAAAGCCATTATTACAGCTTTGCTGGACTATTTTAACTCAGTTTTCCTTGAATTCCCTATGAAACAGATAGATCACCTCGAAAGCTTTAAAAACCTTATATCATATCTCTTATAGGGGATCATAAAGGTTGTGTTACCTGCACGATCCATATTGACTTACGTCGGAAAAAGATTCCAATTAACAGCTCTTTCTTCTGCCATTGTGTGGTTCAACCATCAGGTCCCAGCTATATCCAAGATCTGTTCAAGAGTTACAAACCACCTAACTCACTTTGTTCAAATTTCTTCTAATATTTTATGCATCCCTCAGATGAGGAAAGTGAGATTGGGAGGGCGCTCTTCAATTGTTCTCATAGTCAAGGCATGGAATCAACTGATTTCCTGCTTACACATGACCACCCTCTTTGTCCTTGAGAAAATGACTTAAAACCCACATTTTCACGCTCTAATATTTATATACCTTTTCTTGCTTTGGTCACTTCTGCACTTTTGTGATCTTATTTTCAGAACAACCTAAATGGGAGGGGGAGCGCTCTATACATGGTCAATCAATCAATCAATCAATCAATCATATCAGTCTATGTGGTGGGGTAATACAGTTACTGATTGTAAGAACCAGATGTGGGGGCTGGGGTTGCAGTGAGGAGATGATACATTGAAAATAGGTGGATGTTGGAGTGTCCGGGGATAGACAGAATGTGCTCCAGGTTAGCTTGTAGATTTCAAAGTCTTCACAGGTTTTTCCCTACTGCTTTTTTCAGTGGAATGACATTTTCGTTCTGAGGGACCAAATATCCCACTTGTTCTAGGGCTGCTGGTGTCTATAGTTTGGAGAAAGAGCATGACAAGAATAGTTCATATCAAAAGTGTGTTTAATAGTGTTTTTTAACTAGAAAAAGGAGGTGATGTGCTGAAGTCAATTATAATCATTGTGGAGGTGGTGTACTAAATGAATTAAAGAATCAAGAAAATGTTTTCTTTAAGTAGTGCTATTGGTAGTTGGCTTGGAGAAAGGAGGGATGGTGACTATCAGGTGTATCTCATCATGGTCGCAGGAGGGAAATCATAGATAAGAGTGGAGAAAGTTGGCTTAATAGGGAAGAGCATTAAGCCAACAGCATGCTCTGTGCAGGATGAAAGAAGTGATTGTTGAGCAGCGAGTAATCCGATAGTTAGTGGGTAAATAAAGAGACAGATTTACAAAGCCTTTGCGCCCCTTAGCACCACTTTTGTGTCAAACTTTTTGCCGCAAATGTGACGATAACGTGGCACTACCATATTGCCATATTCTAAGGTGGTGCAAACTAAGTTTGTGCCACCTTGTAAACCCTTTGCGCTACATCATGCATAACATATGCATGATTATGCAAAGGGGGTGTTCCCTAATGGGTCTCTTAATCCCTTCGCTGCCAGGCCTTTTCCCCTCCTGTGCCGAGCCTTTTTTTGGCTATTTGGGGCAGTTTGCACTTAGGCCCTCATAACTTTTTCTCCACATAAGCTACCCATGCTAAATTTGCGTCTTTTTTTCCAACATCCTAGGGATTCTAGAGGTACCCAGACTTTGTGGGTTCCCCTGAAGGAGACCAAGAAATTAGCCAAAATACAGCGAAAATTTAGTTTTTTTTCTCCAAAAAATGGGACAAAAGGCTGGAGAAGAAGGCTTGTGGTTTTTTCCCTGAGAATGGCATCAACAAAGGGTTTACGGTGGTAAAATCACCATCTTCCCAAATTTCAGGAACAGGCAGACTTGAATTAGAAAACCCAATTTTCCAACACAATTTTGACATTTTACTGGGACATACCCCATTTTTACTATTTTTTGTGCTTTCAGTCTTCATTCCAGTTAGTGAAAGAAATGGGTGAGAAACCAATGCTGGATCCCAGAAAGCTAAACATTCCTGAAATGTAGACACAATTCTGAATTTAGCAAGGGGTCATTTGTGTAGATCCTACAAGTGTTTCCTACAGAAATTAACAGCTGAAATAAAATAATATTTTAATTGAGGTGAAAAAAACAGCAATTTTTCTCCACGTTTTACTCTGTAACTTTTTCCTGCGATGTCAGATTTTTTAAAGCAATATACCGTTACGTCAGCTGGACTCTTCTGGTTGCGGGGATATATAGGGCTTGTAGGTTCATCAAGAACCCTAGGTACCCAGAGCCAATAAATGAGCTGCACCTTGCAATGGGTTTTCTTTCTATACTGGGTATACAGCAATTCATTTGCTGAAATATAAAAAATGAAAAATAGGTATCAAGAAAACCTTCGTATTTCCAAAATGGCCACAAGATAAGGTGTTGAGAAGTAGTGGTTATTTGCACATCTCTGAATTCCGGGGTGCCCATACTAGCACGTAAATTACAGAGCATTTCTCAAATAGACGTCTTTTTTACACACTGTCTTACATTTGAAGGACAAAAATGTAGAGAAAGACAAAGAGCAATAACACTTGTTTTGCTATTCTGTGTTCCCCCATGTCTGCCGATAATAATGGTACCTCACTTGCATGGGTAGGCCTAGCGCCTGCGACCGGAACTGCCCCAAAACACAACATGGACACATCACATTTTCACAAAGAAAACAGAGCTGTTGTATGCAAAGTGCCTAGCTGTGGATTTTGGCCTCTAGCTCAGCCGGCACCTAGGGAAACCTAGCAAATCTGCGCAGTTTTGAAAACTAGACACCTAGGGGAATCCAAGATGGGGTGACTTGTGGGGTTCTGACCAGGCTCTGTTACCCAGAATCCTTTGCAAACCTCAAAGTTGGCCAAAAAACACTTTTTCCTCACATTTCGGTGACAGAAAGTTCTGGAATCAGAGAAGAGCCACAAATTTCCTTCCACCCAGCGTTCCCCCATGTCTCCTGTTAAAAATGGTACCTTACTTGTGGGGGTAGGCCTAGCGCCCGCGACAGGAAAAGCCCCAAAACACAACATGGACACATCACATTTTCAATAAGAAAACAGAGCTGTTTTTTGCAAAGCACCTAGCTGTGGATTTTGGCCTCTAGCCCAGCCGGCACCTAGGGAAACCTAGAAAACCTGCGCAGTTTTGAAAACTAGACACCGTGGAGAAGTGTGGCTCAATGGTTAGAGCGGCAGACCCTGAAGCAGAGATCTAGCTCAAGACCAGGGTTCAAGTCCCGCTTCGGCAGGTCTTGGGCTCAATTCCCCTTGACCAGATAATTCTCGCCTCGGTGCCTAATCTAATTCATGGGTCCCACTCTGCAACTCTGGGCAATAGCTTGCTTAATCTCCACAACGGCCCCAACAGCGCTTGGATGCCTGGCTTCACCCTGGGGGTGCTCAGGAGTGGGTGCCTCACAGGGAAAAGCCAGGAGGGGTTCCATAGCGGTATGAGTACAGCGCCTTGAGACCCTAACGGGTGAGTAGTGCGCTATACAAGTGCTAATTTACATTTACACCAAGGGGAATCCAAGATGGGGTGACTTGTGGGGTCTGACCAGGTTCTGTTACCCAGAATCCTTTGCAAACCTCAAAATTTGGCTGAAAAAATACCTTTTCCTCTCATTTCGGTGACAGAAAGTTCTGGAATTAGAGAGCAGCCACAAATTTCCTTCCACCCAGCGTTCCCCCAAGTCTCCCAATAAAAATGGTACCTCACTTTTGTGGGTGGGCCTACTGCCCACGAAAGGAAATGCCCCAAAACACTATCTGGACACATCAATATTATCAAATACAAAACTACCTATTTGTGCGGGGGCACCTGTGTTTTTGGTCCTGGGCTCAGCAGCCTTCTAGGGAAACCTACCAAACCCAGACATTTCTGAAAACTAGACACTAGTGATGAGTCCAGTGAGGTGTGACTTGTGTGGATCCCCCAATGTTTTCTTACCCAGAGTCCTCAGCAAACCTCAAATTTAGCTAAAAAATCAAATTTTTCCCACATTTCTGTGTGGGATCACAGCACTGGGACACATTTCATACCACCCAATGTTCCCCTCAGTTTCCCGGTGAAAATGATACCTCATTTGTGTAGGTGGACCAAGTGCTTGTGAAAGGGAAGAGCTAAAAACATGTCGATATTGAGGGGTAACCAAAGGGGGTCCAAAATGGCAGTTTGAAAAAAAACATTTTTAGGCTGACAAGTGCAGCAGAATTTTTATCGGTATAGATGAGACAATGCTGGGTGGTAGGAATTTTGTGGATTCCTGCAGATTCCAGAAGGTTCCATCACAAAAACGTGGGGAAAATGTGTGATTTCCAGCAGAGTTGGAGGTTTGCAGGGTATTGTGGGTACAAAAATGGTGCGGGGTGCATGTGAAACACACCACCCTGGAATCACCCAGATGTTTAGTTTTCAGAGGTGTCTAGGTCTTGTGGATTTTTCTACATGGCAGCGTCCCAAAGTCCATAAAGTTCAGCCCTCACCATTCCAAGTGGGACGATTTTGAGAGTAAGGCAAGCTCTCGTGGCCCAAATGTAAAACTAAAACCCAAAATAATAAAATGTCTTCTTGCTTGCGGAGGGATAAGATGTTTTAGAGTGCGGGGGAGAGCTGAAAGACTGTTACCCCCTTCAGTTGATGTAGGGGCGTAACCAGGCCCATACTGGTTGGTAGCCACACCCCAATATATATATTTTTTTAATTCCCTGGCATCTAGTAGACTTTCTGCCCCCGCTCGGGTGTGGATCAGGGGTAATTGCCCTATCTGCCCACTGGTGGGCAGAACAACTTTGGCCCCATTTATTTGGGGTGGGGGTATGGCCATACCCCCACCCTCTTATTTTGGAAAAAAAAAACTTCCCTGGCCTCTGGTGGGCTTTCTGCCTAAAATAAATGTGCCCCCCCCGGGGAGCGACCCTTGCCTAAGGGGTAGCTCCCCTTCCATGAATTTGGCATAAAAAAAAACCTCCCTGGTGTCTAGTGGTTTAAATAGGTCAATGTGCACCCAAGGGGGGCAGAAATGGCCTAAATATAATTTGCCTCCTAGGGAGCGACCCTTGCCTAAGGGGTCGCACCCCAAAAAAAAAAAAAAAAACTAAAGAAACACAAAAAATAAAAGAAAAAAGGATCCCTGGTGCCTAGTGGATCCTGCCCCCCCTGGGGGCAGTAAAGGCCTTGAAAAATATTGCCCCCCCTGGGGAGCAACCCTTGCCCAAGGGGCCGCTCCCCTCATGCCAATTTCCCTTGAAAAATAAATCCCTGGTGTCTAGTGGGCATTTCAAAAGCCAGATTGCTTTACAATCCGGCTTTTGAAATGCTCTGAGAGACTTCAAAGGGAAGGAAATTCCTTCCCTTCCCTTTGAAGCCTCTCAGGCCCCCATCACATGATCGGAAGAGAAATGCTTTGCATTTCTCTTCTGATCGCACTGGAAGCTGAGCTTTCAGTGCGATGGGGAAGTGGCCTCTGATGAGGTCAGCACACATTTGCGTGCTGACGTCATCAGACGTCACTGGGGGGGGCAACGGGGGGCCAGGGGTGGGAGGGACCCCACACGCTATCTCCGGGCTCCAGGCCGAGGACGTAATGGTTACGTCCTGGGCACAGGAGCACTGTGCCGCGGGACGTAACCATTACGTCTGGGGCACAGAAGCGGTTAACACTATACTGGATTAGCTCCATTTCTTTACACTAGTCAAGTGTAGCATTACAATAGCGTAAAAAAATGACGCTATTGCCCCTAACATATTGTATTGTGTTACAGTGCTATCATTGTGGTGTTAAGGAACACAAGGGGGCTGCAAGAAAAGTGGCGCATTACTAGTGATGCACCACTTTCTTGTAAATATGGCCCCAAGTGTTTTTTGTTTGGATACTAAGGTTTACATTGAAGTTCCCAAGTAAGTAAAGGGGGTTTGAGGGATGAAATGAGTCAATTACAGTACTGAGGTTATCAAAGAAAAAGCTAATGCTCTGATGACACCTGATGGACAGTGATTGTTTGAATGTTAGTTTAGAAGGAGGCATTGATTGAAGTGGATTAAAATTTGAAAGATGTACCGGGTGCAGCTGTTGCTGAACCGGTGTGGTAGTAAGTTTTTTGTTGAGTGTTATACCAACTCTTCTGCCCTTGTGGTGTGCGGCATCATTTATAAGATGGTTTGTTGATGAGACAACGTATTCTGGTTGATTCAAGACTCAGTAATGTCTGGAAAGTGGAATGCGTGACTGTGTGTGTGTCAAAATGGACAGTGATGAAAGATGGCTTGCACTATGCAGAGTGGGTGTTCCATAGACTCAAATAAACAGTAGGCTTCCTTGGGTTAAGATCTGTGAGATCAGAAGTCAGTTTAGGGTTCTGTTTACATAAAAAAGTTCAAGTGCTGGGTATGTGGTGGACAATGTGCCTGCTGGTTGGTGGGTGAGCTCTTTAGGATTAGAAGGCCCACTTGAAGAAGGAACTGTCAGTATTGAAATGCATTGGGCTGAAATCAACTGTCGTGGTTTATCACTGCAGAATTTGATCATAGCTTGAAATTTAGTACTTTTCAATGATGGACACTAAAATAAAATACAACAGAAATTAAAGTTCGAATGCATAGATTAATTAAATTTAAGAGTATACCAGTATTTCTATGGCCACACTCTGTGCCCAGCCTGTCACTGAAGAATTTGTTTTGTTGTGTAGTTTATTGCAGTACTGCAGGTTTGTTGGTTGTACATTAAGGTTACATTGAGCTTGTCATACTTTTATACGTTACATTTTCAGTACTCTGCTCATTTTAAGTAGGTCTCTTGGCAAAACGCAGGTACGAAAAGGCTCGCAAGTATTTAAAAAAATGTTAAACTTGCAAGTCGGAAGAAGTGAAATATGTAAAAATAATAATAATTCAGGGAGGAGGTAGAAAATATGGGCGCATCCTTTGTGCAGGGAATCCCAGACTGCCATTCATTTTGGGAAATGTGTAAAACTTGCTTTAAGTTTAATAATCAATACAGATTAATTTAAACGTACATGCGGCTACTATATGTGTTCACTTAAAACATTTTTACAAACATGTAATCAGGATATCTTTTGTGCCGACTTTTAAACATATGAATGTACTACGGACTAAACTGCAGATCCCCATGATTGTTATATGACACTTATTTATTTTTGAGGCTTTGTAGAAACATTTTGAAAGTGAGTAGCATTAATCATATATTATGCTGTATATTTCTGCATGCTGGACCAGAATCTATTGATGCTTTCCTTAGACAATCAAATCCTGTCTTAAGCAATTCTCCTGCCAATGCACACCCATCATTGTCATTCACCGTAACCTACTCTTACCCTATTCTATAATTCAGATTTGAATACAAAATGAATTAACATTAAATAAAAACTTAATGGGTACATATTCGTGTCTATAAAGCATAATGATAATCTAGTTAATGGGCGAAGCTGTCGAAGGAAAAAGATGCCCAATGTAAATCAAAATCTTTAATTGCCCTGTTAGGTTCTGTGCAAATTTAGTTAGGAGCAGAACATCTCTGTACATTAGATGTTAATGCTGCTGCATTAAAACTTGATTGGTATCAGCAATGTTTCTTTTATGGTAATATATTTTCTAATTTTCTTGGTTTGCAACTGGTCTTTGACCTAACTTGACATGATCCAGTGTGGACTGTAGACACAGTATTATTTTGGGCACAAAGTACTTCTACTGTTCTTTTAAACAGCAGAAGTCTAGATACAAAATCCCGAGTGTGACAGCACCTTCTTATTTAAATCACTACTCACGGGTTCTCCTGCCTATCTTGTGTTATTTATCATGCCATCAGTTAGCCAAAGTCTCTCTGTCCCTCTTTCTTTTCATGTTGTCAGATTTACTCACTCTTCCACTCACCTTACCATCAGTCCATCATCCATACTTTGAGCTGGATTAAGATCTTGGTGGTATAACTGCCAAGCCGCATCGGCGGTGGGCACGAAAAGACTGTCAAGTCGGCAGTCCACCATATTTAGATATATTGCAGCTCAGCCAAAGATTGTCATGACGGAGTGTACACCATCACACTAACTCCATCCTGCAACCGACACGGCGGACTCCGATGTTGATGACTAGGCCCTCCTTTGCCTTCTTGACGGGCACATCCCGTTAAGCCTGTTCATATCACACAGTTGTACTTGTGGTGTTTCAGGGGTGGGCGGGAGTCCATTGTGGGACCTGTGCAGTAAGTACCATGGCTGTGATCATTGGTTGGATGAAAGCAGGCCATACCTGTTGTATATTGGACAATGGAGAACACCTGGAAAACAGACTATAAAACACACTCATTCCAGGCCATGATCCTTTGCCATTTCACTGTAGCAGACCATTTAGGCACCTGCAATTTCCAGCTCGGAGACACGGTTTTGCTTTGTTTTGTTTTCCACTCCCTCTGTGGTATTTTTTTTTGTACACTTTGAGTTAATTTCTTTACACTTTTTTGTGCATTACAAAAAAATATATATATTTTAAAATCATAATGGCAAAATCCTTGTTTCACAGAAGGAAAGCTGACTGGTGGATGAAATAATTAGAGTAGAGCCACAATTGTTTGGCGCACAAGTACAAAATGCTGCTGTTAGAAATGGGGTCTTTGGTTGGCAGTCAGGTTACCCCACCCTGTCCAAGCAAGGACCCACACTCTAGTCAGGGCAAAGGAGAAACACACCTGGTTAACCCCCACTCACCCCTTTGGTAGCTTGCACAAGCAGGAAGGCTTAACCCAGGAGCAATGTGTAAAGTATTTGTACCAACACACACAGTAATACAGTGAAAACACTACAAAATGGACACCACGCCAGTTTAGAAAACTAGGTAATACTTATCTAAATCAAACAAGACCAAAACAATAAAAATCCAACATAAGCAAGTCAAGATATCAATTTCCAAAAGAATAAGAGTCTTACTCCATAGAAAACAATGGAAACGTTGATTTTAAACAAAGTACCTGGTTTGCATCAAAAATGAAGCTGTACGGCCGAGCGTGCGTCAGAAAAGTCAGCAATGCGTTGATTCCTTACTCTTAAGTGCGGCCGTGCGGCGTTTCTTCTCCGGTCGGGTAGGCAATGAGTCATTTTTCTTTCTCACAAGAGAGCGATGTGTCAATATCCGGAAAGGGCACCTCATATCTGCGTAGGTTCACGATTACTTTGACACCCAGGGATGATGCATGAAGAATCCGGTCGGACGGTGTTAGAAAACTGTGCTGCATGAGGTTTGTGTCATAGTCAGCAGTCACAAGCGGGTGTTGCGTCATTTCTCCACCAGTGATGCGTCGATCTCCCAGCCAAGATGCATATGGAGCGTCAATTTTAGCCATAAGGCGGGTGGCGCATCGTTTATCAGCTGCGTTGCAGATGGTGCATCAAACATTTCCCTGCACGGCGTTCTGTGCGAGGATTTCAGATCTTGTTCTGCCAACTTCACCTTTCAAGGGCCAGGGACTGGATAGAGCACCACTTGGCAGAGCAAGAGTCTCAGCAGAGACTCCAGGTGCTGGCAGAGGAAGTCTTTGATGGCCCTGAGACTTCAAAACAGGAGGTAAGCTCAGTTCAAGCCCTTGGAGATTCTTCTTCAAACAGGAATGCACAACAAAGTCCAGTCTTTGTCCCCTTTCACAGGCAGAAGCAGCAACTGCAGGATAGCCCAACAAAGTCACAGGCAGGGGCAGCACTTCTCCTCAGCTCTTCAGCTCTTCTCCTTAGCAGAGGTTCCTCTTGGTTCCAGAAGTGATCTAAAGTCTGGGGTTTTGGGTCCACTACTTCTACCCCTTTTTGACTTTGAAGTAGGCAAACTTCAAAGGAAAGTCTCTGTTGTTCACAAGATCCTGCCTTGCCCAGGCCAGGCCGCAGACACACACCAGTGCATTAGAGACTGCATTGTGTGAGGGCTCATTCAGGTGTAAGTGACCAATCCTCCAGCCAGTCTAGCTCACATGACTCATCAGGATATGCAGGCTACACCCCAGCTCCCTTTGTGTCAGTGTCTAGAGGAGATTCACAAACTGCCCAACTATCAGTCTGACCCAGACAGGGAATCCACAAACAGGCAAAGACACAGAATGGTTAAAGCAAAAAAATGGCTACTTTCTAAAAGTGGCATTTTCAAACTAACAATCTAAAAACCCACTTCACTAACAGATGTATTTGAAATTGTGAGTTCAGAGACCCCAAACTCCAGTATTTATCTACTCTCAAAGGGAATCTGCACTTTAAGAATATTTAAAGGCAGTCCCTATGTTAACCTATGAGAGAGATAGGCCTTGCACAGTGAAAACCAAATTTGGTAGTATTTCACTGTTAGGATATGTAAAACACATCAGTATATGTCCCACCTTTAACAGACATTGCACCCTGCCCATGGGGCTACCTGGGGCCAACCTTAGACGTGCCTTGCATGTATAAAAATGGAAGGTTTAGACCTGGCAAGTGGGTACACTTGCAAAGTCAAATTGGCAGTGCAAGACTGCACACACAGACACTGCTGTGGCAGGTCTGAGACATGTTTACAGGGCTACTAATGTGGGTGGCACAACCAGTGCTGCAGGCCCACTCGTAGCATTTGATTTACAGGCCCTGGGCACCTCTAGTGCACTTTACTTGGGACTTACTAGTAAATCAAATATGCCAACCAAGGAAAAGCCAATTACACATACACTTTACACATGAGAACTTGCACTTTAGCACTGGTCAGCAGTGGTAGAGTGCCCTGAGTACTAAAAACAGCACAGAGTCCAGCACACAGTCAAAACATGGGACGCAGAGGCAAAAAAGACAGGGGAGACCATGCCAAGGTTGTCAGGTCTAACAACTACCATTTCCCAGAAAAGGGAAACATGGTCTAGAATAGTGGGCAGAGTGAATGCTGTCACGGACAATCTGACCACACAGGAGGAAATTAGGGAGAGGTGGAACGACCTGTAGAGGAAAGTCCACTACCTGGCCTCCATGCATCACCTGCAGGCCTGCAGGACTGGTGGTGGTTCTCCAAGCCCCCTTTTACAACTATTTCCCTGGGAGGAGAAGGTCTTATAGATCCTACATCCTGAAGGCTTGACTGGAATCCCTGGTGGAGTGGAGTCTGCTAAGTTTCACTTATCAATGCCACCACAATCATAAATGGAGTTCTGTCCCCGTATTAGATGTTTGGAATGCTTAAACAACCTTATCAAAGCAGTTTAAAGTAAACCTGACTCCCTAAAATACCAATTACTAGCATAATGGTTGTATCTCTCTTTTTTTAACAATATGCAAAATGTTAGATTGCATGCTATTCAACATGGATCATTCCTTGAATTTGCTTAGTTTATTGCTTTTATCACACAAACTGCAGATCACTGACTACCAGTGCCCGGTAGGCAGTATATCAGTGGTATGATCACAACATACAGTCAATGTTGAAATGATAGTGATGTTGGGAGGGTCTGGAGTTGTCTGATGCTGCACTGTCATCTGAGAGTTTAGCCCACATTGTGTATTATGTTGCTCTGTATGGTTTAAACCTGTCACGGAGCCACATATAGAAGAAGTTAGTTTATATGCAGCAAGTTCAGATGACACTGTCTCACAATCATCCATCCCAGTCTGTCCCATTCCAACACACACTTGTTCATTCATCCTACATATACTGCTCCCACTGACAAGTAGCCTTTCTATCGTGCCCTTAGTCACTGTATGTGGTGTAGGTCATGGGTTCTGACTCTTGGAAGTTTAGACAGGAAGCCAAGATTGCTGTGTGTGGGATAATGTGCAAGAACTGTACAGGTGGTTTGGTATTTAGTAGCTCACAATGATTTTGAGTAATCAGGTGTGGCTCTCACAACAGGATAGGTTGCACAGCTCTTGCCAAGATGATGTTGTAGGCCTGATTAGGTAACATGAGGAGCTAGCAAGTATTAATGGTGCTCATGAGATCACTGCAAAACAGCATTTCCAAGCTACCTGTAATATTTTGTTTGAAAAAATTCTAGTTACTGTTTGACGAATGTACGTGTGAATATCTAAAATGTAATGGTGTCCTTGTCAAGGCCCAGCTCACCTGAGTCCTCGTTCAGTTCTGATGGAGGTTGAAGACAATCCGACCCCACCCTGAAACTGCTTGTTCCAGCACACTAGTTTTTAAAACAGTGCACTAAGAACAGAAGCTCAAGGGAAGGGGGGAAGTGGATAAAATAAAATAAAGAGACAACACCGTTCTTGCGTTTCCACTGTTGAAGTGCTGCACAAATCTGCGGCCCTTTCTGACTTCTGTAGAAACTGGTGCCTAATGAAACATAAACAAAGAACAGATAAGTACAACCTATTCCTAACTGGGTTCCTGACTATCCCTTTATTTATTAGAAATTCTCTTCTAAAAGTACCTCTTGGATCCTGGTCTCTAGTTTCCAGGTTTTGGAATGTGTTACTGCTCAGGGATGTGCTTTCTATTACTCTAAAGCTTCTAAAACATTAAACAAATACCGTTATCAGAATTACCAATATCAAACATTCATCTTAATATAACTAAAGCATAAATTCCCAATAGCAGACTCACTTTTCCCATATTTCCAGAATCTTTTATAAAACAAATACTGTACTTTTACATCAAAATACAGCATGTAATTTGTGCAAGTCCTTGATTTACTGTTTGCCTTGCTGTTAATGGTTTACACTGTTCGATTCTTAAAAGTTCCATTAAAAAAATTGTTTGCTTCACAAAGTTCCGCAAAGTATTCTTGTAACAAAGAATTTGAATGACAATGTTCGTGGAAGATATCTTTTTTCTAATTGTCTATACACGAATCCAGAAATTGCTGTCAAAGTTCTTTCAGGTAATAAAAAGTTTTGCACTTGCTGGCAAGAGATACTGATCAGTCTAACCTTGTCTTCTTTCTCTTTTGCAGGTTGCTTGTAGGAGAGAGGCTGAGGCAAGGAGGAACCGGAAACCGGAAGAAGGAAGAGCCAGCAGCTGCGCCCATTGAAGCCAATGAAAGTCTGTAGAGAGCAGGAGTGCCAGCGCCGAGGGATCTGTTCTCAGGTAAGCGGGAGGTAGACGAGCACAAGCACTGGGTGAGGCTCGGGGGTTGCCTTTTATAGACAGGGCTGAGTGTGGTCCCCACATGCTGCACATGTTTTTGAAAGGTGTGCAGAGCTGGGTGTGGTTTGAAGAGCTGGGTGTGGTCCTCACATGCTGCACATGTTCTTGAAAGGTGTGCAGAGTTTCAGTTATTATGCAAATGAGTTGAATTAACACATGGCCTAGAGAGGAGTGTTTTAAAGAAGCCTTGGTAAAAGCAAGGCCCAATGTGTAAACAAAACAGCACATTAAACAACATACACAGAAGCCTGGGGGGGGGGGGAGGTGAGATAACAAGAAAGGCTTTCAATAGTAAGTTTAAAAGGGAGCTATTACAGAACCCACTAGTGCAGTGAGAGGGGACATGCTCTTTGCTGTGCACAAACCCTAACAGTTGCCCCCCTCAAAGGCCCTCCTACAGGACGGGGTTTTCCTGGATTTTTTAAATAAAACCGTCTAATCAGCTGTGGGGCATGTACATATGATGCTGGTTCCCATGAATTCTCAGATTCATCATATCCTTTCCATTCTACTAAATAAAACAGACGTCCACTAATTCTTTTTGAGTCTTTTATGCTTTTCACTTCATATTCTGGATTTCCCTTAATTGGTATGGGTGGAGGTGGTGGTTCAGGTCGGGTTTTTGGATTGTACGGCTTAAGCAAGGACACATGGAATGTAGTATGTACTGGATATTCTTTTGGTAAATCTAATTTTACTGTTACCGGGTTTACTATGGCAGTTATACTAAAGGGTCCAATGAAACGTGGTTGCAGCTTTCGGGATCCCTCTATGTTTAGGTTCTTTGTGGAGAGCCATACCTTGTCACCGATTTTATACATTGGGGCCTCAGATCTGTGTTTGTCTGCTTGTCTTTTCATGCTTTCCTTGTACTTTAATAAATGTTTCCTGGCTTTGTCTTGTATGTCACCTAACCTCGTTAGCCTATCCGTTACTGTAGGTAACAGAGAATCTTCTAACAAAATGGGTATAGCTCTTGGATGATACCCCTGCAAGAAATAGAATGGTGAGCAAAGTAGAGCTGAATGCTCAGTATTATTATAAACAAACTCCGCTACAGGGAGAGCTTCCAACCATTCACTAGAATAATCAGCCAATAAACAACGTAGCGTTTGAAGTAAGGTTTGGTTCAGTCGTTCAGTCTGTCCATCTGTCTCTGGGTGGAAAGCAGTGGATAATGCCACATCTATTTTCAGTTTTTTACATAATTTTTTCCAAAATTTAGAGTTGAACTGGCTCCCTCGGTCTGACACCACTTTGCTTGGCAAACCATGCAAACGCACAATTTCCCTTATAAAAATATCGGCAAATTCTGCCGCCGTGGGTAATTTCCGTAATGGTACAAAATGTGCCATTTTAGATAAAAAATCCACTATAACCAACACTGTTGTGAAAGATTTTACAGGTGGTAAACCTACAATAAAGTCTACGCTCACAGTGTGCCAAGGTTGTTTGGGTGTTGGCATTGGTATTAACAAGCCGTCAGGGGCCTTATGAGAAGATTTATGTCTTGCAAAAATTGGACAGGTAGTGACTAATTGCTTAATGTCCTTTCTTATAGTGTCCCACCAAAAGTGTTTTTGCACATTTTCCAGGGTTTTTACCCAACCAGGATGACCTGCCAACGGTGAGGCGTGATGCCAAATTATCACCTGTGTTTGTAATTCAGAAGTGGGCACTAACAGCATGTCGTCGTGATACAATAAACCTCGTTGTATTGTGTTATGGGAATCCTTTAACCAATCCTGAGGTGCTATTTGCATGTGTGCATTATATAGATCTGTGATGAAATCCTTCTGTTGTACTGGTGCCAAAAACTTTTGGGGAGGAATAATGGGTTCTCCTATTTTATCTTGTTTCATGTCTGAGGTATGTCCGTATCTAGATAACACATCAGATTGAATTTGTTGTGCACCTGGTCTATAGGTTATTACAAAGTCAAATGTGCTAAAAAAAATTAACCAGCGCATCTGACGTGGTGTTAGTGCTTTAAGTGATCCAAAAAACTGTAGGTTCCTATGGTCAGAAAAGATTGTAACTGGGTACTTGGCTCCCATTAAATGGTGCCTCCATTCTGAAAAGGCTACTTCGATAGCTAGTAGTTCCCTTTCAGCCACAGTGTAATTTTGTTCAGCTGGTAATAACTTTTTGGAATAGAAGGCTATAGGATGTAACTGGCCATCTACTGCATCTCGTTGAGAGAGAACTCCTCCTAAAGCTACTTGTGAAGCATCCGCTTCAACAAAAAAGGGCAAGTCAGGATCAGGATGTTTCAGAATTGGGGCTGAAGTGAACTTTTGTTTTAGGAGTTGAAAGGCGTGTGCCGCCTCATCAGTCCAAAGAAATCGTTGCCCTTTCCGCAACAAGGTAGTTATTGGGGCCGCAATGTCTGCAAAATGTGCAATAAACCTCCTATAAAAATTGGCGAAACCCAGAAATTTCTGAATATCTTTTACAGAGGATGGTTCTGGCCAATCAGTAATAGCACTGATTTTCTTTACATCCATAGTTATTCCTTGAGGTGACAGGCAGTATCCCCAAAAGTCCACCTTGCTGACATTAAAAGTACACTTTTCTAACTTAGCAAAAAGATGATTTTCTTTTAACTTTGATAATACTGCACGACCATGTTGGGTATGTTCTTCTGAGTTCTTAGAGTAAATGAGGATGTCGTCTATGTATACTATGACACAAACGTCCAGGAATTCGTGTAGGACCTCATTTATAAAGAACTGAAAGGCCGCAGAGACATTACATAACCCAAAGGGCATTACTGTGTACTCAAATAAACCAAACTTTGTCTTAAAAGCTGTCTTCCGCTCATCCCCCTCTTTTACTCGGACCAGATGGTAAGCTCCCCGCAGATCTAGTTTAGTGTATACAGTAGAATGTCTTAATTGATCCAACAACACAGGTATTAGAGGAAGAGGATATTTATTCTTTATTGTAGCCTTATTTAGTCCTCTATAATCGATACACGCGTGCAGGGATTTATCCGGCTTCGGGATAAAAAAGAGTGGAGATGACACCGGAGATGTGGAATGACGGATGAACCCAGACTGTAGTAGGTCATCTAGGTAGGTTCTTAAGTATTTGGTTTCTTCGTCAGTCAAAGCATATACTCTGTTATTAGGTAAAGGGGCCCCTGGGATAAGATCTATACGACAGTCATAAGACCGATGAGGGGGCAGCACACTAGCCTTTACTGGATCAAAGACGTCTTTAAAGTCAGAATATTCAGGAGGGAGACTTGGTTCATCTTGTGTAACACTAGCACAGTGTAATACTGTGCTCTGTTCTGTACCTGCTTCTTGATAGCAATTGGTTCTATAGAAAGAGGAATCCAAAGTAACAGTTCTATTCACCCAATCAATTTTTGGGTTATGAGTTGTTAACCAGGATACCCCGAGAATCAAACCCAAATTAGGAGTATCTATCAGATCAAAGCTAATCACCTCTGTGTGCCCGTTCTGACAGACCATAACAAGTGGACTTGTTTGTTTTGTGATTAATCCAGAGGTCAATTCTGACCCATCCACTGCACATACTGCTTCTGGACAAGGCTTTAGGCACATAGGAAGTCCTAAGTTTTCAGCTAACTTATTATCCACAAATTTTCCTGCCGCGCCTGAGTCCAGTAGGACAGGGAGAGAATGCCTCACTTGGGTAGTAACAATTAAAACGACCTGAATTATGAAATGTCTAGGTATGTGCGGTACCATGAAGGCTGCAGCATTAGAGGTTTGATTAAGATGTTTTCTCGAACAAGTAACCTCTCCCCTTGTCGAGCTTAATCGTTTCCCGATTCAGTTGAGGAGGTGGAGGAAACAGCACCCTTTCGTGGATTTTTAGGCTTTACTGGACATTCTCTGGCAAAGTGACCTGCCCTTCCACAATATAAACATAATTGAAGTTTTCTCCTTCTTTCTTTTTCCTCTGATGTGAGTGGACCTCTGAGTGTCCCTATTTGCATAGGCTCAGGTTCAGGGAGTTTATTATCTGGGTCTTTCTTCTTGTGTCTAATAAAAGTTAACCGTGATTCCAGTTTGTATTTATCTCCCTTTCTTTCTCCTAGTCTATGTTCTAATTTCACAACTAAATCTACAAAGTCCGAATAGTCTTCTGGCAAATCAACGATATGAGCCAGCACGTCTTTTAACTCGTCTCTCAAACCTTTATAAAAAAGGGAGACACGCTTTTCTTCTGGCCACTGTGTCTCGGTGAGTAAACGATTAAAACTAGTGAGATAGGTCAATAAATCCTTGTTACCTTGTTTAAGATTTAAAAGCTCATTATCACTTGCCTGCATGAAAGTATGTTTTGCAAAAAGGCTGGTCATGGTACGTTTAAATTGATTCCAATTATGGAGGATGGGATCATCTCTCTCCACAAAAGGAATTGACCAATTGGCTGCTGTGCCACCCAAATAAGACAAGACGAATGCCACTTTCGTAGCATCAGTAGGGAACTGTTGTGGCTTACAAACGAAGTGTAATTGACATTGATTGATAAAAACATGGAATTTGTTACTATCTCCATGAAAACGTTCAGGTGCTGCTAAGGGCACAGCATTAGGAACATTAACAGTGACCTCAACTGGGGGAGGCAAAGTAGTATGTTTTGATGGCGCCCCTGTCTCTGAGGAGGTTTTAAACAAAGGCGTAAAAGCTGTGTTCCACTGAGATCCCCTAAATTTATACCTGCTTAAATCCTGTTTTAAAGAGGTATTCTCCATCTTTAATCTCTCTATTTCCTCTTGCATATGTTGCAAGATGCCAGACACTGATTCATTGTGAGCCAAGTCCTCATTTAGGGCCTGCGCCATATGTGTGACGTCAATGCCCTCTATTTCTTCCCCGGTATTCATCGTCCACCAGAACTGATTTTTTTTTTTTTTAAGGCTTGTGCTTCTGTCAAAGCCCAGCTCACCTGAGTCCTCGTTCAGTTCTGATGGAGGTTGAAGACAATCCGACCCCACCCTGAAACTGCTTGTTCCAGCACACTAGTTTTTAAAACAGTGCACTAAGAACAGAAGCTCAAGGGAAGGGGGGAAGTGGATAAAATAAAATAAAGAGACAACACCGTTCTTGCGTTTCCACTGTTGAAGTGCTGCACAAATCTGCGGCCCTTTCTGACTTCTGTAGAAACTGGTGCCTAATGAAACATAAACAAAGAACAGATAAGTACAACCTATTCCTAACTGGGTTCCTGACTATCCCTTTATTTATTAGAAATTCTCTTCTAAAAGTACCTCTTGGATCCTGGTCTCTAGTTTCCAGGTTTTGGAATGTGTTACTGCTCTGGGATGTGCTTTCTATTACTCTAAAGCTTCTAAAACACTAAACAAATACCGTTATCAGAATTACCAATATCAAACATTCATCTTAATATAACTAAAGCATAAATTCACAATAGCAGACTCACTTTTCCCATATTTCCAGAATCTTTTATAAAACAAATACTGTACTTTTACATCAAAATACAGCATGTAATTTGTGCAAGTCCTTGATTTACTGTTTGCCTTGCTGTTAATGGTTTCCACTGTTCGATTCTTAAAAGTTCCATAAAAAAAATTATTTGCTTCACAAAGTTCCGCAAAGTATTCTTGTAACAAAGAATTTGAATGACAATGTTCGTGGAAGATATCTTTTTTCTAATTGTCTATACACGAATCCAGAAATTGTTGTCAAAGTTCTTTCAGGTAATAAAAAGTTTTGCACTTACTTGTTGCTGGCAAGAGATACTGATCAGTCTAACCTTGTCTTCTTTCTCTTTTGCAGGTTGCTTGTAGGAGAGAGGCTGAGGCAAGGAGGAACCGGAAACCGGAAGAAGGAAGAGCCAGCAGCTGCGCCCATTGAAGCCAATGAAAGTCTGTAGAGAGCAGGAGTGCCAGCGCCGAGGGATCTGTTCTCAGGAAGCGGGAGGTAGACGAGCACAAGCACTGGGTGAGGCTCGGGGGTTGCCTTTTATAGACAGGGCTGAGTGTGGTCCCCACATGCTGCACATGTTTTTGAAAGGTGTGCAGAGCTGGGTGTGGTTTGAAGAGCTGGGTGTGGTCCTCACATGCTGCACATGTTCTTGAAAGGTGTGCAGAGTTTCAGTTATTATGCAAATGAGTTGAATTAACACATGGCCTAGAGAGGAGTGTTTTAAAGAAGCCTTGGTAAAAGCAAGGCCCAATGTGTAAACAAAACAGCACATTAAACAACATACACAGAAGCCTGGGGGGGGGGGAAGGTGAGATAACAAGAAAGGCTTTCAATAGTAAGTTTAAAAGGGAGCTATTACAGAACCCACTAGTGCAGTGAGAGGGGACGTTCTCTTTGCTGTGCACAAACCATAACAGTCCTAGGCTGCGGGCAGTCAGGACTCTGTAGACCTTTCACAGATGATTGCTGTAGGCCAGACTACATTTCTGAATGCCATCCAGGGGCTTGCTGGTCAAACACAAAGTTGCTGGCTCACCTGGATGGCATTCACAGTGCCCTGCCTGGCCTACAGCGCTCATTCCAGGGCTTAGCCTCCTCCTTGGCCACAACTTCGTACCAACACTCCCACCCCTTCCCAAATCCCTCAAACCAGCTCCATACAAAGCACACATGAATATATGCACGCACCCACAACAAAACCACAAGAAACACATCCCAACACTGACACAGCAGAAAGCACAGGCATAGAGACACACATGCAGGCACCACACACCACCAGCACAAGCATACCCACAGGCATCATACTTACCACAACACAAGCACATACATCCACCACCAGCACACCCACAGACAAAACACCTACCACTACACCAACACCCACAGACACCACAAGCACACCCCCAGTCAGTGCACCCATCACAACACAAATACACACTCCCACCACAAGCACACCCACAGACTCAACACCCACCAATTCACCAACACCAGCACACATCACAAAACACCCCCTGTCAGTGCACTCAGCAACACACATGCTTGCACCAGCACATCCACAGATACCATACCAACACATACCACATCCACTACTCACACATCACACACACACACACATACTGAACCCAAACACCCACACTCACCCACCCAACAGACAATCAGTCAGAGACACAAATCTAAAGGCACAGCACATACAGCAGATCCTCAAGCATCCATACCTTCAACACGAACATGCACAACAAACACAGACACCCACTCTACTTCCCAACCCCAACTCCCTCCAGAAGATCCTACCTCTTTTCCTAAAGACCTCATGTTTGCCCTGTCCCTGATCCCTTCCTCATCCCAGACGACCTCACCCAAACATCTTCATGCCCCTTCCAAATCCGATCCCACCCCTCTGAAATCCAAATCCACCCCTCCCAAATACAAAGCCACCCCTCCTAAACCTAATGAACCACCCCTCAAGATCATTGAGGTGCCTGCTCTCTGCCCCATAGATGCCCCTTTTAGAGGAGATTTATTTTGTTTGCCAGTGACATTAGGAGGCAAGTTGTGGGCAAATACCCATGCAATGGACTGATGGCCTAGTGCCTTTGTTTGTTTATTTGTTATTTTCTTGATTTATTTATGAGGGAGGTATCTTATTTACATAAATAATTTCTATTTGGAGCATACCATTGTCCTGGCCTTAATTTGTGATTCTTACTAAACGGTTGCTAATGATGTTCTTTCTGCTAATATGTGTGCCATGCACTTACTTTCATTTGTGACAGGGACAGGCATAGGTTGTATATATATTTTTTTTAAATCAAAACATACATTACTTAATTTTGGTGCAAGCATTCATGTTTTTACTGGACACTTACACCCAAATTATATATGTTTCTGTTTTTGTGAGTGGATAATGCACATTTTGACATGGTGTCCCAGTAATACACACATATGCATTACACAGAGAACCTGGCACTTTACAGTTAAAGGGGATCTTATGTTTGTTATATATTGCACATACCAGGAAACATATGACCTTCATACATTTCTGCCATGTTTGCAGTTTATCAGTAAAATTGCTTGTACATTCTTTGTGCACCCGCCTGTAGCATGCCGTAGTGTAATTACTACATTATCACAGGATTGTTTGGTTCAGGTTGGGTTTATTGCTTCATTTGATGCTTTCCATATTTTGGGGACATTATTGTATACACCTATGTGGACACATTTCTATTTGTGATTGTTGAGAACTTTTGTGTAGGTGTCCGTTGCCATGAAGGCAGTCCGTACCAGATTGGTGGGTGCTACTCATATCTTGAGGTCTGTTCTGATACATTTTCTGACTACAACATTACACTCTCCAGCATTGCACAGCCTTATGGTGGTGTTTACACAAATTATTAAGCCATGCATGAGTCCAGTACTACTGTGAAGTTACAACTCCAAGGATAATAGGAATGCTCTTAACTTACCTTCTATTCTGTCAATGATGGGGTTGATTTCCATCTTGGACCTGACCCAAGAGCAATGGCAGGACTGGTAGCAGCAAGTTCATGGCAGCAAGAAATGTGGAAAATGTAAAAAAGATGAGTTTCATCCTTATATAGCTCCCAATCCGCCAACTCAGGTGTGGAGTTTCAACCGCAATGGTGGGAATGCACATTGTGAATGTCTTGGTTGGAAAAGAGGCTGTCGTCCCATTGCCAGTCACATTTGTCTATGGCACCGTCAACACAGGTGAAGTTCCTTGGTGGTGACGGTGGACTGTCAGTGGTCTTTTGCCTATGTTCCTGATGACATCTAAATGGGGCGCACAGACCGTCACGTGGCGGGCGGGTTTACAGTCGAAAAGTCAACAGTGGGACTATTACTGCCAACATCTAATTAAGACCCGCCAACTTTCTCAGGCCTCTCATTTATCACTTTTTAAGTAAGATCTTCTCTCATCTTATACTCCTTTTGCACTATTCTTCCCTCACCTTAAGCCTCACACTTAATGCAGCTCCTATCATGTTCCAAAATCCCATTTCCTGCCACTAAATGACATAGTCATAATATTCCTCAGACAATATGCCTACAATAAATTGTGCCCCATCAGTCTATGCCTGAGACCACATGATATCCTCATCCTGTAACTATATCCCCATAAGTGATTGATTTAATTTGTTTTTCACTCACAATGAGCCTTGTTTGTCCTTTGCCTGTCTCCTTCAATGCCTCCCCTCCCTGTGTCTCTCACTCTGTATCTTCCTTATCATATGCCAACATCAACCTCTATCACTCTGTATATCTCACCCTATGTATTTTCCCAAACCCTATATCACTTAGCCTATGACTCTCTAAACTTTGTCTCTTCCAGTATTTGCTTGGCAAACTTTCTCTCATCTGGTGTCACAGCACCTCATCTTCAGATTTTCTACACACCAGGGACAATACCTCTTGGTCTTGTCTACAGCAACAGCAATTTCTCTCCTTTAGCATAGTCAATAAACTTCCATGGGAGATGCCTTTTATGCCCAAACTGAGATATGTGCTCAGTTCTTCAAGGTTTGTTTTCACACCCATGAGTAACACGAGTGAACTCAGGTCAGTGAACCAACACTTGAATGTGAAGGAAAGGTTATTGTAGCCCGTAAACTCCACCCAATACATAGATGAAATGACATTAATGCATTTGGGTTACTAAAAGTCCCGAAACAGGGATCCAGGAATGCCGTGGCTATTGGCAGCGAACTTATTTTGTTCCTTACAATATCACACAAATAAAGAGCACTAAGAAAAAGGCAATATAACTAAAAAGGGTTTATTTTAACAGGTTCACCCTGTTGCTTAGCACATCTAAAATAACCACACAGAATGTAATCTAAACAGCACTAACAAATGCCATGAACAAGGACAATAAAATATACTTTTCGACTATAGTTAAAATGTCATTTAGAAACCGTACACCCTAAAACCTATTTCTATGTGTTACACTAGGAAAGCATGGAGCAGCATAACTTACATCTAGAGTTTCTTAAGGAGAATCCACACACTGCATACCTGTTTACAGCAAAACAGTGCCTTTATCATAAGCCAGGGAGACAGTGTTCCCTCCGAAAGGCAAACACATGTTGCATCAGCTCATCTCCTCCTGGACTTAGATTGGTATCAGCAAAAGGTGGGATGCAGCAGCATGTTTGACTGGCATGAACTTATTTGGCAATATCTTGTACTATGATGTGATTCAAAGTACCTCTCCTGACAAGGACTGGCCTTTTAAATGATATCTCACCTAAAATGGGAATTTCTAACATAATCTCAGTGTTGGAAATGGCCTTTCTGCAGGGTCACTCCCAAACTTTTTGCCTTCCTCCTTCTCTTACCTAATTTTTGCTGGCTTTAGGACTCTACACACTTTACCACTGCTAATCAGTGCTAAAGTGTAAATGCAAATGCTCTCTCCTTAAAACATGGTGACATTGGTTCATACCCAATTGGCTTATGTAATTTACTTGTAAGTCCCTAGTCAAGTGCACTACATGTGCCCAGGGCCTGTAAATGAAATGGTACTAGTGGTCTGCAGCACTGATTGTGCCACCCACATAAGTAGTCCCCTAACTATGTCTCAGGCCTGCCATTGCAGTGCCTTTGTGTGCAGTTTCACTGCCACTTCGACTTGGCATTTAAAAGTACTTGCCAAGCCTTAAACTCCCCTTTTTTCTACATATAAGACACCTCTAAGGTAGGCCCTAGGTAGCCCATAGGACAGGGTGCTATGTAGGTAAAAGGCAGGGCATGAACATGTGTGTTCTACATGTCCTGGTGGTGTAAAACTCCTAAATTCGTTTTACACTGCTGTGAGGCCTGCTCCTTTCATAGCATAGCATTAGGGCTACCCTCAAATACTGTTTGAGTGGTAGATCCTGATCTGAAAGGAGTAGCCAGGTCATATTTAGTATGGCCAGAATGGTGATACAAAATCTGGCTTAATGGTGGAGTTGGATTTTATAATACTATTTCAGAAATGCTACTTTTAGAAAGTGAGCATTTCTCTACACTTAAATCCTTCTGTGCCTTCCAATCCACGTCTGACTAGGTTTAGTTGACAGCTCCCTTGTGCATTCACTCAGAAAAACCCCAAACACAGGATGCTCATTCACACTTGCACACATCTGCATATTGAATGGGTCTTCCTGGGCTGGAATGGTGGAGGGACTGACACATGTCAAAGGATAGTAGCCTGCCCTCACCAAAGTACTGCCACACCCACTACTGGGACCCTGGCAGACAGCATGGAACTGAAAGGGGACCTTGTGCACTTCTAAGCCACTCTTTGAAGTCTCCCCCACTTCAAAGGCACATTTGGGTATTTAAGCAGGGTCTCTGACACTACCAACTTAGACACTTCAGAGGTAGACCCTTCTACTTCACAGACACTTCTGAGGTAGACCCTTCTACTTCACAGACACTTATGAACAAGACACTTCTATGGTAGACACTTCTACTTCATCAGACGCTTCTACCACTGGAGAAGAAACCCTGAACCAGAACCTGCAACCTGCCAAGAAGAACTGCCTGGCTGTATTCCTGCGAGAGAACTCCCTGTGCGGTGAAAATCGACACACAGCCTGCAAGAAACGACGCACAGCCTGCATCGCGGTGAGAAAATCACTGCACAGCGAACTGGAACTATGCAGCCTGACCTCACCAGGAGAAGATCGACGCAGCGCCAGCGTAGCATCTGTTAATTAGACGCACGGCCAACTGGATCAACGCAAACCCGAGCCGGAACGCAGCAGCCCGACTTCCTGGTAGGAATTGATGCAGCACCTGCCGTCTGGTAGAAATTTCCACGCAACGCCCAACGGATCGACGCAGCCCCGTTGACTTCATCTTGCAAGCGCCGGATTTCAACACATTGTCTCCGGGGCATCTGAAAACCCCGCAACCCGAAGAGGATCCAAGTCCGCTCTCTGAAAATTGACACAAAGCCTTCCCTGCGTGAAAAATAAATGGCACATTGCCGTGTGCGGCCCGAGAAATCAACGCACACCTTCCTGTTTTCCATGCATCCTCTCCACTGCGGTTCCTTGTGGAGATTTTGAACGCAAACCAGGTACTTTGTGTCTGCAAGAGACATTTGTTGCTTTTAAGAGACTAAAGACACTTTATATCATTTTTACAGTGATATTTCAACATAAACTTATTGCATCTTGATAATTTTCACCTGCACCTTATCAGATAAATATTATATATTTTTCCAAACATTGTGTAGTGAATTTTTGAGGTGTTCTACTGTGTTATTGCATGATTTATTGCACAAGTACTTTACACATTGCCTTCTAAGTTAAGCTTGATGGCTCAGTGCCAAGCTACCAGAGGGTGGGCACAGGATAATTTGGATTGTGTGTGACTTACCGGACTAGAGTGAGGATCCTTGCTTGGACAGGGGGCAACCTGACTGCCAACCAAAGACCCCATTTCTAACACTCAGGAATTTAAGACAGAACATGTGTGCCTCAAGATGCTAGTCTAAGACACATACTTCGAAACAGAAAGGTAAAAACACATAATTTCAGACTACAATGTTTATGTTTTTGAACTAGAGATTACAAAGAACTTGTCCTACACTGATGTCGCATCAGGTGTCTTATCAATGTTGTTGTCTGTGCATCATGTGTTTTATCTGTATTATTTTCAGAGTGACTCAACACTTTCATAGGTTCTTCGAAAGATAACAATAGACATCATTTGTGTCAATGGAAGGCATGTCAATGATTCTGCAAAAATAGGAACAATGAAGTCTCTTCCTGCTAAAGATGGAGCCAGGCCTATGGTCTTTATGCATCTCCGGCTTGTTCCAAAAACTCCGTTAGTTGCCCGCACACCCCTAGAAATATTTATTTGTAATTTCCAATTATGAAACAAGGTTTAGTTAACATTTGGTATGTAAGGTTCTTTAAGGTCTTTCATGGTTCCAAACTCAAAACAGCTGATCAACTGGGTGGTTTCGTTCAGGAAAATAATTTATTTAGGTATTATCCATGCAGGCTTCTTTGCCTTGAATTTTCCAAATATTTGTCCTCCAAATAGTTTTCTTATCAATATTTTTTCCCAATCTTCATATTTTTCATAGCCAAGTTTTCAATAATGTTTTTGAATATGTTTTTGAATATATCAATTTGTTGGTTGTGATTACATTTTTCTGAAGTTGTTGTGGACTTTGTGAAAATAAAAAGCTGAAGGATTTGTTAGCGCGTCAGACCTTAATAAGTAAACTTACAAGGCGGTGCGAATAGGTTGATGAATCTTTTGACTAGTATTAAGAAGTTCTTACCATAGCTCTAGTACATGAATCAATAATCAATACATGATAATGAACAATCAATAGTAATCCATAAAATCAATAATCAATGGAGTCAGTAAATGTCACACACCATGACCTTTCAGTCATGAAGTTTAGTAAGTTTATTTCCCTCATATTAACAATACTAAAGTCATGTAGATTAATCTCAGAATCAAATGAAACACATATATGAACAATACTAGTTGTCCAAAGCAGCGGAAGAAACGCAATCTAATCAAAGCCTGAACCACATTCTAGAGTGGCAGTGCAAATCAATAATAGAGTCAGTTACGACAAAGATATAACATACATGGAATTCAGCAAGGTAACTCATCAATCATTAGTTCCTGTAATTGTCAGTCATTTGTGTGTACCCTTAATCCAACGTCAGATTAGCATAAGCATGTTGGGCTTCATGCAAAACAATTTAGAACACAAATTTAGAAAAACATATAACTATGGATCTGTCAAAACAGTGCAGTTGGTACCTAGAAAGAAAAGGCATCAAATACATAAAAATCACGTATCATCCTCGGTATGGGTCAGCAAAGCAGAATCAATCTTCGTCCTCAGGTCATCAGTCGATCAGCAAAGCATCAGGCTCTCAGTCAGAGACTATGAGCCCAATGACAGAATGAATCTCGAATCTCTCCTCTATAGTCTCTTCTCTCAAAATCTGAATAAGTCTGAATAATTCTCCTCTGTTGCGTTGTTATATTAAAGTCACCTAAAGTATCCCCTAATTGCCTATTAGTCAGTTAATTGTACGTTTATACTTTACCCAATAATATTTCTATACCAAATCTATGAATTGTAATATTTCTCTATTCACATACAGTTGATTGGTTCACTTTACGATGTCCTCATCATCCAGCTCATCAGGTAACAATATTGTTGCATCTTCAGCTCCAACCAGTGTCTTCATTGTTCTCATCCTGGTTAAGTACAGCATCTCACACACATTACACATAAGATGTTACACTAGCGGGAACATCATTTTCTTACAGTCGGTTCTCACAAAAAGCTTCTGCTAAGCACTTTTAACAAGACAATGGACTTTTCAAGGTTTAATTCACTCTGTCAGCATTTTTATTGACTGCTAAGAAATACAGCTTCCATTTGAGGCCTGGCAAGACTAGACCAAGACACTCGCTAAGTTAAATCTACAATTAATAAAGCTAGAGCACACTTCATAACCCTTAATATGACATATTACTACATTAGTCTAATACATTTCAATATTCTATAAGTAAGAACATTTCGTGAACACTGGTGGCCATTCTTCGAGGTCACATTTTCAAATGCGTGCATTATTTTTTCATGTTCTTCATTTTCTACATAAACTCATTATTCAAAATACATAACACTCATTAATATATTTCTAATTAAAACATCTGCGCTAGCAATCCCTCCTCTGATGACTAAATATGTCATCGCACTAATTACCATCCACAACCATTTACAATTAGATTTCTTCCAAATTTTGTCTTCTCCTTGAATTTTCCCTGTAAAATTTTAGCCTTTTCTTTTCTTCTCTCCTTTGATTATTCTTAGACTTCTGCAATTTAATTATGTTGCATGATTTGCCTAATCCCCATATCCCAATTAGACAAACCACACCAATTAATACACCCTGTAATATTTTCAATAGAACCCCATTCCGAATGTTGCTGAGCCAATTTCCCACTGAAGCAAACCCTTTGCCAACTTTTCCCAAACATCTGTTTTTTTTTAATTCCTTTAAATCAGCACTTGTGTTAGTCAGGTTAGTAATAAAGTCTCTTATCTCTTTACTATTATCAGGTATAAACGAACAACAATGCCTAGAGCTAATCATTCTATGAACTCCACATGTCTAAAGCAAGATGATTTTGAAGAGTCATAGCTCTATCCGCAGCTAATTCAGTATCTATCAGGACTATAGCCCCTGAAAAATTTGTCAGCATGTTATCCACAATAGTAGACAACTTCTGAATCTTAATTGAATTTAGGATGACTCCTACTGAAGGAATCACTGCACCAAATATATCTCCCACTATCGCAGAAAAGGACTCCCTCCTCTGTCTCTTATGATGTAATTCAGTCACTTTCATAAACTTTTTCAAATCCTCCATCTGATAAATCTTTGGGAAAACTATCCCCAAATAACATGTCCCATACCATCCTCTTGGAAGACGGTAATAAGCATTAAGTCCACAAATATAGTATATCCCTGGAATTGCAGGGTCCTGCCCATTCAACATAAATGTCCATTTACTCTGAAACAAAAACACATGCCTGCATTCTCTCATACCCACAAATAAAGGTCCAGTGTGTGATTTAGGCCTATATTTACAAAGCTTCCCTAGGTGTAGTGCATCTAAAGCTAATTTCCTTTGAGTTTTAACTGCACTATAAGCATAATCATTCTTGTAAGTTCTTTTCTCTAAGCCTTTTTCTAACTTCTCCTTTAATGCCTTTCTTCTGTCATCAGTGTGATCGAAGAAGCTCTTCTCTAAAGGTGTAAGCAAGCATGTCAGGTTATTTTTATGCAGATATGCTGTGCCAAATGTCAATGTAGGTTCAAGAAATCCTCTAACTAGTACTATATCATTATCCTTAGCTATTTTACTCAAATATCTAATTACAGGAACAAACGAAAACACAACATCATGATTTGAAAGAAGTACTGAATATATTCCTGGTTATAAAACCTTGTTAGTAACAGACTACAACTTATCCTGTATGTTAGAGGCAAGCTATGATAGGTGACTCCTTTCTCGACTGATGAATGAATCTGCGTACACACAAAACAATTCTTTGCATCAATTGTCTCAACATACTTACTCAATAAGCGATAGAAAACGTTAGAAGAAAGTTCTCCCTGTGCATTAGTATAATCATGCAAATATTTCTCATCTAACTTCAACCTCTCTAATGAAGTTAGTGCAGTAGTAGTCTCAAAAGCAGAAGTATGGTTGGCTCCTTTCGCATCAAGAACAGACATACCCACAATCAACAAAACAAGCAATATCCCATACATAATTGCCAAACAAATGCTCATATATTTACAGTGCCTAGCATCTCTACGCTGTTTATTCAAGTCAGCCATGGTCTGTAAAGAATCAGGAAGCAGAAGGAATTTAGAAAACTTGCAGCAAAAATCAAAAATAGACAACTCTTCTTTCAGCAGTTCAGTTTCACTTCCAGGAACCCTTCTTCCTTGTCAAAATCAGTTAGCAGCTTTGTCAAAATCAGGTTTCAAAAGTCAAATCAGGTTATCAATGTCTTTTCCGGTTACTTTCAATAGTCTCTTTCTCACAAATTTTCTCTCAGATTGTTTCAACAGTTCAGTTCATCACCTTCTTCACGTCACCTCAAAATAATGACCTGGAACTTCTCTAGAAAAACAAAAAGACATACATTCTTGCTGCCATTCGTTTGTAATTATCTTCGACTTGCTATTCTCTTTCTCTTCAACTTTCGATCACCATTCAGCTCTCCTTCACTTAGATCTTCTTTCCTCGTAGTATCGACTTTTTCCTTGATTGTTGGTTCAACAAACACCTCTTTCCTTTTCTCCACTTGCGATTTCGACCACTTATCTCCTTTCAGTGAACCTTCTGTCAGTGTTCTTTTCAGGATTGAACTTTTACCCTTTTCTTGCTCTGTGGTGTTTTCTCTTGATGGACCTGCAACTGGTTCAGGAGGCGTCAGATCACCTTGACCTTGATCCACCTCAACTTCTTCTTCTTCTTGGTCTGGTAATTGCTTTAATTGTCTCTTAGAATCCTCTGCTTCTGGGAAAGCACTCCTCTGACTAGGCTCTCCTGCTGCTTCAGTTGAGATAGGCTCTGTGACACACTCATGAAGGTCTCCACCCTCGTCTCTCACAGGAGTGACTGAACCGTCCTAAATGAGGTCAGATCCGGTCCCAGTTCCTCTTTGTTCTTCTTCCAGCCCTGAGACTTGTCTCACTGTTGTCAGTACTCTCAACAATGCTTCTTAATGATCCAGTGGACATGCCACTTTCTTTGTGTGACTGTTGTGAATCCAGTTCGGGATCCCAGCACACTTCACAGCTGTCGTAGTCGTTAGAACCACTTGATATGGTCCCTTCCAACAAGGCTCCAAACACGTCTTTTGTATATGCTTTCAGACAACAACCAAGTCTCCAGCTCTCAGGTTTTGCAGTGGGTCATGGATCGTGGCAGTGTGGTGGTCTCCACCTGCTGAGAAAAAGAGCGGACTACATCAGCCAGACCCTTGCAGTAATCCAACACCATATCTTCTGTAATGTTGACAAGTGCATTTGCTGGCACCGGTGGTAATCTCATTGCTCTGCCCATGAGAATCTCATGAGGCAACTGTCCTGTCTTCCTGTCAGGTGTGTTTTTCATTGACATCAACACTAACGCAATGCATCAGGCCATTTCAAATTCGTTGCTGCACACATTTTTGCAATTCTTGACTGCAAAATACCATTCATCTGCTCCACTAGTCCTGATTCTTCAGAGTGGTAACTACAATGCAACTTCTGCTCAATGTTCAATGCTGCACACAGTAATTTAATTACTTTGTTATTGAAGTGACTTCCCCTATCTGATTCTAAAGAGATCGGAAACCAGAAACGTGATATCAGTTCCCTAAGCAGCAGTTTCTCTACTGTGAGACTATAATTTCTTCGTGTAGGGTACGCTTAAATCCAGTGACTAAAGATGGAAACAATCACCAACTCATATCTCAAACCTCCACACACATGCATCGCAATGAAATCCAACTGCATTCTGCTGAATGGACCTCCTGCTCTCCCAATGTGGCTCAAATTAACCACTGTCCCTTTCCCCGCATTTAATTGCTGGCAAATGACATAACAATGGCAAACTGCTTCAGCAACTTGTCTAAACTTGGGGTTGAATCAATCAATTTTGAACAATGGCATCCCTCTCAATGTGTGCCTGATCATGATAGTACCTTGCCATTTGAGACGACAGGCTATTTGCAAAAACCAATTGACCCTCCTCAGAAACCCACAATTCATCTAGTCTTTGAACACATTTCAATTTGCTCCATGAATGTTTTTCCTCTTTGTCAATATTATTCTGCAAAGATTTTAACTGTTCCAAAGTATCAATTACTTTCAATGTCTAACTCGTTTATGTTGTGTCTTCTTCAGGTAACAGTTCTCACTTGTCTTTGAACGATATACAGTTCAATGCACAAAACCTTGAGACTTGATCCGCATATCCATTTCCCAATGATACATAGTTCTGCGACTTCAGATGTGCACTGCATTTCACCAAAGCAATCTTTTCAGGCAATTGTATTGCATAAACAACAACTCTTTTATTCTCTCACCATTTCTCACTGGTGAACCAGAAGAGGTCAGGAAACCTCTCTGCCACCATAATTGACCAAAATCATAAACTATTCCAAATCCATATTGACTATCCGTATAGATAGTAACTCTCAACTGAGCAGAAACATGGCACGCTCTAGTAAGGGTGACCAATTCCGCTACCTGGGCAGAATACACTCCTAGAAGCCAGGAAGCTTCCAAGGTACCTGTAATCAGGCACACAGCATATCCTGCTCTCGGTGTCCCTGTATTGTCTCTCAGACAAGACCCATCAACAAAAATAATTTGGTCATTTTCTTCCAATCGGGTATCTCTAATGTCAAGTCTCAGTTTTGTGCACAGCTCAGTTACTTCAAGACAATCATGTTAAACATCTTCCTCCTTTTCAATTTCAACATTTTCACTCGGAAGTAAAGTTGCCGGGTTCAGCACTGTACATCTTTTAAGTGTCACGTTTGGTGACCCCAAAATACTCGTTTCATATCTAGTCAACCTAGCAGCAGTCAAGTATTGGGTTTTCGTCCTTGTCAGTGAAATCTCAATTGAGTGAGGGACCATTACCGTCATGGGATATCCCATCACCACACCTTCACACTGTGAAAGACTTTGACCAACTGCAGCAACTGCACGCAAACAACCAGGTAAGGCTGCTGCAACTGGGTCCAAAGTAGCTGAAAAATATGCTACTGGGCGATGAGTGCCTCCATGGAGCTGTGTCAAGACAGACAATGAACATGCATCATGCTCATGACAAAACAATGTGAAAGGCTTTGTGTAGTCAGGCATACCCAAAGCTGGAGCTCTGCCCAAACTCTCTCTCAGTTCAGTGAACACTATCATTTCATCCTGGTCTAGCACTATGGGATTGGTAACTCCCTTATGAGTCAGTTTCTGCAATGGTCTTGCAATAACTGAAAAATTTGGGATCCATTGGAGACAATAGCCCACCATTCCCAGGAACATACTGACATTTCTCTGCGTGGTTGGAGGACTTATCTGCAGTATCGTTGTAATCCTTTCCGTGGATATTTTCCTTGACCCTTTCTCAATCTGGTGACCCAAATACTTCACTACCTTCTGACAGTACTGCAATTTCAGTGTTGACACTTTATGGCCATTCTTTCCCAAATGATTCAACAGGGCAATCGAGTCACACTTACAGTCGTCCCTTGTTTTGGATGCAGTCAATAAGTCATCAATGTACTGCACCAGGGTCGGCTGAAAAATCTATTCTAATGACTCCAAATTCTTTTTCAAGATCTGATTGAACAGGGAAGGTGACTCTGTGTACCCTTGAGGAAGTCTACAACAGCAATAGACTCAATCCAGGAATTTGAAACAAAAGAGAAATTGGCTATCCTCATGACAAGACACAGAAAAGAATGCTTGTGACAAATCAATGACCGTAAACCACACTGCATCACATGGAATCTGGAATAGTTTTACTGCTGGTTTGGGCACTATGGGACAACACTTGACCATAATCTCATTTATTTTTCTCAAATCCTAAACAATTCAAAGAGGGCTTCTTCAAACCCATTATCGATGAGTTACATAGACTGCTCAACACTTCTTTCAGAACCCCCTGCTTCACAAAATCTGCAATTATCTGAGCCACTTTCATCAGGACATTTTGTGGCATGTTGTACTGTGGAAGTTGAGGGAAAACTGCATTCAGCTTTATGGTAACCTTAACTGGCTCCACCCCTTTAATCAGACCTACTTCCTTTCCAGTCAAATCCGACACGTTCTCTTGCATTGCAAATCCGGATGGAGCTCTTTCACAGTGAACATCTGGAAAAACTCAATCAAGGGATACTCTTTATTTGTGGATTCACACTCTACTTCTGGGGCTTGGTCCTCCTCATCATCACTATTTGCCTGAATCTCAATTCCATAATTTGAGCAAGTAATCAAACATTTTGTTTTACACAGCAAGTCTCTTCCCAGTAGGGATACCGGACTCGAATTGCAGACCACAGATTTCGGCACTCCCTGAAAATTGCCAATCTCAACTTGAACTAGATCAGTAATCGGGCTTGTCAAGTACTGGTTTGCTACCCCCACAACCTGAACTGTTCTTCCTGAAAGGGGAAAATTCAGAACCTCTGCACTTCTCACTGTAGAGCGTGTAGCTCCTGTGTCCACCAAGAATGAAACTCTGTGACCCATTATCTTTCTTCTCACATAGGGTCCTCTCTGATCTACTTCTAGAGAAGTCGCAAGCACACGTCTCCTCATCTGTACTACCACTCGTTCATTCATCATTTATTCCATCCTCACTGTGTAACGGGAATTGGTGCACTGTGTTCTTACTTCTGTCTTGTCTCTGACCTGTGACCTGTTGAGAAAGCATCATCTGTTTCAGCTCCATCGGGCTTGAGGTATCTGCATTTGCTGGGGCACGGGGCATTTGCACCTGCTGCATGGGCTGAAAATTCTGCACTTGATTCACATTATTCTGAAAATGTGGATTAGGACCCCTTAGTCTCAGTCCTCTAACATTCTAAAATGAATTGATGTCATTACTCTGCTGAATACCTTCCTGCACCATCATCGGACACTCCCACTTTCAATGTCCCCCGGCTCTGCAAATGTGACATGGTAATAGCTTCTTCATCCCCTGCACATCATTCTGAACCACTACAGTATTCAAATCTGGACCACGATTCATATTGCCTCCACGACCTCTATCTCCCATCTGAGGCTGAAACATGATATTTCCCTGTTGCTGCAGCATCTGCTGCACACAATTTCCTTGCACTTCTGACTGAGCTGCTTTAATCTGCATCACCATTGCCTTCTCTTTCAACGTTTTCTGCTTCAACTCAATCTCATCACTACAGTATTTCGCATACTGCAACACCTCACCAATCGGCTTTGCTTGCCAGCAAATCAAATGACTCTTAATCACCTGACCAATCTCAGGTCTCAATCCTTCCACAAATCTGAACACAAAATGCAGCATGTCTTTTGGCTCAATTGCTTCTCTACCACTATACTACTTGAATGCCTTCAATAATCTCTCATAGTATACATGTATCGACTCCTTTGCTTCCTGCACTGTCCTGTCGATCCTTTGCCAATCAATATTTTTAGGCGAAATCCTCAATTTCAGAAACTCGATCACCTTATAATAATATTTAATTACCTCAGGAGACAGTGCACCTGTATTCTTATCTCTCTCTGGTTCACTCATTGGCCAGTCTACAGTCCTCTTACACTCGACCCATAAGTCAGCTGGAACCACTATCTCCAGTAATGTGTTCAAGTCCTTCCACAAACACTTCCCAAGTTTCACGAACCTGTCTGTCTGCTGATACCACTCTACTGGTTTCTCTCTCAATTATGGATAATCATTTGTAAATGATAGAATGTCACTTCTGCTCCAAGGGACATGAACAAACTTTCCCATTGGAATTTCCCTCATTGGTAAAATCTTTACTGGATCTTTGTCCTGCTGTATATTTTCAGAGCAACTCCAAAGAATCTCTTTTCTTCTTGTCTCCCATTTATCTAATGCTCCCCATACCTGAGCACTCTGCAGTAATTCCTTAAGGTGTGCCTTCATTCCAGCTAACTTCATGTGTTCAAAATCTTTTGCCTCAAAATCTAATCTTTAACTCCTCTTCAAATGTTTTGTTTTCTTAATTTCTATGCAATGTTCTTCTGCCAAATCTGCCAACCTCTGATGTACCTTGCTTACCTCTCTCGCAATCCTTGGGCACAAGTATCTCAACTCTGCCACTGTGTAAGACTATAACCAATTCACCCCCATCGTTCCCTCAACTAGTTCACCCGCTTCCATGCTTAATCTGACACAATTCAATTGTTCTTCTCCCTTAGAAGCATTCTGTGGGGTATTCAGCTTGTCTAGCCATTAAATTAACTGCTAAGCTGTCAGTCCCTGTAACGAAATGCTACACGCTTAGACCGGGGGCACCTGCTGTGCCACTGTATTCAGAGTCTGCGGTGTCAATAATTTCAGCTCTGTCCTGCATTTGGTCCTGTCACAGCATCTGGTAGTGCAACAAGTGGACTAAGATCTAACAATGATCTCGATCCATCAAAAGTCTGACCCACAGAAGAGACTACCTGAACTGTTAATTAAGTCCTTCCCTCATTAGACTCTGAGCCATTGCTCCCTGTTTACTCGCAATTGGTTTATTTTGTGCAAAGAATGGTACCCCTGGACCAACAGTAATCAGCAGTGATATTGCATCTGGGGCTGCTCTAGCACCTACACTCTGTGGAAGAGTAACTCCCATACTCTGATTCATCACCAGAGTCAAGTCTGACTGTGTTCCTGTCATTGGCGTAAATCTCGGCATTACCTGCGGCTGGACTTGGGGCAACAAAATCGGACTCGGCACAGTCTGGATCAGTATTGGTCTCGGAACCACCTGCCCTGTAGGCACCTCTAAGTTCGAAGTTGTCTCTAAAATGGGCACATCAGAATACATTTTCTGTATCTGTGGTGGCTGCATCTGTGTCTGCACTACAGGAGAAGTTGGCACATTAGAACTACTTTGCACTACATTCGGTGTCAGGTTAGGATTAACCTTTACCAGACTCACTGTTCCCGTTACCTGTGTCGAGGCTGTCGGATCAGCACTAGTACTTGGACCACTCTTGTGTACTGTATATGGTGATGGTCGGTCTCTCAATATCTTTGTAACAAGATCTTCAGTATCTGATTCCTCCTCTACTGTTGAATACTTTCTAGCTCCCTTACTCTAGGACACACTTTTAGTTGTCTTCCTAGTCGCTCTCTTTACTTCCTTCTCATCCTCCTGTGTAATCACTGGAAACAGCTTAAATCCCTGCAAAGTTTCTGATCTCCATCTTTTCTGCAAAAAAGAAAAAAAGGGGTCCCTATATGTAAAAAACGAAAAGAGAGAACTAGGGAATAAAGTCTATTATAAAGAAAAACTCTTCTCTCTCTGATTTTCATACAATAAATTTAAACATAGAATAATCAAAACAACTAACATATAAACTTATACAAGTAAATTATAAAAAATATTTATTCATGATAATATAAAAAGAATCAAAATAAACTCCACACCAGACATGGAAAAACAAATGAACTTAGATAACACAAAACGGACTCCAGACAACACACATCTAAACAACAAAAAACATAAATAACAACCTCTTAATATTCACTTTGTATTTCACAAAAGTGTCACACTGATAAACACATCAAAAATATATGAAATAAAGAAATATAACTTCTCAAGTCAATCATAAGATGTACAAAAATCTGAATCTTTCTTTTTTATCCACAGGTTTTATTCTTGACCGTCTTTAGATAGTCCTTTACTTCATAGAAACCTTTGGTTCCAATAAATTTCCATGGTCTTGACTCAGAAATATATCCACAAATACTTATGTTCTAAAATCTTCAACTTCGTTGACCAATGAACAAGAATAGAAATCTTCTGCCAGCCAACCAATTCCTTGCCTACGCGCGTTTCTGTGGATCACAACACGAACAGATACTTTAAGCCACCTTCCTCAGGGCTGTACACAACACGTGCACATATAGGCTGGAATATTATCTACAGACAAATAAATATATTCCAATAAACTATAGAGCCCTTAGATAATATGTTTAATGTATTTGATATATGTAACCATGTCCTTATCATATTTTTACAATTACAAATGTGCATGCCAACAAAGTGGTCAGAGCTTTAAATGTGTTGGAGGTGTCTTGCAAGAATAAAAATCAAAAATAGAAAGCCTTCACCCTATCAAAATAACAATACATCAAAAGCGATTCCAACCCGGTAAGTCGGCATATCGGAAACTTGGGAAACAATGGTTGTTTTGTGTTGGCATGAAGCAAGGCGACAAAAGATTGTGAGTAAGTAAACGCAAAATGTTTTTGGACAAAAGATGGACTCAGTTAGCAGTCGGTGCGAGACCATCGGTGGTTGATATGTAGGTACATCATGCAGTCAGGTTTTAGGCACAGAGTGGTACATTTCTTGGTAATATCTTGGGTTGGAATCGCTTTTGATACACGCGATGAGCTGTCTCTTTAGGTTCTTAAATATATTTAGATTAACCTTCAATATGCGGGGTAAACAGGTTTCTTATTCGGAATGTTCTACTTTTGGTCTAAATTGTTCCAGATTGAGCATCTTTACTTGAACTTTTCTTCGGATTTGTGACAACTATGATGAAGAGACTAATAGAGAGGTAAAAGTGATTTATTTAATAAGGTTATGTAGACACATTGGTGAGTTTCAAGAAAGTATGTGGAGCACTGATATGGTGTTGAGGATGAGGGTCTGTCCTTTTCTACATATTGTATTGTTATTTTTATATGGTGAAGGCTTTCTATTTTTGATTTTCATTCTTGGAAGACACCTCCAACACATTTAAAGCTCTGACCACTTTGTTGGCATGCACATTTGTAATTGTAAAAATATGATAAGGACATGGTTACATATATCAAATATATTAAACATATTATCTAAGGGCTCTATAGTTTATTGGATTATATTTATTTGTCTGTAGATAATATTCCAGCCTATATGTGCACGTGTTGTGCACAGCCCTGAGGAAGGTGGCTGAAAGTATCTGTTGGTATTGTGATCCACCGAAAAGTGCGTCGGCAAGGAATTGGTTGGCTGGCAGAAGATTTCTATTCTTGTTCATTGGTCAACGAAGTTGAAGAATTTAGAACATAAGAATTTGTGGATATATTTCTGAGTCAAGACCATGGAAATTTACTGGAACCAAAGGTTTCTAAGAAGTAAAGGACTATCTAAAGACGGTCAAGAATAAAACCCGTGGATAAAAAAGAAACATTCAGATTTTTGTACATCTTATGATTGACTTGAGAAGTTATATTTCTTTATTTCATATATTTTTGATGTGTTTATCAGTGTAACACTTTTGTGAAATACATAGTGAATATTAAGAGGTTGTTGTTGTTTATGTTATTTGTTGTTTATATGTGTGTTGTCTGGAGTCCGTTTTGTGTTATCTAAGTTTATTTGTTTTTCCATGTCTAGTGTGGAGTTTATTTTGATTCTTTTTATATTATCATGAATAAATATTTGTTAATAATTTACTTGTATAAGTTTATATGTTAGTTGTTTTGATTATTCTATGTTTAAATTTATTGTATGAAAATCAGAGAGAGAAGAGTTTTTCTTTATAATAGACTCCATCTTTTCTGCTCCCAATCCTATTTAGCCTCCACTAAAGGTTTTTCTACCCTTCTCATTCTTCTCTCGAATTTCAATTGCTGTTGCTGTCTAGCTACCAGCTCCCAAACTGCTAATGCCTCAAACTGTGCTGGTCTCAAAAGGGGCTTCAATTCCTATAGCGCCATCCGCAATTGCTCCAAAATACTCAAATGAAACGGCCCATTTTCAGGAAACGCTAAGTTCCCATTTTTCTCTGTCAACTTGCACCATTGCTTTAGCCAAAGACATGGCGCGACACCTCTCTCCTCCATTACAATGTAAGCTGGAGTATTCTCCGGCGATGTATGCTTTAATGTACGTAACTTCCCTTAGTGCACTTCTCAATGCTTTGAAAAACGTCATCTTTTCTACTTTTGTTTATTCAAAAACAAATCAGGAAATAACTTCAATCCCAAGATTCCTTTCACCCATGTTCTCAACCAATTGCCTCTCACGGACGGCTGCCAAGTCCGTGCGTGACCCTCCTCACTAACCAACCTATTCCAGTGCGGCTCCAATGAGGTCACACTCACACGTACTGCGGCTGACAAAGTCTTGCGGCTCGTCCTCCTAAACTCCAATCCACACAAAACTAATGCAAAATATTGCGAGCACTATTCAAAAAAGAAAAAACAAAAACAAATCTGCTGGTTTACTACAGGAAAGGTAACACTATCACTTCAGAAACCTTACGGATTTTCACTGATGGCTCTTTTTGTGCATGCAGCTATTCCTCTTTCTCAGTCTCTCAGATTCGCAAGCAAAATTTAACCTGCACATTTTACTCTCAACTGATCAATGGGTCTTTCCTGGTGCACATAGGACCCGTCAAATCTCAGTAGAAATTTTCTTTTACCCCCTTTAACTCACACACTGACTTTTTGACCACACCGGATCAACCTACCAAACCAAACAGATTACAACATATAACCGAGTGTCTCATACACTTTTCAATATACTCTGGAGTCTTACACCACGCAGGGTCTGTACATCAACAAATCAACAACCACGTGGGCAATTTTTGAGCTCAAAGCACCACACACATGTCAAGTTCGACGGCTTCCCTACTCTCACACTGCAGAGTATGCACACTCCTACTACAACTTTATTTGGAGTACGCCATCTCCCTAATAATCCTAGCAAATGTCACAATTCACCTGCGATTTGCAGAAGCTTTGCAAGCGCAACCTATTTCTCTCACTCTATCACCAGAATTCCGGGAACATACTCAAACACCACTAGCAGGATCCAGGATCTGGGAAAGTCACTTCTAGGCTTAAAGGGGCATCATTTTCTCTCCAATTATCATCTTGAAAAACAAAATCCAAATCTTAATAATAGTGAACTCTCAAAAGGCCCAGCTTCAAACCGCTACCATCCCTGGGAACACCTGTCACTATATACTGCACGTCTATGGTATGCTCGTAAGGAGACAAATCATCGGTCTCTTTACCACGACTGTTCACACCTGTCACTCTGTACCTGACACCTATGACAAGCTCTTAAAGAGACAAACCATCAGTCTGCTACCACAACTGTTAGCGCATCAGACCTTAATAAGTAAAGTTACAGAGGGACACAAATAGATCGGTGAAGCTTTTGACTCGTATTAAGAAGTTCTTACCATAGCTTCAGTACATGAATCAAAAATCAATACATGATAATCAACAATCATTAGTAATCAATAAAATCAGTAATCAATGGAGTCAGTAAATGTCACGCACCATGACCTTTCAGCCGTGAATAACCACACTTTTAGTAAAAGTTTAGTAAGTTTATTTCACTCATATTAACAATACTAAAGTCATGTAGATTAATCTCAAAATCAAATGAAACACATATATGAACAATACTGGTTGTCCAAAGTGGCGGAAGAAACGCAATCTAATCAAAGTCTGAGTTACAACACATTCTAGAGTGGCAGTGCAATTTAATAACAGAGTCAGTTGCGACAAAGATATACATGGAATTCAGCAAGGTAACTCATCAATCATTAGTCCCTGTAATTGTCAGTCTTTTAATCTAACATCAGATTAGCATAAGCATGTTGGGCTTCATGCAAAACAATTTAGAACACAAGTTTAGAAAAACATCTAACTATGGGTCTGTCAAAACAGCGCAGTTGGTACCTAGAAAGAAAAGGCATCAAATACATAACAGTCACGTATCATCCTCAGTATGGGTCAGCAAAGCAGAATCAGTCTTCGTCCTCAGGTCATCAGTCAATTAGCAAAGCATCAGGCTCTCAGTCAGAGAGTATGAACCCTTGGCAGAATGAATCTCAAACCTCTCCTCTATAGTCTCTTCTTCTCTCAAAATCTGAATAAGTCTGAATAATTATCCTCTGTTGTGTTATTATATTAAAGCCACCTAAACTATCCCCTAATTCCCTACTGGTCAGTTAATCATGCGTTTATACTTTACACAATAATATGTCTACACCAAATCTATGAATTCTAATATTTCTCTATTCACATGCAGTTGATTGGTTCACTTTACGATGTCCTCATCATCCGGCTCATCAGGTAACAATATTGTTGCATCTTCAGCTCCATTCAATGTCCTCATTGTTCTCCTCCTGGGAAAGTACATCTCACACACATTACACATAAGTTGTTACACTAGCGGGAACATCATTTCCTTACAGTCGGTTCTCACGAAAAGCTTCTGTTAGGCACTTTTAACAAGACAATGGACATTTCACAGTTTAATTCACTCTGTCAGCATTTTTATTGACCACTAAGAAATACAGCTTCTGCATGTGGCCTGGCAAGACTAGGCCAAGATACTTGCTAAGTTAAGGCCTACAATTAATAATGCTAGAGCACACTTCATAACCGTTAATATGACATATTACTACATTAGTCTAATACATTTCAATATTCCATAAGTTAAAATCATCAATTAGTACATTTCATGAACACCGGTGGCCATTCTTCGAAGTCACATTTTCAAATACGTGCATTATTTTTCTACATTATTCATTTTCTACATAAACTCATATTCAAAATACATAACACTCATTAATAAATTTCTAATTAAAACACCTGCGCTAGCAGATATGATCTATCCTCGCTCTGGAAGTATGAACATTTCTTTAGGAAATATGATTGACTGTTGAGAGGAGAGCTGCACAATGATCCCATTGTGCGTAATTGCCTACTTCTCTTGGGTAACTAGCTCTATGTATGTAATAGAGTGCACAGTTATGACAACATGACGTCTTTATAATTAGATGCATTCAAATATGGACCTTCATTATCATTTTTTTTTCCATTCCCTTTATCACAGTTATCTGAAATAGAAGCCAGAAACGAATACATCATTCATCAAAACTTTCAAAACATAGGGTAATTGCAATATTTCAGTAGGTCCCATGATTTGATAATGAACCTTTTTTCAAACTCTGCTCTTGGGCACGTGATAAGCTGTGATGTTTGCAGCACAGAGATCTCTGCTGGCTCTGTGGGATGAAAGATATGATTTCACTTTATGAACCACAGGTTGGTCAATTGTTCTTTCAGGGACGTGGTGTCCATTCAGTAGCAGTTGAACGATGGTCATCGTTGATAGCCACATGACAAAAAGAAACACTCCTAAATTGATTCAAACATAGAACTGAAGTGGAATCAAATATATGTCATGAAACAAATGAAAAGCAAGTATATGTCTGTGTAAAAAAAGTGATGAAAGGTTCTCTGTGAAAAGTTCAGAGTCATTCTCACACATAATTGCTTCTCAAAAAGGCATTATTTTAACTGATGTTCTCTCAGGTAGAATCTCATAATAAATCATAGAGTTGTGTGTAACATGAGTACTGAAGTAAAGAAGCATATAGCAGAAAAGGTAAAACTGGATGACAGACCGAAGTCAGCATAAAGAGAGAAGACAAAAGATTAGACCAGGGGTTCCCAACCTTTTCTGAAATAAAAGTTACTTATACTTCTTGGAAATCATCCAGCACTACTAATAATAGTAGTATTGTAATAGCGAGGGCATCAGACAATATTATATTATTGGCCACAATATGCAAGGTTGTCAGCAGTGATCACCTTAGAACATCATGTAGAGTTGGCAGTAATACTGTAAAATAGTATTTAGCAATTTGAAATACCTCTACAAAGGTAGAACATAACAGTCAAGCAACAATGACTCTGGCACCAAGGTAAAAACATTACCACTCAAATATAAACTTTAAATATATTTTGGATTTTTTTTTTTATTCTGAACGTTAGCTTTTAAATTTTCCAATTATACAAATGTTTATCTCAAATATTCTTTTAATTTTGTTATAATATATTAATTTAACTAAGTAAGATATATTATTTTAGAAGGCTGTGATGCCCACAAGAGACCTACTTTCGTTTTGTTGGTGAGCTACCACTAGCTCAGAAGCTACTCATTAGAGAAGCTTGGATTCGATTGTAAGACTCCAGTTAAGAAGAGAGTACTTTCTAAGAAACATGCCAATAGAACTATGGATACTCCTGCAAAACAAGACTTGGGGGACAGCGCTTGGAGACAGTGCAGCAGAAGTCAGAATAGTGCATCAGATGCTTCAGAGGTTTCTGGTGGTGAGTCCAACTGCTGAGTTCATATGAGCTGAGACTCCAGATAAACAGTTGAATCCTTTTGATAAGGTTTATAATTTAGAAATGAAAATGGAAGGGGATATACCATGCATTATCAAAACAGCCTTCCGACCTCATTTACCTGAGAATTATGACGTTATATTGCTGATGAGGACTGGCCTCCGGTCTTTATTAGGAAGGTGCCCCCAGGGTGGAATTAATAAGGGTAGCTCTTTCTCCTATGGTACCTGAAAACATCAGGGAAGTTTATACCAGTGAATTCGCTGTGAGACAGGCTCCTGCCTTATACAGAAACCAAGCGAGGTGGGATAGACACTCTACTCCCAATGTTATTCCCTTACACAGTGAACTTCAAGTGAAAGCTCAAAACCCTTTAAAGTCAGAAGCAAAGGGTGGTATAAAAGCAGTTTTAGATCTTTCACAAATTCAGGGTATAGTAGCAGCTTATCTTTAACCAATGAACCACCCTCTTTTCACTTTCTCCAACCAGACAGATCTTATGTGATAGTTTTAGACTACAGGAATTTGGACTTTACATGAACATATGCGGTGCAAAATGCACACCGGACAGGTTTAATGCTGGAAAAAATACAAAACAACCTTGGAATTCTTCAATCGGTTTTTAGTCAGAACATAGCCCCTGAAAGTGAGTATCTAACTCCTTTTAGTTTTGATAGGGTGCAGTTCTTGTTTCCATGTTTGCCTATAGACTATAAGAACAGTCCTGGCTGATTCTCAGTGTACATCATGAAGACCTTACAACCTTAACCAGAGGTATTGTCATACAATGATGATATCTATCTCATTGATGATGATTTAGATTTACACGTAACTAGAGTAAACAGAATTGTATCAATATTACCACCACATAGTTACAAGATTAAGTTTAAGAAATCAAAGATTGCCTACCGTATGGTAACCTTCCTCAGATAGAAGTTATCCAATGAGGTAAAGGGTTTTGCTTCTGATTTTCTTCAAATGTGTCCTGTCTCCTGATGATGTTGCAATCCGTACTGGGATTCTTTGATGTTGGATGCACCTACTTGCCACACTATGCTGCGTGAGTGTAAACCCTTGCATGAATTGATTTCTCTCACGTTTGTAGCAAAATAGTGGATGAACAAACACACTGATATCCTGTGTGCTATGCAAGCAGACATGCTAGAGACTAAATATTTAAAAACAAGGAACAGAAAGACCAACCTAGTTCTCTGAGTCATACGGACCCAATCAGGTTTTACCTATTTGACCTACAAAGAGGGACTGACCATTCCCATAGCATGTATTCTCCAGCTGAAGCTCGTTTTGCTTCCTTTGAAAAGGTTCTTGCAGCTGTGCAAATGGCTATTTTAAACAAGCGCCCTTTGGCGCAGTCAAACTTATGATTGGGGTTTCCCCTGCACCGGCACTAGGGGCAACCACATAAGAGAGCATTCTTAATGCTTGCACTCTACACCCAAGGTGGGTGCAGAGGGCCTCTTCTTTGAGTGCAGTGGATGTAAATTTTTAGTATGATCCCACTCTTCATACCCAAGCTTTTCTCCATAATGAACAGAATGTTGCTCTTACTCCAAAAGATATACCCTTTGAGTCTTATTAGAGCTCATTCTAGATGAATAGCTCTGCCCAACCAGTGGGAAAAACAAGATATAAGGACTCTGCAGCCTGCACGCCACTGCAAGATGTAGTGAAAAATGGTGAACTCTGTTAGCAGCACACCTACACTAAGATCATAGGTGACACCACTGCCAAATATACAGAACTGCATGCCCTGGTATGTGCATTACAGAGGGCTGACCCATATGTTCCCACACTAATAGTGTTTGATTCAGCTTTCTATGTGGAAGGTTACAATTTTGGTTTGCAGTATTGGTGTTTGACTTGGTTCAAAGGTTCAAAGGGAAAACCAACTAAGAATAAACAGCTCTGGGGAAAAGATAAGGAAGCTTGTCATCAATGTGAAGCACACTTTGGACCATCTATGTGATGAATTTCATGCCAAAGGGAACAACATCCTCTCTCTTTACTTTACTCGGATCAACTCCCTATCTCTTTACTGTCATTGTCCTTAAAAGAAAGTGGAAAGTAGATATCTGAATACTGATACTTTCAGTTTTTTTAAAACAATTTCACAGTCCCTTAAATCATAACCACTTCTACAAGATTCCCGAAACACAAGTGATCCAGTAGGTCTTTGCTCTCTCCCCTGTTTCTTTATACTTTCCATTGCAGATTTCTATTTAACAGAAACTTCATTGTCACTTTTAGGTTTTAAATGTGGCTCAACAGCTTGTGTCCATAAGGTATCACTCCCTACAGTGATGTAAACTTCAACAATTACTTTTGGTAGTTCCCATTCAGAAAATGGAACTGCTGCCAATCTATGGCATCTAGCCAAAACCGAAGATTTGCTCTGAATGTTATTCAGAATGATTGAAGAACTGTAGAAAAGGTATCCATTAGCTTCATTCCCACGTCCAGATGTGTGGCAGCTCTGTGCTCATTCTGCACTTGTTTCAGTGCCTCAGGGAGAACTTCCACATGAGGTGTGCCATGTGTGTTAGTGTAAATGCAAGGAAAAATATTTCCCTAGATGGTACATTCATCTTCGGGTGCCATCATCCCAAGAGGAAGATACATAGTCAAGATCCTATCTGTGTCCCACACTGTCAAGCAAGGTCCTCCAAAAACTGGAACACAAGCAACCCAGAATCAGTTTTGCCCTAGGTAGGGCTTTTCAGCCAGGTATCGCTTGGATCCATTGGCACAGTGAACTTTGCTGCTTTGCTGTGTTGGCTTGCTGCCTTCCAATTGCTGTGATGTAGGAGAGACTGTGACTTTGATACCTGCTTTGCTGTGTTAGGCTGCTGCCTGCTCTTCTTGCCTGGGAGTGAGAAGGACTGGCCCTGCCCTCTACATCCTGGAACCCAAGTTTCGCCAAGGGCTTGTTGGCTTGCCCCCTGTTCTTGCAGTCTCAGGGACATCAAAACTGCCTGCAACTCTGCTCCTGCTGCTGCTGGACTCTGCCATCTGAGAGTCTTACCTTTGCCTGAGGAACCAATACAGAGTCAGGCCTTGGCAATGGGTTTGCAGCCATTGCACTGCAAAAATTGACGCATCTGAGCCGTTGCACCACTCATAACCAACACAGTGCCCTCCGATGCAATACATTGCAGATTCAACAATGACCTGACTGCAAGGTTCAACAATGGTGCAGCACTGATCTGAGGGCTTCGCCACATGGTTCAATGATGACACATTGCAAACACCTCAATGGAGTTCGATACTGCACCTGACTGTGAGACTGGACAATGATGCATTTACCCAACTTCATGGAGCGGGCTCTTTCTGAGTCTTGTAGCTGGCCTGCCTTCCATCGTGGCCAGCCTGAACTTTAAATTTACCTCTGTCTAGTGCGACCTCAACTAACCTTTTAGCGATATTGACTGCAATTTATTATTTAAAAATTCATATCTTGAGTACTACTTATTGGGTTTTTGTCATTTTGGTCTACTCAGATAAATATTCTCGATTTTTCTAAACTGGTGTGGAGCTTTTTTGTGGTGTCTTTCACTGTGTTACTGTAATTAAGTGCTGCACAAATACTTTATGCATTGCCTCTTAAGTTAAGCCTGGCTGCTCTGTACCATGCTACCAGAGGGTGAGCACAGGTTAATTTAGGGCGTGTATCTAACTTACCCTGATTAGAATGGTGGTCCATACTTGGACAGGGTGCATACTGGACACCATACACTACCAAGTCCTAGTTAACTATCATCAAGATATCAGTATGAAAGCATTTGCAGCATCCAATTGAAGGGTCCTCCTGTGTACTACTGTGGTTGTCACATTAACCTTCAATTTTAATATTTACACATGCTGACTGGCCCAACTAAACAACCATCATCAACTGGATTTTCAAATGCATGCATGTAAGAAACACAAACCCCATTCAAATTGCCACATACCTGGATCATATTGTATTTAGCAGTTGATCAGAGACAGATTCCTCTGCATCACTAGTGTAACTACAGACATCCTACTTCTGGGCATATCAGATGGTAGCAGAAGTACTGCCTTTTATGCTCCAGATGCCTAGGAACAGCTGTCACTCTAAAGAGAAAGTATGACCCTTGGGGATTGTATCCAACCTAGAACTGACCTATTGCCAGCTGGTCATTGCATTTGTTAAATAATCCAACTTCCAACACTACGATACTTTGAAAAATTCTACCACTCCAGCAAGCAAACCACAAGAGGATCTCACCAGATCTGATAATAGTGATTGACATACAGCAAAATGCATACGGAAGACTCTCAGAATAGCTGGAATAGCCCTTAACCTAAGAAAACACAACATATCTAATTGCACTTAAAGTGCATAATTGACTCCCAGTGGTATCCAGAGCTAAATTATTCATCCATTGCTCTGTGCACAGGACTTTCTGGATATACCTTCTATTACACCACAAAACATCTGATCACACAAAATCACAAACCATTTCCAACAAATGTTAAAAGACTGAAATATTGATGAAAGAAAGTGAAAGGCCCAAATGAGATGAACACCTCCAACCCTGTCCTGAGAATGTAACCAAGGTACTTCATCATCAGAAATATGCTATTAACCAAATTTGTTGATGTCAAAATAAATCCGGTGCAATGAGACGCAAATCAGGTACATAGCATGTGTTAACCTGTACTACTGGAGCCCATATTGGATAAAAACGCACTCCCTTTTCACGCTTTCCTCTCTCAGGCTTATGAGGTAAAGCAGCTCCAGGTTTTACTGAATAAGTAATGTAGATTTAGGAACTCAGATGAAAGCTAATAAAGTAATACCATAAAATAAGCCTTTTGGTCAGTGCTTTGCTTTAAAAAAGAGAAGTATTTTAATATAAGAATAGCCTAGTACACAGAAAGAATTATCAGCAAAGTAAAGCAGAACTCTTCATCTCCTTCCAAAACAGAGATATGACCTCAACTGCAATTACAGAGTTTGTGTGCTAAATGCTACAATTCACATTCAACCGGGGTGTGGAACATAACATTGAGCATACATATATGCCTTCTCTTACTATAAAACCATTACTACTGCCCGGTGGGTGTTTAACTTTGTGTACAGTAATCTCCTTAGAGCTGTGGAGCCCTATCAGCTCCCCTGACTGCTCAACACTTTTTGCATCGCTATTTGATGGGGGGAGGGGCAGCTGTTCCCACTTGCCTACTTTATCCATGCTTTTCTATTCTTCAGGCTTGTGGAGTGGGTAGATGATTAGAACTTCTGGTGCTTCAAGTGATCCTTTCGTAACTTTTTATGTGCGGAGTTCTCCACCCCGACAACAGAGTCTCCACACTCATAAACCTACTATTAAAATGCAGTTTTGTGAATACAGAAATGAAGTAAACTTACACAAACGTGTAACTTTACCTTTGTGAATCAGACGCAAAATGCACAAAGTGAACACCTCACTATACATTTTACACGTTGCCAAAAAAGAATGATGCTGATCTTTTCAGTCGTAAATCGAATTACAGCAATGTAAGATGGACCCCATTGCTACCTGTGCACAGATGCCAGGGTGTGGTTAGACAAGTCTTCATTGCTCAGCCTTATCCTGTGCACACATGGGTTAACACATCATGCACAAATTGTACAGAACCCCGTATTGCAACTGTGCAGCCAAGTAACCTAATTTGTAAAGGCAGGCACTGGAGGTTACAATTTTGAGTAATTCTTACAGAGCACTACAGTGGATAAGACTTCTTAAAGGGGTCTCACACCAAAGCAGAGGTTAAAAAAACAGGGGTCCAAACACAACATTGAACATTAAACAATTGTGCTAGGAGGCAGGGATTGTAGGATACACAATTAATGGCTTTCAGGTTAGCAGAGACCTGGACAGTCTTTTTACAGAGCCAGCAACCATTTTGAATGCGCCATACACGTGAAGTCCAATCAAATTCACTGTACAGTCAGCCAGGCATGCACACCTCGCATCCAACCCCCGCCCACTACCATACAAAACATACTTGTTCCCTCCGTACATGGCCCAAACTTGAGGGAAATAAAATATCCCTTTTATGGGAGACTGAGCGTACCATTTACACATGGGAATCATCCACTACGGCTCTCCCTAGAAGGGCACATGTTAAAACGTCTGTTGTTTCACAATGATTATCCTGCCACCATCATCTTAACTCGGAATAACCTGAATGTGTGGATTTCCAAACTCACTGATGAGAAAGCGATAAGGTCAACAACAAACAACGCACGACAGAGCAGTATACATCTCCAAAACCATGTAGTGGGCTTTCTGCCCATCGTAGCACAAAACCCTATCACCACATTCCTTAGTCATTGTTCCTACCACTAGTGTTCCTGCGCGTACAGGCATCATCTTCCTCCTGCAGTCAAATCAGACATGTTTAAGCACTCAATAATTAACACTAGGTTTGCTAATTTATCACTGATCTACCCCCACACATTGGTCTTTTCCTGAGTGACAGTCTCTTGTGCTACAATATGCAAATGTGCCTTATTATAATAAAAGGTGACATATCAAGTGGTTAAGTAATGTACCATAACTTGCATTATATTGTCCAAAGTAAAACATACATTTATAATTAGAAATATCAGTGTATACTAAGTTGTTACTTGTATTTGTTATGTTTGCATTTAATGATCAAGCACATAATATTATGTACCAATGTGTAATCAGAACTAACATAATACCTCTATTATTCTAATTTTTATTCTAAAGTTCTGTTTTTAGCAACGAATTCAGAACAAACACTCAGGTTGTGGTTTTGCCTCCCTTATACCCACTCCCAATAGTGTGCCCTGTTTTATTGCAGTCGTAAATTAAACAAATAAATGTGCCAATTTGTCTTGGGCACATTTCTCATCAGCAACTATAAAATGAGCTAAAAGTAGAAATGCAAGATGAAGAGAAATTCCGCTCAGTAACATATCCTGCATTTCCTTATGCTTGCCTTGAACTAATTTACAACATAAATGGTTACTTTGAGTGAGCCAGTTTTTGTCACATTTATTTTCTTTTTTTCAAGAGTTGCCAGTGAAAATAAAATCCTACTCCTTGCAATATATATTTCACTGACCTCTGTTTCATACAAAACAGATCCATATCTGAAGCAGGCAGCAGCCAAAAGACATATTGCATAACTGCTTGCAATTAGGCTATGTTTGTTTTTTTAAGCCGTTTGCCTGTTGTGCTGGAATGGGTCCACACAGCTTTCATTTATTTAACAAAATACCACAATACCCTGGCACCTTGCTTTCTTTGCCACTGGCAATATCAGATTTTATACACAGGACAAATGAATATTTAGAAGCAATTGTGTCAAAGTCCATTCATTGTAAATCCATTCCTCTCACTGGGAATTTGAACTGTGAATATATTAAGCAGTTTCGCTAGTAAAGGTACTCTAGGTAAGTTAAAAAAGAGTTATCTTTGCCAACAGTAGTAACCCAATGCAAATATGAATGTATTGTGTTTGTAACATAGTTGTTAGCTTGGTTCCATCCATAACTCCTTCATAGCTGCTAATTTGATTAAGAAACAAACATTTAGGGGGGGAGTCACAAAAGCACTTATGTGTATGAGAAGTATTACTACAGAAATACTCTTTTATCTTCTCCGATATGCCTTTGTGAACCAGCAAGGAAACACTCAACCCCCTTTTACTAGACATGCAAAAAAGAGAACAGTCCTTTGTATTCGTACTTATTGCATATTCGCTCACTTTCCCATGTTGGAGGTATTTCACACGAGTATGCAAGAGGACATGAAAGTGTTCTATAGGAGTATTAGTTTACGCACTCCAAAGTACCTTAGGGAATATGTGCTGTATTGTTAACATATATAGGCCCTCATTACAACCGCCGAGGCTGCGGGCTCCAGAATACCGCCAGTGCTGGTGGTAGTTCTGGCTCCCTATTACGACTTAGTCACATCAACATCGTAATAGAGGTGGCGGGTGCAGTAGCACCCGTCGCGCATTTCACTGCCCAAAATTCGGGCAGTGAAGTGTGCGATGTGCCTGGGGCCCCTGCACTGCCCATGCCAAGTGCATGGGCAGTGCAGGGGCCCCCATGGGCACCCCGAGTCCCATAACCGCCAGCCTTTCCATGGCGGTGTCTACCGCCATGGACAGGCTGGCAGTAAGGGGAGTCGAAATCCTCAGGGCAGTGTTGCTTGCAGCGCTGCCCTGGCAGATTACGACCTCCGGGACCACCATGGCGGCATACCGCCAGTCCCGGCGGTATTACCATGGCAAAAGCACCACAGTTGTAATGAGACAGGCAGTACCGCCAGCCTGTTGGCGGTACTACCGCCACAATAGCCCTGGCGGTCACCGACCGCCAGTGTTATAATGAGGGCCATAATCTCTATAGAACAGCCAACATCTGTAGCACAGCACTGCATTCTGGTGATGTTGGAGGCTTTGCTTATTATGTACAAAATAAATTCCAGTGTGATCTCCTGAGCTGTTACCTGCTACTGCTATCATCTTCGGTACTAGTACCAAAACTGGAATAAATGTGTTTGTTGCAGTGAGTCTAAGGTGGTACATAGCCACAGGTACACATAACAGATTAATACTTTACCTATCTTATGTGACCCAAAAACTATTATTTTAAAACTGAAATACATTTCAACCTTCAACCCTTGCATTGAATACATGGAAAAACATGAAAGACTAGATCAAAGTAAAGTTAGTTGGCTAAAAGAAATAGTTCAAATATGATCTGATGCAAAAATAACATTACTTTTAAAAATAAAACAGAGCAATGCATATAAGTGTTAGTCATGGCAGAAAAATAGAATGATAGTCACATCTATAAATTTTACATTTGTGGAAGGATAAAATATAAATATCACTAAACAACTCTTCTGGCGCAACATTAAAATAGTTGGCAAAAGGAATGGATAAACTCTTAGTTAAATGACTTAGAAAGTGTTAGAAATGGGGTCTTTGGTTGGCAGTCAGGTTACCCCCTGTCCCAGCAAGGACCCTCACTCTAGTCAGGGTAAGTCACACAATCCAAATTATCCTGTGCCCACCCTCTGGTAGCTTGGAACTGAGAAGTCAGGCTTAACTTAGAAGGCAATGTGTAAGGTATTTGTGCAATAAATCATGCAATAACACAGCATAGCACCACAAAAATACAGCAAACAGTGTTTAGAAAAATATATAATATTTATCTGATAAGATGTAGGTCAAAACGATTAAAATGCAATAAGTATATGTTGAGATATCACTGTAAAAGTGATATAAAGAGTCTTTAGTCTTTAAAAAGCAATAAATGTCTCTTTCAAGCACAAAGTACCTGGTTCGCATGCAAAATCTCTGCAAAGAACCGCAGAGGAGGAGATGCCTGGAAACAAAGGGGGTGTGCGTCGATTCCTCGGGCCGCACATGGCGATGTGTAGTTTAGTTTTCACGCAGGGATAGCTGTGCGTCGATTTCCGATGCTTGGTCATGGATCCTCTTCGGGTTGCGGGGTTTTCGGACACCCCGGGGACATTGTGTGGATTCCCGACGCTGACAGGACAAAGCCACAGGGGCTGCACCGATCCGGTGGGTGTTGCGTGGGAATTTCTACTGCACGGCAGGCGTTGCATCGATTCCTCTCTGGAAGTTGGGCTGTGTCGTTCCGGCTCGGCTGTGCGTTGATCCAGTGGGCCGTGCATCGAATTTCGGGTCGCTACGCAGGCGCTGCGTCAATCTACTCATTGCGAATTCGAGCTGTGGCGTTCCGGTTTGGCGTGTGGTGAATTTTTCACCGCAGTGTGGGCTGTGCGTCGTTTCTGGCAGGCTGGTCATCGATTTTCACCGAACAAGGAGTCCTTCTTGTAGAGATGAAGTCTTTTTGGTCCTGAGACTTCAGGGAACAGGAGGCAAGCTCTATCCAAGCCCTTGGAGAGCACTTCTCACCACAGCCAGAGAGCAGCAAGGCAGCAGGGAAACAGCAAGGCAGCAGTCCTTCACAGAAAGCAGTCAGATGAGTCCTTTGGGCAGCCAGGCTGTTCTTCTTGGCAGGATGCAAGTCCTGGTTCAGAGTCTCTTCTCCAGGAAGTGTCTGAGTTGGTAGGAGCAGAGGCCCTGTTTAAATACCCAAATGTACCTTTAAAGTGGGGGAGACTTCAAAGAGTGGCTCAGAAGTGTACAAGGTCCCCTTTCAGTTCAATCCTGTCTGCCAGGGTCCAAGTAGGGGGTGTGGCAGTCCTTTGTGTGAGGGCATGCTACAGCCCTTTGACATGTAAGTGTCAGGCCCTCCACCCTCCCAGCTCAGGAAGACCCATTCAAAATGCATATGTATGCAAGTGAGGCTGAGTATCCTGTGTTTGGGGTGTGTCGGAGTGAATGCACAAGGGAGCTGTCAACTAAACCCAGAAAGACGTGGATTGTAAGTCACAGAAGGATTTAAGTGCAGAGAAATGCTCACTATCTAAAAGTGGCAAATCTAAAATAGTAATATTAAATCCACCTTCACTAGTCAGCAGGATTTTGTATCACCATTCTGGCCATACTAAATATGACCTTCCTACTCCTTTCAGATCAGCAGCTACCACTCAAACAATATATGAGGGCAGCCCCAATGTTAGCCTATGAAGGGAGCAGGCTTCACAGCAGTGTAAAAACGAATTTAGGAGTTTTACACTACCAGGACGTGTAAACTACACTGATGCATGTCCTGCCTTTTGCCTACACAGCACCCTGCCCTATGGGTTACCTAGGGCATACTTTAGGGGTGACATATATGTAGGAAAAGGGGAGTTTTAGGCTTGGCAAGTACTATTAAATGCCAAGTCGAATTGGCAGTGAAACTGCACACACAGGCCTTGCAATGGCAGGCCTGAGACAAGGTTAAGGGGCTACTTAAGTGGTTGGCACAATCAGTGCTGCAGGTCCACTAGTAGCATTTAATCTACAGGCCCTGGGCACATATAGTGCACTCTACTAGGGACTTAAAAGTAAATTAAGTAATCCATTTGGGTATGATCCAATGTTACCATGTTTAAAGGGAGAGAGCATGTGCACTTTAGCACTGGTTAGCAGTGGTAAAGTGTGCAGAGTCTTAAAACCAGCAAAAACAGTATATAAAAAGTGGAGGGAGGCAGGCAAAAAGTTAGGGTGACCACCCTAAGGCTGTCAGGTCTAACAGAAAGGAAACTAGGAAGTGGTGAGGACTAATGATAGATGAAATAGGGGACAAATGTATATTCTGGTCTTGAAGTCTCCCTCTGCTTGCCTGATGTTTTCCTGAAATTAGTTATCAGTTTATTGTGGGTTAAGGAAAAAGGGGAATAAAGGGATACATTCCAGGAAACAACAGTACTTTTGTTCAGCGATCATCAGAACTGAATTTAAATCTGAATTTAGAGTTATCACTTCTTCATATATTGCTGAGTAGGCTGGGAGATTACCAAATGATGGTATGAAACAGTCTAAGGGGAATATTTACAAGAAACTGATGCATCAGTGCTGATGCGCCAGTTTTCTTGCATCGCCCCTGCCCCACCTAACGACACCATGTGTGCACTGTATTTATATTACGGCATACCATGGTGGTCATTAGGCCAATAGCATCAGAATTTTTAGATGCCTTTGTGGTGCTTTGCTCCACTAGCGTCAAAACATTTGACGCTAGTGGAGCAATGTGCAAGGAGGCCCAAAGGTTAATATGGGTGCACCATTTTAATGCCTGCTCAGTGCAGGCGTAAAAAATTACACCAGAAAATGACACAGTGAGATGCACAGGATTTTTGTGGGTCTCCTTCTGTCGGAACGCCCCTCTTGCATACATTATCCCTGAAGCAGGCATAATGTGGCGCAAGGGATCGCAAAGTGGCACAATGCATGCATTGTGCCACTTTGTAAATATGGTGTGGTGAAAATTGCCTCCTTGAGCCACATTAGCACAAACAAATGATGCCAATGTGCCGCAAGGAGGCACTAGGGCCTTGTAAATCTGTCCCTTAGTTTTGAAATGCACACTCTCTTGTGGTTTTGACTCTGTCTACCATCTTTATATTCGAGGGACTAAGTAAGTCTGCTTGGGTCCATTTTGGGTTGCACACAAGTCAAAACTGTATTTCAAAGCATCTTGTTGTTGTTTCTGCATAGTGTTTGGAACGTTAATAATGTTTTGCCTTTTGTCAATGAAGTCTCTCAGTCTTTTTGATTTCATCCTGAGCATCCGGGTCTGGAAACGTTTTTGCCAAGGGCTATTAAATGGCTCTAGTGGTGTCCATAATTCACTAAATTGTAATGTTCTGACATCAAAAAGAAACCAGAGAAAATGTTAAATATCTTATTATTAGAAAATATCCACTGTGGAAAAGACTATGCCCAGTCAGAAATCTTTTATTTCAAATGGTGCTGAGAAGATTGTAGAGAGACAGTTGCAAGATTCCCAATATGGCTGCCATTGTCTGAAAGGATATAATTATGTGGTCTAGCTGCAAAGGCTCCAAAGATCAAGACTCTTTTTAATGCACATGCGCAAACTCTGCACAGCATACTTCAAATGTGTTAGATGAAGATAACAATAGCGTCTTTTGAGTGTGCATCATCTTGTGGAAAATAAGTAACATTTATCATGTTCCCATGAAGAGAATAATGTTGATTTTCCTAGTAATGTTTGAAGGAAAGTCATAATTTTATTAAAGACATGGAGGCATGTATTATGCTTTTAATTCTTGCTTTACATGAATTAGCAGCAGTCAAGATAACAAACTGCAAATCCCATGAGGCATATAAAAGTGACTAATGGGATGAAAAATGTAGTCCAAATGAACCAGCCAATAACAACCAAGAAATCCCTATAATACCTAACTTGACTGCGAATAGCCCTCTTTTCTTGCTGCTCGCAGTCAAAATAAGTACCTTTATAATTCATGTTCATATTTAATGAATTATATGCTTATGGTATGTTAATTTGTTTGATTGTACCCACGTTTCTCTGCCTAGTCGTTTTATTCTTTTCATAATGCCAGCGCCTCGCACTCTCTGCTGCGCTCTCCTCACGCACGGCATTTCTGTCTCCTCACTCAGCGCCCGTCACCTTCCCTGTTCATCACATTTGCTATTTGTAACTGCTTTGATATTTTGCAACAGCGGTTTGTAATCTGTTGTTTTTTGGCTTTCTCTGCCTTTCGGCCGGCTCCAGTTCCTTTTGTCACCAAGGAGGCGCAGCCTACTCTCTGCCTCTACCAGCCTCCTCAGTGCATTTTCTCACACATCAATGCCCCTGGGGAGTGTGTAAGGCCTTGGTCTCCTCCCCTTCTCCTTGTTTCTTCAAGTTAACCCTTTCTATACCTAATTAATTTGACAAAGGAGATAGATAGTTCTCCTATACACAATACCGAATACGATGATGGGGATGCATTTAAAAATAATCAGAAATATTTCATTTATTCTTCTGTGGAGCAGGCTGGTTCAGACTCTATGGAAAAAATGTCAAAGAACATTGAGAATTCTATGAGGAGTATAATGTCACAACCTTTGTTGCCCCATTCAGCGAGGGAAAGCAGAAAGCATAAGTCATTGCCATTGCCGCAAATCAGCCCATTTCTATTGATTTGACTCCATCAAATAGTGAGGCTCCCTCACTCTAGACTGAGGAAGTTTTTCCTGTCAGGCCTCCTACAAAGGAGGAGAATCCTAATACATTTGTGAAATGTAAAGCAAAAACAAAGAATACTCAAAATACTCAGAATGCTCCCAAACAATTAGGGCCAGATGTAGCAAAGGTTTTTACCCATTCTGTGTTTATGGGAAAAAGTGTTCGTACATATAGCCCCTAGTCATTTAGACTATTTTGGATACTGATGACGATAAGGTTGACGCATATGACAATACCAATTTTTTAGGAAACTTCTCTTCCTCCACTCCCCCCACAAAAAAGTCTAGCTCAGATTCGTTTTGCACCAAAACAATCCTGAAAGCTGAGGGGTCTCCTATGTTCGATCCCTCCCTAATCCAAAACCCAAATTCTACTGAATGGCTCACCGCTACACATGTAGGAAATTACATATCTTTTAGATTGTGACTCCCTTTCGATAAACAAGCAAGGAGTAAATTAAAATCTGAATGCCCAATACCTTCTCTCCCTTCTAAAATTACAGCCACTTCTTCTATCGTCCCATCTTTACTTACTTACACAAAGGCGTTGACAAGGCTTGGTCCACCTGCCAAGACAAACTACTGGTTGTAGTGGGTTCCTTGGCCAGTACATTTGATATAGTGGAGGCAGCTAGATTGGACAATACAGATATTAATCCTCAAGATATTTCCATGTGGGTTCCCAGAGTTTTATGCCTACTTGGCAATGCCAATTCTGCAATCACATATGAACTGAGAAAAGGACTCCTACTAAAATTGGACACCAAACAAGCTAATCCAACTACTCTTGACCCAGGAATCAAAGTAAAAGGACTCCTATTCTGAGATTAATTTATTAAAGACCTTAGTAGGTATGTGACAACCTTTTCCTCCATCAATAGGCTCAACAATCCTTACGGAAAATATTCTCCCAATGTGTTTTTGAAAAGGGCCGGTAAAGGCAGGAGCTGCTTTACTGGTCGTTTATTTCGAAATCAAGGATCACAAGACCCCCTCAGTACAAATAACAACTACCAAGAGTACTAATCACAGTTCTACCCACAGAGGGGTAGAGGTTACAGATGTCATGGACAAAAAAACTTCAGACATAACAATCAGCAAGGTGAGTCCTCCTTCTGACCCTCCCCTCCAGTAGGGGGCCAGCTTCAGTTCTTTATGTCAAAGTTGCAGATAATAACTGCAAATCCCTGGGTTTTAAACACCATTCAAGATTATTTTATAGAGTTTTACGTTCCACCTTTATAGCATCATGGGATTTGTAGTTTGTTATCTTGACTGCTGCTATGTCGTATAAATCAACAATTGAAAGCATAATAGGAGGGTCTTGACATAAAATTAAAAAGAACTGAAGCAGAGAGTAGTGTTTAATCTACGGTGCATGTGCAAGCCAAGTCATGGAGAATTCTTTCTCAGTCAACTTAGTGTTTTACAGAGATTAGTGTAGGCAATGAGAAAAATAATTCCTGAAGGATTAGTGTCTTGGAAATGAGGAAACTGTGATTTCTTTTGAGGGAGACTCAAATATGTATTCATTAAGTCATTTGCTTGAAGGTGAAAAGTCAAAGCAAGTGTTCCAAATATTATAACCTTCTGTTTTAAGGCATAAACATGTACATTGATTAAATAAGCTGTCAACAACAAAAAGAAAAGGAATTGATACAACCTGAAGGAGTTCAGTAAAACTATATACCACAGAGGATAAAGAGACTTTAAATAAAAGACTGTAATAGCTTATTAAGAAGTTAATTCGGCAAAATCTTATCATCAATAATTCATATAGATGTAAGATTCTAAAACCACCCACGAGAGAAGCCAAACCTCGGATGGACACACGTAAAGAGGTTTAGGAGAACTGTATAAAATCTAACAGTATAATATTGTATGAGTAGATGTAGAAGACATACAGTGTGCTTTTTAGTAATTGTTGTCATAATTAATTGTGGGTGTCTCTTTATGAAACAACCACGTTAGAAGAGTCAATTCTGTAGCAAAGTAGACGAACCAGACATCTGAGGCAGTCTCTTTGTTATCCACTTCCCTTTCCCTCCTTGGTGGTACTTGGCACAAACATGCATAGTTTGTCACAAGTAGTATTGGAAAGGCCTGAGGACCAATTTTCTACTCTGTAGGAAATTGCTATCAGGTACCTGACAGGTGGTAAGTAAGGCAGAACATGCTGCAAAACCTTTGTAAGATTGTAGTATAAAAGCATATTTGTGGAGGCAATATTTTGCGGCAAGAATATGTGTGCCCATTTGATGTGCTGTATTTTGTTTTGGAGGTGTGTTATTTTTTTATGCTGCTATATTTTAGAGTGGCAATGTTTCATTATGATGTTGTGTTGTGCTGTAATTGTGTTGCATTCTGATTTTATTGTTTTGTTATTTTGGTGTCCTATTATGTGTTTGCTGTATTGTTAATTTGCTTTGGGTCATATTATGATTTTGTTTTGTGCTCTGTAATGACTTTAGAGACGTCTACAAATGCTGCTACATTTCCAGCTAAAAGCAGCACATTCATTTATACTTCAGCTGTCATACAAACATTCAACACCACTGAAGTTGGCAAAATGCCTGTGTTCTAGCTCTATAACTATTCAACACACCCACCATTTCAAAACTGTGGTGGAAGAGACAATGGCCCTCATTATGACATTGGCGGTAAATCACGATTACTGCCATGCCGACTGCTGCCAACATAACGCTGCCGTGGCGGATAACCGGGAAGCATATTATGACACACACATACCAATCCGTCATAGAGCCACACACACAAGTCCGCCAGCTGAAAGGTCAGTGATAAACTGGCGGTATCCAAACCCACACCGTTACGACAACAGAACTACGCCCACAGCATTATGACCCACAAATCACTGTGGCGGACATTCAATGGCGGTGAACCATTGGCGGTACATACTGCCCAGCTCAAAATACACACACACTGACAAAACAGCACCACATTGGACAATTCAAACTTCACACACCTGACACACATACACACACCACACACACACTACCCACAACCCATTACGACTAGAATTAATTGATACCAGAGACAGCAAGAGCACACACACAACCAGAGCCACATAACATCATCACCTATACACCATCCACACACTTTACATCAAACACCGCAACACATCACCCTCACCACTCACACTACACCCATGGCACCACAACGACACCCCAGATTCTTAGAGGAGGAGCTGAGGGTTATGGTGGAGGAAATCATCCAGGTAGAGCCACAGCTATTTGGAGCACAGGTGCAGCAGACATCCATTGCAAGGAAGATTGAGCTATGGCAGAGAATCATGGACAGGGTCAACGCCGTTGGACAGCACCCCAGAACAAGGGACGACATCAGCAAGAGGGGAAACGACCTACGGGGGAAGGTACGTTCCACAGCAGCAAGATACCAACTAGATGTACAGAGGACTGGCAGTGGACCCTCACCTCCTCCCCCACAACTAACAACATGGGATGAGCAAGTCTTGGCAATCATGCATCCTGAGGGCCTGGCAGGAGTAGGAGGAGGACTGGACTCTGGTAAGTCAACTCTTTACTACTATCACCCCCCTACCTGCATGCCATCACAAACCCCCACCCCTACCCTCACTCCCATCACTCCACCACCTCTCACATATGCCAATCATCACAACCCACTCATCCCAATACCAAGCCCTGCATGTAACACCAGTGCATGAACACCCTTCACAGACCTGCATGGACACATATCACACACTGCATGCACACTGGCGAGAATCATCTAGCTCAACAAATAGCTACTCACTCAAAGACAAATCTGCCAGGGCAACAACAACCATAGAGGGCAACACACCCATGCACATGATGTCACACGCAGAAAAAATAACACTGCATTTACATCCCCACTGGTCCCCCAGCCAATGTCACTGGACAGGAGGATCCAGCAACATCCAGTCCCATGATGACAGCAGCTCTGCTCGCCTGGATCTGGATGACCAAACTGGCCCATCAGGGATCTCTGGACCAGGCACACTCTCACACCACATCAGAGCCTCCCCCTCAGGAAACACCACCACAGCACCCACCCAGTGTGCCCATACCTCTGTCCCCAGGGCCCAACAATCAGCAGTGTGTCCACCACTACAGAGACCCCAGGCCACCCACAGGACGATCAGGGACCTCGGGTCAGTGGCGGTGGGCACATGGTTCAGGGGATAAAGGCACAGGTCAACAGGGAAGCTGGGAGGACTGCTGTGCGACAGGGGGAGGACAGGCCCAGGGAACCGACTCTCCAGGAGGCACTCACCGCAATCCTGGAGCATACCACCATTCCTAGGAGACGATGGGCCAGATACTGGGCAAGTTGCGGAAGAACATGCGGCTGCAGGAGGACAGTACCTGGGGATCAGGGAGGACTTGAGGAACATTAACACCACACTGGTCTCCATTGCAGGGGTGCTGGCAGACATGTCCAACACCATGAGGGAGGCAGTGGCACCTCACCGGGCCACTGCCACTAGCCAAACCGATGAACAACCCTCCACCTCCGCAGCCGCTAGTGGTCAGGAGGCCCCACCATAGGACCAACAGGCCACCAACACCCCTCCCCCTGCAGAAGGAGAACCATCCTGCAAATGTTCCCTGCGATCCAGGTAGAAGCCAGAGACTATTGCCAAGACCCCCGTCAGAAAATTAGACTCTCCTGATTGTCACCCTTGTGTCCCACTCTGTTACCCTGTCCACCTTGAACTGTCATTGCTCCCCTTCCTATGCCCCCTTGGACAATGCACCTGTGATACAAATAGACTGGAACTATATCCTGGACTTTGCTCCATCATCACCCCAGCTCATTGCACATCCCCTTCTACCTCTTAGCACTTAGCACTTAAATAAACACCCTTTGAAAAAATGCAAGTATTGAGTATGTCAAATGATTTAAGTATGTATTAGTTCAACAAGGTTTAAACATTGAAAATCAACTGTACATAAATGTAAACATAGGAATGACCTGTAGTTGGCTGCAGTCAACACACCAGTAGCGAAAGTGGGGCACAAATATCTCCAAATAGAGTTGCCAAAGGCTACAGTGAGTGGCCATAGAAGTGGGAAAAACAGCCTGCCAGTGATAATGTCAAACACAAAAATGTCAATTAAATATGAAGTTACACTTGCTTACCTGTGTGTCATTGGAAGTACTGACGAGTTACTGCACTTCTGTTGTCCTCATCCTCTGCCTCCTCATCTTCACTGTCCACAGGGTCCACCTCTGCCACACGGCCATCTCCAGCCTCATCCTCCTGCAGAAAAGGCACCTGGCGACGTAAGGCAAGGTTGTGCAAGATACAGCATGCCACAATTATCTGGCACACCTTCTTGGGTGAGTAGTACAGGGATCCACCTGTTAGATGGAGGCAACGAAACCTGGCCTTTAGGAGGCCGAAGGTTTTCTCTATAATTCTATTTGTTCACCCCTGTGCCTCATTGTATCGTTCCTCTGCCCTTGTCCTGGGATTCCTCACAGGGGTCAGCAGCCATGAGAGGTTGGGGTAACAAGAGTCACGTGCACATATCGAGGACAACTGTTAGCCACACACCAACCCTTAGGGCCCACACCATACCCATACACTAACACCCACTGGGTGTGAACCAGGGCTCACCTATTAGCCACACCCTGTGCCTCTGGAGTTGAGCCATCACAAATGGGATGCTGCTATTCCTCAGGATAAAGGCATCATGCACAGATGCAGGATACTTGGCAGAGACGTGGGAGATGTACTGGTTCGCCAGGCACACCATCTGCACATTCATGGAGTGAAAGCTCTTTCGATTTCTGAACACCTGTTCATTTCACCGGGGGGGGACAAATGCTATATGTGTACCATCAATTGCCCCAATAATGTTGGGGATATGTCCCATTGCATAGAAGTCAGCTTTCACTGTGGCCAAGTCCTCCACCTGGGGGAAAACAATGTAGCTGTACATGTGTTTAATCAGGGCAGACAACACTCTGGTCAGTACTATTGAAAACATTGGCTGAGACATTCCTGCTGCCAAGCCCACTGTCACTTGGAAGGAGCCAGTTGCCAGGAAATGGAGCACTGATAGCATTTGTGCAAGAGGGGGGATCCCAGTGGGGTGATGGATAGCAGATATCAGGTCAGGTTCCAATTGAGCACACACCTCTGTGATTTTGGCCCTGTCTAGTCTATAGGTGAGGATAATGTGCCTCTCCTCCATTGTTGCCAAGTCCACCAGGGGACTAGTCTCCATCAGTTATTCATCTGCAGCGGTTGAAATCTATGTGGCAAAATGGGGAGGAACTGGTTAGTATCTCCGCTGATGTTGTGCGCTATTGTGGGAGGCGGTTGAAAACCGCTGTGCTACTCCTTTTTGGTTAGCATTCGCCCTATGGGTTACAGTGTCCAATGGTGATGTACGCCGGCAGTGACGGTTTGCACCGCTGCGGACGTGACGGCCATTTTCTATCTGTTCACTCACTTGCTAACTGACCGTCAATAGAAGAGGACCTACACTGCAAGTGGTGCTGTGACCTGGGTCTGGAACTGACCATGACTTGTGTCACTGCCTTCACCTCGACAGAGATGGAGAGACTGGTGGATGGGGTCCTACCCTAGTACTGAATGCTGTATGGGCCTCCAGACCAACAGGTGAGTACAACGTGAGTATGATGCATGGGGTGTGAATGCATGGAGTGGTGTGTGTGAAGGCCTCATGTAGGGGGGGTGGTGGATGGACCATGGGCAGCGTGCTGCATGTATGGTTGGCCATGTCTGTGCTTATGGGGATGGGAAGGTACATGGCGGGCCATGAGTGTAACAGGCAGGACAGTCCCACTAATATCTTTCCCTGTGTCCATTTCCCTGCAGGCCAGCGCCCATCAGAAAAAGGGTATATGGCGTGCCATCGCCAAGGCGGTGCAGACCCTGGGGTCTACGGCAGGCAAAGCACCCACTGTTGCAAACAGTGGGAGGACCGGAGATGCTGGGCACAGAAGACGGAGGAGGCCCAGCTGGGGATGGCCTCCCAACAAGGAAGGGGTGCTCATCGAACCCTGACCCCCCTGATGGTCCACATACTGGCGGTGGCCTATCCGGAGCTGTATGGGCGCTGGGGGGCATCACAGCAGCCACAACAGGGTGAGTACAGTGCCCCAGTATACAACTTGCGCATGGTGGGGTGGTATCCGGGTGGGGGATGTGCACCTGTGGGGGCCCCTAGACCAGGCCTGACATTGCAGCGTAGGTCCCATGTTGGGCAGAGTTCTGATGTAAAATACCTCCAACCAAACTAGTAGGCATCCACTACTGGGCAGGGGTCCGTGGGTCTCAGGTATGCTGCAAGTGGCATTAGGTGTTCCTATCCCTGGGCTGGTGACTTGCATTGTGACTGGTAGTGAATTGCATAGTGCATAGGGCTGTTCCCTGTGTGTGTGTGTGTGTGTGTGTGTCATGTAGGCCAACGCTGGTGTTGTTTGTGCCACTGACCAAGTGTATCCTTTCTCTTGCCCCCCTCCTGTTTTGTCACCCTGTCCTTATGTGCATTAGCATCATCTGGCAGAGGAGCAGAGGCACCTGCGACAGAGGGAGCTGCATCCCACAGGGACCAGGAGGCCGAATCCGCCGACGGTAAGGGCACCAGTAAGATGGAGGGCAAAGGGAGCACCACGGCAGAGACAGGAGGGGACAGTACTGACACGGATTCCTCCTCTGATGGAAGCTCCCTGTTGGTGGCAGACACCTTTGTGCCCACCCCAGCTACAGGTACAGCCGCCATCCCCATACCAGCACTGCCCTCCCAGCAGCCCCTCAGCGTGTTTCCCGTGCCCGCTCACCCAGGAGGGTGGGCATCTCCTTCGCCCCAAAGCACCTCAGGCCCTGCCCAATTAGCCCTGCTGCCCTGAGTGAGGAGGCTATCGACCTCCTGCGATTCATTTCTGTTGGGCAGTCAACCATTGTGAATACCATCCAGGGGCCGGCAGCCCAATTGCAACAGACAAATGCATTCCTGGAGGGCATTCACACTGGCATGGCGGCCCAACAGTGATCAATCCAGGCTCTGGCCTCCTCTCTGATGGCAGCCATTGTCCCTGTTTCTAGCCTACCTCCTCCAACCTCCTCTACCCAATCCCATTCCCCTCAACCCCAACCTATCCCAAGCGCACAGACAGACGAGCATGCACCCAGGACAACACACAAGAGTGGACATGGCAAACACAAGCACCACACTTTATCCCACAGGCACTCACACAAACACCATCCAGATGCAGACATACCAACATCCACTGCCTCCACTGTGGCCCCCTCCTCCCCGTTGTCCACCCCCCTCCCAGTTGTGTCTGCACTCACACCTGCATGCACTACATCCTCATCTACTACCCCCATCACTAGCACACCTATCAGCACACACCCCTCACTGGCAGTCACCACCCCCAGATCCATGCACACATCCCCTGTGTCCTCTCCCACTGTGTCTTTGCCCCTCCACCCAAAGTACACAAACGCAAGCACTGAGACACCTAACAGGCATCCACCTCACAACAGCATCCAGCCCTTGCACCTGCACCAAAACACAGCAGACACCTCCTACAACTACTCCCTCTACCTCCACTCCCAGACCATCTCCCTCTTCCCGCCCCAATGTCCGTAAGAAGCTTTACCTCTCCACCTTTACCCTCTTCTCTAGACCTCCCCACCCCACCCCTCATGTCAGGCCAGGGTGGTCAGAACCCAGGCAAGCACCTCAGCCACCTAGTCCAGGGGGCACAGTAGTGTCCACAGCTACACCAGGTGGGAGAGGATCCCGGGCACCAGGCAGCCATACTGATAAGGTGCCTGCACCAAGTGCTGCAAGGAAGGACAAGTAGGCACTCCCAGCTGCTGAAAAGAAGGGCTAGGAGGCACCCCCAGCTGCTGCAAAGAAGGGCAAGGAGGCACCCCAGATGCTGAAAAGAAGGGCAAGGAGGCACCCAAAGGTGGTAAAAGGAAGGCAAGGAGCAGTCCCCAGATGCTGCCAAGAGGAGCAAGGAGCCATTCCAAGCTGCTGGCAGGACGGACAAGGGGCCTGCACCAGCAGGAAAAAGGACAAGAGGCCTGGTGCTGGGACTCAGTCTGAGCCACCAACACCAACAATGGTGGGTCAGCCGTCCGAGGATGCAGGGGAAGGGCTGGAGCCTCCCCCCACCACTGCAAGCACTGCCACCAGCACTACTGCCAGCAGCAGCAGCCCGAGTGGGCAGCCGTCCGAGGCTGCTGGGGAAGGGCTGGAGCCTCCCCCCACCACTGCCAGCACCGCCACTAGCACCACTGCCAGCAGCAGCAGCCCCAGTGGGCAGCCATCCGAGGCTGCAGAGGAAGGGCTGAAGCCTCCCCCACCACTGCCAGCACCACCACAAGAACCACTGCCAGCAGCACCACTCCCAGTGGATAGCCATCCAAGGCTGCAGGGAAAGGGCTGGGGCCTCCCCCCACCACTGCCAGCACCAACACCAGCACTGCCACCACTGAGCAGCCGTCACCGCCGGCAGACAGTGTGTAGTCCTTCATCCATGGGCTGTTGGGTGGCCTGGACCCTGAAAATCCTGTGGGTCTGACACCCAGGTGAGAGACTTTGACCTTGCACTCCTCAAGATCTGCATCACAGGGCACAATGTCCCCCTCCAGAACCAGTGGAGAAGCCATCCACTCACCGCATCCTTCCCAGGATGAAGCTCACTGGGCACAATGTCCCCTCCAGAACCAGTGGAGAAGCCATCCACTCACCTCATCCTTCCCATGATGAAGCTCACTGGGCACACGCCCCCTCCAGAACCAGTGGAGAAGCCATCTTCTAGAGAGTCTGTGGCCTTGCACTCCCCAGGACCAAGCAGTGGGCAAGTCACCCACTTAAGAGACTGTGGCCTTGCACTCCCCAGGACCAAGCAGTGGGCAAGTCACCCACTTGAGAGACTGTGGCCTTGCAATCCCCAGGACCAAGCACAGGACATGTTGCCCCCTCCAGAGCTAGTGGGCAAGTCATCCACTTGAGAGACTGTGCCGTTGCACTTCCCAGGACAGAGTGATAGGCATGTTGCCCCCTCCAAGGCCAGTGGCGCTGTACCATCTTCAAGGCTGAGGTGTTGGGGGTGGTGGTGTTGCATGTTACATGTGTGTGTCACTCTCTTTATCTCCCCCCTCCCCTGTCTGCTAGGCGGCAGTAATCACTGTGGTCATCTTCGCCGGCGTTGGTGTTCATAGTGGAGCAGAAGGTAGAAGAGCTTGGGGAAGACATGCAACTTGGGCTCAATGGCGGCGTGGTTCTTCCTTGAGTGTCCAGAGGTGAATCGTTTCCCTTCTGTGCAGTGTTTCCGCCATGCTTTTGATGTCGTTAGTAAGACCCCAGAAAAGGTGGCGGATAGTTGGGTCATATTTCTGTGGGTGGTACTTTGTCTTCCGCCTGGCTGTTGGCAGTTAACACCATGGTGCCTGTTGGTTTTGCCCTGGCGGTCAGTGTGTTAAAGTGGCTGTCTGTCTGAGGGGGTTCCGCAGTGGTCATAATTTCATATTTATTACCACCGGCCTGTTGGCGGTATTACCGCTGCTTTATCATCGACCGTCATGGTTGTAATGAGGGCCAATGTCTTCAATTATCACTTAGAGTGGTCTCTTTATGTGATGTGTCTTCTTTGCTGTCAGCCTCACAAAATATTCTTGACTTTGGGATCCCTTGTCATATTCTCTCATTAGCCTCTTAGCTTCCCTTTCTGCCTACTGATCAACACTCGTTGGGTGTGGTTTGTTTGTTTCCCAATTTATTCATGGAGGAATATAAAGGGTACTGGGTATGTCTTGTTGAAAATGAATTCATTAGTTCTCCTGTGGAGCCTTTTGGACTCATTTACCTCATTTAGTCTGTCAATCACCCAAGGCAGTTAATTTCATATGTGGCTGCTTCTCTAGGGGTTGGCAGCGTGCATAAGATTTTAAAGCTGGAAGGATGGCTCAGTGAGCTGAACATTTGCCACTGACAAATGCAGTGTTCTGGAGGTCTGACAAATGTAATGATTTAGAATGCCAGGAAGGCAGACTCAGTGCTCCATACAGAGGTTGGTGAATTCAGTGTCATAAATTGAGAATTAGAAACATCTGCTATTTACAGAAATGTGGTGTGAAGAGCTATCTAAACCCAAATGAAAACTATCATTCATATAGTGGAAGCAATATTAATAATAATTATATTATTATTATTATTATTATTATTATTATTATTATTATTATTATTATTAATAATAATAATAATAATAATAATAATAATAATAATAATAATAATAACACCAACAACAACAATAATAATAATAATAATAATAATAATAATTTCATAGGGTCATCCCTCTCCTCTTTGCCAATACTTCCATAGATATCTCATCATCCTCCTCTCCTCTGCTGCAAACACGAATAAGCTTGGAGCATTGCATGCCACTATTTGTGGTGTGTTGTGAAAGGTGTTCACCTTACACAGGAATATCGGCTGAGGTCCTCAGGTCAAAAAACTTTCAGGTCTTCTTATGGATTCTGTTGTTGGGTTGCCATCTGCTCTCTTGAAATAGAGCCCGTTTTACCTGTGGCACTGGGGTGGGACCTAGGGTGGGTCCTACTTCAATACAGTCTTCCACTCTTAGGCTTCAGAGAGGGTGCTTGCAGGATTTTAACAATAGACAATCTTGTGCCACTGCTTCCTCTGTTACATCTCAATCAATTTCAAACTTTTCATAAATCTCAAACCCCTAAGATTGCTTACATAAAGTTGACCTGCACAGGTGCCTTTGTAACCACTCTAGCTTTTGCTATCATTGTGCCCCACCCTAAGAAGATCTAACTTTACTCTTCTAAAACATTCCTGATCTTCTGGAAATACCCTACAAAGGCTTTTGTGAGCATTACAGTGTGTCACTAAGGATGAACATGACAGGTGTGACCTCCTGAGTATTTCCAATCCCCCCCCAACACACTGTTTAGAAACACGTCTGTATACATACTTGAACTCTCTTTAAATAGCCACTGTTGATGCAACTACCATCTGTACCAAACTTGATGTATGACAAAGTCTCACCTTCACGATGCGGCAGGGCACTCCTCCACTTCCACTGAAATCATGTTAACTATCTTTAACAATACAAATTTAAGTAACTCCCATTGAGGAAGAACTGGAAGAAAAAACAGGTGGAGACATTTAGGCCCTCATTACAACCCTGGCAGTCGGTGATAAAGTGGCGGTAACACCGCCAACAGGCCGGCGGTAATAAAAATGGAATCATGACCACGGTGGAAACCGCCAACACAAACGGCAGTAGCAACAAACACCGCGGCGGTAATCGCCAACAGCCAGGCGGATGACAATGTACCGCCCACTGCATTACAACACGCCTATCCGCGACCTTTTCCGGGGCGGTAACAACGCCATCAAAAGCACGGCGGAAACAGTACTCTGAAGGGAAACGACTCACCTATCGACACTCAAGGAAGAACCATGACGCCATGGAACCCTAGCTGCACTTTTTCCCAATGCTGGTGTACCTTCTCATACAAAAGGAACACGAACGCCGGTGAAGACAACCACAATGAGTACTGCACCTAGCACACAAGGGAGGGGCAGAGGAAAAAGAGAGTGACACACACACGCAACATGCAACACCCCACCCCCAACACCATACACACATATGCAATGACGTAACCCTCAGGAATAACGCAAGGACAAAAGTAATGGAGTAAAATGAGCGTAATAGTACAGTGTTAGAAAAATACATCCTTGAATCAATAAACAGTATGTACAATATTTACAATATATACAAAAGGAGAGACAATGCCCACTCCAAAATGTTGTTGGCCCACTGGGACAAAACACATAGGCCAAGGCCACACTTGACTCCTGCCTCAATACGGAGAGAACACTGCAGGGGCATCAGGTCGAAAACACACAGGCACCTCAGGGGGACAGGGAATGGGGGGCACCTCAGCCGGAAGATGGTACAATGCCACTGGCCTGGAGGGGGCTCCATGCCCACTGATTGGTCCTGGGGAGTGCAAGGCCACAGTCTCTCTAGTGGATGGTTTGCTCACTGCTTGGTCCTGGGGAGTGCAAAGCCACAGTCTCTCATGTGTTTGGTTTTCCCACTGCTTAGTCCTGGGGAGTACAAGGCCACAGTCTTTCTATTGGGTGGTTTGCCCACTGCTTGGTCCTGGAGAGTGCAAAGCAATAGTCTCTCTAGTGGGTGGTTTGCCCACTGCTTGCTCCTGGGGAGTGCAAAGCCACAGTCTCTCTAGTGGGTGGTTTGCCCACTGCTTGGTCCTGGGGAGTGCAAAGCCACAGTCTCTCTAGTGGGTGGTTTGCCCACTGCTTGGTCCTGGGGAGTGCAAAGCCACAGTCTCTCTAGTGGATGTTTTCTTCCACTGGTTCTGGAGGGGGCCTTGTGCCCAGTGTGCTTCATCCTGGCAAGGACGGAGTGAGTGGATGCCTTCTTCCACTGGTTCTGGAGGGGGCCTTGTGTCCAGTGTGCTTCATCCTGGCAAGGAGGGGCTGAGTGGATGCCTTCTTTCACTGGTTCTGGAGGGGGCCTTATGCCCAGTGTGCTACATCCTGGCAAAGAGGGGCTGAGTGGATGCCTTCTTCCACTGGGTCTGGAGGAGGCCTTGTCCCCAGTGTGCTTCATCCTGGATAGGGCAAGGTCACAGTCTCTCACCTGTGTGTCACACCAGCAGGTGTTGCAGGGGCAAGGACGCATTGCAGCGCATGTAGTCCCCACTACACACTGCTCACCGGCGGTGATGGCTGTTCAGTGGATGGCAGTTGCGCTGCAGGTGGCGGTGCTGGCAGTGGTGGTGGTAGCCTCTGGGCCTTCACCTGCAGCCTTGGACGGCTGCCCACTGGGGCTGCTGCTGCTGGCAGTGGTACTGCTGGCGACGGTGCATGTAGCGGTGCTGGACGCGGTGCAGGTGGCGGTGCTGGCCACGGTGCAGGTGGCGGTGCTGCCAGTGGTGGTGGTAGCCTCCAGGCCTTCACCTGCAGCCTCGGACGGCTGAAGTGCCATGGCTGGTGTTGTGTGCCCCTTCCTGCCCTTGGCAGATTGTGGTGCCTCCTTGCTTCTGCCAGCTGGTGTCTTTTTCTTTCCCTTGCCGGCTGGTAGTGCCTCCTTCCCCTTGCTGGCTGGTGTCCCCTTCTTGCCCTTGCTAAGTGGCGGACCTTTCTTGGCCTTGGCAGATGGTGCTGGCACACTGGCTTGGCTGACGGGTGCCTCCTTGGAGCCTCTCACACCTGCAGTTGCTGCAGAAACCACAGTGGCCGTGGACTGGGTAGCTGAGGTGCTGGGCTGGGTTCTGGCCACCCTGGCCCTAGGTGAAGGATGGGGGGGTAGGGAATAGGTCAATGTTGGTGAGGAAAAGCTTCTTAGGGACACTGGGTTGGGAAGAGGGTGAAGGTTTGGGTGCAGAGGAAGAGGGAGTGGTTGTAGGTGGTGTCAGTATTCTGTATTTGGGTGCAGTTGCATGGGCTGGATGCTGTTGTGAGGTGGATGGCTGTTGGGTGTCTGAGTGCTTGCGTTTGTGTACTTTGGGAGGAGGGGTCACAGACACAGTGGGAGAGGACACAGGGGACATATTCATGGATGTGGGGGTGGTGACTGCCAGTGAGGGGTGTGTAGTGATAGGCGTGCTGGTGATGGAGGTAGTGGATGAGGATGAGGTGCATGCAGGTGTGAGTGGAGACGCTACTGGGGGGGAGGCGGTTGACGAGGAGGAGGGGGACACAGTGGAGGCAGTGGATGTTGGTGTGTCTGCATGTGGATGGTGCTTGTGTGAGTGCCTGTGAGATGAAGTGTTGTGCTTGTGTTTGCCTGAACCACTTCTGTGTGTTGATTTGGGTGATTGCTGGTCTGAAGGTGTGCTTGGGATAGGCTGGGGTTGAGGGGATTGGGACTGGGTAGAGGAAACTGGATGGGGGAGGCTGGAGACAGGGACAATGGCTGCCATCAGTGCATTGGCCAGAGCCTGGAATGCTCTCTGTTGGGCCGCCACGCCAGAGTGAATGCCCTCCAGGTATGCATTTCTTTGTTGCAAATGCCCTTCTACACCCTGGATGGCATTCAGTATGGTTGACTGCCCAACAGAGAGGGATCTCAGGAGGTCAATCGCCTCCTCACTGGGGCAGCAGGGCTGACTGGGCCAGGGCCTGAGGTGCCTGTAGAGATGGAGATGCCCACCCTCCTGGGTGAGCGGGCACGGGAAACACATTGAGGGGCTGCTGGGAGGGTGGTGCTGGCACTGGAGGTGGCGGCTGTATCTGTAGTTGGGGTGGGCACAGAGGTGTCCGCCAATGCCAGGGAGCTACCATCGGAGGAGGTGTCGCTGTTGGTAGTGTCCCCACCTGTCTGCGTCATGGTGCTCCCCTCACCCTCCGTCCCACTGGTGCCCTCACCGTCGGTGGATTCGGCCTCCAGGCCCATGTGGGATGCTGCTCCCTCCATCACCGGTGCCTCTGCTCCTCCGCCAGATGATGCTAATGCACACAAGGACAGGATGACAAAACAAAAAGGGGGGGAGAGACAGAGGATACACTTGGTCAATGCCGGCAACAACACTACCGTTGACGTACACAACTCACAGGGAACAGCCCTATGCACTAGGCCATGCACTACCAGTTACAATGCTAGTCACCAGCCATTGGGGTACAATGCCTAACACCATCCATTAGCTGCACACCAGAAACCCAAAAGGACCCTGCCCAGTAGTAGATGCCCACTAGCATTATTGGGGTTGGAGTGCATCCGAGCTTGCCCATCATTCAACATACCCTGCCATGTTCGGCCTGGTCTAGGGGGCACCCACAGCCCACATCCACCACCCAGGTAATACCTTAACCCGTGCAAAGTCATGAATCAGAATCTGTACTCACCCCCATGTGGCTGCTGTGATGCCTTCAAGTGCCCATCCAACTCCGGATAGGCCACCGCCAGGATGCAGAACATCAGTGGGGTCAGGGTACGATGGGCACCCATTCCTTGTTGGGAGGCCAGCCCAGTGGTGCAGGTCCTCCCACCGTTTGCGGCAGTGGGTACTCCGCCTGTCAAAGTCCCCCAGGGTCCGCACCTCCTTGGCGATGGCACACCAAATAAAATTTTTCTGAATTGCGCTGACCTGAAGAAAAAATACAGCAGAAAAGGTATTAGTCATACCGTCCGGACTGTTATACTCATGGCCCAAAGTATCCCCCATCCCCTTACACACATACATTGCCCACCATACATGCAGCACTCTGCCCAGTACCCCTCAGACCCCCCCTACACGAGGTTTACACACAAACCAATCCATACATTCATGGCCCACGCATCATGCTCACAGTGTACTCACCTGTTTGTCTGGAGGACCATAGAGTAAAGTGTACTTGGGTAGGACCCCGTCCACCAGTCTCTCCAACTCCTCCGAAGTGAAGGCAGTGGCCCTTTCCCCATACACTCGAGCCATTGTCGCTTCCAGACACAGCTCACATCAGCACTTGCAGTGCAGGTCCTCTCCTGTTGAAGGTCAGATAGCAAGTGAGTGCACAGATAGAAAATGTTGGTCACGCCTGCGGCGGTGGGTACCGTCACTGCCGGCGTACATTGCCATTGGGTCCTGGAACCCATAGGGCCCAATGCTAACCAATGCGGTTTTGCGCGGCGGTCATCGACAACACCAGTGGAATTACCTCATTTCTACTTGTCCCTCCTCACAGGTCAGGCAGACGCCAATTCAGGGGTGCACAAGCCATGGCACCTAACTGTGTCACAGCAGACATTGGCACATAAACTGAGTTTTGAGTTCACATACTGTTTCTGTAAAGGAAACAATGCATATGAATATTTGAATATGTGTGGACATGACCTTCTGCTCACCGTTTTTCACCCTAGAGTTCAACCACTGAGGATAAATAGGAGATGGAGACATCCCCCTTGTGCAGACCCCTGGTGGACCTGGTGGCAATGGAGGACTGACACATTATCCTCACCTACAGACTTGATAGGTCCACAATCCAAGAACTGTGTGCCCAATTGGAGCCAGACTTGATCTCAGCTAACCGCCACCACACAGGTATCCCCCCTCTAGTGGAGGTCCTGTCAGTGCTCCATTTCCTGGCGAGCGGTTCCTTCCAAGCAACAGTGTCCATGGCATCAGGGATGTCACAGCCTATGTTCTGAAACGTGCCGGCCAGAGTGTTGTCTGCCCTGCTGAAAAACATGCGCAACTACATCATATTCCCCCAGGTGAAGGATTTGGCCACAGTGAAGGCTGACTTCTTTGCAATGGGACATATCCCCAACATCATTTGTGCCATTGATCGTACACATATTGCATTTGTCCCCCCTCCGGAGAAATGAACAAGTGTTCAGAAATGAAAAAAAGCTTTCACTCTCTGAATGTGAAGATGGTGTGTTTGGTGGACCAGTACATCTCCCATGTCAATGCCAAGTATCCTTGCTCTGTACATGATGCCTATATACTGAGGAATAGCAGCATCTCATATGTGATGTGTCAACTCCAGAGGCACTGGGTGTGGCTAATAAGTGAGCCCATGGTCCCCACCCAGTTGATGTAGGTATATGGGTGTGGGGTTGGCCCTAAGGAAGAGTGTGTGGCTAACAGGTATCCGTCGATATTTGCTGGTGACTCTGGTTACCCCAATCTCTCATGGCTACTGACCCCAGTGAGGAATGCCAGGACAAAGGGCAGAGAAACGTTACAATGAGGCACATGGGCGAACAAGGAGGATCATTGAGCGAACCTTTGGCCTCCTGAAGGCCAGATTACGGTGCCTCCATCTGACTGGTGGATGCCTGTACTACTCACCCAACAAGGTGTGCCAGATCATCGTTGCATGTTGCATGTTGCACAACCTGGCCTTGAGACGCCAGGTGCCTTTTCTGCAGGAGGATGCGCCTGGGGATGGTCGTGTGGCAGCGGTAGAGCTTGTGGACAGTGATGAAGAGGAGGCAGAGGAAGCAGATATGGACAACAGAACCACACTAACTCAACAGTACTTCCAGTGACACAGGTAAGACACTGTAACTTCACCTTCCATTGCAGTTTTGTGTTGGACATTGAACATGACAGCATGAATTCCTATTTCTATGGCCACTTACTGTACCCTTTGGCATCTCTATTTTCAGATCTCTGTGCCCCACTCTGGCTCCTGGTGTGTTTACTGCTGCCCACTACAGGTCATACCTATTTAAATATTACAGTGCATTTGAATTTTAATGTTTACAGTTTGTGTAACTAATACATTTGTCAAACAATTGACAGACTCCATATTTGATTTTGTTCCAAGGGTGTCTATTTAGGTGCTGATAAGTGGAGGGGCATTGCAAGTGGCTGGGTTGCTGATGGAGGAAAGTCCAGGGTAGAGTCCAGTCTATTTGTATCACAGGTGCATTGTCCAAGGGGGCATAGGAAGGGGATCAATGGCAGTTCAAGGTGGACAGGGTGACAGAGTGGGACACAAGGGTGACAATCAGTAGAGTCTTATTTCCTGGCGGGGGTCTTGGCAATGTTATCTGGCTTCTGCCTGGATTGCAGGGACTGTTTGCGTGGTGGTTCTCCTTCTGCAGGGGGTAGGGTGCTGGTGGCCTGGTGTTCCTGTGGCAGGACCTCCTGTTCACTAGTGTCGGCGGAGGTGGAGGGCTGTTCTTCGGTTTGGCTAGGGTCAGGGGCCTGTCGGTGTGCCACTGCCTCCCTCATGGTGTAGTCCATGTCTGCCAGCACCCCTGCAATGGTGACCAGGGTGGTGTGGATGTCCCTCAGGTCTTCCATGATCCCCAGGTACTGACCCTCCTGCAGCCGCTGGGTCTCCTGCAACTTGGCCAGTATCTGGCTAATGGTCTCCTGGGAATGGTGGTATGCTCCCAGGATGTTGGTGAGGGCCTCGTGTAGAGTCGGTTCCCTGGGCCTGTCCTCCCCCGTCACACAGCAGTCCTCCCAGCTTCCCGATTGACCTGTGCCTCTGTCCCCTGAACCGTGTGCCCACTGCCACTGACCCCAGGTCCCTGATCGTCCTGTGTTTGTTGGGTGTTCTGGGGTCTCTGTAGTGGTGGACACACTGCTGATGGACATGTGCTGGGGACAGAAGGATGGGCCCGCTGGGTGGGTGCTGTGGCGGTGATTCCTGAGGCGGGAGGCTCTGTGGTGGGTTGGGACTGTGCCTGGGTAACCGACTGTCCAGAGGTCCCTGATGGGCCAGCTTGGTCATCATGATCCAGGTGTGCAGAGCTGCTGTCATCACTGTGGGCCTCTTCTGGGGGTGGACTAGATGGTGCTGGCACCTCCTCTCCGGTGACGTTAAGTGGGGGTTTTGTGGGGATGTAAATGCAGTGTTATTGTTTCTGCACGTGCCATCTTGTGCATGGATATGTTTCCCTCTATGGTTGTTATTAGCAAGGCACCTTTGGGTTGTGTGAGTTGTGATTGGTTTGGCTAAGTGATTGTCACTAGTGTGCATGCTATGGTGATGGGTGTCCATGCAGGTCTGTGATGGGGGTCCATGAATTGGTGTTGCATGCAGGGATTGGTATTGTAATGAGTAGGTTGTGATGGTGGGGTATATGTGAGGTGGTGGAGTGATTGGGGTGAGGGTAGGGGTAGGAGTTTGTAATGGCATGCAGGTGGGGGAGTGACAGTAATAGAGATTTGACTTCCCAGAGTCCAGTCCTCCTGCTACTCTTGCGAGGCCCTCAGGATGCATGATCGCCAAGACTTGCTCCTCTCATGTTGTTAGTTGTGGGGGAGGAGGTGGGGGTTCCCCGCCAGTCCTCTGTACAGCTATCTTGTGTCTTGCAACCACAGAACGCACCTTCCCCCGTAGGTCGTTCCACCTCTTCCTGATCTCATCCCTTGTTCTGGGTTGCTGTCCCACGGCGTTGACCCTGGCCACGACTCTCCGACATAGCTCCATCTTCCTTGCAATAGATGTCTGCTGCACCTGTGATCCCAATAGCTGTGGCTCTACCCAGATGATTTCCTCCACCATGACCCTTAGCTCCTCCTCTGAGAACCTGAGGTGTCTTTGTGGTGCCATGGGTGTAGTGTGAGTGGTATGTGTGATGGTGTGTGGGGTGAGGTGCTGGGGTGTGTGTTGTGAGGTGCGTTGATGGTGTGTGGGTGATGGTGTTTTGTGGCTCAGATTCAGTGGGTGCTCCTGGCTTGTCTCTCTCTCTCACTTGCCAAAATCTTTGGGTCGTAAAGGGTTGTGGGTAGTGTGGGTGTGTGTTTTATATTGGTGTTGGTGTGTGGGTGTGGTGTCTCTATGTCTGTCAGGTGTGTGTATTTTGAATTGTCCAATGTAGTGTTGTTTTGTTAGTGTGTGTGTATTTTGAGCACGGCGGTGTGTACCGCCAATGGTTTACCGCGGTTGAATGACTGCCGCGGTGATTCGTGGGTCACGTTGCTGTGGGCGTAGTTCTGTTGGCATAACGGTGTGGATTTTGGTACAGCCAGTTTATCACTGACCTTTTTGCTGGCGGACTTGTTTGTGTGTCTGTATAGTGGCGGATTTGTATGAGTGGGTAACTTGTGAAATTATAGCACTGATAACAGCATTTATGACATCGCAAATTAGATTATTAGGGAGAACACAGTGCTTGGTAGAGTGGCCACTTAGAGTTAAAATAGTTTTGTGAGTGAGGTGAAAACACTGTGTATGGAGGTGCACAAGTTATATTAATCTCAATGTATTGCATAATTATAAATATAAGGTATATGTATATATAATTTCTAATCTTTGTGTAGTTTAAGTTTGGTTTGTATAAAAAAATAGATTTACAGTAATGCAAAGGTAGTGTGTAAAAATACATTTAAGATATAACTATAACTTTTTAATTTTTTTAAAATAAAAATACAGGGCAGTGTCGTTGATTGTAGTGTCTTTACGTGGACTGTCATACATTAGAGTAGAGGAGATTGTTTAATAGTATAGTGTCTTAGCGAGTTGTATCAAAGAGTGGAACAGAGTGGAGTGGAATAGGGTGGAATGTCATTGCGTGCAGTGGACTAATGTGTCACATAGTGGATTGGCATGTTGTATAGTACAGTGGCATGGAGTACACTAGAGTGGATAGGTGAAGCATAGAGTCAAGCAAACTGTTATACATTAGAGTGTTTTTTTGCACATTGCAGTGAAGTGGTGTGTCATAGTGTTTTGGAAAGTGTTATACAGTGGAGTAAAGTGTTGACAAGTCGAGGGTAAAGGCATATAGTGGAGTAGAGAACTATACAGTGTAGCGTAGGGCATAGAGTAAAGTACAGTGTAGTATACTGGCACAGAGTACAGTAGAGTACTGTAGAGAGGTGTTGCATAGAGTGGAGTTGAGTGTGGTACAGTGGAAAGGTGTAGAGTAAAGCGTTGTACAGTACAAGGAGTTGGGAAAAGTGTTGTGCAATAGAGTAGAGTGGAATTAAATCCAGCACAGTGGCATAGCATAGAGTGGAGTGGCGTGTTGAAGAGTAGAGTGGTATGGAATGGAGTAGTGTGGACTAGCATAGCAAACTGTGGAGTAATGTGTTGTAGAGTGGAGTGTTGTGTGGTTCTGAGGAGTAGACAGGCATGCTGTAGAGTGCAAGAAAGTGTCATAGGGTGAAGTAGAGAAGAGTGCCACAAATGGCTTACAGTGATGTACAGTGGAGGGGCGTGGAGTAGAGCAGAGTACAGGACAGTATGTTAGACAGGTGTGACATGGACTGTCATAGAGCTGAGTAGCATAGGGTAGCGTAAAGTGGAGTGGTTAAGAAAGCTGTGGTGGAGTACAGTGAAGTACTGTCTAATAGAGTACAGTATAGTACAATGTGGTGGAATTGCATAGGGGTTTGCCTACAGTGTCATAGAGTGTGGTAGAGGTAATACTGTAAAGTAGAGTGCTGGATACTGGCTGTGACTGTAAGGAGAATGTTGTTACACAGTTGAATGTTATAGAGTAGAGTATAGTGTGGTACGGTGGAGGGGCGTGGACTGTTGTTCAGTGGAGCACTGTGTTTCTGAGCAGAGTGCAGTGGAGTGGCGTGCAGTGGAGTTGGGTAGTGTGGAGTGGCATACGCTGGAATAGCGTAAATTGGAGTGGTGTAAAGTGGAGTGGCGTTCAGTGAATTAGCACAGAGTGCAGTGTCATACAGTGGAGTAGAGTAGAGTGGAGTTGCGTAGAATAGCATAGCACAGTGTGGAATGGGGTAGAGTGGAGTTCCATACAGTGAAATAGCGTAGAGTGGTGTAGAGTGGAGTGCCATACAGTGGTGTGACATTGACTCGAGTGACATAGAGTGGAGTGGAGTAGAGTGGATTTGGGTAGAGTAGGTTGGCATAGAGTAGAATGGCATAGAGTGGAGTTGTTTACAGTGGAATAGCATACTGAGGAGTGGCGTACAGTGGAGCAGCATAGAGTGTAGTTGCATACTGTGGAATACTATTCTGTGGAGTGGGGTAGACGGGAGGGGGTACAGTGGACTGGTATATAGTGTAGTGGTATAGAATGGAACAGCATACAGTGTAGTGCTGTAGAGTGGAGTGGTGTAGAATGGAGTGAGGTAAAATAGAAAAACATACAATGGAGTGACATACAGTAAAGTGAGGTAGAGTGGAGTGCTGTAGAGTCAAATAGTGTAGAATTGAGTGGTGTAGAGTATATTTGCATAAAGTGGAACAGTGTATAGTGGAGTGGCAAACAATGGAACAACATACAGTGGAGTGACATACATTTATTGGCATACAGTGGAGTGGTGTAGAGTAGAATACCGTAGACTAGTGTTGAATAGTGGATTGGGATAGAATGTAGTGAGGTAGACTTTAGTGTCCTAGAGTGGAATAGCGTAGAGTGTAGTGGTGAATAGTGAATTGACATAGAGTGAAGTGGCATACAGTGGCGCAGAGTACAGTGGAGTGGCACAGAGTGGTATAATGTTAGGTGTACCGGCGTGCAGTGGAGTGACATAGAGTGGAGTGTCATATACTGGAATAGCATTGACTGGCGTGGCATAGAGTGGAGTTTTGTACAATGGAATAGCGTAGAGGTGAGTATTGTGTAGTGCAGTGGTGTACATTGGAGTGGTGCAGATTGGAGTGGTGTAGAGAGGAGTGGTGTACAGTGTGATAGAGTAGAGTGGAGTGATGTAGAGTTGAGTGGCATACAGTGGAGTGGCATAGATTGGAGTCATGTACAGTGTAATACTGCAGAGTGGAGTGACATGCATTGGAATAGAGTACAGTAGAGTGGTATACGGGTAAGTGGAATTGAGTAAAGTGTCATTCAATCGAGTAGCATACAGTAGACTAGCATACAGTGTAATGGTGTTGACTCGAGTGGCATAGAGTGGACTAGCATGAACTGGAATAGCATAGAGTAACGTAGAGTGGAGTGGTGCAGAGTGGAGTAGAGTACAGTGGATTAGTGTACAGTGGTGTGGGGTAAAGTGGAGTGGCTTAGAGTGAAGTGCGGTACATCGGAGTGGCGTAGAGTGGAGAGGTGTATAGTTGAGTGGCACTGAGTAGAATAGCGTGGAGTGGAGTGTTGAAAGTATGGAGTGTTCTAGAATGGAGTGGCGCAAAGTAGAATAGCAAACAGTGAAGTGATGAAGAGTGCAATAGCATACAGTGAAGTGGTGCACAGTGGAGTGGGGTCAAGTGGAGTGGTGTAGAGCCAAATAGCATAGAGTTGAGTGGTATAGAGTATATTTGCATACAGTGGACTAGCCTACAGTGGAGTGGTGAAGACTGGAATAGCATACAGTGGAGTGGGGTTCAATGTAGTGTTATACTGTAGAGTGGAATGGAGTGGAATACCATAGAGTGGAGTGTTGTCAAAAGGAGTGGCATACATTGGAGTGGCGTAGAGTAGAATAACATAGAGTGGTATAGAGTAGAGTGGTGTAGGGTGGAGTGGCATACATTGGAGTGGCATACCATGGAGTGGTGTAGACTTGAATAATGTTGAGTGCCGATATATATCGGATTGACGGAGAGGGGAGTGCCATATAGTAGAACAGTGTATATTAAAGTGGCACAGAGTGAAGAGTCTTACAGTGGAATAGCATAGAGTTTAGCAATGTAGAATGTTTGGAGTAGCGGAGAGTGGTGTGACATAGAGTGGAGTGGTGAACAGTGTAATAGCGTGCGTTGTAGAGTGGAGTGGTGTATAGTGGAAAGTCATACAGTGGAGTAGCGTCTAGTAGAGTGACGTACAGTGGAACTACATTGAGTGAAGTGGTGTACACTGGAGTGGTTTGTAGTAGAGTGGTATAGAGTGAACAAGTGTAGAGTGTAGTGTCATAGAGTGGAGAAGCGTAGACTGGAGTGTCACCTAATGGAGTGGCATAGAGTGTAATAGCAAACAGTGGAACAGTGTAGAGTGGAATGGGGTACAATGGAGTGGAATACAGTGGATAAGAACAGAAAGGGGTGGCACAGACACAGCGTTAAAAAGAATGTAGAAGTAATGTGGCAGTAATACGTGTTATGAGTAGTGGTGGGTGGAATGTATTATGCACCCGCAGAATTGGTGGAATTTGGCAACTTCACATTATTCTTTGAATGCGGAGTTCTGGCCAAATTCCACCAATCACCACATGGCTGAATTTTTTCCAGAGTGGCTGCAGAAATGTGAGTGTGAGCGAGATTTGCCGTCCCCTCATGCCATTTTTTAACATGGGTGGTTGTGGGCAGTCATGGGTGCTGCTTCTTCAGTAGATTTGCTGTAACTCAAGTAGATTTTCTACCCGAGTGGCAGCAAAATCAACACAAGTAGCCATGCACTCTTGCGCAGTGTGTTGCCATTCTCACTGGTTTTTCAGTGCTGGTCGTGCTACTCACACTAAATTACAGTGTGAGCAGCGCAACATGCATATTTGCTTCTCGCTGTTGGAACTCTGTGGAATCTCATGGAGTTTTTAGGCCAAAGGCTCTCGGGTGGCTGTCATCCCCACTGGTTCTGGAGGGGGCAACATGCCCTGTGTTTAGTCCTGAGGAGTGCAAGGCCACAGTCTCTCAAGTGGGTGAATACCCCACTGGTTCTGGAGGGGGCAACATGCTCTGTGCTTTGTCCTGGGGAGTGATGGAGTACAGTCTCTGGAGTGAGTGACTTGCCCACTGGTTCTGCAGGGGGCAACATGCCCTGTGCTTGGTCCTGTGGAGTGCAAGGCCACAGCCTCTCAGGTGGGTGTCATCCCCACTGGTTCTGGAGGGGGCAACATGCCCTGTGCTTGGTCCTGGGGAGCGCAAGGCCACAGTCTCTCAAGTGGGTGAATACCCCACTGGTTCTGGAAGGGACAACATGCCTTGTGCTTGGTCCTGGGGTGTGCAAGGCCACAGTCTCTCAGGTGGATGTCTTCCCCACTGGTTCTGGAGGGGACAGGCTGCACAGCAGCCCATGGAGGCTGAATCACATTGCGTCCGCCGGCGGTGACGACTGCACTGTAGTGGTGGTGGTGGTGGTAGTGGGAGGCTCCTGCTCAGCCCCTGCATCCTGCGATGACTGCACTGTGGTGGTGGTGGAGGTAGTGGGAGGCTCCTGCTCAGCCCCTGCACCCTGCGATGGCTGCACTGTGGTGGTGGTGGAGGTAGTGGGAGGCTCCTGGTCAGCTCCTGCATCCTGCGATGGCTGCACTGTGGTGGTGGTGGAGGTAGTGGGAGGCTCCTGCTCAGCCCCTGCACCCTGCGATGGCTGCACTTTGGTGTGGTGGAGGTAGTGGGATGCTCCTGCTCAGCCCCTGCACCCTGCGATGGCTGCACTGTGGTGGTGGTGGAGGTAGTGGGAGGCTCCTGCTCAGCCCCTGCACCGTGCAATGCTTGCATTGTGGTGGTGGTGGAGGTATTGGGAGGCTCTTGCTCAGCGCCTGCACCATGTGATGCCTGCACTGTGGTGGTGGTGGAGGTAGTGGGAGGCTCCTGCTCACCCACTGCAGTCACTAATGGCTGCACAAACAAGGTTGGTGGAGGGGGCTCTGTGACTGCTGCTGGTGCAGGCTCCTTCCCCTTCTTGCTTGCTGGTGCAGGCTCCTTCCCCTTCTTGCTTGCTGGTGCAGGCTCCTTCCCCTTTCTGCTGGCTGGTGCAGGCTCCTTCCCCTTTCTGCTGGCTGGTGCAGGTGCAGGCTCCTTCCCCTTTCTGCTGGCTGGTGCAGGCTCTTTTCCCTTTTCGCTGGCTGCTGCAGGCTCCCTTCAGGATTTATGGCCTGGAATCCTTTCCACCACGAGTGGGTGCGGATGGAAGTGGGCCCGTGGGCTGTGTGGCTGAGGTGCTTGACTGGGTTCTTGATACCCTAGTCATGCCGGCAGGACAGGGGTAGGGGTAGGGAAGAGGTCAATGGTGGAAAGAAAAAGCTTTTTAAGGACATTGGACGGAAAGAGGAAGAAGTAATGGGAGTGGAGGATGAGGGAGTGGTTGTTGGAGGTGTTTGTCTGCTGGATTTCAGTGCAGGTGTAGGGCTGTGTGCTGTTGTAAGGTGGATGGCTGTTCGGTGTCCGAGTGCTTGCGTTTGTGTACCTTAGGAGGAAGGGGACAGACATGGTGGGAGAGGACACAGGGGATGTGTGCATGGCTGTTGTAGAGGTGTCTCCCACTACTTGGTGTAGGGATGTTGCAGATAGTGGATGATGATATAGTGCATGCAGGTGTGAGTGTGGACGTAACTGGGTGGGAGGTGGAGGAGGAGGAAGAGTGGGAGACAGTGGAAATAGTGGACGTTGTTGTGTCTTAAACTGGATGGTGTTTGAGTGCCTGTGGGATGAAGTGTGGTTCTTGTGTTTGCCTGTGACACTCTTGAGTGTTGGCCTGTGTGCATGTTCATCCGGCTGTGTGTTTGGGATGGTTTGGGGTTGAGGAGAATGGCACTAGGAAGTGGAAGATTGAGGGGTGACGGTAGAAACAGAGACAATGGCTGCCATCAGAGACAAGGCCAGGGCCTGAATCGATCTCTGTTGGGCCACCAATCCAGTGTGAATACCCTCAGGAATGCATTAGATTGTTGCATCTGGGCTGCTAGACCCTGGATGGCTTTCACAGTGGTTGACTGCCCTACAGAGATAGATCTCAGGAGGTCAATAGCCTCCTCACTCAGGGCAGCAGGGCTCACTGTGGCAGGGCCTGAGGTGTCTGGGGCAAAGGAGATGCCCACCCTCCTGGGTGAGCGGGCACGGGAAACTCGCTGAGGGGCTGATGGGAGGGCAGTGCTGGTACGGGGGTGGTGGCTGTACCTGTAGCTGGGATGGTCACAGAGGTGTCCGCCACCACCAGGGAGCTCCCATCAGAGGAGGTATCAGAGTCTGTATTGTCCCCTCCAGTCTCCGCTGTGGTGCTCCCCTCACCTTGCGTCCCACTAGTGCCCTCAGTGTCGGTGGACTCTGCCTCCTTGGTCCTGTGGGATGCAGCTCCATCCCTTGCCAGTGCCTCTTCTCCTCCGCCCGATGATGCTAATGCACATAAGGACATGATGACGAAACAAGAAAGTGGGGGAGAGAAACAAAGGATACACTGGGTCAATGACTGCACTAACACCACCGTTGACATACACAGCACCCTCACACACAGGGAACAGGCCTTCGCACTAAGCATTGCACTACCAGTGATATTGCTAGCCACAAAGGCATGAAGAGAAGCACAGAACGCCAACTGCAGCACACCTGGGACCCACGCAGCCCTGCCCAGTAGTGGATGCTAAAAAGCTAGGTAGCCATAATTTTCCATTCAGACCCCTAGGTGCTGTGTCTGTCCTGGCCTAGGGCCACCCAAGGACACCCACCCACCACCCCGATACCACCCCACAAGGCATAAGCTATAATGACAGCCACTGTACTCACCCCCTTGTGGCTGCTGTGTTGCCCTCAATCGCCCATCCAGCTCTGGATAGGGCACCACCAGTATATGAGCCATCAGGGGGCTCAGGGTTCGACGGGCCCCCCTTCCTCGTTGGGAGGCCACCTCCAGCTGGGCCTCCGTGGTCTTCCGTGCCCAGCATCTCAGGTCCTGCCACTGTTTGTGACAGTTGGTGCTCCGCCTGCCATAGACCCCCAGGGTCCGCCCCTCCTTGGCGATGGCACGCCATATACCCTTCTTTTGAAGGGTGCTGACCTGCAGAGGCAATACAGACAGGAGAACACCATAAGACAAACAGTCCAGCCTGTCACACGCATGGCCCACCATACCCCTTTCCATCACCATTGGCACATACATAGGACAGCTCACAAGATGTACACCACCAACAGATAATTTCCCCCCTTACGCAATGCCTTCACACACATCTCCATGCATCCATGCCACATGCATCGTGCCCACAGAGTACTCACCTGTTGGTCTGGAGGCCCATGCAGCAGTCTGCACTGCGGTAGGACCCCATCCACCAGTCTCTCTAACTCCTCCGAAGTGAAGGCTGGGGCCCTTTCCCAGTCACAAGGGCCAAGGTAGGTTCCAGACGAAGGTCACAGCAGCACATGATGTGTAGGTCCTCTCCTATGGAAGGTCAGGTAACAAGTGAGGAATATGATAGAAAATGGCGGTCACGTCTGCAGCGGTGCATACCGTCACCGCCGGCGTAGATCACCATTGGCCACTGTAACCCATAGGGACCTATATTAACCAATGAGGAGTTGCACGGCGGTTCCCGACCTCCTCCCGCCACGGCGCACAAAGTCATTGGAATTACCTCACTTCCACCTCTCCATCCACACAGGACAGGCGGACGCCATTTCAGGGAGAGAAGCCCTATGGAATAATGCTCTGTCACAGGAGAAATAGGCACATACTGGACAAATCACACTGACCCATTACATGTTCACAGAATGCAAACTACTGTTGTGGCTCCATTGTTCAGTTTGTGACAGGCTCCTCACTCTTGTCCCACAGATTCCTACCGCTGCGGATGAATAGGAGATGGAGACATACCCCTGTGTACAGACCCCTGCTGGACTTGGCTACACTGGAAGATAGGCACATAATACTCACCTATAGACTGGACAGGGCCACAATCACAGAGCTGTGTGCCCAATTGGAGCCTGACCTAATATCTGCTATCCGTCACCCCACTGGGATCCCCCCTCTTGTGCAAGTGCTATCAGTACTCCATTTCCTGGCAACTGGTTCTTTCCAAGTGACAGTGGGCTTGGCAGCAGGAATGCCACAGCCAATGTTCTCAATAGTTCTGACAAGAGTGTTTTGCCCGAGTTTTATGCAAGGGGACATATCCCCAATATAATTGGGGCGAATGAAGGAACACATATTGCATTTGTCCCACCAGCCAGAATGAACAGGCTTTCAGGAATCGTAAGAGTTTCCACTTTATGAATGTGTAGATGGTGTGCTTGGTGGACTAGTACATATCCCACGTCAATGCTAAGGCCCTCATTACAACCCTGGCGGAAAATGCCGCCTAACGCCGTGCTGACGGCTGCTAACATACCGTGCCCGCTGTAGTATTCCGCTACGGGTATTATGACCGACACTGAGAATTCCGCCACTATACAGACACCCACACAAGTCCACCAGCCCAGAGGTCAGTGATAAACTGGCGATAGCAAAACCCACACCGTTAAGCCAGCAGGAATACGCCCACAGGATAACGACCCATGAATCACCGTGGAAGTCTTTCAAAAGCGGTAAACCATTGGCGGTACACACCGCTGTGCTCAAAATACACATACATTTCCAAAACACCACCATATTGGACAATTCAAACTACATACACCTGACACACATACACACACGACACCCACACACTCACACCACTATAAAACACACACCCACATTACCCACAACCCTTTCAACGAAAAACAAGATTGCCAACACAGAGAGACACAAGCCAGGAACACCCACTCAATCAGAGGCACAGAACACCATCACCCATACACCATTGACGCACATCACAGCATACACCCCAAAACATCACCCCACACATCCTCACACATATCACTCACACCACATCCATGGCACCCCAAAGACACTCCAGGTTTTCAGAATAGGAGCTAAGGGTCATGGTTGAGGAAATCATCCGGGTAGAGCCACAGCTATTTGGATCACAGGTGCAGCAGACATCCATTGCTAGGAAGATGGAGCTATGGCAGAGAATCGTGGACAGGGTCAACGCCGTGGACCAGCACCCCAGAACAAGGAATGACATCAGGAAAAGGTGGAACAACCTACAGGGGAAGGTGCATTCCGTGGTTGCAAGACACCAGGTAGCGGTACAGAGGACTGGCGGTGGACCCCCACCTCCTCCCCCAAAACTAACAACATGGGAGGAGCAAGTCTTGTCAATAATGCATCCTGAGGGCCTCACAGGAGTAGCAGGAGCACTGGACTCTGGTAAGTCAAATCTTTACTACTTTATCCCCCACCCTACCTGAATGCCATCAAAAACTCCTACCCCTACGCTCTCCCCATCACTCCACCACCTCACGCATACCCCACCATCACAACCAACCCATCCCAATACCACGCCCTGCATGTAACACCAAAGCATGGACCCCCAAAACAGACCTGCATGGATACCCATCACCACAGCATGCCCAGTAGAGAGACTCACCCAGCCCACAAAATCACCCCTCACACAAGGTCAAGCTGACAGGGAAATCACAATCATACAGGGAAACACACCCATGCACAAGATGGCACAAGCAGATACTATAACACTGCATTTGCATCCCCACAGGACCCATACTCAACGTCACCGGAGAGGAGGTGCCAGCTACATCCAGTCCCCCCCCTGAAAAGGCCCACAGTGATGACAGCAGCTCTGCACGCCTGGATCACAATGACAAACCTGGCCCATCTGGGACCTCTGGACAGTCGGTTCCCCTGCCACAGTCCCAACCCACCTCAGAGCCTACCCCCTCAGGAAACACCAGCACAGGACCCACCTAGCGGGCCCGTGCCACTGTCCCCAGGACACGTCAATCAGCAGTGTATCTACCACTACAGGGACCCCAGGCAACCCCACAAACACAGGATGATCAGGGAACTGGGGTCAGTGGCAGTGGGCACACGGTTCAGGGGACAGAGGCACAGGACAAAAGGGAAGCTGGGAGGACTGCTGTGCGACAGGAGGAGGACAGGCCCAGGGAACCCACTCTCCACGAGGCACTCTCCAATATCCTGGGAGCATACCACCATTCCCAGGAGACGATAGGCCAGATACTGGGAAAGTTGCAAGAGACCCAGCGGCTACAGGAGGGACAGTACCTGGGGATCAGGGATGACCTACAAAACATCTACTCCATCCTGGTCATCATTGCAGGGGTGCTGGCTGACATGGGCAAGACCATGAGAGAGGCTGAGGCACAACAACGGGCACCTGACGCTACCCAAACCAATGAACAGCCTTCCACCTCTGCCGGCGCTAGTGGAAAGGAGGTCCCGGCACAGGAACAACAGGTCACCAGTACCCCACCCCTGCAGAAGGAGAACCACCCCCCAAACGGTCCCTGAGATACAGGCAGAAGCCAGAGAACTTTGCCAAGACCCCACCAGGAAATAAGACTCTCCTGATTTTCACCCTTCTGTCCCACTCTGTCACCCTGTCCACCTTGAACTGCCATTACTGCCCTTCATATGCCCCATTGGACAATGCACCTGTGATACCAAGAGACTGGACTCTACCATGGACTTTCCTCCACCATCAGCCCAGGCCATTGCACATCCCCCTCTACTTTTGAGCACTTAAATAAACACCCTTGGAACAAATACTAATCTGGAGTCTGTCAAATGATTCACATATGTATTAGTACAACATTATAAAAGCATTGCAACTCAAATGAACAGTGAAATATACTTTGGAATGACCTTTGGTGGGCTGCAGTACACATAGCAGGAGCCAGAGTGGGGCACAGAGACCTGAAAATAGAGATGCCAAAGGGTACAGTCAGTGGCCATAGACATAGGGAAACAGGCTGCCATGTACAATGTCCAACAGATAACTGAAATGTTACAGTGCCTTACCTGTGTGTCACCGGAAGTACTGCTGAATTATATTGCTTCTGTTGTCCACATTTTCTTCCTCTGCTTCCTCTTCCTCACTGTCCACAGGCTCCACTGCTGCCACAAGACCATCTCTAGGCACATCCTCCTGCAGAAAAGGCACGTGGCATCTCAAGGCCAGGTTGTGCAACATGCAACGATGACCTAGCACACATTTTTCGGTGAGTAGTACAGCAAGCCACCTGTCAGATGGAGGCACCGGAACCTGGCGGTCAGTCGCCATGAGAGGTTGGGGTAACCAGAGTCACCTGCAAATATTGAATGACAACTGTTAGAAACACACTAACCCTTAGGGACAACCCCATACCCAGACACCTACTCATAGTGTGTGGGGACCTTGGGCTCACCTATTAGCCACACCTGGTGCCTCTGGAGTTGGCCCATCACATATGGGATGCTGCTATCAAGATAAAGGCGTCATGCACAGAGCCAGGATATTTGGCATTCACGTGGGAGATGTACTGGTCCGCCAAACACACCATCTGAACATTCATAGAGTGATACCTTTTTCTATTTCTGAACACTTGTTCATTTCTCCGAGGGGGGACAAATGCAATATGTGTACGATCAGTGGCACCGATGATGTTGGGGATATGTCCCAAGGCATAAAAGTCAGCTTTCACTGTGGCCAAATCCTCCACCTGGGGGAACACGATGTAGCTGTTCATGTGTTTCAGCAGGACAACAGTCTGGTCAACACATTGGAGAACATTGGCTGGGACATCCCTGATGCCATGGCCACTGTTGTTTGGAAGGAACCACTAGCCAGGAAATGGAGCACTGACAGGACCTGTACTAGAGGGGGTATAGCTGTGGGCTGGCGGATATCTGACATCAGGTCTGGCTCCAGTTGTGCACACAGTTCTATGATTGTGGCACGATCAAGTCTGTAGGTTATGATAATGTGTCTGTCCTCCATTGTCGCAAGGTCCACCAGGGGTCTGTACACAAGAGGATGTCACCATCTCATATTCAGCCTCAGCAGTTGAAGCCTATGGAAGAAAACGGTGGGCAGAGGGTCATATTCCCACATCTATTGCACTAATGATTTGTTTACTTTACAGATGTGAATCTGACAATCAGTTGCTGTGCCAATGTCTGCTGTGACGAAGTTAGGTGCCATGCCTTGTGGCCCCCTGAAATGGCAGCTGCCTGACCTGTGAAGAGGGACAAGTGGAAAAGAGGTAATTGCACTGGCGTTGTGTGCCGTCGCGGTAGGCGGTCGAAGACTGCTGCACAACTTTGCATTGGTTATCATTGGACCCTATGGGTTCCAGGAGCCAATGGCAATGAATGCCAGCGGTGACGGTACGCACCGCAGCGGACTTCACCACCATTTCCTATCTGTTCACTCACTTGCTACCTTACCTTCAACAGGAGAGGACCTACACTGCAAGTGCTGCTGTGACCTGTGTCTGGAACCGACCATGGCTCATGTGTCTGGGGAGTCTGGGGAAAGTGCCCCTGCCTTCACTGCGGAGGAGTTGGAGAAACTGGTGGATGGGGTCCTACCCCAGTACATGTTACTCTATGGTCCTCCAGAAAAACAGGTGAGTACACTGTGAGCATGATGCGTGGGCCATGAATGTATGGAGTGCTTTGTATGTAAGCCACATGTGGGGGGGGGCAGAGGCGTCCTGGCCAGAGTGCTGCATGTAAGGTGGTCAATGTTTGTGTGTCAGGGGATGGGAGGGATATGGTGGGCCATGAGTGTGACGTCCGGATGGTTGACTAATTCCCTTTTCTGCTGTCTTTTCCATGCAGGTCAGCGCCCACCAGAAAAAGGGTATTTGGCGTGCCATTGCCATGGAGGTGCGGACCCTGGGGGTCTTTGACAGGCCGAGCACCCACTGTCGCAAGAGGTGGGAAGACCTGCGCTGCTGGACAAATAAGATGACGGAGGACCAGCTGGGGCTGGCCTCCCAACGAGGAAGGGGTGCCCATGTCACCATGACCCCCCTGATGTTCAGCATCCTGACGGTGGCCTTTCCGGAGTTGGATGGGTGCTTGAAGGCATCACAGCAGCCACAAGGGGGTGAGTACACATTCTGAATCCTGACTTTGCATGTGTTAAGAGGCACCTGGGTGGGGGATGTAGGCTAGGGTGCCCCTAGGCCAGGGCGAAGATGGCAGGGTATGTCCCTTGTTGGGCTGGCTCTGAAGCACTCCTACCCCAATAGTGTTAGTGGGCATGTACTACTGGGCAGGGTCCTGTGGGTTTCAGGTGTGCAGCTAATGGCGTTAGGCATTGTACCCCATAGGCTGATGACTATCTTAGTAAATGGTTGGGAATGGCCTAGTGCATAGGGCTGCTCTCTGTGTGTTGTGTACGCCAGCGGTAGTGGTGTTGCTGGCATTGACCAAGTGTATCCTCTGTCTCTCCCTCCGTTTTGTTTTGTCACCCTGTCCTTGTGTGCATTAGCATCATCTGGCAGAGGAGCAGAGGCACCGGAGATGGAGGGAGCTGCATCCCACATAGGCATGGAGACCGAATCCACCAACAGTGAGGGCACCAGTGGGACGGAGGGCGAGGGGAGCACCACGATGGGGACAGGAGCGGAGACCACAGACAGCAACTCCTCCTCCAATGGATGATCCCTGGTGGTGGCGGACACCTCTGTGCCCACCCCAACAACAGGTACAGCTGCTACCCCCCCCCCCCACCAGCACCGCCCTCCCAGCAGCCCCTCAGCGTGTTTCCCATGCCCGCTCACCCAGGAGGGTGGGCATCTCCTTCGCCACAGGCACCTCAGGCCCTGCCCCAGTCAGGCCTGCTGCCCTCAGTGGGGAGGCTATTGACCTCCTGAGATCCCTCACTGTTGGGCAGTCAACCATTCTGAATGCCATCCAGGGTGTCAAGAGGCATTTGCAACAAACAAATGCATACCTGGAGGGCATTCACTCTGGCATGGCGGCCCAACAGGGAGCATTTCAGGCTCTAGCCTCCGCACAGATGGCAGCCATTGTCCCTGTCTCTAGCCTACCCCCTCCAACTTCCTCTGCTCAGTCCCAATCCCCTCAACCCCAGCCTATCCCAAGCACACCTTCAGACCAGCATTCACCCAAATCAACACACAGAAGTGTCTCAGGCAAATACAAGTACCACACATCATCCCACAGGCACTGTCCATCCCCATGCAGACACACCAACATCTACTGCCTCCACTGTGTACCCCTCCTCCTCCTCCCTCCCAGTATCATCTCCACTCACACCTGCATGCACTGCATGCTCATCCACTACCTCCATCACCAGCACGCCCATCACTACTCACCCCTCACTGGCAGTCACCACCCCCACATCAATGCACACGTCCCCTGTGTCCTCTCCCAGTGTGTCAGTGACCCCTCCTCCCAAAGTACACAAACGCAAGCACCCACCCACCCAACAGCCATCCACCTCACAACAGCATCCAGCCCATGCACCTTCACCCAAACTCAGCAGACAGGCACCTCCTACAACCACTCCCTCTTCCTCCACTCCCAAACCCTCTCATTCTTCCCACCCCAGGCTGTCTAAAGAGATTTTCCTGGAAAACATTGACCTCTTCCCTACCCCTCCCCTCCGTCCCTCACCTCAGGCCAGGGTATCCAGAACCCATTCCAGCACCTCAGCCACCAAGTTGGCATCCGCTACCTGCAACTCACAGAGACTCAAAGGGGGCACCCGTCAGGCCAGCCAGTGTGCCACCAATCCCTGCAAAGGAGCAAACCATTGCGCCACCTGCCAAGGTGAAGAAGGGGACAGCATGCAGCAAGGGCAAGGAGCACGACCCACCCAGCAAGGACTCCTCCAAAACTCCAGCTGCCAGAGCCAAGGTCACAACAGCATCTGCCAAGGTGAGGAAGGGACAGAAAACCCAAGGCAAGGCACTTCAGCCGTCAGAGGCTGCAGGTGAAGGCCTGATGCCCACCAGCACAACTGCCAGCCCTGCCACCTGCACTGCGGGCAGCACCGCCAGCAGCTCCGCCGCAAGCACCGCCACCTGCAACGCCACCTGCACCGCCGCTAGCACCTCTACTGTCAGCAGCAGCTTCCCCAGTGGGCAGCCGTCCGAGGCTGCAGGAGAAGGGCTGGAGCCTCCCTCCACCACTGACACCACCGGCACCTGCAGCCCCGCCAGCACCGCCAGCAGCCCCGCCACAAGCACCATCACCTGCACCACTGACAGTAGGACCACTACCAGCAGCAGCAGCTCCAGTGGGCAGCTGACCGAGGCTGCAGGAGATGGGCTGGAGCCTCCAACCACCACTGGCAACACCCCCACCAGCACCAGCACTACCACTAGTTTGCAGCCTTAGCCACCGCAGGATGGAGTCTAGCCCTGCCTCCATGGACTATCATGCAACCTGGTCCCTGCAAATCTCGTGCCTCAGACACCAAGGTGAGGGAATGTGAACTGCCACACCCCAAGTGCTGCATCACTGGGCACAAGGCCCCCTCCTGAACCAGTAGAAATATGCATCCATTCACCCCCTCCTTGGCAGGATGAAGCACACTGGGCACAAGGCCCCCTCCAGAACCAGTGGAGATATGCATCCACTCACCCCCTCCTTGGCAGGATGAAGCACACTGGCCACAAGGCCCCCTCCAGAACCAGTGGAGATATGCATCCACTCACCCCCTCCTTGCCTGGATGAAGCACACTGGGCACAAGGTCCCCTCCAGAACCAATGGAGAATCCATCCACTAGAGAGACTGTGGCTTTGCACTCCCCAGGACCAAGCAGTGGGCAAACCACCCACTTGAGAGACTGTGGCTTTGCACTCCCCATGACCAAGCAGTGGGCAAACCACCCACTTGAGAGACTGTGGCTTTGCACTCCCCAGGACCAAGCAGTGGCAAACCACCCACTTGAGAGACTGTGGCTTTGCACTCCCCAGGACCAAGCAGTGGGCAAACCACCTACTTGAGAGACTGTGGCTTTGCACTCCCCAGTACATTGCTGTGGGCAAACCACCCACTTGGGAGACTGTGGCCTTGCATTCCCCTGGGCATCACTGTGGGCATGGAACCAGGAGCAGTAGCGTTATTCCACCTTCCGGCTAAGGTGCCCCCCTTCCCCATCCCCCTGAGGTGCCTGTGTGTTTTTGACCTGATGCCCCTCCAGTGTTCTCTCCGTATTGAGGTAGGAGTCAAGTGTGGGCTTGGCCCATGATTTTTGGCCCAGTGGCCCACGGATATTTGGAAAGGGCAATGCATGTACATATTTTATATTTTTGTAAATACTGTTACGTATATCTGCCTATTTCTAATATATCACTGATTTGACTCAATTCATTTTGTCCTTGCGTTCTTCCAGGGGGTTACGGGTGTAAATGTAATGTTGTTGCATGTATTTGTGTGTATGGTGTTGTGGGTGAGGGTGGGGGGGTGGAGTGTTGCGTGTGTGTGTCACTCTCTTTTTCCTCCCGCCTCCCCTGTCTACTAGGTGCAGTACTCACTGTGGTCGTCACCGCCGCCTTTGGTATTCCTGGTAGATGAGGAGGTAGACCAGCATGGGCAGGACCTGTAACTCGGGCTCCATGGCATCTTGGTTCTCCGCTGAGTGTCGAGAGGTGAGTGGTTTCCCTTCTTTGTTCTGTTTCCGCCGTGCTTTTGATGGCATTGGTACCGCCCCGGAAAAGCTGGGGGATTGGCGGGTTGTGATGTGGTGGGCGGTACATGGTCTTCCGCCTGTCTGTTGGCGGTGACCGCCGGGGTGTTTGTTGCTACCGCTGTGGCGGTCGGAGTGTTAAAGTGGCTGTCTGTGTTAGCAGTTTCCGCTGTGGTCATGATCCCATTTTTGTTACCGTCGGCCTGTTGACGGTATTACTGCCGCTTTAACACTGACCGCCACGGTTGTAATGAGGGCCTAAGTATCCTGGGTCGGTGCATGATGCCTTTGTCCTAAGGAATAGCAGCATCCCAAATGTGATAGCCCAACTACAGAGGCACAGGGTATGGCTTATAGGTGAGCCCTGGTTCCCACGCAGTATATTTTGGTGTATGGGTATGGTATGGGCCATATAGGATAGTGTGTGGCTAAATGTTGTCCCTCAATAATTGAAGGTGACTCTGGTTACCCAAACCTATCATGGCTGCTGACCCCTGTGAGGAATGCCAGGACAAGGGCAGAATAACGTTATAATGAGGCACATGGGCAAATCAGAAGGATAATTTAGAGAAACTTTGGCCTCCTGAAGGCTAGATTTCGGTGCCTCCATCTAACAGGTGGATCCCTGTGCTACTCACCCAAGAAGGTCTGCCAGATAGTGGTGGCAAGCTGCATGTGGCACAACCTGGCCCTCAGACATCATGTCCCTTTTCTGCAGGAGGAGGAGGAGACTGGAGATGCCCCTGTGGCAGCAGTGGACCATGTGGACGGTGAGGATGAGGAGGCAGAGGATGAAGATGAGGACAACAGAACATCTGTGATCCATCAGTGCTTCCAATGACACACAGGTAAGACAGTGTACCTTTACATTTCAATGACTTTGGTTGTATTCTGTGTGGCAATGGCATGCTGGTAATTCCCAATTCAATGCACACTTACTGTACCCTTTGATGTTCATTTTGCAGATGTTGGTGAGATGACAAATACTCCTGGTGTGATCACTACAGCCAGCTACAGGTCATTAAATCTATGCTCATTCTATGTACAGTTCATTTGCAATGGTTGTGTCAGAGTCACCAGATCCTCGGGGTCTGTGCACGTTCCCAACATGTCCACCACTGAAAAGCTCCAAGACTCTGATAGATAAATCACAGAGTCTGAGAGAGTTCAAAGGGGAAGAGGGGATTAGGAAGGGAACATCTGGGAAGGAGACCTGTAGTAAGAAAAAAGGTTAGAACACACAATATGAAAATTATATCTCCTGAAATCAATACTAGACTATGATTCTAAGTCTAGTCACTCTGAAAACATGAACAATATAAGAGTTAAGTTTAAAATGACTAAGTTTCAAGATGGCCGGATACCTGTAGGGGAATCAAAATGAATTAAATGAAAACTTTCTTATTCAAGTACTTTACTTTACATGAGAATCAGAAAAAACATTCTGACTAAATTTTAAATCAGTCATATAAATCCTGTTTTGAGAATGTATACTAGGACCATACAATATTGCATCTAGAAACTCTGGCCTTCTGTGTACTCTTAAAATGTTTCGACACAAATTGCGCATATTGCAGATATATATATATATATATATATATATATATATATATATATATATATATAGTAAACACCATAAAAGGATTGTGCACCATGAATAACACAATATGGATTCAGGAAACAAATCACATAACTTGTCAACTCGAATATTACATAATAGATATCTTAGAATAGTGGCATACAATAAACAACATGAATTAAACTCGAGGAGAGAATCGTGCGTCTTGCCAATTCGAGTGTTACCATGTAAAATACCAAGAAATGGTAGCACGCAATGAATATCAAAGTCAAATCATCATTAATCGAATCGCGCGTCTTGCCGATTCGTAAAACACGATGTAAATGTCATGGAATAACAGCTCACAATAAATAACAAGATCAAAGTTCAATGAAACGAATCGTGCTTCTTTTGCCGATTCTTAAGCCACCATGTAAATGTCAAGAAATGGTAGCGTGCAATGAACAACAAAGTTAAATGCTCATGCAAACGTGTTGTGCGTCTTGCCAATTCGTAAAACATCATGTAATTGTCAAGAAATAGTAGCGTGCAATGGACAACAATGTTTAAACACCATAAAAACGAATCGCGCGTCTTGCCGATTCTTAAGCCACCATGTAAATGTCAAGAAATGGTAGCGTGCAATGAATAACAAAGTCAAAACTTTATGAAATAAATCCCGCGTCTTGCCTATTTGTAAACTACCATATAAATGTCAAGAAATGGTAGCGCGCAAGTAATAACAAAGTCAAACCTTTATGAAATAAATTGCGCGTCTTGCCTATTTGTAAACTACATATAAATGTCAAGAAATGGTAGTGCGCAAGTAATCTGTTACTCATTTAAGAATTTAAACTAAGAATATGAAAATTCTCAATAACGGTGTCGGGAGAAGTCCAACCACCGTCTTACCGCCTGGAACAATGATCACCAATGAAGGATTAGGGCAGAAGACTGGAAGATCCAAATAGGCCGCCGGGACAGGAGCTCAGGAAGAAGCTGCTGCTCTGCACCGGGACCTCTGAATAGTGAGCACTGGGAGTTGGGCTGGCTCTCTTTTATAGAGTCTTGGCCCAGCCCAGAACCACGCCCAGGCATGTTGCAGGGAAAGTCTCTGGAAGGCTCTGGAAAGGGGCCACACCCTAACACACTCTGAAAATCTGCAGCAATACATTGCAAAGGAACAGTATTTGTAAGCATATTAAAAATAAGTTTTCAGGATTGAACTCTGCAATGCAAAAGGTTAAACCACAACATATCAGCACAATGCATAAATTACTTTGTTTTGAGAGTGCTGGGTTTTTGCATTTTTGTCGCCAATAGAGCGCGTACTGCTCTGGTGTTGACAGGTTGTACCTGTTTCAAATAATACATAATTGATATAAATGACAACCTCTGAATCAATTTGTGTCAAAGGGTGTTTATTGAAGGGCTAACATATAGGGGGAAAGTGCAATGGATTGGGGTGATGATGGAGGAAAGTCCAGGGTATTGTTCCAGTCTGTTTGTAGCACAGGTGCATTGTCCAAGGGGACATAGGAAGGGGAGCAATGGCAGTTCAAGGTGGACAGGGTGACTGAGTGGGAAGCAAGGGGGACAATCAGGAGAGTCTCATTTCCTGGCAGGGGTCTTGGCAAGTGTCTCTGGCTTCTGTCTGGATTGCAGGGAACATTTGCGGGGTGATTCACCGTCTGCAGGGGAAGGGGTGCTGGTTGCCTGTGAGTCCTGTGGTGGGGCCTCCTGGCCACTAGCGGCAGCGGAAGTGGATGGCTGTTCAGATGACTGGCTAGTGGCAGGGGCCCTTGGTGTGAGACTGCCTCCCTCACGTTGTTGGCCATGTCTGCCAGCACCCCTGCTATGGAGATCAGGGTGTTGTTGATGGCCTGCAAGTCCTCCCTGATCCCCTGGTACTGTCCCTCCTGCAGCAGCCTGTTCTCCTGGACAGGATCTGGCCCATCGTGTCCTGGGAATGTTGGTAGGCTCCAAGGATCTCAGAGAGTGCTTCATGGAGAGTCAGTTCCCTATACCTGTCCTCCCCCTGGCGCACAGCACTCCTCCCAGTTTCCCTGTTGGCCTGTGCCTCTGTCTCCTGAACCGTGTGCCCACTGACCCCAGGTCCCTGATTGTCTTGCATGCGAGGTATGGCCTGGGGTCCCTGTACAGGTGGACACACTGCTGATTGATGTGTCCTGGGAGACAAAGGTGTGGGTACGCTGGGTGGGTGCTGCGGTGGTGTTTCTTGAAGGAGGAGGCTCTGTGATGGTCTGTGACTGATTGGCCAGGTAGGTCGTCCAGATCCTCAAGTCCAGAGTTACTGTCATCATTGTGGGCCTCTTCAGTTGGGGGACTGGATAATGCTGGCACCTCCTCTCCGGTGACATTGGCTGGGGTACCTGTGGAGATGTAAATGATGTGTTATGGTTGATGTGTATAACATATTGCACATCCCTGGCTTCCCCTCTATGGTTGGTTTTCTCCTGCCAGCTTTCACTTTTGTATGTTAGAGTATGGTGGTATTGTTAGGGTGAGGGTATGTGATGGCATGCAGTTAGGGGGGTGATAATAGTAGAGAGTTGACTTACCAGACTCCAGTCCTCCTCCGAGTCCGGACAAGCCCTCAGGATGCAGTATTGCCAAGACTTGCTCCTCCCATGCTGTGAGTTGTGGGGGAGGAGGTAGGGGTCCACCACCAGTCCTTTGGATACCATGCTGGTGTCTTGCTGCTATGGAACGTACCGCCCCCGTAGGTCATTCCACCTCTTTCTGAAGTCATCCCTTGTTCTGGGGGTCTGTCCCACAGCATTGACCCTGTCCATGATTCTCCGCCATAGCTTCATCTTCCTAGCTATAGATATTTGCTGCACCTGTGCTCCAAATACCTGTGGCTCTACCCTGACAATTTCCTCCACCATGACCCTTAGTATCTCCTCTGTGAAAACGGGGATGTCTTTGTGGTGCCATGGGTGTTATGTGAGGTGTGTTGGTGAGGGTGTGTTGGGTAATGTGTTGAGGTGTGTGATGTGGAGTGCGTGAGTGGTGTATGGGTGTGAGTGGTGTGTGGCTCTAGTTGTCTCAGTGGTCTTGGTGTCTCTCTGGTGGCAATGATTTGTAATCGTAAAGGGTTGTGGGTAATGTGTGGGTGTGTGGGTGGGGTTTGTGTATGGGTGTCAGGTGTGTGTTGTTTGAATTGGCCAATGTGGAGTTGTGTTGGGTGTCCATTGTGAGCACGGCGGTATGTACCGCCAATGGTTTACCATCATTAAATGTCCGCTGTGGTGATTCGTGGGTCATAATGTGGTGGGCATTGTTCTGTTGGCGTAACCGTGTGGGTTTTGAGACCGCCACTTTAGCACTGACCTTTGGACTGGCGGATTTGTGTATGTGGCTAAATTCTGTCGGATTGGTGCGTGTGTGTCAGAATATGGTGAACGGATATCCGCCGCCGCCGCAGTAGATTGGCAGCCGTCAGCATGGCGGTAAGCGGGATTTACCGCCAATGTCATAATGAGGGCCTATATACTGTAAAATATAGTAATGCACAGTGTTTTTAAAAAAATACAGTTTTTTTTTTATTTCTCTAAGTACTGCAGTACTTTCTATGAAGTACAGCAGTACTCTGTACATTTTATTGAAGTATTTAGAAACTTATAAGTAAGTTTCCCTAACAATTAACACTTTTGTAAAGTGGTAATAAGTAGGGAAAAATATAAAACCTAGTACCTATATCGCAGGGAGTAACCCAGAACACAGCCAAACTTAAAACAACATGGCTGCTTTTAACTTTTTGTAAAGGCAGTCATTAGCCAATCATGCAATTGTTATTGCTATGTACTGTGGTAGTTCAACAAAATGCCACGTAATACTGCAAAATTTCATGAACCTACTGCAACAACATGTATCACTATGTTAAAATGCCTCAAAAAAAACCTACCCTGCTTACCTGTAGTACCTAAAAGGATCATCTGCACATCATAATGCATAGTCCTGCAAATGTTATGGAAATCAGTTCAGCCATTTTTGGGCAATGTTGAATACAAAATTCTATTGAAAATGCATTGGTGAAAAAATAAAATTTGAAAGCCCACTTCTATATTTGCACCCCTTGACTAATCTCTGCAGCTCTTTCCATCTTATGCAAATGAAAAAAAACGCTATAGGTCTGGAATTCATGGAACATTGTCAAACAAGGGCAAAGTTATTTGGGAGCAAAAATCCAAGATATTCCTACAGTTGGGAATCCTAAGTATAACTACAGAACTACTGTCTGTGGCTACCCCACTACTCTGTAATATATCTATATCTATCATATATTTATATCTATATCTGTAGCTATATATAAATATATATATATATATATAGATCTATAGATATATAGATCGATATATAAATACACACCAAGGGCTAAAAAGCATTTTTTAAATTTTACAAGTGGAGACACGTGGACCCATGCCCCTCCTCGTAAAAAAAACTTTAAAAATGAATCACGGTCTCCTGTGCTTCGTTAGTCTAATGCCCCCGGCTGGGCCATGTCCTGGAGCTTAGCAGGGACCTCCTGGCCCCCTCCCAATGCCCCAAGGATCTCCACCTGGCTTTTTGTTTTGTATGGGGGGGCCTGTGGCTCCAGCTGCCCTGGGGACCGCCACAAACCCAGCGCAGTTTCACTATGCGGGAGAGGGCCTCTTGTCCCCTTCCTGCTGCCCTGGGGACTGCCACCTCCTAGGGACAATCTTGTAATTAATGCAGGGGGACCCTGAGGCCCCCTGCACCCTGTGGACCACCATCACCTGGGGCTACACTGTAATTAGAGTGGGGTGTCATGGCCCCCCTGCTGCCTCAGGGACCACTACTCCCCAGGGCAACACATTATTTGGAGCAGCTGGGCAGCAGGGGACAGAGATAAACCTTCAGGTTTTGACAGCGGGAAATGCTTTAAAGGTCCTGCTGTCAAAACCAGAAGTGTTTGCTGTGGCTTGGCTTGGTTGCAGTGCTGCAGCCAAGCCAGAGCAAACAGCTATGTCCCAGGAGTTGGCACCCCTGGGGCATAGCAGGAGCTGGCCCTGGGGGTGAAGTGATTCAGCAAGCACAGAGCTGCGGTCAAACGAGCTCCCTGCTTGTTGAAGCATTGGCACTGCGAGGGAAGTCTTAGTCAAGGCTTCCCCATGTTTTTTTAGTAAAAAATAAATAGATAAATAAAAAAGTAGGGACTGTGGGGGAGCTATTTAGGGCTCCCTTGTGGTCCCACATAGCCCGTATAGGGCTTTTTAATAAATAAAAAAAATAATTAATAAATAAAATAGCGCAAAAAGGGCTAAAAAAACATTTAAAAAAAAACAAAAACCCCCGTAGCTCAGTTTGAAGGTCGCAGACCTTCGCTATGGAGGTTTGAGTCCAGCTGGACTCATTTCCATATATTTTTTTACAAATAAAAAACATACTTTAAAAAATATATATATATTTGTTTTGTTAAATCCAATAAAAAAATCACATTCTAAGTATATGAGATATTAAAGCCTAAAAATATTCTCTCTTTTTCTCTCACTTTCTTTCTCTCATTGTGTCTCTCTTTCAATTTCTCCCACTCACACACCCACTTAGACACTGATGCACTCACTCACAGACCACTCAGACACTCACGCACCCACTCACAGACTCATGCACCCACTCACAGACCCATGCACCTACTAAAACACTGATGTATGCACTCTCACACCCAGACAATCCCACAGCCACTCTCATGCCTAGATGCACCCTCTCACACATATTCTCACACTCAGAGAAGCTGTGGCCAACTCCTGCTGTGCATGCCGAAAGGGCTGTGCACATTGTGAGTTTGGGGGTTAGGAGGTGTTTGTCGCAGGGTCTGGCTGCAGGCCCCTGCGCATTGGTGAAGGACGTGCATTGTTGGGTCCTTATAGGGGGTCAGAGGCCAGACCATGTGGCCAACAGCCACCACACACAGCCGAAGGCCATGCACAGCAGTGGCTGGATTAATGTATAGTAATTAAAATTACTATACATACAAAAAAAAAATAGAAATTCCTTAAAAAAACAAAGGTTACAGGGACGTTATAGTTAGAAAATGGAATTCTAAAAAAACATAGAAATTCACTTTAAAAAAACAAAGGTTACAGGAATGTTATAGTTAGGCTCACATTTGAAACATACCCAACCATAGAAATTCACCAGTTATAGTAAGTTACCCCATTTAATTATAACTCGTGCCCTAAGGTAACTATAGCTCACGCCCTAGCCATGTACTGCTAACTACCCCACAAATTATGGCAATCATGCCATCTTTCATAACATCATTGATAATATCAATGTAATATTTGCAGTAAAATTTCTGATGAAAAAACTGTGCGTGGCGAGGGCGTGAGTTATAGTTACCTTAGGGCACTAGTTATAGTTACATGAGGTAACTCTATAACTGGTGAATTTCTTTGGCTTGGTATATATATATATATATATATATATATATATATAGATACACTCTGAAGTGGCTGCGTATATAGATGACATTTTCTCATCTGGAGAGGAAGTGTAAACAGTGCAAAGAAGTTTGTAGAAAGTATTAATGAGAATTATTTGAATTTGCCAATTTCTAGTAACATCAATGAACAAGAAATTGAACTAGATGTTTAGGTTAAGATTGAGAAGGATAGGTTGGAGACAACAGTACATAGAATGCCCATTGCAGGTTATAGTATATTACATATGGACAGATTTCATCCCAAACCACTTAAAGAAAGCATTCCATTTGGGGAACTGTTGAGAGCAAAGAGAATCTGTAGTACAGAGAGTAATTTTGTAGCAGTTAAAAAATATATATATGATGACAAGATATAGAGCAAGATGCTATACAGATACAACATTGGCCAATGCGGGTAGCAAGGTGGATATCCACTCAAGAGAAAGTATACTGTTAAACACACAACAGAAAAAATCAGGAGGGCAGCACGAACAGAGATTTATAACTACATATCACAAAGCACACATACAAGTAAGAGCAGTACTACAAAAACATTGGCATTTGTTGAAAAGTGATCCCATTATAGGGGGAGAAATAAGAAAACATCAGCAGATTACCTACTGAAGAGGAAAATCTATGAGAGATGCACTGGTGAGAAGTGATATCAGACAAAGAGAAATAAGTAATAACTGGTTAAACCAGAGGAATGTAAAATGGTGAAAGCATCAAGACAGTGGAGGTAGGTGGTAGAAAAGCTCGTAGGATCAAGGGGAATTATAACTGTAAAAGTGACTATGTAGTGTATATTTTGAAATGTAGTTGTCCAAAAATCTATATAGGGAGCACCAAACTACAAGTTCATAAGCATATTTTGCAATATCTGAGAGCAATTCAAAATAAATATGACACTTATCTGGTAGCACGCCATACCCATGAGGTACATGCTGGGAAAGCTGATGATTTAAAACATAGTGTGATTGATGGGGTATTGAAAGACATCAGGGGAGGTGACAGAGAAAAGAATATAAGGACTTTGGAGTCTAGATATATACTAGCTTTTGATACCAAAGAACCAAATGGACTGAATAGTAGTGAGGAATCGTATATACATTTGAGATGCCATAATTATTGCTCTGTATTCTGCATTTGATGTTGTTGGGAAAATATTGATCTACAAGTCTGTTTTACTCTTTTTTCGTTACAGAACTGGCGTACGAAAGCAAAGGAACGATATATCAGTGCACTGTAGTGAGAGGTGGGGGTTCAATGTAATGTCGCCCAATTGGGCTACAGTGTTTGTGCAATGGGTTATTGTGACATTTTTTAATGAAGGTACAACACATGTTAGATTATGACATAGCTAGGCGTCTATCTAATTTTGTTATCAAGCATTTTTATGTTAGATTGTTCATAAAGTAAATATAATTTAATTTAGTTTTACAGATATTGATTATTTGAGCAAGCATGATTATAATGAGCTCATGAGTTAGAGGTTGTGATATATTCTCATATACTCCTATTGGTTGTTACACATGCCCGTAAAGTGGTGATCCACCTCCTTCAGAAAAAGTTGGGCAGTTTCATGAGAGAAAAACTTAAATTAATCAGTGTAATGCGATTAGCCCGTTAATGCACGTATTGCTTTTAATTTATGCCAGCAATGTAATGCCATGCTGTTAAAGTTAAGAACGGTTTATTGTTAGTAAGGATGCTTGTTGATGTGGTCATGTGACTGTATAAATAGTAAGAAAACATGGCGGCGAATAGGTTGACAAAGACATTGTTATGCCGAAACACGTACCTGTTTTCCCTTAGTGGAAGAAATACATGTTGCAATTTCACTTACTCTTGGAGTGCCTATCTTCTGTGATGTATTTATAGACGTGATTGGCGCGTGTCACATTTCAGGCACAACTGGTGGTCAGACACAGAGAGGCAACACTGATGAAGCCCCCAGGACTTTGCCCACCCGGGAGCATTAGACTAACGAAGCGCGGGAGGCTGCGTGTCATCATTAAAAAAAGTTTTACGAGCAGATTTGGAGATCCAGTGTGTCTCTGCCTGTAAAATGAAAAAAAATGCTTTAAGCGCGAAGGGGTCAGGGTGTTCTTTCTTTTCATACTTTTTTTTTTAGGACTCGGCTGAAGCCGAGTCCCAAGATGGCTGACAACACTTCAAAAGCTTCTGTTCTGTTGCGCAAACACTGTTAAAAATTCCTATGGGGAAAATGTGTCTTGGGACCCCCTAGACGGATCACCTAGAGCATTTGCAGGCAGCAGCTGTCAGAACTGCCAAATTACTGGTGAAGGTTTTGTGAAAAGTGTCAAGCAGTGCCAAAAATACAACCTTTCAGGGTTAAAGTGACGCATAAATTATGCAAAACAAAGGAGAGAACTCTGGGTAATTCCCAAGTTGAGGTGGAGGGCAGCTCCAGTAATGAGCAGCCTGCAACACCAGCAATACTCTAGATTTTCTCACTTCAAATGTCTGTTTTTCTAGCAAAGTTTTTGAAGTATATGATTGTCACAGTGCCATCCACGCCGAGCTAGAAGGAGACAAAGGGGGTCCATACGAGTTTGGCAGTCTCAGGAATGCCATGTTAGTGGTCAAACGGCCAACAGGCTGGCGGAGAAGACTGCCAAATTATAACAATGGCAGTACTTACAACAGAATACAGCCAAACCACCGCCGGCAGCGCCAGTGCGGTGATGCCGCCACGGATGATGGTAGCCACCTGCAGGCCAGCGGATACCATGTTTCTGATGGACATGGTCACACCAACACGGAAACCCAGACGGAAACCAACTTTATAAAAGGAGACACTCACCTTCAGGAAGCCACACTCGTCCGGAGCCACCATGGAACCAGAGCTACACATCTTCCCGCTGCTCCTGCTCACCCAATGACTACGGAAACAGCGACAACAACAACAAAAGCAAACATGAGTACACACACTGTTGTAAATTGTCAAAGCACTTACGCACACACAGCATACAAATCGGGAACGGGTGGCGAGGGTGACACACACATGCAACCCCACACTGACAAACACACTCACACACAGCCACATACACACCCACACATACATATTACACACACTACAGTCATAACACATGTCAAAAACACACACCAAGCTCCAGATACACAACACCGGCATAGTCACAAACAACAACACACAGCACCACCAAACAACCCTACACCACAATCGCTACATCAGCATAGCATTGGCAAGCACCCACAATAGACACTACTACTTGACAAATCATACATACAACACTACATACCAACACCAGGGAACACACACAATCACACATCCAAACAATGCAGCTTACAACATAATCCCGCAAACACACATCACAATGTACTTGACATACCGTTATCCACACACACTCATGCACACAGTCCAACCACTCAAAGGCACACAACACTGCAAATAACACGTCAACAAAAACACCTCTCAATACCAACACAGCATTATGGTGGTCATTACAACCCTGGCGGATGGTGTTAAAGCGGCGGTAAGACCGCCAATAGGCCGGCGGTAAAAATTTTGCAATTGCGACCGTGGCGGAAACCGCCAACAAAGACAGCCACTTTAACACTCAGACTGCCACGGCGGTACAAACAAACAGCTCGGCGGTCACCGCCAACAGACAGGTGGAAGACAATGTACCGCCCACACTATTATGACAGGCCAATCCGCCACCTTTTCCGGGGCGGATTCACCGCGGATAAAAACACGGCGGAAACTGGCATTTCGAAGGAAAAACGCTCACCTCTACACACTCCACGAGGAACAACGACACCATGGAGCCGGAACTCCATATTCTTCTTGCACTAGTCTTCTTGCTCCTGTACCAGGAGCACCAACGCCGGCGGCGAAGACCACGGTGAGTACTGCACCTACGACATAGGGGAGGCAAAAAAACAGGGACACACACACGCAACACCCCAACCCCCACCCCCACCCTCACCCACTACAACACACACACCAATGCATATCCAAACATTACAGTAACACCCCCCCAACCCCCCCGGAAGAATGCAAAGACAAAATATCAAAATTCAGTTAGCAAATATATACATATATACACTATTAACAAAATATACACCACGATTAGTAGTCCAGGTATTGCACCATTCATAGTCCGTGGACCACTGGGCCCAAAATGCATGGGCGAGGCCCACACAAGATACCCGAACATGACGGAGAGAACACTGCTGGGGCATCAGATAGAAATACAACAGGCACCTCAAGGGGAAGGGGGGGCTCCTCAGCCGGATGAGTGCACAACGCCAGATCCACGAGGGGGCTCCATGCCCATTGATGTATCCTGGGGAGTGCAAAGCCAATGTCTCTCAAGTCTCTCCAGTGGGTGGTTTGCCCACTGTACCATCCTGGGGAGTGCAAAGCCACAGTCTCTCAAGTCTCTACAGTGGGTGGTTTGCCCACTGTACCATCCTGGGGAGTGCAAAGCCACAGTCTCTCAAGTCTCTACAGTGGGTGGTTTGCCTACTGTACCATCCTGGGGAGTGCAAAGCCACAGTCTCTCAAGTGGATAACAGTCTCCACTGGTTCTGGAGGGGGACTGGTGCCCAGAGTGCTTCATCCTGTTAAGGACACAGGTAGTGGATGCATGTCTCCACTGGTTCTGGAGTGGGACTGGTGCCCAGAGTGCTTCATCCTGTTAAGGACACAGGTAGTGGATGCATGTCTCCACTGGTTCTGGAGGGGGACTGGTGCCCAGAGTGCTTCATCCTGTGCAGGACAGACGGAGTGGATGCATGTCTCCACTGGTTCTGGAGGGGGACTGGTGCCCAGGGTGCATCACTCACCCCGTGATGGTCCCAGTTGCGTCACTGACCCTGCCGCTCATGGCCTAGCGGTGCTTGAGTTGGCGGTGCTTGCCCTGTTCAGCGGTGCTTGAGTTGGCGGTCCTTGCCCTGTTCAGCGGTGCTTACCCTGTTAAGCGGTGCTTGAGTTGGCGGTCCTTGCCCTGTTCATCGGTGCTTGACTTGGCGGTCCTTGCCCTGTTCAGCGGTGCTTGACTTGCCGGTCCTTGCCCTGTTCAGCGGTGCTTGACTTGGCGGTCCTTGCCCTGATCAGCGGTGCTTGCCCTGTTAAGCGGTGCTTGACTTGGCGGTCCTTGCCCTGTTCAGCGGTGCTTGCCCTGGCGGTCCGTGCCCTGTTCAGCGGTCCTTGCCCTGTTAAGCGGTGCTTGAGTTGGCGGTCCTTGCCCTGTTAAGCGGTGCTTGAGTTGGAGGTCCTTGCCCTGTTCAGCGGTGCTTGACTTGGCGGTCCTTGCCCTGTTCAGCGGTGCTTGACCTGTTAAGCGGTGCTTGAGTTGGCGGTCCTTGCCCTGTTCAGCGGTGCTTGACTTAGCGGTCCTTGCCCTGTTCAGCGGTGCTTGACTTGGCGGTCCTTCATTGCCCAGCTGGGCTGGGGCTGGTGGGGCCCTCCTGGCCAGATGGGCTGTGGCTGGCGGGGCCCTCCCGGGCAGCTGGGCTGTGGCGGGCAGGGCCCTCCTGGCCAGCTGGGCTGTGGCTGGCGGGGCCCTCCTGGGCAGCTGGGCTGTGGCTGGCGGGGTCCTCCTGGACAGCGACGATGGGACTGGCGTCCTGGGCAGCGACGATGGGGCTGGCGGGACCCTCCTGGGCAGCGACGATTGGGCTGGCGGTGGCCTCCTCGCCAGCGACGATGGGGCTGGCGGTGGCCTCCTGGCCAGCGGGGATGATGGCGGTCTTCTCCGCCATGCTGCTCCTCCAGACTTTTTGCAGGTTTCTTCTGCCCCTTCCCCACCTTGGGAGGAGTCACAGCTGAGTCCACACTCCCCCGGGACCCCTGTGAGCGGCTTGGGTGGCTGGAGTCTTCCCCCGCTCCCGCTGGGCACTGGCCAACTTCTGGTGCTTCACAGGGGGGGGGACTGGCTGTGCTCTGGCTCCGTGATACACTGGCTGGCCTGGTGGCCGGTGCACTCCACATACCTGTGACAACAGGCCCCACTGGTCCCGGAGATTTTGTGGCTGAGGTGCTAGTACGGGACCTATGAGTTGGACGGGGGTGGGAAATAGGTTAAGGGTGGACAGGAAAAGTTGTTTGGAGACACTGGGACGGGTAGCTGGAGGGGGTTTGGGAGTGGAGGAAGAGGTGGTGGTTGTAGGAGGTGTAACTTTTGTGGCTTTGGGTGCAGGTGCATGCGCTGGAGGCTGTTGTGAGGTGGATGTATTTTTGGGTGGGTGTGTGCCTGCGTTTGTGTATCTTGGGAGGGGGCGTCACAGACACACTGGGAGTGGACACAAGGGACGTGTGAATGGTAGTGGGGGTGGTGACTGCACATGAGCGGGGTGTGGTGGTGGGTGTGCTGTTGCGGGACGTAGTGGCTGTAGTGGTAGTGCATGCAGGTGTGAGTGCAGACGAGACAGGGAGGGAGGAGGGAGACGAGGAGGAGGGGGATACAGTGGAGGCAGTGGGTGTTGGTGTGTTTGTATGTGTGTGATGCTTGCGTGAATGCCTGTGGGATGTGTGGTGCTTATGTTTGCCTGAGCTTCCCTTGTGTGGTGAGGTGTGTGCAGGCTGGTCTGATGGTGTGCTTGGGATAGGCAGAGGTGCAGGGGATTGGGTCTGGGTGGAGTAAGTTGGGGGGAAAGGCTAGACACAGGAACAATGGCTGCCATCAGTGCTGAGGCCAGAGTTTGAAAGGTTCGATGAAGGGCAGCCTGACCAGAATGAATGCCCTCCAGGAATGCATTGGTTTGTTGCAACTCCCTTTCTACACCCTGGATTGCATTCAAAATGGTAGACTGCCCAACAGTGAGGGACCTGAGGAGGTCAATGGCCTCCTCACTGAGGGCAGCAGAGGTGACAGGGGCAGGGGCTGAGGTGCCTGGGGCGAAGGTGCTGCCCACCCTCCTGGGTGAGCGGGCATGGGGCACACGCTGAGGGGCTTCTGGGAGGGCGGTGCTGGTAGGGGGGGTGGCGGCTGTACCTGTAGTAGTGGGGGGCACAGATGTTGCCGCCACCACAAGGGAGCTCCCATGGAGGACGAGTCCGTGTCGCTGGTTTCAGCTCCTGTCACCGCCGTGGTGCTCCCCTCGCCCTCCGTCCCACTGGTGTATTCAGAGTCCGTAGTGTGGCCCTCCATGGCCTTGTGGGACGCAGCTCCCTCGTGCTCTGGTGCCACTGCTCCTCCGCCTGATGATGCTAATGCACACAAGAACAGGAAGACCGAAAAAAGGGGGGGGGACAGAAGAAAGACAGGTTGAGTGCATGGCTTACCGCTACCGTTGGCGGACAAGACAGACACAGCAGCCCCCTGCACTACGTCGCGCTGTTGGGCTCGACAGTGCAATTCCTGGGAAATGGCCTACAAGGCTATGGACACATAGATGACACAGGTGCATGAATAGCTGTACTTGGCACTCTACAGAGGTGGGGTGGGGGGCCACAGGGCCATGCCTTACGAAGGGGCCTAGCCTACGAAACTCGCCCTGGCCTAGGGAAACCCACAGCCCTCCTCCCCCACCCAGACCCCTCCACTGCACCCAAAGTCAGCAGAATGAGAGTGTACTCACCCCCTTGTGTCTGCTGTGATGCCCTCAAGCGCCCATCCAACTCCGGGTAGACCACCGCCAGGATCCGGAACATCAGGGGGGTCATGGTTCGACGGGCACCCCTCCCACGTTGGGAGGCCATCCCCATCTGAGCCTCCGCCGTCTTCTTGCTCCAGCAGCGAATGTCCTCCCATCTCTTCTGGCAGTGGGTGCTCTGTCTGTGGTGGACCCCCAGGGTCTGGACGTCCTTGGCGATGGCACGCCATACATCCTTTTTATGGTGGGCGCTGACCTACATGAAATGTACAGGGGAAGAAGAGAAGTCATTACCAACTGCGCCATCAAAGTGAGTGGCCCCCATCCCTACCCCTGCCATGTGGCACATGCACCCACCGTCTTTCATGCACAGGAACGTAGAGTAGCGTGGACTGGGGAGAACCCCGTCGACGAGCTTCTCCAACTCCTCTGATGTGAAGGCAGGGGCCCTTTCCCCAGACGCACTAGCCATTGTCTCTTCCAGACCGAGGTCACAGCAGCACTTGCAGTGTAGGTCCTCTCCTGTCGAAGATCAGGTATCGTGTGATTCAACAGATAGAAAATGGCGGTCACGTCCGCGGCGGTGCGTACCATCACCGCCGGCGTACATCGTCATTGGCTCCTGGGACCCATAGGGTCCAATGTTAACCAATGCAGCACTGCGGCGCGGTCTCCAACTGCCTATCGCGACGATGTACAACGCCAGCGCAGTTACCTCACATCCCATTGTCCCACTTTAGAGGTCAGGCAGCCGCCATTTCAGGGGCCCACATGGCCTAATTACCAACTGCGTCAGACATACCTAGGCCTACTCTCAACACACATACAGGCCTGATTTTGTGTATGAATCGTGTTCTGTGTAGACAGTGGGTACATACCTCTGACTTGTTTGACTCTCTGGTCGCTGTTGTCCTTCATAGGCACCGTCCGCTGGGACATGTGAGGAGATGACGGAATCCTCCGGTGTACCGACCGCTGGTGGACCTGTCGACAATGGAGGAGCGACATTTGATAATCACCTACAGGTTTGACCGTGCCACAATCAAGGAACTGTGTACCCAGTTGGAGCCAGACTTGATGTCAGCAATCCGCCATCCCACAGGAATCCCCCCTCAAGTGCAAGTGCTATCAGTGCTCCATTTCCTTGCAAGTGGGTCTTTTCAAACAACTGTGGCCATGGCATCAGGGATGTCCCAGCCTATGTTTTCCAACGTATTGTCCAGAGTGTTGTCTGCCCTGCTGAAACACATGTGGAGCTTCATCGTTTTCCCTCAGGTGGAGGACTTGCCTACAGTGAAAGGTGACTTCTATGTCCTTGGACATATCCCCAGCATCATAGGTGCCATTGATGGGACCCATGTGGCTTTGGTCCCCCCCCACAGGAGTGAACAGGTGTACAGGAACCGGAAGAGTTGGGTGACAAGGTGGGACAGTGGGTTGACAATCAGGGTGGTCTCATTTCTTGGCGCGGGTCTTGGCATTGTGCTCTGTCTTGTTCCTGGATCTCAGGGACCGTTTGCGGGGTGGTTCTCCGTCTGCAGGGGGTGGGGTGCTGGTGTGGTGGTCCTGTGGCGGGGCGTCCTGTCCACTAGCGCCGGCGGAGGTGGTGGGCAGTTCATCGTCCATGCTAGTGTCAGGGGCCCCTTGTAGTGCCACAGTGTCCCTCCTGGTGTTGAGTATTTCCTTCAGCACCCCTACGATGGTGCCCAGGGCGGAGCTGATGGTTCTGAGTTCCTCCCTGAACCCCAAAAACTGTTCCTCCTGCATGCGCTGGGTCTCCTGAAACTTGGCCAGGACCGTTGCCATCGTCTCCTGGGAGTGGTGGTATGCTCCCATGATGGAGGAGAGGGCCTCGTGGAGAGTGGGTTCCCTTGGCCTGTCCGCCCCCTGTCGCACAGCAGCCCTCCCAGTTCCCCTGTGTTCCTGGGCCTCTGTCCCCTGGACTGTGTGCCTACTACCACTGCCCCCAGGTCCCTGTTGTTGTTGGGGTGGTGGGTTATCCTGGGTTCCCTGTAGTGGTGGACACACAGCTGATTGACTTGTCCTGGGGACGGAGGTATGGGCCCGCTGGGTGGGTGCTGTGCTGGTGTTACCAGAGGGGGGAAGGTCTGTGGTGGCCTGTGCCTGTGTGAGGGGAACCGACTGTCCCGAGGCCCACGATGGTCCGGGCTGGTCATCTAGATCCAGTTGGACAGAGCTGCTGTCATCACTGTGGGCCTCTTCTGTGGGTGGGGTGGAGATGTCTGGACCCTCCTGTCTGGTGACGTTGGGTAGTGGTCCTGCAGGGGTGGAAAAGCATGATTATTGCATCTGTGTGTGTCATGGTGTGCAATGGGTGGGTAACAGTGTGCCCCAGTGCTGGCATTCCTGTGTGGGGGCTTGTGTGATAATGGTTTAAGGGGGTGTCTGGGTATGTGCAGTGGGCATGCTTTAGTGATGGGTGTCCATGCTTTGTTGTTGCATGCAGGGCTTGGTGTTGGGATGGGTGGTTTGTGATGTTGGGACATATGTGAGGAGTTGGGGTGCTGGGGGTGAGGGTGGGGGTATGTGATAGCATGCAGGTAGGGTGGGGGATGTAATAGTAATGATTTGACTTACCAGAGTCCATTCCTCCACCGACTCCTGCGAGGCCCTCAGGATGCAGAATCGCCAAGACCTGCTCCTCCCATGTTGTTAGTTGTGGGTGAGGAGGTGGGGGTCCGCCGCCAGTCCGCTGAACCGCCTGGTGGTGTCTTGAGACCACGGAACGCACCTTCCCCCGTAGGTCGTTCCACCTCTTCCTGATGTCGTTCCGATTTCTTGGGTGCTGTCCCAGTGCGTTGACCCTGTCGACTATTCTTCGCCATAGCTCCATCTTCCTTGCAATTGAGGTGTGCTGCACCTGTGATCCAAATAGCTGTGGCTCTACCCGGACGATTTCCTTCACCATGACCCTGAGCTCCTCCTCCGAGAACCTGGGGTTTCTTTGCCGTGCCATGGGGTGGTGTAGGTGATGTGTGGGGTGGTGTGTGTGGTGATAAGTGTGGTGATATGCAGTGGTGTGTGGTGTTTGGTGCGTGGAAGTTGTGTGCGTGATGGTGTTGTGTGCCTGTGGCTGCTAGTTTGTGGATGGTGGTGTCTCTCTCTGGCCTTCTCTCTGTAATAGTGGTCGTAGGGGTTTGTGGGTGATGTGGGTGTGTGTTTTATATTGTATTGGGTGTGTGGGAGTGGTGTGTGTATGTGTATCAGGTGTGTGTATTTCGAAGTGTCCAATGTGGCGGTGTTTTGAAGAAGTGTGTGGATTCGTGTGTCGTGATAGTGTGGGCGTATTTCTGTTGGAGTGACGGTGGAGGTTTTGTTTTCGCCAGTTTATCACTGACCTTTGGTGTGGCGGACTTGTGAGAGTGTCTGATTTTTGTCGGATTTCGAGATGTGGGTCATAATAGCTGTGGCGGAATTCCGCGGCCGCGGTGGTGTGTTGGCGGTCTTCTGCACGGCGGTAAGCGGCTTTTACCGCCAATGTTGTAATGACCCCCTATGTCCCTAATATACACATGGCTATCACACAACACACACCCATCACTGGGGGACAAATGCTCTGCACACAACCACACATGCTTCCCATACAAAACAGGTAGCACAACCACCAGTGACACACAAATGATCACACACAAACAATGCCAGCCAAGACCAAAACTGCCCTAAGTAAAGAAATGCAGGACAAAGATATAGGGCCTGATTACAACTTTGGAGGACGGTGTTAATCCGTCCCAAATGTGACGGATATGCCACCCACCGTATTACGAGTCCATTGTATCCTATGAAACTCTTAATACGGTGGGCAGGATATCCGTCACATTTGGGACGAATAACACCCTCCTCCAAAGTTGTAATCAGGCCCATAATGTTGAAACCAACAACAGGCTGGTCCAAATATATATTATTGCTGTCAAAATACAAATAATGTCCAAGGCCGGAGCCAGTCCAATAACTTTATGTGCAACATGCACACAAAGCACATGTGTATGCCCCCAACTTGACTCTTGTCTGCCAGGTAACCCCCTCAGCTAGGGGCATCAATGGGGCAGGCAGGCACCTCAGGTATTGGGGTGGGAGGGCCAGATGGGGGTTTGGGTTTTGGTTTGAGAAGTTGTTGTTTGGGTTTGGGCTTGGGAGCGGGGGCTTAGGTCAAGGCTTAGGAGAGGGTTGGGTACTCTTGGGAGGGGTTGACATCTTGGCAGTGGGCATGGGTACTTGCAGGGGGGCAGGGTAGGTCTTGGAGGTGGAAGAGCCAGACTTGAGGAGGGACACAGAATGTTTAGGGGTATCACTGGGCGGGAGAGGAGTAGGGAAAAGTGCAAACTCTGAGAGGAAGGCTTTCTTTGACACATGGGGATGGTCAGGGAAAAAGGGTTTGTGTGTGGAGGGAGAGGGAGTGGTTGTCTGAGGTGTTGTTGTGGATGTCTTTGGTGCATGTTTGTGCAAGGTATGCTTGTGGGTGTCTGTTGGGTGGGTGAGTGTGGGCGTTTATGTGTCTTGGAGGGGTGTGGAGGTGCTGGGAGATACCGTGGTGGATGGGTGACTGCCTGTTGGGGTGGTGACTGCAGGCATCGTGGATGCTCTGCATGTAGGCGTGTCTGTGGCTGCAGTGTCTGCTGATGTGGTGACTGGGGTGGATGTCTGAGGGTCTGCTGTTGTGATGTCTGTGGGTAAGATAGTTCTAGTGGTTGGATCTGTGATGGTTAGTATGGTGTTTGCAGGTATGTCAGGTGTTGTATCTGTGATGCTGCGGGTGGTGGGGGTGTCAGGGCAGGTTGTGACTGTTGCTGTGTCTGCAGGTATATGTTGCTTGTGTGCATGCCGGTGGTGTGTCCTGTGCTGCTTGTGTTTTTCTGAGCTACCCTTGGATGTTGAGGTGAATGCATGCTTGCCTGTCTGGGTGCTTTGCCTGTGGCAGGGAAAAGGGATTTGTGATTGGGAAGAGGAAGGTGGAGGGGGGACGGAAGATAAAGGGTGACTGGCTGACATCAGTGTGGAGGCTAGAGCCTGAAAGGATCTCTGTAGGCCTGCCAATGCACCGTGAATGCCCTCCAGGAACGCATTACTCTGTTGGACTTGAGTTGCAAGTCCCTGGATGGCATTCACAATGGTCGACTGACCCACATAGATCGACCTCAGGAGGTCAATAGCCTCCTCACTGAGGGCAGCAGGCCTGACAGGGGCATGGGCAGAGGTTCCTGCTGCAAAGGAGACGCCCACTGTCTTGTGTGAGTGTGCACGGCCAACTGGGTGGGATGCTACAGGGAGAGTGGTGGTAGAAAGGGGGATGGCGGACAATGATGGTACTGGGGTACTCCCAGATGGGCCCGTCACCGCCAGGGAGTGTCTACTGGAGGAGGATTCCGAGGATGATGATGTAGATCCTGTCTCCCCTGTGATTATCCCCTCAACCTCTGGGCCAGTGGGTCCCTCACTGCCAGTGTTCTCAGCACTCTGGGTCCCATGGCCGGAAGCATCCCCACTCACCTATGCCCGTCTCCTTCACCTGCCGATGCTGATGCACACAAACAGAGAGAGAAAGGGAGAGAGAGGTCATTACATAATTCACAGCTGTAGTTGTACATCTCCTGCTAGGGATGTCCCTGTAAAAAACCCTCAGAGCCTACATCATGTCAAAATAGGATACTTCCAACTACTGCATTTGTCATCTATCTCACCGATGTCATAAGCCAAGTGTTTGAGCACTACTTGACTATCCCATCAAATCACCTGGAACTCTAAGGGATCATGCTCATCATGGCTTGGCTAAAGCAAATATGTTATCCCCATACAGCTCATCACTGTCCATCATCTTAACTGTCTAAGCAAATGCAGCTGACAGATAACACCAGATCATGCCTACTCCCACTCCACACTTGCCCAGTCCACCAACAAAAGTCATGTTCCATAAAAGGAAAGTCATCTCTCTTCACATACTACACAACACGTAGCCTTCCAATCACACGTCTATCTGATCCTTCTGTACGTGACTAACACAGTGGCAACATTCTCTGAACAATACACAACATGTGGCTGTACCATACAGTGGCCATCTCAATTTGACATTCCATGTCTGAAGAACAGCTAAGTAAATACTTGTTAGAATACTAAAAGGATTTTCTACAGTTGCTATTCATAGACTTTGTTAAATACACAATAACTCAATGTACTGCAATTGGGGGCTATCTAGCACACATCATACATTCACAGACAATCACAAAGAGCATAGTTACAATAACAAAAGTATGGACAGCATACAACTTCCTGGGAGGGCTCATAACATTCCACCTGACATGCTGATTCAGAGCCACGACTTGACAACATGAGTACACCTACATCGCATACAGCTGCCCTGCCATGTGATTCCCACTTGCTCAGTCCTGACAAAACACTTACACCACTGAAGACCAATGTACACACAAGTTACACATGCACCTACACAACTGCTATTTTACTGAAAACATATCATACAACACCAACAGGTGTATGTGAAAAGGAAGGGCCACTAAACCATTGAATTGTGCTAATGTGAGGTGAAGCAAAACCAAACCTGTATGAACAGCCCATATCAGCTAAGGTAAGGATAGCAAAGAATAGCCTACTATACACGATCATCCACCAAGTATCCATTGAGACATGATGTAGTCAGGTAATACCATATGTAGCACTCGTATAGATATGGCATTGGCCTATCTAGCATGGACAGTGCACATGGTCAAAGGGTCAAACAGCCTAGCCACTTGCCTTCACTACAACAAAGGCATTGGGATACAAGTTATTTGGCCACATTTCAATGTAATGCCAAGATATGTTAAGGGCTAATAGACAACATTAGTCCCCCATTCTGGGATGTCCATACTTCACAAACTTGAAGTGGCATGACACCTTATAGTTACATAATACAATAATTGTATGATTGGACCTGGGGACACTAGGTGGGAAGGAAGATACAGCAGCTTACAGACATATGTGATTGGGTCGAGTCACACATGTGGCTCAGTCCACATGCAGTCATACTTTTGGCTGAAAACAGGTGATCAACAAGCACACTCCAAAGGTCGCATCTCTGTATATTGGCAACTGGGGTACCATATATTCCTAGTAGTCAACATACCTGTAGCACCTACTACATTGTTACAGCTGCAGCACTGAGACAGCATACACCAAACTATCAGAGGAAAGTACATGGATTCAGTCAATACTTACTCGCTTGTGGCTGCTGTACTGCCCTCAAAGGCCCATCCACCTCAGGGTAGGCCACTGCCAAAATGTGGCCCATTAGGGGGGGTCAGTGTCCAACCCTTGTTGGGAGGATATTCCCAGAAGGGCCTCAGCGGTCTTCGGGGCCCAGTGTCTCAGGTCCTCCCACTGCTTCTTACAATGGATGCTCCGCCGTCTGTGGACCCCGAGGGTCTGCCTTTGCTTGGCAATGGCACGCCAAATCCCCTTCTTTTGATGTGCATTGAGCTGCATGAATGACACAGACAAAAGGAGAAAGCCATGTCCACATGCACCATACCAATAGGAGTGGACAGTATACATCAGTCACAGCAAGTTGGCACACATTCCCATCCTCTCAGCTCACACGCCTTCACAATATAGCATCTGCATGCATCAACACCTTCACTAGTTTAACTGTACACCGTCAAACACCACACCTATCACATATTGCTATGACATTGGACTCACCTGCTCCTCTAGTGCACCATATAGCTGGTCATACAGGGGTAGGACCTCCTCCACTAGGTTTTCCAGCTCTTCAGGGGTGAAGACAGGGGCCCTATCACCTGCAGGGTGTGGCATGATAGCTCCCATAGGAGGTACACAGCAGCTCACGTTGTGGAGGTCAAGCTGTCAGCGTTGTCAGGAGTCAAGTGAGCAATGCTGCAGAAAATGGTGGTCACGGCCACTGCATACATGACCGTCACTGCTGGTTGACATTGCCATTGGCCCAAGTCCACCAAAGGCAGCAATATCTTCCAATGGCAAGTTCTACGATGGTTGTGACCACCTACTGCCATGAAGAATTCCGCCGGAGGACTTAGGTAACTTCCACCTGTCCAGTTTAGGAGGTCAGGTGCCTTCCATTTTAAGCACTTTTCATTTATGGAAGTGTTTTCTAATCTGCGTCATTTACTTAACCCCCTGTTGTGTTGTACATCTGTACATACAGCCCTCATGTTTGGGTAACATGTTGTGCATAGATGAACTAAAAGCTGTGTTGTTTGAGGACATGTGGTGATAGCTATGTACAGCTCCTCAGAGGTTCCCATTTGTCAGAAAGTTAAGATGAAGTCAAACAATAAGTGTGAATCATGTATAACAGATAACAGATTAGTCTTACACACATTGGCAGTAACAGTTGTTTCATAAGTTCTAATCCATTGTTATAGTTGGCAATGTGCACCAAGGAGGGTATAATTGGATGCATAGCTATGTGCTGTAACATATATGTCTGATGTAGTAGCCGTCCTCTACAGCTCTTAGATGTGAGGGATGTAATTAGCTGTACATGATGTGTGCATTGTGCATTTCTTATACTATGCTTACTCTTTTTCACATAGTTATCATTCCATGAATAGAGTAAGACAACCAGCAGTGTACCGTCCACTAGTAGACCTGCACACCATGGAGGAAAGACATGTCATTCAGACATATCATATGAATCGTCATACCATCTTGGATCTTTGTAATCAGTTGGGGCCAGATTTTATGTCTGTCTCTTGCAATCTACCTCCCATTGTTCAAGTTGTCAGTGCTACACTTCCTGGCCACAGGATCCTTTTAGAATACAGGGCTCAAAGAGCAGGGATGTCTCAGCCAATGTTCAGTCTGGTTTTGAAGGATATACTGTGTGCATAGTTGAAACACCTGGACAGCTACATCAGGTTTCCTCACCAAGCTGATTTAGCCTATGTTAAGGCAGACTTTTATGAGATGGGACACATTCCACATGTAGTAGGAGCTGTAAATGGCACACATGTAGCCTTGGTCCCTCCCAGTACAAATGAACAGGTGTATAGGGAAAGGAAAAACTACCACTCAATCAACGTTCAGGTGCTGTGTCTGGCAGACCAGTACATCTCACAAGTCACAGCTAAGTATCCAGTTGCTGTGCATGGAGTTAAGTTTCAGAACAGTCAACAGGGTGTATCTGTGGCTCACAAGGGGGACTAATCAGATGAGGTTCACTTCCTGGCATCTGCTCCTGCTGGATTTCTGGGTGGAGGTCCATGTTTGGGGGTGGTTCTGCAGCTACAGAGGGATGGGTGTATGAGGCATGAGGTTCCCCTGGCAGGGCCTCCATTACACTAGCAGCCGCAAATGTTGAAGGGGCAGTTGAAACATTGCTAGTGGAGGGGGGAGATGTTATGTGGAAAAACTAATCAAGTTGGTATTGTTGTCCCTCAGCTCCCCTGTAATGGTAGCCATGTGGGCATTTTGCGCCTGCCACTGCTGCATGACTTCCAGGTGGTGGTCCTTCTGCAGCCTTTGATTTTCCACCAACATAGTGATGAATTGGCCCATCCTGTCCTGGGGCCTTTGGAGGCTCCCAAGACTTGAGAGTTGGTTTGCTGGTCAGTTGTGTCCCTTTGAGGGCCCATCCTCTGGCCTACAGAATCCCTCCCATGCACCCTACTCCCACATGCCTGTGCCCCTGACATATGTGTCCACTCCCAGTAGTTTCAGGTCCATCACTGTCAGGGGTAGTAAGGTTAAACTCAGGTACCTGTACTGTGGGGCACACATTAAATGATACAGTCCTTGGGACACTGGTTTGGAGTTGAATGGTTGCTTGTGATGTTGATGCAACAGGGATGGTGGGAATTGATGCGGGCAGGGTGAGGCTGAGAGCTGTTGAATGACCAGGTGTCCCAGATGTGTCAGGTTGTTCGTCAGTGTCCAGACATCCAAAGGTGTTGTCCTCAATGGGGCCTTCATCCAGAGAGTAACTGACAATCTCAGGTATCCTGTCCATGTTAGCAATGGCAAGGTTACCTGTGAAGGGAGTAAGACACAGAGTTCAGGTTAAAATGTGTGTTTTGTTATGTTTGTGTGTGATGCAGTCAGTGTTTTTACATGATTCCCTGCAATGACATTGACAGCTTCTGCACAGCATACCTTTGTTGTACATACAACTCTGTGACCTGATTTCCATACTCCATGTTGAGAGTTGTTAGACTAGGTTGGTGCAGATAGCACTGCAGATGGGATCTGATATTGTCTGATTATTGACATGATTGTTCACCTCTGTTACCTAGTGAATAGTCAGGCTTGCTAGATATCACACATTAAAGCTGCACAATGCACAATGGTGCCCTGGTAGGAACAGAGTATGTGAGTATGCAAGGACCATTGTCATGTATCTAGATGTTGGCATTGTGCATTGACTCAACCATCTGACTTTCCAAACCAGGTCAGTCTATTTCTGCTTTGGGATATTTGATCTGTTGCCATTATGAATGGTCACTTAGCTATAGCTGTGTTTTGCTTTGGTTGCTATTGTGAGTGGGCAATTGCATTGCTGGCATTGCAATGTACTCTTCCTCATTTGAAAAAGCTAGATAGTGTAGCTAGTAATTTAGTTCTAAAAGCATTACATGTGATGTGTTGTGCACATTCCAGGTTTTCACAGTGATGGGTAAGTGCATTCTGGGAGTCACATTGATATGATTAGCCAGTAGTTAATGTGCCATTTCCAAGGGCTGTGAGGGCAGTTGTGCTCAGTGGAGCAGTGGCATGTCAGAAAGGGGCATTAGGTGATTTGGTGAGAGGTATAATGGCTAAAATAGTTCATTAGGGTGGGTTTTGGTGGTGAGGGGTCATGCAGGACAAGACACTTGTGTGACATACATGTCATGGGTACTTACCAGACTCCAGTCCCCTAGGTATGCCTGTCAGGTCCTCAGGATAAAGTATGTCCAAGACCTTCTCCTCCCATGAGGTGAAAGTAGGGGGAGGAGGTGGGGGCCCACCACCAAGCTTCTGTATGGCTAACCAATGCCTGGATACCATGGAATGCACCTTCCCCCGTAGGTCATTCCACCTCTTCCTGATGTCCTCCCTTGTGTGTGGATGACTGCCTACAGAATTGACTGTGTCGACTATTCTTTACCACAACTCCATTTTCCTGCCAATAGATGTATGTTGGACCTGTGATCCAAACAGGTGTGGCTCTACCCTTACTATTTCATTCACCATGACCCTCAACTCGTCATCTGTGAAACATGGGTGTTTTGTGGGGACATGGTTGTAGTTGTGTGGACGGTGTGTGGGGGTGTTGTGAGTGTAAGGGTGCAGTGTGGGGTAATTGGTGGGGTGTGGGTGCTGTAGGTGTGGGTGTTGTAGTAGATTGCGTATGATGCATGTATTGTGATTGTTGTGTTGATGTGGAGTGTGTGCTGAGTGAAATGGGTATGTCTGCCCATAGTGCACAAGTACAAAAAAAATAATTTTTGCATCTAGGTGTATGTGTATGGCCTTCTGGATGCAAAGGATTGTGGGTTGTGTAAGGGTGTGTTGTATGGTGCTGTGAGTAGGTTTGTCTGGTGTGTGGATATGTGTCAGGTGTGTTCAAAGTATCCAATGTGGTGGTGTGTTCTGGCAGATATGAGCTGCCACCTCCCCGTTTCGGACCACCAATGGTTTTCCACCATGGAAGTACCGCTGCAGTGATTTCTGGATTATAATTTGGTGGGTAGAATTTTCTTGGGGTAGTGGTGCTGGTGGTGGAACCACCTCTTTTCCATCCTCCAGTATCCTGGCGGTTTTGGAAATTTGGCAGTTTTTTGGCGGACTCTACAGTGTGACTCTTAATATGGCGGTCGGATTACAGCCAACAATGTGGTCTTTCGACGGCCACCACCTCAGCATTCTTTCCAAAAGACAGCCAAAGTTGTAATGAGGCCCAAAGTCTTTTGTCATTTGTACAGCAACATTTTTAAACATAGGATTGGCCCAATGCCATCCCTGCCGAGCTGTAAAATGACAGAAGCCTTTCACCACTCTAGAGACAGTATTACAGCTTTGGACTGGTAAAATACATCGAAACATGACTCAGGGTTTGCTTTTACTCATTCCAGGTTGAGAAAAAGCATTTTGGGACCCCCCTTTTTCTAGGCCCCTGTTGGACAGGTCACCCTGAAACTTTTGAGACAGCAGTTGACGTAGCTGGTGAATTTTTGGGAAACTTTTGGGAAGATTCACCAAACAGCGCCAAAGATATAGGCAAGTAAAAATGTGTTTTTTCTATGGAAACTAGGTCCTAACTGTAACTATCTATATGTATGAGAAAGAAGTGACTCAAAGAGATGGTCTCACCAAAGAACAAAGAACATAAATATATTCCCACTACAGTGTTTGGCTCCCGCCTTCCTCAGTAGTACAAGATGGTTTGCTCAATGGCTGCACAGCTGACACTGCTCGATTTTCAAAAAGCCTCATGAGTGGGAGTGTGTGAGTGGGTGAAACTGATTGAAAGAGAGACAGAAAGAGAAAAAGAAAGTGGGAGAGAAGAGTTTTTTAGGCATTAATACCTCATATACCTAGAATGAGATATTTTTGTTAGATTTAAAGTAAAAAATGTAATTAAAAAAAAAGAAAAAAATTGTAATGAGACAAGCTGGACTCAAACCCCCATAGCCTTAAGGCTTCCCCGGCAGTGCCAATGCTTCTGCAAGCACAGAACAGCATCGACAGCCGCTCCGTGCTTGATGAAGCATTTCATCTCTGTCCTCTGCACATGTGCAGAGGACAAAGATGAAACTTCTGATTTTCACAGTGGGACCTGCTTTAAAGGTCCTGCTGTCAAAATACAAAGTGTTTGCTGTGGCTAGGCAACAGCACTGCAGCCAAGCCACAGCAAACAGCTATGTCCCAGGGGTGGGCACCCCTGGACATAGCAGGAGCCGGCCCTGGGGGTGGTGGTCCTCAGGGCCATCAGAGGCTCCTCAAGGGTGGCCACAAGGCCCCCCTCCAATGAGATCTTAGCCCTAGGAGGGGTGGTCTACGGAGGGCGGGGTCCCATAGGGACCCCCTTCTTTTTTTTCGCCATTTGCACTGGGGGTGGTGGTCTCTGGGGCGAGGAGGGCGACGTGGCCCCCCGCTCCAACTACAGTCTTCCCCCGGGCAACGGGGGCCACAGGGCCCCCGCATTAATTACAGGATTGGCCCGGGGAGGTGGTGGTCCCTGGGGCAGTGGGAGGGGACCAGGAGGCCCTACCCTGCTATTTTTTTTTAAAGCCCCTGGGATTTGGCCCTCTCTGGGGCATTAGACTTACATAGCGCGGGAGGTCGCACTTCATTTTTTTAAAATTTTTATGTGCGAATTCATGGATCCACCACGTCTCCGTCCATAAAATCAACATAAAAAATGCTTTTTAGCCCTGGGGGACCTATAACTACCTAGTGGTGACCACCACTTGGTAATATACCTATATATATATCTATATATATATATAAATATAGATATATATACATACATATATTAACCAGTGGAGGTCGCACTAGGTAGTTGTAGTCAGGACCTAGTTTCTTTAGAAAAGACTGGTTTTACTTGCCGATATCTTTAGTGCCGCTTAACGAATCTTCACGAAAAGTTTCAAAACAATTTGACAGTCATGTGAGCTGCTGTCTGGAAAGTTTTGGGGTGATCCTTCAAGCGGGGGCTGAGATAAAGGGGGTGAAATTTATAGTGTTTCCAATGTTAATTCCCACAGGAAAAATTGAACAGCGATAGCGCCAAAACCACTGGGCAGAATTACACCAAATTTGGAAGAAAGGTAGTTCTTGCTCCAGAAAGAGCCCTTTTAGATATTTGATGTAAATCCATTCTGTAGTTTTTGATCTAGTGCTGGGATATGACTGGCTGTCTTCAACAAGGAAGTGTCGGCAGCCATCTTGGGACTCGGCTTGAGCCGAGTCCCAGACAAAAAAGTAACAAAAAAGGAAAGGTTCCATGGTAGAGACACCTTGACCCTTTAGCTCTGGGGCTGGGAACCCAGAGGGACCCCTCCCCCCTTCCCCCGGGCTAAAAAACATTAAAAAAATCTTTTAGGGCTGGAGTCGTGGCAGAGCCACAGATCTGCCATATATAAAAAAAAGAACCGAAGAGCAAGCTCCAGTGCTTTGTCTTTTTTAAGCCCCCGGGTAAGCCTAGTCCCAGGGGCATTGTTTATTTGTAACTGTAGGCCACCCTGGGGACTGCCACCTCCCCGAGTTGTTGCAGAAAATATGTGCGGGCCGCATGTCCCCCTGGGGACCACCACCTCCCCTGGGCTATATTAAAATTGTGTCGGAGAGGCCCATCGGCCTCCCTCACAGCCCCAGGGACCACAACCTCCCTGGTGCTTTAAGCAATATTGATGCAGGGGCTGCGTGCCCCCTGCAGCCCTGGGGGCCACCACATCTCCAGGGCAAATCCTAAAAAAACGAAAGGGGGTCTGTTTCAGACCCCCGAAGCCTTGGGAAACACCACCTCCCATGGGCTACTTCCACATTTGAGGAGGGCAGCGCAGCCTTCTTCGAGGAGCCTCTGATGGTCCTGGGGACAGCCACCCCTGAGGCCCGGTTCCTGCTATGACCCTGGGTGCCCACCCCAGGGACATAGCTGTTTGATGTTGCTTGGCTGCAGTTTTGACAGCTGCAGCTAGGTCACAGCAAACATATATCCACTTTCAGATAATGGGACCTGTCAAACAGGTCCCGCAGTCAGAACGCAGAGTTTTCACCTGTCTTCCTTGCACTTAGATATGCATGCAGGGAAGACAGATGAAAGCATTGCTCCAGCAATGAGGGAGCTGCTACTTAAAGCAGCTTCTTTGTTGCTGGAGCAACTCTAACCAACTAACTCTAAATCTAGCAGGTGAATGTCTATGCTTTGGTACGTTTAAAATGTGAATCTAATTATAACGTTCTTGTAACCTTGGGTTTTTTAAGTGAAATTCTATGGTTTTTAACATTTTGTTTCCTAACTTCCTTTGTTTTTTCAGTGAATTTCTATGCTTTTTTAACGTAAAGTAATTTTCATTACTATACGTTAATCCAACCACCTCCATGCATGGCCTTCGGCCATACACGGTGCTGGTTGGCCACAGGGCCTGGCCTGTGGCCAGACCCTGCGGCCAGACCCTGCAGCCAACCCCCTAACCACCATAGCCCATGCTGTGCATTGCCCTTCGGCAGGAGTTGGCTGTGGCCTGTCTACCTGGTGTGTGAGAATAGGTGTGAGATGGTGTATCTGGGGGTGAGAGTGGCTGTAAGAGTGTCTGTCTCGGTGTGAGAGGGGGTGCATCAGTGTCTCAGTGGATGCATTAGTTTCTGTGTGGGTCTGTGAGTGGATGCGCAAGGGTTTCAGTAGGTCTGTGAGTGGGTGTGTGAGAGTTTGAGTGGGTGTATGTGTGGGTGTGTTTGTGTGTCTGAGTGGGTCTGTGAGTGAGTATGTGAGGGTCTGAATAGGCTGTGAGTGGGTGCCAGAGGGTCTGTGTGGGTCTGTAAGTTGGTTCATAAGTGTAGAAGTGGGTCTGTGAGTGGGTGTGTAAGTGTATGAGTGGGTGTGTGAGTGGGGGAAAGAGATTGAAAAAGAGAGAGACTGAACAAAAGTGAGAGGGAGAGAGATAGAGAGTTTTTTAGGCTTTGATAAACGATATAGTTACAATTAGATATTTCTGCACAATTTGAAAAAAAAAATTATTTGTCATTTTTTTAAAGTAAAATCCCCTTTCATACGACCATAAACATTTTTAGTAAAAAATAAAATAAAGAGGGAAAACAAGTCCAGCATGTTTGTATAGTTATTTTTAAAAAAATGTTTCAACAAATTGCCTTTTACGAGGTATCTGGGACTGCGAGAAAAGCTTCAAAACCTTTCCCACAGTCCCATTGCTTCAGTAACCAAGGAGCTGCTTTTAACAGCTGCTCCGTGGTTGCTGAAACAAATCTTTCATTTCTGTCCCCTGCACGTGTGCATGGGGGAAAGATGAAAGGTCTGCTTTCAGACAACAGGACCTGCTTGACAGGCCCGCTGTTTGAAACCGGAGTTGTTTGCTGTGGCTTGGGTGTAGCTTCAGAGCTGCAGCCAAGCCACAGCAAACAGCTATGTCCCGGGTGGGCACCCCAGGACACAGCAGGTACCGGCCCTGGTAGGTCGCAGTCCCCAGGGCCATCAGTGGCTCCCTGAAGGGGGGCCGCATGGCGTTCTCCCAACAATCATAGCCCTGGGAAGTGGTGAGCCCCGGGATTAAAGGGGATCTGAAACAGACCCCCCCCTTCTTTTTTTATTATAGCCCCAGGGAGGTGGTGATCCCCGGGTCTGCGGGGGGCCATGGGGCTAATTTAGCAATTGCTCCAGGAAGGTGGCGGTCCCCAGGCTGGGGGGCCATGCAGACCCCTGCATTAAATTCCTAAAGTGCCCCGGGGAGGTGGAGGTCCCTGTGGCTGTGGGTTAGCCTACAGCCTCCCAAACGCACTTAAAGTGATTTGCCCCAGGGAGGTGGTGGTCCCTGGGGCATCGAGGGATCCATGGCCCCCGCATATATCATGAAAATTTCCCTGGGGAAGGTGGTGGCCCACGGGACTGTGGGGGGACAAGAGAGCACATATACAAATTGCCCCTGAGACTTGGCCGTCCAAGGGTCTTAAAAAATACAAAGCATGGGAGGCCACACGTCAGTATTTTTTAAAATTCTTGCCAGATCTATGGATCCGCTGTGAATCATGGCAAAAAAAGGCTGAGTTATAGTTCCCTTGGGGCTCGAGTCAAAGTTACTTGAAGTAACTAACTATAACTGCTGAATTTCTATGGTTTTATCTGAGTAAATTGTGAACCTAACTATAACATCCCTGTAACCTGTAAGTGAATATCATATATATATATATATATATATATATATATATATATACATCTCACATCATGGTCAGTTGAAATTCTGGCAGTAAGTACCTAAATATTCATGCCATTATTCTGAATTTCAATATAATTATTGCATCCAAAAAATCACAAATACCTCAGTTGCATCTGACTTGGGCCATTCCTAATCAGCATCCAAGGAGGAGCATCAATGGGCTCCAAGTCATCCAGTTGCTTTAATTTAAAATGTTAAAAGTTTTATCAGTCTTTGTCCTTATTGTCTCCACAGACAGTTTCAACTTTGCTCCTTCTATAAAATCCGGATACAGACAGAAAACATGCAAAGGTAGGTCTTTTTCACTGCTGGCTCCCTTAATATGGAACTGCTTAACATTCAATCAGCACCAATCGCCTGACCATCTTGGCTTCTGAAAGAGATTACAACTCACTTCTTCTATTAGATCATCGCCAATGGCTCTCTTTCCCCTTCCTTCAAAATGTTGCCCTTATTGATCATATTTTACTTTCACTTATTCATTCTGTGTGGTGGAGTTTGGCCAATGGGTGGAAAAAATGCAAGTCACGCTGCTCGCTCTGCAACTAGCACCAGTAGAACTGACAAAACAGTGTGAACAGCACTATGTGGTGCGCAGGAGTGCACATCCATCCAAGTTGATTTTGCTGGCACTGGAGTAGAAAATCCACTCGAGCAGCAGCCCTTTGACCACCCGTTACTGCCCGCGTTAGAAAATGACACTAGCGGATACCAAATCTTGATTGCGCTCAGATTTCTGGAGTCTCACAGAAAAAAATCTGCCATGCAGCGATCGGTGAAATTTGGACAGTAAGAGTAACGTGGAGTCACTGAATTCCGCCAAATCTTTGGGCGGAATTAAACACTCCTTCCACCCCTATTCCCAAGCTGTTCTGTATGCTGTTCTCTTCCAGAGTACTTTGACCCTGTCTGCAAAATCTTTGCTGCATAGTTGGTTCACAAAGCAAATAATACTGGTTTGGTACAGTTAAAAAGAGGGTATGGTTTAATACAGTTAAAAAGAGGTTCCTTTGTACCTTATTATACAACATTAAGTAAAAAATGATGCTGCATACATCAGAATAACTCAGTCTGTGCTAACTTTTACTATTCTATGTATTTGCACTCTTGTATGTACTCTTTCCTGTCGGATTACAAGGTGCTCGGTTCTTCTTCGGAAGCTAAGGCTGAAGTGGAGCGTTCTTCAATCCGGTGGCTGGCATCCTTTAATCCATCCATCCGCCCCCTAGAGCAACCCAGACCTCGACGCAATGGCCTCAGTTTCTGAGCTGTGTTGTATTTACGCTGCTCTCATCCTCCACGACGACGACGTGCCCGTCAGGGAGGACAAAATCAATGCCCTGATTAAAGCGGCCGGAGTGTCAGTGGAACCTTCCTGACCTGGCCTCTTTGCAAAGGCTCTTGCCAACATTGACATCGGAAGCCTGATCTGCAATGTAGGAGCTGGTGGTGGCGGTGTCCCAGCAGCTGGCGCTACAGCTGCTGCATCAACTGCTGCTGCTCCTGCTGAGGACAAGAATAAAGAGGAGGAAAAGGAGGAAGAATCTGAAGAATGTGATGATGACATGGGCTTTGGTCTTTTTGAATAAATGGACATTAATCAGACTTTTAATAAAGTTTAAGAAAAAAAAGGCAAAAAAAAAAACTATTTTATGTAAACAAACACAAAGGCTGTTTCTTTATAATAATAATTGCATGTCTGCTTGGATCCACAATTTAATTTAGTTTAACTGCTACTTTCCTAATTTGCAAAAACACAGAGCAGCATAATTAAATCCTGTGGCGGCCGGCAATTTTTGGAGGGAGGGGGCGGGCAGGAGGCCCACTCACACTCATTCATTCACACAAGCATGCACATCCATTCACCACACTCATCAACATTCAAACATACACGCATGCACCAAACATTCATTTAAAAAAAACACACACACACACTTACCTTCAGGTCGGAGATCCCAGGAGGGTTGGAACTGCTGCCTTCCCTCACTGGCTGACCTTAGGTCAGCCAGTGAGAGAAGGCAGCAGTCCCAACTTCGTCACAGAGTGGGATGGGGTCAGTGAGACATCTGACCCCACCGCACTCTGTGACGAGGTGTCACTGATTGACAATCGCCCTGGGCGCTTCAAGGCTTAAACCTGAAGCGCCCAGGTCGGAGTCAATGGGTGACACTTCCCCTCGTCACTGAGAGGGAGGGCCTTGAGGCACCTTTGCTGAGCCGAGGAGGTCACGCCCATAGGAGCTATGACCTCTTCAGCCCAGAAAGTTCAGCTCAGGCAGCCAGGAATCGGCGCAAATCGCGCATGCCTCGCTCCTGGCTGCCTGAGATGAACATGAAGAGTGTCTGTCAGGCTGACCTTTGCTCAGCCTGACAGGCACTCTTCATGAGAGGCAAAAGGTGGGGAGGCATGGCCCCTCTGCCCTAAAGGACGGGCCGCGTCTGATTAAATCTTATTTCTTAAAATATGCGCAGATAATTCTTTTCTCAAAACCTGTTCCTGTGCACGTTTATTGGAGCCCTAGGCAAAATGACCATTTGGAATTTGGCCACTCATACTATCTCAGAAATAAGGACCGTTTTAAGGCCGTTAGTTTGCACTCTTACAAGCTCTTGTGTTCTTTTGTGGAGGTAACTTAAAGCAGCTGCCTGCAGGCGATTTATTAAAATGCAAGTTCCACCTTAGGGAAAACCTGTAAGATGGGTGTGTGCCCAGTCTAGAAACAGTCTTCACCAGACACATTCATTGCTATGCAGAGCTGTTTAACTAAGTATATGGGCTGCTGAATATGGAGAAACTGAAATTCTCAGGACTGACTATTCAGGGTGTATCTTGATCCACAGAGAAAACAGGTGCATACTATGTACTATTGTTGAATTTACCAAATCAATTTTTTTGATTCTTAAGCATTGAATGAAATGTACTATCACAAACATGTTCGGAAAAACTATTTCTTAGGATTTGCTTTTCTAAAATACTGAGGCCCTGATTTATGCCAAAGTGGCGAAGTGCCAAAAATAGCAGAAGGGACACGTTTCTGTACATAAACAATCATCCATGGCATTTTGCTTCTTCTATGTGTGCATCAGAATGCAGCACACATAGAAAAGGCAAAACCGATGAGGAATAAAAGCATTCCTCTTAGTTTTGCCAGGCTGTGGCATTAGATTTTGGTGCTGCCACAGATTTACATGGTCTCGTAAATCTGTGGCAGTGTCAAAAGCAATGAGTGCTGTGGTGGAACGCCCATTGCAACACCTATTGCACGCCCCACTGATGCAAAAAACTGTATCAGAGGGGCCCATATTTACAAGGAGGCGTAACAGAACAAAAATTGAAAAGAAAAGTGATGCTCCGGTGGCGCTAGGGGCTTTTAAATATGCCCCTGTATCTCAAAAAGCCATTTGGTCACGGTCCCAAAATGTGAAGGACACCCAGATACACACTGATAATGTCAGAATGAGGAAACACTATTGTTGTAATTAAATTCTAAAGGGCAGCAATAGGAAATCGGTTACGGCAGCAGGAGGGCTGCTAGAAAAAGGAAGCAAAAATTTTCTGATGAGGAAACTGAAATCCCTGTTGAGGAATGTGTTGTGAATAATGAACAACGTTTTGGAAAAGCTTCCTTAACTTTTCATGAAACAAGTAAGAAGTGCACTGGGAGCCAAATCCAAGAGAAAATTGATGATGTGGGATTACTAGATGAAGTGTGGCAGAGGTATGGAAAAGGTTGTGTGACCTTCGCTCCAGAACGAAGGAGAAGCTGGCAAGTTACAGGAAGAAAGTTATTAGTACTGAAAGAGACCTATCGCACAACCACCCTCCTAACATTTGGATGAGGAAACCAAAACACCTTATCTACAGATGATATCTGAACTTAGCATTGTACACTTCTGAACCGCCTCAACCAAACCCAGTTTAGAGTATTTTTGTTTAAAAAAAGCTTATTGTTTGTAATCAGTGAGTAACTTTATTAGGATTTTAATAGAATTGTTTCTGAAACAAGTTTAAATTCACTAGGGTTAAGTTCAAATGATAATGCTAAGATACTATATATTTTAGCTTGTATTTTGAAATTCATTATGGAATTTGTAGTCCATTACAACTCTTGCAAATTTTTCAGGACAACGTTAGTTGATTAGACAATAAAAAACCTGTAACAAAAGAAAGAAATCCATTAGTTTCCTGTTCAGTATTCATGTAAAAAAATAAATGATCAGACTGTGGCCAAGATGGCTGTAGCAGGATGCACTCGTCTGTTCTCTGGCACAGCCGGGCTTTTTTAACAAAAACATCTGTGCTTGTCTTTTGCCATTGGGCGCCACTGAATCACTGAAATTACCTGTGGACAGGAGGTGGCTGTCTTGAGCAGCGATGAAGTCCCAATGGACCCTGTTTGAATGGTAGAGTGGTTGTGCAGACCAGAGGAAGACAGTGGGTGGCATGGCCTGAAGCCCCGGGGCTTGGGTCGGGCAGAATTCGGAACATCCACACCAGCTCAGAAGCCAAAGATGAGTGAAGTGAGTGGGGCAACTGCCGCACACCAAGCAGTGATTAACGAGGTGAGGAGGGGGCTACCCTCCAGAGCACCACACACAGCTTGGCCGACTGGAAGAGGAACTGCAGTCTGGGCTGTCTCATCAGTGGGATAGGGGGATAGGACAGAATGCACTGCTGACCTGGGCTGCGGGCAGGGCACTGAATTCGACCCGCTGTGAGAGAACCACTGTGTGTGAAAGAAGAGGAATGGTTATTGTACCTCCCAGTAATGGTTCCAGTTAGTAGTGAGTTGCCCATGGCCTTTTATAAGGGCCCATAGTTCTTTATTCAGCTGAGCTGACACAGACCACTGTGGCATGCGCTGGGGGAACAGTAACAGTCCTGCAATTCCACCCACACACTTAGGGAGGCCCACTCAAGAATTAAAAGTTACTGAGATGGAAGTGGGACACCCTCATGATAATGAGCAACATAGAGCCATGGCTAATTTCTGAGAATATTCCATGAGCCTTCACCAAAGACAACTACCGAAGACCATCAGGGAGCCATCGGCCTCAGTCTCACAGTGAAGTTGATAGAGGACCTTCCCCTGGCAATGCCACCATCAAAGCTCCTCGTGCATTTAGGGAAACAATGGGGACCTTCACATGCCCCCTAAATAAATAAATACCATCTCTATATTAAGTGTTAGAGACTGAGAAGGGTATACTTTGCTTGAGAGAAAGTAGAATGTCCCATTATTTAGTAAAAGTGGAGGAATGGTAGGCCATAGGTAATGCGCTGTTTTAATTTTTTTTACCTGGTCTTTCAACAGAGGTGTGCTTCCTGGAAGCATTTTATATCTGGGCACATATTTCTGATGTTGTTCCTTATGGCCCCTCTTTTGTTAAGCATTTTTAGGCTTTTTGCATTGAGAGGGACTATGTTAACTCTTTGACATTGAGGGATAGATTTACAAGGCCCTTGCGCCACTCAAGCATCACTTTTTGTGACATTCCGGTGGCAGCGTGCAGTGTGCCACATTTATAAGGTGGCGCTAAGCCACTTTGTGTGGCTTAACACCCCATTATGAATGTGGGCCCCCTCCAATGCAGTTCTCTGCATCAGAGGGGCGTGCAATGGGTGTTGCTGTTGGCATTCCACCACAACACCCATTGCTTTTGACGCTGCCACAGATTTACAAGAAGGTGTAAATCTGTTGCAGCGCCAAAAACTAGCACCACCCCAGGGGTGGTGATAGCATGGCACAACAAGGAGGAATACTTTTATTACTCCTCGTTTTTGCATTTTGCAGCACACAAAGAAAGAGCGAAAGGCCATGAATGATTGTTTATATGCAGAAAGGGGCACATAAGCAATCATTCAAAAATGGCAATTTGGTACTTCTATGTGTGCTGCATTTTGCAGCACATATAGAAGTGCCAAATCACCATTGTAGATTGTTTATGTTCAGGAAGGGACACTTTCCTGCACATAAACAATCAATCCCCTCAATGCAGACACCTGTGTTGGCTCTAGCAGCTAAATTTAGCGCTGATGCAGGGGGATACGCAGGCGTGTGCCATATTTCAGTAAATACGACACATCCCTGCATTTCTAAAGTGGCGCAGCGTGGTGCTGCAAATTTTGGTGCAGCACCACGCTGCTCCACTTTTTAGGAAATCTGTCTCTAAGTGTGTTTAAATGGATGAAGTGATGTTTGGCAATCTGGTTTTGCGTGTGATCATGGTGGAAACCCAACCCTCCTTCGTACCCTCAGGTTACAGAAACAAAAAGAATCAATCCAATAACAAAACAAACATTAACAGCTGACATCAAGGGGCTTAGAAGACCTCTCTGAAAGGCAGCATATGAAGACAGAGAGCCTCCCTTGATGCTGCCAATTAAGGACAGGGTTGACTAGGGCCAAAATAAAAGTGGTTTTCCATTAGCAAATGAGAAAGCTAAAAAAGTGGCTCACATTTGCAAATCAAGGCAGATTTGAACTTGTAAAAGCTGTGTGTGTGTTTTGAAAGTTCTAAACGAGTGTATGCATTTGTGCTTGCTACAAAAATTGTTTTTGTTAATACCAGAGAAATAATCTGCCCACCATACCAAAAAAAGGCCCACATACAGCCAAAAAACTGGCCCGCACACTCACCTGTCAGACCAGCTCTTCGAGCACTGCCAGATTGCCCTATAGGTCAGCCTGAACTTGCAAACAGGGGCTTTTTCCAACCTGCTGAAGAAGAACGTGGGCCTTTGAGATGCGTGGTGAAAATTGCATGTCCTTGATTTGGGCTACACGTTTTATTCCCATGTCTACTGGACACACTCATGTACAGACTATGATCTTTTGAGCAATGCACTAGTGGTTAGAGTTCATCCTGTGGGTCTCAGAATGATCGTTGTTTCAGACCATGCACCAGTTGTGGTTTGAGCAAACCTGGGATTATTGAAGCACCCATATGGTTAGTACCTTCACCCTCTCATTGTTGCACGACCCGAGCCTGCTGGATGAAAAAGGCCAACAAATGTTTCAATATTAATAAGGAAGAGGACGTTTTGATATGTGGAGTGTAGGATGCCTTTAAATCAGTGATCAGGGACCACTTTACTATGACTGGAGTTGAAGGGCTTCGCCTCTGCTAGCTTGAGGTAAAAAAAATAGAACATTCAATTCTAGACTTGGCGCAAAACAGAATACAACAGCTCTCCCGTCAAAATCCACGTAAACGTATTGCAGAAGGAGGACAACTCCACCCACATTGTACCAATAAAGCAGGGCTCATCCTCATCCACCTTGAAATTTTCTTATAATGCAGGAGACAAAGTGGGCACCCAGCTAGATAAAATCTTACAGGACAAAGGGAAAAAGGTCCTTTCTTTGCTGAAAGGTTTGCTTCATAAATGATTTCAAAGTACAGTTTCCTCACACATGAACCTGCATGACTGTGAGTGGGCCTTCCCAAGGTTCCTGGCTTGCCATGATGTCTTACATAGAAGTCTCTTCACAGCAATAGAGCATGAAGATTGAAAGCAAGTTCTCATGATCTTTCTTCAGGACCTAACCATTCCAATCCGACAAATATTACAATTTCCTTATATAGCACTTGCATCCAAATTCCTATCTGCCTCTTATTCATAATCTGAATCAAACTCAGCTGCCACAGGACATGAAGCAAGATGTGTTTTTACAGGGCAATCCCTTGACAGAGATACATGAAAAGCTGGATGTATCTTCCTAGACTGAGACAAGCTTAATCTTACAGTAATTGGATTCACAACTTATTCTGTTACAAAAGGCCCTAAAGATTTAGGCTATAATTTATAGGAGTCATTTCATATGGCTATTCTTTGTAATAAACCGCTCCACTCACCCTACAACACACTGAGATGTAGGACTTCTCTTCTGATCAGCATAAAACTCATAAGTCTTTTTAGCTTTTCTTCAAAGTCTCCTGTGCAGACTTCTGGGTCTCAATTAACTCAGCGAACGTTTCTTGTACAGAGGGATCTGACGTTGACATAGACTGATTCAATGGAAATATACAAGGAAAATTACCATACAAACAAAACAAAAGGTGACATCCTAATTGAACAATACTCTGTACTGTTATACATTAAATTTGCCAGGCACAATATCTTTCTACAGTCATCCTCTTTTGCTAAAGCCCGATGTTTAATATACTGTTTAACTCATTGTTTCAATTTTGCAGTCTGTCTATCCATGTGAGGATGAAATTCTACACTATTCAATGGATAGACTGAACAGCCCATTTGAAGACATAATCAATGGCTGATTCTTGGCCATTTGATTTCCATTCTCTAAAAGTTGTTGTCTTGATACAGTATCCACCTTCCACTTCTTAGGACCTGGTCTATAATTAATCACAAAATCATTGTCAGAATGAAGCAAAGTCCCCCTGAGTTGCCTAGAAGTGAATGATATCTAGCTGTATTCACAAAAAGTAGACTTCTGTGGACTGCAAATTTCCACTGTCTCTATATACTTCTAAATTATATTCAATTCTTAACGCATAATGCCTTCCTTCTTCAAAAATTTTTTTTATGACCAATAGTTTCTTGTGAGTAATGGTATAATTTAGCCGTACCGGTGAAAATATCTTACTGAAAAAGCTACTCGGTAAACCTGGCCTGTATTTGGATCTCTCTGGGATAAAACAGCCCCATCACATAAAAGCCTCTGTTTCCACAATGAAAGGGCATTCTACTTTAGGTTGTCATAAAACAGGAGTACTAGAAAAATGTTCTTTCTGAAAACAGAATACCTAGTTTCCTTCAGCTGACCAAAGAAAATCCATTTCTTTCTGCACTATCTTAGTAATACAATTTCAGAAAAGAAATGAGGAATAAGCTTCCTATAAAAATTGGTAAATTAGGATTATTCAGGGTAAACCAGGACATACCTTAAACTGAGGAGCCTCTAAGAGAATAAAATGAATCTCCTTGTGAAGATTTTCAAACCAAATCATTGAAATCACATTGATAAGAATCTTAAGTAAGCCTGAGGATAAACTGGCACCATCCATGCCCTTAACATCCTCAGGAATATTTTTCTTAACAACTAGGATTTGTAACAATTGTACCAACTTATTTTCCATATAATTAACGGAGGCTCTAGAACCTAAAAGCACTGGCAAAACCTTTTTCTGACCTTCAGACAAAAGTATCATCATAGGACTTATCATGCGCATCACAACAGATTGATTTTATTCACAACCTATCTGAAAACTGACTTAAGTTCCCCACTAAACAAGGCAGTTTCTTTCATTGTCAACGATTCTAGCTTTTTGCTAGCTTTAACTCATTCATAGGCAGCACTACTGTCACCTGACTCTTAAGGATCTTAGCTTGAGTTTTGTAATCTTTTACAAAATGCCCTGACCTTCCACAATACAAACACCACACCATTTACACGCTTTCTGTCTTACTCTTCTTTAAGCATGGACCATCTAATACCTGCCAACTGCACTGGTTCAGAATAATCTGCTATTCTACTCTCTTCTGTCTTAGGCTGAACTACTAATGCTTGTCTCTTCTGATTTTCATTCTGACAAATTGTAATTTTATTTACATAGTGCTTACTACTCTTGACAAGGCATCAACGTGCTTTTCGATGAGTAGCACACTACTTCAGAACCCAAAAAAGATTAGTAGTGGATTAGTTTAGGGAAATTAAAGACATGTGAGTCTGTTACTTTGATTGAACAAAATGATGGAAGAATAGAACAGGGAAAGGTCTTGAAAGGGACTGGGGAAATCATTGTAGTAAAATGACATTTGCAATGAGTCAAAGGAGGGATGCATGAGGGGAGAATCTAGAAAGGGTTATTTGGGAGATCATAGTAGTAAAATGAGTTTTAGAGTGAGCCAAAGAGGGATAGGGGAGAGAAGAGTCTGGAAAGGGATATGTGGGGGATCATAATAGTAAAATGAGGGTTGGGCAGAAAGTGGAGGTAAAGCATATATTGAGAGAGGTATAGGATGAGACATAGAGTAGTACATTTAAAAGAGTTTAAGGTGTTTATTATTCCATAGTAGGAGTAAAGTGATAAATATATAGATACATAAGCACATAGAAAAGGTATGCATGTACAAGGAAGATAATATATTGCAATATAAAGTTGTATTGTACAAAGTCCCATATGTGCATGTGTGGATATATAGTTAGAAACTCAGACTTTCAAGTGTTGCTCTAGGTGAAACTAATTTATTTGTGTACTTTTATAAAGATTTTTTGTATCTTTTTTATATTTTCCTCAATATTTCAAAAGTGAAGCACTTGTTATAGATACATTTTTTGTGATCATATTTACCTATTGTGATAGATAAAATAAAAGAGAGACCCATACTCATCTAATCCAGTAACTTATATGAAATCAATGCAGTGGCCTATATACATGTTACGCATAAAATTATATACGCACATGTACACACACAGGGTAACCATAAGTAATAAATACATTTGTTTTGCAGGACTAAAGAATATCTACCTATTTTTAAACCATAAGTAGTTCACAAAACAATTAACATAGCTAACTATATGCTTATAATCAAATTACAAATTGTTAGACTTGGCATCCTTGGTTTGGTCTCCTATAACTTTTTTGCCTCTGTTCCCCAGGTTGTTGATGTGTGCTAGACTCTGTTTTTATTGTTATTGATACTCTGGGCACTTTACCACTGCTATCCAGTGCTGAAGTGCAAGTGCTCCTATGTAAAATATATGTGTAATTGGCTTTCCAAGATTGGTATATTTGATGTACTAGTAAAGTGCACTAGAGGTGCCCAGGGTCTGTAAATCAAATGTTACTAGCAGGCCTGCAGCACTAGTTGTGCCACCCACATTAGTAGCCCTGTAAATATGACTCAGACCTACTTCGACTTGGCAAGTGTACCCACTTTTCAGACCTAAACCTTCCATTTTTATACATATAAGTCACCCGTGAGGTACGCCCTGGGTAGCCCGGGTGGGCAGGGTGCAGTGTATATTAAAGGTGGGACATGTACTTTTGTGTTTTACAGTGAAATACTGCCAAATTTGTTTTTCACTTTTGCAAGGCCTATCTCTCTCATAGGTTAACATAGGGCTGCCTTTAAATGTTATTAAGGTGCAAATTCCCTTTGGGAGCAGATAGAAATATGGAGTTTAGGGTCTTTGAGCTCACAATTTAAAAATACATCTTTTAGTGAAGTTGGGTTTTAGATTGTGTGTTTGAAAATGCCACTTTTAGAAAGTAGGCATTTTCTTTCTTAAACCATTCTGTGACTCTGCCTGTTTGTGGATTCCCTGTCTGGGTCAGTTTGACAGTTGGGCTGTTTGCACCGCTCTCTAGACAGTGACACAAAGAGGGCTGGGGTGTAGCCCGCATCTTCTGATGAGCCATCTGTGCTAGATGGGTGGGGAAGAGTGGTCACTCATACCTGAAAGGGCTATGCCTGCCTTCACACAATGCAGTCTCTAACCCCCTAATGTGTGGCTGGGGCCTGGCCTGGACAAGGTAGGATCTTACAAACACTTGAGACTTTACTTTGAAATTTGCCAACTTCAAAGGCAGAAAGGGGTATAAGTATTGGACCCAAAACCCCTGCAAAACAGATCACTTCTGGATTTAGGAGGAACGTCTGCCAAGGAGAAAAGCTGACGATCTGAGAAGAAGTGCTGTCCCTGCCTGTGACTGTGCTTTGTTGGGCTATTCTGCAGTTACTGCTTCTGCCTGTGAAAGGGGACAAAGACTGGACTTTGTGGTATATTCCTGCTTGAAAATAATCTCCCTGTTCTGAAGTCTCAGGGCCACCAATGACTTCCTCTGCCAGCACCTGGACTCTCTGCTGAGACTCCTGCCCTGCCAAGTGGTAACTAATCCAGTCCCTGGGCCCTTGAAGGAGAAGCTGGTGAAAATCCAAGAAAACCGATTTTGAACGACTCCGGACCAAGTCGCTGCCGAATCCTGTGACGCCGCCTGCAACCGGAGCTGTGGTCCTTGCTTGAGTGCAAAGACCCCGCAGGCCCAACACTGCTGCAGCCCCTTCGGAGTCCACTACTCTGTGGAAGTCGCTGCATTAGGTCGTGACCGCCGAATATCAACTCTGCCCGGAGTGCGCGGATCCAATGCTTTCCACTAATGCCGCCTCACCACCACTGCTCCGCAGCAAGGACCTGGCACCTCTTTGTGACGCCTCTGCTCCTTCGCTCTGCAGCACCAGAACTGACGCCGCTTTAGATCCAGCAACATCGTGATTCCGGACTCCATGCATCGGCTTGTTTCCACATTTCACTAAGGTACTGTACCTGGGGGTCTGTGTTACTCCATAACCAGTGCCATTGACGTTGAATTGTTGGAAACGGCTCCATCACAACGCCGTGTTATCACCTCATCAAAGCATTTTGTGTTTCTAAGTGCTATTTCTAAGTTTAATCTTTAAAAATTCATAACTTGACTTGTGTATGTCACATTTCTGTTGTTTTGGTCTTGTTTTGTCCAGAAATGCATTGGCTATTTTTCTAACCTGGTTTGAGTCATTTAGTAGTGTTTTTACTGTTTTAGTGTGTGTCAGGGTAAAACTACTTTGCACATTGTCTCTGAAGTTAAGCCTACCTGCTTGTGCCAATCTACCAAAGGGGTGAGCGGGGGTTCAATAAGTGTGATTCTCCTTTACTATGACTAGAGTGAGGGTCCTAGCTTGGACAGGGGGTAACCTGACTGCCAACCAAAAACCCCATTTCTAACACAAATGTTTACATACCACAAGGATATGCTGTAAATTTGTGTTTGAGTATGTTGGTTATGTAGGAAAGAGCCAGCTCTTGAGTAGTCTTCTGAAGATAAGATAGTTATCCAGCTGATGATACAACAGATGATACATCAGTAACATAAACTCTATGAGCTGATCAAATTGGGTTCAAAGGTTTACCACCTTCATCAAGACATCCCTCAATTCACCATGATAGCATTGATACAACAAAGATAACCTTTTTGCCACTGGTCAGCCAGTCTTAACTAGCAATTACTTGAATCTAACTCTGTGTCTAAACAAAGATTATGTGTTGTTTTATCAAACAACTTCCATGCCTGATGACAACAGGCAAATAGACTGTAAAGGATCATTGTTGACTTCCCATGGAATTCTCCAATTGGTTCCATGGTCCCATTCCCATGTAAAATTGAACAGTCAAAGGTCAATTTCATTTTACCAGTTCGGAAAGTGGCTGGTTTACACAAAAAAATGCAACTGATGTTGATTCAGAAACAAGGCACATTTCCTGAGATTCGCAGAGAACCTCTCTGAAAGAGCAAAGGGTATAACTGGAATCATCGAGGAACAGGAGAGTGCAAAAAAACTTAGGGGCATATTTACAAGCCCCTCGAGTCACCTTGCATCACCCCAGAATCATTTTTTTTCAAACTAACGCAGCGTTAAGGAGGCCTTTTTCCTGCACCATACTTACAAAGTGGTGCAATGCTTGCATTGCACCACTTTGTAAACCCTTGTACCACATTATTCCTGTGCCAGGCATAATGTATGCAAGGACGGTGTTCCAATGCAGGAAGGCCAGAAAAAATGGCGCAGTTAAATGTACTAGGTTTCACTGTGCCATTTTTCTTTCATTTTTAATTCCTGCTCAGAGCAGGCATTAAAATGATGCATACATTTCAATCAATGGGCCTCCCTGTGCTTTGCTTCACTAGCATCAAATTTATTGATGCTAGTGCAGCAAAGGGCCACAATAGCGTCAAAAATGTTGACGCTATTGTCCTAATGACGTCATGGTGTGCCGTATTGCAAAGGTGGGGCAGGGGTGACGCAAGAAAAGCGGCGCATCGGGCCAATGCGTCACTTTCTTGCAAATATGGCCCTTAGTGCCCCTTAAAGGAGGGGGCAATGCCCATGAGCCAAGTTGTTTTCATCAGAAAGCAAGGTTATTTTTCAAGCAACACAGCTCTGCAGACAAATAAGCTGCTCCACGTTGCACAATGGGGGAAACTCAGCACACTACAAAGATTGTCTCCCTCAATATATGGACCTTTGCATCAAAGTCGATGAACAGTTGCACTGATTCACCCCAATGACACCCCCTTGGACACAAAGCGACATAAAGCATCAAACGCTGGGAAAAGGGTACCTTTCCAGTGCAAAACACGTTTTGCAGTGGGTAGTAGATCCCTTTGCAAGACTTTGCATCGTTTTGTGCCCGTGCAAACCCTCAATAAACTTAGGCTCACTTTTTTGACAAATTGCACTTGCACCCAGAGCTTTTGAATGAGATCTTCCTCTAGCTAATACCTAGAACAATTTGTTAATTCAAAACAGTCCGAAAATGGACTTTAGGGTAAAACCGGCCACAAAAACTATCTCTGTTCGTTAATTCCCATTTTACAGTTTGGAGAATGGGTGCAGGAATAGTTTCACCATGCAGAATCTGCCCTGGGTGGAAAATACCTCAAAGGGTCACTTTGAAATTATACTAAGATTATTAAAGGTTCATTTTTTTTTTTGCAGCATCTTTTAGATCAATTATTCTATATGGCAAATCGCCTTTAAGCAACGATCTATTTAACTGTTTAAAATAATTTAGTTTTATTCATATCACAAATCATACATTCCACAAAAACCGTCTGTCTCCTGCTTACATTAGCAGCCACTCATTAGATACTGTAAGAAGTCACTTAAAAATACGAGATTTACAACTTAATAATTGCATGTTTTAGCCAAATCATCTCATATTGACTTTTACTTGCAGATCCAAGGGTACAATGTGAACCTTTTCATGTGTGTGTAAAAGCGGCAGAGGCGGCATACTGCTCAGGAACACTGCGCACCTCGCCTTAAGGTCAAATTCTTCTCTAGCTCAATTTGTGAAGGATGAAAAGATGTGGATCCTTGTCTAAGCATGTCCTGCATCTGACTTCCCTCAGCTGACTGTAGCCTCTTCTTCCTTTTCAACAACGTGTTTACATACAACAAGCAATGAGCGTCAATAGTCAAGTCAAGTCAATAGACATAATAATATCTTTCCAACAGCCAACAGGCAAACGTATTTTTATTAAAAAAAAAAAAAAAAAAAAAAACATTGGTAAAGATGAGATATTTACAATGAATGTGCTTTTACAGTAATTGCTGTATGATGTTTGATAATGTGCCTGCACAGACTGATAACACACATAGGGGACCATGGAAATAATTTGACACACAGCACATGACTGGAACAGGCAAACAAAGGTGATGCATTAACGGAGGTACTTTAAATCTGTGGCGTTCAATAAGAACCTGGCAAGGGGACCGTCGGGCTACCAAGTAGGCACAATATTTAGAGATCCACATTAGGCAGGCAGAGAGCTCTGTGCTTTTCAGTGGATTTCCTATTGTGGAGCTCCTTTGAAGTCACTAACCATTTACCATGCAGGCTCCACGTTTTATGTACCTGTTCTGTAGTTTGTTTTTTTGTTCCCTAAAAAACAAAAATACAGTGGTGCAGAAATGCAGGGAGTTTTCTTCCTCTGCATGGGTCCCTTTGTGAGGTATCCCTATGCATGACCCCATACAGGCATGGTCATCCTGACTAGAAAAAAAAAGTGGCAATCGCATCACTCTAAATAGGGAGGGGCAAGCACCACTGTGACCTGGGAACCCTACGTTGGATGGCTTGTCAGATCAATGGTCTACGTCAGCTGAGTCAGCACTTACCTTGACTCTGATTAGACTGGGGGAACTTCACATATGGTGAGGTGGGGACGCCGCCTATTTACAGTAGTGGTCTACCAAACTCTAAATTGCACACTTAATTATCCTCTTAGTCATGGCCCTTGCACAGTAAGCGATCTCCAAAACATCCAGATTAGCTTGCATTGGCCGACAACTGCAAAGCTATTTTTCACTTTGTAATCAAAGTGATTTTTGGCTCAGTCTTCACACTGCCTATGAATCTTCAGGTTGTGCAAGACTCTTAAAGCAGAGAAACATGCTAGGTACCACAAACCACAGACTTCTAGGACCCCCTTCACATCAGAGTCAGGTATTCAACTACAGAGTACACGACATCAAGGAACAAAGGACACACAGTTATGACCCAGATTGAGTGGTGACCTAAGCCTGTGGGTGCCTGAATCGCAGTGTGGGAGGCAACGTTGCACATGGTTCACTGGCTGAAATCACAGTGTTGAGTAGATCAGTCATAATCTGAGGTATCCCACTGGTGAATGGCTTCAACAATTGTTTTTGTGATGTGTCAGTCCTTGCTCTACATAATCCAGCACCTCCTCCACCTCATCAGAAAACTTTCATGTGTTTGAATTTATGTAAACTTATGAGGCCATATATAAAAATGTAAATCTCTGTAAATTAGTATTCTTTTGGAAATTAGGAATGTGAATTTTGTAATGAGCATTTTTTGCTAAACAAATCAGTAAAAGAAGGAACAAATTGTTACACACCCTGATGTCTATGTATTGATATGGGATACTGGTTATTTGTTTTTTTAGTAAAATGTTGGTACTTAATCAGACTACTAGTATGGTTACACTAAATATTAGATTGACAAGTAGATGCTTAACAAATTCAGTCTGTGTGTGCTACACAATATGTTTTTGTTCTGATATTAACTGCCTTGGGTTTCAGATTCCAGTTTACACACCTTGGCAACAGATGTGTTTTAGTGTTTGAGCACCATTTATGATTTAAGGAAACTGTTGGGATGTGCAGCCAAATTAATTCATTATTGCCTTGAGTCTTTTGAACCACCTGCACCTCATACATTGCAGCTCTGGTATACCCTCTGCAGATGACATACCCATGCCCTTTCCACTTTCAGGAGACCCTGCGTACATCGCAGGTCATCATAAGTGCATGGAAAGGTCAAGTCAGACAGGATTGGCGATCTTCCATTTTCCCATCCTTTGTTCTCTGCCTGACTTCCATGCAGTGCATGGAGCATGCATGGTTCCTAGAATCCACTATGTGCATATGTTTTTCAGTAGATTTAGCCTGATGCCAGATGGTGCTTATTCTCCTTTCTTTTGATTGCTTTGACTATGGAAGTGTTCCACTTTCTCCGATCTGAAGGAAATTAGGCAGGTCAATATGAGCTCCTGATTGCTGGAGTAGGGCATGGACCCTAATCTTCTCCGATGGACTTCCATATGGTTTGGAAAACTTCTTTCCCTGACTCTATTGGTTTCTTCTTCCCTGGTTTCTGTGGATTGCAGCTGTTCTGCACCATAACGATGCAGGAGATACTAACTTTGAATCTTAGTGTACTCGTCATTGTAATGGTGATTGCATTTATATAGCACCTACTACCCCTGATGAAGTGTTTAAGTGCTTTTCGGCGAGTAGCGCACTACTCTGGAACCCAACTGCATTATTTATTCAATGTTTTTTACCTCGGGTCATTATATTACAAGTACGGTTCGCTGAAGAACACAAGGGAAGACTATCTGGTAACCATTTTAGGAAAATACTTTTCTCAGTATAACAATTTGTCACTCTAACTTTCAGCTCCTGTTCCTGCTACATGGGGTCTAGCGGTGGATGCAAGCTATCCTTTTTCTTCTACTTCTCGCCAATCCATCATACCCATCACAGAATTCAGCATACACCAACATGAGTTAATAATCCCGGAATTGTTCCTTATTTGGAAGGCCCATGTTGTGGGCTGTGTACGTAATTTTGTTGGTTCTCATGTCAAGAGCCAGGTTAATGCCTGTTATGAATGAGGGCTGATGTGAGTAGATGGATTGGATGGCATTACCTATTTGTATTGTAAATAAATATCTGCACATAGCTGAGATGTGTTGCAAGTGGCTATGGGTGAATAGATGGTGTTGGTAAGAGAGTTAAGACACCCAGTGCTTTGTGGGTGACTGAGACAGAGTGAACAGAAATCAAATGGTGTTGATTATGATACATTTATGTATGTCTTTACTATCTTGTTTCTTTCCCATTTCTTTGCTTTTGCAAAATTGATATGCCTAGTTTTTTCCTTGTTACAACAGTTGTTCATTAATTCTTCTTGTTAGGCAACTTAGAACTGTTACTTGGAATGTTAAGGGGCTTAAACACCCCATTAAACATCAGCGTGTCTTATCTCACCTAGCTCGTTTGAAATGCCACATTGCTTTGTTGCAAGAAACTCACCTCAACATATCTGAGGCAATTATGCTTAAAAAACAATGGGTAGGGGACATTTTCTACTCCACTTGCACCATAAAAAGAAATAGGGTAATTATACTCTGTCATAAATCTCTCAAACCTATTATAATTTCACAACATCAAGATACAGAAGGCCGCTGGGTGCTTGTTACATTTACAAATGACAATATTTCTCTTTCTATCTTAAATATATACATCCCCACAAATCCAGATCCACATTTTTGGAAGAATCTTTCACACATTGTCTCTGAACATTCCTCAAACAATTTACTAATAGGTGGTGACTGCAACCAAATTCTCAATCTATTTTTGGACAGATGTTCTACGTCACGTTTCGTTCCACATGCCTCCCACAAAGCTTTTAAAAACTTTGGGGCATATTTATACTCCGTTTGCGCCAAATTTGCGTCGTTTTTTTCGACGCAAATTCGGCGCAAAACTAACGCCATAATTATACTTTGGCGTTAGACGCGTCTAGCGCCAAAGTATGAGTAAAGAGCGTCATTTTTTTGCGTGAATGCCTTCCTTGCGTTAATGAGATGCAAGGTAGGCGTTCCCGTCCAAAAAAATGACTGCGACGCAAATGCGTCGTATTTATACTCCCGGGCAAAAATCACGCCCGGGAGTGGTCGGGTCAAAAAACCCCGCATTTGCGCCTCTTTTTAACCCCTGGGTCAGGGCAGGCGTTAAGGGACCTGTGGGCTCAAAATGAGCCCACAGCTGCCCTCCCATGCCCCCAGGGACCCCCCCTGCCACCCTTGCCCACCCCATGAGGACACCCAAGGATGGAGGGACCCACCCCAGGGACATTCAGGTAAGTTCAGGTAAGTATAAATTTGTTTTTTTTTTATATATTTTTTTTGGCATAGGGGGGCCTGATTTGTGCCCCCCTACATGCCACAATGCCCAATGGCCATGCCCAGGGGACATAAGTCCCCTGGGCATGGCCATTGGGCAAGGGGGCATGACTCCTGTCTTTACTAAGACAGGAGTCATGTAAATGGCGTCTGGGCGTCGTTAAAAATGGCGCAAATCGGGTGGAGGTGATTTTTTTGCGTCAACCTGACTTGCACCATTTTTAAGACACCCTAACGCCATTTTCCCCAACGCCGGCGCTGCCTGGTGTACGTGGTTTTTTTCCACGCACACCAGGCAGCGCCGGTCTGCTAGCGCCGGCTAACGCCATTCAATAAATACGGCGCCCGCATGGCGCTTCAGAATGGCGTTAGCCGGCGCTAAACTTTTTGACGCTAAACTGCGTTAGCGCAGTTTAGCGTCAAAAAGTATAAATACGGCCCTTTATTTTACAGCATTCTCTCTCTGATTCCTGGAGAATATACAATCCCGACCTCTTGGAATACTCTTTTTATTCTCCTACCCACCACTCCCATTCTAGGCTTGATTATATCTTTCTGAGTAAAGGTTTATTGCAACATATGATCAACTCTGAAATCGGTGCTATTTTGATCTAAAATCGTGCACCTTTGATTACTGACCTTGATCTTTTTCTTAATGGTTCTAAAACGTCTTTGTGGAGGTTTAATAACTCTCTACTTTCAGATGCTACTTTTATCACTTCCTACAGTAAGTTTATAGAAGAATGCTTCCACATCAACGATAATGATCAACTATCATTTCATTTTGTGTGGGATGCATTCAAAGCAGCCTCGAGGGGTTTCATCATAAGTTACGCTCCCTCAAAAAAAAAGTCTGCTCAACAAAAATGAACTTCCATCCTTAAAAATATAAAGTCCCTTGAACATGAATACTATACTCACAAAACTATAAAATCACATCCTGAAGCACTAGTCTCAGCTAAAATGGAGCTTAACCAATATACCACTGAACAAGCATGCTGCACCCTCCTGAAAATAAATGCCAGATATCATGGTGGTAACAATAAAGTTGGCTCTCTTGTAGCTCGATATTTGAAACAAAGAAAAGAAAAAACAACTATTAAATCTATCACAGATGACAATGGTGTTAAACACTTTAGAGATAAAGATATAGCATTGGGTTTAGCTTCTTACTAGGTCTTACCACTTAATGCTCATTGCACTGGCTCTGTATTTATTGATGCAGGATTATTTTGAAATTCTGCCTGGGGGTATGGTACTGCACTACGCTCAAAGATACACTAAACACTAATTCAGAAACCTTATCTGCAAAGCTTGTAGATCTCACACAGAAATGGTCTCCGTTATATCTCTCGTGGAGGGGTTGCTTAGACACCATTAAGATGATGCTTCTCCCTATCATTACCTTCTTCCTTATGATGCTTCCTCTTAAGATACCTAAACTTTTTTTTTGTTCAATTGATAAAATTATATCCAAGTTCCTGTGGATTGGTAAACAACTCATAATCTCTCTCTTGAAAGTAAAACTTCCTAAAGTACAAGGTGGAGTTAATTTTCCTGACTTTTTTACTGATCACAAATCTTGTGGCATTAAGCCAATACAACTCTATTTATCTACACTCAATTATGCACCTCAAAAGCTATGGTTCTTTTTGGAAGAAACATTTATTTCTCCTTTTTCCCATAAACACATTATTATATTTATGTCTAACCCCCCAAAATTCTGGTTGCCCAGCACTATCTCCCATTCAGTCAACTTACTGAAACCTGTTTTTATTTCGCATCTTACCCCCATTAATCAATTCTTTAACAGTCCTATTTCGCACAATAGTTCTCTTAGGAAACAATGTAAAACCTTGTGTTGGAAGGCTTGGATAACTAAAGGTATTCTTCTCATTTCCCAATTATATCATAAAGACTCTCTCATCCCTTTTACTACTCTCTCAGCAACCTATAATCTCCCTATTCGCATGAAATCCCAATATATCATGCTTTCTACTGTGGTCCAAGAGGCCCTAATAAACTTATACATCACAATCATTCTTCTCTTGCATCATCTCCCCACCCAATCGCAACTTCTAATTATTCTAGGGCAGCTGGAATTTATAAACTTTTAAGAACGTCTGTTCCACCTAGACTCAAATCACCTATTGAGACATTGTGGGAATCAGATCTTGGTGTTGTTTGGCCAACTTTTTCATTGGATAGAATATGGTATAAGATACATTCCACTGCACACACTGCAAGCCTCACGCAAACCCTATATTTTTTTTATAATAGATTTTTCTACAATCCTGAGCGCCTTTACAAACTCAAATTTACACAAAATGACAAATGTTGGCGCTGCCACACTCAGCAGGGTACTGACTTTAACATGTTTTTTTCTTGTCCATCCCTATCTACTTTTTGGTCCTAAATATCATCTCGCATTTCAGCACTAGCTCAGATCTCCTTACCAATGTCATATAAACTACTGTTTTTGGGTGGCATACATGAAATCTGGAGTTCATTCAGGCTCTTGGAAAATTGGTAGACCTCTTGCTTTCTATTGCAATCTCTATTATTACTTCTAACTGGAAATCTTCGGAGAACATTACTCTCAGACAGTGGTGGAATTCTGTATGTTATCATCATAGACTTGACAGCTACAAGCTTGATTCAACAGGAGCTTTCTTCAAACGTCATCAGCTATAGTTGCTATTAACTAACCATCTATCACGCACTGGGAAGGAAATTGATTTTTCCCGTCCTTTTTAAAAATGTCAATATATTTCCTGTTTATATATACTTATTTCATCTTACATTCACTGTAACTACTGTATATTACCTCTTTCTCCACATGGCTATTACTTGATTCTTTTTCTATCCCTATAACTCTTCTCCCTCTCCCTTTCTCTTTCTTCTTTCTTTATTCAAACTTGGAGTCTTTGATGCTATATTGCTGTATATGCCTAATTCATTTACATGTTTAATATGCATTTATAAGTACATTATTCTTTATTCATATATATTCACAACTGCATGTCTGTTCTGGCAATGTTCAGGTAATGTTCTTGTATTTGAGTCAATATAAAATGTCTTTAATAAAAAAAAAATTAAAAAAAACATTTATGTATGTGGGTGACTTATTTGTGTGGCCGGGTGAGCGGATTCAAAAGCAAACAAATGTTAAGGCAGTGGTTCCCGTGAATGTGAGCAAGGGATGATTTAAGTGGTGGTGAGCGTGAGTGACTAGTGTGGGAAAAGCTGTTTTTGATAAGATTAAGCAAGTGGTTTTGACAGAAAGTTTAGAGTTCTGTTACTGAACATTATATAGTGGCAAGTGAATTTTGTTATTCTCAGTAGTCTTGGGTACATGATGTCAGTGGCTGCAGTACAGTGATGAATGATATACACAGCTTGCAACGAGTGTCAGTTTTGTGATCATAATGCTCGCAAAGGTTATGCAAATTATAGTTTGTTTTTAGATTACAGACTGGGTGGATAATGATGCAATTGCATAATAAATTGTTGAGATCTTTAGTGCGGTATGACAAAGAATATTTATGTATTGACTTCTAGGCTCAGTTCAGACATTACTGTGTGAATGCCAATAGTCGCAGACTGAACCCATTAGCCTCTAAGTACATACCTAATTGTATTTGGTGCATTGATTATGAAATCTTCAATCGAGGGGATTCACAGCGAGGGTCTCAGAGAGAATATGTGTGAGGGGAAGGCGACTGACACATGTATTCATGAGGAAAGTTGACAGGGTTACTGACGTATCACATGTGTTTTATGTAATTTATGCGATGAGGGGAGTCAAAGCCAAACATGCAAATTCCCAGACCTTGAGAAAAAAGTGTGTGTCTACCTGAAATAATCTCAGCCACTGGTTATTATTCATGTCCACATTCTATTCCATCATTTCTTTTTTGCTTACTGTGCCTATGCCTCTTCAGACAGGGACCAGCCTGCCAAGCCACATCCATTCTAATTTGAAGAAAAGCAATTGCAAGCCACTTTCTGCCTTGTTGCTCTCCAAGAGTAAGATGCAGATTAAGTAAAATGGAACAGCAAAATGGTTTCTCACATCTTGGGCCAGATGTATCATTTTTTACAATAGAGCTTACCTAATTGATATTTTTAGCAAATTGCAATTAAGTAATCGCTATTGGAATGTATGAAAATCCAGGAGTTTCATACTGCGATTCGCAAGGGGTCGCAAATGGACCTACCTCATCAACATTCATGAGGTAGGTCGCAATTTGCGAGCCATTGCAAATGGCTACAACCACAGGGAAGGTGGCCTGCTGAGCTCAGCAGACCACCATGTCTGTGATGGCTTTTCAATAGAAATCTTTAAATTTTTTTAAATACAGCCCGTTTTCCTTAAAGGAAAACGGGATGCGTTTAAAAAAGAAAAATGAAAAGTTTCCTTTTCATTTTTTAAAAGTAGGCAGTGGTTCCGCGGGACCACTGCCTGCTCTTAAAAAACATTTTCACATGCATTCACAAAGGGTACCCCTTCCCCTTTGGGAATGGGTTACCCCCTACTTGAAGTAGGTGGTAACTGCGATTGTTTTGCGACCGCATTCACGGTCACAAAACAATCATACATACCTCTGCGATTCGGTATTGGGAAGAGAAGCCCTTGACACGTCCCTTCCTAATATGGAATTGGTGTGTAGTCGCAAATCCAATTTGGTTTCAGTTAGAAGTTACCGAATCTCAAAGTGGACTTGTTACATACCAAAACGCATTTTTGCGGTCGTAAACGGCCCAATTAATACATCTGCCCCTTTGTGATAAATTAGGGAGCACCGAGGAGTCAAATAGAACACGATTGAAGATACCACAGTAATGATGTCACACAGCCTTTGTTGTACAACGTCAGAGAATGGGCATCAGAATGATTGACCTATAGGACGTGACATCAATGAAATAGTTTAAAGAAATGGCAAGAATATTTTAATTCCTAAAATAACATTAAACAAAAACTTAGACGTGCTGCTCTAATCTCCCTTAATGCAAAATGTCCCCGATATAAATATTAACACTACTGAATGTTTCTAAGTGGTACATAGTCATCTTATAACACTTATATAGCATAATAATATGAAATTAACCACAAATAACGCTAGTTAATTCCGTAGAGTAATCATTAATGGTGCATTTGTGAATTGGATATCTCGGAGGTCTGTCTATTGCAGGGTATTGCAAACAGGCTCTACTGTTACGAAGCGAGGGCTGCCTCATGGCTGCTGCTAGCAGTGAGCATACCTGCTGTTGCTTGCAAGACTCGAGTGCTTCTTTATGAGTCCTGCTAGTAGGGTGCACACAGGTTTTACAGTTAACATCAGGGTGCTGTGCGATGGATCCCGGATGCATTTGGGTGTTGCCTACTGCACTCAGTAGTAACAGTGGAGTGCGGCTCAACGAGTGCAGCTTCAAGCACCATGGTGCGGCACAAAGAGATGTACAATTGACCACAGTGATCTGCTATCAATGTCAAACCACTGAGATGATTATCCATAGCGTAATTCAGTAAGAGCAAGATGTAAAGAGTCCTATTTAAGAGGTTAGTTATGTTTCCTACCTTCGTGCATACAGCATTGTATTCGACATTGCACTTAATCTCATTACATTCTTTTTTGTTTTAATATTAATTAATTACCGCCCTGATTGCTCAGCTGGCTTTGCAATGCTCCAGCTTCTTGATCTATGACATAGATTTCCGAACATGCAGCGGCAATATGGAAGTGAATGCTGATAGCAAAATGTTGTAAGGAGCCTAAAATATCATGGCGACTGGCTGGCAAATATTTTTTTTTTAAAAGCTTTGTACTACACTAGGCCCCCTGTGGCGTCTGGGAATCACTGAAGTGTACTGAATGAGAGGTCCTAAGTCAGGACTTCGGTTACAGTCACTCTTTTTGAAGGAATAATGCACTGTGAAAGCACAGGGTTGGCAGTGGAAGAGTCTCTGCTTTAGCTCTTGAAAGCTGTGCAGTCCTGCCCTCTAGTTTGTTTCTAAAAAGTTCAGATTTTCCTAGCTTTAGTAAAGGAAAGTCTAGATTTTATTAAAGAAGCGGAGGCGAGTATTATGCTTCCTTTTCTTGCTTTTTTTAAACAGCAGCCAAGATAATAAAGCAGAACTACATATCCCAAGAGGCACAGCGAATGAAATAAATGATGAGGTCATTAAGAATAACCAATGAAAAACATTCAACCACAATAATTATCTTAACTACGAACAACAAGCCCTCTTTTCTTGTAGGAGCTGATCAAAGTGGACGGAACAATGGAATAATAATCAAAATAATAGAGAAAGCCATTAGTAACGTGAAAAAGTCTTTGGCAAAGTCCAGGGAAGAAGGAGAAGACGACTTCAGGTGGATATCGCCACATCCGGAAGGCACTGTCCGCTGATCGTGGGAGCAAGCAGAAGAAAGATCTTTCAAAGGAAGGGTCTTTGACACAAAACCAGCATGTTCAAGTCGAAGCGGTTGGTGCAGGAGAAACCGGCACTGGAAAAGAAAAGGGTGGGTTAATAAAAGAGGTGGGATAATACTCGCCTCCGCTTCTTTAATAAAATCTAGACTTTCCTTTACTAAAGCTAGGAAAATCTGAATTTTATAACAAGAACGGAGGCTACTATTATGCTTGTTTAAAGCAGATTAACAACAGAATCAGCTACCGAAGAAATAGGTTTGCAATAAAACGTCTTAAATGTGGAAACATTAGACCAATCTGC